>NC_071990.2:142950000-145450000 GCF_028885655.2 Pongo abelii
GTCTCCTCCAAAACTTATGTGGAAATTTAACCCACAATGTAACATTATTGAAAGGAGGACCTTTAAGAGGTGACTGAATCATGGATTAATCTATTCATGCATCAATTATTTAACAGGTTAATGGATGAATGGGTTATCATGGAAGTGGGACATTGATGTCTTTATAAGAAGAGGGAGAGAGAACTGAGCTAGTACTTTAGCATGCTCAGCCCCTTCTCCATGTGACACTCTGTGCCACCTCAGGATTTTGCTTGGAGTCCCCATCAGCAAGAGGGCTCTCACTAGATGCTACGCCTCAACCTTGTACTTTTCAGCCACTGTAACAGTAAGAAATGCACTCCTTTTCTATATGAATTACCCAGTTTCATGTGTTTTGTTATAAGCAACAGAAAATTGATTAAGATAGCCACACAAGTATAATTTTCTGCATGTGTTTAACTATTTGAGTTACCAGTTTCCTGATTTACAAATCGAGGTTAAGACTTACCTCTCATTCACACTGTGATGACAAAAACAGGTCATTTTTGAGTAAATCCTTAGCCAATGATTAATGTATGAGAAAGCACAGTAAATATACCTTCCTTTCCTATCACATATATGTTCCAAAAAGTATACATAGTTTTTAAAAACATTAAAACAAAACCAAAAACAATAAACTGTTGGTGAGCATTATTTCTTGCCTTTATTTAAATGGAGAAATGATCATTCTGATTTTCACCAAGAAATTCTTGTGTGACTTGCTGTTCAGGTATGCAGATTTTAATTGAATATGTTACAAGAAGTTCATATTAAGTAATATTTTAAAATCTATGCTGATTGAAATTTTATTATATAGCTCTTGAATATGAAGATGTGTAATATCTTTATTTTTCAGAAAAGTGAAGACGTAAAGACTAGGTTTTGTAATTCTTCATTTCCTTTTCCGATTTTAAATATATATACTATGGCCCATGTAAATAAGCATTAGATAGTATTAATGGCTCTGTGTGTGTGTGTGTGTGTGTGTGTGTGTGTGTGTGTGTGTATGAATGTAGTATCATGAACTGAATATGAAATCCCAAATTTTAAATGTTGAAACCTGACACCTAATACGACGGCATTAAAAAGAGGAAGGGGAACCTTTGGGAGATGGTTAAGTCATGATAATAGAGAATTTATGAATGTGATTAGTGCCCTTATAAAGGAGACCCCAGAGACCTCCTTCACTCCTTCTACCATATAAGGACACAGCAAAAAGGCCCAGTTTGTAAGCCAGAAAGTGAGCCTTCACCAAACACTAAATCTGTCAGTGCCTTTATCTTGAACTTTGAAGTTCCAAAATGGTTAGAAATAAATTTTTGTTGTTTCTAAGCTATTCAGTTTATGATATATTTTTCTACCATACTTTCTTGGCTTAGAAAATGCTGCTGTGTCTGCCTAGAAGATATTTTTTAATTTTTAATTTTTGTGGGTACATAGTAGGTGTATAGGTTTAAGGGGTACCTGGGATATTTTGATTTAGGGACACAATGTGCTATAATCATATCAGGGTAAGTGGGGTATCCATCACCTCAAACATTTATCATTTCTTTGTGTTAGAAACAATCCAATTATACTTTTTTGGTTATTTATTGTATTTATGTATTTATTTATTTTGAGATGAAATCTCACTCGTCACCCAGGCTGAAGTGCAGTGGTGCAATCCTGGCTCATTGCGACCTCCACCTCCCGGGTTCAAGAGATTCTCCCGCCTCAGCCTTCCGAGAAGCTGGGATTACAGGCACCTGCCACCATGCCCGGCTAATTTTTGTATTTTTAGTAGAGACGGGGTTTCACCATTTTGACCAGTCTGGTCTCGAACTCCTGACCTCAAGTGATCCATCAGCCTCGGCTTCCCAAAATGCTAGAATTACAGGAGTGAACCACAGTGCCAGGCCCTTTTAATTACTTTTAAATGCACAACAAAATAGTGTTGACTGTAGTTACCCTGTTGTGCTATCACATACTAGATCTTATTCATTCTATGTAACTATATTTTTGTGCTCGTTAGCCATTCCCACCCCCATCACCACTACCCTTCTCTTTCTCTGGTAACCGTCATTCTACTCTTATCTCCATGAGTTCAGTTGTTTAAATTTTTAAGCTCCCACAAACAAATGAGAACATGCAAAGTTTGTCTTTCTGTGCCTGGTTTATTTCACTTAACACAATGACCTCCAATTCCATTCATGTGGTTGCAGAAGACAGGATTTTATTCTTTTCTATGACTGAATAGTACTGCATTGTGTATATGTACCATATTCTCTTTATCCACTTATCTGCTGATGGACACTTAGGTTACTTCCAAATGCTGGCTGTCCTGAATAGTGTTGCAATACACATGGTCATGCAGGCATCTCTTCAGTATAGTGATTTCTTTTCTTTTGGGAATAGATCTAGTATTGGGATCGCTGGATGATATGGTGGTTTTTTATAGCAGCCCCAGCGTACTAAGGTATATGTATACAATCACTATATATATATATATATATAATTGAATATAATTATCTACTATCACTGAAATATATTGAATTATTACTCCTTTGATCTTTCAATCAAAGTTGATGACATATTAGTCCAGACAGTGGGAGGGAATCACTTGAAGATATTGTCCTATAAGCAAATGTATACTAAAACCGTAAAATGAAATGATTTAAATTTAGTGATATTTTCCAGAGGAAAGATGTCATAAATTTTAATGTATCTTTTACAAATTTGAATGCTGATTAAATCCTAATTTCTACCCAATGGGACATTCTAATAAAGTCAGCACTCAGGCAAATTTATTAATAAGATAAGACAACTGAGGGTTAAGTAAAATTATTTAAGTTGCTATATCAGGGAAAAGCTGTATATATTTTATATATCATTTGAGGTAAGGATTCTTTATCATTTTACTTTATCCACACTTTTACCATAAAAAATATATTTCTTGTATTAAGATTATCTATGTGCTGTAATGGATGTTTGTCATGTTTACTTCTAAATAAGAAAATACTTTAAATCATATATGGTAATAAGAGAAAATTTATATTGACTAATTTTCAATATGAGGTTATATGGCTTGATAAAATTACTAAACATTTAAAAGTATATATTTCAGTGTCATTTTTTAATATGTTTTCTACCTACCTGTACACATCTATCTGTGAAAATCATAATTTCAGCACTACCTTCTGCATCCGAGGTGATAACATCCCTTGAGCCCAGGAGTTTGAGGCTGCAGTGATCTAAGATTGCACCACTGCACACCAGCCTGGATGATAAAGACCCTGTCTCAAAATAAAACCAAAACCTACAACAAAAATCTAAATATATCTATTTTCTAACACTTACTGAGTAACAATTACTGAAATTTAGCTAACACTGACTTGCCAAGCATTGTTCTAAAAATTTCATAAGTAACTCGTTTAATACTTATATAAATACAATGAAGTAAAAATTATTGAGGTCCAATTTTAGAGGTGAAGAAGTAAGTGGTAGAGTCAGAAGTTAATCTGAAGGGATTGGCTTCAGGTTTCATACTCCTAACAACTTCTTGTTAACTGCTACAAAGAAGTTACTCAATATATATATACACATGTATATATACACTAATATGTATATTGAGTAACTTAGTAGTTATTCAATGTTTATTTCATAAATATACTGTATATGTGCATGTATGAATGTATGTATGTGTATGCATGCATGCTTTTTCTGTGTGCATATATATATATATAAATATTGCATATATATGTGTGTGTGCATGTGTGCATTTTTCCAAGTGACATCCTCCGTATATTTAAATTTCTGCCTGGTTTGTAATAAAATATAAATTAATCTATATTAATATAAGTTGAATAAGCTACAATCAATTTACTATATATTTACTCCTCATTATCTTAAAAATGCCCAAATAATTCATTCCTAAGTATATGTAAAACATTATACTATTGCTGTGCAGAAATTCTTTAGTTTAATTAGATCCCATTTGTCAATTTTAGCTTTTGTTGCAATTGCTTTTGGTGATTTCATCATAAAATCTTTGCCCATACCTATGTCCTGAATGGTATTGCCTAGGTTTTCTCCTAGGGATTTTATGGTTTGGGGTTTCACATTTAAGTCTTTAATCCACCTTGGGTTAATTTTTGTACAAGTTGTAAGGAAGGGATCCAGTTTCAGTTTTCTACATATGGCTAGCCAGCTTTCCCAGAACCATTTATTAAATAGGGAATCCTTTCCCCATTGCTTGTTTTGGTCAGGTTTGTTGAAGATCAGATGTTTGTAGATGTGTGGTATTATTTCTGAGGTCTCTATTCTGTTGCATTGGTCTATATGTCTGTTTTGGTAACAGTACTATGCTGTTTTGGTTACTGTAGCCTTGTAGTATAGTTTGAAGTCAGGTAGTGTGATGTCTCCAGCTTTGTACTTTTTGCTTAGGATTGTCTTGGCTATGCGGGCTCTTTTTTAGTTCTACATGAATTTTAAAATCGTTATTTCTAATTCTGTAAAGAATGTCAATGATAGTTTGATGGGAATAGTATTGAATATATAAATTACTTTGGGCAGTATGGTCATTTTCACAATATTTATTCTTCCTTATGAGGATGGAATGTTTTTCCATTTGTGTCTTCTCTTATTGCACTGAGCAGTGGTTTGTAGTTCTTTTTAAGGAGGTCCTTCATGTTCCTTGCTAGCTGTATTCCTAGCAAGGAATGTGGTGGGAATATATATATAGTTTATGTACTAATACTGTGTCATTTTATATGAGACTTGAGCATGCATTAAATTTGGCATCTGTAGGGGGGTTCTGGATGACTCTACTCTGTATTTCTATACAAAATAGTGAAGTTTGTATTATATGTTTTATTTCTACTGAATAATCAGTAACATGTTATGTAAATCTGAACCAATGTTTTTTATTCAATTAAATAATAAAAACTAATATTTATTCTTCATTAGGAAAAAAAATGAAAAATGATTCAACCCAAATTATATGAGCAGAATACTTCACTAATTTTTTACATATGAATTTTAAGAGTTCGACAAAGAAAGAGATGGAGGTAAAAAAGGGAACTAGAAATCCCAACACCAGGACAAACCCAGAGTGTAATAAAGGCAAAAAACAAAACAAAATGAAACACCAACATACTGTTTCTAACAAGGCAAACTTTCTCATTTTCAGTTATTATCCATTGTTAAATGCTGAATGAAACAATAGAATACACATACACTTTTCTTCTCTTCCTTTTCCTTTTTCATCTTTAAAAATGATTGTAATAGGCCAGGTGTGGAGGCTCACGCTTGTAATCCCAGCACTTTGGGAGGCCAAGGCTGGTGGATCACCTGAGGTCAGGTATTTGAGACCAGCCTGACCAACATGGTAAAATCCGTCTCTACCAAAAATGCAAAAATTAGCTGAGCAGGGTGGCAGGCACCTGTAATCCCAGCTACTTGGGAGGCTGAGGCAGGAGGATCGCTTGAACCAAGGAGGCAGAGGTTACAATGAGCCAAGATCACACCATCGCACTTCAGCCTGGGCAACAAGGGTGAAACTCCATCTCAAAATAAATAAATAAATAAATAAATAAATAAATAAATAAATAAATGTTATAATGGTTTTTATCTTGCAGAATTATCGTGACATTAAGTTAAATAATATGCTAAGAAATCAGAATCCCTGTTGTAGGGTGAAAACAAAATAAATGTTAATTTTGTTTACTTCATTTTCCTTTATACAAATGAAGAGTTTGAAAGTCTGGATAACATTACTGTTAGATGCTGTAACACTTGGGATTTGGAAAAACACATTGCTCTAGATTATATAGTTTAGGCCTCTTTGCCTTAGAAATAAGAAGTTCTATAGTTTAATACAGAGGCAGAAAAAATTCAAATATATACATAAAAAAGAACTTGTGCTTAATATGTTTGGTGAATTATTTAACTGCCAAGATTGCAATATTGCTCCATTCAATAAGTCAAAAGAACAGAAAGTGGGCCGAGCGTGGTGGCTCACGCTTGTAATCTCAGCACTTTGGGAGGCTGAGGTGGGCGGATCAAGAGGTCATGAGATCGAGAACATCCTGGCTAACACGGTGAAACCCCGTCTCTACTAAAAATACAAAAAACTAGCCGGGCGTGGTGGCAGGTTCCTGTAGTCCCAGCTACTCCGGAGGCTGAGGCAGGAGAATGGCGTGAACCCGGGAGGCGGAGCTTGCAGTGAGCCGAGATCCGGCCACTGCACTCCAGCCTGGGCGACAGAGGGAGACTCCGTCTCAAAAAACAAAACAAAACAAAACACAAAAAACAGAACAGAAATGAAAATGAGTCATATTGAACAAGGAGCAAAGTCTTTTTGGAATGAGATCTAGAGTATCAGAGTGACTTATTAACTCTTAGCAAATGCAAAGCAAAGCCACACAAAGCAAAATAAATCCTGTAAAACATTCCCATGTTTAAATTTTTAGATGTTTTACAGGTATTATGCACGCCATTTTACAGATACTATGTATACATTTTACATAATACCTGTAAAAAGGATTAAGTAGAGTATATTTACTAGAATAATCAAGGAACAACTATTACAAATAATATAAACTACTTGAAATTTCCTATATCTCAAAAAAGGAGACAGGAGTGTATAATTTTCAAGTATTTTCCATAGATGCTATTATTGATTATAAATATACTAAACGTATGAAAACATGGGCCATGTTTAATTTTTTTACTTCTTAAAAGCATTGAATAATGATTTTTTATATGTGTCGGGAATTTAGAAGACTTCCATTAAAGTTAATTTCAATAATATTAGTTTAATATTTCCATATTTTAAGAAAAACTAATTATGTGACCTAAGGTAATAAAAAAGTTTCAAAATTAGATTTATTTTCCATCTGTATGATAGATGCTGAGTCTATTTAACAGTATTTAATGACTAACTCTGATTAAATTTACAATTTTGAAAGAAACTATGTAGAAACTAGCAAAACATGGAAGCATGTGATATGCATCTTAAATTTCTTAATGCAATTTATAGAAGTTGTATTGAAGTACATAGAAATGATTTTATAATGAAAACAAAAAATTGAATAAGAAACAAATTTTCAAAGTGATTTTCTTTAGCTGTTTGATAGTTTGCATTTGCAGTCTGTGCTGTCATGTGTCAAAGCAGCTAAATATACTGAGATATGTTATAGACTTAATATTTTTAATTTATATAGGAAACTGAAGACCATGTAAAAATATTTTAATAGTAGTAAAATATTACTAATCCTCAGTATATATTAATTTAAATAAAGTCAAATTTTTATTAATAATTCTTCCTTTTATATTGCTACTCATAGTATAATAATTACTGTATAATAATGTTTACACTGAATAATTACTGTTATGTTTACAATATTTAGTTTAGATAATTTGAACTAAAATTAGAGTGATGATATTAAGACTGAATTTATATATTACATATGTATGTAAAGTGTGTGCACAGTACATATGGATAGCTAATTAGATAGATAAACAGTGGTAGATATGCAGGTAAATAGAATTTGATGGGATGGTACAAGAGTAGGCAAATAAATGTATTGTAGATCCCAGTTAATGTTAGAGCTGAGGAATTCAAATGATTAAAACCTATGATTTTTCGAATAAGAACACTGAAGTCCAGAAACATAAAGTAACATCTCCAAGATCATGGAAATGAAATTAATATTACATTAATAAAATAAATAAATATACAAATATTTTTTAAAATTACAAAAATTTTTATTAACTGAATCCTCTAAAATAGTGTAGAAACATCCTCTGAGATATCCCCAACTGAAAAAGAACTAAAATTAAGGAGTACAGGTTTTTGGCAAAATGATAAAAAAAAATTTTATGGCTTGTCTTTATCGCTTGACCAGTATACCATAAGGAAATTTCCCAATACATGTTTTGAATAACTTGTATTTGTCATAAAAATATGTATTTTTTATTCAGCATTCCCTTAAAAATCTGGAATATGAACTTTAAATATTTCTAAATATATGTTTTATCTAGATGTTTTAGTATAAATTAATTAACAAATATCTTATGCAATAATAGTTATTTTAAACACCATAACCAAATATGTCCCTATAATCAGAGCTATTTGTCATGTGCACTAAATATGTTCATGTTCAGATTTTACAAAGAGAAACTCAAAATCATAATTTGCTCTATATGAGATATAGAGTTTAAAGAGTCTAATTGATGTCTAAGTGGCATTCAGAAAAGGAGAGAAATAAAATGGGACCTAGACAATATTTGAAGAGATAATGAATGGGATTTCTTTCTCAAAAATGATGAAAGAAGCCAAACCAGATTCAAGAAGCTTTATAAAGCTCAAGCAAGATAAATGACTACAAAGCTTACCTACCCTTATGATAATGATACAGCTAGAAATAAAGATATAATCAATTTTCTATAAATATTCCAAGATCCCCACCCTGAAAATTGAGTTCTCAAAAGGAATAATATAGGCCAGGAGACAATGGAATATCTTTATAACACTGTCAAAATATAACTGCCAATTTACAATTATATATGTAGGAGAGATAACTTTCAAAATATAAATGAAATAAAAAATTTTTAGACAAAAGTATTAAAAGTCTATTACCCAGAGAATTCTGTAAAATAAATATTAAAGAGTATTTTATGGGCAGAAGGAAAATTTTATGAGGTGGAAATTCTGAGATGCAGAAGAAAATGAAGAAAAATTGAAAGAATAAATATGAAAGTGTTTCTATAACCTATAATGTCTTGATGGGCTTGTAATAAATAATCAAAATATATAGTTATATCAGTGAAGTAAAATGTTATAAATTCCTGAGTTGCCCATGAATAAATAAAAGTAGTAGTTTACGTTAGATTTTAACATACTATTTTTATTTAAACTTGATAATTAAAAAAAGATGTGTAAGGCTATGTTCTGTCGTTAAGACAAACAATCTGTGTAGGAAATATAAAGTGAATAATTAATCTATTTTTCCCATAAGGAGTTAGACTGAACTGGTTGGAAGTTCTTAACTACTACAGGTTTATATCTGCATGCATGCGTTACCTCTTTCATAATCTAATACACAGAGATTTTAAAAAATACATTAAAAAGAATAGCCAGTGTTGATGTGAATTTTAGAAATGTAAATGATTATTATCCAGATACCAAAGCCTCAAATGATTATTTGTAAACTATGCAAATAATGAACTAGGCTAGGTAGCATAGCCAATTAACATAAACTGAAAAAAGAACGTTTTAGAAGAATTAAAATGTAATTATATGAATTTCACAATGTAGATCAAGGAAAATAACCATTGCGTCCAGGCCAATTAATACTTTGGGTATTGAACAATTCTGAACAATAACCGTGGTATTCTTGGGGGAAGACAGAAGACTTTCAACTTAAGAAATATCACATTTTATGAATACATTAAAGATATATGAAAATGTATTTACATTAATTACAGGACTCCAGAAAGCATTGTGGGAAAAGTTGAGAGTGGAGGAAGTGAGAAATTCCTGGCAGAGTAGGAAAGTACTATGACACCACTAACATCCGTGTGTGTGTCTATATATATATATATTTTTTTTTCCAGTGGGCTTTGATTTTGGAAGATTGGAGATAAAAGCATATATCCTGTAGATTGTGATGAATATGGATTAAATCCTCCTGTACCATCAAAGTCCCTATGAGGCTAGCGGAGCTACAGGAAAACACTGGTGAATGACTAATCTGCTTCTTCAGGGATGCCTGTCCTCTTGGCTGGGGGTGAAATTTACTATTTCAGAATAAGTTCATCAATTTACACAATTAATAGTGGGACACAGTGGATTGAAAACATATGTAATGGCTAACATACGAAACTATATTAATAAAGCTAGTTGTAGACTTTGTTTTTTAGTTAAACCAAAAGCCATCTTGCAAACTTTCCCAGTCCTCTCAAGTTCTTCCACCTAGCTAAAGCAATTTATCTCTATTTATCAGAAACTGCTTAATTTCTGGGGAAATAATTCCAGCACCAGGCCTACGGCTGTCCAGTTCTTGCCAATAAAATGTTAGGGAATGTTTTCTTGAATTCTTCTGAACAAACATTTCCAGCCTAATATAAATAAGATACAGGAGAAATTCTCTTTCACATATCACACAGTTTTCTGCTGTAGAAATATAATAATTAGAGCTGCTGTAGCCATCTTTCATCCACGAGTGGAAGACCAAAAGGAACACACTGATGTTGACCATGATGCTGTAATAAATAACTGGCATTGCTAATCTGCCAAATAAGTACTGGAAACTGCTTATTGATTCTGCCATTAAACCAAGATAAGAGAGACTTCTTGTCTGAATCCTACGGTTTAGGTGGACTTCACTCTGACCTTTCTCAGGACAGCCCCCTAACCCCATAAAAATCCCACAGTTTTTTTGTTCATTTCTTTGTTCTTTCTGGGGTATTTAGCTAGGGTAGAATTGTTATTGTCTAAAAGTTTATTGGCTTGCTACGTTGCTCTGTTCCATGTTCCTTGGCTAGAAAGCGCGGACTTTTGTTGTGATTTTTTTTTTCACTACCAGCTGATATTTCTAGGTTGCATGCTTCTTTTGCCCCAAGTTTGGCATACATAAGACAGAAAGCCAAGGAAATTCACTGCCTTGTTGTTCTTTGTGTCCTAATATTTCTTGAGTGTATGCATTCCTCTCCCCATTTTTCAGGCTCATCTAGTATTTGCTTTACATTTAATATTCAGGGATTTTATTTGTACTTAGCATCCGTAGGACAGATATAAATGCCCTATGAACACTCTTAGAGTCAAAGAGTTTTCGGGAGGCATCTGTTTCTGCGGTATGTAAATTGAACTTTTCATAGGGGCTGTGGTTCTAAATACGTATACAATAGGACGCGTAGTGTGCCATAGAGTTCAAAATAAATAGAGAAAGGGAGAAGAACAATGACTGGTGGTCAGATTTGCAAATACTAATACTATTTGACATGGAATTGAAAGTTGCATGGGAAACCTAGATTTAAACTTCATCCTTTAGGTCTTTATGGGACATTTCACTCAAATTTAAGACAATTATTTTATTTAATAGTGCGTTAACTTTATTTATAACTACCAATACCTATAAATGATACAGAGGCATACTGGCATACTTTAAAGATATCGTGGGTTCAGTTCCAGATGGCCAAAATAAAGTGGATATTGCAATAAAACAAGTCACATAAATTTTCAGTTTCCCAGTGAATATAAAAGTTACATTTTTACTATGCTGTAGTCTATTGAGTGCTCAATAAAATTATGTCTAAAAAATGCACATAGCTTAGTTAAAAATATTTTCTTGCTAAAAAATACAAATGATCATGTTGGCCTTCAGTGAATCATAGTTAATATGCTGGTGAAATGTCTTGCCTGGATGCTGATGGCTGCTGACTGACCAGGATGATGGTTTCCAAAGCTTGGGGTGACTGGGGAAATTTGTTAAAATATGATTAATAATGAAGTGGGTCACTCAATTAACTCTTTCACAATATTTCTTTTTTTTTTTCTTTTCTTTTTTTTTTTTTTTTGAGATGGAATCTCACTGTGTTGCCCAGGCTAGAGTGCAGTGGCTTGATCTCGGCTCACTGCAACCACCACCTCCCAGGTTCAAGCGATTCTCGTTCCTCAGCCTCCCCAAATAGCTGGGATTACAGGTGCTCGCCACCACACCCAGCTAATTTTTTGTATCTTAGTAGAGACAGATTTT
This sequence comes from Pongo abelii, assembly GCF_028885655.2. NCBI lineage: Eukaryota > Metazoa > Chordata > Mammalia > Primates > Hominidae > Pongo > Pongo abelii. The sequence continues at coordinate 142,961,757 of NC_071990.2, forward strand.
CGACATGTTGGCCAGGCTGGTCTCTAACTCCTGGCCTCAAGTAATCCACCCACCTCGGCCTCCCAAAGTACTGGGATTACGGGTGTGAGCCACCACACCCAGCCCACACAATATTTATTTGTAATATTTGTTTCTGATAGCACTTTACTCACAGTCTAACTTCTTTCAAAATTGGAGTCGATCCTCTCAAACCCTGCTGCTGCTTTATTAACTAAAGTTATGGAATATTCTAAATCTTTTGTTTTCATTTCAACAATGTTCATAGCATCTATATCATGAGCAGATTCCATCTCAAGATATCACTTTCTTTGTTCATCCATAAAAAGCAACTCCTTATTCGTTCAAGTTTTATCATGAGATTATACCAATTTACTCACATCTTCAGTCTCCACTTCTAATTCTAGTTCTCTTGCTGTTTCACCATATCTGCGTCACTCCTCCACTGAAATCTTTAAACCCCAAAATTCATCCATGAGTATTGAAATCAACTTCTTCCAAACTCCTGTTAATGGTGATATTTTGACCTCCCATGAATCACAAAATATTCTTAATCGCATCCAGAATGGTGAATCCCTTCCAGGCTTTCAATTTACTTTACCTGGATCCATCAGATAATCCCTATCTTTAGCAGCTGTAGCCTTACAAAATGAATTTCTTAAATAAAAAGGCCTGAAAGTAAAAATAACACCATAATCCATGAGTGGCAGAATTGATGTTGTGGTAGCAGGCGTGAAAACAATACCTATCTCCTTGTACATCTCCATTAGAGCTCTTGGGTGACCAGGTGTATTGTCAATGAGCAGTAATACTTTGAAAGGAATCTTCTTTTCTGAGCAGTAGGTCTACACAGAGGGCATAAAATATTAGGTAAACCATGCTGCAAACAGATGTGCTGTCATCAAGACTTTGTTATACCATTTATAGAGCACAGGGAGAGTAGAATTAGCATAATTCTTATGGGCCCTAGAATTTTCAGAATAGAAAATTAGTATTGTCTTCAACTTAAAGTTGCCAGCTGCATTAGCCCATAATAAATGAATCAGCCTGTTCTTTGAAGCTCTGAAGTCAAGTATTGATTTCTCTCTAGCTATCAAAGTCCTGGAAGACGTCTTCTTCCAATACAAGGCAGTTTTGTCTACATGGAAAATCATTGTCTAATGTAGCCACCATCATCAATCATCTTAGTTAGATCTTCTGAATAACTTGCTGCAGCTTCTACATCAGCACTTGCTTCTTGTTTTGCACTTTTATGTTATGGAGATGGCTTATTTCCTTAAACCTCATGAACCAACTGCTTCTAGCTTCAAACTTTTTTTCTTCTGCAGCTTTCTCCCTGTAAACCAAAAGTATCTGAGACAGGTCTCAATCAATTTAGTGGTTTATTTTGTCAGGATTAAGGACATGCCCATGACACAGCCTTAGGAGGTCCTGAGAATATGAGCCAAAGGTGGTCAGGCTACAGCTTGGTTTTATATGGTTTAGGGAGACATACGACATTAATCAATACATGTAAGATGTTGGCTGGGCGTGATGACTCACATGTGCTATCCCAGCAATTTGGGAGGCCAAGGCAAGTGGCTTATGAGGTCAAGAGTTCAAGACCAACATGACCAAGATGGAGAAACCCCATCTCTACTAAAAAAACAAAAACATTAGCCAGGCATGGTGATGGGTGCCTGTAATCCCAGCTACTCGGGAGGCTGAGGCAGAGAATTGCTTGAACCCGGGAGGCAGAGGTTGCAGTGAACCAAGATTGTGCCACTGCACTCCAGCCGGGGTGACAGAGAGAGACTGTCTCAAAAAAAAAAAAAAAAAAGTTGTACACTGTTTTTTCCAGAAAGGCAGGACAACTTGAAGTGGGGGCTTCCAGGTTATATATGGATTCAGATTTTTTTTTTTAATTGGCAGTTGGTTGAAAGAGTTTATCTAAAGACCTGGAATCAATACAAGGGAGCGTCTGGGTTAAATTAAGTGTTTGTGGAGACAAAGGTTTTTATTAGGCAGATGAAGTCGCCAGGTAGCAGGCTCCAGAGAGAGTAGATTGTATTAAGGTCTCTGTTTTAATGTTAATGCTGGTCAGTGTGCCTGAATTCCAAAGGGAGAAGGGCGTAAGGAGGCATGTTCCACCAACCCATTCTCATCATTGCATGAACTCAGCTTTCAGGTTAATTTTGGAAAGCCATTGGCTAACAGGAGGGGTCCATTCAGTTGGTTGTAGGTGCTTAGAATTTTATTTTTGGTTTACATCACCAATCTCAGCCTTCATAGAACTGAAGATATTTAGAACCTTGCTCTGCATTAGGCTTTGTTTTAAGGGAATGTTGTGGCTGGTTTGGTCTTCTATTCAGACTATTCAGAGTTTCTCCATATCAGCAATAAGGCTATTTCCCCTTCTTAACAATCATATGTTCACTGGAGTAGCACTTTTAATTTTCTTCAAGAACTTTTGCTTTGCATTCACAACTTGTCTAATTGTTTGGCACAAAAGGCCTAGGTTTTGGTTTATCTTCACTTTCTTTATGTCTTCCTGGATAAGCTTAATTATTTCTAGCTTTTGATTTAAAGTGAGAGGTGCGTGACTCTTTCTATTTCTTGAACACATACAGGCTATTGTAAAGTTATTAATTGGCCTAATTTTAATATTATTATGTCTCAATGAATAGGGAGATCCAAGGAGATGGAGCGACATCAGGGGAAGGCTGATCGGTGGAGCAGCCAACACACACACAAAACTTATCAGTGAAGTTTGCCATCTTATATGAGCACAGTTCAAGGCACCCCAAAACAATTACAATGGTAATATCAAAGATCAGTGATCTCAGATCACCATAATGGATGCAATAATAATGAAAAACTTTAAAATAATGCTATCAAAATGTGACACAGAGACATGAAGTGAGCACATGCTGTTGGAAAAATGGTGCTGGTAGACTTGCTTAATGGAGGGTTGCCACAAACCTTCAATTTTTAAAAATCATGATGTCTGCAAACATAATATCTGTGAAGCACAAGAAAGCAAAGAGCACTAAAACAAGGTACACCTGTGTATATAAATACCTATATAGTGCATATATGTATATTTATATAAATTATGTCTACCTGTTTCTATCTACCTCTCTCTCTCTCTCTCTCTTTCTCTGTCTATCCACCTATCTATCCATCCAAATATCTATCTATCTTTTTGGTCCTACTGGTGAGTATTCAACTTGAAAATTGATTTTTAAATTAGTAGGATATACATACTAAATTGTTGAAAAGCAGAAGAATGTTAAACATCTTGGTCCTTCGTCATTCAATCTGGTTATTGCATAATCCAAGAAAAAAATACATTCTAAGGGAATTTGAAAGAAGAGAGCAATATTACCTCAAAAAAGAAGTACTGACATTTTTGCTAACTCTTAGACTTCAAACATGTTTCTACGCTTAAGGTTTGAGTTGTCTCAGAAAATGGCCTTTCAAAGCTTAAAGTTACTGTTCCAGAATCATACTTATTTGCTACATTAGCTCTTTCATAATGCTATACTATCCTTGTGGTAATATTGTTTCTCTCACAAATATTCTTAACATAAGACAGATCATAATGCAATTTAACATGTAAATGTAGCTTAGTAAGGAATAGCTCAGCCTAATTACTTTCCAAGCCCAATCAAGAAACTTAAGCTAGTAGAGAGCTGACAGTTTCAGAATGCAAAAGATTTGTCTTTACATATTTTAACTAATTAAACTTGTAATTATTCAGTACTTTTCTTCTGTAAGCATTTAAAAAACACTTTTCAAGTCGATTTCCTGAAGTGTAGAGCAGTAAGTGATCATCAGCCACATTTCTCAAATAGAAAATGTGAGGTAATAGCATGTATTGATGGTTTTCTTTCTGTATTATGTTTATATTAACATAGCCGAAAATTTCCAACAGACATTGTAAATGCTTCAGGGAGTATGCATTCAATTACTTCCCGCACAGTTAGAAATTATTTCAAAATGGATGTCACATTTTTAAATGAAACTATTAGAAAAGTATAAATTGTTAATGAATATAGGTGGGAATTCTTGTTAGCATGAGTAACCATAACCTTATTTTGTCACAGGGATGTTTAGGGCAGTTGCTGTTGGTCAAGGCTTATCATGTGTCTGACCCTGATATTAGGCTGTGTTTTTTTTTATTGGAGAAGTTGAATGGAAATATGCTATGTATTAGAACGACATTGATCTCTAAGACTCAGGTTGCTTGGAGATCACAAATTTAAAAACATTTCACAAATTAAGAAGGAGAATGGAGGTTTCTCAAGTATCAATTAAGACAAATTGTAATTTTCTTATAACATGTTTTGCAGCTGATATGGTTTGTCTATGTCCCCACCCAAATCTCATTTTGAACTGTAGTTCCCATAATCCCCATGTGTCGTGCAAGGGACCCAGTGGGAGATAATTGAATCATGGGGGTGGTTACTTCCATGCTGTTCTTGTGTTCATGAGTTCCTTCTCATGAGATCTGATGGTTTTATAAGGTGCTTTCCCCACCCTTCATTTTGCACTTCTTGGTGCTGCCATGTGAAGAAAAATGTGCCTGCTTCCCCTTCTGCCATGATTGTAAGTTTCCTGAGGCTTCTTCTCCAGTCCTGCAGAGCTGTGAGTCAATTAAACCTCTTTTCTTTATAAATTACCCAGTTTTGGGTATGTCTTTACTAGCAGCACGAGAACAGTAGTTATTCTTTTATTTAGGAATAAGTCTTTATCTGATTCTAAATCATTTATCAGCTATAAGCTCTTGCTCCAATTCAGTGTAATTCACTACTCTCCTCACTATGTTGATCAGTGAAATGTTTCTATACATGCATAAAATATTTCCCCTTTTAAAATTGGCTGAATGAAAACAATTATCACAATAAATATAGTGGCCTATATTCTAGCAGCAAAGTAAGCAAGTCTTTCAAGCAGAGGAAGCCTTCAGAAGTGGTATTAATTAGTGCTATTTTGACAAAGGCCATAGAAGATAAAAATATTTTCTCACCTACACAGGAGGTTTCTTAGTGTCAGGTACATTAGTGGAACAATTGTAAGTAAATTTTGAATAGTTCTTTTGCTCTAACATGATGAAATTGCTTTTAATCTTCCATTACAATTGCTTAGTATCTGATTTGCTAGATGAGCTTCAAAAGAAACAGAATAAAGGAAATGGGTACAAAAGGAAAAGTGGTCATGGTGAAGGTTAGATTAGAGATGCAGTTTGCCTAACTCTAATTTTCTGTAGTTAGGGAATGTTTACTTTTAATAACATTGATTGAAAAATTAGAAAATTGCAAACTTTCATATATTTAATTTTAAGGGAGGTCACATATAAATTTCTCTAGTTTTATTTTAGGCAACTACAAGTTACATCTTCATTCTCACTTTTTAAAATAGTAGTCCTATTTAAATCATTATAATTGGAGAGGAAATTATTTTCTTACAAAAGATAACATTAATAGTCCTTGGGATATTGTGTTGCTTTGTATATTACAGACAGTAAAAACAAATCCATCCTATTGGAAAGTGAATGCAGACATGTGAATCCACTGTTATCCTTTCCTAATAATAATCACTCCATAAAATGTTCTTTGGAATATTATTAAACTGTTATTCATTTTCTAATTAGTGAGGTCACATCTTTATCCCTTAATAATTAAGTACAATTATTCTCAAATTACATTAATTAAAATAGGTCCTGACATTGATTAATTCATTCCAGTTGGGTTAAAGACTACATCCTTATTTAGCATGGCCTCTGAACATTTCCAAAACACCATGTTTACATAATATTCATACACATTTAATGCATTTTAACTCAGTTGGTTTTTCAGAAAATTAAGTCTGACTTATTTTTCAGTATTCGTAACGTTCTTTATAAGAGAAACAGTTTGTCTTGACATAGATATTTCATATTTTACATAGCTCTTCTTCTGTTATTCCATTGAGATTGCCTTCTTTTCATTTTCCCACGTCTACTTTTCCTCCTCTTCTCTCTTATTTTCTTCTTCCCTTGTCTTCCTCCCTTCCTCCCTCTCTCTTTCTTCTCTTTCTTTCCCTTCTCCTTCTCCTCCTGTTTACCTCTTTCATCTTATCCGGTTACCAAAATAAACAAAAAAAAAAAACTGTGTTTGTTCTCATTCATACTTACATAAACAGTTAAGTGTGAGTTACTCCACTAAACTAAACTGAAAAATAATGTAATGTCATACCTATTTTTCTTAAACTAAAAATATTCTGCATATCTAAACTGTTGTTATTTGACTAATAATGCATGTCAAAGGAAAGATAGGAGGAAGAAAAGGAAGAGGGATTAAGGAAGTGATAAACTTGGTTCAATTAAATGTTTTATTGAACAAATATCTTAATCACCAGCAGTGAGAAAGGCACTATGTTAGATGTAGGGGGAAATTTGAAAAACTATCTTTTAATCCTAAGAAGTTTGTCCTTTATTAGAATGGAAGACAGTAGAGAATAACAATTAAAATTATAAATAACACGTGTAAACTTATAGATAATTATGATAAATTATAAAGGAAAACTAAAATCTGGAAATTTAGGGTGTGAATGCATTATTTTCAAATTATAAATCCAAATGATATCATAAAAGATGCTTTCTGAGAGTAATTCCATTGGGCTTTCATATCTCTCAAACATCTACTCTGTGCCAAGCATTGCACTAAGCACATCATAGGCATATAATCCACACAACTGTCTGACATTACCTACAGTTCACAAATAAGTGAATATAATTTGATAGAAATTAGGTTTTTGTTAGCTAATTCAGCAAATAAATGTGCAGATGTTTCAATAAAACAACTTTAAAACAAGACTTTTGACAAAAGGTGTCTCACACATGATAGATGATCCTCAATTTATGATGGACTTACATCCTTATAACCCCTTTGCAAAGTCAAAAAATTGTAAGTGGAAACTTCATAAGTCACAAACTGTATGTATTCTGTGGACATTCAAAAAATGAAACTAGAACTTCAGACTATTTTTAAAATAAGGGGAAATTAGGATAAGAGACAAATGCAGACCATTGAAATGCAGTTTAGTCCAGGTCAGCAAGAGCACGTTGGCTAACTTGGGTCTAAGTAGCAAGCACTGACAGCTGACATCAGATTACCCTTCACTCAGCAAATCATGGAAAGCCTTCTCTATAGTTTCACTTCAAATATTTATTTATTTATTTGAGATGGAGTCTCCATCTGTTGCCCAGGCTGGAGTGCAGTGATGCGATCTTGGTTCACTGAAACCTCTGCCTCCTGGTTTCAAGTGATCCTCCTGCCTCAGCCTCCCTTAAAGCTGGGATTATAGGTGGGATTATAGGCGTGAGCCACCAAACCCAGCTAATTTTGTATTTTTAGTAGAGATGGAGTTTTACTATTTTGGCCATGCTGGTCTCAAACTCCAGACCTCAACTCCAGCCCACCTTGGCCTCCCAAAGTGCTAGGATTACAGACATAAGCCACCGTGCCCAGTCTCATTTCAAAGATTCAAATTTGGAATAAACATCTGGGTAAAATGGTACTAAGTAGCCATACCTAATATAAATTCTAGGTTCTTTTAAAAATATTGATACATAAATGAAAATATATACTTGAAATATCAGTACAAAAATAATAAATATTCAGACAAAACAAACAATTAGAAGAACTATGGCAAGGAAGAATATTAACTTACATTTTACTTTTTAACTAGGTAATGTATGGCTGAAGCAGAGCAGATTTTCTCATTACTTAGTATACATCTACATTACATAATTAAAACCTAGGCACTTCAAATAAAGCAAAGAATAAATGTATTTAAGTGCAGATGGATCTGGATAATCAAACAGGAAAATGAGGAAGAAAAAATTACCTAGTATACCTGTAGAAAGGGTAATGGTGATATCTACATGACAGTAATTCAAGAAAAAGTTCAGTACAAGGGAGAGGGAATATTGGCCAAGAATACAGATGAAAGAAACATGAAATTTTAGGAAACATCTACTTGATGTGCTCAAAAACGACTCAAGAGCATATGGCAACACCAAAAGTAACATGTGCAGAGGATAACATGCAGAGGAAAGAAGGGAAAATTATTTTTTTTAAACTGGATGATATAAATAAAAATATGGCAGACTTTATAAATTTATAAAAATAAAAAGAAATAAGAATTACTGGAGTATGGACTTTAGCCAAAAAAACAAATGATTTCAAATAAAGGTATTAAAGATAATGAACTAAGCTTAATTCTTCCGACAATTTTGGTAAAGTTAACAATTATATAAAGAAATAAATGCCTGAAAAAATTTCCATGTTACCCACCGATTATCTGAAAAATATTGAAGACTTCTTGGATCAAGGTGTTTAAAGACAATTTCTGGCCAGTTATTGCCTGACCACTAGTTTACACTGACCCAAGAACAACATTCGGAAGCCAAACTTTAACCCCAAAACAAGAAAAAAGCTGAGCAGACAATGCAGTGTTGACTCACTGAGGAAAGGAAGACTGAAAAATCCATCCTGACATAATGGAAAACAAATCGTCAGGGAAGCCACACCTGCAGAGCCCGCCGCCCTGGGGGATGCCACAGTGGGGCCAGGTTGAGTCGTCTGCTGGCAGGGGAGCAGCAAGATCAGGCAGAGAGGGGCCCTGAGGTGGACCTGGTCCCAGGGCGGTGCCTTGCTTTGCACATGGAGTTGGGGGCGGAGGGAGGGGTGGGGGGGCGGAGGGAGGGGTGGGGGGTGGGGTGGGTGGGGCGCGGGGGAGGTGTCGGGGGTAGGGGGTCCGGTCCTGGGGCAAGTGGAAGGGGCCGTGCTTTGGGGACCAGAGGCAGGAAGTGGGAGCAGTGCCTGCTTTGGGGATCCAGCCAGTGGCACAGCCACTGTGCCCACCCTGCTTGCTGTGCTTTTGGAGGAGGCTCTGTGCAGGACCTCCCAGGGCCACGTCCCTGGAGTCTGCCCTGCATTGGGTGACCACTGAGGCCGACACTCCCGATGGCTGGGCTTGGGACCCATGATGCGCACCTGGATGCACCCCCACAGGAAGGGCCACAAGCCAGGCAAGTGGGAGCCCCGGGCTGCCTCTGAGCCCCAGGGCCAATGGGGCAAGCTTGGGGTGACATCGCTCCTGCCCAAAACATCGGCCAGGGCCCAGGAAAGACCTGGAGCCCCTACCCCAGGCTGCAAGTGGGCAAGGCCAGGGCTGCACACCCCACAGAGCCAGCGGGAGCCGGGGATAAGCGGGAGCCCTCCCCTTTCTGAGTTGGCAGTGTGGGAGCTCTTTAGGTGCAGCTGCCCTGCCACCACCACTAACCCAGGCATTTCTGCACTCCAGGGGACCCAGGAAGGTCCTCCTGTACCCGCAGGCTTCAGAGTGTCTGCTCCCGCTGTCTGGCCTCTCCCTGCTCCTGCGCCTGCTCTGATCTTGGAACAGGATTGGGCTGAGCTCGGGCACTGTCACAGCTCAGCCAGGAGTGCAAACGCTCTGGAGAACGCTGACACGCTAGCCCCCTGCCGCCTTGGCCCACTCTGGACTTTGGCCACCGTCAAGCGTGGGGGTGGAGGCTGAGTGGGAAGGATGAGGGCAGCTCGGTGCTGGCCTGTAAGTGCCCCTTGGTGTGAGCAGCCTTGGTTTGAGCAGGCTTGGTGCCGTGGACAGCAGCAGGAGGCCAACAGGCTCCTGGACAGAAGGGGGCGGGTCCCTGGTGAGGCCCCACCTTCAGGCCAGGGAGGGCCTCAAGGCTGGGGTCCAGGCTGACAGTCATGGCGACCGGAGTGGGAACTTGTGGTGCCTTTTCTGGTCCCACCCATGCTGACCATGGACCAAACAGCACATACTTCCTCCCCTCTGAGGCCCATACAAAAACCCCGGGCTCAGCCAAAGCAGGGGCGGAGAGACAACAGGACTACTAGCTGCAGAGGAGCTACCCTCTCTGCTGAGAACTGCAGAGATGATGGGATGACCTAGCTGCAAAGAGGAGCTTTCCACTCCAAGGTCTCCTCTCTGCTAGGAGCTAAACACTCATCAAGACACCCTGGCTGCAGAAAGAGGGTCCCCTCTGAGCTGTTCTGTCCCTCAATAAAGCTCTTCTTCCTCTTGCTCATCCTCCACTTGTCTGCATACCTCATTCTTCCTGGTTGCAGGACAAGAACTCAAGACCCACCTAATGACAAGGCTAATAAAGCTGTAGCACAAACAAGGCTGAAACATGCCCCTTGTTCACCTCATTGCAAGTGAAGAGAAGTAGAGAAAAGCTGCGGCCCTTCAGGGATCCCAGACCTGGGAGCTTCCCTAGCCAAGGCTGTAACTCTCTCTATGGGGCCCTGTGATTCCTAACATCTCGAAGCTTCTGGGGACCACTGGATTCCTGTGCCAGCTGCGGAAGCTGTTTGTGGTATGCCTGGTCTAGCTGCAGTCTTGCAGAGAGCCGGGCACCCATACCAGCACCTGGAGCTGCCCACCCCACAGTAGCAGCTGGCCTGTCTGACTGTGCAGTGGCTGGACCACAGGCTCCATCACACACCCCTCACCACTCCATGCCTGACTCGCAGTCTCCCTTGGAGGTGCGGGATCCAGGCCTGCAGTGTGAGCTGAGCACAGCCTGCCAGGCTGAGTGTGCAGAATGAGCCCAGTGGATCTGAGCAAAACTTGGGCAAAGCGCCACCAGCCACAGGTTTCTGGCCAGAAATGCGACACCCCAAAGATCCTGTAACAGTGTGAGAATGAACTAATACACCAGGGTCTAAAGAAAAAGTTCCAAATGAAATTATAAATATTATAAAATGCTTTGAGATGATCAAAGCACAACACAGCAAGATTCATGGGATGCAGCTAAATCATGCATAGAAGAAAAATTGATAGCTTTAAATGCCTCCATTAAAAAAAGAGAAAAGGTCTCAATTAATACATAGCATAAGCTTCCACCTCAAGAAACTAGAAAGAAAAAAAAGGAGCAGGCTAATTTTAAAAGACCAGCAAAAGGCAGAAGATAAGATAATTAGAGCAGAAATTAAAGAAATATAAAGCAGAGAGAATTACAAAATCAGTCACGAAAGGGGGACACCACTGTCGACATTTTAAAAAATTGAAAGAATTTTAACGAATTAATATAAACAACTTTATGCCAACAAATTAGGCAACTTAAGTCAAATGGATAAATTTCTAGAAAGACACATTACCAAAACTGACTGAAGAAGAAATAGGAAACATAAATCGATGTATGAGAAAATATAAAATTCATGAGTGATTTAAAAACTTTCCACCAAGAAAATCTTAAATAGAGATAGCTTTACTGGTGTTTTCTATCAAATATTTACAGAAATGCATATCATTCCCAATTATATAATGTTTTAGGAATTTTGCACTGTTAGAGCTCCAAACATAAAAACTATTATTACTATTAAGGTAAATGATTTTGTAAACAGGAGGTCACTGATGCCTTTTATTTGAAGTGGAGTAGAAGCCAGATTAATGAATTTTAAAACCATGATTCAGTGTATGCAGATAATCCACATTATTTAAAAAAACCATTTCTTTAGAGAACTGAAGTAAATGGATACAGTCTAACTTTCAGTATTTCTCTCTAGAAACCTGAATTGTCTAAATGGTAACATTTTATTAAGACCAAATGTTTACCTTTACTTAAAGAGAATTTTGCAATCCAAAAAATGATTAATAACCCGACATAGAAACAAACTATTTTTCATAATAAAATTTTAGATATTGTTCAGAGTAGAAATTGTTTTTTTCTGCAAAATTACTGAAAATTCACAACCATTGCACAAGTTCCTCTGATTATTTGTCACCACTATTGGCAATCACAAAAGGACAATCTTGTAATGCAATTCTTGAAGAAATTTATAGGAGTAGTAATTTATTAATGATTTTCCTCCCACTGTTTTCCCCACAGATTTATGTGATTATGGAATTCTCTGGTAACTAAAGAAAAATTATGATTATCACCATCTTAAAACTTCGTATCTTCTGTCCTTGAATATAAATTATACTTTCCAAATAAAGCTATCATCATTCATCATTATAAAATTTACATTCAGTAAGTGATGTCAAGATGGCTGTTGTTTTTTTTTAATCCAGTGAAAAATAAATCTGTATAATAAGAATAACCAAAAAGAAAGAAGAAAAGTATTGGCATTTGAAATGTTTTTTGCTGCTCAATGAAATAAATAAATCATTAACATGCTATTACTTAAACTCTTATAAACTCTTGGTAATCATTGGTCTTTAAAACATCATTTTTTGTTGGAAATTGACTTGGCTTATGTTTCACTGGTGTTATGATTTTGATATAAAACTTTCTGAATATTGCTCTATGCTAATAAATTCACCAGAGAAAAGATATCATTTCATCAAATAAATTTTGCAATTTTAGAAACAGCCACATCTTGCCAATCTATTGAGTGTATCTATATATTTAATTACCCTGCACCTGTGTGAAATGATTGTTTAAACAGTTTGTATTCTGAGTGAATTACAGAGGCTGCTGGCCTTATATTGACATTACCTTCATTTATTTATGTACTACACCTACCTAAAACTTTGGCCTCATAAAAAGCGTTAGACACAAAATTCCTACTGCATCTAGCAAGTGGTACATAAGCCAAGTGTGAAGAAGTAGAGTGTGGGTGTTTAATACACTTTATGTTAGAAATCATCTTATTCTCTATTTATTAGGTTGGTACAAAAGTAATTAAAGTTTTTGCAATTAAAACAAAACTGGAAAACCGCAATTAGTTTTGCATCACCTAATAAAAGCAAATAAAAATGTAATAACCTTATGATTATTTCAACGATCATCAAATGCACAACAAAACTTATTGCATATTTGTATGATCCTGGAAAAAATCACAAACAATTTACCTGCTCTATGAATGTATTTTTTACAAGTAAAGCTGTCACAAGAATATTACAAGCCCTGGACAAATTGCTTCTGTTGGTGAAATTTTCTTTACATAGAACTACATCTCCCTGCATTTGGGGGAAATTAAGAGGGAGGGACTGCCAATGATCAATTTCCCTTTTTCACTCCAAATATTTATTACGTTTTATTTATTCTTAGAGTTCATCAAATTATTAGAAATAACAATATGATTCCATTATTCTTCAGAAACTTATCTTTTCTCTTTAGTCTTAAAAATGATAGACTCTTAACCATCAGGATATTGTAATAGATCTGAAAATACTGATGTAGCACCTTGAATGCCAATTGGGTTTACTTCATCTTTTGATAACAAATGAAATTTTAGCTCAATCCCAATTCCACATGGACAGACAACCTGGCAGCATCCCTTTAATGTCTTAGGGAATTCTTGAAGAAATTTGTTGGTTCAAGAGGCACAGTGTGTGGTGTCTCTAGGATCTCATATTTACAGATTGTTGCTGTCTCTTTTCATTCACTTACCATCCAAAGTCTTCCTTCCTTTCTTTTTTTTTTTAGTTGCTCCATATAAGAAAATTTTTTTAAAAAGTCTTTGTAGCAGAATTTTACTTATGATATATACAGTGATATGGTGGTGGCAGTGAAGCCAGGTTACATAATAGCTATGATGACAATGCCAAAATGAATATTATACATCTCTATTATTATAAGTCCTTTGGCCACGTTACTGTCATATATTTCTTACAAGCCTGCTTTCTCAGTAGTCCCCAAAAGCCTGTAGGTATGTTGCTCAGAACCACCTTCCAGTTTGTATTTTCTTTGTAATCTTTTCCAGATGATTTGCCCCCATCAGCACATTCTTACTCATTTCTTATTCAGAGCTTTTAGCTCTTAATTTGTACAGAGGTTTCTGCTTGTCCCTGTTGATTCCTCTTCATACTTTGTCACCTTGCTCAATATACTGAACGTCTCATGTGTATGAACTGCCTGCAAGGGCTCCTTTGTTATTTGACATCCAGCTGGCTTTAACCTATGGGAGACACCAGCAGGAAGTCAAAGGTGGAAGATAAAAAGAGGAGGGACTCTATTCCACTTTTACCCTATTGGGTTACCATGAGCCTACTGTGTCCCTTTATATAAGAAAACTGCTCCTGTAGGTAGCTATATCTATTCTCCCAGGATTGGCTTCAAAACCCTAAATTTTATACTAAAAATAGCCTGTCAAGATTTTCTTTCTGAACCAAAAGAATATTTCTAGGAAAAGATATGTGCATACAGTAACCATTACATTTTTCTTACTCTGATATACACATCTAAAATGAGTCTTTTGTTTGTTGTGTTATGATAATGATAATTTGAAATAAGGTACAAAAAAGCAAGTGATGATTACGGAGAGCCTTGATGATTTTGACTCTCTTACGAACTGACAGGGGCGTCAAACATAATAATGTATCTAATTATACCAAGAAACACATAACCCAATATTTGCTAATTACAAGAAACTAAAAGCTCTTAGAGAATCAATTTCCAATAGAAAATTTCCCTCAATGGCATACTTTTGTCAGCACCTGGCACCTGAAAGACAGGAGTTGAAAAAAGAGTGAGATAAGAGGAAGTTTGAAATTAACTAATGTTATTTTGCTTTAATATACGGCTTAGTGCTGATTTTAGTAAGTATATTAGCAAAGAGGCTTGTAGACAAATTAGAGAATTTCTACAGTGTGTTAGTTTCCTGTTCTCCTTAACATTACTACAATTCAGCAGGTTAAATTAATATAAAACTAGTTATATTTTTGTGACTCTAGGACCTTGGCATTTCATATATCCTTTTAACTATTTTGAATTGGTTCACTACTTTTACACATGAATATGTTAACTATAACACTTGCGTGTATTGATATAATTCAAAGTTGGTACTTATATAATTCCATTTGTCCTAATATTCAGGTATTAAAAAATCATGCTTATGAGCAATGATATGTAAGAAAAAACAAGACTGAGTTACTGAAAAAATTACAACTATTTTCTCTCTACCACTATTGTAAGTACTCCTCTGAACACAATTAGATGGATTAGATGCATGTGAACAAAGAACCCTGGAAGAATATAACAAGCACTCAATGTTTTATGACATCAAAGGCAAAGCTATATCAGTGCTCATTTCCCTACCTCTGGTTGCTCTGCGTTTTGTACTTAAATCCACTGCACCTCACCTGCAGGCTCAAGAGAGCCTAATTTCTCAGCTGATAATCATAATAATCAAATAATTAAAATACTATTTATTAATTTATTACCACTTATGTGGTATGCACAATGATTATCTGAGCCTTAAAACAACCCTTTAATATGAGTTATTAATGTTTTAATAAATATAAAGCAACACTTTATACTTATTATCTTTATTTTACTGATGCAATAATAAGACATACAGAGGTTACTTAATAATCATTTCACCCAGCAAGTGACTTATCCTAGGTTTTGCTGAATTGCAATCAGCCATTTCTGCTGAGTTCCTATTTGGCCCTTGAAGAAACTTCACTGAACCTGGATAACTAAAAACACATAAAAAATGTCTCCTTTCAACTTCTCTTCCTTTATGGGCTACATTCTAAGAATTGAGTATGATGTTCAGGTCAAGATGATGGACTTCGGAGTCAGATGGAAAACTTCAAATCTTAGCTTTATCATTTTCTGGATTTGAAATCATGAGCAAGTTTGTCAAACACTCTTAGTTTTGGATTGCCCTTCTGCAAAATGAGGACAACAAAATCTATCCGATGTTTTAAGGCAGGAGTAAATAAGATTCTGTATGTTAAGAGAATAGAGTATATCTGGTTAAAAAAAAAACCCACTGTGTGGTTCTGACCAATTTCCCTAGTGAGTAATCCTAAACCCCATCTAATATTAAAATATTTTTCTGAACTTCCTGATTTTACCACCTTCCAAATGAACCTGGTGGTCTTACTGCTTCATCTCTTTCCCAGGACAGCACAAAGTAACTTGCCTTGTGATGAAAGCTCCTAAGAACAAACACATTTCCCAGCAAAAGTTTGTGTACTTGTGATCTTACTCCCCAAAACTTCACTGCCAGCCACATTTTTTACTGACATGACGGATGGGCTCTAAAAGTTCTTCTGCCCATTACTTGAATTAGTATTAAACCAGTGATGTCCTCAAGAGACTCAAGAGTGGATTCTGCACTTTTCTTTCCATCTTGCGTTCAGTAACATCATATTGAGAGCTTGAAATCAGCCATGGAAGAAGTTTATCATTATAAGAATTGGCAAACATTACAAATGAGGTTTTAGTTTTGTCTTGTTTTGTTTCCTTTAAAAAAATTCAAATAGCTGCTTTGTTAGCTCACCCTTGATTAAAACTAGTAAGCCCTACAGATCGGTACTACTCAAATTGTGATCCATGGACTAATGCCAGTCACTCAACTATTTGTTTCTTTTCTACCTTGGATTAAGCACAATAATTGAGTGTGAGCATTTGGAAACATTTAGAGCATTTTGAAATTGTCATTACATTAATATGCTTAATCAGTTTTTGTAATTGATTTCTATTCAATTTTACAAATGCTTAAGTTTGTAATAGATTGTAAAACAATGTCATTTAATACATTGTATTGTAAAAAAAAAATGCCCATGTATACATTGTATACAGTGTATATAGCACTGTGCTTAAGTAGTCCCCCCCTCCTTGGCATCTCTATAACCAGATCGCTTTCACCTACTTGTGCCTTGCCATGGAAACTGGAGCTTGTCCAATCCCTTGCTTGTTTCTCCTTCTTACTGTTTAAAGGCCAAACTGACTGATGTCTGAGCCAACTCAAATTACTGCAGTGGACTTTTGTAAGCTCATTTATTTCTCTGTTCTACGAATTCCCTTTTTACTGGGAATTCATTTTTTTATGAGACCAATAAGAATGTTTCTCTAATGTACCAAACTATCTAAGAATCAAAAGAAAGAGATTGGCATGGATAGAAGGAAGAGAAAGTGCTGTTGGCAAATGTGGCCAGAAGTAATTCTGCAATGAAAGCCTTTGTGGATCTTCAATCCTTGCTTGGAAGTTTTGGTGCAAAATGTCTTTATTTTTAAACCCAAGCTTATTTTGAAAGCCATAATTTACTTCAAAAACTTTGGCACTGATTGCCAGCACTTCAAATAACCTACCAAGTATTTTATAGTTTGTATTTTCCCTAGTCTAAATTTATACAAAAAAACTTCAGTGTTATTTGAAAAGTCAGAAACCAGAAACGGAGGAAAAATCTTAAGCCAAATACTTGGTATACTTATCTCCCGTACATCCCATCTGACTCTGTTACTGTCAATTTTAACTCTTGGCTAAATTAAGTGGATCTGTTTATATTTAGCAACTGCCTAAACAGCAGATCTGCACCCTGTCCTCCCTTTGTCACCTTACACTGACTTGTGACTGCATAATCCTGGTAAAGGAAATGAGTATTTATTTGGACTCCATTATGTGCCACCTAGTGTATATTTAGTATTATGTTTAATATTCACAATTATAAAATAGGAATATTTCAGAAACTGGCCTAATTGCCCCATAGAACTGATGTTTACGGTTTCTTTTGAATAAACATAGAAATTGACCCTCCGAGTCTTGACATTTGAGAGTTGCATTTGTCTGAGTTCCTTTCTCAGGAAACCAGTGATCAGGACTCTCAGATAGTATCAAGGAACTGAACTTTACCAGATCACCACATCTGGACAATAAGATGCCACAACTTCACTCATCATGAGTGCATAATTGACCACCAGCTTCCTGCTGACAACCTCTCTTCCTTACTCCTTCCTAATTCCTATTTCCCACAAATGGTTACCTTTCTTCCCTGTCATGTAACCCCCAAATTTCAGTCAGTTGAGGAGATGGATTTGAGACTAATCTCTCATCTCCTCGGCTGCAGCACCAGGTTAAAGCCTTCTTCCCTGGCAATACTCATTGTCTCAGTGATTGGCAAGACCTAGACCAAACCCCTGGCATTTTGGTACGCTGATCTGGAATGCATTGCTTGTGGCTTTGCTGTCTGCTGCAGGCTGGAGGAGCTTAAAAGCCTTTCTAAGCAGCTGCCTGTCCTTTTAGCACTGGAGGTAGGTTTCTGCCTCTCTTTTTGACTCTGGCACTGCTGGCCCCAACCACATGCCTGACTGCCCGGGAAGAACAGCCTTTGAAATTCAACATCTGCTTCTGGGTAGTTGGTGAGTGTCCTCTCTGGGCCCAGACAGCAGGATCTGCTCCTCTCTACTTGGGAAACCTTTAAATACATTTCTGTTTGCAGGCTGAACAAGCCCACCTGACGAAGAGAGGGAAGCACGCTGACTGTTTTCAGTTTGGACACTCTCGGGAGGTTTTTAGTAATTGCATGTGTTTCTGAGCAAGTGAGTGTCTTTTGTGGGTACCAGACAACAGGATCTGCTCCTCTCAACTAGGGACATTCTGAAGAATTTTGGTGTGCAAGTTCATCAAGCTCAACCCATGGAAAGAGGAAGCTCTGCTGTTTCAGTTTGGACACTCTTGGGGTTTGTTGGTAGTTGCAGCACTTGGATTGTATTTTGGTGATTGTTTATTTGTGTATGTCAATATAGCCATAGGAAGTAAGAATTTGATAAGCTGATAATCTTATGTAATACTGTTTGGCCTCATATCTTTGAATCTGGATAAGTTTGGCCTCTCCATGTGCCTCGTTTTGCTACTAAATGGGAAAGCAGGGTGGAGTTTTGTGTATTCAGGCTTTTATGCTGTTGTTCAAAGCAAGGTTAGGCTTGATTAGTACATGATGTTCTTCTGTGGTTTTGTTTGGCTCCAGTCGTCCTTGGAGTGTGGAGAGGTTTAGCCTTTAAAAATCAAAATGCAACAGAAACTGCTATACCCAAAACTTTGGTTCACAACCTTCATTGGATTGCCTATCAGGGCAAAAGAAGTTTAGCCATGTGAACGTGTTCATAAGCCAGTGAGTTTGTACTGGTATCTCATGGCTAGGGTTCCAAGGTAAAAGTTATTGGATCTTTGTTTGCATGTATGTATACATGTTTAGATGTGTTTACATGTATGTATGTTTATTATTTCATATGTTGTGTCTACCAAATTGGCTTATAAATAAAAGAACACTCCTAAATTAAGTCCAAGCAATTTTCAAGTTCATGCAACTTAAGTAAATCTTTAACAAACAAGTTGACTTTAAAAGTATTGGTAAAATAAAAATTTAAATGTCATTGGAATTGTCAGTATATATTTTTATCTTGGTTTTATATTTGTGTCTGCTAGATATTTTGAGGTGTCAGAGTTTGGCACAGATGATTATAAATCTATAAACCCAGCCAATACAGAAATAATCTTTGTTTCTGTGATTATTTTTATAAATAAGACTAATTTAATGTTGTTGGTTTAATGAATACAGCTTCATCTTCTGAGTTATTAGTGAAAACACCCATGTATTTAACTTTAAAATTCTTACTAAGATGGACACCTATAATTCACAGGTTACAAAATAGTTAACAAGGAAATGACTAGTTTGGTCTAATATCTTAGTTCTCATAAATAATCTAGATAACCTGTTTAAAAAAATGAAAGAATTGAGTACATGTAAATGAAACAACTTGTAGGTTTACTTTTTGTATAATTTTAAATTTAAAATTATTTTTGATGTTCATTAGGTGTCTGGGTCATTTCTAATTAATAAAAGGTCATGATATTGGGAAATATGCTTCTAAAAATTGTGGAATGTTCTCATTTATAAAATACTAATATCTGATAACTCGAGACTTCTTGCTTACTAGGTTTTCACTGAAATTTAAAGCTACTAACAGTAAGATTTCTAGTTAGTGCATAATTCTGTATATAAAATGTGCCAAAAAGATGTGTTCTTATTAACAAAAATAATAATTTTGTCTAATTCAGCAGTTATCTAAAGGTTGATTCAAATTATGGACTATGGTAAATTTTTGTCCTAAAATAAAATAATTGGTTATTTTAAAAATTAGGACAAAACAGAAAGTCCAAGCATGTCCTATTTAGTTTTTTTCCCTGTTTCTCTGTGTCTATCTTCATGCACATACAGAGAAAATAGAAAATTGAAAAAGTTTATATAATAAAATATTCTTGAAAACCCAATAAAAAATTAGAGAAATTTGGCTAATTAATATTGCTCACAGTTAAAGCTCTTAGCATTCATGAAGTTAAAATAAAAAATATTATACAAATTATATTTGAAATTTGGCAATCATGTTTTAATACAGTTAAGCATAGAGCCAGATTTAGCATGGAGCCAAATTTCACGTAGATGTTTGCATTGCTTTGTTGCACACCATATCTGCTATTCTGCATGTGCTAAAGTACTTACCATTCACATGTCTGAAATATGTTTCTTAATTGCACGAAGTGTATAGTGGTGTTAGTGGACTTACAGACATTAACTTGCATATCAGTAAAAAAAATCCATCATGTGTTTTTTTTTTAGGCCCTAGGTAACACTAGCCTCCAAGGTAAACTGAGTAGGTGAAAAATTGGGAGTTGATTTATTGTTTATTTGTTTTTGCTTCTAATCTTCATTTATTTGATGTTTGTCCCCCTTTGGATTTTACTTATATATACACATATAAAACCATTTATGTTTTTAGTTTCTAATGGAAGGCTTATATTTTGTTCTGTGATTAGTCATTTCATTTCCTATGCATTTGCAACAATTCATCATTTGCTCTATTTACCTAAAATACCTAAGCTACATTGGTCAAGCCATTTAAAATCGAATTGGCTTTGCTTATCTCTTATATAGACAGCTGTAAGTTTCCTGGCATAAAAATAAAAGACTTATAAGTTCTGAACATAAAAAGTTCATTATATATTCTTTATTTAGAAAAGTAGGTAACAGTAGAAATGTTTAAGTGGTGTTTATTTCCATGGTAATTCAATTATATCAGTAATTTGGGTTGGCTTAAGATCTTTTCCTTCAAGTCATGAAGGAAAACTGTGATGTGGGTATTAAGTTTTAATATTCAGGAAAGATTGTCCTTGTCTTTATCAAAATTATATTAATTGGAATTGCTCTCAAACTACTTTAGTTGTGCCTACCATTGTTAAAATTAAGTGACATTCACTTGGATTAAGTAGCAGTTTAAAAAAAAACATGTTCTAGTGATTTTTGAACCCAAGCTTTTATCAAATATGAGATATTCTATTGATGTTTGGACCCAAGTCTTCTATCACTGTTGGATTTTCATGTGTGTACTTGAAAACACATGTTGCGCTGGTTTAAAGATTCTAGTGGTAAAAGTTACCTAATCAGCCATCAGTACTGTATGTGGAAACGAATCTTGGAAATGTGTGACAATACTCTTTTAAAATAGCTGAACAGAAATTATTGTGTGTTTGTTCTTAGTTTGCCCTTGTATTGTTATGTACTATTGAAGTGAAAGGAGATTATTCATCCTCATACTGAACTTCCAAAGCTGATATTTGCATTTACCATTTTTTAATGGAGAGAAGTTAATGATCTTACTTTGATAAGTTTGCCACAGGACCTATCTCATTTTTTATGCTTTTGAGATAGTTCTGTAACTAGAATGCTAGCAATTAGATATATGCAAGAAGTAACCTAACCACTTTAATATAATAGCTTGAAGTGCTGCAACTGGACACCAAATGACAGTATTTTAATTTGTGACATTGTTGGAGAGAACAATAGGACTTTCTGCAGTAAAAATGTCCTATTTACTAATCCTTATGCTGTTAAGTCACAAGGCTTTGACTCCTAGGTTTGAAAAAGGCATCAACTCCCGATAAATCTTGAACATTGATGCCAATCAAAGCCTTGTCTTCAGATGTGGGAGAAGATGATAATAAAAATGAACTGCTTTCATGAGACACAAAGCCAGAAATGAAACTATTCAATCCTTCTAGGCTCAGGAACTATTGTAGAAGAGGTGGGTGCATGAGAATGTAAGGGCCAATTTTGAGAGACAAAATTAGTTCAGAATAATATCCGAAGCACACTGATTTAAGGCCAGCATCTAGGCCCATGTGTCAGAATAAGAATATTTTCTTAGAGCATTGATCTTCTCTGCAATAGAAAATTACAAAAATATGAAAGGTTAAGGAAATCTTACTTTATGGTCAAACTACTTTAAAATGTGAGGTGGTGTCTACTTTTCTTTGGATTATACTTAAATTAATGTATTTTTAATGTTTGTCTCAGTATTGCATGTGATTCCTGAAATTCTCATATGTATTAATATATGTTGTAATTATTATGATTATTATGTTAAATTTTTGTATGCCACAGAAATAACCAAATTTCCTAGTCAATTGTGTCTGTCCTAAGACTTTTGTCATCCACAATTCTTTGGCTTTGATTCTTCTCTAAAAGCAACTTATAAGCAGCTATAGTCCAAGACTTGCTTCTTTGGGGGAGTTCATGAAAAGGACTCTTGAATGCATGTTTCTGATAACTTTGGAGTTTGTGCCATTGGACTAGAGAGAAAACTTCCAGGACTTGAATTAAAAGACCAATGTGTTTATAAAGATTGCTAACCCAATATGAACAGAGCAGGAGTTGATTATGTGGACTGAACTAATGGAGGAAAGAAATAATTTTTATAGCTTTTTTGAAACATTGCTGAGTCTGTTTTGTTTTTCAGAGCCTGGAGGAAATTTTCTTTTATTTATAGCCTTTAACAACTGAGGAGAGTACACTCTTGTTAGCAGAATTTTAGGCATATTTCTTTCTCTCTTCCTGATTTATCCAGAATTCAGAAACTATTTGTGAATATTCTGAATTCATGGAACTGCAGTTGTTTGCATAAGTTCAATAAAAATCTGTTTTCTTTTATAACAAGACACAGTTGGAGGAAATGGTTATTTTCCCTGGGCTTTGGCTGAAATGGCATGTTTTCAGATATAAGCAGACTGCTTCGAGAAATTGATACTAACTTTATACAGCCAATGAGAACCCCTTAGGACTGGCCTGGCATTTTTTCTACACAGTTCCTTTGCAGGGTTCCTTGTCTGTGTTTAGTGGACAGCATCACTTTCTGACAGGGCCAAGGAATCTCAAGTTGCTGAGGCCTGAAAAAAAGAGTTCACCCAATTCATATAGGTATCTGCAGGTGCGGATGGATCCTTGCCTGGGCTCAAGATGCCTGTGGAGGTCAAGTCTGATCCTTGGTTCCAGCAAAGCCAATTTAGGAGAGCCTATTTGGACAATGGAGAGCCTATTACTGAACTTTTTGTGGGTAATCAGGCCAAGCATAGTGGGACTGAAGCTTATTTTGCAGGTAGACTGCAAAATAGATTTATCTTTGGTGGAAGTGGGGGACTGGAGAGAGAGGGAGATTATGTTTTAGAAGAAAATTAAAGTATAAGATTAACCTCTGATTTCCTTATTGCCCATATTCGCCCATGATGTGTAGAGCTGTCCACACTGCCCCTCCCCAGAATGAGGCAGACAGAAATATTGATGACCAGATTCTCCATGATTCAGGAATTGATAAATAGAAAGGGGGGCACTGAAACCAGCTCAATTGTCCCATGGTACTAATGTTTATGGTCTCCTTTGAATAAACATAAAAATCGATCCCCAGTCTTGACACATAAGAAAGTTAAATTTGTCTTATCTGAGTTCCTTTCTCAGGAAACCAACTATCGGGCCTCTCAGATAGTATCAAAGAACTAAAATTTACTAGATCACCACACCTGGACAATAAGATGCAGACTCGTCATCCATCATGACTACCTAATCTAACTACGTGCATCCTGTTGACCAAAGTCTCTTCTTTACTCCTCCCTAATTCCTGTTCTCCAACATATGGATTCGTTTCTTCTCTGCCATGTAAACCCCCAATTTCAGTTAGTTGTGGAAATGGATTTCAGACTAATCTCCCATGTCCTTGGCTGCAGCACCAGATTAAAGCTGTCATCTCTGGCAATACTTGTCTCAGTGATTGGCTTTCTGTGTGGTGAGCAGCAGGACTTAGACCAAACCCCTGGTGTTTCAGTAACATTGCTACCTTCAATGTATAGTCAACACATCTCAAACATGGAGAGATCACACAATAAATGACAAAACTAGCATTAAATCAAACTCTTTTGGATTCCACAGACAGTGTATATTCATTCCATAACTTTATACTGCTTGTTAATTATTCAAACCACCTTAATCAGAAACTTCCAGTTTCCAAAAATTGTCTTATACTCACGTTGGCCCTAGGTTTATGAATCGTTTGCTTGTTTATATATGTCCTTAGGGTAGCCTTCAGTCCTTTTGTAGAGCCCTAATATGACTAACCCACCAAGAATCTATTTCTAATTAGTTTAGTGAACATTTAGGTTCTCCAAAAGCAAATTCTTTGTATAAGCAGATAAAGGAGTGAGAAAAAGTTTCCTCTGTTTGGAGACTGCAGGCTGTGTGGCACCCAAGTAATGAAAATAATAGTTAACCAAAAGTATACGTACAAAATCAAACCAAAACATCAC
Source organism: Pongo abelii (assembly GCF_028885655.2). NCBI lineage: Eukaryota > Metazoa > Chordata > Mammalia > Primates > Hominidae > Pongo > Pongo abelii. Next base: position 142,986,140 of record NC_071990.2, read on the forward strand.
AGAGAAAAACTAATATTGCCTTGACTTTCATAGTTCCAGCTAGACTTTTGAAAGAATAATATCACTTCATAGCAACTGAAACACTAGCTTTAAAAAATTAAAAGTAACCACCAGGGGCTGAGTACCCTGGCTCACGCCTATAATCCCAGCATGTGCTTATAATCCTAGCTACTCAGGAGACTGAGGCAGAAGTAGTGCCTGAGCCTGGGTTTTCAAGGCTGTGGTAAGCAATGATTGTGCCACTGCCCTCCAGCCTGAAGCCAGAATGAGACCCCATTTCTTTAAAAAAAATTAAATAAAAAAATTAATTCAATCAATAAAAATGATCTCCAACAGGATCAAGGTGGATGATAATGAGAAATGAGAAAAATCCACTTACCCATTTAATTGAAAAAATGCTCAGCATTACTGTATCTAGTTTTTCTTTTTAAATTAATTGATAGAAAATGTAGTCAGAGGCTCTAAACATATTCTGCAGGGAGCAAAACAATCATCTATATGAAGATTTTTACTGAGATATTATATACATTTAATAAAAGGTACACATCTTAAATAATGTATACTATGTTTTCACAAGTGTGTATACCTGTATACACACCCTATAAACCAAGATATATTACTTTTCCTCAGCCCCAGGAAGTTTCCTAGTCCCTCTTCTCCAGAAATTATCAGGAGAGACTACAGTTTTTGTATCTTCCATCATAAATTAGTTTTGCCTGTTCTTGACTATAATATATAGACAGTCAAACTTTAATGTACCTGTCGGGAGCATCAGTATCATGCCCCATTTTATACCAGATAAATATTCATTGTTTATCAAAATGTATCTATCCTTGTTACTGAAACACCAGGGGTTCAGTGTAAGTCCGGCTGCTCCTGCACAGAAAACCCATCACTGAGACAAGGAAGAAGGCTTTAATCAGGTGCCGCAGCCAAGTAAATGGGAGATCTGTCTCAAATCCATCTCCCTGATTAACTAAAACTAGGGGTTTATATAGCAGAGAAGAAATATAATAATGTGTAAGAAAACAGAGACTAGGGAAGAACCAAGAAGCAATCATGATGAATAATGGGTCTGATATCTCATTGTCTAGATGCAGTTATCTGAAGAGTTTCAGTTTTTTGATACTTTTTTTGAGAGGCCTGAAAATCTTTCCCTGAGGAAGGAACTCAGATAAAACAAATATGATTTTCAAGCTTTAAGATCAGAATGGTCAATTTCTGTTTATTGAAAAATAACTATCTATAGGACTATTGGGTTGGGATCATACATCTTCATGTATACGGACATTTAATTTTTCTCTGCTTTGGCATTATGGATGAGGAATCTATAAACATTTTTGTAAGTGTCTTTTTGTAGATATCACCTTTTATTTTTCTTCATTAAGTAAGTAGCTATAGAATTTCTAGGTCATATGATAAGTGTATGTTTGATGTTATAAAAAAATCTTTGAAACAGTTTTCTATACTCATAAATTTTAAAGTGATTTGTTAAAAATATTCAATTGGTTTGCATTCTTCCTAAAACACTCTCAATCTTTAGCTTTGGCCTTTCTAGAAGATGTGAAATGCTTTTTCACTGGTTTCCCTAATGATTAATGGTGTTGAGCATCTTTCCATGTGTTCATTAACCACTGAATTATGTTGCTTTGTGAAGTGTTTTTTCATGTCTTTTTTTCCCCTTTTTGATTTGATTGTTTTATTTTATTATTAAATTGTAGGAAGCATTCAGATATTCTGGGTATACAAATGCTCTGTCAGTTATATATATATGTGTATATATATATAGACAGAGATATACATATATATCTGGCAGAGTATATATAGAAATATAAAATATATGACAGAATATATATAGAATATATATAGAAATATAAAAATACATATGTGAATATCTAGATATTTATATATATAGATTATGTACATATGACAGTATTTATATATATGTATCTGATAGATATATATATCCATTTTCTACCCAACAGACATATATATATATATCTCACAGAAAATATTCATTTTACATATAGATATAAAATATCTGACAGATATGTTTTATATATATAATGGACATTTTCTTATATATATGATATATATATTCTTATATATACTTTATATATATAAAATATTTGACATGTAATATCTGACAGATATATATACATGTATACACACACACACACACACACACACATACACACGTATATAATGAAAATTTTCTTCTAGTCTCTGAAACTTTTTTCATTTTCCTAATGATGTCCTTTGAGGAGCAGAAATTTTTAACGTTTATGAACCTCAATTTAGCTTTTTTCTTTTGTATCTAATGCTTTGCTTTATATTGTGTAAGAAACTCTTGCCTACTCCAAGTTACTAAGGATATTTGTCTAAGTTTTCATCTTAAATGTTTCCGTGTCTTGTTTTTGGATTCAGGTTTGAATTATTCTTTGTGTATCAAATGAAGTAGTTTTTGAAGTTCATGTCATTTCATACAGATATGCAAGTGATTCCATGGCATTTATTCAAAATACATGATGTTCATTCCTCTTCCAAATTCCTATTTTGCCTTTGTTCAAATATCTATCCATCATATACATGTGTTTTTTTCCCTCAACTGTCTATTCTTGTTCTTTGGTCTATTTGACTATTCTTACTCCACTAATACACATTCCTAATCGCTGTATCTTCACAGTACATTTTTAAAACAACATGTGTAAATACAGCAATTTAATTTTTTAAACACTGTTTTGATTATTCATAAACATTGTGGAATAAGCTTCTCCAGTACTCCATATTAAGCACACTTAGATATTATTTTCATTTTTGGAATCTAGGTACAGTTTACATATAGTGTGTTGAATAGACATTAAAGTCACCGAAAATGAGTTTTGACAAATGCATATGTAACCCACAACCCCCTCAAAATACAAAACATTTTAATTACCTCAAAAAGATTGCTAGTCTCTTTCCCAGACAATTCCTATCTCTAACCCAGGAGGTTATCAATGTTCTGATTTATGTCACCATAGATTTTTTTTGGTCTACATATTTATATATCTAGATATTTCTATGCCATAGGATGTACCCTTTTTGTCAGTTTCTCTTGCTCACATTATGTTTTGAAGATTTATTTTTCTGTGTGTGTTTATGATTTGTTCCTTTATTGGTGGCTTAGATGTCATTTTCTGAATATAACCAATTTTTAAATCAATTCTTCTGTTAATGAATGTTGGATTGTTTTCTATCTAATTTTTGACTACTATAGACAAGTTTGGGATTAACATTTAAATAAATTGTATGGATACATGTTTATTAATTCATTAAGCTTTTCAGGTAATTGCTTTCATTCATCAGTTTCTGTTTTTCTCTGGTATTCTGGGCATTGATAAAACTGCAGGGGTGTGATACACTGTGAGGTTAGCTAGCTATAAAGATTTCAAAAGAATTTTTCCAGGAATGGCCTGATGATAAGGCTGGGAACACAGAAGTTATCTCCTGTCTTTTCTTGGTGTGTTCCAACATCCCTCGGAAGTGCAGTGGCAGTAGCAGCTTTGCTTACCAGAAGTTTGGCACTTGCTTAGAGAGGCCAGCACTGGCAAAACTGTGGTTTATTGAATAGATTAATCGCCAAGATGCTGAGTATCATGTCAGGCATTTTGTAATACAACAGGGTTACAAGCATGGAAAAGGCAATTACAGCCTTCAGGAAAATAATATTCTAGAGGCAAGGAAGACTTTACATGGATAATCACCACGCAATGTGACAAGTATAATGATAAATTCTTTACCAGGTATAGTGCAGAAAATGAATAAGTATTTCAGAAATAGTGATTGATTCCTAAAATAAGTTTTAAAGTGTAAGTGGGAATTTTCTAGGCTGAAAGTAGTGCCAGTTGCAGGATTCCAAGTAATGAAATCAAAACCACAGAAATGGAGGCTAGAATTAGCATGTTGTGTGCAAACACAATGTATATATTTTTATTTCACTTAACATAATTTCATTAACATTCTTCATATTTTTGCATAATCTGCATAATCAACATGTTTAAGAGCTGCATAATAGTCTACCAAGTTATCATTTAAAACATTTTAAGGATAGTGCATTGCTTCTTTCAAAAGTTATTTCAAGTTTTAGAAATAAAATATTATTAAAGTTAAATCATATAATGGATATAAAAGATTTATACTTTTAGGATTATGCATTTTATTATATTATTTCTTCTTATTTCTTCTCACTATAAAAGGTTTTGTGTATTTATTCTTTATAAATATAGAATAGGCAGTATTATTCTTACTCAGCAGAGTCTTGGTATTTTAAACTCTAGAGGTCATATCAAATATTTTACCCATAAATACATCATTTTTGTGATCCAGTCATCACTAAAGTGAGAAAAGATTGAAGTGAAATTCATATCCTACAAAGCCCTCTTCCAAAAAATAAATCTTGCTTTTCAAAAAACATGTATTAGTTTTTAACCACAATTTTTTTGTGGTTCAGATACAACAAATAGTTTCATATGTTTATCTACCCAACTATCCTCCTCCATCTACCCTCTAACTATCCTCTATCAATCTATTTATAGACCATATATACATATTTTATTGAGGTCTTTAATTAACCAGATTCTCAACTGAAGTTGAAAATATGAATAACCTTATATCCATTGAGCCAATGTGCTCTATAGACGAAGAAATTTAAGGTGAATGAATGTTTTCTAGAGATGGTATAGTAACTGGAGGCAAGAGTATTCAAAAACATGGAACGAGTATGCATATTCCAGCATACTTGAGAGTTTGTGTTTACCAATTGTTACTGTTTGATTACATAACTTCATTGAGACAGTTTAAATTGAATGGCATCTATTTGCTGTGGAATGAGTTCTTTACACAACTAGAAACTTAATTTTGCTTGCATCACCTATAACTAATATACCATATGAAAGATCATTTTTAGATATCTATGTTGGCCATTGAAGTATCAAGTAATTTTACTCACTGCCTTGAGTTTTCTCTGTTATGTGAAGCCCAAACAAAATTAAATTGTACTTTCTAATTTTGGAGAAGAGTATAAGGGAATGGTTGAGATTATCTTTTTTTATTTTATTTTATTATTATTATACTTTAAGTTTTAGGGTACATGTGCACAATGTGCAGGTTAGTTACATATGTATACATGTGCCATGCTGGTGTGCTGCACCCATTAACTCGTCATTTAGCATTACGTATATCTCCTAAAGCTATCCCTTCCCCTTCCCCCCACCCCACAACAGTCCCCAGAGTGTGATGTTCCCCTGTTTGCAGATGACATGATTGTATATCTAGAAAACCCCATTGTCTCAGCCCAAAATCTCCTTAAGCTGATAAGCAACTTCAGCAAAGTCTCAGGATACAAAATCAATGTACAAAAATCACAAGCATTCTTATACACCAATAACAGACAAACAGAGAGCCAAATCATGAGTGAACTACCATTCACAATTACTTCAAAGAGAATAAAATACTTAGGAATCCAACTTACAAGGGACGTGACGGACCTCTTCAAGGAGAACTACAAACCACTGCTCAATGAAATAAAAGAGGATACAAACAAATGGAAGAACATTCCATGCTCATGGGTAAGAAGAATCAGTATCATGAAAATGGCCATACTGCCCAAGATAATTTATGGATTCAATGTCATCCCCATCAAGCTACCAATGACTTTCTTCACAGAATTGGAAAAAACTACTTTAAAGTTCACATGGAACCAAAAAAGAGCCCGCATCACAAGTCAATCCTAAGCCAAAAGAACAAAGCTGGAGGCATCACACTACCTGACTTCAAACTATACTCAAGGCTACAGTAACCAAAACAGCATGGTACTAGTACCAAAACAGAGATATAGATCAATGGAACAGAACAGAGCCCTCAGAAATAACGCCGCATATCTACAACTATCTGATCTTTGACAAACCTGACAAAAACAAGCAATGGGGAAAGGATTCCCTATTTAATAAATGGTGCTGGGAAAACTGGCTAGCCATATGTAGAAAGCTGAAACTGGATCCCTTCCTTACACCTTATACAAAAATTAATTCAAGATGGATTAAAGACTTACATGTTAGACCTAAAACCATAAAAACCCTAGAAGAAAACCTAGGCATTACCATTCAGGACCTAGGCATGGGCAAGGACTTCATGTCTAAAACACCAAAAGCAATGGCAACAAAAGCCAAAATTGACAAATGGGATCTAATTAAACTCAAGAGCTTCTGCACAGCAAAAGAAGCTGTGAACAGACAACCTACAAAATGGGAGAAAATTTTTGTAACCTACTCATCTGACAAAGGGCTAATATCCAGAATCGATAATGAACCCAAACAAATTTACAAGAAAAAAACAAACAATCCCATCAAAAAGTGGGCGAAGGATATGAACAGACACTTCTCAAAAGAAGACATTTATGCAGCCAAAAAACACAGGAAAAAATACTCACCATCACTGGCCATCAGAGAAATGCAAATCAAAACCACAATGAGATACCATCTCACACCAGTTAGAATGGTGATCATTAAAAAGTCAGGAAACAACAGGTGCTGGAGAGGATGTGGAGAAATAGGAACACTTTTACACTGTTGGTGGGACTGTAAACTAGTTCAACCATTGTGGAAGTCAGTGTGGCGATTCCTCAGGGATCTAAAACTAGAAATACCATTTGACCCAGCCATCCCATTACTGGGTACATACCCAAAGGACTATAAATCATGCTGCTATAAAGACACATACACACGTATGTTTATTGCGGCACTATTCACAATAGCAAAGACTTGGAACCAACCCAAATGTCCAACAGTGATAGACTAGATTAAGAAAATGTGGCACATATACACCATGGAATACTATGCAGCCATAAAAAATGATGAGTTCATGACCTTTGTAGGGACATGGATGAAATTGGAAATCATCATTCTCAGTAAACTATTGCAAGAACAAAAAACCAAACACAGGAAGGAGATTATCTTTCAAAAACTAACAAGTTAATCAGAAAATGAATGGTTTGTATTTATTTATTATTTTTATAAAATCTCTTATAGATACTAGGATATTCATAAAGACAATACAAAGCAAATAAAGTTAGAATATGAAACTTAGAACTTATAAGAAAATGGTAGTAAGGCCACTTAATGCTAAAAACAAAGTTGGCATATAATGTTAGTGCTTTGTTTCTCAAAAAAACATTTCATGTTATTTTATATTTTTATTTATTTATTTATTTTGAGGGAGAGTCTCTCTCTGTCACCCAGACTGGAGTACAGTGGCATGATCTCGCCCCACTGCAACCTCGGCCTTCCAGGTTCAAGCAATTCTCCTGCCTCAGCCTCCTGAGTAGTAGGGATTGTAGGCACGCCCCACCACACTTGACTATATTTTGTGTTTTTAGTAGAGACAGGGTTTCACCATGTTGGCCAGGCAGGTCTCAAAATCCTCTCCTCAAGTGATCCGCCTGCCTCAGCCTCCCAAAGTGCCGGGATTACAGGCGTGAACCACTGCACCCGGGTTCAAAAAAACATTTTAGGTAAGAAGTGTAATTGACATGCTATGTTATTTCAATCATAAAACAATCAAATGTCTCCTCTTTTCTGAGTGATTAATACAAAAGATTGGCTACTATTAAAGTCTTATTAGCTTAGTTTTCTGGAATTAAATTTCGAAATTAGATTTTATTTTCTCATTCTTTAATGCATCTTTCATTTTAGTATCAGGATATTTATATCACTTATGATTTTAAAATATTAAGGTAGTTCTGGACTTCTATATGCCTACATGATTCAAAGTTCTTTGTGAAAAAAAATCAACATTTATTGTTAATTATTCTTTTTGTTTGCTTGTTTATTTTGTTTTTGAGACAGGTTCTGGCTCTCTTGCCCTGGCTGGAGTGCAGTGGTGCAACTGACTCACTGCAACACCCACCCCCAGGGCTCAAGTGATCCTCCCACTTCATCCTCCCACCTCAGCCTCCTGAGTAGCTGGGATTTCAGGTGCAAGCCAGCACACCCGAATAATGTTTGTATTTTTTGTATAGACAGGGTTTCACCATGTTGCCCAGGCTGATCTCCCACTCCTGAGCTCAACTGAGCTGGCTGCCTCGAACTCCCAAAGTGCTGAGAATACAGGCATGAGCCACTGTTCCAGGCCAAATATTCTTAATTCTAAAAGAAACGTGGTCCCACTCACTCTGTAATATTGCTATATAAAATTTTAACTCTTTGATACCAGAAAACTGATGAGGATTTTATGACAACTAAAAATCATCACCAGGTAACTCTCCTTTCCCAAAACTACTATAACACTCTACAAATTATTAATAAGTTGAGCAAGTAGCTCTGGATTTGAGGAAATTATCTGTAATTCTTCGCAATAAAAGAAAGTCACAGAGAGTTTTAAGTAAATGTGTACTTCCTATGGATTTTAGTAGTCTACAGTGTTTTCGTTTATTTTTGTGATCATTTGTTTGGTGCCTACATTATGCTTATTTGTGTGTGGTACACAGATGATGAAGATGTCCACCCTGACACCAACACTGGAAGATCTTCATTTCAAGTGGTCACAGCCCTCCCTTTTAAGATCTTGCAGCTTAGATAAAATGTACTTTAGAAATGGAGTCTGACATAATTTGGGTCAGCACTGGATCCAATTAACTATGGGCAGAAGGAAGCATCTGAAATGATATGATGCTTTTTTGGAAGTTGGAGCATATTAAAATAAATGAGGACATAGAGTGTGGTAGGGAACTGACTGTTTATCCAGAAGTATTAGTGTTTATATTAGAGTTTATCATTCTATATGCCTTTCACTTTTGATTCATATTTTCAGCAGTAATATACATAAAAATAAAATATTTTCATAAACTCAGCTTTTCTCTTAGATCCATTCTGTTAGAACTTTTTTCTCTCAGCAAGTAAAGAAACAGGACAGCAAGCCTTTGCTTGGCCTAGCACATGATCCTCCCTACATGCAGAGTGAAGCAGGGCATTGGATCTGCTAACACCATTAGAATAATGTTTAAAAATACTCATCATTGGCCGGGCGCGGTGGCTCATGCCTGTAATCTGAGCACTTTGGGAGGTCGAGGCAGGCAGATCACGAGGTCAGGGGATCGAGACCATCCTGGCTAACACGGTGAAACCCCGCCTCTACAAAAAATGCAAAAAATTAGCCGGGCGCGGTGGTGGGCGCCTGTAGTCCCAGCTACTAGGGAGGCTGAGGCAGGAGAATGGCGTGAACCCAGGAGGTGGAGCTTGCAGTGAGCCGAGACAGTGCCACTGCACTCCGGCCTGGGTGAAAGAGTGAGATGCCGTCAAAAAAAAAAAAGAAAAAAAAAACTCATCATTTATTTTACCCTATAAGAAAAAGGCATGTGTATGTATACTTGACCACATGCTGTTTTGTAATAATTTTCTCATGTTCTTTTTTCCCTCTTAGTAACTCAGAAGCTTTTGTTTCAAGTGCTACCTTTCATGTATTAACAAATCTTACATAAAATTCTGAGCCACACTTATTCTTAAAAGAGGAATCAATAATGGTTTATGCTTGCCTATATTACATATTATTAGGAAGTTTGTGTTAGGTAATAAACATAAATGTATATTCATTAATATTATATAACATGTGAATATATTTCATTTTAATTATAACATAACAATACTACTCATGAGAACTCTCAAAGGTACACCTACACAATTGGAAATGCACTCTTTAGGACTGGTAAAGGTTGTTTCCCTGACTAAAAGAATGATCCTGTAAGTAAAAATGAAGAAAAAGAAAACTATACAATTTCAAAGCTGCACTGAACATTGTATTTCTCAAGCATGAATGTAATTAGTTATACATGATATATTTTATACAACTTGATACACTCTTCTACTAATTTGGAAGACTGGAGGTTCATGCATCTTCTCTTATCTTGCTGTTTATTTTTATACGCTGATTTAAACATAATACATGGCAAACTGTCACCATGGCCTAGCAAAAAGCATCAGATATCTGAAATAAAATAGTTATTTATTGAATTCCAAAATGGCCACAATAAAAGAGGAATATTTTCTTTACAACTATCACAGTAAACTGTCACCTTTCTAGTGTCACTTGTTTACTTATTTAGGATAGCTGCCAAGGAATCTCAAGGTCAAAAACATTAGATAAGCCAGTACCATAAATAAATAAAGCCAAAAAGAAACAATTTTAAAACAGTGTAAAAATCCAAATCTAAGATATCTATTTGGGAGTATTAAGTAGAGGACTGTTACAATTACTCATTGTGTTTCACATTAAAACAGTTGCCGGTATAGAAACTATGAATGGATTTTTATGAACATCAGTAATTATTCTCATATCAGTACTATCTGTTTTAAAACTACTCATTGATAGAGTCCCACTTCAGATGATGATGGAGTATCTTGTAGAAGAGCAGTGTTTCCTCTAAGAACAACTAGATGTCTGTATTAATTTTTTAAAGGTGTTTAACAGCTTTGGAGAGCTGAGACAGCCAGGACTTGAGGGGACAGAAGAGCATAAAATGGGAAGCTCATTAAAGTAAGTTAAATCTCTGTGCTACATTTTTGTCCCTGAACCAACTGGTAACATTAAAGTTTTTCAGGACAAGATGAATTCAGCAGAAAGCAGCTAAGATGGAGAAAAGCTATCTGGGTAGAGAACAATGGGAGTTTGGAGATGTCAAGGCAAGACAAAGTTGAGGGGATAAGATGCCAGAGATGAGGAAAACCTAATGAAGTGAGTCTAACACTGTCCTAGTTTTCAGCATGAGGCATTTGCCTTTTGAAGCTATGCAGTGTGAATTTTAGAAAGCAGCTGAAAACCCGATTGCAGTACTTGAATTACCAGAAAGACAAAAACTGTAGTTCACAATCCACCTGCTTAAACACCACAACAGACTCAGTGCAGAACTTAGAAGGATACACCGAAGACATGGTTGTAAACTAGAGGCAGAACACGCTAAGTCAAAAGACACATTAAGAGAATGACAAGGTACATCACAGAAGGGGAGAAGACATTTGCTTTACCTGTATGCAACAAAGATATTATATTCTGAATGTATACACATTCCTGTAAATCAATAACAAGATAGCCCAACAGATAAAACAGTCAAGAAACATAATTCCACATTACAAAACAACAAAAAAATCTTTAGCTACTCAATAAATATTGAAAGAGCTGTTAAAGTTTATTAGTCATTAGGCAAATGAAAATTAAAGCTATGACAAGATTTTGTTAAACATCTCTTTCAGGGACTATTAAAAAATAACAAATGTTGATGAGGATGTACAGCAGTTAGGATGTTTCAGAAAGGGTATAAACTGGTATAATCAATCTAAAAAATGCTTGGCATTATCTACTAAAGATAAACATACTTATTTCTTATGACCCAGCAATTTAGATCCTAAATGTGTACTCAACAAAAATACATGCATATGAAACAAGAAAAGACACAAGAATTTCATAACATCACTATTTATGAAAGTCCTAAACCAGAAACTATTTAGAGGTCCATCAACAGGTGATTGTATAAATACTTTGGTATATTTATATCACTGGTTCTCAACTGAGAGTGATTTGGCCCTCTAGGAGGCATTTGGTGACGGGAGAGAGATTTTTCATTATCATAACTATTGAAGAGGTGGGATGAGAACAGTGTTACAGGCATCTAAGGGGTAGAGACTAGCGATGTTGGGATGTTAAACATTCTAAAAGGTACAAAATAGGCCCCAGACGATTAATTATCTGGTCAAAAATATCAATAACACCAAAATTAAGAAACCATGATCTATACAATAAAATATTATATTGTCCTGAGTATTGACAAATTGATGCGACATGTGAAACACCAGTTCTTCAAACACACTGCTGAGAACAATAAGACAGTGACAAAGTACATATTTTATAATTCTACTTAGATGCTACTAAAAACCCATCAAAACCAATCAATCCTGATAGAAAGCAAGATGCTGGTTCCCTCTGTGGTGGAGTGGTGATTGAGAGGGTATATGTATTCTATTATTGATTGATCTGAGTGTTGATTCCCCGGGCATATTTGCTTTTGAAAATTGCTTGAATTGAATAACTATTATATGCATTTATATAATATTTCCCTGTACATTTAACTTAAATTTGTCTTTGAATCACTAGCCTGTAAGATATCATGGGATGTTTAATATCATTAAGATTTCATGTGTATATATGCAGTTTGGAATAACAAACAATTTCAATTTTGAAAAAGACAGAATGTTATTTAAGTTGAAACAGAATCATCAAAATACATGACATTTTTATTTCTCAGGGGTGTGTGTGTATGTGTTTGTGTGTGTAACACATTGTCAAGGAGGTGTTTTAGCACAATATTTTTAAAAATTCATTTTAACTGCCCGTACCTACTTTTTATTTTCTTTCAAAGGCAGGATCCTTCAAAATGTTTTTCATTTCTTGAAAAGTAACTTAGCTTCCACAAGAATAATAAAATAGACAGTATATCAGGATACCCTACAGCGAACTACCATGGCAACAGATACTTTGGCTGAATCTTTCTGACCGTGGGCAAATCTGCCCAAGGCTGTGAAATCCAGTATCTCCAAATTGCCATTGAAAATATTAATGTTGCAAGAGGACTAACATTCTGTCTTGGTCATACATTTACTTAAGATAAATAACCAGCTATCGTGAATCACGGAGAAATCACGTGACCAAGGATTATATGTATATTGAAGTAAATATTAAATATGAAGCATTTATAATTTTATTAAATTACTATATGGTAAAAAATATCAATTAAGTGAATCAGCTTGGAGATTTTTATCCAGTTATATTAGTTTACAAAGTTCTGACAGAGCAAAGATTAGAGAATTAAATACTAGGTGGTAATTGACTCTATATGGTAATGTATCTACCAGTATAAAATGTATTTATATACATTGTTTAACTTTAATACTCATCCTCTTCAATTCAATATACTCAGATATGTCTTCCTGTTGATCGACATCACTTATGTTTCACTGCTCCAGGAAGATTTAGGATAAGTGGCTGGGCAGACTGGAGGGATTTGGTGAAGAGAAACTGAAGAGGGGGAAAGGTAGGAGAGACGAGGGAAAGGAAAAGGAAGTGTGATGGTTAATTTTGGGGGTCAACTTGACTGGTTTAGGGAATACCTAGAGAACTGTTAATGCATTAATTACTTCTGGATGTATCTGTGAGAGTGATGGAGTCTGTGGACTGAGTGAAGAAGATCTGCTCTCAATGTGGGCCGCACCATCCAGTTGGATGGTAGCCTGGAGAGAACAAAATAGTAAGAAAGGGTTTCAGCTCTCACTGCCATGGAGCTGGGACTCTCTCTTCCTCTTGCTCTTGGGCATGAGAATTCCAGGTTCTCTGGCCTTGGGACTCCCAGACTTACAGCAGAGCCCCCATCTCCCTGCTCCCCCGCCCTCCCCAGTTTCTCAGGTCTTCAGCTTCTCTGCTTCTGAGGCTTTGAGATTTGGAGTGAGGCTGGCAACCTGTATCCCAGGGTCTCCAGCTTGCAGACGGCTTGTTGTGAGACTCCAGTCTCCATAATCCTGTGAACCAATTCCCCTAATATCTTTCTCACAGCCAAACCTATCCTAACTAAAATGAGGCACATTTCACCTCCCATGTTCCAGATACAGAGCTGGAAACTTAGGATACAAAGGTGACTTTTGAAATCTGGAGACTGAGGATTAAATATTAAATCTAGTGGAATGAACAGTGATCAGTGTTGCAGTATTACCTGCAATGTGGAGTGCTGTAAAATGAGGTCTGGTAAAGCTGTGTCAGGAAGATGAGCCTTGAATTGACACTTGTCTCAAGGCAGGCCTCATGTCAGAATGCATAAACTCATCGAATACACAATTGACCTAAATGTAAGTAGTTCTTACGCCAAAATCATGGAATCTGTATGTGAGAGCAATATAAGACGAGCCGTTAATCTACCTGGTGTAGTAAAGGCCAAATACTGAAACACTTCTCGAATTGATTTAACGGATTTCAATTTGTACTCTGTCCTGTGTGCAACAGAGCAATATTTGAAGAGTTTTGAGTATTGGCAATGAATTGATTATGTATTTGTTTTTATATACTCTCCAGAAAGGTGGATTGGAATAATGACATGGCAAATAGGACACTCAATTAGCTCTGAAATAAGACATGGCAGATAGAGAAGGTTGAACAGAAACTGAAGATGATAATTGTAGAATTAAGAAGTTCCTTTTTCTTTCTCTAACTTATTGGAATATGGTTACTGAAGCTTCTCATCGTTACCTGAGTATGGCTTGTCTCTGCTTGATGTTGCTGTCTCTTTTAAAAGCACTAGTTATAGTTATGGACTAAACTCTAGCCTCCCTGCTGTTTCCAAGGAATTAATTCTTGAGCTTCTTTTTTTACAGTATTATTCCTTTCTGGGTGATTTCTGCCACCTCAAAGATTGCAACCACCATCTATATATTACAGTATTAGAAGTCTTTGAGCATATACGTATCAACCATAGTAGAGGTATTAATAGAAATTATTTATATGTCCATATTTAATATTTGGGCAAAACCAATAAAGAAAGCACACTGTACCAGGACAGAGATAACTTAATTTGCTAAGCTATTAAATTGAAAGTGTCTGCATCATAAATGAATAATTCAGCACACCTGGGTATGTATCAATTAGCTTAAGAAACAGGATGTTGGCAAATTCCCAGAAGACTATTTTGTACTCTTCCACTCACCAGTCACTTTTCCACACCAGCAAAGATAAACACTATCCTGACTTTTGAAGATATAAGTTTGTCATTCTAGTTTGAACATTTTATGTAAACAGAATAATACAAAATACAATCCTTTGTGTCTGGCACCTTTGAACAGTATTTTCTTTGAGAGATTCATTTATATTTTGTGTACTCGTAAAATACATATTATTATTTTTGGATTGTATTCTGTTGAATGAACATGCATTTATTATTCAGTCTGTTGTTAATAGGCGTTTTGGACTAGCCTAAGTAGTGCCATAAAAAACATTTTAGCAGGCGCATGCTGGACATTTCTTATTTTTTTTTATTATACTTTAAGTTTTAGGGTACATGTGCACAACATGCACGTTTGTTACATATGTATACATGTGTCATGCTGATGTGCTGTACCCATTAACTCTTCATTTAATGTTAGGTATATCTCCTAATGCTATCCCTCCCCCCTCCCCCGACCCCACAACAGGCCCCGGTGTGTGATGTTCCCGTTCCTGTGTCCATGTGTTCTCATTGTTCAGTTCCCACCTGTGAGTGAGAACATGAGGTGTTTGGTTTTTTGTCCTTGCGATAGTCTGCTGAGAAACCTGCTGGACATTACTTTGGTGATGTACCCAGGAGTGAGTCACAAGTTATGCATGTGTTCAGCATTAGTAAATACTGCCTAAGGGTTTTGTGAATTGTACAAATACTTCTATGTACCCCTTCACTTGAAGCCTCTGATACTTTAATTTGGTTGTATATAAATATAGTATGTTACTTTTGATTTGCATTTTTTGATGACTAATGATGAGTTGCATTACTTTATCTTATTAATTTGAAAGAGATCCTTATACATTACAATTAAGAATTCTGTATCATATATATGAATATATAGTGAACAGCACCTCCTACTCTATGGGTTGCCCTTTCACCATGAAGTATACCTTGAGGAACAGAAGTTCTGTGAGTATAATATAGTTCATTTTATGAATTATTTTTCTTTTGGTCAGCAATTGTATGTCCTGCTTAAGAAATATTTGCCTACCTCAGGCTCATCTAGAAAAATCTTCTCTGTTTTTTCTCCATGTGTTACTGTTTCATATGTTAAATCTTGATCTGCATTCTGTCAAAAATTGATTTTCACATAAGCATTGTCACTGTTATTACACTATATGGAGTTGTATATGATTAGGTCTCTTTCTGGACTCTCTATTCAACTTTATAGTTCATTTCATCTAATTTTTCTAATTAGTATTGCTTTATAATAGATCTTCATATCTGGAAGTGGTCCATTTTTACTTTTTCTTTTCGTGATTGCTTTGGGTATTCATGACTTCATATTTTCTGGTACATTTTATTTTCACCTGGTCAGTTTTCACACACACACACACACAGAGGCAGGGATTTTGAACTGTGTTGAGTATATTCATTCATTTTGGGAGAAATTACATCTTTAGAATATTGTGTTTTATCATCAGTGAACATGGCATATTATAATTTTTTTGTTCTTTAAAATATCTTCCTAATGTCTAGAGCTTTCAGAACAGTCTTCTCCCATGTGTTTTACTAGATTTATTTCTAGGAATGTAATGTTTCTTTGATGTTATTATAATTGATTTTATATGTTTAAATGCATTTTCCACTTGCTATTACTTTTCTGGAATATACATATAAAATTGATTTATGTATATTGACCTTCTATCCTTGAACTTTGGTAAATGTACTTTTTAATTCAATTTGTCTGATATTTCTGAATATTTTACATATATTGTATCATTCATAAATAATGCAAGTTTTGTTTCTTTCTCAATTTTACGTATTTTATTTAATTTTGTTGCTTTATTGCACTGCTTTTAACCTCCAATATAATAATAAATAGAAATGAAGATAATGGGCATCTCAATTGCAATTCCAAACTGGATGATGGAGAGGAGATGGAATATTTCATCATTTACTACATTAGATAACAGTGTTTTGCAGATACTCTTTATTAGATTAAGAAAATTCCTTTTGGTCTTAGTCTGTACAATTAAAAAATTATATTTTTTTTCAAATATTGTTGCTGTCTTTAATTTTGTCAGTCTACTGAATTGTAGTAGATGATTTTCAATCTATGTTAAACCAAACTGGCGCTGCTGGTCATGCATCACTCTGTGTCATGACGTGTTATCCTTTTTACTTATCACCAAATTCAATATGCTAATAATATGTTTTAGGAATTCTGTATCTTTGTTCATAAGAAATATTGGCCTACAATTTCACTTTTTAAAATATTATTTTAGTATTATTGTAACAAAATAATACTTTTCTGATAATATGAGTTAGGAAGATTATACTAAATTTCTGAAAAAAATATAACAATGGTTTTTCATTCAATATCTATAAAAATTCGCTTATGATACTGTGCTTGGAGCTTTCTTCATGTGAAAGTTTTACTTGTGGATTGTATCATTGCTATATTAAGGGCTATTCAGTTTTTTTTTAATCTTGTATAATTTATGTGTTCGAAAGGTTTTTTCATTTTGAATAACCTGTCAAATTTATCAGCCCATAATATTGATAGTGAGATTTTCTTTTTTACTTCTGATGTTGGTCTATTGGTCTTTTTTTTCTCTTTCTCTTCTCTTCTATCTCTTGGTCACTGATGCTAGAAATTTAGCAATTTAATATTTTCAAAGAACCAACTTTTAGCTTTGTTAACTATGTCTATTACATGTCTATTTTCCATTTCAATGATTTCTGGCATTTATTTTGATTATTTCTTCCCAGTTTCTTTGAGCTTACGTATTCTTTTTTATTAGCTCTTATAGTGACAGTAAAGGTAACTTATTTTCAACTTTTAGTATTTTTTAATATAGGTATTTATGCTATAGTATCTTTTAAGTATTCTAATTAAATCTTACAGGCTTTGATAGATCATATTGTTATTAATAATCACTTCAAATTATTTACTAATTTTCAATGTAATATCTTCTTGAACTAATGAGTTACGTTAAGTGTTTCATGCAAATATTCAAACACTTATCTATTTGTCTTTCCAACAATAGAACCATAATTTAATCCATAGTTTTCAGAGAACCTATACTACATTAATTTAAAACTTTTGTTATTTTGCAGACATTTATGACCCAATACATAGTAAATCTTAACAGATGTACCATATGCATTTTCTAGTTATTCATTGTAGTGTTCAATATATATATGTCACTGGATCAAACTAGTTCATTTTTCTTGTTCAATTCTTATATATAGCTAATGTTTTTTTTGACAGTTGGTCTATCACTTATGGAATGAGTTGTATTAAAATTTCCAGAAATTATCATGGATTTGTCTATTTGTGCTTTTCTTTCAGTCAACTTTTTAAAAAAATATATATATATATAATTGAACCCAAGTTATAAACAGTATATAAATTTATAATTGCACAACTTCCGGTTAATGTATTGTTATATTTTTATGCAATGTCTGTCTCCAATAATAGCTCCTGTATTTTTTCCAATCATTTTACTTTAAATGTATCTGAGTTTTTAATTTTTAAAATCTACTTATACTTGACTGGCTATAGAGTCTTGTTTATTTTAATCCAATCTGTAATGATTTTTCCCTTTTAATTATAGTATTATGTCCATTTACTTCTAATTTGAATACATAACAGTTAGGTTCAATTTCAATACTTCGTACTTGTTTTATCTTTTCCAAATCTATTTTGTTTCCTTCTTTCCATTTTTTTCTTTCATATGATCAAGTACCTTTATTATATCTTACTTTCTGTATGCAATATTTTACTTATGTGTTTTACTAGCTTTATTTTTTTGGTTACCTTGAAATTACAAAACAAACAACTCAAACTTAGCAAAGAACATTACCTCATATTAGTCTCTCTTTAAATTAGTATATCTTTTATGATGTGTACAATTTTTAAAACTTAGAATTATTTAACTTCATTTGCTGAATATATATAAATACCGTCCAAAATTGTTTCGATATTCATACCACCAGTGAATTAAAACCCAAGGTTTCCTAGACCCTCCAAAATATAGTATTGTGCAATTTTTTATTTTTTGCCAGCTTAATAATGAAATAAGAGTTTATTACAATTTTAATTTGTGATTCTCACTGACATGAATTTTCTCAAATTTTCATATGATGAATGTTCATGTATTTTCTCTATTGTGAGTTTCCTTTTTTTAACTATTTCCTTTTATAATTTTAACATTGTTACAAGATGATAGAACTTATTTATGTACCGTTCAAAATATGTAATATTGAATCAATGATTATCAAATAACATATGAGATACAGATATTATTCAGTGCCCATCTTATAAAGCATAATATTAGCAATGCTATTGAAACTATGTAAGTTTTTTCCCAATGCCCTTACTCTGCTTAGAGTTAATGGTAATTTTGAATTTTGTCTCTACCATTTCTTCGCTTTAAAAAAAATATGTATCATGGTGTGTATCTCTTTGATTATATCCCTATTCAGAGTTCATTGAGTTTGTTTCGGATATGTACATTCAGAATTTTCACCAAATGGAAAGTTTTTAGCCATTATTTTTTCAGACATTCTTTTTACTATTTTCTTTCTCTCCTCTCCTTCTGAGACTACCTTACACATATAGTGATATCTTTGATGGTGTCACCCACAGGTCTTTTAAGCTTTGTTAATTTCTTTTAGTCAATCTTTTCTGTTACTACGTTTTAGATGGGATACTTTTAACTACTAATCTTCAAATTTGTTGATTCTCTCTTATGCCTGCTCAAATCTACTGCTGAAATATTCTAGTAAAATTTTTATTTCAGCTATTGTACTTTTCAGTTCCAGAATTTCTATTTGTTTTCTTTTTATTTTTTTTCTCTTGACTGATATTCTAGATTTGTTGGAACATAATTCTCCTTGTTTTATTTAGTTCTTTGTCTGTGTTTTTCTTTAGTATGTTTAGCATTTTTAAGACTGTGGATTAAAGCCTTTATTTAGTAAGCCCAACGTCTGGGGTGCCTCAGGAATGATTTTGGTCAGTTTATTCTTGTCCTATGAGTGGGCCATACTTTTTGTTTCTCTCCATTACCAATATTTTTTTTGTTGTTGAAAATTGGACATTTTGAATTTTACAGTGTAGTAACTCTATAAATCTAAATCCCCCCTTCCCAGAATTTGCTGTTGCTTGTGGTTTACAGTTGTCTGTTATTCTGTAACTTTTATAAACCATCTTTGCAAAGACTTTTCATTCCAGTATCTCAGTGGTCATCCAGTAACCTGACAGAAATGTCCTTGAATGCCTGCAACTAAAAAGAAAAATAAATTAAAAACAACAAAACAAAACACAACAAAATTCTCCTGGTCTTTGCAGATTGGCTCTGAGCTAGAAAAAGTTGAGTGCACCTCTCGTTTGGTCCTCATTTTCTGCTTATGCAGGTCCCAAAGATCAGTCTTTTCCATGTATGCTTCCAGCCCTGGATATGCACGTGGTCTCCAGGATTCTCCAGTGTATGTGGGAGTCCTTTGAATTTTGATTCCTCTGTGTGTCTTCTTCTCCAGCCTCCTATTTTCCAAGCTTTATGTCTGTCAGTTGCTTGCGCCATTTGCTATCCCTTGCACCTAGTGGTTACGCATAGTACATACCTTTAAATGCTTCTGACCAATGCTGTCCTGAAGGGTGCTCCAGCCTTAGGAGTTGTCTAAGAGAATCCCTCATAGAGCTGCTGTCAAAATAAACATCACAATTCTTTGAGAACAAAGTCTTTATTGCTCCCTCTGGCACCATCAAGCCACACCAAAAATATGCATCATAAATTCCACAGCCACAATTGAGCTGGGAAGCAGGGGATGGTAAATGAGTAAAATGACACACCACTCTGTTACCACAATTTAGCATTTGTTTTCTTCATTAAACACTCCCCTGGTTGTTGTAAGTTTTTGATTAGATTCCCACATTCTGAAAAAGTTTATTCTGACAGTTTTTGCCGGGCTAACCGTTGCTGAAACAGAAGAGCAGATCCTTGGAACTCCAGACTCCACCATTTTCAGTGTGGTCCTCCCATTCCTTTGCTTACCATTTTTCTATTTGTGTGTGTGTGTGTGTGTAAGTATGTATCACTACTTGCTGTGTAATATTTCCAAGGTACAGATGTATTCTTTTTTACTCAATATTGTGGTTTGTACAATGGCATCTGGGTTGTTTGTAATTTTTATTTATTGTTCAGTTACATTATATTCCATTGTGTGACTGTTCCACAGTTTATTATTCTATCATTCTCTCAACTGGTATTTGTGTTGTTTTCAGTGTTTTGCTATAACAAATTGCTACTATGAATATTCCTATCTTCTGGAGCACTTATTCACTAGCAGTTCTCTAGAGGTTATATCAAGTTGTTGAATTTCTGGGTTATAGTGTATGCACATTTTTTAAATTGCATGATCATCTCACAATGCACTTCAAAATTATTGTGCCAAATATTCTGACTAGCAGTATTTACTTGGGGAGTAGGAGTTATGGGACGACCCCAGATTCTTAGTTATGGAGTGTCTTCTCTGGGATCTGACATACACCCTAGCCACCCAGTATTTTCTCATATATAATTCATTTACTATCTTCAGAGAAAAGAAATTATTTTTTCAATGATAAGCAAAGGCAAATGCCAGACATTCCACAGGTAGTAATGGGATCAATTTTTACTCATAAGGATAGCTATAAATGAAGAAACAAGGAAAAATAGATTCTAAACAATTACATATATGTGTTGCTATATTCCTGACAAATTAGGACCTTAACTTATGAAATAATAAAAATAACCTATTAAGGTTATTTTATTTACTGAACATAATTGGCTTTCATAAAATAGCTATTAGATTTGATACTTTCAATCTGACAAATAACCCTTTACAGCTATAAATAGTATTTTTAGTTTAAAATTAGGAAATGTACTATAACAAACCACACGGGTGAGAATTAAGTACCTAAAATCACCTTGGCTATGGTTTACCTAAATTATTTGTTCATTGACAATTGAAATATATACCCAATGAAAGACTAATTTCCTAATATTTATTACAAAAGCAATACCTGGTTTATTCATTCATTTAACAAACACTTTTCTTATTTGGCACCTACTTTATGCCAATCAGAGCTCTAGGCACTTGGGAAATGCATTGAGCTGAAATAATAAAATTATTATTTCCTCTGGAGTTTACATTGTAGTTGAGAGATATAGATACTAAGAAATAATATAATAGATTGGGATTAAGTGCTATGGAAAGTGGATAGTCAGTGGCAGTAAAGAGAGATTTCAGGGAGGTTCGTTATGAAAGGCCACACTGATAAAATGATTTTTGAGCATAAACAAACATCATAAAAAGGACAAGATATGACACGATCTGGTGGAAGATTCTTCAAGGACGTGGAAACAGTAAAGACATAGTACCTGAAGTGGAAACACACTTGGATAAGTGGGAAAGAGCAAAGAGGTGAAACAATGAGTAAATTGAGGTCATGGTGAGTAGGCCACATTACTGTGTGGCCTGGGTATTATAAAACTCGTTGTAGATTTTTACACAGCTGGATCACATAATTTTACTTATCAAAAAAGATCACTGTCTGTTCTGTGAATATTAATCCTACTGGGAACAAGGACAGAAATAGTCCAGTTAGGAGCTTACTATTGTTTTCTAATTATTTTCCTTTGTGGTGGTAGACTTGGACATAATGAGAAATAGTTAGATTTGGAATATTTTCAGAATACAATGCTGAAATGATTGGCTGATGAATTTTATGTGCTGTGTACAAGAGAGAAAGGATTCAGGGAAGGTATCTGAATATTTGGCCTCAAAAGGCAGAATAAAAATATTAACTATGACTTGCTGAGTTTGAAAAGGCTTGGAGAGAAGAACTTTAAAAAGAGAGAATCAAGACATTTTCTTTCGGAAGTGTTAAGTTTGAGATGTCTGTTTTACATGTATAGGAAATGTAAATCGGTAGCTGGTTATATATTTTTGAGTTTAGAAAAGTTTAGACCTGGAGAAAACGTAGAGTCATAATTTGAAATAAGTTCACAGAATACATTTATATTAACAGACTTCGTCTTAAACTATGATTGGGATTCAAAGTAGGTGTATGATTTGGGAGTTAGCTAAACAGCTCCCAATGGCCAAAGCTGTAGCAACTTGAACAGTAATACAGTATTGATTATATCCCAGAATATAAAGTAAATAACTTTGAGATAATATATGTGTTAGTCTGTTTCCATGCTGCTGATAAAGACGTAACTGAAACTGGAAACAAAAAGAGGTTTAATTGGATTTACAGTTCCACATGGCTGGAGAGGCCTCAGAATCATGGTGGGAGGCAAAAGGCACTTTTACATGGCAGCAGCAAGAGAAAAATGAGGAAGAAGCAAAAGTGGAAACCCCTGATAAACCCATCAGATCTCATGAGACTTACTATCACAAGAATAGCAAGGAAAAGACTGCCCTCCGTGATTCAATTACCTCCCTCTAGGTCCCTTCCATAATGAGTGGGAATTCCGGAAGATACAATTCAGTTGAGATTTGAATGGGGACACAGCAGTAGATGATTGAATAAACAAATCAATGGGGGAAATAGACAAATCTGTGTAGAGAAATTCCAAATAATTTATGTAGATACTCTTCTCTTAAGAAGATGGAACATAACTCACCTTTCGTTGTAGGTTGGTTTTACATATGACATTCTTTCAAACAATACAGAATGGAAAGGCAGAAAGAGAGTAACTTTAGAATAGAGAAAACTGACAAATACTACTTTAGCCAGGTAAGCTTAACATCACCATTGACAAATCATATTTGCCAAAAAGTACCACTGATTTATAGCAATAGTGGCACCTTCATCCCCCAAATCCACAAGGCCAGTCTAGAAATGAGAAATATATCTGAATAACCCAAATGTAGGGGCTCTTTACAAAACACTTTGCAAATATTCCTCAAAACTGTTAAAGTTATCAAAAAACAAAACGAGTCTAAGAAATTGTCACAGCAAGGACAAGCATAGGGAGGCATGATGACTAAATGTAGTATGGTGACCTGTATGGGATAAGATAAAGGACATTAAGTAGAAACTGATGAAACCTGAAAAAAGTATAAATTTAGATAATACTTTATCAATATTGATTCATCAATTGAGAGAAATGTAAAATGGCAATGGAAGACATTAATAGTAAGGAAACTGGGTGTGAGTTATATGCAAGTTCTTAGTAATAGCTTTGTAATTTTTTCCATAACATAAAACTACTCTGAAAAGTTTATTTAAAAAATAAACACTACTCAGGATTGTTCTTTTCTCTTAGTCAGAAACATGGGAGAATTCAGTATTTATATATATATATGCCATGCATATATATATCTGCCTGGGTATCCAGGCATTTCCATACATCTTCCAAAATCTAGGCGGAGCTTCCCAAACCTCAATTCTTAACTTCTGTGCAACCACAGGCACATATAATGCTATATGTATTTGTAAAGTAACAACTTGTAAGTGTTTATCTTTTGTTTACCCTTTCATTATCCATGAGATATTTTTAATTTTCTTCTTTTAAACTCTTGCTGCATTTCAAATTTGTATTCCTATCTCAGTGTGTACTCAGATGAAGGTATGTGTATATGTGTTGATAGCTTTTTTTCCTTGAGGATTTTGGATTTTGTGCCTTACTTAAAGTACTATAGCTGTTTCATAGGTAGAAAAATATATCCCATACTGGAATTCTAGTAATTTAGTGATTTTGTTGTTTTTTACATTGAACTCATTGTTCCCACTGGAACTTACTTTTAAATGTAAAATAGGAAAGAAATTGTTTTTTCTGTTGCTGACTATGCAGTTGTTGGAAAACCATTCCTTGATTATAAAAATAATTCCACCATCAATTTTAAAAGTCATATTTACAACATACTAAATTGCAATATTTTTCATCAACTAAATTTTGTCTTTGAACTGCACCTGCTCTCTTTCAAGTAAGGCACTAAGTATGCAATTGCTTTTGAAAAATAGGTGAGATTTTTTAAAGGAAAGAATGGCATTGATATTTGCAGAGATACTGAAATGAAATCTACCAAAGATTGACAAGATATTAGAGAAAATAATTTTTTAAAGACTAGACACTGCTAGTATCTAAAGAACTAGCAGGCTGAACAGCAGGCAATTAAATTTTTAATTTTAATGGATTGGCCTATTCTTTGCCTGCTCCTATAGATTGCTGCTTTTTGAATGAAACTATATCTCCCTTTCCATTTTGTGAGACTTATGTTTAATAATACAAGAAGTCAAACATGAGAAAAGGGGGTAGACATACATATACACATGTACATGCAATACATATACATATGTACATGCAATACATATACATATGTATATGCAATACATATGTGTATATATATAAAATAAATTTGATTTGAAGCACATGTTAATTTCAAGAACATATTTTAAATCACCTGCATGTTCCAATATTTACTTGAACCAGTGAATATACACAGCAATTAGGCTACTTTCATCAATCATAATTACAGTTTTATACTTTTAATTTTTAGGATTCATAAATTAAAACTAAAACTTATCAAACTTATGACTATCATTAATGTCATTTTCCCTTAAGAGTTAACAAAAGAGCTTCTGTACAGTAAAAGAAACTATCATCAGAGTGAACAGGCAACCTACAGAATGGGTGAAAATTTTTGCAATCTACCCTTCTGACAAATGTCTAATATCCAGAAGTTGCAAGGAACTTAAACATATTTACAAGAAAAAACAGCCCCATCGAAAAGTGGGCAAAGGATATGAACAGACACTTCTCAATAGAAGACATTTATGTGGCCAAAAAACATAAGAAAAAAGCTCAACATCACTGATCATCAGAGAAATGCAAATCAAATCTATGAGAGACCATCTCAAGCCAGTCAGAATGGTGATTATTAAAAAGTCAGCACTTTGGGAGGCCGAGGTGGGCAGATCACGAGGTCAGCAGATTGAGACCATCCTGGCTAACACAGTGAAACCCCGTCTCTACTAAAAATACAAAAAATTAGCTAGGGGTGGTGGCACACGCCTGTAGTCTCAGCTACTCAGGAGGCTGAGGCAGGAGAATTGCTTGAACCCTGGAGGTGGAGGTTACAGTGAGCCGAGATCACGCTGCTGTACTCCAGCCTGGCGACAGAGCAGGACTCCGTCTCAAAAAAAAAAAAAAAAAGTCAGGAAACAATGGATGCCGGCAAGGCTCTGGAGAAATAGGAACGCTTTTACACCATTGGTGGGAATGTAAATTAGTTCAACCATAGTGGAAGACACTATGGTGATTCCTCAAGGATCTAGGACCAGAAAAACATTTGACCCCGCAATCCCTGGGTATATATCCAGAGGAATATAAATCATTCTACTATAAAGACACATACACACGTATGTTTACTGCAGCACTGTTTACAACAGCAAAGACGTAGAACCAATCCAAATGTCCATCAATGATAGACTGGATAAAGAAAATGTGGTGCATATACACCATGGAATACTATGCAGCCATAAAAAGGAATGAGATCATGTCTTTTGCAGGGACATGGATGAAGCTAGAAGCCATCACACTCAGCAAACTAACACAGGAACAGAAAAGCAAACACTGCATATTCTTGGTCATAAGTGGGAGCTGAACATCGAGAACACACATGGACACAGAGAGAGAAACAACACACACCAGGGCCTGTTGGGGGATGGGGAGTGGGGGATGAGGGGAGGGAACTTAGATAATGGGTCAATAGGTGCAGCAAACCACCACGGCACACATATACCTATGTAACAAACCTGCACATTCTGCACATATATCCCATTTTGTTTTTTTTTTTTTAGAAGAAATACAGAAAAAAAAGAGTTAACAAATCTTCTGCCAATAATTTTGCAAGAATCTTAAAGGTAAACCTTGTTTAATTTTCTATGCCAGAATTTATCTGTCTTCCCTTTGTTTTGACATAATTCTTCCAAAATTTCTTTTAACAAAATGAAAGATGATAGAATTGTTACATACAAATCTGCTTAAAGTGCTACATTAATTAGGCTTAGCTATTTCATCCATCAGTGTTGGGAATTTATATATAAGAAGACATTTCCAAATGTCTTTTCATGTGAAGCATAGAAGATTAGCTACATGCCTGAAGGACACATAGGGTAAAAATCCTGTGGATATAACAATATTACATAGGAATGTCCTGCACTATATATTGATCATCATCATAGGTCATTCAGGATACTCTATGAATATACAGTTAAAAGGTAGACGTAATAGGTATTTGATATTTTGATATAGTACTATTATTTTGGATGTGGCTCTGTAATGACCAAATCTTTTCACATTTATCAACAAAATCCTCTTTTATCATAAGTTGGGAAAAGAAAGTAAATACGTACATTAAGAAAATAACATGCACTCAATTTCTTATTAAGTTGGATTCTTCACAGAACTTTAAATAGAGTACTAAATTAAAGTACTCACTGGAGGAATGCTTTCTCTCATATATCACCAGGATCATTTAATAGAGGAATAATATACATGTAACACATTCAAATAAAAGGAATAAATATGCAATTCATAAAAAATATATCTGAAACTAAACTGCCTAAACTCAAGTTTGTTTTCTAAGACCATTATATTAAAGTTTCATTGAATTAAAATTAAAGCTGAATCTTAGCTCCTGATTGGTATTTAACTCTCAGGGATATGTTTTCTTGAATTATTGATTTGTTTGTCACACATTCTCTCTCTCTAATCCTCATTCTTTCTTTGTGATAAAAAGCAAT
The DNA here is from genome assembly GCF_028885655.2 of Pongo abelii. Taxonomy (NCBI): domain Eukaryota; kingdom Metazoa; phylum Chordata; class Mammalia; order Primates; family Hominidae; genus Pongo; species Pongo abelii. The sequence goes on from NC_071990.2 coordinate 143,013,709, forward strand.
CTATATATTAAAAAATAAACTAAGGGAATACGTATTGAAGAGGCTTATCAGTGAGTCTTTCGTCTTGAATAATTAATCTAGTAATCTTTGATCAGGATGGGCTAAATTATGCCATAGTAAGAAACTCTCCAAAATCTTAGTGGTTTAACACAACAATATTTCTTGTTTGTCCTTTACGTCCAAAGCAGGTTAAAAAGGATGCTTATTCAAGCAACTTATTCAAGTTACTCAAGGACAAATATTAATGGAGCCTCCAGTTTCATATAAGCATCCACAGTATTTTGTTTAAGATAAAAGAAAAAATGATGAATCGTATACCAGCTTTGAAATCTTTCAACCAAAATTGAGATATAACACCTTTGCTCATACTATATTGAGGAAAATTAGAGATGCCATGACAAAAACTTCAAGCAGGCAGTTAAATGTAATCCTACCATATGCTTCAAAGTGGAAGAACCAGAAATATTTGGTAAAAAATAATAAGTAGCAGAGTCTCCACGTCTGGGCTCCAAGTATTAACTGTACTCTGTATTCCTCAAACAGAATCATTAGTATCTTTCCACATTAAGAAAACTCAAGTTTTGTCCAATCACCAAATCAAGTCAAAGTCCATTAATCCTTGGTGATCTGTGGTAGTGACTTTTCTTGATTAACTGAGCCAATAAACAAAATGAATAAACCTTCATTTTCAATTACCAATAATCACACCTTGGAGAAAACTCATTGACTACGATACTGCCAATCTACAAAGCGGTATGCAGCTTTTTCAGATTGGCTTCTTTGACTTAGCAATATTCATTTAAAGTTCCCCATGTCTTTTTGTGGTTAAACAGCTCATTTATTTTGATCATGTAATTATATTACAACATATTAATGTATCACAGTTGGTTTATCCATTCCCCTACTTAAGGACATCTTGATTGCTTCCAAGTTTGGGCAATTAAGAATAAAGCTGCTATAAACAGTCATTGCTGGGTTTTGTGTAGAGATAATTGTTCAACACATTTAAGAAATAGCAAGGAGCATGACTGATGGATCACATGATAAGAGTGCATTTACTTTTGTAAGAAACTGCCAGACTGTCTTCCAAAAACGTTGCACCATTTTGCATTGCCAGTAGCAATGAATGAGAATTCCAGCTGCTCCCCAGCATTTGGGATATTCAGTGTTTTTTTTTCTTTTGACCATTCTAATAGGTATATCATGGTATCTCATTGTTACTTTATTTTGCAATTCCCATAATGACATATGATGTTGAGTATTTTTTCATATGCTTATTTATCATCTGCATATCTTCTTGGATGAGGTGCCTGTTAGGGTCTTTTGACCATTTTTTAAATTGGGTTGTTTCCTTTCTGTTGAGTATTAAGAGTTCTTTGTGTATTTTGAATATCAATTCTTTATCAAATATGTATTTTCAGATATTTTCTCGCAGTTTGACTTGTCTTTCGAATGATTTTTAGTTGTGTGTGTGGTAGGCAGAATAATGGACCCCCAAAAATGTCCATCCTCTTATCTCTGTAACCAGTAACTGTGTTACCTCATACGGTAGCCCTGTAGACACCTGACTTTAGCATAGAGAGATCCATTTCAGATTTCTAATTCCAGAATTATTAAGTAATAAATAATAAGCCTGTATTTTTTAAACCACTTAGTTTATGGTAATTTGTTATGGCAGCAGTAGAAAACAAATATAGTATGTGAAACTAGAATTGAAAGGTGTGATAAGAAAATATTTTTAGCTTGTCAAAAAACTCAGTTCTAGGAGTTAAAAAAAGAAGTCTGTAAACTAGATAATCTGCTGAAAATTGATTTACATGCTTATGAATATGCATGGTAGTTAAACACAGGTACAAAGAATTTTAAATAGTAGCTAGGGATCAGATACAGTTTCAAATGTTATAAGTGATCTTGAAATAGTAGATTACTGAAAAAATAACCTAAAACTATGACACAGAGTGCCTTAAGTTTTTTTTTACTTTTGGGTGAAATATTTAAGATAATTTTTGTAAATAACATAGACGAGGGTCTTTCTTCCATCTTTGTAAACACATAAGTAAAATTTTGACATTTTATAAGTATGTTTTTAACATATTTAACATGTGTGTGTTTTTTTAAAACAGATAGTGAAAATATTTAATGAATTTGAATGACAGAACAAATAAAAAGATAAATATGGCCCAATTATTTAAGCAATTTGTCTTCTATCTTACACAAATTATACTTAACAATTAATCAAATGGACATGTGGCAACAGATTAAGACTGTAAAATGTATTATTTAACCCTTGGAATAAACCAGAGTTTTACCTACACTTATAGAAGAAATAAATTCAGGAAGATTTTTCACATCTAAGAAGCTTAGAACATAGCAGTAACTCAATAAATGCTTACTAAATCAATGTGTTCTCATCTACAGTGGTAGATATTAAGTGTAGGCCAAAATCTCTTCTGCTTACTAAACCATATGCCTAATCTTTTATTGATCATAGAAAAAAATCCTGCTTATACATTTTACATTCAATTGATTTTCTAGATTAAACACTTGCACGCCTTGCATTTCAAGCAAAAATAGCGGAGTATTATTTTCTTGAAAATTTTCATAATAAATAGCAAAAGATTAATTTCTTTATAAAAGCACATAACTATGGCTGAGTATGTAGAAAATATAGATAATTTCAAATTTAACAACATAAATCAAGGGTCCCCATCCTCTGGTCCATGAGCCATTAGGAACCCAGCCACACAGCAGAAAGCAAGTGGTGGGCAAGTGAGCAAAGCTTCATCTGTATTTACAGGGGCTCATCGTCACTGGCATTACCACCTGAGCTCTGCCTCCTGTCCGATCAGCAGTGGCATTAGATTCTCACAGGAACGCAAACCCTATTGTGAACTGCACATCCAAGGAATCTAGGTTGCATGTGCCTTATGAGAATCTAATGCCTGATGATCTGTCACTGTCTCCCATCATCTGTAGACGGGATCATCTAGTTGCAGGAAAACAAGCTCAGAGCTGCCACTGAAACTGCATTATGGTGAGTTGTAGAATTATTTCATTATATATTAAAGTGTAATAATAATAGAAATAAAGTACACAATATATGTAATATGCTTGAATCATCCTGAAACCATTTCCCCCCACCCAGAGTCCATGGAAAAATTGTTTTTCAGGAAATTGGTCCCTGGTGCCAAAAAGACTGGGGACCACTGATGTAAATCATCCATAATCCCAGCAATACAATATTGTACCAAGTCGTAATCCCTCATTTTTTAATCTTATTTTATTTTATTTATTTTTTAAAAAATAAATGATTTTCTACTTTGGTAGTAAAGCTGGGGGAAACTCAGCTTCTTCCCATTTAATTTGCATATGGATATTACTATTGCCATTGATTTTTTTTTTTTCAAATCCATTTTAGACTAAATGAAATGGATTTATACTGTATCCTATGGATAATGAAAGCCATGACATTCAGGATGAAGAATGTTTTCCTAATAGTCTTTCAGCTCCCATTTCTGTTTGAATTAGTTCAATTTACAAATGATGCCTCTAACTCCCATATACTGTCCTGGTTAGCACTGTGTGGCCACCAATGCATAAATCTGCTTCTTTCCTTGACATCTTCAAAATTAGTGACCTTCCCAAGAAAACTCATGTAAATTATTTTGATGTGTTGCACAATTTATTATAGTGATTTTTAAAACAATAAAACCTAATACAAATAAATCTAAAATTAAACATAAAAATTTCTATGAGATGTGATTGATCAAATTCATTAATAAAACAATAAATTTAACAGATTACATCTCTATAACCTCATATAACTCCACAATACAGAAATTCATTTTCTAGGGCCTAGCAAGCACTGATCTACTTTCTGCCACTATATAGTAAATTAGTCTTTCTAGATTTGCATATGTCATATATTTAATATAAGTTTAATCATGTATCATGTCCTTTTCTGCTTGGTTTTGCTCAGAATAATCTTTTGGATAGCTATATTTTGCACGTATCCGTCTATATTTGTCATCTATATGTTACAGGTTTATTTGATTGCTGAATGGTATTCTATTTTATGGATATACCACAATTTGTTTATTCTCCAGTTCATGGACAATTGAGGTGTTTCCTGTTTTCAACTATTACGTTGAAGTTTTTTGTACTATCATGCACAAATCTAGGTGCACACATATATTTCATTTATCTTGAGTAAATGCCTAAGATTGGAAATGCTGAGTAATATGGTAACTATATGTTAATCATTGTAAGAATTGTCAAACTGTCAAACTGTTTCCAACAGTGCTTTTCTTCTAGAAGTTTTAAGGTTTTGCTTTCATATTTATGTCTAAGTTGCATCTGAAGTCAATTTAAGAATATGCTATGAGGTCACAATTCAGTTTTATTCATTTTTCATATGGATGTATAATTGTTCCATTATTTTATTTTGAAAAGACTATCCTTTGTCCCTCTTAATTGGATACTTTCATCAAAATCAATTGATTACATCTGTGTCAGTCTATTTCTTGACTCCACTCAGCACCATTGTCTTGATAAGTCTTCCAGAAGCTATTGGTTTTGCTGATTTTTTTCCAAAGATTTTATTGAAATCTTTTGATTTTATTGCTATGATATAGTTTATTTTCTAAATCATTGATTTTTAGTCTCTACTTATTTACTTTTATTTATTTTTATTTAATTTCCAGTCTTTTTTTCTAATTTCTAATTTGAACATCAATTTGTATAATTTTATCTCACTGCTTCACTAATTCATCATTTTAAGTTATCTTTGTATTTTGGAATAATTCTCCCCATATATAAAAGTTGCAGTTAGTGCAGGGAATTGCCATATGTACTTCACCCAGTTTCTCCTACTGTTGGCATCTTATTTTATCATGGTACATTTGTCAAAATTATAAAACGAATATAGGTATATTATGGTTAACTATACTCCAGAGTTTATTGATATATTATCAGTTTACCAAGAATTTCCTCTTTCTGTTCCATGATCCAGACCAGGTTACCACATTACATTTAAATGTCATGTCACCTTAGTATCCTCTGGTTTGGGATGGTATATCAGCCTTTCTTCACTTTTTATAACCTTAACAATTTTGAGAAGTTACAGGAAGGTGTTTGTTTGTTGTTTTGTTTTTGTATTTGTTTTTTTGAGACAGAGTCACTCTATGGCTCAGCCTGGAGTGCAGTGGTGCCATCTTGGCTCACTGCAACCTCCGCCTCCTGGGCTCTAGCGATTCTCCTACGTTAGCCTCACGAGTAGCTGGGATTACAGGCGCCCACCACCACGCCTGGCTAATTTTTGTATTTTTAATAGAGACAGGGTTTCACCATGTTGGCCAGGCTGATCTCCATCTGCTATCTCAGGTGGTCCTCTTGCCTCGGCTTCCCAAAGTGTTGGGATTACAGGCGTGAGCGATGGCGCTCTGCCAAGGACGGCATTTTGAAATTGTCCTTCAGTTAGGGTCTGTCCGATGTTTTTCTCATGACTGGCCGGCATTATGGGTTTTTAGAAAGAATAGCACAGAGGCAATGTTTCCTTGTTAAACATTATATCAGGGGTTAAATGACATTCACATGGTATCACTGGTGATGTTAACCTTCATCACTGGGTTCAGGTAATGTTTTCCAGGTTTCTTTACTGGAAAGTTACTGTTTTATGTTTCTATATTCTTTGGAAGCTGATAAATAAGTTTAACCCTATTACCCCCTACACACCCCTTGGGGATTGATTAAGCTCTACCTCCTGAAGAGGGACCACATAGATATATTATTTGGAATTATTCTGTGAGAAAGATTTTTCTCTTCTCCCACAATTATTTATTGAGTCATATATTTATGTCAGTATAGGTTTATTTATTTTAATGTCATACATTGGGTTATAATCTAATCTGTGTTATGTATTGTTGCTCAATTTGGTTTTTCAGGTTTGACCAGATGGAAATTTTTTATGTTGCCTCCTCTGTCCCTTTTCTCCCACCACACTGCTATTGGTATTATTGTTGTTTGAATTCTTCCTTCTTTCTGGTACTATGAAATGCTCAAGGATTCTCTTATGTTTTTCCTGTTTTAGCCCTAAAATTTGCCGTTTTTTCCAAGGATATCTTAGTTCTTTTGTTGGAGAATGTATTCTAGATCCCATCATCTAGGCACAGGAGTGCCATTGCTTCTAGCCTTCTCAGTCCTCAGTGAATATATATGTATATTAATCAATGTATACACACATATTCATAACTGTTTTAGTATCTATCCATCTATGAATGCTTATTAAGCTAAACATAAATACATTAGAGTTCTCCAACTCTAATACAGTACATTGGGATCCACTCTAGACTTCCTTTCTTGCTTATTTGTAACTTTCCCTTCTGACAGTAAGAAACCTGGCTCCCACCAACACTACTTATTTATTCCACCGTAATATACAAGTGCAATGGTTTTATAATTGTTAACCTCTAGCTCTAAGGTACCAAGTACAGTGTTTATTTATATATCCTTTCAGAACTTTAGCCTTACAGTTTTCAGTCTAAACATTTTTCCAAAGTTACATTAGATAAGCTCCTTATATTCTTTGCTGGTTTATTTTTTCCCCATCTCTGTCAGTGTGGTTATATCAAACACCTGTAGAAGAGTTTGATTCATTTGTTATCCTCTGTGTGTCATCCTAGTATTCCTCAACATTCTGGCTGACTTTTTTTCAATTATATATTTTGTAAAATATTGCCTTAATTCTTTTTGCATTGTCTAAGTGTAAAATTTTAAACATATATTAATTGATGCAGTTTTTCCAAAATATGTCAATATCCTAGCACATCAATTCTTGTAGAAAGATATAAGAAGTAAACACAAAAACAAAATAATTTAAAAAATATGACAGGGATTGCATTCTAGGATGAAAATAAAAATATAGCAAGGTATGTAGACAGAGTAATCTGTCAGGAATGCTCTTTTTGATAGGCTTATCAGGGAAGGCCTTTCTGATAAGAAAACAGTTTAACAGGAACTGAAGGAAGTGATGGTGTGGGCTGCACCGATTTCTGCTACAGATGTTTTCCATGTAGAGTGAACAGTAAGTGAAATGACTGAAATTATAGCCAACTTGTAGATGTATTCCAGGAACAGCAAGGAGGCCAGGTCCTATAGGACATTGTAAACCACTGGGGAAGGATAGAAAGAGATGTGAAGACAGCAAACTATCAGAGTGATCAATCAAATCTTATAGTGATTAACAGACAATTATAATGAAATTGGATAATTTTTCTAATTTAAATGGATCTATTAAATTATTTCCCATAAGTTTTGTTGTGAAGGCTAAGTTGAAGGATGGACTTCAAAGAGTAGTGAGGAATCAACTTTGGCCAATGTTGCTGGTAGGACCACTAAGATGTGGCCTACGATTAGAGAATAGTAATGTCAGTCCAGTGGCAGAATAAATGTCTTAATAAGTTAGATTCAAGAGACACTGTAAAAATCAGAAGTGGATGCAGAATATATGGACAATAGTTTCAAAGAGTTTTGCTCTAATGTGAAATAGAAAAATGGAGAGGTCATTGGAGGGATATGTGAACACAAGGAAATGTTTTATTTTAAGATGAGAGATATTATACTTGGTTTCCATGGTGATAGAAATGATTCAGTACAGAGCAAAATATGTTTGTAAGAGAGAAGGAATAATTTCATAAGTGAGTAAGCAGGAAAGGATAGAATTGTGTGTCCAAGTGGAGGAGTTTACCTTAATTCACTTAAATAAAAAAAAAAAAAAACAGAAGGGAAAGCAGTGCATTTGGGTGTAGATGAATATTTGCTGCTATGGTAAGTGCATAAGTGGGTGGGAGAAGAATATACAAATTCTATCCTGAATGTTCCTCACAGTGTAATAAGAATAAAATCATCGGTTGATGCTCATAAGAAGAGACATGGAGCTGTAGGGAAAAAGAAGGCATGACAGAGCTACTCAATGGGAGTAGCTAGTGAGTTAACAAGGGAACCCAAATGTAATTATTTGTGAGAACTGAAAATTTGCTAATAATTGTGGTCATGATTTAATGTGAAGCAAATCAACACGGATTTCTTATTTTCTCCACTACATTCAACTCCTTGGCTACTGGTATGATGTGTGCAGAATTTTATTTAAATAGGATTGAGTATACTGGGCACATATGACAAAGAGAAGAAGGTGTAAACAATTGATAATATATATAGATATTGTGCTGGGAGTGTTTTTTGCTAAAATATAGTATTAAGCAATGAAATATAAGTAAGAAGTAAGACTATGAGTGTATGAGGATAAAAAATATAATCTTATTAAGAAGTAATAGGGTAGGAAAAATATTACATTTGAATAACTAGATGAAATTGATTGAAATTTTAAAATGTTGTATCTGGCACTAAATGTAAGATTGTGGAAGGAGTTCAGATCTAGGATATTATTGATATAGTGACTGAGATGGGGTGAAAAACAAGATCATCCGAGATGGGAAACTGAAAGAATGAGTAAGATCTTTTATATCAATATTAAATTCTAAGAGTTGTGACAAATTGTGATGGAGAAAAATGAACCAATTTCTAAAATCCTTGAGAAGTGAGAGTATGCTAGGTGGCATATAGAATTCCAAAAGAAAGAGTAGTAAATAATGTAGCTGAATATCATGAGGTGTTTTTTTTTTTTTTTTAATTGTTTGTTTTTGGAGAGGCATGTAGAAGAGAGTAAAGGTCTGACTTCTTGAAGTACTTGAAGTGTGGGAGAGAAATAGTCTGAATGTACTACAAAGGAAGGTGTGTTCTCTGGGGTTAGCCAGAATTCAGTCTAACCTCTAAGGTAAAATTAGTTCCATCACTAATCTTATGTTAATAGAAAAAGAGTACAGTTGGAAGTCTTCATCTCATAATCTAAATATTTTCAATGTTTAAATAAAGCTCACAAATCATTAAATAAATTGAATTCTATCCTTCTACTTGATAAATATATTTTTATTTTGATAAAATGTGTAAAGTATTTTAAAGTGACCAAAAATTAGTAAAAGATCAAAGATGATTGAACTTAATTATCCTTCTGTATGTATGTGCTCTGTTGATGGGACAGAAATATTTACAAGAGTGATAAAATGAAGATACTTGTCACTCTTGCATTATTACATATTTAATTCAATTTATTTTTCTCATTTTAGCAAAATCATTACTTCCACTGTTCTAATATTTTCACACAAGTTGTGTACCTATTAACAAAAATAATTGAAACAATATACTTTTATAAAAGTGTAAACTGACAATGTAAAGCTTTAAAAATAAACTTCATGCCTTCAAAAACTTTTTTCTAAAGTATTTGAAATCATTAAAATTGAGGACAAAAATAAGAAATCAAAATAACAAATCAAAATTTTAGAAGTGCAGATTTTTTTAATTTAAAAATTAATTCAACTGAATTGAATATATTTGGCAAAATTCATTTCTAGCAGGCAATAATCATCCAGTTACCTATGGGAAGAGTCAGAATCATGCCTTACAGATGTTTTCTCTATATGTATTTAACATGTAGAAATCTTATGTATAGTATTAAATACTTAATATTGTGAGGAATTCATACCTCCACGTAATTAGAAATCATTTACTATATTGTGAATATTTTACTAATTTGTGACTACCTCTATTATCATAATTGAAACAAAAATAAATATAGGAAAATAGATGTTGAGCACTACTTGGAAATAACACTTCCATATGTAAGAGTTTATTGCATTCTTGCTGAATGGAAGATCTGAAAGTTAATTAATCTGTCTTTTTCCTTCCTTAAGCATTTCTGCTGTTCAAATTCTCTCTGCACTTCATGACAGCATCTACATTCAAGATTCCCAGAGGCACCATCCACAAAGCTCTATAGCATTTAGATGGATTAGCAATTTGTTTCTAAGATAGAGGACAAGAAATATGAAGAAGCCTTCCCCTGGAGGCTGATCCACATGATTCAGGAGAGGAAATGTTTAGAGTTAGAAAGACTCCATACAGTGCCTAGCTCCAGATAAGGCTCATGGTTCTTTCACAGTTATGTGTGAATATGAATGTGGCCTTGATATATGTGGGTTGTTTTTTAAATGAAAGGTAATTTTCTTTTTTATCAGTCTGGGAGACAAAAACCAATGGATGTGTGAAGTATTGGAGTGATGTTAACACGAGCCCTGAGTGCACTGACTGTCCGCCTTGCAGTCCCACACTGTCAGCTTAGAGACCAGAGGAAGGATCTAGGAGCAGGGAGAGATCTGTGGATCCTCTTTGTATTCTCTCTAATGAAGGTGTGAAGGTTAGAGGAAAAATACTGTTACCCAGGTCATTCAAAATACCATGGGTGATTTTAATTTCTACTGGCTTACTGTAATTTTGTTTTCTCTTTTAGTTTTTAGATTTTTTTATCATAGACTCTTGCTTTTTTATTATTAACAGTTATATTGGCTACATAAAATGCATAACCAACATTATTTAGTATAATCTGTAATAAGCTATGTAAAATGAGAACTACATTTCCCTTAAGAGTTTAAAAGAACTTTGAGTAAAACTGCATTTCTTTGAAAATTTTAAGGAAAAAAAAAAGATATTTTAAAGTTTTACAAAGTGAAGTCCCTCTAATACCAAATTTTCTTTGCAGTCTCTTAGTCAGGATAGAGTTACTGAGCCTTTCAGCATTCTAGATCCAAACAAAAAGTGGCAATCACCTCTTTGATTGCTGATTTACTGTATTGGAAGACTTTGAGAATTTATTTTAAAATTAAGAATATCCAAAAGATAATTTTATTTATGAGAACTGTAAATACCTGCAGACATTTTCTCTTTCCTATTCTAAAACTTACTAAAATTTTAGATACAGGAATTCTCTGTTGAAAACAAATATATATATGTATAGATAGATACGCACATGTATATATATATGAAATGTGAGAAAAAATATATATATATTCCTTTGATGTCTTTAATATTTAGTTTAAAAACTTTAAGGAAATCATAAAACTTTTAAATTTCAACTCTAAGATTATATGGGCAGTTAAGTTTAAATATAGAGCATATATTTCTTCAGTTAAAAGGAAGTGTGTATTTACTGCTGTTCAATTAGAAAAAGCAATTAACACCTGCCTAATGATAAGCTACACTGTTTTTTATTTTTAGATTTTCAAAATAGAGCTTGCCCATAAGGACATCTACCTACTGGGGAACATAGAATTATTTTGAAAAGTTTGTTAAGAATTGGCTGATTACTTGACTTAAGGATTTAATTCAGCATGAATAAACAAAAGAAAGAAAATGTATATTTGCTTGTGTTCAAGTCTGAAATTAAGCTTTGGTCTACAGTTAAATTAATACAGCCCTGAGAACACCTTGTCTTAACTTCCTAAAAATTAATTTTGAGAAATAGATTTAATAGTACCAAGGTACATTGTTGTTATAATGAAGAAGGCGAGAATGGTTTTTATTACCTTAATTGACGCGCTTTTATAAAACGTCATTTGCATCTGGATTCTAAAGGGAACGTGAATTATTTTTGCACAATTATGATTTGGAGTCATATTGAAATATTAAAAAATATTCATCCTTTTATTCTTAATTGAATTCCAATGCAGTAACTTCAAAACAATGGAAATAGCATGACGCCAGAAAGGGGAAAGGGAGTAGTTGACACTTTGCATACCACCAGTAAGATGGAATAGGAGGGATGCTACAATTATAGGATGCTACTAAATATGAAAATTTATTCATTAATTCAGCATTTATACGCTGAACATCTACTGTGTGTCAGCTATCAAGTATGTAATGATGAGTGAAGAAAAAAAAAAATAATCAACCCAAAAAGAAATAATACTGTCATGTAGATTATAGCATTAAGATTATCCAAAACTTAACAAACATTCTACAAATAGATGTGAAATTAATTACAAGTGTTAAAGTGTTATTAGTGCTACAAAAGAAAGGTAATGTTTCACGAGATCATAGGCTAGTCAACTTAACCTTGTAGAAAGATCAAGGAAGTCTTCCCAAGGAACTAAATGATACTTTCATTATCTTTGCTTTACCTGTGGAGAGCTGAAGTACAGTTAAATAACTTGCTAAAGTTTTCACAACTGCTAAGTGATAAAGACAGGACTGGGATCCATGCACTGGTGCCAGAGCCTACAATATTAACCCCTCTAATACACTGTCCCCCACTGAATTCCTAACTGTAACGTCAAGAGGAGTTTATTAGGCAAGCTTCATCAGGTTGACTAAGCAACGGTCATCAAGGGAACAGTAAAGATAGTTTAGGAGAGAAGAATAATTAGAATTATAATAACTCAAATATGCAGCAACCTCACACATTAGGAAAGGCAAAATAAAAAGAAAAAGAAATAAATGTATAACTAGCCTTGAATCTAGTTTATGGAAATAAGTAGTTTTCATCTAACAGTCTGCATAGGAAACTACGTAAGCTCAATTCACGGAATGAAGATAAATGGTTATTAAAAATAATCCTCATCTATGACAGAATACTTGGCACCCACTCCCAATCATATCATTTAAAGCTAAATTACTGAAAGCATGTCATTTGTCTTTGAATTTCAGTTTTATTAATTGTATAATGGCAATTGAATTACCTTTCCTGGAATTAACGGTAGACAGTCTTTTCCCCACATTATTCTGAAATTGATTTTGCTTTGAAGATAACATGTACACTTACATTGTGTTTCTGTTTCATGAAAATCTATTGTTAATGCTAAATATTTTAAAATAATGTTTTCATTCATTAATTCAACAAATACTTATAAAATTCTATTGAAGATACGGGACAAAATTAAGAGAGGCATAATTTTGGAGCTTATATTCTGTAGGAGGAGAAAGAAAATTAACAAGTAGACCAAGCCAAGTATAAATACAATTTATGTTTATAATTGAATATGGAACATGCAGAAACCATTCTCAAATGGATAACTCTAGTCTGGGTGGAAATCAAACATTTCTTGCCCCAATGTACCAATGAGAGTGTACCATAATAATGTGTAAATATTCCTAATAAAATATGAATAATAGTGTAAGTAATATTTGCTTCAGTCCTTCAATTTCTTAATCGAATACACTAAAGAATAATTGTGGATCTTTAATTTCTACATTTTACATTTACTTTGCTGAATAATTATATTTATAATATTACCAATATTTAATAACCTACTCTACTGTAGTGGGGCTTCTACAGTAGGAAAGCTAAGATTGTAAATCCTATTATAAAGTTTTGTTTTTCCCTTAAGCAAAACAACTCCTATATTTTTTGTGTAAACTCATTTTTCTACAATAATTGGATGTTTTAAAGAGACACAGTTATTCTTCTGGTATTTTCTATTTTATTTTTTCACTGCAAATTCATCACCTCATTCTGTTGACCGAATCAAATTTATTAATAATGTATCACCTGGGCTCTCAGTAATTTTTAACATGTCAATATTTTCCAGTATTTCTAGTAAGTATGCTTTACCAGAAGTATACATATTTTACAGTTTTTCTTTGCTTCTTAAATTTTCCTTTATTTATTTTCAGAAGTCTTTTTCTTTTCACTGAAAAAGTCAACCATGGTTTATGGGTCAGATTAAATTTTTACTTAAAGGAGGTCTTTCCTAATTACCTAATTTAAATTGAAATCCACCCAGATTGTTCTGTTTTATTGTATCCTAATGTTTTCCTTCGTCTATCACATTTCAAAAGTATTGCTTATGTAAGTCAATGTTTTAGCATACACTTTTCCTACCACTTGGAGTCTCATGGTCCCAGTGACTACGTGGGTTTTGTTCACTGATACATGCCCAGTTTTTAGCACAGTGCCTTGTACAGAGTATGAAATATTTTTCCTGTAAAGAAATGAGTGTTGGATGTTACAGTTTGTGATAATAAGGAAAATCCTACCCTTCATTTGTTACTTTCTCTTGCATAAGAAATACTTCACAATTATTTACCTTAATTCTTATCTCAATTCTAATATGCATGCTGGTTTGTGCCATTGCTAAGCTCTTTTAATTGCAAAAGACAAGAATATTTGTTTTTAACAGAGTAATTTGTTATGATTCCATATCCTCCAACAGTGTCATGGTGCAAACATAAAATATAATAGAGAAAAATGACCAACTTTTATCTTCTTATTCTAGTTTGTATCCCCTTGTGAATTAATTTTAGAACTCAAAACTTAGATAAAAGTATCTATGGAGATTTCTTTCTTTTCATTTTACTTTACCTAATTTTATTGGCTTGAAAGACCTCATTGTGCTTAATTAATATCAGTGATCAAATCTATTATGTTCACTTTCACTATGTAGGTCTTTAAGGGGTACCAACCGCTCAAATAGTCAAAAAGTCCATGTATAACTTTTGACTACCCCAGAGAGTTAACTACTAATAGCCTATTATTGACTGTAAGCCTTACCAATAACATAAACAGTCAATTAACACATATTTTCTATGTGATATGTGTTAGATACAGTATTCTTACAATAAAATAAACTAGAGAAAGGAACATATTATTATGAAAATCATATGAGAGAGAAAATATGTTTACTATTCATTAAGTGGAAGTGAGTCATTACAAAAGTCTTCATCTTTGTCATCATGTTGAGTTGGCTGAGGAGGAGAGGAAGAGGAAGGATTGGTTTTGCTGTCCCAGGGGTGGCAGAGGGGGAAGGAAATCTGCATATGAATGCATTCATGCCATTCAAACCTATGTTGTTCAAGAGACCACTGTAAATTAAAAAGGCATCAGATTTTTTTTCCTTGTTTCAGTCTTTCCTCCTATGCCTACAAATAAGATGTGATAAATGTTAGACTAAGTGATCTAAATAACATGAGCACTGGCCAAGGATATTACTTATAACATCTGATGAACTTACACACATTTTAAAAATTATTTTGGTTTACTCTGTCTGAGATTTGATTGCCACTTCACCCCACCCCCTCACCTTAAAATGCTTGTACCAAGGGAATTGGAGTCAGGGAACTGAAAAGAGTAAAATATAGAAGGAAGAAAAGCCACTCTAAGAGTTGTTGTTGTTGTTGTTTGCTTAGAGACAGGGTGTTACTCTGTCATCCAGGCTAGAGTATAGTTGTGGGATCATGACTCACTGCAGTCTTGAATTCCTGGGTGTGATCCTCCCACCTCAGCCTCTTGATTAACTGGGACTACAGGCACACATCACCATGCCCAGCAAATTTTTAAAAAATACATTTTTTTGTAGAGATGAGGTCTTGCTATGTTGCTCAGGCTGGTCTCAAACTGCTGGCTTCAAGCAAACCTCCTTTGTCAGTTTTCCAAAGTACTGGGATTACAGGCAGGAGTCACCATGACTGGCCCTACCTAAGAGTATTTTTTAACACTGATTTCTGCTTTGAGCCACTGGGTCTTGATCCTTCTAAAGACAGTGTAGAATCTACTTGAGAATAGAATGGAATGGAATGGAATGGAATGGAATGGAATGGAATGGAATGGAATTCAATGGAATGGAATTCAATGGAATGGAATTCAATGGAATTCAATGGAATGGAATTCAATGGAACAGAATGAATCACATAAATGCAACTGAGAATTTTCTGTCTGAAAAATGGAAGGTGGGAATTTTATAGCCATCAGATCCTGTCCCTTGTTCTTTAAAGGTGTGTAAGAGTGTGCATGTGAGCAAGCTTGGCAGGCATCCAGGGAACAAAAGCACAGGAGCCCTAAGAAAGAAAGTAAGAAAAACTTAGCCTTTGTGAATCTGTCCTTGTGTGCAGCTGGAGGCCACAGGAACATTCAGGACACAAAGATGAGCTAAGAAGTTGTCATGTGTGGTATAAGATGTCTGGCCAATATCATGATAGGAAAAGTAATAGATCTAATTATGGTTCATTATTAAGATTCAAGAAAAACAAAAAAAGGGACAGGAAAGAAAAAAAGCACTGATGATACCACTGCTCAGATAAAATTCATTTATAACTGGGACATTTTACAGAATACCAAACCAGCAGCATTCTTTCAAATTTCAAAGCAATGAGTAACAATAAATAAGTAAGCAACTGTCAAAGACCAAAAGAGGTTTAGGAGAAATGACTAAACATAATGTAATATCCTGTATTACATCTTGGTCCAAAGAATTTTTAAAAACTGGTAAAATGTAAATAAAGCCTTTTGTTTAGTTAATAGAAATGTACCAATTGATACAGGGCTGGCAAGCCCTAAAGTGGAGCTTAGCCCAGGAGGGGGTTCTTGGCCTTGCCCAAGAAAGAATTCAAGGGCAAGCCACAGGTAGAAGTAAACAACTTTATTGAAGAGGCAGTGGTACAGCTCTATGATTGCTATTGCAGAGCAGGACTACCCCATAGGCAGAGAGTAGCAGCTCAGGGCTGTTTTGCAGTCACATTTATACCTACTTTTAATAACATCCAGATTAAAGGGTGGTTTATGCAGAAATTTCTAGGGAAGGGGTAGTAACTCTTGGATCATTTGTCATTGCCAAGGAAAGAGGTGGCAATTCCCAGGTATTGCCATGTAACTGACATGGCACACTGGTGGACCTGTCTGATGGAAAGCTGCTTCCACTGCAGCCCTGTTTTAGCTAGTTCACAATTTGGTCTGGTGTCCAAGCCCTGGCTGTCAGGCCTCTGAGCCCAAGCTAAGCCATTATATCCCCTGTGACCTGCACATACACATCCAGATGGCTGGTTCCTGACTTAACTGGTGACATTCCACCACAAAAGAAGTGAAAATGGCCTGTTCCTGCCTTAACTGATGACATTGTCTTGTGAAATTCCTTCTCCTGGCTCATCCTGGCTCAAAGGCTCCCCCACTGAGTACATTGTGAACCCCACTCCTGCCCGCTGGAGAACAACCCCCCTTTTTCTTTTACCTACCCAAATCCTGTAAAACGGCCCCACCCCATCTCCCTTCACTGAGTCTCTTTTTGGACTCAGCCCGCCTGCACCCAGGTGATTAAAAGCTTTATTGCTCACACAAAGCCTGTTTGGTGGTCTCTTCACACAGACCCGCATGACATTTGGTGCCATGACTCAGATCGGGGGACCTCCCTTGGGAGATCGATCCCCTGTCCTCCTGCTCTTTGCTCCATGAGAAAGATCCACCTACGACTCAGGTCCTCAGACTGACCAGCCCAAGAAACATCTCACCAATTTCGAATCTGGTAAGCAGCCTCTTTTTACTCTCTTCTCCAACCTCCCTCACTATCCCTCAACCTCTTTCTCCTTTCAATCTTGGTGCCACACTTCAATCTCCCCCTTCTCTTAATTTCAATTCCTTTCATTTTCTGGTAGAGACAAAGGAGACACGTTTTATCCGTGGACCCAAAACTCCGGCGCCGGTCACAGACTAGAGAAGGCAGCCTTCCCTTGGTGTTTAATCATGCAGGGATGCCTCTCTGATTATTCACCCAGGTTTCAGAGGTGTCAGACCACACAGGGACACCTGCCTTGGTCCTTCACCCTTAGCAGCAAGTCCCACTTTTCTAGGGGAGGTGCAAGTACCCCAACCCCTTCTCTCCATGTCTCTACCCCTTCTTTGCTTTTCTGGGTGAGGGGCAAGAACCCCTCAACCCCTTCTCCTTCACCCTTAGTGGCAAGTCCTGTTTTTCTAGGAGAAAAGAACCCCCATCCCTTATTTCTGCACCCCAACCTCTTATCTCTGTGCCCCAATCCCTTATTTCTGCACCCTGACCTCTTGTCTCTGTGCCCCAACCCCTTATTTCCATGCCCCAACCCCTTTCCCTCTTTTCTGGAAGGTAAGAACCCCAGAACCCCTTCCCTCCATGTCTCTACTCTCCTCTCTAGGCTTGCCCCCTTCACTACGGGCAACCTTCCACCCTCCATTCCTCCGTCTCCCTTAGCCTGTGCTCTCAAGAACTTAAAACCTCTTCAACTCACACCGGACCTAAAACCTAAATGCCTTATTTTCTCCTGCAATGCTGCTTGACCCCAATACAAACTCGACAGTGGTTCCAAATAGCCAGAAAATGGCACTTTCAATTTTTCCATCCTGCAAGATCTAAATAATTCTTGTCGTAAAATAGGCAAATGGTCTGAGGTGCCTGACGTCCACGCATTCTTTTACACATCGGTCCCTCCCTAGTCTCTGTGCCCAATGCAACTCGTCCTGAATCTTCCTTCTTTCCCTCCTGCCTGTCCCCTTAGTCTCAACCCCAAGCATCGCTGAGTCTTTCTAATCTTCCTTTTCTACAGACCCATCTGACCTCTCCCGTCCTCCCCAGGCTGCTCCTTGCCAGGCCGAGCTAGGTCCCAATTCTTCCTCAGCCTCTGCTCTTCCACCCTATAATCCTTTTATCACCTCCCCTCCTCACACCTGGTCCAGCTTACAGTTCCATTCCGTGACTAGCCCTCCCCCACCTGCCCAGCAATTTACTCTTAAAAAGGTGGCTGGAGCTAAAGGCATAGTCAAGGTTAATGCTCCTTTTTCTTTATCCCAAATCAGATAGCGTTTAGGCTCTTTTTCATCAAATATAAAAATCCAGCCCAGTTCATGGCTCGTTTGGCAGCAACCCTGAGACGCTTTAGAGCCCTAGACCCTAAAAAGTCAAAAGGCCGTCTTATTCTCAAAACACATTTTATTACCCAATCTGCTCCCGACATTAAATAAAAATCCAAAAATTAAATTCCGACCCTAAAACCCCACAACGGGACTTAATTAACCTCGCCTTCAAGGTGTACAATAATAGAGACAGCCAAGTAGCAACATATTTCTGAGTTGCAATTCCTTGCCTCCACTGTGAGACAAACTCCAGCCACATCTCTAGCACACAAGAACTTCCAAACGCCTAAACTGCAGTGGCCAGGCGTTCCTCCAGAACCTCCTTCCCCAGGAGCTTGCTACAAGTGCCAGAAATCTGGCCACCAGTCCAAGGAATGCCCGCAGCCTGGGATTCCTCCTAAGCCATGTCCCATCTGTGCAGGACCCCACTGGAAATCAGACTGTTCAACTCACCTGGCAGCCACTCCCAGAGCCCCTGGAACTCTGGCCCAAGGCTCTCTGACTGACTCCTTCCCAGATCTTCTCGGCTTAGCGGCTGAAGACTGACACTGCCCGATCGCCTCAGAAGCCCCGTAGACCATCACGGATGCCGAGCTTTAGGTAACTCTCACAGTAGAGGGTAAGTCCATCCCCTTCTTAATCAATATGGAGGCTACCCACTCCACATTACCTGCTTTTCAAGGGCCTGTTTCCCTTGCCTCCATAACTGTTGTGGGTATTGACAGCCAGGCTTCTAAACCTCTTAAAACTCCCCAACTTTGGTGCCAACTTAGACAATATTCTTTTAAGCCCTCCTTTTAGTTATCCCCACCTGCCTAGTTCCCTTATTAGGCTGAGACACTTTAACTAAATTATCTGCTTCCCTGACTATTCCTGGATTACAGCTATATCTCATTGCCGCCCTTCTTCCCAATCCAAAGCCTCCTTTGCATCCTCCTCTTGTATTCCCCCACCTTAACCCACAAGTATAAGATACCTCTATTCCCTCCTTGGCGACCGATCATGCACCCCTTACCATCTCATTAAAACCTAATCACCCTTACCCCACTCAATGCCAATATCCCATCCCGCAGCATGCTTTAAAAAGATTAAAGCCTGTTATCACTCGCCTGCTACAGCATGGCCTTTTAAAGCCTATAAACTCTCCTTACAATTCCCTCATTTTTCCTGTCCTAAAACCAGACAAGCCTTACAAGTTAGTTCAGGATCTATGCTTTATCAACCAAATTGTTTTGCCTATCCATCCCGTGGTGCCAAACCCATATACTCTCCTATCCTCAATACCTCCCTCCACAATCCATTATTCTGTTCTGGATCTCAAACATGCTTTCTTTACTATTCCTTTGCACCCATCATCCCAGCCTCTCTTCGCTTTCACTTGGACTGACCCTGACACTCATCAGGCTCAGCAAATTACCTAGGCTGTACTGCCACAAATCTTCATAGACAGCCCCCATTACTTCAGTCAAACCCAAATTTCTTCCTTATCTGTTACCTATCTCTGCATAATTCTCATAAAAACACACATGCTCTCCCTGCCAATCGTGTCTGACTAATCTCTCAAACCCCAACCCCTTCTACAAAACAACAACTCCTTTCCTTCCTAGGCATGGTTAGATACTTTCACCTTTGGATACCTAGTTTTGCCATCCTAACAAAACCATTATATAAACTCACAAAAGGAAACCTAGCTGACCCCATAAATCCTAAATCCTTTCCCTACTCCTCTTCCTGTTCCTTGAAGACAGCTTTAGAGACTGCCCCCACTCTAGCTTTCCCTGACTCATCCCAACCCTCTTCATTACACACAGCTGAAGTGCAGGGCTGTGCAGTCAGAATTCTTACACAAGGACCAGGATCGCGTCCTGTAGCCTTTTTGTCCAAACAACTTGCCTTACTGTTTTAAGCTGGCCATTATGTCTCCGTGCAGTGGCTGCTGCCACCCTAATACTTTTAGAGGCCCTTAAAATCACAAACTATGCTCAACTCACTCTCTACAGCTCTCATAATTTCCAAAATCTATTTTCTTCCTCACACCTGATGCATATACTTTCTGCTCCCTCGCTCCTTCAGCTGTACTCACTCTTTGTTGAGTCTCCCACAATTGCCATTGTTCCTGGCCCGGACTTCAATCCGGCCTCCCACATTATTCCAGATACCACACCTGACCCTCATGACGGCATCTCTCTGATCCACCTTATGTTCACCCCATTTCCCCACATTTCCTTCTTCCCTGTTTCTCACCTTGATCACACTTGGTTTATTGATGCAGTTCCACCAGGCCTAATTGCCACACACCAGCAAAGGCAGGCTATGCTATAGTACAAGCCACTAGCCTGCCTCTTAAAACCTCTCATTTCCTTTCCATCATAGAAATCTATCCTCAAGGAAATAACTTCTCAGTGTTCCATCTGCTACTCTACTACTCCTCAAGGATTATTCAGGCCCCCTCCCTTCCCTACACATCAAGCTCAAGGATTTGCTCCCACCAAGGACTGGCAAATTAGCTTTACTCAACATGCCCTGAGTCACAAAAACTAAAATACCTCTTAGTCTAGGTAGACACTTTCACTAGATGGGTAGAGGCATTTCCCACAGGATCTGAGAAGGCCACCGCAGTCATTTCTTCCCTTCTGTCAGACATAATTCCTTGGTTTGGCCTTCCCACCTCTATACAGTCTGATAATGGACCAGCCTTTACTAGTCAAATCACCCAAGCAGTTTCTCAGGCTCTTGGTATTCAGTGGAAGCTTGATATCCCTTACCATCCTCAATCTTCAGGAAAGATAGAATGGACTAATGGTCTTTTAAAGACACACCTCACCAAGCTCAGCCTCCAACTTAAAAAGGATTGGATAGTACTTTTACCTCTTGCCCTTCTCAGAATTAGAGCCTGTCCTCGAGGTGCTACAGGGTACAGTCCATTTGAACTTTTATATGGACGCACTTTCTTGCTTGGCCCCAACCTCATCCCAGACACCAGCCCTCTAGGCGACTATCTTCCAGTCCTCCAACAGGCTAGACAGGAAATTTGCCAGGCTGCTAATCTTCTTTTGCCTACTCCAGATCCCCAGCCATATGAAGACACCCTAGCTGGATGATCAGTTCTTGTTAAGAATCTGACCCCTCAAACTCTACAACCTCAATGGACCAGACCCTACTTAGTCATCTAGTAGTACGCTGACTGCCGTCTGCCTGCAGGATCCTCCCCACTGGGTTCACCATTCCAGAATAAAGCTATGTCCATCGGACAGCCAGCCTAATCCCTCCTCTTCTTCCTGAAAGTCGTAAGTACTCTCCCCTACTGCCCTTAAACTCACTCGTATTTCTGAAGAACAGTAATAACCCTTATGAGGCTAATATATCCCTTCATTCTATTAGGTCTGTTCGTCCTTATCCTACTTTTTGCAACAGGGCTTTACAAAGTCACCCCCACCACTTAGGCCAAGCCCCCAAAAACTTGTCATCCCTACTATTTTCTGTCTAGTCATACTCCTATTCTCCATTCTCAACTACTTATAAATGCCCTACTCTTGTTTACACTGCTGGTTTACACTGTTTCTTCAAGCCATCACAGCTGATATCCCTTGGTGCGATCCCCAAACCGCCACTCTTAACTCCCTCTTAGAGTGGGTAGATGATCTTTGCTGGCAGGGCACCCTCCAATACTTCCACCCTGATGAAGTTCTATTCTTTACTTTTATACTCACTCTTCTTCTCATTCCCATTCTTATGCCACCCTCTACCTCTCCCCAGCTATCTCCACCACACTATCAACCTCACCATTCTCTCCTAGCCACTTCTAATCCCTCCTTAGCGAACAACTGCTGGCTTTGCATTTCCCTTTCTTCCAGTGCCTACACAGCTGTCCCCACCTTACAGACAGACTGGGCAATATCTCCTGTCTCCTTACACCTCCGAACTTCCTTTAACAACCCTTATCTTTACCCTCCTGAATAACTCATTTACTTTCTAGACAGGTCCAGCAAGACCTCCCCAGACGTTTCAGATCAGCAAGCTGCCGCCCTCCTCTGTACTTATTTAAAAAACCTTTCTCCTTATATTAACTCTACTCCCCCCATATTTGGACCTCTCACAACACAAACTACTATTCCTGTGGCCGCTCCTTTATGTATCTCTTGGCAAAGACCCACTGGAATTCCCTTAGGTAATCTTTCACCTTCTCGATGTTCCTTTACTCTTCATCTCCAAAGCCCAACTACACACATCACTGAAACAATTGGAGCCTTCAGCTCCATATTACAGACAAGCCCTCTATCAATACTGACAAACTCAAACACGTTAGCAGTAATTATTGCTTAGGAAGACACTTACACTGTATTTCACTCTATCCTTGGCTACCTTCCCCTTGCTCGTCAGACTCTCCTCCCAGGCCCTCTTCTTGTTTACTTATACCCAGCCCCGAAAATAACAGTGAAAGGTTGCTCATAGATACTCAACGTTTTCTCATACACCATGAAAATTGAACCTCCTCCTCTATGCAGTTACCCCATCAGTCCCCATTATAACCTCTGACAGCTGCCGCCCTAGCTGGATCCCTAGGAGTCTGGGTACAAGACACACCTTTCAGCACTCCTTCTCACCTTTTTACTTTACGTCTCCAGTTTTGCCTCACACAAGGTCTCTTCTTCCTCTGTGGATCCTCTACCTACATGTGTCTACCTGCTAATTGGACAGGCACATGCACACTAGTTTTCCTTACCCCCAAAATTCAATTTGCAAATAGGACCAAAGAGCTCCCTATTTCCCTCATGACACCGACATGAGAAAAAAGAGTTATTCCACTAATTCCCTTGCTGGTCAGTTTAGGACTTTCTGCCTCCACTATTCCTCTCAGTACTGGAATAGCAGGCATTTCAACCTCTGTCATGACCTTCCGTAGCCTGTCTAATGACTTCTCTGCTAGCATCACAGACATATCACAAACTTTATCAGTTCTCCAGGCCCAAGTTGACTCTTTAGCTGCAGTTGTCCTCCAAAACCACCGAGGCCTTGACTTACTCACTGCTGAAAAAGAGGACTCTGTATATTCTTAAATGAAGAGTGTTGTTTTTACCTAAATCAATCTGGCCTGGTGTATGACAACATAAAAGAACTCAAGGATAGAGCCCAAAAACTTGCCAACCAAGCAAGTAATTATGCTGAATCCCCTTGGGCACTCTCTAATTGGATGTCCTGGGTCCTCCCAATTCTTAGTCCTTTAATACCCATTTTTCTCCTCCTTTTATTCGGACCTTGTATCTTCCGTTTATTTTCTCAATTCATCCAAAACCATATCCAGGCCATCACCAATCATTCTATATGACAAATGTTTCTTCTAACAACCCCACAATATCACCCCTTACCACAAGATCTCCCTTCAGCTTAATCTCTCCCACTCTAGGTTCCCACGCTGCCCCTAATCCCACTTGAAGCAGCCCTGAGAAACATCGCCCATTATCTCTCCATACCATCCCCCAAAATTTTTGCCGTCCCAACACTTTACCACTATTTCGTTTTATTTTTCTTATTAATATAAGAAGACAGGAATGTCAGGCCTCTGAGCCCAAGCTAAGACATTATATCCCCTGTGACCTGCACATACACATCCAGATGGCCGGTTCCTGCCTTAACTGATGACATTCCACCACAAAAGAAGTGAAAATGGCCTGTTCCTGCCTTAATTGATGACACTGTCTTGTGAAATTCCTTCTCCTGGCTCATCCTGGCTCAAAAGCTCCCCCACTGAGTACCTTGTGACCCCCACTCTGCCCACCAGAGAACAACCCCCCTTTTTCCTTTACCTACCCAAGGCCTATAAAACGGCCCCACCCCTATCTCCCTTTGCTGACTCTCTTTTCGGACTCAGCCCGCCTGCACCCAGGTGATTAAAAGCTTTATTGCTTATACAAAGTCTGTTTGGTGGTCTCTTCACATGGACCCGCATGAAACTGGCTCTAGCAACAACACCCGCCTCCTACCTCAGAATGTTACTTTTAAATTTCAACAATTATATCATTGTTATTTTTTAAAGTTAACATTAGGGAAACTGGGTGAATGGAATATGAAAACTCTGTCTTTGCAAGTTTTCACTAAATCTATAATTATTCCAGATAAAATTTTTTTTGAAAACGACACACAAACATGGATTATTTTTCTTTCTGTATCATCTTTACACATATATACATAAAATAGTTTTTGTATTTACCAATTATCATGGTGTAAATATCAGAAGAGTGGTGCATACATATCTGTAGACTTACACATGGGTATATATTTCCTGCTGACCTGAGTTTACAAATTTTTTAGCAAAAAATAATCTATATAAATTAACAATTGATTTTAAGGCAAATTTAAAAAGTAAAAAGCTAAATTTAAAATTGTTTCTTTGGCATGATTAGAAACAATTCATATGTTTTCAGATATTTTTATCTTGATTAGCCCCCCTTTCAATAAAGTAAATGTTTAGAGTCTGAATCACAGGGAGGTATGATTGTTTTTTATTAGGCCTCATATGTTTATCTGAAAAAATCTCAAGTGCTTTTGAAGGGAACACCTGGTGCTTGAGGAAGAACATTAGCACAACATCAGCTAGCAAGATCATAGCTGACCCATATGGTGTTGGCTTGTGTCACATACTGTTCCATAAGACTCACATATACTAACTCATTTCACCTACATAAGAACCATATGAAGTAGTTGCTATTATTATAATCTCTGTTACTGATGAGAAAATCGAATAATAAAAATTTGCCCAACTTTGCATAGCTAACAAGAGGTGGATCTAGGATTTAAAGCAAGCCAGTCTGGCTCTCAAATTACTCCCCAGTTTGGGAGGTTGGCAATATTTATAACCTAAGAAAGAGCTCAAATTTGACACGTGAACAATTATAGGAGCTACTGATATTTTTTAATGGATTGTGATATGGAAGGACACAATTACTTTCCTTTACTTGCTACTTGAGTATTATTATGTTTTGCAAATTGAAACATGGTCCTATTGAAGTTACTCTTTTAAAAGAGAAAGAACTTTAGCTTGGATAAATTAAATAATTAGTTCAGCAATAAAACCCCATTAATATACTTTAAAATATTAAATAGATGATGGATTTATGGAGGATTAATCAGCAAGAATTTGAGTTTCATGTCCTTAGGTGACTTAAGCAATAGAGATTTTGCCTAAGTCAGAAGTACAGGAGCAGCATTTGACAATACCCTTTAACATTAACTAAACAAGTAGGATTGTTAAATTTGAAAATAGTAACACAGGACAAAAGTGTCTCCTCTGAAGCACCTCAACAATTATGGCAAGGTAATACTCAAACATTCTCCAAAACAATTCAGAAGGGAAGTATTGTTATTATATTCCTATTTTTCTTCAAAATAATGAAAAACATAAAATTAATCCTGGGATACAAAAGGTTATGAAAAATTGCACTTATAATGTTATAGGAATAAACAACAGTAAAATAGGTAACTATTTTAATTTCTGCCAAGCAAGTCTGGCATCTTAATAGTTAAATTTGCCTCCCCTGACAACTTCAATGGAGAGTTTTAAAATATAATTACAGGGTTAGTGAATATTTTTCAAATTCATTAATTTGAGAAATGTATCCAAGCAAATATCTTTTCTGATAATGCACTTCTTATAAAGGGCCCAAACAGAATTCCCTTGAACCTGGGTAGGGTAAAGCTATTACAAACACCACACCTGTATTAGTCTGTTTTCACACTGGTGATAAAGACACACCCAAGACTGGGGAATTTACATAAGAAAGAGGTTTAATGGACTTATGGTTCCACATGGCTAGGGAAGCCTCACAATCATGGTGGAAGGCAAAAAGCACTTCTTACATGGCAGTGGCAAGAGAGAGCTTATGCAGGGAAATTCCCATTTTTAAAACCATCAGATCTTGTGAGACTCATTCATGATCGTCATGAGAACAGCACAGGAAAGACCCACCCCCATAATTCAATCACTTCCCACCGGGTTCCTTCCATGACACATGGGAATTGTGGGAGTTACAATTCAAAATGAGATTTGGGTGGGGACACAGCCAAACCATATCAACAACCTTTCCCAAAATTATCTTGGCAGTTAGTGATCATTTACTCTTCCACATGATGTAGTAACATCAGCTTGTCAAGTTTCATAAGAAAACCTATTGAGAGGTTGACTTAAATTCCATTTAACTTATAGCTAATTTGGTGGGAAAATTGCTGTCTTTATAATATTGTCTACTTTATATAAAAATCATAATTTTTATCCATGTATTTATGACTTCTTTAATAATCTTCAGAATGTTTAAATCATTTTCTTAATATAGGGTTGAAAACATTTTGGTATATTCATTTCCATAAACATTGTGCATTATATTGAGAAGTATATGACTTCTATTTCAATTTTTTAAATTTAAAATTGTGTTATATGGAAACAATTTTGAATATTTCATCTTTTAACTTTGTTTAACTTATTACTTCTAAAAGTTTTTTTTTTTAAGTAGACTTACTATGTGGATAATGAAAGCCATAGTCACAGGCAATGTTTTCTGCCTTCTTTCTTGTGAGAAGAGCCCCAACATATTCCTTAATTCCAAACTCACAGCCTGGCTCCAAATGACTATCTAATATAGAACAATTATTTTTGTCATTGCTCTGCAGAATCCAGGCTTTCAGCCATATCTGCCTGTTCCCAAACTTGGAATTAAGAAGACAAGGCGCTCAGCATGACTCACTGATTTATGTTTCACTGCCAGTTAGTGTCAATGGAATATCTTGTGTTTGAACAAGAACATGATATTCTTAATATCTTAAATTTATATGTCTTATAATTGTTTTATGTGTTTTATGAAAACGAAGTTTAATGCATGAGTTTAGAAAACTAAAATGAGCAGAAATTCCCATGAAACTTGTTATCAATTATCATTTGATAATAATCAAATCTTCACAAAGTTCTGAAATCTTTATTAGAATAGGCTAAATTTAGCATCATCACACAGTGGAAAGAGCTCTGGAATAGGAGACAGGTTAATATGTTACTTTAGGAATTGTAGTCTCTGTCTTAGTTAACGTTTTTGTGGTTTTTCAGTTTCCTATGTGTAAAATGAAAGTAGAAATGGTCTTACAGATTCTTCTAGTTATTACACATTTTATTTAAATGCTCTAAATACAAAATATCTTAATATTTGTATTTTAATGGTCCTTCAACTGAGTATCTAAAAAAACAAATTCACTTGACTGGCAGGAAAAGCTTGATTTAGGTGACATTTTTGGAAATGTGTGCTTTCTACCTCTGTAAGTACTGAGGTTTACACTGGTTCTATAGGTCATTAAGTGCTGGCATCTAATAAACTATCGGAAAATAAGAGCTGAATTATTTGCTGTTGATTTTATAAATATAATAGAATGAGTCCTTGAAATATATGGACTAGGTGTATATATCTGTGTTGTTATTATTGAAAACATTTATACAACAAGATTCAGGGAGGGCTTCAAGGGTGATTCCTGTTAATCTAAAATAAATAATTATAACATGATCAGCCTCTGAAAATTAATATTAGTTAATTAAAAACCTGAAAAGATTCATGCACAATGATCATTATATAGCACTTTATATTTAACTGGATGTATAGAATTTTGATTGAGTTTGAAATTATGAAAAAGAAATCCCTTTTGAAATTTAGAAATCAAAATCCAATATTAGTAATTAGTTAAAATTATCAACAATTTTTTGAGCCAACATGCTTGGGGAATTGCAAGAAAATGCAAAAGAGAAGAAATATCCCTTACCAAAGTCAAAGATTAGGAAAATGAAAGATACAGTTATTTTATTTTTGTCTTTTTGTAATTTACACCTCTAACATTAGATTGAAAAGCTGCATTACAGACACCTGCTTCAGTAGAGTCATTGTTTCCATGGTGTCACTTTCCATCACCTATTTTTAATAGTTTACACAACAAGATCAAGGGTGTCCCAGCTGTTACTGCCACTGTTGCTTAGCAACCTTTAAATCAGAGTTCAAGAAGACAAAGAATCATGCTTGAAAAATTTCTCAAGTGTCTGTTTTATGCACCCACGCCCCTGCTTTCTTCATTTTGCACCATTTTTCACTGTTTATACTCGGATGCTCTGTTTTTTTTCCATTAATTCAATATTCTATATATGAATCCACAACTCCAAGTGCTACTGGAATCAACTAAATGTTTTTGTTGATTTTCAAAAGGTAATATATATGTTCAACTACAGGCTACCTCCAATAGAAAATAAACAGATTTAAAATATTTACTTTATTTTATTCATCAGAATGGGAAGTTGTTTCAGGTCTTCATTATCTGCTGCCAGACTATAACATTACTGTGCCTGAGAGTCTGGTGAAATGACACACAGATCAATGGCCACAGATTCACTGCCTGCAGAGAATTACAATACCCCCTTGTGCATTCTGAAATCTAAATATTATCATCCACAAAGGTCAGAGAAGTCAAAAATCTGTAAGAAAACAGAGAAGCTAGCGAACTTGGAACTTGGAATACCTGACTGAGACAGGTTGATATCAATTAATAAAAACAGAAAATGTTTTCTAATATTTCTGTAAACACTGAGAGTTTTTTTTCTTCAATAGTAATTGTTCAGAAACCAATGGCCCATCTGTCTAATTAATAGATTAGTAAGCACAAATCAGCAATGTGGAACATAAATAAAAATAGAAAAAAAATCTTAATTTTGCATTTGATATCTGTAATAAGATAGTAACTATAGGAACTCTCAAATCATAACCAAATATTCCTGAATAATCCATATAATAAAAAGGAATATAATGATAGGATTCATGGCTGGAGATCTTATTAACCTGTATATGTGTGAGCAACTGTTTACAATACATCTCCCACAGAGTTGATCTAGGTGGGGTTTACCCCTTTGGTTAGAATGAAGGTTCTGTTCCATAACATATATGCCCAATGACATGGTCCATAATGACCCAATTATTTAAACTCTTTGATTTTCCTTTGACCCTCTATTAAATAAACACAAACCTATCACATTATTATTTTTTAATTTTCATGTTTGATCATTACACTATTATTTTCTAGCCCTTTTCTAAATTCTGCTAAATCCTTAGGTATCTGTTTGTTGTTTGCTGTTGTTTCCAAATCACTAAACCTCATTAAATTTATTTAAATTACTTACTTTTTGTCCTTCTCATTTCTTTGTTATGTCTCACTTCTGTTATCTTTTGATTCTTATTTTCTCCTGCAAATATAAATACATGTAACTGTTTAAACATTAATTCACTATTTTTGGTCATTTCTTACTGAAAGCTAAGTATGCAATGACAATGGATTTGAGTTAGATACCTGAAAAAGTAGCCACTATGTTGTCCAGGATTAAAGAAATGCTCCTATAGGTGATGGAGAATACAAAGTACAAGGTCCCTAATAACTGTGTAAATTGTGGAGTGTTTAAATTTACCTGAGACATATAAGATCCTTAGATAGAAACTGAAGTTTAATCTGTGTGCTGATATGGCTATTAAGTACTGATGCAGGATTTTTCTCAGCTCCTTCACTGGACTAGTGTCAAGGGTGCCCTGTCCACTTGGTCCACTGTGCTCAGCCCCTTGTGGGAGAAAGTACATGAGCAAGTGAGTGTGGGATCCAGCAAACATAGAAGCAAGTTCTGTGTAGGGCCCACAGTCAGACTAGGTATGTTGCCTTAAGGAGAATGCAGTGGCACTCAGGTGAGGATGCCAATGACCCCTAAGAGACTGGAGAGGTTGTTACAGTGCTCATTTACTTTCCCTGTCCACAGTCCAACAGACGGCAGTGTGTTAGCAGCTCTGTTGGCCCCTCATCTCATCCCATGGGGCAGCTGCCCTCCACTGACAAAGGCAAAGGGTCAGTGTGATAGCCCTATCTGGGTACCCACACTCAGGGGCCCCAAGCTCTTGTCCTGTGTCCACAAAGAGTAAGGTTATGTGGATGATTAAGCCACATGGATGAAGGCAGGTAAATTTATTGAGTGATGAAAATGGCTCTCAGTGGAGAGGGGAGCTGGAGAGAGATGTGAAGGGCAGGTCATCTTCCCCAAAGTTAGGCTGTCTCCTCCTCTACTGACTGAGTCTTGGGTCTTTAAAGGCACAGGATGAGAAATGCATGCTGATTGGTTTGTGAGTAAACAAAAAAGGTTAAAGTGAAGGGAACACTGAAAGCTGGGCACAACAGTATAGAAAACCAATTTGGAAAGGGTAAGTCTATGTAAAATAGGTGGAGAGTAAGGATCAGTCAGAGGAAAGTGTGCCAAAAAGGAAGACAGGTTCTTAATCCTGTCTGAGGATTTAGCTTGCAGCTTGGCTTTCAGGCTTTAAATTGTCTTTGGCTTGGAGGTGGAGTTTCACCAGAAACATGCCCCTATCTGCCTAGACATTTGTCTGCCTCCTGCCTCTATCATTTCCCCCTCTGAAGAAGTACATCTAACTTCCATTAGAATAGGGACAAAGACCAGTCTTAATGGCTTCCTGTTGACAGGGGTCACTGTTTTGGGAATACAGCAGTCAGATTTCCCTCAGAGGCCTATCTAAGGTTCCCTTGTAAAAGGGAGCCATCGTTTGAACCTCTGGTTTCATGATCGTTTGGAGTATGACTGCCTGAAGGCCAGAAGAGACAAACCAGGTTATTACAAGATATGTATCAAAACAAAACAAGGCAGGGGTAGGGACAGCTCAAAAATCCCAAGACTGCTTTTACACCCAGGTAACTGGTGGCTATAGTTAAGCCTACTAAGATTTGGGTGCATAGGACTTGGCTTTGGTTAGCTCCCTTGGTCTTATTTTCCCAAAGAAACCTCCGGGTGATGGGCATCCTATTTACTTCTATTACCTGGCAAGATTTGCAGGATAATGGCTCAGAACTAGAATATTGATCCAGATTTTTACATTACCTATCCCTTTTGTTTCTCCTGAGCTGCAGCTGTAGATCACTGGTTGGTTCACAGGAAAAAGCATGATTAGTGTAAAATGTAGGCAAAAACTTAAAAACAAGTAATGAGACTAGCATTTAATGACAAGCATATAATAAGTTTTGAAACATAATTTTTCTCTCTCCAATCCTCATTTTTGTTAAAAACAAATCATTATAGGACTGTGTTGTTTGCAAAATAAACTTTAGTCTTATGCTTGACCTGATTATTCACATAAAGTGTGGCAAGAATAACTATCTTTCACACAGACTTTTTAAATTGGCTTTGATGGAGCTCTGTTCCACAAGGAATCTCAGATAAAGCTAAGCCCACAAGGGCTTGTACCCTCAAATAAATATGAGTTGGGTAAATTCCTGTCTTCTTGAGGTTTCAAGATAACATGGGGCTCCTGGGCCTGTTAGAAAGTGACATTCTTTACTCACCACAGGCTTGCAACCCTATGCCAGAACTGTGAAGACAAGGTGTGAGGCCAATTTTCCCCAGGGGTTTTTATTGACTCTGCAAGTCAAGCTTGATTCCTTAAAGGAAAGAACACCCTTCCAGTCAGAGCCTTGGTAAAACTACCAGTTTCTCCAATTGTGTCCTGCTGCAGAAGAAAATAGATTTTTATTGCACTGATGCAAATAACTATATTGCCATAAGTTAAGAATATTTATAAGTAGTTTCAAAATTCTGGAGAAGCCAGGCCAAGAGAAACAAATATGCTCCAAATTTTGTTCACAGGAAAATAACTTAATTGTTAAAAACTGTTGATAGTTCAAACGAAAACTTTCCTTGACTCTGAAAAACAAAACAAGAATCAGCAAGATTTTAAGAAAAAGTTAAAAAAGATTATTTCAGTTTTATATTAGTTCAGTCCATTCCATTAACTCTTGTTCCTGTTGATATTCATCAACATTTTAGCTCTTCATGAGTATTATTGTTTTTCCTCTGTTCCATCATCACAATCTCCAAAGTTATTAGAAACCTGCATTTGAGAGCACCAATCAAAGTCCTATAGTTGATTATAAACTATCTTTTGAAAAGGATGAAAAGAAGACAACAATTGTCTGTGAATGATATAATGTCTATGGGTGGTCACAATCAAAAACATGATTGACAAAGAAATTTGGTTATTTCTGTGGTTTACAATAACTTAACACAAGAACCTAAATTATGATTGATACTATATACTAAGACATTAGAATTTTAGAAATTTCATACAATTTTGGAACATATATTAATATTCTCTATTATATAACCTAATGAATATTAAACTTTATTTTTATTTTGGCAATCCCATGTAACTAAACATATCAAATAATCCTGTTTACCTCTCTTTTGGATGCTCCAAGGGACCTCTGTAGAATTCAAAAGTTAGGGGTCAGAGAAGACAATTTTTGAAGCTGAATTTTTATTTTGGGAAGCCTACCAAACAGGTTAAAATTTTAAAACACTTGATATTATGAAATGGAATTCTTCATTACCCTAAGTCATTTATTTTAGCCAAAATGTTGACTCAAAAATTTTAAAACAAGGCAGAACTTTTATTCATTAGGAAGAAAGACTTGATTCCAAATAATCTGTCTTTAAAATTACTTGAAAATCCTGTACGAGAGAGAAGGCCAAATTTTACTCTTGCATGAATCTACTATTAATGTCAACCCCATTTTTAAAATGAGACTTTATAGATAATTTTATCCAATCTTAATCAGTTTGACCATGAGGTGAGAGTCTTATAAACCTTTTATAATCATTTACAAATTTTTGTTAATATGTTCACACACAGAATTTCTTTTACGACATTAATTTTTGCAAAGTTTTCTCAACTTATTTAAACATTTAGCTTTATCTTATCTAATTTAAAACAATCCTCTAACCCTCTAAACTAGACAAAAATTTACATTCCCATGCCTTTTTATAATCTTTATCTAAAAACACATTTTACTTTTCTTACACAAATTGAATGTAAGTCTATTTTCAGTAGTCTCAATTACATGTTATAATGGTAATTCTAAGCAATTTTAAATTTTAATCTAAAACCTGATAAGTTATTTCAATTATATACTAGGTGCAGATAAAGTCTGACTCTTTCCAACATAGTTGGGGGTGTGGTTAATTCTAGATGTCCCTAAGCTTTACCAAATTGTGAAGCAGGTAAATTGACCAGTTCTGAAAAACTAAAGAAGCAGTTTACAACCTTAAAACATTTAGCAAACCTAGTATCTGACCTGCATAATTTAGATCACATATTTACATTTTGAAAACACTTGTATCTTACCAATAATCTTTAGAACTGTTTTTTTTTTTTTTTTTGACATGGAGTCTCGCTCTGTCACCCAGGCTGGAGTGCAGTGGCTTGATCTCAGCTCACTGCAAGCTCCACCTCCCAGGTTCATGCAATTCTCCTGCCTCAGCCTCCCAAGTAGCTGGGACTATATGTGCCCACCACCACGCCTGGCTAATTTTTTGTATTTTTAGTAGAGACAGGGTTTCACCATGTTAGCCAGGATGGTCTTGATCTCCTGACCTCATGATCCGCCTGCCTCGGCCTCCCAAAGTAGAACCGTTTTTATTTCTCAAAGATTAAATTCACATGAAATAAAAGGTAGTATAGCTCTTATTTTTCTTTCAAAAAAATTTGATCTAAGTGCTTATTTTTCTCTAAGCCAATTAATTAGAGCTCTTTTTTATATACACATCACACACATAACACATATATGACTACAAAGACAGACATAAGGAGATCCAGTAGTTGAAATATTTTTCATTTGCCAATCTCCTAATTGGATTATGGACCTCAGGGTGGAGCCTTTCAAGAAGCAGGGCTAGGAAAACATGCAATTTCTAGGGCCTAATAAACAGGCATAGCTGGAAGACAAAAACAGATTTTGAGAGGGGTCTATCTGCTTTTAATTCCTAGGGTTCCATGAGGTAAAAAAAGGATTTTTTTCCCCTCCAAAATGGGGTTCATGGAACCTTCTCTGTTTTTCCCCAAGAAATCCTATTGTCTTAGAAGTTACCTTAGGGCCTATTGGGTGTACACTAGAAGTGAAAAGACAAAATGGAGAAAAATAATTCAGTTGACTGCAAAAAAAACTTTGTCCAAAAAAACAAGGTCCATGAAGAGAAAAATATAAAGGTCTTTTAAATAAATACTTATGACTTTGATATTCACTTTTTTACTTAAGGTGACTTTTAACCACAGTGCTCTTTAAGAAAATTCTTTTAAATCCCTTGTTACCTGTTACCTGACTTTAACCATGCCAAGGAGCCCATATTTCTGGCTTTAGAAATTTACCAAATGCAGCCTCACAGGTGAAACCAGCAAGCCTCAGCTAAGCTTATGACTTAACCACAAGTTTATGAGGTATTTTCAAAGAGGTGATGAACAGTTTTGACAAAATCTAGAATCTTTAAAGGTAGCTCAGAGAAAGGAAGATTTAAGAAAGGAAACCAGAAGTTCATAGAGGGGAAGAGAATCAGCAAATAGTAAAAGTCACACAGATATTAACCAGAAAGTACTCATTCCCTAGCAGGAATTGAACCCAGGCCGCTATTTTAATATGGCAGAGACCAAAAGAAAGTACTGTTATGTGGTTACAAGATCAGGCTCTCAAGGACATAAAACAAGATGGAGCCCTCACCCAGGTTTTTCAGAACTTTACAGTGACCCTTACCATTCCTTTTTATAAGTTTGCACAGGGAGAGAGAGGTCAGAAGTCTGACCAGTAAAAAACTTTTACTGTTTTGCTGCTATATCAGGCTCTGCATTCCCTTCCCCCAAGCTCAATTTTAAGCCAAGCAATTTAAGGTTTGTGAAATTAACTTTTTCCAGTTTGGAGGATGCATCTGAGGAGAGTGTCCTGGTACAGGGACACAGTTACTCATCCACAAAGAGAGGACAGAGGAAAAGTCTTTTTTTTCCCCCAAAGGAGTCCCAGTGATTCAGGAGAAGTATTGACTGAAGATGATTGGTTATCCATTTGGAAAGAGAGGAAAAGAGGTCTCTCAGTTCCTTTCTCTTCCAAATGAATACATTGGGTATGTGAGGGAGAGAAAGAAACGGCATCCCCCTTCCTTCTTCCATCCTTAAATCCTTGGGTCCCAGTGACCTCGGCAGGGTGCTGCCCATGAGTGCCAATGCAGCTTTCATCCACATTAACAGGGAGGCCTAAAGGGTGGAAATGATTGGCACTCACCCACACACTGCCTGTCCCCACTGCTGTCAGTAAACTCTGGGTTCCCCAGACCTCATTTATGGAATGGATACTAGTATAACCTCTACCAATGAAATGTGTGTGTTGGGAGGCTAATGGGCAGGAATTAATCATGCTCACCTGCACTGTGCCCCTTCACTTCTGTGGTTGCCTGCCTTTGGATCCATCAGATCTAGTTTTTCTTTCTAGGGCTTCAACCCAAAGCTTGCAATTGAGTTTTGGACAAAAATTTGTCTCAGGGGAATGCATGGATTTCTTTAAATTAAGTCCCAGGTGGCCCTTGCCAAATTTGCAGCCAGCAGACAGGAAGGTCACTCCTCCATTGCTTCCCTATCGTAAGCATAGTTCTAAGGTAGAAAAAAACAATCCTCCTCACCTAGAAGAGCTCCCTGCATTTGCAGGGTCATGTGAACCCCTGACAAGGTAGATGAAAGGAAAAAAAAAAAAAAAAGCTTAAGTGTAGGGGGAGGGGCAGGTGCCTGAGGGAAAAAGCCTCTTGATCTATGCAAATGGGTTCCTTCAACAGGGGAAATATTCCTAATCACTGTATCCTCCTTGCCTCTAACAGCAGATGGGAACCACATTGCTCTGAATTGCATATTTGGTGGCTAAGCCAAATGCTTATTCCACCCAGTAATATCTCTGCAGTTTGCAGCAACACCCTTAACATTATAAAAGAAGATATAGGAGCCATTTCAAAGCATAAAAGAAGGAATTAAAAATACCATAGAAAAGTCTGGGGGTCTTGGCCGATGCTCTGATGGGAGTCTGGGGACAGAGCCAGTCTAGGGGCCTTCCAGCAACCCTGAGGAGTGGCCTTGGCCAGATGTCTTCAGTTGCCCCAGGACTTTATTCTGGTTCAACACAGTTGCTAGACCTCTGTGAAGAGAAACAAAGCCAACATTTCTTTCATTTGAAAGAGAGGTGGCAGGGTCACATCCTGTCCTCTCTAGCTGTGCCACTTGCTCTTAACTGGCCACTCAGAGGTTTGGTGCTTCATCTCTGAGTGGAAAGTTTCCTCCTTCAGAGGAAAGTTTGAGCACAAGAAGTCTTGGAAAAATGTGAAGAGTCAGATCCATATTCACTCACCCTTCTGAGTCCTGGATGAGCCCCCAGATGATGCAGGATTTTTCTTGGCCCCTTCACCAGACTTGCAGCAGGAGTGTCCCATCTATTTGGTCCATTGCACTCAGCCACTTTGCAGAAAGAAGCACATGAGCAAGCAAATGCAGGACCCGGACAGCCACTCCAAGCACCAACACATGAACATTCACCATGTGGGGCCCATGGTCAGACAAGGGATATCACCTTGAGGGGAATGTGGTGAAACCCATGTGAAGGTGCCCATGACCCCAGTGAGACTGGAGGGGGTGTTACAGTGCTCATGTAGTTCTGCTATCTGCAGCCTAACATACAGCAGTGTGTTAGCAGCTCAGTTGGCCCCTTGCCTTCTTAAGAAGGGTGGTTGGCCTCCACCAGTGAGGGCAAAGGGCCAGCGTGACAGCCTTTTCTGTGTACTTACGCTTGGTGGATCACGAGCTCTTGTCCAGCATCCAGGAAGAATGAGGTCACATGAATGATTGAAGGATGGTGAAGGCAGAGAATTTTATTGAGCAATAAAAATGGCTCTCAGTGGAGAGGGCAGCTTGAGATGGGAGCTGGAGGGGGGCAGGAAGTCTTCCCCAAAGTCTGGCCATCTCCTCCTCTACCAGCTGAGTTTGGGGTCTTTATAGAAACCAATTAGGAAAAGGTAAGTATATGTAAAATGGGTGAATAGTGGGGATCAATCTGAGGAAAGCACCTGAAACAGGAAGACAA
Source organism: Pongo abelii (assembly GCF_028885655.2). Lineage (NCBI taxonomy): Eukaryota > Metazoa > Chordata > Mammalia > Primates > Hominidae > Pongo > Pongo abelii. The sequence goes on from NC_071990.2 coordinate 143,051,234, forward strand.
TTTATCAATCCATTCTGAGGATTTAACTTGTAGCTTGGCTCTCAGTCTTTAAACTGTCTTTGGCTTGATTGGAGGTGGAGTTTCACTGGGTACCCACCCCTATCTGCTTAGGCATTTGGCTGCCTCTTGTTGTTATCAGTACCTTTGCTAAATAGTTATTATGATACAATTTAACACATTCTCCAATTTCTACCTCACTATTATACCTCTGGATACATTGCTCTACCATCTTTTGGTCCTCCATCTAAAAATTATTTCCATTCTTCACTGCTTCATCCATCTTGTTTCTTCCATACTTTCCTTTTAGGTTGGAAACATGCTGTATTAATATGCTGGGACTGCCATGAAAAAGTACCAGGAGCTGGATGGCTTAAACACCATAAATTTATTTCCTCTCAGTTCAGAAGTCAAAGGCCAAGGTGTCAGCAGGGCTTCTGAGGCCTTCTCACCTTGACTTGTAGATGGCTCTCTTCTTTGTTTTCATACAGTCTTCCCTTTTATCATGTCTTGTGTCCTAATCTCTCTTCTTAAAAGGGCATAAATAACATTGAATTAGGGCCTACCCTAATGACCTCCTTTAATCTTTATTTCCTCCTTAAAGAGGAAATACAGTCACATTCTAAGGAACTGGAGGTTATGACTTCAACATAAGAACTTTAGAGGGAGACAATTCAACCTATAATACATATCCATATATCATCCTAAATAAAAACTCTCCATGAAACTTCCCTCCACTCATCTCCAGCAAAGTGAATTCACTGTACTTTTTTTCTGAAGGGAGTTGGTAAATAGTATTCTTTCTGCATCTCTGCATCTACAGCTTCTATTTAGTTCTCAACTCACTGGCTTTTACATTCTATGCTGAGAAAATTGATTCAAATATTCCCTAATGATGTTTTCATTTTTACATATCTTAGTATTAAATGCTACATAGATTATTTTACTATAGGTCCTATATTATAAATCCACTGGTTGTTTTCCCTGTAATTATGTACAATGGTGTTTATTTTCTATAGAGTTCTGCTTTATGTCTCAAGTTTTTTAAGTCTTGCTTTTCAATGTCTTTTTCCCCCATGGTTCAAATTATTACATAATTTGATAGGTGGTATTTATCACAAGTCCTAATACTATTTTGTTCATAAACTCACAATTTAATTGCAGTCTCTATGCCTAAATTTCTATCATAATCTGTAGTAAAGTATATTTGTTGTTTTGCTTGTTTTGGGGTTGTTGTGTTTGTTCCTATGTGTTTTGGATTTGTTTCTTTTTCTTTTTAGTTTTAATAGATTCCAGAATTTTCTGAGAAATCAATTCATCTATGGCTATAAAAAAGGAAAATTTTCTGATTAAATGGGGCAAAGTAAAATGAAATGGTGGGCTGACAAAATACATAAATATTTATTAAATGCCATACACTATCAAGAAATTTTCCAAGTGCTAGATATTGAGCAGTGACCAGAGTAGACAAGGTCTCCATTTTCATGTAATATAATCATAGTCTACTAGAGAGAGGGAGACAAATACAGAAAAAAATACAAGTAAACATCTATTATGACAGGTGGAGATAAAAGCATCAGAAGTATGCGGTTTGATGTTGCAGGCCTTACATAAAACAAACAGTGCAGAGAAATCAACACAAAAGAGGAATGAGTCATGCAAATATTTGGAGGAATAGCACTGCAAGAAGTGAAAACAAAGAGTATTGCTAATATTGGACTATCAAGGAATAGGAAAACGTTATCAGAATGGTTGAAGCACAGTGAAGAGTAAAGTAGTGGGTGAGTGCTAGGACATCAGGTCTGAGCAGTCAGTCAAGGTTATATGGGGATTCTATGCCTTTGTAATGACTTTGACTTCCATTTTCTTGTGATGTGAGTGTTTTGAGCAGTGGAATGATGTGATATGAGACATTTTTAAATGATTACTGTAATATTACTTCTGACCATGATGAAATAGCTTTCATCAGACCAATGTTCCTAGCAATGACAACAAGGAAACCTGGATAAAAAGGAAAAAAAAAAAAACAACAATTAAATATATAAAAGAACTGATGGAACTCACAGAATTTGATGGGTCAAAATTCACGATAAGGGATTTATAGAGCAGTGAGCTGATATTTTACAACTGCTTCTTCTACAAGAATATTTGTTGATTCTTGAGCAAATCTGTTGCTAAGCCCAATGCCAAAGCCGTAGAACCAGAAGAATTACTGGGTATCTTACATGACTAAATAGGCAGTATTGAAGATAAGAGCTGCCAATAAAACCAGGACCTGGAGATAAACTAAGATCTCAAGAAGATAGAGGCAAGGAGAAATTAGCCTGGGCCCCGTACTTTGCAGATTTTTTCACTTGAGCTCAGAAAGGCTGAAGGTAAATGATAGTACAAGTGCAAATATAACAAAAGTTATATTAATATCAAACACATTATCCTTGAATGAAGAAGTGATGTAGAAGAACAATTCACTGGTTAATCCACCAAGTAGATTAAACAATTCTAAATTTATATATAAGAACATAGCTTCCAAATGGTTAGACAAATTCATAATCACATTGCAAAACAAAATCGCATTGCAAAACTCATTGCACCTCTCAATGAGTGAAGAAACACACACATAAGATTAAAAATCATCATATTTATATTAAATAATTTTTTTTGAGACAGAATCTCACTCTGTCATGCAGGCTGGAGTGCAGTGGCACAATCTAGGCTCACTGCAACCTCCACCTCCCAGGTTCAAGCAATTCTCTACCTCATCCTTCTGAGTAGCTGGATTACAGGTGCCTGCCACCATGCCCGGCTAATTTTTGTATTTTTAGTAGAGACGGGGTTTCACCATCTTGGCCATGCTGGTCTTCAACTCTTGACCTCGTGATCCACCTGCCTTGGCCTCCTAAAGTCCTAGGATTGCAGGCATAAGCCACCATGCCTGGCCTTAAATAATTTTTTAAAAAGCATAGACCTATAGCAATATTGATCAAAAAAATAATAAAGACTCAAGTTACAAATAACTGACAGGAAAAAGAAAATACAATTAAAGATCCAACAGACACAAAAAGATTATAGAAGTTCTGAACATGTTTATGTAAAATTATAAAATTTAATTGAGCAGACATCTAGAAAAACACAATTTTATATAATTAACAAAAGAGATACATAAAATTTAAAGTGACATTATGTGTTAAAGAAATTGCATCTTTCAGCCTTCTCAGAATGTAATCTAAAAAAATACTTATTTTTGCCTGGAGAATGCTTCCAAATTTAAAGATGAAGTGACAGTAATCTTAAATAAACTTCTGAGATTAATTAGAACAGAAGAAAGGATTTCTCAAGTCAGTAGTTGAAACCGAATACATTTGTTGGTCAAATGTCATAAAATATATTATTAAAAAAGAGGAAGGCACAGGCCAGTCTTCTTATAAACGCAAAAATCCTAAACAAATAGCAAATCAAACCCTGCCACTTATAAAAATGAATATACCAAGTTGCACATATTCCAGGAATACAAATTTTATTTAAAATATTCTAATTTAATCAATATAACTTCCCATTCAAAAGTAAACTTTAAAAGTCCCATTTAAGTGCACTTAAAAAGGATTTTGTAAAATTCAACACAAATTCATTTAAAACTCTTAGTAATCAGATAATAGAAGGTACTTTAAAAATATTGCAATCAGACATAACTACAGAAAACATATTTCAAACATTATACCTATTAATAAACACTTTAAGCATTTTCCTTGAGGTGAAAAATGCAAGAGGATACTTTCTACGACCATTGCCCAGTAGCAATGTACTGACAGTTCTTTTCAGTACAATAGGACAATTAAAATAAATGAGATATATGAGCTATAAAGGAAGAAATAATACCAATTTTCACACAGATATGGTTGTAAATATAGAAATTCCTAGGAGTTAACTAATATTAGAATAAATAAGTGAATTTAGCAGGTTGTTAGGATAATTTACATGTTATTGATATAGCATAAATGAATACAAGGCAAATAAAATTTAAAAATGAATCAATTTATAAAGGTCTTATCAAGTATTTAATACCTAGCAATAAATTTAATGAAGATGAATCAATATCTGGATATCTACACTAAAACTACAAAATATTATTGAGCTAAATTACACAACCTAAAGCAAAGAAGGAGTAAAATCTCCATGGGATTGAAGATTTAATGGTATTTCCATTCTTCTTAAATCATTGTAAGCCCAACCAAAATTCAATAACATGCAAAGAAATTGATATTAATCCCTACTCTCAACCCGTACAGAAAAAAACAATTCTAAATAAATGGTAGATCCGTACGTAAAAAGTTAAAAGAGTAAAGATACTAAACAAACATAAGTGAATCTTATTTTGACTTTGGAGTAGGTAAATTTGTTAATCAAGACACAAATATTGATAACAATGAGAAAAAATATAATTTTGGCTGTATCTACTCCTGTAGAATGTGACAAGAGCAGCCGTATGCAAAGAGAAAATGTTTCCTGTATATAACTCTGATAAAGGACTCACATCCAGATTATCTTTTTAAAACCCTGCAGAATAATGGGCAATCCTATAGAAATTGGGCCAAAGTCTGGAACAAGCTCTTAAAATAAAGAGAGGTACCATATGACCAATGATGTGTAAAGATGTCTAATTTCAATAGTGATGAGGGAAATGTACATTAAATGACAACTCAGTACTACTAATCACTGTTAATAGCAAAATTTTAAAAGACAAAGTACCAAGTTTACCCAGGACATGCCTCAAGTGAGAAGCTCATACACTGCTAATAGACATGTGGATATGCACACCACTCGAGAAATATTTTGGGCCTTATTCACTAAAACTGATTTTAAGCATACTCAGCAATTCTACTTCAAGAGATACACTTAGGATAAAAGCATATATGTTTACCAAAGACATGTAAAAATGTTCATCCTAGCACTATTCCTAAGAGTTCCAACGTGGGAAAAGTCAAATGTATACCAATAAAGAAAGTGTTATACAAATGTGGTATATTGATATATTGGAATACTGTATTGCAATGAGAACGTTAAATTTTTAAAAAAACTTTTGGAGGAAATTTAGGGGAAGAAAATAGAGTTTGATTTTGGACATGGTAACATTAATAAATTCACTAGATATCTAAGTAAACATTAAGTGTTTTTACCGAGATTAAGTGTTTCAGGCTGTACTTCAGGAGAAATATTGATAATTAAGATTTAAATTTGGAAGTCAACACTTTTTGCATGGTGTTAGTGATAAGACTACACAAAATTAGCTAGAGAATAAGTATAGAAAGAGACATGGCTTAGGATCCAGCTTGGGGCATTCCTAAAATCACATTCAATAAGATTAGACGAGATAAAGGCAAAGAAGCGTTAGAAAATATGGTGAATCAAGAAAGAGTGATGTCCTAAAGCCCCATGAAGGAAGTATTTCAAGAAGGGGTGAGCACTCAAATGTTTTAAATATATCATTTAAGTTTTTAGGATGAGGACTGAGAATTAAGTTTCAAATCTGGCAATGCAGATAGGTCTCTTGGTGATTTTAACAAAAATCATCTCTGTTGAGTAGTGGGAATAAAACCTGAGTTGGAGATTTTAACAAAAATCATCTCTGTTGAGGAGTGGGAATAAAACCTGAGTTGGAGAGAGTGCGAGAGAGAATGAGAGAAAAGGAAGTAAAGAAACTGAGTAAGACAACCCTTTTGATCATTAGCTATAAACAGAAGCTAAGGGGCCGGGGCGTGGTGGCTCATTCCTGTAATCCCAGCACTTTGGGAGGCTGAGGCAGGTGGATCACCTGAGGTCAGGAGTTCGAGACCAGCCTGGCAAACCTGGTGAAACTCTGTCTCTGCTAAAAATACAAAAATTAGCTGTGCATGGTGGCGGGTGCCTGTAATTCCAGTTAGTCGGGAGGCTGAGGCAGGAGAATCACTCGAGCCCGGGAGGCAGAGGTTATGGTGAGCCGAGATTGTGCCATTGCACTCCAGCCTGGGTGACAGAGCAAGACTCCATCTAAAAAATGAAACAAAACAAAACAAAAACAGAAGCTAAGAATCAGGGTTGATTTGCGCATATATGGCATAGTTTATTTTTATTTTTTAAGATTGGAAATGTTTACGGGTGGTAGAAATGGTCCAGTACACAGGAGCCCTCAGTGATGAAGGAGTGCAGAGGAGAATTACAGGAGCAACATCCTTAATTAGATGAGAGGAAACTGAGAATACATAAGGAAGGTTTTATCTCAGGTAGCATCAGAGACATTTTAACTTATACGACAGGAAGGAAGCTAAATCCATCCATATAGGGATATGGATTCAGGAATTGGATATAGACCAGATAGACTATGTAGAAGACAAAATTAATTCAACATTCTTATTTGATACTGTCATTACCCTTCCTTACCTATATCACATGGAGAATTTCAAATTGTTAAATATGTAACATAGTTTAGATCAATCTTTATTACAGTTTATTTTAGCTACATAGATAATTATCCAGTAAGTAGATATGTAGAAAAATACTTCAACTTATTTGAAAATTATATTTACCCATATTAGGCAAAATCTCATAAGGTTTTAGATGGCATTCATTACCAAATTTATACAATTGCTTATATATGTAATTCTCCTTCCCAAGTCAGTTATGTATCTTATTTTTATGGCCTTGGTGAAATTGGATTTTGTTAACCCAGCAAAGACAGTATCAGTAAGAGATGTGGCCTTGGATGTGGGACTTCAGAGAAAATTTTTTATCTCCTTCCACCATAGAATTACATCTTCTGTGAGCAAAGAAGATAAAAAGAAACTTTATCAGATGGAGAATAGAGATCATTGGAGGTGAGGGACCTAGCAAATTGTTTGCATATCCCCAATGTGGTTGGCTGACAGTGTATTTTAATCAACACCCTAAACTTTGCATAACAAATCTTGTTGAGTCATGTACTATGTCAACCTCTGCAATATTTCAGTAACATTTAGAATCAATATCTGATATTTTATTCCTATTACTACTATTACAAGAAGAAATTAGTATTTTTTAACCCTGTTTGGAGCCCAACTGAAGTTTTATTATTTGATGCAATAACTTCAAAATTTGAGTTTGTTTTTCTTTATGTTATATATTTCAATGTATCCAACACAAACATTTCTCTCCATGGTTCTGTCATTGTTTATACTTATAAAAATCAGTGTATGGGAGTAGCTACCTTTTCCATAGAGACTTTGCCAGTGGGAATATAGTCTTAGGGGATTTGAAATAAAGATTTTGCTGGATATTTTACCACTGCCAAACATGGTTTTCAGATTACCATTCAAATGGTAGTCTCATCGTGATCTGCTGAATGATTCCACAACCACACTTTTACTCAGGGTCTGCTTCCTGCAAGCCACACTCAGGTACTAACTTCTGTATTACTTTATTTATTACTTTAACTTATTTGAATACCATGCACCAGAAAACAATTGTGAATAAAATAAGAGGAAAATTTGCGTGAAGAGGACTTCTTGGAAAAGTTTTTGGGTTGATCAGAAAATCAAAGAAAGAGCTAAAGAATCAACCCCTGAGCAAGGAAAAGGAGAGATCTCAGAATCTCAGCAGCAAGAGTTTAACATTCTTCTCCTTTTTAGATTGTCATGAACTGATTCAACTCTAATAGCCTTCTATACACTCCTTGTGTGCAGTACCACAATTTTCAAATTTCTGAAGGACAATATATATTTGACACAGCATCAGCCATATGTTTGTACTTGTAGGAAGCATGTTGTAGACATAAAATATTACTACCAACTTGGAGAATTTACAGAACTCCACCGTCCTTCTGTCTTCCTCCTTCATTTCAATTGGTTGTCAGGTCTTATACTGTATATTTTAATTATACCATCGAACTACCCTTTTAATAACATTATCTCTTCTTATAGTCATGGGATGAGAAGTGTCATCCATTTTTATCATTTCATCTTCCAGTCAAATTTCCATTGGCTTCATTGGCACAACATCTACAAAAGTATATATAACATCGTGATCTCAAAAACAAACAACACAAATTAAAAATCAAACAAGCAAACGTCTCTTGACCTTGCCTGTGGTGCTTTTCAAAAGACTGGGAAGTGGAAAAAGGGGACGTTCTGTGCTGAGGGTAAGAAAAAGCAGAGGTAATGAAGTATGAAAGTATGAGGTTTATTAGGAGAAAATATGAATATCAAATTATTGGTATTCTACTTAAGACTGTGAAGAACAAAAGTGGATAGACAGATAAAGAATCCCAGAGGAGAGTGCCTCCTGAAATTTTGTAACAAAAGCTGCATGGCACCTTAGCCCTTCAAAAAATATATTCAGGTTTGTTATCCATAATAATTGAAGTAGACCAATAGTTTTCGAAGTTCAGTTCAAAGTTTGGTTCAGTTAATAGTTTACTCTGCTTCACAAAATATAGAATTCCCTTCTCATCATCAACAACTTCAACCCACAATGCCTTTTTAGGGCCAAGAAATGGAGCTATATAATAAACACTGCACAGATTCTGGAACAGGCTCTCTGAAGACAAAAGACTGAGAAAAATTCAGAAGTACTATCAGACAATTGTCAGTCACAGGTATAAATGGATGTGATGAAACTAGTTATGACTTAGTGGCTACTGATGGCTTATCATGCGTTTTTTTAATGGAAAATGTCTTTCCTCCAGAACTTTAAAATTTGGAAATATTCATATACTAATATATTTTATGTAATAATATTAGAAAAGGAAGAACATATATTCACATATTAATTATGATTTTTCTCACAGAGAAATAGAGATAAACCAAGACTAAGACATGGTCCCAAGATCACACAGCAATTAAGATTCAGTCCGTATTTACTATTCATTTCATTCTCTGAAACTGCAATTATGTTTGCTTTCAAAGAATGTTCCAGAGAAATATAAGTGTAGAAAAAGAATAATATAGACATTAATTTCACTAAATAATATAAGCATTTTTTTTTTCTTTTTATATCAGCTGAAAGCAGCCTAGGAGTGTTAATCCTCTGGTGTTTCTCAACCAGACTCTTTTGCATGATAAAACAATTTTACTCTCATTGGTCTATTCTAGCATTTAAGTTAATTTTCCAACCATCTAAATTCCAAGTGTGCACCATAGAGGTTTCGCTTTTCTATCCATCTGCTACACCAATACCTTCCAGTTTATGCTAATGATTGAAGGGTATAAAAAAAGGGCCGTGTGGTCGTTTCAGTTTTGTTTTGTTTTGCAATGCAGACGCACTTGGAGCAGCAGGTCAATGAATTCTGGGAACTGCATCTTTTTGACACATGAGACCTTTGCAGAATGAATCAAAGTTAAATCCCATGAATAAATGCTAGTGTTTAATAATCATTCCATTTATGGAAGATTTATTGTGAATTCATAAAAGCAAGGACAACATTTCCTTGCAAGTCCACAAATCACCATCATAAGCAAGGCAATCGTGAATAAACTGAGCTGGACTGCATAGCCTCTTTGGCAGTTGCTAGTATTTAAATATGGATGGGAGAGGCAAAGACTGGGAGAAGTTGTCCTAAAGCAAGCAAATGACAGCTCCCACAAATAAAGGGAAAAATGTTAAAACAATAAACAAAAGAGAAACAATTACTTGCTCATTACAAACATGTCATATTGCATTCTTTATTTTGATTGTGGAAAATTAGCCATTGACTACCAGGAACAATTGATTTTCCTTCACAGCTGTTTTCTAATTGCATCTGAACACTGAATATTCTAGTGCAGCCATTCAGCTGTACAAAGAGAATTTTCTTTTATTATTTTTGCTATTGCTGCAAGCTCTGCCCAGAAGCATGACTATAGTTAGATGATCTGTACTGTATGTATGTGGTGTTTGTATTAAAAGCCATGCTTTTCAGGGATGTTATAAGAACTCAAATATTTTAAATTACATAGGGCAGAACTTGGTGTACAAGCTGTTTTGCCCAGATGCTATTACGTAGCTTTCTCTTTCTTTTTGCCATCAAAACAAGGAAAAAGATAATGAAGATAGCTTAAATCGGTACATCCGTTTCTTAGTCACTGCCTAGTCGTCAATTGGATCTATTTTTGTCATTGTGGTTTCTGATGAGTGTTTTGGCACAGTCTTACTGGGAGGGTGGAGGGTGATGGGCAGTTTCCTCTCAGTTAATTCTGTGGGTAAATTCTAAGCAAAGAGCATGGAGATTATTAACAGGCAGGATTCCAAGGTTTCAGAGAAGCAATTGAAATTTTTGGATCCTTCTCTTCAAACGCTTTAAAATTTTCCCCAAGATGATTTGAGTTTTAAAATGAGGCCAGAAATATGAAACTTGCCCTTGGGAGTTTTCTAGGACTTGCGGTTAGTGAGTTCTGGAAAAATAGTTAAGCTACTTCCTTCAGAGTTTAGGGTCTCTGATTAATCTTTACCATAATTTAGGTGAAATCAGCTCAGCAATGTTAACAATTCAGCAGAAATAAAGTGAAATCTTAAAATGATTTTTTTTCCAATAAAAAAAAAAAAACATTTCAAGCCTGGGTTGTTAAAGCAAAAACTGGGAGCTCTTATTTATTTACCTATTTATTTTAATTTTTTAAATTTATTTTTATTTTTTGTAGAGACAGAGTCTCACTATGTTGCCCAGGCTGGTCTACCACTCCTGGTTTCAAGCGATCATCCTTCCTCGGCCTCCCACAATCCTAGGATTACATATGTGAGCCACCACACCCGGTCAGCTCTTTATTGCCATTTATTAAATATTTGCCCTCCTTAGAGGTAACTTTAACCAGGTATCTGTTCACTGGATGGCAATTTTTTAAGTCTTTGATCAAAACTCTAACCTCTGTAGTTCCTCTAGTAATGCAGTGTAACTTGAAATTTGCCATTTTACTTGGAAAGCTCAAAGATTCCTCAGTGGCCCATCCTATTTCAGTATTTCCTTTGCCAAGATTAAGATTGAGGTGATGACTGTTTAATTAAATTTAATTTGGCTTGAGGCTGTCTCGGTACTGTAGGTCCCTACATAACAAACCACAATTTAACTAAACAAACTGAAAGCCTCAATTTAGGAGTATATATTGTAACAAATTGCTAGGTCTCAGCCAATCACAGCAGACTAGCTTCAGCCAATCACAGGCTGCCAATTGATCAGACCATGTCCAAACAAGTAAAATGCTAAGCTGTAACCAACCAGTTTCTGTATCTTACTTTCATTTTCTGTCCATATGTACTGCCTACCTACTTTGCAGAACTGAGATCTTTGAACCTCTCTGCTGGCTCTTGAGATCTACTGGATTCCCAAATAATTATCTGCTTCATTAAACTCCTTTAAATTTGTCTAAAGATTTCCTTTTAATACACTTCATCTCATTTTTATTTTTCCAGATTTAGATAACTTTCATTGACTTCTATCATAAAAATCAAGTCTAATACAAAATAAAACAATATAAAAATAAATGTATTGAAATTATATTAATTTTATTTCCTGACATATTTTCTTGATTTATATCATTACAAAAGATAAAAACTATCAGCATGGAGTTTCGAAACTATAAAAAAAACCTTTGAAAGAATGAGGAAAAGCAGCAAGAGCTTTGGGTGTGATGGAGGTATGTGGTTAATTTAATAGGACTGATTTTTTTTTTAATTCTGGGATTTTTCTCACATAACCATATAATCCATTAGGAAACCAGATATTTACTAGAAGAGAGTGGCAAATATCCACTACTGAATAGATAAGAGTTTAGACATTAAAACTGAAAGCACTCTTAAGTATTTTACATGTAAAGAGGTTTAAGACACAGAACTAGTGGCCAACAAAACTGCTGAGAGGTGGCAAAATGACAGTCAGAAAAGCTGCTCTCAAGATATTTTTAAGTGAAGGAATCTCAGGAAGCCATTAACAATTATTTTAGTTGCCTACCATACCTAAGATGATTCTCAGGAAGATCTCCAAAATCAATGGGCAAAAACCCATGTCTACTATTTGTCAAAGTCCACACATTTATCCTCAACCATGGCATGAGAACAATGACTTCTGCTCTTCTACAACACCAAGAAATTTTATCTTATTACTTAGATACAACTGAACCCCTATGGCAAGGAAGCTTGTTTCTAGTCTTTATGTCCCTGTGAAATAAGAAACAACTTACAAATTTAGAGATGATAATACAGCAACAATATCTGAAAGAACTACACTTGAACACAAGAATTCAAACCCTGAAAGTAATAAAGTAATACCAATAATGATGTTATTTCATGTACAGCTATTCAATTGGATAATCACTGAATTGTCCTTACCGTTTAATTTATTTTTCTACAGACTTACTCTATATGAACTATCAACGATGGCAACAAAATAAATCAATAAATAATAAACAAGAGAGGTGAATAATAATATGTGATTGATTTTTCTCTTCTTGAGAGCTTGTTTGGAAGTTCTAGCAGGGGAGCCCATCTACTCACATGCCCTTGACTGAAGATGGGTCCTTCTCCATCGGGGATGGTCATCCTCTTTTACTGAGCACGCAGCTTTGGGAGGAACGCATATGGAGTGGTGAGGAAGGAAGGGAACACCTGTCTAGTCAACCAGATCTGCTGCACCAACCCCGGCAATCAAACGGTTGACAGATGTTGCTCTTAGATTGCCCTCATATCCATAATTTTTCTCTTCTTCTTCTTCCTTTTACCAAAACAACTACAACAACAACAAAACAAACAACTTTAATTTTGAAATGGCATTATGAGAAAGGGGCTCTGTATTGTGCTAATCCTTTTTTTTTTTTTTTTTTTGAGACAGAGTCTGGCTCTGTCACCCAGGCTGGAGTGCAGTGGTGTGATCTTGGCTCACTGCAACCTCTGCCTCCTGGGTTCAAATGATTCTCCTGCCTCAGCTTCCCGAGTAGCTGGGATTACAGAAGCTCACTACCACGCTCAGCTAATTTTTGTATTTTTAGTAGAGACAGGGTTTCACCATGTTGGCCAGGCTGTTCTCGAACTCCTGACCTTGTGATCCGCCCACATTAGCCTCCCAAAGTGCTGGGATTACAGCGTGAGCCACCGTGCCCGGCCTGTGCGAATACTTTTTATGAGGAAATCATAGAAAAAGTATCTGTTAGTTGACAGGCAGTATCTATATTACAGTGTTCAGTTTGAGCACTTGAGTTGTTCTGAAGCTAGGTTACCATGAAAATAAATATAGTGATACTTGGAATCAGAGAACACATATGGTCAGCATTTTCCAGACGGCATATTTATGTCAAATGTATAGACACTATAAGAATAAATATTATAAGTCAATATTAAGAAGACTTTCTAAATATTTAGGTAAATACAATGCACTATTCTCTCTGCTCAGAAATAGAGTATGATCTTGGCACCTTGCCAAGAAACACATAAAAATATCCTTGTACGTTGTGCTTGTAGTAGATAATCTGAAAAGTTTCATCCAAATCTTAAATTCTAGATATGAATAGTTTGTAATACAGTCTTAGAAGGATCAAGATTAAAAAATTATTTGCATATGGTTCCCAAAGCCTCTTAGTAATCAGTGGATGATAAGTTCCTTATAACTTATTTTAATAAAAAGTCTTGAGTACAGAATGTGAGTATATTATAGACTAAATATTTATTTTCCTTCCCCCAGGTTCATATATTGAAGGCCTAACTGCCAATATGACTGTATTTGTGTATTTGGGGAAGAAGCCTCTACAGATATCGTTAAGGTTAAATAAGATCATTAAATTGGGACCCTAATCCAACAGAAATAACGTCTTTATAAGAAGTAACACCAGAGAGAAAAAATAACTTTCTCATCTCTCTCACTCTCTCTCTTTCTCTCTCGCTGTCTCTCCAGGAGGACACAAAGAAAAGATCAAGACAGCATGTAGCAAATGTAGCAAGGAGGCATCCAATCATCTGCAAGCCAAAGGGCAAACCCTCACCACACATCAACCCTCCTGGCTCCTTGCTTTTGGACTTCCAGTTTCAGAATTATGAGAAAATACATTTCTGTGTTTAGGCCATCAAGTCTATTGTATTTTGTTCTGACACACAGTATAATACAATTGAATTGTTGATTCATCTAAGAAATATATAATTTCTACATGGTTTGTTGCAATTATCTGGGAATAAATATTACCATGACCACTTATTCAGAACTTGATATCTGTATTTATTTCTAAGCATGCATTTAATCCCATTACTTGGTAGTCATTTGAATGTATGTTCCACACTTACACCAAAAAGTGATAATCTTAGTATTGACTTCACATAAGAAAATATTATCACATAAGAAAATATTATAAATTAATTCCAATTCCAATTTATAAAGATATTATAAATTTGATATCTCTGAATGTAAATTCTCGGTTGTTCTAGATATAAAAATATTGATTTATTTTGCTAAGCTACTATAAAACACAATAAAATTTAAAGCCTCAATTTTGCTGATTGTTTACTATTACAAATCATGCTGGAATGGACATTCTCATATTCTGTTTAGTCTTAATCCTTCCCCCACCAAATCCAATGAAGTCAAGGATTTGGACAAAGACACTTTATTTTGAAGTTGATCCCAAGCACCACAAATGAGAAAAGAAAGAAAGAGAAATAGGCAAGAGAAAAGGGGCAATAAAGTTAAGTCTTAACAAGCTTGAGTACCACAGTTAACAACTGAGTCACAATCCCACTAGGGATTGTACCTTGGGGATTGTACCTTGGGTTAGTTCTACCACAGTACAAGGAAGCTACTAGAAGGCAATTTAGCCATTGCCTTTTAGCCTCAATTGTTGAGGATTTCCCTTAAGTAGTGTTAACACAGGCATATACTGAGTGTTCCTGTGTCCATCATTTCTATCTCATTTGTTTTCAGAGAAAGGGCTTAAGTGGAGATGGGTAATGCAGAAACAGGAAGTTACAGTCTAGCAGCAGGTCAGTAGCTGTTTAAAGGAGCAGTAGGTGAACTCATCAGGCCAAAGGGACAGGGAGCATTTACTAAATTTGCACATATGTAAGAGTTTCTCTAGTGTACACATTCAGTAATGATTTCATTACTGAGCTGTCTATGGCCGTTTCTTCAACCTTACAAGATATCGCTAAATTGTTCCTCAAAGTTGTGCTGCCCAAAGACAATCCTGCCAAAATAATGAAATGTTCCAGTGGTGTAAAAATTTTATCAGTATATATATAATGGTTATATATATATGTGTGTGTGTTTGTGTATATATATATGGTTAAAATAATATTTTATCAAATATGTATATACAATTTATGATATAAATTACAAATTACGGTAAAATTATATATTATTCTAAACATACATTATAATGTATTATATACATAATTTATATATCTATATAAAAACCATTTTTGAGGCACTGTTTTTCTTATCAATCCATTAGTTCTTAAACTTTAAATTTTCAGTGTCTTTTCTATATTTTTATTTATTTGTTTTCTGTGCATATTGATTAATTAGATGTGGGGCAGACTAGTTGGGTGTTTTCAAAAATAATAATTCTAAACACATAAGCAAATTGAGAAAAAAATCAGTATTCTTAGACTTTTATAAAAGTAAATGTATGAGGTAAAGGTTGACCCACAGTTAAACATTTTAAGTCTTTTAGAAAACTCCAAGTAAAAGATAGATAATTTATCCCTCAGAATTAGATAAGTAATTTTGCTTATCATGATTATAAATCTGTGCATTGAAATATTTTGACTTTTTATTTGCTAACCCAATGTGATTTCGTCCGCTTTCTAGTGCTATAACAGAACACCATACCTGGGTAATATTTATAAAGAAAAGAAGTTTATTTTGTTCAAGTTTCTGGAGACTGAAAAGTGCAAGAGCATGGTGCTGGCATCTGGCTAGGGCCCTCCTGCTACATCATCCCATGGCAGATAGGAAGAAATGCAAGAAAGCAGACAAGACAGAGAAGGGGCCAAAATAACTAACCCACTCTCATGATACAGACCTAATTTATTCATGAGGGAAGAGCCCTTATGACCTTATTACCTTATGACCTTATTGAAAGTTCCCACCTTTTCAATGTTGCTGCATTGAGAATTAAGTTTTCAACATATGAACTTTGGGGGATGTACTAAAACCACAGCACAAGGTAACATATGTGTTAACTTACAGTGTACATTATAGAACTCTAACCATATAGGGTTCTTAGGATTTTAAGTAACAATGGACAAAACCACTTCATTTCTACATTTTTAAATAGCCTTACAGATCTAGAAAAGACAAATGCTATAATCCACCTAAACGTGATAATTTTTAGCCTATTTATTTATTTATTTATTTATTTATTTATTTATTTATTTGAGACAGAGTCTCGTACTGTTGCCTGGGGTTGGAGTGCAATGGCATGATCTTGGCTCACTGCAACCTCTGTTGCCTGGGTTCATGCAGTTCTCCTGCCTCAGCCTCCCAAATAGCTGGGATTACAGGCGCACACCACCACACCCAACTGATTTTTTGTATTTTTAGTAGAGATGAGGTTTCACTATGTTGGCCAGACTGGTATCGAACTCGTGACCTTGTGATCTGCCCGCCTTGGCCTCGCAAAGTGCTAGGATTACAGGCATGAGCCACCATGCCCTACCTAGCCTTTTTATTTTTAAAGAATTTTAGATCTACAGAAAAGTAGCACAAAGAATTCCAATGTAAACTTAAAATCTTTCCATAATGTGAATATCTGAGCAGAAAAAACAAACTCAATTTCTCTTACTATACTCTCACAACATGCTTCTGACACCATATGCAAAGGGCAAAGCAGGCAATCAATTCTACAGCAGGCCCTCGCTGGGTGTCCTCCAACCCAGCTCAGTTCCCACACTCTCTACTTGGAGGAAGTGCCAGATCCCATGGGTTGAGGACTCAGTTCCACAAGACAGCCCCTAATTTCTGACAGCAATCATAAGCCCCGGGTTATTTTGCCTCTCCTTCTGACTGATTATAAATCAGGTTTACCATATCCCCCAACTTGGGTTCAGTTAATTTACTAGCGCACTCACAGAACTCAAGGAAACATTCTCTTACATTTACCAGTTTGTTACAAAACATGTTTTAAAAGATGAAAAAAAATCAGATGAAAAGATACATAGAGCAAGGTCTAGAAGTATCCCTACTGCAGGAACTTCTGTCCCATGGAGGTGTGGTGTGCTACCCTCCAGGAACTTCACCATGTTCAGCTATCCAGGAACCCCCACTAGTCAGCTATCCGAAAGCTCTCGAAACCCTGTCATTTTGGGTATTTATGGAGACTTCATTACATAGGCAAGATTGATTAAATCATTGGCCATTGATGATCAACTTAATTTCATCCCTTCCCTTGTGGGTAGGGTGTGAGGCTGAAAGTCCCAATCCTCTAATCCTGTGATCACAGGTGTGTGAACCAGAGCAACTCCATCTTAAATAGGATCTGGGTAAAATGAGAGTGAAACCTAGTGGACTGTGTTCCCAGATGGTTAAGGCATTGTAAGTCACAAGATGAGATAGGAGGTCAACAAAAAATACAGGTCACAAAGACCTTGCTAATAAAACAGTTCACAGTGAAGGAGCCAGCCAAAACCCACCAAAACCAAAATGGCAACAAGAGTGACCATTGGTTGTTCTCACTGCTACACTTTCACCAGCGCCATGATGGTTTACAAATGCCATGGCAATGTCAGGAAGTTACCCTATATGGTCTACAAAGGGGAGGCATGAATCATCCACTCCTTGTTTAGGATATTATCAATAAATAACCGTAAAAATGGGCAACCAACAGCCCTCAGGGCTGCTCTGTCAATGGAGTAGCCATTCTTTTATTCCTTTACTCTCTTAGTAAACTTGCTTTCACTTTGCACTGCGGACTCGCCCTGAATACTTTTTGCATGAGATCCAAGAAGCCTCTCTTGGGGTCTGGATCGGGACCTCTTTTCTGTAACACTGCTTTGTTCTTTCCAGTGAGCAGCCCCCATCCTGAAGCTACTTAAGAGAGATGCCAGCCTAAATCAACATATTAGCATACAAAAAGATACTGGTCACCTTAAAGTTTCCAACAATTTTAGGAGTTATATACCAGGAAACAGTACAAAGACCAAGTATATATTTCACAATAGCACAACATATTTCATAGCCATACTACATTTATCAAAAGAAAGAAATTAACACTGGTGCAATAGCATTAACTAAAGTTGGTTCAGAACTTACAAGTTTTCTAATGCCCTTATCTTTTCCAAGATTCTTTTCAGGATACCACATTACATTTAGTCATCATGTCTCCTTGGTCTCCTCCAATCTATCTCAGTTTCTCAGACTTCCTTGTTTATAACGATCTTAAAAGTTTTGTCTATTTTCCATGACTAGTCTAAAGTTACTATGGATTTAGGGGAAAAGTTTCACAGAATTGAAGTTTGGTTTATTTTTTTCTTCCCTCATCGCCTCATAACAGGGATATCTTGTCACTCATAATGTTAATTTTGAATATTTGATTAAAATGCTATTTGTTAAAATTTTCACTATAAACTATTGGATTTCCCTTTTCATATGCTATTTGATAAATGCTAGTCTTTAAATCCAACCTAATCCCAAGGGTAGGGAAATTAAGCTCCATCTCCTGGAAGGAGGAGTATCAAAGAATATATAGACATGTATTTAAAATATCACAACGCTTATTAAATATTATGAGGAAGATATCTTGAAGCTATTTAACCATCTTGTTTCTTCTTAATAGTTTGTCAACTAATTTAGCATTCATCAGCAGATCTTGCTTGAAGCAATGACTATGATTTCCTACTGACTATTTTCTTTTCCCTTAATTACTTCCACATTTATTATTTGGAATTCTATAAGGAAATTTAGCCATTCTACCTCATTTATTTACTTACGTAATGTCAGTTTGCACTCATGGATACTTATGTTCTTTGTGAGGCAATTCAATATTGTTACTTTTTATTTTGCCGGCCAAAAGATTCCTGCCCCAGGCCTAGCATCAGCAATTATGCCAAGAAGCTTTACTTATTTATTTATTTTTATTGGAGAATGTTACTTAGAAACTAAGATCTAAGATCTGAGCACAAGAATGTTGTTGTGTGCCAGGCACTCTGAGCAGACAGATTTAGAAAATATATGTGTGTATATGAACACATAGATACATACACATCTATATCTACTTTTCTATCTGTCTGTGCTTATCTACATTAATCTAGTGTGTGTGTGTGTGTGTGTGTGTGTGTGTGTGTGTGTATGTGTACCAAAAATAAAATTCTAAGCACCCCCAGCTGAATCAAGCATCCCTCTCTTGGCCCAGTGGACCTCAAAGAAACCTGAAAATCTAGTTCAGGCCATGACAGAAAGAGCATGTCAGACATGTCTCATTATACTCTCCTCCTCAGGAGTTTAGACACAACTTACTAGTGTTATCATTAAATATAAGATCCCAAGACTGTCAAAACAGACTTTTTATAGCAATAAGATACCAAATTCCAACCCAACTCTCATATAGCATCACATGACAAACAACAGACCTTGAAGGAAATCTAATTATTTTACCCAAAAATATATTTATTTGACATATTCTGAAATGGCCCTGCAGAATTGTCTCTTGTGGGTGAAATTTGCACCCTGTAGAGAATCTCCTTCTCTTACTGTGTCTCTTATTGAGAATCTGACACTATTTGAGGACTGATAAGAGACATTCACCAACTATTTTCTCTGAAGACTGCTACTTGGAAGCTTCATCTACATAACAAGAATCTTGGCTTCCACAACCTTCTTATATAAACTCAAACACTTCTTTATGCTAAATTCAATGTTTTAGGCAGGGCTTAACTCTTTTAAACAAATACCAATCAGGAAATCTTTTAATTCACGTATGATCTGGAAGCCCCACAACTTTGAGATATCCCCCCTTTCCAGGCCAAACCAATGTATACCTTACATGCATTGATTTTGTCTTTGCCTGTGACTTCTATCTCCTTAAAATGTATAAAACCAAACTGTAACCCAACCACCTGGGGCACATGTTCTTAGGAACTCTGGAGGCTGTGTCATGGGCCATGGTCCTTAACCTTGGCAAAATAAACCTCTAAATTGATTGAGATCTGTTTCAGATATCTTTTAGTTAACATATGTGTTACTATATTTACAATATAAAATATACATACTATGTATATATATTTTTGTGTATATATACGTATATGTATATACATATATGTATACACATAGGCATTCATACATATACACATATGTATACATATACATATGCATGCATATATGTGTACACAGCACACACACACACACACAGACATACATACTTGAATTCCTACCTTTGATTTTTACCCAGCACGATAGGATTTATTCTAGCCTTGTCTCATACCTTACTTGTATTTTTTCTGACAATGAAAAATTTGGCTGTAATTATACATATGTATATATTTAATCAACTCTAGTATATATAAAATAGTTTCGGAGTTGAGTAAAGAAATACCAAATAAAGAATAGTGTTTGTATATAATTCATTATATATTTATTTCTATAATATTGAATGAAACACTGATTTTCAGTTACTTGTCATGTCCTTTTTATCTTGCCCCATTCAGTGAAGTCTGCCATATATATGAGATACACTTAGATTCATTTACAACATTCTGCTTGCCATCTTGGTATTCCACAATATCATAATTTATTTTTAATATTTTTCATTAAGTACACTCTTTGTGGTGTACAATTTTGTAAGTTTAAAAAAAATTATACTCATATATCTGCCATGAAATTGCCATACAGAACAGTTTCATTACCCTACAATTCTCTTGGGCAGTCCCTTGTGAGTCAAATTCTTAGCCTCCATGCCGTCTTATCAACCACTAATTTGTTTCCCAAACTTAAGTTTTATGTTTTTCAGAATTTTGTACAAATTGAATTCTTTCACATGGAAAAATGCATTTAAGATTCGTCCATATTATTGCTTGTATCAGTTGCATATTTCTTTTTACTGCCAAGTAGCATTTGTTGTATGTACAGTAGAGTTTCTTTATCCATTCACCTGTTAAAGGACATCTTGTTTGTTTCTTATTGGGCTGATGATTAATAAAGAATAAATCACCTATAAATATTTGCACACAGATGCCTTTCGTGTGTGAACATAACTTTTCAATTCACTGGGAAGTATGTGGGAGTGTGATTATTGATTGTATTAATATTGTATGTTTAAACGTTATACTGGATCATAGATTTAACCTTTCTGTATTATTCTTTACCTTAGCAACTTCTTATAATTATTTCAAAATTATCAGTTATAAGAAAGAAAGTAAAAAAAAAAAAAAAAGAAACTTCCAGGTTGACTTAAAAAGTGACTGTGACATTTTGCCTTCCTACCAAAGCTGAAAGAGTTGTTTTTTTTTTAGCACATTAGAAATATCATTCCATTGTATGTTTGTTTACATGGCTTCACGTAAGACGTCGGCTATTTTCTTATTTATGTGTCTTTCTAAGCAATGTGTCTTTCTTTTCTCTGTTTGCCTTTAGAATTTTCTGTCTTTGGGTTTAATTTTGTTTGCTTGTTTGTTCATGTTCTGTCGTTTTGGTTTTCATATGCATCTTCTTTCTTGCTCTACGAGAATATTGGATCTTTTGTTTGGTGTCTGTCACTAATTTAGAACACTGTTAACCATTATTTCTTCGAGTATATTTTCATCCCTCTTCCATCTTTCTTCTGCTTCAAGGGCTCCACTAGGTTTATGTTAGATTATATGATATTAATATTGTTTCACAAACCTTAGAAGTTCTTTTTTTTTTCCGAGACGGAGTTTTACTCTTGTTGCCCAGGCTGAAGTGCAATGGGGCAATCTCGGCTCACTGCAACCTCTGCCTCCTGGGTTCAGGTGATTCCCCTGCCTCAGCCTCCCTGGTAGCTGGGATTACAGGCATGCGCCACCACGCCCTGCTAATTTTGTATTTTTAGTAGAGATGGGGTTTCTCCTTGTTGGTCAGGCTCATCTCAAACTCCTAACCTCAGGTGATCTGCCTGCCTCCGCCTTCCAAAGTGCTGGGATTACAGGCGTGAGCCACCGCACCCAGCTGGATGTTCTTTTTTTTAACTTAGTTTTTTCTTGCATTACATTTTTCCCCCCCTTTGGGAATTTCTATTAATATCTTCAAGCTAGCTGATTCTTCCTAAGTTTTTTTATAGTCTACTGGTGAGTACATATAATACATCCAGTCTTTCTCAATTCATAAAAAATTTCTGTCATTTTAATCTAATCATTTCCTATAGTTTTCATCTCTCTGCTAAAAGTACCTATCTGATTTTTCATGTTTCCTATATTTTCAGCTAAAGCCGTTAATATGCTAATTATAGTTATTTTGAAATGCCTGCCTGATAGTTCTAAAATCCATGTTGTATCTAACTCATATTTGTAAACTTTTTAAAAAACATTATGTGATTTTTTTTTTTAGCTCATCATCTATTGTTAGTGTTAGTGTATATTTTGTGTGGCCCAAGACAATTATTCTTCCATTGTGGCCCAAGGAAGCCAAAAGATTGAACATCCCTGAGTCCTGGAAAGAAGTTAGGCATAGTCTGAAGTTTGATCCTTGCTTAGATTGCTAGGTTTTGTATTTTTGCTTGACTGTGGGTCCTCTCTTTGTGCTGCTCCTCAGGAGAATCTCTTACTACCGGTGTCCCAACTGTATTCCCATGATATGTTTACTCAACATTTATTGTGGTGGTGATTGTCTCCTTTCAAAAGAAAGGGAGAAGAGATGAAAGCTCTCTGATGTTCTCAACGTGGTCTCAGAAATACGGATTTCAGAAACATTCCTGCCTCTCCCTCCACATACAATGTTGACTCTAGTAGTTATACCATTCCCTCCCCCAAGGCAACAGGTTTGTTATTTTCTGTTCCCCATCCCCCAGCTGTAGTAGGTTCTTACAAGTGTCCCCGGGCTATAGTTGTGTTGTCCTTCACTCTAAAGATTAAATACTATGTTTCATAGGGAAAACAGAGAGATGGATTCTGGCCCAATTTTGACAGTGATTGCTAGTCTGATTCTCCAATCAACACCACCAGTCAAGGTTTCTCATGGTTTTTCCCAAATGTTCCTTTGAGCAACTATGGTATCCCTGAAGAAAAAATCTTGCAACAGGGTATAAATTCCTCTATGTCTGTGGCTCCCAATTGTTCTTTATCAATGTTTTAGAAATTTCTAGCTGGTCCTTCTTACTGGGTTACATGGTATTAGGTGGTATTGGGTTCAACTAGACAAATGTTAAATAAAGGTCTGTTTCTTTCTGATGATTTCTGCATGTGTGTAAGTTTCAGTTGAGTTGTTTTTCCTGTGATCTCAGTCTCTTCTATTTTCAAGAAGAGTAATTAATTTGCCATGTGCCCTTCCAACTTCTTCTTTTTTTTTTTTTTTGAGACGGAGTCCCGCTCTGTTGCCCAGGCTGGAGTGCAGTGGCGTGATCTCGGCTCACTGCAAGCTCCGCCTCCCGGGTTCACGCCATTCTCCTGTCTCAGCCTCCCGAGTAGCTGGGACCATAGGCGCCCGCCACCACTCCTCGCTAAGTTTTTGTATTTTTGGTAGAGACAGGATTTCACCGTGTTAGGCAGGATGGTCTCGATCTCCTGACCTCGTGATCTGCCCGCCTCGGCCTCCCAAAGTGCTGGGATTACAGGCGTGAGCCACCGTGCCCGGTTTCCAATTTCTTGTTGTAGTTGCGGGAGTTAACCTCTTTTCACCTTTCTACATGACTGAGCTGAAAATGGAATACTGAGCACTATCTAAAACTAAAAATAACTAAGATTACATTGGGTCCAATTTTATTATTTACCGGTGAGAAAACTGAGACGTTAGTGTTCATATAGAAAAATACAGCTGCTTATTTGGAAAACAATGCCAGAATTAAAAATTTCTGAATCTCAATCTAATATAAATCATAGCAAATAATATTTCTGTTAATATTTCTGTTAACTTCTGTTAATAACTGAGGTTTGTAAGATAAATAAATGTGCAAATAATTGAGACAAACCTTTCGTTTTGTATTTATATTACACTTAGATGTGACTTTTGAGAAACACTTGGGATTTTAGTGGGATACCTGACAGAGAGTACCGAAGTTTAGAGTGAGTAGTATGTGCCATTTTATTCCTTGATGTAAAAGAATGCATAGCAGTATATATTTTAGTGACTCTTACTACACATTATTTCTGAGAAGTATGATGAAAATTTTTAAGGGACTATAAAACCAAATAATTATCTTTATATCTAAGATACATCATTCACAATGAGCTATTACAGTCATTACATTTAGATTTTTATATTATATACCTCTATTGATGGAAATACAAAAGAGTAAAACATTTGTTTTGCCATGATTATACTTTCAGTGATTAAAAACTACTAATGATTAAATCTCCCTCTACGTTTAGAGTACAAAAAGTCTCCCAAAGTTTTCTACATAGTTTTTTTACAAGAATTACAGATCTTTATTGTCTATATGAGTCCAATTTCTTTTTAAAAAGTCGATTGTTGGTTTGCTTACAAACAATGCTTATTCACTCTTGCCCTAAATATTAATGGTTAAGAAGGAATGTATATTGTTTAAGTAATCTGCAGTGTGGTTTGGAGTAAGGATACTCACATGAATAAATGGGAGTAGACTATATTTTCCCAAATGAGACATATACTGACCACTTATTTTCCATAAAGGTGCCAAGAAAATGAGGAATGTGTAGTCTTTGTAAAAAAATAAAGTGCTGAAAATATTGGACATACGTATCCAAAATAATGAACCTCATTTCATAACTTACACAAAAATTAACTCAAAGTGGATTATGGAAATGAATGTAGGAACTCAGAATATTAAAATTTAGGAGAAAAGAGAGAAGAAAATTGTCCTTGGTTTATGCAAAGATTATTTACGTAGGATACTAAATGTAGACATCAGCAAAATTAAATCTTCTGCTCTTCAAAATACACTGTTAAGAAAGTGCTAAATTAAGTCGCACATGAGAGAAAATAGTTGCAAATCATATACCTGATAAAAGATTTCTATTCAAAGTATATACAGAACTCTTCAGTAGTAATAACTCTTAAAAAATAAGATGTATAAAATATTTCAATGAACACTTTACTGAGGAAAATATTCAAATGGAAAATAAGCAAATTAAAAAGAGGTCCAACACCACTCATTAGTCATTAGGGATACAGAAATTAAAATTACAGTAAGATAGCTAAGCGCCCAGCAGAATGGCTAAAATTAAAGACTCTAAAGATATAAAGCATGCATGAGAATGAGACATCACTGGAACTCTTATACATTGTTGGTGAGAATGCAAAATGGTAATGTGGGAAGTTTCTTTTACATTTTTTCATACAGTTGCATATTTCCTCATGATGTGACTCAGATAAATGTCTCCTTAGATCCTCACAAAAGAAACCAAAAATAGTGGAGGTTTACAGAAAGATTTGTCCTCAAATGTTGTTAGCGGACATATACATAAAAGCCTCAAACTGTGATCACTTCACTCAATTTAAATGAATTTATAAAGAATGATTCTAAGTGCAAAGCCGCACAAAAAAGATAATATAGTGTATAATTGTTTTATAACATATTTGCAAAAAGACAAACATATAGTGACAGAAACCAGATAATTGTTTGCCATACACTGGGGTTGCAGGATGGAGCTGACTACAAAGAGGTTCCAATGAACTATTTCAGATGGTGATGATACTCTCAATTATGATTATAATGCTACACACACATTGTAATCTTTTGTCCAAACACTTAAGATTGATGAAACTCATTATATATTACAGTTAACAAAGGCAATATATGGAGAAGCAATAGTCTTTTAGCAAAAGATATCCATATGCAAAAAAAAAGAATCTAGACACAGAATTTGAACTTTACACAACAATTAAATCAAAATGGGTCATAGACTTAAATGTACAATGCAAAACTATAAAATTCTTAAAAGATAACATAAAAGAAAATCTAAATAATCTTAGGTATGATGATGACTTTTTCAACACAACACCAAAGACATGCTCTATAAAAGAAATAATTGAGAAATTAGATTTCATTAAAAATTAAAATCTTCTCCTATGAAATATACTGTTGAAAGAATGAGAAAACAAGCCATAGACTGGGAGAAAACATTTGCAAAAGGCACACTAAAAAACATATGTTATCCAAAATATACAAAAAACTCTTAAAACTCAACAAGAAAGAAAAAGCAGATTTTAAATTTGGGCAAAAAACCTTAACAGACACCTCACCAAAAAAGATACACAGATGGCAAATAAGCCTATTAAAAGATGCTCAATATCCTCTCATTAGAAAATTAATTACAGATTAAAACAACAATGAGATACCACTACTCATATATTAGAATGGCCAAAATGCAAACAAAAGTATGGCAACAAATGCTAGGGTGGATATGGAAGAGAAACCATCATTCATTGCTGGTGGGAATGAAAGCCATTGTGAAAGAGAGTTTGGCATTCTTACAAACTAAACATAATCTGACCATTATCCTTAATTCAAAAGCTAACATGAAATAACAGATAATCTAAATATGAATTAGAGCTACTTTCATTAGCCCATTAAGTTTCAAGATGCTGTATTAGGTATCAATTGCTGCCTAGCAGATTTAGTGTCCCAATTTGCTGTCCCAAAAATTAGTGGCTTAGAACAACACACATTCATTTTCCCAAAGTTTCTGTTTATATCCCAAAGTTTCTGTTCTCACACTGCTAATAAAGTCATATCTGAGACTGGGTAATGTACAAAGGAAAGAGGTTTAATTGACTCACAGTTCCACATGGCTGGGAAGTCCTCACAATCATGGCTGAAAACAAATGAGGAGCTAAGTCACATCTTACATGGTGGCAGGCAAGAGAAGTTGTGGAGGGGAACTCCCCTTTCTAAAACTATGAGCTCTCATGAGACTTATTCACTATCACAAGTACAGCAAAGGAAAGACCCACACCTGTGATTCAATTATCTCTCACCAGCTCCCTCCCACGACATGTAGGAATTATGGGAGCTGCAATTCAGGATGAGATTTTGGTGGGGACACAGACAAACTATATCATTCCACCCACCCCCTCCCAAATCTCACGTCCTCACGTTTCAAAACCAACCACGCCTTCCCAAAAGTCCCCCAAAGTCTTAACTCATTCAGCATTAACTCAAAAGTCCACAGTCCCAAGTCTCAACTGAGACAAGACAGGTAGGTCCCTTCCACCTATGAGCCTGTAAAATCAAAAGCAAGTTAGTTACTTCCTAGATACAATGGGCATACGGGCATTGAGTAAATAAACCCAATCCAAATGAAAGTATTTTAAAAACAAAAAGGATCCTGAAATTAAAAGAAGTAATTTTCAGGGATAAAGGAATGAATTTATCCACAGTAAGACATAATTTTATACATATGAGATCTTGGAACTTAGTTTTCTCAGATTTTTTTTCCTTCTTCTGCATGTTCTCTAAGTTCAAAGAGAAAAATAATCCAATAGGAAGTATGAAAGCAAGGATGGGCATGGTGGCTCATGCCTGTAATCCTAGCAGTTTGGGAGGCTGGGAGGGTGGATCATATGAGGTCACAAGCTCGAGACCACCCTGGCCAACACGGCAAAACCTCAACTCTACTAAAAATACAAAAGTAGCCAGGCATGTTAACATATGCCTGTAACCCCAGTTACTTGGGAGGCTGAGGCAGAAGATTCGCTTGAACCCAGGATGCGAGGCTGCAGTGAGCTGAGATGGCACTCCAGCCTGGGAGACAGAGCAAGACTCTATCCTCCCCCTACCCCTGAAAAAAAGAAAATCTAAAAGCAATGGCTGAAATATGTAATTTTCTACTTAAATAACACACAGGATAAGTGACAAAGAAATATATTTTACTGATGCTTAGTATTGCTTAGTATAAATTGGCCTTAACTTAGAGAAGCAACAGGATGCTGCTAGAGCCTGTCTCAGAGGGGGAGCATAAAACAAATTCAAAATAGGCTTCCTGACCACTGACCCCCTGTTGTCTCCCTCTTCCCTGCATTTCTTAAGCTCTAGAAGAACAGCAAAGGAGAAATTCACTTCATAACAGCAGATACATATAGTCTCCTTGATGAGAAGTTTACTTTTTGGGGAGCAATAGAAAATGTGGAGGTGGACAATTTCACTATTTTCAACCCTGCATTAAGTTCACGACACAAGCAAAGTTTGTGACTTCAAATCCTATTTCTGGATTCTATTTTCTACTCTAGTGATTGATAATCACCTAGAGATTATAAATGATCACAACAAAGAGAAAAGTAAATATTTGAAAATAAGAAGCCAAAATACTATAAAAATTATTGGTAACATAAAATAAGACAATAAAGTTATAAAGAGGAACCAAAGGGAAATAGTTTCTTATAAAAATAAAATTCTTGTATTGGAAATAAAAACCACAATAGAAGGATTTTATAACAGAATAATATAGCCAAAAGTGGTATTTTTTTGAACTGGATTATTAAGTTTAAAAACTCTTCCAGAAATCATTAGAAAATATTAAAAATTATGGAAAGAATAAGAATTTGTGGTGTCTGTAAGGTAGAACTAGACATGTAACTGCCTGAAATAGGAGTCCTTGAAGGAATTTAAATATATATTGAACAGAGGAAATATTTGAAACAGTAAGGATAGAACAGGTCCAAATATTTAAAAGACAAAATATATTATATTAGAAAAATCTCATAAAATAAAGACAGAAACTTTCAAAAAGCCACAACCAGACACACAATAGTGAAACTAAACTTTTTCAAAATAATGAAAACAATTCTAATGAAATCAACATTAGAATTATTAACAACACCAAGGGCAGAAAGACAGTGGAGCAATATTTTCAAAACATAAAATATAAAGAATTATATGATACTTCTAATTTTATGGCAAACTAAACTGAGATTTAAAACAAAGACACAATTAAAGATACTTTAAAAACTTTATCATAGAACAAAATTTATTGGAGGAGATCCTATTGAATGGATAAAAATCAACCAAGAGAAATGCGAAAGGAAGCAGGTAAAATAGGGCTTAGTGAACAATTTATTAAAGATTATTGTCATCTAAATACAGAAAGAATAAAGTAGGAAAAATATAACAATTATATTCATATAATTGTGGACTAATACCAAAATAAACATTAACATTGGGAGATAGATGGGTAAAAGGAAATAAATAAAATCTTAAAGTACTGTCTAGTCTGATTTAAGAGAAAAATGTAGAACTCAATGACTGAAAAACTGCAAGGGAATCCAAACTTAAAGTTTTAGTAGGTTATAAATAACCTCAGAATTAAAAATAGATATGTAATATTTTCAAATCAGCCAAAAAAGTACCTCTTCATAGAATGAGGAAAAAATAACTACAGTGAATATAAAATGAGACATAAATATTAATGTCGTCAGAATTACTGGAAATTAAATCAATAATGCAAAAGGTGACAGCTTTGCCTGCCACTTATTGGCCAGAACACTGACACAGAGCCTCACCATGTGGCCTTGGCTTCCTCACAGCATGGCTAACTCCAATAGATGTGGTTGTTCAGGGCTGTGAAAACAAGCATGCTGATAATCAGATGGGAGCCATATTGCCTTTTATGACCTACCCATGGATGTACCAGTCTTATCGCCACACTAACAAAACTACGTAAACCTGAGAGAGGAAGCGTAGTTCCTAACTTTCAATGGGAGGGATGTCAGAACACTTCATAAAAAGAATTTATGGTGTTGGAGATATTATTGTGGCCATCTTTGAGAACATGCAATCTGCTAGTCTGACTTCTACCTAAATAATCCACTTGCTCTCATATACTAAATATAGCACTGCCTGCCCACAAAATCTCCAAGTGTTATCCTACTATGACACTAGTTCATCAAAGTCCAGGATTTTCTCAGGTAAATCAGGTCCAACTATAGATGAGGCACTTTAGGTTTTCTACTGTGTGTAGCACTCCTAGAATACAATTTATCTCAATCTGAATTACTTGTGAACTAAAGAAACAAGTTATCTGCCCTCCAGCTTCCTCCCCTGGACAGAATGCTATGATGAGATGGGCACAGAATAGCTGATATAGACACTCATTCAAAAAGATAAGGTTCTTAATGGTTATTGGTCCATAGAATTTTCAGAATCCAGCCACGCACATGTTGCCAGATCAGTGTTAAGGGAAAAGTTCTGCCTGGGAGTACAGGGTGGATCTAGGCATTATGTTTCAAGCTCTTGGTTTTGCCCTCAGAAGACTTCTTCTTTTTCCATAGGAAATGGTATGTGTTTATAACTGAGTATTTCTCTCCATCTGCCTTCTGCCTGTATCCCCTAAAGGACTGTGAAATGATTTCTTTACTTTTCTATCTCTTCTGCTTTTAATTGAATAAAAATACTAATAATATATTTTTACAAGCTTATAGGCTTTCTGGGTATCAATTTATAATCAATCTACTAAACAAAATCCACATCCACATCCACGAAAACGTTTCACTGAGAGATCCCTTTGAGTCTACTAAGGCATAAAGCATTTCAAGACCTTAAAAACTGTATTAGTTCATTTTCACACTGCTGATATAGATATACTGTGACTACGAAGAAAAAGAGGTTTTAAGGGACTCACAGTTCCGTGTGGCTGGGGAGGCCTCACAATCATGGCAGAAGGCAAGGAGGAGCAAGTCACATCTTACAGGGATGGCAGTGGGCAAAGAAAGAGCTTGTGCAGGGGAACTCCTCTTTATAAAACCATCAGATCTCTTGAGACTTATTCACTGCCACAGGAACAGCATGAGAAAGACCCACCCCATGATTCAATTACCTCCCACTGGGTTCCTCCCATGACACATGGAAATTGAAGATGAGATTTGGGTGGGAACACAGCCAAACCATATCAATCCGCCCCTGGCCCCTCCCAAATCTCATGTCCTCACATTTCAAAAACCAATCCTGCCTTCCCAACAGTCCCCAAAAGTTTTAACTCATTTCAGCATTAAATCAAAAGTTCACTGTCCAAAGTCTCATCTGAGACAAAGCAAGTCCCTTCTGCCCACGAGCCTGTAAAATCAAAAGCAAGTTAGTTACTTCCTAGAACAATGGGGGTACAGGCATTGGGTAAATACAGCCATTCTAAATGTGAGAAACTGGCCAAAGCAAGCAGGCTACAGGCCCCATGCAAGTCCAAAATCCAGCAGGGTAGTCAAATCTGAAAGCACCAAAATGATCTCCTTTGACTCCATGTCTCACATCCAGGTCATGCTGGTGCAAGAGGCGGGCTCCCACAGCCTTGGGCAGCTCCACCCCTGTGGCTTTGCAGGGTATAGTGGTACAGCTCCTCTCCTGGCTGCTTCCATGGGCTGGCATTGAGTGTCTGCAGCTTTTCCAGGCACACAGTGCAAGGTGTCAGTGGATCTACTATTCTGGGGTCTGGAGGATGGTGGCCCTCTTCTCACAGCTTCACTAGGCAGTTCCTCAGTAGGAACTCTGTGTGGGAGCTCCAACTCCACATTTTTCTTCTGCATGGCCCTGACAGAAGTTCTCCATGAGGGCGCCGCCCCTGCAGCAAACTACTGCCTGGACATCTGGGCATTTCCATACATCTTCTGAAATCTAGGCAGAGGCTCTCAAACCTCAGTTCTTGACTTCTGTGCACCTGCAGGCTCAACCCATGTGGAAGCTGCCAAGGGTTGGGGATTACACCCTCTAAAGCCACAGCCCAAGCTATACCTTGGCCCTTTTAAGTCATGGCTGGAGTGGCAGGGATGCAGGGCACCAAGTGCCTAGACTGCACACAGCATGGGGACCCTGGGCCCAGATCACAAAACAATTTTTTCCTCCTAGGCCTCCAAGCCCGTGAAGGGAGGGGCTGCAGTGAAGACCACTGACATGCCCTGAAGATGTTTTCCCCCTTGTCTTTCAGATTGAATTTTGGCTCCTCATTACTTATAGAAATTTCTGCAACTAACTTGAATTTATCCTCAGAAAATGGTATTTTCTTTTCTATCACATTGTCAGGGCAAACTTTCCAAACTTTTATGTTCTGTTTCCCTTTTAAAACTGAATGCCTTTAACAGCACCCAAGTCACCTCTTGAATGCTTTGCTGCTTAGAAATTTCTTACAAAAGATACCCTAAACCATCTCTCTCAAATTTAAAAGTTCCTGAAATCTCTAGGGCAGGGGCAAAATGCCACCAGTCTCTTTGCTAAAACATAGCAAGGGTCACCTTTGCTCAAGTTCCCAGCAAGTTCCTCATATCCATCTGAGACTACCTAAGCCTGGACATTAATGTTCATATCACTATCAGCATTTTTGTCAAAGCCATTCAGCAAGTCTCTAGGAAGTTCCAAGCCTTCGCACATTTTCCTATCTGTCTTCTGGGTCCTCCATACTGTTCCAACCTTTGCCTTTTACCCAGTTCCAAAATTGCTTCCACATTTTCAGGTATCTTTTCAGCAACACCCCACTCCTGGTACCAATTTACTGTATTAGTCTGTTTTCACACTGCTGATATAGGTATACCCAAGACTGGGAAGAAAAAGAGGTTGTAATGGACTCACAGTTCCATGTGGCAGGGGAGGCCTCACAATCATAGTGGAAGGCAAGGAGGAGCAAGTCACATCTTACATGGATGGCAGCAGGCAAACAGAGAGCTTGTACAGGGGGACTCCTCTTTATAAAACCATCAGATCTCATGAGACTTATTCACTATCAATGAGAACAGCATGAGAAAGACCCATCCCATGATTCAATTACTTTGCACTGGGTTCATCCCATGACATGTGGGAATTGAAGATGAGATTTTGGTGGGGACACAGCCAAACCATATCACAAACCTTATTTTTTAACAGAGATGTCCACAGACCATGCAATTAGATTCTGAATCTATAAACACTGAAGCCTGAAGTATTAACAAATGGTTTTAAATTTGCATCCTTAGTTACATTTTTACCATGAGACATTTTCTTGACAGTGACCTGGAGTTAAACTATGACACATGGCTATTTCTTACTCTATGAATCTTCTCTTGAAGCAGTAAGGAATGAGAGACAGTTTTATTTGCAAACTCAGCAAATGTAGGCTCATTTATATTTATACTAAAATTTTTCTCTCTCATTTTATACCTGACAGCTAGAAAATGACAAACTGCACTCTCAAAATTTTATGTGGAAATTTCCTTAGCTAGATCATCAAGTTAATGAATAATGTCTATTTTCTATATTACTATATTGTCAATTTGATACTGTCTCTGCATATAAAAGATGTCCTTTTCTCTATCAGTAACATTTTCCTCACTTTCCTTTAAGCCCCACCTACAAACTTCCCTGGTCCCTCAGGCTTTTGCTAAAACCCTCTTTGACACCCTTTAGGCTTTAACTAATGGTCTCTTCAATATCCTTACAGCTTCTGCCACCAATCAGTATCACACCATCGTAATGTATTTTTGATTGTGTAAAGGCAGCACTTCATTCCTGATACCATGATTTATCTATTTTGGCTATTTATCTGTAACACATTAACCCAAAACCTACGGTCCTGAAATAACCATTCAATAGAATGCTCACAGACCCCATAAATCACCAATTCAGAATGGGCACAGTTCTTTCTGCTCCGTATTCTGTAATAACAGATTGGCAGTGACTGGCTTGCTAGAGCAAAACTCATGTAGAGACTCTCTTATTTGCATGCCTGAAAGTTGATGGTGGCTGTCACTGGAGATCTCACCCAGCTGGAATGGTCAACCAGCTGGTAATCTATCACCTACTATGGGCTTTCTATGTGGCCTGAGCACCCTAACAGGATGACAGCATTGGATTTCTCACATGGCACTCAGGGCTCCAAAGGCAAGTGTTCCAAGTGAATCAGGTGGAAACTCGGTACCTTTTGTGTCCTAATGGTATTACATAAAACAAAACAATCATTCATTTTGCTGAGAAATGTGAATTGGACTTTGTTAGGCTGTTTTGTCTCTCTCCATATGGGTTCATGTGAGGCAGCTTCACAGGGGATAAGATTATCCACTTTCAAGATGCTTCACTCACACAGCACAAAAAATGCTACTGGCTACAGCCTGGAAGTTCAGCCAGGGCCTGTGTGTGTGTGTGTGAGGGGGTGTATGTTAAGGGGGGCAGGTGGGGAGATAGGGAGGTTTCATTTTATCTCCACGTGAACCTTTCCACAGTCTAATTGGAATTCCACAGGGCATAGTGATTCAGTTCCAAGAAAAGGTATCTCAATAGAATCATATGGAAACTATTATATCTTTGATGGTCCAGCTTTGGAAGTTACATAGCATCGCTTTTGCCGTATTCATAAACAGACCTACATTCAAGAGGAGGACATATACTTCACCTCATAATGAGAAGAGTATCTAAATTGCACTCAAGGTAATCTATAATGAAAGATACTGTTTTAGCCAACTTTAAAAATGTAATCTGCCAGACCACTCTACTATTCTACCCTTGGAGAAAGAAAAACAAGCCATGTATATTAAACATAACATAGGCAAACATATACATATGTAGATACATATATAAACAATCGGTTATGAAATCGAGATTTTTTTTTACCTTCAATAATTGTTATCTGAATTTTTAGTATTTTCTTAATTACCAGAGAGCCTGAATATGTGTTTTGTGGCCAGTTTGAGCTTATTGTATCAAACAGGTAAACTTAGGGAAAGACCTTATTAAGCATGAAGGCTTGGAGTTTGTTTTATTCTTGCTGTTGTTTCTTCAGGCTATGGTAGCAATTAAACTTTCAATTTTATTTTTTGAGATGATCAGTAGATTTCACACTCCCACAAAATTTCTTGTATTAATAAGTGAAAATTATCTTAATTATTAGACCTAAGTGGAAATAAATATGCCAATTAACTGATCTCTCTGATTATAAAAGGCTGTTAGTAATGTATAATATTGAGAGATAGTCAATTTCATTTCATGTCTTGATTTTAAAACAAAGTCAATCATAAAAAGTTAAGCTTAGTAATTCACTCAAAATGATAACAAAATAAAAAAATTCCAGAATGGAAACGAAAGATGGCACAGCTGGATTTTTTTTTCACCCAAAATTACATTTCATGCCAGCAGTCTGTAGAAGAACATAATTATCAGATTATATTCTGTATGTTCTACTGTTAAATAATATAGTATCTATATTAAAAACACATGTAATTTTCTTGATTTGGCCACATAAATATAAATGCTGCTTTTGCATGTTTGGTATTAGAAAACATAAGTATGGAGTTTAATGCCACACATAAAGTGGCACTAAACATTAAGTAAACTCTGGATATATTCCAACCCATCATGTAATTTTGAACAGGTATTTATTTTCACGAAGTTAAACTGCTCAATATGTCTACATTATATAAGACTCCTAACATGTTGGCAGATAAATTCATATATATATATATATATATATACACACACACACACACACACACACACATACATATATATATATAAAATATTGAAATCCTCATATGGGAAAAGGCTCTTTATATTTAGCTTGCTGATGTAAGATGACTAACAGACAAACTATAACTCAAAGACAAATTAAATATCTACCACGTTTCACAGCTCTATTTGCTTTGAAATATTTGCTGAAGGGTTATGCATGGTAGCTCACACCTGTAATGACTGCACTTTGGAAGGCTGATGTGAGACGATCGCTTGAACCCAGGAATTCAAGACCAGCCTAGGCAACACAGTGAGACCCTGTCTCTACAAGCAAAAAAAAAAAAAAGAAAGAAAAGAGAAAGAAAAAATTATGATGAGCTGGCTACGGTGGCTTATGCCTGTAATCCCAGTACTTTGGGAGGCTGAGGTGGGGGATCACTTATTGTCAGGAGTTCGAGACCAGCCTGGCCAACATGGTGAAACCCCGTCTGTACTAAAAATACAAAAAAATTAGCTGGGCATAGTGGTGCATGTTTGTAGTCCCAGTTACTCAGGAGGCTGAGTTAGGAGAATCACTTGAACCCAAGAAGCGGAGTTGGCAGTGATCTGAGAATCATGCCACTTCACTGTAGCCTGGGTGACACAGTGAAACTTTGTCTCAAAAAGAAAAATGAAAAAGAAAAAAACAGCTATCTGTGGTGTCACACACACAGCTACTCGGGAGGCTGAGGCAAGAGGATCTCTTGAGCCCAAGAAGTCAAGGCTGTAGTCGGCCATGATCATGCTACTGCACTCCAGCCTGGGCAACAGCGCAAGACCCTGTCTCAAAAATATATATATATTTGCTGAAACAACTCAAACAGCAACCTTATGAAACATATAATAAGTTGATTGTGTTTTAAATAAGTTCTAGAGACAGGGATCTAGCAGAGGTGGCTCTATACTGTCAACTTATCTATGCCCGAACTACATTCCCCAGTATTCCCTTCCCTCTGCGATTCAGGATAGGCGTGGCCACAACAGAAATGTTTGCCAATTCAAGGATGCAAAAAGTGCATGACCACTTCATTTTGAAGGTCTTCATAATGCTCTGAGCTCCACTAGAGCTTACACAGGTGGCCAAAATATTCAATCATCCTTTGAGTATGCAGCTACTTTAGCTCCCCTCAACCCTCCTGCTTCAGCTTCTCCAGGTCCTGTACACATGCGGTTAGGCACATGTGCAGCTCCATGGGAATAGGTGCTAGCAACGTTTGCCAGAAACTAGCATTTCTGAGGGTAAAGTCAGTTAAAATCTTACTCCTACATCTTAACTGCTTCCAACACACATCACTGAGCCATTTATTTTACATAAGTTCAGGGCTTCAGTTTGTTCCTCTCTATTTGACTTTTCCTTTGCTTTCCTCCATCATCGGATCAAATATTTTCTGCCTGCCAGTTGTCCTGACCTATAGCAATTTTAGATTCACCAGGAGATACAGTAGTGTAAGTCTTCCCTTGCATTCTTCAACAGCTCCCACATTTTTGTAATTTTATTCCTATAGTAAACACTCTCTTTCATATTACTCTACTAATATACTTCTTTGGTCAAACCCTAATCAATACACCAGTCAAGCTAGTTAAGTTAGGTTTTAGGACACTTATTTCACACATGTTCAGGGCCTGGTTATTGTGTTTTGACAGTCCTTGCATAGGGCATTTTCCATGTTTCTCTCCCAGCACATCTTTCTTCAATCTTAAATACATCCAGCAGATATTTAAGAAATAGTTGCTGGATGAGTACATAAATATGTGGGAGAGTGAATGAAATGTGAATATCTCATCTCTCAAGCATCTTGAAGTATGTATTACCAAAAAATCAAGTACTATTCTCCAGTTTTATTGGGTCATATGAATTACCTGGGTTTATCTAGAGTGAGGCTTACAGAAATTGTTACATTACCGAAAATTATAAAACTGTGTTATCATTATAAAAAAACTAGCAATTCTATTCGTTGATCATATACCTTCTATGTATAAGCAGTAAGATTTAGGGTAACTGTACAGCTAAATAAATGATGCCATGAAATCTCCACATAAACTTACCATGAACTAACATTGCTGATGGTGATATGAATGTCACCTCCCTGAAATCTAAAAGAGCATCAATAACATATATCTCAGAAAAGTTGACATTTGAACTAGGTCTTGAATAACAGGAGATACTTTTTAGGGCACAAAGCACATATAGATAGAAGTAGCAATTCAAAAGATTGGAGACACAAAATAGTACACAATGTTCACAAAATTGACCAGTGTGATATTACTAAGGATACTCATATTTGTGCTTTAATAGGTAATTCTGAATCCAATGGAGATAAAAATTGGAAGTAAGAATTTGAGAATGGGTCACTGATTTGAAAGCTTAGTCTTTAATACTACAGAAAGGAGGTGTTTTGTATTATGAGCTAAAGATTCCCATAGTTCATTGAGACCAATATATCCTGTAAAGTGATGTACATCTGGGTTTGAAGATCAATAAGAGGCAAGTATCATTAATTAAAACTGGTCCATCAGTAGCAAATTGAGAATAACAAGTTAGGTTAAGAAATATGAATGGCTTGTTTGAATAGATTTAAGGGAGAAGTCATATTTATTTCAAAGCTTGAAGTGAATTATAAGAATATAAATATATCTTCACATAAAGTTAATATATAAAAATAAAAAGTTATCTGAACTACCTTCTTTAACAGTGAAAGCATAATGTTTTCCCTGAGATTCTATCTTTAGATAACCCTTAGGTCCCAGATTGCTTTTAGTTTTCTAGATTAAGTTCTTAATGTCTCATAGACTTCTACTGAGATTATAACTATTCTACTCTCCAGGCTAGTGAAAGAAAAATATAGTCAAATTCCTTCAGGATGCGATCTAATCACAGCTGAAACATAGCATTTGAGAAACCATTTCTCATAGACCAATATTAGCTCAATGCACACAAGTTATTATTTCACTGGAAAGATTCTTTCATGGGAGAATCAAGGGTAGTTTTAATTTTAGCACAAGTACTGTAACCTTCTTGAAACATACTTTCAAATATTACTTGAATTACTAACTTAAAGCACTGATAGAAAAGGTATTTAACTTGAAGTTTTGCTTATATTGGTACAGAGAAATATTTTAGGGAAATAACTCCTTATCAGAATAAAGCAAAATTATTTTTTACATCAACCCTAATTCAACAGTGGAAATAATTTAACCATGTATACTGATATTATGAAATAAAATTGACATTTGAGAGATTTATTAAAGATCTAAGGGAAAATTTCGAGACACTATGAAGTTGCTAAGCATGAAATCTTGAGAAAAAATGTGGAAACTTCAGAATAATAAAGAAATTGATTAATTTGTATATTACTTACATGTTCCTAGCTATAAACACACAGTTGGAAAAATACCATGCAGAACAGGACCAACAAATCAAGGAATCACTCTAGATAAATTATATGCTTAAAGACAGTCTCATGACAAAATAGTACAGTTTTTGCACAATACCATACAAAAGTAAAGATATTTAGTCATACCACTATATTATAAATATAAGTTCAAAGGAAAAATAAACATTCAGATAATTTGAGGTGACAACTATTGAAGCAAATATTTTATAGTCTGAATGAAGCAATTTTGAAATTCTACTTAGAGGGTAACCCGAAACTCTATTATTAGTGTCATACATCTTCTTTTTTTTTTTTTTGGATGCAATTGTGCATACAAAAAGACTAAGACTTGTAAACCATTAGTTATTTGCGAATTCAATATTATTTAGTATCTGTAAACACCATATATTCTTTTACCCAGGACATCTATAAGTAAAACTATATTGTCACGCTCTTCAAAATATTTCCTGTGTGTTGATTAAAATATCTTGTTTTGGAGTTACTTCTTGTAATTGTTGTATAAAGAAAGATGCCTGAAGAACTCTACTCTGCAGAAAACAGATATAAATTGGACTAAACTTTCCAAAAGAGACTTCTTATTTAACTGAAAAAAAAAATTAGAAGTGTTTACTGTGGAAGAGCTGTTACTTCTTTAGGTAAGAATGGTACTAAGCTTGCGGCCTTCTTTTGCTACTTAGTCCAGGAAAACCAAAAATCAAAAACTTTAAAAAAATGAAAAGGAAGAAAGAGTTGCTACAAAGTATAATCTATAAGACATAGTTTTTAACTAAGAATTATAATAAAAGGAAAAGAAGAAAATATGAAAGTATTGCCCATATTCAACTTGTTTTTTAAAAAGCAGTTGCTAGAAACAGATTCAGTATGGGCACATGGGTTGGACTAAGGAAATACTTCAAAGCAACTATTTTAAAATAAAGACAAAATGTTTTTAAAACAAATGAAAATATACTAAGAATTATGAAACACTATTCTAGAGGTAAAAATATAATAACAAAAATTTCACTAAATATGTTAAACAGAAATTTGGGATGGCAGAAGAAAGAATTATTGAATTTGAGAATACTTCAACAGTAATTACTCTAAAATCAGAGGGAAATAAAAATTGGAAGAAACATAAATGGAGCTACAGAGAACAATGGAACAATATCAGGAATCCCCACAAATGAGTAATTTTTTCCAGAAAGTAAAAAGAAAGAAAAAAAGAAGTAGAAAAAAAAACTATTGGAAAAACATAATGGCTAAAAAGTTTCAAAATCTGGGTTAAAACTTTAAAAATTCAATAAACTCAATAAAACTCATAAAGGGTTAAAACAAAGAAGATTTAAAAACAATAATTTCTTAATGGCTGATTTCTCATCAGAAACAATAGAAACAGAAGATACTTTTCAGAAGAATGACAAAGTGGAAGTGAAACACATACACCACAAATTGTCAAGTAAGAATATGTATTCAGCAAAATTGACTTTAATAAAGAAAGATAAAATAAAGACAGTTCTAGATTTTAAAATAATGATAAAAAATAAACAGAGAATGTTATGTCTAGGAGAGCTGCCCTACAAGAAATACTAAAGAAAGCTCTCCAGGCTGAAAAGAAATGGCGCTGGATTGTAAAACTCACCTGGACAGGAGGAAATGAAGAAAATTAGAAATAGTAAATATCAAGGTAATTATAAAATATTCACGTTTTCTTTTTCTGTTGATTAACTAAAAACCATATGACTATTTAAAGTAAAAACTACGCATACACACACACACACACACACACACACACAAAGACTAGCAGGAAAAAAGGGCAAGGAAACGGAACTGTGCTGATAAGAATTGCTATGTTTTAGCCAATGTAAATCAATATTAACTGAAATAGATTATGATAAATTAAATATATATATTGTAAACTTTGGGGCAACTACTAAAAAGCTCAGTTTTGGAACAAGGCAAGGAAATTTACCCTCACACTGCTATTCACCATTGGAATGGAGGCTCTGCTCCCCTCTAAAAAAAGTAATAATCCAAGAAAAGAAATAAAAATCCATATGTAACTTACCTGCACGTTGCGCACATGTACCATAGAGCCTAAAGTATAATAATAATAATAATAATAACGAAATAAAAATCATGCAGTTGGAAAAAAGAAAGCAAAACTGTCTTTATTCACAGAGAATATCATGGTGTATGTGGAAAACTCTAATTAGTCTATAAGAGAGCCACTAAAATTAGTAAATTTAGTGAAGGCACCGAATACAAATTAATATGCAAAAAATTATGTCTCTGTATACTATTCTCAAACAATTCAAAAAGGAAATTTTATAAATATTCTATTTACAAAAGTAAGAAAAATACTATTTATAAAAAAGTTAGTGAAAGATGTGCTGTGCATATACTGTATATTAAAAGCTATAAAACATTGCTAAGAGAAAGTAAGGAACATCTAAACAAATAGACATGTCCTTTTCATGTACTGGAATACTTAATGTTGTTAAGAAGGCAATTCTCCCTAAATGGATATATAAATTTTAAATATTTCATATTAAAATCCTGGATTTTATCTAGAAATTGAAAAATTTTATTATTTATTTTGTATGTATATTATTTATATCTATCTATATACAGCAGCTAAACAATTTAGAAACAGTGGAATGCAGACTTATACTACATGATTTTAAAACATAATATAATACTTTGGGACTCTGTAGCAAACAAGACTGCAGTATTAGTGTAAGGAGAACCATATAGATAAACACAACATAGTAAAGTTTCAGATATTTACCAAAACACATATGGACAATTGAGTTTCCAAAAAAGATGCCATGAAAATGTAATAGGAAAAGTATGACATTTTTAATAACTGTAGTAGAACAATTGTTTATACAAATGCAAAAAACAAACAAATAGACTCTCACACCACTATACATGGTAAAGTATGCTCCTGGCTGACAGACAAAATGGATTCCCCAAGGCAAACTGAGCTG
The DNA here is from genome assembly GCF_028885655.2 of Pongo abelii. Taxonomy (NCBI): domain Eukaryota; kingdom Metazoa; phylum Chordata; class Mammalia; order Primates; family Hominidae; genus Pongo; species Pongo abelii. Next base: position 143,093,057 of record NC_071990.2, read on the forward strand.
CTGGAAGTTAAACCAGAAGCAGATGGTCATGGCTGGGTGAAGGCGCAGTCACTGGACTCTGTGTTCTCAGAAAGGTGTAAAACTATCACAAGACCTCCCTTTACACAATCAAGCCAAATCGATTGCAGTTTTAGGTGTCAAAATAAACTTCCAGAAATACCCCCTTCCATTTCCCAGTTTGAAACACGTGACGGAGACTTCTGATTTCCAGCTTGGAAAACAACCAATAAGAGGTCACCTGGCTCAGTCATGAAGGCTCAGCTATATGAACCAATCAGAACTCAGCTGCGCCAACCAATCAAAAGTAAATGTTTCAAGCCTTCATTTGCATAAACAGACCTGATTGAGATCTTGAACAGGAACTTTTGCTGTAAACCCCAAACCCTCTCTTTGTTCTCTGTAATGAACCTTTGTTTTACACTGAAGACTGCATCTTCCTGATTTGAAAACTGTTTACAGGAATAAAGTCTCTTTCCTTCATATTTTTTTCAGAGAATTTTGTTCACATATTTAATAATTCACTTATAATAAGTAATAGCCCTAAATATAATAATTAAAAACAATAGCCCTGAATATAATATTTAAAGATATAAAACTCCTAGAACAAAACATAAGAGAAAAATTTTGTGTTTAAAGCAAAGCTTTCTTAAGCACAAAAGTTGGAAACAGAAAAGGGAGATGTTGATAAGTTGTACTTTGTCAAAATTAAAAATGTGTGAACTTCATAAAAGACCATTAAGAAAATGAAAATTCACATCCTAGATGAAAAATGTTTTCAAAATATAAATCTCATATAGTACATGTATTAAAAAAAAATAATTCTTACGAATTAATGATAACACAAACAACTAAATAGCAAATAAATAAATAAACGCATAACCAAAGGAGGTGCTTAAAGGGCACATAAGCACATTAAAAGATGCTCAAAAACATTAGTCATTGAGGAAATGGAAATTAAAACCATTGAATGACCACTAAAATAACGAAAATAAACAGCATTAATTTTACCAGGTATCAAAGAAGATGCAGAAAAATTGGACTTCGAAGCATTCCTATTGGAAACCTAAATTGGTCCTGAAACTTTAGAAAATATACTGGCATTTATAAAGTGGTTTGGCAGTGTGCATATGTGTGTTTTTGTTTGTTTGTTTAAAGCAAAACATACATTTACCATAGGACTGGATAATTCCTTTCCAAAGAATATATCCAAAAAAATTAAAACATATGTCTACAGAAAGGCCTATATGTGAATGATCATAGCAACAGTATTCATAATAGCCTTAACTAGTAATAAACAATGTGTTTTAACTAGTGAATAAGTAACATAGGATGTATGCGTGTACTCACAAGTTATTTATTTATTTATTTATTTATTTATGTATTTATTTATTTATTTGAAACAGGGTCTCACTCGTTTGCCCAGGCTGTAGTGCAGTGGCAATATCTCTGCTCACTGCAACTTCCTCCTCCCGGCTCAAGCAATCCTCCTGCCTCAGCCTCCGGAGTAGCTGGAACTACAGGCATTCACCAGACCAGTTTCGTCATATTACGCAGGGTGGTCTCAAACTCCCGGACTCAAGCAATCTGCCTGCCTTAGCCTCCCAAAATGCTGGGATTACAGGTGTGAGCTATTGCACCTAGCCCTCACATGTAATTTTAAACTAAGTATCAATACACACAAAAACAGGGATGACTCTCTAAAAACATAATGTTCGGAAAAATAAGCCAGACACAAAAGATTACATGCTGTACGAATCCAAATCCATTTATGTAACTTTTCTAGAAAAGGAAAAATGTAGCATGCACACACATATACACTCACAAACACACACACACAAGACTACAAGTCCATGGGGGATAGGTCTGAGAGCAGCAATTGACTGCCAATAGGCATGGAGAAATTTGGGGGTGACATTATTCTAAAAATGTTTTTTGGTGATGAATGCCTGACTGTATACATTTATTAAAACCACTAATGTTTACACTTAACATGGTTAAATTTTATGGCACATAAATTATACTCAACAAAGGTGTTAAAAAGAAAGAACACATTTATCAAAGGAATAATGTAAAATAATGTGAAATTTGATAGATATTGAAAGTATATATTAAAAAGATATTACATACAGGGTTCCTGAAGCAAAAATTAAATTTGTTTAGGGGACATACTTCAAGTGCCCACACATCAAAAAATAATAAATATTTTTAAAATGACATCTTCTGGCTTATTTAATTAGTATGACACCCCGATTATTAGTGGAACTTCTCAAAGCCAACATAAGTTTGTAACCTAAGAACTAGGGGATAATAGTAAATACAAATCACCTACTTACCTTCTAGCTACTCGCATTACTGACATGCATTTATGAGAGTTACCTCTTTTCTGGAATACCAAATAAAGAAGAAAGGTGAAAGAATATTTTACAAATGCAGGTGATAAAATAAATACATCTGCCACTCCTAACATTGTTGAAAAATGAGGTATTTCTCACATGAAAATTTAATAGGTAAAGGAAGCATACTTCATCTTATGCAAGTATTTTAAAGTATTTTTCACAGATGTATTTTACAACTTCTTAGACATGTTTCTGTATTTAGAAATACAGAATGTAGAATAGTATGTTGAGCTTTAATATGGCTTGATGCACATTATCTGTTAAATGAAACAGTTCACTAGTGAAACTATCTGGAGCTCTAGAAATATATGGGACTCTTTCCAACAACCTCCACCTCCCAACCAATGATGCCAAATTCTTATGATCAACCATATCAGATTCTACTCCTCATGGATGTTATGAGTCTGCAAATAACAGACACCTCTTTTAAGACCTTTACTACATATCCTTGTTACAATTTATACTCCTGAACTCCTGAGTACCCTAACACTTATCATTGAAATTTATTAAATAACTTTTCCATTAATAGCACATAACTTGTAATTGATTACTTGTAAGACTCTTCTATGAAAAAATGAAGATTATTAGTATATGGAATTTATGACATTTAATTTGCTGATTGGGGACTTATTTTTGTCATCTTGCTTTATTGATAAAGAATAATAGACATAAATATTCATAAATAATAGTATTTGTTAAGTGTCTACTATGCTTCAGACACAAGCATTTTCTCTGGTACAGGATTGAGTCGCATGGATAAGTGGCCCTGGGATAAATGCACAAGTGAATCTAAAATGTTCTCCATCTGTATGCTTTGTGTCAAAATAACTATAATAACTAATAAAGCATGCATAATAATTTTACTTGAAAACATGAAACTACATCTAGTCAAATTGAATCATATTTTATATTTGCATTTGTACTATCACTGTAAATTTAATTCACTCTTTAATGAATGACTGAAAAGAAATTAAAAAGGACACAAATGTACATATTTCAAAGCTAAGTGAAAATACCATACATATGTTCAATTGTAGCCTTAATTACCCACAAAAGTGAATGATGTAGATTCAAAGTCAATCTAATCAAAGTTTTGTGATCTTTAGTGGAAAATTGTGTGGGCAGCTTTCATTATAATCAGGCATGGCTAGGGTAATGAGAGCATCGACCATGACATTTTGAAATCATATACATGTAGAAATTAGAGCAAGGAGGGAAGCTTCTCTTTATTCATTAGAATAGCTAAATGACTTGTGATGTTGGCTTAAAAGGAAAATCATTCTGAAGCATTTACAATAATATCTCACGGGGTAATCCCAAATGAGATACCCTATCTGAATACTTTCTAAATTGGAAGGAAGAACGGTGCACAGAGTTTAACTATATTTTGTTAATAATTGATTAAACAACATGTATAAATATTATTTCCTTTAAATCAGTTATTGCAATAAACATTCAACTTCTTATACTGAAAAATTAGTGGCAATATTATACTTTAAAGAAAGGGATAACATACTTATTAGGTTTACTTAGAAATTCAGGTAGCAATTTTAAAATTATATCTAAGAAAGAGATTATTTAAAAACAAGGAAAAGCATAGTTAATACTTTTTATAAATATTCTGAAAGCTACTTTTCAGTACAAAAAGTATTAGCTTTTTGTACACATTCTGAAATTTTGCCCAGGTGAAAAGATCTGCCTCAGTTTAATAAGTAAAATTTCAATGTTTTTCAGCATTACTTTACTTTACATCTATTCTTTATGCATGCCTTTTGTAAATAACTGACTTAAATATATTTAACTTTATTCTAGAGCAAAAGGGAAGTTGTTAAAGCTGTTTATGATTATTGGACTGGAAATAATAATTACTTTAGAATCCAATTTGCATTCATCAACTGTATCATTAGGATCAAACTCTAGCATTTTGGAAATGTGGGTTTTTTAATAAAGGAGAATAAAATTTTGAAAGCCTCTCTTTTCAAATGGCAAGCTGGTATAAATTACAAAATCAAATTTTGCTTACTGTTTCTTTTTGCCTTTACATGCGATCTTGTACTAGGAAAAAACATCTAACCAAATATCCACAAAAATTAGAAATCTCTTTCAAAAGGCCCTTTGGAAATAGGTCATTTTGGCTATATTTGAATATCTATAATAGAGAACAATTTAAATAAACAAATATTGGATCTTTTTGTAACACAGTTTTTATGTAGATCGAAATGAAATCTGCAATCTACAATTTGCTACATCCATGTTGAAAATATCATTTTTCCTAATTACAGCCCTGACAATACTTAGACATCTACATCTTTTCAACATCTCCTTTATTCTCCCAAGTACACAACTGTCAGATTTATGACTCTTCATGTGACATAAGTAATAGTCACTTCACAATACAGTGACCTTGTTTTGGATAGACTCTGGTTTGTCAGTTCTCCCTGGGCATTTTTTAAGGGGCTTTCTAATTTGAAATATTGTCTGTCGAGAATGAAACTGATATCTATTTCTCACCACTCAAAGGTTAACTCAAGATAGTTCTAAAGGCAACACCTGAAACTGTAAAAGTCCTAGAAGAAAAACTAGGAAAAACTCTTCTGGACGTTGATTTAGACATATAATTTCTGCCTAAGACCCCAAAACTAAATGCAACAAAAACAAAAAAATAGACAATGGGATTTAATTAAAATAAAAAGCTTCTGCACAGCAAAAGAAATAGTCAGTAGAGTAAACAGACAACCAACAGAATGGAGGAAAATATTTGCAAATTATGTCTCTAACAAAAGACGAATATCCAGAACCTAAAATGAACTCAAATAATTCAACAAGCAAAAAGAAATCCCATTCTTGAAAGAAAGCATATGACTGGATGCAGTAATTCATGGCTGTAATCCCAGCACTTTGGGAGGCCAAGGCAATAGGATCACTTGAGGCCAGGAGTTTGAGACCAGCCTGGCCAAAATAGCAAGACCCCTTCTCTAGAAAAATTTTAAATTTAGCTGGGCATAGTGTCATGCAGCCATAGTCCTATATACTCAGGAGAATGAGGCGGTAGGATCGCTTAAACCCAGGAGGATGAGGCTGCAGTGAGCCAAGATTGCACCACTGCAGTCCAGCCTGGACAGCAGGATGAGACCCTATCTCAAAAAGAGAGAGAAAGAGAAAGAGAGACTGGGTCTTGGTCTCCTGTCCAGGCTGGAGTGCAGTGGTGCAATCTTGTTTCACTGCAGCCTCAATCCCCTGGGTTTAAGCAATCCTCCTGCCTTATCCTCCCGCCTTATCCTCCCAAGTAGCTGGGACTATAGGCACATGCCAGTATGCCTGGCTACCTTTTGTATTTTTTTGTAGAGATGGGGTTTTGCCATGTTGCCCAGGCTGGTCCCAGATTCCTGGGTTCAAGCTATCTACACACTTAAGCCTCTCAAAGTGCTGGAAATATAGGCACGAGCCACCATGCCTAGCTAACCTTGTCTCTTAAAAAAAGAAGAAGAAAAAAAAAAGACATACAAGTGGCCAAGAAATATATGAAAAAATATTCAACATCACTAATCATCAGAGAAATGCAAGTTAAAACCACATTGAGATATCATCTTACACCCATCAGAATGGCTATTATTAAAAAGTCCCCAAACAACAAATGTTGTCATGGATGCAGTGAAAAGGGAACCCTTACGCACTCTTGGTAGAAATGCAAATTAGTACAACCTCTATGGAAAACAGTATGGCGATTTCTTAAAGAATGAAAAACAGAACTACCATTTGACTGAGCAGTCCTACTACTGGGCATGTATCCAAAGGAAAATTAATCATTATATAAAAAAGACTCCTACACTCATATGTTTATTACAGCACTATTCATAATACCAAGTGGAATCCAACCTAAATGTCATGGAATCATGACAACTTCATGGAATCAATCTCATGGAATCAACCTAAGTGTCCATCAATGGTTGATTGGTTAAAGCAAATGTGATATATAGACATCATGGGATACTATGCAGCCACAAAAAAGAATGAAATCATGACTTTTGCAGCAACATGGATAAAGCTGGGGGCCATTATGCTAAGTGAAATAAACTCAAAAATAGAAAATCAAATGCCATGTGTTCCACCTGTAAGTGGAAAACTAAACAATTGGTATTTGTGGACATAAAGATGGAAATTACGGACACTGGGGACTCCAAAAGAAGGGAGGGGGTGGGGGGGTGTGGGTTAAGAAATCACCCATGGGTACAATGTTCACTATTTGGGTGATGGGTATACTAGAAGCTCAAACTTCACAATCACACAATATATCTATGTAACAAAGTTGCACAAGTACCCCCTAAATCTAAAACTTAAAAAAATAAAAATTAAAAAATATATATTGCCTGTCTAGTGGACCCAATGAAAAAAACTCACCACATGTAATTGAATATCTATAAAGACAGAGTAAAATACTCGTAGAAACCCTTGTAAAATAGAATAAAAGTGAGAACAGGGTTTAGAGGATCAAAATTCATCTTTTATATTAAAAAGAATATAATGATAAGGTTTGAAAAATTAGAAATATTTGGCATTCAAATGATACTTTAATGAAAGTAGGTAAAAAAGGCAAATGAGGTTATTGGCAGAATAAAGAGGAAACAAAAACAGATTACAAAAAAGAGTAAAGTTTGAATAATTATCACCAAAACAAGATTAAGCAAATATTGGAATCATAGAGCACTAACAGCCTAAGTCAGTTATGCAAAAATATCAAATGCAATAGTAAAAGAAAGAAAATGCGAAAAAAAGGGGGAAGTACAGGGAGGACATAGATAGAATAGTGATATATTAACACAGAGACAATCACTATTCTTGAAAATAGATCATGGCATTCGGAACAAATGCCATGATGTAGAGCAACCCTGTAAAATAATGTTTTTCCTGCACTAAAGATAGATCTTAATATGTAGACTAATAAAAATTCCTATTAGTGAATACATTCTAACATAGTCTTCAAATTATAAGACATGAGCAGAAAAGCTTATAATTATTCTTAGCTAAACCAGAGTGAACAATAAACATAAAATGGGAGTAGCTTCATTATAAATCCTGAATGATTTTAGACACAAGATATATTTTATTTAAGAATTTCACAGAAAGTTATTTTTTGAAAAGAAATACAGAAAAATTATACATCCTGTATTTTATTTAAAAAATATTTGGGCTGTGATAAATGATTTGTACTGTGATAAATTAAAAATAAAACAATATAAAGTTTCAAAAGTTGGATAAAATAATGCTATAACAGGTTGCAAACAAAAATATTATTAAAACTATAGATGAATATTATTAATAATTTTAAATTGGTTGTTAATTTTAATGTACATTCTAAAAGGTCTACAATATTTAAAATAATAATATGGATATATTACTTTGCTAAGGCTGATGTAACAAATATCAAAGGCTGGGTGGCTTAAACAATAGATATTTACTTTTTCACAGTTGTGGTGTCTAAAAGCCCAAGATCAAGTTGTGGGCAGGGTTGGTTTCTTCTGAGGCCTTTCTCACTGGCTAGCAGATGGCCTTCTCTTCACTGTGTCCTTGCATGGTCTTCCCTCTGGAAGAAGGAGAATAGACCCATGCTAACAGCATCCGAATAAATGGGAAGTAGTATATTAACTGCAGACAAGGAAGATTATCAGTGATAAATAGGGTCATTACAGAATTTTTAAAAGTCAATTTTTCAAAAAGACATAACAACACTAAATGTGTATGATCTAATAAGAGAATGTCAAAAGACATGAGACAAAAACAGTATTACAAGAAAAAAGTAGAAAAATTCACTCTTATTTGATACTTCAACACTTCAATTTTAGTAACTGATAGTTCGAGCAGGCAAAAATCAGTAAGGATATAGTTGACCTGGATAGGACTATCAATCCACATGATCTAATTCGCATTCATAGAATAATTCATCCAATAGCAACCGAATATGTATTTTTTTGAAGATCCCATGAAGCTTTCACCAAGATAGATTATCTCTTGTGCTATAAAACACACCTTAAATTTAAAAGAAAGGAAGTTGCTATGGTGTGAATGTTTGTGTTCAACCACAATTCGTATATTGAAATCCTAAAACCAAAGATGATATTATTAGAAGTGGGGCCTTTGGGAAATTATTAGATCATAAGAGCTGAGCCTTCATCAGTGGGATTAGGGATTTCATAAAGAGGCCCAAGAAAGACTCCTTGCCTTTCCAACATGTGAAGATGCAGAAAGAAGACTCCCTTTATGAGGAACAGGCCCTCATCAGACAAAGAATCTGCCAGTACCTTGGTCTTGGACTTCACAGCCTCCAGAATTATAAGAAATAAATATTTGTTGATTATAAATCATCCAGTCTATAATATTTTGTTACAGTAGCCTGAATGGACTAAGGCAGGTCATGCAAAATGTTGTCTCAGATCACAATAGAATTAACCTAGAAATCAATAATGAAAAGAGGGCTAGAAATTTTTGAAAAGTCCTGATATTAGACAAAACAATCCTAAAAATGGGTCAAAAAACAAATCTTAAGAAAAAAAATTTAAACATTTTCAACTACATGAAAATGAAATTACAACCTATTAGAATATGTGGAATGCATGGAAGGCAGTACTAAAAGGGAAATTTTTAGCATTGAATGTAGGTATTAGAAAAGAAGAAGGATCTGAAATCAATAATCTTACCATCTCCTTTAGTAAATTAGAGAAGGAAGAGGAAATCTATTCTAAAACAAGAAGAAACCAATAAAAATTAGAAAAGAAATTAATGAATTTGAAAAAAAGGAAATCAATAGACAAAACCAATAAAACCAAAAAAGTTGGTTTTTTAAAAAGATCAAAACAATAGATGAATTAAATTTTTAATAAGGTTGATTTAAAAAATGGTATGCCCTCTCGAAATTCATATGTTGAAATCGAAACCGCCAATGTGACTCTATTTGGAAACAGAGCCTTTAGAGAGGTAATTAAAGTTAAATAAGATCGTAAAGGTGGGGCCCTAATCATATAGGACTTGTGTCCTTGTAAGAAGAGGCAGAAATACCAGATCTCTCTCTCGCTCGCTTGCTCGCTCTCGCTCTCTCTGTCTCTCTCTCTACATGTGCACAGAAGAAAAATACAGCAATAAGGCAGTTATGTGTAATCCAGGAAGGGAGGCCTCACAAGAAGCAAATTCTATTGGCACTTTATTATGTACTTTCAGACTCCAGAACTGTGAGAAAATAAGTTTCAGTTAAACCACTCAGTCCATGATATTTTGTTATAGCAGCCTAAGCAGACTAATATAAGAGGAAACACACAAATGTATAGATATCAGAAATGAAAGAGAGGTCATCACTAGTAATCCCACAGATACTAAAAGAATGCTAAAGGAAAGCACTGAACAACTTATTGGCTATAAAATTAATAAGGAACATGAAGTGGGGTCATTCTTTGAGAGGTACCAAGTCAAAATTCACAAGGAGAAGTAGACAATCAGACTAGGTCTATATATAAAAAAAGAAATTGAATTAATAATTAATAACCTTCAAAAGAAAGTATTGGCAACAGTAATAAATATGAATAGATAAATGAATGAATGAATGAATGAATAAGTAAATAGTATCAGTCCAGATGGTTTCATTAGTACTTTATAACCAACATTAAAGGAAGAAATAATACCAGCTCTCCCTCATGTATTCCAAAACGTGTAGAAGAGGGAACACTTAAAACTCATTCTATGAGGACAGCATTGCATTTATAATAAAACCAGATAAAAACATTATAATGTTTTAATCTGCAAACCAGTATGTCTCATGTGAACATAGATACAAAAATTCTCAACAGAATATTTGCAAATTGAATCCATTCATATATAAAAAGAATTATATACTATGACCAAGTGAGATTTATTCCATCTATGCAGGCTGTTTCAATATTCAAAAAAATCAATTAATGTAATCCATCACATCAACAGGCTAAAAAAGAAAAATCAGATGATTACGTAAATAGATGATGAAAAGTATGTGACAAAATGCAACACCTATTCTTTATTAAAACTCTCATCAAACTAGTAATAGAGGGAAACTTCCTCAACTTGATAAAGGGCAACCATAAAAACTTACAGCTGTCATTCTACTTAATGGTGAGAAACTATGTTTTTCCTCTAAGATTTAAAACAAGGTCTCTCTTACCACTTGTATTCAATATCATTCTGGAGGTCAATGGTGGGGAAATAAAGCTAAAGTAAATGAAAGCTATACAGATGGAGTAGAAAAAACAAAACTGTTTTTATTGGTAAATGATCTGAATATTAATGAAAGAAGAGAAAAAACAACTAGTTCTGGACTTTAAGTGAATATAGTAAGATTGCAGAATACAAGGTTAACATAACAAAGCCAATTTTTTAATACCAGCAATTAAGATTTGGAATTTGAAATTAAATTGAAAATAATAGCATTTAAAATACCACCAAAAATACTTTGATGTAAGTCTAACAAAATATGTGTAAGATCTACAGGCAGAAAATTATAAGACTCTGAAGAAGGAACTCAATGTAGGTCTAAATAATGAAGAGATATTCAGTGTTCATGGATTGTAAGACTCAATATTGTTAAAATACTACGTTTTGCTAACTTGATCTAGAAAATCTGCATAATAAAAATCTCAGGGATATATTTTATAGATATTGACAGACTAATTCTAAAGTATATATATAAAGGAGAAAGATTTAAAACACACAACAGAAACCAAGACAAAACAGAACAACAATATTAGAAGATATAACACTACCCTATGTTAAGAATATTGTAAGGCAACAGTTTTGAAGACAGTGTCTGTGTGTGTGTGTGTGTGTGTACGTATATATATATATACACATACCATATGTACATCAATACTACATAAACTATGTAAGTTATGCTATATATAAGCCTAATAAATTTAAATTTATTTAATATTTACTTTGGCTGCTTGCAATGGACTAAATGTTTCTGCTTTGCAAAAGTTCATGTTTGTCAATCTAAATATCAAACAGAGAGAGGATCTCTATAAGAAAAAGATATTTATTTTGGAATAGGACATCACAATGGGAATATATGTGCCATAGTAAAGTATGTGCAGATTTAGGGAGGTAAAGGAAGACAAGGGGTTTTAAAGGAAAAATAAGAGGATTGCATGTTTTGAAATGATTATCTTTGGCTGCAGGGATCGATAACGTGAGTGATGGCCATTTCAAGGTTAGACAGACAGTTGCTGAGCCGATGTCTTCACAAAAGTAATTTTTTATGTAAAGTCGCAATGACCTTTGTGCTGGCTTGTGGTATTTGCAGAGTCCTTTGTGCTAATTTTGTTATCAGGCATACAAGCATGAGAACCCTCGCCTCATAGCTTTCCCTGGCTCCATTTTTCAGGGTTTTCTTTTCTTTTGTTTTGTTTTTAACATGAGTGACTTCATTTTGATTATGACAACTTTCACATGTTGAAACCCTAATTTAAATGTGATGGTATTTAGAGATCGAGCTTTTGGAAGCAATTAAGTCATGAGTATGGAAAAGACCCTGTAAAAAGAGGCCAGGAATCTAGCTTGCTCTCTTTACTCCAAGAGAGGATGCAGAAAAACAGTTTGTCAGTAAACTAGGAAAAGTGTTCCCATCAAGAATCCTGCCCTGCTAGCACCTTTAACTTGGACTGCCAACCTCTAGAATGAGAAACATAAATCGTTTAAGCCACTCCATTTGTGGTATTTTGTTATAGTAGCACCAACATGAACTGATAAGATGCTTGAACTCAAATAATTTTGAGGAATTTTTGGTAATAACAATAATATCATTTTACTTTGTTGCTGGTTATTCTATGGAACAATGTCATCTATTTTAAACACTATAGACATGTATATTTGTATTAGTTTTCTATTGCTGCCTAACAGATTACTCAAAAACATAATGGTTTAAGCAGGATTTATTTTTCACAGATTATGTGGCTCCTAAATCCAGGCTCAGCTTTTCTTGTTCCTCTTTCTCTGGTATCCCCCAAAGCTGCAATCAGTTTGTCCAGTAGGGCTGTAGTCATCTCAAGGCTCAACAGGAGAAGGATCTGATTTCAAAGCTCACTCACTCATGTGGTTGTAGGTAAGAATCAGTTCTCTGTGGGCTGTTAGAGGACCTAAGTTCCTCAGTGGTCGTTACCTGGAGGACACCTCAGTCCTTTGCCATGTGGGCTACTTCCATGTGGACAATCTGACAAAATCCAGTGTGTGAGTGCAGACAAGAGAGAAGTCAGTCTTTAATAACCTAATCTCGGAAGTGACATCCCATCTCTTTTGCCATATTCTATTTGTTAGAAGCAAGTCAGTAGATCCAGTCCACACTCATAGAGAGTAGATTGCAAAGGGTTTGAATATCAACAGGTAGGGCCCATTAGGAGCTATTTTATAAGTTTATCATCACAGTGTTTTTATTCCACTATTAGCCTATAAATTCCTACTATATAATATACATTACTTTTAGAAACATGAGTTAGAATCAGTGTTCTGATGTCCTTCTCATATGAAAAATCAGCCTGCATAGTTGGCTGTCAAAAATTTTTGAATAAAAATGAACCTCTAGGCTTTATCTTTATATCAGCCATTAAAACAGCTGCCATCTGTCATAAATCAAAATGAAAAAGGCATAGTACATCCACAAATAGAAGTATTTGTAAACTTTTCCTTTTAAAATGGAGACATACACTTAAACATTTAAGAAGGAAAATGTAGTTTTGAAAGGAACTGATTCAGTAAGGTAGGCAATATATCTTTTTCATTAAGCTTTCATTAATTTCCAATATGAGATAATAGTATAGTCAAATTGAAGGATCCTAAGTAGAAACCACACTCCCTAGAGGTCTCTACTAATTGTGATCCTAAGGCAAATCGTTAAAGCAACTTCCTTTAATTAGATATATTTCCCAAGTTGGATGCAGAATACTCAACAACTCCCACGACTGTGGTAAGGATCTTAGCATTGATTACTTTCTCTTCCACACTCAGTCAAGGAAGTAAGGCTCTAGTGCAATCAGATGCATTTATTCCTCAATATTTTTAAAGGTTTTGATGAGCTGAAGTTATAGTTATCTTGAACTTTCCATCAAGAATTTTAACTTTTGAAAGACATTGTCTTCATTGATTAGTATAACCCTAATTGGTTTCTTATACTCAAACATAAGACTCTAATCATTCAAGTGAAATGTGGAATTGAGCATTTTGTATATATATATATATGTATGTATTGATATATATATGTAGGTATTGATATATGGACACACATATATGTATATATATGTATTGAGCATTATATATGTATATATAATATAAATATGTATATTATATGTATAATATATGTATATGTATGATATATGTATATTACAGTAAGGTAGAGGGAGATAAATATATATGCACATATTTCTAAATGATGATACATCTATTAACATATACTATTTTATGCAACTTCCAAATTTGAATAGTAAAATAATTCAAAATTGAAGAACATATTACAAAAATGCCTTATGATTATATTTCATATCTTGGGTGCTGAACTGGAGCCAGATTTGAAGTTCTTCGCAGCCAGTACCAGAAGAGGCAGAAAAGTTGCCAGTTCCAGAAGGGGCAGAAAAGTAATTCTTCTGTGATGGCAGAATAAATCAGACATGCAACAGACCTAACTGAATGCAATGTCCTATTATATATTGGTGGAGATGCAGTATCTTTAAAATAATTGTTTTTCCCTATAGAAACACTAGGTAATTCTCAATATTTTATTCAATCGTTTATTTTTTCTCTCAGCCTTCTTAGATGTCTTCATATGTAACCTATACAACTGCATTGGTTGTGTTCTTACACTTGTTTACTATTGATTTGGATTGCTTCTACCCCACTTTCTAATGTTTACTTCCAAGTGGAAGAAGATCTGCTAGTATTTTACTTATTTACTCTCTCTATTCCTTAAGCTTTCTTGAGGAAGAGTAATTTAATCAGACTAATAATTTTGCAAGAAGAAATCTGGTGCAATTATCCTAGACCTCACTGCTTCTTAGGAATAAATCTTCCATAAAGATGGCATGTTTTGCCACGGTCCTCCACACTATATGTTTTACGGGGGCACTGTAAGTTTTACACTGGGAGGCCGGCATAGATTCAACACTATTACAGGTTTTAAGTCTACTTAATTCTCAGGTTCAGTATTAAGAAAGCTAATTTCCTGCAGATTCAGTACATTGTTTAACATCTGCTTATCAGTGATAAAGATGGTTGTTATATTCTCCTTTTCATGCATTTGTTTTATATTTGATTAGAAACTCAGGTGGAGAAAAGAGTGGTGTTACATATCATACCCACTTAAACCCCAATAATTCTTATAAATGATTACCTTTATTATATTTTCTAAGTTGTTATGGTCATTGCACTGTAAACCATTAAGTTATTATCTTCTATAACCAAAAATGATAGAATTTTTACTGTTTCTTAGCTGATACCATTTGTTTTGCTACAAAAATATCATCTAAAATTGAGACTATATTGGTTAATTTATTTCCAATATTTATATCTGGATTATTTATTTTATCACATTTGCATCAACATCCAATAATAAAAGACAAAAATGGCATTCCTCTACTGAATGAAAATGACTCCTGGATTTGATACTCAACATGATATGAATTTTTGTTGAAAGACAAATTTATTTATAAGTATTCCAAATGTATTCCTCCATTCATTGTTCACCAAAACGTTGTTAAATTAATTTAGTTTCTGGTCTGTTGTTCATTTAATGTGAAACAAGTTAATTCCTTAATTCCTTAAAAAGAATTATTATTACAGGTAGTCTTCAATCTAATAATGAGATGTATTTTTTCTCTTTTGTAACTTTAACTATTTTAAAAATCATTTCTGAAGTATGGCACATGGATAGCATGTTTTGTGAGACCTAGAATATGTGGAAATAATTTTCATGCTAAAAGATCTACTTGACTAGATAGAAAATTCAAAATAGTATTTGAAGACTCAGCCACACTATATTTGTGGTGGTAATGATGGCAGTGGCGACCCTTCTGGAGTGGCTGCTGTGAAGATGCCAGCTGCAGCTGGGGAGACGTGGCCAGGGATATGCACTCAGAGAGCTGGCGGGGGCTGGGAACAGGCAGGAGCCTCACCCACTTCTGAGTCAGTGGGACAGGAGCCCTGTGCTTCTGGGCACAGCTATAGCCACCTAGCTGTGGCTCCTGACTTGGGCATCCCTGTGCTTTTTGCAGCCCAGGAAGCCCTCCCTGTCCCTGCAGGCTGGGAAGTGCCTGCTCCCACTCCCTAGCTTCTCCCAACTCTGGCGCCAGCTCCAACTGTGGAGCAAAGTTGTAGCCAAGCCTGGGCACTGTTGCAACCTGGCCAGTTGTGCATTTGTACCCAGGGCAGTGCTGACACACAAGCCCTCTGCTGCCTCAGGCCTCTCCAGACTTTGGGTGTCAGTGAGCACAAAAGGGAGGCATGCTGAGGGCAGCTCAGCCTGGACCTATAGGAACCTCTGGGCAGGAACAGCCTGGGTGCCATGGAAGGCATGTTGATAGTGTGAGGCAGACAGGTTCCTGGGCAGAAAGGGGCAGGTCCCCAGTGAAACCCCACCTTCAAGCCAGGGACAGCCTGAAGCCTGGGGGCCAGGCTGCCAGTTCTGGGTGGAATCCACAGCCTGAAGTAAGAACTCATAGTGCTTTTTCCAGGTTGGCTCATGGCTTCCCATGGACCAATCAGTACGCATTTCTTCCCTTCAGAGCCCATAAAAACCCTGGACTCAGCCAGAATCACCCAGACTTTGGTACTACCAGCTGCAGGAAGGTGTTACTCACTTCAGGTCTCCTCAACTTTTCGGGACAACTTGCCTGTGGAAAGGAGCTACCCATGGTTCTCCTCTCTGCTGAGAGCTGGACACTAGCTGGGAAAACCTGTGGTCTGCAGATAGTATCTACCCACTTCAGGTCTCCTAAGAGCTGTTTTGTTGCTCAATGAAGCTCCTTTCTGCCTTTTTCACCCCCCAGTTCTTCGCATACCTCATTCTTCCTGGACATGGAACAAGAACTTGGGACCCACTGAATGGCAGGAAGGAAAGTGCTGTAACACAAACAGAGCTGAATCCCCTCCCCTCGCCACCTTCACTTGCCATGTTGTAGATGACAAGAAGGAGAGAAGTGAGAAGGAAAGAAGACCTGTGGCCCTTCAGGGAGCTTAAACCTAAAAGCTCCCCAAGCCAGGGCTGTGATACTCTCTTTGGGGCTCTACAGTTCCTCGCATCTTCAAGCCTCCTGGTGCCACCATGTTCTCCAGTACCCAAGTGGAAGCAACTTGCCATATGCCTGGTCTAGCAGCAGCCTCACAGGAACAGATGCCTGGAGGTGTCTGCCTCACTGCAGCCAGCACACCTGGCTGTGTGCAGTGTCTGGGCCCTGTGCTCACTCACAAACCCCTTGCCACTCTGCATGCACTTGGCTTGCCCTTGGCAGGCATGGGATACAGGCCAGTAGCATGAGCCAAGTGGTCCTGCTGGGCTGAGTGGGTGGAATGAGCCCAGCGGACCCAAGCAAAACTTGGGCAAAGGCACCACTGGCCACAGAGGTTTCCAACTAGAAACGTGACACCCTAAGGATTCTGTGACAGTAATGTATTAGAATGTTTATTATAACCCTATTAGCATAACTTACAAAGACGCTGAATGCACATCAAAAGAATTGTTAAATAAAATTTGTTATATCTATTATTAAAAATTATATAGTCGTTGAAATCAAATAGGTAGATATATGCACACTAGGAAAGGGGTAAGTTATTAACTGAATTAAAATGTCATATATCAATTCATATCTATATAAGATAAAAATTGATAAGGATGTTTATTTCTTTTAAATACAAGATTATACATATGTATGATTAATCTTACTCAAATATTTACTATAAATTTTAGAGAGAGTCTTCATGGGAATAGTAGCATAACCGTTGAATGATCTGTATTGAGGACTACCATTTAGTGTGTATTTTTAAACAGAATTCTAGTAACTTTTATTTGAAATTACATATTCCTGTAAAATGTGAAACAACATATGTAACACAAAATGTCCAACTGTGGTTACTTGTAGGAGTTATACTGAATGGCTCCGAGAAGACATTCTACTACTAGCAACCATTAAAAATAAAGCATTGTGAATTTTATAATTACTTTGTGTGTGTTTTAGTATTTTTCAAAGGTAATATACACATACAATTTTTGTTATTTTACAAGTTAAGAATAGAAAACCCACTAAACTGGATTATAACCTATTTTTGCAGCAGTGTCAATATAGGATTGTTAAAAATTACAATTAAATTTCACAGTAAGCATTTGAATTTCTAATTTCAGATAATTCAGAGAAAAAATATGGTGGAGCAGAAATTCAAAACCTGAGCCCACGTTCCAAAGTCAGTGCCTTAAGGAAAAACAAAAAACAAAAAACAAACAAACAAACAAACAAAAAAAAACCAGAAAACAATGACACACTTTTTCTCATGTATTGCATTGATTCATTTTCACTCAGAAGAGACATAGCTTCATTTCACATCAGCAGTCTTGCTTTGTGATTCTCTAACTAATACACAAATTTGAAACAACTTACTATGACTGGTTTTCCATAGTTGCTTACAGTGCTTTTTAATGCATAATAAAAACACTTATTTGATATTAGTGGATCACTGCCATCATCTACTCCTGCTCTGCCCTGGTATTGCCTTTCTTTCCTTCCCATATGTGTATGTCAGAAACCTGTAAGTTAATAGCCTAGGAGAGGGGATGCTTAGCAGCCCCTAGACAGTGATAGGACAGTTGTTAGATTTTCTCGCTTGTGCACACCAAGGTTCTTTGAGTACAGAGTCACAGTGAAAGAAAAGTTCAAAGTGTCATCCCCACCATTGCTAAGTAATTCCAATGTTATTGAAAGAAGTAGAATATGAATAAAACTCTGGATAATTGTTTCTTTCTATTTCGTCTCCACGTACAGAGTTAAAAATTATTCCTCGAGTCTAAAAGTGATATATTACTCCAAATCTTCACTCTTTTTTAAATGTTTTATTTTGAAATAATTATAGATTCATAGAAAGTACCAAAGACAGTGCAGAGGTCCTATGTATTCTTCACTCGGTTTCCTCTGTGGTTATATTGCATATTATTATAGCACAGTATCAAAGCCAGATAATTGACATTGGTATAACGTGTGTATATAGTTCCACGTCAATTCACTATGTGTGTAGATTTGTGTAATCACCACCACAATCAAGATACTAAAAAATTATATCACAGAAAGGCCTCCTTTATGCTATTCATTTAAAGGCACACTTTCCCCATTATACTAAATCCCTGGCAATCACTGATTTGTTCTCTATCTCTATAATTTGAAAATTTTTGGAGTTTTTTATATATATGGAATAATAAAATATGTAATCTTTTGAGCCTTTCTTCACACAGTGTGATGTCCTTAAGATCCATCCCAGTTCTTGCATAGATTCATTCTTTTTTATTGCAGAATAGTATTTAATGGTATGGATGTACCATAGTTTAATCTTTCCCCCACTGAAGGACATTTAGATTGTTCCTAGTTTTGAGCTATTACAAATAAAACTGTTTACCAGTTGTGGTGGCTCATGTCTGTAATCCCAGCACTTTGGGAGGCTGAGGCGGGAGGATTGCTTAAGTTCAAGACCTGCCTAGGCAACGTAGTGAGAAATCATCTCTACAAAATATAAAATATTAGCCAGGCATGGTGGCACACACCTGAAGTCCTAGGTACTCAAAAAGCTAAGGTGGGAGTATTGCTTGTGCCCAGGAGGTTAAGGCTACAGTGAGCCATGATTGTACCACTGCACTCCAGCCTGGGCAACAGAGTGAGCAGAGACCCTATCTCAACAAGCAAACAAACAAAAAACAAATGAAAATGCTATAAGCATTTATCAATGGGATTCTATGTGAATATATATTTTCACATATTTGAGATAAACATCTGGAATTGCAATTGTTAGATGACACTGTAATAGCAAATTTAGTGCTTTTAGAGATTGCCAATTTTTTTCCCAGATTGACTGTAACACTACCTTCCCACTAAATACGTATGAGAAACCTAGTCTCTCCCCATGTTCTCCAGCATGGGGGATTTTCACTATGCTTTATTTTAGCTGCTCTAATAGGTATGCAATGATAACTTGTCTTACTTTGCACTTCTCTAATAACAGGTGTCAAACTTATTTTCATGTGCTTATTTGCCAACCACATACCCTTTTCATTGAAGCATCTCTTCATGTCTTTGGCCCATTTCCAGCCAGATTGTTTCATTTGTTTCACTGTTG
Organism: Pongo abelii; assembly: GCF_028885655.2. Lineage (NCBI taxonomy): Eukaryota > Metazoa > Chordata > Mammalia > Primates > Hominidae > Pongo > Pongo abelii. The sequence continues at coordinate 143,112,817 of NC_071990.2, forward strand.
AATGTTGAGAGTTCTTTATGTTTTCTAGATACTGGTCCTTTGTTGGATAAGTTGTTCACAAATATTTTCTCCTAGTCTGTAACTTATCCTTTCATCCTCTTCACAGGGTCATTCACAGGGCGTCTTTAATTTTCATGAAATCGAATTTTTCAGTTTTTCCTCTGATGGATGGTGGATTTGGTTTTAAGCCTAACAACTCTTCAACAAACCCTAGGTCCCAATGATATTTTTTTCTCTGTTATCTTTAAAAAGCCTCATAGTTTACATTTTACATTAAAATATATGATCCATTTGAGTTAAATTTTATATAAAGTGTGAGGTTTAGGGCAAGTTTCATTTTTGAGCTTACAGATATACAATTGCTCCAGCACCATTTGTTAACAAAACTATCCTTCCAACATTGAACTTTTTCACACTTTTGCAAATGCCAGTTGGCCACACTTGTGTGGGGCTATTTGTAGGCATTCTATTGCTTTATTTACCTATGTGACTATTTTACCACCAATACTTCCAGTCATGATTACTTCCTCTATATCGTAAACCTTGAAATCAGGTAGACAGAGTTCTCCTAATTTCTTCTTTTTTTCTTATAATTGCTTTGGCTATTCTAGTTCCTTTACTTTTCCATATAAACTTCAGAGTAACTCATCTATAACTATAAAAAATTCATGCCAGTATTTTTACAGGAATTGCTTGGACTTGTATATCGAGTTGAAGACAATTGACATCTTTACTGGTGAAGTCTTGTAACCTATGAGCATGGTGTGTCTCTTTATTTAGGTATTCTTTGACTTATTTCATCAATATTTTGTAGCTTTCAGAGTACAAGTCCTGTATGTATTTTGTTAAATTTATACCTTTTTTCTTTTTTTAACACTGCAGATAGTATTGTATTAATATTTTAAATTTCAATTTCTACATGTTTGTTGATAGTGTAGAGAAGTACAATTGATTCTTAATTTTGATTTTGTATAATGAGATCTTCCTAAAATCACTTATTAATTCTAGGCCTTTTTTAGATTCCTTGGAGTTTTTAACATAGAACTATAAATCATCTGGAAATAAGGACACTTTTATTTCTTCCTTCTCAATGTGTGTATCTTTAATTTCCCTTCTTTATTGAACTACCTAGAACTCCCAGTACTATTTTTGAATAAGAGAAGTTAGAGTAGAAAGCCTTGCCTTTTGGACAGTCTTAGGGAGAAAGCATTTGTTCTTTTGTTATTAAGTATTAAATTATTTGAGGTTTTGTATAGGTGCTCCTTATCAAGTTTAGAAAATTATCTTCCATTCCTAGATTTGTGAAATTTTTAACACAAATGGGTATTGAATTTTGCCTTATGTGTTTTCTGAATTAAACAATATATCACATGATTGTTCTTGCTTGGCTTATTGACATTGTAGATTTTTTCATTTTTAAATATTGAGCTAGTCTTGCATGTCTGGAACAAAAACATATAACTCAATTGTATTCGATTGTATTTTGTCAAAATTTTTTGTACTGATGTTCATAACAGATGTTGGTATTGGATTTTTTAATACTACTTTTACCTGGTTTTGTTACTGGGATGATACCAGTTTCATAAAATGAGTTTGACAAGCTCTTTCTTCTTCCATGTTTTGGAAGAGATGATAGAGTATTGGTATTAATTCTTCTTTTAATGATCGGTATAATTCTTCAGTAAAATCACTTGGGCCTGATAATTTCATATACGTGAAGTTTGAAATTATGAATTCAAGTTATTTTAATAGTTATAGAACTATTTAAATTACCTGTTTTATATTGGGTGAGTTGTCTTTTTCTACTTTTTCAATTTTGTCCATTTCCTCTCAATTGTAAAATTTGTGGTTTTAGAGTTTTTCTTCATAATCCCTTACTATTTCATTTGATGCCTTCATGTTGTGCAGTGATATCCACTGTTTCATTTTTAATATTAGTGATTTTTGCCTTCTCTTTTTCTTTCTCTTTATTACTATAGATTTGACAATTACATTGATCATTTCAAATAACCAAGGCTTTGTTCGTTTGATTGCTTATTAATTTTCTCTATTTTTCTTTGTTTAAACTTCGTGAATATCAGTGTTTATTGTTTCATTCCTGCTCCCTTCTTTGGGTTTATTTTTGCTCTGTTTTCTCTAGTTTCTTGAGGTAGAAACTGAGAATATTTTTTTAAGGCTTCTCCTCTTTTCTAAAGTAAGCATTTAGTGGTATAAATTCTATTGCAGCACTTCTTTAGCTGTGCCCCAGAAATCTTGATACGTTATATTTTCATTTGTATTCAATTCAAAGTATTTTTTATTTGCCTTGAGACTTCCACTTTGCCTATGGATTATTTAAGAGTGCCTTTCCAGGTACTTGGAGGCTTTTTGGTAATCTTTCTGTTATTGATGTATAATTTGGTTGAATTGTGAACAGATAACAATTTAGCAGGGTTTCAATTCTTTTAAATTTGTTGGAGATGGCTTAAAGGTCAGAATATGACCTACATTGGTATATACTTTCTATTTGTTCCCTTTATTTTCATTTCACTGCTTTTTTAAACATTTCTATGAGTTAATCAAATATGCCTCAGAATTTTGTTTTAAATTACCAAAGCATTTTAATGTATCTTTTTATATAGCTTTTATGGTGATTGCTGTAGGTATTATAATATCTATGCATGACTTATCACAGTCTTCTGTTTTCACCATATTACCGGTTCACATGATATACAGAAACCTTATCTCCCATTACATGTCCTTAACCTCTGCCACTTATAGTAGAATTGTGTAAAAATGTCCCCTATGTACATTTAGAACCATATTAGACATATTTTATGGTTTTTGCTTCATTTGCTAAATACAATTTAGAAAACTCAAGAGAAAGAAAACTTACTGTATTTACTCATATTTTTACTTAGGATTCATTTGACACTTTTTATGATTTTTGCTTCATCTGCCAGATATAATTGAGGAAACTCAAGAAGAGAAGAAAAACTTACTGTATTTACTCATATTTTTGCTTCCAATGTCATTCTCATTGTATGATTTGTATTGTTTTACCATCAAGTTCACAGACTCACTTTTGTTTTCTGCATTCTGCTGTTGAGCCCACTCAGTGAGTTTTTAAAAATTTAAGTTATTGTATTTTTTCAGTGTTATGCTTCTCATTTGATTCTTCTGTTTTTCATTTCTTGGATGAATTTTTGTTTTTTCATTTATTTGAAGAATGTTCATAATTGTTCACAGAAGCATTTTTATGATGACTGCTATTGAATCCTTTTGAGATAATTCTACTGTCTATTTTACCTAAGCTTCAGCTTCTATTGATTGTCATTTTTTTAGTAATTAGAAGTCTTCTTATTCTTAGAATAATGAAAGATTTTTTATTAAAACCTGAACATTTTGAGTAATATGATGTGAGACCCTGGATCCTACTTAAACCTTGAGCTTTAGCAGTCGTTCTTTGTCTGGTCCAGCTAAGGAAGACTAATGCCACCTCCTTACAGCCAGGTGAGGAAATAAGTCTAGGTTTTCCATTTGGCTTCTGTTGACAGTTGCCTCCAGGAAAAATGGCACCTTGCTATTATTGTTGGATTTGGGATCAGAGCTCATGCTTTTCACTTGGCCTTCACTAATGCCACTTTGGTTGATGAATAAGGGGTGCCTTTCTATTACTCTTCATGTAGCCTCCACTGATACTACAGGAGTGAAGGTTGGTCTCATTGCTGCTAAATGAGGTTGAAAATACTCAATCTCACAGGGCCTACTGTGAGAAGGGTGAGGGCTGGCTTACTACCTCCAGAGGTGGGGCAGAAGTCCAGGGTGCCCACCTTGTCTACTCAGACACTGTGAAGGGAGAGTCCTTGTTACCACCCAGTGGTGATGAGTGTTCTTGAGCTCCATTCTTCCTCCTCTGACACCACCCTGTAATCAGTGTGGGTCACCTCATTACAACCTGGTGACAGTGGAAATCTAGGCTCCCTGCTTGACCTTTTTAGGTGAGGGTGGTGCCACAGTTATTTTACAGTGTTTATCTGGAGCACAGCTGTTATTGTTGAAAAGATCTGCACTTGTCAGGCTGCCTTTTGTTTGTTTGTTTGTTTCTTCAACTAAAGAGAGCAGGCTTTGGGGGGAGCTTTTTTTTTGTCTGCAACTATTGGCTTTTCCAGGTCATTGGTTTCTCCAATAACTTCTGTGGAGTACGTGAAAACAAAGTAAATCTCGGGACCCTAAAATCACTAAGTCAAAGGGGAAAAGTCAAGCTGAGAACTGCATCAGGCAAACCTGCCTCCCATTTTGTTCCTAAATAATATGGCTGCAAAGATAAAAAAGCTATATACCTCCCTTACAATTTGCCTACAAGGAAATTCCTTGTGGTTCTCAAGATCTTTACTCTGAAATGGTTATGTTGAATTTAACCTTGGCAATGAAGATTGATAGCTTATCTTCACCAGTGTGGGACGAAAGACAGAATTCAAAGTCATCCCTCTGCTCACCTGAGACAAATGCATATCTGATTGCTTCCTCTGCCTTATTGCTTATGTAAAAATGCAAATTCAGTAAGCCAGACTGAGTCATAAGTGACTATTCCTCTGCTCCCTCTCACATGTAAATTTTGTGTTCAGTGAAAGGCCAATCAAGGACCCAAAAAATGCAACATTTTGTCTCTTAACTATCTGGTTAAAGCCCTGGCTTTGAGTTGTCCCCACATTCTAAACCAAAGCAGTGTATATCTTACACATATTGATTGCTGTTTTAGGTCTCCCTAAAATGCATAAATCCTTAAAAGCGAAGAGATATCCACTTATTGAAAGATAGAGTACATATGTTTTCCTATTCCTTTCACTATGTACAGCTAAAACATACACGTAAATGTCTATGTAAAACAAACATAAGAAAACTCCAAAAGGTAGCAAGAAGAAAACAGACCAACTAGGACTTCAAGACCCAAGGAGAAACATGGTAGTGGGCTTCCTCAATTATCATTTTTGCCTTATGCATCTATGAACCCAAAAATATCTGAGACAGATCTAAATCAATTTAGAAGATTTATTTTGCCAAGGTTAATGATGCATGTGTGACACAGCCTCAGGAGGTCCTAACGACATTCTCAGATGTGTTCAATTGCAATTGTGTGTCACTATGACACACAATGACCAAATATCATTCCAACATTACTTGTTGAAAGGTTATCCTTCTCCCAGTGAACTACCTTGACATCTTTGACAAAAATCAATTAGCCATATATGAGTCAGCCGAATTCTGGTCTACTAATCTTTATGAAAGATTGGTCATCCATCTTTATGAAAATACCATACCGTATTTATTACAATTGCTCACTAGGAAATCTGAAATTATAAAGTGTAAGAACTTCAAATTAGGTTTTCCATATTTACTTTAATGTGTAGGTCATTTGTATTTCCAAATATATCTAAAATTAACTTGTCAGTTTTTACAAAAAAAAATCCTCTGTGATTTTGCAACTACATAGCACTAAATCTACAGTTAAATTTGAGAACTGTTATTTTAATAATATTGAGTTTTCTAATCTAGGTACATGTTATTACTTTGTCTTTATTTGTTTTTTTTATTAATTTGCCTCAGTAATGTTTTGCAATTTGTAACGTACAGGCCTTTCACAGTTTTTGACAGATTTATTCATATTTTATAATTTTTGAGGCTATTGGAAAGGAATTGTTTCTTCTTAATTTTATTTTCTACTTGTTCATTTCTAGAGATTATAGCTACAATTGTTTTTTATATATTTACTTTGAATACTGCAACCTTGCTAAAATTGTTTTAAGACTAGTATCTTTTCATAAATTCACAAAATTTTCTACATACAAGATCACATTGCCCATAAATCCTCCTTTTCAATATGCATGGCTTTATTTAGTTTGTTTGTTTGTTTAATTCCAGTAGCTAGGAACTCCAGCATTAGAGGTTTTCCATTTCTTCCTGAGGATAAATACCAGTCTCTTCTGTTGCAAATTAAGGTTACTTAAATATGCTGAGGGTGGACACCATTAATAATGGCTTCAATTCTAATACTTGGAAAAAATGTTGTTTTCTTCTAGTTTGGAAGGGAGGAATCCTAGTCCCACATACATTCGAATTTGCATCTCCAAACGTAGATTTCTGGAACAGGACTAGTAAACCTATTGATGTGGACATAATACAATGGATCCATTTTTGTTGAACGAATATGATATTCATGTGTGTCTTTTGGATGCTGAATAGTTCTGCAAATAGCTCTCTGTTCTGTGGAGTTTTACAAATGCCAGAAAGTATCATTGTGGTATTCCTGGTTTCCAAATGCATAAACAAACTTGTACCCAGATGCAGTCACATTAAATGCTATTAACAAAGTTCTCTCTAATATAAAAAGATAGTGGCAAATGTATTTCTGAAGGGAATGGCTGGTTTTTAACCTGTAGTGGAAATAAATCTCTCAATAAAATTCAAGGATACATTATCATGATACTGTGTAGGGAGCAATGAAAGTAGATGAGTTGGCAATCAAATTTCATGCTTCAGGGCTTGAACTGTTTTTATAGGGGTTATAATGGGATCTTTTGAAATAAGTGAAGGAATTTTTCTTGCCTTAAAAAGTCTAGAGTCATCTATGTAGATTGTGGTCCAATCTGGAGTTTCCAATGAACAGTAACATAGCTGTTCAAAAAGAGAATTTGACAAAGTTTAATCTGTCTCTTGGCTTCCCTCAAGTGATATATAAAAGCATGATATGAAGCCTTTTGGACACAAAAGGAGTCCATGAAATTATTCAACTGGCATTCTTTCTCATCTCAGAGGTAACTGACATCTTACTCTTTCCTGTACTTGTAACCAAAAGAAACATCTTTATTCACATTCACTAAGGCTCACTTCCTGCTCTCTTGTGCCATACATCACAGCTGTGTACAGAATCCATAGAAGGCAAGATGTCAAAAAGGAGCCAATGAAGAAATCGTTTATGTTCCAAGAATTAATGTTGCCTCTGTCTCATGAATTTTCTTTCTCTTAAGGGAAATATGTGTTTTCTTATGTTTTAATGGTCTCTTGATTAAATTGCTTCTTGTGTGGATATTAATGAATATTTTTTAAATGTTTTTAGTTGTTTCTATATCTCTGTAATAATTTATTGCAATTTTATGTTCAATTTTATTCTCAAGAAATCATCTTAAAAGATTACCTTGAACCTTGCACCATTTTGACATTTAAACATCCATAGTGTCATCTTCTCTCAACATTATCAATAAACAAAAATTTTATTCTTGAGAGAATAAGACTACTAAAGGAAAAGACTTCTCAGAAGGTCATAAAAAATTTGTATATATGCATAGGAGGAATTTTATGAAAGTCTATGTTTTAAATTAATGTTAGCTTCCATCTTCACATAATTTTAATATTTACTCTTGACATGCCTAGATGATAACATAAAATATTCCTATCCTCCTATCCTGTTATCTGGAATGGTTACTATTTTATTTTTGCTGTTTATTTCTTTTTCTTCTCCTCTTCTTACTTTTTCATTTTCTTAAAGAATACTAATACTAGAATATTAATAAAATAAATATTTCCAAGCAAATGACTTTTAAATGAGTTTCCTTAAGGAATAATTATTGTTTGCCTATTTTTTCTTTTTTCTTTTCTTTCTTTTTTTTTTTCTTTTGAGATGGAGTCTCACTCTGTAGCCCAGGCTGAAGTGCAGTGGCGCGCGATCCTGGCACACTGAAACCGTCCACCTCCCGGGTTCAAGTGATTCTCTTGCTTCAGCTTCCCAAGTAGCTGGGATTACAAGTGCCCGCCAGCATGACTGGCTAATTTTTGTATTTTTTGTAGAGACAGGGTTTCACCATGCTGGCCAGGCTGATCTCAAACTCCTGACCTCAAGTGATCTGCCCGCCTCGGCCTCCCAAAGTGCTGGGATTACAGGCATGAGCCACTGCTCCCAGCCTGTTTACCTATTTTTAATTAAATGTGATATTCTCTGCACTGGCACTAAAAATTATTCACAAAGAGCTAAAAATAAAAATGTCTTATATGCTTCTTTGTAGAGACATATATTTTACTAAATATTTGGTTTTACTGAGACTTCTGTATTTTTGGATTAAAGAAAAAACAAAAACACATTAATATAAATTCTCACTTTAAAATAAATGCAGTTTGGTTATTTTCTTTCATATTTTATACAGTGAGTATACAATTAAACCTTTGGGAGTGGACAATGTTCTCTTATTTTGATATATAAAAACAGATTTCATATGCTTCAAACTAATATATATAGATATATAATATGACTAATGCACAATAAAACACTTTACTAAGCTTATAATAAAAGATCTTGCTACTTCAGCTCAACACACACACTCTCTTGTTAACAGGTCCTTAATCCTGTATCTTCAGTGCTTATATAATCAAATAGTTATTTCTATCTGGGGGAAAATAATTAAAAATACTGAGCACATATTTTTTTGGCTTCTTGAGAGGATTAACCATTTCCAAATTGTCTGGATTGCACCTGACTTCAATGAAACATAGAAGACCGAAACAATTTTTTAAATATTAAAATATAATTCAAATTAATTCAAAATTTTTCTTCTGTCATCTCCTCAATGAGTCACACGTGGAACTAATTTTCATAGCAACAAAATTTTACTTGTACTTTCCCCAGTAATCAGCAATAAACTGTGCATGGCATCAATTGAGCATTAAAATAATTATTTCTCTGTACACATGCTACTACTTTATCGATATTCATTATTTTGTTTGTTTCCAACAAAGAATGAAGCTGTGCTGTTACCTTATTAAAATAATAAAAACTATTACACTGATAACCAATGACACCATACAATGCAGTAGCATCAAATGGACAATAATACCCTCATACTGACTTTTCTGATAAGGCCTCCTAACCTCACAGCTCTGACTCATTAATGCTCCGAGAACATCTAAAATGTCACTCAGTCTTTCATTTATTTACTTCTAATAAATTAGTGCTAATTTCATTAGAATATTTGACCTGTTTTGAGTATTCTTAAAAAAAAATAGTGACCTGTAGTTTGGTTAGTAAAAACCATAAGAAAACATCCAAAGTGATTTAGCATGGAAATATTTGTAGTTGGAGAAGGCATAAATCTGAAGAAATGGGAACAATGATCCAAATAATTCCAAAGACTGGTGTGTAATTCGTGTCACAATAGAAAGGGATGGGGAAAACAGGAGGGGCAGGGGATTGTGGGGGTTCTTCCATGTTTACTAAATATCAGACATCAAATATCAGATGCATCAGCAATAACAAAACACAGAGAGAATGTTAAAATCACTAAATATATGCAATGTATATTCCAAATGAAAGATTTGTCATTTATCACTCACCCAAAAAGCTTTTTTGTTGTTGTTTAAAAGTTTTTGGCTGGGCACGGTGGCTCACACCAGTAATCCCAGCACTTTTGAAGGCCAAAGTGGGTGGATCGCTTGAGTACAGGTGTTAGAAATCAGCCAGGGCAACATGGTGAAACCACATCTCTACAAGAAATACAAAAAAAATTTAACCAGACGTTGTGACATGTGCCTGTAGTTTCAGCTACTCAGGAGGCTGAAGTGGGAGGATCACCTAAGCCTGGAGAAGTCGAGGCTGCAGTGAGCTGAGATCACGTCACTGTATTCCAGCCTGGGTGAGAGTGAGACCCTGTCTCCAAAACAAACCAGGAGTTTGTTGGCTTGTTTTTATTTTGCTTGTTTTTTAAAAGTTAATTTAATTTATAAGAGCATTTTGGTTAAGTAATCTATACACCATAAAATTCACCCATTTTAAATTTTAAACATACAGCTTAACAGTTTGAAGGTACTTTTAGTAAATTTACTGCATTGAGCAACCATCACTTCACAACCTTTGTATTACTTGAATTCACCTCTCAGTTTCATCTCCACACTCAGATGACCATTAGTCTATTCTCTCGATAAAGATTTGACTTTTGTAGACATTTCATATAAATGGAATCATTCAATATGTGGTCTTTTGCATTTGTCTTCCTTAGCATATGAGGTTCATCCATGTTGCAACATGTATCAAAAGTATCCTGTTGCTGAATATATATGATTGTGTGGATATAACATTTCTTGGGTATCTACTAACCAATGCATTGACATTGAGATAATTTCCACTTTTTGACTATTATGAATAATGCTGCTATAAATATTTGTGTATAAATCTTTGAGTGGATTGTTCTTTGCTATGATGGTATATAAAATATAGTGATTTTTGTGATAATTTTGTATCTTATAATATAGCTAAACTTGTTCTAGTAATACTTAGTGAATTACTTGAAAATTTGTTATAGAAAATCTTGTTTTTCCTAATAAGAGATGGTTTTATTTCCTCCTTTATGATTTGATGGCTCTAATTTATTTTTCTTAACTTATTACACTAGCTAGGACTTCAGGACAAAAGTGCATAGGCATGATGAGAAAACATATCCTTGCTTTGTCCCTGATCTTATCGGTAAAGCTTTTAGTCTCTCGTCAGTAAGTATGGTGACAGCTAATGGTTCTCAAACATAACCTTTATTAAAGAATGCCACTTCTGTTTCTAATGGGCAAGAAATTTTTTTTATCAGAGATTAACATTGAATCTTTAATTACTTTTTCTGCTTCTATTGAGATGCCTATATTGTTTTTCTTTAGTTTGTCAATATATAGTGAATTACATAGATTGATTTTTTAATGTTAAAACAGCCTGGAATTTCTGGAATAAACTCCATTTGACCATAATGTATTAACATATTTTTATGTTGCTATATTCTCTTTGTTGATATTTGCTTCAGGATTTTTGAATTTATGTTTATGGAAAATATAAGTATATAGTTTTCTTTGCCTGTGATGTGTCTCTCTGTGAATGGTGTAACTACAATACAACTTCATTGAATGAATTGGGAAAGCTTCATTACTCTATTTTCTGGAAGGCTTTATGGGGTTTGGTATTACTTCTTCTTTAAATGTTTGATAAAATTTACTAGTGAATTTATGTAGGTCTGGGATGGATTATTAATTATTAAATTTACTTTTATATTGGCAAAATTTAGGTGTTTCTTCTTGAGTTGATTTTGGTAATTTTGCCTTTCTGAAGAATTTTTCCAATTATTTTAAGTTGTGTCATTTGTTTATAATGGTCCCTTTTATTATTTTAATTTCTGTAAGATCTGTAATGAGATCTTCTCTTTTGCAGTTTGGTTAATTCGTATCTTCTCTCTTTTTTTTCCTTCATCTTTTTAGCTAAAGATTTAACCATTTTTTTTTATTTAAAAATCCCTTACTTCTAATTTTATTGATTTTTCTCTATTGTTTTCTGTTATATATATATTTGATTTGCAGTCTGATATTACTTCCTTCCTTCTTGCTTTAGGTTTTGTTTTCTCCTAATTTGGAAGCCTAGGTTATTGATTTGAGATCTTTTTTTGTTTTGTTCTGTAATGAGGCATGTTATGATTTGAATGTTTGTGCTGCTTCAAAATTCATATTAAAACTTAATCATCACAGCAATGATATTAGAAGTGGACCTTTTGGGAGAAATTATTAGGAAATTATTAATGACCTCATAAAAAAGCCTTTAGAGAGGATCTTCTTTCCCTCTGCCCCTCTGTCCCTTCCATTGCTTCTGAAAATGTTTGTCCCTTTTGCTCTTTTTTGTCCTTCTGCTCTGTGAGAACACAATACTTACCTCTTCTACCATGTGAGGACACAGCAACAAGGCACCATTTTGAAAGCAGAAAACATCTCTCACAAGACACCTAATCTGTCAGCACCATGATTTTGGACTTCCCAGTCCCCAGAACTGTGAGAAAATCAACTATTCTTTATAAATTACCCACTATCAGATATTTAGTTATAGCAGCACAAAAGGACTAAGATAAGGTATTTAAAGCCAAACTTTCCTGCTGAGCACTGATTTAACTACATTCCTTACATTTTGATATGTTTATTTTCACTAAGATAAAAATATTTTCTAACATTTCTTATGAATTCTCTGAGTTTATGGGTCATTTAAAAGCATTTTATTAATCTGTGAATATTTGAAGATTATGTAAGGTTTTTTGGTCATTGATCTCTAATTTGATTTGGTTGTAGCAAAAACAATTTTTAAATGACTTTCAATCCATTTACATGCAATGAAACTTGTCTTAAAACCCTAAAAATGGACTATTCTCAAAAAATATTTTCTGAAAACTTTAACAGATTATTCATTTTACTGTTGTTGGGTGCAATGACATTAGGTCAAGTTGATTGACAGTGTTGCCAAAGTGTCTGTTTCCTTTCTGAATTATATTTATTTTCTGTATTACTGAGAGTGAGTTACTGAAGTATCAAAATATTATTGTTCAATTAGCTATTTCTTCTTTAAATTCTGCCAGGTTTGCTTCATATTATTTTGAGGTCATTTGTTGAGTGTGTATATAAATACTTGTGGGTGTATGTTTATAAAAATTATAAATTCCTAATGAGTTTGTCCCATTGTCTTCATAAAATGCCTCTATTTGCTTCTAGTAAAATACTTTTATCTTACAGTATGATTTCAGGATTATAATTCGCATCCTCTTGAATGTGTAGACTAACGTTTTTCATCAAATTGAGGAAATATTTGCCATTATTTATCACTTTTCTCTCCCTTTATCCTCTCTCCTTCTAGGACTCTCTTTATGCATGTGTTGGTATGTTAGATGGTATTTCACCAGCCACTAAAGTTCTGTTCATTTTTATTAATATTTATTTCTTCAATTTTTTTCTTTGGTATGTGTGTTTCTACACACACACATATATCTTCATATTCTCTGAATTCTTCTTTCTGCCATTTCTAATGACCCATTGAGCCTTTCCAGTATATTTTTAAATTTTAGTTATTGAATGCCTCAGGTTCATAATTTCCATTTAATTATTTTATCTATTTCCTTATTGCTGTCCTCTGATAATCTATTGACATCATACTTATCTTTACCTCTTTTAATAAGGATTTCTGAGGCTTTTAAATATATTTATAAGAGCTGCTTTGATATTTTTTCTGCGATGTACTACAAACATCTGGAGCCCTTCGGAGATAGTTTCTATTGATTGAATTTTATTTCCTGTATACTGATCATACATCCCTATTTCTTTGTGTATAGCACTGGTTTTGAAATCTGGCTACTTAATATGAAATAGCAACTGTGAATTATTATTCCCTAATTCTAAGCTGGTGTTGTGTTTCTGTTTTTTGTTATTGCCTTAGTTCATTTTCTGTTGCTTATAACAAAATAAGTGAAACTGGGTAATTTATAAAGAAATTTATTTTTTACAGTTATAAAGGCAGTGAAGTCCAATACCCAGGTGGTGAATCTGGTGAGGCCTTTCTTGCTGGTGGTGATTCTATGCGACATCCCAAGGTAACCCAAAGCATCATACGGCAAGGAGGCTGAGCATGCTAACATGCTAGTCAGGTCACTTTTCCTCTTCTTATAAAGCCACAAGTTCCCCTTCTATGGTAACCCATTAATCCAGTAACCCATGAATGAATTAATCCACTCATGAGGACAGAACCCTCATGATCCAATCACCTCTTAAAGTCCCCACCTCTCAATACTGCCACATTGGAGATTAAATTTCAACATGAGATTTGGAAGGGGCCAATGTTCAAACCATACCAGCTATGTTTTGTTTTTATGTTTTTTTAAAAAAATTTGTTTATTTGTTTAATGACGGTGGGAATAGTTCTGTGGTCTCTCCTAGCATCAGTAATGCCAGTAATGCCTATGATTCACTTTTGTTTTCTTGTTTTTATTTTTTCAAACATGCATTCCTAGGGTTCTACCTAGGGTCAGATTGGCTAAGTGGTCAACCAACAATTAGTCAGAGGGTATGCTGAAATAACTTGCACTAAGGGTTGCATCATTTGTCAATGGATCTGTGTATGGGTGAGGAATGAGTAAGAGTTTAAGAGCTTAGGTCTGTATATCAGTCATGGTTCTCAAAAGTAGGAGAACTAATAAGATAGATATATAGATGTGTGTGTATGTGTGTGTGTGTGTGTGTGTGTGTATAGAGAGAGAGAGACAGAGATTTTATGTATATACACACACACACAGAGAGAGAGAGAGAGCTTATTTCTTTATCCAGAGAGAGAGAAAGAGAGAATTTATTTTAAAGAATTAGTTCATACAATTGTGGGTGCTGACATGTCCAAAATCTGTAGTGCAGGCTAGGAGCAGGCTGGAAACTCCAATAGGAGTAAATGCCATGGTCTTAAGGTAGATTTTCTTCTTCTCTGAGAATTCTGTTATTTACTCTTTTTGTTATTTACTCTTTTTTTAAAGTCAGCTGACTGTAGATATTAACCACATCTATAAAATATCTTCACAGCAATACTGTATTTAGCTTACTGTTTGGTTACATAATTAGATACCATTGCCTAGTCAAGTTGACAAATAAACCTAACCATCACCATCTACTGTGGGTGTCTTATGACCTGTGCCTCCCCGTGAAATTTCTGGATGAGCTGTGTTTGGTTTCTTGCCTCAATCAGTATCTTGTCTTCAGGTTACCTGCAATATTTGCATTTCCTAATTGTTTCTCACTGAAATCACTATCATTTTCATCAATGTCCTGGAAAAAAGGTTTTCTTTTTGTTTGTTTTTCCCCAAGGTCCCACCAAGTCAAATCAGTCTCCCTGACTGGCTAGTTACAGATCCTCCTGGCCTACCCTACAGTGGTAGAACTACACCACAAAGGAGGGGGAGGTGAGGGAGAGGGTATGTGAGCAGCCGCAATCTAAAACACTGCACACTTCCACTATTCTAACAAAAGTTTTCTTGAATAAGTGCTTCTTAAATTTTTATACACCACTGATTAACATCCAGAGCCCCAGAATGGTTATCTTTTGAAAATTTTGTTCAGTTTAATAATTACTTTGTGGGAAAAAGATTTCAGAGCTCCTCACTCAACCATTTCTGAAGTTCTGCTTTTCTAATATTGCTAATTTAATTTTTATCAAATTTATATATTCAAATAAACTAAATAAGTAAAACAACTATATGACTTTGTTATATAAAGCAAACATATTTCCTTTATTTGTAATTTCCGTTATACAAAATAATGAACTTTTGTCTTTTTTAGCTTATTTTTATCCATATGCAATTCATTTTTAATGGGTCCTCTTTCTGTTCCAGGAACCAATCCAAGATACCACATGGCTTTCAGCCTTCATGTCTCCTTAGTCACCTCTGATAGTATATAAGCTCACAGTTGAGTTTTGATTTTGTGGCCAACCTGACAATTGATGTATTTATATTATTCATATCAAAAGAAATTATCAACATAGATCAAATTCTACCATCTGGCTAGTTATTTGCGTTTGTTTTTTATAAATATATATTTTTCTACCTTCTCCAATTTTAATTGTGTATATTTATAATTTCATTTTATATTCCTCACTTGTACTTCTTTCTTTTTCTTTTTAGTGATAGCCCCAGGATACAAAATATACATGTTTCAATCACCTAAGGTCACTTTCAGATAATGGTTTACTCCTTTACATATACTATATGGAGATTATCACAATATCTTCCCAACTCCTTTCCCACCCCTGTGTCATTCTGGTCATGCATTCCCCTTTTGCACATGCTATACACACAGTATATTGATATTATTGTTCCTTTAATTAATCAGTTGCCTTTAAAAGTATAAAAATAACAAGAATAACAAGATATTTTATTTTACTTTTATTTATTCCATTTCCAATAATCTTCTTCTCTTTGTATATATTCAATCTTCCAGCCTATAACCTATTTTTTTTTTTCTGTCTGAAGGACTTCTTATAACATTTCTCATGGAATGGATCTTCTGTTAATGAGATTTCTTATGTTTTGTTCTCAGGAAGTCTTTATTTCCTTTTTTCCTTTTAAGGGGTATTTTTACAGGGTATAAAATTCTGTTTTTGTTTTGTTTCATTTTGTTTTAATTTTCAGCACTGTAAAAGAACTCTTTCTATTGTCATCTTGCTCTCATGATTTCATACAAGAAGTCTGTTGAAGTTCTTATCCTTGTTCTTTGGAATGTAGCATGTAAATTTCCCCTTCTGGCTACATTTAAGATTTTCTCACTGTCTGGTTTACAAAAGCTTGATTAATATGCCAAGTTTTGGGAACTTTTGTATTTCTTTTCAGTGGTCTCTGAGATTTCTTCATGTCTGCTACTGTGTTTCTAATTTCTAACATTTTTACTTGAGTTTTTATTAGTTTACATATCTCTGCTAAAATAATCTATTTGATCTTGCATGTTGTTTGTTTTTTTTCTCAATAGAGTCTTTAACCTCTCATAGTTATTTTAAACTTGTTTTCTTTATTCCTGCCATATGTCTTACATATGAGCCTGATTTTTATATTGCCTTGTATTTTAATATTATATTTATTCTCACCTTTTTATGCCTCATAATTTTCAGCTAAAATTTTGACATGTTGTATAGGCCAGCATATTCTGATATCTGTATTTGTGTTTGTGTGTGTGTGTGTGTGTGTAAGTGTGTCCGTGTGTCTTGTTTTTTGTCTCTGACACTTAGGTTTTGTCTTAACTCTGTGCCAGTCCCTGGAGTGATCTGTCCCTTGCTGTATTTTTCCACTGTATTCCATTGCTGCTTTGATTTGATTTTTTGATACTTTAGTGACGTTTTGTGAGCTGGGGAGGTGCATTTTCTGATGCACTATGTAGGTCTTTGTCTTATGAAGGCACTGAAAAAGTGAATCTCAGGAGTATTGCATCTTCCTAAGTGTTTTGGCTCCTACTTCAGATGAAATGCCGGATATAGCATGTATCTATAGCATGTTCCTCTTCAAAAAGTACAGTTTAATTTCTTCTTCTTCTCTGTTCCCCTCCTCAAGTGGCAATGGGTTTCCGCCAGTGCCTTCAGGCTTTGTATTTTAATGAATTCTGCCATACAGACTAGGGAAGATATAATAGTGGCTCTCGATAGAATTTTAGAGATGACTGTTACTCCACTCTCCAGTCAACACTATGGCAAAAGCTTTCTGAGGATACTTCTTCATCTTCCCTGTGAACAACAGAGAAGGGCCTGGGGAGAGGGGTTCTTAAAAAAGCCTGCAGGAGTACGTGAAACCTGACGTGACTGTCTCTCCCAGGGGTTTTATACTTTCACCTTAGCCCATACTTGGCCTTTTGCAATTCATTAATAATTTCCACTTGAAACTACTTTTTGGCTTGTATGTCATTCATTGGCATTTGTCCAAGATAAGCAAATGCTCAGTGCCTGTTTTTGCATTCAGGTGCTTTTCATGACTCACTTCCCTACTTCACATTGTTTGTTTGCCATGTGTGCTCAGTTTTCTGATAGATTCAAGACAAGCTGTTTATTTGCAGTCTGTCTAGTTTTTCTTGTAAGTTTACAAGTGAAGCTCTTTCTGGCATTTTGTCTCTCTGAGCTAAAAACAGAAGTTGAATTATTATTATTTTGCCCTCTCCATATTTATGATCTATTTTTAATGTTTTTCTTCTGGATCAACTTTTCCCTGTTTTCTATTGTCTTTTGCTATCTTTCTGGGAAGATATTCCAACTTCATCTCTCACAGTTTCAATTACGTTTTCATTTGTTACTATAAATTTAACTTAAAATAGTTATATTCTTATTTGTTTGTTTCTTGAACTCACTTTTATTATAGTACTGTCATGGGTTTCTAGAAATGTTATCTGCCCTTTCATTTTTTTCTTGCACAGTTTCTTACTCTTCCAAGACATTTTGATCTGTTTGTTTTAAACCATATGTTATATAAAATATAGTTACCTGTGTATAAATAGATAGGCAAATGTCAGTTATATAAATGACTGGTGGCTTTCTTTTCTCATCATTTTTGTCTGCCCACTCATGTTGCAGTGGGGGGGACTAACAAGATGAAATTAATGTTTCGGGCCAACTCACTCAGTGAGGAAAAATAGAAAAGTCATACAAAGTATAAAAACAAATTTCCTTGATGGCATTTTGTAAGTCAAAATATAGCAAAATTTAATGGGTCATGATTTGAGAAAAAAAACAGATATATTTATAAAAATGAGCGTAGTATTTGGGGCTGATTTTCCTTTGAGGGCATCTGACTATTTCAGAAGGACATCTTATAGGCTAAAAAGCTGATAGTACTTTGATGGTCTCTTGATGCTAGGGGGGCAGGAATTAGAGTATGGAGGACAATGAATGGATAACAATTATGAGTAAGTAGAAATCTTATTATATAGGTTCTGGCAGAAACTGACGTTCATATTTGAATCATTTCAATCCATGAAATGAAACTGAAGTAATCCCAGACTGCCGTTGCCTGGCTGAAGTCAAAGCAAACCCTCTCTTGAGGAAAAGATCATCACCCTCATTTGCATTCTAATTCTACAAACAATTTTGCAAACACAATGGCATAAAATAGAACACAGCCAGGCATATATACAGAAATAATAAAATTAAGGTAAAACAGTAAGAATAACAAATTATAGCAACAGAATAACAGAATATCCCCATTTTAAAGCTAACTGTAACAGTCTTTTGAATAACTGCTTAGTATGTTCAAGGATATAAGGAAAAAATGAGAGTTTGAGTAGGTAAAAATAATTTTATGATGTGAAATAGACTGTAGGCAAATCATAAATCTGATGAGGTTAATATTTCAGAATATATAAGAAACTCAACTCCATAGCAGAAAATAAATCAAAACAAATAACCCAATTTAAAATTGGGTAAAAGAAATGAATAGACATTTCTCAAAAAAAAAGATATACAGGTGGCCTACAGGCCTATGAAAAAATGCTCGACATCACTAATCATCAGGGAAATGCAAATCAAAACCACAATGACATATCACATCACTCCAACTGGAAGAGCTATTTTTTTTTTTTTTTTTTTTTTTTTGAGACAGAGTCTTGCACTGTCGCCCATGCTGGAGTGCATTGGTGCTATCTCGGCTCACTGCAACCTCCATCTCCCAGGTTCAAGCAATTCTCCTGCCTCAGCCTCCCGAGTAGCTGGGATTACATGTGCACATCACCACACCCAGCTAATTTTTGTATCTTTAGCAGAGACAGGGTTTCACCACGTTGGCCAGGCTGGTCTCTAAGTCCTGACCTCGTGATCCTCCCACTTACAGCTATTATCAAAAAGATAAAAAATAATAAATGCTGCTGTGCATGTGGACAAAGAGGAACACTTATACACTGCTGGTGGGGATGAAAATTAGTACAGCTGTTATGGAAAACAATGTGGAGGTTCCTCAAAAAATTAAAAATAGAACTACAATATGATCCAGCAATCCCACTATTGAGTATATATTAAAAGGAAATGAAAGCAATATGTTGGAGAGATACCTGCTCTCACATGTTTACTGCTGCCCTATTCACAATAGCCAAGGTGTATAATCAACCTTAGTGTGTATTAACAGATGAATGGATAAAGAAAATGTGGTATATATACACCATGGAATACTATTTAGTCATGAAAAATAATGAAGTCCTGTCATTTGCAACAACATTGATGAACCTGGAAAACATTATGTTAAGTGGAATAAGCAGGCACAGAAAGACAAACACCACATATCTCACTCATATGTGGAATTTAAGGAAGTTTATCTCATAAAGGTAGAGAACAGAATAGTGGATACCAGAGGCTGGGGAGATCAGGGGAGAGGGGGAAATAGGGAAAGATTTGTCAAGAAGTACAAACTTGCAGTCAGATAGAAGAAATAAATTCTGATGTTCTATTGCATACAAGGGTAACTATGGTTAATAATATTGTGTCGTATATTGCAAAATAGTTAGAAGAAAGGAATCTGAATGTTTATCAAAGAAATGATAACTGTATGAGGTGATGAATCTGCTAAATACCATGACGTATTACACAATGTATACATGTATTGAAACATCACATTATACCTCATAAATATGTATAATTATTATGTGTCAATTAAAAAATGAAAAGAAAAAGAGAATCATGGGTAGACAAGAGTATGACAATAAAAATTGCTCAAAAATATGAAAATTAAAATGTAATTGATAGTTTAAAGTTAAACCACTGAAAACAGATGCAGCAAATTTGCATTTGTAAGAGAATACTTTATTATAAAACAGTGGCTTAATTCTTTAATAATTATAACTGACATGTGGGAAAGAAGGTCAGACAAGATTTTAACCGTATAGAGATCAGGTTTCATTTCATGTTTGCCTGCCAAAGCTTTTTCTAAGCTCCAGGGAAGGCTGAAACCTACATGGGAGATATTCGTTATAGTGACCATACTTCATTGAAATAGGAGTACCAAATTTCTGATATTTCAATGGTTAATAATGTATTTCTTCAACCACTAATTTCAAATTGTAATATCTCATTTATGAAAATGGTAAAGAATACTTAGATAAAAGGCAATAAACAATACAAGGATAAAATGTACTTTTGTTTTTTGGATAAAATAGTTGATTATTTCCAAAATGTTGTCATTTTTCTTTCAGAAAAGAATGTTTTCTTTAAAGCTTTTGTCTTCTAATGCCTCATTTTCCTTACACAGACACAAACCATATATTGTATTTTAATATAATATAAATATATTATTAGAATTTGTAAAGAAAATAATTTTTTCTCCATTAAAAAATGTTTATGTATTTTAATTGCAAATAATTTCCATTAAAGTGCCAACTAAGTGAGCAATGAAAGTTTAGTCTCCTGATATGGGACATGTTATCAGAGAAAATGCAGAGGCAGAAATATGAGATAATTTTCAAAATTCCATTTATTTCAAAGATGTGAAATGAATCAGCCACTTTTCTTTAAAATTATTACTTTTTTAAATCTACATTTTAGAAGGTATTAATACTAAAATTGATTTTAAATGGTAGGTTTAAATGGAGCCAGAGGGACAACTCAGAATGACTACTTCTCACACTGAGGACTTGACAGGCTTTTATTGAATCTTTAAGGGCTAATAAAATAGTTCTTGCTATTTGCAATGCTCCTACAATTTTTGCTGAAAAAGAATAATGTCTTCCCTTATAGCTTTGTACCACAGTTTGAAACATTCAGTGTGTTTCTGTGAATCTTCACTATAATTTCCACTCTTCAAAATAGATAAAATAATTGAGTACAAAAAGTGTTGATTGACATATCCAAATATTTTAAATGATTTGGGTGAAGTGTATCAGAGCAACGGAAATTGACATTAAGTACATAAAAGGCCAGTTGTTTCAGGTACATTGAATATTCTTCACAAAATTAGTATTATTTCCTCAGCAAAGAGTATCCTTCACATAAGTAATACTTTGCACGGTAGCTTGAATATAATGAATTCTGACTAAATATTAATTAAATTATAGAACATAGAATGTTTGAAATTTAATTACTTAAATATTTGAACTTTAATTGTATTTCCATAATATACAATGAAGCAACTTATACGAACAGGTATGAATTATTTTCATAAAAACTTGCCAGAAGCTCTTTCAACACATGTAGTAAAAATTTTACTTGAATATCTTAATAATCAAAACATTTTATTAATCAAATACTTCCGTTATATGAGACAGTATCTTGTAATTTAGATAATTCATGATTCTATAACTCATTTGCCAATAAATGATTGAAGAGAATTTTTGTCTCATGCTGAATGACTTTATAAAGTTTGCATTTATTCTATATACCAATCTATAGAAAATACATCAAATAAAATGGATTAATCACACTAGAAAATAAAAAGAATAATTTCAATTAGAGTTTCAGAATTTTTTCTGGTCTTTTAATGAGTTTCTGAAAGAATCTTAATGTATATTTTATATAAAAAGATTGTTTTAATTAATTTAATGTAAGTAAGACACAGTTGTATTTGGACATTTTTCTGCAGGCTATAAAATTTTCAAGTTGAATTGTAGTTTCCCAGGAATATCTTGGAAAACATTTTTTGTTTTATGATTGGGAAATGTATTACATGCCTCACACTGACTTCACTCTTGGGGCCTAATTTAATATAAGTGGTAAAGGCAAAATCAACATGTTTTGGATTCTATGTTACAAGTTGTTTTTCCTTCAGTTGTAATTATTATTTTAATACTAACAAAATTGTTCATGTGGTTTTTAATTTGATGTCGGTTTATTGAAAGTCATGAGTATAAACACCACCTTTTTTTAATTTCAGGTCTCTTCTGATTTCTGACATAAAGATATCCATAATCATACTCTTCCTTTGGTAGTCACCTTGATATCTTACAAAAGATTAATTTTAAAAAAAGACCCACGAATTGAAACAAAACAAGTTATCTATTTTGAGTTTACTAACTGCTTCTACCATCTGCATTGTTTTAAACATCTTTGTTATTTCTATGGAAAGAGATTTAAAAAAAACTTAATGTTTAAAATGGAAAAGATAGAATACCAAGTGTTGAAAGGACATAGATCAATTTTAATACTTGTACATCACTAATGAAAATGTTAGTTGATGCAACCATTTTAAACTCTATCTCAATATGTCAAAAAATTAAATATATACATATTTTACACAGCATTTTCATATACGAGTTTTCCAAATGTGAGCATATACAGCTTCACATTGTGTAGCAACTATAAAGATGTTCATAACAATGCTATCTTCAACATTCCCAAACTGGAATTTATTTATAAAATGAATAAGTAACTTGGATTAAAGTCATTCAGTGGAACACTGCATGGGAATAAACAAGCTACACCTATAATCAACAATATAGATGAATCACACGAACAAAATATTGAGTGAAAGAGAAAAGACCCCAAAGAGTACATTCTGCATGATTCTAATTATATAAAATCCCAAATCAGACAAGGTGCTAGTATTAGGTATGGTGATAGATGTCAGGACAGTGGTTATCTTGAAAAAACTGGGGGGGAGGAGCCAAGATGGCCGAATAGGAACAGCTCCGGTCTACAGCTCCCAGCGCGAGCGACGCAGAAGATGGGTGCTTTCTGCATTTCCATCTGAGGTACCGTGTTCATCTCACTAGGGAGTGCCAGACAGTGGGCGCAGGTCAGTGGGTGAGTGCACCGTGCGCCAGCCGAAGCAGGGGCGAGGCATTGCCTCACTCGGGAAGCGCAAGGGGTCAGTGGGTTGCCTTTCCAGGGGTGACAGACGGCACCTGGAAAATCGGGCCACTCCCACCCGAATACTGTGCTTTTCCGACGGGCTTAGGAAACGGTGCCCCAGGAGAGTATAGCCCGCACCTGGCTCAGAGGGTCCTACGCCCACGGAGTCTCGCTGATTGCTAGCACAGCAGTCTGAGATCAAACAGCAAGTCGGCAGCGAGGCTGGGGGAGGGGCGCCCGCCATTGCCCAGGCTCGCTTAGGTAAACAAAGCAGCCTGGAAGCTTGAACTGGGCGGAGCCCACCACAGCTCAAGGAGGCCTGCCTGCCTCTGTAGGCTCCACCTCTGGGGGCAGGACACAGACAAACAAAAAGACACCAGTAACCTCTGCAGACTTAAATGTCCCTGTCTGACAGCTGTGAGGAGAGCAGTGGTTCTCCCAGCACGCAGCTGGAGATCTGAGAACGGGCTGACTGCCTCCTCAAGTGGGTCCCTGACCCCTGACCCCCGAGCAGCCTAACTGGGAGGCACCCCCCAGCAGGGGCAGACTGACACCTCACACGGCCGGCCAGGTACTCCAACAGACCTGCAGCTGAGGGTCCTGTCTGTTAGAAGGAAAACTAACAGAAAGGACATCCACACCAAAAACCCATCTGTACATCACCATAATCAAAGACCAAAAGTAGATAAAACCACAGAGATGGGGAAAAAACAGAGCAGAAAAACTGGAAACTCTAAAAAGCAGAGTACCTCTCCTCCTCCAAAGGAACACAGTTCCTCACCAGCAATGGAACAAAGCTGGACGGAGAATGACTTTGACGAGCTGAGAGAAGAAGGCTTCAGACGATCAAATTACTCCGAGCTACAGGAGGATATTCAAACCAAAGGCAAAGAAGTTGAAAACTTTGAAAAAAATTTAGAAGAATGTATAACTAGAATAACCAATACAGAGAAGTGCTTAAAGGAGCTGATGGAGCTGAAAACCAAGGCTCGAGAACTACGTGAAGAATGCAGAAGCCTCAGGAGCCGATGCGATCAAATGGAAGAAAGGGTATCAGCCCTGGAAGAATGGAAGAACATTCCATGCTCATGGGTAGGAAGAATCAATATCATGAAAATGGCCATCCTTCCAAGGTAATTTACAGATTCAATGCCATCCCCATCAAGTTACCAATGACTTTCTTCACAGAATTGGAAAAAACTACTTTAAAGTTCATATGGAATCAAAAAAGAGCCCGCATCACCAAGTCAATCCTAAGCCAAAAGAACAAAGCTGGAGGCATCACGCTACCTGACTTCAAACTATACTACAAGGCTACAGTAACCAAAACAGCATGGTACTGGTACCAAAACAGAGATATAGATCAATGGAACAGAACAGAGCCCTCAGAAATAATGCCACATATCTACAACTATCTGATCTTTGACAAACCTGACAAAAACAAGAAATGGGGAAAGGATTCCCTATTTAATAAATGGTGCTGGGAAAACTGGCTAGCCATATGTAGAAAGCTGAAACTGGATCCCTTCCTTACACCTTATACAAAAATCAATTCAAGATGGATTAAAGACTTAAATGTTAGACCTAAAACCATAAAAACCCTAGAAGAAAACCTAGGCAATACCATTCAGGACATAGGCATGGGCAAGGACTTCATGTCTAAAACACCAAAAGCAATGGCAACAAAAGCCAAAATTGACAAATGGGATCTAATTAAACTAAAGAGCTTCTGCACAGCAAAGGAAACTACCATCAGAGTGAACAGGCAACCTACAAAATGGGAGAAAATTTTCGCAACCTACTCATCTGACAAAGGGCTAATATCCAGAATCTACAATGAACTCCAACAAGTTTACAAGAAAAAAACAAACAACCCCATCAAAAAGTGGGCGAAGGACATGAACAGACACTTCTCAAAAGAAGACATTTATGCAGCCAAAAAACACATGAAAAAATGCTCACCATCACTGGCCATCAGAGAAATGCAAATCAAAACCACAATGAGATACCATCTCACACCAGTTAGAATGGCAATCATTAAAAAGTCAGGAAACAACAGGTGCTGGAGAGGATGTGGAGAAATAGGAACACTTTTACACTGTTGGTGGGACTGTAAACTAGTTCAACCCTTGTGGAAGTCAGTGTGGCGATTCCTCAGGGATCTAGAACTAGAAATTCCATTTGACCCAGCCATCCCATTACTGGGTATATACCCAAAGGACTATAAAACATGCTGCTATAAAGACACATGCACATGTATGTTTATTGCGGCACTATTCACAATAGCAAAGACTTGGAACCAACCCAAATGTCCAACAATGATAGACTGGATTAAGAAAATGTGGCACATATACACCATGGAATACTATGCAGCCATAAAAAATGATGAGTTCACGTCCTTTGTAGGGACATGGATGAAATTGGAAATCATCATTCTCAGTAAACTATCGCAAGAACAAAAAACCAAACACCGCATATTCTCACTCATAGGTGGGAATTGAACAATGAGAACACATGGACACAGGAAGGGGAACATCACACTTCGGGGACTGTTGTGGGGTGGGGGGAAGGGGGAGGGATAGCACTGGGAGATATACCTAATGCTAGATGACGAGTTGGTGGGTGCAGCGCACCAGCATGGCACATGTATACATATGTAACTTACCTGCACATTGCGCACATGTACCATAGAGCCTAAAGTATAATAACAATAATAATAATAATCATCATCATAATAATAATAAAAAGAAAAAAAAAGAATTAAAAAAAAAAAAGAAAAAACTGTATAGCCTGCAGAGAGTGTCCAAATACAAATGTATTTAATTTATATTAAGTTGATAAATAATAACTAAAAAGGAGAAAGACAGTGCTTAAGTGGCGATTTTGTTTCTTGACTGAATGTTGATTTCTCCAGGTGTGTTCAGCATATGACAATTCATCAAATTACACATTTAATATCTGTGCACTTTAGTTTATGTATATTATACATTAGTAAAAGTTTTGCATAAGAAGGAGAGTGATTTAAATAAGCTTCATGGGAAGGAAACATACATGTAAAATTCTAAAATAATACACAACACAATTAATCATTAGCTAAAATATATGTATGGTTATGGGTATAAAAAATCCTATAACCTAATAAAGACTTAATAATTGTGTTTCATTAAATGAGAACATTTTGGGCCGGGTGTGGTGGCTCACTCCTGTAATCCCAGCACTTTGGGAGGCCGAGGTGGGTGGATCACCTGAGGTCAGGAGTTCGAGCCCAGCCTGGCCAACATGGAGAAACTCTGTCTCTACTAAAAATACAAAATTAGGCAGGCATGGTGGTGCATGCCTGTAATCCCAGCTGCTCTGGAGGCTGAGGCAGGAGAATTGCTTGAACCCAGGAGGCAGAGGTTGCAGTGAGCTGAGATTGCGCTATTGCACTCCAGCCTGGGCAAAAAGATCAAAACTCTGTCTCAAAAAAATAATAATAATAATAATAAAATAAAAAATAAATAAAACATTTTGTAATTTGGATCAATTATAAATATTGTAACTTCTACCAGTAAAGAACAGAAGATTCCTATTATAATCAATTGATGTAACATCTATTGTTTTGTTATAATGAAAGTTAGATTGGTATCATAAGATATTGTCTTCAAAATTTTGTTTGAATAAAAGAAATTATTGGAAATACAAGCATTTCTCAAACAATAATATACTCCTGAAGAATGAATACCTATTAAAGGTCATGCTTATATAATTAGTGTCATAATTAGCCCCGTTTGTAAAAGTTTGAGGGAATTTATTTAATAAAATGAAACTTAAGCTTGGGATTATTTTCCACTATGCACAAGATTAACTAATTTATAATTATGTAATGTGTGAGAACATTAACCGCCTTTAAAATTAACTAACTGCTTAAGAGGCACATAGTGACCCAGCAGTGCCTACACTTGTATACTTAGATTATATGTCCCCAAAGACATCTATCTATCTATCTATCTATCTATCTATCTATCCTGAAATATACATACTGATACATCTACTGAAAATGTTTACATGCAAAGCAAAAAAAGATCACTATGTAATAGGTGGTGATATATACAAAAATAATAACATTAAAACAAAAACCAAAATATCTTGGAATAGAGAAACTAGAAACTTGAGATTTAGCTCTAGTTCCTCCTATAGAATGTAGCTTTACATGTCATAGCTAATTGAAATAAAACCAGTGTTAACTCATTAGTTCTATTTATTCATTAGTTCAGCATATACTTATCAAATACCTA
This sequence comes from Pongo abelii, assembly GCF_028885655.2. Classification (NCBI taxonomy): domain Eukaryota; kingdom Metazoa; phylum Chordata; class Mammalia; order Primates; family Hominidae; genus Pongo; species Pongo abelii. The sequence goes on from NC_071990.2 coordinate 143,140,177, forward strand.
CTGCATGCCAGATATTTCCATGCCAGAGAATTTAAATAAATAGAATTATTACTCATTTCTAGTTTTACACTTCTGTGGATATGGAAATAATTAACCGCAGTGGGATAATAGCATTGATTATGCAGAAAGATCCACAGGGACACACATGAGGATAACAGTGGGGAGAAGGCCAAAGCCCAGTTGTGATTCTTTATTCCTTTCTGTCACTTGTACCATAGTATTCGGACCCACGCCAAGCATTTAAAATAAAAATCAGACTACTTGCCAGGTGCACTGCTCATGCCTATCCCAGCATTTTGGGAAGCCAAGGAGGAAGGATCACTGGAGGTCAGGAGTTTAAGACTAGCCTGGGCAACATAGTGAGACCCTGTTTCTACAAATAATAAAAATATATAATAATAATAATAAAAATCCAGGTGTGTGGCATGTGCCTGTAGTCCTAGCTACTTGGAGTCTGAGGTGGGAGGATACCCTGAGCCCAGGAGTTGGAGGTTACAGTGACCTATGATCACTGCACTGCACTGCACTCCAGCCTGGGTGACAGAGCAAGACCCTGTCTCTAAAACCTGAGATATTCCTAGGAAAGTATTTTACTTAGATACCTTTAATATTTTCACTACCTTTCACAGAATATGTAGTAGTAATGTTGACTACAACTTTAAAGACCATAAAATATTTATTAACAATGGCATTCTATAAAGTCTGCTGGGGTATACAGATTATCAAAGATTTCTCTATACAATTGGATTGTCTATGCTACAATCCAATGGTTGTTCATGATGCTTCTAATCCCAGATTTACAGACTTAGCAAGATTATGGCTTATGCTTTAAAAAGTTTGAATAGACTATTCTCATTTTACAAACGAACAAAATACTTGCTTCCTAAAGTTCAATTTATAGTCTAAAACAAACACATGAAGAAAGTTAAGCTTACAAATTTTAAGCAAAGAAATGAGGATTTCTAACCAAAGTTTCAACTAAAATCTAACCCAGGTATATGTGTGTATGTGTGTGGTATGCATGTATATGTGAGTATGCTTACTCTGTTTGTGACACTGTATTCTTTCAACACATTTTGATTAACTGACAGAATGGTTTTCAAACATTTGTCTCCAAATTCCTAACCAGGATAAACTATCTGATTTCTGAGATATACATCAGGGATCAGTCCACTGTCTTTATAAATTACAATTCATTAACTGTGTTTTCAGTTTCCAATCTCATCAAGAAGTACAGTATCTAATTGTACCATATCTGACTAGTGTCTGTCAACAATTGGATCTGTTAGAATATTTGAAATGAGAAGCTACAACAGAGTGATTGTGTCCTTGAAATAAGATTTCAAGAGTCTTTAATTCATGCTCTTTATTCCTTGCCTTCTTACTCTGCTCTCCACCACTCTTTATTCCTTTCTTCAATATTGAGACATACACAGAACATCATTTGAGGAATGGAGAATTGAGTCATGTGCCATGTTTGCACATAGCTTTAATGTGATTGTCTATGATTCCGTAGGCAAACATAGGAACACCGAATTGCACACAAAGTCTGTAATCATATCATCTGTGGCTACAGATGGAAAACAGCCTGCACAAACAGGAGGTATTGTTAACCAGGTGGATTTCCAGTTTCAATATGTTTGAACAAATTTTTGGGTAACACAAAGACATTAGCAACTGGGCAATGCTGAAGAGGCGTCAGAAGGCACTGTCGACTCCAATCTTAAACATCTTTCAGAAAATTAAAGAATTATTTGAATAATCTTAGTATATCTGAGCCACCTGTTTGTGTATTTAGCTTATTTCCTCATATATTTATTTAAATTTTTAAAATTTTTTTGGATACGTAGCTGATATATATATATGTAGTTATGGAGCTAGTGAGATATTTTGACACATGCACGCAATGCATAATAATCACATCAGGGTAAATGGGGTATCCACCACCTCAAGCATTTATCTTTTGTGTTACAAACAATCCAATTATACACTTAGTTGTTTAAAAATCTACAGTTAAATTATTGTTGACTATAGTCACCCTGCAGTGTTATCAAATATCAGATTGTATTCATTCTATTTTTTGTACCCATTAGCCATCCCCACTTCCCCCCATCCCCCATACAGCTTTTATTGTGCCGCCAATCTCCTCTCCTCTCTTTGAGTTTGGCATTCCCTGTGACATGACCTGTAATTCAAAGAAACAACCTCCAAATTAGCTGGATGCTCTCAACCTCTAAAGAGTTTAGAATCAGGAAACATCACTATTTATGCCATGTCTGTTCTCATATCTTATTTGCCTTTATTTTCTTTAACAATATCTGGCTTTTGCACATTCAATGCCGTGATCAGCAGTTGAGGAGTGGATGGGTTTTCCTGCGATTGTCCTCCCCCTTTCCCCACCGTTTCTCACAGAGGTGACCGCAGTGACTTCCTGACGCTCTCTGATAGGGAAGCTCCTCCACCTCCTCACCAGGCTGCCTGGCGCGCTCAGCCCATCCCGATTCTAGGGCGTTCCTGTCCTCCCCAGGGCCTCTAACACGCAGCATTGGGTAAAACACCGGTTTCAACTTTCACCTTCAGGACCACCTCCTTCCTAAGTGCCTTATTCAGCAGGAAAGGGAAACCTGTGTTGGGGTGTGGAGTTTTCCTCTCAGATTAGCATGCTTCTCTGGCTGCTGGCAAAATTAGAAAAGCGTCGAGGATAAAATGGCTTTATTTTATTTAATGTCACCAGTAGGGGAAATTTTTAACATCGACACCCAGCAAGCCGGCCCCCTTAGGCTTCAGAAGTCACCCCCGCTTTTCACAGAACCTATATAACACTTTACCTCTGAAAATGATTTCTGACGATGACCCGGATATCAAAATTAAGAAACAGCCAAAAAACATTTCCTTTCTTTTATGTTTTTTTTGTGCCAGTTGCCCTCCCTGAGTCTTTTCATTTACCCTGGCAGAGGTTTGTCTCTTTGCCTTTAAAAGTTAAATCCACTTTCATCGCACAATGTAGAAAGAAGTGAAATTAAACTGCAGTGTGTTCCAGAGGAGAAAATCTACTTTATTCATCTCTCAGCCCTACTTTAACTTAAACTGACCTAATTACAGCCCACACCAGGAGAAGCGGAAGAGCTGAAGGAGCGCTTCTGCCACCTAGTGGAAAGATCCTTGAACTGTGCACGGAGACCTCCACTTTTTTTTTTTTTTTTTTTGCTTTATTTTTGAAATGTCTGGCACACAAGTGCAAATGACCTTCTCTTGTCTCTGCATGAATACTGAGGATATGCATCACACACTGCTCTGTTCCTTTGGAGATTCAAAATGTAACTGTCTTCTAAAGAACTCTATTTAGAGAAGGTTGAATTAATGGCTCTTCAGATGAACTATAGCTTGAAAACTATTTTATTAAGACCATATGACATTTCATGCAAGTTAAATTGAAAATGATAACGCAAATATTAATACCCTTTAAAGCAATGTTTTAAATATTATGCCTTGGATTTAATGTTTAGGGATGTTAGCACCCTCCCCACTAAATCAATTACTCTTCCTCGTAGCCACTGCATGGTTTAGCTAGCTGAGTGATTTCTTCAGTGCAGCTCCTGGCTTGTTTATTTGTTTGCTTTTAGGAGTGGTACTGGACATTTAAGAATGCTTCATTCTCTTCTTCTGGCTTCATTAAAGAGTTATTGATCAATGACTTGAAAGAAAAACTTGGATGAAAAATTTAGTCAGCCCTGAATCACCAATGCTAATTAAAACCAGGGCAAGGAAGGAAAATGAAAGACGTTTACAATGCCCAAATCTCGGGGTAGCTGATCTCCTCCTTCACCAAAGCATCAATACAGCAGCCATGAGCTGCTCAGCCTGGCATTTCTGCCTGTGTCATTGAGCAAGAAATGTCCCCCGTGCAAAAATATCCTTGAGCATATAAAGCAAAGGAATCAGCTGTGTGCAGTGGTTAAATCAATTCTGGAATCATTAGGGTAAGTAATGTGTAGGGTCACACTTGCATCTCTTTTAACAAAATATTCAAAGTGATGTGATAATCTACATTGTTATATTAGGGCACACTTCAATATCCTGGCTACAGATTGCTTATCATATTAAATCTAAACATAAAATTAGTTTTTAAAAAAAGAAAGAGAAAAAAGTTTGTCATTATTTATAAAGACTCCATGAGTACCTAAGGTTCTCATGGTCTTGTTTAGAGTCTTGGTGATGCAAGAGAATATCTATATGATTTACAGCTTAACAAACCTGTTTTATTTTTAAAAACATAGCTTGTATCTAAAAAGTTTTCATTATTTATACATCAAATATTAATTCGAGAAGCAAGTACGAGCCAGTCCCTGTAGTAGACACAAGGTTTACATAGCTACAAGCAAAAATGATCAGGGCTGGGCTCTGATACAGGTTAATTTGATTCTTCCTCAACTCTCTACACCATGGACACTAACAGAAGAAATGATGTATATGTACTGCACAGTCTCTAAAAACCACTCTTTTCAACTCTGCTTGTTCTATCTTAATTCAGATCCTCCTTATTTTTAGCCTTGATTATTTCAGCTGCTTTATTTCCTAGCAGGTCAACCTATGCTCAGTTTGTGTCTGAGCAAACTTGAATTGTGTCTACTACAATTCACATTCACTCTTTCCACAATTTTCAGAATCATGTTGTCTCTGGTTAAAAGCAGGTATTAATTAATTGATAAATTTTAAAAGGCCAACTTAAAATCTTCCAAATTATGGCCAATTGAACTGATTTACTTCATAAAACTCTCTTCCTACAGCTAGCTTGGTGCTAATGTTTACACACAAGTTGTTTCCTCTGAGAAAGATTTCATGATTATCTTCTCAAACATGAATAATTTTCTTGAAACTTCCTTAGCATGGATTTATATCATTTTCTGCATTATTTCACTTAGTGCTTTCTACCTTGGACAACTGTTATCTCCTCATATAAATTTTACATTAAAAAATAAAACCCAACACCAAGTTTTGGTGAACTTGGCCACAAGTACTGAGATATTCAAGTGCAATTTCACAGAATTCTAGGTAGGTAAAATGCTGATGACTTTTCTAAGAGTTGTTTTTGCCACACTGTTTTACTGTTCAACTTAGAGCCTCAACATAGTAGGATGGGAGAGAGAGAGGAGAGAGAGAGAGAGAGAGAAAGGAAAAGGGAGAGATGGGAGAAAATATTGAAAACTGAGTAAAGGATAGGAAATGATGATGGGGGGTGTTATTATAAATCTTTTATTAGAGAGGGTATTTCCCACAGGAAAGGGAAAGAGGAGATTAAGAAAGAAAGAAGAAAGGGAAGCTGAATGAAAAGTAATAGAGGCTAGTACAGATAGGAAAATCATCAGAAATAAAGGAAATGTTTAGTTTTTATTGAAATGTACTATACACTGGGCATTACAGTGATCACACCACACATATCATGTTGGATGCTTCTCAAAAATGTTGAGCTAGCTATCATGTCCATCTTTCAGGCTGACCGTCTGAAGATTAGTAGGGCTCTTTGTCACACAAATAGCTGCACCGAAATAAAATCCCATGTCATTCAGGCTTCAAAAGCTAAGTTATTTCTTGAATAGCTGTTCTGGGGCTAGTGCTTGGTAGAAAATCTGATGATGTGATGAGCTGACACCAAGGGAATAATGTTTCTCATTAACATTATAGAAGACTATGGGGGAGGGAGGTATGCTTTTTTGTAAGAAAGGTAAAGCCAGATATAAACTATAAGAGATGAGTTAATAGAAATTTGGGGAATGTCCTCATCTTTGCTTTGAATGAAGAAAAGATCTGTATATGAAAACCATTGGTCCAGCAAAATGGATAAATTTTAAATGATTAGTGTATATCATTGCTTTAATTTCAAATGCTAATATAATAGTTACTTTCTTTTATTTGAAAGAATTTCCCGAGTACCTACCATGTTTCAGGCCCTCTTTTACATACTGGTGAACAGCATGAAGCCAGGAAGTTCCTGTGTAATTACTTTTTTAAGGAGAGAGAAAGATACATGGAAAAAACAATGTATAATATAAAGGTTTTTTTTTTGATGAGTAAGTGCTATAAAATATACAAAATGGCAATAATCAAAAAATATTAGATGTTGGCATGGATGTGGTGAAAAGGGACACTTTTACACTGTTGGTGGGAATGTAAACTAGTACAACTACTATGGAAAGCAGTGTGGAGGTTCTTTAAAGAACTAAAAGTAGATCTATCCTTTGATCCAGCAACCCACTACTAGCTACCTACCCAGAGAAAAAGAAGTCATTATACGAAAAGGATACTTGTACACACACATGTTTATAGCAGCACAATTGACAATTGCAAAAATATGCAACCAACCCAAATGCCCATCAATCAACGGGTGGATTAAGAAAATGTGGTATATATGTATACCATGGAATACTACTCAGCCATAAAAATGAATGAAATAATGGCACTCACAGCAGCCTGGATGGAATTGGAGACCACTATTCTAAGTGAACTAATTCAGTAATGGAAAACTAAACATTGTATGTTCTCACTCAGGTGTGGGAGCTAAGCTATGAGGATGCAAAGGCATAAGAATGATACATGGAACGTTGGAAACTCGCGGGAAAGGGGGAGAGTGGCCAGGGATAAAAGATGGCACACTGCTTGGGTGCTGGGTGCACCAAAATCTCAGAAATCACCCCTAGAGAACTTATGCATGTAACCAAACACCACCCGTTCCCCAAAAACCTATTGAAATAAAAAATAAAAAATGTTAAAAACAAAAATAAATATATAAAGCAGAGTAAGGATAGGGAGAGGAGGAGTGTGTTGTTTTTGAGATAGTTGTGAGGAAGACAATAAAGTGAAGGAGTGAGTGGCGTGGATATCGTGGGAAGAGCAGTAGAAGGCAACAACCAGTGCAAAGTCTCTGGGGAAGGTGCGATTTATGTCTTTAAGGGCCAAGAAGGGCTGCAGCGTAATGAACAAGAGACACAGTGGGAGGAGAAGGAGTTCAAAAGGTGGAGAGAGGCCCTACCATGTACGGCCTGTGCATCTGGATGGACTTTTTCATTAGGTGCAGTAGGCACAATGCCTAGAGCCCACAGTAATTTCAGAAGTTCAAAAAATATTTTAATGTTTTACAATCCGAAGACAAAAATGAATTTTTAAATTAAAAAATATTTTAATATATGCTATGAATATATTTATCTCTATACTAAGGCAGTTGTGAAATACAATGTTCAATTTTTTTTTTTTTTTTATGAAGGAAGACATCCATGGAAGCGAAATTGCCCAAGGCCTATGAAAGTCAGAAAGTCACAATGTGCCCCAGCTTAGAGACAAGAATGCCAATGAAAGTTGTAATCAGGGAAGAGAAGGCTTACTTTGAGAAAAAAGGAGCATTGGCCTGAGAATTGGGAAGAAAGGGAGGATCTTACAAAGAAAACTGAAAAGGAATAGTCAAGAGAAAGGGGAAAAGTAAAAACCCTCCATCCCCGGAACCAAGCCAATAAAGTGTTATAAGAATGAACATTCAATTTTCCTGGATAAAATGCAACATCAGCTTGTTCCTTTACTTTGCCTTGAATTTAAGCTTAGAAACTGAGGATGTCTGGTGAAAAGAATCAGACAACTGTCCCCCTAATTGCTGATACATGTCTTTTATTCCTTGAGTTATTTGTCCACACTAAGCACCTGGATTGTCATTGGCACCCTCTAGATAATATCTTTTTGCTGGAAAATATTCAGCTTTTATTAGGAAAATTTTGCCAAATAAAATTGGGTGCTATCTTTTTTAACTTTAAGAAATAATTTACTTAATAAAGTATGTAGTATTACCTAACACAAGAATGATTAAAACCAATTATAAAATCCATAACTTTCTTAAATACTACTGTCATTGATCTTTCCACTTTTAGTCTTATTTTAATTTAGTGTGGTTTATATTGTTTGCTAAAATTCTTGATTGTGCTTTTGCTTTCCTTCAGGATATATCTAAGTCACTTAAACTTAAATTATCCTTATTTCTGCCCCTCAGATGCTTAGTTGAAAAGTGATAATACTAGTGTACTCTTCCTAGATCTGTCACAAAAATAAGTAAAATATTACAAAGAAAGAACAACGCCTAACACACAAGAACTGTTTAGTAGTTTCTGACTTCCATGCTTTATAATTTTCTATTTATCCTCTATTTCAACAAATTATTTATCAATCAGCCTATCTATATCTGTTTGTGTGTATGTGTGCATGTGTGTTTATAATGTGAGTTAGGCCCTCCTCTAGGTTCTTGAGAATATACCAGCGAATATACCAATTCAAAAATTCTTCCGTGGTAGAAATTAAATTTTAGAGGAGTAGACAATAAACATTAAAGAAAATATTGTGAGGAAAAACGCAAATTCTTGCAAGTTTGAATACATAGCTTTATTTCATTTGAATTAATTAAGGGATTGAGACCTATAGATATCTGGGGGAGAGCATTGCAGACATGAAGAACTGCCTGTATACTGAGGGTGGCCCTTGGTGGATGTGCTCCATAAAGGGTAGAAAGCCAATGTGGCTGAGAGTAAGAAAGAAAGTAGTAGATGTTGAAGGAAGAGCATTAACATGCCATTCAGCATGTAGGGCCTAGAAAGCTTTCATTAAAATGCTGGCTTATAATCTTGTGGAATTAGAGTACCCTTGAAATATTCTGAATGATGGGTGACATTATCCTAAATAAAACAAGGTCACAGAGGCTCCTATGTTGAAAATTGATATTTTGTGAACAAAATTTTGGAAGCTACAGGGGAAATACAAGTAAGGCATAAGAACGACTTGGACTGAGATAGTAACATGAGAAGTAGTTAGAATCTAGCTATATTTGATGACCCATCAGTGTTTTCTAAAGAAATGTGTTAGAATGTAAGAAGAAGACAGAAGTCAAGAGGATGACTCCAAAGTTTTGATCTTTAAAACTGGGTGGAGGTAGTTGCTATATTATGGTAAAGGGAAAGACTGAGAATATGGCAAATTTGGAGGAAAGGATCAGGAGTTCTAATATGGGCATATATGTTTGAGTTGTCTATTTGAAATGCAAATGGAGAAGATGAATAAGTTGCATATCTGAAGCTTTAATTTAAGTGGCGATATCTAGAGATATATTCAGAGTTTTCAGAATACTAATGGCATTTCAAGTCATGACACTGCATGAAGTCAACAAGAGACAATATTGATAGCAAAGAGCAGAATTTTTAAAATATTCTCAATTCTGGAGTATTCCATTATTAAGAAATCTAAAAGAGGGAAAATCTGCAAAGGAGACTAACAGGTGTGGCCATGGAGATAGGCAAACAACAAGAGAGTGTTGTTTTGGAAACCCATTGAAAAGTGATAATAGGAGGGAAAGTTATTCTACATGGTTCTGCTGCTTGCAACTTAAGTAAGATAAACGCTGAGAACTGATCATTGGATTTCTCAACATGGAGATCATTAATGACCTGAACTAGGTAAGTACTTGCAGAGTGTGGGGAAGAAAGCATGATTGGAGTGGGCTCAAGAGAGAACAAGAGGAGAAGGGAAGAAAGTAAATATATAGCATAAACAAATATACCAGTATAGAGCATTCAATATTATTAATGTTCATGTAATTGCAAACATTTAATAAATCATTCATGATTACTATGAGCCTCAAGATAAAGCATAACAAATTACTGAGCTTCCTCAGAATTAAGCAGATAATAAATCAACAGAATTTAAATAGATGCAAAAAATCTCTACCTAACAAAATAATTGTATTGTTGTTGTTGTTATTGATTTTTTAAAAAAGCTAAATGTAAGAATTTCTTGCAATTGAAGGAATGGCAAAAACCATAATTAGTTTTGCACAAACATAATATAACAAACACCCAGAAAGTCGTACTCTGAAGCCACTAAGCCCATGTGACATTGAGTCTAAGGTCAAATTATATGGTCAGAGTGCACTCCGTACCACTTTAGAATCAGCAGTGCTTGTACATTCCTCTTATAGCTGCACCTCAGATGTTTTCTTTATATTCTTTGAACTTCAAAATTAGCCATAGTTTAGTTTTAGATTTTCAAAAGTGACCTTTTATACAGGAATCACCAGTGAATGGACCACGTACACAAAAATGTCTTGAACCTTGCAAGCTAAGTATTGTTAAAATTAGAAAGTACATATTCCCTTTAAATAAAACAATGGAGTTCAAAAATAATTTAAGACAAATACCTAATATTGATAAATTGACAGAAATTGAATAAAATTTACTCTCTTACAAGACAACATAAGGCAAAACAAAGAAAGTTCAAACTTGATTTATCATTTACCTATGATTGGTATCCTTAGAAATTCTTATGTCTTCAGTGTGTCTAGTTAAAAGAATAGAACCCAATTTCTCACTAAGATGAGGAGAATTTTATGCAAGAAAAATGAATATGGAATTTTAGAAGAATTTTATAAACTATAAGCGTAAATAATAAAACCACAGACTATGAATTAAACTCTATTAGTTCTAAAGTATTGAGGTCAAATGAAGAAGACAGAAATAGTCAAATCACAGAAGGCCATCTTAATGAAAAGCAAGCATGTGATATCTGGATCTGTCTCCTAAAGCATGGTATCATGCAAGAGCTCACTTTATGTCGTTCAAATGAGTTTGCCTAGAAACAGATTAATTCATAATCTTATTATAAAATGTCATTTAGATTTTGGACAGATACTTCTTAGACTCTTTAAGTTAATTCTATTTCAGAGCATGAAGTTGAGTCCAGCAGGGTAAAATGAAGATTTCCCATTAATATCTTAATCCTTAAAGCAAGAAAGCTTTCCCCAGAATAAGGTTGAGCATTTGAAGACATGACTTTCCTGGGTTTTTTTTCCCTATAAAGATTTTAGAGCCTTTTTAAATCCTTTCATTTAGTCTTAAAGTCTGGAAAGCCAGGCTTCAGTATTTCACCTATATGGAAGAAACCCAAACCAAAAATGTGTATTTAACATAAGGTTTTTTTATGAACTATAAATAGACTCTGTTGCAATAATTTTTAACATTAGCATGCAGTCTTTGCAGAATGAACCAACACATACACATATATGCAAACACATACATTGAAAAATAAAATAAAAATAGAACATTTGCTTTGTATTAAAAATTCATTAGCATATTTGAGGGAATAAAATATATTCATAAGCTGTTTTAAATATTTAATGCAAAATATTTTACTACCAAATAAATTCATTGAAGAGTAACCTTAAATGGATGTGTTTTTTTATTTAATAAATATGCCAAGTTTAATTATCCCAATCTAAATAGTACAGAAGGTAGTGAACATTAAATTCACTGTAAAATTATTTTTATGTTGTATTATCTTCATTGATGTCAATTTAATTAAAGCATACATTGGCAAGGAGCAAAATGACTTAATTATTTAAAACAAAACTTTACTTAATCATTGCCAGAACAATAATTAAGTGCCCCCAAATGACCCATTCTTTACTTTCCTACAAAACCATTGCATGGAAATAAATTAAGAAAAACCATAATTAGTGTATTTTAAAATATTTTTATCCAATAAATAGAAAATTAAAATCAACTATTTAAGAATATGCTCAGTTTTTTGACAAACATATAATAAAGTTCTAAATGAGTGTCTAAGGAAACCCTATTTTCCACAATTCTATGTAGGTTTTACATATAAATAACAAACTTTTCTTGAACTACTCTATTTGTATGCTTTTGCCTTCTGTTTGATTTGGATTTGCTTTTAATAGAAATAAAAAATTTGATGAGACACATTTTTTGTAGATGAGACTCATCTGTATGTATTTTTTTATTTTTTATGTCCTGTTTATATTTGAGTCCCTGGAACTTAGTGAGCGATAAATAAACATGTATTGAATACATGCATGTTTGAATGGATAAATAGCCTGAAGAATAAATGAATGCATGAAATATCTCTTTCTTTCCCATTTTAAAAGGAAGATGTTCAGGCTTAAGATGTGAAGTAATTTTCTTAAAGAATTATATGGAAACTTTGAAGATTCTATTGTGAAGCTAAGGACTCTTCACTACAGCATATTAGTATCTGTGGAAATATAATGTAAAAGTGAGTAGGAGTATAAGTTTATAGAGTGACAATTGCTATAGAGGGATAAGATAACGGTAGGTAGTATATTAATATCTGCTTAGATGCTGACTACAATGAGCTATGAGACAAGCAGATCATGAATGGAATAATTACTGGATTAGTATGGTAGATGAAGAAACTAAGAAAAGAGAAGCATCTGTTCAATACCTCATAAGAGAAATCTACAAAACTTGGTGAATGAATGGGTAAATTAAGAGTGCTGAGAAATCAAAGGAAACCCCAAGAAGTATTTATGTGACTGCTATTGTGAATGTTTGTGTCCCCCTCAAAATTCATATGTTGAAACCTAACTTCAATGTGGTGGTATTAAGATATGAAGCCTTTGGGAGTTGATTAGGCCATAAGGTCATCTCATCAATGGAATTAGTGCTCCTATAAAAGAGGATTGAGGTGACTTGTTTTCCCATTTCACCATGTGAGGACATAGATGGCATCATCTATGAAGCAAAGAGGGAGCTTTCACCAGATATCAAATCTGCTGGTACCTTGATCTTGAATGTCCCAGCCTCCAGAACTCTGAGCAATAAATTTCTGGTGTTTATAAATTACCCAGTCTAAGGTATTTTGTTTTAGCAGCCCAAATAGTCTAATAGAGTGGGGTCTCTGAAGAATAATGTCTCCATTTTGATTAAAGAAGGAAAAACTAACATGTTGAGAAAGATATGATTATTCCAACTTTCAAAATACTATGATTTGAAGCCAGTGAGGACAACAAAACAAACATGTCTTTTAGGAATTAATTTAAAAGTACAGATTAAAACAAAATGTTAAAATGATAAGTCTGGAAATGAAGAATTGGTCTTTATTCACATTAAAGAAATGCTTGGTTTAGGCCAGGTGTGGTGCCTCACACCTGTAATCCCAGCATTTTGGGAGGCTGAGGTGGGCAGATTACCTGAGGTCAGGAGTTCGAGATCAGCCTAGCTAACATGGTGTAACCCCATCTCTAGTAAAAATACAAAAAAAAAAAAAAAAAATTAGCCGGGCATGGTGGCACATGCCTGTAATCCTGGCTACTCAGGAGCCTGAGGCAGGAGAATCTCTCAAACCTGGGAGGTGGAGGTTGCAGTGAGCAGAGATCTTGCCATGCCCTCCAGCCTGGGCGATAGAGACTCTGTCTCAAAAAAATACATAAAAAAATAAAGAAATGCTTGAAGTTCTCACATAAATGAATGAATAATACTTTGACCTTCTTCTTATTCTTCTACAGTTTTTTTCTTTCTTTCTTTCTTTCTTTCTTTCTTTCTTTCTTTCTTTCTTTCTTTCTTATCTTTGGGACTTCACATTGCTGTACCATCTTCAAAGAATATTCTTGCACATATCTCCTTCACATCTTTTAATCATTCAACTATCAATTGAAACATCTCGTCAGCACTTGGTAAACTCAGTACTCGTTATATACAAAGCATGACTTTCTGCACTTCACATAAATTAACTCATTTAATCCCGATGAAAACCCTATGAAATAGTACTATCATAATTATATTTTACTTAAAGTGAGAAATGGAGACAAGGAAAGTATAAGAAATTTGTAATAACTAGAATCTCGGTAAGTGAGACATGGACCAAGGCAGTTTGTCTTAATACATGCTCTTAATCACCAATCTATGCTGCTTAAAGTATTTCTTCATCCTCATTTGTAATATTTTAGAATGCATAACCCTCTGAAATTGTCCCGTTCATTTATTTCTTAGTAGGTTTTCTCTTATTTCAGAGAGAATTTACCCACAAAGATGAAATACCAAACGTCTAAATTTTCAATGTAAGTATGCAATTTAAAAAATATGTACAAGTCAAGCGGAGAAGTTAAACGTTGTCCTAGATTATATTAATTTATATATTCACACTCTTTGTACCATGTGATTTTGCAGACCCTCGCGTTACAGAGGTGAAATATATTTCTCCTTCCCTTGCCTTTGTGTTTAGCCCTGAAGCGTACTGTAGCCAATGGGATATGCGTCGTAGTAACTTGATAAGAGGCTAGGAAAGAATGTTTGCAATACCTCTGCTTTCACCATTAGAACATGACTAGCTCACTGGTTCAAGGGACTGATCCAGTTGAGTGGAGTCTAATCCCCAGCTTATCTTCAAATTTAGGAACCGAGTAATGATTATTAAGTTATGTCACCGAGGTTTTGTGCTTGTCTGTAATACGGCGCTTTTTACAGTAAGAGCTGATTGATACAGAAATTGGTACCAGGAAAGGGTACTGTCATAAAAATCTAAATTTTCTGGCATTGCCTTTACAACAGGCAGCAATCTCTGAGGAAATGGTTAGAAGAGGTTGGGAAAATGCCAAGGGAACTGTTTTAGGAGGACGAAAAATTGGAGACATGTGTTTTGTAGTAATGAAATATTTGATAAAACTCTCACGTGAGGTTATTTAGAAGATTGAAAATGCACCTAATGAATTTTTAGAATTGGGAAAGGAGACCTCTGGAGAAAATAAAATGTTGACAGCTTGGGTTTTGCCCTTTTCGGTATAAAAAATTAAAAGTAAGAGCTGAGCTCAAAACAGACTTTGTAAGCAGAATGTAGAATTCATATGTAGTTGAGAACTTGTTGGGTTGGAAAACAACAACTTTTTCTCATCTTTAATCATCCAAATCTTCTCAAAATAAGATATAGACAGGGTCAAGAACATTCCTTCAGTATTATGTTTATGTAGGATAATAAAACATGTACACAGCCCTGTTAGATGCTAAAATATATTATAAACTGAGCTGTTTTAAATATGTGGTACCGGTGCATAAATGAGTAGATTAATGGACTATAGCAGGAACAATAATGAGACCTGCTTTTGGAGACACCCCAGTACGAGTCTATCTAGGAGGTTGTGAATCGGCAGTTAAAAATGCAGATTTTCTGCCATCAAAGACTGGGGAGGACTGTGGCAAATTAATATGATCACAAATCATTTGTTACTCTTGTTATTGAGGGACAGAGATTTATTCTACTTCCTTTGAACTTGGTCTTGACTTCTACGAACAATAGAAAGAAAAGGTGATATACAGGGTCAATGGAATGTGGCTGACAAATGGCTTCTCCAGCCCTGGGAATGAGCTATCTTGGACATGTAGGCTGATGGAGTCTTCAGATGAGGACATCTACATGAGAGATCCTAAGCAAGGACCAAGCCACTGAGCTCAGTCAACCCACAGAAATCTGAAAGATACTAATAAATTGTGAGATTAAACTACTAATTTGGAAGGTGCTTCATTATAGAACAATAGATAAGTAGGAAGAGGCAGATGATGAAAACTTGAAAACTAAAGAATTAAAATAAATTCAGTCAAAGGCAAGTTCTGTGAAGGAGATAAATAAAGAGTTCAGGATCCATATATATCCATTGATTAATTTTATTTTGACAGCAGTATCCAGGAAATTAGCCGGAAAGCGCTTGGTCTAGGATTAAATGAGTATAAATAACTTACTAACAATTTTGGGATAAATCATTACCTAAAAATTAACAATGAATGTCCTTATGTATCAAAAGAAATGGCATATGAAATAGTCAAATGGTCCTGGCGCTGTGGCTCATGCCTGTAATCCCAGCACTTTGGGAGGCCAAGGCTGGTGGATCACGAGGCCAGGTGTTCGAGACCAGCCTGGCTAACATGGTGAAACCCCATCTCTACTAAAGATACTAAAATAACGAGGCATGGTGGCACACACCTGTAATCCCAGCTACTTGGGAGGCTGAGGCAGGAGAATCACTTGAACCCAGGAGGCAGAGGTTGCAGTGAGCTGAGATTGCGCCACTGCACTCCAGCCTGGGCGACAGAGCAAGACTCCATTTCAAAAAAAAAGAGAAAGGAATAGTCAAATGGAAAACACTCTCTATTTAAAAAGTAGTTAAAAGAAATATGAGAGTAATTAAAATGTCTATAGAATAAATGTCAAAGATATCAGATTATTTCATATGTAAGGTGCTCATAAAAATCAAAGGGAAGTAACATCCTAAATTATAAATGCACAATATAAATGAATGAATATATATATTTTTAAAAGCACAAATTGCAAAAAATTGTCAATCTCATAATTATTAGTAAAATGTAAATTAAAAATTATTGATATATTTCAAACCTTTTTCCTTAGTAAATGAATGTTCAAAAAATAGAATTAGGCAGTCTGTTGGTGAGTGTCAAAAGTAAGCATCTGTTATCTTACTACCAGGCAAGCATGTAGCTACAGTGACAGATCCAGGCATATACACCACCCGAAGAACCACATTCACCAGAAAAGTTTTAAGAATAAAAAAAAACTTTTGTTTACTCTATCTAGGTTCAAAAATTCTTAACATTTTGTTTCATTTGCTTTACCATTTGTTCATTTTTCCCTCTGTCTTACTTTAAATTTATAATCTATTTCTATGTGTCAATCTTGCTGTGAAATCTATTACTTATTCATAATATGTTTATTCGAATTAATTTCATTATAATTTGTCCCTTTATTTATAAACCTTTTAGAGTGTATTTTGTAAGAAGAAGGAATCAAGAGATGTAACATTATTACTAAAACAATTTTGTACCAACAGTTCATATTCAAATGTCCCTAATTGACCAATCAGCTCCTTTAATAGATTTTTCTTCTTCTAAGAAATGCAATTTAGTATCACCCATAAGACTAATTGTCATGTTCCTTTTAGCTGCTTTAATCAGAAATTTTCTCGGTCTTTATCTTTTTTCATTTTGACATTTAAAAAATGACAGCCCAATTATTTTGTAGATTATCCCACAATTTGGGAATTCAATGTTTCTTCATAGATACATTTATGTTATTCATATTTTTGACAGGGGTATTCAAAAATGAGGTTGTATTATCTCAGTGTATCATATAAGAAGGTACATGATGGCAGTTCATCCCCTCAACGGTGAAATTAAATTTTATTGTTTTATCAAGTATAAGGTAACTAGGTTAAGGTCCTGATGACAAAGTTTATACACTATAAAATTATTATTTTTTATTTGTATTTGAAATATTTCATGGGAGAAAACTGCAAAACTGAAAATATACTGTTCATTTTCAAGTTTTCACACAGTAGATTTAGTACCTGTTGCTTTTATTTGTTTGGGCTAAATTAATTATTAGTATGACAGTTACAAAATGTTCATTTTCTACTCCACTTTTTATTGTACATTTAGTAACTTCTATGTCACTCTAAAGAAAAAATTTCCCTTCCCTATTTATTTACACGTTCATTTGTCTATCTATTTTTCTATTAATCACCTATCATCTGCATAGTATGATGATAGATAGATAGATAGATAGATAGATAGATATAGAGACAGAGAGTGAGAAGAGAGAGAGAGATAGAAGGAGAGAGAGAGAGAAAGGAGGGGAACAGAGAGAGATGGAAAGAGACAGAGAGAGAGAGAGAATGGTCACTTTCCACAATTTACATTCCATTTTTGTTTGAACTTTTAGTTCATAGATGTACTGATACCTTTTAACTTACAGAATATATAAACAATATAAGAAAAATAATTCCAAGATGGCAAGGATATTAAGGATATAAAAACATAATTTTAAAAAAATTTCCTCTAAATGTTCATAAAATGCTTTCAATATAACCTCTTGCTGAAATTTTCAACCTCTCTCATTATTCTTTAGGAAGAGATCATTATATTTTCAAATAAAAAAATGCCTGTTAAAGTTATACTTTGTTAAATCAGTTGTTTTATCTCCTCAATAATGAATGATGATAACAAGGAAATGGCCCTTGGCATGTGACAAACTGAGATAAACAAAAATAATTCTATAAGAATTTAATTCTAATATGTAAGAGATCAGGTAAGAAATTTATCCATTCATAATGTGGAGATAACAATTATATTACCTATTTTATAGGGTTGTTGTAAAGACTAAAGGAGGGAATTAAATCAGAGAAAGCCATAAAGTGCTTAGTACAGTACTTGACATAGAAACACCATTTTAAAATACCATTATTATTATGATGCTGTGATTCCTATATAGTGCATACAAAATATTCCTTATCAGGTAAGAAAAAGTAAAAAATTAGTAGCGGGTTAAATGGATATTTGGTATGGTGAAAATATCTTGAAATTTGAAATCTATAAATTTGTATTTGAATTCTCATGGGTTACCTTTGTAAATGATGTTGTCCATTTGCTAGGTGAACATATGTGAAATCATTTAACTATTCTGCACTGAAAATTATTTAACTATTCTGCACTGTTCAGTCCCTTTAACCATAAAATGGACATGATGATAATAATGATTTTTGCCTTATGTGAAGATTCTCTTAAATTCACTTTTTGGTGCTCACTTTCTGATGTTTGTAGAGATGAGATTGTGTCCACTAATCCTGATAAACACTTAACTATGCTTCTTAAATCTAGACATTTCTGATTTCTTTTTAATTATAAAAAACTTTCTTATTTCTGTGAATATTACCTCTTTCTATCTTTTACACACAGAGATAAAATGTGTTAATTAAATGTTCTTTCATATTTTCCTTCTCTTTATCTATTTTACATACTTTCATCAGATTCACATTAAACTTCACCTTTAAACTTTCTCTCTTCAGCTATGTGTAATGCTGTTCAATTGCCCACTCATTATTTAATATCAATAATATATGACCACACATATGGGTATATGGTATAGAGGCATACAGATATAAATAGAAATATATAGAGAGATGGAGATTTTTCTAGAAGATTTGTATAGTTTATATTAAATGCTTTTTTTCTTTTGGTTTCTATAATTTTTCTTCCTTTTATTATGATTATTTTTATTATAAATTTTAGTATAATTTTATTCTTTTCTATTCTTTAATCGTATTTCTTATAAATGGTTTCATTATATCAATTTGGGGATTACTAACTCTTCTGTTTGTAATTTCTGCTGATTTCTCCCTAGACTGAATTTTTATTTTTTTATTTTTTTATTATTATTATACTTTAAGTTTTAGGGTACATGTGCACAATGTGCAGGTTAGTTACATACGTATACATGTGCCATGCTGGTGTGCTGCACCCATTAACTCATCATTTAGTATTAGGTATATCTCCTAAAGCTATCCCTCCCCCCTCCCCCATCCCACAACAGTCCCCAGAGTGTGATGTTCCCCTTCCTGTGTCCATGTGTTCTCATTGTTCAATTCCCACCTATGAGTGAGAATATGTAGTGTTTGGTTTTTTGTTCTTGCGATAGTTTACTGAGAATGATGATTTCCAATTTCATCCATGTCCCTACAAAGGACATGAACTCATCATTTTTTATGGCTGCATAGTATTCCATGGTGTATATGTGCCACATTTTCTTAATCCAGTCTATCATTGTTGGACATTTGGGTTGGTTCCAAGTCTTTGCTATTGTGAATAGTGCCGCAATAAACATACGTGTGTATGTGTCTTTATAGCAGCATGATTTAGAGTCCTTTGGGTATATACCCAGTAATGGGATGGCTGGGTCAAATGGTATTTCTAGTTCTAGATCCCTGAGGAATCACCACACTGACTTCCACAAGGGTTGAACTAGTTTACAGTCCCACCAACAGTGTAAAAGTGTTCCTATTTCTCCGCATCCTCTCCAGCACCTGTTGTTTCCTGACTTTTTAATGATTGCCATTCTAACTGGTGTGAGATGGTATCTCATTGTGGTTTTGATTTGCATTTCTCTGATGGCCAGTGATGGTGAGCATTTTTTCATGTGTCTTTTGGCTGCATAAATGTCTTCTTTTGAGAAGTGTCTGTTCATGAACATTCCATGCTCATGGGTAGGAAGAATCAACATCATGAAAATGGCCATACTGCCCAAGGTAATTTATAGATTCAATGCCATCCCCATCAAGCTACTAATGACTTTCTTCACAGAATTGGAAAAAACTACTTTAAAGTTCATATGGAACCAAAAAAGAGCCCGCATCGCCAAGTCAGTCCTAAGCCAAAAGAACAAAGCTGGAGGCATCACACTACCTGACTTCAAACTATACTACAAGGCTACAGTAACCAAAACAGCATGGTACTGGTACCAAAACAGAGATATAGATCAATGGAACAGAACAGAGCCCTCAGAAATAACGCCACATATCTACAACTATCTGATCTTTGACAAACCTGAGAAAAACAAGCAATGGGGAAAGGATTCCCTATTTAATAAATGGTGCTGGGAAAACTGGCTAGCCATATGGAGAAAGCTGAAACTGGATCCCTTCCTTACACCTTATACAAAAATTAATTCAAGATGGATTAAAGACTTAAACGTTAGACCTAAAACCATAAAAACCCTAGAAGAAAACCTAGGCATTACCATTCAGGACATAGGCATGGGCAAGGACTTCATGTCTAAAACACCAAAAGCAATGGCAACAAAAGCCAAAATTGACAAATGGGATCTAAGTAAACTGAAGAGCTTCTGCACAGCAAAAGAAACTACCATCAGAGTGAACAGGCAACCTACAAAATGGGAGAAAATTTTCGCAACTTACTCATCTGACAAAGGGCTAATATCCAGAATCTACAATGAGTTCAAACAAATTTACAAGAAAAAAACAAACAACCCCATCAAAAAGTGGGCGAAGGACGTGAATTGTTAATTCTTATAATAGCAAAGTTTTAAACGTGAGCTCTTCTTTAGTGAAGGCTTAGTTTGTATTTGTTTCCCTGACCAAGTCCTCTATGACCTACTTTATAGAAATGTTTCTACAGAATAGTTCAAGTTTACTTGTACAGGCATCCCAGAGCTTTAACTGAAACTATTTTTATTTTATCACTAAGTTATAGTCATGAGATTATTGCACATTTGGATAATACAATATACATCTGGACATTTGGGTCCCACACCTTCATGCATCTTTAGGCTATGGTTTAATCATTTCATTAGAGATCACCACTCTCTGTGCCAAACCCCAACCTCTCTCAGAGACCTGGGAAGACAATCATACTTTTCACTTCTCTCTATTGAATGCAGTTTCCTTAGTCATTTTATTTTAATCAGGGACACTCCCTTATGTAAGAGTTACAGTTTTAGCTCTTAAGGGATAAGACTGCATCTTTCCTTATTAAAAATCCAGGCTTTTGCTGGTAGAGTGATTCCAATTTTATTCTATTATTCAGGTCACTTTCAAGTTAAGTCATGAGTTTTCCATTGCCAGTTTGAGTTTACTCTTCATGTCCAGGGTTTCTTCCTTCCTCTTAAACTTAGCTCTCATCTTAAAATGGTAACTTATATTTTTCACAGTGTTTTTGTACATTTCAAACAAGAAGTTTTTGATCAGATTAGTCATCCATGTTGCTGGAAGCCATTTCCATATATTTTTCACTTTGTAAATTACTGTTATGCGAAAAATCTACATAAGCAAGATCAAAAGCAATAGAATTACAACAAGGAGAGATTTTAATGCTTTTGAAAGATGAAATATAATAATATATGTTCAAATTTGATTCAGGGAATGGACTTGAGCACATCAAGACCTGTATTTTTCTGTAACACCATGAATCTGAAAATTCACTTAACTTTGTTGAACCCATAAGGAAGAAATAAATTGAGATACAGCAGCATAAAACATATCTTGCGTCAAGCTTTTATAAATTTCTACAATGAAATTATTATATAAAAGAGCCTTAAAATATTTCTCCTATAATGTCCTCATTTAACAAGTAAAGAAATCCACAAGACATAAGCAACCCATAGTGTCAGATTCCGTTCTAGAGACTCATCTCCTTCTTCTATACCAATGTCCCTTCCATGTTGAGACTCCCTAAATCTAATGTAGAAACCTTTAGAAACCTTAGAAGTAATTGTATTCCAATCTGCCAAGGAGGTAACTTCCAATTTGAGTAAATTTATTGATGGCTATATTCCATCCATTCATAAGGAAAATAAGTATTATGTCATTTAAAGATTATAATCTTATACATAATTAAATGTTATATTTTAAAATTACCAATATCCCTCCAACCCCTAAATTATGGTCTGTGTGTGTGTGTATGTGTGTGTGTGTGGAGAGAGAGAGAGAGAGACAACCCCATGGAATGCTATATAGCTTTGATTGCTTGAACAACAACAATAATAATAATACTGAGAAACTATAGTTTGTGAATCATAATTCTTGTTAAAATTGAAAGATTCATGCTGGAGCAGAAAATCATGAAAAGAGCTACACCTAACCCAAATGTCTGATAGGAAGAGAGATTGTTAATATACATAAAAAAAATCTGAAACAAAAGAAAAGTTATGAAACTCTGTGTATGAACTTTGAATATTTTTAATATTTTATGAGGATTCTTATGGTTCAGTTCACTCTATCTCTATTCTGTCCAAATTACACTATCACTCTTACTCTCTGAAAGTGGACTAAATTTGTTTTTCTAAGAAAATCATGGACCTCATGAGAATTTGAAAAGTATAAGTGTTACTACTTAGAAAAATTTTACCACGATTTGCTGTCTCTAGATAAGAAATTATGTGTGTGTGTGTGTGTGTGTAGAAGAGAAATTCAATGACTATAAATAACATATTTGGAACAACTGCATAGTTTTGATATGGACTACAGCATATTAGATAAAAGTAATGTGCTCATCTTATATTTCTTGAATAGTTTGATAACTATAGTTGTGTAGAAAATATGTTCTTAGGGGATAGGTGCTGAAGTGTTTAGGGTATGTAGTATGGTATCTACAACTTTCAAATGTGTATGTGTGTGTAATGGGGGGATGACAAACTTAATTGGTGGATCTGGGTAAAAGGTATATGAGTGTTCTTTTCGCTTATTTGACAAACTCTGCAGGCATCTCAGTGTACATATCTACCAGGTTTCCTAGATCAAGAAATAATGAAATGTCTCACTCCTTTGTCAAATTGAAAAACACTGCTTTCTCTTTCAATACACATATTTAATCAGTGCTCAATTGCTGCAGATTTTTAGCTCTTAAATGTGTTCAAATACATCTGCTTCTCTCAAAGCCTATACCATGTTTTATACTAACATCATCTCTGACAAATACGTAACCTTGTACAACCATGTTCAATTTCCCTTATGAAAGCAAGAATAATCTTGCTAAAATATAAAATATAATGATGTCACTACCCTTTAAATGCTTTCAGTGGCTTCCTGTGATCCTCAGTACAAATCCCTTAAGGCAAATTTTAAGAGCTCTGA
This sequence comes from Pongo abelii, assembly GCF_028885655.2. NCBI lineage: Eukaryota > Metazoa > Chordata > Mammalia > Primates > Hominidae > Pongo > Pongo abelii. The sequence continues at coordinate 143,163,440 of NC_071990.2, forward strand.
TCTGTAATTTATCTTTGGCCTTCAGTGGAATGCTTGGCTCTTTGTTGTTGCTCAATTTCTTCATTCTAACTGAAGTTATTTTCCTGCCATCTTCCTCTGCAAATTCTTTTAATTTCTTGAATTCTCAGATGAGATGTCACTCCCTTCAAAAATTCTTCATGAGCTCGAAGACTGTGCTTCTCATATAGTATAGTACTGTACTATCTAAATGAGTACTCCTGCATGTACCCCACAGTCCCTGTACTCACTCATCTTCCTGCATGATAATCTCCAGCTGTGCTTCCTGTCCTTTAGCACAGAAGTCCCCAGTCTTTTTGACACCAGGGACTAGTTTCATGGAAGACAATTTTTCCACGAATGGTGGGGAGAGGGGGTTGGATTCGGGATGAAACTTCCACCTCAGATCATCAGGCATTAGATTCTCATAAGGAGTGTAGAATCTAGATCCCTCACACGTGCAGTTCGCAATAAGGTTCATACTCCTATGAAAATCTAATGCTGCTGTTGATCTGACAGAAGGCAGAGGTGCTCGGGGTAATGCTCACTCACTGCTCACCTTCTACTGTGTGGGAAGGTTCCTAACAGGCAGTGGCCCCCAGGTATTGGAGACCCCTGCTTTAGCAGATATTACATCTTTCCTAACTGTGTACACCACCATCTGAATGAGTGACTAAAACATGGTACACTCTCCATAGATAATTGTCAAATAATTATTGTTTGGACTATACAGTGGAACTATTTTGTAATTGAAAATTTATAAATTCACTTTCAATGTTATAATAGGGCCACTCAAAGCTGCTAGATGACCGGTGAGGAAGAAGTAAGTATTCTATGATTTCTAAGAGAAAGGAAAATATAGGCAGTTCAGTCTATTTGGATCTCAGATATAACTTTTGTTAATTTCATTATCCTTGAAAGGGGGTCTTACTAGGTGAGAGAAAATGGGGAGGAAAAATATTAAAATAATCTATAGGAACAGAATCTATAGGAACAGAAAACATATCAGTAGTTGCCTGTCTGGAGGGGTGGAATTGACTGAGATGGCACAAGAGCAACAGAAATGTTCTATTTCTTTATTGTGTGGTTGTTACAAAGATGTATAAATTCGTCAAAACTCATCAAAATATATACTTGAAAGTGGTACATTATACTTTAATTATGTTGATTTTTTAAATGCTTCAGTAATTTAAACATCTCCTCAATAACATTTTCAGCAGAGAAATTGTTCAACAGTTTTTGCTGTTGGAGAAAATGCTATGAGATAATATTATTTAACATTTCTAAATAGTAGAAATAATGCTGAAATCAGTTTAAAGAGCTTTTTTATGGTAGTTTGTATATAAAAGGAAATTAATGGGTCCTACACTAATTTTATTCAGTGATTAAATCACCAAACTACTGATCTTTCCCTTGCTTATTCATAGACCGTCAGGTAATTAGGACTGTCTCTACTATATCATCTGCCAGCTGTGAGGAGAATGAGAACAATAGTTATTCAGTTCAGTGGAATCATTATCATTCATATAGGAAAACAGGACCTTTGTAATTGTTAACAACAGGGCTAGATATATTTCTTTTCCATTTTCACTGTACTTATTAAATAAAAAGCCATTAGCCAACCAAAGACTTAGATGTCTATGTGCGTATACAATTAATTAATTCTAATTTTTTTAATAGGACTATCTATTATTATTGTAGCACTGGAGTAATTTTAAGGAATAACAAAAAAATCAAGCAGGCTTTAATTCTAATATCAAGATATCTTACAGAAATATCTTTCTTAAACATACACCAATCTTTATATTAAAAATCACAGTTAAGTGTCTAATAAATACCATATCAAATCAAATTGAGTAAAGCAAAGAGAGTCACCCACAGTTTTGGGCCTCTTAAACTAAAAATACTCTTTCCTCTATTGCTTCAACTTCAACTCTGTTGAAAACACACACATGTATACAAACTTTAACACACAATTGGGAAATATTAATGGAAAAATAAAACACGAATATTAATACCTATGAGACAAATAAGTAATGGTGTATAATAGGAGAAAGTGAGGTGGAATTAACTGAAAACATTTTTTTTTAGTTGAGGTACAAGTTACATAATACAAAATGCAAAGATCTTAAGTGTTTCAGATAGTGAGGATTTTTTGTTTGTTTGTTTTTACTTTTGTTTTGAGACAGGGTCTCCTTCTGTCACCTAGGCTGAAGTGTAGTAAGTGCAGTGGCACAATCTCAGGTCACTGCAATCTCCACCTCCTGGACTCAAGCAATCCTCAGATCTCAGCCCCCCAAGTAGCCAGGACTACCGGTGTGCACCACCACGCCTGGGAAATTTTTGTTTTTTTAACAGAGACGGGGTTTCACCATGTTGCCCAGGCTGGTCTGGAACTCCTAGACTCAAGCCATCTGCCTGTCTTGGTCTCCCAAAGTATCAGGATGCCAGTTAATGAGTTTTAATACTTGAATGAGCACATACATCCACCACCCAAAACATTACAGAGCATATTCTCATCACTCAAAGAGTCCTCTGTGACACCTTCCAGTAAATTATTCACTCTGAGATGACAAATTTCTGATAACTACCACAATAGATTAGCTTTGCCTCTTGTTAGAATTTGTATAAATGAAATTACAAGGTACATATTTTCTCATGCCTTTGAGTTTTTTCACCCAACAAAATGTATTTGAGGTTTATAGTCTATAGTGGTTGTATCAATAGTGAGCCTAGTGCTTACAGTATCCTTTTATTATCTCTTCAATGTATGTAGAATATGTTGATCCTGATATTTGTATGTTTTACTTTTAACATCATGGAGAGTCTTACTATGGCCTTATCAATTTTATTAATCTCATCAAATATCAATGTCAATTTAATCTTTAAAAACTGAATCTCAATTATTTTATATCATTGATTTCTACCCATATTTCTGTGATGGCCTGTCTTTAGATTCAATTTGCTTTTCTTTCCGCAGCTTCTTAAATTGGAAGCTTAGATAAATAATTTTTATTTTCTGATATTAGGTATTTTCACTTAAAAGTTAATTATTAACATGACAAATTTCTATTAACTACAGCCTAACTTCAACCCAGAGATTTATGTTATGTTTCCCTTATTATTCAGTTCACAACATTTTCTAAATTCTCTCATAATTTTTTATCATAGTATTTTATAAGCAAATTTGTAAATTTTAACATACTTAGGAATTTTATTAATACCTTGTTATAAATTACTTCTAATTTAATGCTATAATCATCACAGAACATATGTTTTTATTTTTTAGGCTCACTGCTCACATAAATAGCATACCTTTTTCATTATCTTGTTTCTTTTTATTTTTTGAGACTGAGTTTTTGCTCTTGTCGCCCAGGCTGGAGTGTAATGGAGTAAGATCTAGGCTCACTGCAACCTCTGCCTCCCAGGCTCAAGCAATTCTTCTGCCTCAGCCTCCTGAGTAGCTGAGATTACAGGTGCCTGCCACCACGACCAACTAATTTTTGTATTTTTAGTAGAGATGGGGTTTTGCCATGTTGGCCAGGCTGGTATCGAACTCCTGACCTCAAGTGATCCACCCACCTCGGCCTCCCAAAGTGCTGGGATTACAGACGTGAGCCGCCGCACCCGGCCCACGATCTTATTTCTGCCTGTCCTATACATGTGACACACACACACACATTTATTTATTTTTCTAGTGCATGTCATTCTTTTTTCCAGTAGTGTTATTTCCAATCAACCTGAAGACTTTCTTTTAGCATGTCTTTTAGGGGTGGTTGGAGACTAATTCGCACAGCTTTCTTTTGTAAGAAAATATTTTAACTTTTCCCTTCATTTTTTGAACGTTTTAATTAATGGAACAAGTTTGGCTTTGTAGAAAGAACGAGCAGACAGTACAGAGTTTCCAGGTGCCCTCTTCCTACCCCATCTGCATATTGTTTTTTGATTCATTTTCTGTTCAGATCTTTTGCCTATTTCTTAATTGCAGTGTTTGTTTTCTTTTTGTTGAGTTTTAAGAACGTTTTGTATAGTTCACACACCAGTCTTTTATCAAGATATGTGTTTTCCCTTTATTTATTTATAAAGGATGTTTTGCATGGATATCAAATCTTTTTTAAGGACAAAGATAGGTTGTCCTTTTCTCCAGCATTTTACAGATGCCATACGTCTTTGATGAGAAGTCAACCATCATTTGTATCATGATCTCCCCTGTGCAATGTGTTTATAGCCGTTCTGTCAACTTTCAGTACTTTCTGTCTTTGGTTTTCAATGGGTAGACTATGATGTTTCTAGTTGTTGTTTATTCTTTTTTAACTCAAAGTTCACTAAATTTCTTAGAATTTGAGCTCGACATATTTAACAATTTTTGGAAATTTTCCTCCATTTTTACTTCAATTTAATCTGGTCTTTTCTTTATCTCCACTTTCTACAGCTCCAATGACACATATGTGGCACTGCTTGATATAGTCCCATATATCTTGGGCATCTAATTTATTTTTAAGTTTAATTTTTACTTTATTTATTTTGAATAATTTTAATGAATCCATATTCAAGCTCTCTGTACTACATTTCAGCTGAATCTAGTCTGTTATTAATCCTATTTTTTTTCTGACATTGCATGTTTTCCTTAACATTTCTATTTAACTCCTTTTCATGGTTTCCACCTATCTGCTAATACTCCCTGACTCTTTATGCATGCTGTTTACCTTTGCCATTAGATTATTTGACATCATCATTATACATGTAAAGCTTCTCTCTGATTGTTCCACAATCTGGCTCATTTTTGTTTTTGCTTGTATTGACTGTTTTGTCATTTGACCATGACAAAACATCATCATCATAGCGTTTACATTTTCCCCTTAATGTTTTATTGTAAGCATGAAATTTTATGTAAGAGAATTCTTTAACCTATAATAAAATAATTACTGCCAGAAAATAACACTCTCCTTTTCATCAGGCCACTAGTATTAGAATTAGAATTTAAACTTGAGTTAGACTTAGTTCACCACTGACTCTCAGTATTTAAGTATGGCATCAGGTGTTTATTCTCATTTTTAAATCTTTGAAGACATCTCTTACATCTCCAGTTCCAGCCTCACATTTTATTATTTAGGTGATCTCATGTCACCCTGCTACCGTGCTTGAGTCTTCAGAGGATCATTTTGCTTCAAACAGTATAGGCCTGAGGGAGATTTACCTACCTCTCTTGTCCTGCCCTTAGCCTTCCACTGATGGCTTCTTTGTACTCAATGCAGGCACAGAGTATCTCTGAAATACTTTTCTCACCTTTCCTTCTCATCTCCCTTCAGAGGATGTCTGCAAAACCTGTAAAGGTCTAGGGCACCTTGAAGGAATTTATTTCTTTATCTCAGCTCTCCTTACCTTCTCCCTTTTTAGTCAGAATCTGTAACACTGTCATCCACTCTCATCGAAGGCCCACTTTAGAGGTTTTTTTTTTTTTTTTTCTAGCCTGCTACACAGTCAGGCTTCAGTAGGCCCTGCCTTTACTAGAGGAAGGTCCCATGTCTGTCCCTCAGATGGGATCTGTCTCATTCTTAACAAGGCCATACCTATGTACTCAATGAGGGACCATAAGAAAGAATTCACTAGTGTTTGCAGACTTTCTTTAGCTGACCCACTTCTGACCAAAAACTAAACAACAATTTGTAGGGCAAAAATGCTGATCTGGGAAAACATTATTTGCTCTTTTGCTACCCTTTGAAATGAGAGCTTTTATATTGGTTGCTACCTCAACATTCATAATTTTACAATATCTAAACATATAAATGTGTTAATCAGTAATTTATATTTTTTCCTTATTGTAAAATAAAAATACAGAGGAACTATTAGGGATGTGTACAGGCCACAAACATAGCAGAGACCAACTATAGAGATGGAGATATACAACATTTAGCTTTCTAAGGCATAAAGGCAAACATTTTAACAGAGTGATTGGGAGAGGCCTCCCCAGGGAGGAGACATATATTGGGAGATTTTTTCTATTTTTTCTATTTATTTATATTCTATAATTTTTACTAATATTTATATGGAATTAAGTTCACAAATTTTAAATGTGCAGCTTGAGAAATTTTTATAATTGTGTCTAATCATGAAGACATCACAGATATTAAAACTCTAAAAAAGTTTTTTGATGTCCCTTTACATCCAGTCCTCACCCCACAACCACCACCTCAGACAAAGCCCATCTGCTTTCTTTCACAAAGTTGTGTTTTTTCCAGAATTTCATATAAGCAGATTCACACATAGTATTTTCAGTTTGATTTCTTTAACTTATCATGATGTTTTTGAGATTGATTAATGTTGCTGCATTATTTCTGTGTAGTATTTTATGGGACAGACATACAAAACATGTGTATGCATTCACAAATGAATGGAAATTTGTGTTGCCTCTGGATTTTGATAATTTTGAATAATGTTATTGTGAACGCTTATGTTCATGTTTTTCTGTGGATGTATATTTTTATTTCTCTTACGTAAATATCTGCAAGTGAAGCTGCTTTGTCCTTTGGATATGTGTGTATTTCACTTTATAAGATAATGCCATATTCTTTTCTAAAGGAAGTTGTACCTTTCTTCATTCCCATCAGCAATGTATGAAATTTCCAGTTACTACAAATTCCCTGCAACACTAGATAATATTATTTTTTGTTTAGTCATTTTAGTTGGTGTGTTGTGATATTCACTTGTGGTATGAATTTGCATCTTTCTGATGTGTTAAATTATTTGTACATTTTCACTTAGATTGTTTTCTTATTACTGACTGTAGATAAAAACACTTGGTTTGAATATATTCTTCTTAAAAAATGTTTTTCTTCTAGTATCTGTCTTGGCTTTGTTTCTTTCTTTTGTTTTTGTTTTAAATATGTCTTTTCCTAGCAAATATATTTCTATTCCTGAAGTCCATTTTATTTCTTTAATTTCTGCTTGTGTATATAGTGGCCTGTTTAAAAACTATTGTTAATCAAATGTAACAGAGATTTTCTTCTGTGTTTTCGCCTAAAACTTGAATAGTTTGAGCATATTAACTTAGACCTGTAATACTTGTTAAGATAATTTTTATATAGAGAGTAAGATAAGACTTGAAATTTCAAGACTTGAAATTTTATATAGAGAGTAAGATAAGACTTGAATATCACGCAGATATTCAGTTGTTCAAATAGCATTTTATGAAAAGATTATCTTTCTCCATTACATTATTTTGGCACCTTTGCCAAAAGTCAGTTGGCCATTGACTACATGAGGGCAGAATATTTACAGATTTTGTATTCTGTTCCATTTATCTATATAGCTATGATTATGGCTATACCAATCTGTCTTGATTCCGGTAGCTTTTATAATAAATCTTAAAATTAGATAAAGTATTCTAATTTTGTTGTTCTTGTTCAAAAGTGGTTTAGCTATTCTAGTTATTTTGTAAATTTTAAAATTAATTTGTAAATTTACTCAAAAATGCCTTTAGGATTTCATATTTTATTTTTTCAAGAAATTCGTCCATAATCTGGAGTAACCAATTTATTGGCATAGATTTGTCTTCCGTATTGAATGGGACCCATATTACCCTTCCAATTTTGAATGGCCTATAATAATGACACTTCTTTCACGTCTGATAGGGGTAACTGATGTTTCTTTCTGTCCATTTTTCCTAATCTTTAGATATCTAATAATGTTAGTGATTTTTTTAGAAAAAAGAATTATCTTTTGATTATATTAATTTGTTTGTTGCTTTTCTTTTTACTATTTCAGTAATTTCTGCATAGGCCTTTTCTATTTCTGTCTTTCTGTTGGCTGAGGGTTTTCATCTAGTTTTTTTCTAGTTTAAGTGCACTTTATAAAATTTGAAAACCTTCTCTTCTAACATAGAATTTAAAGCTATAACATTTCCCACTATGTACAAGTTTGGTTATGTTGAACTTTTTTTTATCATTTAGTTCAAAATATTTTCTAGTTTCTCTTATAATTTTTTTGACAAACATTTTGAATTCCAAATGTTAGGGAATTTTTTATTTATTTTACTATTAGTATCTAATTTTATTGACCTGTAATGAGAGAAAAAATATTATATGATGTTTTTATTTTAATTGGTCAAATACTCTATAATTTAAGAATTTGTTTTTTTCTTTGACCTGTGGATTATTTAGAAATGTATTGAGTTTTTGAATATTTAGACCTTTTCTAGGTTGTTAAATTGTATTTTATTGACTTTTATGTTCATTTCCTTTTGGTCAGAGAATACATTTTGCACAATTTGAATACTTTTCATTTATTGGACTTATTTTATCACTCAGAATATAATCCATCTTAAATGTTCTGCATGCACTTGGGAAAAATGTGTATTCTGTTGGTGCTAGCTGGAGTTTTCTATAAATAGCAATTATTACAGGTAGATGATAATGTTATTCAACTCTTCTATATACTTTATGAGTTTCTGTCTTCCTGTTGAATCAATTATTGAGAAGTTGTTGAAAACTATAATTGTGAATTTGTCCATTTCTCTTTTCAGCTCCATTAGTTTTGTTTCATATATTCTGAAGCTTTGTTATGAGGTTTATAAACTGTTCAGGTTTTAACACCATCTAGATAAATCGAACTCATTATGAAATGACACTCTCGAACCCTGATAAATTTCATATAACCAATCTAGTCTTATTTTCAACAGTTTAACAGTTGACTGTCAGCGTGGTATAGCTTTTCCATTTAAAAAATTTTAACTAATTTGTGCCTTTATATTTTAAGTGCTTTTTGGGCAGAGGGCAGCATATATTTGGGTTTTTTTTATTAGTTCAGTCTAAAATATGTGATTTTAAATTGGCGTTTTTAGACCACTTACATTTAATATGATCACCAGGTTGTGCTTAAGTCTACCATCTTGATATTAGCTGATAAATATTATGTTTTCAGCTTGCTTATATATAATAATAGTATACTGTAATACTATAATAAATAGTTAGACAAGTAGGCACATAGATAGACAAGTAGATGTTAGTTAGACAAGTAGATATTCAGAGAAGAACTATTCATTTATCTATATAATTTAAATAATGAAAATATACAAGGTGAATATGTATTTAAATTTTATTCATTCACCTACATTGTGTAAGGTGATTTTTGCAGATAAGAAAACCAAGGCTCTTGAAAAAAATATATGACTATCAAGTTCATAGAGATACAGAAGTGGTTCTGATACTTAAATCCAAGGCCAGTGATGATACATTTTGCATTACTTTTATCATATTATTATCATATGTGCTATAGGAATTAGTATTTATACTGTTAGTTTTCAACGTACTTAGAAATATCCATTTGATAAAAGGTTAGAGATGATAGTAAAGATTGTACTAAATGAAGTTATTTTACATATACATTTTTATCAATCTATAAAAGTCTAGGATTTTAATTAGCATAGCGCTTGTAAAATTGTCAAAGGATTCACAGCCAGGCGCTGTGGCTTATGCCTGTAATCCTAGCACTTTGGGAGGCCAAGTCGGGCAGATCAGGAGGTCAGAAGATCAAGACCATCCTGGCTAACAAAATGAAACCCCATCTCTACTAAAAATACAAAAATTAGCCAGGGGTTGTGACACGCACTTGTAGTCCGAGCTACTCGGAGGCTGAGGCAAGAGAATCGCTTGAACCCAGGAGGCGGAAGTTGCAATTAGCTGAGATCACGCCACTGCACTCCAGCCTGGGCAACAGAGTGAGACTCCATCGCAAAAAAAAAAAAAAAAAAAAAAAATCAAAGGATTCACTGTTTTGGTAGAGATAGGAATGTAAATATGAATATACTTATGAGAAATGATTTGAACTTCAAAAAGCAGAATCTATAGTATAGGAATGACCAGTTCAATAACAAAACAACAAATGAAATATTTAAGAACATGAAAACCTAATCCCAATTGTCATAATAATTTTCACGTGACCATGAAAATACAAACACCAAAGTAGTAAACATGTTAAAATATTCAGATACAAATATACGGCAAAGGCAGCTCACTACCACAACCTGTATGAGGAGATTGACTTAGAAACCAGTTTAGACAAGTGTACAGACTCACTTACACTGACATTTGAAGGTTTCATTTTTGTTCTCCTAATGTTTCTTTCCCTTTAAATATACTTTTCATCTGATCGTAAAAGTAAGCTCACACACCCAAACAGGGTAGAGACAACATCAGAAGCAAAGCCTTGACTAATTTCCATAAATTCAATAATCTCACTAGATTTATTTGTTCCAAAATGAATGACATTATATCTGGTACATTATAGACACAGTTTTCATCATAATGTAATTCAGATGATAAGATTTTGGCCAGAAAAAAAGACAAAAGAGAGAAACAGAAAGAAAAATAGTGGGATATGCATTGAGCTTTAGTGCATTATTCCTGTGCTCTAAACACTACTTTCAAGGCTGAAAATCTGTAGCATGTTTTTTAAACTGAGTCTGTACTTCTTGTACATCAACAAAATCCTGGGACCTCTAGTTTCAAATTTTATGTAAACAACTCATGAGAACGTAGACAGAGAGTATGTCATATCTTGGTTTGTTGACCAATTCATATTACTGAAAATTAAACTGCACCACAATTTAAAAAGTGATCACCATATACTTTGATGTAGGCAGTGGAAGGTTAAATTTACAATTGTTCTTTGCTACTCAGGAAAAGGAAATCAGGATGCTAAGCAAGACTATCAGAGGGTTGGTGTCCCAGTTTAAAGCCAGATGGATGTTGGGTAAAACTATAAAAATAGAAACTGCCTTAGGACAATAATGGAAGTGTACAACATTGTCTCTCAAGGTGACCAGGATATCTGTTTCTCAGTACAGGATCCTATGAGAGAATGGTGCTAAAATGTGCTATATGGATGAGGAATTTCTCTCTCATGCTCGTGACTCATTCAGTTTCTTTCTCCATTTCAAAGGGAACAACAGGCATCAGTTAACGTTTACTGGCAGTACAAGATTATTATTAATAACTAGCCACAGTGAAATAAATTATTATAATTCTGAATTACAAAGATTGGAACAAAATATTTTCATAGTTACTAGTGGAAATTCTATTCATCAATATTATAGAAAACATTAAAAGTTATATTTTAATCTTTATTCCTCTTCCTAGGTTCCATAAGACACCACAATTCCTCTTTTTTTCTCTTCTTTTTCTTATTTATTCTCTAAATAATCTTAATGCTATTAATGTAAATTTAGCTTGTACTATAACTTAAAAAAAAAATTTGTGAACACAATCAAAAAAACATAATGAATCTCAGAGACGTAAACAGCTGTAAATACTGTGACCCCCAGTATTATAACAATGACAACAAAACTTGGATAAACTGCAAATTATAGTATTTTCTAAAGCCAACCAGAGAATTGAGGTCTCAGGGCAACCAAATAACCATAAATCTAGAGAAAGATACCTGCTTGCACAGACAAACAGGATCCAAACTTTTGCTCAGATGCTGCAGACATCACTGGACTTTACAGAAGTAAATAAGAAAATATAGCTGACTTAAAAAAAAACTGCTAAACACTAAATATGAAACCTCCAGAGGCCACAGATACAAGGAGGTCTGCATCTTTTTGCTTGCCTTCTTCCCATGATCCCCACTAGGTATTTTGGGGCTTATGAGGAAGAATTTTTAGGGAGCTTTTCTTTTGATATTAGTTGAAAGGAGGAACTGCAATCATTACCAATATAAAACAGGCCTGTCTCCTCTACTTATTTTATGGACCACATGCCTTTACATGAAGGTTGGGCACAGGTACAAGTAGGGGAAGGAAAGTGAAAAAAAAAATCTGCCTACCAAAAGGCAGAAATATTTACTATGCCTAGCACCACAACTGAAGGAAGTACATGTGTAAATGTGCCCTGAGAGCCAGTTCCTAAGATGGAGGATTCATCAGAACATAGAATTGGACTCTAGCAGAGACCCCACCATCAGGCCAACTAGTATTGATTAAAAATAATAGGAGAGTACAGCTGGGAGAGTTGAAGGAGAAAGATTGTATCTGGGGAAAAAGGAAGACGCACCTTCAGGAGGGAAGCAGAAATTCAGAAAATGACCTCTGAAACCCAGTCTCCACCCTAAACCAAATATCACTAGAAGAACTTTAATCCTGTGGTATGCTGAGAATATGCATAAGAACAACACATCATAACTCAGTGCAGCTACTGAGCTAAGCTAAGCTAAAGGCTTAGCAGAAGGAATGGTGCACTCACTAATCTTCAAGCATAAAAATCATTTACGTTAGTATCTACTATCTTATGCAAGACATAGCCGGGTGTGGTGGTGGGTGCCTGTAATCCCAGCTCCTCCAGAGGCTGAGGCAGGAGAATCGCTTGAACCCAGGATGTGGAGGCTGCAGTGTGCTAAGATTGCACTATTGCACTCCAGCCTGGGCAATAAGAGTGAAAATCCATCTTGGGAAAAACAAACAAACAAACAAAGACCAACCAAACAAACAAAAATACAGCCAGAAAAAGCATACACTGAAAGAGAACAAGCACTTAAAATAACTGTGACTGAAAAAGGAACAAAGGACAAATAAAAAATAGGAACTGCTAACAAGATGATAGATTTTAAAACAAGAATTCCTATAATAAATGTAAATGTCAGTGGTCTCCACAAACCAGTTAAAAGACAAAGATCATCAATAGAAGTATAACAAATCTATATGATACGAGGATCTAATAAAAAAGAAACGTTGAAAGTGAAAGGAGAAAATTATAACATGCAAACATTGATTAAAATAAAGCTATATATCTACAGAAAAAAAATTAATGGACTTCCAAACAGGAAATACTGTCAGTGTTAAGTCAGCACATTACATCATAATAAAGGAGTAAATTATCTGAAAAGACATAATAATCCCAGACATGTACACACTGAACAAATCTTCAAAATGCATTAGGTAAAAATTCCTATTTTTATTTTATGTTCTATTTAAAAAAAAAAACCAAAAACCCAATGCATTAGTCTGTCCTCATACTGCTACTAAAGACATACCCAAGTCTGGGTGATTTTTAAAGGAAAGAGGTTTAATTTGACTCACAGTTCAGAAAACTCGGGAGTCCTCAGGAAGCTTACAATCATGGCAGAAAAAGAAGCAAACACATCCTTCTTCACATGATGGCAGGAAGGAGAAGTGCAGAGTTAAGCAGGAGAAAAGCCCCTTATAAAACCATCAGATCTCAAGAGAACTCAGTATCGTGAGAACAGGATGGAGGTAACCACCCCCATGATTCAATTACCTTTCACCAGGTCTCTCCCATGATACATGGGGATTATGGGAACTACAATGCAAGATGAGAATTAGGTGGGGACACAGCCAAACAACATCACCAAGACCTGGAAGGTTGCACTGGTAAAATCTACCAAACATTTAATAAAGTAGTCATTAAGTGAAATAAAATAGAGAAAGTCAAATGCCACATGTTCTCACTTGTACTTGGGAGCTAAATAATATATACACATGCACAGAATGTGGAATAATAGACATCTGAAGGATGAGAGGGTGAGAGGGGAGTGAGGAATGAGAGAGTACTTGATGGGTATAATGTACACTACGAGGACAATGGTTGCACTAAAAGTGTAGACTTCACCAGTATGCAATATATCCATGTACTAAAACCACACTTGTGCCCCCTAAATTTATACAAATAAAAAAAAATAGGAAAAGAGCTTATGATGCATCTTGTCAAAAGGAATATTATCGATTCGACAGATCACTTCCAGTGAATAGAAGAGGAGGCAACAGTTGATACCAGTATTGTTCTAATACCAAAATAAGACAAAACTATAAGAACAGAAGACAAATAGACATCATGAGCATAGATACAAAAATTTTTAACAAAATATTACTAAATTGAATTCAGCAATATATGAAAATGATAATAAATTATGACCACATGGAGTTCACTCAGGAATATGACTGAATTATTACTTGAAAATTAATCAATGTTATTTGACATATTTATGCAGTATATGAGAAAAATACCATTTGATTATTTTAATAGATATAGAAAAATCTTTTAACAAAATTCAACAAAATTTTCATTCCTGTGAAAAGGAAAGAAAAATATCACTTTTAGCAACCTAGAATTTCTTTTCTTTTCTTTCTTTTTTTTTTCTTTTAGACAGGGTCTGGCTCTGTCACCCAGGCTGGAGTGCAGTGGTGCACTCTCGACTCACTGCAATCTCTGCCTCTTTGCCTCCTGGGTTCAAGCAATCCTCCCACCTCAGCCTCCCAGGTAGCTGGGACTACAGACATGCGCCACAACACCCAGCTAATTTTTGTATTTTTTGTAGAGATAGGGTTGTTTCGCCGTGTTGGCCAAGCTGATCTTGAACTCCTGAGCTCAAGCAATCCACTTGCCTTGGCCACCCAAAGTGCTGGGATTACAAGCATGAGCCACCATGCCTGGCCAAGAAAGAAATTTATTTAACCTAATAAATGAGATCTATAAAGAACATATAGCTAACATTATAAGTAATGGTGAGAGAATGAATGTTTTAAACTCAAGATAGAAATAGAGTAAAAATGTGCTCTCTCACCACTACTATTTAACATCACGCTGGAAAACATAGTGCAATAAGGCAAGGAAAAAAGATGAAAGGCATATAGATTAGAAAAGAGAAATAAAACTTTCTATTCAAATGTGACATGATTTTCTAGGTGAAATATAACTAGGAATCTATTTTAAAAGCTCCTAGAAGTAACGTGTGCATAATAGGGACAATGAATAAAAGGTCAGTATGAATGAGTCAATCATACGCTTATACACCAGCAATGAACAACTGGAACATTTTAGTAATTAAAATGAAATACTATTTCTGATAGCACCCAAAACATATAAATGTACTTTATGTATTTATATACATAAAATATGTATATCTGACAAAATTGCTCTATATTATTGTTTAATGCAGGTATATCATTTCATCTTTATGTCTGTATTTTATTCCACTAGTACTGCACATTTTATTTTTTAAACATGGAAATGGATAAAAAATTAAATAAAAATCACAAATATTCCCATCTCCTAGAAATAACCCATATTAATATTCCATAAGACTTTTTAATATTTTAAGAAATAGAATATGAAAAGCATACATCTATATACATACATACACACCTATCCTGTATCATTTATATAATTTGCTACAAAAAAGCTCCAGAAAATTGTTAGTAGTTTTAATATCCAAGGAGTCATATTACAGGTAATTTTTAAATATATTTTGCCAACTTTTCATGAAATGAATGTTTTTATTGTATAAGAAAAATATAATATAGAATACTTTAAACACATTTCTATATTTAAATTATTTACTTACTTATTTTTTATTAAAAACATTATACCAAAAGCAGATTTTCCTATTATACATGTACATTAAAACTATTTTTTTTCTATTTTAGTGATACCATATTGAATAGCCTTCTAGTGTTTCTGCTTTATTTCTTTAGGATAAGTTTCTAGAATTTGAAATAATACATAAATAGGGATGAAGATATTTCAGGCCCTGATGCACATTGTCAAATGATCTTCCACAAATGATCATATTAACATAAATCTTCCCTTGTACTTAGACTGTTTTCTAAAACAAAATTTACTGATGCATCATTTGTAAATATTTATATGTTCAAATTTTACGTATATACTTTAAGGTATATATTTAATTTCCATGAAGTCCAGTTTATCATTTTGTTGATTCATGATTCTTTGGCCTAAGATATGGTCAATTATAAAAGAATAGGCTCCCAAGTATTTTTGTTTGTTTTTTATAAATATTACAATTTTAGCCTTTGTGTTCATGTCTGTGATCCATACTAGGTTAAATTATTGTGTATAACATAAGGTAAAAGTAAAGATTCTCTGTTTAAAATATTTGTAGATATCTAGTTTTTTTCTGCATCAGTTATTGAAAAGATTATCCTTCCTTCCTTGTAACTTCCTCACTACCTTGGTCAAAAATTGATTGACATAGATGTGTCAATGATTGTTAATATTATAGTAAATTCTAAAACCAGCCAAATTATGCCCTAGAAATGTGGTCATTTATTGCTTCGAAATTGATTTGGATATTTTAAAACATTTGTATTGTCATACATATTTTTGACAAGTTAGTTTTTCTACAAAGAAACAAAATATCTACTGATTTCCATTGTGTTGGATCCACAGGTCACCTGGTGTAAAATTGCCACATTTAAATGTTCCAACACAGGAACATGGGAAAAGTATCCATTTACTTAGGCCATCCTTAATTACTCTAATGAGTTACAGATTTCATTGTAAAATTGTTAAACAACCTTTATTAATTGTATCCAACAATACTTCATGTTTTGATGTTTTTGATAATGGTATTGTTCATTTTCAAAAATTGTGTCTCTCGCTGAGATATAGTCAAAGAAATGATTTTTTAAATTGCTCCTGTGTTCTGTGGCCTTGCTAAAGGCAGTTATTAGTTCCAGCAGCCTTTATTAGATTTCTTAGACTTTTTCCATATACAATTGTGTCTTTTGCAAATAAAGGTTATTTACTTCTTTCTTTTCAAGTGTATACCTAGGTTTCTTTTTTTCTTGCCTTATTTCACTAGCTAGAATAATCAGTTCAATATTGAATAGAAATAGCAAGAGTAAACATTCTTGGCTTTTTCCTGACAACAGAGAAAAATTCATTTAAGTCTTTTTTGTGTGCATTCCATTTCTTTCTTTTCCGTTTATATTATCATTTACATATCTGTACAAAAATATAATAGCTCTTTTAAACTTATTTTTTGCTAGTTCCATCATCTTTAACATTTTGGGGTCTATTTTTGTTGGGTTTTAAAAAAATGACTGATTTTGAGTCACAATATTCTGCTACTTGGCAAGCTTAGAGATATTTATTTATTTATTTATTTATTTAATTTCAGTAGGTTTTTGGGGAACAGGTCGCGTTTGGTTAAATGAATAATTTCTTTAGTGGCGACTTCTGGGATTTCGGTGCACCAATCACCGATCAGTGTACACTGTACCCAATGTGTAGTCTTTTATCCTTCATTCCCCTCCTACTTTTCCCCTCAAGTCCCCAAAGTCCATTATATCATTTTTATGCTTTTGTGTCCTCATAGCTTAGCTCCCACTTATGAGTGAGAACATACAATGTTTGGTTTTCCATTCCTGAGTTACTTCACTTAGATTAGTGGTCTCCAATCCCATTCAGGTTGCTGTGAATGTCATTATTTTGTATCTTTTTATGGCTGAGTTGTATTCCGTGGTATTTATCTTTTCAAATAACCAACTTTTAAAATTCATTACCTTTTGTATGTTTGTTTGTTTTTTTCAATTACCTTTACTTCTGCTCTGATCTTGGTGATATCTTTTCTTCTGCTGGGTTTGAGTTTGGTTTATTCTTGTTTCTCTGGTTCCTTGAGGTATGACCTTAGATTGTCTATTTGTGCTCTTTCAGACTTTTTAATGTAGGCATTTAATGCTATGAACTTTCCTTTTAGCACCACTTTTGCTGTGTCCCAGCGTTTTGATAAGTTGTTTCATTGTTATCATTCAGTTCAAAGAAGTTTTTTAATTTCCATCTTGATTTCAGTGTTGACCCAGTGATCATTCAGGAGCAGGTTAGTTAATTTCCATGTATTTGCATGGTTTTGAGCCTTCCTTTTGGAGTTAATTTCCAATTTTATTCCACCATAGTGTGAGAAATTACTTGATATAATTTCAGTTTTCTAAAATTTGTTAAGATTTGTTTTGTGGCCTATCATATGGTATATCTTGGAGAATGTTCACTGTGCTGTTGAATAGAATGTATATTCTGCAATTATTGGGTAGAATGTTTTGTAAATATCTGTTAAGTTTATTTGTTCTAGGGTATAGGGTTTAAATCTAGTTCCTTGATTCTAGTTTATTTTCTGACTTTCTGTTTTGATGATCTGTCTAGTGCTGTCAGTGGAGTACCGAAGTCCCCCATTATTACTCTGTTATTGTCTATCTCATTTCTTAGGTCTAGTAGTAATTGTTTTATAAATTTGGGAACTCCAGTGTTAGGTGCATTTATATTTAGGATTGTGATATTTTCCTGTTGAAGTAGTCCTTTTATCATTATATAATGTCCCCCTTTGTCTTTTTTAACTGCTGTTGCTTTAAAAATTGTTTTGTTTGATATAAGAATAGCTACTTCTGCTTGCTTTTGGTGTCCATTTGCATGGAATATCTTTTTTATCCCCTTTATTTTAAAGTATGTGATTCCTTATGTGTCAGGTGAGTCTCTTGAAGACAGCAGACATCTTGTTGGTGAGTTCTTATCCATTATGTGGTTCTGTATCTTTCAAGTGGAGCATTTAGGCCATTTACATTCAATGTTAGTATTGTGATATGAGGAACTATTCTATTCATTTTGCCATTTGTTGCCTGAATATCTTGTTTTTCTTCATTGTGTTACTGTTTTATAGGTCCCACAAGATTTATCATTTAAAAAGATTCCATTTTAGTGTATTTCAAGGATTTGTTTCAAGATGTAGTGCTCATTTTAGCAGTTCTTGTAGCACTGGCTTTGTATTGGTGAATTTTCGCAGCATTTGTTTGTCTGAAAAAGACCATATTTTTCCTTCATTTATGAAGCTTAGTTTTGCTGGCTACAAAATTCTTGGCTGATAATTGTTTCACTTAAGGAGGCTAAAGATAGGACTCCGATCCCTTCTAGCTTGTAAAGTTTCTGCTGGGACATCTACTGTTAATCTGATAGGTTTTTCTTTATAGGTTACCTGGTGCTTTTGCCTCACAACTATTAAGATTCTTTCCTTTGTCTTAACTTTAGATAACCGGATGACTACATGCCTAAGCAATAATCTTTTGGTGATGAATTTCCCAGGTGTTCTTTGAGCTTCTTGTATTTGGATGTCTAGATCTCTAGCAAGGTTGGGGAAGTTTTACTCAATTATTCCCTCAAATATGTTTTCCAAAGTTTTAGAGTTCTCTTCTTCCTTGGGAAGACCAATTATTCTTAGGTTTGGTCATTTAATATAATCCCAGACTTCTTGGAGGCTTTGTTCATTTCTTAAATTCTTTTTTCTTTGTCTTTTTCAGATTGGGTTAATTGGAAAGCCTTGTCTTCAAGCTTGAAGTTCTTTCTTTTACTTGTCTGATTCTATTACTGATACTTTCCAGTGCATTTTGCATTTCTCTAAGTGTGTCCTTCATTTCCAGAAGTTGTGCTTGTTTTTTTATCTATGCTATCTATTTCACTGGAGATTTTTCCATTCATATCCTTTATTTTTTTTTTCTTTAAGTTGGATTTCACCTTTCTCTGGTGCCTCCTTAATTAGCTTAATAATTGACCTTCTAATTATTTTTCTGGCAATTCAGAGATTTCATCTTGGTTTGGATTCATTGCCAATGAGCTACTGTGATCTTTTTGGGTTGTCAAAGAATTTGTTTTGTCATATTACCAGAATTGTTTTCCTGATTACTTTTCATTTAGATAGACTATGTCAAAGGGAGGATCTAGGACTCCAAGGCTGCTGTTCAGACTCTTTTGTTCCTTGGGGTGCTCCCTTGATATGGTGCTCTCCCCCTTCCCCTAGGGATAGAGCTTCCTGAGAGTGGAACTGCAGTGATTGTTATTTCTCTTCTGGATCTAGCCACCTAGCAGAGCAACTGGTCTCCAAGCTGGTACTGGGGAGTGTCTGCAAAGGGTACTGTGATGTGGTCTGTCTTCAGGTCTCTCAGCCATGGATATCAACACCTGCACTGGTGGAGGTAGCAGGGGAGTGAAGTGGACTCTGTGAGGGTCCTTGGTTGTATTTTTGTTAAGTGAGCTGATTTTGTGTTGGTTGGCCTCCAGCCAGGAGGTGGCACTTTGAAGAGCTCATCAGCTGTGGTAGGATACAAGCTTTCCCCAGATCTGCCTTTGGGTAAGTATTCAGGTTTCTCAGGCAGTGGGCAGGGCCCTAGATCCCCCAAGAGATTATGTCCTTTGTCTCCAGCCACCAGGATGGGTAGAGAAAGACCATCAGGTGGGGCCAGTGTTAGCCAGGGTTGGGGGTGTGGTTCCCAGGCCAATGGAGCTATGTTCCCAGGGGGATTATGGTTGCCTCTGCTGCCTCACACAGATCACCAGGGAACTGAGGGAAAGCCAGCATTCACAGGCCTCACCCAGCTTTCACACAGCCTGCAGCCTGAAAGGCTGATCTTACTCATATTGTGCCCCCCTAAAAGCACTGTGTTTATTTTCAGGAAGCTGGTGACCAGGGCTCAGAACTTGCCCCAGGCTACAAGACTCATAACTGAGAAAGCAAGCCAATTCACAGTTCCTTGGCTGTTCCACAGAGCTTACAGAGGAAATCCACCTCATTCAAAGGCTTTGTGAATTCTTTGGGCTTTCCTGGTATGTTTCTGCAGTAGTTCCTGGAGTAAAAGTTCATGATGTGAGTCTCCACATACTGCTTTGTCCATCTGAGTGGGAGCTGCAAGTTAGTCCTGCCTCCTATCTGCCATTTTCTTTTTGCATAGAGATTTTTGATTAGGTGCTGAACTTTATGAAAATTGCATGATTGGGTTTTTTAATTATTTCTATAAAAAATGTCAAGCTTTGGTTTGGCAGGCAATAATTGCAGATGAATTTGACTCTTTTGAGTTCTGCTTTAAAAGCATTTCTAAAGAGAGCCTGGAGAAGCCTCCACTTCAGTGATATTTTAGTTGTACTGGGAAGGTATGATCCACTTGGAGTCTCTTCTCAATTCCAGGTGATCAGAGGGGATTCTCTTCTCTGGCTGACTGGTGCTTGATATTGTTTGGCTGTGTCCCCATCCAAATCTCATCTTGAATTCCCACATGTTGTGGGAGGGACCCAGTGGGAGGTTATTAAATCATGGAGACAAGTCATTTTCGTGATAGTGAATAAGTCTCATGAGATCTGATGGTTTCAAAAAGAGGAGTTCCCCTGCACAAGCTCTCTTTGCCTACTGCCATCCATTTAAGACATGACTTGCTCCTCCTTGTCTTCCACCATGATTGTGAGGCTTCTGCAGCAACGTGGAACTGTAAGTCCAGTGAAACCTCTTTCCTTTGTAAATTGTCCAGTCTCAGGTATGTCTTTATTGGCAGCTTGGAAATGGACTAATACTGTGCTCAAGCAGCTCCTCAACTTTGTGAGATCTGATAATTCTTGAACTTACAACTCCTTAGCGGCTCATTGCTGACTCTGTGAACTTTCATTCAGCACATGTAAGGCATCCTGTTCAGAAGGACAGAAAGAAATACCTTTTCCGTTTTCTGGATCCTAATTTTCCGCATTGCTTTCTCCATTCTGTCACACTGCCCTGTAAATCTGCTGCCTCAACATTCTGTCATACTGGCCTGTAAATCTGCTGCCTCAACTTCCCTAAACTTCCGTCTTCATTTCCTCACTTCAATGAGGCTATAGATATCTGGGCTTTTTCCTTATGTGCCTGGAATCCAGAAGTGGCCTCCAGGCAGAAAAGCCAGGGACTCATAGGCTTACCTCACTTGTTTTTCTTCTCTTCTCTCAGGGATCACAGTCCTGTGCTGCCAGTTTTTTGATGTTTGAAAATGTTTTCTTTAATGTATGTTTTTCTAATATTGTAGCTGTTTATTATGGAGGTTACATCTAATCTTTACTACTCTATTATAGCTGGAAGCAAAATTCAACATTTTTTTCCTCGATAACAGTTTTGAAATATTTTAGAATCGTTTTAGATTTACAAAAAAGTTGCAAGAATATTACAGAGAATTCACATATATGTCACACTTAGTTTCACTTGTTGTTAACATTATTATGGTACATTTGTCACAACTAATTAACCAGTATTGGTACTTTCATATTAACTGAAATCCATACTTTATTTAGATTTCTTTAGTTTTTACCAATGTCCTTTTTTTGTTCCAGGATTTTTTCCAGGTTCCCATGTTACATTGATTCCTTATGTCTCCTTAAGGTTCTCTAGACTGTGACAGTTTCTCAGACTTTTCTTTTGATGACCTCAGCAATTTACCTTTAATTCATTTTCTGATTTCCTTTAACTTTGCTAAAAAACTTTTGTGTATTAATAAAATGAAGAGTGTAATGGTACTATTTTTAATTTTATTAAATTTTTTAAAATTAATGTGCTAATTAAAAATTATAAAATTTAATTTTGAGGATTCCAATATAGGGTAGCGTATATTTATTCCAAACATACCTGCATTACTTTATTGCATTATTTCTTATTTCTACATAATATTTCACACATATCCTCGGGGGAAAAATACAACTTGTTATTCAGATTTCAGAAAGAGTGTCAGTCATCATAGATGGAGAAAATAGGCAAAATGGTGAAATGTGCTACACTCTGTCACAAGAGTGAAGATTACAAACTTTAAAGGATTTGATCAGATTGGGTTAAAGGTCTTATCACAGGCCCAGAACACAAAGTCCAGTCCCAATAGCCCTAGCAGTAAACTCCACACCTGAGAGCAATGGCACTGTAATAACAAAAATCCCATCTGCAATGGTTAATTTGATGTGTTAACTTAACTATGCTATGGTGCCCAGTTGTTTGGTCAAACACCAGTCAATATGTTGCTGTGAAGGTACTTTTTTAAAGATGTAATTAACATTTATAATCAGTTGATTTTGTATAAAGCAGGTTACTCTCCCTAACATGAGTGGGCTTTATCCAATCAGCTAAAGGCCTTTAGATAAAAGACTGAAGCCCCAAAGAGGAATAAACCCTGCCTCCAAAATGCTTTCAGACTCCAAAATGCAACACCAACTCTTGCCAGAACTTTCAGGCTGCCATATCTTCTGTTTCTCTAGAGAAATAAGAAGTAATTAGTGGTGGGTCTACAGATAATGAAGTCTCCTGAGGAGCTATGGTACAGACAGAGAAGAAATGTCCCAAAGAGGAAGTATATTACTCATGTGGAAAACGTTGAGCCTGTGCCCTTGAGGGACCGCCCAGCTTCTCTTGTTATGTGACTTCTCTCACTTATTCTAGTCAAGTATGTGTAAATAATAGCTTACAATACACATAGTTTTCTTTCTTTAGTTTTTCTCACTGGGAAATCCTATTTGAATTCCAGCAGTAGCAGCCCAGGACCAGCAGATGGCCAGATTCCCATTGCCTTGGGTTAACCCTGAAGGATGAGTAAGGAATTAAACGGTGCTAACAAAAAACAAAAGATATAAGTATTAGACAGAATGTGTTCTGAAGATAAAAAATATAAATCAGTAAATAGGACAAAGAGGATCACTATATTGATGAAAGTCTGCAACATGCATTTAAGCTAAACTGTCTTGAGTTTTTAAATTTCATTTTATTTTATTATTATTATACTTTAAGTATTAGGGTACATGTGCACAATGTGCAGGTTAGTTACATATGTATACATGTGCCATGTGTGTGGCAGTACCATTTAAAGTTCTTTACATGTATTAATTTCTCCAAAGCCAACCCTAAAATGTAGGTGCTAGTGTAAAAGCCATTTCCGAATTTTAAAAAGGGAGACAGAGGTAACGAAGTAACTTCTTCAAAGTTCCAGAGCAGGTAAGTAGAAGGCCTTGGATTTGAACCCAGACAGTCTATATCCACAGGCCATGTCCTTAAATGTGTTACATCATGGTTTTTTAGCTGTTCCTTTATCATAAAATCAAATATATTTTAAAAAACTATAAAAACTACAAAGACAATTTTAGAGAAATGTCATATTGTTTGAAAGTTTTTGAACCCTCATTTTTAGAAAAATAAGAACAAAAAACAATGGCTGAGAAATACGATCAACTAAACTATATTTCTCTAGCTATTCTAACCAAGCAAAAATTAGTATATAAATATACAAATTTAGAAACAAGAACAAGCACATGATCAACATATAGGAAAAAAATAAAATAATTATTGGCTACATTATATAACTTTACAACGATATATTAAAATCTAGATAAAATAGCTTTTCAGGAAAGCATACACAGTATAATTCAATAAAATTTAGCTAACATGAGCAGAACAATAACTGTGAAAGGAATTGTTGAAATTTTCTAAGAAATACTTTCAAAAGGCCTCAGGCCCATACCGTGTTACTGACAAGGTGTTCCAACTTTGAAGGCATTAATAACTCTTTTGTCATTTAAACTTTTCCAGACACAGAAATAACAATTCTTTTTCATAAAATTAGGATAATAGAATAATCTTGATATTAAAAACTATAAATACTGTACCTTAAGAGAAAAAAATGCAGATCAATCCTTAATATTAATATAAACTCTAAATTCTAAATATAAAATATTAGTAATTGAGGTGCATTTATAGAATAATATACTATGATTAATACATAATCATCCAACAAATAGTAGACTGTTTCTCAATGAAACAAATCTATTAATCTTTCTATACTAACAGCACAAAAACAAATGATACGTAGAGTAGAAAACTTGAAAAATTATAAGTATAAAAAATAAAATTTAACACTCATCCTTAATTTTAAAAATAAAAACCTCTTATTAAGTCAAACCAATTTAAATTTTGTTTTAAATGGGAACCTCATACAGGCACCTGATGTGAAGAGGTAAAAAGCAGAAACAAAATAATATCTCTACCATTTTGTAATGCTGTCCTAAACTTCTTAGTCCAGTTTCATATGATCAGAAAAACTAGAGCTATAAATACTTGAAGTAGAAGACAAACTTATAACTACTTACAGATATAATAGTGGCTGACCCCCTATAAAGAGGTAGCATCGTCCCCCCTCCCTTGCATGAAACACCATGTTCCTAGAAAAGACAGCTTTGCTTAAGACAGCTTTGCTTCCAGCCACAATGAATGAATGTTGACCAGCCTAAACCTATCGCAGTGATTTTATTCCTCTCATTAGTGATGTATTTAAGTGTGGGCAAGCGATGCTTCCCAGAGAATATTCAGAGTGCCCAGTGTATGTTCTGGTGATGCTGCTAGACCTGGAGTGCACAAATGAGGAGCTTACTTCAACTAGATGCAGACCACCCCAACTGTCTTTGGCAGATTCACAGAGCCAGAATCCCTGACATGTTGTGAACTGAATGTTACCAGCCATCAGAATCTCACTGAACCACCTCCATATATATCTCCAGACAGAAACCTTGATGGATAATATCTTCTTCCACATGATAGGATTATCTGTCTTTAGATTTCGTTCTTTCTCTGTTTGATTGCTCTTTCCAATCCAGAGTTTCTTTCCTCTGTGCTGCTCAGTGATCTCCAGGGGCACTTAGAAAGCTAATTGTAATATCTTTCTCCCCAGTTTCTGCCTGCCTCAGAAGGGAAAGGAGTTGTGACATAACCTCCCACATACTTCATGTTTTCCTCAAATACAACCTTAAAACCATTAGAATATATCTACATCAATTAGCATTCATATCCAGAATTCTGACGCGATAGTTATGTCTGGTAGTTTCCATTACATACTTTAAAACCAATTAATGACAAGCATTCCTCTTTACGTTACTATCATCCATACAAAATAGATATAGAGGAAGAATTTAGTTCATGGACCAGCCTTCTGAGGCAACCACTCCCAACTATTTGAGCTGGTTTTTTTGTTTGTTTATTTGTTTTTCTTTTTCCTGGTGTATTAATTCATATTTCTGAAGAATATATTTATGACATTTCTTTCTTATTTCTAAATGTTAAATATCAACTATTTACATTCTACTGTGGAAAACTGGAATTTAACACTCTCAGAACTAGATCCTCTGTTAAATACTTTCCTCCAACACCTTAAACCAAAACACATGTAATATCCCCTTCTCCCACTGTGATTCTGTATATCTCTATCTTATCATTGTTTCTGTTCCCTCTCTGTGTCCTTCTATTACCTGTTGGTTTTATTCTGATATTTTTTCTTAGATTATTTCCTCAATTTGTGGTGACCCTTCACTCTCTGTTTATAGACACTAAAAAGGTGATTGAAAGCCTGTGTGTGTTCTGTTTTTATTGGTGGGCTTCCCTCATGGAGACTACCATGGGAGGTTGACAACTTTATTCTCACATTTCAAAACGGGGGAATTGGTAAGACTTTTCTCTTAGGCCAATCAGTTTCTTCACAGACTTTCATATTCTCCAGTTTCTTGCCTAGAAAAAAAAGCCTGGACCCAGCGGAGTAAAGAAACCAGAGCTCTCACCATTTAGCATCCAGATTTTCACTTCATCCACCTGTTTTCAGTAGGGAGTCTTATCCTAGCCTCTCTGTATGATGAGGGTGGGGACGAGGGTGTGCACAGTGCATGTTTGCATTTCTACATAGGATGGTCAGAATTGGTCTCTCTGGTGCCAATCATTTTACTATTTTTGGCCAGAAATATTTAACATGGGAAACCATTGTGATAATATAAAAACGATTACAACACATGCAAAATATTTTTAATTCATAAATCACTTTATCAATTAGACTTTAAAATATTTAAGTAGCATCATTGGTAAATATCAACATAAACAATTGAAATTCCTAAAACAAACTCTGTTAAAATATCTCCCAAATGAAACACCCAACTTGAATAAAAATTGAGGAGATGCTCACATTGTTAATTTCGTCAAACTATTAAATTCAGCCAAATACATAGACTTACAAAGATCAGATATTTTGTTACATAGATCAGTTGTTAACCTAAAACTTCCATTTCCTGGAGATTAAGCTTAAATTCTATAGTTACTAAATAAGGATTCATTACAGTGAAATACATTGTATGCTTTGAATATTTAAAAATTTATCTGAGCAGTAGTAACCAAATAAAAATTTGATTATTTTTCAACTCTTGCTTTATTTGATGGGCATTGCAAGTTCATTATTCGCCAGTAAATGGAATAATCAGTTAATTAGCAGCACTTGTTATGTGACGAATACTCAATTACCAAAATAGAGAAAAGAAAAGGTCCGTCATACCTTAGTAAATTAATTTCTTTTTATAGAGTGAGTTTGCATCCACCTGGCAGATAACATATACTGAGTAAAAGCCTTAGGAGGTTTGCCTCAAGAAATTAAGGGGCATTTAACTCTTTGATTCTTTGTCAGAATATGATTATTCCTCACAGATGTTTTATTTATAATGCCACTGAAATTAATTATATCTGTCTAAAACTAGTATATTTTACAATGCTGAGAAAGTTGATTAAGTGTATTTCTTGTTATATGAAAAGATTCCTATTCTTCATTTAAAGGAAAACTGTAAAAAATGGAAAATTATATAATTGAGCACATATAAGATTAGGTAATATTTATAGTATTATTTTTAAAATATTGTAAAGCCTATTAATACCCAGCGCATTTTCAATAAATAGTAAATTTTCCTTTGTTAGTCCAACTATATAATTGTTGCTTTCTTTTTTCAGGGTGTTCATTTTTTTCCTATATTGAATGCCTTCTGCCTAGATTTAGGACCTAAAAGTTAAGGTATCTGTTGCCTGGCAACTTAACAGGACATCTCTGGAAAGCATGCTGTTTCAGGGAGTGATGAACCTTCTTATAGTTGTTAGTAAAAGATTAGTGGCTCAAGGTAGAATCAAGACCTCATGTAGATTTTGTAGACATTAACAACTTTCTCAGTCCTCTGTAGGAAATAAAACCGTTATGCCACTACATTAGCCAATGTTAAAATCCAACATCCAAGGAGGAGTTTGCTTGGCTGTGTTGACAAATAAGAATGACTTCTAAGCCTTTTAAATGTGATAATGTAAGGAGTTGAATGATACATTACTAAAAACACAAGGTGGAATTAAGGAATTATGTGTTTTTTGTTTGTTCTTTGCCTCATCTCAACTGGTAAGGCAAACTACAGCATTTAGGGATTTAGTGCACTCGCAAAATGTAGGTATTCCATTCAGAGAGTCTAAGGATATTTGCAGCTCTAATATTCTAGAAATGCGTATTCCCTGAATAGGAATGGTAACCCTCAATTTGCACCACTCATTGATCATAACGTGAAGTTTTACCATTAGATTGTCATTCTGATCCATAATTCAAACAACATTGCCACCAGTGAACTGTGATGGCAACATCTTATAAAACCTTTCTTTTTACAATGAGCTGTCTCTATTGCAGTGAAATTAAAAAGCAGGAATTTTTAAATGCATCCAATCTTCAAACGGAATTTTGTTAGGAATTTTTATCTCAAGATACAAATAAAAATCAAGAGTATTTAATTAATAGCTATTTTAATTAACTAATTATCTAATTTAGGGTTGATTAAGGTAGAGTGCCACTATTAGATAAACTTAATGCAAAGTGAGAGTGGCAAAGAATTAAAATACTAGGCCATTCCTCTATTTCAGGGAATTTAATGGTCCTTCTTTCTGTATTTTGACCATCTTAAGAAAAGACCTTTGTACAAATCTATCTCTCTCCCTCCTTTCTGAGCTACCACTGTATATCATACTTTTTTTCCTATGATGGGGGCTAGATTAAAATATTACCTGTGGAAATCTCAGGTTTCACTAAATATGTATTACATAGTTCACATATTAGAAACAATATTTAAACCATAGGAAAAATAAAATATAGGCCTATGAACCAGATTATAAGGATGAATCCAGGTTTTGTGTAATTGGAATCATATGCAATTTGTAGGTCCCCCTTAAGAAAATTGCTTTACAAAAGTACTAGGCCTATGGAATATGTATGAGCAAGTGAGGGGCTGCTATGGACTGAATGTTTGTGTCTTCCAAATTGTTGAAGGTCTAACCCCCACTATGATGGTTTTTGGAAGCAGGGCTTTAGGAGGTAATTAGTGTTACATTATGTCATGAGGGCAGGGCCCTCAAGGTGGAATTAATGCCAAGAAAGAGACATGAGGGCATGAGGTCTCTCTCTCTCTCTCTTTCTCTCTCAGCATGCAAGCACCAAGGAAAGACCATGTGAGGATGTAAGGAGAAGACAGCTGCAAACTAGGAAGAGACCCCTCACTAGATCTGCTGGCATCTTGATCTTGGACTTCCCAGACTCCAGAACTGCAAGAAGTAATGATCTATTAATTAAGTCGCCCAGTCTACAAAATTTTGTTGTAGCAGTCTGTCTTAGCAGACTAAAATAGGGGCCCTGCAAATTATGCTCCCTTGCATTCCTTGTTTCTCTACATCTAATTGTAAATTGCCAGAAAACCAAGGCCATGGGACTCAGAGCGGAACTTGGAATAGATGATGGTAAATATGACAGCTGGGAGTGCTGTATTACAGGAAACAGGGAAGTCTGTTTGTTACATGAAAAGACAAGTAATAAAATGGTGAAATGGAAATAATCTGTCTTCTGTACTCTTTCCAAGGGCCAATGTTTCCCAAATCTTTCACTGCATGCACTACTGTGCTTTGTAATTACCCAACTCTACATCTGTGTCCCCAAATAAGCCACATGGTCCTTGGAATCATGGATGCTTCTTATTCATCTTTTCTATTTCCAAGGCAATGTACAGTACAATGTACAAAGACTCCATAAATATTTGATTAATTGTTTAATTAATTAATGCCTAATGCTTAGTAGAACTGGGAAAGAATGATGACTTGGATTACTTACCTAATATCTCTCATGTGGAACTCTAGGCTAAAATTGCAAATCGATTTCATTACTTTTTTATTAGTAATCATAGCTTTTGGAATAATTACTGGTTTGAGAATTTAAAGTTTTGTAGTTCAAACTGACTATTAAAAAACATATCTAGAAAATCCCATTTGTCTTTTTATTTCAGTAGAATGTACCATGTCCTCAACTGCATACATGGCAAACATAGAATTTACAAGGAAATTATTTGCAGCAGTGAAATAATATACTTACATGTCGATAATTCAATTATATTTTGTGAAACAATACATATACCCATTGTTTAATTTTGCCTTACTATTGAAGGTCTAGAATCTTCCTTTTTATACAAGTAGAATTGAGAGGTTACAGCGTGCTGGCAGTCCTCACAGCTCTCGCTCGCTCTCGCTCCTCCTCTGCCTGGGCTCCCACTTCGGCGGCACTTGAGGACCACTTCAGCCCACCGCTGCACTGTGGGAGCCCCTTTCTGGGCTGGCCAAGGCCAGGGCCGGCTCCCTCAGCTTGCAGGGAGGTGTGGAGGGAGAGGCGCGAGCGGGAACCGGGGCTGCGCGCGGCGCTTGCGAGCCAGCTGGAGTTCCGGGTGGGCGTGGGCTTGGCGGCCCCGCACTCGGAGCAGCCAGCAGGCCTGCCGCACGGGGCAATGAGGGGCTTAGCACCTGGGCCAGCGGCTGCGGAAGGTGTGCCGGGTCCCCCAGCAGTGCCGGCCACCGGCGCTGCGCTCGGTTTCTCACAGGGCCTTAGCTGCCTTCCGGCGGGGCAGGGCTCAGGACCTGCAGCCCGCCATGCCTGAGCCTCCACCAACAGCGCCCCCCCACGCCTCCGTGGGCTCCTGTGCAGCCGGAGCCTCCGCAAAGAGCGCCGCCCCCTGCTCCGCGACGCCCAGTCCCATCGACCACCCAAGGGCTGAGGAGTGCCAGCGCACGACTCAGGACTGGCAGGCACCTCCACTTGCAGCCCCGGTGCGGGATCCACTGGGTGAAGCCAGCTGGGCTCCTGAGTCTGGTGGGGACGTGGAGAACCTTTGTGTCCACACTCTGTATCTAGCTAATCTGGTGGGGACGTGGAGAACCCTTGTGTCTAGCTCAGGGATTGTAAACGCACCAATCAGTGCCCTGTCAAAACAGACCACTGGGCTCTACCAATCAGCAGGATGTGAGTGGGGCCAGATAAGAGAATAAAAGCAGGCTGCCCCAGCCAGCAGTGGCAACCCGCTGGGGTCACCTTGCACACTGTGGAAGCTTTGTTCTTTGCAATAAACCTTGCTGCTGCTCACTCTTTGGGTCCACAAGGCCTTTATGAGCTGTAACACTCACCGCGAAGGTCTGCAGCTTCACTCCTGAAGCCAGCGAGACCGCGAACCCACCGGGAGGAAGGAACGACTCCAGACGCGCTGCCTTGAGAGCTGTAACACTCACCGCGAAGGTCCGCAGGTTCACTCCTGAGCCAGCGAGATCAGGAACCCACCAGAAGGAAGAAACTCCAAACGCATCCGAACATCAGAAGGAACAAACTCTGGACATGCCGCATTTAGGAACTGTAACACTTACCTCGAGGGTCTGCGGCTTCATTCTTGAAGTCAGTGACACCAAGAACCCAACAATTCCGGACACAGAATGATATTTATGATTATATTTATAAAGAACAATAGGATACTTGGAGAAAGCAACTAAGTTAAAAAATCTACTATTTTAAGTAAAATGTGCATAATATTTTAAATATAAAATTTTTCAACTTGAGGAATAATCTTTAACCCTAAAATAATTGTTTTATCTAATTACTTCCTAGCACTACAGTAACTCAAAGAATTCATATTCATCATTTGATTCTCAAAAACCTTTTCCACATTTTTAATCCTCACATTTTACAGAGGTGAATGCAGTGAAATCCTTCCACTCCCAACTTCATCAATATTGTGATTTCTTGCCAAAAGAAAGCATCAACTTGATACACTTGAATTCAACTTCAAGTTGAAGCGTACACTAATCCAGTTAAAGTCTTGCTACAAATTTCAGATAAATTAATGAAGTTTACAAATGTTTTGTCAAGTATTTACAATGATGTAAGAGATGTAGACACATCCCTTTCCTCACACTATTCAGTCTCTCATTAGTAGCCTAGAAAAAGGTTTTTTAAAATTAAATATAAATGCTTCAGATAGTTTATAGCCCGTGTTTCACAAAACTATTTTGTGAGTATCAGACTGTTCATATTCACTTGATTTTCAATTACCAAAGAATAAAGTCCTTTCCATAAGAGTAAAGAAAAAAAGGTGTTTTGTTCTTGATTTGATTTTCCATTTGGTCGCTATTGGTGTATAGAAGAGCTACTGATTTGTATACATTAATCTTGTATCTGGATACTTTGCTGAATTGTTTTATCAGTTCTAGGAGCTTTCTGGAGGAGTCTTTAGGGTTTTTGAGGTAAAAAATCATATTGTCAGCAAACACAAATCTCAGTAATCACATGCAGTGATAGAAAATGGATGTTATTCTTGACAAAATGTCAGGTGTACAAAGATGCTCTAACACTATGGACCTTGTAGGCAGTTATGAGTTTATGTTTAAATTTTGTGTAGGACGTGCAAAAATAGAACAGCGCATTTCCATCCTTAATTGAGTCCTTCATGATGCCCTGCATCAGAAATGATCTAGATGAATTCAGAAGTGCTTGCTTATAAGCAATCATCTGAAATGAGATGAATCATGAAAAAGGTGTTAAAAATGCAATCCTATTACCAAAAGGAAAGAACGGATGTATTCACTCTGACTCGTACAGTTTGATATTTTCTACTATGGAAACTGTTAGGTTTCCTTTTGAAAAAAACATTCAGGAAGAACTACTCTTCCGCTATCTGCATTAATACCTGGCTATTTCTCAAAATATTATTTTATCAATTGCCTAAAGAATATAACAACAGTAGGAGATATATTAAATTTTATTTCAATGTGAAAAATATTTGAAATAATTAAAACAATGCCAAGTGGACTTACAGATTGCAACAACATTGTTTACTTCAAGATTTCTGGACATCAAATGGGTGTCCGTAAAATCCACTTCGATCAAGAAGTGGCAAATTATTAGGTGGCCCAGAAAAAATAAACTAAAGCTGAAAAATCAGATTTCTATGCCATTGTATTCAATGGCAGAGTTAAGTAGATGTGACAGAGACCTCATATCCTACAAAGTCTAGAATATTTAGTTCCTAAACCCTCTATAGAGACAACAGATCTAAACAGAAAGTATACTATTTCCCTTTCCCTAATGAATAAAAACATGCAGTCACCTTTGTTGTCTCTTTCTCTCTCTCTCTGCTTCAAACATTTTCTTTTTTTATCAATAATTCCTGTTACTTTCCCCCTTCTGAATACTTACAGAATATCTTTCAATACGATAACTTAAATTACTGCTCTTTAAGCCAATTCTTCAGGTGATTCAAAACTAATCCTGCATCTCACTTTCTGTACATAATTCTTTGTGAATCCTTCATTCAGTCCTTCAAACCCATTAAAGTTTGAATTCCCCATAGTGAACTGCATGCCATCTGTAATTTCCACAATTAATCACCTCAGGCTTATTAAACAATAATGTCATACTAGCTCTCCCAGTTCTTAGACTGGTCTCCTAATTCCTCCTTGTTCATGTCATATTCTATTCTAACCTTTGGTCATGGGCTCACATTATTTCTCTCTCTTTAATTGCTCTCAATCATTTTTTCCCTCTGCATAAGATAAAAGAACACGTATAATAATAATAATAATAATAATAATAATAATAATAAAAAGAACATTTAAAAAAAAAAAAAGAACACTTTTTTTTATGGACCAACCTAAGATGGCTGCCTGCTTGGAATCTTCCCTATTTCAGGACTCTCTTTGCTGAGGCCTTTTCTCCTTAGAGCCAACGATAGATTTTCAGGTTTGACAGGCACCGTGTTAGCTTCCCAGTGCTTCCATAACAGAGTGCTTCAAACCAGATTGCCTAAACCAAGAGAAATTTATCTCTCACATTTCTGGAGGACAGAAGTCTGAAAACAAGGTTTCATCAGGACCACGTGCCGTAGGATGACTCTAGGATTGAATTCTTTCTTGATTCCTCCCAGGTCTGGTAATCACTGGGAATCCTTAGCATTCCTTGCTGCCTCATTCCAAGTTCTGTCTCTGTTTCCCCATGGCCAGCTTTCCTCTGTGTGTGTATGTGTCTCCAAATTTCTCTCTTCTTTTTTAAAAAGGTAATTTCAACTTTTGTTTTAGATCCATGGGGTACAAGTGCAGGTTTGTTACATGAGTATATTGTGTGATGCTGAGGTTTGGGGTGTGGATGATCCCATTACCCAGGTAGCAAGCATAGTACCCAACAGGTACTTTTTCAGCCCATAACCACCTCTGTTTCTCCTGCTCTAGCTCTAATAATCCCCAGTGTCCATTGTTCTGATGTTTATATCCATGAGTATCCAATGTTTAGCTTCCACTTACAAGTGAGAACATGTGATACTTGGTTTTCTGTTCCTGTGTTAATTTGCTTAGGATAATGGCCTCCAGCTGCACCCACATTGCTGCAAAGAACATAACTTCCTTCTTTTTATGGCTGTGTAGTATTCCAGGGTATATATGTACCATACCGTCCTTATTCAATCCACCATTGATAGATACCTCTTAGATTGATTCCATGTCTTTGCTATTATGAATAGTGCTATGATGAACGTACGCATGCATGTGTCTTTTTGGTAGAATGATTTATCTTCTTTGGGGTATATACCCAGAAATAGCATTGCTGGGTCAAATAGCAGTTCTATTTTAAGTTCTTTGAAGAATCAAACAGCTTTCCACAGTGGCTGAACTAATTTTTATTCCTACCAACCAGTGTATGTGCACCCTTTCTCTGCAGCCTTGCCAGCATGAGTTATTTTTTGTCTTTTTAATAATAGCCATTCTGACTGGTGTGAGATGGTATCTCATTGTTGTTTTGATTTGCATTTCTCTGCTAATTAGTGGTGCTGGGATAACTGGCTAGCCATATGCAGAAGAATGAAACTGGATCCCTTCCTAAAAATCGAGATGGATTAAAGGTTTAAATCCTCAAACTATGAAAATGCCCTTCTTGACACCTGTCTTGGCAAAGAATTTGTGGCTAAGTCCCAAAAAGCAATTGCAACAAAAGCAAAAGTTGACAAGTAGGACCTAAAAAAGCTAAAGAGCTTCTAAACAGCAAAAGAAATTATCAACAGAGTAAACAGACAACCTACAGAATGGGAGAAAATATCCACAAACTATGCATCTAACAAAGGTCTAATATCCAGAATGTATAGGGAACTTAAATAAATCAACAAGCAAAACACAACCCCATTAAAAAGCGGGCAAAGCAGGAGGTCAAAACTGCAGTGAGCTGATATCACACCATTGTACTCCAGCCAGGGCAACCAGAATGAGGCTCTCAAACAAACATACAAACAAACAAAAGTGGGCAAAGGACATGAACAGACACTTCTCAAAAGAACACATATAAAGCCAACAAACACAGGAAAAAACTATCTCTTATTGGAACACCAGTCATTGAATTTAAAGCTCATCCTAATCCATTATGAGTTCAATATTAACCTATGTCTGAAAGATCCTGTTTTCACATAAGGCATATTCATAGATAAAGATGGTTGGGTTTTCTGTGTACCTTTTGGGAGACACAGTTCAACCCACCGTAGAGACACTCAAATGCATCTAGGCCAACCATTCACTCAGATGACAGAGAAATCTCAAGTATCTCTGCTTAAATACTTTCTGTTGACATTAGAAAGTCACATTTCAGGATGTTACCAGTTGTATCCATGGATAGCTCAGATAAAAAAAAAAAAATCCTTAAAACACAATCCACTGGCCTTGTTTCCCTAATTCATTCTTTCTTGAGCTTATACAGAATAGAGTATTGCCTCCTCAATATTGTAGAATATTAAATCATTAAGACAGT
This sequence comes from Pongo abelii, assembly GCF_028885655.2. Taxonomy (NCBI): domain Eukaryota; kingdom Metazoa; phylum Chordata; class Mammalia; order Primates; family Hominidae; genus Pongo; species Pongo abelii. The sequence goes on from NC_071990.2 coordinate 143,198,958, forward strand.
TTATTTTCCCTTAAGACCTTCTCTAGGGTACACATTTCTATTTTACTTGATTGCCTTTTTCAAATATGTCGTGAACAGACTGAAAACCATGACATGTGTCTCTTGGGAAACCTGATTTAGCTCCAATTGTCTCATTTTTAAGAGAATGTCTTTTAATTACCTACTTTCTTATATAATTAGAGTTCATCATATCATAATGGCTTTGATGTCAGACAAATGTGACTATGAATCCCAAGTTTTTCACTTATTAATTAGGCCACCATTAAAATTAAATTATTTCTTGAAATCTCAAAGTCCTACTTAGTAAAATGAGGATGTAATGTTTACCATGAACAGTTAATAGAAGTAGTAATTAGATAATAGATAATTAGCACAATGCTTGGTAGACTTGATAACTGGTGACTTGTAGTAACACAATTTTTATTAGTCTGGCTATAAGGAAATCCAATTTAACACATCCGAACCTATATTATATTGAGCATGGCCTAGAGCTCTTAGTGTTAATTCATGTCCTCACTGTAGTGCCATAGATAATATGGATTAATAAGACCTTTTTATTCCTATCTTGCTGACTAATAAACTGTAGAAACAGAATAGTTCCAAACACATCTAGAGTTCCAGTGGTAAGGTGAACTCAAACATTTATCTTTTCACATTGGTAAGTGAGGCTGATGCAACTCTTACCAGCACCATTAATTACCACAAAGACTAATCTCTGAAGAACCTGGGAAATTCTGTTTTCTCTAATGAAATAATATCTTTTACTTGACTTCAAGTCTGTTGAGAGGGCTTAATCAGCCCTCTCAAGGATAAATCAGCCATCAATCCTTGGCAAATGTGGCAGAGATTTCTAGTTATCCTCACATATCATTTTTTCGTTAATAGCAAACAATTTTATTTGGAAGATCATACCCAACTGAAATACTGTGTTTTGTAGGCTCTTTTGCTGCTAGCAGTATTCATTTGATCTAATTCTGGTCAGTTAAATATAAGTAGAAGTATTTTGTAGGACTCCCAAGAAGAATGTTTACAGAAACTGGACTTATTTAGGGAGCAGCCAGATAATACACACATGATTGTTAAAGTCCTAGCAGACCTCTTGGAATGTGAAGTGGCATTGTTGATGACAGAACTGTAAGAGGAAGATGAGTCACTGATATCTATAAAGACTCCAGGCCAGCCTTGGGCTTCCCTCACATGGGAGAAAAATGAACTTACAAATTTTTTAAACTACTATTATTTTGTGTTTTCTGCTCTATTCAAATCAATCTTATTCGGTTCCTGTCTTAAATCTACCTGTTATAGGCTTCAAATAGACATCTGGATAATTGAAAAATAGGCATTTTTGGCCTGTGGGTCCTTTGATCAATTGTCCCTGTGATACAGGTGGAATTGTCTTTCCTGAAAACTCATACGTTGGAGTTCTAGACCCCAGTACCTCAAAATATAACCTAATATGGTGTTGCCCCTTCCCCAAAATTGCCTACTAGAACAAATCCTTACACACTTCAAAGGAAGATAACAAAACCCAGATTTTCAACAACATAACGCTTAGAATATCCAGTATCCAATTAAAACTCACTGTACAGACAGAAGAATGTGACTCATGATGAGGAGAAAACTTAGCCAAAATGAATAAAATCAAAAATGACAGGGGTAATGAAAGTAGTAATCAAGAAGATTAGAAGAGCTGTTATAAATATGTTCAAATATTTGATGGAAAGCATGAACTCAATGAGAAGAGATATTAAAATTATTTGTTAGATCCAATGAAAATTCTTGACCTGAAAAATACAGTATCTGACATATCCACTCTAAACTAATAGTCATCAATTTTTTTATAAAGGGCCACAGTGTAAATATTTTAGGCTTTGTGAGCCGAACATTTTCAGTTGCAGCTATTCCACTCTGCTATTGTAGCATTGTAGAAGCCATAGATAGTATGAAAAGAGAGAATATGACAGTATTCCAATAAAACTATTTGCAAAAGCAGGTGGCTATTTGGATTTGGCCTGAGGGCCTTACCTGCTGACTCTTGCTCTAAACCACCAAACATAATTCCCAGGATACTTTGTGGTTAAGTAGTTTAATTGAAGGTGTAAAGCAAGGACATCATTCTGTGCCCATAGAATAATTTTTCTTTGGGCGATGGTAGCGGGGCTTCATGTAGATAAAGCAACTGGCCAATATACAACACTTGAACTGTCCCAAACTTTAAGAACATTTGACCTAGACTTCTTTTTCTAGAAATAAGTCAGAAATTCACGGTCTACTGGTGTTTCTGCTTCAACAACTTTTATTAAAAAAATCAGGGGCTGGGCCCGGTGGCTCATGCCTGTAATCCCAGCACTTTGGGAGGCTGAGGTGGGTGGATCACCTGAGGTCGGGAGTTCGAGACCAGCCTGACCAGCACGGAGAAACCCCGTCTCTACTAAAAATACAAAATTAGCTGGGCATGGTGGCACATGCCTATAATCCCAGCTACTCGGGAGGCTAAGGCAGGAGAATCACTTGAACCTGGGAGGCAGAGGTTGCAATAAGCCAAGATCTCACCGTTGCACTCCAGCACAAAATTCCATCTCAAAAAAAAAACCAGATAAATTAAAGTTAAAACCTCATAAATTAATATCATAAACTGTTCTGAGAAATTAAAATCCCTGGAAGAGATGAATCTTTCCAAGATAAATTATGTGGAAATAAGCAAGACAAACCAAATGAGAAAAGAGACTTTTTTCAGAGATTTAATGAGAAGAGAGTTAGCCACCGTCATTGCATTGGTAATACTCAAAGACAGGGAAGGTAGCGGAAAAGCTTTACAGCAAAAAAAAATTAGTAATGGAAGGAAAACTGGAAAAGTCAAAGTATATAAAAATTCAATAACACAATTTTAGATAACCACTGAGTAAAGAAGAAATCAAAAGAGAAATTAGAAAATATCTCAAGAAAATGAAAATTAAACATACAAAAACATCTGGCATGCAGCAAATGCAGTACTAAGAGGGAAGTTTATAGCGATAAACATCTACAACAAAAAAGAAGAAGGAGATGATGTAAATAACCTAAATTTAGACCTCAAGAAACTAGAAAAAGAAGAAGAAACTTAGCCCAAAGTTAGTAGAGGGAAGGAAATAATAAAGATTAGATCAGAAATAAATTAAATAATTTAAATAAATTAAATAAATTAAAACAATAAAAACTCAAAGAAACTACGAGTTCATTTTTTGAAAAGATAAATAAAATTGACAATCTTTGCTAATGTAACTAAGAAAAAAGTGAAAACTCAAAAACAGAAATGAAGGAGAAGATATTACAACTGATGACACAGAAATAGAAAAGATCATGAGACTAGTAGAAACAAGTATATGTAAACAAATTTTATAACCTAGAAAAAATGAATAAATGCCTAGACACTTACAACCTACCAAGACTGAATTATGAAGAAATAGAAAATAGTATAAGTAATAAGTAAGAGATTGAATAAATAATCAAAAACCTCCCAAGAAAGAAAAGTTCAGGGCCAGAGATATCTGCACTGGTGAATTCTACCAAACATTTCAAGATGAATTAATACCAGTCATTTTAAATAATTCCAAAAAATTTAGGGAGAGGGAACACTTTCAACTTTATTTAATGAGGTCAGAATTATCCTAATACTAAAGATACTACAAGTAATAAAAACTATAGGTCAATATTTCTGATGAATGTAGATATGAAAATCCTCAACAAAGGAAAATGGAAATAAAAAGCACATTAAAAGGATCATAGACCATGATCAAGTGGGATTTATCTCACAGATGCAATGGTCATTCAATAAACACAAATCAGTTAATGTGATACACCACATTAACAGAATGAAAGATGGAAATCACATCATCTGCTTAATAGATGGAGAAAAAGAAAAAAATACATCCAACTGGGAAAAGAAGAGGTAAAGTGATCATCAATTACCTCTGTTCACAGATGGCATGATCTTATGTATAAAAAACACTAATTACCCTAAACACCCACACAACCCCCCATCATACCACTGTTAGAACTAATTAATTCAGTAAAGATGTAGTACATAAACTCAACACGCAAAAAAATCTGTTTTGTTTTTATAAATAACAAACTATCCTAAAGAAAATTAAGAAAATAATCACATGTACAAAAGATCAACAGAATAAAATATTTCCTAATAAGTTTTAACTGTGAAGGTAAAAGACTTGGACATTGTAAGTCACAAAATATTGATGAAAGAAACTAAAGAAGACATGAATAAACAGGCATTCCATGCTAATGTTTTGGATGACAATATTTTTTAATACCCATATGCTTATAGTAATCTACAGATCAGATTCAATACCTATCAAAATCCCAACGGCAATTTGTGCAGACATAGGAAAAATCAATTCTAAAATTATGGTGAAACCACAAAAACCCCAAATAGGCAAAGCAATCTTGGAGAAATAGGAACACTTTTACACTGTTGGTGGGACTGTAAACTAGTTCAACCCTTGTGGAAGTCAGTGTGGCGATTCCTCAGGGATCTAGAACTAGAAATTCCATTTGACCCAGCCATCCCATTACTGGGTATATACCCAAAGGACTATAAATCATGCTGCTATAAAGACACATGCACACGTATGTTTATTGCAGCATTATTCACAATAGCAAAGACTTGGAACCAACCCAAATGTCCAACAATGATAGACTGGATTAAGAAAATGTGGCACATATACACCATGGAATACTATGCAGCCATAAAAAATGATGAGTTCATGTCCTTTGTAGGGACATGGATGAAATTGGAAATCATCATTCTCAGTAAACTATCGCAAGAACAAAAAACCAAACACCGCATATTCTCACTCATAGGTGGGAATTGAACAATGAGAACACATGGACACAGAAAGGGGAACATCACACTTCGGGGACTGTTGTGGGGTGGGGGGAGTGGGGAGGGATAGCATTGGGAGATATACCTAATGCTAGATGACGAGTTGGTGGGTGCAGCGCACCAGCATGGCACATGTATACATATGTAACTTACCTGCACATTGCGCACATGTACCATAAAACCTAAAGTATAATAATAATAATAATAATAATAAAAGAAAAAAAAAGAATTTGAAGATCTATCGCCGAAAATAATGCTACCCTATTACTAAAATTATGCAATTTTTTCTTTGTTTCTGTGTTTTGTTATATAGTAGGTATACATGTTTATGGGGCACGTGAGGTATTTTAATACAGGCATGCAATGTGTAATAATCACCTCGGAGTAATTGGAGTATCCAATACTTCAAGCATTTATGCTTTCTTTGTGTTACAAACAATCCAATTATACTCTTTTATTTTTAAATGTGCAATAAATTATTGTTGGCTGTAAAAAAAAAAAGAAAGAACAAAGCTGGAGGCATCACACTACCAGATTTCAAAATCTACTGCAAAGATCTACTAATAAAAACAGCAGGTACAAACATTCAAACTGATAAAGAGACCAACGAAACAGAGGAGAGAACCCAGAAATAAACTTGATCAGCATATGAGTTTGTTGATCAAGAATATACAGTGGGGAAATGATAAACTCTTCAGCAAATGGTGTTGGGAAAACTGCAAAACCACATACAAAAGAATAAAATGAGACCCTTGTTTTACACCATACGTAAAAGTAAACTCAAAATACATTAAAGATTTAAATGTAAGATGTAACATTGTAAAATTCCTAGAAGAAAACAAGGGGAAAATCTTAATGACATTGATTTTGGCAATGATTTATTGGACATGACACCAAAAACATAGGCAACAAAAGAAAAAATAAAGTGGGACTACATCAAGCTACAAAGGTTCTGCACAGCTAAAGAAGCAATCATGAAGCAAAGAGGTAACCAATATCATGGGATAAATTCCAGCCTATATACCCAAAAAGGGGTGACTATGAAAAAAATAAGAAAAAAAATAGCAAAAATGGACAAATTAATTGAATAGAGAATTCCCAAAAGAAGACATAGATATCGCCAACAGGTATGTGAAAAGATGCACAGCATCATTAATCATCAGGAAAATGCAAATCAAAACCATGATGAGATATCACCTCCCACCTCTTAAAATGACTACTATCAAAGAAAACAAAACAACACATAGGTGTTGGCAATAATCCAGACAAATTGAGCCCTTGTATACTTTTGGTAGGAATGTAAATCAATGCAACCACTATAGAAAAGAGTATGGAGGTTCCTCAAAAAATTTAAAACAGACTACCATGTCACCCAGCAATTCTGAGTATATATCCCAAAGAACCAAAATGAGGATCTTGAAGAGATGTCTACTCTCCCATATTTATTACAACATTATTCACTATACCTAAGTTGTGGAAACAACTTAACTGCTCATCAATGGATGAATGGATAAAGAAAATAAAGTATGGTATAGACATATGATAGAATATTATTCAGTAGTAAAAAAGAAGAAACTCCTGCCATTTGTGACAACATGGATGAACATGGAGGATATTAAGTAAAATAAGCTAGTCACAGAATGACAAACACATGATTCCACTTACGGGAGGTATTTAAAATAGTCAAACTCATAGAAACAGAGAAAGAATGATGGTTGCCAGAGGCTATGTGTAGGGGGAATTGGAGTGAGGGATTGCTGTTCAAGGGATATAAAGTTTCAGTTATGCGAGATAAATAATAGGTATCTGCTGTAAAACATGGTACACATATTTAACGATATCATATTGTGCATTTAAAAATTTGTTGAGAGGATATATCTCAATTTGTGTCCTTAATACAATAAAAATAAATTAGTAAATAATTTTACAAAGTTGTAATTTCAAAATTCAATCCATTTATGCTATATGGCTGTGGTAATCCTCAGAGGAAAAAAAAATATGTGCTAAATAACTTCATAAATTGTAATAAAGTCTGTAAATATATGTAGTTACTAAAATCTAGCACTGATTACAATAGGAACAGTACACCAAAATGAGAGAGGGAAGGAAACACTCAAGAAAATAAAAGACATGAATGAAACAGAAACTGGAGATTCAAGAGATAGGACCAACAAACCCAAAAGTCTTTTATGTATAACACTAGTAATATTGACAGAACTCTAGGAAAATTAAGAAATTAAAAGAGAAGTTACAGAAATAATATTATAAATCTAAAAATAATAGTCATTGATGCTACAGATATTAAAAATTATTAGTTAGGAACAAAATTATTTAATGCTTAAACAAATTATATGAAATCTAAAACTTACAATAGTTGAATCTAAAAGGAAACAAAAAACACCTTTGGTTTCAGTGGTTAGAAGCTAATCTTGATAACAGCCATCCCTGATTGGTTTCCTTGAAAATTGTATTAAACTCTAAAAGAATGAGTTACTCTATTTCTATTTATTTTTCCCAGACAACAAAAAAGGAAATAGTCATCAGCTAATTTTATAAGGTCAGCATAAGGGTAACACTAAAATCTGTATGTACGATTCAGTATCTCAAGACAGTATAATAAAAAAAATTACAATCCCATCTTAATAACAAAGATAAAAAATCCCAAGTACATATTTTCTAACCAAACAAGGAATATGTTAAAAATATTGACAATGATAAAGAAGAATTTTTCCCAGGATTGTACAGTAGGTTAAATATTAGAGATTAATATAGTTTACTACATTAAAAGAAATAATCACTCATTCATTTCAATAGAGACAGAAAATCAGTAGTCCATAAAGCACAACATATGCTCATACTAAAAATTATTAGCCAACTATTTATAGAAAGACATTTTCTTAAAATATTAAAATATAATTACCAACAAATTACATCCAGATATTGAAAAATAATAAAAGGTTAAAATAATTTTCTTCAAGAAGAAGAAAAGCAAGATTGCCCACTATCACTATTATCAATTATTTATGGATTATATAATTGTTTACCTAGAAAACTCAAAAAAACTTTAGTTAACATACAATTCAACAATTTTAGGATTGCAGATACAAATTTTTATAAGACCAATTGCATTCTTGCAAACAAGCAATAAACAGAAAATATAATTTTATAATATGTGCCATGAAAAATAGGATTAGATTATTAAATAATCAGGATTAAATCAAACACAAGTTTTTACAAAATTTGAGTAAACGTTTATAGTGTTATATCGAAAGAATTTAAGTAAATGAATGTAGTGATAGATCACAAAAATGTCAATTTTTACTGAATAGGGCTGTAAACAAAATGAAATTCTATTATAAATGTCAAAAGATATTTTGTAGAAATTAACAAGCTGATTCTAAATTGCATGGGGAAAAGCTCAGACTGAAGAATGGCATAATTTTATTGACAACTGGAACAGAATAAGCTTCCTGAAAATATGAGGGGACTTCAAAAAGTTCCTGGAAAAATGGAATTAGACAATAAAAGTGTAAAATGTAAACCGTATTTCTCAACATAAGCTCTATCAAGGTCAAGACATGTTTGTAAACAATAATATTAGTTATTTAATCTATCCATAAAGAGCTGATGACGGTCCTGGGAATTTAGCCATGTCATTGTAGTCTTTTTTACATCATTAATTGCAAAGAAAAATGAGTGCCCTTACAGATTTTTAAATATTAGAAAAAAAAATAAGCCAGAGAGAGACAAATCAGGACTGTAACATGGATGTCTAATAATTTTTCTTCAAAATTCTAGAAAAATTGCCCTTGTTTGATAAGGAATGAACAGAAGCATTGCTGTGATAGACAATGACTCCCTGGTAAAGCCATCCTGGGCATTTTTCTGTTAAAGCATTGGAAAACTTTCTCAATTAAGCAGATGAGAGATGAGCATATCTCACAACAAGCGAATGTTATCATTCTTTGGCTCTTCCAAAAGCCAACAAGCAAAATGTCTTAAACATCCCCCCAAAATTTTGCCATGACTTTACTCTTGACCAAACTGCTTTTGCTTTGACTGAACCACTTCTACCTCTTGGTAGTCACTGCTTTCAATGTACTTTGTCATCAGAATCGTACTGGTAAAGCCATGTTTCATCTCCTTTTACAATTCTTCTGAGAAAGGCTTCAGAATCTCGATCTTACTTGTTTTGCATCAGCTTTGTTCTTTTCTGCAGCTGATCAGGGAATAACAATTATGGCATTCATCAAGTAGAAACTTTGTTCAACTGTAACATTTCTGTCAGAATTGTGTACGCTGAACAAATGGAAATGTGTATGATGTTGTCTATTGTTTCTCCTGTTAATCACTGGTCTTCTTCCATTAAGGCACAAATGATATTAATATTTTCTTGCAAATTGATGTGGATGGTCTGCCACTGCCAGCTTCAACTTCTACATTTTCTCATCCCTTCTTAAAACAAGTTATTTATTTGTAAACTGGTGATTTCTTTGGGGTATTGTTCTTTAAACTTTTAATAAAGTATCAATAAATTCATCATTCCTTCCACCCAAGCTCCATTATAATATTGATGTTTGTTCTTGCTTCAATTTTAGCAGAATTCATGTTGCTCTGATAGGGACTTTTTTCAAACTGATGTCTTATCTTTCTTAGTACCTCAAACTAGATCCTATGATCCTGTTCAGACATGGTATAACAAGTCAGTACAAGTTTATTTTGGTGCAAAAATTTTTGAAATCCATGTATAGATTTTTCATCATACATACTTTCCATAAACTTCTTAAAGACTCCTTGTATGTATGTACATATACACACAGGCATATTTGAAAACTGGAACAAAAATAATTTAAGTTTCTTTTCTTATCACCTATAAATAAATTAGAGATAGTTTTAAAATGGAAAAGTAAAATGCAAAACTGTAGAATACTTGGGGTCAATATAGGAGACAGTCTCACTAAATAGTGAGGAATTTTTTAACCAATATGGAGAATTACTACAGAAAACACGAATAAACACAATTAAATTAAAATAAAATGTTTTGCTTATAAAATTTACTCGAGGAATTGGAAAGTAAGTAACAACTTTTTCTTTGTTTAAATCTGGATTTTGTAATCATTTGAAAGATGTAACTCTCATTTTCTAAGGATTATTTTAAAAGAATGTGTGCTCTTAAGTTCAAGTCTTTTTCCCAAACAGGATTCCTTCCTTCCTTCCTTCCTTCCTTCCTTCCTTCCTTCCTTCCTTTCTTTCTTTCTTTCCTTCTTTCTTTCCTTCTTTCTTTCTTTCCTTTTTTCTTTCCTTCTTTCTTTCTTTCTTAAATAAAACTCTTCATTTGTCTCTAATAAAAATCTGAATTTTAAGCAGACTCTTGGACTGCTGACTCAAATCCATCAAGTCGTTCAACTTTAGCACCTGTCTCATTTTCAGTAGCATTTCAAAATTACTACTTTTCTATAAAGCTTCAAGAGTTTTCCCAATTCTTGAACTTCAGCTTCCTCAACATGTTTTCTATTTTACTGGAGACATCATGGAGAGAATAAATGGATTGCAAACCTTTCTAGGGTATTTTCCACTGCTTTCTGCAATTAATTTATTGACCACTGTTTTCAAGGCACTTGCCTGCTCCTCTTGGATCTTGATTTTCATCATCTTCTTCCGGATTTGGTGAATCTGTTTGTGTTGAGCATAAGAGGACTTTCAAATTTGATTGTTGCAATTCTTAGTAAAACCAGCACTGAAGAGATGAAGCAAATAATCATTGGTAGTCTTAACATCAACATCAGCTTCAAAATGGTCTGTCATTTTTTTAAAATTGATAATGGAGGTCACTTCTCATGGGTAAGATCTATGTCATAGAAGATGATCAGGCAGTTTTGTTCAGAACATCCTCATTAAGTAATTTGAATTTTATAAAAGCAACTTAATCATCCTTGGATCAGCATATCTCACTTGAAAAACACATCACTTGAGGCCATCAGGTACAATCATACTTGAGACCATAAGATGTGATTCTCTGTCCTTGAGTTTTTATGACTAGTGTTTTCCCAATATTAGTTATAATGAACATAGCTTCTGTTTTTACATCATATCAATCTTTGTTACAAAATTGATCACTTTCTTGGCTCCCTTTTTGCCACATTTTATAACCATTCCTCAACCCAATCTATAATCTTAAAAACAGGAAACTACATAGATCTTTTAGAACTCAGTGTATGATGTATGAAGAACTATTATTCTCTGCCACTTCTTTTTTTTATTATACTTTAAGTTTTAGGGTACATGTGCACAACGTGCAGGTTAGTTACATATGTATACATGTGCCATGTTGGTGTGCTGCACCCATTAACTCGTCATTTAACATTAGGTGTATCTCCTAATGCTATCCCTCCCGCCTTCCTCCCACCCCACAACAGGCCCCAGTGTGTGATGTTCCCCTTCCTGTGTCCAAGTGTTCTCATTGTTCAATTCCCACCTATGAGTGAGAACATGCAGTGTCTGGTTTTTTTGTCCTTGTGATAGTTTGCTCTTTGTCACTAACAAACAATCCTTTTTTTAAAAAATAGCAATTTAGAACAGAAAAGATACGTGTTTTGAGGGAATAACAAATACTATGGTAATATGAGTTATTTATTTTAAGCTTCTGTGTTTTCTTAAATGTACTGAGATCATTTTTCAATGTAGTTTTATGAGTAAATATTTTTTACCCTCCTAATAACAGATAAAAAGCAGTTTGGCCCCTCAAGCTTAAATCATGATTGTTATTTTTTTCTTAATTCATTAGCTTATAATATGTACTTTGGATTCACTCTTCAATTTTACTTACCTCAATTATTTTCATAAGGATTATTATACATCTAAATAGCCTTTGAAGTGTAAGAATATTTTAAATAGTGAGCTTCTATCACTTATTTTCCAGCTTCTATTGCCAGTCATTTAAATATAATAATTAGGTCTAATAAATTGGTCACAACCTGGGAAACCATCCTGTATGAATCAATATAATCTGCCAGCTTCTTGGTTGACATAGAAACTGATTATACAAGACTGTTTAATGCAACACACATTCTATGCATAAATGATTAACATAGTAAAGTTTAGAAAGGAGCCTAGTCAAAGCTATGCTTCCCACAACTTTCATTATTGCTCTATATTTTATCTGCTGCATAATTTCTTCTTAAACTTGAACTAAAAAATATGTATATCATACTGAAATAAGTAGATAAAGAAAGTGCTTTTAGGGCTAATATTCAGTAGTTCTTTCATCAGGGAAGAATTCTGTCATCCCAAATGTCATTACAGATGAACTAATACATCAGTGTGACTGGCCCAGCAATTGAGTTTCTCTGGCTTCTGATATTTAGCTGTTCCCATCATTATCTTACTGTAATAATTTGAAGAGTAAAAAGACTTGCAAAATCCGACAATGGGATGCACTGAACTGCATCATCTTAAGGATTTAAAATGTAATTTCTGAGGAATAAAAAGGGTATAATTGCAGCCCTGAAACAACTAAGCAGAGTGTTCTATGCAAATATTAGAGATCCAGTCAATGAAATATTTTGTCATTCAAAGGTTTCATACATAAACCATTAGGACAGAATTATATGAATCATTGTTTTACGAGGAATTTTTATAAATTCCTTCTTTTTATGTGTTTGAATTAGTAGCATCAAAATATTAAAAGATTATTATCCAAAGAGTGCTGCATCCCTATCTCAATAGAGAAAATTACAAAGCCTAGGGCTAAACTTACATATTGTACATTAAAGAAAATCATTCACAAAAGAATCTAAATGGAGTGTGAGTGCACTAAGAACTCCCAGGGAAGATATATACATACATGGAATTAAATATATATGTGTATGTATGATATATACATACATAATCACACATATATGACTATACATGTATACAGATACGTGTGTGCATAGAAAGAGCAAATAATAATGTAACCATGTATCACATATCTATTCCTCATCTTCTTCCAATGAATAAAAGTTTATAACGAATTTTGTTTTATCTGTATCCCTATCACTTAACCCTATCTTACATTAAGGAACTAAACCCAGATTATATGTCATTCTTCTATGTATATTTCTTATGTATCCTTAAATACAAGCAATCTTTCAAAAACATAATCATAATATCGTAAACTACCTTGAAGGGTTAACAGTAATGCCTTAAATATCATGAATGAACTTAACATTAATGCACGCAAATATCTAGTGAGTTTTCAGATTTCTCGAGTTTTCTCATGAAGTTACACAGTTGATTTAATTGAATCAGGGTGAAGATAAGATCGATACACTGGAATTAACCAGTCTCTTAAATTCTCTTTGTATGTTTATCTTTTCCTCCTTTTGAACTTTTTTCTTACCCTTGAGATTTTGCTGAAAGTAAATAAGTCAAGTTATTTGTTCCTAATAGTTTCACACAGTCCGAATTTTTCTTATTGCTTCTCTGTGGTGTCTTATTTATTTATTTATTTATTTATTTATTTATTTATTTATTTATTTTTGAGACAGTCTTACTCTGTCACCCAGGCTGCAGTGCAGTGACGTGATCTAGCGATCTCGGCTTACTGCAACCTCCGCCGTCTGGGTTCCAAGAATTCTCCTGCCTCAGCCTCTAGAGTAACTGCGATTACAGGCGCATGCCACTATGCCAAGCTTTTTGTGTTTTTAGTAGAGATGGGGTTTCTCTATGTTGATCAGACTGGTCTCGAACTCCTGACCTCAAGTGGTCTGCCTGCCTTGGCCTCCCAAAGTGCTGGGATTACAGGTGTGAGCGACCGCACCCAGCCTGTGGTGTCTTTTAATATGTTTTTCAGTATTCTCTGTGAATTGATTGTTAGATCTAGAAATTTAGTTAAATTTTAGAAAGAATTTATGTAATAGGCTTAATAGATTCTAAGTACTTCCATTAGGAGGCCATAAAGCCTGCTTTTCTTGATTTTACTTTATTTGAAGTTATTAATGATAATTATCTAAAAACATTAATTAATTTAAAGTTGCAAAATAGTGATATTCTAATTCTGATATTCATTGATTTATTGGCTGGAATATTTCCATAAAAGAAAGTTTATCTTATATAGTCTTTGATTACCACAAAATACTTATATACAAAAGAAGGGATAAATGCTTGATTCTTTTTTTTTAAACACTTTTCAGAATAATAAATTATTTTCCTAGCACCTCTGAGAAAACTAATAAAACTCTATGTTTGTATGTCTGTATGCTAACATTTAATATTTTAACCATAGCCATTGTTTCTCTCTTTTATGCTTAAATTGATCCATCAATTTATATATTAATAATGGCTAAATTATCTGAACCATCATTTGAGAACTTAACGAAAAATTTATTTATAAATTTCAGTTTAAAGGCTTTTGGATAGCTCAATTATGAATAGGTAAGGCTGTGTGGCTTTTTCTTTTCAGCACACTGTATGTAGAGTTGAGTTATGAGTTTTACAAATAATTTTTAATATGATTTTAATTTAATTGTATCAACTATAAGTTTCCAACATCTCCTATTGATAGGTATATAAACTTCTCCGTCGCAAATAGGAGTTTATATGCTAAAAGGGGCATATAATGTGATATGAAGTTTCTTGAATGCAAGTTTCAAAGGAAAAATATGTATTATGTGATATGTGTGTTTTTATTTGTAGATAAATATCATTTCTTACATGTATATATAAATTCTTAGAATTCACTTATATGGAGGAAAGTATATAATGCATGTACATAAAGGAACATGTTTTATCTTTATCACCTGACCTCATTAAATTGATTTTTATTTTTTAAGGAACTAGATAGTTTTATTTTTGTGTTTCTCTTTGGAAGATTCCAGATTTAAAAACTTTAAAATTCAAAATAATTTTATAACTATGATGACTATTCTAATGTTAATTCCATTTTTAGCAACCTAGGGTAACAATTCACTTAAAAAGAAATTGAACATTATTATTCTAATTGGAACAACAGATTTCTGATTAAGTATACCGGAATGCTCAACTCTAGCTGCAACAAATTTTAATACTGTGTTTTGTTTCTTTCTCTTGACATATTACTTTAAAGTATTTGAAGACATTTACTGTAAATTACAAAATAAACAAGTACATGACATTAGAATATGACCTTTGTTGATTTTAATCAGTAAGTTTGGCTATGTGAATCCTGGGACCATTAAGATATGTTAATAAATAAAATTACGTATTGACAATAGCATTTTAAAATCTTTTTAAATATTAAAATGTACAACTTTTTCAAAGTATAAATACAAATAAATTTTGAGGACTATAAATCCTTTTTTAAGAGTTGTATCTTAAGAAGCACTGTGGGCATGAATGACAAAAACGAATTAATCATCAAAATTATAATTATTTTACCTATGTGATATATAATTTACATATGGATACCTGTCATTTAATGTTATTTTTGCCCTAAATTAATTGTAGGTTTTATTATATATAGTAGCACATTATACCTACAACTAAATTATTCTCTCAGCCCATTTACTCAAAAGTGCAAGAAGATCAATATTGAGACATCATGAGTTAAATCACCGAATAATACTTGTTTGTACTCCACATTGTACTTATTAACCACATAAGAAAAACTTGCCATTTTTATAAGCAGTGAACTAGTCAGTATACTTCCAAAATAATTAGAATTGAAGTAACTGATCAACTATTACATTTTAATTCATAATTAAATGTTTGTTTTTTGATGTTATCTTTAAGAAGAGTTCTATGAGAATCTATGCCAAATTACCCAACACAAGGGGAAAAACTTAGCAGAGATACTGAATTAAAAGAATTAAAAATATTTAATGCATAGTGTGTCCATGAGCACCATACTAATGCTTTTATACAATTCCTTTTCTTATTTTGTATAGTTTGAAAGTGAAAGGAGGTGCTATTAATAATTATGCTGAAACAGTGTATGTAAAACAAGTGTGTCTAGGGCAAACAGACATTGAAAAAATTAAAGCAAACTGGTCCCTACCTTCTTTGAATATCTTATAGTATGATAGCTATTTTATATATAAACAAACACATTCTCATATTGCTTCAGAGCCAAATAGGCATAATTATAATGAAACTTGGTTTGGTAAGAAAAATATTTTAGTATCAAGCTTGCTACCTATATCAGCAGTATTTTGTGACAAACATATTTAAAATTAAAATCTTTGTCTTATTGCATATATTTTAACCTTTTTCTGCTATTACAATTTTTTTCCACCAGATGGTAGCCAATAAAAGCAGGAAACAAAGAGATTACCAGAGTTAAACAAAACTAAGTTGAAATAAATCTCAAACAAAAAAATTTGATTGTAGCTATAGATATAAACACACTTGCAAAAATTCAATCTACTGAGTAAATAAAAACAAAGCTTTTTAAAATGCCTTTCTTCTGATATTGAATGTGTGCAAAATCTTCAGGAGTAAGTTGAATTTCAAAGCCTCTGAGACTGCTAAAAAATATAGATAGAAAAATACTAAACAAGATCTGAAGTCAATTTTTTTCATAGACCATTCACAAGTGTATGAATATAGGCTTGTTTTAAATATTTCCCTAATCTTTGTTTATTTAAAAGAAGCATTGTGATGTTCTGAAATATAAATTTTGGATATGTATTTCCTGACAGTTCTTTTATAAAAAGCCATCTATCCCACTTATGCTGCAAAAATCAAATATGTGGAATTGTTTCCTCTGTGTGGAGTCTTCACTTCCATCCTTGTTAGTCTTGGCTCGTGCATGAAGTATTCATTATTTGCAAAAACCAATTATGATCCCTGTCTGGATACATTAAGGTTTTTTTCTACAAGTCTTTTCCTCTCTATCACATTTTAAGCAACAGTTTACATGAATTATTCATAGTTCCCATATTGCAGGCAAGTATTTTTATTAAATTTGATCATAATAATAGTTATTACCCCAGTCATGGCAGTTTTATGAGTATTCTTCAATGCCATTACCTGGAAAGATTTCAATCAAGAAATATAAGAGATGCAAATCAATTTCCATAATAAAATTAAACTGTACCTTCTACGCTTTCATTCCAGCAATAGAGCTGCTTGACAGCCTCTGCCTGATACCTGGAGCAGATAACATTCAGATACAGACATAGACAATGGCAGATTATTTCCTCTTAAATATTTCACTGTCTTTTCCTTCATTCTTGGTGTTTAGTGTTTGCTAACCTCACTGAAACATAATATATTGAACTTAAATTTCATATACAAATTTATTTTCGAGGCAACATATTTTCTGATAATGGTTGATTTTCTCTGAGGTAGCTGAGTTTATAAGCAAATAAATACAGAATTAAGTGCCATCATCTTTTTTTTCTCCTAAAAACAGTATAACCTCCTTTTGTAGAGGAAATCATACTCTGTTATTGGGGGGGCAAAGTGATTAAATTTGTTCTGAGTATCGATTTTTTTTTCTAGTCTCTTCACTCTTTAATTCCATTCTTCATGACAATAAAATAGAGAGTGATAGAGTGGATTACAAGATTGTGTACACAAACTGGGCAAATACAGACCTTGGATACACATCATATGAGTAGATACAAAACAACTATATATCTATATAGACATATATAGATATAGATATAGATATCTGATTTTATGGTCATAATTTTCTTCTAAAAATATGTAACAGATTCTTCTCTCAAAAGATAAAGAGAGGTGTTAAGCTGGACTGAAATTTTGCAGAGATAGATTGGAGCAGTTTTTAGAATAGAGGTCATGAATCCAGAGAGCAGAAGAGTTGTGAATATATGCACTGTATATACCCTGTTCTAGAAAGGTGGCCCACAGACCTGTGAAGGACTTCCTTTCGCAAATCTTTGAGTTACTAGCAACCATCTAATTCCATGCCTCGAAAAACAGCACAAAATTTGAGCAGAAGATGAAATAGCAGTAGTGATGTTTTGTGAGAATGACTCTCACACACTTTTCAATGCAATGGCACTAAGTAAAGATCTTACAACTTAATGAATTCCTTATTGTTCTCTTCAACAAATATTCAGTTAATATTTACATGGTGTTAACATCTAAAAACTCTTCAGCTTAATATTTCTACTTTATTCATAACTTTCTATTTTATCAGATACAACTGTGTCCTGAGGTTGTATTAAAATATGATTTTAAGACTAGAAACAAATTATTTTTACTGAAGCAAGATAGAAATTTTAAAGTTCACTTGGCAGCAGTAGTACTCTCCAGAAGGTTTTGTCATGCTAGCTCTACTTTCTTTCATGAATTTATTTAAACTTTACTTCTTCCTGCCTTTACTGACTGTCCCATCTGGTATGGGAGCCTCATATTTTTCCTTGTCTATATCTCAGTACTTATTACCATAAACAGTTCCTGTTTAATTATTTATGTCTACACCAGTCTATAAATCCTTTCCAGCCAGACATATTGGCTATGTATTCCATGTCTAGGACAATGCTTAGTCAATGTTCATTGATTTGATTGGAGGGATTAATGGAAACACGTTTCAGAGGTTAGCGGACTCCATAATTGATAAGCATTTTCCAGAAAAATCTCATCTAATCAGTAAGCAGTTGTTTCTCTCCTGCTGCATAATAGAAAATAATGAACATTTTTGAAACCTATGGTGTGTTCACTTCTGTGCTGTTCATTCTTCAGGTTAATGAATATCGAAAAAGTGTTAGTCTCATTTACAGAGTTATCAAATTAATTGGAATTAAATGCTATTAAATCATATCGTCAAAGAATAAAAGTCTTGTATTTTCAAAGAACAAACACATAACATATGCATTAAATTTATATATTAAATTATTTGAGTATAAAATAGTAAAATTTCTGTGTACTTGAAACTAGCTAAGAGGTCACCTTAACAGCAAATTTAAACATCTAAATTTCCTGCAAAAATTGTTTAATGTGGGTCACAAAATTAGGCTTCATATTCTTAGTGTATAAAGAAAACAAGGAATCAAAATAAATTATTCTACTAGTATTACATGTAATATAGAGCCATAGAATAGGTGGGTGAGTTGAGTGACAATCATCTGAAATATAAGATGATTTATTCTCATAAAATATATTATCACTGAACAATAATAATTCATGTTATTACAAAACTACAGTAATTGAGTTGGCATGGTTCTGGCATAAGGATGGATGTATAAGTCAATGAAACGATTGAAAGTTGAAGAAAAAAAAACTTATGTTTATGGCTAATTTGGACAAGGGTGCCAAGACAACTCAGTGGGGAAAAATAGTCTTTTCAATAAAAGATGCTCAGACAAAACAATACCCACATGAGAAAGAATAAAGTTGGACCCTTACACACGTCATGTACAGAAATTAACTCAAAATGGATCACAGAACTGAATGTAAGAGCTAGAACAATATTTATAGTACGTGTTTGTGTGTATATATATATATATAAATATTTAATTATTTACTTACTTATTTTTGTTATTTTTTGATAAAAATAATCTATCCCCTAGTCTGGAGTGCACTGGTGTGATGACATCTCACTGCAGCCTTGATCTCCTGATCTCAAGCAATCCTCCTACCTCAGGCTCTTTAGTAGCTAGGACCACAGACATATGCCACAACATTCGACTAATTCTTTTTTTTATTATTTTTATTTTTTTTGTAGAGATTGGCTCTCTCTATTTTTCTCAGGCTAGTCTTAAACTCCTGGGCTCAAGTGATATTCCTGCTTCAGCCTCCCAAAGTTCTGGGATTACAGGCATGAGCTGCCGCTAAAACTATAAACCTCTTAGAAAAAAAACATAGAAGTAAGTCTCTGACTTGGATCAGGCAATGGTTTCTTATATGGGCAATCAAAAGCACAAGAAACAAGGAGTAAAGGATTATTGGATTGTATCAAATTTTAAAACTTTTGTAAACAGGATAAAGTAAAAAGTCACCCCCAAGAATGAAGGAAAATATTTAACAATTACATATATGATAAGAGATTTGTTTCCAGAATGAAGAACTCTTACAACTCAACAATAATCCAATAACCCTATCAAAAATGGGCAATGGATTTGAATAAACGATTCCCAAAAGAAGATATACAAATGTTCAATAAGCACAATAAAAAATGCTCAACATGTCTAGTCATTAGAAATACATAAAGTGAAATGACAATAAGATGCCATTTTATACCCACTAGGACATTTATCATTAAAAAGATAAATAATAAGAAGTGTTGATGTGCGATATGGTCTGGCTGTGTCCCCCACCCAAATCTCATTTTTATTTGTAGCTCCCATAATCCCCATGTGTCATGGGAGTGACCTAGAGGGGGTAATTTAATCACAGGCCTGGTTACTCTCATGCTGTTCTCATCATAGTGAGTGAGTGCTTATGAGATCTGATGGTTTTCTAGGGGACTTTCCCCCTTTTGCTTGGCACTGCTGCTTGCTGCCACTATGTGAAGAAGGATGTATTGCTTCCCCTTTCACCATTATTGCAAGTTTCCTGAGGCCTCCCCAGCCACGCTGAACTGTGAGTCAATTAAACCTCTTTCCTTTATAAATTACCCATTCTTTGGTATGTCTTTATTAGCAGCATGAAAATGAACTCATACAGTAAATTCGTACCGGGAGTGTAAAGGGAGTGTTCAGCCGTGGCACTGCTGAAAAGATACCAAAAAATATGGAAGTGAGTTTGGAACTGGGTAACACACAGAGGTTGAAAGAGTTTGGAAGGCTCAGAAAAAGACAGGAAGATGTGGGAAAGTTTGGAACTTCCTAGAGACTTGTTGAATAGCTTTGACCAAAATTCTGAGAGTGATAAGGACAATAAGGTCCAGGCTAAGCTGGTCTCAGACGGAGATGAGGAACTTATTGGGAACTGCAGCAAAGGTGACTGTTGTTATGCTTTAGCAAGAAGATTGGTGGCATTTTGCTTCTAACCTAGAGATCTGTGGAACTTTGAATTTGAGAGAGATGATTTAGAGTATCTGGCAGTGGAAATTTCTAAACAGCAAAGCATTCAAGAGGTGACAGAGCATAAAAGTTTGGAAAATTTGCAGCCTGAAGATGCAATAGAAAAGAAAAACTCATCTTCTTAGGAGAAATTCAAGCTGGCTGCAGAAATTGGCATAAGTAACAAGGAGTCAAATGTTAATAGTCAAGAAAATAGGGAAAATGTCTTGAGGGTAGTCAGAGACCTTCACGACACAGCTTCCCATCACAGGCCCAGAGATCTAGGAGGGAAAAATGGTTTCCTGGGCTGGGTCCAGGGCCCCTCTACTGTGTGCAGCCTAGGAACCTGGTGCCCTCCATCCCAGCTGCTCCAGCCATGGCTAAAAGGGGCCAAGGTACAGTTAGGGTCATGGCTCCAGGGGGTGCAAACCACCAGCGTTGGCAGCTTCCATGTGTTGTTGGTCCTGTGGGTGTACAGAAAACAAGAGTTAAGGTTTGGAAACCTCTGCTTAGATTTCAGAGGATATATGGAAATGCTTGGTGTCTTGGCAGAGGTGTGCTGCAGGGGCAGAGCCCTCATGGAGAATTACTCCTAGGACAGTACAAAAGGGAAATGTGGGGTTGGAGCTCCCACAGAGCCTCTAGTAAGGCACTGCCTAGTGGAACTGTGAGAAGAGGGGGCATCATTGTCCAGACCCCAGAATGGTACATCCACTGACACCTTGCACCATGCACCTGGAAAAGCTGCAGACATTCAATGCCAGCCTGTGAAAGCAGCCAGAAGGGGGCTGTATCATGCAAAGCCACAGGGGCAGAGCTGCTCAACATTGTGGGAGCCCACTTCTTGCATCACTGTGACCTAGATGTGAGACAAGGGGTCAAATGAGATCATTTTGGAACTTTAAAGTTTAATGACTGGCCTATTGGATTTCAGACTTGCCTTGTCTCAGATGAGACTTTGAACTTGGACTTTTGAGTTAATGCTAGAATGAGTTTAGACTTTGGAGGACTGTTGAATTGCTTGATTGTGTTTTGAAATGTCAGGACATGAGATTTTGGAGAGACCAGGGGTGGAGTAATATAGTTTGGCTGTGTCCCTGCCCAAATCTCATCTTGAATTGTCATGGAAGGGATCCGGTGGAAGGTATTTTAATCATGGGGGCAGTTACCCTCATGCTGCTCTTATGATAATGAGTGAATTCTTATGAGATCTGTTGGTTTCATAAGGGACTTTTCCCTGTTTTGCTTGTCACTTTTCCTTGCTGCCACCATGTGAAGGAGGCCATGTTTGCTTCCCCTTCTACCATGATTGTAAGTTTCCTAAGGCTTCCCTAGCCATGCTGAACTGTTAGTCAATTAAACATCTTTCCTTTCTAAATTAACCAGTCTCGGTATGTCTTTATTAGTAGCGTGAGAATGGACTAATACAACAAGTATGTGGGGAAATACATATATGATATATGACAAACCTTCGTACATTCTTGTGGAATGTAAAATGATGCAGCCTCTTTGAAAGACATATTGATAGTTTCTCAAAAAGTAAAGTATAGGGCGATTATATAACCCAGAAATTCCAGAGAAATATATTCAAGAGAAAAGACATATATACCCATACAAAAATATGTGATTATGCATGGTCAGATTCTTTATAATAGCAAAAATGTTAGAACGACCCAAATGCCTATCAACTGATAAATGGATATATAAAATATGGTATATCTGTACAATGGAATACTATTCTACAATGAAAAAGAATGAATTACTGATAAATGCTACAGCATGGATGAACTTGATAACATTGTGCTAAGTCAAAGAAGATACTCAAAAATGATGACATATTGTATGACTGTATTTATAGAAAAAAATCCAGAAAATAGAAAATAAGTGCCAAGAAAAAAGCAAGCAATATTGTAAACTTAAATCTAACCATATCAATGATCACTTTAAATGTTAATGATGTAAAGACACCAGTTAAAAGATGGACATTATCAGATTGGATAAAAGCCAGACTCAATTATAAGCTGTCTAAAAGAAACTCTCTTTATATATAAAGACATAGATAGATTAAAGAAAAAGATGTTTTTAATACCAAGAGTTTTTTAAATTAAACTGAAATTAATGTAGATGACAGGTTGATGGGTGCAGCAAACCACCATGACACATGTATACCTATGTAACAAACCTGCACGTTCTGCACATGTACCCCAGAACTTAAAGTATAATTAAAACACACACACACACACACACACACACTAAATTGTGTTTTTAGGAAGTTATGTAACTGCAATGTCTTCATGTAGTTAAAATAAAACACACTGGGAACATTGGTCATGTTCCATTTTTCAATTTTTGTATTTTAGCCCAAATTCACAAATAATAATATTAATCAATACCTATGAAAAGTTTAATTTGAGATTCTACACTTCAAGTACTCTTTATGTCAGGTGGGTTTTTGCCATTGTTATTGTTGATGTTACTCTTATGGTTTTATTATTTTATTTATTTTTTTTTTTGGTTTCCTTATTCAGAAACAGATAGCTTTCTTCTTTTCTCAATCTGAGAGTGATCCAACCATTTCATTTTCTGTAAAGTGCATGCTAAAAGTAATGAGGACAGAGTATTCAAAATATAACTGTGACAATTTTTGAATTTTGAATAAATAAATATATCTTATTTATGAATAAATAAAATATTTATTTTGAATAAATATTTTATTTATGAATAAATAAAACTATGAGAATTTTTGAATTTTGAATAAAACATTAAATTTTTAATGTTTTAAATTTACGTCATTGAGCAATTTATTCTAAAACATATCATTGTGTGGCATTTGTATTAGCAAATCATAAATAGATAACACTATTACCAAATTCACTAGAGAGAGAAATTTACTTGCCTTGTAAATACTTGCTTTAATGACCGTTGTAAACCGTACATCATTCAGAAAAAAAACATTGCTTTTTGAAACAAAAATGGAATCATCTTCTGCTTGTCATTAGAACTATTTTTTTAAATACAATTTGATACTGGAGAAATTTGACAGCATAGTAAAAATAAGTTACTGAATCTTCACTTTTCCTGACATTTCCACTTGAGGGTGATTTTAAATGGAATAAAAAATGAGCAACAAATAAGCAGTTGCTAGTTCCTTTACCAATTCAGTTCTGAAATGCTCTGATAGTTGCTGTGCCCTTTGCTTTCGTTCATCTTGAGAATTCATTTTAGTTTATATATTTCACTCTCCTAGGGATAAAAGGAACCTCTGATGGTCTATTCAATACCTGCTACTTGATTTAGTAATCAGTTTGAAGGAATATCTTGTTTCTGCGGGTTTTGTTGAAAATGCTTTTCTTTTTCATATGGGAAAAAAATCAGTTCAAATAAATCAACCTTGTCCATATATATTTTATTGAAGTATCCCTGGTGCTGACTGTATTTATTTTTAATATTCACAGTCTAACAGATGCCAATATAACTAACAAACACATTTGTAGTTCAGTTTTACAAAGATTTACTCAACTAAAACACTTGTTTTAGAAGAAAATAATGTTTAGAAAGAATCTCAAAATTTCTGTGAACTCCCTTAAGCATGAAATAGTGTTATCATTTATTCATTGAAGTCCAACTATATAGTTGAGAAGCTGATGATAAAACAAAAAGTAAATATTTAAAATTTCCTTAGGAGGCTTGTCAAAATGTAAATATATTCTCAGTAGAATGTCTGTAAGCGCTACGAAATTACCCATAATCACAACAAAATTAAGACCCTGAGGTTCCTATGTTACTTTTGAGCTTGATCTATTAATAAACCGTAAGTGTCCTTTAAGTTTGTCACAATAGCTTTACTGAACACTCTGTTGACACGATTTTTTGGTTTTTGTTTTCCACTTTGTTTGCTTGTTTATTCTATCTGCACTGACAAAGCAATGCAAATGGAATTAATTTATACAAGGTAGGATATTTTTAATTTAACAAAGCAGGGAATGACTATATTCAAATTAGTGTTAAGCAAAAGTTTTAGTGAATTTTGTGCTATTTTGAAGGGAAAGCTATAGAGGTCTGGTGTTTGTGTGTGCACACACACATGGGTGTGTGTTAACACAGCATCTATCAGTTCTGGGAAGCAGCTTATGCTTAGAAGAGGATAAAGTCTCTATCTATGGTCACAGGAGTATTCTTATTAAAGTTTAGGGCATGCTACGTACTCTCTCTGATCAATCATAAACTTAGCATTGTTACTGTGAAACTATTGACAAAATGAATTTGTTTACTATTTTATATAGTTAAGAGCTATATAAGTTGCCACACAACTAATAGGAAATATGAAGTATACATTTTAGTTAAATCTAATTTTAATTTAAGATGTTAACATTTTCCCGGCAAGTACTGGCAATGTTATCTAAAATTTACTGAGCTATGTTCTTGAGCAAATCCATAAAGGTGAATACCTAAAATACTTGGAAAAGGGGACAGAAAGTGAGTTAAACTGACAAATGATTCAGTCTTCATTACATATATTGCAAAATAAATTAATATAAATATAAACATGATTCTGTGTTAGAATGGAGAACCTGTGTTAGGTAGGTAAATAACGCCCCTCCAGGCTTTCTTTTTTTATGAAAGAAAAACAGTCCACCAATGAGAAGGGAAGTATTCCCCAAGAAAAGCAGATTTCCAATGAGGGAATTTTAGAAGTCTCTGACTCATCTATTCAGGAAAATATTCAGAAGTGAAATATTGGATTTTTTATCTTTATTAATATGTAATTCCCTGAATATGAATAATATGTAGTTAATTACCAACCTTTCACTTATGTTTTCATTATATTTTCATGAATATCCCTAATAGGGATAATGAAAGTATTTTTATATTATAGCAACACCATAATTTTGTGGAAATTATTCACGTCAATAGAACATGTATATCTATTATGCACTAAGTGTCTTAGAGCCTAATGAGCTCTTTTTCTTAAATATTATTTTTAAATAAACTAGAAAAAAAATTTAATAAAACCCTATACTTTTATACAATTTGAGGCTAGATATCTAATATCTGGTTTAAAATTATTTATACCATAATTAAACAGAGTGGCACTTACTAATATTTTTGAGTCAGAACATGGGGTATATATTGTATATTTTGGAAATACGATTTCTAGAAATACAATGTAAGTAGGTACTGAAATGAATGGGTGAGGTACTTTGTATATGTGGATATGGGATCAGCGGCAAAAGTGAGCTATAGCAAGAGTTGTAAAATTGTGTAAACTAGAACCATAGTCATTTATACCTTTTCCTGGTTGTACAACATGACTGATTTAGTGTCAGTTAACTATCACCCATATACATGGGATTTCAATAATGCTAATAGAACAGGCCAATATGGGATAACAACAGGACCATGTTCACTCTGAGCAAACAAACTTCAGGAACTAGGTTGTAATAAATTAAACCAAGTGGAGGATTTCATATTAATGTAATATATGATGTCAACCTAACTGTTGTCTTTGATTCAAATTACATAGGGGGTGTAAACAAGCTTTATGACCTGAAAAAACTATGTAAACTCTACTAGTCTAAAATAGTATTTATTTTTCTTTTGGGTTTGATGACATTACTTTAATCCCAGGAGGTTAAAAGAAACAGTATAGACTTAATGAAAAAAAAGAATTAAATCCATGATGCTTATATTTAAAAACATACATGTTTTAATAAAATAATATTTTATCACTGCAATGACATATATCTTTCATATTTTTAAAATATTTAAAGTATTTTGATATTAAGACTTATGGCTTGTCCTTAAAATCTATGGTTTTATCAAATTTTAGAAGAATTTTGTTAAATAAATTTGTGATCAATATTTTTTGTATGAGATAATTTATAAAATGCTAAAGTTTTATTTTTCAGCTATGTAATTAGCAATAAATTTTATTTAAAAATTTATAATTTAATGATGCCTAAAAGTGTTTACCTAGTTGGAAAAGGGGATAGAAAGGGATTGGAATTGATATATGATTCAGTACTTAACCATATATATTGCAAAATAAGCTAAAATAAAGATAAACATAATTCCGTGTTAGAATAGTCAACCTGATTTAAGTAAATAATGCCCCTCTGGACTTTCTTTTCTTTTGAGAGAAAAACAGTCCACTTAGGAGAAAGGAACTATTCACCAAGAAAAGCATATTTCCAATATGAGAACAAATTACCAATATAAATATGTTGAGTAGCCCTTTCCACATGAATATAAACTCAACAACATCTAACATTGAAGAAATAAAAAGTAAACAATAACTATCATAGAAGAGTAAAGAGTATACAGACACATATCAGCCTGAACAAACATTATTCAAGGATGAACAAGTATTTAAAAAATAATGAGAACTTGGCCTTAGTGTTGAAGAGGAACAATGAAGTTTTGAAAATAATACTAGACATACATAGGAAATGTTTGTCCTAAATTCATAATAGATTCAAGAAGGCTTGAAACCTATAAAACCAAAGGTAAAAAAGACAGGAACACAATGAATAAAGCCATTCAAACAGACATTGAAAAAAGAACTGGATTGGAAGCAGCAGTGAAGAATAAGAATATTTTATTACCAAAGCAATAATAATAAAGAAAGAAAAAACAATGAGATGCTTCGAGTCATATTAGATTCATAAGTATATAATCAAGAATGCCATTATTATGTAAAAGGCCAAATTCAGGAAGCCCTCCATATTACAAAACAAAATTAAAACAAGATAAAATGGAAGAAAATTATTCATTTGTTACGAAAGGTAATATAAATTCAAACTATGGACTATTGATGTTTCTGGAGAATAAAATAAATCCATACAAGTAATAATATTTAATAGAAATAATCATTTTCTTTATTAATTCCTAAATGTGAATATCTATAAGCTTTAATTTAGAAAAGATTAATGGTTACATGCAAATCTGTTGGCCTCAGATATATTTATAATAACAAATGCCAGAAAAGTAAAGAATAATATACACGTATCTCTGAAAGAGTTCAAAAATGTATGCTATTTTATTCATGAGAAGAAAATATAATATTTTTCTCAGATATGCAAGAATCAAATTTTTTTTAAATTATAAAAATAAATGGCCTAAACTAAAAGTTAACTGTTAAAAAAACTGTTAAAAAAGTCAAAATTAAGGAAGTAGTTTCAGATGATCTAGTGTTTAAAACACTAAGGCAAAAAAAAAACAAAAAAGCATCACATTTTTACTATCTTCAAATATCTATCAAGCTATAAAAGCTATAAATACAAACAATAAATAAACATAACATCTATATAAATAGGTAAACTAGTACATATTAACCAACTGACCATATAATCCAAGGACAACCTTTTCATATTTATTAAGAAATGCCCAGAGTGTACCAGATTAATGGCAAAACCAAGTGTATTAGTTTTCTAAGGTTGTCATAATCAAAGTATTACAAACTGGGTAGCTTAAAATGAGAATTGTCTCAAAGTTCCGGAGGCTAAAAGCATGAAACCAAAGTGATAGAGTTAGGCTTTCTCTAAAACCTGTAGGGTAATCTTTTCTTTCCTCTTCCTAGCTGCTAGTGGTTTGGCAGCAATCTTCAGCATTGCTTGGCTTGCAATGGCACAACTCTAATTTCTGCCTTCAGTTTCACATGGTATTCTCCCTGTGTGTCTCTGGGTCTTCAGAGAGCTGTCTTCTTTTACCCTACAGCAGTAAGACCTCATCGTAACTTAACACGTGTGAAAGGATATTATTTTCATATAAGATCATAGTCTGAGGTAGTGAAGGTTAGGACTTCAACTTACTTTGGGAGTAGGAGGACTGACATGATTCAACCCATAATAACCCTCTGTGTTGGCAAAAGACACCGTTCTTCCCACAGGGGGTGGGAAAAAAAAAGATAAAGGGATGTAGTTTGTAGATCCTGTTTTGATTGCCTACTCTTCACCCCATTGGGTAAGGAGGTTTTCCCATCTTAGGATTTTGGAGATGGCTAAGCAAATGATACATCAACATTGGATAGATGAGATCAACAACAATTTATTATTCACATATACTCATAGCCTGGTGGTGGAACATACCAGGCTATGAGTATATAGCCAGGTGGTGGAACCCCTGTGTGCAGGGTCACACAGGGGTCACACTGAGGCACAGAATGAATGAGCAGGGGATATCAGAGGCAGCCTTTGCAGTAACAAGAGGATGAGATGACCTCTGGTTTTCATAGGAAGATGTGATTGATTTGTTTGAATATTTTGTGGGATGACAGGGAATTGTAGCCTGACACTAGGGGATAAGCAAGAACTGTGCGTGGTCCCCATCAGGAGGATGCATTTGACACTCCTGATTCACCGCTCATGAGAGGCAAGGAGTTTAGTGACTCCATACATAATATCTTTGACCATATGTTGAGTTCCAAGGCACATAATGAAGTTGGTTGGTTGCTTCTAAGTTCATGGACAAAGTGACGAAAGAAAATGATGCACTCAGGGATTCTATTTCCTGGCTTCAGAAGCAGATACTGAGCCTCAAATCTGCTAAGATTGCCCTGAGTGAGAGTCTTGTCTCCTGCAGAGAAAGAGCTGAAATTGTGAGAAAAAAACAAAAAACAAAAAAACAACAACAAAAAAACAAGCTCTTATCATGCCAGTAGCTGACCTGTAATGAAAGGTGCGTGGCAGCCTCACCAGGTGTCTACTGTTAAAGTGAGAGCATTGATTGGAAAAGAATGGGGCCTTGCAACTTGGAATGGGGACGTGTGGGAGGACCCTGATGAAGCTGGGCACACTGAGTTTGTAAACTCTGATGAACATTTTTTGCCAGAAGAAACAACTTCCCCATCCACAGTAGTGGCAGGATCCCCTCCTGGACCCACGCTGCCATTAGCCTTTCCACCTTTGTCTGAGGAGACATACCCTGCGCTGCCTGAGGCAACAGTGATGGCCTCCCCTGAGGCAGTTGCCAGGCAAGATAATGTTGGTTCTCCTCAGAAGCCACCCCCAACACCTATGTTTGTTTCTAGACCTATAACTAAAGTCCCAGCAGACTCCTAGAGGTGAGGTTGAGAGTATGACCCATGAGGAGGTGCACTACACTCGAAAAGAACTGCTTGAGTTTTCTAATTTATATAAATAGAAATCTGGAGAACGAGCATGGGAATGGATATTAAGGGTGTGGGATAATGGTGGAATGAACATAGATTTGGATCAGGCTGAATGTAAGACATAATATGTACATGATACCTTTGACCATAAGAAGGGACTCTGCATTTAATTTGCA
Organism: Pongo abelii; assembly: GCF_028885655.2. Classification (NCBI taxonomy): domain Eukaryota; kingdom Metazoa; phylum Chordata; class Mammalia; order Primates; family Hominidae; genus Pongo; species Pongo abelii. The sequence continues at coordinate 143,229,054 of NC_071990.2, forward strand.
GCTTGGGGAGTTAAGAAAGGTTCTAATAGTTTATTTGCTTGGTTAGCTGAAATATGGATTAAAAGATGGCCCACTGCGAGCAAGCTAGAAATGCCTGATCTCCCTTGGTTTAATGTAGAGGAAGGGATCCAAAGTCTTAGGGAGATTGGGATGGTGGAGTGGATTAGTCACTTTAGACATGCTCATTCCAGCTGGGAGGGTCCAGAAGATATACTCTTAACCAATGCCTCTAGAAATAGATTTGTGAGGGCAGCACCTGCATCTTTGAAGAGCCCTGTATTGCTCTTCTCTGTATGTCAGGTCTAACAGTGGGAACCACAGTCATGCAACTACAAAATTTAACTACAATGGGAAAAATTGGATCTAGAGGTGGCAGGGGCCAAGTGGTGGCACTAAACAATCAAAGGCAAGATGGGAGTAGCTACCGTAATAAACAGCAGAGGCAAAGCAGCAATCAGAATAGTCGACTTGTGTAGACCTCTGGCATTGGCTAATTACTCATAGTGTTCCTAGAAGTGAAATTGGTAGGAAGCCTACATTTCTACTTAATTTATACAAGCAGAAAACTTCTAGGTCGAATGGACAAAAGATTAATTTGAATTATAAAAACAGAGAATCATGGCCCCTCAATCAATTCCCAGACTTTAGGTAGTTTATAGACTCAGAACCCCTTGAAAAAAGGGGAGGCTGGGTCCCCTTGAGGAAGGACCCTACTACATTGCCGACAAGTTATACAGTGAATCTTTCTCCCATCCTTCCCCAAGGAGATCTCTGGCCTATTACCATGGTAACTCTGCACTGGGGAAAGGAAATGATCAGATATTTCAGGGACTACTAGACACTGGCTCTGATCTGACATTGATTCCACAGGACCCAAAACATCATTTTGGTTCTCCAGTTAAAGTAGGGGCTTATAGAGGTCAGGTAATTAACGGAGTTTTAGCTCAAGTCCAACTTACAGTGGGTCCCTGGACTCCTCCTGTGGTCATTTCCCCAGTGCATAGACATACTTAGCAGCTGACCAAACCCCCACATTGGCTCCATGACTTGTAGAGAAAGGGCTGTTATGGTAAGAAGGCTAAATGGAAGTCATTAGAGCTGCTTCCACCTAGAAAATAGTAAATCAAAAACAATATCTCATTCCTGGAGGAATTGCGGAGATTAGTGCCACCATCAAGCCCTTGAAAGATGCAGGGGAGGTGATAAATACACATATAGGTTGGAATTAAACCAACTGAAAAAATATATAAACATGAAGATTAGGACTTTCATTTGTCTATATTAAGATTTTCATTTGATTATCTTAACTAAGACTTTCATTTGGGTATATTAATAAGAGACATAGTAGATTCCAAAACAAGCAATATCACTAGTAACAAAAAGGATTATTACTAATGAAAGAGGAATTTATCAAGAATTCATACCAATCTTAAGTGCGTATGCCTCTAACAGAACTTCAAATACATGAGGCAAAAACTGACAGAACAGAAAGGAGAAATATATAAAATCCCAATTACTGTTAAGTTTTAACACTTTGATGAAATTAAGTGGTAGAACATATAGAAAACCACTTATAGGAGACTTGGAATACACAGTTGACACATATAGAATACATCACCTCCAACAGCAGCAACCAGGTTATTTTTAAATACATGTGGAACATCTATTAATCAAAATTATATTCCAGATTATTAAAAAAGTTGAGAAGGATAAAAATAAACCAAAGTATGTACTTGAAAAATAAAACTTTTTAGAGAATTAGAAAATCAAAACAGAAAGATATCTGAAAAATCCACAAACACATCTCTAAATAACATTTGAGTCAAAGGTAAATTACTAGGCAAATTTTAAAATATTTTTAAGTGAGTAAAAATAAAAATGCAATTATCAAAATGGATTAGATTCTTCAAAACAGCTATAGATTAATTTATAGCTTTAAGTTATACAAATTTTATTAGAGGAGAAAGCCTAAAATCAGTAATCTAAGCTTCATCTTAAAATAGAAACTTAAAATGCAAAATTAAAACCAATGCTAAAGGACAGAAAGAAATAATAAAGACGAAAACACAAATAAACAAAAGGGAAAATGAAAAATAAAAAAAAATAAAAAGGTTTTTTAATTAATAAAATTGATCACCTGAAAAAGAGGAGCTAAATTAAGATCAGGAGTTAAAGATGGGTTCTAACTACAGATCCTACAGGCAATTAAATATTAATAAGGGAATATTATAAAGTTTTATGATAATATATTTGACAAGTGTTTAAATGAACAAGCAATAAATTTATAATTTTGTTAAATTTAATAAGTTTACTAAATTTATAAAAATAAAATAAATAAATTCCCAAAAGAGAATGAAAAAAATAATCTGAATTGCCCCATTTCTATTAAATAATTTGACTTCATAATTAAACATTTCTCCATAACAAAGTCTCCTAGGAGGATGGCTTCACTTGAAAACACTATCAAACATTTAAGGAATAAATAAATACAATAAAATAAAAAGAAAAATATTTCATTACATATGCAAATTATGTAACACTAAAATTTCAATATCTGTAGTTTTAGTAAAGCTCAGCAATATTTTTCGTTTGTTTGTTTACATATTATCTATGATTCCTTTCACACTGCAGTGAAAGAGTTGATTAGTTGCAACAGAGACTGTATGTGTTGCTTTCATTGCTTCTCACCACTGCTTGGTATCCACCACAAATCACAGTGATGCAGTTATAATGCAATCCTTTTCAGAAAAAATTTTCTGAGTCTTGCATTATTAAAAAAAAAGGTGCAACCTGACTCTTGTCTCACATAAAGAACAAAAATAACCTCTAATTAGATCACATATTTAAATGTAAAACCCACACACCCATGCACACACACACACACACACACACACAGAAAATATTGGTGATTTTTAATATATAAAATTTAAGGAATCTTGTTCTCAAAATCCCAGTTAACAATATGAAGAGGTAAGTAATAGAATGAGATTTACAGCATGCATCTAGTACATATATTTTAAAAACCTAAAAATAAACGATAAGACAAATTATCCTATAGAGATATATGTATAAAATTGAGTATACAGTTCACAAAAGACATTAGGGAAATGATCTGAAAGGTACTCACCCTCTTTAATTATCATTTAAAATAAAATCACATTAAGCCATCACTACTCTCCTACTAGAATGTCAAATATTAAATAGACTGGCAATGCAAATCATGGTTAGCATGTAGAGAAACAAATACTCTCGTATTTTTCTGATCATAGCATGTGGTTAAATCACTTTGGAAAAAATTTTGACATTTTTTACTAAAGTTGAGTGTTCTAGCAAGCAATTACCGTTGCTGAGTTATATCCAACAGAAATGTGTGTACATATGTACCAAAAGACACGTACAAGCATATTTATAGCAGCATTATTCATAATATCTCTACGCTGGAAGCAACCCAGAAGTGTAAGAGAAAAGAGAAATGAACTGTGTTATATTTATACTATGGAATATGGCTTAGTTCATTTCCTGCTTCTATAACAAGATACCACAGACTGAGTAATTTATAAAGAATAGAAGTTTACTTGGCTAATGGTTCTGGAGGCTGGAAAGTCGTAGAGGATGTCAGTGGTATCTGATGAGGGCCATCCTATGATGAAGACATCATATCTCAAGGTAGCATTTGAGACAGAAAGAAAAAGGGAACTTAACTCTCACAATAACTAACCCACTCCTATGATAATGGCATTATTCCATTCATGAGAGCAAAGCTCTGATGACCTAATTACCCCTTAAACTTTGACCTCTTGAAACCATCACAATGTCAATTAAATTTAAATATGAGTTTTGGAGGGGATGTTCAAACAAATAGCAGAACACTATATAACAATGAAAAAGTGTACAATTGTAGCATGCAATGCCATGTGAGAGTCTCACTCAAAAAATAAGAAATAAATGCAACCACAAAAATATTCCTATATGATTCCATTAATATGAAGTACAATGATAGGCAATCTTATATTTTGTCAGAGGTCAGAATAATTGGATTTTGGATGTGGAAGATTAGTGATTGAGAAGCAACATAAAACAATCTTTTGAGTGCTCATAATACTCTTGTTTGTAGCATATGTGAAAGTTGTGCATCTTTTGTTGTGATAATTAATCGAGTTTTATGCAGATGTTTGTACTTTTCTGTATGTGTGTTATCTTTCTGAAATATCTTAATGTTTAAAAAGTAACGTGATTTGAAATACAGTTATACATTGGAGATACTGAAGGTTTGGTTTGAGGCCATAACAATAAAACAAATGTTGCAATAAAGTGAGTCACACACTTTTTTTGTTTTTGGGTGCATATAAAAGTTATGTTTACACTATAATATAGTCTAAGTATGTGATAGTGTTATGTCCAAAGAAACAATGTACATATCTTCATTTGAAAACACTTTATTGTTAAAAATGCTAATAATCATTGAAGCCTTTCAGGAGTCATAACCTTTTTGCTAGTTGCAGGTCTTGCCTCAGTGTTGATGGCTGCTGACTGATCAGGGTGGTGGTTGCTAAGTTTGGGGTAAGCTATGGCAATTTCTTAAATTAAGACAACAATAAAGTTTGCCACATTAATTGACTCTTCCTTTCATGAAAGATTTATCTGTAGCACATGATGCTGCTTGATAGCATTTTAACCACAGTAGACCGAACTTCTTTCAAAATTAGCATCAATCTTCCAAACTCTGCCTCGGCTTTATCAACTCCGTTTATGTAATATTATAAACCATTGGTTGTCGTTTCAACGATGTTTACAGCATCTTTAGCAGGAGTAAACTCCATTACAAGAAATCACTTTCTTTACTCATCCTTAAGAAACAATTCCTCATATATTTGTTTTATCATGAGATTACAGCAATTCAGTCACATCTTTACTCTGCTTCTAATTCTAGTTCTCTTGCTATTTTCACCACATCTGCAGTTACTTCCTCCACTGCAGTCTCAAACCCCTGAAAGTCATCCATGAGGGCTGTGATTAATTTCTTCCAAACCATTGTTAACATGGATATTTTGACCTCCTCCCATGAATCGTGAGTGTCCTTAGTAGCATCTAGATGGTGAATTCTTTCCAGGAGGTTTTCAAGTTACTGTATGCAGCACCATCAGAGGAATCACTATCTGTGGTAGCTATAGCCTCATGAAAAGTATTTCTTAAATTATAACACTTGAAAGTCAAAATTACTGCCTTATCCATGGGCTGCAGAATGAATGTTGTATAAGCAGGCATGAAAACAACATTAATGTCCCTGCACATCTCTATCAGAGCTCTTGGGTAACCAGGTGCATTTTCAATGAGCAGCAATATTTTGAAAGGAATCCTTTTTCCTGAGGAGTAAGTTTAATCAGTGGTCTTACAATATTCAGTAAACCATCCTGTAAACAGATGTGCTGCCATCCAGGTTTTATTCTTCCATTTACAGTGCAAGGTATGGTAGATTTAGCATAATTCTTAAGGGCCCTAGGATTTTCAAAATGGTAAATGACCATTGGCTTCAACTTAATTTCACCACCTATTGGACCCTAACAAGATTGTCAGCTTATCCTTTGAAGCTTTGAAGCCAGGCATCGGCATCTTCTTCCAGTAAATGGCTATTTTGTGTACATGGACAAATGTTTAGTGAAGCAACATTCATCAATCATCTCAGTTACATCTTCTGGGTAACTTGGGCAGCTGCTACATCAGCGCTTGCTGCTTTACCTTGCATTTTTATGTTATAGAAAGAGCTTCTTTCATCAAACCTCAAGACTCAACCTCTGCTAGCTTCAAACTTTTCTTCTGCAGCTCCTTCACCTCTCTTAGCCTTCATAGAACTGAAGAAAATTAGGATGTTTCTTGGAATTAGGCTTTGGATTAAGGCAATGTTGTGGCTGGTTTGATCTTCTATCCAGACCACTAATACTTTCTCCATTATCAGCAATAAGGCTCTCTTTCTTTCTTATCACTCACGTGTTCACTGGAGTAGCACTTTTAATTTTCTTCAGTAAGTTTTTCTCTGCATTCACAACTTGGCTATTTGGCACAAGAGGCTATGCTTTTAGCCCATCTCAACTTTCAACAACCTTCCTCACTAAGCTTAACTGTTTCTAGCTTTTGATTTCTGGTGAGAGACACATGATTCTTTTTTTTTCACTTGAACACTTAGAGGCCATAGTGGGGTTTTTAATCAACCAAATTTCAATACTGCTGTTTCAGGGAATAGGGAGGCCCAAGGAGAGGGAGAGAGATGGGGAAAATCTGGTCGATGGAGCAATCAGAACACACGTATCTATCAATTATGTTTGCTGTCTTATATGGGAGCGATTTGTGGTGCCCCCAAATTTACTATAGTGACATCAAATATCATCATAACAGATATAATTTAAAAATTTGAAAATTTGAAAAGTTGTGAGAAATACTACAATGTGACACAAAGACATGAAGTGAGCACATTCTGTTAAAAAAATGCCACAATTAGACATGACAGATGCAAGGTTGGTACAAATTTTCAATTTGTAAAAACCACCATGTCTGCAAAATACAGTAAAGTAAAATGCAATATAATGAGGTATACTCATCATAAGACTCTTCAAGGGGTAAGGTAGCTGTGAGTTGTAGCTTAATGATATTAATCACATCACTAATATAAAATTTTATTTCTACTCTTTTATACATCACAGTCACATATATCAAATGGTTTCCTCAAGACATAATGCATCCAATATTTTTGATATAGGATGCTTTTGTTGTACCATTAGGTAAATACCTAATTTACGTCTAATATAAGGGCAACTATTTAAGATCAGTAAGCTTTATCTGTAATTTCCTTTCTCTAGAATAAATAGTTTCCTTTTTCCATTCATTCAACATAAAAATTTCTATGTCCAATTGGTAGAAAACTTTCTACTTGTTATATTGCCTGTGGGTAGTTCCTTCCACTTCAGTGAACATCTATGATCCCATGTATGTGAATATGGAACCTATATAGCTTCTATAGACTAGTTATCCAGAACTCTCCAATACTTAGAGCTTGTGAAACGCTGACACATTGATCTGCTTTGACTTATAGTAGTATCCAAGCCTACATGATAGAAATATAAACACACAAATAATTTTAGCTGCATCCTTTCAAAACCCAGAAAATTCACACATGTAGCACTATTGGTATTAATTATATCAATTGTACTATATATTTATTCATTCTTAAACTGTACTACATTCACTCATCTCTCAATGAAGCTTACAAATTGTTTTAAAATAGCCATTTTGCATTAGTTCTCTTTAGTTGAGATGTAAGTTTTCCTTTGGAAAACAGACAATATAAAATAAATTAGCTAAAGTCAAGTCTTTTTCTGCTTATGCAAAGGAGAAAGAATAATAATATAATAATGTTATTGGTAGGGAAATATATATTACATATATTGCAGAATGTATAATTGCTTCTTTGTTAGGAAATCACTTACTGCTGAAAGACAAATTGATGACAATTTTGTTATTGTAAAGTACTTCTGATATCACACTATTCCCATCATGATCTTTACCAGCATATTACTGTGTCTGAACCCAAATGTAGTTTAATGATAAGCTTTCTAGAAGAACTGAAAGGAGATTTAATTTAGTCCCAGAAAAAATCTATTTCTATATAATCACAGAAAATCAAAATCTATATAGTCAAGGAAAGTCTGTTTCTACTAATGACTCAAAGATGGTTATTTCTATACATAGAAAACATAACAATTCTTATGGAAAGTGTCATAAAACTATTTCTCGATGAAGCTGTCTGAGATTTCAATGAAGACAGAGTAGAACAGTTTCCAGGACATGTATTCTTATATTCTCACAAGTTTACCATAAATCCCAAGAAAAACAAACAGGGAAACAGCAGTATTATTCGTATAATATCATCCTCTTTGGAATAAAACAGTTATTCTCAGCTAGGGTAATCAAACTGAGATTACACAAACTGGAGGATTTTTTTTATAGTAGTGTTTGTTTGGCTTTTATGATGTTACTGAAAATATTTTAAATGCTCCAAATTTCATTTTTTCTACTTTATCAAAGAGGTTGCTCTTAGGTTGTTTAGCTTTCTCCTGTATTTTCAATTGGCCCTTCACTACTTGGCTGTGCATATTGGTTACCACCATGCTTTTTTCCAAAAAAAAAAAAAAAAAAACCAAAAAAAAAACAGAAAAAAATATTGCTCTTCTAGTCCACTTTTAAACAAAGATTACAGTATCTTCACCTTTCTTCACCTTTCTTTCTACCTTTCCACAGAATTTCATCTTAAGTTTATTTTAGTTATATTTTAGATTTCCTTTTTGAGATTCATATTTATATTTTATAATCATAATCAACTTTTCTGTGCTCTATTGATAGGTTAAATCTAAAAGTTGAAAAAAATGAGTGATAGTGACATTATTATAATTATAGAAATATTGTTGATTACAGAGCTAACTCACTTCCTTTGCTAATTTTCAAACAATACATTTACTTCATCAAAGAAAATGTTTTAACTACTTATACATTACTTAAACATTTATTTGATTTTACATTTGCACTAAGATTTTTTTCGAGTCCCTCCTCCAAATTACAAAGATTCCTTAGTAGTTTGTTTTAATATTGAAAAATGTTATATACCTCATTCTCTATATCACCAATAATCTTTAGTGCTTGCTCATTCTTTTTGTGGACTGAAATTCATTACTGTCTTCTTAAACATATCTTTTTTGGAAATCCACTGATTTTCTTTTTTAAGTTGTACCTCTTATTTTCTAGGTCAATTGCAGAGTATTATCTTGAGATTTTTCTTTACTGAACTTTTCTTGATTTTCACTTTGTTTTATTCCCATACTTGTTGAAGTGACATCCCTAAAAAGACAAATTCCACAACTTTGATCCCCTAGGTGTCTGAGAAAAACTAACCAAAAGCCTGACTGTTTACATAATTTAAGCTTAAAAATCATTTCCCCTTAGAATCTCTAAGACTGTATTACAACATCCACTCTATTCTAGCATCTATTATTGCTGAGGAATAATAAGATTTCGGTTGGATTCTTGTGCCTTTTCTAGGTTATCTTACTTTTCTTTCTGGAAACACTTAAATTATTTTTCCCTTGGCTTTTTCTCTGAAAATCTTATGGCCTTCCTACAGCCAAGTCTGAAGTACATATTTTGATTTTGTTAATCTCTCAGAAGTGTTTCTCAGAATTTAGCACTTCATTCTTATTAAAACATTCTGTTCTATTGGCTTTCAGGGTGACGTATTCCATTCAAATAATGGAGCTATCAAGTCTGTAAACTCTTAAGCACTTATGCCTTTTCATTTTAGAGTAGCCACACTCAGCAATCTTGAAAATGGCAAAATACTTTTGAGATTGCATTTCTCATTGCCTGATCTAGGGAAAGGAGCTGAACTCAATAGTATGAAAGTGCTTTCAAACTTTTCCCAAAGACTATCAAATCAACCCTTGACATTTACCTAGATTGCACTTGTAATTTTCTTTTCCACTTTTGCTTGGGCAGGAACCCCTGATAGGTCTACTACAGACAGGTTGCTGGATGCTAGGGAATGTTCTCAACGTCTCAGTGTTTTGGGGGAAGGCTACACAAATGGGAAATACAGGAAGTTTTACGTCCAGGATTTCTTAGAACCTTTCACGGCCTGATACATTTTAATGTTTTCAAATTATCCCTGTGATTTTGACTGAAGAAAGAAAAACAAATTTCTGTCAAAGTACTGCATCTTAGCTTGATTTTCGCCAGATTCAGATCCCAAGGAAGGACTAGTTTATTTGGTTGCAGATCTTAGAAAACATTTGTTAAGGAGTGAGAACTGACATAGAAAAGGAAAGAAGACTAATTAAGTATCTTATCAAGCAAGTTATCCTTGGGAATACTTGGAACCTAATGAGAACCAGAGAACTTTGAAAGTCAGTGAAGAATGTGAGTTTCATAAGTAATGACAGCATAGCTGTATTTACACACCAACTCCCAGCAATTATTGGATGGGAGTTGCTCCCATAGTGGGGTAAAGGGAAGCCATTCTTCCTCAGCACTTTTGACCCTTTATGAGGCTGAACTCTGAGTGGTCTCTGTGGGGGTTACATATACTTTGCTCATAGGAAAAGAGATACAGATGCAGGCAGTTGGGAATCCAACAATTTTGCACTGAAATGATAAGGATATGGCAGGGAAGCTAGCAACACCTACTGCACACTGGGATAAAGATAGACCTACAGAAGTGATAATAGCTCAATGAAAGGAATAGGAGAGCTTTCGACTCTTGTAACAATCTCTGCTTCTCAAATAACTCGTTTCACTGGAATTTTGTGTTACTAGGTCTCCTGATTGCCCTGTTTCATACAAGCCTCCTAAGTTCTTGAATAGTGAATCATTTTTCTATCCAGCCTTTAAACATTGTTTGTCTCCCATATTATCTTGTTCTCACTCCATATACTATACAAGAAAAAAAGATTATCTATTTCTATTCTTTTAGGATTTATTTGGTATAGCAAGAGAACTATCACAGCAAGAATCTTTTCACTTGAAATCTAGATCCATATATCTAAAAAACCTACTCTGACTTTCCTCTTGAATATCATACTGGCACCTCCTACTGAACTTTTTCATTAACAAAGTTAGTATATGAGACCAACTATTCACCTTTTTATAAATTTCTAATTCCACAGATAGAGGGTTGCCAAAGAAAACAGAATGCCCAGTTAAATTTGAATTTCAGGGAAAGAGTAAATACTTTTGCATAGGCAAATCTGAAACAGTACAAAAATCATACACATGCTAAAAAAATTCATTATTTTTCTGAAATTCAAATTTAACTGAATATCCTGTATTTTTAAGTTAAGCAACTCTACATTGATTGTCCCATGTTTTTTGTTGCTATCCTCCCTTTAAACACACCTGGTCAATCACCAAATACTGCTGTGTTCACTTCCTAAATTATTACCCAGTCTACTCTGTATTTCTAAACAGCTCTACTGCCACTACATTTGTTATAAACACTCCAATCTCTGTCTTGATTACTTAATTAAAATTTGTCTCTTTTCTCCAAAGTGCTGCCAAAATTAGCTCAGACTTGATCACGTTACTTCTTTGAATAATACCTTCATATGGTTTCTAGTTATGCCTAGATCCCAAGTGAAATCCCTACATTGGGCTTATAAAGCCTTCCATGATATATGGTGTATTCTCAGACTTCTTATCCAGCCCAATCTTATGTCAAGTTCTCACTCACAAGTGAAGCTGAAAACACAATGGACATCCTTTAATTTGTGAAGGAGGACACATTCTTACCTGCCTCCAGGCCTTCACAATTGCTGTCACTTTCTCAGTGAGTCTATCTCTGATCACACTAGGTTAGGTTTTCTACTACAAATTTCTTAACTATTCCTTTCCTTTTCATCTTTACCTCATTTGTAATTACTGATGTAATGTCTTTATTCCCCTATAGAATTTAAAGCCCAAAGCACATGGGCCATTTATTTTTTTTTTCTCATTTATTCATCAACATGTCTAAATATATGTGGGATGAATGACTGAATAAACATTATCCTAGTGAATGCTATTAATAAAATAAAATTACCTCTCTTATTGACTTTTTCTGTATCAGAATAACTCTTCTCTCTCTCTCTCTGTCTATCTGTCTCTGTTTTTATTATTATTTTTTTCATAGCCTATGCTGGTCATTAGACTTGCTGGAAACTCTACTTTTCCATCTATCCTAACAGTTTCAATACTGTTTAGAATAATAATAATATCTAAAAGTGCGAATGGCCTCATTTATACTACCCTTAATACACTTAAAGAGGAAAAATGTCTTCAGATAGGCCAAAGGGAAAATTATTACATCATTAATCTGAATTTTAACCAGGTGCAAACTAGGAGTGAGAATGGAGGACATCAAATAGAATAATTAGAACTAGAGATGGGCAGAAGCAACTGGGGAAACAAAGCTCGGGTTTAATAGTGCAGTACCACAAAATTGACAGTTAGAGACTGATTTTGCTTGTACTGATAATAGTATGTTACGCCTCTCAGTATTTTGCCATTGTTCTAAAAGTCAAGATAGTATGTTATTTTTTCAAGATGGTGGATTGGAGGCTTTTAACATGCCTCAGCCACTTGGAAATACTAAGACAGTGCGGAAAGATAAACTCTGTGAGTTTTAATTCAAGAAGGGAAATGGGAATTCATCAGAATACTGAAGGACATCCCAGATCCCTGGGAAAACATGAGCCAACAAGCCCCTGTGATGGCATCTGACTGATAAAAGGGAGTGAAGCCAGAGTACATGAGAGAGGCAGACAGTCTCCCTCTGTGACTCACCTTTTCACTGGGGATTCAAGCAACCAGTCCAAGGGACAACACTTTGTTCCTTCCAAGTCCTGCAGCTAATGTGAGGAGTGGCTTGGAAGCACAGAGGGGGAAACAAAGTGGGTAAATCTGCAGGCGTATTTTCAGCCCTTGGACTGAGAGCAGGATGGCATTTTTAATCTAGGCACATACAAAGTCAGTCATTCTTTGACGACCTAGCAGCATGGTCACACAGACATTTTAGTCTCTTGCCCAAAACTGAGGCACTTGCTCTAGAGCAGAGTAGGGCTCTCCACAGCCAAAACTGTGGGAAGTGCCTGAACAGTAGGCACTGGAATTATGTTTTCTCTGTCACAGGCCTGGGGCAGGAGGAGGACTGCTGCAGCTGTGCTTTTTCCTGGACAATGAGACTTGCAGACAGGGCCAGCTTGGCAACCTGGAACTAGTCTGTGTATTGCTTTATTGGATGCTCCAGCCTGCTCCCCTGAGTTTGTGATGCAACAGGGCCTTTCCGCTCCATCCTCAAGCAGAAATCCAGGCATTTGGGGCACATGTTTCCCTGGGCCAGCAGTCTTAGCAGCCTCCACCCTTCTTGGGCATAGATTATGTTGCAGTGAGACCTCTCTGCTCTACGCCCAGGCACATCCTCAGGCATTCAGAGCATCTACTCACCTAGATCAGCAGCTGGTGCCTCCCCACCCTTCCTGGGCAGAGATCTGGGAGCAGTATTGCTCTTTCTTCTCCACACCCATGCAGATCTCCAAGCATTTGGAACACCTGCATTCCTGGTTCAGCACACTGAGTTGTTCCACCTGTCCTGTGCAGAGATCTTGGTGCAGGGGGTACCTCTCTGTTCCATGCCCAGGTAGCTGGAGCAGTCACTCACCTGAGCCAGCAGCCTAAGCTGCCCTGTCATTCCTGTTCAGAGATTTCAGTGCAGTGACAACTTTTCTGCTCCATGCTCAGGCTGATCTACGGACATTCAGAGCACCTGTTTGCCTGTATCAGCAACCTGAGCTGCTCCACCCTACCTGTGAAAAGACTGTGGTACAGTGGGACCCTCTCTGCCACATGTCCAGACATATTTTCAGGTAGTTATAGCATCCATCCACTTTAGCAGCCTGAGCCACCTCACCTTTCCTGTGCAGACATTATGGTGCAGCAGAGCCCCCTATGCTGCACATCCAAGTAGATCTCCAGGCATCTGGAGCACCTACTTTCATGGATTAGGAGTTTAGGTGACAAACCCCCAATGTAGGGAACATGGAGCCAAGGAGGTTTCCCAGCTCCTAGGCTAAGCACACTGCTGGGCACTTGGTGCTTTCCCACTGGATGATCTCTCAGTGCTGGTGCTTGTGCTTGTGCTTGCCATTAGGGCACCTATAGGTGAACGTTCCTGGTCTGGCCTCACCTATATGGCCCACTGCAACAATTGGGGTCTAGCCAGGGAGCTCAGGCCACTGTGCACCCCAGAGATAAGCCCATTGCCTGAGGCAACAGAGAGTTTCTCCCAGTAAGTAAGAATCAAGTATATACCGAGCCGGGTTGACCACAGCTGGTTCTTACCCATAAGCACCATCTACTGACCTGTAGGTCAAACCACACAGCCTAATATAAATCCTGCCAAAAGAAGTACATAGGGCTATAGAAGCAAAGCCAAAAGGCCTTACTGAACACTCCCTACAGTCACATCCCCTCAGGAGAAGAGAAGGAAAAGAAGAAAAAAAGCAATAGTATTATAGAAAAAGAAAGGAAAAGAAAAATCCTATCCACATGAAAATTTTACAAAAGGTAGAAGTACCAACATCTCCAAATAAGAAGGAACCAGTGCAAGAATCCTGGCACCGTAAAAAAATCTGAATGTAGTGACATGAACAAAGGACCACACTCACTCTCCAGCAGTAGTCTAACAGCAAAATGAAAACTCAGAAGAGACAGATAAATAATTCAAAGCATAGGCCAGGTGCAGTAGCTCAAACTTGTAATCCCAGCATTTTGAGGAGGCTGAGGTGGATGGATCAGTTAAGTCCAGGAATTCAAGACCAGCCTGGGCAACATGGTGAAATGCCATCTCTATTTAATAAAGAAATAGAAAACATTAGCTGGGTGTGGTGGCACATGCCTGTAGCCCCAGCTACTTGAAAGTCTGAGGCATGAGAATCGCTTGAACCCAGGAAGCAGAGATTGCAGTGAGCTGAGATCATGCCACTGCATTCCAGCCTGGTCAACAAAGCAAGACTCTGTCTCAAAAAAAAAAAAAAAGAATCCAAAGCATGGATTGCAAGAAAGCTCAAGAGATAAACATCATAAAAAGAAATCAATCAGAGCTTCTAGAAAAACACAAGGAATTTCAAAATAAAATTGAAAGCTTTAACAATAGCCTGGACAAAGCAGAAAAAATATTTCAGAGCTTGAAGACCAGTCTTTTGAATGAACCCAGTCAGATAAAAACAAACAAACAAAACAAAACGACAAAAAAAAACATATATTTTAGTGAAAAAGTCTTCGAGGAATATGGGATTATGTAAAGTGAACAAATCTACAAGGTAGTGGCATTCCTAAGACAGAAGAAGAAAATTTGAACAACCTGGAAAACAAATTTGAGAGACTAATTCAACAAAATTTCCCTAATGCTTCCAGAGAGGTAGATATTCAGGAAACCCATAGAACATCTGCAAGATACCATGCAAAACAAACATCACCAAGGCATAGAGTCACCAGACTGTCCAAAGTCAACACTAAAGAAAAATTCTTAAAAGCAGCCAGAGCAAAAAATCACATACAGAAAACCTCATCAGGCTAACAATGGACTTCTCACCGGAAATCTAACAGGCCAGGACAGATTGGGGGCCTACTTTCAGCATTCTTAAAAAAAAGAAATTCCAAACAAGAATTTCATACCCTGACAAATGAAGCTTCATAAGTGAAAGAAAAATAAAATATTTTCCAGACAAGCTAGTGGTAAGGGAATTTGTTAACATTCGACCACCATTTCAAGAGATTCTTACTTAAAAGAGTTCTACACATGGAAATGAAAGAAAGATAACTGCTACCACAAAAACATACTTTAATTACATAGCCTATAGTGCAACCACACAATAGAAACTATAAAGTACCCATCTAACAACTTCAAAATAGGATCACAATCTCACATACTAATATTAAAAGCCCCACTTAAAAGGCACAGTTGCAAGTTGGATAAAAAATAAGACCCATATTTCTGCTGTCTTCAAGAGACTCATTTCACAGGCAATGACATCCATAGGCTCAAAATAAAGGGATGGGAAAAAAATCTACCAAGTAGGTGGAAAACAGAAAAAAGAAGAAGATGCAATCCTCATTTTAGAAAAAACAGACTTTAAACCAGTAATAGTAAAAAAGGACAAAGAAAGGCGTTACATAATGGTGAAGGAGTAAATTCAACAAGAAAACTTAACTAGCCTAAATATATATGCATCCAACATTGGAATGCAAAGTTCAGAAGAAAAAAAATTCTAGGCCTTTGGGAAGACTTAGACAACCCACAATGATAGCGAGAGACTTCAACACCCCACTTACAGCATTAGACAGACCATTGAGGCAGAAAACAAAGATGGACTTAAATTAGATCCTTGACCAATTGGACCTAATAGACATCTACTGAATACTCCACTTATCAGCCACAGAATATACATCCTTCTCATCTACACATGAAACATAATTCAAGATTGACCAAAATCTTGCAAAGACATAACAACAACAACAATAAAAACTACAGGCCAATATCCCTGATGAACATAGATGTAAAAATCCTCCACAAAATACTAGCAAACCAAATCCAGCGGCACATCAAAAAATTAATCTACCACAATCAAATAGGCTTCATTCCTGGAATGCAAGGTTGATTCAATATATGCAAATCAATGAATGTGATTTGCTATATAAACAGAATTAGAAACAAAAATCAAATGATCATATCAATAGACACAGAGAAAGCTTTTGATAAAATCCAGCGTCCCTTCATGATAAAAACCCTCCACAAACTAGGCATTGAAGAAACATACCTCAAAACAATAAGAGCCATCTATGACAAACCCACAACCAACATCATACTGAATGGACTAAAGCTTGAATCATTTCCCTTGAGAACTGGAACAAGACCATAATGTCCACTCTTACCACTCTTGTTTACCATAATACTGGAAGTCATAGATAATGCAATAACACAAGAAGAAGAAATAAAATGTATCAAATAGGAAAAGAAGTCAAATTACGGCTCTTTGCTCATGACATTATTCTACATCTAGAAAAACCCTAAAAACTCCTCCAAAAGGCTCCTGGAAGTGATAAATGACTTCAGTAAAATTTCAGGACACAAAATCAATATACACTATCAGTAGCAATTTTATACACCAATCGAGTTCAAGATGGAAGCCAAATTAAAAATGCAATCCCATTTACAATAGCCATACACACAAAAAGACACTAGAATTACATCTAATCATGGAGGTAAAATATCTCTACAAGGAGAACTGCAAAACACTGAAGAAATCACAGATGACACAAACAAACAAACAAGTCATTCCTTGCTCATGGATTAGAAAGATCAATATTGTTGAAATGACCATGCTGCCCAAATCAATCTTCAGATTCAATGCTATTTCTATCAACTACCAATGTTATTTTTCAAAGATTTAGAAGATACTATTCTACAATTCATATGGAAGCAAAAAAGAGCCAAAATCACCAAGTAATTCTAAGCAAAAAGAACAAAACTGGCGGTATCGCATTACCCAACTTCAAACTATACTATAAGGCTACATTAATTAAAATAGCATGATACTGGTACAAAAACAGACACACAGACCAATGGAACGTAATAGATAACCAAGAAATAAAATAGCACATGTACAGCCATCTGATCTTCAACAAAGTCAACAAAAACAAGCAATAGGGAAAGGACTCCCTATTCAATAAATGATGCTGAGACAGCTGACTAGTTATATGCATAAGAATGAGGTTGGACCCCTACTTTTCACCATAGACAACAATTAATTCAAGATGAATTGGAGATTTAAATGTAAGACCTCAAACTGTAAGAATCCTAGAAGAAAACCTAGGAAACACCATTCTGGACATCAGCTTTGGGAGAGAATTTATGACTAAGTTTTTAAAAGCGTTTGCAATAAAAACAAAAAATTGACAAGTGGGTCCTAATTAAACTAAAAAGCTTCTGCACTGCAAAAACAAAAAACAAAATAAAACAATAACAACAAAAAAGAAGAACAACAAAAACCTATCGACAGAGTAAACAGACAAGCTACAGAATGGGAGAAAATATTTGCAAATTGTGCAGCTGACTAAGGTCTCAGATTTAGAATCTATCAGGAACTTAATTCAACAAATGATTCCATTATAAAATGGGCAAAACACATGAACGAATCCTTTCCAAAAGATGACACACAAGTCAAAAAAATATGAAAAAATGTTCATCAACACCAATCACCAGAGAAATGAAAATCAAAATCACAATGAGATATCATTTCATACCAGTCAGAATGTCTTTTATTAAAAAGCCAAAAAAAACACAGATACTGGAAAGGCTGAAGAGAAAAAGGAATGCTTATACATTGTTGGTGAGAATGTAAGTTAGTTCAGCCTCTGGGGAAAGCAGTTTGGAGATTTTCTTGAAGAACTTAAAACACAACTACCATTTGACCCAGCAATCCCATTATTGGGTATATATCCAAAAGAAAATAAATCTTTCTAGCAAAAAGGCACGTGCACTTGTATATTCTAATAGATGATGTCCGTTAATAAGCAAATGGATAGATAAACTGTGGTATATCCAGAAAATTGAATATGATTCAGCATTGAAAATTATTAGCTATCAAGCCATACAAAGACACAGAGGAAACTTAAATGTATAGTACTAAGTAAAAGAATCTAGTCTTACAAGGCTACAGTACCATATGATTCCAAATATAAGACATTCTGGAAAAATTTATAACTGTGGAAACGATGAAAAGATCAGTGGTTCCCAGGAGCTAGGAAGGAGGGAATGATAAGAAACAGAACACAAGGATTTTAGGGCAGTAAAATATTTCATATGATACTCTAATGATGTATAAATGTCATTACACATTTATCTGAGCCCATAGAAACTACACCAGCAAGAGTGAACCCTAATGTAAACTATAGACCCCAGGAGGTAAAGATGTGTCAATGTAGGTTCATCAACTGTAGCAAATGTACCTGTGTGGTGTGGGATGTTGATGGTGGGGGAGGCTATGCATATGTAGAGCAGGGGATATATAGAACTCTGTACTTTCTGCTCAATTTTGCTGTTAAATAAACTGCTTTAAAAATATCTATTAATTTTTTTATAAAACAAAGCACCATTAAAAGAACACTAAATGTGGGTCTTACTCAATAACTAGAGAGATTTGTCTTCAGGATGACAGTTAAAGATGACAGAATTCAGTAAAATTTTATAGAATATAATTCTGTCGAGCAAAACAGTAGATAATTGACATCTGAACAAAATTGGTAAGTGTATTAAAATCAAACATAATCTACCCTGTATTTCCCTAGGGATTTTATTGGTGGTCTATTCAAAATCATACTTATATACACTCTTATCCACTTATTGATTCTTTTGTCAAATTAATTATTGTGTCCTTAAGAATCAACATTGTTTTCTATGATATAAAAAAGAGTCAATATAAATACAGATAAATTATATCTAAATATTACTCTCTTAAACAGTTTGGACTGCTTTAACAAAGTATCATAGAATGAGAGGCTTGTAAACAACAGAAATTTATTTCTCACAGTTCCAGAGGGTAGAAGTTCCCTATCAGGGTATCAGCCCGGTTGATTTGAATGAAGACCCTCTACTAGATTGTAGACTCAGCCTGGTGGATTTTGGTGAAGACTCTCTTCTAGGTTGTAGACTGCCTACTCTCTGTCCTCACAAGGTAGAAAGAGAGAAAGTTAGCTTTCTGGACTTCCTTGCAAGGGCACCCGTTCACAAAAGCTCCATCCTCATGACCTAAGTACATCACCACCTCCAAATACTATCACATTAGAGATTAGATTTCGATATATAAATTTGGGGGAGACATAAACATTCCATCCATAACGATTGCTTTCTAGAAAATCGAATAATGCATAATTAAATATAGGTATGCTGCTAAGTTTTGATTATTTTTAATTTGGTGATCTTGATATCAGCATGAATAGAGGTTTAATTATTTCAAAGAATTGTGAAGAACAGCTTCAGTAGAATACAGTAAAATCTGATTTTTTTTTTTTGGCACGTGCTTTAGATTTTATCTGTGCTGCTCATTTGCCTCGCTGAAATGAGCAGATTTTAAGTGGGAGTTTCTTTTCTTTGCATTTAAAATAACTCAGTTGTTGAAAAATATTGTTCATGTGAGCCAATTGATTTTGCTAAAAGCCAAAGAAAATTTTAAAATGTTTTTTAATATAGATTGAAATGATTAAGGAAAAGAAAGAATAATAAAAATATTGTTCTATAAAGGAGTGAAATTGCAATGCTCACACATAGATTGAAGAATCTGATACTCTCTTAAATCTGCTAATGTGATCTTTAGTTCATGTAACTAATACATTATTGATATTTTGTGTAGATACTTGTATTATTGTTTTAAGATCCAACAGCAGAAATTCACAACCAAACATCATTTGTAATGAGTAGTGCACATAACATAAACTCTTCATTTTGGGGTAGTGTCTGTTTAAGGCCACCTCTCATATTACATAAATGCTCAAATCTATTTTGCTTGAATCTCGATGCTCCGACATTTTCTGAATTAGCTGTACCAGATCAATGCCTTTTATCCTGTTTAAATCTCACTGGAGGGCTACATATTCATTCAGAGACCTTAATCGAGATTCTAGAAAGTATCTTCTAATATTTTCTTGACAGCTTCCAATTTTTTTTTCAGTGTATAGTTTCCTTGTTATAAAAAAAGAATACAAAACAACAGAAAGAAATTGATAAAGCACATAAGTAGATCACAAAGCTGATGTTTCTTCATTGATTTTAAGGATTTTTGCCATTTTTAAACTGTTATTATAGACCATGTCATGGAAGCCTAAAATAGAGAACAATGACTATTTTTCACCAAACATTTGGTAAGAAGTTAGGCAAACGAGATTCAGTAGTTTTTAAAATGTAGTTCAGCTGAATTCACAGGAATCTCCATATTGCCAATGAGTATTAAGTAAGGGATATCACAGAAATATATTTTAGAAAAGATTGGAATATCATGGTTCTGAGAAGTGTAAAGTTCTGCTCTGGGATTTTTAAAAAGACAGGCATCATTCAAATGGTGAATTTATAGCTATAAATAAAGTGGTCTTTCCCATAAGTTTTTCATAACTCCTATGTGCACAGTGCCACCAACAGGAAACACATGAACTATCAAATAAGGATGCATTTCAAATTCAAAGGGAAACTACAGACTTTGAATCATCTTGAAGAGTATAATAACTGTCAGCTGCTATACCATGTCTCTGAGCCATTCGAATCTTGACTACTAACGTTAGCTATTCAAGTAACTACTCTGCTTTTTGTCTAATATGGAGCAGTATTATTATATACTTAGGGTGCATTGCAGTGATATTCAAATATTTTGAAAATGACCAGTAGTAAAAATTTTTCATTGCTACCCATAATATATGCATATGCACCCACATACACACAGTTGAAATAAAATTCCAGAAAACAATATTTTAACTTACATTGTGCGGTAAACTTTAATATTTCATTTTTCTATTCTATTTCATATTTTTCGGCCTTCTTGTGGAACAAGTTCTATCACTTTTGCATTCTCATATAGTATACATTATATGAAGACCTTGGACAGTGCCAAATTTTTAATTAAAAGGTGTTTGATAAATGCACGAATCGTACCAGCTTCTTAAGTACCAAAATTCTTCCCCTAAAGATCATAGTTTTTAAGTTTTGAAATATTTCAAAACATTTTAAAATCTCTAGCCATGAGAAATAAAATTAAAGATATTTGCATTTGTAAGCAAGTCCCATTGGGAATAGAACCTAGCTGGCGAAAGGGAAAGGGAAGAAGGAAAAGAAGTCAAGGAACTTTGAAAGATATTAGATCTACTTGCTAGCAAATGCAATGCTTAGCAATATACATTTTTTTTCTCGTTTTTTGTGTGGTGGTTCTCTCAGTCTTTATGTTTGCTAAGAGGAAAATTTCCCCAGGCCATTCTATAAATTATACCATGAAGCTGGCTGTGATGATTTGATGTCTGTTAAGAAACCATTAATAACAATGCAAAAGATACAACCTTGAGGAAAATTATTATCCTGCTATAAATTCTAGCCAAACATACCTAATTTATACTTTTAGCTGAATCTCTTATGGCCTTAACACTTTCCAATGGTATTTTTCATTTCATCAATAGTTAATACTAAATTAAAATTGTGTGTGTATGTGTGTGTGCATATATATACATATACATAGATGTGTATATGTGAATTTCAACAAGAGAACCATCACATACATTTTAAAATGCCAAGTATATTTATATACTTAAAAGATAAGGCCGGGTGCTATGCCTCATGCCTGTAATCCCAGCACTTTCAGAGGCCAAGGTGGGCGGATCTCTTGAGGTCAGTAGTTCGAGACCAGCCCAGCAAACATGGTGAAACCCCCTCTCTACTAAAAATACAAAAATGAGCTGGGTGTAGTGGGTCAAGTCTGTAATTCCAGCTACTTAGGAGGCTTAGGCAGGGGAATCGCTTGAGCCCGGGAGGCAGAGGTTCCAGTGAGCAGAGAACATGCCATTGCGTTCCAGCCTGGGCAACACAGCGAGACTCCGTCTCAAAGAAAAAAAAAAGATATATATATATAATTTTAAAAGAAAATAATATGAATTATTTTTTCCTTTAGCGGTGAATTATGATTTAAATTATAAAGTGCAGTATGGTGCATGCAGGAAAACAAAGACTTGAAAGCCTTTAAACAGCTGTCCCAAAGGGACGACTTACAGATACCACCATAAGGGGGCTCAGTAAGGGAGGGAAAAGGAAGGAATAAGGACATAACATTTTTTAAAATGTGAAAATGCCATTTCATATTTTAAAGATCCTCTCTCTCTCTCTCTCCCTGTCTCTCTCTCCGTCTCCTCTCCCTCCACCTTTTTATGAAATAAAAACTAAAAAGCCAGTATTTCTGAGAGGAATTACTGAGTTCTGGTTTGTCTTGCAGCCTACTTCCACAGTGTTGTAGGAAACTCAACAGACTGCACAGGTACTCAGGAGGTAATTTTTATAGCCAATGCAAATGAGCGGTATACTCATGAATGATGTTATGGATTCAGATATGTTTTTATAAATTCGGATAAAGTTAAAGGTTTTTTCTGAAATATGGGTATAATCAATGTGTATTACTGGACTTCTTTCTCTCCTTCCTCTTCTTTCTCCTCTTTTTTTTCTCTTCTTTGTCCTTTTCTTCTTCTTTTGATTTTTCCTCTATATTTTTGTTGCTCTCTCCCTTCTTCTCCTTTTCCTCTTCCACCTCTTCTTTTTCACCTCTCCGTTTATATAAATGTGTTTTTCCTAGGTTGCATGATATAACGCAAAGTTCAGAGGCCCTGGAATCAGGCATATTTCAGTTTGATTTTTTGGTTTTTCTGTCTTTGGATGAAATGTTTAACTTTTATGAGCACCATAATCGAAAAAATATTTCCTAATCTGTAAATTTGGAAACACACGCTGCAGGATTGTAAGAATTTTAGAAAAAAAATATATATGTGTGTATATATATATATTTTATATATGTATATATATATAACATATATATATACACACATATATATATAAAATACCTACCAGAGTAACTGGAAAATATTAATTCCTTAATAAATAGTGGATGTGTTTATGGTTATGAGAGTGTCAATGATTTTATGAATATGAAATGAAATTCATGGTTTAACTTTGGTTATTAGTGTTTCCTTAATTTTCAGAAGCACAATATCTCCTTCACACACATCTTTACTGATCTATGTACCTATAAACTTTTCAGTGTAATACTGTGAAAAATTACAGTTACATGGTGCTGATATGTAACTACAGTGAGTATGGATGAGCCTCAGTGGACAGAATTTCTAACTATTTGAAGATTTCAAAAAGGAAAAAGACATATTTCTTGGACCAACAGTAAGACTCAGCTGATTTTAGAGAATAAAGCACTAAGAACTGAAGAAAAATAAAAATATGTAGAGCAGCAAAACACTTTGTATGGATACCGTAATGGTGAATACATGATACTATGAATTAGTCAAAACCCAAAAACCATAGAGCATAATGAGTGAAACTTAATGTAAACTATGAACTTTAGTTAATGACAATACATTAATATTAGTCTATCGATTATAAAAAGTGTGCCACACCAATGCAAGACGCCAACCCTCTTCCCATTTGCCCTGAGAATGCTTGTCAGGGCTCTTGCAGCTGCCATGTTTTCCCCAAGAAATATCCATGTAGTATCTCACTTTTATTATTATTTTAACATCCCTCCATTATATAGGCTTTGGAAACAAAAGATAGCATTCTATATCATTCTATTTATAGCATTTTGTTTTTAGTAGTTGTGTATCTATTTACAAAATATTTTAATTTTCAATTGCAGAAAATGTCACACCCTAGAAAACGTAGCATTCTTACCCATGATGTTAGCGTCACTCCCCAAGAGTTGTTGGCTGAAGATTAACTTGACAAATCCGATTTTTCTGAAATAGATAATTCTGATGATTCAGACAATTTTGATATTAGTTCTGTTTAGAAATCACTCCAATGATAGTTTTTGTATTTTATTTTCACATGGAAAATCAGTCCGATTTGCTTCAGCCTCAAAGACTGTGCTTACGTAAAATTAAATGAGCACTGGCAGCAAGAAGCATTTTTTTTTTCTTAAAGGAAAAGGGTTAATAATAGGGGAAACTGTGGGCAGGGATGATGAAGAAGGAAGTACATGGGAACTCCGTACTCTTTGCCCAATGTTATCGTAAACCTAAAACTGCTCAGAAGACAATCTGTTAATTAATTATTAAAAATCTATATGTATACTTCTCAAACAGAGGATGTCTAGTGTTTTCATCTTTTGACAATAAGCAAAATGTTAAAGTTTACACTGTGGAATTTAAATTACAACTATAATTATTTGATGCTTAACATTTATCTACATTTCTCTGCTATGAATGTACAAGAATGCTTGTACATTAAGATTTTCCTGAAGACAGCCTAATATTTAAAGTTTTACTTACAATGAGATAAAAATAATAAATATTGACCTATTTATTGGGCACTTTCTCTGTTACAGGTACTATGTTAAGTACTTTATCTGCATCATATAAAGCATATTCATAACTTCTAAGAAAGAAATTATTATCCAGAATGTCTTCTAATCTGAATGATATTTATGTACTCATAACTCAAATAACTATGAAAACAGAATGTAATGAATTATTTTAACTTCATTTAGAAATTAATGATTTAATAATAGTACATGTCCTGAGTTGTGTATTTCTGTTTAACAAGAAATTGACTAAGATACAGTTGTGTTAAATGCTCATTCATAATACTTATTATAAATATTAGACATTTATAATATTAACTAGACATATTACACACTGTTAAGTCAGTAATTCAACTCAAAAATTCACAGGAGACTACTATTGGTACTCTGTCATTATTTCTGAAACTAGAATTATTTATGTAGTGAAAGTATCCAATATTTTTCCATCTATTTCATTTTAAATCTCTGTGTTATATAATACACTTATTGCAAGATTATTAAATTGCTAACAACAGAGGGCTTAGAGAAACTATGCCTTGGATATTATCCTAGAAAATGTCAGACTTTTTGAAAATTAGGGATATTTATGGGGAATATACTTTATTTGAAATAACACAAATATGCTATTTTCAGTTTAGTTTTGTAGAACATTCAGAAAATGAGGAAGTTACATAGGTCAAAAATAACTGATGGCTTAATCCAATGCTACCATTGGGCATATGAACAAAAAGAATATGAGAAGTCACGGTTCACTGTAACATAATCAAATGACACTGCCCCTCTAGGGCAAAAAGAGCACTATGAGACAATTTACTTTGATTAAAAGCAAACAAACAATGAACGAAAAAAAAGTCAGAAATCATTTCAAAATAAAATGTTTAAACAATACATATATTTTTGAACCATGGCAGCCATAGTGACTTTACCTGCTACACTGATGTTTTCTAAATGAGAAAAGATAAAGGGCAAAAAGAGAACTATAAAGTAATTGACTCTGATTAAAAACAAACAATGAACCCAAAAGGAAAAGCCTTCTCTATTGATTTTATTTTCTTTCAGACATTTTGTAATTTATCTTTCAAATTTCCATTCTAGGAGTGTAGTCACATCACAAATAACAGCATCAAAATTGAAAGATATTGGATTCATAATAAATTGCTGCTGTATAAAGGCATCAAGCTTTGGTTTTTGGCCCTTCGTGGTCTACTTCAGTTTATCTACTCCATCACGATATAGGATATAGGATATTTTAAAGAAAATATATCAACTCAATTGTTGGTTTGGGCAATACCTTCTGGTAATAAGTTGTCTTGTCATATGATCTTGTGTGATCCTACATAACTTTATAACTACTCAAATATTCCAATTCAAAAAGTGAAACACAGAGTCTCACTTTATAAAGTAATGACTTCTTCAAAAGAAGGTAAATATTAAATTATCCAAAATACTAATTCACCAAAACAACTAGTTTTTAATTAAAAGTTATTTTGTATCACAAAGTTCCCCAAATAACTTCAAACAGTATATTAGAAACCTTGAAAATATAAATTATTGCTGTTTTTATTCAATAAGAAATATGTGTAAGGTATTTTGTTTTTTGGTTTTGTCTATTTTTTATTTGTATTTTATTTTTAATTTTTTTAATTTTTAATTTCAATTTTAAAAATTGTAAATGTCTCTTCTTATCTTGAAAAATCAGTGTAGCAGTCATCAGGTAAAGTCATCATGGCTGCTATGAATCTGAAAATATCCATTTTTTAAATATTTTATTTTGAAATTATTTCTGACCTATCAAAAAGTTGTTAAAATATTTAAAATATGACCGTATTTTGTTCACTGCACTTCACAAATGTTGTTAGCATATTTTTCCACTTTATCATTGCTGTGGGGGGTTGGTGGGGGAGGTAAGTTTGAGCACTGAATGGCGTATGACATATGGGAAATTTTGATCTGGAGCCAAATATTTTGAACACTAACTGAGGTTCAAAATAAACTTTACTAAATTCTGAAAAAGTGCATAATTCATATCAGGCTATAAAATATAACCCATCAGTACATCTACTTTTTTGAAAATTTTTATTAAATATTCTTAAGTATCTAGAATGATGTGGAATGTCCTGGAAAATATTTCTTAAATTGTCTTTGTTTAGGGTTACTAATTATTTATACACTTAGTATTTGTAAATAATTGAGAGCAAGGTATTAACATTGGATCAAAATATTTTACCATCTTTAATACTAGCAAAGTTGTATTGCTGTATAGCCAAATTTAGCCCAGGGATCTACCAAACACTGATTCATCAATTGAGTAAGAACCAGGGAAGCTGGAGGAAAAAAATGGCTTGCCAAAGCATGCCTATTTACTAACCAATAGAGGAAATCAAGGGCCAGCCTGATCCCTTCTTATAATCCATGAAACAAGGAAGAAGGAAAAGAGAGAGACAGCACCTATAGACTATGTTGTCTATGTTTTATGTGCTCAATAAGTTATGTATTAGCCTATTTGTATGGCTCAGGTGATATTGGTCTCTGCTCATTGGCAAGCAGATAATTCATTCATTCCTCTTACCAAGGGAGGAGCAAGCAGAGGGAAGAGAAAAACTTGCCATGAGGTGATAACTTCCTCCAGGGCCATAAAAAATCCATGATGAGTAGAAATTGGTTCTTCCATCAAATATACTCCTATTTCGATGTAATATATTATCTGTAGCAATTACAGTTATTTGCCAATTATTTGAAGAAAACAAAAGAGAGAAAACTTTAAATTGTTCCAGTTTGGTGAAAAGATATTCTGAATAATAATATTCCCACATCTCTTACTTTTCTGATCCATTGTTCTCAAGAAAAAACACAGAAATAGATTAATGGATAATATTATATTAGTCAAAATAAGCTTTTGTAAATGTTTTCACAGAAATTTTGATTGATTTCTGATCAGTTGACACCACAGAACACATGGCAATCTTATTGGGTTGCTATTGGGTGCATCTCCATCTGGGGTCTGCACATTTTTCACATTGTCTCTTTGTCTATTGTCAGCTCTTCACATCTTCATATAATTTTAAACCAAACAAGGTCGTTTCTTTTAACAAGCCCCTAAATCAGACTAATTAGGTTTTCTGACATTTTCTGAAGTTGCAGGGCCTTGTGGCAGGTGAAATTGCTACTACAATGAATTTCAAAACTCTCAACAGAGCAAACTAATATATATATATATATATCCTATAGACAGGGATAATACAGTATTCTTGGTTAAAAGGCAATCCAGAAAACAACTAGAATTAAAAAAACTATAAGATAGAAAAATATTTTTTATTAATTTCAAAAAAGCATTTTAGAAATAGGCCTAAGGCCAAGCAATAAAAGCAGAAATGAAAATAAACTGAACAACTGAACAAGGTCCTTGATAAAATAAAGAAACTTTACTTTATGGTTTAATTAGAAAATATTACGCATTGAGTAAAGGGAGAAAAGCAAGTTATGTTGGTAAAGCTTTCTTCCAGCTTAATTAAATATTATATATGTTTTCACTTTGTTTCGTTCTTTCTGAATTGAAAGGTAAACATTTATTTATTTATTCAGTGTTCCATGAAACGAAGACATTGTTGCATACATAAATATAACTGTTACATGTTTGATTATGAAGCCTTTTTTTTATTCAAACCTATTTGAATTCAAAGCTGTTTTAGGAGGAAACCAAACTATAGTGAAATGAAAACATAACCATGTTTTCACAAAGCTTAATATATGTCCAGCTCATAGATCCTATTTATTTAAGAGATTTACTACACTAAGTACTTTCAATATTCTTTTTTTTTTTTTCTTTTTTTTTTTCTTTTATTGTAATTATTATTATAATTATTATTATTATTATTGTTATTATACTTTAGGTTTTATGGTACATGTGCCCAATGTGCAGTAAGTTACATATGTATACATGTGCCATGCTGGTGCACTGCACCCACCAACTCGTCATCTAGCATTAGGTATATCTCCCAATGCTATCCCTCCCCCCTCCCCCCACCCCACAACAGTCCCCGAAGTGTGATGTTCCCCTTCCTGTGTCCATGTGTTCTCATTGTTCAATTCCCACCTATGAGTGAGAATATGCGGTGTTTGGTTTTTTGTTCTTGCGATAGTTTACTGAGAATGATGATTTCCAATTTCATCCATGTCCCTACAAAGGACATGAACTCATCATTTCTTATGGCTGCATAGTATTCCATGGTGTAGATGTGCCACATTTTCTTAATCCAGTCTATCATTGTTGGACATTTGGGTTGGTTCCAAGTCTTTGCTATTGTGAATAATGCCGCAATAAACATACGTGTGCATGTGTCTTTATAGCAGCATGATTTATAGTCCTTTGGGTATATACCCAGTAATGGGATGGCTGGGTCGAATGGAATTTCTAGTTCTAGATTCCTGAGGAATCGCCACACTGACTTCCACAAGGGTTGAACTAGTTTACAGTCCCACCAACAGTGTAAAAGTGTTCCTATTTCTCCACATCCTCTCCAGCACCTGTTGTTTCCTGACTTTTTAATGATCGCCATTCTAACTGGTGTGAGATGGTATCTCATTGTGGTTTTGATTTGCATTTCTCTGATGGCCAGTGATGGTGAGCATTTTTTCATGTGTCTTTTGGCTGCATAAATGTCTTCTTTTGAGAAGTGTCTGTTCATGTCCTTCGCCCACTTTTTGATGGGGTTGTTTGTTTTTTTCTTGTAAATTTGTTGGAGTTCATTGTAGATTCTGGATATTAGCCCTTTGTCAGATGAGTAGGTTGCGAAAATTTTCTCCCATTTTGTAGGTTGCCTGTTCACTCTGATGGTAGTTTCCTTTGCTGTGCAGAAGCTCTTTAGTTTAATTAGATCCCATTTGTCAATTTTGGCTTTTGTTGCCATTGCTTTTGGTGTTTTAGACATGAAGTCCTTGCCCATGCCTATGTCCTGAATGGTATTGCCTAGGTTTTCTTCTAGGGTTTTTATGGTTTTAGGTCTAACATTTAAGTCTTTAATCCATCTTGAATTGATTTTTGTATAAGGTGTAAGGAAGGGATCCAGTTTCAGCTTTCTACATATGGCTAGCCAGTTTTCCCAGCACCATTTATTAAATAGGGAATCCTTTCCCCATTTCTTGTTTTTCTCAGGTTTGTCAAAGATCAGTTGGTTGTAGATATGTGGCATTATTTCTGACGGCTCTGTTCTGTTCCATTGATCTATATCTCTGTTTTGGTACCAGTACCATGCTGTTTTGGTTACTGTAGCCTTGTAGTATAGTTTGAAGTCAGGTAGCGTGATGCCTCCAGCTTTGTTCTTTTGGCTTAGGATTGACTTGGCGATGCGGGCTCTTTTTTGGTTCCATATGAACTTTAAAGTAGTTTTTTCCAATTCTGTGAAGAAAGTCATTGGTAGCTTGATGGGGATGGCATTGAATCTGTAAATTACCTTGGGAAGGATGGCCATTTTCATGATATTGATTCTTCCTACCCATGAGCATGGAATGTTCTTCCATTTGTTTGTATCCTCTTTTATTTCCTTGAGCAGTGGTTTGTAGTTCTCCTTGAAGAGGTCTTTGACATCCCTTGTAAGTTGGATTCCTAGGTATTTTATTCTCTTTGAAGCAATTGTGAATGGGAGTTCACTCATGATTTGGCTCTCTGTTTGTCTGTTATTGATGTATAAGAATGCTTGTGATTTTTGCACATTGATTTTGTATCCTGAGACTTTGCTGAAGTTGCTTATCAGCTTAAGGAGATTTTGGGCTGAGACAATGGGGTTTTCTAGATATACTATCATGTCATCTGCAAACAGGGACAATTTGACTTCCTCTTTTCCTAATTGAATACCCTTGATTTCCTTCTCCTGCCTAATTGCCCTGGCCAGAACTTCCAACACTATGTTGAATAGAAGTGGCGAGAGAGGGCATCCCTGTCTTGTGCCAGTTTTCAAAGGGAATGCTTCCAGTTTTTGCCCATTCAGTATGATATTGGCTGTGGGTTTGTCATAAATAGCTCTTATTATTTTGAGATACGTCCCATCAATTC
Organism: Pongo abelii; assembly: GCF_028885655.2. Taxonomy (NCBI): domain Eukaryota; kingdom Metazoa; phylum Chordata; class Mammalia; order Primates; family Hominidae; genus Pongo; species Pongo abelii. The sequence continues at coordinate 143,259,780 of NC_071990.2, forward strand.
CTAATTTATTGAGAGTTTTTAGCATGAAGGGTTGTTGAATTTTGTCAAAGGCCTTTTCTGCATCTATTGAGATAATCATGTGGTTTTTGTCTTTGGTTCTGTTTATATGCTGGATTACATTTATTGATTTGCGTATATTGAACCAGCCTTGCATCCCAGGGATGAAGCCCACTTGATCATGGTGGATAAGCTTTTTGATGTGCTGCTGGATTCTGTTTGCCAGTATTTTATTGAGGATTTTTGCATCAATGTTCATCAAGGATATTGGTCTAAAATTCTCTTTTTTTGTTGTGTCTCTGCCAGGCTTTGGTATCAGGATGATGCTGGCCTCATAAAATGAGTTAGGGAGGATTCCCTCTTTTTCTATTGATTGGAATAGTTTCAGAAGGAATGGTACCAGCTCCTCCTTGTACCTCTGGTAGAATTCGGCTGTGAACCCATCTGGTCCTGGACTTTTTTTGGTTGGTAAGCTATTGATTATTGCCATAATTTCAGCTCCTGTTATTGGTCTATTCAGAGATTGAACTTCTTCTTGGTTTAGTCTTGGGAGGGTGTATGTGTTGAGGAATTTATCCATTTCTTCTAGATTTTCTAGTTTATTTGCATAGAGGTGTTTGTAATATTCTCTGATGGTAGTTTGTCTTTCTGTGGGATCGGTGGTGATATCCCCTTTATCATTTTTTATTGCATCTATTTGATTCTTCTCTCTTTTTTTCTTTATTAATCTTGCTAGCGGTCTATCAATTTTGTTGATCCTTTCAAAAAACCAGCTCCTGGATTCATTTATTTTTTGAAGGGTTTTTTGTGTCTCTATTTCCTTCAGTTCTGCTCTGATTTTAGTTATTTCTTGCCTTCTGCTAGCTTTTGAATGTGTTTGCTCTTGCTTTTCTAGTTCTTTTAATTGTGATGTTAGGGTGTCAATTTTGGATCTTTCCTGCTTTCTCTTGTGGGCATTTAGTGCTATAAATTTCCCTCTACACACTGCTTTGAATGCATCCCAGAGATTCTGGTATGTTGTGTCTTGGTTCTCGTTGGTTTCAAAGAACATCTTTATTTCTGCCTTCATTTCGTTATGTACCCAGTAGTCATTCAGGAGCAGGTTGTTCAGTTTCCACGTAGTTGAGCGGTTTTGAGTGAGATTCTTAATCCTGAGTTCTAGCTTGATTGCACTGTGATCTGAGAGACAGTTTGTTACAATTTCTGTTCTTTTACATTTATTGAGGAGAGCTTTACTTCCAAGGATATGGTCAATTTTGGAATAGGTGTGGTGTGGTGCTGAAAAAAATGTATATTCTGTTGATTTGGGGTGGAGAGTTCTGTAGATGTCTATTAGGTCTGCTTGGTGCAGAGCTGAGTTCAATTCCTGGGTATCCTTGTTGACTTTCTGTCTCGTTGATCTGTCTAATGTTGACAGTGGGGTGTTAAAGTCTCCCATTATTAATGTGTGGGAGTCTAAGTCTCTTTGTAGGTCACTCAGGACTTGCTTTATGAATCTGGGTGCTCCTGTATTGGGTGCATATATATTTAGGATAGTTAGCTCTTCTTGTTGAATTAATCCCTTTACCATTATGTAATGGCCTTCTTTGTCTCTTTTGATCTTTGTTGGTTTAAAGTCTGTTTTATCAGAGACCAGGATTGCAACCCCTGCCTTTTTTTGTTTTCCATTTGCTTGGTAGATCTTCCTCCATCCTTTTATTTTGAGCCTATGTGTGTCTCTGCACGTGAGATGGGTTTCCTGAATACAGCACACTGATGGGTCTTGAGTCTTTATCCAATTTGCCAGTCTGTGTCTTTTAATTGGACCATTTAGTCCATTTACATTTAAAGTTAATATTGTTATGTGTGAATTTGATCCTGTCATTATGATGTTAGCTCGATGTTTTGCTCGTTAGTTGATGCAGTCTCTTCCTAGTCTCAATGGTCTTTACATTTCGGTATGATTTTGCAGTGGCTGGTACTGGTTGTGCCTTTCCATGTTTAGCGCTTCCTTCAAGAGCTCTTTTAGGGCAGGCCTGGTGGTGACAAAATCTCTCAGCATTTGCTTGTCTGTAAAGTATTTTATTTCTCCTTCACTTATGAAGCTTAGTTTGGCAGGATATGAAATTCTGGGTTGAAAATTCTTTTCTTTAAGAATGTTGAATATTGGCCCCCACTCTCTTCTGGCTTGTAGGGTTTCTGCCGAGAGATCCGCTGTTAGTCTGATGGGCTTCCCTTTGATGGTAACCCGTCCTTTCTCTCTGGCTGCCCTTAACATTTTTTCCTTCATTTCAACTTTGGTGAATCTGACAATTATGTGTCTTGGAGTTGCTCTTCTCGAAGAGTATCTTTGTGGCGTTCTCTGTATTTCCTGAATCTGAATGTTGGCCTGCCTTGCTAGATTGGGGAAGTTCTCCTGGATAATATCCTGCAGAGTGTTTTCCAACTTGTTTCCATTCTCCCCATCACTTTCAGGTACACCAATCAGACGTAGATTTGGTCTTTTCACATAGTCCCACATTTCTTGGAGGCTTTGCTCGTTTCTTTTTATTCTTTTTTCTCTAAACTTCCCTTCTCGCTTCATTTCATTCATTTCATCTTCCAGGGCTGATACCCTTTCTTCCATTTGATCGCATCGGCTCCTGAGGCTTCTGCATTCTTCACGTAGTTCTCAAGCCTTGGTTTTCAGCTCTATCAGCTCCTTTAAGCACTTCTCTGTATTGGTTATTCTAGTTATACATTCTTCTAAATTTTTTTCAAAGTTTTCAACTTCTTTGCCTTTGGATTGAATATCCTCCCGTAGCTCAGAGTAATTTGATCGTCTGAAGCCTTCTTCTCTCAGCTCGTCAAAGTCATTCTCCGTCCAGCTTTGTTCCGTTGCTGGTGAGGAACTGCGTTCCTTTGGAGGAGGAGAGGTACTCTGGTTTTTAGAGTTTCCAGTTTTTCTGCTCTGTTTTTTCCCCATCTTTGTGGTTTTATCTACTTTTGGTCTTTGATGATGGTGATGTACAGATGGGTTTTTGGTGTGGATGTCCTTTCTGTTAGTTTTCCTTCTAACAGACAGAACCCTCAGCTGCAGGTCTGTTGGAGTACCTGGCCGGCCGTGTGAGGTGTCAGTCTGCCCCTGCTGGGGGGTGCCTCCCAGTTAGGCTGCTCGGGGGTCAGGGGTCAGGGACCCACTTGAGGAGGCAGTCAGCCCGTTCTCAGATCTCCAGCTGCGTGCTGGGAGAACCACTGCTCTCCTCAAAGCTGTCAGACAGGGACATTTAAGTCTGCAGAGGTTACTGCTGTCTTTTTGTTTGTCTGTGCCCTGCCCCCAGAGGTGGAGCCTACAGAGGCAGGCAGGCCTCCTTGAGCTGTGGTGGGCTCCACCCAGTTCAAGCTTCCAGGCTGCTTTGTTTACCTAAGCGAGCCTGGGCAATGGCGGGCGCCCCTCCCCCAGCCTCGCTGCCGACTTGCTGCTTGATCTCAGACTGCTGTGCTAGCAATCAGCAAGACTCCGTGGGCGTAGGACCCTCTGAGCCAGGTGCGGGCTATACTCTCCTGGGGCACCGTTTCCTAAGCCCGTCGGAAAAGCACAGTATTCGGGTGGGAGTGGCCCGATTTTCCAGGTGCCGTCTGTCACCTCTGGAAGGGGAACTCCCTGACCCCTTGCGCTTCCCGAGTGAGGCAATGCCTCGCCCCTGCTTCGGCTGGCGCACGGTGCGCTCACCCACTGACCTGCGCCCACTGTCTGGCACTCCCTAGTGAGATGAACACGGTACCTCAGATGGAAATGCAGAAATCACCCGTCTTCTGTGTCGCTCGCGCTGGGAGCTGTAGACCGGAGCTGTTCCTATTCGGCCATCTTGGCTCCTCCCCTCAATATTCTTTACATAATCAATTTGCACTTTCCCGCTGTCATTGCCTTTTAATTTTAAGTAATTCCAAATTTTATTAACTTTATCTAATTATTAAAAACTAGAATGAACTGTATATTATAAGGGTGGTAAGATATTTGTATTCTTGAATGTAAAATGTAATATATTTTGGGCTTGGCACATATAACCAGCAAGCAAAAATGTTGGTGATTAACTCAAGTTATAAGGAATTAAATTAAATGACCTTTCTTGTGTTCCCAAATATATGTTGTTTAACTTTCTGACAAGTGATGTTATCTAGAATATCAAGAGAAGACGAAGTTTGATTGAGAAAGTAAAAAGCCAGCTGGAAGTTGAAGGTTGCACATTATGCACAATTGCTTGACTCCTCTTATGTTCACATGGACTGAAACAAGGGAATATTTGTAACTCCAATACTCAGGAGTGGGCTTGGCACGTAGATGATACCCAAAGACTGTTGCTCAATAAGAGCTGTTAATGAATTTTTATTTTTGTTTTGTCAGAAAGGTAACTGAATTTGTAAATATGAATTACAACTTCTCTTCTTAATACTAACAGATTTGTTGTACATAGGAAGTTAAATTGGTTGTTAAACTTTTACAAATTATTTGTTTATGGACTTGAAATTTAAATTTCTGATTATATTATATTATGCAAATAAAAATAGTGATAAAAATAAAATATTGAACCTAGAGAAAGCTATTAAAAAGTCCATTGTGGAAGTTAGTTTTTAAAATGTTCATAGGATAAATTTTTTTAAATTAAACAAAGATTGTGAACTTTAGCAACGTTATCTATTTTCCAGAATTCTGTTTGATTTAAATTGTAAGACATATTTTTACAGTATCATTTGCTATATGCTATGTATGAAAAGAAATATTATTACCTATATCAGATTCTAGCATGATTAGCGACTCTTATTTGTATGCCACGTACATTCACACATGATCTCTGGGACTAGAACTTCAAAAGGAAGTCTAAGGGGCATGGAAAACAGTGGTCTTCTCAGCTAATCTCCCAAAGTACAGAGCAGAGCATAAAAAAAAAAATGTTTCTCATGGAAAAAAATAATTAAATTATATTTAAAGAAAGTGTAGTTCACATCATTGTCATCTGGTGATGCTGATGTTTGAGAAAATTGTTTTGTTTTCACCTGATTAAATACTACAGCTTTGCCAAATAAGAGGATTTAGCCAAAGATCCAAGATATGGAACATCTGAAGCACCAGTTTCTCAGCTGAATATGACAGAAATCGATTCTATATTTTAAAAAATAACTTTATATAACAAATTATTTCCATCTATAAGATGCACTTATTGCAAGTAAAGAACTAGCTTTTAACACAACAGTAGAGTTGTGCAACTATCACAAACATCAAGTTTTAGAACATTTCCATTACCCCCAAAATTTATTCTGCCCATTTGAAGTGAATTCCTGTTCTCACCTCCAGTCTCAGGCAACAACTGATCTTAGTCTGTCTCTACAGATTGGCCTTTTCTGGGAAATTCACGTAAGTTAAATCATACAGCATATGTCTTTTATGACAGACTTCTGTTGCTTAGCAAAATATTTTTGAGATAATTCATACTGTGCTATGCTTCAGTACTTTACTCTTTTTCATTGCTGAATAACATTCTGCTGGACCAATAAGCTATAGTATGCTGATGGACATTTAAATTGTTTCCAGTTATGGTATTAAGAATAATGTTTCCATGAGCATTAACATCCAAGTTTATTTGTGGAAATATATTAATTTAATTTTTTTGGTTGGATGCCCAAGAGTGAAATTGGTAGACTGTATGGTAAATGTTTAACTTTTTAAGTAGATGCCAAAGTATTTTCCAAAATGGTTGTGTCAGTTTACTTAATGAGTAGCAACATTTAAGGACTCCAATCTCCCCACATCCTCACCAACACTTCTCATTGTCTATCTTTTTGATTATAGCCATCACAGAGGGTGGAAAGTAGCAGGGCATTTTCGGTTTTGGACTGCGAATTTTAAATCATTATAATTAGGCTCAAGCACATCTTTATTAATCAAAATAAGAACGATTACAATCAACACATTTTTGCCAACAAGCAATCAGTTTGTTTATTCATGTAGTGTAAAATTCTGTACTTTGGGATTCGACAAACTCTTGGAAAGCATTTTTTGCATGCTGCTGGTTGTGGAAGCATTTACCCTGCAAAAAATTGCCGAGATGCTTGAAGAAGTGGTAGTCGGTGTGCAAGAGGTCAGGTGAATATCACAGATGAGGCAAAACTTTGTTGCCCAATTTGTTCAACTTTTGAAGTGTTGGTTGTGCGTTGTGTGGTCAGGTGTTGTCGTGGAGAAGAATTGGGCCTCTTCTGTTGACCAATGCCAGCTGCAGGTGCTGCAGTTTTCGGTGCATCTCATCGACCTGCTGAACATAGATCTCAGATGTAATGGTTTAGCCAGGATTCAGAAAGCTGTAGTAGATCAGACTGGCAGCAGACCACCAAACAGTGACCATGACTTTCTTTGGGTGCAAATCTGGCTTTGGGAAGTGCTTTGGAGCTTCTTCTCGATCCAACCACTGAGCTGCTGGTCGCCCGTTGTAACGGTTGTTGTATAAAATCTACTTTTCATTGCACATCAAAGTCCGATTGAGAAATGCCTCATCATTGTTGCACAGAATAAGAGAAGACATTTCAAAATGATGACTTTTTTGATTTTTGGTCAGCTCATGGGGCACCCACTTATTTAGCTTTTTCACTTTTCCAATTTGCTTGAAATGCCGAACAACCATAGAATGGTTGATGTTGAGTTTTTTGTTAACTTCTCGTGTGGTTGTAAGAGGATCAACTTCAATGATTGCTCTCAATTGGTTATTGTCAACTTCTGATGGCCAACAACTGCGCTTCTCATCTTCAAGGCTCCCATCCCCTTTGTAAAGCTTTCTGAACCACCACTGCACTGTACATTCATTAGCAGTTCCTGGGCAAATGCGTTGTTGTTGTTGCACGTTGTCTCTGCTGCTTTACGACCCATTTTGAACTCAAATAAGAAAATCACTCAAATTTCCTTTTTGTCTAGCATCATTTCCAAAGCCCAAAATAAATGTAAAATAAACAGCAAGTACGAAGTCATTAGCACAAAAGAATAAAGTGAGAAATGCACATTGAAATGATGTATAACATAACCACATTTATTTAAGAATGTATTCCAATATCAAATGACAAATTTCAACAATGCAAAAACCTCAATTGCTTTTGCACCAACCTAATATATGTATCCCTCAAACAACTAACCATACTTAGCATCTCTCAGTGTGCTCACTGCCCATTTTTATATCTTCTTTGAAGAAGTCTCTCTTTAAATGTGTTTTTTAAAGCAATTTTCTTGTTAATATTTAATTACAGTTATAGGAATTTTTATATATTCAAGATATAAGTGCTTTATTAGAAATATGACTTGCAAGTAATTTCTCCCAGTCTGTAGTTTATGTTTTCACGTTCTTATCAGTAAATTATTAATTCTTTGTTATACAAACATAAACAAATTTTATTAATCTAACAAGTAGAAGTAACTTGGAAGTCATACTTGCAATATTAAGGAGAACTTACTGTTTCAACCTAGTCCTTCAAGAAGTAAAATGTAAAAAAATTAAATAGTAATTGGCATTATAAATATAGTTATATTTCCTAAATATTGTAAATTTTTAAAATGATTTTTATAGGCTACATGTAAGTCTTGAAATAATTTTTAAATTATGTAATGAAAATAAATTAAGGTCTATTTGGGGTATTCATCCATGAATTCTTCATAACTAAAGTAATATTAGTTAATATTAGCAAACTTATATTTATTAACACTTAATTGAGGTTTATCCCAAGCATGAAAATGCTAAGTAATTTGAAACTAAAATGTATGAACTAGAAACTGAAAGTTATTAAATTCTTTGCATCAAAAATATAGTAGTTAAGTCTTGTTTTTAAAGAACCCTATAGAACTACTCAGGTTCTGCTTTCAGTTTTAAAATTCTTAATTTCTCACACTTGTTAATCAATAAGAATGCTTGTGTTTATAAATTACTATATGTATGGCTGTCACATGAGAGAAAAGTGAAGTGACTAAGGTTTAATCTCAAACATCTCATTTTGCCATTCCTCCATTACATTCAAGAACATACCACTTCCACCCAGCAAGAAATCTGTACTTGGAGTTATCCTTTTGTTGTATAAGATTACTAATTACTGAGGACTGTGGTTCTCAATGCAGAAAATTTAACCTTTGTTTGTACTTCTTATTAAAATGGAGCTTTCCATGTTGCATGCTAGGCAGAAATTAGAACTATAAGGTCATATTTCAAGTAGCTTAATCCATCTAACAGACCTGGATAACTCAAACAGCTAGCTAATGTTTGTGTTTCCCAGTACAACGTTTAACATGATACTATTTTTCTTACCTATGTTATTTATGATATGTAGTGTGGTTTATACTTGATAAGCAAGTATACTTGATAAGCAAGTGAATAAATAAATGTCCCAGAGGCCAAGTGGAGAGAATTCTTGGATTATATTAGGTCAGATGGGCTGGGGAAGGAAGGAAGGTTACTTTGTGAACAAGTTGCCTTTTCTGTACCATATATTTAATTATATTATGTAGGTGGGTCCCATCCAAATTCATATATGCATAGACATTTTTCTCAACATAATGTTTTCATGTCCATGAATGGTATTAATCAGATAACTAATCTGGCAGAACCAGATTAATTAGATTAACCAGATTAATAGTGGGCAGAACCACCTTGTGTAACCCCCATAATCACATTACATTATATAGCCAAAAATAGATTGTTTAGGTGAACTTAATATAATCACCTGAGACCTTAAAACAGAGAACTTTTTCAGCTAGTGGGGAGGGAAGTTAAAAGCACAAGAAAGACTTGATATGTCACTGATGCTTGAAGATCAAAGGGACCATGTGTAAAATATAAGAAAGCGAAGTTTGAAGAAGAAACCCCCACACCACATATTTAGCCTGGTGAGACCTTGAACAGAGAACTGAGTGTACTCAGACATGGTATACTGAGTTTCAGATCTACTGAAACTGGAAAAGAATGAATCTGTGTTGTTTCAAGCTGCTTCATATGTTATGAAGCCAAAGAAAACTAGTAGGTCATGTTGACCCACTGTCTTTTCTCTTTTTCAAGGTAAAAACAGAAATACATCAAATTTGCAACTGAAACTTTTAGGACTGTGATATGGTTTGGCTCTGTGTCCCCACCCAAATCTCAGGTTGAATTCTAATCCTCCCATGTCAGGGAAGGGGATTAGTGGGAGGTAGCTGGACCATGGGGGTGGATTTCCCCCTTGCTGTTCCATGGGGGTGGATTTCCCCCTTGCTGTTCTCCTGATAGTGAGTGAGTTCTCATGAGACCTGATGGTTTAAAAGTGTATGGCTATCTTCACTCTCTCTCTCTCTTCTGCTCTGCCGTGGTAAGATGTGCTTGCTTCCCCTTCACCTTCTACAATGATTGTAAGTTTCCTGAGGTCTCCCAGCCATGCTTCCTGTACAGCCTGTGGAACTGTGAGTCAATTAAATCTCCTTTCTTCATAAATTAGCCAGTCGCAGGTAATTGTTTATAGCAGTCTGAGAATAAACTAATACAGAATGCAATGAAGAAAATTATATCTATGTTTAGGAGATCTGATTGTTTAAAAGTGTGTGGCACCTCCCCCTACTCTCACTTGCTCCTGCTTTTGCCATTTGATGTGCAAGCTCCTGCTTCACCTTCCTCCATGATTGTAGGCTTTCAAAGGCCTCCTGAGAAGCAGAAGACAGTGCCATGCTTCCTGCACAGCCTGCAGAACAGTGATTCAATTAAACCTCTTTTCTTTATAAATTACTCAGTCTCAGATATTTCTTTATAGCAATGCAAGAACAGACTAATACAAGTACAAAAAGTTTTTCATCTAAGATCAAAAATAACCTAAGCCCTTTTCTAAATTATCTATCATAAAGTTCAATTAATAAATTAAGCTCAGTAAAAGGTTAACAACAGTACCTAATAATAAAATAGAACAAATATAACAAAAAAAAGAAAGAAGCAAGAATGCCAAACATTAACACTTTTGGTTTATCATCACAAGAGGAGTTGCAGCCAGCATAAACAGGCAACACATAAAATAAAATAAAGTAAGTATAAGGTAGGAATTGAAAGGGAAAGCAAATTTTCTCTTTCACAAGTAACATAATTGTGTATGTCTATATATAAGCCATTTAGATTTAATGAATGAATTTATCAAGGTTAACAAATAAAATGTAAAAATACAAAAGTCAATTGTATTTTTACAAAACACTAAAAAGTACAGAAAATGAAATATTGTAAATGATATTATTTAACATTAATTATATAAGGTACCTAGAAATAAATCTATAGAAATGTGTGTGATAATAGAAGATCTATAGCAATGAGAACTTTACTTTGTTCATAAGATAGAAATATAAAAATTGAATAGATAGCATTTCTCCACAAATTTATGTCAATTTTTTTGTGGAAATTGACAAGCTGTGTCTAAAATTTATATAGAAATGCATTTAATTAAATCAACCAAGGCAAACTTGAAAAAGTAAAGACATGCTTAGCTATTGGAATACAACTGGGAAAAGATATAAAAGGTATATAGATTGAGAAGAAATAAATAACACTGTCTTTGTTTGCAGACATTATTGTCTACATAGGAAACCCAAAAGGATGGACAGAAAACCTCCTGGAACTAATCAGCAGTTACAGCAGGGTTGCAGAATACAAGCTTAAGACAAAGCAGTAAATTGCTTTCCTATAGATCAGTGATGAAGAAGTATATTTGAAATTAAATATCAGTACTCTTTACAAAATAATGCCCCAAATAAAATACTTAAGTATAAATATTACAAAATATGTACAAGGTTCTACATAAGGAAAACTATAAAATGTTGATGAAAGAAATCAAGGAACCAAATAAATGGGGAGATATTTTATGTCCATAGATAGGAAGACTGAACATAGTCAAGATGTCAGTTCCTGCCAACTAGATCTATAGATTCAAGGCAATCTCAATCAAAATCTCAGCAAGTTATTTTATGGATATCGACAGATTTTTTTTTTTTTTTTTGACAGAGTCTCACTCTGTCACCCAGGCTGGTGGTGCAGTGGCACAATCTCAGCTCACTACAACCTCCACCTCCTAGCCTCAAGCAAGTCTCATTCCTCAGCCTCCCAAGTGGCTGGGGACTATAGGTGTGTGCCATTGCACCCGGTTAATTTTTTTTTTTTTTTTTGGCAGAGAGGGAGTTTTACCATGTTGGCCAGACCAGTCTCAAACTCCTGACCTCAAGTGATCTGCCTGCCTTAGTCTCCCAAAATGCTGGGATTATAGGTGTAAGTCACCATGCCTGGCCTCAACAAACTGATTCTAAAATTTACATGGAGAAGCAAAAGTCCCAGAATAGCCAAAACAATAATGAAGAAATAAAGTTGAAGGATGACATTACCCAGTTTCAAAATTTACAGGGAATTCCTGACTTATGATGATTTGACTTATGATATTTTTATTTTATGATTGCCTTATTGGAACATAACAACATCATAAATGGTGGGGCATCTGAACTTAGGATGGCCCATTTTTCAACTTTACAATGGGTTTACTTAGGAATTAAATGGATTTTCAACTTAAGACTTACTGTGTGTTTATTGGGATGTAACCCCAATGTAAGTTGAGGAACATCTGTACTAAAAAGCCACAATAATCAAGACAGTGTGTTATTGGTAAAAGAGTAACAGGAAGGCCAGGTGCCGTGGCTCACGCCTGTAATCCCAGCACTTTGGGAGGCCGAGGCGGGCGGATCACGAGGTCAGGAGATGGAGACTATCCTGGCTAACACAGTGAAAACCCGTCTCTACTAAAAATACAAAAAATTATCTAGGCATGTTGGCGGATGCCTGTAGTCCCAGCTACTCAGGAGGCTGAGGCAGGAAAATGGCATGAACCCGGGAGGCAGAGGTTGCAGTGAGCCGACATCTTGCTACTGCACTCCAGCCTGGGGTACAGAGCGAGACTCCGCCTCAAAAAATAAATAAATAAATAAATAAATAAATAAATAAATAAGAGTAAGAGGAATAAATACATAGAACAGAAATGAGACTGAGAAGTAGACCCACACACATATAGTCAAATGGGTAAAGGCAATACAATGGAGAAAAGATATTCTTTTCAACAAATGGTGCTGAAACTTCCAGATACCCACATGAAAAAAAAAAATGAACATAGACACAGACTGTACTCCCTTGACAAAAATGAACACCTCAAAATGGGTCAAAGTCCTAAATGTAACACATAAAACTATACAACCTTTGGGAATAAAAAAAGAGAGAAAATCCAGATGACCTTGAATTTGTCAGTAACTTTTTAGATGTAACAACGAAAGCACAATCTATAAAAGAATTAAAAAGCTGGACTTAATTAAAATAAAATATTTCTGCTTTACAAAAGTCATTGTCAAGAGAATGAAAAGACAAGCCACACACTGAAAGAAAATATTGCAAAAGACATGTGATAAGGGATTGGATCTCTCAAAACTGAAATTATCATGATGAAAATAACACTACTAGAAATGGACCAAAGATCTTAACAGACACCTTATCATAGAAGACGTACATGTGTGTGCATGTGTGTGTGTAATAAGCGTATAGAAAGATGCTGCATGTCATATGTCATCATGGAAATGCCAATTAAAACAAGATAGCACCACCACATGCCTATTTGAACAGCCAAAATCAGTAACAGTGACAATATCAAATACTGGCAAGGATGTGGAGCAAAAGGAACTCTCATTCATTGTTATCGGAAATGCAAAATAGTATAGCCACTTTGAAAGGCAGTTTGGCAGCTTCTTAGAAAAGTATTAATAAAAATACTTTGACCATACAATCGAGCAGTCATACTCCTTGGTATTTAGCCAAAAAGTTGAAAATTTGTATATACAAAAAACCCTGCAGTTTTATTTATAGTTGCAATCTTGAAAGCAATCAAGGTGTCTTTCAGTAGGTGAATGTATAAATAAACTGTGGTACATCCAGCCAATGAAATATTATTTAGTGCTAAAAAGCAATGAGCTGTCAAGCCATGAAAAGACATGAAGCAAACTTAAATGCTTATTGCTTAGTGAAAGAAGCCAATCTGAAAAGGCTACATAGCACATAATCCAACTATATGACATCTAAAAAAGGCAAAACTATGGAGACAGTAACAAGATCCATGGTTGTTAGGGTTAGGAAGCAGGGAGGGACGGTAAGGCAGAACACAGAGATTGTTTAGGGCAGTGAAAATTCTCTGTATGGTACTATAATGGTGGATACATGGTATTATAAATTTGTCCAAACCCATAGACAACATAAGAGGGAGGTTCATCAGTTGCAACAAATGTACCACTCTGGTGGGGGATACTGACAATGAGGGAATCAATGAGTCTGTGGGGGAAGATGGTATATGGGAAATCTGTACTTTCTCCTCAATTTTGCTGTGAATTTAAACCGCTCTAAAAAATAAAGACTATTACAAATGTAAAAGCCATTATATCACCAGACATCATAGCTTATTTGAAGCAACTGTAATTAAACATAGTTTTGGTGCAAGCATGGATAATTCTACCAGTGAATGATAACAGAGAGTGTAACAACAGATCCACACACAGGCAATGATGTGACTCATGAATGCATTGGTGCATATTGCAGCAACAATATGGAAATAATTACCTTTTTAATTGGTGTTGGATTAAATTTAATATTCATATAGAAAAAAATCTTGAAACCTTATCTCTAATAATAGAGACAAGGTGGGTTATATATCTAAACTCAAAATGTAAAACAATAATAGTTCTGGAATAAAATATAGAAGCAAATCTTCATTCTCTTTTGGTATGTAAATATTTTTTAAAAAGACACAAGCTTGTTAAACTAGATTGCATTAATATTAAGACAAGTTAATCAAAAGACAGTATTATAGTTACTATCACCAGTGATATGATGTGGTTATTATGTACCTCCTGGTGTGATGTGATGAGAAGGATACTTCATCTCTGTGGCGTTCTTTCAAAAAGAAACATAACGTCAGCCTAATAATGAAAAAAAATCAGACATACCCACTTTGACAGACATGCTAGGAAATACCTGACCAGTATGCAAAACTGTTAAGGTCATGAAAAATAAGGAAAGACAGAAACTGTCACAGACCTGAGGAGACTAAGGAGACGTGACAGTTAAATGCTGTATGGTAGCCTGGATTGGATCCTGGAAGAGAAACAGGACACTAATGGAAAAAATTAGTGAAATGCAAATAAAGTCTGAAGCTTAGTTAATAAAAATTTATCAAGGTTGGCTTCTTAATTTCCACAAATACACCATAGTGACATGAGATGCTAATATTAGGAAAAATTGAGACAATAAGCAACATGTGAGAATTCTCTACATTGTTATAATTTTTCTGCAAACTGATTTTTTTAAAAAAACAAAAGGCTTATTACAAAAACTAGAAAATATTGCTAGGGTTAAAATATAGCCAAAGAGGAAAAGATAATTTTAATAGTTTTCTAACAAAGGAATATTTCATATCCTGAATATGTAAGAACTCTAAAAATCTAAAGGAAAAGAACTGGAACCTGGTAGACATTAGGCAAAAGAATCGGATTTTAGGCCAGGTACTCATGTCTGTAATCCCAGCACTTTCAGAGGTGGAGGCAGGCAGATTGCTTGAGGTCAGGAGTTTGAGACCAGCCTGGCCAACATGGCAAAACCCTGTCTCTACTAAAAATACAAAAAATTAGCCAGGCTTGGTGGCGGGTGCCTGCAAGCCCAACTACTTGTGAGGCTGAGACAGGAGAATAGCTTGAACCCGGGAGGCAAAGGTTGTAGTGAGCCAAGATCACATCACTGCCCTCCAGCCTGGCTGACTGAGCAAGACTCCATCTCAAGAAAAAAAAAAGAAGCAGATTTTAGTGGGCATGCATTCCACTAAAAAATGAAATACATATATGAAAATATTCTCAAATTAATGAGTAAATACATAAGGTAATTACAAATTAAAATCACCAATAGGCTTTTGTATATCCTCCAGAATGGCCAGATAAAAATGTCTTGTGAGAAAATAGAGTAATTAGTACTCTCATACACCACTCTAGGAATTTAAATTGCTACAACCTTTTTTTTAAACCTATTTATAAAAGCTAAATAAATGCATAATCCACCACTCAAATTTTCCCCTTATATAAAAACAAACCAAAATGAGTACAATCTGCACCAAAATACATGTTCTGGCAGTGTTATCTGTAGGAGGCAAAACCTGGAACAACTCACTATTTCATACATCACTAGAACAAATAGTGATTAAATAAATATTTAATATTAAATAAATAGGCTTAAGGAAACCCTGCTTTGAGCAAGTCTATTGGCACCATTTTTCCAACACCTTGTGCTCACTTCCTATTCTCGTATTACATTTTGGTAATTCTCACAATTTTTCAAACTTTTCGATATGATTATATCAGTTATGGTAATATTATTTGATTATTTTACCCGTATAATGTATTACTATGATCAGTTGAAAAGGAATGAACTGTAACTACATACAACAACTTAGATGGATCTCACAAATATAAGAAACCATATACAACAAAATATCTATTATGATTCATCTACATAATTTTTATAATTAGGCAACAGAAGTCTACGGTGTTAGAATGCAGGATAGTGTATATCTTTGGGAAAGTTAGTGAATAGAAGGGTTCACAAAAGCAGGCTTTAGGGAACAGTAATGTTTTGTTACTGTTTTGGGTGCTAGTTTTACGAGTATGTTTACTTGTTAAAACTTTATCACTCTGTACAGTTATAATTTGAGCAATTTTCTTTATGTATGCTGTGTGTTTTACAAATTGAAGGTTTAAGGCAACCCTGCTTTGAGCAAGTCTATTGGCACCATTTTTCCAACACCATGTGCTCACTTCCTATTCTCGTATTACATTTTGGTAATTCTCACAATTTTTCAAACTTTTTGATATGATTATATCAGTTATGGTAATATTATTTGATGTTACTATTGTCACTGTTTTGGTGTCCATAAAATGCATGATATGATGATGAACTTAGTCAATAAATTGTGCTCCGGTCTGCTCCACGGATCACACCTTCTCCTGTCTCTCTCCCTTTCCTTGGACCTTCCATTTTGCTGAGACATACCAATATTGAAATTAGGTCAGTGAATAACCCTACAATGGCCTCTAAATGTTCAAGTGAAAAAAGAGCCACACATCTCTTACTTTAAATCAAAAACTAGAATCACTAAACTCAGTGAGGAAAATATGTCAAAGCCTGAGACAGGCTGAAAGCTAGGCCTCTTGAGCCAAGTAGTTAGCCAAGTTGAAGGCAAAGGAAAATTCCCTTAAAAGATATTAAAAGTGCTACTTCAGTGAATGCGTGAACAAAACAGCCTTATTGTTTATAGGGAGAAAGTTTTAGTAGTCTTAATAGAAGATCAAACCAACCACAACATTCCTTAAGGCCAATGCCTAATCCAGAGCAAGGCCGTAATATTCTTCAACTTGGTGAAGGCTGAGTAGAATAAAGAAGTGGTAGAAGAAATGGCTGAAGCTAGCAGAGATAAGTTCATGAGGTTAAGGGAAGAAGTCATCTCCATAACAAAAGAGTGAAGTGAAGCAGCAAGTGCTGATGTAGAAACTGCAGTTATCCAGAAGATCTACCTGAGATAACTGTAACAACACTAAACAACAGACTTTCCATGCAGACAAAACAGCCTTCTACTGGAAGAAGTTGTCATCTAAGACTTTTATAGCTAGAGAGAAGTCGATGCCTAGCTTTAAAGCTTCAAAGGACAAGCTGACTCTCTTTTTAGGGGCTAATGCCATTAGTGACTTTAAATTAAAGCCAATATTCATTTACCATTTTGAAAATGTTAGGGATTTTAAGAATTATACAAAACCTACCATATGTATTCTCTATAAATGAAAGAACAAAGCCTGAAAGACAGCACATCTGTTTGCAGCATGGTGTACTAAGTATTTTAAGCCCACTGTTGAGACCTACCACTCAGAAATAAAGATTCCTTTCAAAATATTACTGCTCATGGACAATGCACCTACTCACCCAAGAGCTCTGATACATGAACATGTTGTTTGTATGCCTGCTGATGCAATATCTCTTCTGCAGCCCATGAGTGAAAGAGTAATTTCAACTTCCAAGTCATGTTATTTAAAAAGTACATTTTGTAAGGCTATAGATGCCATAGACGGTGAATCCTCTGATAGACCTGGATAAAGTAAATTGAAAACTTTCTGGAAAGGATTTACCATTCTACATGTCATTAAGAATATTCATGATTCGTGGGTGAAGATCAAAATATCAACATTAACAGTAATATGGAGAAGTTGATTACAATCCTCATGGATGACTTTGCATAGTTCAAGACCTCCATGGAGGAAGTGACTGCAGATGTAGTGAAAATAGCACTAGAACTAGTAGTAGAACTAGAGGCTGAAGATGTAACTGAATTCCTGTAATCTCATAATAAAGCTTAAGCAAATGAGAAAATGGTTCTTACGGATGAGCAAACAAAGTGGTTTCTTGAGATGGAAACTACTTCTGCTGAAAATTATGTGAACATTGTTGAAATGACAACAAAGGATTTAATAAATTACATAAACTAAGTTTAAAAAGCAGAGGCAGGGTTTGGAAGACTGACTCCAATTTGAAAGAAGTTCCAGTGTAGTTCAAACGCTATCAAACATTAATGCATGCTACAGAGAGATTTATCATGATAGGAAGAGTCAATCGATGTGACAAACTTCATTGTTGCTTTCATTGTTAAAAGATGCCACAGCCACGCTCACCTTCAGCAAACACCATCCTGGTCAGTCAGCAGCCATCAATATTAAGGCAAGGCCCTCCACCAGCAAAAAGATTATAATTCCTGAAGCCTTGGATGATCATTGGCAAAAGTATTTTTTAATTAAGGTATTATATTTGCCCAAAGGAAAATAAGTCATTATATGAAAAAGACACATGCACACATATGTGCATTGCAGCCCAATTCACAATTGCAAAGATATGGAACCAACCTAAGTGCCCACTGACCAATGAGTGGTTAAAGAAAATACGGCATTATATACACAATGTAATACTACTCATCCAGAAAAGGAACAAAATAATGCCCCCTGTGGCAACTTGGATGGACCTGGAGGCAATTATTCTGAATGAAATAACTTAGTGATAGCAACTGGAGATAGATAAATTCCTAGGTAGACAGGGACATTTATAAACTAATGTCAGGAAAAATTTGAAGCGGTAGAAAATATCATAAATAGAGAGAATCTGTAGGTTTCTCATAAAAAAGATGCTAGAAAGCATTTAGGAGCTTGAGACCAGCCCCAGCAACAAAGCAAGATACTTTCTCTAAAAAAAAATATATATATATATAAATAAAAAATAAAAATAAAAAGAATAATGTAACTGTGAAACCCAAGTTTCAAGCCAAGGGCAGTTTAAAGCCTGAAAACCAAGCCGCCAGTTCTACATGAGTCCACGACTAAAGAGTGAACTTCTGTCCTGTCTTACTCAATCTCTCTTGATTGGTTCCTGCTGAATGATCCTTTTAGTCAATCAAATGGTACTTTTTACAAAACCACCCATGGACCAATCAAGCACACACTCTCCCATTCCAATCCCATGAAAACCCTGGACTCAGCCTCACAAATGGCTACCCACTTTCAGGTCCCCTCTCACAGCTGAGAGCTTTCTTTCTGTCACTCAATAAAATTCTGCTCTGCCTTACTCACTCTCTGGTGTCTGCATACCTTGGTCATGGGACAAGAACCTGGAACTTGCTGAACTACGGGAGTGAAAGAGCTGTAACGCTCCTGCTTGTTGAGCTGTGGGTTGTGGGAGTAAAAGAGCTGTAACATTCTTTCCTGCTTGCGGAACAATGAGAGAGAAGAAGCCACTGGGTGCTACACCCTCCCCCTCACCAAACTACAGGATTGAAAAAGCTGAAACATCAGGAATGGAAAACCAAATACCATATGTTCTCACTTATAAGTGGGAGCTAAGCTATGAGTACACAAAATCTTATAGAGTGATATAATGGACTTTGGAGACTCTGAGGGAGGAGAGTGGGAAGGGGGTGTGGGATAAAAACTACATATTGGTTACAGTGTATACTACTCTGGTGACAGGTGCACTAAAAATCTCAGAATTCACCACTACATAATTCATCCATGTAAACAGAAACCACTTGTATCCCAAAAGCTATTGAAATAAAAATAAATTTAAATAAAGATATCAGATTTCTTGACAAGCTATGAGACCTTGAAGATTTCCCTAATCTCCTGCAGATCCTCACATTTTTTTCATTCATGAGATAAGCACAATATTAGCCACATATTAGGTTGTCTAAGAGAATCAAATGAGAAAATGAACATATTTTAAATGAACTACTAAGTGCAAATAGCAGTCATGATGTCTGACATAGAGAAGTACTCAGGAACTGTTGGTTTACTTTCACTTACACCACACATCATTATCTCTTACTAGGCTTTTGGGAACTAACCCACTGCCAAGTGTTCAGTAATTACATCACAATGTAGGCAAAATTCCACTGGATTTTATTTATTTATTTATTACTTATTTATTTATCTGTCTTTTGGGACAGGGTCTCACTCTGTGGCCCAGGCTGGAGTGCAATGGTGCAATGATAGGCTTACTGCATTCTCAACCTCCTGGGCTCAAGTGACCCTCCCACATCAGCCTCTAGAGTTGCAAGACTATAGGTGCATTCCACCATGCCCAGCTAATTTTGTTTTCTAATCTTATTTTTTTTTATGTTTTTTAGAGAAAGGGTCTTGCTTTGTTGCTGGGGCTGGTCTCAAACTCCTGAATGCTCTCCAGCATCTTGTTTATGAGAAACCTACTGATTCTCTCTATTTATGATATTTCCTGCTGCTTCAAATTTTTCCTGACATTAGTTTATAAATAATGATGAAGAAAAAATTTAATGAGCAATGAACAAGAAACTCTGGGTCATTTTTAACTTATAGATTCTTTTTTTTTCTGTGTTTTTTTTTTGAAACTTACCACAATGTTTTGCAAACTCTGCTGTGTTTTTCTTCCAAAGCTTTTAATTTTCTCATTTCCTTCACTATAACTATTAACTTTATTCAGATCTCAAGCACATTTAAAAAGTCTTGGTAGCAATATATTTTTACTTTATCCAATGATTTTAATACCAAAACACAATATTAACATATGTCATATATAGGGATTCATTCAATTATATTCCTGACAACAATTATGCCTTACATTAGTGAAGGCACTATTATCTCTCATAAAGTTCAGAGTAAGTGTCCTTGTAACTGTTATATCCAGTGTGACCACAGTCTTAAATATATAGGGTGAAATAATTTTCTGATCACTGTATCAGAAGCTACGGAGATAGCACACAAGATTAGCATGACTGAACTGTTTCAACTTTTGAACACAGTAAGCAATAACTTAAATAAACCAATATTAAGTTGTTTAAAAATATCTACTAAACTTCCGTATGTGCCTGACAACAGCTCTGATGTGTAGCTTGGATACATAGGCCATAATAATTTTTTTTAACTAGAATTATTAAAGAAATGATCGAAGACTGGAGACAGTTATAATTTTTATATTAGTTTAAATTATAGTACCACAGAGCTCTGAAAAACTTTCCTTATCTCTAATCTCCCATAAAACAAGAGTTGATAACAATGCTGAACAAATTCTGTTGGCATGAGTCTCTGACAGGGCAGCTTTGATTTATGCTGTAGCTTTCATGAGGTGTTGCCGAAGAAGATATAGTTCAATAAATTAGAAGCACAAGGAAGGAAGCTGAATGCCTGCCAGCTATGGAATATTTACATGATTTACTAGCTACAGAAAAGCTTACTAGAGGGATTACAGGAAAGGCTAATCATGAAATAACATTCTCTGATATTTTGTCCCCTTGGAATTCAGGAATAAAATTCAGCTGCATTGAAATTAACCAAATACCACTCATTCTTTTGAAGACAAAGCATGCCACATGCCTTCTACAAAAGAAGAATCAGAGGAAATGGACTGGCATAGCTATTGTTCTGAATATTCTTTCAACAGTTTATGCCTTTGCTCAGAAACAATAAGATGAAGATAGGTAGGCAGGTAGGGAGGGAGGGAGGTAGGTAGGTAGGCAGGCAATATAGATAATTAAACAGGTAAGCAGATAGATATAGATATCTACTACTTTTTCAACTTCTTAAAAATTGTTTTATTTTTTCATATTTTTCTTTCTTTTTTTTTTTTTTTTTGGTCTGTCTCTTTTTTTTTTTTTTCTTTTTATTATTATTATTATTATTATTATTATTATTATTATTATTATACTTTAGGCTCTATGGTACATGTGCGCAACGTGCAGGTAAGTTACATATGTATACATGTGCCATGCTGGTGCGCTGCACCCACCAACTCGTCATCTAGCATTAGGTATATCTCCCAATGCTATCCCTCCCCCCTCCCCCCACCCCACAACAGTCCCCGAAGTGTGATGTTCCCCTTCCTGTGTCCATGTGTCCTCATTGTTCAATTCTCACCTATGAGTGAGAATATGCGGTGTTTGGTTTTTTGTTCTTGCGATAGTTTACTGAGAATGATGATTTCCAATTTCATCCATGTCCCTACAAAGGACGTGAACTCATCATTTTTTATGGCTGCATAGTATTCCATGGTGTATATGTGCCACATTTTCTTAATCCAGTCTATCATTGTTGGACATTTGGGTTGGTTCCAAGTCTTTGCTATTGTG
The DNA here is from genome assembly GCF_028885655.2 of Pongo abelii. Classification (NCBI taxonomy): domain Eukaryota; kingdom Metazoa; phylum Chordata; class Mammalia; order Primates; family Hominidae; genus Pongo; species Pongo abelii. The sequence continues at coordinate 143,281,509 of NC_071990.2, forward strand.
AATAATGCCGCAATAAACATACGTGTGCATGTGTCTTTATAGCAGCATGATTTAGAGTCCTTTGGGTATATACCCAGTAATGGGATGGCTGGGTCAAATGGAATTTCTAGTTCTAGATCCCTGAGGAATCGCCACACTGACTTCCACAAGGGTTGAACTAGTTTACAGTCCCACCAACAGTGTAAAAGTGTTCCTATTTCTCCACATCCTCTCCAGCACCTGTTGTTTCCTGACTTTTTAATGATTGCCATTCTAACTGGTGTGAGATGGTATCTCATTGTGGTTTTGATTTGCATTTCTCTGATGGCCAGTGATGGTGAGCATTTTTTCATGTGTTTTTTGGCTGCATAAATGTCTTCTTTTGAGAAGTGTCTGTTCATGTCCTTTGCCCACTTTTTGATGGGGTTGTTTGCTTTTTTCTTGTAAATTTGTTGGAGTTCATTGTAGATTCTTGATACTAGCCCTTTGTCAGATGAGTAGGTTGCGAAAATTTTCTCCCATTTTGTAGGTTGCCTGTTCACTCTGATGGTAGTTTCCTTTGCTGTGCAGAAGCTCTTTAGTTTAATTAGATCCCATTTGTCAATTTTGGCTTTTGTTGCCATTGCTTTTGGAGTTTTAGACATGAAGTCCTTGCCCATGCCTATGTCCTGAATGGTATTGCCTAGGTTTTCTTCTAGGGTTTTTATGGTTTTAGGTCTAACATTTAAGTCTTTAATCCATCTTGAATTAATTTTTGTATAAGGTGTAAGGAAGGGATCCAGTTTCAGCTTTCTACATATGGCTAGCCAGTTTTCCCAGCACCATTTATTAAATAGGGAATCCTTTCCCCATTGCTTGTTTTTGTCAGGTTTGTCAAAGATCAGATAGTTGTAGATATGTGGCATTATTTCTGATGGCTCTGTTCTGTTCCATTGATCTATATCTCTGTTTTGGTACCAGTACCATGCTGTTTTGGTTACTGTAGCCTTGTAGTATAGTTTGAAGTCAGGTAGCGTGATGCCTCCAGCTTTGTTCTTTTGGCTTAGGATTGACTTAGCGATGCGGGCTCTTTTTTGGTTCCATATGAACTTTAAAGTAGTTTTTTCCAATTCTGTGAAGAAAGTCATTGGTAACTTGATGGGGATGGCATTGAATCTGTAAATTACCTTGGGAAGGATGGCCATTTTCATGATATTGATTCTTCCTACCCATGAGCATGGAATGTTCTTCCATTTGTTTGTATCCTCTTTTATTTCCTTGAGCAGTGGTTTGTAGTTCTCCTTGAAGAGGTCCTTCACATCCCTTGTAAGTTGGATTCCTAGGTATTTTATTCTCTTTGAAGCAATTGTGAATGGGAGTTCACTCATGATTTGGCTCTCTGTTTGTCTGTTATTGATGTATAAGAATGCTTGTGATTTTTGTACATTGATTTTGTATCCTGAGACTTTGCTGAAGTTGCTTATCAGCTTAAGGAGATTTTGGGCTGAGACAATGGGGTTTTCTAGATATACTATCATGTCATCTGCAAACAGGGACAATTTGACTTCCTCTTTTCCTAATTGAATACCCTTGATTTCCTTCTCTTGCCTAATTGCCCTGGCCAGAACTTCCAACACTATGTTGAATAGAAGTGGTGAGAGAGGGCATCCCTGTCTTGTGCCAGTTTTCAAAGGGAATGCTTCCAGTTTTTGCCCATTCAGTATGATATTGGCTGTGGGTTTGTCATAAATAGCTCTTATTATTTTGAGATACGTACCATCAATACCTAATTTATTGAGAGTTTTTAGCATGAAGGGTTGTTGAATTTTGTCAAAGGCCTTTTCTGCATCTATTGAGATAATCATGTGGTTTTTGACTTTGGTTCTGTTTATATGCTGGATTACATTTATTGATTTGCGTATATTGAACCAGTCTTGCATCCCAGGGATGAAGCCCACTTGATCATGGTGGATAAGCTTTTTGATGTGCTGCTGGATTCTGTTTGCCAGTATTTTATTGAGGATTTTTGCATCAATGTTCATCAAGGATATTGGTCTAAAATTCTCTTTTTTTGTTGTGTCTCTGCCAGGCTTTGGTATCAGGATGATGCTGGCCTCATAAAATGAGTTAGGGAGGATTCCCTCTTTTTCTATTGATTGGAATAGTTTCAGAAGGAATGGTACCAGCTCCTCCTTGTACCTCTGGTAGAATTCGGCTGTGAACCCATCTGGTCCTGGACTTTTTTTGGTTGGTAAGCTATTGATTATTGCCACAATTTCAGATCCTGTTATTGGTCTATTCAGAGATTCAATTTCTTCCTGGTTTAGTCTTGGGAGGGTGTATGTGTTGAGGAATTTATCCATTTCTTCTAGATTTTCTAGTTTATTTGCGTAGAGGTGTTTGTAATATTCTCTGATGGTAGTTTGTATTTCTGTGGGATCAGTGGTGATATCCCCTTTATCATTTTTTATTGCATCTATTTGATTCTTCTCTCTTTTTTTCTTTATTAATCTTGCTAGTGGTCTATCAATTTTGTTGATCCTCTCAAAAAACCAGCTCCTGGATTCATTAATTTTTTGAAGGGTTTTTTGTGTCTCTATTTCCTTCAGTTCTGCTCTGATTTTAGTTATTTCTTGCCTTCTGCTAGCTTTTGAATGTGTTTGCTCTTGCTTTTCTAGTTCTTTTAATTGTGATGTTAGGGTGTCAATCTTTCTTAAATAAGTATTTAATGCTATAAATGTCCATCTAATAAGAGTTTATACTCCATTCCACAAAGTTTGATCTGCTTCATTTTCACTGTCATTTATTTAAAAATGCTCTCTAATGTCTCTTGTGAATTTTTTAAAAATTCAACTTAAGGTTAATTATGAGTATGTTGATTCATTTCCAAATATTTGAACATTTTCCACATAAGTTTCTGTTCCTGATTTCTTATTTCATTTTGTTTGGATTAAAAAACACACACACACTTTTAAATTTTACTTAAAAGGAGAGAGTTTGATTGCAGGACAATCAGAAAATGCTGGATCAACATCTTACCTGAATTGTGTTAGCTATCAATTGCTGCTGCATAACAATATTACTGCAAATTTAGCAGCTTAAAACCACACATTTATTTTTTTCATATTTTCTATGTGTCAGCAATCTTGGCACAGTTTAGGAGTGTCCTCCCCAAGGTTTTAATTAAGGTGTGAGCCTGGGCTTGAGGGTGTCATCAGAATGCTTGACTGGGGAAATATTTAATTCCAAGCTCATTCAGTTTGTTGCAGACTTCACTTCACCGTAGCTTTAAGACCAGTAGTTTTATTTTCCTGCTGGCTGTCTAAAGGCTGCCATTGGTTTTTGCCACATGGGACTACTTAACATAACCGATGACTACCCCAAAGCCAGCAAGGGAGTGAGGAATTCCAGCAAGAAGGGAAATATAATCTATGTCATGTAATCATGTACGTATAATCATATACATCTCATCATTTTTGTGTCTGATATTTGACTTGATTTTTTGTGAAGATCTTTTGCTGATTTTTATAAATTAATTGTCTTTTTCTGTGGCTCAGTAAGTACATACTGCACACCATCTTTAACAGAAACTTTAGAAGAGACATCCAGAGTTCTTCGTTAAAAAAATAAAAAATAAAAATAACAAGTTGATCACAACATTGTCCTTTTTCTCCTGTACATCTCTATTTCTTATATCTTTTTCCACAAATATTTCACATTATTTTCAGATTTGGTTCGTAGGAGGTTGCAAAGTAAAACGTTCTAGTGGTAGTTAATTTTACACATCAACTTGGCTAGACTATGGTGCCCAGTTCTTTGGTTAAACATCAGTCTAAGTGTTACTATTAAGGTAGTTTTTAGATGTGATTAGTATTTAAATTAATAGACTTTCAATAAGCTGGTTACTCTTTTTAATTAGATGGGCCTCATCTAATTAGTTGATAGTCTTAACAGCAAGTTTTCTAAAGAAGAAATTATCTTCAAAACTGTAACTTAGAAATTCTGAGTTTCCAGATTGATTTCCTATGTAATTTAGAGTCAAGACTGCAATATCAACTTTTACCAGTATATCTAGCCTGACAGCCTGTTCTGCAAATTTTGGACTTGCCAAGCCAATTACTTAAAATAAATTTATCTTAATAGATGATTGATAGATAGATAGATAGATAGATAGATACATAGATACAGGTATAAATATAGATACAGATACAGATATAGATATATCCTATTGGTTATTTTTCTCTAGAAAACACTGGCTAATACAGTACTGGTAAAAAGGTAGAAGAAGTAAACCAGTAGTTCCTTGCTTTAAAGAAGGGAGATACTGACATCTTTGAGGTTTAGTACATATTACAGTGCAGAAGATATTATTTAGTGATATGAAACAGATATCTTAGACAAAGAAGCCATTGCCTTAGTAGTTCCAAATTCTGGGAAAACAACCAGATTGTGCCTCACAGAAAAGATATTACGGACCTTGATGGTTGGAGGCTTCTGCCTGCTGAGACAGCAAGGGCATTCTAGACACTGGCCAATGGATACCCTGGGCAGGAATACTGGTTCTGAGTGCTCAAATACATAAAGGCTAATTGACACAGCCAGATTTTATCCATAGTTTATGACTTGGGAGAATGTCACAAAAAGACTGAGGCTTACTCATGGAGCCCCCAGAATCCTCACAAAAAGGCCAGGCTCAGATGCAACCTGATGCTCTCAAAATCATGGAGCCGCCCAGGCAAGGTGGCTCACGCCTGTAATCCCAGCACTTTGGGAAGCCGAGGCCAGTGAATCACCCGTGGTCAATAGTTCAAGACCTGCCTGGCCAACGTGGTGAAACCCCGTCTCTACTAAAAAAAGACAAAAATTAGCTGGGTGTGGTGGCTGCGCTTGTAATCCCAGCTACTCGGGAGGCTGAGGCAGGAGAATTACTTGAGCCCTGGAGGCGGAGGTTGCAGTGAGCCAAGATCACGCCATAGCACTCCAGCCTGGGTGACAAGAGCGAAGCTCCATCTCAAAATGAACAAAACAAACAAACATCATGGAGTCAGGGCAAGTAAAAACTGCTTTTCTACTATTCACAGAATCTGAAAATACGTATCCTTGTAAAGTATCGTAAATCACAGTTGTTACTGTTCATAGCTATACCTTTAATAGCAAAATTCATTTTGAAAGGAGAACATTCATATATGGTGGCACAGCGAAATATCAACATTTTATAGATATTTTAGGTGACACTTCACCACGTGCCTAGTAAAAGACACTTGTTTGAAAAATCACCAAAAATTTCCTCCAACACTTCTGTGCTCTTCAATAGTTTTAAAATATTACTAAGCAGTAGTGTTACTTAAAAGGAATTAAAAAAAAAAAAAACCTCTGCCTTTTCAATGGAGGAGGTATTGCAATTAAAACTGCTAAGACACAGAAAAGGCTGTCTGCACAGTAGTACACCCAAGTTGAATATTAAATATATAATATATGAAAGACTCCCTAGGGAAGATGAGCTTTTTAATCATAGTGTTTGACTTTCCTTATCTGAATTGTTACTCCTTGTGTGGCAGGAGGATGGACTAGGGAGCACATTTTTCTCTAATTTCTTGATAAGCACTACTATCAGCCTGACAGCCCAGACTGATTAAATATCCCTATTCACATGCAGACATAACCACTGCCTTTAAGAGTCTCTGAAGCTAAAATTAAATGTAAATTAAAACAGGCCCAAACCCCTCTTCAGCTTTCTTCCTTTCAGAAAATCATTGCATACTACTTTATAGAGAAAAGACAGGGTACTTACAAATCACACTTGTTTGTTTTTATTTTATTGATCCAGTAGAGGCCTGATGAGATCCTTTCATGGGAAAAATAGTAAAATAGCATCATTAAAGCGGGACAAAATTGAATTTAGAAAGAGGAATGCATAAACAGAGAACCCTACAAGTATGCACTTTGAAACAGGGAAGTTGGGAGTTTAGGGAAGCAAGAAAGGAGTAAGCATGCCTACGAGGCCTAGCATAGCAAATGCTAAATTAGAGAAGACAGAAAGCAAGGCAGAAAATCTGGGTTAGAGCCCTGAGCCCCACGTTGTCACCCCATTGTGGACAATGTGGGGCTGGAGTCAAAGATAAGCAGTTGACACAATAAGAATGTGTAACTTTGACCTGGAGTCCTGATCATCAGTGCTGGTAATGGGATGCTAGAGGTTCCTGAGTGGCTTGGAGGTTCTGTGAGCCAGAATTCTTTGTAGGCATCTATTTAAAGTCAAAGTTATTAGTCCCCTGAAGGCCTGAATTCAGAAGGACGGATAAACAGATAGAGTTGGCTGAATTGGAACAAAGTATTATTCACGAAGATGGCTGGAGGGTGTAATCATACTATTGCCAAGATCTTTCAAAAAATCTTTTTTCTGCTACTGTACTACTCATATAGTTTGAGTTTTCATTAATTTAGCTGAGAGTGACTATGATTCCATATTTACATTTCCGGACAATCTCACTACCTTTTGGTCATGAATTTGCTTTCTAAGTACTGTAACGTATACTGCTAACTTTTTTCATTCTTCTCAAACCCCAGACTTATCTTCCCTTCTTTCCCCCTTCCACTTGCAGAAAAACAGAAAATTTTCCACCCGCATTGCCCCAGCATTTACAAACTTCTCGTTCTTTCCCCTAAAATGTGGTATCTTTACCGATTCTCTGGAGTCAATCCATACTCACATTCACAGGATATTTATAGTATTAGTTGCCCTTTTCATTTCTGTATCTCCAGTTTCATTCAATTATAACATTGCCATTAGTACTTGAATGTGCTCAAAATGTTCACAACTTGAAAAATGTCATTCTTTGATCAACTACGCCACTCCTCATGACCTGCATTTTTCATCTCTTGTTTCATTTATGGGCAGTCATTACTGTGTCACTCCCTCCCTTACTTACTTAAATCACATTACAGAGGAATAACCTGAGAGTTTGATAATATCACATAGTGCCTGGCCAGTGAATGCAAAAATCTCTAAATCTTTTCCCACCAAACACACCAGTATTTAGGAAGGATCCATAGGAACAAACATTAAATTAATAAAATAATTTCAAAATTATTATTAAATTTAAATAAACAAGAAGATAGTTGGATACATTAAGTAAAATAACCAAATGAGAAATGGCATAAATGACCAAAAGTGCAATGCAGATAAAAAATGGATTGAAGGATGCCATTTAAAAGTAGCATAAATGTTGCTTTCTACCTCTGCCCTAATTCAAAATCCAGGTATTTCACTGATTCCTTCCAAATTAAATCATAAATACTTTTTTTTTCTTCAGAATTACAGATGGGCATATCAAGCTGCTTCTTAGTGTCTACCCTTGGATATTTCATTGAAACCTCTGAGCAACATGTCAAAAACAGAAATTATGCTACCCTCCCCACAGACACAGAGGACACATTCTTCCTCCATTTCCTGTCTCTACAATTGTGATACATGTGATGAGATGGAGACTTTACCAACCTGGTTCTTTACTGACAGTGATAAGTAGTGCTCCCAGGTGGATTTCAATTAGGGTTTTCAGATACAGGAAATAAAAATACAGCCTACCCATTAAATCTGAATTTCATAGAAATTATTATTATTTTTTTTCTTTTTCTTTTTTATTGAGACAGAGTCTCGCTCTGGCACTCAGGCTGGAGTGCAGTGGCGCCATCTCGGCTCACTGCAACCTCTGCCTCTCAGGTTCAAGCAATTCTCCTGTCTCAGCCTCCGGAGTAGCTGGGATTACAGGCATACACCACCACGCCTGGCTAATTTTTGTATTTTTAGTAGACACAGGGTTTCACCATGTTGGCCAGGCTGGTCTCAAAGTCCTGGCCTCAGGTGATCTGCCTGCCTAGGCCTCCCAAAATGCTGGGATTACAGATGTGAGCCACCGCGCCCAGCCGATAAATATTTTTTTAGTATAAGTAATTCCTAAATATTACATGGGATATAGTAACACTAAAAAGATATACTTTTGTTTATCTGATATTTAAGATTGATTTGATGTAGAGCATTTTCTCTAACAAGCTTACATATTATAAACATGTAGACTGAATAAAAACAAAATTTGGCTTTGTAAGCCGTTGAAATTTGGGGGTCATTGGTCACCACAATATAATCTAACATATCCTCACTAATACAGCCATGGTTCATCCACTATTAAGAAAGGAAATTATAGGATTAAATGCATGATTTTTAGGATTCACAAATATATATTTCCCCATTGAAGATTAATAACTTATTCTGCAAAAATCAGTGCCTTCTCCATGTGACACTCCCCCATTCCAAATCATCCACTATGGCTGTAAAAATGCTGTAATTATTCCCATCCTATCCTTAGTTTTGTAAAATCTATACATCAAATCAATTACCAAGGTGTAGTACAAACTTTTGACAATCCTTACTGCCAAAATGTTTTAAACTAAAGATAAGATACAGGTAATTTCCTTGATGTTTTCAAATCATGCCATAAAACATACGACAGATCTGATTCACTGTAACGTCACATTTAATCATGAGGGTAAATTAAGGTAAACACTCAGGCATGTGATTGGAGAAATGATGGCTCTGAACAGGAAAAGTTTGGGAAAGAGAGTGTTGCTTTCACACTTGTTTCTTCCTAACTTTGTGCTGAATTATCATCTCAGGCCAGAAGTTTCAATTTAGGAAGCCCAACCTTATTGTATTTGTTGTTTTCAGCAGCACTCCCTGGTCACGTCCAGAAATGAGGAAAACAAACAATGTTTAGCAAAGAAAGCTACATAAGAATATATGCATTGCCCTGAAACTCAACCACCTGGCGTGATGTTCCCACAATTGATCTGCTTTAGCAAAATAAGTACTGCAGGCTAGGGGCATTATGTTGCAAGTCAGTACTAGAGCCAGGATGATTGACTGAGTTGACCTCAATTTTGCTGATACATGTGCTGCCAGGTTTATGAACAGACTGATAACAAGAGTAACACAGCACATCTATGTCTTTGAATGAATGAGTTAGTAAAAAAATCACTAAAATAAATTGGGATTCTATTACAAGGATATAGAACAAGAGCTACCTACTAAAGTCTAATAAATGTGCACATGTAATTATGTGGTGTATGTTTCCTTGGGACTCAACTCACTTACTTCTTGTTTTTGTTCTTTTGTTTTAGAGACAGGGTCTTGCTCCATCAACCACACTCTGAGGTGCAGTGGCATGATGAAGATTCACGGCTGCAACGTCTAACTCCTGGGCTCAAACTGTCCTTTTGCCTCAGCCTCTTGTGTAGCGGAGATTACAGTTGCATGCCAAAACACCTGGATAATTTTCTTATGTTTTGCAGATATGAGGGTCTTGCCTCGTTGCCCAGGCTGGTCTTGAACTCCTGGCCTCAAGCAATCTTCCCGCCTTGGCCTCCTAAAGTGCTGAGATTACGGGTGTGAGCGAGCGCACCTGGACCAGCTTCTTATCATTTTCAGTTCTCTTTGGTAATCTAAAAGAACCTACAGACTACCTATTAAAACTAAGAAGAGTCTCCACATTGCTAATGGATACAAGATGAGTATTAAAAAATCAACACCGCTCCCATGAAGCACTGTTGGTTAAAATTCTCATAGAAGCAGATCCTGCTCTAAAGATCAGGCACAAGTGATTTTTCAAGGAACTGTTCTACAAGATATGAGAAAGCAAGTGATGGAATCAGGTCAGGAAAGTGGAAAAAGTCAATAAGAAGTGCATGAAAACATGAGCGGTCACAGCTTCAACCTAATCCCACAATGACTTACAGATTTTAAATTATATCACAGAGTTGGTCCCATTTTGGTCGTGAACTTTTACTCTAGACAGTTATTGGCTACAATCTACATAGAAAAATGAGAGTTGGGGTAAAACAGACAATGTAAGCTCTCCTTCAGGAGAGGAGGAATAGCCCTCTAAAAGTCCCAGGGGTGACCCCATAGCAGCCAAGCATTTATAAGCCTGTGACTGGGCACATGACATGGTAAATGGGCTGAAGCATCCGGACATCACAGGAGGTGTCAGTTCTAACATGAGGAATATCTAATTTGAAAACTTAAGTCAGAAATAAGAGATATTTACAATAGCATGGCAATTATAAATAATTGGTAGATGCTGTGAATTTAATGTTTGCGATCCCCCCAAAATTCACTGTTGAAACCCTAATCCCCAAAGTGATGATATTTGAAGACTGAGTCTTTGGGAAGTATTATTGGGTCATAAGAGTGAATCCCTTACGATAAGATCAGTGCCTTTATAAGTAGAGACACTAGGAAGATTGTGTATATGCTCACTGTCTTCTTACCCCTCTTGCCCTGCCACCACCCTGTGAGGATACCGTGAAAAGGCGGCTATCGGGAAACCAGGAAGAGTGCCCTCATCAAGCCCTCAATCATACTGGCCTCCTGATCTCAAGACTACCAGACTCCAGAAATGTGAAAGATAAGTATTTGTTATTTAAGCCATCTGGTCTGTGATGTTTTATTATAGCAGTCTGAACAGTAGATAGCTAAACAGAAGTTCAAAATACCATTTTAGAAATGTAATTGAAGTAAGAAAAGAAAAAGTTGGAGAGGTAAATGATGTTACTGGATTGTAAATGTTAGAAATGTAATATTGTAAACATAGTACTTTTCCAAAACTGATCTATAAATATAATAAAACTTCAACTGAAGTTTCAAAGCTGTACACCTATATCTATCTGATCATCAACAAGGATGACAAAAAAAAGCAACAGAAAAAAGACTCCCTATTCAATAAATAGTGTGGTGATAACTGGCAAGCCATATACAAAAGAATAAAACTGGACCCTTAAATTTCACCATACACAAAATTAACTCAAGATGAATTAGACATTTAAATGTAAAACTATAAAAAACCCAGAAGAAAACTTATGAAATACCCTTCTTGACATGGGTCTTGGCAAATAATTTTTGGCTAAACCCCCAAAACAACTGCAACAAAAACAAAAATTGACAAATGGGACTTCCTTAAACTGAAGAGCTTCTCCACAGCAAAATAAGCTATCAACAAAGGAAACAGAACCCCTAGAGAATGCAGAAAATATCCACAAACTATGCATCCAACAAAGGTCTAATATCCCTAATCTGTAAGGAACTTAAATCAACAAGCAAAAACCAAATAATCCCATTAAAAATGGGCAAAGGATATGAACAGACACATTAAAAGAAGACACACAAGAGGCCAACAAATATATGAAAAAATTCTCATCATTACTGATCAACAGAGAAATGTAAATCAAAACTACAGTGAGATACCATTTCACACCAACCAGAATGACTATGATTAAAAAGTCAAAACACAACAGATACCAGTGAGGCCGCAGAGAAAAGGGAATATTTATACACTGTTATGGGGATACAAATTACTTCAGCCGCTGTAGAAAGCAATTTAGACATTTCTTAAAGAACTTAGAACTACCATTCTACCCAGCAATGCCATTACTGGGTATATACCCAAACAACAATAACTTATTCTACCAAAAAGACGTGTGTATTTATGTGTTCATCACCACACTACTCACAATAGCAAAGACATGGAATCAACCTAAGTGTCCATCAATGGTAGACTGAATAAACAAAATGTGTACATATACACCATGGTATAATATGTAGCCACAAAAAAAGAACAAAAGTATGTCTTTTGCAGCAAAGTGGATACAGCTGGAGACCATAATCCTAAACAAATTAACACAGGAACAGAAAAGCAAATACTGCATGTTCTCACTTGTAAATGGAAGACAAACACTGGGTGTTCATGGACATAAAAATGGTAACAATAGACATTGCAGATCAGTAGAATGGGGAGAAGGGATTGGGATGCGGATGGAAAAACTACCAATGGAGAAGGAAAAATTCCAAAAAATCAGTCCAAACTTTGCACAAAATATTAGAGTAAATCAATAAGAAAATTCTGAAAAGGAAGATAAAAAAGCAGGACTTTTCTACTAAATTCAATGACATTTTCTATGTTGGGAATGATTAAATCCATGCGATTGTGGTCTAGAAGGACAAAAAACAAACAAACAAAACAGAACAAGTATTGATCAGAGATTGCCTTCAGCATGTTGATAATTAATCCATGAAGTGTGTGAAATATGAGAGAAATTTGTGGAAATAAAATATTGGGAACAAAAATCAGAAAAAGAATGAGATGAAGAGGTATAAGATAAACTAACCAGAATAATAAGGTATTATCATTTATAAAATGGAATCTTATTCAACCATAAAAAGAAATGGGCCAGGCACGGTGGCTCACACCAGTAATCCCAACACTTTGGGAGGCCAAGGTGGGCGGATCATCTGAGGTTGGGAGTTCGAGACCAGCCTGACCAACATGGAGAAATCTCAGGAGTGGTGGTGCATGCCTGTAATCCCAGATACTCGGGAGGCTGAGGCAGGAGAATCGCTTGAACCCAGGAGGCGGAGTTTGTGGTGAGCCAAGAGCGTACCATTGCACTCCAGCGCAAAACTCCGTCTCAAAAAAAAAAAAAAAGAAAAAGAAAAAGTATTGATTCAAGCTACAGCGTGGCTGAACCTGGAAACATTGTGTTGAAGAAAGAATCCAGATACAAAAAGCCACATATTGTATGATTCTACTTAAATGAAATATCAAGAATAGGCAAACCTAGAGACAGAAAGTAGATTAGTGGTTGCCAGAGCTGGAGGAGGGGGAAATAGGGAGTGACTGCTAATGGGTATAGGATATTTTGGGAAGATGAAGAATGTTCTGGAATTAGATTATAGTGATTGATGCAACTTTGTAAATCTACTAAAACCCACTAAATTGTACACTGTAAAAGGGTGAACTTTATGGTATATGAATTACATCTAGGTAAAACTGTCTCTATAAATATTTAAATTTGGAACTTTTCCTATAATACTGCCCAGAGTAAAAAATAAAATTAAATTTAAAAAACCAGAGAGTCGGAGGAATTCATCTTAGATTTCAAGGGAACACAACACATGTTTTATGGAGACACGAAAGAACAGAAATTAAGAACTGTGGATTATGTTACAGATAGTACTCTCCAACTTTTCTTCATTTTCCAAGCAGATTTCATCACTATAGTAAAAATAAATTTTTAAAAAGTATTTTTTCTCATATTGGTAGATATTAAAAAAATAAACAGACTATGAGTGAATTTTTTTCTTCAATTGTTGAACATGTATTTCATCACATCTACTATGAAATACAGATTTTTATACCAAGTGCCTTTCCAAAGTTCTTATTGTTAATAATATGTGGAAGTCATTCTCTAGAGGACGAAATGGGAGCCTGTTGTTTCGGACAGTGATTAGAAATTGATCCTTAGAACCAATTTCCTTAGAATTTATTGATTCATCTTAACTAGTTTGATTTAAACAATTCACCCTAACTAGTTTGATTTAAACAATTATCTGGAAATCACCCAAAGCAGCCTTTTTTCAGGTACATTTTTGTGGCTCTAAACACAAGCTATTGATCTGATTATCAGTTGCTGTTTTTCATAACATATGTTTTTCATAACATATGTTTTTCATAAACATAAATTTACTTGCTTCACCAGCTGCTTTTGGGTATAATTTGAAGAATCTGATTGACATTTTAATAACTATTGTACTTATGTCAATAAATGTTATTTAGTACAATTTCTAGGGAGAAATTAAAGTTAAAAATGCATTCAGTTGGCTCCATTATTAAATCTGCAAATGCCCTCAAAATGAGAGAAGCTAGAATATTATTCTAACAGATTTAGTGTCCTATAATCAAGTAAAATGTCCAGTAATGAAATTTAAAGTCTAGCAAATTGCACTCTTCATTGAAACTCAGGGACATGCAAGCATAACTTAACCTTCACACCGACATATACACAAGCATACATTCTATCTTTTACATTATTACCTACAATCAACATTACTTCTTCATTTCTTTGGATTTCAAAAAGAGAACATAAAATAAGTAGCTGCTCCCAGAAAAATATGTCATAAATATAGCCCAATATAACCTTAGGATTTGGATTAATTTGTAAAAGGAAACACAACAGTTGTTTCTGTTTATTTTAGATTTAATGATCTTAGTTTCTCATAGCCAGTAGATAGCACAGTCATCATTCTCTTTAAAATTCCTTTAATCTGTGATTGTTAGAATCTTTCAAATTTTATGTAAGGGTAAGAGAAGGGATATGGATGCTTCTCAGGCAAGTAGTGGCTTAGTGTGGACATCTGTTGGGTTTTTTCTGCCAAGAATCTCTACCCTGTGTTCAGACATCAGTTTCTGCAAGAAAGATTAACCTACTCTAAGCATTTTAACCAGAAGAGGAATTAGGTGTTAAAGGTTACTGAATTTTCTAAAGAATTGGGTTCTTGGATGGGCCATCTAGAATGACACAGAACAATACAGAGCTGGCCATCAGAGAAGCTATTCTCTCTGAGGCTACTGGTTCTATGCTAGAAGAAAGAAGTTGACACACAACTGCCTCTTGGACAGCTGGAGAGTGGATATTGGAAAGTTATTAGGTTGGTGCAAAAATAATTGTAGTTTTTGACATTACTTTTAATGGCATTTTGCCACCAAAATTTACTTTTTCCATTTTAATGGCTTTTGCCATTAAAAGTAATGGCAAAAACCACAATTACTTTTGCACCAATCTAATACTTCGAGGAAAAAAACAGAACTCACATTTTCATGACATTATTTACCTACAGGAACACCCCTCAAAAGTACAAAAATATTAATACTTTGTCTCTTATCTGTAGACAATGTTTTTGCAGTCAAATTTGAAGATTGTTTATGTTACAATAATTTTGAAAAATCAAATATATAGATTATTCCACAATTTTTGTGTATCTTATCTTTACCAAAGCAATTTCTACTAACTATAGAATAAATATAGACTATCCTAAATTGTATTATGTTTTTATTGTTTTATAGTTTATGATTGATATTTATAATCCACATTGAACTTATTAAGTCTCTTACGGTAAGGGTATACTTCTACATCACCATTTTTTCCCAGTAAATTAAAATTCAACATTTGCCAAATGTTCAATTGCTTTTATATATCTGTATGTATTTTCAAGGACTCTATTCCAATGATATACACCTAGTCCTCTCTTTATTGAACTGTTATCAAAGTATGTTTCAATACCAGATATGACAAGTGCTCCCACTATTTTGCTTTTATTTGAATTATGTGAGAAGTCTCAGACTTTTATTTTTTCATATGAAAATTAAGGTTCCAAATCTAAAAGCACTGAAATTTAAATTAGAATTGCAGAACATGAATATATTATTCTCTGGAAAACTGATGTTTTAATCTTATTTACAATTTATCTCCAGAAATATGACATACGACTACATTTGTTTAGCACTTGCTTCCAATCTTTTATTAAATAAAAACAAATACATCTATTTGAAATATGCATCTGTATGATCCCCATTTTATTGATCTTGTAATTTTTTGATATGTGTTGATTTCTTTAGTATATAAAATTCAATAATTTTAAAATCTCCATTATTGTTTCTTGTTAATTATGAATTATTTAGAATTACATTGGTACATTCATAAATGATGTATTAATTTTTCAACTATTTTATTATTTCTAATTTTACAGATTAATAGAGAGAACTTATGACATATAAAAATTCTTTAGAATTTGTTGAGACTTCCTGTTTTGGCCTAGGACAGTTCAGCTGCAAATGAATACAGCGTCTGTTTTGAGTGTAGGATTTTATTTATGTCAATTATATCATGTTTGTCCATTTTGTTGTTCAAATATTCTGTCATATTATTATTTATTTATTTTAGATAGATATAGAATTAAATACAAAGTATGTGGCTTTTTCTATTTCTGTTTGTATTTCTATCATTTGCTCTATACATGTTGAGGCTCTGTCATTAGGTGAATATAGATGTTATATTTGCATACTGTCTGTTGATTTTGTGTTTTTTATTTTACTAAAAATCTTGCAAAATACCTATTAATATTCTTGTTTTTAAAATCTTTTTGGTCATATAACTGATTTTTTTGCTTAGAATTTTCCTGGTATACATTTTATTCATTATTCTTGTATTCCAATTTTCTATTATAATGTTTAACTTTCACCTTTTAAAACAGAATATGATTAGAATAAAGTTTGTGTTTTATTTTTAATTCATTTAAATAATTTCAGCATTTTCAAAGTAAATTATAGACTTTTTTGGCAGCTGTGGATTTACATACAAAATTAGCAAAAAGTTCACGGAGTTCCCATATACTCCCTCAAGTCATCCTGCTTGCTGACCACACCCACTGTATTAGTTAGGGTTCTCTGGAGGACAGAACTAATAGGATATATGTATTCATAAAAGGGAGTTTATTAAGGAGAATTGACTCACATGATCACAAGGTGAAATCCCACGATAGGCCATCTGCAAGTTGAGGACCATGGAAGCCAGCAGTGGCTCAGTCCAAGTCCCAAAATCTCAAAAGTAGGGAGCCAACAGTGCAGTCTTCAGTCTGTAGCCAAAGGCTCGGGAGCCCCTCGCACCTACTGGTGTAATTCCAAGAGTCCAAAAGCCAAAGAACCTGGAGTCTGATCTTCGAGGGCAGGACAAATCCAGCAAGGGAGAAAAATGAATGTTATAAGACTTAGCAAGTCTGCCTCTTCCACCTTCTTCTGCCTGCTTTTTCTAGACTTGCAGGCAACCAGTTGGATGGTGTCCAACCACATTGTGGGTGAGTCTTCCTGAGGGTGGGTCTTCCTCTCCCAGTCCACTGACTCAAATATTAATCTCTTCTGGCAACACCCAGAAATACCCAGATATATCCAGAAACAATACTTTGCATCCTTTAATCCAATCAAGTTGACATTTAATATTAACCATCACACCCATCATAGTTTCCCTTATTGTTAACACCTTGCAACAGTTTGGTACATTTGTTATGACTGAGGAGCAAATATAGTTCTATGGTTTGAATATGTTCCCCAAAAGTTCATCTGTTGAAAATTTCATTGCCATAGTAATGGCATTGGGAGATGAGGTCTTTAAGAAATGAGGCCGGGTGCACTGGCTCATGCCTGTAATCCCAGCACTTTGGGAGGCTGAGGCAGGCGGATGACAAGGTCAGGAGATCGAAACCATCCTGTGAGTGGTGAAACCCCATCTCTACTAAAAATACAAAAAATTAGCTGGACGTGGTGGTGGGCGCCTGCAGTCCCAGCTACTCAGGAGGCTGAGGCGGAAGAATCGTGAGAACCCGGGAGGCTGAGCTTGCAGTGAGCCAAGATCACACTACTGCACTCCAGCCTGGGCGACAGAGCGAGACTCTGTCTCAAAAATTAAATAAATAAATAAATAAATAAATAAATGTGAAAAATAAATTTTCTTTTTTAAATAAATTACTCCGTCCATAGTATTCTGCTATAGCAGCATAAAATGGACTAAGACATATGGATACATTATTATTAACATTTAAATTAGGGTTAATTCTTGGTGTTCTACATTCTATCGGTTTTGACAAATGTATAATGATATATACCCACCATTATAGTATCATATAAACTAGTTTCACTGCCCTAAAATATCTCCTCTCTTTCCTCCATCCTCCCTAGGGAGCATCCTCCCTAGCCCCTGGTAATTGCTAATTTTTGTACTGTCTCCATAGTTTTGCCTTTCCAAGAATATCAACTAGTTGAAACTGTATGATGTGTAGTCTTTTCATTTTAGCTTCTTTCATCTTATGCATTTAAGCTTCCTTCATGTCTTTTTGGGGCAATTTTAGTCTTTGAATACTTAGTCACTTTAATCTTTTGCCTTTGTTTCTATTACAAATGGACACCTTATTTTAACTTCTCTTTTTGCGTTTTTTTAATTCTATTCTCCCTCCTTCCCAGTATATAAATTGTTAATTTTCTACTTTTTCATATAAAAATCATTAAACAATAAACTTTCTCAGTAATTGCATATTTTAAAACATCTTTATGCTGCCTCATTCTTGAATGATAAATTCAATAGTTTTTGAATTGGGACTGACAGTTCTTTTTTCTCTGTATTTTGAAGATGTTCATTTAGAATTTTCTTGTATGCTTGGTGTTGATGAGAAGTCTTCTCAATCAACACCAATATATGTATTGCAATATATGCATATATGCAATATATGTATTGTTTCTGTGTGATTTTTTCTCATTAGTTGCTTTTCAGTTTTTCTCTTTGTCCTGTTGTCCTAAAATAGGTATGTGATGTTTTTGACATACTTGCTTTTATTATTCCTCTCAGGCTTCTCCGTTTTTCTTCAATCTATAGATTTATCAGTCCTTCAATTCTGAAAATGTCTCATCTGCAATCTTCATGATTTTTTTCTTTCCTATTTGAACTTACTTTTTTTCTGCATATATTATTAGAAATGAGTCATTCTAGTCCTCCTTCAGTGTCCCTTTTATGTGTCCATCTTTCTATCTCATGTGTACTTTAATATAAGTAATTCTGTCATATTGTTCTCTTCTTTTATATATCTTTATGCATATTTGCTGTTCTAACACTTTTCTATTACTATGTTTCCTCTCGAGAATTTGTATTTGTTTCTCATTCAATATTCTTCTTTTTTTAAGTGCTATTTTTGTCTAAGGGTTTTTTTTTTTCTCTCTCTCTCTCTCTCTCTTTCTGTGTCCACGAAGATTTTAAACCAGTTGCAGTAGTTCAGAGTTTTTTAGTTCATTGTATCTACTTACTTCCCCAAATAATGATTTGTTTGCTCATCTACTTCGTTGTGGGGAGGAAGGGGTCTTATTTTTAGTTTTGCATGGTTTAACTCATCTTATTGACTTGGTTTTCCCTGAAATTCCTGTGTTCCCTGAATTGTAAAAGTGTTCCTAATGTGTTTGTGTTTTAGTCACTTTAGGAAGCCTTACATGTTTCTCCAAATTAAGACAAGCTTGATCATAATTTTCAAAGTTGTGTGTTTCAATCAAGTGGGCATTTTGAATTTAGACCTGAACTGCCTTTGTGGTAAAATCTTGAATTTTCATATTTTGCAAGACACCATTCTTCTACCCTTTGCACCAGGAAGATGGCAAACATTTGTGCTCTTGTGTCTAATAAGGATACCTTTTCTTTACTCAATTTTAAAGAATGGCATATTTTTTCTTACTCTTGACTGATTCCAAAGATTAGCCAGATTCCTAGTAAGTCAAGAATCTGGCTCTGCCTTGTTTATTATTGTACACACATTTTTAAGGCAGTTAATAACTACCATTTTACTAATGCCAGTAAGTACATCCTTATTCTTACATTCCTTAATATTATGAAAGCAGTTGATTCTGCTGACAATATTCTTAAATGTCTCTTACTTTTTAACTCAAGTGCAGAAAATTAAGTTAATCCTATTTTTCAGGACAAAGACACATGATTAACATTTATACAAGATCCAATACTATTTTCCCTTTTTAAATTTATGATTTTTATTTCTATTTCTTTCTACATATATATAGTATAATGTATTTAATATTTTGTGTATGTATATAAAATATACTTAAGAATATATAGTGTTTGTGTGTATGCACACATGCATATTTAATTACATAGTGGTGATATCTTAGTTATCTTATTCTATATTGTTTTGTTACTTAGTGCAAAATTAAACCCCCATCCATATGTATATCTATCTTAATGTTCTAAGAAGGCATAGTAATACATAGTGTGCTTTCAACTTATTTATCTGTCCCTTTAATGATGAACATTTAGATTGATACCACTTCCCTACTACCATAAACAATAATGTGATAAGCATTCCCATATATTTTGCATTTATTCTCATTGTTTTGCACTTTTCTTGCTCTAGCCATATCTAAAATTCTGTTTGTCATCATAAATGCCCTCATTCTTCTAGATAATCTTTTATTCTCACTTTGAAGTCTCTCACCAGTAATTCTATTTTCCTCCAATAACATTAACTGGGAGTAATAGTTTCTATATGCCAAGAAATGACAAATCTCTGTGTCCAACCAAGATCCCTCTCCAGAGCCTCACATAGATATGCCTAATCTACCCAAAATTGAATTTAGGATTTACTTCCTAAAACGTACTCTTCCATATTTTTTAATTTTCTTGTTATTAAGTGTCAGCAAAACCAATTGTTTTAATCAGAATCTAGGAAATTTTCCTTTATTCTTTTCCCTTCTTCATCTCCAACATCTAATCAACAGGTGAATCCAACAAATTCTACCCCTGCATATCTGTACAGTTGTCTCCATTCCCAAACCTAGTTTAAAACATTATAGTCTCTTGTCTGGATCTCTATATTGTT
The DNA here is from genome assembly GCF_028885655.2 of Pongo abelii. Taxonomy (NCBI): domain Eukaryota; kingdom Metazoa; phylum Chordata; class Mammalia; order Primates; family Hominidae; genus Pongo; species Pongo abelii. The sequence goes on from NC_071990.2 coordinate 143,301,772, forward strand.
TAGCAGCTTCCAACATTGCCTCCTTATCCTCTCTCTTTCTTGCTTTTAATCTATTATTTGAATGAATTCAGATATCCAAGTAAATCAAATTATGTAATTCACTGTCTAAAATTCTAATTGTTTTCTACCATCTTAAGATAAAATCCAACCACGTTAACATGAATTTTAAGGTCCTTGACAATGGAACTCCTAGCTACCTTATACCCATAGTTTTCAGTTACACTGAAATTTTAATTCTTAAATTCTGGTGGAGTTTCACCTGCTAGATTTAACATATCTTGTCTCCAATCTCTGAAAAACTCATTTTTTTCCAGTTTATGTATATGTGTATGTACACATACACATACACAAATACACACATACACACAATTTAAGTGTATGTGTATTTATATGTATGTGTATGTACTCAATCTTTCAAGTCTTTATTTCATTTTTTTTAAATCAAGACATTTTTAGATCCCACAGCCTGAATTATGTCCCATGTTTAACCCTTTCATGGCACTCTATGTTTTCCTCCATAGTACTTGTCAGTATTTGCATCCAGGCATTTATTTCTCAGATTACTCATTTAACAGTGATTTCATTCCCTCCCCTGACCTGAGGAAACTGCAGATTTCGTAATATACCACATTACCTGGCACACAATCATAGATCAAGTATTAACCAAACACCTAATAAGCTCCAGACACCACTCTTGGCACCTTAGGTGCACCAATAAACTAAACAGAAAAAAATACCTGCCCTCAAGGGAAAGACAAACATAGATATAACAAATAAAAAGGAAGAGCATGATACAGGGTTTAGGAGATGAGCTTTGGAACCATATTGCCTAGGTTCATATCACAGCCCATCAACTTCCTAGCTCTGGGACTTTTACAAGTTTCTTAACTCTTGGTGCCTGTTTCCTTATTATAAAACAGAGATAATAGTATCTACTTCATAAGATTATTAGGAAAATTAAATGATATAACATGATAAAGATTTACATATAGTGTCTAGCATATATTAAGCATCATATAAGTGTTTGTTAAATAAAAATGTGTATCACGTGTTATGTTGAAAAGACGTATATTGTATTTTTTTTTTAATGAGCATAGTAAAGGGGACTGAGAATAGAAAATAGAGAAGGCAGTGTTGGCTGTCATAAAGCCAAGATTCTAGAGAGGTTGCATCCTCATTGAAAGGGTAAACTGGAAAAAAGTCGATCAGTTAGAAAGAGAACTCATCAGGGAATCCTATTTTGTTTGGCCAGCTCAAGGTGGAAAAAAGATAATGATAATGCTTTCCTCAGAGAATTTGTAACCAAAAAACTGTTCTCATAAGACTCTGGGATTGAATTTATATGGGAAATTACCATGGGAAACCATAATAAAATTTATACAAAATTACCATATAATAGAATTAAAATTCCATTATAGTGAAATAGAAGTGAGAAATAGAGTGAAAAATTTCCAAAACAATAAGGATGAGGAGCTGACCAAAAAAAAAAAAAAAAGTCTATCAGTTAAAAGGTCAACATTAATGTCAGATCTTGGATTTAACTTTATCTCACAAGCTATTAACTTAATCCATTACCCTTTCATTGATGCTGGAGGAAGACATGAGACTTCCAGGACAGAAACAAGGGACTTTCTTGCTCACAGCACAGTGGGCGACATGAGCATCAACACATTCATGTCAGTTTCCCTTGCCCCCAAGTCCCACAGGTGTGTCACGATATGATCCATATAGATGTTACACAAGACTGTTCTTTGACCTAAACAGAAATATTACTTCATCTCTTAATGTTACTGCCTTCAAACCCTGAGAAATAGCCCGAATAAAGAGCAGTCGAGACCTTCTTTTCTCGGGATTCTAGCAAGAAAGTACAGAGATGGATACTCAGGGCTTTGGTGAGTTGCCTCTCCCACCAATCTACTCCGCTTCTAACACATTCTTGGCTGAAGTCAAATTTCCTCATGAGTATGCCAATTGGTTGGCCATTTGGAATAATCTTACCAGCAGAGGGTGAGAACAAATCAGTTTAATTTTTATGAAATTTTTAATTAAGACTACTAGTAACCAGAATCCAGGCATTAGGATAAAACCAATCTGTATTAATGACTGAAACTAGGCCTCCCAGAATCACAGACTCAACCAAATATAAATAAGTCTTAGAGGGGGCCAGTAGGTCTTATTTCAGGCAGCAAGGATATAGCCTAAGACCAGTATTTTATTTATTTCAATTCACTACCTAGATGGACTTTCTGACTTGGGGGTTTTGCCAATAATTACTGCCCACAGGGTGGCCAGAAAGCAACCCCATCCCTAATGAAAAGATACTCCATGGCCAGCTCTCTTAAACATATAAACATATAATCTGAAGTGACACAGGTCATTCCAGTTCAGGGTTTATTGTTAAACTTCACTTTGATCATCATTACATTGATTTGACTAAGCCACTTGAGCCATGACCAAATAGTTGCAGCCTCTCTTGCCACTATGGCACAAGCTGAGGCCACTCAGGTATCAGAAAAAGAATATAAATTTGTATCCATTAGCCTAAAGCAAGTTAGTGCTGGCCTATACATCTTCTACATGTGTAGGGCAGGGATGTGGAACTCCATGTTAGGAGCTACCATTGATGGCTTCTGAGGCATCAGAACATTTCAGGACTAGTCACATCCACATGACTTTACTTCTATTTTCATAACCCATCAGTAGGTCAGTGATAAGTCACAACTACTGCTTAATGATTGTTTTGCCAAGCTGTGGTGTGGGATCTAAAGAACAAAGAACATTAATTGTTTTCCACTCCCTGAACCTCTCAGGGTCTAATGTGGGTATCTCTTCCTTAGGTTCTGGGGTTGTTACTGTTCTTTCAAGTTCACAAAACAAGTGTGTCTCATCCTAGTAGCTACGGCTTCACCCTTCTTCAATTACCTCCTACTTATGCCCAGACCTTTCATCTGGCAGCTCAAGTGCAAGAGGAACAAGGACAGTTTTACACAATGTACAGAGAGACTCATTATATACTCTGCCTTGGCCTACATGGGTCACTATATGGTTCTTGGCTACCAGTGTACTCAAGCAAGTTGTCATTATCTTAATGATCTAGGATCATGTCAATCCAACAAAAGAATTCAGGTGGCTAAACCAAAATTAAGTTTGTATATAGTAGGCCCCATTTTGGGTAGGATGTCACATGGTGTACAGATCACACTGGCCTGTATTTGCTGATAGAATAAAAAAAAATCATCATGTCCAGAATGGTCAAGGTGTAATTAAAATTTTCAAAATCAGTCTACATAATCCTCCACTTCTTTCATTTGATCATTAACTGGGGAGTAATCAACAAGAACAGAATCCTGTTTGGGCATGGCTACATTCAATGATCAAACCGTGTAAGGCTCATGGAGCAAAGAGAGAGAGGGGAGAGGTAGAGCAAGATATCCTTTTGATTTGAATTTTGAGGAGTTAATTCTGCTTTTCAATAATGCTAGATGTCTGCAGCTTATAAGGAATGTGGATTTCCTGTCAAGTACGTTGACTATTAGTCCATTATAAGTGCCCTGCTCAACAAAAGCCATAGCAATGTCAGACTGAAAATGGTCCAAAACACTGAAAACATGGCAAACCTTAGTTTCATGGGCTACCATAGTGTGACCAGAGGATGCTCATCAGATTGAAATAATATCTGACATAATTTGGGTCTGTGTCCCCAGCCCAAATCTCATGTCAAATTGTAGTCCCCAGTGTTGAAGGAGGGGCTTGGTGGGAGGTGAATCATGGGGGCAGAGATCGCCCTTGCTGTTCTCATAAGTTCTCATGAGATCTTGTTTGAAAGTGTGTAGCACCCCCCGCACCCTCCACCACCCCTTCTCTTGCTTCCTCCTGCTCTGGCCATGTAAGAGGTGCCTGCTTTCGCTTCACCTTCTGCCATGGTTGTAAGTTTCCTGAGGCCTCCTCAGCCATTCTTTCTGTACAGCCTGCAGAACCATGAGCCAATTAAACTTCTTTTCTTTATAAGTTACCCAGTCTCAAGTATTTCTTTACAGCAGTGAAAGAACAGACTATTAAAACATCATATCCTAAAAATGTGCCAACAGCTGTGAGGTACCACTGGTAGTTTCAACAAGGGGTCAAAGTTAAATATAGTCAATTTTCTGGGAGCATATTAGAGTCAATGTCCCATGCAATATGTCCTCCTTCACTGCAAGACAAATGGGCCAACTTTAGACAGGAATCACGTGCCTAGTGTACAACGGTAGCTTCTTCATAACAAATGCATAGTCCTTTGTTATGTGGACAATCTGTGATGGTAGATTTCCCTGGACCAGGGCCATGCCTGGTGCAATGAAAGTCCAGGTGGCCATGGTGATGCTAGGCAGTACAGTCTTGATCAGCATCCTAATTCCACTAAGTCTCTTACCTGAGCATCTACATGAGTAGCTCACACTGATTACCATTCCAATTTGTTGCCACAGTTCACACCCCAAAGAGGGCTATCTTTAACCTGATCATCTGCAGTCTTTCAAGTAAGTGGCAGACCAGATTGTTGGGCCATCAGCAACAGCCTAAAAGTTGATAAAAATATAACAATGCTGGCCCTTGGGAGCACTGTCTATGGCAATTCAGCCCTTTGTTTTGACTTTCTTATTCAAGTCAAACTCCCTGAGTTGTCACTGGCCCTGGATGGGCCAATGACACCTTAACCATGAATGAACCTTCATGGTTCTGTCACCTTAACCATGATATGACAGCATTCACGAATGCTGTCAACCATTCATTGCTGTCACCTTAACCATGAATGAACCATTCTCATGCATTCAGGGAGAACTCTATAAATCCATGGTGCTGGGAGCCAGTAACCTTGTGTGGGGTGTTGAAGGGAGGGATAATGATTCCCTACAGCGAAAAGTACCACTTGTTTAACAATCAAAAGTTCTAACAGGGCCAGACTTGCTGTGTTCTTGGAAATATCATCTCCATTTGCCCAGCAAGGCCTGTTGGACCCATCCTGCTTTATCAGTCATTGACTCCAAGTTGACCTACTCTAAAATGAAAATGTCAGGGAGTTGCAAGGCCTCAGTGGATGAGGCATTCAGTTTTAAAAGTTATTAGCTGCAAATTAATAGGGAAAAAGAAGAGGTGATGGAGCATAAGTGGTCCCCTTGTTAGGTAGTACTTCTTTTCCTTTCTTTTCATAACCAGTGTATCCTTAGCTTGATTATGCTGTGACTTAAACCTAGTCATTGGTCTAATGGCCAGGAGGATCATATCTACCATATATATATAATTTTATATTGTCAAATTTATCAATATTTGTCTTTTCTGCTTTTGGATTTTAAGTCATAGTGAGATAGGTTTATAGACTCCTAAATTATACAGAAATTTAACCATTTTTTCTATTACATATATGTTTTCCTTTTTTAGAGTTACATGCCAGATTTATTTAATATGACTCCATTATATGTTAAGAACTATAGGTTTTAATGTTGATTTAGAAATGGTCATTTTGAGAACCATTTTTGTGGGGGCTCTCTGAACAAAAGATGAAATGACATATTGAGATTATATTAAATTTAATTGACCTGGGGTAAATTAACATCTCCATGATGTATCATCTCATCCTACTACATGGGCTTTCCTTCTTTCCTTTTGAGATGTTCTATAGTTTTCCTCAGTCAGGTTTTGTACTTTTCTTGATACATTTATTCATAGGACTGTTACCTACAGATGCAACCTTTTAGTTATAATGAGTCCTTCTATAAATTACACTGTTAGTGGGAGTTCTCCAGAAAGACAGACATGATGTGCATGTCAGGGGGTGGGAGTGGGAGGGGTGGTGGGAGAGATCCATTTTAAGAATAGGTCACATGATGGGAGAGGCTGATAAGTTCAAATTCTGCAAAGTAGATGAGCAGGCTGGAGACCCAAGGAAGAGCTGGTACTGCACCTCAAGACCAAAGGTACACTGCTGACATTTTCCTCTTTCTCGGGAGAGGTCATTTTTTTCTATTAAAAATGTGACTGATTGGATGAAGCCCACCCATACTATATAGGGTAACTTGCTTTACTTAAAGTCTACTGATTGAAATGTTAATCTCATCTAAAAATACCTCCACAGATACATCTAGAATAGTGTTTGACCAAATATCTGGACACTGTGGCCAGGCCATCAAACTGACACATAAAATTAACCATCACAAGAAACTTTACTCTTAGAATATTAATTTTATATCCATATCCTGTTACTTACTCAATTATTTAATCTTTATTTCATCTCTCTCTTGAGAGAGAGAAAGAGAGAGATATCCTCCCCCCTTCCACCATCTCCTTTTCTTTGATTTTCTGTAGTTTTGCAGATATATTATCACAGCATCTGCAAATAGAGATAATTTTACCTTTATGCTTTCTAATTTTACCTTTATGCTTTATGCTTTCATAACATGATTATGTTAGAAAGCATAATCATTTTCTTCTGGTCTGATTTTATTTTTTAATAATTTCAACACAATGTTTAAAAATGTAGCAATAATGAGCCTCATTTACCTTTTCTCTGAATTTAATACACACTGGTTCAACATTTTCCTATTATTTAATATACGAGTTATTTTGATATAAGAAACATCCAATTAATTTCTCTTCTATTGAGCATTTTTATTTAATTTTATGTGAATTAGGTATTTACCTGTGAAAAGATATTTAATTTTGTGTAAAAATTTTCCTGGAAATTGTATAATTTTTTCTCATTATATCTATTCAATAACATGAATTATATTAATTGATTTTCTATTTTTTTCATCTCTGGATTACTGCAATAAATCTTAGTCATTATTCATTAATTTTAATGTGCTACTACCTCTATTGTTAATATTATTTTATTTCAAATATCATCAACAGTATTTATACAGATGAAGTTGATCTGCAGTTATACTTTATGTGAAATCATTATTGGATTTAAATATTAATATTTTGCCTGTACATCTGTTATGTTCTGTCTGGAAATCAGACACCACAGTAGGTATTCCAAACAGAAGCAATTTATGGATAAGTTAGTTATACAACTGGAAAAGATTAGAGGAGCAGAAGTGAAGATAACATTACTAAAAATTAAATTGTTTGCAAACCAGTAAACAGTGATGCTGCAAGCCCAAGATCTCTGTGGCACACATATAAAGTGACTTTTGCTGCAAGTCAAATCCTCCTAATAGGGAGCCTGTCAGTGCCATGACTAGACCAGAGCTATCTTTGCTGGGAACCACACTGCCTGAGCAGGAGGTTATGGAGTCTGCATTTCAGACCTATGTTCCTGTTTGTTGCTGCAGCTGTCATTCTCAACACTCTGAACACTGTTGTTGCTGCTCCTATTCATGCAGCCAGAAATGCCATGCCATAGAGAAGGGGAACAGAATCAGTTCTTCCCTCCTAATCCTGTCTAATATCTCATGAGTGCAATTCATTTGCCGAACCCAAGTGGAGATCATTTATTTGGTATGGTTGTCTGGGAACTGTAGCTTGTGGGTCCCCGACCCTGCCCTACAGACTAGATCACAGAAGGGCAGAAACAGATCTGAGAACATGGAAATGACTGGGACAGCTTATTGCATAAAAGGAATTCAGAAGTTTTCCTCTGTTTTTGTTTTGTTTTTTTTGTTTTTGTTTTTCCTATTCACTAAGGCAGTTTGGGTAACCCTGGGATTATCTGGTCTTTGAATTCTCACCTAAGCCAAGTGCTTATTTGGGGGCAGGTCTTTAATGATAGGCTCTGTAAAAACTAGGCTGTTTGCAATTCTGTGCTGGGATCAGTTTTGGTAACTTATATTTTTCCTAGAAAATTATCCATTTCCTCTAGGCTTCAAATTTCTTTGGCACACAGCTGGAAAAGTGGTTTCTTACAAACATTAAAAACCTCTCTATTTGAGGTTTGGTTATTTTCTTCTTACCACTTCTTATTTTGAATATTCTTTCTCCATTTTTCATTCCTTCTGTTTTCTAGTTACTGGGCTGTCAACTTTGTCATTATATTTAAATAACTTGGATTTAAAAAAAAACTTTTTTTCTATTCTAATTTATTGACTTTTCCACTTGTATTTCTTACTGTTTTCTTATTTTTACTTTTTAGTGTCTTTGTCTATTGTCTTACCTTTTAAATTGTATGTTTATGGCTTTTATTGTCTTTCAACTATTTCCTAAAAATGTGAACATAGTTTCTATAAGCATTTCTTTCTAGAAATTCCATAATTTTGATTTGTATATTTTTTTGACTCAAGATTTATTTTTTAAAGGATTCTTATCTCCAGTTAGGTAGACTTTACTTTTTGTAATTGGTTTTTAATCATACTGCATATTTATATTGGCAAATGTTACTTGCATAATTTCAAATTTGTAGAATTAATCATTATTTTTAGAGCTATCAGGAATTTATTTTCTCATTATTCTGGAGGCAAAAAGTCTGAGATCAAGATGTCAGCAGGGTTGATTTCTACTGAAGACTTCCTCCGAGGTTTGCAGATCCCTGTCTTCCTATATCTTCACATGGCCTTGCTTTTGCATATGTTTGTGTTCAAATTTCCTCTTCTTTTAAGGACTCCAGTCATATTGAATTAGGGCCCATCCTAATGAATTCGTTGTAACTTGATTGCACCTGTAAAGATCCTATTTCCAAATTCAGCCACATTCTGAGATACTAGGAATTAGGATTTCAACATATGAATTAGGAAGAGGGTACAATTCAGTCTATAAAACCTTGCATTCTTTGTGTCAAGGTCCTATCCTGCATGTACGTGCCCAGAGAGTTTCCTTATGTCTGGGAGGGGCTGCTCAGAAAAACAACTTTAGAAACATGAATTATCCAAACCAGTTCTTAATTATAAAATATGAATGAACAACGAAGTCAACACAAAAAGATGAGAAGAATGACCATGTAAAGAGACCAGAATAAAATAACAGGAAACATTATTGCAGGAGATAAAAGAATAATTCAACAAACTAGAGAATATTAAAAAAACACAATCTGCAGAGTTGGTGTGACTTATACGTATATTGCAGTCATAAAACAGTATGTTGTTGACTAATTAATTTGTATGATAAATTCATACAAATTTTCAATACATTGCTTTAAAAGGCAGAAAGAAAATGTGAGAAAAACAAAAACATATAAAATAAAGAAGTTCACTTGTTACCAGTGGAGGGTGTCCAGATTCTTGGTGTCTTGAACAAAGAATTGGACAAAATGCACAAACAAAGCAAGGAAAGAAGGAAACAACAAAAGCAAAGATTTACTGAAAACGAAAGTACACTCCACACGATGGGAGTGGGCCTAGAATAGGGGCTCAAGAGCCCCATTACAGAATTTTTTGCAGTTTAAACACCCTCTAGAGGTTTCCACTGGATACCTGGTGTATGCCATATGTAAATGAAGACAATGAAGTAAAGTTACAAAGTCATTACAAAGTCATTTACTTGGTGTACGCGCTATGTAGATATTTCCTGTCAGATGCAGGCAGTGTTTCCATTTGATTTAGTTCTAGGAAGTCAGCATGAATCGGCCTTATGTTCCCTGCCTCCAGACCCTATTCTTCTGCTTCACACTGTCCACAAAAAGAGAAACTTTAAAACTGAGAATAGAAAACTATAAAAATTTTAAAGAAATGGGATTTTTCATACTGAAAGTGTTCCCTGAATGCTGAGCAGAATATATAAGTAAAAGTCAGCCACATCACCATGAGTTTTAGACATTAAACATAAAGCAAATAAAAACGAATAAAGAAGAAATTGCTCCTTAAAAAAAAATCAGGTCAGAGTTCTTAACAGCCATTATATATGTTATAAACAAATAGAGCAAATTCTTCATACTTTAAAAAAAATCTGAGTTTGAACCTAGAATTATATCAAACCAAACTACCAATGATGTGTGAGGCAAAACTGTAGGTAGGTTTAGCCAAGGAAATAGTCAGATTTTTCTTTTTTTGCCAAGCACTAAGTTAAAATGTTAGTAATTTAATTTTTTAAAACATATCTGTATAGGCTGATAAAATATCAGTGGGGCTTATATATGTGTTTGCTATATAAGACATACAATTTACAGAGACAGTGTTTATGTATCTGGAATTTACCCTGACAAGACAGTCTTAACATTCCTCTCAACTTGATGAAATTTTTGGAAGGTTTCTTCCTGACTATAGGCCCCTGATGTCCCTTTTCTGACATTTACTTTAAAAAACTTGTAATTGTATATTCTTTCTCTGCCTCTTTAAGTTGTAAATCTTCTCACAGCCTCTTGACAGTTTCACAACCAGAAATAAATTTCTGAAGGACCTGGAAGCCATCCTTTTGAAATGTAATCATCAAGAAAATGCTCTTATCTTCTAGTCTCTGTGTGAGGGTAGGAACCTAATTTTAATAAGCTCTAATTAACAAATGCAGATGACCAACCCCCCTGAGTAAATTAATCCAATACTTTTCCCATTAGCTCACCTCTATGCTTAAAAACTCTCCACTGGCCTGCGCAGTGGCTCATGCCTGTGGTCCCAGCCCTTTGGGAGGCCAAGCCGGGTGGATCACCTGAGGTCGGAAGTTCCAGACCAGCCTGACCAACATGGAGAAACCCCGTCTCTACTAAAAATACAAAATTAGACGGGCGTGGTGGCGCGCGCCTGTAATCCCAGCTACTCGGGAGGCTGAAGCAGGACAATCACTTGAACCCGGGAGGTGGAGGTTGCAGAACCCGGAAGCTGAGATCACGCCATTGCACTCCAGCCTGGGCAACAAGAGCAGAAACTCTGTCTCAAAAAACAAAACAAAAAACAAAAACTCTCCACCTTTGTTTCAGTGGTGTTCAGTTTCTCTCCCCTTTTCTATAATAATAGTCTTCACCCCTATTGCAATAGTCTTCAATGAACTCGTTCTCTGTTTAATTCTGTCCACTGTAACTTTTCTTTGACAGCTCCAGGACTGATCATATGACACTGCAAATGCTGTAACCAGAGCTGGTTACTTCCAGTGTTTCAGCTTTCTATATCTCAGTTAACATCCTTAATTACCATATTAAATTTCAGAAATAGATTTTCTATGTGAATCTACCTGGGAAACAAGGAAATTAATGACAGAATTAAACATGTGAATCAACCTAGAAACCAATAACGGAAAGAGCTAGGAAATCTCAAAATACTTTGAGATTAAACAACACGTTTTATTAATTAACTTTTTAAATTTTATTTGATTTTAAGTTTCAGGATACATGTGCAGGATATGCAGATTTGTTACATAGGTAAATGTGTGCCATGGTGGATGGCTGTACCCATCAACCCATCACCTAGATGTTAAGCCCAGCATGCATTAGCTATTCTTCCTGACGTTCTCTCTCCCCTTACCCAACCCCCACAGGCCCCAGTGTGTGAACAACACACTTTTAAGTAATAAGTGTATCAAAAAATAACTGTCAAGAGAAATTTAGAAATAATTTGAATTAAATGAAAATAAAAAATACAACTTACTAAAATCTATGGACTGCAGCCAAAGTAATGTTTACAGGTAGACTTATAGCTTTCAGTGCATATATTATAAATAAATAAAGACATAAAATGAGTAATACACTTCTCACCTTAGAAAAATAGAAAAAGACAAGCAAATTAAATCCAAAGTAAACTGAAAAAAAATGAAATAATAAGAATTAGAGCAGAAATCGATGAAATAAAACACAGGAACTAAACAGAGAAATCAACAAAAACAAAACCTTGTTTTTTTCTTAAATAATAAAATCAATAAGCATCTAGCCAGCTAACTAAGGAAAATAAAAAGGATAAACAAATTACTAATATCAGAAATGAAAGAGGGGATATCACTACAGGTCCCAAGAACAATAAAAGGAAATAAAGGAATAATATGAACAACTCTATGCCCCAAAATATGGTAAACTAGATAAAATTGACTAATTTCATTAAAGGCACAATGTATCAAAATGTATACAACAAGAAATAGACAATGTGAACAGGCCTATATATATTAAATAAAATGAATCATTAATTAATAAGTTTCTAAAACAGCACGCAGCCCCAATGGGTTTACCAGTGAATTCTACCAGTGATTTCAGAAGAAATATTTCCTAAATCAGTCTTTAGGGCAATATTGTGCTAATACCAAAATCAGAAAAAGACATTACAAGAAAACTAAAAACCGCCATCTTTCATATACATACATGCTAAAATCTTCAACAAAATTAGATTGTTAACATTTCATGTTTGCTATTCTGGGTCACCTGCCTCTTTACAAAAACTTTAGAATCAGTTGATATTTATAAAATAACTTACTGGATTTGGATTGCATGAAATTTATAGATCCATATTGAGAATCTATAGACCAAGTTAGCAAGAACTGATGTCTTGACAATATTGAGTCTTACTACTCATGAACATGGAATATCTCTTTATTTTCTTAGTTTTTAAAATGTCTTTTCTCAGACTTTTGTAGTTTTACTTATAGGTCTTGAATATATTTTGTAGAAGTTATACCTAAGAATTTTATTCTGAGGGTGCACTATTATTTATAAGGAGACTTAGAAACTTTAGTACAAAGATAATTGATAGCTGCAGGACTTTATTATACTTATTGGATTCTTATTTTGGGTTTTCCGAAAACTTCCTCTGTCGAAGATGCCTGTGATCTGCATAGGCTATCTTTGTGGTGGAAACTTCTGTGACTCTGGGCTTGCTTAAAACATTTAAACTAATATAGGGAGGGGAGGGAGCTCAGAAATTGTTCACCTACACAAGGTTTTGTTTCTTTTTGTTTTTTTTAAGATTTATTTGTTGAATTGTCTGACTCCAATCGGTAAACAAAAACATCACAAAAATTACATTGGCAACTTTAAAGGACAGCAAGCCATGAAAAATGTTCATATAACTTCCACTAGTAAACTTATTTTCAGAATAAATTCTAATAAAATAATCCAAATGGTAAAATATTGCATGTGTAATAATTAGCTTAGAACAGATAAATTGCAAAATGGCCATAAACATAGAATAAGAATAAAAAAGAAGCAATTATAAGAAGATACTTACTTGATAAATCATGTTTGAAGTACTACATATTTAATAAATATGTATTTTAAATGTTGGCAAAATAATCTTTTAAAATCTAAAATTTCAAAGCGATATGAATCCAATCTGTAATATCATAAATGAAGTATAGCTCACAAATATGAATTTTAATTGTATATATAATTAGTCATATTCACTCAAGGTCTTTGCTTTTAAGCCAGTTGGTATTTGGACTAATTTATTTGCTCCCTATTCATTCAAAATTTTCAATTTTATAATAAGATGTATTTATTTTGCGATAAATATGCTGATTTTTTTTTCCAGAAGTAATTTCCTATTGGCTAGTGTTTCACTGTAGAATCCCCCTTTTCTTTTCTCAATTTCCAGAATAAAACCTGGAGTGAGAAAGTCACTTTTCTTCAGATAAATTTTTCTTATCAGCTCGTCATTGTTGGTCTCTGCACAATATCCACATTCTCTATTCTAAGTTATCAAAATATAAAATGTAAATATATATATATATGACAGAAGGAGCTGATGACAGCACTTCTGAGAGGAAGAGACTAAAAGGGCACAGAAAGGGCAGATCAGGTGGCCAATCACAAGCTCTGCCAGTTTTTTATTTTCATATAAACTAGTCCTAATTTTTCTGAGAAATCTTTAGAGAAGGTATTTTACCAACATTAGAGGTACTATGAATCCCATAAATTTGCAACTGTCAGCATCAGAGCTAAAAGAGATTTGAAAATAGATATTGTCTGTTTATGTATTTTGAATTAAAATGAAGCTTTCTATACTCACAGTGATGTGGGAATGTAATACTATTTCTTTATGTAAATATCATGATAAACATTGAAAAACTGTGGACTCAGAAGTCTGGCAAAGAGTTAAGACACACCGGTGTAAAATATAACAGCTATAAATAGGACAGCCGAAAACTAAGTTACAATTTGCCTCATTATTTTTGTTCTGTGATGACATTTTTGTAGAATATTGGGCTTATTTTCTTTAAAAATATTCAATGTGCAAAGAGTTTAGAGCTCATCTCAACCTATTTTATCAGTCATGATTACAGTTAGGATTCCTTCAGCACTTTTCCTCTAAACTTATTTAAAGAATACAGAACCCATTATTTCATTAAATATTTATTTTTTTCATTGATATTTTGAAGAGTAATATCCATACAGTCTAGATAAACCTCCATGGGTATGAACTTGTAAAATACAAGCTGGACAGATGCTCTCTGAATGTACAATGGGGAAAAATTTTCCAGTTGTGTAAGATTATAGTCAGCCTAGGTATCATAAAGATCATTGAATTAATGTAACAAAATCACTGATAATAAAGGTTATTAAAGTATTCTTAGACTTCTAATGCTACAGTATTTTTCTAGAGGATAATTTGTACATTGGGAGACTAAAACTAACTTGGTGCTTTGCATCATTATTTATTTATATTCAAGAAAATATAATAAAATAAATCATACTAAATTTTTATTTTCCACAAATGGCTTCTATGAAAACCTGTGATTTGGAGACACACATATGTATTTATTTAGCTAGGATTTTTGATTTCTTGTATGGCAGGCACTGTGAAGGATGTTTGAGATGCATCATGAATAAAACACTTCCTCCATTCTGGGTACCAAAAATACAAGAATATAATGATTTTGTAATTGCTAGCAAGTAGCAGGAGCAAGTAAGAGTGGCTACTAAGATCAGGCACAATGGTTCAAGCCTGTAATTCCAACACTTTGGGAGGCTGAGACAGGAAGATTGCTTGAGGCCAGGTCTTTAAGATGAGCTTGGGCAACACTGTGAGACCCTATCCCTTAAAAAAAAAAGTCAAAAATTAGCCAGGTGTAGTGGCACACATCTGTGGTCCCAGCTACTTGAGAGTCTGTGGCAGGAGGATCACTCCAGCCTAGGAGATGAAGGCTATACTGAGCTATGATCATGCCACTGCACTGCAGCCTAGGCAACAGAGAGAGACCTGTCTCAAATTAATAAAATAATAAAATAAAATTTAAAAGAGTGGCAATATATTAACAGACTGAAGCTCTGGTATATAATAGGTGAAAAAAATGAAATAAGGAAATGTCTAATAATATATCAGTATAAAGGGGGGTGTGTGTGTGTGTAAATCAAGAATATGGGACAGCGTGGGATGGCTGAAAGAAAATACCACAGCCAGACAGTGAGAAACAAGTGAGATCAAGATACCCCAGGAACAAGAGAATAAAAACCGTCAGAATGGATAATAATCTTGCAGCAGAATACAGAATATAGGCTTGTTTGACACTATGCTTGAGTTACAAATGTCTGAGCCAAAACTTGAGGGATAAAGTAGGATTTTGTGAATTGGCATTGGAGCAGCAAAAGATAATTAGGGGGAATAGAATGGGAGAAGGAGACAGTTCAGGTGGAGGAAATGGCATATGCAAAGCAAATATTAAAGAGTTCATAGATTATTTAGTAAGCATAACATTTTATCAGAAGAGTGAAAAGCAAGCTTGCATTCACTTCCACTTCCTCTTAATATACTCATAGAGTATACAGTGCAGTTTTTGTACTCCACGTAATAGGTAAATGGGTAAAAGATTTAATTAGGCAACCAAATGTCATTTACTTTACATGAAACTTGGACATATGCATTAACTGAAGTTTTACTCATATTTATTTTATGAATTGTATAAATAATTTACTGTTTCAGAGTATACTGGAAATTTGTTTGCTACAATTTCAGTAGTACTGTTCTAAAGCACTGGTTTTGGAAGAGAACAACTTCTCAGCAGTCAACTGAAGTTTTATTTGTTTGCTTTTTATTGTTCCTCAACCCAATCTATACCATTTTTAAGTGCACATCCTGGAATCCTCCCAGTGAAGATTTTCTAGGGTATTTTAGCATTCATTTCTCAATTATACTTTTGTTGCAAGACAATACTACTGCAAGTTCTTTAACTTCCTAATGATAATTAAACCACAGATGCATAATTAAATGTATCCAAGCTTAAACAAATTAAGTCAAGTAAAATTCCAGTGTGTTCCTCATCTGAAAATATAAACAGTCATATAGAAATTTGCATTCTCTCTTGAAAAGGAATATTTTATCATTCAGTTATGTTTTCAAGTGGATAAAAGGCAATAATTTTTCATCTATCACAGAGTCCATCTTATGAATTTATTTTGTTTAGGTAAACAATTTGAGAAAAGTATATGTAATAACACCGTGAGTAGAAAGACCTCTTAGACAGTGTCAGTGGCTATCACATGTTCTATATGAATAAACAAGACATTCTGAACAACTGAGAAATAAAATACATTATTTTTATAAATCTACCAATGGATAATTCAACAAACATCTATTGAGAGCTATATATGATGTCACTCACTGAACACATATGTTAATAAGGTATAATTGTCAAGAAGTTAATAATCAAATGAGGGAAATTGAGAAGCTGGAGTACACAAAAATGCTGATCATGTTAATAAAGGTATGCACTTCCTCTTTTCCTAAAGGGTATTCAATTAGGAAAAGAGGAAGTCAAATTGTCTCTGTTTGCAGATGACATGATCGTATATCTAGAAAACCCCATTGTCTCAGTCCAAAATCTCCTTAAGCTGATAAGCAACTTCAGCAAAGTCTCAGGATACAAAATCAATGTACAAAAATCACAAGCATTCTTATACACCAATAACAGACAAACAGAGAGCCAAATCATGAGTGAACTCCCATTCACAATTGCTTCAAAGAGAATAAAATACTTAGGAATCCAACTTACAAGGGACGTGAAGGACCTCTTCAAGGAGAACTAGAAACCACTGCTCAATGAAATAAAAGAGGATACAAACAAATGGAAGAACATTCCATGCTCATGGGTAGGAAGAATCAATATCGTGAAAATGGCCATACTGCCCAAGGTAATTTATAGATTCAGTGCCATCCCCATCAAGCTACCAATGACTTTCTTCACAGAATTGGAAAAAACTACTTTAAAGTTCATATGGAACCAAAAAAGAGCCCACATTGCCAAGTCAATCCTAAGCCAAAAGAACAAAGCTGGAGGCATCACACTACCTGACTTCAAACTATACTACAAGGCTACAGTAACCAAAACAGCATGGTACTGGTACCAAAACAGAGATATAGATCAATGGAACAGAACAGAGCCCTCAGAAATAACGCCGCATATCTACAACTATCTGATCTTGACAAACCTGAGAAAAACAAGAAATGGGGAAAGGATTCTCTATTTAATAAATGGTGCTGGGAAAACTGGCTAGCCATATGGAGAAAGCTGAAACTGGATCCCTTCCTTACACCTTATACAAAAATTAATTCAAGATGGATTAAAGACTTAAACGTTAGACCTAAAACCATAAAAACCCTAGAAGAAAACCTAGGCATTACCATTCAGGACATAGGCATGGGCAAGGACTTCATGTCTAAAACACCAAAAACAATGGCAACAAAAGCCAAAATTGACAAATGGGATCTAATTAAACTCAAGAGCTTCTGCACAGCAAAAGAAACTACCATCAGAGTGAACAGGCAACCTACAAAATGGGAGAAAATTTTTGCAACCTACTCATCTGACAGAGGGCTAATATCCAGAATCTACAATGAACTCAAACAAATGTACAAGAAAAAAACAAACAACCCCATCAAAAAGTGGGCAAAGGATATGAACAGACACTTCTCAAAAGAAGACATTTATGCAGCCAAAAGACACATGAAAAAATGCTTATCATCACTGGCCATCAGAGAAATGCAAATCAAAACCACAATGAGATACCATCTCACACCAGTTAGAATGGCGATCATTAAAAAGTCAGGAAACAACAGGTGCTGGAGAGGATGTGGAGAAATAAGAACACTTTTACACTGTTGGTGGGACTGTAAACTAGTTCAACCATTGTGGAAGTCAGTGTGGTGATTCCTCAGGGATCTAGAACTAGAAATACCATTCGACCCAGCCATCCCATTACTGGGTATATACCCAAAGGACTCTAAATCATGCTGCTATAAACACACATGGACACATATGTTTATTGTGGCACTATTCACAATAGCAAGGACTTGGAACCAACCCAAATGTCACACAATGATAGACTGGATTAAGAAAATGTGGCATATATACACCATGGAATACTATGCAGCCATCAAAAATGATAAGTTCATGTCCTTTGTAGGGACATGGATGAAATTGGAAATCATCATTCTCAGTAAACTATCGCAAGGACAAAAAACCAAACACCGCATGTTCTCACTCATAGATGGGAATTGAACAATGAAAACACATGGACACAGAAAGGGGAACATCACACTCTGGGGAATGTTGTGGGGTGGGGGGAGGGGGGAGGGATAGCACTGGGAGATATACCTAATGCTAAATGACGAGTTAAGGGGTGCAGCACACCAGCATGGCACATGTATACATATGTAACTAACCTGCACATTGTGCACATGTACCCTAAAACTTAAAGTAAAATAATAATAATATAAAAAATAAATAAATAAAAAATAAAGGTATGCACAAGATACACTGGAAGCATTAAAGAGAAGCTGCCAACATCTTTGTAGGAGAGGAAAGATTTCACATGAATAGAGAAAAGCCTGGTAAAGTCATAGAGGAAAAATTTTTAGGGAGATAATATACCATTTTGAAAAATATTAGCAATACTTACCATTTGATAGTTGAAATACTGGGTAGCACTCTTTTATTTTTCCAGGTATGAGAAAAACCTGTTGTTTTTGTTTAGTTGCTGTTTTTACAATTGTTTATCTCAAGGCATAAAGTGAGTTTTCAAAATTTTATTTGTCATTTGCTTTTGCTTTTGACAGGTGGATGTAATGTACACGTTTACCAATTATGGCAGCAAGGCACAGTGTCAATTTGCTATTTCATTTTCTCCTTGTATTTAGGTTCCTGTAAAGCATGATTTCAGCGTTTAATTATATTAAACAATTTTCTGTTTAACGTCGGAAATTTTATGCTTTATGTTTTTCTTTTACCATGAATGCCACAAGACACTTTAATTAATACTTAAAAATGCCATGTCATGGTTAACAAAACTGTAAGTACAATATTTGATTATCCTAAGGCTTAAGAATTAATGTTCTTTTAGGTACTGTACTCCAAAGCACCTATTCCAGAATTGCAATTCAATCACACCTAGAGCCAGAAATAGGTTTTATTGCCCTTATGATCTCATCCTGACAACTTTGAGACTAGAAAAATAATGATATGATTCATTTCTACCGGGGTGGCCAGCAGGACATATCAATTCAAGGATATCCTTTTATTTAACCAATTATTTATTTTTAAAATCAGCACATGTTTGAGTATACTTGACCTGTGAGGAAGAAACATTTGTTACAGCATATAAGGATAGATTTCCATTAGCTATAGAATACATACTATGCTAATTTGTGAGAGACCGCTTAGGCCTCAAATACACAAATGAAGTACAGTCCTAACTAAAACATGAGTTCTTAATAAACTTTGTAAATAACCACACGGTCATGAATAGTAAGGAACCTCGTCAGTGTACTTTGTTCCATGTATAACAATAGTTCTGAGTAATTTTGTAGGCAAGGCAAATCTATTCAATCTGTATGTCTATATTTCTACTCTCGGTAGATCCATTACCTTTTAACCTTTCCTGTTGATTTATTACCTTACACTTAATAATTTTTATAAGCTATATTTTCTGGATTGTGCAGGGCCAACTTGAATAATAAACTAGATAATGTTTCATTAAAGTTTATACAAATATAAACTGTTACATTTATTATAGCTAAAGTAGAAAAGAAAAGGATGTTTCTCTATGTCCATTAGAAAACAGAACTTTGGCCATAATAAATCCACTTTATTAGCTCCTAAGAAATTAATTATTGTTGTGATTATCTTGGTGTAGTTAAGAATATTCATGCATGAAGTTGTCAGCTACTAGGATAAGAGAGCTTTGGAGATCTTAACTCAGTTTCACAAGATGAAAAGGATATCTTTATAGTGAAAATATCGGTTTGAACTTGAGAAGCCTGTCCATGGGTCTATGCCCTGAAATATTAATTGTAAAAACTAACTGAGTGTTATGTACTGAGTTATTCTTTTGACCTTTTTCCAGAATAGTTATACAGCAGCCTGTAAACAAGAGAAAGGGAAGTGAAGAAACCATCTGTCAATAATCAGATTATAAGATTCTGGTTAATTTATTGCAAATTTATTATAAGATTTATTATAAGATAAATTTATAAGATTTATTGCAAATTTATTATAAGATTCTGGTTAATTTATTGAAATTGCAAGACACTGCAATTTCAGAATGAAGGAGAATGGAATGCTTTACTGAGATAATGTTCTGTTCATAATGATTCAGCAATGACAATCCTGAGAGTAAGAAAATATTGTGAACAGTGAAGAATTGACAAATCTCCAGAAACGTCTAATTCATCTAAGAAAGTGTTTGTTCTGCTGGTCATGAATTGACAAGAGATTACAAAATACTCTTATAAATCAATTTGATGGCAGTTACTGACATTCTATATACATGAGCATGATTGTGCTTTTATCCGTCTTGAAAGGGACACAACCCCTGAAATTTTTTTAACATGCCACTGGTATCTTTTTAACCTAGAGAACCTGTTTTTGGTTTTTATTTTTATTTATTTATTCATTTATTTATTTTGAGACGGAGTCTCACTCTATCACCCAGGCTGGAGTGCAGTGGCGCGATCTCAGCTCACTGCAACCTCCGCCTCCCGGGTTCAAGCGAGAGAACCTGTTTTAATTTCTCCTTTTGGTTTGTCAATAGTTTCCATAATGAAGGGTTTAAAACCAGTACAGTTGTCTGTATATTTTAAGCTAATTAAAAATACAATACAGAGACTATCAATAATACATAAACTTTTCGTATCCCTTCGGCTGTAATACGAGGGAAAAGAACTTGGCATCAATTACTTTTCTAGGAAATCTCAAAGGCATTCTGGGTATAAAGAAGACTAACAGTTTTATTGTTCAGAAATGAGTTCTTAAATTTGAATTTAAGAAAGCCCATATCAAAAAGATGTCTTAGAAAATACAAGACAAGATAATAATCTCCAGTATCTAAAGAGAATAAATGGTTTCAATTTTGATTTAAAGTGACAATATTTAAGGTGAACACCAGAAGTAATAATTATTAGAAAAATCTATCTTTTCAAAAGTGAAAAATACTTGTTAATAATTTAAAAAATGAAAAAAGAGGTACATAAAGTAACAGGCTTTAAAGTGAGGGCATTTGGGCATTATTAGGAACCTCATCCATCTACTCATAGAATACATTTTTATTTTTGCATTTTCATGTAAACAGCAGGATATGTTTGTCTTTTTAAAGGCAAGAAAAAAATTATTTCACTTTTTTGCATAGAACCCGCGTAAAATTTTGCATTATTCACAATCTATAAAAATTTGCCCAACTTTGTCAGCCTTTAATATATTTATTTTAAAATTTGTCTTTCGGATTTGTGATTATATATGTATCATATATAATTATATATGTGTATTATGTATATATTATATATGTTATATAAATATTCACAATCTGGCACAACAGGACTTTTTTTAAGACAAAACTTATTTATATGAACAAAATATTTCAACAAATAAAATACATCCATTATCTTATGTATACATTCATGTTTCTTTAAAATTATTATACCTAGTGTAGTGAACCTAGGTATACAAATTTTGTTCCCATTAAGATACTGAAAAACTGTGGAAGTAATTAAAGGTGAACTGTCATCCACTTGTACCTTAGCAAATCCACATATCTCCAGTAAGGCAATCCTTCCATAGGCATACATGTCCTTTTTAAAAAAAAAAAAATTAATAGAATTTACCTTTTAGGACATTTTGATATGTATATGCGAGTTGAGAGGATGGTGCAGAGAGTTCCCAAATACCTCATACCCAGTTTCTCCTTAACATCTTACACTGGTATGTTACAATTGTGATAATTAACAAAGCAGTATTAATATACTGTTATTTACTATAATCCATAATTTATTTAAAGTTCCGTACTTTTTGCCTAATGCTGTGTGTGTGTGTGTGTGTGTGTGTGTGTGTGTGTGTGTGTGTGTGTGTGTGTGTATGTTTGAGTGTTTCTGTGTGTGTCTCCAAGATCCCATCCAGGGCACTACATTATATTTGCTCATTCTGTCTCCTTAGGCTCCTTTTTGCTGTGGCAGTTTCTCAGACTTTTATTATTTTTATGACCTCAACAGATATGAGGAGTACAGGTCAGGTATATTGTGTAAGATCCTCCACTTTGGAATGTGTCTGATGCTTTTCTTATGATAAAATTGTGGTTACGAGTTATTGAGAGGAAGACGACAGAGAAAAAGACCACCATGTTTATCACATCAAATCAAAGATACATTCTATCAACCTGACTTACCTCTGTTGGTGTTGGCCTTGATGACCTAACTAAGCTAGTGTTTATCAGATTTCTCCACTGTGAAGTTATTCTTTTTTCCTCATTTCATGCTGTGTTCTTTGGAAGAAAGTTACTATGTGCAGCTTCCAATTATGAAGTGGGTAGTTATGCTGTCCTTCCTTAAGGGTGGAGTATCTATACAAATTATGAAGAATTCTTATGCGTGTGTTTACCTCTTTTCCCCCATTCATATATTTATTGACTAATTTATTTGTATAGGTATAGAATAATAGATGTGTATTTTATGCTTTGGATTATAATCCATAACTACTTTGGTCATTTATTTTGTTGCTCAAATTGTTCCAACTTTGACCATTGGGAGCTCTTTCAGTTTGCTCCTGTATCGTTCCTACATGTCCCTATTATATTGGGATTTTTAGCACCTCCTTATAAATTACAAGATGCTTAAGACTCATCTTGTATATTTCCTGTCCCAGTCCTAGATGCAGTCGTTTCTCCAAGGAGTCTTGGTTCTTTTAATTGGGAAACAGTATTAGAAAGCAAGATCTAGGATCTAGGTGTGCTCCTTGATAATTGGGTATCTTTTATTGTATGCTCTCTTAGCTGACAGATCAATGTTATGCCTGTGTGTTCAAAACCTGTGTATAGGCACAAGTCTATAAGTATTTCTGTATGTAATTATATCTATTTGTGTTAAGCTAAATATGAGTTCATACAGCTGTTCCAACTCTGATCTATTATCACATGGTTCACTCTAGATTGTTCCCCTTATCTGTGGATTCCCACTCCAACAGTTAGAAACCTGAATGCAACCGTCTGCCATTCATTTGGTTAATTGTTCAACTGCAGTATCCATATATGTGTAGCAATATCAGAACTATTAACCTTTAGCTCCATGGAAAAAACATTGTCAGCTAGAATACACGTTTGTGCAATTTCTTTTCTCTTTAGTCCTACAGACCCCAGTCATTTCCAGACTGACTTAGGTCATCACTTTTCTCCATATCCCATTCAATGAGGTTGGTACATACATGTATGATACAGATAGATTTACTCATCACAGTCTGCATTCCGTCCTGGAATCCCCTGACCTCCTAAACGATGTTTTAAAACTTGCATATATTAAGGTTCACGTTTGTGCTCTAAAACTCTACGAGTTTTAACAAATGCATAATGCCATGTATCTAGTGACATACAGAATAGTTTCACTGTGTGAAAACTCTCGTTCTTCATCTATTTATTCTCTTCCACTTCATCTGAACCCCTGGCAACCACTGTTACCTGTTCACTGTCTTGATAGTTTCGTCTTTTCAGAATTTCATAAAATTAGGAGCATATAGTATATAGTATTTTCAGACTTTTTTGAGGCAAGAAGCATTTGGGGTTCTTCCCTATTTTTCTCTGTCCTAAAAACTCTATTTTTTCTGTCGCTGAATAACTTTACCTTACATGGCTGCATTCCAGTTATTATTTTTTTAATCCGGTCACCTATTGAAGGGTATCTTGGTTATTGACAGTTTTTGACGATTATGAAAAAGGCTGCCATAAATATTTATATGCAGTACTTTGTGTAGATTTATGTTTTCAAATCAACTGGGTAAATACTTAGAAGCTCAAGTGCTGTGTCACATGATAAGACTATTTTAGGAAATTTCCAAAGTGGCTCTACCATTTTGCATTCCTAACAGCAGCGAATGAGAGTTTCTATTGCTCCACATTTTCCCCAGCACTTGGTATTGTTGTTGCTGTTGTTTTAAATTTTATCCATTCAAAAATGTTTATAGAATCTGACAAAAAAAGCAATGGGGAAACGATTTGCTATTTAATAAATGGTGATGGGAGAACTGGCTAGCTATGTGCAGAAAATTGAAACTGGACTCCTTCCTTACACCTTTACAAAATTAACTTAAGATGGATTAAAGACTTAAGTGTAAAACCCAAAACTTTAAAAACCCTAGAAGAAAATCTAGGCAATACCATTCAGGACATAGCCACAGGCAAAAATTTCATGATGAAAATGCCAAAAGCAATTGCAACAAAAGCAAAAATTGACAATGGGATTTAATTAAACTAAAGAGCTTCTGCACAGCAAAAGAAACTATTATCAGAATGAAGAGACAGCCTACAGAGTGGGAGAAAATTCTTGCAATCTATCCATCTGACAAAGGTCCAATATCCAGAGTATACAAGAACTTAAACAAATTCACAAAAAAACCCCAAACAACCCCACTCAAAAGTAGGCAAAGAACATGGACACTTCTCAAAAAAAAAAACATTCATGTGGCCAACAACCATATGAAAAAAAGCTCAACGTCACTGATCATTAGAGAAATGCAAATCAAAACCACAATGAGATACCATCTTATGCCAGTCAGAATAGTGATTATTAAAAAGTCCAGCAAGAACAGATGCTGGCAAGATTGCAAAGAAAAAAGAACACTTTGACACTGTTGGTGGGAGAGTAAATTAGTTCAATCACAGTGGAAGAAAGTGTGGTGATCCCTCCAAGATCTAGAAGCAGAAATACCATTTGACCCTGCAATGTCATTACTGGGTATATACCCGAAGGAATACCAATCATCGTGTTATAGATACATGCACGCATATGTTCATTGCAGCACTATTCACAATAGCAAAGACATGGAATCAACCCAAATCTCCATCAATTATAGACCGGATAAAGAATATGTGGTACATGTATACCATGGAATACTATGCAGCCATAAAAAGGAACAAAATCATGTTGCTTTCAGGGACTTGAATGGAGGTGGATGCCATTACCCTCAGCAAACTAATGCAGGAACAGAAAGTCAAACGTCATATGTTCTCACTTATAAGTTGGAACTGAACAATGAGAACACATGGACACATGTGGGGGAACAGCACACACTGGGGCCTGTCACGGTGGAAGGGGGAGGAAGAGCATCAGGAAGAATAGCTCATGGATGCTGGGCTTAATACCTAGGTGATAGGTTGATCTGTGCAGCAGACCACCATGGCACACGTTTACCTATGTAATAAACCTGAACATCCTGCACATATATCCAGGAACTTAAAATAAAATTTGAAGAAAAAAGTTTGTTGTAAGTAGTATCTCATTGTTGTTTTGATTTGCAATTCCCTAATGACCAATAGTGTTTAACATTTTTCCATATGCTTATTTGCCCTCTGTATATTTTCTCTAGTGGGCTATCTGTTCAAATTTTTTGCCCATTCTCAATTGTTTTTAGTTTTGTTTTTAGATTGTTGGCTTTAAGAGTCCTATTTTTTTAGATTTTAGATAAAAGTCCTTTATAAGATACATGGTTTGCAAATATTTTCTTTGTTGATTTGTGTTTTGATTCTCTTAATAACATCTTCAGCAGGAGACCAATTTAAATTTTATGGTTATTATATAATAAATGGATAAATTACAAGTTAATAATTAATGATAATACATTATTTATTAATATTAATAGTTGTTATTTTTCTCTTCTTGGATAATGCCTTTAGTATTATTTTAAAAATTTATTGCCAAACCTAAGGTCACTTAGATTTTCTCCTATGTATCCATTTAGATATATAATTTAATCTAATAATTTACTTTATTTAATCTGATGCATATCACCATACAAAAAACACACAGATTACTACTAATATTGTAAGTGTTCATAAATATTTCACTTAGATACTTTAAGTGGAATAAGTAAATTACATAATGTTCAGCAATACCTGAAGTCCATAAGAGCTTACTGCTTTTTGAAGATACCAAATAATAATATTTAATTAAATTGCTCACATTATTTTTACATTTTTATACCTTTAAACCATTTGTGGGGAAAAAATACCACAACTAACAAAACCTGGCCAAAAATTTAACTGGGGAAATTGAGATAATTTAAATTAATTTGATAAGAAAATAAATTGAAGTTTATTTGTAAATTATACTATTTACCTTTGTAAATTATACTATTATGTTAATACTTTTTTTTTTACATTTTATGCAATCAGGGAAAACTTACCTACTTGATTTTAAGAGAAAATGTTTAAATTCATTTAATTTGTTCAAGGGCTCACATATATTAGGATATACAAAGACAGATCAACATAGATGATGATGATAGATAGAATTTATAATTTTTTAAATAATTGTCATTATTGTTTTGATTAGCAACCACTGTTTGCATTTTCACATTCCACTTACTAGCCTAATATCACTTCAAATGTACTTACTCCTTTTCTTATTACTTAACAGCCATGTTCATTTAGCTATTTCTCTGCGAAACTGCCATTTGCTCTCTGAGTTACTGCTTCAGCAAGTGTCTAAAGCATTCATAACAATCCAGAATTTCCACAGCAAGAGGTGTTATTTTTCCTTTCCTCAAATTTCTTAAATTCTTATATTTTAAATTTATGGATGCACTTTATCATATTCTGTAATCTAATCAGAGTTTTCTTTACATTTAAAAGGCTTTGTAATGTGTAATACCTATTAGTTTTATTTTTATAAAAGAGATAGATTGAAATGGTCATTAATTCACTGTTACTCTCTTTTCTTTTACTTTAAATCAGGCCAAAAAGTTTTCATGCCAGATTTGCTGTATGAAATCTAAGAGTAAGTCACCAAATGTTTTTCAGTTTCCATCCAAGCCTCTTGAAATATTTGTTCTTAGGATGTCCCCTGCTTGTGCCACCTCTTTGAAGTTAGCTGCCATGTAATAAATAAGACTACCCGGAGACAAAAACATTATGAAAACTTCAAGTTTTACAGGACAAAAGTCAAATCCAAGGGGTCATCAGTAAAATGTGGTTTTGGATAAATCCCTGATCCAAGTGTGGCTCTAACACGTTTTGTTAAGGTTTTAGAAAGATTTAAGGCACTCTTAGACTATGACAAACCAAAAAATTTCCGAGACTCTTGTGTACCCTCTATTCCTTCTCAGCCAGTTAAAATTCTTCTAAGAATATTAAGTATGTGCCCTCTTGACTTTGGCTAAACCAAAGCTCTTCTAAAAGTTTTTAAGGCTATGATCTCACAGCACCCTCTCTCCCAAGACACAGAAGAACTGTCTCAGAGATTTATGGCAATGGCTTTTATATAAGAGAGTGAATCTCAATAAGATCCTTAGGAAACTCACAACCCTTCTAAGAGTGTTTTACCTGTAGAAACACTGCCTGTCAACTTAGACTGAAAAAAGTCAGAGATAGTTCAAAATGAAAACATGCTCCTGAAACTTCAACACACAGCTGTGAAAAGTTGACCATTTCTTATAAATAGAAAGGATGATTCACAGTGGAGAGTAATCTGGTTCAAGGATCTGCACTTGAAGAACCCTACCTGAGGCATTGCATCCATATCTGGACTTAAGATGATGAGCTGCTGGCCCTCAAGTCTGGTCTTCTAGGGACTGAAGCTTCTAGGGACTGTGAGAGGAGATAAGTGTCCTCCACGCATGAGGAACACAAATAATTTGTGGCTGACTGTGGTTTATTATATATGAACACAACTGATTTGCAACATCTGCATTGGGAAGTGGAATCTATTTCCCCTCTCCTTGAAACTGGGCTGGGCTTGTGAGTTGATTTGACCAATAGAATATGGTGGGAGAGACTCAGTGTGATTTGCATGTCTGGGTCATAAGCCTTCCGACTTCCACTGCGCCTCTTGGAACACTTGCTTTTCAGATATTCCCTCTCAGAACCCAGCTGTGAAACTGTAAGAAGCCCAAGCCATTTGATAGGCCAAGTGTAGATGTCCCTGCCAGCAGCCCCAGCTGAACTTCCAGATGTCAGGAAGCTTCATCTGCCAGCCATGTGAAAAAACCATTCAGTTGAGCCTTCTGCTATTTGCAGCCCTAGCCACTATCTGACCTCGATTTCCTGAGACACCAAAAATTTGAACCACCTGCCAAGTCCAGTGAACATGTGGACCCAACAAACATAATAAATTGGTGTTTTTAGCTGCAAAGTTATAGAGTGATTTCCTAAGTAGCAATAGATAAGTAAAACAACAGAGAAAGTTACAGTAATTTGCTGAGAAAATATTTTCTATTCATAGGATAGATGAATCTTAAAATTTAGAGTTAGCTGTGGAAGTCTGGGGAAGCTTAGAACTGAATTTCTCTATACTGCATTATACTGCAGTTGTTTTCTTTAGTAATTGTTCGTTTACATTGTAGGTCAAGCTGAAGTTTCAAAATTAAATTTATTTATATCATATTTTCAGCACATAAAACATTTCCTCACGTATGTATTTGGTACATTTATGTATTTCTATGGAGATTTTCTATTTACTTTGGAGATAAGAGAGAGGAAATCTTGTGCACTCAGAGCCCTTCAACTGTCTTGACAAATGATAAAGCCCTTGGCAGGCGAGAAGCAATCAATTTTGTATCATTTAGGTTCTTATTCAAAAACACATTCAGCCAGATCCTTACAATTGCTATTTTAATCAGGCAGATTCTTATGTTAGAAATGAGAGATCTCCATTTTCAAAGCTAAATTTTTTTAAAGTTACAAAGTTTCCCTCTGTTAATAATAAATATGGATCTTTGAATTAGGTGTGCTTAAATGTAGTAAATGTATTAAAAGTTTTGACCAATTAATAAATATAAATTATTCAAAAATGAAAGAGAATAAAGATAGAAAAAATAGCAGCATATAGATACAGAAAGAACTAAAAATATAAAGATTGTTATAAGAAAGAGGAAAATTATCTTCCTTTTTTGAGAAGAGCAAAATATTATTTTTTTGCAGCTTAAGCAAAAAGTACAGAGAGAGAAGTTGGTAGCCTCAGTGTTCAAATTTCATCAATGGTTTGAAAAAATATATAGAACATAATTTGTTGTACATCAGTAAAATTGACTGATTGGGTACATCAGTTCCAGAACAGAAGGTCAGAGAGGCACAGACCATCTCAAAGGCATACTTAACCTGATAACTTCATGATTTAATGGCTGCTCTTTATTCTCGTGAATGTTAATTATTTTTGTCTTGTTTTATTGTTGTGAATTACTTGAGCTCATAGTGGAACAGAAGAAAGCTAATAACAAAGAATTTTATTGATAATTGGAAGGAAACTAGGCAGTGCTATAGGCAGTGACAGGAGCTTGTCTTTCCACTTGACTAAACCATAATTCAAAGACATGGTAAAACAGAGGCAGGTGACTCAAAGGTTAGGAAAAATCAGAATGCTCAAGACAAACAGGAAAAAATAAACCTGCAAATATTGAAAGGTAAAGATGGTTGGATTATACAATCAACAGCACCAAAACAAAAAGTGGGAATTAAAATGATGGCCAAATAAAAGCCAAACTAAATTTAGAATCTTGGGGAAAAACTAGAGGTCATCCAAAACAGTCAGTGAGGGACAAAGCACCTGGTTTGGAAACTGAAACTGAATCAGAAACAAAGTGGAGGCTTTCTAGTAGAATGATGAAATCCACTATGTAAACTGAAAAATGTGCATCTTGGTGCAAGAGACTAATGGGAGGTACCGTCATCAGCAAAGCAATATCATCAGAGCTGTGGCTAGATCCATTTTCGTGCCTCAATGGGAATGTAATCTGTAAAATAAAGATTAGAAAAAAATTATTCGGGAAAAAAATACTTCTAAATGTTCATTGCAAGAAGTACAAATTTCAGAAATTTGTTATTACCAAATTACATGCACACACACACCCACACATGAACACACACAGCAAGTACTTTAAAGTAAATGAGTTTACCAAGGATATTAGTAATCTGTTCATAATGAATCAATACTAGTTTTATAAAATTAAGTCTGTCAATCATTGTCAGGGTTTTACAAAAACCAGGGATAAAGTTGTTTCTCCTAGTCAACATACAGAAAATGACTCAATCTTTCATCTGTTTTGTTATCTTGATTTGAACATTCCAGGAGGAAATCTCCCTCTCACTCTGTAATGCTCTAATAATACTACGTGATGAAAGAAATCAATTGGGTTGGTTAGTGCAAGATGTTAGTTTGCTTTTCCAACAAGCTCTGCCACTATTTGTAAATCATGTCACTCTGTCAGGGTGCTAGATCTGCAGCATTGACATACGATGTGCCCAAATCTTCCATTTCAATCCAATCCGTCTGTCTATGTGTTCAGTTCTGTTCATCAGTTCAAAACTTAGCCCCCATCTTGATGAGTTCTTGTTGGGACCACTGATGTCCATTTTCCCCTTTTCTTCCAATAAGCCTTATCCAGGGCCACCCTTTGTTTTTCAACATAAAGCATTGGGTATCTGGTTTTGATCACTTCTTTCACAAAGTCAGTTGGCTTCTTATGCAAAATGTTCTATCCCCTTCCCTAAGAATATCATGACAGGAAATTTTTACTAAACACCAGAACAAGTCCTAATGTAACACTCCTTCAAGGTGGAATGTTTTAAGTACCTTACATATTTGCACGATGAGGTCCAATAAAGTTGTTCTATTCACGTCAAGAAGATCTGCTCCACTGTAACTATCTTCTGGACAGCTCATAAAATTTAATACATGGTAACAAGTGAAGTTGCAAAGTTAGGCAGAGACAAGAATATAACAATCACTTGTGCTAACAAAAATAATGATGGAAAATCAAATAATTATGAGAAATCTGTATCGATGGTTACTAATGCTAGATATATATTATGTGGCAAAAATTTGCAAGCATAATCACATTTTTCCTTACCATGACAACATGAATTATATGTATGATTTTAAGTTATCTCACATTGCTGATACCAAACTCTCCAATATTCAATTCGCCAAGTGACTAATTTGCTGAAGACCCAACTAGCTAATGATTAGTTTGTAGATTTTCAATTTTCCAAATTTGTTAAATTAAAATATTTACTACTTTACCAAAAATGGTCTTAACAAAAACTACAGATACAACAGCAAGAATATGAAATAGAATTATAAGCAATATATTATGAGATATTGAAATAATAAATTAAGAATATTATTTATAATAAATATATTTCATCATTTTTAAAAATCACCTTTATGGGAATTTTTAGTCAGTAATTATGTTTAGTCCTCTGTATCATTTAGTCTTGCCAAACTTTATCTACCAACTTTGTCATTTTTATGATTTAACTGCATTTTTATTCTTTTATTTTCTATCTGTAATTAAATTATATCAAATTTGAATTATAAAACAGATAGCATATTGCCATTTTTTTACCTGCATTTAACAGTTTCTTTTTTACCTGTAAAATGCTTCTAGTTGGCATATTCAAACTGCTCTCTGATAGAGGCATGGAATTTTAATACATCTGGTTTATCCCAGGTAATTTAACTTAATTGTGATGTATATTTTTACGTATGAGAAATAAAATTGAGGATGGTACTAAACATCTCAGATTTGAAAAAATAGAAAGGAGCATTAAACCATTTAAAATTAATGAGACATAGATAAACAATCCAACTATATTTGTTAAATTATCCATGTAATGGTATTTTTGCAAGTTGATTTTTCCCAAATTAATTTTAACAAATTTTCTCTTTGGAAAATGTTACTTTCAGGAGTTGGCTTTTAGCAAATTCTTTTAAGGGAATCATTTTGCTTACAATTTTTACCCACTCTATAGAAGTAAAAACTGAGTTGCAAAGAGTTTTGGTAGCTTGTCCAAGGTAAACCAAGAAGTAAAGGGCAAATCAGATTTTCTTATCTGTTTGATTAACATCTGTGTCCTTAATCACTACTCTATGTTGCTTCTCACATTATTAAAATTCTGATTTTTAAAAATTAACTCAACTCAGTTTTCACTTTATTGTTTACAATAAACAAATGGCATCATGAAGTTAAAGAATGTGCTGCTTCCTAGTGAGGATTATTCAAAGACAACCTGAATATATTCATTAGGTAAGCCTACAGCCAGCAGAGGTGTAAGTTCAACTTGGAGATGTTTGGTTAAAGAGCTGGTACTAGTTGATCTAAGATGACTAATGGTGTTAGATTTTATCCTAAAAGTGACAAACACTGAAATATGCATATAGACATAATAGCATAAATGCGTTTGTATTTTAGAAAAATCCATTTGGTACCATGGTAAAGAAGGAAGGTGAGGCTGGATACAAAAAGGCCAGATAGAAGATGTTGACCATATCAATGACAAGGGCCAACATAAGGTATGATACACAGTAATAGAAAAGGGTATTAGAGAGGAAAAACATAAAAATAGGATTTAGTAATTTTTTGGAGATAGGTTTTAGGAAAGGCAAAAAGGATATAGTCTTATTATTTAGGTAAATAACTCAGCTTTCCATCAGGTTAGTAAATTGAGATGGAAGGACTCTAAGATCAGTTTCATATAAGTTGAATTTGAATGTTTTGTGATGTATGTAGTGGAAATGCGCAGAAGTAATACCAGTAGGTATCAAGTGTGTGTGTGTGTGAGAAAGAGAGAGAGAGAGCATGTGAGCTCAGAGAGAGGCTGGAAAAATCTCCTTATAAATGTGTCATTGAATGATTTGAATCATTGACATATACGTAGTAATTAAAGCCATGGACATGGATGAGATTGCAAAAGGACAGGAAGAAATTTAAGCCTAAACAGAACTTTGAAAAATCAAATATTTAAAGCACAGAAGAAACTGAAAGATCCTGGAACACTGAAAATGAGCAATCAGAGAAATAAAAGGAAATTGATGATGAAGTGGAGACTTACACGCCAAGCAATAAGAATGAGCTATTTCTCAGTTTGAACTCAACTGACAAAATAAATTTCCACTGTTTAGTGGACAACTGTATGAAATGATGGAGAAAAGTCAAACAGGAGAGACATAGAGAAATGTTCAATGTGTTTCTCTATAAATCATTGGTAATGTTAGCAAGAGTAATTACTTCCGTAGGGTGATGCTAGCTGTGGATTTCTAACTAAATCCTAAGAGTCTTCTTTTATGCCCTGCCTAAGCAGAAACAGGTTTCCAATGCATTTCTTTGACAGAAATTCTGATTTTTAAAAACTATTTTTGATAGAAAGATACAGAATGGATCAGATAAATACTAGATATTTCAAAGCTACTGAATATTTCTTTGTCCTAGATTTTGAAGTTTCAATGTCATATATTCCTGAGAAATATAACAGTTAACTAAAAATATGCCAAATGAATATCAGGAAATTATTAAGTATGAAATAAAGAATTATTGCACTTTGGTAAACATAAATGATGAAGAGTAAAATAGACTTATTTCCCTGCCAATTGATCCTTTATAACAAGCATTTACATAGCTCTTGCTAATAAACCACTTAGTTGTTAATGATGAATGATCACCTATAGAAGGTGTAAATTTATGTCTCTATTTCCAATGTGAGCAATCTATATTTTAAAATAAAAAAGCATTAGGAAATATATATGTAAGAAATAAGCACAGTTGGCATCACGTAATTTTTAAACATTTATAACAAAACTGTATTTTAAATATACTATGTAAAAATCTATCAATTTCACAATATCAAGGGTTTCTTGAGTTGCTAAACTTAAAGCTTAACAGACAAGAGGTTTCACGTTCTTCCACTTAGACTTTAAGCTAACTTATTTTGTAAACGACATTGCACCAATACTTAGAAAAAAGAACAAAAAGATGCTATGTTTCTCCTTCTTGTAAAATTTGCTAGTAACTTGAGGAGAAAATAGAAAGACATATATTTATAAATATATACAATTCAGTGTGATCTGTGCTGTATTAATAGGCAATTATAAACTGGATTTTTATTTACTTTATCATATTTAATTGTCAAAATAAGTCTAATACAGACAAATATTTTATCTGTTTCATAGATGAGGAAACTGAAATACACAGAGGTTAAGAAGCTTCTTCAAGACTGTTAAAAAGTCTTCAGGGTTTATATTTTATACAACACTATTCGACACCAAAACCAACGCTCCCAACCACTAATCTATGGTGCAAATTGGAGAGGAAAAAAAAAAGGTTAATGGTAAGTTGATGTATAACTTATATCCCAAAGTAGGTCCAAGTGAATACATTTTCTGAATGTCCTCCCCTAAGAGTCTTTGTAAACATGCTAATGGCATAGATCACAGAAAGTTTCTATATGTAAAAGGATTTGGGTAAAACATACCAAATGTGTTCAAATTCTTTATTGTAAATAAGTCTGGAATATGAATATATGGGGCACAGCAGTTTGAAAAAATAAGTCATGTAAGCAATTTTCTGTCTGTGCAGTGGACAGTAAAAACACCAAAAAGGAAGAATAATATTTCTATATATGTTACACAAATTCTCAACTTGTCTGTTATTCAAAAACCAAAATACACTTGATGCAGAAGAGAAAGGGTATTTCCAAGGAGCCGTGGATGACCGTTTTACACTCCTTAAGAAAATACATGTTTTATTTATGGCAATTTTCCTATATTGTTTGAGTCATTAGCAGGTTGGGTATGGGCAAGATTTGTGATTCCTGTGGTTTGATTTGATATCTCAAGTAGCCTTGGAAGCACATAGGAGACAATCTCAGTTGTGCCTGAAGCAGAGTTACAAATAGCTTCTAATAATTTATTCGATTGTGAAGCATGAGTACAGTTTGCCAACTAAGGAAGCAGGTATGGAGTGCAGGTGGTAGGGAAAACCATGGTAAAGAATCCTTGATTATTTGTGATGAAATAATACAACACAACTTCAAATAAAAGCATGCTTAATAGTCTTTTTTCTTTCCAGAAAAATATGTTTCTAAGTGATAAAGATGGATGGTTCTCTCAGGTTGAAATATTCATCCATGGAAATAATTTGTAAACATGATCAAGGTCTAAATGTAAAACTAAATCAAATTAACCAATGACCTCAATAGCAATTATAATTCGTCACCATTACAATTATTATGTGCTATGGTTTGAATGTGTCGCCCAAAATTTTATGTGTTGGAAACTTTGCCATTTTAATAGTATTAAGATGTGGGGTCTTTTAGAGGTAATTAGACCATTAGGGCTATGACCTAATAAATGGATTAATGTCATTATCATGGGAGTAACTGAGTTCTCACAGGAGTATGCTCCTGATAAGCCTGGCCCTGTTCTTCTCTCTCTCTCTCTCTCTCTCCCCCCCCCTCATTTCCTCTCTCTCTCTCTCTCTCCCGGGCATGTGCCCATGCTTCCTCACCATGTGATGTCTTCTGCCATGGGATTACACTGGCCAGCTGTTGGTGCTATTTTTTTGGAGTGAGACAAATTAACTTCTATTCTTTTTAAACTACCCAGTGTGTGGTATTTTCTTATAGTAGCTGAACTTGGACTTCAACACCAGTTTAACTAATATTAATTACATAACAATCTTTAAAATATTTATGTGCATTTGTGATACTTTTAGACTATATTTTACAAGTGAAAGTCATTTAATAGAATCAAACGTCCATTAAAGGCAAAAACTATTCACACTATCAACAGAAAAGAACATTCTGAAACTGATAAAGTCTAGCTACAAAACAAACTTACAGCTAACATCTTAATAGTGGAACATGAAAACAATATCCTTGAGCATGGAATGTTTTTCCATTTGTTTGTGTCATTTCTGATTTCTTTGAGTAGTGTTTTGTAGTTCTCCTTGTGGAGGTCTTTCATCTCCCTGGTTAGCTGTATCCCTAGGTGTTATTATTTTGTAGCAATTGTGAATTGGATTGGATTCCTGATTTGGCTCTCGGCTTGACTGTTGTTGGTGTAGAGGAGTGTAGTGATTTTTGCATATTGATTTTGGATCCTGAGACTTTGCTGCAGTTGTTTATCAGCTTAAGGAGTTTGTGGGCTGAGACTCTGGAATTTTCTAGATGTAGGATCATGTCATCTACAAGCAGGGATAGTTTGACTTCTCTTCCTATTTGAATGTCCTTTATTTCTTTCTCTTGCCTGATTGCCTGGCCAGGACTTCCAACACTATGTTGAATAGGAGCGATAAGAGAGGGCATCCTTGTCTTGTGCTGGTTTTCAAGGGGAGTGCTTCCAGCTTTTGCCCACTCAGTAAGATGTTGGCTGTGGGTTTGTCATAGATAGCTCTTATTATTTTTAGGTATGTTTCTCCTATGCCTAGATTGCTGAGAGTTTTTAACACTCAGGTGTTTAATTTTATCAAAAGCAATTTTTACATCTATTGAGATAATCATGTGGTTTTTGTCTTTAGTTCTATTCATGTGGTGAATCACATTTATTGATTTGTGTATGTGGAACCAAACTTCCATCCTAGGGATAAATCCTACTTCACTGTGGTGGATGCTTTTTGGTGTGCTGCTGGATTCAGTGTGCCAGAATGTTGTTGAGGATTTTTGCACCACTGTTCATCAGGATATTGGCCTGAAGTTTTCTCTTTGTTTGTGTCTTTGCCAGGTTTTGGTATCAGGATGATGCTGGCCTCAAAGAATGAGTTAGGGAAGAATTCCTCCTCAATTTTTGGGATAGTTCAGCAGGAATGGTACCAGCTCTTTCTTGTACATCTAGTAGAATTCAGCTGTGAATCTGTCTGGTCCTGGGCTTTTTCAGAGCTCATTATTGGTCTGTTTAAGGATTCAATTTCTACCTGGTTCAGTCTTGGAAGAGTGTATGTGTCCAGAATTCTTTTCATTTCTCCTAGCTTTTCTAGTTTATGTGCATAGAGATGTTTGTAATATTCTCTGATGATTATTTGTATTTCTGAGGGCCAGTAGTAATATCCAACTTGTCATTTCTGATTGTGTTTATTTGGTATTTGGATCTTCTCTATTTTCTTCTTTATCAGTCTAGATAGTGGTATATCTTTTTTTTTTTTTTTTTTTTTTTTTTGAGACGGAGTCTCATTCTGTCGCCCAGGCTGGAGTGCAGTGGTGCGATCTCGGCTCACTGCAAGCTCTGCCTCCCGCGTTCAAGCCATTCTCCTGCCTCAGCCTCCCGAGTAGCTGGGACTACAGGCGCCCACCACCACGCCTGGCTAATTTTTTGTATTTTTAGTAGATACACAGTTTCACCATGTTAGCCAGGATGGTCTCGATTTCCTGGCCTCGTGATCCGCCCACCTCAGCCTCCCAAAGTGCTGGGATTAAAGGCGTGAGCCACCACGCCCAGCCTAGTTGATCTTTTGAAAGGTTTTTGGTGTCTCAATTTCCTTCAGCTCAGTTCCTATTTTGGTTATTTATTGTCTTCTGCTAACTTTGGAACTGGTTTGCTCTTGATTCTCCAGTTCTTTTAGTTGTGACGTTAGATTGTTACATTGAGATCTTTGCAACTTTTTGATCTGGGCATTTATAGCACTAAATTTACAGCGCTAAACATTTGTAGCACTAAATGCCCAGATCAAAAAATATAATTCCTCTTAACACTGCTGCAGCTGTGTCCTAGAGATTCCAGTATGCTGTATATTTGATCTCATTAGTTTCAAAAAACTTTTATGTCTGCTGTAATTTCATTATTTACCCACAAGTCATTCAGGAGCAGGCTATTCAATTTCCATGTAATTGTATTGTTTCGAGTGAATTTCTTAGTCTTGATTTCTAATTTGATTGCCTTGTAGTTTGAGAGACTGTTCATGATTTCAGTTCTTTTGCATTTGCTGAGGAGTGTTTTACTTCCAATTATGTGACTGATTTTAGAGTATGTGTCATGTGATGATGAGAAGAATGTGTATTCTGTTGTTTTGCATTGGAGAGTTCTGCAGATGTCTATCAGGTCCAGTGCTCAGTTCAGGTCCTGAATAACTTTATTAATTTTCTGCCTCCATTATCTGTCTAGTATTGTGAGTGAGGTGTTAAAATCTCCCACTATTATTATGTGGGAGTCTAAATCTTTACAAAGGATAAGAAAGCAAAGCAGCATTACTGCTGATATGGAGAAAGATGGGTGGTCAGCACAGAAGATCAAACCAGCCACCACATTATCTTAAGCCAAATCCAGATCCAGAGCAAGTCCCTACCTCTTCAATTCTATGAAGGATCAGAGTGGTGAGGAAGCTGCTGAATAAAAGTTGCAGGCTAGCAGAACTTGGTTCACAAAGTTTAAGGAAAGAAGCCATTTCCATAGCATGAAGGTGAAAAGTAAAGCAGCAGGTGCTGATAGAGAAGCTGCGGCAAGTTATGCAAATGTAGTAGAGATAGCTGGTGAAAATCTAAATAGATTTTTCATGCAGATAAAACTGCCTTCTTTTGGAAGAAGATGATTTCTAGGACTTTCATGGCCAAAAAGGAGAAGTCAATACCTTGCTCCAAAGCTTCAAAGGATAGTCTGATTCTTGTTTGGGGCTCAGACAGCTGGTGTCTTTAAATAGAAGTTAATGCTCATTTATCATTCCAAAAATTCTAGGATCCTTAAGAATTATGCTAAACCTACTGCACCTATCCTCTATAAATGGGATAACAAAGCCTGTATGACAACACATCTGTTTTTAGCATGGCTTACCGAATATTTTAAGCCCACTGTTGAGATTTAATCCTCAGAAAAACAGGTTTCTTTCAAAATGATACCATTTAAAATAGAAAACCAAATACCACATCTTCTCACTTATAAGTGGGAACTAAACATTAAGAATATATGGATATAAAGATGGGCACAGTAGACACTATGGACTACCAGAGGGGGAGAGTTGAGTTGAGAGGGGCGGGGGTTGAAAAACTACTTATCGGGTACTATGCTCACTACCTACGTGATGGGGACATTCCTACAGCAAACCTCAGCAACATGTAACTTACTCATGTAACAAACCTATACAGGTACTTCCTAAACCTAAGATAAAAGTTGAAAAAGAAATGCCTAAAAATAATTACTGCTCATTGGCAATGCATCTAGCCACCCAAAGATATACAACGAAATTCATGTCGTTTCCATGCCTGCTAATACAACATCCATTCTGCAGCCCACAGATCAAGAAGTTTGGACTTATAAGTCTTATTATTTCAGAAATACATCTCTTAAGGCAATAGCTGCCACAGATAGCATTTCTCCTATATCTGGGCAAATTAAATTGAAAATCTTCTGGAAAAGATTCACCATCCTAGAGACAATTAAGAACATTTGTGATTCATGGGAGGAAGTCAAATATCAACATTATCAGGACCTTAAAAGAAGAGAATTCCAACTGTTATGGATGACTTTGGGGGTTCAAGACTTTAGGGGAGGAAGAACTTCAGATGTGGTGGAAACAGTAAGAGAACTAGAATTAAAAGTTGAGACTGAAGATGTGACTGAATTCCTGCAATCTCCAATAAAATTTGAATGTATGAAAAGTTGCTTCTTATGGAAGATCAAGAAAGTGGCTTATTGAGATGAAATCTACTTCTAGTGAAGATGTTGTGAATGTTGTTGAAATGACAACAAAAGATTTAGGATATTACATAAACTAAATTTATAAAGCAGTGGTAGGGTTTCAGAGGATTGACTTCAATTTTGAAAGAAGTTCCACTGTAGGTCAAATGCTATCCAACAGCATCACATGCTACAGATAATTTTTTTGTGAAAGGAAGAGTTCATTGATACAGTAGAGTTCATTCTTATCTTATTTTAAGAAATTGCCACTGTTACTCCAACTTTCAGCAACCACCACCCTAATCAATTAGCAACCATCGACATTGAGTCAAGAACCTCCACTAGCAAAAAGAAGGTTCAGATGATTATGAGCATTTTTTAACAATAAAGTGTGTTTAAATGAAAGTAAGAACATTGTTTTTCAGACATAATGCTATTGCACACTGAATAGACTATAATATCATGTAAACATAACTTTTTTGTGCACTGGGAAGCCAAAATATTTGTGTGACTCTCTTTATTTTGATATTTGCATTATTGCAGTGATCCGGAGCTGAACCTGCAAATCTCTGAAATATGCCTGTATTAAAAATAAGTAATATAAAAAGTAATGTCCTACACTATCACTTTAAGAATGGGTAAAAAAACCACTAAACCCAAATTCAGTAGAGAAAGAAAATATAAAAATGTAACATATAAATAAATGAAGTAGAAAATAGAACTGTACACTTAAAATACACCTCAGTGAATTTGATTTAATAATAAAAAGCTGTGAACATGTATTTAACTGATTGGAAAATTAGTTTGGTGACTATAGGTGTGGACTGTTTGACCCCAAGGCAAAAAAACTGCATATACAGAAGTGTTTTATTATTTTTCAACATTATAGTCCTCATTTAACAGAAGAAATAGGAACTAGAATGCCAATAGGAGCTCTCCACACTATTCCCATCTTGCGTGTTTTGCCATCAGTTTATCTTATTTCAGCCCTCTAATTTGACCTTGGCTTTCTTGGCTGAACTTTTAAGAGGGATCCAGAAAAACAGGTGCCACACCAATACATAGATATACATATATTTGTTTAAGATGGCAAAGTAACACATAGACTTCATTAGTTTGTTAACATACCAAGCTAAAGCTTTATGTAGAATAGAAAAATACAAATAGAAGGTTTACCTTCCAGTTACCAATTTATATATATTTTTGTTCAATCCTCATAACATTCTTTTTACTGTTAAATCTACTTCTTAAATTGAGGATATGAAATATAATCAACCTTAAGCAATTTACCCAAATCATGTAGGAGATTCTGATTATCTGTTCCCAAACACCACAATCCACCTGCTATATCACATCTTTTTTCTTAACATACAGATTGCATTTGCTCTCTTTTATAAAACAGAGATACATATCATAATTAGACCATAATAACAACCTTATATACACAAGTCCAATAGATTATTTAAAATATCATTATCAAAGGAAAATTCAGGAAAAACTTAAATTATATATTCCATTTTTGCATCCAAAAGAGTTCATAGACCCAGGTTGAGTTTGTTTTTGTTTTGATGTTGTTTTTTTCTAAACTGATCTTAACTGAAAGAAAATTGCACTTGTTAATTCTGCTGATTTAGAGGTAATAGTTATGTCTTGGACATATAATCTCAAATTGATTGATATAAAATATGCATTTTTAAAATCCAGCTAATCCTAAAAAAAAGATGAGTGCCAGGTGCTGGAATTATTTTACCAAAGTGCCAGTTATGGAAAAAACACTGAGAATGTTATTTCTTTTTTGACATGATTTGTTCATGAATTTAAACATTTGACTCTCTAATGCATCAGTCTATATTACTAAGGATACAAAGATAATCAAAACAGGCTGGCAGAGTTAGTTCACAGGCATATGAAGAGAAAAAATAGTAGAAACAAATCATTGAATTAAAATGTGATATGGATTATACTAAAATATGAACATTACATAATGTTGATGGCAAAGAGGAAGTGATTAATTTTATATTTTAGCCTTAGGGGAAAACAGCCTGAAAAGTTGATGATTAATCTGAGTGAACAGATTAATTTCTTAATCCAAAAAGAAAACTCTAAAACTTCTAAATTCAGAAATTAATATTTTAAAATGTTGGTATTAGTATTCAAATATGCTTTTCATTACTAGTAAATCCATCAATGAGATTGATTTTGAAGGTATACTTTCTTCTTTAAATATGTTGTCTTATATTCACTTCCCTGAATCTGACTTTGAACACGGCAAAATTTGTTTGTGGATCTATCTGCATTTGTAAACAATGTTCTATAGCTTGAGATCTTTATTCCACTCACCTTTGCCTTTTTCTGGGTAAGATTTTTCCACTGATTATTTAATAGACTACACACTTGTCTCGAATATTTTATCTGAATTATACTAAGCATTTTTCCATGGACATTGAAAATCCAGCTACAGACATATATCATTAAATATTGGCTGTTTGGTACTATTATTTCATCCTTTTGGGACTTTAAGAAGGTATAAACATTAACCCAGGAGGGCGCACAATTTTGTTAGGCACATTACACAGACTTCCTCAAGACAAATTTACAGGATAAATTTTATTATAATTTGATGCATATATTTACATTCAAGAGTTTCATTACTGTCTTTTAGTCTGTATCTCATACTGAAATGCTAGTCACAATCTCTGGGAACAAATGCAGAATATACTTGAAGATATGAATAAAGGACTTCAAAAATTGTCAGAGCTGATTGT
Organism: Pongo abelii; assembly: GCF_028885655.2. NCBI lineage: Eukaryota > Metazoa > Chordata > Mammalia > Primates > Hominidae > Pongo > Pongo abelii. Next base: position 143,344,187 of record NC_071990.2, read on the forward strand.
TTTAGGTAACTGGTTCATGTCCTCCGGTTCCTTCGATAGATACATTGATACATTTTTTAAAATTTTTTTATTCTGCCCTTTCTGTCTTTCCATGTTGGCTTACTGTCAAAGCATCTGTAACTCTGACACTAGTGTGTTTTTCAGTGATTATAAGCTTATTAAATACGTATGTATACATACACCATACACACACATATGTGTGTGTGTGTGTGTGTGTGTGTGTGTGTGTGTATATATATATATATAAGTATATATATATATTTGAAAAATGCTTTCAACATCTTGTATTTATAATTTTGGAGAAAAGAAGACTTACCCAGCAGCAAAGTATACATAAAGCCAGCTGTTCTGTTACAAAGATAGAAAATATACCCTGCAATCATTATAACTTCTGATACATATAATTCTGATTTTTAAAAATGGCTCTAAAGCTAAATGATTATGAAGGTGGCACTTGTCAGAATAATTCAGTTGGCATAGTCAAGGACGAAGAAATTATCATTTCATAGGGAAAAAAAGAGTAATCATACACATGCAGAATTTTTCTTACAGGAGTGATATTTTGTTATAGTATGAAGACAGCAATATGGGAAAAAGGTATCATTGGCCAGTTTACTATGAAACAATATTAATGAAAAAATATACAAAACACTCAAATTCCCATTGTAGCTTTGATTAATTATTTGGCATTCCAATTTAGCAATAGTTGTGGGAGATTATAAGCACATATTAGATAAGATTAAAAAAGATGATGATTTTAGTTAGAAGACTATTCCAGCAGGAATATATTTAAACTATGTTTTACTTATGGGGAATTTTTTATGCCATATTAACTTGAATGAGCCCTGTTCTATGCAGTTTAGCAAAGAAGAGATTAGAGAATTGGTCTTGTATATTTCATTGACTTTCTAGAAAGTGCATTTCCATCACTGCTGGTGATTTCTCGAGCCTTTAAGATAGTTGCATTAACTTTTTTTGCCATATCTGGAGCAGAAAGAAGCAGCTGAAGATAATGTTCTAAAGGCAAAATTTTGTTGTCTTTGGAATTCTGTTCTTTGTGATTTTATACCTTAAAAATTCAATTTACTATAACTTACTTGTAAATTCACTATTGACCTAAAATACATGTTTGTGTTCAGTTCTCTAGCTTAATCCAAATATATGTTAATCTTTGTCAGACTACTCTAAAAACAATGTCATCTGGATGAAATTTATTTTCTTATTGTTGATTTTTTCATTGTCTTAGATTTAGATATCTTTATGTACCTACTTATGTTTAGGAATTTCATTTGCAGTCTCATTTTTAGAAAGCTTTTTTTTTCATTTTCCTCTTTATTTTCTTCTCATTCTTTTTCTTACTTTCTTTAATTTCTTATGCTATGTTTGATCTCTTTCCTCTGTGTGTGTTTGTCCTTTGTGGTCTAGTTCCTAGTGACAAAGTCGATCTTTAAAAATTTTGTAGGTACACAGAGGAGTAATGTTGACATATTTTGATATAGTCATATAGTGCATAGTAATACCATCAGGGTAAATGTGATACCTACAGTTTTGGTCTTCTTGCTTAGGATAGCTTTGACTACTCTGGATCTTTTGTGGTTCCACATAAATTTTAAAATTGATTTTTCTAATTCTGTGAAGAATGTCATTGGTATCATATTCATTTTGATAGGGATTGCATTGAATCTGTATATTAGTCTAGATAGTATGGACATTTAAAAAATATTGATTCTTCCGATCCCCTGAGCATGCAATATCTTTTCATTTTTTTGTAGCATCTTCACTTTCTTGCAACAATTTTTTATAGCTTTCATTATAGAGATCTTTCACTTCTTTGGTTAATTCTTAGGTATTTTATTTTATTTTATTTTATTTTATTTTATTTGCAGCTATTACAAATGGGATTACTTTCTTGATTTCTTTTCAGATTGTTCACTGTTACCATATGGAAGTACTACTGATTTTTGTACGTTGATTTTTTATTCTGCAACTTTACTGAATTAGTTTATCAGTTCTAATCGAGTTTGGTGGTGTCGTTAGATTTTCCCAAATATAAGAATATATCATCTGTAAACAAGGAAGGAAAATTTGACTTCTTCCTTTCCAATTTGGTTGTCCTTTATTTCTTTCTATTGTCTGGGCACTCTAACTAGGACTTCCAGTAACACATTAAATAATAATGTTGAAAGTGGGCATCCCATTTCAGATTTTAGAGGAAAGGCTTTCAGATATTCCCCATTCAATATGATATTATGACAATTGTGTGTCTGTCAGATATACTTTCTATTATGTTGAGGTTTGTTCCTGTTATACCAAGATTTTGGAGTGTTTTCCTCATGAAGAAATGTTGAATTTTATCAAATACTTTTTCAGTGTAAGTTGCAATGATCCTACATTTTTTCCCTTCATTCTTTGATATGATGCATCACACTGAGTGATTTGCATATGTAGAATCTTTGCATCCCTGGGATCAATATTACTTGGTCATGATGAATGATCTTTTTCATGTGTTGTTGAATTTGTCTTAATAATATATTGTTGAGGATTTTTGCACTACTATTAATCAGTGATATTGGCCTGTAGCTTTCTTCTTTGATGTCTTTGTCTCAGGTTGGTATCAGAGGAACACTGGCCTCATAGAATGAGAATGGAAGTATTCCCTCCTCCTCTATTTTTCAGAATCCTTTGAATAGGATGGGGTACTAACTCTTCTTTAAATTTTGGTAGAATTCAGTGTAAAACAATTGGATTCCTGCCTGACTTTTCTTTACTAGAAGACTTACTACGGATTCAATCTTGTTATTATTTGTCTAGTCAGGTTTAGATTTCTTCATGGTCCAATTTTGATAAGTTGTATGTGTCTAGGAATTTATTTCTTCCAGATTTTCCAATTAATTAGCATATAGTTGCTCATAGTAGCTACTAAGGATTCTTTGAATTTCTATTGTATTGGTTGTAATGTCTCCTCTTTCATCTCTGAATATATTTATTTGGATCTTTTTCTTTTCTTGGTCTGGCTAAAAGTTTGTCAATTTGTTTATCTTCTCAAAAAGCATCTTTTTGTTTCATTGATATTTGGTATTGTTTTATTCATTTAAATTTATTTATCTCTATTCTGAATTTTTTTCTTCTACTAATTTCTGTTTGATTTGTTCTTGATGGTCTAGTATTTTAAGATGTTATTAAATTTACGTTATTAAATTTTTTTATTTAAAATTTTTCTTCTTTTTTGATATAGGCAATCATAGCTATAAACTTCTATCTTAGTACTCCTTTTGCTATATCCCATAGGTTTTGGTATGTTGTGTTTCCATTATCATTTCTTTCAATAAATTTTTCAATTTCTTTCTTAATTTCTTCTTTGACCCACTGGTCATTCAGGAGCATATTGTTTAATTTCCATGTGTTTTTATATTCTCCAAAATTCATTTGTTATTGATTTCTGGTTTTATTCCATCGTGTTCAGAGAAGATACTTGATAGTATTTCAATTTTTTGAATGTTTTAAGACTTGTTTTGTGACATAACATATGGCTTATTATTGAGAATGACTCATGTACTAAGGAAAAGAATCTGTATTCTGCGGCTCTTGGATGAAATGGTCTTTAAATATCTAACTAGGTTGATTTGATCTATAGTGCAGATAAGTCTGACTTTTTAAAATTTTCTGTCTAAAATCTGTCCAGTGCTGAAAGTGAAGTAATAGAGTCTGCAGCTATTATTGTATTGTGATCCATCTCTTGCTTTAGCTCTAATAATATTTGCATTGGATGTCTAAGTGCTCTAGTGTTGGGTGCATATATTTTTATAATGTTTATATCCTCCTGGTGAATTGACCCCTTATTCGTATATAGTGACCCCTTATTCATATATATATATATAGTCTCTTCTTATAGTTTTGTCTTGAAACCTATTTTGTCTGATGTAACTATACCTACTCCTATTCTTTTTTGATTTTCATTTGCATGAAATGTATCTTTCCATCCCTTCATTTCCAGTTTTTGTATGTCTTTATAGGTGCAATGTGTTTCTTCTAGGCAACAGATTATTGGATCTTGGTTTTTTATTCATTCAGTCACTCTATTTTTTAATTTGAAAGTTTAGTCAATTGATAATCCATGTTATTATTGATAAGTAAGGACTTCTATTATTTTGTTATTTATTTTCTGGTGGTTTTGTGGTCTGTTCTTCCTTCTTTTCCTCTTTCCTGTCTTCCTTTTAGTAAAGGTGATTTTCTCAGGTGTTGTGATTTAATGTCTGGCTTTTTCTTTTTCATGTGTATGTTATATGTTTTTTGATTTCACATTACCAAGAGGCTTGCAAATAATATAACACATTTTCAGTTGATAACAACTTAACACTGCTTGCATAAGTAAACAAACTAATAAACAAAAAGAAAACTGATAAAAACTCTACACTTAAACTTCCTCTCCCACTTTCTAACTTTTTGTTGTTTCTATTTATACCTTATCATACAATCTATGTCTTGAAAAGTTGTTATTATTTTTTATTGGTTCCTGTTTTGTTCTTTCTACTTAAGGCAAGGATACTTTACACAACACAGCTACAGTGTTTTTATATTCTGTGTTTTTCAGTGTACTTACTATTATCAGTGAGTTTTGTACCTTCAGATGATTTCTTTTTGCTCATTTACTTCTATTTTTCTTGTGATTAATGTATTCCTTTTAGCATCTCTTGGAGGACAGGCCTGGTGTTGATGAAATCTCTCAGCTTTTGTTTGTCTGAGTCTTTATCTCTCCTTCATGTTCGAAGAATATATACCCTGGATGTACCATTCTGAGGTATAAGCATTTTTTTCTTTTAGCACTTTAACTATGTCATGCCACTCTCTCCTGACCTTAAGGTTTCCACAGAAATGTCTGCTGCCAGACATATTGGAGCTCCATTGTGTGTTAATTGTTTTTTATCTTGCTACTTTCAGAATCCTTTCTTTGTCCTTGACCTTTGGAAGTTCGATTATTAAATGCCTTGAGGTAGTCTTCTTTTGGTTAAATCACATTGGTATTCTATAACCTTCCTGTCCTTGGATATATATATATGTATATCTTTCTCTAGGTTTGGGCTTCTCTGTTATTATCCTGTTGAATAAACTTTCTACTCCATCCCTTCCTCTACCTCCCACTTAAGGCCAATAACTCTTAGATTTTTCCCTTCTGATGCATTTTCTAGATCCTGAAGGCGTGCTTTATTTTTATTCTTTTTTTCTTTTGTCTCCTCTGACTGTGTATTTCAAATAGTCTGTCTTCAGGCTCAATAAATCTTTCTCCTGCTTGATTGAGTCTGCTATTAAAAGACTCTGATGCATTCTTCAGTATGTCAATTGCATTTTTCAGCTCCAGAATTTCTGCTTGATTCCTTTTAATTACTTTAATTTCTTTGTTAAATTTACCTTATAGGATTCTGAATTCCTTCTCTGTGTTATCTTGAATTTCTTTGAGTTTCTTCAAAACAGCTATTTTCATAATAATACTCTGTCTGAAGTGTCACGTATCTCTGTCTCTCCAGGATTGGTTCCTTGTGCCTTATTTACTCTATTTGGTGAGATCATGTTCCCTGAATGTTCTTGATGCTTGTGGAAGTTCTTTGAGCATTGAAGAGTTAGGTACTCATTATAATCATTGCTGTCTGGGCTTGTTTGTACCCTTTCTCCTTGGGAAGGCTTCTTAAGTATTCAAAAGGACATGGGTGTTGTGATCTAAACTGTATATGCATTAAGTGGCACCCCAAGCCCAGCAACACTGTGGTCTTTGTAGACTCATAGAAGTACCACTTTAGTGGTCTTGGATAAGATCCAGAAGAATTATCTGGATTACCAGGCAGAGACTCTTGTTCTCTTTCCTTACTTTCTCCAAAACCAATAGAGTTTCTCTTTTTGTGCTGAGCTTCCTGGAGCTGGGAATGACATAACACAAGCACCTTTGTAGCCACCACCCCTGGGACACTGCTGAATCAGAACTGAAGTCAGCACAGCTCTAGGTCTTGCCCAACGCTCAACGTGACCACTACTAGGCTACTACCTATGTTCGTTCAACGTCCTGGGTCTCTACAAACAGCAGGTGGTAAAGCCAGCCAGTACTGTGTTCTTTCCTTCAGGGTAGCAAGTTCCCCTAGGTCCTGGGTCGGTCCAGAGATGCTGTCTAGGAGCCAGGTACTGGAGAAAAATCTTTAGAAATCTACCTTGCATTCTGTTCCCCTGGAGCTGAGCTGGTACTCAAACCACAAAATGGAGTCCTTCCCCATTCTTCCCTCCTTTTCTAAAGGCAAAGGAGCCTCACCCCATAGCCTCCACCATCATAAGCCCATGGGAAGTACTAACAGCCTACTGCCAATATTCAGTTGAGGCCCAAAGGATCTTTAGTCAGCTTGTGGTGAATGCTGCCAGGCCTGGGACTCATTCTTCATGGTAGTGGGCTCCCCTCAGCCCAGGGCAGGTCCTGAAATGCCATGCATGAACCAAGGCCTGTAACTGGGGACCTGATGAGCCTGCTTGGTGCTCTACCCTACTGTGGCTGAGCTGGTACCTAAGATGCAACACAAAGTCCCCTTTGCTTTTCCCTTTGCTTTTCTCAAATAGAAGGAGTTTCTCCTCACAGCCTCCACAGCTGGGAATGTGCTGGTTCTTTCCTGAAGCCAGCATGTCTCTGAGTCTCACTCAAGTCTCACAGCTGGGTATTGCTGTGAGATTCTTCAGGTCCCAAGTGCTCTTTAGTCAGGAGGTGATGGATTCTGCTTGGACTGGATCCTTTCTTTCAAGGCAGTATGTTCCCTTCTGGCCCAGGATGTGTCTAGAAATGTCATCTAGGAGCTAGGGCTTGCAATGGGGCTTATATGCCTTATGGTGCTCTAATCTACTGTGGCTGAGTTTTTCTTCAAGATACAAGAAAAAGTCCTGTTTTCTCTTTCCTCTCCTCTCAAGTAGAAGGATGGGGTCTCTTTTGCAGCTGTGAACTGTGCTGCCTGGGGTTGGGAAAGGGATGATGCAAGCGTTCCCTTAGCACCCTTGCTGGTATCTCAGTAGGGTGCATATGCCCCAAGTCCACTGGCTCTGAGACCAGCTCAGCACTTACGAGCTAGGCTTGCTGGAACTCAAACTCTGACCACTGGGATGGACCATTCCCATCTGGCTAGGGTCTGTCCAAGCATTCCCTCTGTAGGAAAGCATTAGATAAGTACAGTCTGGTTCTGCTTTCCACTGTGACAGGGAAACACCAAGTTCAATGCAAAGCATCACAATCACTGTACTTTCCCTCCCAAGTGCACAAATTCTCCATGCCACACAGCTGATGCTGGGGAATGGGAGAGTGATAGTGTTAGCAATTTAAGACTATTTTGCCTACCCTCTTCAGTGCCTCTTTCAGAAATATTAATTCAAAACCAGGCACTGTCAGTGCTCACCTGATTTTTGCTTCCTTTGAAGGTGCTCCCTTTGTGCGGATATCAAACTTGGTGTTCCCGTGGAAGCGGTGGGAAATGATCAGTAGAAACTTCTATTCAGTTATCTTGTTCCACCTCTCTGCCAAAGTTGATATTTTAATGATGTACCTAAGATAAGAGTATTTTTCAAAGTTTCTTTAGTTTTCAGCCTGTACTATTGTTATCTTATAAGTTTGTTTATTCAACAAACATTTATTGAAAACATACTGTATTCCAGGAAATGTCCTAGCTTTTGAGGATATATCAATGAAGAAGAAAAGTTACAAATCACTTTTTCTACTTTCACAGATATTACATTTTAGTAGATCTAACAGTCTAATATTAAAAATGTAGATTCCTGCACATCACCATGGATCTACTGAATTAGATCTATTGGAAACAAGAAATATGCATATTTAATGAGTAACCCATGTAATTCTTGGGCAGACTAAAGTTTCAACTCTAAACTACTTTCCTCTTGCTATTTTCTTTCCCGTGCTCTAGAGTTCTCATAGTAGCTGTCTTTATTTGCTTTTGCTGCTATCACAAAATACTTGAGACTAGATAATTTAAAAATAAAAATTTATTTCTCACAGTTCTGGAGAGTAGGAAGTCCAAGATCAAGGCACCAGCAGGACCAGAGTCTGATGAAGGCCCTTTCCTCATAAATGACATCATCTAGGTGTTCTCACATGGTTGAAGAGCAAAAAAGGGATGAACACTGTGTCCAGATCTCTCATGGTCTAATCACCTCCTAAAGGCCCCACCTCTTAAAAACTGTTCCACTGGAGATTAACTTTCAACATGAATTTTGGAGGTACACGGATATTCCAACCACAGTACTTGCTGAGATTTTCCTAAAATCTGCTAAAATATCATTTAAATTTGGACTATGTATTGTGTTGGTCAGTACATTTTTTGGGATCTCCTTACTACTCTATTCATTATGGTTTTTATTTTACTTATGTAACATTAAAACATGCCTTTCAAAATACTCTGTAGTTATATTTTATCTTTCTTCACTTTCTAACACAAGAACATGGATCTTCAAAATCTCCACTTACAAGTTTAAACATGTAAAACACATTAAAATGGTTACTATTTTCAATCTTATGTATTATACAGAGGGAATTAATTATATGTAATTAATAAAACAATATTAAAACCTAAAAATATGTAATACTTTTATGCTTTCTTCAGCTAAGCTTATAGGTAGCAAGTCAGGACATTAAAACGGTCTGTATCTTGCACTTTTCTTATGGTGAGTGGATAAGGCATTATAGAGAGCACTATACCGTACTATTTATATAAAATAAATGAAAAATGTATTTTTTGCATATTAGATAAGCAAATCTTTGGACATATTCCATCAGACATGATTACAGGGAAAAAAATGGGAGCAAGAGTAAACACCAATGAACCTGTAAAAGTGAAGCATTCTAGCAAATTTAAAGTGACCAGCCATGTTTATTTGCTCCTCCTTCTATCTTCTCTTCTCTTTTAAACACTATTTGAACATCTTCCCTGTGAAGTTCCCAGACAGTTTATATCTAAATAAGTAGATTTTATTAAACAGGATAATAGCCAACCCCATTTTAGAACTTCCTCAAATTATTGGTTAAGAATCACATCTGAGATTTCATATCCAATCAGGTATTAGAACGAATGAATATAGTTGATTTTATTTTCATTTTATACAGTAGATCCACTCTTAAGTAACATTCACTTAATCATTTAACAAAGAAGTTCATCCTATCTGTTCCTCACTGAACACCAGCTAAGAAACCATGAGACATTAAACCATGGTGCCTTACTTTCCCATAAACCCATGTTCTTCTGTTTCCACTAGCTCTACACCTTTATGTCAAGTTGCTGTGACTACATAGCTTTGTTAAAAATGTGTAAAATAAGTAAATATGAATAGAAAGGGATAGCTGTTTGGAGGAAACTAAGTTCAGTATTTGAGACAATATTGTCCTTACCTGTTACCACCAGAAAACAGTAATTCAAAATGCAATACTTAAACCCCACTCACAATTGCCACACATAGAAAAAAAATACTTAGGAATACAGCTAACCAGGGAGGTGAAAAATCTCTACAATGAGAATTAGAAAACACTGCTTCAAGGAATCAGAGAAAACACAAACAAATGGAAAAACATTTTATGCTTATGAATAAAAAGAATCAACATCATTGAAATGGCTATACTGCCCAAAGCAATTTACAGATTCAATGCTATTCCTGTCAAACTACCAATGACATTCTTCACAGAACTACAAAAACATTTTAAAATGTATATGGAACCAAAAAAGAGCCCAAATAGCCAAGGCAATCTTAAGCAAAACAAAAACAAAAACAAAACAAACAGCAACACCACAACAAAAAGCTGGAGGAATCACATTATCTGACTTCAAGCTATACTATGAGGCTACAGTGACCAAAACAGCATGGTATTGGTACAAAAACCGACACATAGACCAAAGGAACAGAATAAAGAGCCCAGAAATAAGGCTACACATCTACTACCATCTGATCTTTGACAAAGCTGACAGACACAAGTAATGGGAAAAAGACTCCCTATTCAATAAATGTTGCTGGAATAACTGGCTAGCCATATGTAGAAGATTGAAGCTGGACCCCTTCCTCACACGATATACAAAAATCAACTCAATATGGATTAAAGACTTAAATGTAAAACTCAAAACTATATAAACCCTGGAAGACAACCTAGGCAATACCATCCCGGACATAGGAACGGACAAAGATTTCATGACAAAGACACCAAAAGCAATTGCAACAAAAGCAAAAATGGACAAATGGGATCTAATTAAACTAAAGAGCTTCTGCACAGCAGAGGAAACTATCAACAAAGTGAACAGACAACCTACAAAATGGGAGAAAATTTTTGTAAACTATGCATCGGACAAAGGTCTAATATCCAGCATCTATAAAAAACTTAAACAAATTTACAAGAGAAAATCAAACAACCCCCTTAAAAAGCAGGCAAAGGACATGAACAGACACTTCTCAAAAGAATACATATATGCAGCCAACAAGCATATGAAAAATAAGCTCAATATCGTTGATCGCTAGAGAAAGGCAAGTGAAAAACCCAATGAGATATCATCTCACACCAGTCAGAATGACCATTAGTAAAAAGTCAAAAAATAACAGATGCTATTAAGATTATGGAAAAAAGGGAACCCTTATACACTGTTGGTGGGAGTGTTCATCCATTGCGGAAAGCAGTATGGCAATTCCTCAAAGAGGTAAAAGCAGAACTACCATTCAACCCAGCAATCCCATTACTGGGCATATGCCCAGAGGAATATAAATCATTCTACTATAAAGACACATACATGCCAATGTTCATTGCAGCACTATTCCAATAGCAAAGACATGGAATAGACCTAAATGCCCATCAATGACAGACTTCATAAAATGTGGTACATATACACCATGCAATATTATGCAGCCATAAAAAAAGAGAACATGATCATGTATTTTTCAGGAACATGCAGTAGGAGGTTATCATCTTTATCAAACTAATGCAGGAACAGGAAACCAACTACCAAATGTTCTCACTTATAAGTGGGAGCTAAAGGATAAGAACATATGAACACAAAGAAGGAAACAACAGACCCTGGGGTCTACTTGACAGCGGAGGGTAGGAGGAGAGAGAGGAGAAGAAAAGATAACTATTGGGTACTGAACTTAATACCTGTGTGATGTAATAATATGTGCAACAAAGCCCTATGACACAATTTTACCTATTTAACAAATCTTCACGTGTACCCTCAAACCTAAAATAAATTTTTAAAAATGCACTACTTAGGAACAAATGTATAAAACTGGAAATGATTTATAAAATTAATGAATGATAATGCCAACAATTAATTTGCAACTCCTTTTAATTTCTCACTCCCCTCTAAATAAAAATAACACTGGAAATGGCATATAAAATATTATGGATAAGCACACACAAGACATATGAAGGGGAAGTATCAGTGGACTCTTGTTAAAAATTAGTAAGAGTGCGCATGTGTATACTTTAAGTTAACATCTAGGTCTGAATCAAAAGTCCAGTCACTGTGGGTTCACAAAGTAGGATCCAATGACAGGTGTCCTGTGTGTCCCCATTCTCTCAAGATACGTTTCCTGTCTGAGATTTTATTTTCTACAAAATTAGTTTCTAAGAACAAGTAAATAAAAAGGAAAGGATATCACAGGTAGTAGTGATTAACTTGGTAAAAGACATAATCCTGCTTTGAATTACTTAATTCAAAACTCTTGATAATAACAATTCACTCATTAATCAAAGTAATTATTCTAGTGCCTCATGGATAAACTAAGAACTTTAAAGATATTATTTTTTAGGTGGTGACATGGAAAGCCTTTTATTCTTCGTAGCTTGACTTTAATATCAAGCCACATTTGGTCTCCCTTAGTCACTGAATTGGACTGCATCTATTACTCATGCGTCAACATGAAAACTAATGACTTAAAAAGTTGTGATTTTTGTCAGGAACAGTAAACACATTGTTTTGAAAGGGCTTAAATTCAAGATAAAATAAAAAGGTTCATCTGGGTCTTTCTCACCAGACTTTTTCATCTTCCCCCACCCTTTTCTTCAGTGTTGAAGAAAATTGAAGTATTGAACATTTCAAAAGGTTTTATTTGTAAATGTTTTTTATTTCTATTTGGAAGATGAACAGTGCCTAATATCATCATACCAGCTTCACAATTTTGCGTGCTGGAGGTTGATATAAATGACAACTCTTCTAGAAGCAAGGAGGTGTGGGCCTGTCTCCTGAACTGCTCAATAGGAAGCTGACATTTCATCATTAAAGTTCAGTGCATTGGAACATTGTTCTAGTCATAACAAACTGTATAAATTACAAAATCCTGGCAAGACATTCTAGCCATTAAGCTGTATATCCCTTTATTTTCATTCTGGAAAGCTTTTATTAATTCATAAAATGATTTTTCTTGGTAGACAGAAATTGGAAGCTGGGAAAACAAACAACAAAAACAGACCCACTTGTTTCCCAGCTGAACGATTTGACCAGATACATTAGCATTTAAATTTTTTCTGAAAAATTCCACCCATCACCAATTAGTGTATATATATATATTTTTTTAACTTACTACTGCAAATTCATATCTCCCTGCCTTTTCATCCAATGGTATTTTGCAAAATATTTTTCATTTTAATATTCTAAGCATAGTTTATTACACATCATTTCAACATTATATGTTTTTCTTTTTTGGAATTACAAATGGGGTCACCATAAGAGTATTAGAGCAACAAATTATATCCTTAAAACCTGAAGCTCTTCAATATTTGCCTAATAAGCTTTTTCTTACCAATAATCCCATCAAGGTTGAGAAAACAAAGGAGTGAGACATTGTATTATTTGCAGTTAAATCATTATTGATAAGCACAGAAAGAATAATAATTAAGAAGAGTAATTTTTATATAACCATTTATCAAAAAATTACTACTTTATACAGTTTCTGATAAAATTTCACAATATAACAACAAATTGGGCTCTTTTTACAAGACATTATATATACAATAAGTTGCATAAAGTATACCAATCCTTTGTGTGTGTCTCAGAGATGCTAACATATAAATATACACATTTACATAATCACCAAACCGATGAAGACATAAAACATTTCCTTAAGATGATGCTTTTCCATGCATGCACTAAGATGACGCTTTTCCATGTATGCCATTTTCCAGAATACTTCCAGTTATTCTTACTGTAGATTAACCCGTCTATTGTGACCTGTAATCATCTCTGTATGTTACATCTTCTTAAAAATATGTAAACAGGCCAGGCGCGGTGGCTCACGCCTGTAATCCCAGCACTTTGGGAGGCCGAGGTGGGCGGATCAGAAGATCGAGACCATCCTGGCTAACACAGTGAAACCTCGTCTTTATTAAAAAAATACAAAAAAATTAGCCCGGCGTGGTGGCGGGCAACTGTAGTCCCAGCTACTCAGGAGGCTGAGGCAGGAGAATGGTGGGAACCCGGGTGGCGGAGCTTGCAGTGAGCCGAGATCGCGCCACGGCACTCCAGCCTGGGCGGCAGAGCGAGACTCTGTCTCAAAAATAAAAAAAAAAAAGAAGAAGAAGAAAAAATATGTAAATGAAGTAAAACAGAATGCGCTCTTTTATTTCTATTTCTCTATGTCAGTATATTTTTGAGATTGATCCGTTTTGTGATGAGTCATGGTAGCAATTCATTCTCTTTAATTGCTGTGTAGTAGTCCTTTTTATTATTATGTTTGTTCTTTTAACAGCTTTACTGAGCTAAAGTTTACATACCTTTAAATTCACCCTTTTAAATCACTAACTTAAAAGGTTTTGAGTATATTCTCAGAGTTGTACAACTATCATCACTATTTAATTTTAAAACTTTTTCATTGCTCTAAGAAGAAATTCCAAACCCTTTAGCAGTCAGTCCCCATAACTTTGCTCCTCAGCCCCTGGAAACCACTCACCTATTTTCTGTCTCTACGAATTTGTCTATTCCGGACATTTCAAATAAATGAAGTAATACAAGACGTACCACAATTTACCTATTAATTCACCCATTGGTGGCATTCATTTGCTTCCAGTTTGGGGCCATTATGAAAAATGCTATGCAAATTCTTGCCTCTTTGACATCATTTACATTAATTTCTGGGTTACATGAATTGTAAACTTGTACAACTAAAAACTGCTACACATTTTTCCAAATTGGTTGTACAATTCTTCAATATCTCCAGTAATATATGAGAGCCATATATTATAATTGGTGCATATTAAAATTGCACCATAATCTCTTCAATATTTGGTATTGTCAGTACTATTAATATTAACCATTATTGAAGTTGTATAGTAGAATTACATCATAGATTTAATTTACACGTCCTTGATAATTACTGATATTAAACATCAGTAATTTAAATACTGGCTGTTACTTCTTCCTTTGTGAAACATGTACTCAAATACTTGATTATTTTCATTGGATTGTTTATCTTCTCCATATTGAGTTGTAAGAGTTTTTTATATATTCATGACATAAGACTTTAGAACATATATGTATAATCTGTTTTATTTCAATACATGTATTGCCTTTAAATTTTCTTAATGATAAATTTTGAAGAGTAGAAAATTTTGATTTGGATCAAGTTAACTTCATGTTTTCTTCTATAGATAGTACTTTTTTCTGCATCCTGTCTAACAAATCTTGGCCTATACCATTCTAATTTTTTTCTTCTAAATTTTTATGTTTTACCTCCACATTTCAGTATATAATTATTTTTATTATACTATCTCAGAATAATAAAAATGAAGTGAAAAAGCAATGAAAAAGTTTTAAAATTAAATAATGACGATAGTTGCACAACTCTTGAGAATATACTAAAAACCTTTTAACTTAGCGATTTAAAAGAGTGAATTTAATGATAGGTGAACTTTATCTCAATAAAGCTGTTAAAAAGAACAGGCTGTTACAATAACAAAATGGACTACTACACAACAATTAAAGAGAATGAACTGCTGCAATGACTCATCACAAAATGGATCAATCTCAAAGATATACTAGCATAAAGAAATAGAAACAAAAGCCTCTTTTTGTCTTTGGTGTGAGGAAGACGGTGTGGTTTATTTTTTAATTAATATTTAATTGTTTCAGCACCACTTGATCAAAAGACTATCCTTTGCACATTGAATTACTTTGATACCATTGTTGAAAATCAATTTGCCAGAGAGATAGATAGATGATAGATAGATAGATAATAGATGGATGCATAGATAGATAGATAGATAGATAGATAGATAGACAGATATGAGTGTACTTGTGGATCCCCTATTTTGGAGAAATTCATTGAGCTATATGTGTTTATTTATGCCAAAACCCTACTGTCTTGAATGCAACAGCTTTTTATTAAGACTTTTTTCAGATAGTGAAATCCTCCAACTTTGTTCTTTTTCAAAATTTCTTTTGGTTAGTTATTTTCCTTTGCATTTTCAAATGTAAATAATTAAGTCAGCATGCCAATTTTTAAGAAAAAAGATGCCAGAAATTTGGAATTATTTTAAATCTGTGAATCAGTTTTGGGAATGATTGATAGCTTAGCAATATTGAGTCATCTAATCCATGATCATAATAAATCTTTCCATTTAGGTCTCTTTAATTACTATGAACATGGTGCATTAGTCAGTGTTCTCCAAAGAAACAGGACCAGTAGGATACGGATATATATATGTGTGCACATGTCTCTGTGTGTGTGTGTGTGTGTGTGTGTGTGTGTGTGTGTGTAGTTATAAGGAAATGGCTCCTGTGATTATGGAAGGGCTAGGAAGTGCTATGATCTGGATCCCAGGAAAACCTGAAACTGTAGCCCTGGCCCAAGGCCAAAGGCCTGAGACACCAATAATATAAACTCCAGTTTGAGGTCAGGAAACAAAAGTTCCAGCTCAAGTAGCCGAGTAGAAAGAGCGAATTCTCTTTTCCTCTGGCTTTTTGTTGTGCTCAGGCCCTCAGTGAGTTGGATTATGCCCACCCATATTTGGGAGGGCAATCTGCTTTACTCCATCTACTGATTCAAATACTGATATCATCTAGAAACACCTGCACAGATAGACTCAGAAATCATTTTTAACTGAGTCTCTGGGCACCCCATCATCCAGTCAAGTTGACGCATGAAACTAACCATCATGCATGGTTTATGCTTTACAGCACACAGGTCTTCTACGTAATTTGTCAAGTATCTTCCACCTGTTTGATGAGAAGCAACTGACTGGGAGAAAATATTTTGAAACCATATATTCAAAATAGGATTCAATCCTGAATATGTAAAGAACTCTAAAATATATAAGGATGCTTAGGGGGAAATTGCTCTGTAACCTATTTGTGGTCATGGTTACATGAATCTATTTTCAAAAACTCATAGAAAACATACAAAAAATGTGTATTACCATTATTATTTTGAGAAGAATTTTTAAAAAATAAATAATCCATAAAACATCACAATTGTTCCTTTAATAATTATTGACATTATTTCTGGAAACCGGCATACTTTTCAATTTTAGTTGTTATTTATTTTGCCTTTAACTTTCCTGCCTCCACCTGGAATCTTTATTAAACTTCTGTTCAAAGATCTTTTAGTATCGATAGTAGTATGACTCTGTTGGTGACAATTTCTCTCAACTTGTGTTTTTTTGAAATCTTTATATTGCACCTTGGTTTTTCAAGTATATTTTTGCTGGTTACAGAAGTCCAGTCAGCAAAACTTTTTGCTTACTGGTGTCCGTTTATTGTTTAAAGGTGTCCGTTTATTGTTTCCTGACTTTCATAATTCTGTTAGGAAGTCTGTTGTCAGGTTCAGTGTTGCGCTTTTGGAAAGAATTTATCTTTTTTTCCCCCGACTGGTTTTGGGTTTTTTTTGTTGTTGTTGTTCAGATTTGCTCTTGATCTTTCATTTTCAGCAATATGATTTTGATGTGTTTTAAAAACTAATTCCAAAATTCTTTTTGAAATGTAATACAGTTCTTTAATGTGTAGTTGATTACCTTCATCAGTTTTGAAAAAATATGTGTAATTATTTCTTGAAGCATTGTTTCTTGCCATATTCTTTCTCTCCTTTTCTTCTAGAACTCCAAAGTGTATGTAGTAAAATCTTTTACAGTGTCTCTTTATGTATTTCATGATGTTTGTTTTACTCTCTTTTTCATTTTTTTCACTATTTTTCTCTAAGTTTTAGTTTTAATAGGTTCTATTGATTTTCTTTAGCTGTTTGTTTTTAATGCTGAACACATCCAGTGAATGCTTACAAATATTGGATTTTTCAGTGTTAGTTTATGTACTTTTTAAATGCATATCATTTCTCTGGTAAATTTATTAATTTTTGTGCAGTATAATTAAGCTTCTCTTCATGCTGTTCTACATGTTTATAGTAGTAATATTAAAGTTCTTTTTGTTCATTTAATGTATAAATCTTGTAAATATATGGTTTTATTGGCTCTGTTTTTCAACAATATGTGCATTGGGTCACATATTATTGCTTCTTAACATGTCTACCCAATTTTGTCTAAATGCCAGACTGTTCCTAAAATGACAAAAAAGCTGAATTTGATGTGTATTTCCCCAGAGATATCAAGCCTTTTTCTTGTACAGGTAGCCAGAGTGATGGATGGATCACCTTCATCCAATCAAGAAATAAGCATCTCAGAGATGGGTTACAGATTGCATTTGCCTCATTTTCACTCTGGTTTCAAAGATCTTAACGGCACAACTTGTCTGATGTTATTAAACATCCTTCCATCTGCCAGGACTATGACTTTCAAGCACTGTTCAACTGTATGGAACTTCATTGCATGTTTCTATCCAATCCTTAAATGCCTCAGCATTCAGCTAAAGTCCAGTGGGAGAAAATTGGCAGCCCTATATTTAGGCCTTTCCAGGTTCCAAACTGTCACATTAGCCAATGCAGCAATCAAAAGTTCCACTGGCTTATCTTTAGCCCAGCAGACTCTTCCTACTTAGGCAAGCCTGGTCCACAGTCCATGCCCAGATTTGCAAATGTTCCCTGAGGAAAAAAAAACAATAAAATCCATGGAGAGGGAGGCGGTAAGAACTTCTACTCAACTGGGAAAGAATCTTTTCTGTCTAATGTCTTCTGAAATAATGTGACATTTGTAACAATCATTTTCCCACTTTAAACAGTGGGAATTATGGCTTACATAATAATTGGAGTACAAAACTATATAATGGAAACTTAAGACAGTTATTGTAAATATTTCAGAAATGTGACAGCATATCTAAAGATGAGCCATCACATCACCTACCTCTAAAATGAAACTTATTAATAAATTGAGATTGAAGAATATGACTCAGAATAATGCAGAACTTTCTCAATGCAATTACTTCCTTTTTTTTTTTTTTTTTTTTTTTTGAGACGGAGTTTCGCTCTGTCACCCAGCACAATCTCGGCTCACTGCAAGCTCTGCCTCCTGGGTTCACGCCATTCTCCTGCCTCAGCCTCCCGAGTAGCTGGGACTACAGGTGTCTGCCACCACGCCTGGCTAATTTTTTGTATTTTTAGTAGAGATGGGGTTTCACCGTGTTAGCCAGGATGGTCTCTATCTCCTGATCTCGTGATCTGCCTGCCTCGGCCTTCCAAAGTGCTGGGATTGCAGGTGTAAGCTACGGCTCATGGCCATTACTTATTCTTTTGTTTTGTTTTGTTTTGTTTTGTTTCTGCAAACCAAAGAACTTTATTTGGAGTAATAGCTAAGAAAACAGCTTTTCATGGAAACTGAAAAAGAGAGTAGAGGAAATGTAAGAGCTACTCCTTAAGAAATAGCTTTAATAGTTAAAAAACTTTCGTAGAATCTTACTAAAAAGGAGACAACATTAGTTTAACTTTTGACAGAGATAAAAATAACTGAACGAGAATCTGGCCTAGTAACCAGACCTCAGATTAGTATACTTTCTAGTTATAGATGTAAAACTTCAAAGTACATATATTCAGTACGAGTCAAAAAAATATAAAATAGTGCTAGACCATCCTTTACTTTTTCATGTCCTTGAAAATGAGAAGAGTAATATACTTAAGTAATTCCTTCTTAAGAACGTCCCTTAAACTGTAACAACTTCATAGCACCTTGACTTAGTGTACTTATTCTTTAAAACAGCAGTCCCCAACCTTTGGGCACCAGGGACTGGTTTCATGGAAGACAACTTTTCCAAGGATGAGGGTGGTGGTTTGGGGATGAAATTGTTCCACCTCAGATCATCAGGCATTAGTTAGATTCTCATAAAAATATGCACAACCTAGATTCCTCACATGCGCAGTTGACAACAGGGTTCACACTCCTATGAGAATGTAATGCCACTGATCTGACAGGAGACAAAACTCAGGCAGTAATGCTGGTTCACCTGCTGCTCAACTTCTGCTGTGCAGTCCAGTTTCTAACAGGCCACAGACCTGTACCAGTCCGCGACGCAGCATGTGGGGACCGCTGCTTTAAAAGTCATAAAGATGATAAATTCAGAAATAATTTAAGCAGCCTACTCTCAAATAAATATTTGTAAAATACTGAAATGTCTAGAAGCCAAGTGGTCAAGAAATGAGAAGTACATCATATTATATGTTCCTTTTGTCACTAATTTAAATCATTCTTTCATTTATAGTTCAGGGTCCTTTAATTGTCTGCCTAGTCTATACATATAAGTTATAAAGTACCTACTATGATCTACATGAAAGGAAAGTATTACAAAGAACAGAGCCAATGAAATCCCCAAATTAGAAATAATCCTTCCTTAGGTAGATTTGGTAAAATAAAATAAAATAGCCACTGTTTAGCTTATGTTGCCAAGTCAATTGATTAGAAACTATAGTTTTTTGTTTGTTTGTTTGTTTTTGAAAATAGTGTCTCACTTTGTCACTCAGGCTGGAGTGCAATGGTGCAATCTGGGCTCACTGCAATCTCAGCCTCCCAGGTTCAAGTGATTCCCCTGCCTTAGCCTTCCAAGTAGCTGGGATTACAGATGCCCACCACCACGCCCAGCTACTTTTGTTTCTGTATTTTTATTAGAGACGGGGTTTCACCATGTTGGCAAGGCTGGTCCTGAACTCCTAACCTCAAGTGACCACCCACCTCAGCCTCCCAAAGTGCTGGGACTACAGGCATGAGCCACTGCGCCCAACCTAGAGACTATAGTTCTTAAATGTTTCTCTGGTAGACTCACAAATAATTAGCTCTGTCTTGTTTTCCTTCCTCTTTCTTTCTTCTCTTTCTCTTCCTTCTTTTTCTTCTTTAAATATTAACCTTTGAAATGATTGCAGTTAACAACAATATATTGTATTCTTGAGAAATGCTGAGAGTAGATTTTAAGTGTTCTCATCACAAAAATGATAACTACATGAGGTAAAGTATGTTAATTAGCTTGATTTAGCCATTCCACAATGTATATACATTTCAAATTACCATGTTGTATACACTAAAAATATACAATTTTATGTCAATTTAAAAAAATAAAAAATTTAAAAACCTAATGAAGTAACAGAACGAAGCAAATAGTATCCTCTCCTGATTTAACTCAGAGGCTTTACTTTAGCATTTCTTCATTATTGGATCAAATCAAAGTTCACAGTAGCTGTTCAATAAATATTTCTTGAATAAGTGAATGGATCAAATTCAGGGAATATGGGAATAATGGAGTGAGTTAAAATATGTATCACTTTAAGATTTGGAACCTCTGGGGAAATTATTTTTTATTTCTGATCACATAATACCCTCAAGTTATTTTATTCCTTCATTTTTTTTATTTGGACAGAATAGAATATTTTTCATCCATGCTACTTAAACATTCTTTTGGGTCCTTGCTGTCTTTTGCTATAACCTGAATATCAATTGTTCTTTAATATTTTATCTTTAGTGTTTGGCTAGGTTATATTTCATGGCATGTAATAACATTTGTAATGCTATTCATAGTAGATAGATTCAATTTGCCCTCCCAATGGCTTTATACTTGAATAAGCACCTGTGCTTTTTCTACTGAGCCTATGAAAAGTTTCTCATCAAAATATATACTTTGTTGGTAAGCATATCCTGTTATTTGGTATTTTATTTGACATTAAATATATGAACTAGTATAAAAGTACAAAAATGTGAAAGAAAGAAACAATAATTGAAATTTAGCATAATTAATGTTCTATTTTTCAAAAGAACCATTAAGAAAATGAGTTGGCAAGCCATAGAGTTGGAAAAATTATTTCCAATCCATATATCAGATAAAGGACTCATAATCAGACTAGATAAAGAATTGTACATAAGAAACACAAGCAAAAATCAATAAAAATGGTCAAAATTCAAAACAGATGTATGAAAAAGAATGACAAAATATCTAAAAAGCACATAAAAATGTGCCCAACATTATTAGTTGTCAAGGAAGCATAAAATCAAAATAGTTGACTACTATACATTCCTAAAATGGCTAAAATTTTTAAAGACTGACAAAACCATAGGTTACCATGAATATACAGCAACTGGAGCTTTTCTAATTAGTAGTGGTTGAGTAACATAATAAAAATAAACAAGAAAATTAATAATTTCTTATAACAATGCATATTTACTTCTGTGATCTAGTGATTCCTCTTTTATGTAGAGTGCAAGATAAATTAAAATATATGCACATAAAATGTTCAGACAAAACTATTTACAATAGCTAAATTCATCCTAGCCAAAACTCAGAATACTTAAGAACATAAAATGGATAAACAAACAATTATAATATGGAACACTCCTCACCACTAGTGAATGCATTTCAAAATTATTATGGTTAAAGAAACCAGACACAAAAGATTAGATATCATATGATTCTACTTATATGACGGTCTAGAACAAGTGAAACTAAGCTATAGTGATAAAAGTCCAAATTTGCCTCAGGATGTAGGGGTGGGGATTGACTAAGAAGGGGTGCAATGGAACTTTATGGAGTGACGAAAATTTTCTATGTAATAGTGTTGTGGGTTACACATGTGTAAGAACTTGTCAAAGTTGATTAAACTATAAACATAAGGTATACATATTTCACTGTAAATTTCATTATATAATGCCAATTTATAATATATATCTCAATTTATAATACATAACTAGAAATATAGAACAAATTCGGAAGAAACTGTTGTTGGATTTTGGAGGTGGAGCAAGACGACTGAATAGAATCCTCCACTGATTGTTCTCCCTATAGGAACACCAAATTCTACAATTATCTACAGAAAAAAAAAAGCACCTTCATAAAAAACAGAAATCAGGTAATTGATGCCAATACCTGATTTTAACTCTATATCACTGAAAGATGCACCGAAGAAGGTAGGAAAGACAGTCTTGAACTGGCAACGTCAGCCCTCCCCCACCCCCTAGCAGAAGACACTGGGCAAAAAGAGAGAATCTGTGTGCCTGTGGGAGGGAGAGCATAGTGGTTCTGTATGCCTGTGGGAGGGAGAGCATAGTGGTTCTGTATGCCTGTGGGAGGGAGAGCACAGTGGTTCTGTATGCCTGTGGGAGGGAGAGCATAGTGATTGTGGGACTTTGCACTGGAACTCAGGGTTGCCAACACCAGGCAGAAATCAGCAAACACTCATGAAGGGAGTATTCAGACAAGCCCTAGCCAGAGCAGAATCACCCATCCCAGCAGTCAGAACTTGAGGTTCAGTGAGCTTTCCCATGGCTGCCTAAAAAGTGCTCTGGGGTCCTAAATAAACTTGAAAGACTGTCTAGGACATAGGGAATGCAACTCTTAGACAAGTCCTAGGGCTCTGCTGGGCTCAAAGCCAGTGGCTCTGGGGGGCATATTACCTAGTGAGATACCAGCCTGAGCAGCTAAGGGAGTATTTGCACCACCCCTACGCCAAACCCAGGCAGTGCAGCTCACAGTTCCAAAAAACACCTTTTAATTCAACTTGAGGAGAGGAGGGGGAAAAATAAAGAGGATTTTGTTGTGCAACTTGGATATCAGCTCAGCCACAGTATGATAGGGCATGGAGTACAGCCGGGAGGCCCCCCTTCCAGGCCCTAGCCCCCATTTGACATTTCTAGACACAACTTGGGCCAGAAGGGAACACATTGCCTTGAAGGGAAGGACCCAGTCCTGGCAGAATTCACCATCTGCTGACTAAAGAGCCCTTAAGCACTGAATAACAGCAGCAGTAACCAGGTAATACAAACCATGAAACCATGAGCCTTGAGTGAGACTCTGAGACACACTGGATTCAGGTGTGACCCAGCATATACACAGCTGTAGTGGCAATGAGAGATATCCCTTCTGTATGAGAAATATAGAGTGAAGAGTGAAGGGGACTTTGTCTTGCTGCTTAGGTATCAGCTCAGCCACAGTGGGGAAGTGAGCTCTTGGGTTCCCTGATTCCCAATTTTTGCTCTTGGACAGCATTTCTGTATGCACCCTGGGACAGAAGGGAGCCCACTGCCCTATGAAATGAGTCACAGGCCTGGGAGAATTCACCATAAGCTGACTGAGGAAACCTTGTGCCTTAAGTAAATACCTGTGGTACTCTGGCAGTACTCCCCACGGGCCTGTGGTGGTGGTGAACATGGGGAGAAACTCCTCTGCCTGGAGAAAAGGGAAGATAGATTGGGAAGGACTTTGTCTTGTGATTTTGGTGCCAGCTTAGCCACAGTAGAATAGAACACCAAGTAGATTTCTAAGGTTTCTGACTCCAGCTCTAGCTCCAAGATAGCATCTCTGAACAAACCCAGGACGAGGGGGTGCTCACCATGCTAAAGGGAAGGACACAAGACTGGCTGATGTTGCCACCTGCTGATTGTAGAGCCCTAGGTCATTAGGCAAACATAGGCGGTGGCCAAGTGGTGGTTACAATGGGCTTTGGGCGAGACTCAATGCTGACCTGGGTGCAGGTCTGACCCACTGCAGTCCTAGTAGTGGTGGCCAAAGGTGTGCATGTGTTACCCCTCCCATAGTTCCAGACAACTCAGCACAGAGAGAGAGGGAGATTCAATTTGTTTGGGAGAAAGTAAAGGAAGAGAACAGGAGTCTCTGCCTGTAACCCAGAGCATTCTAATGACTCTTATCCAAGATTACCAGTGCAGTATGTCTACAAGTATGCAAGAACTACAGCATTACTTAGCTCTGGGTACATCCTAATTTGATACAGCTTCAGTGACCAAAGCTTAGATCACAACACCCAAGTCCTTTGAATACCTGGAAAACCTTCCCAAGAAGGATGGATACAAAAAAGCCCAGACTGTGATGACTACAATAAATACCTAACTCTTCAAAGACCAGACACCAGCAAACATCCACAAGCATGAAGAACATCCAGGAAAACATGAATTCACTAAATGAACTAAATAAGGTACCAAGAACAAATCTCAGAGACACAGAGATAGTTGACCTTTTACACAGAATTTAAAATAGCTATTTTGAGGAAACTCAAAGAAATTCAACACAATGCAGAGAAAGAATTCAAAATCCTACCAGATAAATTTAACAGAGATTAAAATATTTAAACACAATCAAGAAGAAATTCTGGAGTTGAAAATGCAATTGACATACTGAAGAATGCATCAGAGTTGTTTTGTTTTGTTTTTGAGACAGAGTCTCATTCACTCTATAGCTCAGGCTGGAGTCCAGTGGCATGATCTTGGCTCACTGCAGCCTCCATCTCCCAGGTTCAAGTGATTCTCCTACCTCAGCCTCCTGAGTCACTGGAATTAGAGGCATGAGTCTCTGCACCAGGCTCATCAGAGTCTTCTAACAGCAGAATTGATCATACGGAAGAAAGAATTAGTGAGTGACAGGCTATTTGAAAATATACATTCAGAAGAGACAAAATGAAAAAGATTTTTAAAAAATGAAACACACCTACAAGATCTAAAAAATATACTTAAAAGGGAAAAACTAAGTGTTATTGGCCTTAAAGAGGAAGTAGAGAAAGGGATAATAAAAAGTTTATTCAAGGGAATAATAACAGAGGAATTTCCAAATTTAGAGAAAGATACAAATATCCAAGGAAAAGAAGGTTATAGAACACCACTGTGACTTAACCAAAAGAAGACTATTGCAAAGTGTTTAATAATCAAACTCCAAAATGTCAAGGATAAAGAAAGGATTCTGAAGGCAACAAGAGAAAAGAAAAATAATAATATACAATTGAGCTCCAATATGCCTGGCAGAAGACTTTTTGGTGGAAATCTTACGAGCCAGGAGAGAGTGGCATGGCATATTTAAAGTGATGAAAAGAAAAATATTTTATCCAAAATAGCATATTTTGTGAAAATACATTTCAATTGTGAAGGAGAAATACTTTCCCAGACAAACAAAAGCTGAAGAATTTCAACAATACCAGACCTGTCCTACAAGATACGCTAAAAGAAGTACTTCAATCAGTAGGAAAAGGATGTTAATGTCCCATGAGAAATCCTCTTAAGGTATGAAACTCACTGGTAATCATAAGTACACAGGAAAACACAAAACATAATAACACTATAACTCTAGTGTGTAAACTACTATTAAGTAGAAAGTATAAAACATGAACCAATCAGAATTAATAACTACAATAACTTTTCTAGATGTAGACAATAAGATGTAAATAGGAAGAACAAAAAGTTTAAAAGTGTGGAAACAAAGTTAAAGTGTAGAGTTTATTAGATTTTAATTTGCTTGTTTGTTTGTGTGTTTATGTAAGCAGTGTTAAGTTTGTTATCAGCTGAAAATAATGGGTTATAGAAAACTATTTGCAAGCCTTATGGCAACCTGAAATCAAAAAACACACAATGGATACACAACAAACAAAAAGTAAGAAATTAAATCATACCACCAGAGTAAAACACCTTCATTAAAAGGAAGGCAGAAAGAAAGGAAAGAAGAAAGAGAAGACCACAAAACCACTAGTAAACAAATGAGAAAATGGCAGAAGTTAGTCCTTACTTAATGATAATTATGTTTATTGTAAGTAAACTAAATTTTTCAATAAAAAGACAAGGAGTGGCTCAATAGATATAAAAAAACAAGAACTCTATAATCTGCTACCTACATGAAGTACACTTTACTTATAAAGACACATATACACTGAAAATAAAGAGATGGAAAAAAAATATTCCATGCCAGTGAAAACCAAAAAAGACCAGGATTAGGTATACTTATATCAGACAAAATAGATTTCAAGATAAAACTATAAGAAGAGACAAAGAAGGTCATTATATAATGATAAAGGTGTTGATTCTTCAAGAGGATATAAAAATTATAAATATGCATGCATTCAACACTAGAAGACCAAGATATATGAAGTAAATATTATTAGAGATGGACCAAAATACAATAATAGCTAGAGAGTCCAACTCCCCACTTTTAGCATTGGACTGATTTTCCAAACAGAAAATCAACAAAGAAACAACAGACTTAATCTGCATTATAGACCAAACATACCTGATATACATTTAAGAAACATTTCATCCAGTGGCTTTAGAATACACATTATTTTCCTCAGCACATGGATCATTCTCAAGAATAGACCATATGTTAGGCCACAAAGAAAGTATTAAAACGTTTAAAAAATACTATCAAATATCTTCTCTGCCCACAATATAATAAAGTTAGAAATCAATAACCTGAGAGAATTTGAAAACTATACAAACACATAGAAAGTAAGGAATATGCTCCAGAATGACCAGTGGATCAATGAATAAATAAAGAAGGAAATTGAAAAATTTCTTGAAACAAATTACAATGAAAACACAATATACCAAAACCTACTGGATACATCAAAAGTGGCACTAAGAAGGAATTTTATAGCTCTAAGTGCCTATATCAAAAAAGAATAAAAATTTCAAATAAACAACCCAATGATACATCTTAAAAACAGAAAAGCAAGACCAAACCAAACCCAAAGTTAGTCAAAGAAAAGAAATAACAAATGTCAGAGCAGAATCAATGAAATAGAAACAAAGAAAACAATACAAAAAAATCAAAAAAATTAAAAGTTGGGTTTTTTTTTAAAAGATAAAATTGACAAACCTTTAGCCAGAGTAACTAAGAAAAAAAGAGTGGAGATCCAAATGAATAAAATCAGAGATGGAAAAGGAGACATTACAACTAACACCATAGAAATTCTAAGATCATTAGAGGCTACGATGAGCAACTACATGTCAATCAATTGCAAAACCTGGAAGAAATGGATAAATACCTGACACATACAAACTACCAAAAGTGAACCATGAAGAAATCCAAAACATGAACAGACCAATAGCAAGTAACAAGATCAAAGCCATAATAAAAAGCCTCCAAGAAAAGCCCAGGACCCAATGGCTTCACTGCTGAATTCTACCAAACATTTAAAGAAGAGTTAATACCAATTCTACTCAAACTATTCCAAAAAATAAAGGCAGAGGGAACACTTCCAAACTCATTCTATGGGGCCAGTATTACCCTGATACCAAAACCAGACAAAGACACATCAAAAAGGAAAACTACAGGCCAATATCTCTGATAAACATTGACGCAAAAATCCTCAACAAAATATTAGCAATTTATATCAACAACACATTAATAATATCATTCATCACGACTAAGTGAGATTTATCCCAGAGATGCAAGGATTTTTCAATGTATGCAAATCACTCAATGTGACACATCATGTTAGCAGAATGAAGGATAAAAACCATTTGATCATTTCAATTGATGCTGAAAAATCATTTGATAAAATTCAACATCCCTTCATGATAAAAACCCTCAAAAAGCTGGGTTTAGAGAGAACAAAATTATATATCAACATAATAAAAGCCATATATGACAGACCTACAGCTAATATTATGCTGAATGGTGAGAAACTGAAAGCCTTTCCTCTAAGATTTGGAATACAATTAGGTTGTTCACTTTCATTGCTGTTATTCAACATAGTACTAGAAGTCCTACCTAGAGAAATCAGACAAGAGAAAGAAATAAAGAGCATCAAAATTGAAATAAAAAAGTCACATTATCCTTATTTACAGAAAACATTATCTTATATTTGAAAAAAATGGTTCAAACTGATAACAAATTCAGTAAAATTACAGGAAACAAAATAAACATACAAAAATCAGTAGCATTTCTATAACCAGAGAGCAAACAATTGGAACAAGACATCAGGAAAATAATCCCATTTACAATAGCTACAAATAAAATAAAATACTTAGGAATTAATTTAACCGAAGAAGTGAAATATCTCTGTAATGAAAATATTTACACACTGATGAAAGAAATTGAAAGGGACAAGAAAAAATTGAAAGATATTCCATGTTCATGGATTGGAAGTATCAATTATGTCAAAATATTCATACTACCCAAAGCAATCTACAGATTCAATGCAATCTCTATCAAAATATCAATTACATTTTTCATAAAAATAGAAAAAAACAATTCTGAAACTTATATGGAACCACAAAACATTCAGTACAGTCAAGATATCCTGAGCAAAAGAAAAAAGTACTGGAGAAATGACATTATATGACTTCAAATTCTGCTACAGAGGTATAGTAGTAACCAAACAGCATGGTACTGACACTAAAATGGACACATAGACCAATGGAACAGAATAAAGGACCCAGAAACATAACAATACATTTACAGTGAACTCATTTTCAACAAAAGTGCCAAGAACATACATTGGGGAAGGACAGTGTCTTCAATAAATGGTATTGGGAAACCTGAGTCTCCATATGCAGAATGAAATTCGACCCCTATCTTTGGCCATATGCAAAAATCAAATAAAAATGCATTAAAGAGTTAATTAAGTCTAAGACTTAAAACTATGAAACTACTACAAGAAAATATTGGGGAAAATCTCCAGGATATTGAACTGGGCAAAGACTTCTTGAGTAATATCCCACAAGCACAGGTAACCAAAGCAAATATTGACAAATGGGATCACATCAAATTAAAAAGCTTCTGCACAGTGAAGGAAACAATCAACAATGTGAAGAGACAACCCACAGAGTTGGAGAAAACATTTACAAACTATCCATTTGACAAGGGTTCAATAATGAGAATATATAAGGACCTAAAACAAATCTATGGGGAAAATATAATAATTTAATTTTAAACTGTGCAAAAGATATGAATGGACATTTCTCAAAAGAAGACATTCAATGGCAAAGAGATATACAAAAAGGTTCTCAACACCAGTGATCATCAGAGAAATGCAAATCAAAAGTACAATGAGATATCACTTCCCAGTTGAAATGGCTTTTATTCAAAAGGCAGACAATAACGAATGCTGCAGAGGATGGATGTTTAGAAAAGGGAACCGTCGTACACTCTTGCTAGAGATAGAAATTAGTGCAATCACCATGGAGAACAGTTTAGCAGTTCCTCAAAAAACTAAAATTGAGCTATCATATGATCCTGCAATTCTACTCCTAGGTATATATCCAAAAGAAAAAAAAATGGTATATTGAATAAATATCTACAGTCTCATGTTTATTGTGGCACTATTCACAATAGCCAAGATTTGGAAGCAAACTAAGTGTCCATCAACAGATAAATGGTTAAATAAAATGCGGTACATATACACAATGGAGTACTATTCACCCATAAGAAAAATGATATCCTGTCATTTGCAACAACATGGGTGGAACTGGAGATCATTGTGTTAAGTGAAATAAGCCAGGCAAAAGAGTGAAGGAGAAACAGCTACATCTTACATGGGCAGAGCAGGAGGAAGAGAGGGCGGGGAATGTGCTACACACTTTTAAACAAGCAGATCTGAGCACTCACAAGAGCAGCAATGGGGTGGGGGGGATCTGCCCCCATGACACAGTCGCCTCCCACCAGGCCCCACCTCCAACACTGGGTATTATCATTCAACATGAGATTTGGATGGGGACACAAATCTAAACCATATCACTTACCAATCCACCAGTTTGTGTTATTTCTAGTATGTGATATTATCAATAGAGCAGCTTTAAATATTGGCATACAGGTTTTACATGAACATGTGTCCTCATTGCTCTCGGTTAAGTACCTAGGAGAGGATTTCTGGGTAGGATGGTAATGTATAAGTTTATAAGAGAGGCTCTGTCAAACCGATTTGCAATATGGATGTAACATTTTGCATTCCCACCAGCAATATCTGAGAGTACTGTTATTCTTCATCTTCAACAGAATTTATTAGTGTCAGTTTTTATTTATTTGATCCATGCTAATAGGTGCGTGGTACTATCTATTGGAGTTTTAATTTCCATTTCCTTAATGACTTATGACATTTCTGTTCTTATTTACTAGTTGTATGTCTTCTTCGGTAAAATACTGTTACAAACATTCACCCTTAAATTGGATTGTTTGTTTTCTTTGTAATGAGATTTGAAAGTTCTTTACATAACTTGGTTATCAGTCCTTTATCAACTCTGTACTTTGCAAATATTTTCTACCTGTCTGTGTCTTGTCATTTCTTTTTCTTTGGAAAAAGTGGTGTATTTTGAAAACCAGAATTTTTAAAATTTGATGACTTCTATTGTATTAGATTTTTTCTTTTATGAATTATGCTTTTTGTGGCCTAAGAAACTAAAATTTATGAATATTTATATTTTCTGGAAGTTTTACAGTTTTAGGTTTTAAATTTATGCCTATGATTCATTTCAATTTAGTTTCAAATTTAGTTCAAGGTATAACCTGAAGTTCTTTTTTGCATGTGGATATCTAATTGTCTCAGTGCCATTTGTGGAAAATGATGTTGTTGGTGGTTGCATTTCTAACTTTCTCTCTCATATTCAATCTATCAATGTGTTTGTCCTTTTACTAATACTACATTTTCTTGATTACAATAAATTTATGTTAATCTTGAATCAAGTAGTTTAAAAAATACATGTATTTTGAGTATTAACTCTTCTATAGTGTAGTATCTTTAATTTCTAAATATACCTTATGGTCTTTCCATGACACTTCTCTTCTCAATTAGTTTACCTGTTAAATATTTAATCTACAATTTGAAATACTACCATGCTATCAAATATTAGAAAATTCTATTCTGCATTCCTCATTTGACCTTTTACAATAAAATATATGCCTGAGATCAGTACATCATTAACATTATCGAATAAGACCTCCCATTTTTCTCTAACCTGAAAATATTTAACTATATGATTCAATTTACTCAATCTGAATAGTAAGTTATATAAAATATTTATGTCAGAGTATTTTCAAAGGGGATTCGAAGTTCATTACAAAGGGGACGATATGATTATAATAAAGCTAATAAATGAGATGTGCCTAAGTTTTTCCAAGGCTTCTTTTCCCTGGAGGTAAAAATAGGTTAATGGTAGTAGCTATAATCCTGTCAAAAAGGGTTTCTAACCCTACTTACTCATATAATAATTTCTAGTCACATTCAAAGTCACTCTCTGTCATCTCTGGAAATTTTTATGCAGTTGCTCACATGTAATTAACAACTAGAATATCAGCCAAAGTTATCCTGCATTGCTTACCATATTTTCAATTTCTATTCTGATACTTAGTCTATGCCAATCTCCACTGCTCTCAAAATCACCTGACAAAATCTTATTATTGTATCTTTGGCATGTATTCAATTTAAAAGTCATAAACTCCAATAAGAATTGTATGGTAAAAACAGAAGTCTATTATATGAGTCAAATGTATGGTTGGCCAAACATTTTTAAATCTTTATCCTTTCTTGGATTAGGAAACACAATCAGCACCTGATTCTCTCTACAATTTCCCCTTGATTCAGATTTTTTATGATCTGTCATCTGGACACTTAGCAAACCTCTTACCTTATTTCCAAATCACCTGTCTGTTTTCCTTCTAGTTTTTCCCATTGTCAAAATGAAAATCTCCTGCAAAAATGGTTCTTATTATATCAATTATTTCATAATTGTTATATTTCTCTGTAGACATGGCAGATCAAACAAATGTTTTTAATATATCACTCCCATGAATTCTATAAAAGTATAATAAATGGATTTAAAATAATGGTTTAATTGACTCAAATGTATTCAGTGATGAATTCTACCATATGTTTAAGTAAGAAATTATACCAATTCTTTACAATCTCTTCCAGAAGATAGACACAGGGGAAGTACTTCCCAATTCATTCTATGAGTTCAGTATTGCCCTAATACCAAAACCAAAGAAAGGTATTACAAAAAAAGAAAACTAGGGAACAATGTCTCTCATGAACACAGATAAAAAATCCTCAACAAAATATTAGAAAACTGAATTCAGCAATGCATTAAGAGAATTATATACCACAACCAATTGGTATTTGTCCCAGCAATGCAAGACTGGTTCAAGGTTCAAAAAGAAAGTAATGTAACATATCACATCAACAAGCTAAAGAAGAAAAGGCACATGTTCCTATCAATAGATACAGGACAAGCATTTGATACAACCCAGCAGCCATTTATGATAAAAACTCTCAGAAAAGTAGAAATAGAGGGGAACTTTCTCAACTTTATGAAGAATATCTATTGAAAACCTCAGCAAATATCCGACTTAATGATGAAAAACTGAAAGCTTTTCTATTAAGACCAGGAAAATATAAGAATGTCCTCTTACCACTCCTTTTCAACATTGTCATGGAAGCTCTAGCTAGTACAATAAGATAAGAAAATAAAATATATCATATATAGATTGAGAAGAAAATAATTAAATTATCATTGTTCTCAGATGGCATAACTGTCTATGTAGAAAATCTGAAAGAACTGGCCAAAAAGAAAAGAAAACTAGTAAGTTTTTTATAGCAAAAAACTGGAACTAGTAAGCAATTATAGCAAAGTTTCAGGATACAAAGTTAATATACAAAAGTCAATCACTTTCCTAACTACCAGTAATGAACAAATGGAATGGAATTTGAAATGGAAAATATTTAGTTATAAATCTAACAAAATATATACAAGATCTAAATATCTATATGAAGAAAACTATGAAACTCTCATGAAAAAAATTAAATAGAAACTAAAAAAATGGAGAGACATTCTAGTTCATAAATAGGAAGATTCAATACTGTCAACATGTTAGTCTTTCCCAATTTCATTTATAAGTTCCATGGAATCCCAATCAAAATTCTAGCTAATTGTTTTGTGGATATTGACAAACTAATAATGTTTACATTGAGAGACTAAAGACCCAGAATAGCCAACATAATATTGAAGGAAATCGAAGTCAGAGGACTGACACTACTCACCTTCAGACTTACTTTAAAGCTACTAATCAATACACTGTATTGTTGATACAAAATAAAATAAAACAGACAAATAGGCCAATGAAATAGAACAGAGAGTCCAGAAATAGACCCACTTAAATATAGTCAAATGACTTTTTTTAAAAGGCAGAAACACTACAATGGAGAAAATATAATTGTTTAAACAAGTTGTGTTGATATGGTTTGGCTGTGTCTTCACCCAGATCTCATCTTAAATTGAACTCCCACAATCCCCACGTGTTGTAGAAGGGACCCAGTGGGAGGAAACTGAATCAAGGGAGTGGGTCTTTACTGTGCTATTCTCATGATAGTGAAAAAGTCTCACCAGATCTGATGGTTTTATAAAGGGGAGTTTCCCTCCACAAGATCTCTTCTCTTGTCTGCCACCATGTGAGACGTGCCTTTCACCTTCTGCCATGATTGTGAGACCTCCCCAGCCACGTGGAACTGAGAGTCCATTAAACCTCTTTCTTTTGTAAATTGCCCAGTCTCAGGCATGTCTTTATCAGCAGTGTGAAAACGAACTAATGCAGTAAATTGGTACCAGTAGAGTGGGGTGCTGCTGAAAAGACACATGAAAATGTGGAAGCAACTTTGGAATGGGGTAACAGATAGAAGTTGGAAGAGTTTGGAGGGCTCAGAAGAAGACAGGAAAATGTGGGAAGATTTGGAACTCCCTAGACTCATTGAATGGATTTGACACAAATGCTGATAATTATACGGACAATGAAATCCAGGCTCAGGTGGTCTCAGATGGAGATGAGTAACTTGTTGGGAACTTAATCAAAGATACTGTTGTTATGTTTTAGCAAAGAGACTAGCAGCATTTTGCCCCTGCCCTAGAGATTTGTGGAACTTTGAGCTTAAGAGAGATGATTTATGGTATCTGGCAGAAGAAATTTCTAAGCAGCAAAGCATTCAAGTTATGACCTGGATGCTATTAAAGGCATTCAGTTTTAAAAGGGAAACAGAGCATAAAAGTTTGTAAAATTTGCAGCCTGACAATGGAACCTCAGCCTATATTTCAGAAAATGTATGGAAATACCTGGATGCCCAGGCAGAAGTTTGCTG
Source organism: Pongo abelii (assembly GCF_028885655.2). Taxonomy (NCBI): domain Eukaryota; kingdom Metazoa; phylum Chordata; class Mammalia; order Primates; family Hominidae; genus Pongo; species Pongo abelii. The sequence goes on from NC_071990.2 coordinate 143,378,426, forward strand.
CAGAGGCAGGGCCCTCATGGAGAACCTCTGCTAGGGGCAGTGCGGAAGGGAGATGTGGGGTCAGAGTCCCCACACAGATTCTCTACTGGGGCACTGCCTAGTATGAGCTGTGAGAAGAGGACCACCGTACTCCTGACCCCAGAATGGTAGATCCACCGACAGCTTGCCACGTGTGCCCGGAAAAGCTGCAGACACTCAACACCAGCTTGTGAAGGCAGCCAGGAGGGGGGTTATACCCTGCAAAGCCACAGGGGCAGAGCTGCCCGAGGTCGTGTAAGTCCACCTCTTGTATCAGTGTGACTTGGATATGAGACATGGAGTCAAAGGAGATCATTTTTGGAGTTTTAAGATTTTACTGCTCCACTGGATTTTGGACGTGCTTGGGGCCTGTAGCCCCTTTGTTTTGGCCAATTTTTCCAATTTAGAATGGTTGTATTTACCCAATGCCTGTACACCCATTGTATCTAGGAAGTAACTAACCTGCTTTTGATTTTGCAGGCTCATAGGTGGAAGGGACTTGCCTTGTCTCAGACGAGACTCTGGACTGCGGACTTTTGAGTTAATGCTGAACTGAGTAAAGATTTTGGGGAACTGTTAGGAAGGCATGATTGGTTTTGAAATGTGAGAACATGAGATTTAGGAAGGGCCAGGGGTGGAATGATATGGTTTGGCTGTGTCCTCCCTCAAATTTCATCTTGAATTTCTATGTGTTGTGGGAGGGACCCAGTGGGAGGTCATTGAATCATGGGCGTGGGTCTTTCCCATGCTGTTCTCATGATAGTGAATGAGTCTCATGAAATCTGATGGTTTCATAAGGGGGAGTTTTCCTGCATAAGCTCTCTTTTTGCCTGCTGACATCCATGTAAGATGTGACTTGCTCCTTCTTGCCTTCTGCCATGATTGTGAGGCCTCGCCAACCAATCTGAAACTGTAAGTCCATTAAACCTCTTTCTTCTGTAAATTTCCCAGTCTCAGGTATGTCTTTATCAGCAGCATGAAAACAGATCAATGCAACCATCTGCATGCAAAAATTAATAAATCTAGGTGCAGGTCTTTTATCTTTCATAAAAATTAACTCAAAATGGATTATTTACCTAAATGTAAAGTGCAAAACTGTAAATCTCCTAGAATATAATATACAGGATAAACAAAAATCTAGTTGACCTTTGGTATAAAACTTTTTTTCCACACAGAAATCACCATATGAGTGTTTATTACAGCTTTATTCATAACTGCCAAAACTTGGAAGTAATCAAGATGTCCCTCAGTAGTTTAATGGATTTCTAAAAACCTGTGGTACATCCAGACAATAGAAGATTATTCAGTATTAAAAAGATACGAGCAGCTGGGCGTGGTGGCTCACGCCTGTAATCCCAGCACTTTGGCACTTTGGGAGGCCAAGGGGGGGCAGATCACCTGAGGTCAAGAGTTCGAGATCAGCCTGGCCAACATGATGAAACCCCATCTCTACTAAAAATACAAACATTAGCTGAGTGTTGTGGCAGGCGCCTGTAATCCCAGCTACTCAGAAGGCTGAGGCAGAAGAATCACTTGAACCCGGGAGGCAGAGGTTGCAGTGAGCTGAGATTGCGCCATTGCACTCCAGCCTGGGGACAAGAGCGAGACTTCATCTCAAAAAAAAAAAAAAAAAAAAAAAGATATGAGCAATCAAGCCATGAAGAGACATGAGAGAAACTTGAATAAATATTACTAAGTGAAAGAAGCTGATCTGAAAAGATGACATACTGCATAATTCCAACTATATGACATTCTAGAAAAGGCAAAACTATAGAGATAATTTAAAAAGCAATGATTTCCAGCAGTTAGAGAGAAGGGGAAGATAAGTGAGTGGAGCACAGGATTTGGGGGCAGTGAAAGTATTCTGTATGATATTGTAATGATATATACATGTCATTATACATTTGTCAAAACATGTAGAATGTACATCAAGCATGAAACTTAATATGAACTATGGACTTCAGATAATTAAGATTTGTCAATGTTGGTTCATCAACTGTAAAAAATGTACCACTGTAATGTGAGATGTTGGTTGTAGGGGAAGCTTGCATATATGGGTACAGCCGGTATATAGAGAATCTGTGTACCTTCTAATCAATTATTCTGTGACCATATAGCTGCTTTGAAAGTAAAGTCTATCTTTAAACATAAGATTTAAATTGGCTAACTCTTCACGGTAAAGAGAACAGGAAAGAAAAAAGCAGCAACACAATTCTGAAAACTGAAAAATAGAGAGACAGTGGCTATTGATGTAGCTAACTAGAGAAAGTGGATTTCATTCAAGTAGCAGCAAGAACAAAAATAGAGTTTGGCAAACTCACAATATGATTAAAATAATTTACTTTTCACCAGAAGGTTTGGAAGATAAATTTGAGAACAACTACTCATGGGCAAAACTAAAACAAAAGAGGTAAGATAAAATACAAAATAATACTAGTCTATGGGGTAGAATACCTTAAAAGACAATTTCAAAGAAGAGAGGAAAAGGAACTTGGTCAATTTGTGAATAAAATTTCAAAGACTAATATCCTAAATTGAAGGACATTTTCTTTTTATATTTTTTATTTTTATGGGTATATAATAGCTGTATATAGTTCTGGGGTACATGAGATGTTTTAATATAAGCATGCAACGTGAAATAGGCACATCATTAGAATGGGATATCCATCCCCCTCAAGCATTTATGTATTGAGTTTCAAGCAATTCAATTACACTCTTTAAGTTATGTTAAAATGTACAGTTATTATTGACTATACTCACCCTTTTGTGCTATCAAATGGTAGAACTTATTCATTCATCTGACTATTTTTAACCTATTAATAATCCTTCTCCCAGGCCCCATTACTCTTCCCAGCCTCTGATAACCATCCTTCTACTCTCTATATCCATGAGTTCAATTATTTTGATTTTTAGATCCCATAAATAATTCATGTGATAGACTTCTGAATTCCTTGTCTGTATTATCTTGAATTTATTTGTGTTTCTTCAACCAGCTATTTTGAGTTCTCTGTCTGAAAGTTCACATATCACTGTTTTTCCAGGATTGGTCCCTGGTGTCTTATTGAGTTCATTTGGTGAGGTCCTGTTTTCCTGGATGGTGTTGATACTTGTAGATGTTCTTTGGTATCTGTGCGTTGAAGAGTTAGGTATTTATTATAGTCTTCCCTGTCTGGGTTTATTTGTACCTGTCCTTTTTGGAAAGGCTTTTCAGATATTTGCAAAGACTTGGTATTGAGATCTAAGCTATTTTTATTTAAGGGACACCCCAAGCCCAGTAATGCTGTGATTTTTGCAGACTCATAGAGGTCTTGCCTTGAGGGTCTTGGACATGATCTGAGAGAATTCTCTAGATTACCAGGCAGAAACTCTTGTTCTCTTCCCTTTCTTTTTCAAAATATATATAGTCTCTCTCTCTCTCACTCTCTCTGTCCTGAGCCTCCTAAAGGTTGGGGTGGAGAGACACATGCACCCCTGTGGCCACCATCACCACTACGATCGTGCCGGGTCAGACCTAAAGTCAGTACAACACTAAGTACCCACCAAGGCCTGCTGTAACCACTCCCTGGCTACTACTTATGTTTGCTCAAGGCCCTGGGGCTCTACAATCAACCAGTCTCAAAGCCAGTCAGGTCTGTGTCCTTCTCTTCAGGGTGGTGAGGTCCCCCAGGCCCCAGGTTCGTACTGAGGTGCCATCCAGGAGTCAAGGACTAGAGTAAAAAGTCAAAGAACTCTAACTGGTGTTCTATTTTCCTGTAGCTGAGCTGTCATCGAAACCACAAGCCACAGTCCTTCCCACACTTCCTTCCCCTTTCCAAAGACGGAGGAGCTACTAGAGTTATTTTGGGTGAAAAAACTAATACATGGCCCATTACATTATTGCCTATTGAACTGATGAAGACTTCATCCAAATAATCCAGCTACCATGGGTTTTTAATTAACGGAGACTCACATCCTATATCTGCTTTTTAATTTTAGATCTCATAGAAATTACTAAACTCATAAAGTCGTTTCAAAATTCCAGACAGCCACTGCCCTGAATTTAAACCAGCACTTTACTTGTCAGGTGCCGTGCAGGTCATTGGAAATGAAAGAATACATCAGGAAAAAAAAAAAATATATATATATATATATACCTTAAAAGATACAGTATTAAAATATACAGTAGTCCACCCTTATCGGTAGGGGATATGTTCCAAGACTCCCAGTTGATGTCTGAAACCACAGATAGTACTGAGTCCTATATATACTACATTTTTGCCTATATATACTACATTTTTGCCTATATATACATACATATGAATAATTTTCATTATAAATTAGGCACAGTAAGAGATTAAAAATAATTCATAGAATAATTATGACAATATGCTGTTCATAATTTCACACAGAAGGTTTGTTCTTACCTTAGATCTTAGAAACGTCAGCATATGTGGTTTTCTTTTCTCTCCTTATTAAGTCAGAAACTTTCACCATTTTACTTAAAGGAAGCACTGTACAGCTTCTCTTTGGCATATCCGAATTGCCAGCATCACTACTCTTTCACTGAAGACAATTATTAAGTAAAAGAGTGACTTGAACACAGGCACTTCAATCCTGAGACAGTCAATCTGATAACTAAGATAGCTACAGAGTAACTAGCGGATGGGCAGGATATACAGAATAGCTCCTCCAGACAAGGGGATAATTCGCATCCTGGTGGGATGAAGCAGGACAGCTAGAGATTTCATCACACTACTCAAAACAGCATACAATTTAAAACTTATTGTTTATTTCTGGAATTTCCCACTTTTTAACATTTTTGGTCAGAGAGTAACCGAAACTGCAGAAAGCAAAACCACAGATGGAGGACTACTATAGAAACAACTGAACTTATCACTTACAGGAGCAATTTTAAATACTTATCACTAATTTCTACATCCATATATTAATCTTACAAAGTAATTTTTTAACCTAAAAAAAGATCAGTGAAAAGAATAATTTTAATGCAACATTTTATTGCAGACACAGGCTTTAAATGTTCCAATGACGGAAAACAGGTGTCCAACAACTACTTTAGATTTAGTTACATATTTTACAATAATCATGGATGATCTGGACAACCTAAACAAGAGGGAAAGCAAGATGTTGAAAGGTATGGAAATACTCTCTTTTAAAAAGTCGAAGAAATGGTTTGTGTTTGGCTTTAAGAGGAAGTAAGTCTAGGGGGACTCCTGAGTGATGTACTGAAATGGCTCACAAGTTCCCATGAAAATGAATGAAGAGACAGAATGTACATTATCTGGAAAGCTGAACTTGGTCAAATGGTGACAGAAGCAGAATTTGCAGAGTTTTACAATTCTGCAAAATTTTTTCACATAATAGACAAGAAAAGTCAAGAGCAGTGGTTCTCAGCCAAGGTTGATTTTGTGTCCCATGGAACACTGGTAAGTCTGGAGACATGTTCTCACAATTCTGGATGGGAGAAGAGAGCATTACTGGCACCTAGCATGTAGATGCTCCAGATGCTAGTAAATATCCAACAATGTATACAGCCAACAGCCCAAAACAATTATCCAGCCCCAAAAGGCCACATCACCACGATTGAAAAACCTCTTGTAAATTATGGAAATGTACTGAAGGAGACCAGATGCCCAACAGGTTCTGAGGTTTTTTCAGTCTCATTAATCTAGCAGAAACTTAGCAGCTCCTTCAGTATCATTACAGGATTCTTCTCTGTGTCCTTGTACTCAAGAAATTTGCACTCTACACCCTTAAGTACAGATAATTGTATGAGAAAGATAAATAACAGCATAAAATAAAAAAAGAATAAAAGTTTAAAATAGAAAGGCACCCTAAGACTTCAAAGAAAAAGATGGAATGTAAACATAAGGATTAAGTGTACTCGTTCTGGATATTCCGTGAATTCCAAACCCAACTTTAACAGTTTCTAGTTATGAAGCTAAGGGTCAAATCCTTGCCTTCCAGAAATCTCCACACCCTCATCTGTAAAATGGAGATCTAACTTTTAGGTTAGATATGAGATTCCGTAAATTATTATTTTGAAAATGCTTGTAAAAATGCCTGGCACATCATGTCAGAAGTAAATATTGCTGTGATGATACCAATATCATATGATATGGATATGGATATGGATATGGATACCAAGGCATCCAGACATATTTTTATGGAGAAGATGAGATTTGATCTGGAATTACAGAGGAAGACTTTAGATAGGTGAAAAAGAAAAAGAAATGGCATTTTATGTAAGGAGGGCGTCATGCTATGCTGAATGAAATGAACAGCCTTCCCCTCCCCTGTCTCTTTAGTGCATTTCTGGCAGCTTCTCCCTCTTTCCATTCTCCCCAGAACTTCCTCAGTAGTCATTTCCAATCTGAACCAAGGTGCTACATAAGGTGGCTTCGTTAAATAGGATAAGACTAAAATAAGACAAAAACTATCTTTCTATACTCTCAAATATTTTTTCTGCAATTCACAAGTCAATTTACTTATTAAAAAAACTGTTTTTTCATGTTTTTGATCAATTTTTTAAATTGATTTACATGTCAATTATACATTTCACAAGCATTAAGGAAGAAGAACTAAGCTATATAAAAGGCATTCTATTTTCCATATGCATTAAACGTTTATACCAGAAACAAAAAATTGGTCCATGGTTTCCAATGTTATAGTAAGCTGCATGATGCCCCTGCTGTGGATTTCAGTCTATTTTGGAAGGGGAATAAGTTATATGTTAAACTGAAATCCAAAAGAAAGCTGTCTGTGTCTCATTCAAATATCACATAAACATCATAATACATTTTCATCTGAAAAAAAGAAAAAATTTCTATACATATCCTAAATTGAGGCAGCATCATAAATAACAAAATGAAATGCCAGTGCATTCACCTACATACAGGCAATTTTTAAAATAATCTAGTCGCAATAACATATATTGTTTTCCTAGAAAATAAATAAGACTGGAGAACATAAGCAATTTCCTCCAAGGTCATTCAGCATATTTTTAAGGGTAGAATCAGAAATGCAATCTGAGCTTACAACGAGATTTTTAAACTTGTTTGTTCTAGAAAGCATAAAGATTGCTTTTGGGGTCAGAGACTATAGCCCCTGGTGTAAAACAATAACATAGATAAATCAACGCCTGTCACAGGCCATACTCTATTTTTTGGAATTAATACTTCCAAAAATCCACAATCTCTGAGCATATTGCTTTGTTTCTTCTGTATAGTTTCTGTCTACCTATTATCTACATGAGTGAGAATTGTAAAATCTTTCAAATGCCATTAATACCTGACAACTTTAAACATTCTCAAAAATATATTTGACAAAAAATTTGTAATCTAAACAACAACATCACTGGAGTGAACATAAAGCAAATAAATACGGTACAAATGGAGGGTTTTAGGAGATAAATAACTTGGAATGGTGATTTAAGAAAGCCTAGGAAGGAGAGCATTATGCTATACATGTATGTATGTAGGCATCTTTTATGTTTTAATTTTGTGGGAAACTGCCAACATTTCCTCTTTTAGCTCTACAGAATAGTTGAATCACCAGTGTCTTTCTACTTTAAATGGTCTCAGGATATTTTGAGAGAACACTTTAAATTCATTTTACTGCTCCGCCAACATAGCTAGAGTTGAGAAATAGAGTAGAAAATGCATATAAATTAGGTTATTTTGCAAATTGGTAACATCTTCAATATTATCTTCCCCTTCTTAATGGATTTAAATTAGAAACACTAATGACTATATTAGCATATTTTGTGCTCCGTGGGAGACGCCAATGGAAGGGTTCTTTGGGTACATTTGGAGAGAGATAAACAGTTGAGTATCATTAACACCAAAATCAAAATAATGTTTTACTAAAAATATAAAGTTTTAAAGAATTATCATGTGCATCTCAGAGCATTCAAAATAAATTTATAGGGCAGTTTTAAACCATACTGAGAGGAAGAACTTATTAAAAAGTACAGTTTTCTTTATTCAAACTTAAAGCTTAAAAAAATTCTAATCCTTTGTGAATCATGCTCAAATGAGCTCTGCTCTGTCCTTTGTTATAAAAATATAATCCTAGACATATTTATTCAATAAGACTATGGCACCAAGTCATTAATATTATTGTAGTTGAAATAATTTGCTTATATTTATTCCTTTGCTTTATTTTACAGTCATTTTTTATTTAAAATTAAAATATGAACTGGTGGAGTGAAGGCATATTTGACTACTCAAACAGATTTATTCTAAATTGGAAGTTCATGGCATGCACAAGTAGGAGAATTTTGCACAACATAAATGCAGCAAACACAGCTTAAGGGCATGGGAGCTGGGAATAGAAAAACTAGAAACCGAAGCTTTTCTTTGTTTCTCAGTGACCATGTCATCTGAATCTCTGTTTCTTTTGAAAGGCCTATTGCTTATTTCTTCCTACCTTCTCTCCTTCTTGCTTCCTTTCTTTCTCTCTCCTGCAGACTAGTTTCCTCTGCCTGAACACTGTGAACACTATAGTCCTAAGGCATTCAGGCATGTAACCAGAATGACTTGATCAGTTCAGCTCAAGGCAAACTGCTCCAGAGTTCTAGTATACCACAGGTTTCTAATGCCCAGGACAGAAAGCACTGATCCAGGTCAGCACTTTGTTTTCCTTGCTGCTGTGTGCCTAAACTTGGCCCACACTGTGATTACAAATAGTGTCATGGAGTGAAATCTTTTGTTCATCCAACAAATATGTATATTTACTAATTGATAAACACTATGCCTATGGCAGAAAATAAGGGCACAGTCTTTGATCTCATAAAGTACACAATTTCGTGAAACAAAGAATATGTTTCAAATAATCACATCAATTAAGGTATAATTTCCTAACTGAGAAAAACTCAGAAGGAAAGGAAGATATTTTTGTGGAAGGTCAGGGAAAGTTTTTCTGACGAAGTGAGGTTAGAGACGTGATTGGAAGGATTAATCAAAGTTCGCCAATTTAAGGAAGAAGAAGAAGTTGAGAACATCATTCCTGGGAAATAAACAATACATACAATGACTCTGTGGTAGGCTGTACACCCAACATATTATGAGAAGGCCTCAGTAGCTGATGAAGGGAGAGCAAGAATATGACTATGTTCAGTAGAATATGACCGAGGAGGCAGGTAGGCAGGAGCCAATTCAGTTGGTCTTACTAGAAAAGATAAGACTTTGTTCTGTAGCCTTAGAACAATGGGAGTCTTAGAAGAGTTTTGAACAAGTGGGTAAGTTGATGTGACTTGTTTGAAGGACACTTCTGATAGCAGTGGGGAAAAAAGAAAAGATTGTATGAGGGCAAGAGTGGATGTAAGACCAGTTACAATTTAATAGTGTAAGTTAGAGATGATAGAAGTTTAGTGTAGACATAGTAGCAGGAGTGAAAAAATTGTTAAGGATTGAGAGATATTTAAGAGTAAAGTTGATGTGACAAGATTATGTTTCACCTGAGGACTGGGACACCATGCTAGAGGAAGGGACATGGACACAGCATATAAACTCAGTGAATATTTGCAGTACCTAAATAGCTAAGATTAAAGATGATCATTATATGGGTTGAGTTTTGTCTCCCAAAAAAGATACATTGATGTTCTGGCCCTCAATGCTTCAGAATTTGGCTGCATTTTGAAATAAAGTCTTTACAGAGATTATCAAGTTAAAATGAGGTCACTAGAATGGATCCTAATCCAGTATGACTAGTGCCCTTATAAAAAGGAGGAATTTGGACACAGAGACAAACATGCACATAGGGGCAATGATGTAAAGACACACAGGAAGAAGACAGCTGTGTGACTGGAGTGACTCACTTACAAGCCAAAGAATGCTAAAATTTGGCAACCCACCACCAGAACCTAGAAAAGGACAATGAAAAAGTATTACCCTACAGGTTCCAGAGGGAGCACAGTCTTGCAGACACATTGATTTTAGACTTCCATTCTCCAGAACTGTGAGACAATAAATTTCTGTTGTTCTAAGCTACCCAGTGTGTGGCACTTTGTTATGGCAGCTTTGGGACCCTAATGCAGCTCATAACTTGGAAGGGATTTATCTGATTCTCCTGAGGTTTCAGCTTATAACTTTGATGTTTTTGTTAGTATACTGCAAACATTTGAGGCAATATGACACATTAGATTTTACACTGGAGAAGTTATAGATTTTATACCTTATGCAGGTCTTTGATTTTACACATCTTATTACAATTTCAGTTAAGATATCATGCATGAAAGGTCTAACTCTCTTATATCTGCCCTCATTTTTAGTAAATGTGCTAATTTAAAATCAAACTTGAAAGACACATAAAAGATTTTTAGGCCAAATAGTATATGCTGGACTTTTAAAGCTGATTGGTTGGTAAAATTCTAAGACAGTTCCTAAAATCTCCACCACACAGTATGCACACCTGAATAATCCCCTCTCCTTGTTAGGACTCATGATTATGATGGGATTTCAGTCCTGTGCTGAGGTTACATTATATGGCAAATGTAAAGAGATTTTGCATATGTAATTATGGTTCATAATCAGTTCATTTAAGTTCATCAAAAGAGAGATTGCCATGGGTCAGACCTAATCATGTGGAGCTCTATAAAACAGGGTCCAGGCCTTCCCTAGAGTTTGAGATTTGAACCTGGAGTCTCCTGCTGGCCTTGAAGAAGCAGTCATGCTGTGAACTGCTTATGGTGGAAGCCAATTTGCAAGGATCTGAGGATGACCTTTAAAAGCTGAAAGCAGTACTCAGCTGACAACAAACAAGAAAATAGGGACTATGATCCTAAAGCCTCCAAAAAACTGAATGTGCCAGCAACCAAATGGGCTTGGAAAGAGATTTTTTTCCTATTAAGCCTCTAGAGAAGAGCCCAGCCCATCCAACATAATGATGGCAGTCATCTGAAACACTTAATCAAGAACCCATTTGAAAAATACCTAAATTTCTGTCCTGCAGAATCTGAGACAATAATCAAGTGTTTTAAGCCACTAAAACATGGCAATTTAATATGCATCCATAGAAAACTAAAACACTTTTTACAATATGTTATATTTTTATCTTTTTGAATTTTCTAAATAAACTTACTTTGTCATCTTTATAAAACTGTTCTATTATTTTAATTTCAACTTGAAAAAGTTTATCATAAAACTCTTGATTTTATGGGTAGTTCTTCATAGCATTTATATTCATCACTAGTTTTGAAAATTTAAGATGTAGATTTCTTTTGATTCTCTCTCTCCCTATCTCTCTTTTCATCTCTGTCTCTATTTCTTTTCTACCCCCCAACTAGCAAACTATTTTGTTATTTTCTTCAGACAAACTACTGGACAGCAGTCCAAATCCAAGACATATATGTGTACTTAAAAGCTTTTGGAACAATAACAACAGCAACAAGAAGAATAAATTGCCAAATCAAACCTGAGACAAGAGGGAAACATTTCATCTCTGGTGACTATTCTGTGTACTCTTCCCTTCTTAGATCCTCAGCTTTACAGATTTCAAATCCTCAGGCAGTGTTTAGATCTATCCCAATACATGATTTGCAGCAGTGGGATCAGCTTCAATACTTAACCTTCTGTGGGGCAAATTTTCATCCCTTGACAAATTCTCAGATTGCTTCTGACTGCTTCCCAACAGTCCATAAGCCTGAAGACACATCTCTTTCACTACTTTACATTCCTTCCCTACGTGGCAAGCTCACCTCTGTGATTGGAGCACAGGGGATGAAGCAAAGTGTGAATACTTCATCCTGTTTAAACTGGAGGTCTACAGATAAATTTTAAGCTACTATTTTTCAGTTAATTCTTCATGCTGCTCTTGGGAAAGAAAACATAAAATAGGTAAAGAGGAGTGAAGAGGGGAAAAGGGATAAGAGAATTTAGCGTGAGAGAGATTTACTCAAAATGAACCCCCAAACCAAATTTGCAATTATTAACTAAAGGACTTATACTTGAATGGAATAAGAGAGAGAGAACTTATTTTTATATTTTCTAACATCTCCAGGAATGGGACACAAATTAATCATTTGTTACACACTGTCACCATGCATATCTCATACCTTTAACTATTTAGGAAAACAAAAAGTGTTAAATGGTTGCAGCATTTTAATGTTCTGTTATCTTGGAAAATTAACCTTAAGAGATAGAAAGATGGAGGTGTGTGTGTGTGTTATAATGTTTTGCTTCAAGTTGTTTTCATTTCGACAATTCTTCCATAAATAATCTTCATAAATCAATATTCTAGATTATGATTATATCAAACTTTTTAGAAGTTATCACCAATGGCAAACAGCTCACCTTGTGCTGCATATCAAAAAATGGCACTCAATATTTTAACTTCCTACTTACCAGTGGCGCATAAAGATTGTAGTGAGAACAGTATGAACATTTTCAAATGGGGTCATGGCCCAATTCCACTTTCCTTTCACCTACCACTTTATTATTTTTTATGCTAATGCTAGTTTTTACCTGCATACCTGCATTTGTGTTATGTAATTGACTTAACCAAAATACTAGGACTTCATTTTATTTTCCTGAAAAAAATGCATAGTATATAAAAAGATGCTTAACATCATATATTATTAAGAATCTGCAAATTAAAATTACAATGAGATACCACTGCATGCCCATTAGAATGGCCAAAACACTGACACCACCAAATGCTGGCAAAGATGTGAAGCAACAGGAGCTCTCATTCATTGCTGGTGGAAATACAAAATGGTACAGTAACTTTCAAAGGCAGTTTAATTATCTTTTTAATAGAACTAAGCATCCTTACACCATACCATCCAGTAATTGAGCTTCTTAGTATTTACCCAAAGGAGTTGAAAATTTATGTCCACACACAAACCTTCACATGGATGTTTATGGCAGCTTTATTTGTAACTGCCAAAACTTTTAAGCAAATGAGATGTCCTTTAGTAAGTGAATGACTAAATAAACTATATTCCATTCAAACAATGGAATATCACTCACTGCTTAAAGGAAATGAGCTATCAAGCCATGAAAAAACAAGGGAGAACCCTAAATGCATATCACTAAGTGAAAGATGCCAAGCCGAAAAGGCTTTATTCTGTGTGATTCTACCTATATAATGTTCTCAAAAAGGCAAAACTATGAACACAGTAAAAGAACAATGATTGTCAAGAGTTTGGGAGAGGGAAGGATGAATAAGTAGAGCAAAGAAGATTTTTAGGTTAATGACACTAATATGTAAGATACTATAATGGTGAATATGTCATTATACATTTGTCCAAACCCATAGAATGTAAAATACCAAGAGCGGAGCCCAAGATAAACTATGGAATTTGGGAAATGATGATGTGTCAATGTAAGTTCATCGACTATAACAAATGTACCAGATTATTCGGCAGCGTTGGGAATGTGGGTGGCTATGCATGTGTAGGACACAGGTAGATGGGAACTCTCTGTACCTTGAGCACAATTTTGCTGTGAACCTAAAACTCTTCAAAAAATTAAAGGCTATTTTCAAAATGCATGGAACTTATTTGAATCTTATGCCTGTTTTATATTAGTACTGATGGGTATATGAAGGTTCTCAGTCAAATCATCACATTTATCTTCAAAATTCTTATTTTCTGCTGAGGTTTTCGTGTACCCAAAGGAAGAGTAAAATGCCTATATGTTAGGGAGAAAAGAGGCTGATTTGGAAAGGCTCATTTAGGTTTTGGGGTAAAGAAAGCAACATGCCAAGCCTCATGTCTTCAGAGAAGTGGTAGGTTAACTACGTTAAACTGGAAACAACTGTGGCATTAAAGAGCTTCCCAATGCTTCATGTGTTGGAAAAATATAATATTTTCTAGAATTTTAGATTTTTCCATTTTATATTTTCTCCATTTTAGAATGGAGGTGACAGAAATTTTGTAGAACTGAATATCATCATCTGTCCTAAATACATAATTTGGCAATTTGGCAGAAATCTCAAGAAGAAGGCATAGTTCAAATTCTGCTTGACTTCCACATTCCTAAAGTAGGAATTGTCACTGTATTTTGGTTTCCATGATGGATAATAAGCATCTCATGGAGCATGGATCATCAGCAGTTGCCCTGCAAGTTTCTATGAAGCCAATAATTGAAATGGCAGATACTCTGGTAGGCCAATTGAAGTCCCAATCACCGAGGTGGACCAAGACAGTGACAGCACATGCATTTCAAGGAAGATGTGGTTGGAACAGAAAAATTGTTGTGTGCCCGTGAGATTGCTAGTCTGAGGATGATGAGCAGAGAACAAAGTCACAGTCAGAAGATCTGAGAAGGCAGCAAGGAAGCAACCAGAAACACAAAATGTGAGGAAGACAATTAGTAGAGTTATTGCAATGTTCTCTAAAGTTCTCCTTAACCCTATTCAAGTTCTTGTTTCTCTCTCTCTTTCTCTTTCTCTCTCTCTCTCCCACCCTTCTGGACCCAGTCCCCACCTCCCCTCCCCATCAAAAAATTTCAAAATATAACATACTACTATGGAATACTGAAAGTACTTTTAAATTTACTTTACACCCTCCCCTCATGTTTCCTTTTCACCATCTTCATTTTTCACTCCTCTATTTTTGCTTCTTCAAGACTTGGTAAGGTGTGTGCTTAGCAAATCCTTATCATCTAATTCATGCAGAAATTTAAAGTACTGATATAAGTATTGAAATGGCTATAGAGAAAATCTATTAATAAAATAATCCAGTATAGGTAAACATTCATCTTTGCATAAAAGGCTATATTCTTTCTTTCCTTCTCTACTTTGTAGACTCTTTTCCTCTCTGTACTTTCCAAATCCGCTTCCATTTGTGTTCCCACTTACTTTCCATAATTTCCTATTACTTTTATAGGTACTTAAACTTCCCTCTGGGTATAGTTCTGGCCAGTTTTGATAGTGAAAATATGTTTACATTTTTCTGTATATCTTCATAATTCCTCTTATGTGTCCTATTTTTTGAGTTTTCTTTTCGAGTTTGAATTTTTGAGTCCTTAGTGAATTTGAGTTACTTATCACAATCTATGAAGAGTAAGAACATTAATCCTAAAAGTCATGTCTTAAGACAACCAGGAGGAAAATGAGTATTATCACATGGCAGAGACAGGCCAGGCTAACTTTTAAAGTGTCGGGCACCTGGGCAAGGGTTCAGAATTCAAGACATGAGGATACTGCTTACCCTCATGATTTTAATAAAGTTAAAAATGGATTTACTTCACAGAAAATAGATTTACCAACCATCATCTTTTTGCAAATGTTTTGTTTTTTAGGGCAGAGGTAGGAGTTAATTTAGGTTTTGGTGAAATTGTCCTTAATATCACTATCAGCATTCAACCTTGATCCCAGAAGAAGACATATGGTCTTAGATAGTTATTATCATTTGATTTTGCTTTCAATGAGCATTTTTTGGGGAGAGACAAGAAACCATAGAGGGCCCAAGCCCAACCCAGTCAATATTCTGAAGCAGCACAGATGGAATATCATAAAATATCCAATTTAGGGCGAAAATGGCTGATAAATTGTGGAAAGAAGTGACCCCTACCTGGAATTCGGCCATGACAAAGAGTTTTACATTTTTTACCTAAGAAAACTGGTGCTCACTTCTAACTTATAGATGTCTTTTTCTCCCCCACCTTTTTCCCATGACAGTATTGGTTAACATATATTCAGAGATTGCTTTGTAACTTGGCTATTAATTTCAACTAAACTGATTAAGAATCAAATAGATTTATTTCCCATGGATTAAGAAACAGAATTAAAAAACTATATTTGTTTACTGTGGATCTTTACCAACCTGGGTCCCTACAGATGGACTAGAGTTGTCCTGTCTAATATGATAGTCACTGGCCATTGGAGGCAAGTAAAATTTAAATTAATATTTTATTAATTACATTATTAATTAATTAATACAAAATGAAAAATTCAGTTCCTGAGACATACATACCATATTTTAAATGCTCAGTAGTCACATGTGATGTGTGACTATCCTAATGAATCATGCAGGAATAGAACATTCCAGTAATCACAGACAGTTGTTGGACATCCTTAGAGAGAGCTGGTGGCATTATTTCCTCTTTGTAGATGGAGATAGACTGATGGAATATAATTCATTTTTGACATTTGCCCCACTAATACAGTGCAGCTCAGGAATTTTGACTTAATTTTATCTTTTTCACGTGGCCTGCTCTTCCTTATGTATAGGGTGAGACACCTGCTACTCGAAATGAAGGGTAAAAATGCAAATTCCTATAGGAACTAGGCAGGTAAAATAATGTGAAGGAGATCATTTATAAAGTCATTTGAAATGGCAAAGCTCTTGGTGAGTTCATCTAATTACATTTATAAATAATTTTAAATTTAATCCCTGTTTCCTGACAAAACAAAACTCATCTGCTGGCTTGAATTTAGGTATCTGGTTTGCAACAGCTACTGTATGTGTTTATATATTAATTAATTTCATGAGGTTTTTTTTAAGGTGAATTAGTAAAGACAGTAAGTTACTATCAGGCAGTAAAGGATTTATACGTGCTAGAGAAGTCAGACCAAGTTCTTCAATTTATAGGTGAGATTAACCTGAAATGAAAATGACACCCTCCCCCCAAATAGAATTATATTTTTAAGTTGAACTAACATATGTAAAAGAAATTGCATAGATTATTATTTTTTTCAATCAAGTTAAAAGCTCTCCTGGAAAGTATGTGTAACAGTATAGGCAGGGGGCAGAATGAGAAGCCAGTCAAAGAATTCAGGCTCTTTCAACTAAAACACAAATAAAAACAAAACCTTTTAGGTCACTTTCTGATATCCCAGTGGCTCTCACTCAGAAACAAGAGCAAACTAATATCTGTCCAGGAAAGATATCACCTACTATATTGCATTTAAAAAATACATAAATTAATATGTTTAAAAGTGTAATTTAAGTGACAAAAGTAGTAAGTACTGCTATAGTATTCTTCAGCCTTTACATCCTGTATCATCTGATAAGAAAACTTGTCCTGGCCAGGTGCAGTAGCTCCGGCCTGTAATCCTAGCACTTTAGGAGGCTGAGGCAGGAGGACTGCTTGAGTCCAGGAGTTCAAGACCAGCTTGGGTAACATGGCAAGACTCCATCTCTACAAAAGATAAAAATTAGCTGTGCATGATGGCACGTGCCTGTAGTCCCTGGTACTCAGGAGATTGAGGTGGGAGGACCTCTTGAGCCCAGGAGTTCGAGGCTGCTGTGGCTATGATGGAGCCATCGCACTTCTGGGCAGTGGGAAACAGAGAGAAACCTAGTCCTCTCACCGCAAAAAAGTAACTTGCCCTCACTGTCCTTATCTGATTCTTGAAAACCACTTTAACAATTTTGCAGACAAATAAGAACACTGAACATGAAATTAAAAAATAACTTCAAATCCACAAATAAAACATAGAAAATTGAATACTAATAACAGGAAACGAACAATAGAGTCAAAGAAACAAAATATGTTTTATGACTCAATCTGTAAATTGACATCAGCTCTCTATGGGAATAAATTTATTTATAATGTCTCAAGTACCCTTTTTGAACCGTATTCATATTTTTAATGAACTATCTTCCTCATTTCCTGAGACACACATCCTGAGGGTTGTAGGAATGATTTTTCCAGGGACCACCAAGTATATACACCAAGGAGAGCAAGTAACTATTTGACCTTTTTAATCTATGTCTACCATAATAACCCGTGTGCTTCAAAACGTACTCATTCTCAAAATTCCTAAACCTATATCAAGTTTCATATTTAAAATCATGATATTGTATGGAATTTTCCTAATCCACCCTTTTTCTTTCACATATTTCTCTGAGATCTATATAAAATAGAAAGAGATAGAGAAATGACTGTAAAGGTTTTATGTCTCAAAGCCCTTCACCACAGATGGAGTAATGAGTTTTTCTAGGCTATTTACTCTTTGACATAGGCTCAGACATTTTTCTTCCAGCACAGCACAGCCCTTCCCCCATTATCAAGGATCCAACTGAATGAAGACTAATGGAGTGAGGACTATCTCTAACCCCTGTTACCACATACCTGGGTGACAAGGACCTGACAATCATTGTTCCTCCTGCATAGTGGTCAGCAAGCTAGTTTTAAAACAGATGCCTAAAGCTGTCAAGGGCTTGGGGGAGAAAACAGGGTAGTCACTATGCCATGCATCTTCTTACTCTAGCTCCTCTGCCTCTGTCTGAACTGCAGCCTGGTATCAGGCCCCGATCCTTCCTTTCTCTCTTATTCATGATTATGTTTATGTATGGATTTGAAAATATTGACCTAAGATGACAGGAGAACATATAGGAAGCCAGAATAAAAATATCTAGACTTGCACTCGGTAGTTTTGTTATCACTATTATTCTTCTCATATACTCTTACTCTGTCTATACTTGTCCTTGTATACCTATTTGATTTAATAGATGCTACTCTTCACTCTTACCAGCTTGAAATACCTTAAAAACATTCATAAATTATGTGCTTTATTGTGTCTCAGTTATATCCTTAGATTCTGGTACTTTAGCTTGCTTTTGAACGGTGAAATTGGCAAATATCTGGTTGTTCTAAATCCCTAGTCTCCATACCCAACTTTTCTGGTCTTACTCATCTTTGGAGTCTAATTGTTAAGGATAACTATAATAGAACTTCTGGAGTCTGCACAAGCTTCAGAGTATAAAGTCAAGTCTTTGGTTAATTTTTATTTCTTTGTTTCAAAAAATAGGTTATAAGACAATTATCTCTTATTCTTTATTTCCTTATGAATATAAAGCAAAAATCCAGTTACAGTCTATTTTTCTGCTTTGAATGTGTCCATTGTTTTAATAATGCATGCATTCTTTCTTACAGAGACTACACCGTATAATTGTGACAAACAATGAACAAAATGGAAATGGTTCCTTCTTTTTAAAATAAGCCCTTTGAGCTGGAAGACTAGAATTTATCTCTCCCTCATAATCTCTCTCTCTGTCATTCTCTCTCTCTCTCTCTCCATGAAGCATCTTCATGTATCTATCTTGTGTTACTTTATATAGTGTCTGGATCTTAAGTATGAGAATTTTAAAAGAACACAGCATGTAGCAATATGTGTGTTTTTATTCGGTGTGTTTGGATCATACTTATATCTCATGGTAAGTCCAGAATCAATGTGGAAGGGGACTATACAAAGTCGTGAACACCAACAGGCATGGTCTCCAAAAAGAGTCTAGTTCAGGCGCTTTAAAAAGAAAACAACATCTGAAGTTCTTGGAAGATCTTTACACTGACACAAAATCGTCAATAAAACTAATAAACGGTAGAAATTAATCTTTTCAATATTTAAGCAAAGCATTCATTCAAGATGAAATCTCATATTTCAGTTGTTTGTCATTATTCTTTATCTGGGTATAGCCATCTCTACACATTTAAATCTTTATCCCCTCTACATTTTTAATGTAAAGTTTAATATAATGTTTTCTTATTTTAGATAATGTAAATTTTAAATATGTGGCAAACGATTTTCATATTATAAACAATAATGATGCAGCAAGCTAATGTATGTTGAAAAATGTAAAAGTATAACTGTGTCTACCTCTGTTTCCTCCCAAAGAAAATATAATTAATATGTTTCTATCTTAATTTTCCATATGCTTGTAGTACAACTTACTGGGTTTTAATTTCTTGTGAACCTTCATAAAATAAAACCTCCCATGCCACTGAAACACACACAATTTTATGCCAACAACTTAGAAGCTCCTTTAAGTAGAGAAATGATCTGAGTATCAAAACTGCTGTGCACAAATAGCACATCATTTTAATTAATGCCACAGCTAGCTGCAAGATAAAAATTTTAAAAAGATATTACAAGTTTGAGACACATTTTAAGTGAAGCATGATAGCTGTGCTAAGAAGCAATGCAATTTCATATTTGAATCAAATAACACTTCTATAGCACATTGATGGAAAGAAAAATTCCTACATAAGTTCACAGAGTAAAATAGTTTCAAAAGTTTTTAAGATGTGACCTACCTTCTTTGTTATAACTGCAAAAGTTTTATGCCAGAAAATAGAAATCTACCTTTTGTTTCAAACAAATTATTTTCTTCCTGTAAGCCTATGTTTAAAAATCAAAGTTTTAAATGATTAAAAACTTATTTTCTTATTAATTAAAAATAACTTGTGGAAAACTTTAATGGGTAATCAGTAAATCATTTATAAAATAAATCTGTTATTGACAATCAATTCAATGGTCCTCTATTATTTGCCTTGTCAAATTTGGATTGTATTATTAGTCAGAAAGTTAAGCTGAGGCATTAAAATAGCCCCATATGTTTTGTCATTCTCTGTTTTGTTAGGGTAAACTCTTAAAATAAAAAATACAAAAAAGATAAAACCATAAATGTACTTCTTTGATGAATGTGTATAAGATAAACATAGCCATGTAAAAATCAGCCAGATCAGTAGAATACTTCCAGAAACAAAGTCTCCCTCATTTCTACATTTATTTATTAATGTTCCTTGATAAAGGTAAACAGTTTTCTAAGCCTTTATGATAGGTTTTGTTTTTTTTTTTTGCCTACTGCAGAAAGTTGTATACTACATTGTGATTGATTTTTGTACTTTAAAATATGTTTGTAAAATTCATTCATGTTGTTGTATGTTCTGGTAGTTCATTTGTTTTCATTTTCATGTAGTATTCCATGTATAAGATATTCTATTTTATTTATTTATTATACTGTTGATGGGCATTTGGGTTGTTTCTAATTTAGAACTCAAATAATGGTGTCAGTAACATTATTAATGCCATTTGCTGCAAATAAGCTCATGGAAATCAGAAAAAAATGAGCTAAGTCAATTTCAAAATGTGAAAAAAATATTGAGTATTTACAAAATAGGATTTCTATATGGTCAATAGACATGTAAAAAGGTGTTCAAAATAATTAGTCATTAATAAAATGTAAATTAAAACCCAATGAGATATCACAACACACTATACAGAATGGCAGAAAATAGAAAGTAATGCCAAATATTGGTAAGGATATTAAAAAACAAGAATTTCCACATATTGCTGCTGATTCTGTAAACTGATATAACAGCTAACTTCTATTGTTTAACAGTGTCTAAAAAAGCTAAACAAATGTTTCTTTCTGACGTAAATTTTCCAAAAAAGTTCAACAAGACATAAAGAAATATGTTTATAGCCCACTATTCATAATGGCCACCTTCATTTTCTAGGATATTTCAGCTGGTTATAATATTCTAGATGGATACATTTTCTCTTGGCATGTTGCAAATGCCATTAAATGTCATCTGTTTTCATAATTTACGTTGAAAGATCAATAGTTATTCATATTGTTGTTCCATTTAAATTAATGTATTTTCTGCCTCTGTTACTGAATTTGTTAATTTTGTTTTAATAACATTATTTATCTCTACCTATGCCGTTTCCTTCCAAGGAAATAGTTCTTTAAATATTGTTTCATTATTTTTCCTCTCTTGTACTTCATATACATGCATAGTAGAAACTTTCACTGTGTCTCTTCTGTTCCTTTCTCTTTCTCTCTTCAATAATACATGTTATGTTATCCTCTGCTCCTTAATATATACACATATGTATATATATTACACTGTCTATATTACATTGTCTACCCAAGTTTGTATGGTTTGTACCCCCATAAACCTCAGTTTAAATATTTTAACTATCCTATCTTTAGTTTACTATCCCCCACTTCTGCTGAATCTTATCTAATTTTTAAAACAGATTTATTAAAGTCTTATTTACATAAAAAATCAATTGTATAATAGGTAATACATTTATAGAATTGTACAATCACAACAATCCATCTCTAGAACTTTTGCATCACTCCAAAATATTTCTTTATACATTTTTACACTTAAGCTATGCCTTTCCCAGACATGGCAGCAACTAATCTGGTTTCTGTATCTGTACATTTGCCTTTTCTCATCATTTCTAATAAATGTAAATCATATAATACATGGTCTTTTGTGATTGGCTTCTTTCACTTAGCATAATGCTTTTGAGGTTTATCAATGTTGTACTACGTAATCATGTTTTTTCCCCTTTTTATTGCTGAATAGTATTTCATTGTGTTGATATACAACACTTCATAGATCCATTTACCAGCTAAATGGACATTTGAATTGTTTCCACTTTTTGGCCATTATGAAAGTTGCTGCTATGAACATTCACATCATGTCTTTGTGTGGAAATTTTTTTGTTGTTGTTTTAATTTTTCTAGGTTGATACCTAGCATTGGAATTTCCGGGGTTTATGGTAAATTCATGTTTCATGTTTACCTTTTTTTTTTTTTGAGACAGGGTCTTTCTCTATTGCCCAAACTGGAGTACAGTGGTATGATCACAGCTCACTGAAGCCTCGAACTCCTGGGCTCAAATAAACCTCCTGCCTCAGCCTCCCAAGTAGCTAGGACTGCAGACACACATCACCATGCCAGCCCATGTTTAACTTTTTAAGGGACAACCAAATTATTTTCCAAAATGCCTGTACCATTTTACATTCATACCAGAAATGCATGAAAATTTTAATTTTTTCATATTCCTGTCAAATGTTGTTATTGTCCATCTTCTCAATTGTAGCCATTCTGATAGTATATAGTTGGAAATTAATGAATACTAAATACATAAATATATGTATGCATGAGTAAATTCCATTAGGTAAATTTTTCCAGGAAAAATTTATAAGAAAGATTACTTTTATTTTGACTCTACTTGTAAAAATCTCAAATATATTGTGAGCAAATAATCAGGTGTAAAAAGCATAACATTATAATCAAGTATGATTATACCAGTAATTGAAGGGTTATCCAACATTTTAAAATGTTCTTTAGCTACTCTGTGTAACATATGAATAGCATTGTAAAGGGTCGAATATCTCCTTGATTAAAAATTTATGATAAACTAGACGAAACTTTATTTTTAACATAAAAATTGTTATATTTTTATGTAAAGTGTCAAAAAAGGAGCTACAGTATTTTCCAAAATAAAAGTAATGACAGTGATCTGTGTGTTCTCTAATCTTAAATAAATCTCCACCCTTCCCTCAAACTCTTTCATTCTAACTCTGATAAACCTAACCTGCAAAGTGAAAGTAAACTTTCTATTCAAAAATTAGTCAATTTTGGTTGTATCCATATCTGGCAAATTTTATACAGCTATGGTTTGGGAAACCAAAGTTATTAGACTATATGCAATAACTTGAAGCACAGCTTTCCCATGACGACATTTTTCACAACTGCATTTTGAAATATATATAGGAATACACTATAATTGACATTTTGACAAACCTTGGGAATGTTCATACATAAATGTGTAAGGAGTCCACAAGAATACCCTCAGACTCAAAGACTCACTAGAAGGGCTCACAAGACACTCAATAAAAAACTGTTAGATGCATGGTTATGGTTAGTTACCATGAAAGGACACAGACTTAAATCAGCAAACAAAGATGAATGGGGTGAAGTCCAGAAGCCGGGTATAAGATTCTAGGTGTCACCTCCCAATGGAGTCACACAGGGACACAACTCTCCCAGCAACACTGTGTGAAAACACATGTAGAATCTTGCCACCAGGAAGCTCATCTGAACTTTGATGTTCAGAGTTTTTATTGGTAGTCAGTCACGTAGATGTGCAGTGCCCACATCACAGACCTCAGCTTCTCAGACTCCAGGTCTCTCACCCTAAAGGAAAAACAGACATTCAACACATATGACACAGCTAGGATAAACACATCTGGTCAAATTGGTACAACATGGCCTAAGGCCTCAAGGATACAAAAACACTGCTATCAGGCAGAATATGTAAGGGGTCGAAGGTTATCTCCAAGTAGTTGGCTAAGGGCCAGTCCTGAAGATAGATCTTTCTTTAGAATGTGCAGGATGTGAGCCAACCAAGCCTGCTGAGTTAACCCTTTCCTGTCCAATAAACTACATACATGTTTGGTTTCATCAATACAAAATACCATTAATTTTAATGTTGCAATACAATGGATTGCAATCCTTCCCTTTGAATTTCCCAGTTTTCATTAGAATCACCAAATTTTGTATAATCTATTCTTGCATATTACACGTTGCTTAGTAAATATTAAATCAAAAAGATTTTGGCAATATTCAATACTGTGTGCCATTCTGTATATTTTTAAATTACAGATAATAATTGTATATATTCATTGGGTAGAATGTATAATGTGATACATGTGTACCTTGTGAAATGATCAAATCAGACTGATAACATATCTAGCACTTCACATAGCTATCATTTGTTTGTGGTGAAAACATTTAAAATGCTCTCTTTTAGCAATTTTTAAATATGCAACACATTATTATTACTACAGTCACCATGCTGTACAATAGATCATCAGAAGTTATTCCTCCTAACTAAAACTTTGTACCTTTGAACCAGTATCTCTCCTTTTCCAGTTCACACCTCCCCTCTACCCTCTGGCAAACATCATTCTATTCTCTACTTCTGAGAGTTAGGCTTTTTAGATTCCACGTACAAGTGAGATTATCTAGTATTTTTCCTTCCATGTCTGTTTTATGTCACTTAGCATAATGCTCAACATCATTAATCACATGAAAATGGAAACTAAAACCACAAAAAAACACTTCATAGTTGTTAGAATGGCTATTATAAAAAAGATGAAAGATAACAAGTGCTAATGAGGATATAGAAAAAGAGGAACCCTTATATATCATTGGTTGGAATATAAGTTAGTACAGCCATTATGGAAAACAGTATGGAGTTTCCTCAAAAAACTAATAGTATAACTACCGTATACTGTACCATACACTAACTACCATATACTAACATATGTATATATAACTATCATATACATATACCGTATACTAACAGTATAACTACCAGTAATCCCACTACTGGATATATATATAGTAATTGAAATAAGTATATCAAAGAGTTATGTGCATTGTCATGTTTATTGTAGCATTATTTGCAATAGCCAAGAAAAATTGAAGTGCCTATAAATGAATGTATAGATAAAAACAAAATGTGGCAGATATAAACAAAAGAATACTATCCAGCCTTAAAAAATAAAAATAAATAAATCTAAGTGCATGTTATTTTTGATAGAGATTCTAATGAGCTCAAATGCTCTAAAAATGCCAAATCATGAAAAAAAAGCCCTCCTTTTATTCCGAGCTTCTTCAAAATTTAATAACCTTTAAAAAACAATAAAAATAATGACAGAAGCTAAGAGAACATACTTAACTATCTACTAGAACCTAAAAAGCAAGCATCACAAACATTATTCTTATACAGAAATATTCTAAATACAGTCTAGAAAAAAAGAGAAGTCTCTGTTTGCCATCACTACTGAAATTCTGTCTTTTTTACACACTTTAATTATTAGAGTATTTTTAAGGCTCACAGAAAATTTAATTAGAAAATATAGAGAGGTTCTGTATATGCCCCTTCCTCATATATGCAAAGCCTCCTCCACCACACCATCCCCCGCCAGACGGTTATATTTACTACAGCTGATGAACTTGCACTAACACATCATTGTCATCCAAAGTCCACAGCTTACACCAAGGCTCTTTCTTGGTTTGTGCATTCTATGGGTTTAGACAAATGTTTACTACATTATCAGTCATTATAGTATCATACAGAATAGCTTCACTGCCCTAAAAATCCTCTCTACTCTGCCTTTTCATCCCTCCCTCCCCCCACAACCCCTAGCAACCAATGATCTTTTCATTGTCTCCACAGTTGGGCCTTTTCCAGAATGTAATATAGATGGAATCATACGGTATATAACTTTTTCATATTGGTTTATGTCACTTACTAATATATAATTAAGTTTCCCCCATGACTTTCCTTGTCCTGACAGCTTTTCATGGCTTGACATTTCATTATCTGGATGTACTACAGTTTATTTGTCCATTTGTTACTGAGTTTGGTCTGGGTCCTGTTGTTTGCCACAGAGAAAGCCAAGGAGAGGTAAGGAATTACAATGAATGAGAAGTCTGGTGTGTCATTGGCTGGATGCAGTGATCTGGTGAGTTACAATTATTCGGACTGAGGGTTTTTTCCTGAGGAAATAACTCAGGTAAGGCTTAAGTTTCAAGCTTTAAGACCAGAAGGGTCGAATTCTATGATTTTCCAACAAACAGTAAACATCATTTCTATGGGACAGTTTGACCAGTTGCAGCACCCTCCCACCCCATTAACGTTCCATTTATTACTTCCTCAACCACAGGGAATCTGGTTGTGGATACTTCTGACTGCTTCATGCTCAGGAGTGGCATCATGGGATGAGGAATGAAAATGTTATCCCTGTAGTTGGAAGTACTTATGGATACCTGGTTGGCATCTGGCTTGTTGGAGCACCATGACTTGGGTACTTTTATTAATGGTTTTAGAACATTTTAAGCCACATTGACTAGAATGATTAATAACATAAATAACCCAAATTTTTAAATGCCAAAAGAATATAGAGTGGATCCTTTGGGGAATCCAAGAGAACTGCATGTTGCCCTTATGATTTCTTATCTACAGTCTTTTCGCTGGGTCTTGAATTTCAAGTTAAGGCCATACTAGAGTTCACAGACTATAACTGTTTCTTCTGAAGGGATCCAAGAAGCACTCATTTTACCCAAATATGGTGAATCCATGGCTTAGCACGGGCTAACCTGATAGATGAGTGGGTGGTCAGCAACACCTCAAAAAAAAACAACCCTTGTGGTTGCCTTTGGTCTTCAGTCTGGTGGGATTTCCAGGTTTTCAGCAGGACATGGTCCTCTAGTTTCAAAGAGTTGAGAGGCACACCTTTAGTAAACTGGAGTCTGTTGAAAACAAACTCAGAGAGACTAGCTATTAATAATATATTTCCTAATTGTTTTACATGTGATCTTGGTTCTGTTTTGGGGAAGAAAATATCCTCAAGTGTCAGGGAGTCAGGGTGTTGCAGAAAATAATCTTCCACGCATTTCAAAAAGGCTAAGAGCTAACCAACTTCTTGGGGCTACGTATATTGTCAGCAAGGCAAGGGACAAGATCTTTTCCCAGGTAAGATTTGTCTCTTGGCAACTGGGGCCCCCTTGACCACAAGTGGGTCCATTCAGTCTGCGTGGGGCTTAGGATTTTATTTTGTCCCATACTGTTGTTGGAGTGGTGTGGCTACCTGCCCCAGATCCATCCTGTCCCTCCACGGGAAACTAATCGCCAAAATACTCAAAAGATTTATAACTAATTATGTTTTAGACCAGATAGGAATGGAGGTGGGAAGACACTTTTTAACATTTAGAATCACTTAAGCCACAAAAGAGCCAAAAACTTAAAGCCAAAATTGAGGTTACAGAATTGCCTGTGACTCAAAGGAATTTCCTTTGCCATTTAACAGGCCACACTCTGGCCTGTTTACCATACAAGACTTATTTTCTCACACAAAATTATTCTCTTTCTTTATAACCTTCCTTACCAAAAATACATCTTTATATCCATAACTTTCTTCACATGTCTCTCCCCTATTTACTGGTTCCTTTCTACCTTGTTTCATAAACAACCTTTTCAAGTCCATAATTTGAATCAATCTTTACGTAACTTCTAAATTAAACAAAACTATTATTTTTCTCAATAAGAACACATCTTCTTTGGCACATTTTATATACAGAATTATATGTTAACTAAAATTCTTATTCTTAGAAACCTTAAATTTTAGTGAAAGTCTAGAAGCAAGAAATCCTGAGCTGCTTATCAGATATTAGTATTTTATAGATGAAAACCATTCCACTATTTTTAAAAACACTTCCCCATATCATAACGCTTTCTTAATTGGAAGTGACCTAGATATCTAGTGACTATCCAAAATGATTTTAAGATTTTAAATTACACAAAAAGTTTACCAACAGCATTTACCCCATTTACATTTCATTCATTTTTAACTGTTTATCTAGATTACTTATGAGAACTCAGATACTAGACAAAGCTAGTCATTATCTCCTTGCTAACCATTTTCATACCCTGTGCATATTAGGTATTCACCTGTGTAAGAAACTTAAGTACATGGATATTTTCACCAGTCACTCAGAAGATTCAATTGTTTTCATTAAACTAACAACATTAAGTTAGTTTTGTTTATCAAAAAGACCACACAAAGATCACTTTGGATTTGGCTAGGTTTGTAGTTTTATAACCTTGTGTCAAACCCCGACACCTTAAAATATCTAGCAGAGACAAATACAAAACCTAGATAAAAATGTATGCTGACCATTCCAAAGACAATTCTATTTTAATCTTACCATTAATTTTAAAGACTGCTTGTTTATTAAAGATTTGCTTAAGTCACATGCCCTTGAAAAGCACTTCAACATATTTACTTAATTTATGAGCATTATTTTCTTTATAAACCAATTTGGTAGACACAACATTATTCATGTCCATACACATAAACACATCTAAACATGTATACACAAACAAAGATCCAATAGCTTTTATCTCAGATCTCTAGCCATGAGATAGCAATATGAACTCACTGGTTTACAAATATGTTCACCTGGATAAACTTTGTTTGCCCCAATAGGTAATTCAAATAAAGCTGTGAATCAAAATTTTGGGTAAAGCAGTTTCCATGGCAGTTTGAGTTTTTAAGACCAAATCTCTTCACACTCAAAAGAACCCTGGGGCCAAACACCCCAAAAGAACATCACATACTGACCAGGCAGGACAGTGCTTAGAACAGTGGCATAAAAGCCTGAATGCAGAAACTCCATCCCACTTTGCCAATCAACAGGACACATACAAAAACAACCACCAAACATAATCCAACTGCTGCAGCCAATAAGCCCAAGAGTGTCCAAACTGAAACAAAGTGCTTTCCTCTTTCATTCAGTTGGGCTTGTTCAAATTGCAGATGGAGATTCCTTTAGAATTCCTCAAATCAAGAGGAGTAGACCTTGTTGTCTGGTACCCAAAAAAGACACTCACCCATTAAGATGCAGATGTCAAATTTCAAAGGTTTTTCTTCCTAGGCAATCAGGAATGTGGCTGGGGCCAGAGGCAGTGGACCACAGAGAGAGAGATCAAAGCCCACCTCTGACCAAATAAAAAAAAAGAGTCAGGCAGCTGTTTAGGAGGGCTTCTGAAACTCCTGGCCCTTGGTAGCTGAGCTATGAGTAATACAATCCTAATCAGGGAATCAAAATTTGTTACTGTTAGGCCTCTGAGCCCAAGTTAAGCCATCATATCCCCTGTGACATGCATGTATACATCCAGATGGCCTGAAGTAACTGAAGAACCACAAAAGCAGTGACAATAGCCAATTCCTGCTTTAACAATTCCTCCATTGTGATTTGTTCCTGCCCCACCCTAACTGATCAATTGACCTTGTGACATTCCTTCTCCTGGACAATGAATCTCAGAGCTCCCCACCGAGCACCTTGTGACCCCCACCCCTGCCTGCAAGAGAAAAACCACCTTTAACTGTAATTTTCCACTACCTACCCAAATCCTATAACACTGCACCACCCCTATCTCCCTTTGCTGACTCCTTTTTCGGACTCAGTCCACCTGCACCCCGGTAATTAAAAGCTTTATTGCTCACACAAAGCCTGTTTGGTGGTCTCTTCAAATGGATGCATGTAACAGTTACAAAAATGCCAGGGGTTTGGACTAGGTCCTGCTGCTTGCTCTCACAGAAAGCCAGTCACTTCGGTAACAAGTATTGCCAAAGAAGGCTTTATTTGGGTGCTGCAGCCAAGGGAAACAGGAGATCAGTCTCAAATCTGTCTCCCCAGCTGAATACAATTATGAATTTATATAGCAAGGAAGCAATATAACTGCATGTGGGAAAATAGAAATTAGAAAAAGGTAAGGAAGAGGAGTTGGTAAACAGAAATTATGATGTATGAGGGCTCTGGCATCTCATTGTTTGGATGTGGTAACTGGTGAGTTTCATTTCTTGATACTATCTGCTTGGCCTGAGGTCAGCTTTCAGGGGATGGAACTCAGATAAGACAAATGAATGTTTCAAGTTTAGAAGCAAAAGAGAAAAATATTTTTTGATTTGCATCTCACTTACCCTTCTCAAGCCCCACATTGGGCCTCAAAATGTTGGACTCTCTCTTCAGTTCAGTAAAAACCTGGGTTCTTGTCACATGACCAGGAAAGATTAGGTTTATAGACACATAGAAGGATAAGGACAATTGAATTTATTGAGTGAAAAGGAAAAATACTCTCAGCAAAGTGAGAGGGGCTCCTGTTAACAGGCCCCCTTCTCACAGATTGAATCCCAGATTATCATACAGGATCTGGAGAGGCCAGGCTCCTCCCTCTTGCAAACAGCATGAACTTCCCAAGGCACCCTCCCATCCTCCCAGTGCACAGGCCGGTTGGACATTCTCCGGGGAGCCCTTTATACTTGACTGTCTCAGTAAAGAAGGCTATTAAAAGATTCTCCACATCATATATCATTAGGAATATGCTAATTAAAACAACAAAAATATACCACTACACATCCATTAGAATTGCCAAAATGCAAAACGCCAGCCACACCAAATGTCGATGAGAATGTGGGCTAACAAGAACTCCCATTTATTGCTGGTGGGAATACAAAATGGTGTAGCCACTTTGGAAGACAGTTTTGACATTTTTTACCAAAGTAACCAGATTCTTACAATACCTTCCAGCAATCACACTCCTTGTTATTTACCCAAAGAAGTTAAAAACTTGTCTACATTAAAACTTACCCATGGATGTTTATATGAGCTTTATTCATTATTGCCAAAACTTGGAAGCAACCAAGACGGTCTTCATAGGTGACTATGAAACCAGCTTAACTGTCCCATAGTACTGACGTTTACCATTTTTTTGATAAATGTAGAAATTGACCCTCCTAGTCATATAGAAAGAAGAAATAGTTATTCTTTCTGCAACTTATGCAAAAATAAGGCCAAGTACATGTCTAAAATCTATTTTGCAAACAACTCAAAACAACTCAGGCCTACCATGATTTTTTTTTAACAAAAATAAGGACTGGAGAGAGAGATGTTATGTTTCAAAACTTATCATACCTTTGTCATTAAATTCTAAGCTCATTAGTTGTTTTTAAGTTTTTGCCTACATTTTTAGAGTAACCCTTCTTGTTCCTGTGAACCAACCAGCAATCTCAATGTGGCTCCGAAAAAACAAAAAGGAAGGGTAATGTAGAAATCTGGATCAGCATTCTAGTTCTGAGCAATTATCCTGCAAATCCTGCCAGGTAAGGGGAATAAATAGGGTGCCTATCACCCAGGGGTTTCCTTTGGGGAAAGTAAGACCAAGAGAGCTAACAAAAGCCAAGCACCATGCACCACAATCTTAACAAGCATAAGTACAGCCACATGTTTTGGGGGCATGTCACAAGACATCCTTTCCTCTCCCTTGTTGGAGGAAGACTCAATTCCACAGTTTCACCTTAGCATTAGGCTTATCATAAGGAGTCCGTGCAATGCCTCCCCCAACCTGACACATTTTTGTCCCAAACTGAATTCCAAGCTTTGGGTCAAAGCCCCAGGAAAGAAAATTGGATATGAGGTATCCAAAGGCAGACAATAACAGAAGTTAAGAGACACAGTGCAGGTGAGCATGGCTGACTCCTGCTCATTAAGCCAAGCTTCTCATTTCATGGGTAAAGGTCATGCTAATATTCACAGCATAAATGAGGTCTAGGGAATTCGAGGATACTGACCATATCTCAGGGGAGATAGGGCGTATGTAGATAAGAATGGATAGTCCCACCCCCCAGGCTCCCCTGTTAACACAGGTGAAAGCCACTTTAACACTCATGGGTGGTACCCTGTCATGCTCACTGGGACTCAGGAATACAAGGATGGAGGAAAGAAAGAGGAATGCCTTACATTCCCTCCCTCATGTACCTCAGGTATTTGCTGGGAAGAGAAAGGAACCAGGGACCCCTGCTTCCCTCTTTCTAGATAAGTAGTCATTTATCTTCTCTCTGTACTCCTTTTGAAAGCATCCTGAACCCCTGGGACTCCTTTGAAAAAATGCCTTATTTTTTCTTTTTTCCTCCTCTGTCCTCTCTTCACAAATAGGTAATTGTGTCTCCATACTGTGTGACACTCCTCTCAGATGCATCCTCCAAACTGGGAAGAGTTACTTTCCCAAACCTTAAACTGGTTGGCATAGGATTGGGCTCAGGGGAAGGGAACCCAGAAGGCTGACATGCCAGCAAAACGGTAAACTTTTTTTTTTTTTTTTTTTACCAGTTGGGCTTTTGGCCTGTCTCTCCCTGTGCAAAGTGGTAAAAGGCCTCAGGATTTCTGAGCTGTCCTTACCCACTCCTTGTTTAATTTTGATACATGTTTTCTAATAACTCGGTCTGTCTCTTCTTGCCTTCAGGACATGAAACTCCAAATGGTCATGCAACTGGAGCTTCAGACGATGGGTCCTTTTGCTGGGGTCCCTTACATAGGCCTCTGAGGGAGCTCTGGCTGCTGTTTTTTCAAAACAACATGAGGCAGTTAAATTGGTCTTCATCCTTATCCTTATACTTATTCTAACAGCAGTTAGATGTACTTCTTTAGAGAGGGGAATGAGACAGCCAAGTAAAAAGGGTTCTTTGTAGAATTTCCAACCAGCCTGCACACTGAAAGGAGAGGGTGGAGCTTCAGGAAGTTCGGGCTCTTTGCAGGGGGGAGGAGGAGCCTGGCCTCTCTGGTTCCTGCGTGGTGACCCAGGATTCAGTCTGTGAGATGGGGGTCTCTTAACAGGAACTCCCTCACTTTGCTGGGAGTCTTTTTCCTTTTCACCCAGTGAATTCCATTTTCCTCATCCATCTATGTGTCTAACGAACCTAATCTTTCCCGGTTGTGTGACAAGATCCCAGTTTTTAGCTGAACTGAGGAGAAAGTCCTCCAACATTACCACCTACGTATCTACTTTGGTGAGGTGTCTGTCAGGTCTTTTCCTCATTTTTTAATCAAGTTGTTCATTGTCTTAGTGTTGATTTTTAAGAGTTATTTTTGTATTTTGGATAGCAAAGTGTTTTATCAGATATGCCTTTAGCAAATTCTCCCAATCTGTGAGAGTCTCTATGTTTGCAAGAACCATTCAATATCTAGGTTGCTTTGTAAGTACTTTCCAATGGAATAAAACAGAATAAATAATAGGACTTTTAAATATTGGAAAGGAAGAAAGGAATCATTGTAATTTGTACTTATACAACAATCTACAGAGAAACAAGACATTAGTTGAAAAATCATTATCTCTTAAGTCACATTTCAACATATAAACTCAAGTTTTCTTATTCGTCTATATTAATAGAATAATGTAAATAAAAAAGAACAAGAAGGTTTACAAATGCAATAAAAGTCTGTAAATCATCTAGTAATAACCCTTATTTGAAATGCCCAAGCCTAGGGTAAAGAATAATTTGTAGTGAGGAACATATAAGAAAGCTGAATAATGGGAAAATGTGAGATTAATATATTAAAATAGTCAGTGTAAGAAATGTTTCTTTCTCACATTTTTTAAAAAAATAAAATATTTCTGCCGGGCGTGGTGGCTCAATCCAGTAATCCCAGCACTTTGGGAGGCCGAGATGGGCGGATCACGAGGTCAGGAGATCGAGACCATCCTGGCTAACAGGGTGAAACCCCATCTCTACTAAAAATACAAAAAATAGCCGGGCGTGGTGGCTTGCGCCTGTAGTCCTAGTCACTCGGGAGGCTGAGGCCAGAGAATGGCGTGAACCTGGGACACAGAGCTTGCAGTGAGCAGAGATCGCGCCACTGCACTCTAGCCTGGGTGACAGAGCAAGACTCCATCTCAAAAAAAAAAAAAATAGAATATTTCAAAAACGCCATTTGAGGTAAATTTCTCAAACTAGAAAAGTTACTTTTCATTTGGAAGAGGAAATGTACAAGAAAGAGTAAAAAAGCACTTTTAAAAAAACAGTGGAATTCTTAATTTACCAAGTTTTCAAGACTAGCATAAGGGACAAGTCTTCAAAAGTAAAGAGCTTACAAAGTACTAAACCAAATTCGTGTAAAAAATCTTAATTATCAGGTATCAAAATATGCTAAGGGTAATTATAAATAAAACAATATGATGTTGGTGTTGGAAAAAATATACAGAAAAAATGAAATAAAGTAACCATGTTAAAACTAAGGTTTATATATGTATACATAAACATGCGCACACACACACACATATAAAAAATCTAAAGGCATTAAAAGTCATAAAAGAAAGAAAATATAAGATAAAATGTATTAATCTGCAGTTAGATAAAATGTTCTAAAAGTATATGAAACAAAAATCATAAAGGATAGATGACTTCAAGTATATTCAAAAATGTATGTGACAAAGTACATCATCAAAACATTTTAAGATAAATATTGCATAAGAAAAATAGAAAATTATTCTAAAATCTATAACAAAGTTAAATATGAAATATTTTGGCAAAGGAAATGAGTAGATAATTAAAAGAAGAAAAAACATAAATGGCTAAATGAACATCATGAACATATTTTGCCTCACTAGTAACAAGAAAATGCAAATTGAAATCACAAAACGATAACGTGTTACTCCTGTTACATTGGCAATAATTATAAAATTCTGTAAAATCCCCTCTTGGCAAGTGTTGAAATTGTCATTCTTTACACATGAATGTTGAGAGAGTAAATTAATACAATTATTTGGATGGAGAAGTTAGCAGTTTTTCTCAAAATATGCACAGAATAGGAGCAAAGAGGGAAAACTACTCCCTTCCTCCTCTGAAGGTTCACTGAATGTGAATTGACAAAGGCAGATTAAATGGAGAAAAAGGCATGCACAGTTATTTTAACAGGCATAGTATGGAGGAATTGCATGAGAATGATTACCCAATAAACCCACAGGGTAAGATGCTTATATGCCCTTTTTCATAGGGGAAGCGGAGATGGGGTGTATAAAAGTAAATGATTTCTAGGGGCAATGAGTAGACCCAATTGTCAGATAATGTTAAAGAGATAATTCTCTTTGGGAATTGAATGGAACTGGAGAACAAACAACTGGTTTGGGACAAAGTTTGTCTGAGCTCTAGATGTGATGTTTACTTTTCAGTCTCTTTCTCTGTGACATGAGTTTTAATCTTCTCTGGTTAATAAAATTTTAAGGAAGGAATCTAAGGCAATTGTGTTTCTCTTTGAGGATCTGGTTTCTACATAGGTAAGGGAACTTCAGAGAACATCCTGTGCTTCGGGAAAGACAGTATGGATTGAGAGATGGGGTAATGGGAGGATGGTCAGAGGCCTTCAGGCTGCTTTTTTTTTTTTTTTTTTTTTTTTAAAGGAGTCTTGCTCTGCCGCCCAGGCTGGAGTGTAGCGGTGCGATCTCCGCTCACTTCAAGCTCCGCCTCCCGGGTTCCCGCCATTCTCCTGCCTCAGCCTCCTGAGTAGCTGGGACTATAGGTGCCCACCGCCAAAACCTGGTAATTTTTTGTATTTTTAGTAGAGACGGGGTTTCACCGTGTTAGCCAGGATGGTCTGGATCTCCTGACCTCTTGATCCGCCCACCTCGGCCTCCCAAAGTGCTGGGATTACGGGCGTGAGCCCATGCGCCTGGCGAGGATGCTTTTTTAGTGTTATATTTTGGGGTATCCTTTTCTAAGCCCCAACAATAGCCAATTCTATTTCAAGATGACAGGGAGCTCTCACGCTTTCTTTTCTTTCCTGCTAAAAGTATCATTTATATCAAAAGGAGAAGGTGTCTTAAAAAGGAATGAATGTATAAAGGTACTGAAAACAACAAAAGATACCTCAGCAAATCAGGTATTATGAACTTCAGGTAAAACAAAGAATTAGTGCAACAAAATTGATTAACTCAAAGCTCAGGTGCATGGAGCACTGAGCACGTAAAGATAAAGCTGAAATTCAGTAGAGCCTCCATGGAGCACCAGGGGACTGGCAGCCAAAGTAAGGGGCTGGCGAAGTGGCTATAGAATCAATGTAGGATTTCTCTCTCACTGGCCCCCAACACACACATCTACTATGCACAATCCTGTCCTTCCACTATTAGCATTTACTTCCAGTTGAAGACAGTAAAATAATTTCTATATAATGAAGCCAACTGTTGGCAATGGGCAAGTGGAGGCTGGGACTTCCAGAGCCAGGGTTGATGTTACATCCAAGCTTGGCATTTGGAGCTGAAAGTCCATTCTCTTGAATTTCTTGACTTTTGCTCATGTTTCGTATAACCTGTCAAGACACACACACACACACACACACACACACACACACACACAAATCTCCTCATTCAAAAATGAATCTGGAAAGAAGCCAATCTGAAAAGGCTACATACACTGTATGGTTCCAACTCAATGACATTCTATAAAAGTCAAAACAAAACAGGCAATGAAAAGATCAGTGGTTGCCAGTGGTTGGGGGATAAATAGGTGGAGCACAGAGATTTTTAGGGTACTCTATATGATACTATAATGTGGATATATGTCACTACACATTTGTCCAAACTCAGAATGTACAGCACCAAGGGTGAAACCTAATGTAAACAATGGACTTTGGGTGATTATGATGTGTCTGTGTAGGTTCATCAATTGTGATAAATGTACTGTTGTGGTGGCGGATGTTGAAATGGAGGAGGCTATGCCTGAGTGGGGCAATTAAGGGGAGTATATAGAAAATCTCTGTGCCCTTTTCCCAATTTTACTGTCAATCTAAAACTACTCTAAATAATTATTAAAAATTAATCTGTTAATTGTATAGGAAATTGATTCCTAATGCTTTAATTAATTAAACAAATCATTACTCATAAATATGATCAGGTATCATCAGGCAAATAAGGAAAACCACCAGCAAAAATATAAATAATCAACATAAACGATAGAAAAATTGTCAAAGAAGCCAGGCACACTGGCTCATGCCTGTAATTCCAAGTTTGGGAGGCCAAGGTGGGCCAAAGTAGGAAAACTCCAATCTGTTCTGTGTCAACATTCCCCTCTTAGAATTTTTGGGAATAATTCCAATTTAATCCTTCAAATTATCCTCTGAAATTATTATCTTGGTGTCAGCTGATGGGAACATCTCCAAACAGCCAGAGACAGAGGATCTATGCATCAGTGGACATTCATATTGTTTAAACATTATGATTTTAGAATTTATATTCTACTCTGTCCACTAAAAATTTCAAGGAGAAAGATACATGTGGAAAGTAGGGAAATTGAATACATACTTCTGTGGTGATCTTAGATTTTTTTTTTTAGCCTTCACTAGTATAGGTCAAAGTTATATTTATACCTTATCACAAAATAATTATATTTTATAGCAGTGGGAAAGCTGAGTAAAAAATGTTTTCTTTGATGACAAATCCCATTAAGCTTATTATTTTAAAGCCACAAAACTGTACTATAAGCATTAGAAAATGGATGGGAATGTACACTCACACTTATTTCTTCTTTGTTTATGCAATTATCATTTTCTTCTCAACCTGAGCTGTCAAACAGAAAATATTTTCATTAAAACAAGGTGAGTCTTGTAGGCATTTCTCTCCTAATAGGATCTGCTACCTTTTAACTTGGACTTTAATTTTCTTAAAGAACCCATCTTTCCTAACCAGGAACCTTAGACAAATCAGTTGATTTAAACTCAGGATACACAACAGAGGATCATTGATTTTCTCCATTGGGAATTACTTTGCATTCCACCATAGATATCTTATTACTTCATGGAATTCAGAGGGACTCAGAGAGTTGTTTATGCTGTTTGCAAGCAATCTCTGTTTAGTGTGGATAGGGATGCAATATGGTTGTATAAAGTCCCACTACCATTTAGCTTTAATTTAAAGAATGATAGAACAAAGGGAATATTCTGTTGAGTTGTTTAATAATACTGCTTGTGGGATAACTAGGAGAGGTCCTTGGGGCTTACCCTTGAAGCCACCTCCTGAAACAATTTCAGTTTAGCTGACAGAATAAGTGCTGCAATGTTCAATATTCTGGGGAAGCTGCTTTAACTACTTTATGTTGCTGGCATATCATTTAGGCCAACATGTCATTCACTTATTTGGGAAACAAATAATAATCCTACTGTTCATATACCCGATCTCATTCATCAATTTGTAAGACAGCAGCAATCCAGCAATTTTCTAGGTGTAATCAGAAGGCTACAGCAGAAGTGTTAAATGGGATTTCTCACCTTTCTAATGGCATAAAAACACTCACACCTTAGGTTTTTAATCATCATCTAT
Source organism: Pongo abelii (assembly GCF_028885655.2). Taxonomy (NCBI): domain Eukaryota; kingdom Metazoa; phylum Chordata; class Mammalia; order Primates; family Hominidae; genus Pongo; species Pongo abelii. The sequence continues at coordinate 143,416,636 of NC_071990.2, forward strand.
ATTAGGCAAAAATAAGTGAAGAATGGAGAAGTACTTTAAACAGGTGAGGAGTTATAGTAACATTATGCATCTAAAAAAATTAGAGAAGATGGCTCAGCTATCACCTCATCACACCAAAAACAAAACGGAAACAAACAAACTAGTTATTTTCTCGATGAATCTCTGTTTGACTCTTCTAACACTGGCATTGTCACAAACACCTTGCCAAAGGGATAACTGCCAGGGAATGATTTCCATTGATTAATTGTAAAACCTCTTTCCTGCATTCTAACATAAGCTTCCAAATGTCGAGCAGGCATGTCCATTTCTGAATTCTGTCTTCTATTTTACTCATCATCTCCATCTCTCCTGCCCCTAAAACAGCTTATGTTCCAGACTCTTCCATATTAATTAAGGATACTATTCACCTAAATTCTACTTCCTTTTTCTTATCTCCTCGATAACAATTCAGTAGCATATCTTTTTGAGCTGCAGTTCCTAATATGGATTAAGTGTACTCCTTCCTCCTATTTCTGTTTCTGACTTGCTTGGTTTCAATTACAAAAGAAAAAAATCCTAAAATTTAAATTGTGTTTATTTAAGATAATTCTGAATGATAATAGAAATAGAGTTAGCAAGCAAAAATGGCTTTTGCAGTGGCATAAACAAAATATAATATGTCATTAGCATGGGAACTCTAAAAGAAAAGAAGACAATTTGGAGGTAGAAGTAACATATTTGGGTAGCTGGATTTGGGGACTTAGAAGAGGAACAACATTAATGACATCTAGGCAGTATAAGCTACCACTGCTTAATCAGGCCAAAACAATATTGCACTGTGTATACATATCATATTTGCTTTAAATAATTATTGGAATAGCTGGGAAAGTCTCACAAATTTAAATCACAATGGAAACTACTGTTTCTGAGTATCAGGACTTATATATCCTCCAAGTTATTCAAAATTTCTCATCACAACATGCATGTGATTTTCTATATGTGGAATAGTGTAAAGGCATTTCTCATTGACATCCTTGTAAGTCACATTCTGAACTTTATCCTAAAGGCCTTTTAGTTTGTTTTATAAGGTAAATATCATCATTTGAAAAGTCTATTATGAAATTAAATGCTGAAGCTTGACATCTTAAAAGAGACTTGCCAATATTAATTATAGCACCAGATCTATATTTACATTTGAAAGATAATTTTATAATTTGACAACACCTAAATAATTGTTTTGTAATACATCTTCAGACCTATATTTTACTCCTTTGATCCTTTTATAGGGTACTTTTTATTTCTTCTGAATCTTTTGTTATCTCTCTTATACTATCTGACCCAGAAGCCAAGGTTCTTTAAGAGTTCTACGTAGGAATAAAAACCAAAGGGTTTAAAATAACACTCTGAGGTGTGTAAAATAAGGGGTGAAATTGTAAGGCTGTTAAATATTACAGCTAGGAAATCCAGGATTTTCTGAATCTTGTCCCTCAGACTACAATTATCACCCCACATATGGTCTTCAAACATACTGTTTTGCAGAGGTTGCAATTTCCACCAAATGATCTCAGGCTTGAGAATTGTAACTCAACCTATAGAACATTAGTGAGCTTGACTTTACTATGTAACTTTGCCCTATAATACTTTAGGCCTAAATAGTTTCAAGCTCAAACAGATCATAAAGATATCTCCGTCTTTTAAAATTGAACATTCGCCCAGCATCGACGAGATAGAACCAGAGATAGATATAGAGCAAGAGATGAAAAGTTGAACTGTGGCACCAACATCACCACCACTGACTAATTCCAAGTAGATTATGTGGGGTTTGGGGGTTGTGAGACATCTCAACATTTTTCCATGGAAGAGCAGTCTCTGGCCCTTATTATTTCATGCTGTAGAAGGGAGAAAATGAAGAGAAAGCCACACCCATGAACCTTGTCCTTGTATGAAATAGTGATTCCATCCATTAAAAATGTGGGCCAAACTTTGCTCTGTAATACAACCAGAGCAGTGCCTTCCTCCTCAGTGAGAAAACAGGATGCCTGTGGTCAGGGTGGTAAAAGCAAGTGAACAAAGACACCTCAAATGCTGATCATCTGACCCCACATTCCTCCAAAGTCAAGTGCTACATCTCATTTGACTACGTGTTGTTAATACCACCATTATTGCTAGGTTCATTAAGTGAATCATGGGAATGAAAAAGAGGTCTACAGAAAGACAGTGTTCATGGAGTTGAATGTATCGATGATACTAATGTTGAACTACATAGAAGGCTAATATTAAACCCTGAGAGATAAAATAAATTATTTTTTTATTTTGACCCTTCCTCCTTGTTTCTACATTGTTTGTATCAGAGTCCTACTTTAGGGAGAAATAGCACAAACCAAATGGCCTGATATATACATAAATATTTGTCTTCCTTTCAAAAGATTCGCTTCCTTACATCTCTTTAACATTTTACATTTCTCTGTAGATAAATTTTTTTAGCTCATTGATATAAATCTAGATTTCCCCTCTGACATATAAAATAGAAAGAACTTAAAGCCTTTGAAACACATATCAGCTCCTGAATGTTCCAGAACTGTGACATAGTTGGTGGTGGTAAACTGTGATTATTAAAAAGGATATCCTTTAGACTCCCTATAAAAACATCCCTGTCTGTCCCTTTCTTACATTTATTGTAGGTGATGGGTTGTTCTGGTGATGCAGTGGGGTAAGTATGAGAGAAGTTAGAGAGAATACTTTAATATTCTCTCTGCTAAGGTATTTGTGAATGTTTTCTTCTTTATACCTGTTAAAATAAGATAAATCTCACATCAATTTTTTTTCATTTCTCATGATGCCAATAAAAGTTTCTATATATTCAATGAAACAATGATAGTGACAAAGTGGTCTTTAAAAAAAAAACTGGTGGGGAAAAGATAAAACTTTTCTTCCAAATAGCTTTTAATACCAGCAACAGCAGCAAAGTAAAGCAGTGTAATATTTGTTTTGTGAGAAGAGCATCTGCTAACTTCACTAACCCAGTAGAATAAGAATCATATGTTTAACAGTGTCTCACTTCATACATCTAGAACGAGCCCAGTTTTTAGGGGCATTATTTTGTAACTGTGGATAATTAATATTAGTAAATGGGATACTAGTATTCAAATGAATGAAGATATACATATTTTCTTCTTCCCAAAATATTTCTTATATATCTCTGTTTCTGTTTATTCTATTTTTCATCTGTAAAAATGAGAACTCTTGAAAAATATTTTTACGTATTTTAAAGAATATTTAGAACGTTAAGTGCTTTATTGAAGCACATGCTGTTTGTATCATAAAACATATCAAAATAAAACTACCCCTTTTACTCTTTTTGAGCTCAACACAATTATGTGATGCAAAAGGCCCAACTCTGAAGAGGTTGAAAACAGATCATAATTAGTTTCATAGATTTGTGACCAATGTTCTCACCTCAAGAGCTTCATAATCTCAATTTCATCCTGAAAAACACAAAATAGAGATGTCTATTATGTAAGTTAATATGTCCCTACTTTATAAAATCTAGCAATTTTATTTCCCTGTTATTTCAAATCCTTGAAGTTAATTACCTTTGTTGATCCCACATGATTTCTGATACTTCATCTTTAAGGTATTATAAAATATTCTGGAGGATATGTTGTTTATTTTTCAGCAATAATTCCTCACAATAAAAACTAAATCTATTAGTTCTTAAGCCTTACTTCCTTAAATCATGTCTCTGTTTGAAAAAAAAAAGAATACACTCTTCTATCAACCGAAGTGATGAAGTCTAATAAAGCTGTTGATTTATCTATTTTGACAGAACTATTTGGCAAAAAAAAAAAAAAAAACAGGTTTGTTGCAAATTGATAAACATAAAGCATTGTGAGTCATCCTACTACAGGCACTGTGATCTCAGCGTTCTAGGTTTGTGTTACCTGGGTTATTATTTATTTCTGTATTCTGTATTATATTATTTATTTCTGTGTTCATATTATAGCCTTTTAAATTATATTAAATTATAATTTAAATTATATTATTATATTAAATTATATTCTCTAAAAACATTCTCAGACGGAAAAAAACAAAGCTCAAGTTAATGGCTCTTAATTTAAATTTAAAATATATACCAGGGTTTGTTCTTGGCAGAAAAAGAATCTTCCAAGTAAAACTTTAGAAAGACAAAACACAAAAGCTCGATTCTTGGTGAAAAGCTATCCACTGAGAGCAGACAGGATACTGCTCTTTTTCCACACTTCCACCAACCACACCCTTTTCTCATTTGGTTGGGACAGCTGAAGCTTTGGAGAAAGTTATTCTAATGAGTATGACAGGATACCTTTTCCAGCATCTGCTCCTATTTTGGTGTGCATTCCTATACCGCAGATGCTGGAAAGCTAACACTTTATTTTCACAAATGAGGTGCACTTGTTCAAAACTTGTATTGAGAGTGAGTAGGCAGGAAAAGAGGACATTGCATACAAGCCATTCATTTTGTTGATATAGAACTGGAAGAAATATTCATAGCAGACTTCTGATCCTAAGATCAAGGCTAAAGTGGTGCAATGTGGTAAGCAGCAGTTGGACAGCAGCTGTCTGATTCCCCAGCTTCTTAAATGTAGTGGTGGTAGCAGCTTCCTCAGCCGACCAGTTCTGTGGTGTGTCCTGTGAATCAGTGCTGGAGATTCAGAGAAGAGCCCCTTCTCCAACCCTTCAAAAAAGTTGGTAAGTGCAATCACTGTTTTAAATATTGTTGCACTTGAAATATAGCAAATATTGTCTGATGCATGAACTAAAGTTTGAGTTGAAATACGGCTAAAATGGATGAGAATGGGCAAGGAGCTGGAGTGCATCGAGTTTGCTACCTATAGCAGAACAGCATTTAACAGTCCACCTTGGAGAATAATTTGAGAGTATCCTAAGCCTGGAACTCATTGTTCCTTACAGTAGTAAGTTTTATATATCAAATTTTATATATATATATATATATATATATATATTCATCATATTATTAGAACAAAGGAGAAAAATTCCATGATCATTTGTTAAAAAAAAAAAGAAAGAAAAAGAAAAAATGAAAAACCTCAACACCCAATCATGATGCAAACCATCAGCTAACAAAAAATAGGAGGCGACATTCTGATAAGCATCCTTCAGAAAAATCTACAAATCTTTATGTAAGTTCTGATGATGCTAGATGGTAAAAGATTACATGTTTTCCACTTAAATTGAGGAAGAAGGCAAGAATGTCCCATTTCATCATGCCCTTTCAAGACTGTACAGAAAGTCTGAAGTGTAGTAAAGCAATTAAAAGGAATAAATGTCGTGAAAATCAAAAAGGAAAAAGTAAAACTTTTTTTATTTGCAGATGACAAAATTCGAATAGAAAATCCGGGTAATACACAACCAAAAGACTAAATCTAAAGGTGAATTTATCAAAGACATAGTGTAAAATATCAGTATACAAAGTCATGTATAGCTCTATTTTCTAGCACGAAACAATTGGAGAATGACTTTGAAAAAATAATGTAGCATAATAATAAAAATTAAATATTAAATATAAGTTTAACAAAAGATGTGGAAAACTCTAAACTTAAAACTATAAAACATTGGTGAGAAAAATTAAAACCTAAATAAATACAGAGAGATATAATGATAATCGATTGAAAGACAATGTTATTAAGATATCAATTCTCCCCAAACTGATCTGTATGTTTAATGCAATCTCATTCAAAACTTAAACTTTTAAAAACTGACATGTCTATTCTAAAAGTTATATAAAGTGCTAAAAAACAAGTAATTGAAACAATCTTTACTAAAGAAGAAAGCAATGGAAGTTGACTTGCCATAAAGCTGCAGTAATCAAAACAATGCAATATGAAAATATGATGAGACAAATAGTTCAGTGGAGCAGAAGAGAGTTCATTAACAGACTCATGCATAAAAAGTCAATTGATTTTCAACAAAATCCTGTGACAATGTAATTTTAAAAAGAATGCCACGTCAACAAATGGTGCTGCAACATGAATAAAAAACAATGTACCTCAAACCCCAATGCTCAACATACAAAAACTATAGATTTTTATGAAAAAATGTTAAGGTAAAATCTTCACCACCTTGGGGTGGGCAAAGATTTTTTAGAGAGGACACACCACAAAAAGTAATCATAAAATAAAAAACTGATAAATTGAATATTAAAACTTAAAACATCTACTCACTGTTAAGAAAAGAAATTATTCACAATACATATGGACATAATAAAGGAATTGCTTCCAGAATATCTTTTAAAAACTGCAATGAAACAGCACTAAAAAAGAGAAACAAGACAAATTTTTAAAAGAAGACAAGACTTTGATGACACTTCACAAAAAATATATTAGCAATAAGCACATGAAAACTTGTTCAACATCATTAGGCATCTGATGCTATAAGTCATTTTCTCTGAGAATTAGACTTTGAGGTGGAAATTAAAATGTCACATGTTTAAAGGAGGGCTCTTTGGCTAAACATCTGTAGGAAAAGGAAAATAAGTCAGATTTGTCAGGGGAGGCATTAGGAAGCCATGCCTAGACAGCAAAAATCTCATGTGAATTCCCCATGAGTGGATCTGAAGCTGGAATGGTCCATCAGAGTTATCCCAAGTAGGAGCAAGAGGCTAGACCTTTGTACTCCTCCAGTGAACAGTCATTGGACGAAGCCTGTTCCTAGGAACGACAAAAGACGTGTGGACTCACAGGAAGTAGCTCTCTTAAGTAGAGGCAATTCCCAGAGAGTGCAGTTCTGGGAAGTTGAGGACTGGCAGCAGATAGCATTCACAACTGGGGATGTAAGTACTTCATTTCTGAAGAGGAGAAATGGGTAACACGTGGTAACATCCCCTATTTACTAATTGTGCCTTTTAGTTCTACTTTTCTACATAAGCTCTGGGAGTAGTTTCACCTGGATTCCAATGGTCCTCTTTCCCTGGAGGAAACTTAGAAAAGGAAAGTTAATGGGACAATCCCCCACCACAGCAGCTGTTCTCAAGGCTATAACTAAATATCGTCGTCTCCCTCTACTGTACATTCTCTATTCTCCTCACCCTTAGCTAGTCATTCTGTTGGTCTAAGTGGCCTTCCTATGTACCTGAGGGGTTTGAGCTTCCACTCACCTTGCTCTTCTATGGCTGTGTCTATTGCACTTGTCTTTTTATCGTCACCAACATGGGTCAATGGATCACATGGGGACCACACATATTCTTCTCTTCCCTCAACATTAACAGCAGCCTTAATTCTTCCTGATGATCAGAGTCAATTATCCCTGCCAGAATGCTGGCTTTCCTAACTTGATTGCCAGCCCCTTGGCACAAAGAGCTTAATTAAGTTCCTGGTTGGCAGCCATGACAGAAAGTTCACTGGTTCTCTTGTGTCTCCTGATGTAAGTTTTCCCTTTTGGGGGATTAAGAAAGTTGATACCTACAGAGCTCGATGCTGTGAAGTAAGCAATTTCCTCAAATAAGATACTAGAGGCAACAGTCATCAGAGCTGCTCACACTTCTGCCCCCCGGTTCCCAGACCCTGTATTTTATTATTTGAGGACTCTCCACTTTAGAATGGTAATTGATAGTGTACTTTTCATTCTGGGGGATAACCGTCCATGCTTGCAGTGTGTCATCTCTAATCTGAGTCTCAGCTTTGCATTCAATAGGCCATCCCATCACTCTGATAGGCTGTCAGCTTCTTTGAGATGCAGGATGTAATTAGACCAGTGAACCTCAAGATCATGTGCCCATTTCTGCATCTCCTTAGCTGTTCATTGGATTTCTTGTCCTGATCAATGTAATTCAATGTGAGACTCCTAAGTTACTGGAACAAGCACACTGAGCACTTGCATAGAAGATGGTAACTGGGAACCTATGGGTAGAAAGGGGAAACCCATATTCAGAATTGTGCCAGTTCCAGTCAAAAGAAAATGCTGCACCTTTCATGGCAAAAGGGGCCCCAGGGAGTAAACTTGCCAGCAAAAGGCTGGTAAATCTCTTCCAGTGAGGTGCTGAATCAGTGATTATGTGTTGGGCTTATTTGCTGGCAAGTGAATATTTAACAGTGTCAGTATAGTTATCAGCTATGGTGAATGGGAACCTGGCCTGTTGGGCCCATGCTTAGGCCCCATCTCTTCCACCATACCTACCATATTCAGACACCCATTATATCAGCACAGGGGTGGCTGATGCAGAAGCTAGGTTAGGGCCACTAGGAGAATCATGCTGTCTACTGTGTTATTGAATGCATCTTCTGAGATGAATACTACCTGGTAGACAATGAGACGTTGTCCACGCCATGCCTTGCCAGCAGACCAGTCCACATGCCTCTACTCCTTACCTCCTTGCCTGTGATTTTCCAATCTTTTCTTTCCATGCCCCTAGACCAAACAACCAGAACAGTTGCTTTTACCCATGGGTGTACTCTCAGCTGTCTACTCTTCTGCCCAAAATTGACAATCAAATTCACCATCTGTAGTGCCTTTGAGGAGCATTTCCTCTTACTTCTCTCTTTCAGAACTACCCCTGAGTGGAAACAAAGTGCAACTTCAGTTTTTAGTTTGCACACACATAATGAACTGAACCATCTGTGAACCAAACTCTTTTTAAAATTTCCTTCTGTATTAGTCAGGGTTCTGTAGAGGGACAGGACAAATAGGATAGATATATATAAAAGAGAGTTTATTAAGGAGTATTGACTCACACAATCACAAGGCGAAGTCCCATAATAGGCTGTCTGCAAGCTGAGGAGTGAGGAAGCCAGTACAAGCTCCAAAACCTCAAAAGCAGGGAAGCCAACAGTGCAGCCTTCAGTCTGTGGCCAAAGGCACAGGAGCCCCTGGCAAACCACTGGTATAGGTCCAAGAGTCCAAAATCTGAAGAACTTGGAGTCCGATGTTTGAGGGCAGGAAGTATCCAAAATGGGAGAAAGATGGAGGCCAGAAGACAGCCTGTCTAGTCCTTCCATGTTCCTCTGCCTGTTTTTATACTAACCACACTGGCAGCTGAGTAGATGGTGCCCACTCAGATCAAGGGTGAGTCTGCCTCTCCTAGTCCACTGACTCAAATGTTAATCTCCTTTGGCAACACCCTCACAAACACACCCAGGAACAATATCTTGGATCCTTCAATCCAATAAAGTTGACACTCAAGATTAACCATCACACCTTCCCTGTCAGCTGGTCATGAGGGATCTGCATCCCATGTGGTCTTAGACATAAACTGAAAGGTGGATTTCTGGGTCATATGGGGATGCAACTTTTTTATTTCTTCCAGCCATGGTTGTGTCTGAACCAAGATTAACAACTTCCATGTTACAATGGTTTACTGCTCGGCCTCTCAATCTTGTGACTTGTTGTAGTTGACTGAATCCAGATGTGAATGGAAAATTATGGCCTCATGGTCATATCATGAACCATGGTCAGGCATTCCAATTCTCAACTGAGACTCAGCAGCAAATCAGGTGCTCTTTTACAAAAGGTACATTAATTTTCCACTAAAAATTGCATGGCCTTGCTTCAGAATCTGAAGAGTCTACATAGGGCTTGCTATAAAACTACTCCTGCATATTTCTTCAGATACTGCTAATATTATAGGGTATTCTTTATGATAATGTTTATATGAATCAAGTGGTACCGTTACATAAGCCACAGCCAGAGCCTGATGCAAAGCCTTTCTTGCTCTGGGAACCACTGAAGCTGGTGAATTGAAAGGCATTTCATGTCACTTATTGTATGAGCCGGAACTGTATTTCTGGGTATGGATTAAGTTGTCTTCATGACCTAGCAGCATGTCAGGCATTGCATTTTCTTTACCATGTGGTAGGGCGAGATGCAAAAATCTGTCCTGTACTTTAGAAGAGATGTCATGGTATACCAGGACTACTGGATCCTTAAATACTTAACCAAGTCTTCACAGTTCAGCTCTCATTCTATGGAGAATATATTTCCTACCAAGGCCTTCAACCAACTTGACAATTTCCGCTCATCTGGTTTTGTTTTCTTGAGGTCATGAATATATTGGACTGGTACGATGATACCACTGAAGCTACCACGATTTCTCTGGTCTTTGTAGGGACAAGATTGGTGAACTAAATGGGGATATAATTGGAACCACACTCCTGTATTTTTAGGTACTTAAGGATGGCACTAAACTCTGTAATTCCTCACAAAGATTGAATATGCTTTTGTTTGCTATCTTAGAGGGGTAACTATTGAGTAAATGAGTTATTCTATTGATATCATTATAATTCTTGATGTCAATCAGGCTCAAAATTTGATACTACTCTGCCCCACATCTAGTGAGTCAGCGGATCTTCTAAACTAACTGTGAAAATTTCCAAACCCCTCCCCTTTGCTCAATCATTATTATTATTGTACTAGTTCAGGTATTTATGTCTTTCCTCTAGGTTATTATGTAAAACTTTTGTTTATATTCAAGCTCTTTCCAATCCAATTTATTATCTTAATGCAATATTCTTTTTTCAAAACCTTCCTCATTCTCAAAAGATATTGGCTCTTTGTAGTCTATAAAAGCCTAGAGAGTGTAAAACCCTCCATAGTTCATATCTGTCATTAAGCCTGGATCTGTTCACCAAAACACTTCAATCCTGGGATTATGGCTAGAGATGTTAGTGGTGCCACGTATCTGAGTTACCAGTGGTGAATCCTTACAGATCTGCAGCAACCTCAATTCTTGCCTCCTCTGAAGAAAGAATTCAATGGAGGAGCATAAGACTGAATAAGAGACCAAGGCAAGTTTCAAAGCAGGAGTGAAAGTTTATTAACAAGCTTTAGAGCTAGAATGAAAAGAAAGTAAAGTACACTTGGAAGAGGGCCAAGTGGGCATCTTGGAGGACAAATGTGGGGTTTGACCTTTTGACTTGGGGTTTTAGATGTCAGCGTACTTCCAGAATCTTGGGTCTCTTCTCCCCTGATTCTTCCCTTGGGGTGGGTTGTCCACATGTGCAATGGCCTTGTGGAGGGGATGCAAATGTGGAGGGGAGCATGCACAGCGTGTTTAGTGGAGTTGTATGCATGCTCACTTGAGGCATTCTTCCCTTACCAGTGGAATGCCCCTGGAAGGTCATGTACCTGTTAAGCTCCACCATTTTGCCTTTTAATGCACATGCTTGAGCACACCCACTCAACTCCTGAGATCTTATCCAGAAGCTGCTTATCACTAATTTCAGGACTTTTCTTTTCTTTTTTTTTTGGTTTTTGTTTGTTTGTTTGTTTGTTTGTTTTGAGATGGAGTCTCATTCAGCTGCCCAGGATGGAGGGCAGTGGCGTGATCTCGGGGCTCACTGCAACCAACTGTCTCTGGGGTTCAAGCGATTCTCCCGTCTTAGCCTCCCTAGTAGCTAGGATTACAGGCACCCACCATCATGCCCAGCTAATTTTTGTATTTTAGTAGAGATGGGGTTTCACCATGTTGGCCAAACTGGTCTCGAACTCCTGACCTCAGGTGATCCGCCTGCCTCGGCTTTCAACAGTGCTAAGATTACAGGCATGAGTCACCGCACCTGGCCTGTTTCAGGTATTTTCTACCTGTGGGCACGATGCCTTTCCTTGGTGCTGGCTGCAGCCAGTTATTATTTGAGAGAGACAGTTAACAATCGCCTGACTATCACTTGATGGTCACCTGACATTTCTAATTGGTGGTGGGGGGCATCTCTTGCCTGACTACCTACTGTAACAGAGATTGTTTATTGTTCTATGGTGAAGAATGACAGCTAAAAGTGAAATTTACATTTGGACCAATTTCAGCTCAATTCTTAAAAGGTATTTTAGGGAAGTAGAACTACTTTATTCCAGAAGATATTATTTAGTTACATAGAAGAACTTAAGGACACAGAGTGATACTATGTATGGAATAATGGGAAGGCTTATTCTGCTTTCTGACGGAAGTTGAATTATATTAACTGGAATATCTTTTTGAATCAAATATCTGTGAAACTTTTGATAAAATCTTAATTCAAATTTTCCATTTTAGACTTTAAGAAAATAATTAACCGTGCTCTTCATAATGCTTCCAAAATGAAGTATTTTCATTCTCAACACCCTATGCTGGAGTTATTTAATTCAAACAGAAAGAAAAGAAAAGAAAGCCTCACAATTCATAAGAATGCTGTGATGAGTGTGATAACATGTTATCTACAGCCTTTGAGCCCTTTGAAGATAAGCTGTTGAATAATGTCACTACATTATTATTATAGTTAGAATATAAATACAGGTTTAGCATCTTGTCAAGATAATAAAACTTTCAAAAGAATACAAAGTGAGAAATTCACATGTGCAATTTTAAGGAATGAGGCAAGATTCAAAAGATAAAATTAAACAAAAGGTATCATATTTTACTATCTTTATATATCCTTTTCATAAAAATAAGTCATAAAAATATACATAGATAGATAAATTAATTTTAAATTTAAGTTTGGTCGCCGATTACTTTATGTGGGAGAGTATTTTGAGCAGTCCAAATGACCTTAATTGAAATAAAATTGTTCAACTGATTTATTTCATTAAGATCAACATCAGTTTTTAAACTGGACATTTCTCTAACATTTGTGTTAAAACTAAAAATTAGTCATAATTATTATGTCTCTATGTTTTAGCTAATTAAATATTATAATTAATATAAAAAAGAAATGATTTTAGTATTTTAGTATTACTGCCTTTAAAGCTATTTTTTCACAGTGAATAGTCCTTTGATGTAAGTCATTTGGGTTATTCCTCAAAACTAAACAATTGCTTAATTACCCCAAGGCACAGAATCCACACTACAATTTTAAAACATCAAAATGGGAAAAGTAATTAGTCTCTTGAGTATAATTAATCCGTCTGCTAAGAATTGGGCCAAATTGTAGTTTAGTGTTCTTTAGAATTCAGAAGCCAATTTTAATTACACTGAAACGTTGAGCTTGAAGCTTGTGGACTTTGGCTCTAAAAGTAAGTTAAATCTTTATATTTACGGTGGACTTGAAAAAACACAGGACACATGGAAAGGAAGGCTTTACTTCCAAAATTAGATATCCACAGCAAAACTTCAGGATTGTTTATTCTTCCTTTATAAGCTAGATATGGTTTAGGGACCACTGAGTGCTTGATAGGCATTTCATAAAGCAGATGTAGTTTATTTCTACTGCACTTCCATTGACAAATATCAAACACAGAGTTACTGGATATTAACACAGAGAAAAAGACAAAAATAATTTTTACAGTAAACTTTAGAGAAAGGAGAATGTTGTTTGTTACCAGCAGAAATGGTGCACTTTGCAAAATATGCATCAAATGATCACTTCAGCAAATGATCAATTCAACAAAAGATTTGTTCACTGTATTTACTTATTTTAGTAAAGCAATATTTTTAAGAATGCATGAATGTCTCATTAATTTACACTGTTTTAATATCTTTTAAAGGTTTCTACAGAGTTTTCAAATTGTATTTGTAGTAGCAGTTTAAGAAATGTATTTGACGAAAGCTAACGGCTATAGGAAAGTTTAAATTTCCTTTCAATATATTTGGTATTAATAAAAGCCTATCTTTTTTCACCTGTGGCCTAAATTTAAGCATCACTTTACAGTGTTCAGTCTGTGCTAATATATTTTGAATCATTTGCAACATAATACTTATGTTATAAGCCATGTATCACTACCAAGATGCCTTCTCCAATTTTTCAAGTAAGAAATTGTTTCTCATATCTATATAATTCAGAAGTGAAAATATACTGTGCTTCATTTATTTCTTATATATTACCTGTATTTCAAATTTAGAATTTCTAAACAAAACCTTCCTTTGCTCTTTTGCATGCATGGCTAATGTACATAGAATTAGAGATACAAATAGTGCTGCAAATTTAATTAATATAGTAATCCTTTCTAGGAAAATCCCTAGGAATAAACATAATAAAGATGGCAGGAGATATATTAAAAACGAACAAACATTTGCTGAGGCATGTAGAGAAAATACAAACAAATGAAAGCCACATTCCTTTCCTGACTGGGAAGATGAAATGCAAACTTTACTTCTCTCTGTGATAATTGGAACACTTTATGTGAAAAATAACACAAAACCAAGTCAAACTGGCATTGTGGATGAGAGTGTTTATTCACGCATGTGTATGGAGGTTCAGAAGAAAAGTGAAATTCAAGGTTGGCTTAATTTATTGACTTAATTATTTCTAAAATCTAAATGTTGTTTTTAAACATTTTTTTTCTTTCTGGCATGTTTTTAGCTTTATTCTAAATCTAAAATTGACTTTTTTCCTGGTTGCAAGTCAATTGCCAAAACTTCCCTGAGCTAGAATATTCCTCATCCACATGGTGGGGAATTTGGGGCAGGGCATAGAGAGAGAAGCAGAGAGAAAGAGAGCTGTATATCTCTTACAAACTTCAAACAAAACTCCTGAAATGCATTCTAATTGGCCAACCTTAAATTATGTGGCCAATTCTTAACTAGTCACTACAATGAAGAAAGTGCCAGATGCTGATTAATTTAAGCCAATAAAGAGCTACCTTTGGAATGGAAACCAAATTTCTTGGCTACTATTCAAGAATAATTATAGAAGTGAGGTTGTAAATAAAAATAAAATGCTCTACGCACTTTCCAAATTAGTTATTATTTACCGTATAGGCATTTAAATTAAGTAGTATTGGGAGAACTTGACAAATTTGTTCTAATGTTCGTCTAGAAAAGTATCCCTAAATTCAAATGTTTATAAGGTCAAAGTAGTTAAACTAACAAAATCAAGTAAAATGAAAGGGCATTTATAATATGCAAAGACAGGGTAAACCTGATTTTTTTTTCCTAACTTGGACAATATGAGAGTAATTATTAGTCTAGGTAAGAGTTACAGCCCAGACCATCCCATGCAAATCTGAACATATATATATATATATATATATATATATATATATATATATATATAATTATTATTATCCTCTCTCTCAGGAGCAGTCTCTCAGCACATGCCAATTATTGCCATATAAGAAATAGTCTCAGCATCACTGGATTTTCTGATCTTTCAGTAGGAAAAAAATCCAATTCTTATATGAAATATCCTCATTTTAAAATATTGCTTTAATTAAAAATTAACTGGAAAATATTTGTTGTTTTTCAACCTCTGTTCTAGGAAGTAAATGAACAAAAATAGCTTTTGTTATTTGAAGAAAAAAGGCACAATAAACTAAGTATATTGCCAAATATTAAAACACATAAAAACCACAGCAATTAAAGCAGTGTGGTATTGATGTAAGAATAGGGAGATAAATTAATGGAAAAGAAAACACAAGTCAGAAACAGAGCCAACAACATGTAAGCATTCAGTATGGTCATCATACAAAACTCATTTCTCCAGTACGTTTTTTCTCTCCATTTCCATAGCCACTACCCTGATCCCAGCCACCATCACTTCTCACCTGGATTACTAATAAAGTCTCTGAGCTGCACCTTTTATCTGCTCATATTACTCTTCAATCTATTCTACATACTATGGCTAGAGTTTTGAAAATTACAAACCTGAACTTATTATTTCTTTCTTAAAGTACATCAATAACTTTTCATTGTTTTAGTACAAAGATAAAATTTCTTCATGCCTGTTATGAAATTCACAGAATGGCCCTTACCTGCTCTTATATTTCAACTTGTCCAGCTCTCTCATATTTAGGCTTTATTTTCAAGCCTGGTAAGTTTGAGATCCTTAATATACATATAAATGGAGGTATTGAATTAAAAAAAATTTACATGCAAGTCATGAGTTCAAGAAAGACTGTTAACCTAGATGCATAACCCTGAGAAACATTAGTGTTCTTACGTGCTAAAAGCAATGAAACTGAGTTTACTTAAAGAATATACATAGATACAGAAGATTAGAACTCAAATATCTAAAGAAAACATGCTCTATAGCACAATGCAATAATACTATTCAGCCTTTTAAAAGAAGTAAATTCTGTCACTTGTGACACTATAGATAGAACTGGAGAACATTATGCTAAGTGGAGTAAGCCAGGCACGGAAAGATGAATACCACATGTTCTCACTTCTATGCAGAATCTAAAACAATTGAACTCATAGAAGCAGAGAGCAGGATAGTGGTTACAGTCGCTGCAGATTGAGAGAAATAGGGAAATGATGGCCAAAGGGTAAAAAATCTCAGAAACAAGGAATATATTTTTTAGTTCTATTACACAGCATGGTAAATATGGTTAATAATAGAGTACTATACATTTCAAAATTGCTGAGATTAAATTGCTAATGCTCCCACGGCAAAAAAAAGTTAAGTATTTGAGATAATGGATATGCTAACCAACTTGACATAATAATTCACATTGTATTTACAAAACATAGCATCACTTTGTACCCCATAAATGTATATCATTATAAATTACCAATTTATAATTTAAAAAATAAAATTATAAAATTGTAAAAGCAAATATAAAAAAAAAGAAGTCAAAGACCTGATTGCTGTAGCATCCAGCATTTAGAGGTGAGAAAAATTAAAAAAGGAAAAGCAGAGTAAAGTGAGAAGAAACTGCCAGTAAAGCAGGAAAGAAACCAGTGTCATTTTTAGGAAAGAGATGAGGAATAAAAGAAGGTAGAATCACTATAATATGTCAAGAAAAAGACATAAATTTATGAAGATTGAAAATGACAAAAAAAGCTATTGTATTCACAAAGTATGTTACTATCCATACAGAAAACCCAATGGAATCTAAAATTTTTATAAATAATGCAGAAATCTAGTAACTTAAGTAAATATGCAATCAATATACAAAAATCAATGTTTTTCTGTCTGTAACAAAAGTGAAAAAAAGCATAGTTTTGCAAGGATTCTATTTTCCATAGCAACTCCTTTTTTTCCTGAATCTCAACTCAAATGACTTTTTCAACTCAATCTCTTTTTCTTTTCATGCTTTGTGTATGTGTATGGGTGTGTACCACAGACATATCTCTGATAAAATGTAAGCATGATCTTTATAGAGCAAATTACAAAATCTTATTGAGTTATATTACATAGAAATATATATCTATATACCACATTGATGTATGGGAAATGTTAGTATCTTTAAAATATCAATTATCATCAATTACTCTATAAATTCACAATATTCTAAACAAAATCTCAGTAGTTGTGAAGTACTTGGAGGAACTTGACAAGTGTAACTTAAAATATATGTAGAAACGCAAAAAGCTAAGAATAGCCAAAAATTTGCAACACTGGCTTCAGTAAAAGTATTAAACAAATATAGTTTTGGAATAAAAATCACAGATATATGTTTATGGAATTTTTATAGACGGGAGAATTGTCATTTCAGTTCAGAAAAAGATGGAATAGTATTTAATAATTTGTAATATAATACTTATCAATGGTGGGGTTGGGAATAGATCTCTGTGTTGATATCAAAATCAGCTCCTCATGCATTAAGCACTTCAATGTAAAGAGAAACATTTTAGAACTCTCAAAAGAAACCATACAAGAATATATTATTTTCTCACAATAGTTTAAAATATATTAAACAAGACCAAAAAGAAAAAACCACAGCACATAAAATATTGCTAATTCATGTACATTCATATTCAGAGTACTGTTCTTTAAATCATAAGAAAAAATTATCACTAACTAGGTAGGATAAATAGAGGAAATATAAGCACAAAGTGTTAATATACCAAATATATAAAGAAAAACACCAGAAACTCCATGGGATAATATGACAAAGATATCAACTGGCCATAAATAAATAAGGATAAGCCAGTGACCAATATGTATATGAAAATATGAAGAATCTCACTAGTAAGAGCTCAGTAAGTGGTCTAAATTTTACTTTCATTAGTTTGGCAGAAAGTAAAAAGTGTATCAATATCAGGCATTTATAGACACGGATCAATAAGAAACACCACCTGACGTTGCTAGGAAATTAATTATATAAAACTAAACTGAGAATAATTTGCCCCATCATATAGAAAAATGTATATTAACTCTAAGACTCAATAATTTTACTCTTAATTATAAACTCTAGAGAAACCCTCACACACAAACACAAAGAAACATACATAAGAATTTTCTTAGAAGTTCTGGTTGTAAAAACAAAAGAAAATGGAGGGCCGGGTGCTGTGACTCTCTCCTGTAATCCCAGCACCTTGGAGATGGAGGCAGGAGTATTGCTTGAGCCCAGGAGTTCGAGACAAGCCTGGACAACAAAGTGAAATTTCATCTCTGCAAAAAAAAAAAAAAATTCAATTAGCCAAGTGTGGTGGCATGTGCCTGTGTTCCAAGTGAATCAGGAGGCTGAGGCAGGAGGACTGCTTGTAGCCAGGAGATTGAGGTTGCAGTGAGCTTGTTTTCAAATAAAAGATGCTGGCAAGGTTGTGGAGAAAAGAGAACACTTATACACTGTTGATAGGTGTGTAAATTAGTTCAACCACTCTGGAAAGCAGTACAGTGATTCCTCAAAGAGCTAAAAACAGAGCTACCATTCAACCCAGCAATCCCATTACTGGGCATACCCAGAGGATACATAAATCATTCTACCATAAAGACTCATGAATGCAAATGCTCATTGCAGCACTGTTCACAAAAGCAGACATGGAATCAAACTAAATGCTCATCAATGACAGATGAGATATTTTAAAATGTGGTACATACACACCATGTATGTACAACATAAAAAAGCAAAAAATCGGCCAGGCATGATGACTCATGACTCACGCCTGTAATCCTAGCACTTTGGGAGGCTGAGGCAGGCAGATTGACTGCACTCCAGAGTTCAAGACCAGCCTGGGCAACACAGTGAAACCCCATCTCTACTAAAATACAAAACATTAGCCAGGCGTGGTAGCATGCTCCTGTAGTCCCAGCTACACAGGAGGCTAAGGCAGGAGAATTACTTGAAACCGGGAGGCAGAGGTTGCAGTGAGCCGAGATCGCCCCACTGCACTCCAGCCTGGGCAACAGAGTGAGACCTGTCTCCAAAAAAAAAAAAACGAAAGAAATAAAAAGATCATGTCTTTTGCAGAAACAGGATGAAGCTGGAGGCCATTATTCTTAACAAACTAACACAGGAACAGAAAACCAAATACCACATATTCTCACTTAAAAGTGGAAGCTAAATGATAAGAACACACGGACACATAGAGAGGAACAACAGTTGTTGAAGCCTATTTGAGGGTGGAGGGTGGGAAGAGGGAGAACAGCAGAAAACATAACTATTGGGTACTAGGCTAAGTACCTGCATGATGAAATAATCTGTACAACAAACTCTGTGTCACGAGTTTACCTATATAATAAACCTGGACGTGTACCCCCAAAACTAAAATAACTGTTTTTTAAAAACGGAAGTAGTCTAAATGTCTGTGATCACACACACAAAAAGATTATACTATATTCATGTAATGGAATCCTATATACCAGATCAAGGAAATGAACTAATGCTACATTTATCACACAATCAAGGTAATAAACATATCCTTCACCTCTAAAAGTTTCCCTGTTGTGTCTGTTTCTATTTTTTATGGTGTTTTAATATAATACAACAACCCAGCAATTGTACTCCTGGGTATTTATTTCAACAAAATGAAAATTTATGTCCATACAAAAACCCATACATGAATGTTCAGAATGGCTTTATTTGTAATAGACGTAAGTTGAGAACAACCCTAATGTCCTTCAATGGGTGAATGAATAAAAATAAATAAATATCCATAATATAGGCTACTAGTCAGCAATTAAAAGGAAGGAGCTAGTGATATACTCTACTACTTGCACGTATTTCAAGGGCATTATGCTGAGTGAAGAAAGTCAACCATAAAAAGTTACACACTGTATATTTCCATTTATATAATATTATCAAATGACAAAATTATTGTCATTTGTGATGTCATTGTGACAAAGCTAGGATTAGGAATTTTCTTTGTGTTGATAGAATGGTTCTGTGTCCTGATTGTGGTGGTGGTTATATGGATCTGTTATCTGTCTATCTGTCTATCTATCTATCTATCTATCTGACAAAAAAATGTATCATGCTGTACACCAAAAACAAAATAAAACAAATATATGTAAAAACTGGTGAAATCTGAAGAAAGTCTGTAGTTTACTTAACAGTATGGTATCAATGTGAGTGTCCTGCTTTGGATAATGTTCTATGCTTATGTAAGATGTTATTATTGGAGAGAGTTGAGTAGAAAGTACGAGGATAAGCTATGTATTATGATTGCAGCTGGCTGTGAGTCTTAAACTGTTTCAAGATAAAAAGTTAAGCAAAAAAATTTAGACTCTTCCGCTTATTTCTCTTATCATGCAAAAAAAGGGCCTAACCAAGTATTCAGAAATCACTTTTTTCCTTCTAAGGAAGCCTGACCACCTTTCACAAAAACACATTTAAATATTAGCTACTTCAATAAATAGTTCTTTGTGTAGTCATGCAGCAGTCTTTAGTAACATAAGACTTTTCCAAATTGCCACTAACAGAAAATTATTATTAGTGTGACTTTGCCTCCTGAAGGAACTTGAACTCACACACACACTCACAGCAGGAACAGACTTAAGCCTGCTGGGTTTTCAAGCACTGTAATATAGTGAAGCAAGAGAAAGGCAGCATGAAGGAAACAGGGAGGATGTAGAAGGAACCTCACTCTAATACATCACTGGTTTAATTCTCTTCTCCCATTATGGCATATTTAGCCTGTTATAAAGGTTAGGGATTTTTGATAATGGTAAATCTATGCAGAGTAAGCTCCATCTGTATTTTAAAATCCCCAATAAAATATATAAACTCCCTGTATATATTTATTTATATCCATTTAAAATGCTGAAACTCCCTCTTCCATTCATTAGCTGTTTTGTTGTCTTCACAAAAATCATGGGGAGAAAACATTTAATTAGTATTTCACCTTAAATGAATAGAATGGATAAGAAACCAATTAGTCTTTAGATAATAGAAAGTCTAATTAGCCACCAAGTATTCAACAGAAAATCTTCATTGTTTTCCTTTCCGTAACTGAGGCAGCATGCACGGATCAGATCAGAATCCCTGGAGTGCCTAATCTAATCCCTCTCCTGCCTCTAACGTATTGTTAAAAGCATAAACAAATCACTTTATTGAGAGATTAATACATTTAGCAAATATTCCTGAGGGTAGCAGTGCTCTGAATGTGTGGAATGTGATTGGGAACTCCAGAAAACAAGCTTACTCTTACGTAGTCTAATACCTGTCACTTTATTGTTGTGAAGAACAAGATGACAAGAAGCAAACACTAAAAGCATTCCACGGAACATGAAAGTGTGTGTGTTTGTTTGTTTGTGAGCACATGCACATGTGAGTGTAGTGAGAGTTCAACCAGGGAAGACCCAACTTTAAGGGCAGAAACAGAGGACATGACTATTAACTAAGATTTGAACATTCTAAAATTGACAGGTAAAGCATGTAGGAGGGGGATGTCTATTTAAATATGTAGAACCTAAGTGTTTAGCTCCATTCACCATCCCTTCTTGCCTTGTTCTAGATGAATTTGGCAATTTGTCCATCTTGTTACACAGATGACAGATCATCACTGCTCTGTTGAACTTCCACATAGCAGTGGAAGAAAAAGAAGAGTCCTTGGCCCCATGGGCAGGTGAATCTACAAGTGAAAATATTAGGAAGAATAAAGCAATTCTCATTCTCCACAACAAAATACAGTACAGACAGACCTCAACTTATGATGGTTGAATATAGGATTTTTCAACTTTACGATGCTGTGAAAGCAATACACATACAATGGAAACCATACTTCAAGTACCCATACAACAATTCTGTTTTTCACTTTCAATATAGTATTCAATAAATTACATGAGTTAGTCAACACTTTATTATAAACTAGGCTTTGTGTTATACTATTTTGCTCAACTCTTGTTCCTGTTGCTCTGAGCACATTTAAGGTAGGCTACGCTCAGCTATGATGTTTGGTAGTGTAGGTATATTAAATGCAGTTTTGACATATTTTCAACTTACTGAGATTTGTGTGACCCCATCATATGTAGTAAGGCATCTGTACTCTCCTGAGGATGGAGAGCAGCTTCCTGAAGTCTCCTAAGTAAGGTATAACTAGAATGGAGGGTGACAGGAAAGACTCTTCCCCATGCACTAAAATGTAAAGAAATAAAACATAAGCAGCATTGAGACCATTAACATTCCTCAGGCATCACATCTGCAATGGTGAGCTGCTTACCAGATTTTTCATATTTCAGAATTGAGTGTTTTCATAATAGCTTCCATGAGCACTGTTTGAATTTAGAAAGCAACAAGATTATACTCTTTAAATCCCATCTCAAGTAGCTTAACCTCTTTGAGAATCAATTCTTTATTAGCAAAACAGGAATAATAATAGTACCTTGTACAATTAGTTCTTATGTGTCTACATTTTATGAGGAATAGTATCCCATTATTAGCAGCCAGGTCCTTAAATGGGGCTAAAGTCACCCAGCTCACAGAATAATGGAAATTGCATGAATCCTGTGGTGCTCAAGACATCTAAAGAATATTAAATATCCAAGTCTAGCCTAAACTGGGAGTGTTCCCAAGCACTTGATCTGAGTCCCCAGCCTACATTCCAGTATTTTCTAATGGCTTTGCAATTCCGTCGCCTCCCCCCTGCTATCATAATAACTTTAATATCTTCTAAACTGAATTAAAGAGAAATGAAGGAAATTTTTGCATATTTTTCTTCAGAGGACAGGCATATGCCACTCTATAGCACTCACTAACCACTGACTACAGACTTCCTGTGGCCCTATGCCCTACGTAAATATGAGATGTGACAAGTATGTTCTTCATCTTCCTTCTATGCAGCTTTTAGGTTACAATCACAAATTTCAGAGAAAAATGCCATCCGACTCTCCAATCATCAGTTGAATAGATGAGTCATTTTTAGCTTTGAGAAAGCAGAATGAAATGCTGGAGGAGGCTGAGAGGAGAATCAAAAGTACTAAACCCTGATTTAACTCAATTTCTGATTGAATATACACATAGTGAATATTTGATTCCTAACATTAATATGTAAAATAATATTAATACGTGCCAGAACTTAGAGGTAGTAGTGCTCAATAAATAATATTTTATGTGTATATATGTGTGTACATGTGGGTGTGCATATATGCACCTACACTCATACATACATACAAATTATCAGTAAAATTAAATATAAATTTCAGTGTTACTTTGGGATAGACTCCCAAGGATCAAAAAAATTGCCAAGTGTGTGCCCTATTGTGGTGTTCAAAGCTCTCTGATTAGTACATAATTTTTCATATTATAATTTCATAACATCAAATTTCACAATCTCCCAGATTTTTCAGGAGGCAGGCAATCTAGAATTTCTCCTATCGTATTCAAAAAATTGTCTCTAAAGTTATGTCACATAGAAAAGTCTCTCAACATATGAGATAATAATGTTTTAAATATTTTTCTACATACAGGGTAAGGTTTCAACAATTATTCACCCATTCTTTTTTTTTTTTTTTAGTGCTTTATAGTTTCCTTAGGATTATATCCTAAATCATTCCCTCTTGTCCACAGAAGGTCTTCCCTTCTCAGTTCTTGCACTGATGCAATATCAGTGCTACTATTATCATACATTGTATTTTAAAAATAACCTGCATCATGACATGGACATTTTTATGGGATTCTTACACATATCTTTTAGGCAAAAGAAGGCTATGAGTATTTTTTAAAATTAAATTGTATCTTTAGGAAATACTTATGCCTCATCCATATATTCAGAAAACTTCAGAGACATATTCTGAATTTAATTATTAAAAGCATGCAAGTCAGCCACACATGTATTTATCAAATTATGGATAATGCTAATCCATTCCATCCAGAAAACTATGAAATTTTAGCAGTTTCTTAAATGGGATTACTCATAGCCCAGATTAATTTATTCTGCTGAATATTCTATGTTTTGGTAGCTTAACTTTCAGCATGTTGCCTGTATTAGTCTGTACTCACACTGGTAATAAAGACATACCCCAAGACTGGGTAATTTATTTTAAAAAAAAGACGTTTAATAGACTCACAGTTCCACATGGCTGGGGAGGCCTCACAATCACGGCAGAAGGCTAAGGAGAATCAAAAGCATGTCGTACAAGGTGGCAGGCAACAGAGTGTGTGCAGGGGAACTTCCATTTATAAAACCATCAGATCTTGTGAGACTTATTCACCATCATGAAAACAGCAAGAGAAAGACCCACCCCCGTGATTCCATTACCTCTCACCAGGTCCCTCCCAGGACCCGTGGGGATTATAGGAGCTACAATTCAAGACGAGATTTGGGTGGGGACACAGCCAAACCACATAATTGCCATATATGAGAAACTCCTAAAGACAAATTAATAACATTACATTATATTCTTTTTCTCAAATTCATCTTTTTTCTTTCAAAATCACTGACGATTTGGGAAAAACAAAAATAATTCTTTAATATTGATAAAGCAACATCATACTTTAAAGGCATATTATCAAGCAGTGGGAATAGTTTTTGGACTGTGGGCTTTCAATTCAGAAAGATGTGAATTTGAATCCCAATTTGTTTCATTCACTAGCTGAATAAACAGGAGCAAATAACTAAACTTTCTTAACCTTAGTTTCTTCATCTCTAAAATGGACATATTGAGTCTACCAGACTCAAGGTAATATTGTGAAAAGAAAATTTTAAAATATGTGAAAAAGTCTTGAAATCTTGAAACATTTTTGAAACACATTGTTATAACACATTAAGGAATTACTTCCGCTACTACTGTTGAAACCGACCCAATAGTCCCAAAGACAGTGTTTTTGGACAAACATAAAAATTGACCCTTCTGGTTTTAAAGCTTGTAACTTCAATTTGTTTTATCTGATTTTATTCTTCACGTTAGGACCCCCAGGCCTCTCAAAAATATCAAAGAGTGAAAACTGACCAGATCATCACATCCAGACAATGAGATGCCAGTCCCTTCATTCACCATGATTGCATCCTTACCCCTCCCAAGTTCCTATTTTCCTACACATCATTATATTTCTCCCCTGCTATATAAAACCCCTGATTTCAGTGAGTTACAGAGATGGACTTAAGACTGTTCTTCCAACTCCTCAGCTGCAGCACCCAATTAAAGCCTTCTTCCTTGGTAATAATCGTCTCAGTGTTTGTCTTTGTGGGCAGCAAGCGGCAGAATGTAGACCGAATCCCTAGTGACATCAATTCCTTTTTTCACCTGTATGGTTTTCATTGCATTATGTGGATTTACTATAGTGAATTCATCTAATTCTTTCTGAAGGGCATTCATGTTATTTCTAAGCTTCTGTTAATACAAACATTGCCACAATGAGAAATTCATGCATATGTTAATTAATTTTTTGTAACCCTATCTTTTTTTGATAATATCATAGAAGTAGGATTGCTCATTGTCAGTATAAATGTATATATGATTTTCCTAAATATTCTAAATTTACTGTCATCTTTGGTTGATAATTTTGCATTACTACAAGCACTGTATGAGAGTGATGGGGTCTCCAAAGCCTTACCACAAAGTATGTTGTCAAACTTTTAAATTTGTATCAATCTGATTGTGGAGAAATCGTATCTGAAGTTTAACTTGCACTTATTTATTTAATTGCCTAATTTCTTATTATGCAGGATGTTATGCACCTTTCATTTTATACCCTGCTTATATATTTTCTGTGAAATACATGTTTCTATATTTTGCCTGTTTTTCTATCATGTTATTACATTTTTTCTCTCAATTTTTAGAATCTTTTCATATATAAGGGCAGTTACAGCTATTGCAAATATCTTTCCGCATTTTCCATTTTACTCTGGTGATGTTTATTTGCATGTCCTTATTTTAAATTTTTATGTAGTAAAAATTATCCATTTTGAATGCCACAGGATTTTTTTTTCACTTTTAGATTTTGATTCATGGTTAAGAATATCTTTCCTATTGACAGTTAAAAAGAAATTTATCTTTCTGTTATTATTGTTTCACCTGTTACTTTTGTACAACTTCAACTTTTTATTTAGATCCCTGATCTTTTGAAAATTCATTTTAATGTGTGACATAAGGAAATGGTCCAATTTTTTCTTTTTCCAAATTACTTTCACATTATCCAAATATCATTTACTTAATCGTTTTTTGTTCTTTTTGTTTTGAGAAAGTATCTCTATCATATACTAAATTTACATGTGCCCTTCTGTTTAATTGCTGATTTTTCTATTCTGTTCTTTTCCTTCTATAGTTTATTTCTGTAAAAATATCACACTGTTTTATATCACACTGTTTTAATTAGATAGACTTGCAATATGTTTTAATAACTTTTAAGACTATTTCAAATGCATTGCTTTTATTTTTAGGGTGCTTTTAGGATTATTCTTGCTTATTTACTTTTCCTATGTCCTCTTATTTTAAAAACACCTTGCCTAGATCCAGAAAAAGAAAAAAAAAACTTGTTTCTTTCAGGAGCTTAAAAATTAGATAATGTTACCATATTTCGTATAATTTTTATGCCTAGATATAACATTGTTGGTACTATAACTATGATTATTTACACATTTAAAATTATTAATGTTACCATATTTTTTAAGTTTTTATGCCTAGATATGTTATCAGTTTGTTGACACTGTAAATGTGATCTTTTCCTCCATGACAACTTTGATCTGCCTATTTTTACATAAGGTTTATAATTTTATTTCTTTATTTATTTTTATTATTTATTTACTTATTTTGAGACAGAGTCTCCCTCTGTCGCCCAGGCTGGGGTGCAGTGGCGCGATCTTGGCTCACTGCAACCTCTGCCTCCTGGGTTCAAGCAATTCTCTGCCTCAGCCTCCCAAGTAGCTGGGATTACAGGCACCCGGCACCATGCCCAGCTAATTTTTTTTTGTATTTTTTAGTAGAGACAGGGTTTCACCATTTTGGCCAGGCTGGTCTTGAACTCCTGACCTCGTGATCCACCTGCCTTGACCTCCCAAAGTGCTGGGATTACAGGCATAAGCCACTGTGCCAGCCCTGTTTATAATTTCATATATTAATTTAATTCTCCCAATTAATTAATTCTCTTATGTTTTCAGGGTTTTTTTAGCTAAACATTATATCATCTGTAATAATTTTGCATGTTCCCTTTATATTCTTATGCCTCTTGTCTAATTACTGTGACTAATCCCCCTCATCACAATGTTACAAAGTAGTGATTGTGGGCATGCTTTTCTTCCTTGCTTTAACAGGAATACCTGTGTTCGCTTCTCCACTATGTAGGATAGGATTCTGGCTGGAGTATGTGTGTGTGTATGTGTGTGTCTGTGTGTGTGAAATGCTTTTTTAAATATCTATGGGAAGGACTATACAATTTTTGCTTTTTGTTTTTGTGTTTTTCTAGATCTGTCGACAGGGTGAATTATCTTAGAGTCAGTATTAGTCAGGGCTCTCTAGAAAAAAGAATATGAGGCAATAATTAAAATGCTAGCACTTCACTTGAAAGCTGAAAACCCAAAAGATGCTAAGGGTGTGATGAAACAAAAAACAAAATGAGGTTAAGGGAGAAAGGATGCAATGCAATTGCATGTGGTGTATTGCAACACAAGCAACTGCTCCAGGAAGTATCAAAAACAAAAATAGAAACTGCAGGTCCTCTATCAGGTCCATTCACTGGGCACAGGGGATATACCTGCGGAAAGCCTGAAAAGAAAAATCTCATTTCTGTGTAACCCACAGGTGGGATCATTTATCCACTCAGCTCCTTCTCTTCTCGAGTATCTCACTGGTTAAGGTCTCCCCATTTCCTAACGACTACCAAACATTGAAGGTTGCATAATACGTTTCTAAGAGGCTGGTCAGAAGCCAGATCCTGTGCTCTGCAATGGATAATTTTATCCAAGTCTGGATGTGTCAGGATAACTTAGCTCAAATAGGGCTGAGTGTTTTGAGATTGAGAGATACGCAAGAGCTAGACTTCATCTTAGATGCTATTTAGCTAGGAGGGCTCCATAAGGGTGCCGAAAATGGCAGTAGTTATGCATGGGAAGCATTAAAATTCTCAGAATGAACAAGTTGCTGAGGAAATTCTGAGGATGCACACAAAGTTGGATTCCTGTGTTGTATCAGTCTGTTTTCACACTGCTGGAAGACATACCGGACACTGGGTAATTTAACAAGAAAAGAGGGTTAACGACACACAGTTCTGCATGGCTGGGAGGCCTCAGGAAACATACAATCGTGGTGGAAGGTGAAACAGGCACGTCTTACATGGCAGCCACTGAGAGAAGTGAATGAGAGCAACAGAAATGACAGACGTTTATACAACCATCAGATCTCGTGAGAACTCACTCACTATCATGAGAATAGCATGGGGGAAACCACTCCCATGATCCAATCACCTCCCCTTAAGTTCCTCCCTCAACACGTGGGGATAACAATTCAAGATGAGGTTTGGGTGGGGATACAAAGCTAAACTATATCATATGTATGGTTGACCTTTGAACAATGGTGGGGTTAGAAGCACCAACCCATGCCCAATCAAAATCTGTGTGAAACATTTGACTCCCCCAAATCTTAACTAATAGCCTGCTATTGACCAGAAGCCTTACCAATTACATAGTCACACATATTTTGTATGTTATATGTATCATATACTGTATTCTTACACTGAAGTAAGCTAGAGAAAAGATAGTGTTACTAAGAAAATCATAAGGAAAATAAAATATATTTACAGTACTATATTGTATTCATTGATACCATAAGTTTATGTTATCTGCTTACAAGATGAATTAACTCTCTGAAATGGCAGGCAACTGCAGCTACAGACATCAACCTACAGTTTATATCAAGAAATTCAACTTTTTTTTTGTAATGTAAGGACTTTTCTCTGCTTCTTGGGAGCACTTCCAGCATCATTAATGGTACTTCCTATAGGTCCCGTGGTGTTATTCAAAGTTTACACTATTGCATTAAACATTATGTAAAATAAATGAGAAATATAAGAGAACCCTTTTTACAGAGATATACAATTTACCAGAGAAATGAACTGCTCATGCAGAGATGATTAGCATCATACAGCATTTTAAGGGGATACTTGCAAACACTTGACCTTACTCCAATAGTAACAGGAGGTTGTTATGAAATTATTACAGTAGTATAGTATGTACTATAGTTAATTTTATAGTTATGATTTAATAATGCATTTTTACATTCATTTACATTTATCTCAACCATGAATGGCACCATATATGGTCTGTAAGTGTGTGTGTGACTGTATTGATGGATTTTAACTTTTAATAGTAGATGTGTGTATATTTTATGGTAGTAAATAATAAAATATACTGGTATCTATATATATTTTATGCATTCATGACAGACATTTTTCTTCATTTTTTCAATATTTTTAGGCTATGTGGTTCTTCTGCAAGTTTTTCAAATTGTTGCAAATCTCCAAAAAAATTTCCAATATATTTATTGAAAAAAACCTGTGTATAAGTGGACCCATGCAGTTCAAACCCCTATTGTTCAAGTGTCAACTCTAATTTACTTCTTGTTCTTCTCAGCTACATTTGTACACTCCTGTTAATTATATCTGGTTTCTATAGCAAAATATTGTCAACCTAAAATAAGAAAAAGGCTAAAAATCTAGTTAAAAGTGTTTATTCAAGTGCAAAATGTGAGGGTGGCTGTCTGGGAAACATGGTCGCCAAAGAATGCTAACCACTGCTCCTAGTAAAAATTGTTTATATATGCAAAAACAGAGGTGCTGAACAGGATTACAACATTCTCCATTCAAAGGCTAACATACAGATATAAGATTTGATTGGCTTCTATTGAATACACTCTAAAGAGATTGCTTAACATACTATTGTAAAGTGGTAACAATCAGAAGGGTCTCTATTTCCAATATAATTTAGTCTAGGTTTGGATGAAAAATAAGGAGTCCAGTTAACGTACATCTCAACACAAAGGTCAGGAAGCAATGGTCATGCACAAGGGAAGATAAACACCCATGTTACATAACTCAGTTTCCAGGGCTTAATTTTTCCCCTTGGCATAATAATTTGGAAGGTCCTGAAATTTTATTTTCTTTTCACAATGTGGTAATCTGTTTTTTTCCTTCATGAGAATAAACACAAACTCATGCCTTCTCTAGAATGAAAGACACTAGTCTAATCAGTTGCAGTGTACCTTTAGGAAAGTACCCAGCAATGAACTCACTGAACACTGAACTGAAAGTTTTAGTAAAGTAACATAGGGTAGCTGCCTTGAATATACTTGCAGCAGAACTCCAACTACAGTGACAAAGATGAACCAAGGACCCCAGCTACAGTGCTCTGAAATCCATGACGGCATTTGCAACAAAACCAAGCTTCCTACAGACTGACCGTAACCAGTAACTGAACCCCAGAGGAATGGTAAGTAAGGTACACCTATTCCTGGGAAACATGGGACTCTTTTGAGAGACAGCTTTGGCTTAAGGGCTCCATGATAGAATTGCCAAACATTCTTTAGACTATAAGGCAATCTAGGGGGCTTTCACCAACCTTTCCTCCCTTTCTTTCACGCAGGGCTAGACTTTTATCAAGTCTAGTGCTTCTCTCAAAGACAAATTTCACTGGACAGAGTTAAATGGTCAAAGAAGACTTTTTTTCCAAGATTGCAATGGGAAAGAGAGAGATCGAATTCAACTCCTCTGAAAGAAAAGCTGGGAGAGTTATTTAGCCCTGGGGTGAACTAGTGGAAAAGTGCTGGAGGACATTAGGAAGAGGTTGGTCAATGTGATTAGGCATCTGTGTTTGCTAATTGGCCCTTATTATAGTCAGGCTTCTACCCTAGCACAGACACTGGGAGAGACAGAGACACTATCTTTCTTGATGATTATATTTCAAAGAGCTGGTTCCCAGGTATTTGAGAAAGACATTCCTGGGTTTTGGAACTGGCAAGAGGCTGGGAGAAGATGTACATCACAAAAAGACAGAGGAAGCATTTACAATTTTAAGTTTTCTAAAGTAAATTTTTAAGAAAATAGAGGACAGGGACCCATAGTCAGGAAGAAAGATGTTTAAAGTGTAGTGAAGCTGAGGGGAATGTTTAGGCTGTCTTGGTCATTTCTTCCAGCCTTCTCAGGTTAACTCCATATTTTCTCTCACAGAGGCATTTCCCCCAATAAAATCTTTACCTGCTTTGGTGACTACATCTCAGAAGACCAAGACCCAAGACTAGCACCACCAGGAGTAGCCCAAGAATGCAAGTGGTAATTTGGGGATGGCTCACTCCTTTCCCTGACACAGAAGAAGACGCCATTCTGTCACAAGGTGATGACTCATTGTTACAGCTTTTCACAGTGTGACCTGGAAAAATGTCCAGGGGTAGGAAGTGCTGCAGCATGTGCAAAAATGCAGGCACCTATAAAACATGGGGAGAGAGGGAATGCCTAAAAGGACAGCAACGTTGGTTGGTTACTACTAAATTGTATTGACACTCTGCAAAGGCATGGTGAAATAGTGAGTGATCTTAACAAGCATTTAATAACTACATGTGAGTTTAGGTGGTAGGTGAGAAAAAATACATTTCATCCTCTTTGTGGACTTAATTATGGTACACTTTCATCTTGTTGGAATATACTCAATTCATGTTCATACATCTTTTTCCTTGTAATGTCTATGTTTTGAGTTCTATTATTAACCTTTCCACCCCAGTTGTATATTAGACTGGTTTTCCTAAACTCCTTGCAGTTGGTTCATTTGTAGCAGGTGAAGATAAGTTATAGTAGTTTTTCCAATTACATGACTCCATAAATCTCTCTTCTGTCAAAGCTGCTATATTTTCAAAAATGTGCCACTTGTTTAGGCAATTCCCTGTCTTTCAGAAATAGAAAGTCTTATGAAAACTTTCTGTTTTTACTCCTAAATTGTCCATGCTTTAAAGGCCTTACATCCCAAAACGGTGTCATCTTAAAAAATTCATATATATATTCTGCTAGCCTCTTAAAACTCTGCCTTTTATAGACATGTGTCCATTCCACTCAGTGTATGAACTCTTTTTTTTGAGATGGAGTTTCGCTGTTGTTGCCCAGGCTGGAGTGCAATGGCGCAATCTTGGCTCACTGCAACCTCTGCCTCCTGGGTTCAAGCAATTCTCCTGCCTCAGCCTCCCGTGTAGCTGGGATTACAGGCAGCGCCACCACACCCGGCTAATTTTGTATTTTTAGCAGAGATGGGGTTTCTTAATGTTGGTCAGGCTGGTCTCTAATTCCCGACCTCAGGTGATCCGCCTGCCTCAGCCTCCCAAAGTGCTTGGATTACAGGCGTGAGCTACCGTGCCTGGCTGAACTCTTTTGTTTTAATCTCAGAGATTCTCAGTTTTTATACGTTGCCCAGTTATACTTGTCTTCTAGCAGGGTTTTTTGTTTTTTGGGGTTTTTTTTCCAGGTCAAAATTCTAAAAGAGACTTTTAAAACCCCTTCTAAAAGGGACTATATGTTGAATATTTCTGAGGCTCTGGCAAGCATAGGTTGTTTCAAAACTGTTTAAATTTTCTCATGGGCCGCTAAGTGATTAAGTGAAGTCTGATAGCACTCATCAGACACTGGAAGGTGTAAGGGTTTCTCAGAGTTTCCTGGTTTACCACCTAAGTTCTCATTTATTAAGAAGCACTGCTTTGGCTGGTAAGAACGCTCAGTAATTTCTGCATTCCTCTGCTGATAGGATCCTCCACACTTCTCTGTAAAACTATTGTTACACAGCCAATGGTCTTGATGCCAATGGATGCATTGGATTTTGTTGTTGCTGTTTATTTTTGTTTGTTTCTGTCTTTTTGTTTTTGTTCTCTATTGAACTCTAGTTGATCTCTATTAATTTGATGGAAGGTTTGTAGAGATTCACAAAAATGTATAGTGATTACATATTCTTGACACCAGAATTTCTTTAACGTATTTGGAATTGAAGTGATTTAATTCAAAAATATGCTGAAATTTAATCAGTTAATAGTGTTATTTTGGAATTTGCCTAATTAGAAACTGGGTTGCCATCAGAGAGGAGCATAAGAGCTCATGCATGATGCACAACAATCTGAAATCACAAGCATTTCTCTTTCTGAATGTATTTCTTGTAAATGACAGAACAAAAATACAGGTTACTTTAATAAAATAACAACAATTCAAATGATAGTTAACAGCAAGAATAAAGCCAAAAGGGAGTAAAATTTTATGTCCAAGGTGTTGAAACCAAATAACCGTTTAAAAATTATAAATTCTAGGAAAGAAAGTCTTCAAAAATGAAAGTGAAAAATAAAATCATCCATCATGATTTGATAAACCTACATAGAAAACTTTATATAAGAACAGCAGAATACCCATTATTTTCCAAGTATCCATGGTACATTGATATGATAGGTCGTATCTTAGGTCATAAAACAAATTTATAACAGTTAAAATCATAAGAGTATGTTACCTGACTATAATGAAACGAAAACTAGAAATTAGTAATACAAAGATAGTAAAATCTCGGAACATGTGGAAATTAAGTAACACACTTCTAAATAATTTATGGGTCAAAAAAAAAGTTCAAAGGAAATTTTAAAAGACAGATCTTGTGTAATTTACTGAATACTGTGCTGAAGTAAAAAACGGAATTCCTGTATGGAAACTGGAAGTATGGTTTCTACTCATGTGTATAGCTTCTGTACTATTGCAAAGTTGAGAAATCATAAATTATATATAATAAGTTGGGGGACGTCTGTACCTGGATAAAAACTAAAAGTACAAGAATGAGAAAACATAGACTATGCTAATACAGTAGCCACTAGCCAAACATAGCTGTTGAACATTTGAAATCCTTGTTAGGACAAATACAAATGTCCTAGCAGTGTAAAACACACTGAGGGTATCTAAGATTTAGAAAGCAAAAGTTACGTAAATGTATTGCTAAAACTAAAAATCAATCACAAAAGGAAATTTATCAAATATTGGAAAAATTAGACAATGTAACCATCAGTCAACTATAAGTAAAATAAGAAATTATAAGGCAATTTTAAAAGTATTTTGAACATTGGCCTAGATGCAAAATTTATGACTAAGACCTCAAAAGCAAATGCAACAAAAACAAACAGAAAACCTGGATTAATTAAACCAAATAGTTTCTGCACAGCAAAAGAAGTTATCAACAGAATAAACAGACAACCTGCAGAATGGGAGAAAGTATTTGCAAACTATGTATCTGACAAAGGACTCATATCCAGAATCTATAGGGAACTCAAATTGGTAAGAAAAACACACATAACCCCATTAAAATTAGGCAAAAAACATGAACAGACATTTCTCAAAGGAAGACATTCAAGCGGCCAACAAACATGAAAAAACATGTTCAACATAACTAATCATCAGAAAAATACAAGTCAAAGCCACAATGAGATACTATCTCATGCCAGTCAGAACAGCTGTTACTAAAAAGGCAAAAAATAAGAGGTTGATGAAGATGCTGACATGCTTATATACTGTTGGTGAGAATGTAAATTAGTTCAATCCTTGTGGAAAGCAGTTTGGAGCATTCTCAGAGAACTAAAAATAGAACTACCATTCCACCGAGCAATTCAACTTCTGTATATCTACCCAAAGGAAAAGAAATAATTATATCAAAAGGATACCTGTGCTTGTATGTTTATTATATAACATAGCACTATTCACAATAGCGAAGTCATGGAATCAACTTAAGTGTCCACCAATGATTGCTTGGATAAAGAAAATATTCTATGTACACACCATGGAATACTACTCAGTCATAAAAAAATAATGAAGTTATGTCCTTGGCAGCAATGTGGCTGGGGCTGGAGGCCATCGTCCTAAGTGAAATAACTAAGAAATAGAAATTAAAATATTGGGCTGGGCGTGGTGGTTCACACCTGTAATCTCAGCACTTTGGGAGGGCAAGGTGAGTGGATCACCTTATGTAAGGAGGTCAAGACCAGCCTGGTGAACATGGTTGTATTAGTACATTTTCACACTGCTGATAAAGATATACCTGAGACTGGGCAATTTACAAAAGAAAGAGGCTTATTGGACTTACAGTTCCACATGTCTGGGGAGGCCTCACAATCATGGCAAAGGTTAAAGGCAAGGATGAGCAAGTCACGTCTTACATGGATGGTGGCAGGCAAAAAGAGCTTATGTAGAAAAACTCACATTTTAAAACCATCAGATCTCGTGAGACTCATTCACTATCATGAGAACAGTGCAGGAAAGACCTACTCTCATGATTCAATCACCTCCCACCAGGTTCCTCCCAGGACATGTGGGAATTAAGACAGTTACAATTCAAGATGAGATTTGTGTGGGCATGCAGCCAAACCACACCAATAGGGAACCCCCCGCCCCAACTGAAAATACAAAAAATTAGCTGGGCATGGCGGCACATGCCTGTAATCCCAGGTACTCAGGAGGCTGAGGCACTAGAATTGCTTTAACCAGGTTGCAGTGAGCAGAGATTGTGCGACTGCATTCCAGCCTGGGTGACAGAGTGAGACTCTGTCTCGAAAAAAAAAAAAAAATACGTTCCACTTATAAGTGAGAGCTAAACAACTGGTATACACAGACATAGAAATTATAAACCCTGGAGACTCCATAAGAGGAGAGAGTGGGTGGGAGATGAATGTTCAAAAATTACCTACTGAGTATAATGTTCACTATTTGGGTGATGACTTCACTGGAAGCCCAAACCTCACAAGTATGCAATAGATCCATGTAACAAACCTGCCCATGAACCCCCAAATCTAAAATAAAATTTAAAAACAAATAATAAAAGTATCTTGAACTGAATAAAAGACAAAGTATATTAAAAATATTTATATGTTTCAGTTTCCTGGTACTGTTATAACAAAGTAACACACACTGGATGGCTTAAAACAACAGAAATTTATTGTCTGGCAAGTCTGGAGACTAGAATCTTTCAATGATGCCCCTGTGAAAACTAAGAGGCAGCCTACAGAATAGGAGAAAATATTTGCAAAATCTATGTCTGAACAACTTGTGTGCAGAATATACAATAAACACTTAAAATTCACTTTTTTAAATACAATACTTCTTATAAATGGATAAAATATTTAAATATACATCACATCTAAGAAGATATACAAGTTTCAAACAAGCACATAAAAAGATGCTCAGTGGCATTCATTCATCATTTGAAAAAAGAAAGCTTTTTCACAATGTGATATGATTGAATACATGCCAGAATGGCTAAAAGTAAAATGACTTGAAATACTTAGTGTTAATGAGGCTATAGAGCAACTGGAGATTTTACACATTTCTGAAGAGAATTAAAATTGTTAAAAACAATTGGAATGTACCATTTAAAGTTAAACGTACACTTACCATATGATTCGTCATTCCCACTCTTAAGTATTTATACATATGTTCAAAGATTTGTGTTTAAATGTTCAATGCAATTTTATTTAGCCAAAAACAGGAATAACACAAACGCTTGTTATGGCTTAAATTGCTTTCTCTCAAAATAGACATGTAGAAACTCTAACCTTCAGTACCTCAAGAATAACATCTTATTTGGAAATACGGTCTTTGCACATGTAGTCAAATTAAGATGTGGACATTAGAGTGGGCTTTAATTCCATATGACTGATGTCCTTATAAAAATGGAAAATTTGGAGACATATATGCACACTGAGAGAATGCTATGGGAACATAAAAACAGAGATTGGAATGATATATCTGCAAGCCAATGAAAGCTGAAGATTACCAGAAAACCACTGGAAGCAAGAAGAAAGGCTTGAAACATTATCCCTCACAGAATTCAGAAGGAATCAACCCTGCCAACACCTGGATCTCATAATTCTAGCTTCCAGAACTGTAAAACAATAAATTTCTGTTGCTTAAGCTACCCAGTTTGTGATGCTTTGTTAAAGCAGCCACAGGAAACTAATAAATTCATCAGTTTTGAATGAATTCAAAATTTGTGGTATGTCCATTCAATAGAAAATTACTCATTAACAAAAACAAAATTCTGACACACAAAAAATGGCTGAATCACAAAAACTGCTAAATAAAAAAATACAAAAATTAAACACTATATACAGTATGATTCAATTTATATAAAATTATAGAAGATGTAAAACTATAGTGCCAGAAAGCAGATCAGTAGTTGCTAACAGCTGGGATGGGAGAGAGGATTGACTGACGCCAAAGGTTATGAGGGGAAATTTGAGGTGATGGAATGTTCTGTATCATAAGTATGGTGATACTTACGTAGCTATACACATTTGTAAGAACTCTTTAATCATACACTCAAAATTAATGAATTTTATCTATACAACTGATGTTAGAAAGACAAATATAATTAATATTATGGGGGTGAGAACTAATGGCTAAGAATTGGAAGATTAGTAAAACCAAAGAGCCCAAGACAGCACATAATGTGATTCCATTATAATATGTTAATATAAATAAAATTAAATTAAACAACCAAGTATTCAAATATACTTTCTACAGGTAGAAAAAAACTAAAGTTAGAAATTTGATGAATGACTTAAACAACTAACCAAGGCAGAAGAGATGATGGTGATCTAGAAGATAAATCTGAAGAAATTATCTAGATTGCAACACAGAGTGATAAAAGTGATAAGAATATGGAAAATATGAGAGAGAAAGAAATGAGAGAGTGAATTAGAGAGGCTAGAAACAAGAAAGATTTTTTAAAGTTTCAGCATACATCTTTACGTGTTTTATACATCTGGGCATGAGTACGAAGTAGAATGATTATGAATATTTTCTGTACTCACTGATAGACAAGCTGTGGAGTATGAAAGAAAGAAAAAGGTCAAAAATGCTCTGTATTTTTGAAGTAAAGAAAAAACATTTGAAAAAAGTACCACATATTGAGTTGTAAAACAATTCTCAAAAAATTTAAAATTTATATAACACAGATCACATTCTTTGAAAATAACATGATGAAATCAGAAATTAATAACAAAAATGTAAATAAAATGTTTCTGAAATTTTTTTAAAACCCACAATCTTATGTACCCATTTAAGAAAAAAAAAATCAGAAAAAATAGAACTAAACTTAATTATAAAAAAAACACTTAGGAAAATCCTACAGTACAGTTAGTGTATTACTTGAATGGGAATGTACATGTTATAAATAAATGTTCAGTTAGAAAGAAAGGAATTGCTGAATATTAATGAGCAATCTAAGAAGTTAGTAAAAGAATTTCAGAGTAGCACTGAAGATTGAGGAAAGATGATTATTAAGAACAAAGCAGGGTTAACTGGCAAGATGGCTGACTAGACACAGCCAAGAGGAACATCTGCCACCAAGACACCAGTACATCAGGAAGACTGGTGCACTCTGAGCAGGTCTTCAGAAAGAAGGCATTGAGAGTGAACAGAGGGAGGACACACACTCTGGGCTGAAGGGCAAGGAAGCTGGGAACCCCGCACTGGCTACCATGCATCAGGACTCTTTCCTGGCCCCCAAAACTCCTGGGAAAGAGGTGAGTTGAACAGGTGAGAAGCAACCCGCTCTTGCCGGAGACCTCTGAAATTCTGACAGAAGGAGACCCGACAACCCTCAGTCACTGGAGCTGGCAGGAAGGGCTGCTTAGATAAGTGGTAGAGGCAGGACTAGCCTGTGCAGTGCCCAGAGTGTTTGGTTTGGGAACATCTGCAATGAAGCACAGAGAAGGATACCCATCCCCTAAGGTTTACCATGCTTCCCTAGGATACTTTAGCCTTAGGGATATTGTCGGACCTGGACACAGCAGGGCAGTTTTGCCCATGAGATGGGACCAGTCTGGCCATGCCCGCTTGCAGTGCAGCCTCAGACACCCAACTGTGATGAATCCTGGAGGCACACATCATAGCTCTTTCACCAGCAAACCACACCTGTCTGTCAAAGAGCTCCAGGAGAGCAGCCCCTGCTGATATGCAGAAGCCCATCCACGCACTCCCCTCACTGCATCCTCCCCCATGCTGCTTTGATGGCACACACTTGCCCATAGCCATGCTGTATTAGTCCATTCTCACACTATTATAAAGAAATATCTGAGACTGAGTAATTTATAAAGAAAAGAGGTTTAATTTTCTCATGTTGCTGCAGGCTGTACAGAAAGCGTAGCAGTTTCTGCTTTTGGTGAGGCCTCAGGAAGTTTCAATCATAAAGGAAGGGAAAGGGGGAGTGACGTACTTCATATGGCTAGAGCAGGAGGAAGGCGGGGTAGGTGCTACACACTTTTAAATAACCAGATCTCATGAGAACTCACTCACTATCATGAGAACAGACCCAAGATGGAAAGTGTTAAACCATTCATAAGAAAGTGCCCCCATGATCCATTCACCTCCCACCAGGCCCCACCTCCAACACTGGAATGACAACTTGACAGGAGATTTGGGCAGGGACACAGATTGAAACAATATCACACGCCCCCACTGCATTGCTGGAACACACACACGGGAGGATCTCACCTCCCCTCCACCACACCACTGTTGCTAGTGTGAGTGCACACCCCTCAACAAGCTGCCATTGCCAGCATAAATGTGAACATGAAGGCCAACAGCCCCATGCCAGGCAGCACGTTGCCCTCATGCTGACATCGCCAAGGTGTATACAGATACATGAATGGCAGTGGCCCCGCCACCAACTCCACACCACCAATGCAGCTGGTCCAAATGCACAGAAGCTGGTAGCTCTGTGCTTGACAGTTCTCTGCCCCCATGCCAACACCACTGCCAATACAAACATGCACACAGATGCCAGTGGCCCTGCCCTCTGCCCCACACCACCACCACCACCGCCACTTCAAACAAATGCACAGACACCAGCAGTCCCGCGTCTGCTACCACCCCATCCCAGCTAATAATGATGCACCCTGCCATGCTGCCACGGCTGCTGGCATGTGTGAACAAGAATGGATCCCATTGCCACCACCCTGATGAAGTGACTTGGCCAGCACCACCAATTAGAGTGTTGTGGACAGTCATTTCAGGAACACCTCATTCCCTCCAGTGCAGCAGGTTCCTAACCTTGAGGTGCCAGAGGACAAAGTCAGAGTCCCAATTCAACCGTACAGAGATAGAGCATGCAGCCCAAGATGGTTAAGCTGAGCCTTAGCCCCATAAAATCTTCCAAAAAGGAAGCCAGTTGGCTGAACCCACATTATACCACTATTAAACCCCAAGGGCATCAAAGAAGATATAAGCAAAAAAAAAAAAAAAAAAAAAAAAAAAAATACCATTCAAAGGACAGCAACTTCAAAGATTGAAGAAATATCAGCCCACACAGATGAGAAAAAAACAGAACAGAACTCTTGCAACTCAAAAAGCCAGAATATTCGTATCCCCAAACAACCACACTAGTTCCCCATCAATGGTTATTAACCATGCTGAAGTGGCTGAAATGACAGAAATAGAATTCAGAATATGAATAGGAAGGAAGATCATCAAAATTCAAGAGAAAGTCAAAACCCAATCCCATAATTCTAAAGAATACAATAAAATGATATGGAAGATGAAAGAAAAAAAAATGGCCATCTTAAGAAAGAACCAAAGTGATCTGACAAGGCTGAAAAACTCACAACAAGAATTTTAGAATAAAATCACAATATTAACAGCAGAATCAACCAAGCTGAGGAAAGAATCTCAGAGCTTAAAGAGTGGTTCTCCAAAACAACTCACTCAGCTCAGAAAAGAAAAATAATTAAAGAAGAATGAACAAACCTCTAAGAAACATGGG
Source organism: Pongo abelii (assembly GCF_028885655.2). Classification (NCBI taxonomy): domain Eukaryota; kingdom Metazoa; phylum Chordata; class Mammalia; order Primates; family Hominidae; genus Pongo; species Pongo abelii. The sequence continues at coordinate 143,457,359 of NC_071990.2, forward strand.
ATTATGTAAAGAGACCAAATCTATGACTCACTGGTATCCCTAAAGACAGGGACAGAAAGCAAGCAACTTAGAACACATATTTCAAGATATCATCCATGAAAAGTTCTCCAACTTCACTATAGACCAAAATTTAAATTCAGGAAATGCAGAGGACCCCTGCAAAATACTACAGAAGGTGACCATCCTCAAGACACATAGTTATCAGATTCTCCAAAGTTGAAATGAAAGAAAATATGTTAAAGGCAGCTAGAGAGAAGGGTCAGGTAACCTACAATGGGAACTCCATCAGGCTAAAAGCCAATGTTTCAACAGAAACCCTATAAGCCAGAAGAGATTGGATACCTACGTCCAGCATTCTTAAAGAAAATAAATTTCAACCAAGAATTTCATATCCAGCCAAACTAAGCTTCACAAGTGAAGAAGAAATAAGATCCTTTTGGGACAAGCAAATGCTAAGGGAATTTGTTACCACCAGGTATGCCTTACAAGAAGTTTTGAAGGGAGTGCTAAATATGAAAAGGAAAGACCATTACCACCACAAAAAAACACTTAAGCACACAGACCATTGACACTATAAAGCAACCACACAAACAATGTCAACCAGCTAACAACATAATGACAGGATCAAATCCGCATATATTAATATTAACCTTGAATGTAAATGGGCTAAATACCTCACTTAAAAGGCACAGAGGGACAATTTGGATAAAGAAACAAGACCCATGGTATGCTGTCTTCAAAAGATTCATCTCACATTCAATGACACACGTAAGTCCAAAGTAAAGGGATGGAGAAAAACCTACCAAGCAAATGGAAAACAGTGATTGTTATTCTAATTTCAGACAAAACAGACTTTTAAACCAACAAAGAAGGATACTACATAATGGTAAAGGATCCAATTGAACAAGAAGACGTAACTGTCCTAAAAATATAAGCACACCCAACACAGGAGCACCCAGATCTATAAAACAAGTTCTTAAGAGACCTACAAAGAAACTTAGATAACTACACAACAATAGTCGGGGACTTCAACAGCCCACTGACAGTATTAGGCATATCATCAAGGCAGAAAACCAACAAAGCTATTCAGGACCTGAGTGCAATTCTTGACCAAATGGACCAATGAGCTGAAGGGACTCTTCAGCTTATCTGTACATGGCACATACTCTAAAACTGACCACACAATTGGCCATAAAAACAATCCTTAGCAAATTCAAAAAAATTAAAAAAACAAAATTATACCAACTACACTCTCAGACCACAGCACAATAAAAATAGGAATCAACACTAAGAAAATTATTCAAAACCATACAATTATAAGAAAATTAAATAATCTGCTCCTGAATGACTTTTGAGTTAAATAATGAAATTGAGGTAGAAATATAAAAATTCTTTGAAACTAATGAGAACAAAGACACAACATACAATGGTCTCTAGGACACAGCCAAACCAGTGTTAAGAGGGAAGATTATAGCACTAAATACCCACATTGAAAAGTTAGAAAGATCTCAAATTAACAACTTAACATTACACCTAGAAGAACTAGAGAAACAAGAGAAAACCAACCCCAAAGCTAGCAGAAGACAAGAAATAACCATAATCAGAGCTGAACTGAAGGAAATTGTGACAGGAAAAAACATACAAAAGATCACCAAATCTGGAAGGTGATTGTTTGAAAGAATAAATAAGATAGGTAGACCATTCACTAGACTAATAAATAAAAAAAGAGAAAAGGTCCAAATAAACACAATCAGAAATGATAAAGGGGACCTTACCACTGAGAGCTGTGGAGATGTCAGACTACCAGCTGCAGAGAGGAGCTACCCACTCCAGGGTCTCCTCTCTGCTGACAGCTGAACACTCACTGGGACACCCTGCCTGCAGAGAGGATCTACCCAATGCAGGTTTCCTCTGAGCTGTTTTCATCACTCAGTAAAGCTCCTCTTCACCTTGTTCACCCTCCAGTAGTCCACATACCTCATTCTTCCTGGATGCAGGACAAGAACTCAGGAACTGCCGAATGGCAGGGCTAAAAGAGCTGTAACACAAACGGGGCTGTAACATGCCCCTTGCTCACCACATTGCAGGTGACAAAAAGGAGAAAAGAAATAAGGAAAGAAGAGCTGTGGCCTTTCAGGGAGCCCAGACCTAGGAGCTCTCTGAACCAGGGGTGTGACACCCTCTTTGGGGCTCTGTGGTTCCTGGCATCTCCAAGCTTCCAGGCATCACTGCATTCCTTGGTGCCAGCCGTGGAAGCTGCTTGGGGTACACCTGCTCCAACTGCAGCCTCAAAGGGAGCCAGCACCAGGGCCAGTGCCTGGGGCTGCCCGCCCCACTGCAGCCAGCATGCCTGGCTGTGCACAATGGCTGGACCCCACGCTCACTTGCTCACACAGCCCTTGCCACTCTACTCACCCTTGGCTGGCATAGGATGCAGGCCAGTAGTGTAAACTGAGCACAGCCTGCCAGACCAAGTGGGCAGAACAAGCCCAGCAGGCCTGAGCAAAACTTTGGCAAAGGTGCCACTAGCCACAGGGGTTTCTAGCCAGAAAAGCATCACCCCAAGGATCCATGACAATACATAGAAGGCTCAAGCCAGACCCCTTCTTTACACCATATGCAAAAATTAACTCAAGATTGATTAAAAACTTAAATGCAAAACTTAAAACCACAAAAACCCTGGAAGATACCTAGGAAATACCATTCTGGACATAAGACCTGGCAAAAATTTCATGATGAAGATGCCAAAAGCAATTACAACAAAAACAGAAATTGAAAAATGGTTCTAATTTAACTAAAGATCTTCTGCACAGCAAGAAGAAATTGTCAACAGAGTAAGCAGACAACCTACAAATGGGAGAAAGTATTTTCAAACTATGAATCCATCAAAGTTCTAATACCCAGAATCTATAAGAAACATAAACAAATTAACAAGCAAAAAACAAATAACTCCATAAAAAAGTGAGCCAAGAATATGAACAGACACTTTTCAAAGGAAGACACACATGTGGCCAACAAGCATAAGAAAAAATTCTCAACATCACTAATTATTGGAGAAATGTAAATCAAAATCACAATGAGTTAACATCTCACATCGGTCAGAATGACTATTATTAATGTCAAAAAATAACATACGCTACCAAGGTTGTGGAAAAAAGGGAATGCTTATACAATGCTGGTGGGAATATAAGTCAATTCAGCCATTGCAGAATGTAGTTGGGTGATTTCTGAACGAACTTACAACAGAATTACCATTCAACCCAGCTATCCCATTATTGATTATGTACCCAAAGAAATATAAATCATTTTACCATAAAGACACATTTATGTGTATGTTTATTGCAACACTATTCATAATAGCAAAGACATAGAATCAGCCTAAATGCCCATCAATGGTAACTGGATAAAAAAAAAAGTTTTACATACATATATACCACAGAATAGTATGCAGCCATAAGAAAGAATGAGATCTTGTCCTTTGCAGCAGCATTGATAGAGCTGGAGGCCATTATTCTAAGTGAACAAAAAACCAAATACTGCTTGTCCTCACTTATAAGTAGGAACTAAACATTGAGTACATATGGACACAAAGAAGGGAACTACAGACAACAGAGCCTACTTGAGGGTGGAGGGTGGGAGGAGGGTGAAGATTGAAAACTATCTATTAGGTGTAAAATAATCTGTGCACCAAACCCCGTGACTTGCAATTTACCTATATACAAAAACTGCACATGTACCGCTGAACCTAAAAGTTGAAAAAAGCAGACTTTTTTTAAAGAAGACATAAAAATCACCAACAGACATATGAAAAAATGTTCAAATCACTAATCTTGAGATAAATGCAAATCAAAATCACAAAATTAGAATGGCTGTGACTGAGAAGACAAAAAATAATAGATATTGGCAAGGATGCAGAGAAAAGAGAGCTTTTATAATGCTGCTGGTAGGAATGTAAGTTAGTACAATCACTATGGAAAACAGTATGAAGATTTCTCAAAGAACTAAAAATAGAACTACCATGTGATCCAAACATTCCCTCTACGGGTTACCTATCCAAAGGACAAGAAATATTTATATCAAATGGTGCCTGAACTTGTATGTTTATTGCAGCACTATTCACAATAGCAAAGATATGTAATCAACCTAAATGTCCATTAGTGGATGACGGGATAGGGAAAAATGTGGTAAATGTATATACCATGTAATGCTTTTCAGCCATAAAAAAATAAATCAAGTCTTTTGCAGCAACACGGTTGGAACTTGAGGCCACTGTTTTAAGTGAAACAAGTCAGACACAGAAAGAGCAATAGTTCATGATCCCATTTATAAGTAGGAGCTAAATAATGTGTGCACATGGGTGAGGCATGGAATGATAGACAATGGTGTCTCAGTTGAAATGACACCAATAGACTGACAAATTTCTGGCAAGATTCATTGGGGTGGATAAGGGGAAATAAGAGAGAGGAGGAGGAAGAGGAAGAAAAAGGAGGTGAGGAATCCAGATAGACATTAATGGAAGGAAAGGCAGGACATAGCCATAAATGCTACAGAGATTAAAAAGATAGCAAGAGAAGATTATGAATATCCTTATGCCAAAAACTTCAAAAATTTAGGTGATATGGAAAAATTCCTAGAAAAAAATATTAAATAACAAAACTAACACAAGGAGAAAAAGGAAATCTGAATATACCTGTAGCATTTAAAGAAACTGAATTGGTAATTATAAATATTCTCAAAAACAAAATACCAGGGACCACAAGTTAATTTGAAATATAAGAAGTTAACTTAAATAAGGCATAATTTTGGTTGGGCACCGTGGTTCATGCCTGTAACACCAGCACTTTGGGAGGCCGAGGCAGGTGGATCACATGAGGCCAGGAGTTTGAGATCAGCCTGGCCAATAAAACCCTGTCTTTACTAAAAATACAAAAGTTAGCCAGCATGGTGGTGCACAGCTGTAGTCCCAACTATTCAGGAGGCTAAGACAGATAATTACCTGAACCCAGGAGGCAAAGGTTGCAATGAGCAGAAATAGTGCCACTGCACTCCAGCCTGGGTGACAGAGGGTGACCCTGTCTCAATAAATAAATAAAAAGGGAATTATTTTAAGACATACAAAGAATAAAATTTCCAATTAAAATTGTGATGGAGACTTACCTGATAACTTTCAAGTAGAAGATAAGTACTGTATATTGAAGAAAACTTTCCCAAAACAAAGATTCTGAAGATAAAACATAAATACTGTGAAGGCAAAAGCAAAAATAAAGGGGAGAAAGAGCCAATCTCTTCTTAGAGTAGTAATTGCATTAATGGCAACAAACGCAGTGCGTTATAAACCTTAAAAACATCAGCAGCAACCACATTAAGTAAGGGAAATAGGAAGAAGACAAGAGATGAACAGGCGGGGGCCTGGGAAGAAAAGTAGGAAAAGGAATTACAGCAGGAGAAATAGGAGCAAAAAGAGAGAAGCAACAGCAGACATTAACCTGAATGTAAGAACATGGAATGTCTAAAGAAATTTGCTTTAAATAGAAAATCATTATAAGCAGCCCAACAAGTAACAGTGTGTAATTTTTTTCAATATTAAAAATTGGGAAATTCTAACAGTACTAAGGGAGGCAAATTATTACCTACCTGGCTTTAAAATTCTCTGCCATGCACAATGTCAGAAGGCAATTCACTGAGTTTGAGAATCTTATTCATTTGTTATTTACGTTACTAATATTTATATGATCCATACTGTTTTAAGAGTACTGCTTTCCAATAGGAACTCTTTTGATGCTTATTGTAACACTATGAGCTAGCTCATTTTATTACCCCTATTTCAAAGATGGGAAAACTGAAGCAAAGTGTGACCTTATCCAAGGTCACACAAATAATAAAGAGCAGAGCTGGGTTTTGAGGACAAATTATGTGCTTTTAAACTCTACGCTGTGCTACCTCCCAAAGGATTCTATCTATATCCAGGTTGATCTTCATGCACAGAAGAGTAAGGAAGATGTTTTCAGCTAAATTTCATCATTGACTCTAGAATGCAAATTAGTTTCAGGTTTTTAACTTGGTTGAGATTAGTGTATGCTCTGGATCAATGTCATGCCAGAGTCTATTGGGTAGAATCCTTTTCTTTCTTTCTTTGCGGTACATAAAATTATAATACACCTAGAAGACGTCAACTTAGAAATTCTCAGAAAGTATATAATTAATGCGTTTTTCTACAATGATGATGAGAGCGTGAGGATGAGGGAGAAAAGGGAGAAAAAAAGAGAAAAATTAGAACAAAAGAAAGAAAGAAAAATTAAAAAATAAAATACAATTATGGCTTGATGTACTTTAGAAGGTCATGAGATGAAACAGTATAAATTGCTTGAGATGAAGAGGTTCTGGTGTAAAAAGCCAGTAACTAAAAAAATGTGCAATCAAAATAATTATTGAATAATTTTTGATACAAAAATCAACTAATTGAAACAAATATACCATATGTTATATAATAATTTTGCAATGCCAATTAGAATAAACACCCCAATATTTTGTCTGTATAAATTTGGAAGCACCTGAGTGAGAAAGGTGTGGGTAAAGAAATTTAAATTGAATGAAAGCATACCCAGTTTCCAAACATACACTGAGAAAGTGCATGCTCACACATTTTCTTAGCAGAATTGGAGTTTGTTATGAGCACTAGGTCTGCTCTTTAAGAATTCTTTCTTCTCAATTAAATTTTGAAAGTTGAGCAAACCCTTTTTTCAATAATAATTTTATAAGGATATGTATTATTGAAAAACATTGAAAAAAGTTTTTATTGAAAAATATATATCATTATAAATATATATCATTATCATGTACAATTATAATCACTATAACAAATTGAAAAATAAATGGCATTTTCTTCTTTATAGCCAAATGAATGTTTAATTGTGGGAACCCTGGACAAGTTATCTCAATACTTTCTAATATGCAAGATAGATAGAAAGATAGATGATAGATAGATAGATAGATAGATAGATAGATAGATAGATAGTTTAGATATAGACAGATACTTTTTTTAAAGTTCATAAAAAGACAGGAGAACAAGAAAAGAAAACAAAAACAATTATTATTCTAAGAAACAGATGTGTTGACCTATTTAAACTAAAGTTTTCAAAATTAACTGCCTAGAAAAAAATGAACAAGGGTTGCATAATCTTTGTTATTTAAGTGTGTTGCTTAAAACACAATGTATATAATAAAGTAGTGTTTTTATAAATAAATAATATTAAGAAAGTCTGAGTCCGACAGAGATTAAATTTAATAATCAGTACCTAAAACTAGTTATGTCTGACATGAAAGATGCTTAATGGTACCTAAGTATTTATATTTTTAAAAATTTGTTCTAATTATGTATTCTTCTTTTTAAATTATGCATATTAATTTCATATTTATAATCTAATGCAATAAAATATCATACTTTAAACCAATCTATTGTAAAAAGCATTCTAATATTACTTTATGAATTACATTATTAGAAAGCCCAGGAATTTGGACTTTGGGGTTCTGTTCATCTAATAGAAGTTGACCCAATTAAAAACAAAGACATCACACCAGTTAGAATGGCGATTATTAAAATGTCAGGAAACCATAGATGCTGGCCAGGCTGTGGAGAAATAGGAATGCTTTTACACTGTTGGTGGGAGTGTAAATTAGTTCAGCCATTGTAGAAGACAATGTGGTGATTCCTCAAGGATCTAGAACAAGAAATACCATTTAACCAAGCAATCCCATTACTGGATATATACCCAAAGGATTATAAATCATTCTACTATAAAGACACATGCACACATGTGTTTACTGCAGCACTATTTACAATAGCAAAGACTTGGAACCAACCCAAATGCCCATCAATGATAGACTGGATAATGAAAATGTGGCACATATTCACCATGAAATACTATGCAGCCATAAAAATAAATGAGTTCATGTCCTTTGCAGGGACATGGATGAAGGTGGGAGCCATCATTCTCAGCAAACTAATGCAGGAACAGAAAACCAAACACCGCATTTTCTCACCATAAGTGGGAGTTGAACAATAAGAACCTATGGATGCAGGGAGGGGAACAACACACACCCATGCCTGTTGGGGGGTTGTGGGCAAGGGGAGGGAGAGCATTTGAACAAATACCTAATGCATGTGGGGCTTAAAACCTAGATGATGGGTTGATAGGTGCAGCAAACCACCATGGCACATGTATACCTATGTAACAAACCTGCATGTTCTGCACATGTATTCCAGAACTTAAAGTAAGATTTTAAAAAAAAAGAAGAATTTATTAGAAAAGATAAGTTCCAGAGTAAACCTGTGGACAGAAATCAATGTATCATAGCTCTTTTAAAGGGTCAGGTGGACACAATGCTATATAATATATCCTTACAAAATATTATATTTTTGTAGGAGAATTGGGACAACTTTAGATCCCAAAATGTTTATTTATTTGAATATTATCTTTAAATTTTAGTGGCTTATTTCTATTAGTTTACTGCAAATTAGATTATAATATCAGTTGAAGAGAAACAATATTGAAGAACTGCCATTTGAATGCACTTATAATAACAGCATATAATATAAATTGGATTCTTTTTTTTTACAACCAATTTGGTATGTAATTGTGGGTATCCTGGACAAAAACCCATCAGTCCCATCTACCATGTTATGGTTTTATTATTATAGTCTAGAGATGCTGTCCTTAATAACTACTTAGGTTAAAAATAATTTATTAAAAAATTACACAATTCATGAAATACAGTAGTTAATAAAAAATGACTTTCCAACATTGACAAATAGTTTCTTAGAGGGCAAAATAGAGCATTTGTTAATGTAAATAATGTTGACTGCACTCAATTTGAGCAATTGGTTGAATGAGTCTCAACAAATGTGTTTTTTTACTTCACTGCTATTCTTTGAGACCTTGATTTTGAATTATGACAGTCCCCTTACGTGTTTTGTTTCCATCACCAGCAAAAAAATAATTTATCAGGCACAAAGAAAAAAATCAAAAATAATTTTTAAAAAATGTAGCCCTCAGTGGCTTCATATGTATATGAATATGGGTATGTGTGTGTGTGTGTGTGTGTGTGTGTGTACACATACATATCTTAGTGGAAATGCATGAGTGCAAAACTCCATGAAGACTCTCAATTCACCAACTGGGCACATTTGCTATATAAAATCCCACATACAGTCAGTCGTTGATTTCTGGAAATGTCAATATAAATGCTCAGCCAGTTACTACAATTTTATCAATTCATGACACAGTAGAACTAAAGTGAATTCACGCATTTATTCTATTCTGCTTTTGACAAGCACTGCATAAAACTTCCACATTTTTTTCTCAGATGTACTTTCCTACAAAATGCCCATCCCTACATCTCCTAGAGACCCACTCTCTGTGAGTTATTGGAAAGCTTCCAACTTCACAAAAATTGTAAATAAACAAACAAACAAACAAAACCTTTAGGGTTGGTGCACACAATTAGCAAGGCAAGATCCATAAGGCTACAGAGAGATACATCACAGTCATATCTCCTCAAAACTTTCCTCTTAGTTGGAAGAAAGGAAGGTAAGAAATTCAACCATTACAGCTTGGCGAATACCATGAAAGATGAAATTTTAGTACAGAACTCTGAAGAACTCTCCCTGCTCCCCATAGATACTGCCAAATTCAGTTTTACCAGAGATGTAGGGTAAGAAATCTTGAGCGTTGGCACTTTTGCAGTCAGAAAAGATAAGTAGATCTCTATAGGACAATCTCCATATCCCAGGCAAGAAAAAAAAAAAAAGAAAAAAGAAAAAAAAAAAACATGGCACAGTCTAAGAGTTGCAATATAATCTATTGCTCTACAGCAAGGGTTAGCAAAGTGTTTTTGTAAAGGACCAAATAGTAAATATTTAGATTTTGCAGCCCCAGAAGCAAAATTAAGGATATTATGTGGGAACTTGTATAAAAAAGAGAGAAAGCAGATGTTCACAAATATTAAATATTTTAATTAAAAATTGGAGTTATAGATATGAAAACTTGAACTTCATATTTTTGCTTCTCATGAAGATTTTTTGCACTGATTTTCTCAAAAATTTGATAATGTTAAAACCATTCTTAGTCCACTGGCTGTACAAAAAAAGAGGCAGTGGGCTAAATTTGGCTCTCAGGCTACAGTTTGCTGACCCCTGCTCTGAAGCAAAATCAAAAACCCTGTATGACACAACCTATTATCCAAGATAAATTGAGTCTTGAAAGTGAAATATAGCAACAGGAAAAGAATAGCATGTGCAAAAGCCTTCTACAATTTTAAGGGCAGGTAGACACCGAACATTAGTTTAAAAAATTGAATCTATTAATATTAATGAGAAGGCAATTCAAAAAAGGAAAGCAATTCTTATTTAAAAGCTGAATAATGGCTTAATTTTTAATTCCATTAGTGTTTAGAAAAATATGTAGTTGAGAGAAAGCCAGCAAACAAGAATAAATTTCTCAAAGTATAATGAGACGTCACTTAGAATCTAGTTTAAAATAAAAGCAAAATGCCTGCAAAATAATAACCAAAGAAGCACTGCTGAATTTCATAACTGTTATGATTTATTACAGTAATTATAAATTTTAGACTGAAAATATAAAGAAGAAAAATTCAAGTAACATGCCTTATAGTAAGACAATGAACTATATCATATGACATTCAGTTTTATACCATTGGTTATTGTGTGTGTTAGCTTAAGAAATTTATTTGCTACCTTAGAACTTTATAATATAGCTATATAGTTATTGTGTCTTTAAAATGAATGATATTTTGTTTCCTTTTGGCAGTAGATTGGGCTTTAAGCCTTTGATCAGTAAGAGAGTCATTTATTACACCATCCGTTAGTATTAACTTTCAGATTTTATTTTTATTATTTATATTTATAACAAATTTAAATTTTCCAAAAACTCAAAAATCTGAAGACAGTCCAAACTTGAATTTATTTGTTTCATTTCCTTTCAAACATAAGAATTAAAATCAATTCTTTATTCACATGTAATGATCTTAGAACATATAACAGGCCTTAAGTGAAGCAAACACTAATTCAAATTAGTACATTTGCAATCAGTTCACTTCAGAAACTTTGTTCTGTTTTCCTTCACAATTAATATGCTCTATATGTGATGTTTATCAGCTTTCTAAATTAATGCTTACCATGCAGAGAAGCATCTAGTGAATCAAGTCCATTAAATAATAAAAGGGGAGGCATATTTGGCTTCACAACCTAGGCAGGACTAAGATATCCAGCAATATTCTTTCTCTACGTGGGACCTTTCAAGGAAGTTACCAAATGCCAGCTTCTTTCTTCACTGCATGTCTTGTTCATTGGGAGAGCATATATTATTTCTCCACGTAGCAGAATCCCAACTTGTACACCTGACTAGTGTCTTCCTCTAATTTTTCCAATCAGATGTTATGCAAGATTAAAAACAATAATGTAAAAAACTTCAGAAAATAAAAATAATTTAATATTATAAACCACCAGAATAAGTAGGTCACAATTAAAAACATTCACTGGCTTAAGGTTAATAAACAGCTACTTGTAGCTGAATGCTTACCACATGCTAGGCACATGCTAGAAACCTTACATACCATATCCGTTAGATATTACCACCACAATTTTATAGATAAAGAACTCAAAGAAAGGGTAAGAGATTATTTTCAAAGCCATACAGCTGATACAGTATGTGATACATTACAAATTTAAATCCAAGTCTAACTTACCCCAGCAGTCCTTGTTTTTATCCAGTATGCTATAATGCATTTGGCAAGCAAATCTTGAAATTACACAGATCATTCACCAGCACTTACAGAAAATGACAGCCTAACACAATGACCAAAACAAAAGAAAACAAAATGAGAAGATTTCTGGAGATAAGGACTAAATTGCGTGTCTTTTATTAGAAGGATGATGATGGAAAAATAAATTCATAGACTTTGTTCAAGTTGTGTGATGCTAGATTAAAGGACTTGATTTGTCCTATTAAATTTTGATATCTAGAACTTTTGTTAGCATCAAAACATCATGTAGACATTAAATTCAAAGAAAGAATAAGAAAATGAATAATAAACATGAAAACAACTTAATAAAATGTAAAACAAACCTACAAAGGAGAAGACCAAAAATATCAGAAGTTGGTTATTTTTTAAAAAATTTTAAGGAAGGCTAGTAAAGCCTAGATATTATAGACTCATTAGTACATTCTATATCTGCTACTGATTACACCTCTAGACAGAATTCAAAAAGCAACTACCTGAGGACTTTGAGTAATAAACAATAAAAAACAGATTGGAAATTAAAGTCAAACTTAAACACAGGCTCCTGGGACAGGGCTGAATTTACTATATTTCTTCTTTTCTTATTTAGAGGTGGTATTAATCACTCAATTTTGTTTTTCATTATCAAACTTCTTTGGCTGCCACAGCATTTTCAATGAGTTTCAGAATCAAATTGTCCATTTCTATAAAAACACATTGTAGGATTTTCACTGGGGTTATGTTTAATCTGTAGATCATTTTAGGACAAACTGACATCTTAATAAGATTGAATATTCTGAACCATAAATCACCTTGCTAAACTCACTTATTAATCCCAGTAAATTTTGTTTGCAGATGTCGTCAGATATATAGGCAATCATGTTGTCTCTGGATAAAGACAGCTTTATTCCTTCCTTTCCTATCTGCATACCTTCTGTTTTTTTAATTTTTTTCTTCCTCGTTTTACTGGCTGGAACCTCCAGTACAAAGTTGAATAGAAGTAGTGAAAGCACATAGTCCTCTCTTTTTCCTGATCTTAAGGGGAAAGTTTTCAGACTTTCACCAATATGTGTGATGTTAACTATGTTTTTCATAAACATCTTTTATCAGTTCTATCATGTCTAGAAAATTTCATTATATTTATATTTTGCCGAGAGTTTATAACAGAAATGTATCTTGGATTTTATCAATTAATTTTTCTGTTTCTATTACGTTAATCACATAATTTTACTTTTTTTCTTCTTGAGTTTGTTAATATGATTAATTATACAGATTGATTTTATATGCTTTGGTCATAATTATCTTTCTTCTGTATTATTTCATTGAATTTGCTATATATTTTTTAATTTTGGCATACATATTTGTGACATATATTGACTTGTACTTTTCCTTTTAATGCCTATGTCTGTTTAATATCAGGGTAATTTAGACCTTATACAGTCAGTTGGAAAGTATTCTCTTCTCTTCAGTCACTGGAAAAATTGGTGTAGAATTATTATTTTGTACTGAAATGTTAGTAGGAATTTCCTAGTAATTTTCTTTGTGGGAAGGTATTTGACTACAAATTTAATTACTTTAACATACATACTTATAGCAGTAACATATACTACAAAATACTATCTAATGGTATATAATAGCATGTATGTATTCACCTTTATGAATACATAATATATACATAACATATATACGTTATTATATACTATAATATTTGAGATATACTATAATATTTAAGATATAATTTCTTTTTTTGAGACAGAGTCTCACTCTGTCACCCAGGCTGGAGTGCTCACTGCAACCTTTGCCTTTCAGGTTCAAGAGATTCTCCTGCCTCAGTCTCCTGAGTAATTGCAATTACAGGTATCCGCCACCAAGCCCGGCTAATTTTTTTTTATATATATTTTTAGTAGAGATAGGGTTTCACCATATTGGCTGGGCTGGTCTCAAACTCCTGACCTCAAGTGCTCTGCCCACCTTGGCCTCCCAAAGTGCTGGAATTACAGACATGAGCCACCGTGCTTGGCCTAGGTTACCTATTCTTCTTGAGTGAACCATGATAGACTGTGCCTTTCAAAGAATTGTCCATTTGATTCATGTTGCCACATTTATAAGTTATTAATTACTTTAAAATCATTTTAATATCTGTAGAATCTATTGTGGTTTGCTGCACCTATCAACTGTAATCTAGGTTTTAAGCCCCACATGCATTAGGTATCTGTCCTAATGCTATCCCTCGCCTTGCCCCCCAGTCCCCGACTGGTCCTGCTGTGTGTTGTTTCCCTCCCTGGTCCATGTGTTATCATTGTTCAACTCCCACTTATGAGTGAGAACATGTGGTGTTTGGTTTTTCTGTTCCTGTGTTAGTTTGCTGAGGATGATGGTTTCCAACTTCATGCATGTCCCTGCAAAAGACATGATCTCATTCCTTTTTATGGCTGCATAGTATTCCATGGTGTATATGTACCACATTTTCTTTATCCAGTCTAGCATTGATGGGCATTTGGGTTGATTCAATGCTTTTGTTATTGTAAATAGTGTTGCAATAAGCATATATGTGCATGTGTCTTTAAAGTAGAATGATTTCTATTCCTTTGGGTGTATACCCAGTAATGGGATTGCGGGGTCAAATGGTATTTCTGGCTCTAGATCCTTGAGGAATCATCACACTGTCTTCCACAATGGTTGAACTAATTTACTTTCTCATCAAAAGTGTAAAATCGTTCCTATTTCTCCACAGCCTCACCAGCATCTATTATTTCTTGACTTTTAGTAATCACCATTATGACTGGCATGAGATGGTATCTCTTTGTGTTTTTGATTTGCATTTATCTGATGATCAGTGATGTTAAGCTTGTTTTCATATGTTTGTTAGCTGCATAAATGTCTTCTTTTGAGAAGTGTCTGTTCATATCCTTTGCCCACTTTTTGATGGAGTGGTTTTTTCTTGTAAATTTGTTTAAATTCCTTGTAAATTGTGGATATTAGACCTTTGTAAGATGGGTAGATTACAAACATTTTCTCCCATTCTATAGATCACCTGTTCACTTTGATGATAGTTTCTTTTGCTGTGCAGAAGCTTTTTAGTTTAACTAGATCTCACGTGGCATTTTCTTCATAAAGTTTTTGCCCATGCCTATGTCCTGAATGGTACTGCCTAGGTTTTCCTCTAGAGTTTTGTAGTGTTGGGTTTTACATTTACATGACTTAGATATTCTAATTCTGAAGATATTTCAAAGTGGTAAAAAATGGATAGAGGAATAAAGTTAGCACATGAAACCCAAAAGGCAAGAGTCTTAGTTGCTTGTATAAAAAATTCAGGATCATATAAAATATGCAAGGAGTAATTAAGTTTCTAAGTCTAGAAATCTCAATCATTTTGGAATTAAATTTTTATAAATTGTCAGACCTTAATTTTGATTATGGTCTTTCAGTTCTATTTTGTATATCTTATATTATGTTTCCTAAGTTCTGTATTTCTTAGTATGTGAACTCCATTAGTATTAAAACAAATAGTTCAACTTTTTATAATATTAAAATGCAATATTATGCCTATTAATCCTGTTCACAGTAGAATTATAAAAGCATTTATTTAAAGTTTTACAATTTTACGTGAAAGCATACATCTAAAATTTTAAGTATATTAATATAAAATAAATATGAACAAAGTAATTTCATATTTGACTGGACATGTTGCCATTAGCAAGTAATATATTGCCATAAGGGCATTAAACCCTGCAGACAAGAAAGGAAATATTAAATGGAAAACTTATGAATGAACAGTGCATAAATCTGGCTCTCAATCTTGTTTATATGTAGATTATCATAGTCTATTTGATGAAGACAGTCAATTATTTTTGAATTTTTTGACCAAAACAATATTCTCAGTACACTAAATAGATTTACTTTATATTGTCTTTACCTTTGTTACAACAAATAAGAAAATGAAAGAATATCCTTAAAATGCAAATACACTAATAATTTTAGAATAAAATATGAACTTACATTACATTTCACAGGCCATTCAACTATCAAGAGACAGATTCAAGAGAAAGATTTCAGTCATGTGATTGAGAATCCTTATTCAAAGGATGAGAATGTCATTATTAAGAGGTTAGATAACTGCAGAACAATAGGTATAAGGTAGTATAGCAAGAATGCAAAACTCTCAGATATGGGAGAGTTTTTAAACGAGGGTTAAATGGTAAGGACAGCACTTAATGGGAATTCTATGCCACAGGACTTAGAGAATGTAGAAAACCAGTCAACCTCACAGATATGGCTACAGTGAAAAGTCAAGTTTCATTGAAGATAGTGTACAGAATGCATTCCATTAATAAATTGATTATATAAGGTGTCTTTTTGAGGGACTAGGTTTTTCATAGGCCATTAAAAAATAAAGTAAGAGACTCTTTTACTTGGTATGTTAATATTTATAAATTAATGAATAAACATACCAATAAATATCTCATTTAATTCTTAAACATCACTCTAAAGAAAGTATTATTACATCATCTAAACTTTAAAAATGAGAAAACTGGGTCTTAAGGATTTTTGCTAAGTAACCTATCAAAGTTTGCATAACTAGTATGTGCAGAAGCCAAAAGTCACACCTGGGCAATGTGATTTCAAAGTGTTTTTATAAAGCATGTGCTGTGCTGCTTCAGTATCTGAGGTATGGAATAACCAATAAACTTTGGACTTTTTCTAAACATCCCACTTCTACAAATGTAACCTAAGATCATATTAGCACTATTGACAACACAATTACACTATTCACACAAACGAAGCATAAAATAAATCAAGCATTCCTGTATCTTTTTCTGTTTCATATGAAACTAAAACACCTTTTTCTGAATTTGTACTAAGCTCTAAACACAGGATTTCACATAGGATCTTCTTACAGTTCATTTTATTTTGTGTCAGACAACAATCTGTTCTGAAAATTATTCTGTAATCAAATACATAGGTATCTTTCCAAGAAAAATTTTAAAATAAAATTTAAACCTAGCACAATATGAAGCGCAGATTATACAAATTTAAGAATATAATAACAGGGCTGAGCATGGTGGCTCACGCCTGTAATCTCAGCAATTTGGGAGGCCGAGGCAGGTGGATCACCTGAGGTCACGAATTCAAGACCAGCAGGGCCAACATGGTGAAACCCCGTCTCTACTAAATACAAAAAATTATCTAGGCATGGTGGTGCATGCCTGTAATCCCAGCTACTTGGGAGGCTGAGGCAGGGGAGTTGCTTCAACCCAGGAGGTGGAGGTTGCAGTGAGCCGAGATTGCACCACTGCACTCCAGCCTGGGCAGAGCGAGACTGGACAGAGCAAAACTCCATCTTAAAAAAGAAAAAAGGACTGTAATAACATTTAAAGAGGTTTTCAGAAAGACTATCACACCGTAAATAGTGTTATTAAAAAGAAAGAATTAGCAACTATGGTAGGCTTTTTCCTAATTTAGCAGTTTTGCATTTATCTTCTGGGTCACATATAGAATAGGGAGAGAGAGAGTTCATTCCAGAGGATAAATGCACAAGCAAAGGGCTCCAGGTTATACACGCACCTGTACCCAAGGACTTACAATGGGAAATTAGCAATGACAGGAAATTGTCTATTTCTTTAAAACTAAGTATGTCAAAGGGTCTTTCTGTGCCAATTGTTCCTGATAAAATTAAAATAGTAAGTATACCTGTAGAGTCATGTACTATACAAATGTAAAATTTTATTATTATATTAGGGAGTGCCTGCTCTTAATTTTTAAAAGGTTATAACTGAATATGAAGTAAAGAAGCCTCGATGATATCCTAATCTTGTTACATTACTAGAATGAATCTACTTTTGCCATGAAATAAATCATCTTTTCCAGGGTTAAACTACATAATTTTTATGGACAGAGGTGAATTAACAAAACAGGATTCTATCTTTATGTTATAAAGTTCACTAGCATCTTTGTGCCCTAATTCACAGATGGCTTTTTAGCCTGTTGGCATCATTAAATAAATAAATGAATACATGTAAATAAATAAACAATCTCAATTTTATGCAAGTTTTCTTAATTCTTTCAACAAGTACTTATTCTTCAACATCTACTGTATGCCCACCCATCCATGTTAAGGGCACTTAAGTAATTTATAATACTAGTGGATGCCTTGTATTAAATTATTTACAACCATCCACAAGTCAGTTGCTGAATATATTTCTGAAGCCAACCTAACCAACCAGAGTATTCTGCTGAGCCCGAAAAAGAGCAAAGTCCTCTATTCAAAACAGAATTAAGTTATGCACTATCGCTATATAATTAAGTCAAAAAGTCTTGATATATATTTTCTCAACCAGAAAACATGTGAAAATGAGTTTGACTCTTTTCCCCTAACATTATGCAAATTTGAAAGGAAATGCAGTTATCTTTCATGTCATATTGATTATTTTTGGCTTTCACTGACTCTAACAAGGTAGACCAATGTGGGATTTTACACCTTGCTAGAAACAGCTTCTGCAAAACATGTTATTATTAGCTTCATCTGCAATTATAATGTCAACACCACATTTTGCCAGAATAGAAAGGGAGGCCAAGAAAAACAGAAACCATAAATGACAAACAGGTTGGGTCATGGATTCAGGTGCCAGCAATTTATTCAGTTTATTGGATTCAGGTTGCATCCCTGCTTTGTGAATAATTTCATTTTTCTAAAATACCCTTTATAAACGAACTGTTTGTTTAAAAAGATTTTAAGTTTGGGAAATTCATTTTTTAACAACTAATTAACAGATTTTGAGTACTCATTACTATCTAAATATTGTTTATGTTTTTCTCATTTTTCTTCCAATACCCTCTATAAATATGTAATCATTGTTGGTATCCCCCAATTATGATATTGAGGAAATTCCTTAATTTCTTTGTGCCTAGTGACCCTTAGTCAGTTGGTAATGAATTAATTTTGTCAAGCTGTATGAAATCCCTATCAAACACTTTGTACTCAACAACACAACACAGGGCCTGTGGTCCACAGCAGTGTTAATTCCTTCAGGTTAATTCAGTATTTGGAATTTGTGGGACAATTTCTAGGAGTTACTGTTTATGATATACAGAAACACAGTTAAACTTCCAATTTTTTTGCCTTGCAAGTAAAAAAGGCAGATACATAAAGTATTTAAAGTATGTGAATTTGATCACAGTAAGGTAATAAGGGACATTCCTCAAAGAATAATTTACTTTAGATTTCTTTCCCCTCCAATGAATAATGGCTAACTACTTACTCATCTACCTGACAGGGGTAGCTCTATTGTGAGAGAGACAATACTTATACAGTGTGCTTAGCATAAATAAACGGTAGCCGTAACAGCTTTAGTCATTTTTGTTATCATTGCAGTTGTGTTGTTATAGCTACATTTTTGAACATGTATTTTATTTAACTTGTTAATCAAAAAAACAGTAAAATATTACAGCTGGTTCCTGTTCTATTTTTAATTGGCCATCTTCCAAAGAGTTTCACCATCTTTCCATTTCTACCACTAGATTTAAAGTCTTAGCTGATTCTCAACCTATTTTTTATTCTTTTTAGCCTTTGACAATACCTTTGCTTTATTTTTTTAATTTTATTTTTATTTTTGGCAAGGGCTTAGGAGGGGGAACTCTATTCCCATAATCCATATGGTTCTTACTAAAGTATAAAATTCTTCTCTACTGAATTTTGAGTGTTTCCTCCCTGAAAAATCTGACAACTGTATCTCAGATACAGACTTTTTATATTTCAATTGTCACACAGAAGAACAAAGTATTATTCTTCAGTGGACCCTATAATTTAGACTCCTACTAGCCATCTTACTCAAGGAAGAGCCATTCACCTGATAAGTGACACAAGGCAGGCAAGCCCAAAAATTGGGGCTTAGCCTGGGAGGGTTTTTGACTTCACCCACGAAAGAATTCAATGGCAAGCTGGTGGTGTCAGATAGCAACTTTAATTGAAGCAGCCATGTACAGCAACAGCAGCAGAGGCACTGTTCCTTGCAAAGCAGGGCTACCCGATTGGCAGTGTGTCCAGAGTAGCAGCTAAAAGGCAGTTCTTCCGTCGTATTTATACCCACTTTCAGGTGCACGCAAACTAAGGGGCAGATTATACAGAAATTTCCTGATTGTTGCCACGGAAAGGGGCAGTAACTTCCAGGTGTTGCCATGGCAATGGTAAACTGACATGACACACTAGTGGGCATATCTTACGGAAAGCTGCTTCCACCCCTTCCCCACTTTAGATAGTCCTCAATTTGGTCAGGTGTCTAAGTTCTGCCTGCAGAGTTGTGTCTCACCTCCTACCTCATAAGATTTTCTAGGTCCAGTCTTGATAAGTTCTGCTTCTCTGTTTTCCCACCAGTGTGAGATTATTGAGATTATTGAGATTCTGTCATACTCATGATAGACTCATGAGTGCAAGGATAAAGAAGGACCAGCAGGCAGGTTCACTGTTCTGAGTTACTTGTTCTTCTGGGTTTTTATTCAAGAGTTATATATGTATGGTATCTTAGTAAGCCACAAACTAAATGCCTTCCCATGCTTATAATAAAAAGAAAGATACATACAAGCTTGTGAGTGAACATAAATCTTTGTCATCTTTATCCAACCAACCCACAGAAATTGAACAGAACTCTTCGTTTAGGTTAACTAAAAACTGGGCCGTATAAAGTTTTTCTCATATTTCAGAATTGAATTAATTAAATTGGAAATAAAAGAAATAAAACTCCACAGCAAAATATGTGGTCATTGTATCACCAGCAACAAAGAAAGGAAATGGAAGGACAGTGGAACCAAGTGGGATGTACACCTTGCTTGTTCACATATTTGCCTTCCAACACCCTCCCCTTGTTGTGGTTATTAATATGGGTCCAGGGGCAACTTGAAAGAGCTATATGCAATTAAACTTATAAAATCTTTTGATATTTGATTGAATTTATTATTTCTCCAAAATTTTTTAGGATGCCTAAACGACCTGTCGTGTCTGTCTATTGCTTATATCCCTAGGCTGATTTTATACCAATTTCCTGTTTCCCTGCCTGCTCCTTACCTGTAATGATAGGATGGTAAGTGTTCTTAAGTTCCTTAAAAGTGTCACCAAATTTCCCACCTCAGAGTCTTTGCATGAAATGTTCATTCCCCAGTGCTTCACCTAGCAAAATTATACTTTGGATCTCGACTTAAATGTGATCTCTACAAAGAGGTCTTCTCTAATGCCCATTCTAAATTCCCTCCTCAAATCTAGTTTTGCTTTGTTTTGCTTTCATAATGTTTATCATTTTTTATCTCTGCATAGATTTGGGTGACAATGTTTTTACTATCATTCCTTTAGTGTTTATCCCAGTGAACTGAACTTGATTAACAATGAGAAAACACATTAGCTCACTTGAAAGCAAATCCAGAGGTAGGTCGGACTTCAGTTGTTTGATTCAGGGGTAAATTAGACTGTACAATGGCTGCCAGTAACTTTATATCTCCTTGTTCGTATTTAGCCACAGGGAGAGAGCTGCGTTGACTGACTTAAGGCCTGAGCAAAACATTCCTAAAAGCAAAACTAATCTCACATTTCACTGGACAACATTGGATCACAAGCTTATACTTGAGCTGATCACTGACCAGGCAGATGCAGTTTCCAAGGCTCTGACCCATCCTTGAAGCTGAGTTTGTGAAGATTTCTCTGAGGCATAGATGGTGTGGGAGAGAGATAGATGCATAAACCAAGTTAGCATTCTGTTAGAAAGAATAAAAAGGAAACCAATGCTGGGTAAACAATTGCAATAACACCATATTATTATGTACAAAGAAACTGTTTATCTTGTTTGAACTGTGTAATGTTGTCATCAGCTTTGTTTTTAATGTTTTTAAAGGCTGTGATTCCATTATTTACTATTCAAGTTAAATTAACAAATGTCATTTCTACTACCTTGCAGGATGAGAATTTAGTTGAATTTAGATGCATATTTATATGTAGCCAGAAGCATATTTCCCATCAAAACTGACTTCAAAACTCATTTTCTAGATCTATATCCTTCCCAGGAAGGTTAAACATAAATAATGCCTGACGCTATCCATCTTTGACAGGACAGGCCACTATAACAAAAATACTATAGTCTTGGTGGCTTAAACAAGTGACATTTATTTCTCACACATCTGGAAGCAGGGAAGTCCCGGTCTAGGCTCCAGAAGAGTCTATGTCTAGTGAGGGCCTGCTTCCTGGCTTTTAGACAGCATCCTTTTTAATGTATACTCACGTGGCCAAGACAGAAATAATTTCTCTCATATTTCTTTGTATAATGGCACTAATCCTATTCATGAAGGTGCCACTCTCACGACGTAATCACCTCCCACAGGCCCCACCTCTTAAAACCACCACAATGGGGATTAGGCTACAACATACGAATCTGGGGTAGGGGATACAAACATACAGTCTATAGCACTATCTATTAAGAAAGCTGTTTTAATTCTTTACTCTGAAAAAGTTCGGTTTAGCAAGTAATTAGGAGAATTGTAAATAAATTCTAGAAGAAGAAATTGGAAAGCATAATGTCAAATCATGTAATATTTCACTTAAAATACCCTTTGTTCTATACAGGATTTATGTAGTCACATTATGTCTAAGATAGTTAACTATAGACCAGTAAGAACATGTGAATTTTGGGTAGAGAGGTGCAAGACAAAAAAAAAGTGCATGGCTGCACCTCTCTAGGTGTGCTCCAAGGTCACAGAAGCACAAAAGTCAAAACTGCATCTGAGGATCTATTCACAAAAGTCAATATAGCACTGCAGAGAGATCTGCAGGAGGTTGGCTTGTAACAAAACATTCAAAGCTCAAAGCCTGATCTCATGGTCACCCCAATTCCAGAAGTCTGAGCTGTCTTTATAGCTCAGATTGTAGTGAGAGAAGAAAAGCTATCCTAGAGTGATAATTAAAACTAAATTGAAATACTTTGTGAGTTCTTCTCTAAAAGAACTCTATTAAAACATCTATTACCAATGTAGAATGCATTTGTATTTGCAGAAGTTAGTGGAGATGAGTCAAAGTGTCTATTGTACATGTATTTTATATCAGCAAGTTCAAAGAAATACAACGAATCTACTTTGTAAGCAGGCTTATACACGCATGCATAGATACACACGCATGCATAGATACACGCATGCATAGATACACGCACACATACATACACACGTACGTACACACACATACACATACTTGAACTTAGATTTATTGCAGGAAAAAATGGAAAATCATTTATAGTCAGCATATCAGTTATTATTTCCAGAAACAAGCATTAAATCACAGTCTAATGTAATCCAGAGTAATTTTAGTTGTTACCATTTCTGTTGTGCGTCTATTCTATACCTGGCATTTACATTATCCAAAGGCTACCGTGTTAAGATTGTACAGTTTTGGGACTGTTCACAAGTGACCAGCCACAAAGGTAGGGAAACCTAGTCTAGCTAGGGTTATGCTCTTTACAGCAGGATGCATCTGTCCCAAAGTGGTACCTTTTTCTAATTCATCCACCAAAAGAGGATACCTTTTTTTGTAATCTGCACAAAATTGCTGCACGTGCTAACAGTTGTGCTAGCATTATCTATTATTCCTGGCAACAAATCCTACAATGTAGGTGTTATGAATTCCATGTAACCTAAAACATTCTGACATGGATTATTCTTTAAGTAGTCAAGTAAAACAATATGAGCCTATCCCATCCTCCTAATTGTGAAAACTCAAGAAGCCTCAATATGTATTTGGAATCCAGTATTCAGCTGATGTGATAATCTCCTGGTTAGAATTTTGTGTATTACTCTGGCTGTCTCTCCACCAGTCTTGTGACTACTGTCATCTCACAACATCATATTGCTCCATAGGAAATCATGACCTTTTCATCTGAGTTACCTAAGCCAGTAAATCACACACAAGCTATTGGTAACTTATCAAGGTCTCTGGATGAGGAAGATAAATTACAAAACACATCAGCAACTATTTAAAATCAAATATCACACATCATTTACTATTTTTATCACTTCCATAAGGGAGTTTTTAACCAGCTATGAGGTTCCACAGCCATAGTCTGACACCAGAATTCCAAGACTCCATTTCTTCCAGCCAAATGTCTTTCTGAGCCTCCCCAAAACAACTCTACTGGGAACTAACATATTGCTCACAATTTCTTAGTTATTTATTATACAGAATTAAATTCTTTTTTTCTCAACTTTTTTCCCTAAGACTTCATAGAGCTAATCTTTTATAACCTCATTATTTTAGATTAAATTATCCATCATCCATGAAATATAGTGTGACTTCAATTGTTATTTCTTCTCTAGATAGCAACCTTTTCTTTTCTGATGCATCGTTTCTACAAATGAGAAAACTGAGACTGTGCAACTTACATAAGATTACTTAGACTCCAAAGCCTACTCTCTTTTCATTAAACACCAATTTGAAAACAATTAGCACATAACAAGAAGAAATTCTGGACTTGAACAGAACCTTTATGCTAATATTCAGGAGGAAATTATCATATGAACTCCATACATTCAACATAATAAATATCCTTGAGCACCAACATTATAAGAGGGACAGATCCCTACAATTATGGATTCATGTTCTACTAAAAGATACAAACATTGAACAAATAAATATATATATTGCAATTAGTACTAATTATTATGAAGGGAAAGGATGGGATGCTGTGAGCTAATAACAGAGAAGACATTTTAAAATGCAGCTAGTCCTTTCTATGCTCTTTGAAACATAAGGCAAAATTCTTTCCTACATATTTTTAATACCCTGGATAGTTTTTTATAGACATATTTAACTGCTACTCTAATTTCCTAATTAAGTTGTTCCTCTCTTTTCTGAACCTGTCTCAAAACAAAATACAACATATAAGAACTAGAAAACAAATCCACAAGTAACAACTCTGTAAAAACCATCTATTTTCTCTTATCTCTACTCGCCAAGCTGGATACCTTGAGAATAAATCACATAACAGAGCATCAAATTGAGATCATCTTTAGTGCATAATTGCATGCACTTGAAACCAGTTTTCCTATGAAGTTAATATGTTTCCTTGATTAAACCCTTCTCTCACGATTCAATCTGTAACACTTAACACTCGGGTGAAGCCCAGGCCTTCTCCTCCATAGAGGAAGAATGGAAATATCAAATGGGAAGTCTTACTCTTTCGACCTCTAAACCTCAATGTATCTGCACCCAATTTCTCCTGCATTTTAATTGTTACAAAACACACGTCTTCGTACCTAAAGCCAAGCACTCTGTGCTCTGAATCTCTTCCCCTCAGCCTTCTCAGAAAACACATGCTATTTATTGTCCTTGCTCTCTTTTGCTATCTTTATCTCATGTTTCCTACTAGATAAATAAAATAAACAAATAAACAAACAGAACAAAAACCCACCTCCAATCTACATCTCCCAATAGTTGCTTTTCCTCACTCTATGCCTTCTCAGGCAAACTTCTCATCGGGAAAGTCGTTAACTTCACTTCCTGACCCACCATTCACTCCAACTCTGCCCAACTGAGTTTCCACTTCTCTATTACACAGCTAGTTATGGAATGAAAGTTTGTGTCTCCACCAAATTCCTATATGGAAGCTCTAATCCTCAGTGTGGCTCTGTTTGGAGACGGTGTTCCTAAAGAAGTAATTAAGGTGAAATAAAGTCATAAGAATAGAACCCTGATATAACAGGATTCATATTGCTAGAAGAGACACAGGAGGGCTCCTTCTCTCACTCTACATGCAAACACAGAAGAAACACCATGTGAGGACACAGTAAAAAAGTGGCTGTCTGCCCGCTCAGAAGAGGGGCCACACCAGAAATTGAATCTGTTGGCATCTTGATCTGGGATTTCTATTGCCAAAATTATGAGAATATAAATTTCTGTTGTTTAAACCACACGCCCTGTGGTATTTCATTCTCGCAGCCAGAGCAAACTAGTGCACAGTTCTTGAAAATGTCACTGAAACAACCATATTGCTAAATTGAATGGACATGAGTACAAAGGTTTTTGTCTGTAATATCTAGAGTTGGGGTAGAGAAGACTTTCTTAGAGAAGCAAATTTGAGTTGAAATGTTAAAGTTTAGTAGATAGTTTATTATATAAGAAGGTGGATATAATAGATACATTGTAGTGAATTTATACAATGGAACACCATACAACAATGAAATTGAACAGAGTACAAATGCATCGATAGTAATGAATCTCACAAGTATAATATTTGAACACGAAAGTAAGAAAATATGAAATTTCATAATAAGAAAACTTTCATTAACATTAATTTAACAAATACTTGTGAGTACCTACCACTGTACTAGGTACTAAGAATGCAGAAGTGAACAGAAGCAGCAAGTGCCTATTCTCATGGAGCTTACATTCTAGTAAGTGGGAGACTGACAATGAACATCAAACAAATGGGCAAAAATAATGTCAAATAGTGATATGTGTGTGATGATAATGGTGTTAGTCACTGAGTTTCCTCCCTTGGAACATTCCCTTTCTATATTTACCTAGCTGTTCTTCTGCATCTTTAGACGTTTTTTTCTTAGGCACATGTGCTGGCCTGTGTTCCCCTAGACACAATATAGATATTGAAAATTCTCCAAACTTGATCTTGGGTATTAGGCATTTTCAAATAAGATATCATATTTATTTACTATATTACAAATAACGCCCGATGTTATATCTTCAGCTGATACTCTTCCTTGGAGATATACATACATCTGCATCTTCCCTTGAATGTCTTAAATACATCTTAATCTGTTTTTTTTTCCCCAAAAAAAAGCCTAAAGCATCCTAGAAAAATATCTCAGCCACCATGATCAATGAATTAACAGTTTAAATACTAAATACCTTTCAAAACATCTTTTCTCTTCAACCTTGATTGTTTTTTTACTAACCTGCTAAAAATCCTCCTAGTCAGTTTCTATCTCCCCACTTATAACTCCGCTTGTGTGCCAGAGCTTTTGTTTCAAATGAAAATATGATTATGAGTTATCCTATAAGCAACACATTTCCACTAGTTTAAATATAATAAGTAAAACTGTGAGAATATTTTAAGACTTGATAAAAGCCTTTAGAATCTTCTAAAATATGCTCTCATTTTTTGACCTCCTCACTCCCTAAACACCACACACGTCTTTCATTTTCTCAAATGCACATACTCTGCCACCTCCAAGCTTTTCAACAGGCTTTTTCTTCTGCTTGAGAAAAGATTTTTTCCAACCTTCTTATATAATAAACTATCTACTTAACTTTAACATTTCAACACAAATTTGCTTCTCTAAGAAAGTCTTCTCTACCCCAACTCTAGATATTATAGGCAAAAACCTTTGTACTCATTAAACTTACATCTTGAAAGAGAAAAACAAACAATAACCAAATCAAATAAATAGAATATTAGTAATCCAGCAATTTTACTCCTGAATATACATAATAAACAGAAATATGTAATATCAAATACACGTATGGTAGTGTTTATACAAATATATAATATAAAATATCAAAAAAAAGTACAGCAAGCAGCATCAATAGCAATATTATTGGCCCCACACTGGAAAAATTCCAAATGCTCATTAGAATGGATACATTGTCGTGAATTTATACAATGGAACACCACACAACAATGAAATTGAACAGAGTACAACTGCATCGATAGTAATGAATCTCACAAGTATAATATTTGAATACAAAAATAAGAAAATATGAATCTTATGTCTTATTTCACTTATATAGAGTTTAAAGGTAGAAAAACCTATAGTATTAGAAATCAGGATAGTGGTTACCATTGGCTGGCATGGCAGTGACTAGAAGGTGATAATTAAGATTTTGGGATTGTAATAATATTTTGTTAATTGTTCTGGGTTCTGATTATAAGCATTGGTTCACTTTGGTGTATGCATTGAGCTGTATATTTATAGATTGTGACTGTCATATGTATACAGTACTTCAAAAATTTTATTTAAAAATGTATAATATGTCATGCTGATTAAACGGAATGAAATGAAGCTAAAAATGAAGACCAAAATGCCATAGGAGGAACATGGTTTGGCAGTACTGGTAAGTATTTTAAATAGGGTAATCAGAGAATGTCTCACTTGAGATGGTGACTTTTTAAGCAAAAATATTTAAATGAGGGAAAATGTCATGTGGATATCTGGGAGAGAGTGTTCTTAAAAGAAGAAAACCACAGCACAAAGTTCCTTGAGATATGAGTCAACCTAGCATTTTCAAGGAACAATAAGGAGGCCAGTATGGATGAATTTAATGATCAAGAGAGGAAGAGCACAGAATTAAGACAGAGAGGTAATGGGGAAGTGTTAAAACCAAACTAATAGTCCCATAGACTGTTTCGTGGTTTTTTGTTTTGTTTTGTTTGTTTTTTGCCCCCCGATAAACATATAAATTGACCCTTCTGGTCTTAAAGTTTGAAACTCACATTTGTTTTATCTGAGCTTCTTCCTCAGGAAAGGACCGTCAGGCCTCTCAAAAAGTATTAAAGAACTGAAACTCACCAGATCATCGCATCTAGACAATGAGTTACCAGGCCCCTTATTCATCATGATTTCTTCATTACCCCTTCCAAATTTCTTCCCTGTTATATAAACCTGTCAGATTTAGTCTGTCAGGAAGATGGATTTGAGACTGATCTCCCACCTCCTTGGCTTCAGCACCTGATTAAAGCCTTCTTCCTTGGCAATAATCGTTGTCTCAGTGATTGGTTTTCTGTGTGTTGAGCAGCAGCACCTAGCCAGAACCCTTGGTGTTGCAGTAACAGTGAAACCAAAAATTTCAAGACCTGTCCATCATTTAAAGGGTTTCAAATTTGTAGAAGTTAGTTTCAAAGTGAACCATCCTTCCCAGTAATCACATTTTTGTGAAGCTCCCCTCTGCACTGAACCTAGCCTGGCCCTGTGTTAACTAGTAGTGTGGCATTCATTACTTAGTTATAAAAAATACTGCTTCTACCTGTGTCTCTTTGAATGCTCACTCTCGGAGAAGCTAACCACATGTAAGAAGTCTACCTTGAGATTTTCATATTCTGAGAAAGTCCAAGCTAGCCAAGAGGAAAGCCACATGTTGGGAGAGAACATAGCCAGCCCTCAGCTGCTTTAGCTATCACAGCTAAGTCACCAGATCTGTAATGAAGAAGTCACCTTGGATGTCCAGTTCCATGAACTCAGCAAGCCTTATGAATCCAGCCCTAGCTGCATTTGACTGCAATCACATGAAAGACCTTAAGTAAGAACCACACATCTGAATGCAGCCAATCCCAGAACCCTCGACGTAATAAATTGTTATTTTAAGCCACTACATTTTGGGGTGGTTTGTTGCTCTGCAACACCTAATCAAAACAGGATTTTTCTCTAAGTGAAACTGAATGCTATTGTAAGATTCTGAGCGGAGGTATGACATATCTTGAAGGATCACATATGTGTGGTGTGGTGTGAAAAGACTATAAGAATTATTGGAGGGCAATGGTAGAAGTAGGAAGATTGCTTAAAATTCTGTTGCTCTCTTTGCACTTCTTATAACACTTACACAGTTCTAATAAAATAATTCATTTTGTAACTTTTTAATATATTTCTTTTTGCTAGACTATAGCTTTATGAAAGGAGGGAGCATGTAGATTTTGTTCACTGGTAAATCTTCAGTGTCTGGGAGATGCCCAATAAGTATTTATTGAAAAAATATATGACTATATGAATGATTAAATGATGGATGAATGAATGAATGCTTTAGTTGTCTAACTAAAGAAAGATTTCATTCCTGGATGTCTTCCTGGTTTTGGGTTTCTCTTTTCCTTTAGTCTGCTAATTTCCATTTCCATTTCTTTCAACTTAATGCCTGGTTTTAAAAATAATTTTCAATATATTTCCATGTACAAATAATGCATGGAAATGAGAATTCTCTCATCATTTACTGAAGAACTTGAATATAGAATAACATTAATATTTTTATATCCAAATGCAGACATAATAGGAAAAGAAACAAAACCATGACTTCATTGAATATGTATTTCTTTCTTATGAACCATTCTAAAGCCTACAGAATACTAACACCTTTTCTTTACTACTTTGCAGAGTGAAATATTCTAAAAAATCAAAGGAAGGATCTCTTTGGAAAATTGCATAAGAGCAAAAATTGGTTTATTCTACCATTGCAGATAAAGAGAACACTACCAAAAGGACATAGACTAAAATAATTTTTAAAAAAAATTAAATGTCCATATATCCAACTCTGTTAGTTTCAAGAATTATACACTTAACCACTATTTACTTAGTTTTGCCTTATTTTAAATTATTTGTAAATGGATTATTTTACTATGTATGATTGTGTATTTCAGCACCTCCATATTTTTACCATAGGCCATTGTTTCATCCAAGCTTCAAGATGTGATCCCACCAATGTATGAGGACCACCTCCAGGTATCAATGGTAGGCTATTAAATCATGAGGTCTGTGAGAGTGGTTTTATAGTTAAAAAAAAAAAAAAATTACTAGTATCCACTTTTATATTCTACCCTCTCCGTTTCCATATTCCCAAGATCGGTTCCCAGATACATTCTCCAGGGTCCTAACAGAAAATGTTAATTTTAGTTAATTTTTCGTTAATTCCCTAAGATACTGTACTTTCCCAGTTGGACTGTATGACATTCTGCAAAACATCACATTGGTCCATGATACACATGACATCACATTAATCAGAAGTGTAAGCAGAAACTTTCATGTATTCTTTACATCATGAAGCCACATGTGTAGCAGAGAGTGGCAAATAAATCCTAAAAGCATTCAAGAGCCTCCCACATTGTTGAAATATTTAGCAACCCAGTGCTATGAGACATGCTAAGACATTCTCTCTGTTCCAATTATCCGTTGCTGCATATTAAACAACTTTTTAACTTAGAAAAACAACCATCATTTATTTTGTTCATGAATATGAAATTCAGGTAGGAAATAGCCAGAACAGCTCATCGCTGCTCCATGTAGCATCACCTTGGGCTGGAAGCTCACTCACATGGCTATCAAGTTTAGGCTGCTGATTGACTGTGAACTCAGCTGAAATTGTCAGCTGTAGATTTTGGTTCCTTTTCACATGGAGCTCTCCTTGAGGCTTCTTGGGATTTCTCATAACATGTCAACTAGATTGCAATAGTGGTTGTCTCAAGAGGCCTGGGAAAAAAACTGCAAGGCTACTTATCACTTGGCATCAAAAGCCCCATCTTTCTGCTGCATTACATTGATTAAATAAGTAACTAAGGCCAGCCCATATTCAAAAGAGAGACAATTTGATTCAATCTCTAAATGAAAAGAATAGCGAAAAAAGTTGCAGCTTTTTAAAAGCTACCATATCATCCATGGGAAATGAGAAATGATTGCACTTTGAAACACCTACAACTAAAAAAGCAATAGAGCATTTAGTAGACCTCTTTAGACTTTGGAAATTGCGCATTCAACACCTTGAAATACTGCTCCATCTCATTTATTGGATGACTTGAGTGGATATAAGTTTTGAGTGGAGCCCACAGCAAAAAGAATCTCTCTAACATGTTCAAAACACAATACAAGCACACCTGTCCCTTGATACGTGTAACCCAGAAGATCTCCTGGCTCTAAAGTTACTTATGTTAGATAAGAACTCATGTGCAGTTTCTGACAAGCCCTATATAGAGAGTTGCATCATGGATCTCCAAGATCCTGGAGCAAAGCTGTCCGCAGCAGAGATCTACTCACCATTAGCAAAGCAACTGCTGCATGTTATATGGCCCTAGCAAAGGCTAATATCCTGACCATAAAAGATGTTAAGTGATAATGTAACTAGCACCACCTTTAATAAGCTGGTTACGTCCAGATCAACCAAATTATATAATTGAAATGGCAGATTCAAGGTTAGGCATGAGATGTTCTAAGGGTAACAGACTGCCTTCTTACCTCTGTCATGTCAGCACCTGTTAGCTTGCACCTACATTACAATACAATAGAGAGGGAAAAAAACCTTAGGCTTTGTTCATGGATGAGTCATAATAGTTGCAGTGAGTAAAATATGGACTGCTTTCACATTACATTTTCTCTCAGAGGTAGCCCTTGACAGACAATGGTGAGGAGAAATCTTCCATGTTGGCAGAACTTTTAACAGGACACCTGGACACTTTCCTCAAGGAATAATATACAGTGGACAGTGGTAAATGACTTTGCTGGTTGGTAAGAGCAACTAGTAATATTGGAAGATTAGAGCAAAAGGGTTCTAGATGACTCATCAAGGGAAGCTCAGTCAGCCTGTGTACTCATACACTCCAGTGCTTGAGCACTGAACTCAAAAATAAATAAGCTATGGTGTCATAATAAAAATACACGTGGGCCAAATAGCATGGGCTCCCTCGTGCTAATCGGTAGTATGTACCGCTGCTACTGAATATCAGATCTGTCAAAAGCGGAGATCAATGTTGAGCCCTTGATGGATGATGGTACCATCCATCAAAGAGACCAACTAGCCACTTGGAGGCAAGTTGAAAACATCAGACCACTTACCTACTAAAAGGAGTCGTGATTTGCCCTGACTTGAATTATTCTTGGCATAGAACTCTCTGTCTCTCCCACAGCACCTTGCAAAGCACCACCACTCAAAGGTTCATAAATCTTGAAAAACATCTCCTAGGACCAAGGGTCACACTTTTAGAAGGAGGGGTGACAATGATAAATAACCAAGGAATGTACTGTTTCTACCATACATCATGTGGTCTCCTGAGGGCAGAGCTAAGCACCAACTTGGAAGTGACATCTCTGAGATTGGGACATTGTCCTTCAAGGGTTCAAGGTAAAGTATGTTATTTAACTAATGGCCATTATATAAGACTGTGTACTTAGCAGTTAGAAAACATGAGTCTGGGACTGAAATGGTGAAATTTGAATTAGTATTTCTAATTATAATTTGCAGTTATCTATGGGAGAATTAGTGATTTCATTACTACAACTTTAGGCTTTTCTGGACTAAAGGTCCTAGTTCCTGGAGTAGGGGTGGGGAAAGCTATTCTACCAGCATCCTTGTTAAAGGTTCCACCAAATCCAAAACTGAGCAGCTGCATGGTCATTTTGGGATCTTCGTGCTGGTAGACTGGCAGACAAAGAAAGGAGTTACTATACTGGCAGGAGCCATTGATTATTAGACCCTAGTGTTCATGATGCTATAATGTGCTGCTACCTAATGAAGATAAGAGGTAAATGACTTTGTTCCTTCTGGAAATGTAGGGGATTCACTGGAAACATCATATTGCTTCTACATAGTGATTACCCAAGAGGGAAAAGCAACTTGACTATTGTACTATTCCTTTGTCCAAAATATTTTAAGAATGTACATTGCTCTTATTATTGTAATTCAAAAACATATTTCATAGATGTTTAATGATGACAGTGTATATTAAACTTAATTCGTATGTTTCTCTAGATATAAAAATTTCTTACTACATGTATTATAAGTTTATTCATTTTAACAACCACAAGACTTGATTTGATTGACCTTTTACTAATATTTCTGTAACTGTCACAGCAGATAATATAAAATGTAACCTAACATAATCTGTTTTTTATTTTGCTGCTTCTAAGAATCACACCTTATCTTGAAGTTTTCAACCATGGTTTAATACACAGTAACTTATTGGGAGCCTCAATTGGTTTCCTGTTGTCTATTAATAATTAAAATGAGTTAAAAGAATGTCTGAGTTTGTTTTAACCTAATGTTGTTGTGCAACTATTTGCTTTCACAGAAAACAAACAGGGAAGCCACAGGAAAATAAATTATTCATTGAGCAATTAATTATGTAGTCCATTGTGATAACTCTTATACACTTATTTAAAGCTGATGAGTTACATTCAAATCCCAGCTCTGATATGTAATAGCTATATGATTTTGATGAGTTACTTATCTTTTTCTGAGATTTAATTCCCCTGTTTGTAAAAATGACAACATGAAACCTAGCAACTATTTTAAGTAGTAAATGTAGTAATGTATGTGAAAGCACTTATACTGTCTGAGGATAGGCCATCAATAAACATCCAGTTAAATAAATTCCTATTTAACTGCCTTTCTGTCACTCTTCTTTCTATTTTTCCAACTTTCTTCTGTGCAATTTAAATTTTGTGTTAATTATGGATACTTATATACATAGGTAATAGATGAGATAACAAATGACCATCATTATCTAGATATATCATATATAACATATATAACTATATTTATATGTACTTATGCAAAATGAGGTTAAATATGTATATGGATATGTCCAAACTTGACATCATCTTGATATTTTGTCTTTTTCCCTGTGAAGTCAATCGACAGACACATATCTTATTTCTTTAAATAGCATGCTACACACTACACAGAACATAACTTTTCTGCATCTCTGGGGCACCAAATCTTGAAGAAAAAAACAATATATCACTGAAAAATATGCTTTTATTTTTAGTTAACCCTTGTATTTATTTGCTAGAGCTGCCATAAAAATGTACCACAGACTGGCTGGTTTAAATAGCAAAAGTATATTTTTTTCACAGTTTTGCAGACTAGAAGTTCAAAATTAAAATCATCAGGGTTGGCTTCTTTTGAAGGCCATGAGGGAAAATTTATTCTGTTTCCCTTCTTGGCTTACAGATGGCTGTCTTCTTCCTGTGTCTTCACATCATCTTCCCTCTCTAGGTATGTATACAGATACATATGTATCGGCATCCAAATTTCCTCTTCTTATAAGGACACCAGTCTTATTGGTTTAGGGCCCACTTTAATGACCTCAATTTAACTTAATCACCTTTGTATATATCTTTATCTCCAGATCAGTCACATTCTATGGTACTGGAGGGTTATCACTTCCACATGAAATTTTTAGGTGTGAACAAAAGTTCTCTGAAAAAGAATCTGGAGGAAAGAGACTTTTTTTCACAGTGAATACCTTGCACAACAGCCTTCAGTATAAAAGGAAGGTGCATTCCACAGATGATGAACAAAAAGGTGGTTCAGGTTTTATAGCGAAAGTTCTTTCCCAGGTTCCCAATCAGGTCTGTTTATGCAAACGAAGAATGCAAGTGCTTAGCTCTAACTAGTAAATGCAGCTGACTTCTGATTGGTTGATGCAGCTGAATCCTGATTGGCCAAAGCCAGTGAACTCTAAAAGTCCCAAGGTTAAAACGGTGTGGGATTTAGGGGAGCTCAGAGTAGGTCTGTGACTTCCACTCGGCAAATGGGCAATTAACTCTGTTTTAAATTTAGGCCTAGTTACCACTGAGGATCCATCCTGAAGGATTGGCTCTTTCAGGTTCACCTTTGTTCACACAAGAAACACTATTCTGCTCAAAACAACTCAGAGGCCTCCAGCAACCTTTTCTATCTCATTTATCAACTTCTTATCCCATTCCTGTAATAACAATTGCAATCATACTCAATATCCCAAAACTAACAGAAAACAGCTAGGCTGTCAGAAGTTAACTTCTTCAGCATTCATACCTACAAACTTATCTAAAGCTGAATCCACTCTCCCTTATTTCTCCTGTTCTCAAAAACGTTGCCTTTCTATGGAAGGTTCATTCCTCCTCCTTTGCTCATTATCTGACTTTTCACACTCTCATGCCAAGACACGCTCCACTGGTACTCCGTTTCTTGCTTTTGTAACTTTTTCCCTCTTATTGGCTCCTTGTGATCACCTGTCTATGCACAACAACATAGACTCTTGATTCTTTGATCCCGCCTCTCTTCTGTCCAAAGCAAAGCACCTAGAAGGAACAGTTTACACTTACGACTACTCTCTGTTTTCCCAGCCCACAATCACCTTTTAGTGCACTGTGGAACTTCTGCCACAATTTCACCACTGATACCTCCCTGGAAAAGTTTACCATGGACACCTAATCATTAAGTTCAGTGAGTCGGTTAATGACTTCATTGTATTTTTTCAACCTTAAGCATATGACAATATTGGTAACTCTTTTTCTCCATAGATGCCTTTGCTCACTCCTTTCCTTCAAGGTTCTTAAGTGTTATAACTTCTGTGAAGAATTTCTAACATGCACATACCTTACCTTCATGTCTAGGGAAGAGTAACTACACCAGTTCTTCTGTACCACCATTCATCTTTTTCAAATCTCACCTCTAACTCTGGCACACTTGTTCATCTACTAACCTGCAAAATCCTTGAGGCAAGTGATCATGTATTACTTAGTAATTATGACTTTGTTTTATGGTGCTAGTCACCTAGCAGATAATAAATGAATATTTGTTGATTATAGTGAATTAAAATACCCTTGTGGCCATTAATTCCAACATCTGTGCAATGAAGGACTCTTTTCTACATTGTCTCATAGAGATGATCATTTATCCAATGCTTGAAGACTTTTTCCTATATATCTCATTTCTTTCCATTAGATTTCAATAGGTTGAAATATTACTCTCAACATACTCTTATGTGGAGAATTCACAACCAGGGTATCAGGACTAAGCCTAAATAGGAATTGTTGTAAAAGGAATATTGGAAAAGAAGAGTCCCAAGAAGAGATTTATTAGAATTAGGAGGAGAGTAGATACTATATATGATAGAAATGCAAGAAATATAACATATACACATTTAGCTTATGTATTAATTCATCTTTCCCAAAGACATGATTTCACTCACTCATTTAATCTTTACAAGAAGAAACAAACATAGATAGTTTAAGCTTATAGGAGTTTGATATTAAAACATATAGAAGTAAACCCTGTGGGCAATTAGGAACACTTCAGACTTTTCCATTCATTCTTCATTCACCACTATGCATCTGAACTTAGGAAAAATAGCTTGAATGCCCAGACATCTGTGTATAAACTTTACTTTTGTGTTTTTGTCATGGGCCTTCAATTTAATATCTCACACACTAACTTATGTTGTAAACATAAGTTAAAGAATTTTCAAGTGTAATTTTATCTTATTTTAACTAGGCTCACTGCCAACCTTTTGCTACCTTTAGAATCTAAACCACCAGGTAAGATGTCATGTGAGAAATTCTTGAGAAGACTGGGAGAGTTAAGACTAAAGATAAATATTAGAAGAAAAATAATGAGTACACTAAAATATTTAAGGCATATCAAATCATACTCTGGAGATCTAGGAATTAGAATTGGAATAAATATGTAAAAGTTACAAGGACACATACACTTCTCAAATTTACAAAAAGAAGGAGAGTCAATAGGGTAAAACTTAACCTTGTTATAGTGGTGGAACTGAGCTATATATATATAAAATTGTATTTACACATAAAATATATAATTATATATATTATATATATACACACACACATACATATTTTTTTCTTCATTTCCCACCTTCCTCTATCTTTCTCAATGCCCTGGAGACAACTCTAAATGGCTGAAAGCAACAGAAGCTTCTTTGCCCATTGGATTCCTGGGTTCTGCCAATTAGGATATGAGCAAGAGAACAAAAGGTGGAAGGATAATGAGATCAGAATATTTATACTCCACTCCCCACCTTGTGAAGAGGGGAAAAGATCACTGTGGGTCTCTCATCTGAAGGTCACAGCTGCAACCTTCAGATTGCAGATAGCCCTCTCTGCACAGGCCTCTGTTTCTAATTCTGGGTGCTTCCTCTCCTTGCCACTTCCAGGCTTGAGGGATTAGTGCTTTATTTGGTACAAGCCCAAAGATATTGTGCTATTCCACATGATTTCCCTACACTCTATCCGCACCTTATAAATAGTCCTCTATTTATAACTGCTCAAAGTGTCCCAAATTGTGTATGCATATGTTTCCTACTGTGACATTGATTGATATAGGAACTCTTCAAAATTTCACTAATGCCAAGACCTTCACTCCAAAAAGAAAATTTTAAAAAATAACACAGATTCACAACTATCTATTCATGGATCTAGCCGAGATGATGCATTCATAAATATACAAATGATTTAGATAGCATTTTGCAGCTTTAAACAGAAAGATGTTTCATCCACTTGATTTCAGCAAACAAAGAAATTAATATGAACTCAGATAATATCAACTAATCTAAGAGTCATACACAATACAGCCTCTTTCAGAGTATCTGATGGGTGAATCATTGTTCACATGAAAAGCAAAAGATAAAATGTAATTCTCTCAAGTTTTTTGACCTTGGCTGATATTTCTGGCCTTTCCAGCTACTAAATGGCTTCAGTTATACTGGAAAGCTCTTCTGCCATGGCTTTTCAAAACCCATTTAGAATCTTTTGACAAGTGTAAATTTGATTCAATAGATTCTGCTCTAATAAAAAGACAATCTTACTTTTTTTGCTTGTATTTTTAGAATACATATTCATTACTTGATATTATCTCTTCATAGCCATGCAGCAGATATAATGCTAAGAGCAACACAATGAGTGAGCAGAGGCTTGAGATGAACCTAGCGCTAGCAGAATGCAGAAGAACATTTTGAGACAGCATCAGAATGGAGGGCGGTCTTGCCTTGCCACTCACAGTGATTGCAAAAGGGATATGCTATTGTTAAAACTGATTCCATGAGAGGAAAAGCAGCTTTAGTGTCATTATAAGATATGGTCTCTTCTCAAGAAATGAGAATGAATGCTAAGACAGGAAAGCTAATGACAAATGAAATGCTTGTAGGTATCCAAGCCAGGCCAGCAGTAAGATTGTGAAGTAGGTGAACTTTATATTTTACTTTTTGCCATATCTCCTATGAAGATCTGAGATTCTTCATTGAGACTTTTCTAATACTCCAATCTGACTAATATTTGCTTTGCTTGTGCTACACTTTCAAAGCTAATTTCTTTAGCATTTAAACTTATCCCTTGGGTTTCAGCTGGTAAAGAAGTAGTGAGTACATTTACATTTTATTACAGATTATTAAGATAAACATCCTTGATACACCCACAAAAATTCATTATTGGTAAAAGAATCAAAAGAAATATTTTATAGAGTAGTGTGTACTACCAACCTTGTGCAAGGCCACACATTTCTACACAGAATTCCATACATTTCTATGTAGAATTCTACTTCTATAGTTCTATAGAATATTACAAAGTTTTCTTCGAATCCCTCATCCACCCCAACTTCATCACACATCTCAAGTTAACTTGAGTAACATTTAATGAAAGATATTTCAAAAGCTACAATGAAAATTCAAGAGAAAAACTTTACTAACAATATTTAAACATTAAAAAGTAAAAGCCACATTTTAGAAGAGCAAGGAAAACAATTTTTCAAGCTGTCTCCATCCTACAGAAGGATACTAGGTAGCAACACTTGACTGATTCTATCCTGTAATCGTGCAAAATTTACACAATTGTGCTGTCAAATTTCTGCTTCTTCCTAGAAAATCCTATGAGGTTAAGGCTCTGAAGAAAGGAATTTGAGAAAGTTTTTATTATTCTTTATTTTTAATGAATTTTCAATATGCAAATATGTTTTAACCAGACAGTGAGCAAGGTATTATAGGCCAAAAGAGTTTGCTTTCAGTAAGAATGTAGAAAGAACTACAAATAACTACAGGGTAATATAATTTGTTACAAGTGCTTCAAGACTGTACAAAGTGCTATAAGATACCAAAAGAAGGTGTCAAACACATGCAAAACAAGGCAAGGCCAAGAACAAGGTCCTACTAACTCTACCAATAAAATAAAATGAGCCACATTTGGATTCATCTAGTTTATTACTTATATGGAGAGTGAAATGAAGAGTAGCCAAAATGCCAGCTCTTCATAATTCCTGCCCCACTGACAAAAAAAAAAAGAGCTGTAATGAAATAAAAAGAGCTTTGTAACAATATTATGAGCTGCATGGTACCCCATAGCTGAATAGCAAACTGTAGACTATAGCCAAGAAGTTTTATAGTCTGCAGCTGCATCCCAAAATGTCCAAGGCAGAAAGCCTCATGACCCATCAGAGCTTAGGAGACAGTGAGAAACCCTCTCTCAAGACAGCCACCCAGAGGAAATGGGGAGGGGAGTAGGTAATAGTACTTAGGAGCTCCTCATAGGCCTCCCATCCTCTCATTTGCTGGAAGAATCATAAGGCATTCTGCCAAATTTCAAATGAACTGAAGTTCCAGCCTTTGCCTGCATGATCTGTGGGGAGATATGCAAAGTTGCCAGAGAGTCATGGGAAAGCCATTCCTCTACGGAAGATTCACACTTTATTAGTGGAATTAAATTAGTACTTGACAAATAATTTTCTGGATATGCTATATTTAATATCAAAAGCAAGCCTTGAAAGTGCCAACAGATTCACAAGTAACTTTATCTTGTGCCAAAACACAATTGTTTTTAAAGAAACACAACAAAATCTAACTACCAACTATGTAAAATTACAACATTTTGCATACTGCCAAAAGTTACTAGGAAATAAGTAAAAAGCAGGAAAATAAGATTCACACCTAGGAGCCATATGGGACCCAGAAATGACAAACATGGTGTAATTAGTAGAAAAAGACCTAAAACATGTAGTATCAATCTTATAAAAATGTTCAAGGATATAAAAGCACATATGAATGAGATGAAAAGAGAAATGAAAGATATTTAAAAAGCAAATACCTAAAGTGGACTTAGGACACAGTTTGGCTGTGTCCCCACCCAAATCTCATCTTCAATTCCCACGTGTTGTAGAAGGGACCCAGTGGGAGGTAATTGGATCCTAGAGGCAAGTCTTTCCCACACTGTTCTCATGATATTGAATAAGTCTCAAAAGATCTGATGGTTTTAAAAAGAGGAGTTCCCCTGCACAAGCTCTCTCTCTTTGCCTGCTGCCATTTATGTAAGATGTGACTTGCTTTTTCTTGCCTTCTGCCATGAATGTGAGG
The DNA here is from genome assembly GCF_028885655.2 of Pongo abelii. Taxonomy (NCBI): domain Eukaryota; kingdom Metazoa; phylum Chordata; class Mammalia; order Primates; family Hominidae; genus Pongo; species Pongo abelii. The sequence goes on from NC_071990.2 coordinate 143,497,999, forward strand.
CTTTCCCAGCCACATAGAACTGTAAGTCAAATTAAACCTCTTTCTTTTGTAAATTACCCAGTCTCAGGTATGTCTTTATTAGCAGCATGAAAACAGACTAATACAGGGACTTACAGAGATAAGCAATAAAAAAGAAAAAAATTTTGCTAGAAGGAATTAAGAACAAAGTATGCCAAATAGGAACAGCCCTGGTCTGCAGCTCCCAGTGAGATCAATGCAGAAGGTGGGTGATTTCTGCATTTCCAACTAAGGTACCTGGCTCATCTCACTGAGACTGCTTAGACAGTGGGTGCAGCCCACAGAGGGCAAGACAAAGCAGGGGGTATGTTGCCTCACTGGGAAGCACAAGGCATCAGGGAACTCCATCCCCTAGCCAAGGGAAGCCATGAGGGACTGTGCTGTGAGGAACAGTGCACTCCTGCCCAGATACTATGCTTTTCCCATGGTCTTCACAATCTGCAGACCAGGAGATGCCCTCGGGTGCCTATGCCACCAGGACCCTGGGTTTCAAGCACAAAACTGGGCAGCCATTTGGGCAGACACAAAGCTAGCTGCAGTTTTTTTTTTCTTCATACCCCAATGGCGCCTGGAACACCAGCAAGACAGAACCATTCGCTCCCCTGGAAAGGGGGATGAAGCCAGGTAACCAAGTGGTCTAGCTCAACGGAACCCACTGCCACAGAGCCCAGTGAGCTAAGATGCACTGGCTTGAAATTCTCACTGCCAGCACAGCAATCTGAAGTCAACCTGGGATGCTCAGGCTTGGTGGGGAGAGGGGCATCCACCATTACTGAGGCTTAAGTAGGTAGTTTTCCCCTGACAGTGTAAACAAAACTGCCAGGAAGTTCAAACTAGGCAGAGCCCACTGCAAATGGGCAAAACCACTGTAGCCAGGCTGCCTCTTTAGATTCCTCCTCTCTGGGCAGTGCATTTCTGAAAGAAAGGCAGCAGCCCCAGTCAGGGGCTTATAGATAAAACTCCCATCTCCCTGGGACAGAGCACCTGGGGCAAGGGGTGGCTGAGGGCACAACTTCAGCAGATTTAAACGTTCCTGCCTGCAGGCTCTGAAGAGAGCAGTGGATCTCCCAGCACAGTGCTTGAGCTCTGCTAATGGACACACTGCCTCTTCAAGTGGGTCTCTGAACCCCGTGCCTCCTGACTGGGAGACACCTCCCAGCAGGGGTCAAAAGATACCTCATACAGGAGAGCTCTGCTGGCATCTGACAAGTGCCCCTCTGGGACAAAGCTTCCAGAGGAAAGAACAGGCAGCAATCTTTGCTGTTCTGCAGCCTCTGCTGGTGATACGCAGGCAAACAGAGTCTGAAGTGGACCTCCAGCAAACTCCGGCAGACCTGCAGCAGAGGGGCCTGACTGTTAGAAGGAAAACTAACAAACAGAAAGGAATAACATCAACGAAAAGGACGTCCACACAGAAACCCCATCTGAGGGTCACCAACAGCAAAGACCAAAGGTGATAAATCCACGAAAATGAAGAAAAAACAGTGCAAAAAGGCTGAAAATTTCAAAAATCAGAACACCTCTTGTCCAAAGGATGACAACTCCTTGCCAGCAAAGGAACAAAACTGAATGGAGAATGAGTTTGACAAACTGACAGAAGTAGGCTTCAGAAGGTGGGTAATAACAAACTCCTCTGAGCTAAAGGAGCATGTTCTAACCCAATGCAAGAAGCTAACCACCTTGAAAAAAGGTTAGAGGAATTGCTGATTAGAATAAGAAGTTTAGAGAAGAACATAAATGACCTAATGGAGCTGAAAAACACAGCACGAGAACTTCGTGAAGCATACACAAGTATCAATAGCTGAATCGATCAAGCAGAAGAAAGAATATCAGAGACTGAAGATCAACTTAGTGAAATAAAGTGTGAACACAAGAGTAGAGAAAAAAGAATGAAAAGGAATGAACAAAGCCTCCAAGAAATATGGGGCTATGTAAAAAGACCAAACCTACGTTTGATTGGTGTACCTGGAAGTGATGGGGAGAATGGAAACAAGTTGGAAAACACTCTTCAGGATATTGTCCAGGAGAACTTCCCCAATCCAGCAAGACAGGCCAACTTTCAAATTCAGGAAATATAGAGAACACCACCAAGATACTCCTCAAGAAGTGCAACCTCAAGACACATAATCGTCAGATTCACCAAGGTTGAAAGGAAGGAAAAAATGTTAAGGACAGCGAGAGAGAAAGATCGGGTTACCTACAATGGGAAGCCCTTCAGACTAACAGCAGATCTCCCTGCAGAAACCCTGCTAGCCATAACAGAGTGGGGGCCAACATTCAACATTTTTAAGGAAAATAATTTTCAACTCAGGATTTCATATCCAGTCAAACTAAGCTTCACAAGCGAAGGAGAATTAAAATCCTTTACAGACAAGCAAATGCTGAGAGATTTTGTTACCACACAGGACTGCCCTATAATATAGGTCCTGAAGGAAGCACTAAATATGTAAAGGAAAAACCAGTACCAGCCACTGCAAAAACATACCAAATTGTAAAGACCATTGACACTATGAAGAAACTGCATCAACTAACGGGCAAAATAACCAGCTAGCGTCATAATGACAGGATCAAATTCACACATCACAATATTAACCTTAAATGTAAATGGGCTAAATGCCCCAATTAAAAGACACAGACTGGCAAATTGGATAAAGAGTCAAGACCCATTGGTGTGCTGTATTCAGGAGACCCATCTCACATGCAAAGACACACATAAGCTCAAAATAAAGGGATGGAGGAATATGTACCAAGCAAAGGGAAAGCAAAATAAAGCAGACACTGGATTCCTAGTCTCTGATAAAACAGACTTTAAACCAACAAAGATTAAAAAAGACAAAGAAAGGCATTACATAATGGTATAGGGACCAATGCAACAAGAAGAGCTAATTATCCTAAATATATATGCAACCAATACAGGAGTACCCAGATTCATAAAGCAAGTTCTTAGAGACCTACAAAGAGAGTTAGACTCCCACACAATAATAGTGTGTGACTTCAACACCCCAAGGTCAATATTAGACAAATCAACAAGACAGAAAACTAACAAGGATATACAGGACTTGAACTCAGCTCTGGATCAAGCAAACCTAATAGACATCTACAGAACTCTCCACCCCAAATCAACAGAATATACATTCTTCTCAGCACCACATCACACTTATTCTAAAATTGACCGCATAATTGGAAGTAAAACACTCCTCAGCAAATTCAAAAGAATGGAAATCATAACAAACAGTCTCTCAGACCACAGTGCAATCAAATTAGAACTCAGGATTAAGAAACTCACTCAAAACCACACAACTACATGGAAACTGAACAACCTTCTTCTGAATGACTACTGGGTAAATAACAAAATTAAGCCAGAAATAAATAAGTTATTTGAAACCAATGAGAACAAAGACACAATGTACCAGAATCTCTGGGACATAGCTGAAGCAGTGCTTAGAGGGAAATTTATAGCATTAAATGCCCACAGGAAAAAGCAGAAAAGATCTAAAATTGACACCCTAACATCACAATTAAAAGAACTAGAGAAGCAACAGCAAACAAATTCAAAAGCTAGCAGAAGACAAGAAATAAGTAAGATCAGAGCAGAACTGAAGGAGATAAAGACACTAAAAACCCTTCAAATAATCAATAAATCCAGGAGCTGGCTTTTTGAAAAGATTAACGAAATAAATAGACTGCTAGCCAGACTAATAAAGAAGAAAAGAGAGGAGAGTCAAATAGACACAATAAAAAACAATGAAGGAGATATCACCACAGATCCCATAGAAATGCTACCCATCAGAGAATACTATAAACACCACTATGCAAATAAACTAGAAAATCTAGAAGAAATACATAAATTCCTGGACATATACACCCTCCCAAGACTAAACCAGGAAGAAGTCAAATCCCTGAATTGACTGAAATTCTGAAATTGAGACAGTAATTCTTCAGAATTATGGAATTCTGAAGTTCTGAAATTGAGGCAGTAATTAATAGACTACCAACCAAAAACAAAATCCCAGGACCAGACTGATTCACAGCTGAATTCTACCACAGGTACAAAGAAGAGCTGGTACCATTCCTTCTGAAACTATTCTAACCAACAGAAAAAGAGGGACTCCTCCCTAACTCATTTTATGAGGCCAGCATCATCCTGATACCAAAACCTGGCAGAGACACAACAAAAAAAGAAAATTTCAGGTCAATATCCCTGATGAACATCGATGCAAAAATCCTCAATAAAATCCTGGCAAACTGAATCCAGCAGCACATCAAAAAGCTTATCCGCCACAATCAAGTCGGCTTAATCCCTGGAATGCAAGTCTAGTTCAATATATGCAAATCAATAAACGTAATCCATCACATAAATAAAACCAATGACAAAAACCACATGATTATCTCAATAGATGCAGAAAAGGCCTTTGACAAAATTCAACACCCCTTCATACTAAAAACTCTCAATAAACTAGGTATTGATGGAACGTATCTCAAAATAATAAGAGCTATTTATGACCAACCCACACCCAATATCATACTGAAGGGGCAGAAGCTGGAAGCATTCCCTTTGAAAATCAGCACAAGACAGGGATGCCCTCTCTCACCACTCCAATTCAACATAGTATTGGAAGTTCTGGCCAGGGTGATCAGGCAAGAGAAAGAAATAAAGAGTATTCAAATAGGAAAAGAGAAAGTCAAATTGTCTCTGTTTGCAGGTGACATGATTGTACATTTAGAAAACCCCATCATCTCAGCCCCAAATCTACTTAAGCTGATAAGCAGGTTAAGCAAAGTCTCTGGATACAAAATCAATGTGCAAAAATCACAAGCACTCCCATATACCAATAACAGACAGAAAGCCAAATCATGAGTGACCTCCCATTCACAATTGCTACAAAGAAAATAAAATACCTAGGAATACAACTTACAAAGGATGTGAAGGACCTCTTCAAGGAGAACTACAAACCACTGCTCAAAGAAATACAATAGGAAACAAACAAATGGTAAAACATTCCATGCTCATGGATAGGAAGAATCAATATCATGAAAATGGCCATACTGCCCAAAATAATTTATGGATTAAATGCTATCCTCATCAAGCTACCATTGACTTTCTTCACAGAATTAGAAAAAACTACTTTAAATTTCATAAGGAACCAAAAAAAGCCTGTATAGCCAAGACAATCCTAAGCAAAAAGAACAAAGCTGGAGGCATCCACTACATGACTTCAAACTGTACTACAACACTACAGTAACCAAAACAGCATGGTACTGGTACCAAAACAGATATATAGACCAATGGAACAGAACAGAGGCCTCAGAAATAATGTCACACATCTACAATGATCTGACCTTTGACAAACCTGACAAAAACAAGCAATGGGGAAAGGATTCCCTATTTAATAATTGGTGTTGGGAAAACTGGCTAGCCATATTCAGAAAACAAAAACTGGACCCCTTCCTTACACCTTATACCAAAATTAACTCAAGATGGATTAAAGACTTAAACACAAAAACCCTAGAAGAAAACCTAGGCAATACCATTCAGGACATAGGCATGGGCAAAGAATTCATGACTAAAACACCAACAGCAATGGCAACAAAATCCAAAATTGACAAATGGTATCTAATTAAACTAAAGAGCTTCTGCATAGCAAAAGAAACTATCATCAGAGTGAACAGGCAATCTACAGAATGGGAGAAAAATTTTGCAATCTATCCATCTGACAAAGGGCTAATATCCAGAATCTACAAAGAACATAAACAAATTTACAAGAAAAAAACAACCCCACCGAAAAGTGGGCGAAGGATATGAACAGATACTTCTCAAAAGAAGATATTTATTTGGCCAACTAGTATATGAAAAAAAGCTCATCATCACTGGTCGTTAGAGAAATGCAAATCAAAACCACAATGAGATACCAACTCATACCAGTTAGAATGGCAATCATTAAAAAGTCAGGAAACAACGGATCCTGGAGAGGATGTGGAGAAATAGGAAAGCGTTTACACTATTGGTGGAAGTGTAAATTAATTCAACCATTGTGGAAGACAGTGTGGCAATTCCTCAAGGATCTAGATCCAGAAATACCATTTGACCCAGCAATCCCATTACTGGATATATAACCAAAGGATTATAAATCATTCTACTATAAAGACACGTGCACACATATGTTTATTGCAGCACTGTTCACAATAGCAAAGACTTGGAACCAACCCAAATGTCCATCAATGATAGACTGGATAAAGACAATGTGGCACATATGCACCATGGAATACTATGCAGCCATAAAAAATGATGAGTTCATGTCCTTTGCAGTGACATTGATGAAGCTGGAAACCATAATTCTCAGCAAACTAACACAAGAACAGAAAAACAAACACCGCATGTTCTCACTCATAAGTGGGAGTTGAGCATGGAAACACATGAATACAGGGAGGGTAACATCACACACCAGAGCCTGTTGCGGGCCTGGGGGGGCAAGGGGAGAGATAGCATTAGGAGAAATACCTAATGTAGATGACAGGTTGATGGGTGCAGCAAACCTCCATTGCACATGTATACCTGTGTAACAAACCTGCATGTTCTGCACATGTATCCCAGAGCTTAAATCATCATAATAATAAAAAGAACAAAGTAAACAGTGTAAAACAAAAGATCAATAAACTTGAAGGCACAGCAATAGCCAAATGAAGCACAGAGAGAAAAAAGCCTTGGACAATATTAGGTGTTGTAACCTTTGTTGTAAATAAAGATGGGAGAAATGGGGGCACAAAATTTTGAAGAAATAATAACTGAAATTTTTGAATATGAACACTACAAACCACAGATCCAAAAGGCTCAAGGAACCTGACTTGTAAAGAAGACCACATCAACATTTATTATACTCAAATTGCTTAAAAAGAGCTTTAAAGGAACAGTCTTAACAAGGGAAAAAGAATAAAGTTGTGCTTATGATAAATACTCTTAAGGAGAACTTATAATGAGGAATTTGACTTTGTCAGAAAGGTTACAAAACTGCAGAAGTGCTTTTGACCTGGTAAATAGATCAGATGTACAGATAAGGGTGGAGAAAGTGCTAGAGACATAGGAAACATACGGGGCCTGGGGGATGAGATAGTGAGAGAGAGTGGTGTGTCTATATATATATACATACATCTATGTGTGTGTGTGTTCTTAACAAGAGGAATTGTGACTATAGAGAATGAAATAGAATCTTGTTTCTAAGTTTCAAGAGGTTAGGAGGAACTCTGTAAGCTATAAAAAATCCTACCTCATAAAATATCAAGAAATTTGAGGATTTTAACAGATTCAGAAGGGAGTAACATCTGGAATAAGGAACAGAGGGCCTAGAGGAGATATATGTAAAATCACATTTTCTTCGTCTGGCTTCAGTGAAATATTTCACAGATTATTCCTTCTCTGTTGCCTTACTTGACACTCTTCAACTCCTTAACTCCAAAATGTTGTTATTTGAAAGGATTCCCTCTTTAGCCTCCACCATTCTTTGGTTGACGTGCTCTACCCGTAATCTCAATTACCATCTAAAAGCCCATGACTCTCAAGACCAATGCTTGTCTCCTGCCCTCCAAGAACAAATATTCTAATAACTACTGGCATGCCCATCTAGAAACACCACAGGTACCTTAAATTCAATATTTACAAATTTAGAAATTATTTTCCTTGCTTCCTCCTATATATGTACTATTTTTAATGGTATCCATAGTTCATCAAAAAACACAAGCAAAAGTCATTCAATGTTCTTTTCTCTTCCTCACTGACTGCATCTAATATGACACTAAATTCTGTTGGTTCTAACTCCTTAGTTATCTTTTATCTGTACTCTCATTTCTAACTCACCTATGACTGTCCTAATTCAGAAACTTTACCATCATTACTGTGAATGAACAATTGCTATACATCAAGCAGTAACACAATAATAATCTTTCTAAATCTCAAGGAAGATCATATGATTCTCCCGGTTAAAATTTTTCAATGGTCTCCACTTCAGTTAAGAGATTCCCAAACGTCTTAGTCTGGGTACCTTGGGTGTTGCTTATTTCATGTACCACAGTGGCCAAATAAAACTTCTTCCCCAAATACACACCGTACAGCTTATGCTTTCTCTCACCTGAAATACTTAACCCATGTTTTAATTCTGAGCAGCATCTTTTTCCTCCCCAGAGGTAGAGTTTATAGAAAGTCTTGTTTTTCAACTCTTTGTCACCAGAGTAGTATTTCTGAAATAATCTGAAACATTGTTATCTCAATGGTCCCACATCCTTCCAATGATTAAAACCAAACTCTATCAGCAAAATATTCAAAGTCTTTCACTCTCGCTACTTCCTCCCTTGTTCTAAAAAATCCAGCTATATTGACTTCCCTACATTTCATTGAATGTAACTTGATTGATTTTATTCATAATGACCCAAAGATGAAAACAACTAATATTCATCAACAGGTATATGAATAAACAAAACATGTTATAGACATACAATGAGATATTACTTAAAAACAGAAACAAACTATCAATATGTATAATAATATGGATGATCTCAAAAACAGTGTAAGTGAAAGAAGCCAGAAATAGATGAATACGAATTATATAATTCCACTTCTATTAAGTTTGAGAATAAACACAATTTATCTAATCTAATAAAAGTCAGAATAGAAGTTGCCTCTACTCAATGGGAGAAAGTCACTGGAAAGAGCCAAGAAAAACTTTTCTAGAAGGATGAAAATATTCTATGTCTTGATTCGGTATGGGTTACATGGACATACACATTTATCAAGACTCATTGAACTGCACATTTAGAATGCACACTTGTGCATGTCACCATATATAAATTTAATTTCAGTTTAGAAGTTATAAAAATGGAATAAGAAGAGTAATAAGAATAGCTGACATTTATTGAGCACTTGTTCTGTGCTAAAATTATTACTATCCTCTGTGCAGAATCTTCCAGCACTTGCGTTTAGATTGGTGGTATCTCATATAAGTGCTTCAGTGATGGTGGCTATTATTATAAATACATGAAATATGTCAAAATACTTAGAGGATAAGGGGGTCATAATATAAACCCCTGGACAGTCACAAAATTACACCCTTTTTCACTCTCTTATATCCAAATGAGGATAATATCATTGCAATGATACCATGTTGTCATTTATAGGATCTGTTTTCACATCATAGGATTTTTTTCAGTTTTTATTTTTGGTACATCAACTTGTGATAGGCACTAAAAACTTGATATGTACCTTTATTTTTTGCGACAGTAAAATGAAAAACTGACTAAAATTGAAGGGGTCAGGACAGTTAAACCAATTTTACTGGCTTTTATAAAAAGCTTAAAGGAATAACCTCCTAAGGTTGGGAATGCCTTTTTCTCTAGAAATGAAAAAGGCATCACAAAAAGACACTTACTGGGTTCATAAAATTCAAATGAATATATTATTACCAAGTTTCACAATATTAAAAGACAGATGATAAAAGGAGAAATGAAATATGTAAAAGAAAATTGAAATTGATCATCAAAAATGCTAGGTATAAGAACCCTAGAAAATTCACTGGTAAACCAATTAGAATTACATTACAGTTCAAATGATTACCATAAAATCTAATATCATTTAATATGAGATTTCATTTTTCTATTTTCCCAAGTAAAAGACAGAGCTTAGTCAAGTATACTTAAAATTCTTGTCATTTATCAAGTGTCTGGTAACCTAAAATAAATCAAACTCTGAAATGGTTATATAATATAATATAGTTGTTCTGGTTAATTTGACTAATTTATGTGCCCCTTAATCATTTTTTATCGAGTTACTAAATGAGCAGAAAGCAATCATTTTTATCTATGATGCTAATCATCAGAGCCATTCTGTGTTTTCATCTCTTTTGTAATCACTTCAGTTCTGTAAAATGGAAGCAGACACCAAATGAAGCGTCCATTGTTTATGTGACTGATATCAACTATAAAATATTCAAATAAACTGCAACAAGCTATAAAGTCAGACCTTCAGGTAGGCTACCAACCAACAAAATAATTCCTTCTCTTCCACATCAGCAGTTTTTTTTCTTGGTCACATGTGCTAAGTTAGTGAAGCAATTATTTTTTAAGTACATGTCTATAGCTTTTCTATCCCTTACCACACACTGCCTGACATTTTTAAGCAATCAAATAACAATGCTATTTCTACAATTACATCTTTTATGAAATTGGACCTTATTTGATATAACACTAAGAAAATAAAGATGAGCTTTTTAAAATTAATAGACTATTTTTAGAGCAATTTAACTTTAGAGAAACACTGAACAGAAAGTATGGAATTCCTATACACTTCCTGTTCTATGTGTCCCCCACAGATTCTCCTATTATTAACAGTTTTCATTAATGTGGGACATTTGTTATAATTGATGAGCCAATACTGATAAATTGTTATTAACTACAGTCTATAGTTTACATTAGACTTCACTCTTTGTATTGTACAGCTCTACAGGTTTTAACAAATGCATAAAGTCATGTAGTCATCAATATATCATAAAGAATAGTTTCAGGGCCCTAAAAATCTCCTGTACTCCACCTATTCATCCTCCCTGCAAATCTTTTGCAACCACTCATCTTTTTACTGTCAGTATAGTCTTGCCTTTTCAAGAATGTCATACAGCTGGAATCGTGTAATATGTAGCCTTTTCCGATTGGCTGCATTCACTTAACAATACACATTTAAAGTTCTTCTATATCTTTTCATGGCTTGACAGCTTTTTGTTCATAACTGACAAGTCTTCCATTGTATCATTATACCATAATCATTTATCTGTTCACCTATTGAAGGACATCGTTGTTTCTTCTAAATTTTGGGAATGATGAAAAAGCCACTATCAACATTTATGTGAAAGTTTTTTTCTATAGACAGAAGTCTTCAACTCATTTAAGTAAATACCAAAGAACATTACTGCTGGATCATAGAGTTTAGATTTGTAAGAAACTTTCAAACTGTCTTCCAAAGTGAGTATACCATTGGGTTTTTCAACCAAAAATGAATGAGAGTGTTGTGCTCCACATCCTCATCAGCATTTAGCGTCATAAGTGTTTTTTATTTTTGCCATTGTAATAGTAGTAACACTGTGTCATTGTTGTTTTTATTTCAATTGTCTAATGACATACAATGTTAAACATCTTTTTGTATGTTTATTTGCACAAGATCAGATGAGTTTGTTGGTCAGTTCTACCAAACATTGAAGGAAGAAATGATACCAATTCTCTACTATCTATTTCAGAAAATAGAATCAGAGACTGCTCTTGTTTTCTATGATGCCAGCATTACTTTCATAGAAAAATCAAAGAAATAAATCACAAGAAAGGAAAAATGCAGACCAATATTTCTGAATGAACATAAATGCAAAAATCTTCAAGAAAGTATTAGTAAAGTCAATCCAACTATGCATAAAAAAAATTATGTACCCTGACCAAATAGGATTTATTCCAGGTATGCAAGGCTGGTTCAGTGTTTGAAGATCAACTAATGAAATCTATCACATTAACATGCTAAAGAAGAAAAATTATATTCTCATATAAATAGATGCAGAAAAAGCATTTAACAATACTCCACACCTGAAAACAGCCCAATTGTCTCATAGAACTGATGTTTATGGTTTATTTTGAATAAACACAGAAATTGACTCTTCCAGTCTTAAAACTTGAGAAAGTTATATTTATCTTATTTGAATTCCTTTCTCAGGAAACCAGCTATCAGAACTCCTAAATAATATAAAGTAACTGAAATTTACCAAATCTTTGCATCTGGACAATAAGACACCATACCTCTCACCCATCATGATTGCCTGAGTGATTACCTGCTTCCTGTTGACAACTCTTCTCTATTCCTCCCTAATTCCTGTTTTCCTGCATGTAGTTACATTTCTTCCCTGCTATATAAACCTCTGATTTTAGTTGGTCAAGGAGATGGGTTTGAGACTGATTTCCCATTCCCTCAGCTGCAGTACCTGATTAAAGCCTTCTTCACTGGCAATACTCCTTGTCTCAGTGATGGGCTTTCTGTGCAGTGACCAGCAGGATCTAGACTGAACCCCTGGCTTTTTAATAGCACACCCATTCATGATGCAAACTCTAGGCCCCATCTAGTGATGAGTGCATTAAAGACATTCTTCATCTTTGATAAAGTTTTTTTTTTTATTTCGAGCATTTTCTTTTGATATTTTTTAGAGTTACATCCCTCTCTGATATGGTTTGGCTCTGTGTCACCACCCAAACCTCATCTGCAACTATAATCCCCATGTGTCAAGGGAGGGACCTGTAATTCCTACATGTTAAGAGAGGCAGCTGACTGGATCATGGGGGCAGTTTTCCCCATGCTGTTCTTGCGATAGTCAGTGAGTTCTCATGAGATTTGATGGTTTTATAAGTGTTTGACCTTTCCTCCTTCAAATGCTCACATTCTCTCTTGTCACCTTGTGAAGAAGGTGACAGCTTCACCTTCTGCCATGATTGTAAGTTTCCTGAGGCCTCCCAGCCATGTAGAACTATGAGTCAATTAAGCCTCTTTTGCTTATAAATTACCGAGGCTCAGGTAGTATCTTTATAGCAGTGTGAGAATAGACTAATACAGCAAATTGGTACCGCAGAGAGTTGGGTACTCTACAAAGATATTTGAAAAGGTAGAAGCAACTTTGGAAGTGGGTAATGGGCAGAGACTGCAACAGTTTGGAGGTCTCAGAAGAAGACAGGATAAAGTGGGAAAATTTGGAGCTTCCTAGAGACTTGTTGAATGGTTCTGACCAAAATGCTGATTGTGAGGTGAACAATGAAGTCCAGGCTGAGGTGGTCTTAGATGGAGATGAGGAACTTATTGGGAACTAGAGTAAATGTCACTAACACTATGCTTTAGCAAAGAGACTGGTGGTATTTTGCCCCTGCCCTAGAGATCTGTGGAACTTTGAACTTGAGAGAGATGATTTAGGGTATCTCATGGAAGAAATTTCTAAGCATCAGGGCATTTAAGACATGACCTGGATTTTTCTGAAAGCATTCAGTTTTATGCATTCACAAAGAGATGGTCTGAAATTGAATCTTATGTGTAAAAGGGAAGCAGAGCATAAAAGTTTGGAAAACTTGCAGCCTTACAATGTGATAGAAAAGAAAAACCCATTTTCTGGGGAGAATTCAAGCAGGCTGCAGAAATTTGCATAAGTAACAAGGAGCTGAATGTTAACCTCCAAACCAATGGGGAAAATGTCTCCAGGGCAGGTTAGAGATCTTGGTGGTAGCCTCTCCTACCACAGATCTGGAAGCCTAGGACAATAAATGGTTTTGTGGGCCAGGCCCAGGGCCCTCACTGCTCCATGCAGCCTCGGGACATGGTACCCTGCATCCTAGCCACTTCGGCTCTGGCTATGGCTAAAAGGGGCCAAGGCACAACTCCTGAATTGCTTCAGTGGGTGCAAGCCCCAAGCCTAGGCAGCTTACATGTGATGTTGGGCCTGCAAGTGCACAGAAGTCAAGAATTGAGGTTTGAGAACCTCCACCTAGATTTCAGAGGATATATGGAAATGCCTAGATGTCCAGGCAGAAGTCTTATGCAGGGGTGGAGCCCTCATGGAGAACTTCTGCTAGGGCAATGCAGAAGAGAAATTAGGGGTTGGAGCTACCACACAGAGCCTCGACTAGGGCACTGCCTAGTGGCACTGTGAGAAGTGGGCCACTGTTCTCCTGACCCCAGAATGGTAGATCCAACAACAGCTTGCACTGAGTGCCTGGAAAAGCCACAGGGACTCAATGTCAGCCTGGGAAGGAGCTGCCCAAACTGTAGGACCCCACCCCTTGCATCAGTGTCCCCTGGATATGAGACATGGAGTCAAAGGATATCATTTTGGAGCTTTAAGATTTGATGACTTCCCTACTGGATTTTGAACTTCCATGGGGCCTGTAGCCCCTTGTTTTGGCCAATTTCTCCCATTTAGAATGGGAGCATTTACCCAGTGCCTATACCCCCATTGTATCTAGGAAGTAACTAAGTTGCTGTTGATTTTACAGGTTTATAGGTGGAAAGGACTTGCCTTGTCTCAGATGAGACTTTGGACTCGGACTTTTGGGTTAATGCTGGGATGAGTTAAGACTTTGGGGAACAGTTGGGAAGGCATCATTGGTTTTGAAATGTGAAAAACATGAGATTTGCAAGAGGTAGGGGTGGAATTATATGGGTTCAGTTCTGTGTCCCCACCCAAATCTTATCTAGAATTGTAATACAGATATGTCAAGAGAGGGACCTGTAATACCCATGTATTGAGGAAGAGAGGTGATTAGACCATGGGGGAAGTTTCTCCCATGCTGCTCTCATGATAGTGAGTGAGTTCTCATGAGATCTGATGGTTTTATAAGTGTTTGATTGTTCCTCCCTCACACACTTAAACTCTGTCCTGCCACCTTTGAAAGAGATGCCTGCTTCCCTTTCTGCCATGATCATAAGTTTCCTGGGGCCTCCCAAGACATGCAAAACTTGAGTCAATTAAACCTCCTTTGTTTATAAATTACCCAGTCTTAGGTACTATCTTTATACCAGTGTTAGAACGGACTAATATACTCTCCTTATATCATCCAACCATTCTTGCATATTGTCCACGTTTCTCATTAATGTCCACAGCATATTAATCACAGATATTTTTAATTCCCAGTCTAACCCCTCTAAAATCTCTACCACATCTGAGTCTTCTCTTGACGCATGTCTCTTCGCCTTGTGTTTTGTTTTGTTTTGTTTTTGCTGTTTTGGTATCACTTGTCATTTTTTATAGAAAGCTAGACACAATATATTGGGTAAAAATAACTGATATAAACAAGTCCTTAATGTGAGGGGTTATGTTTACCTGGCTAGGAGTTAGGCTATGTTTACCATTTGCTGTAGCTATGCTGTTAGAAGCTAAACTTCATCCAGTGTTCTTGTTTTTGTCTTCACTGTTGTCTTTGGGTTTCTGCAAAGGCTTCTTCCTAAATAGGGGCTGAGACTTTCAGATCTTTCTGCAAATTGTAATCTCTTGTTATTACAGAAGAACCACATTGGTGTGGCAGTAAGGTGTGCAGGAAAGTGGAAAGATGCAGTCTAAAATCCTATGTTTGGTCTCAGTTAAAGACTGTAAACACAGCCTATGACCCTGACTGTGACATTCACAAGTGTTTCTCAGGTATTTTCAGCCACGTAGGTGAGACAGAAGGCTGGAGTGAGATGGAGTTGATATTTCCCTTTCCCTGGGTCAGTTAGGATCTGGTATAACCCAAATGTGTTAGGCTCTGGTGAAATAGTGTCCTTTGAGGGCAGTCCTTTGTTAAGGAGAGCAAAGTGCTCTAGATTTACTTTAAAATGACTCCTATTCCTCTCCCCCTGCCAGAAAGTGTGAGGCGTTTTTTCCCTGATCTTCACAAGGCCTTCATGTGAGGTGTTGTATTTATCTGTCTAGGAGTTAGTCTATGTTTACTATTTTCTGTAGCTGTCATGTTAGAAGCTACGTTCCCTCTAGTGTCCGTGTTTGTGTCTCCACTGTTGTCTTTGGGTTTCTGAGGACACTTCTGAGAACCTGATGGGGTTCCTAGAGCCAAAACCTATGAAAGGGTACTCTGTCTTCCCAAGTGAAAAGCTCAGGCCTCCAGGAGATTTTCTTCTCCCAAGCTAATCTAGACTCAGTCTTGTAGCCATTAGTCAATTACCCTTTAAGCATTACTATCAGGTCTGGCAGTGTATTCTGCAACCCATAAACGGTATTCCCTGCATTTGCTTGCCTCTCTTGTTTTGGGGGAAGTGGCTTTCCCTGTAATAACAATTATCTAATGAATCTTAGAAAAGTTATTAACTTTCAGTTTGTTCAGCTTATATTATTGCGAGGATTTCTACAACCAAGCAGCTTGGCTTTAAAATCTATTTTGAAACTTGTTTTTCCTTCTCTCTCATCTTAGACTTAAAATGTACTTTGAAACTCTTTGTTTCCCTCCCTTCCCACCAGGCACTCTTTTGCCCTGCACTTGCTTATCTAAATATGTGCTTGCTTGGAAATTTCAGGGGATAACCTTGAAATAAACCATGCAGGAAGACCAAGCAGCAGAATTCTCCCCAGCTAAAGATTACTTCAAGGCAATTAATCTACAACCTGGCCATTGTCAAGATGGTGCCAGCCCACACTCCAGTTGGACAATAACTCAAGGTAGCCATCGGAACAAGACACAGAAACCCTGTACCCTGCCCCGCTACCACATACTTCTGATGCCAAGTTTCTCTTCTTAAACCCACTCACTTGCCTACAAATTTGAAATTGTTTTTGACAATTTCAAAGACAATGGAAATGGCATGAGCCTGGCCATTTCCCAACTGCTAGCATTTGAATAAAGTTGCATTACTTTCACCACACTCACTTTTTGTATTTTGCATTTCAAGCAGCAAGCAGCCAGACGTGAGTTCAACTGCAAATTTGGTGCCCTGTGTGAAGAGCTGTGCTTTCAGAATGGTTTAGCCTCCCCATGTGAAGAACTGTCTGCCTGGTTTCCAACAAGTAGAGTAACTGGCTATGGCAGTGTGCCAGGGCTTACCCACTCATGCTACCAGGCAGGGTGACAGTTGCTCATAAATTCCAGCTGCTCGTGGCTAGCTGATTCCGTGGCTGAAACTCCACGGAGCTCCTCAGCAGCTACCAAGATGCTTTTGTCTTGGGGATCTTCCCATCTTCCTCCTTCACCCCACCCCCAGTGGCATCAGCTGCATATAATGCTGTACTGGTGCAGGTAAAGTGGCATCTGGGAAATCAATGGGCTTCAAGGCTTGGTAAGTCACCCAATGCACCTAGGAATCCTCTATCTCTGCCACGTGGACTTTTTGTGCTGTTTGGACCTAGCATGGGTCATTCATAGTGCTATTTTTGGCTTGTATGCCACTTGGACTTTGCATGAGTCATCTGTCATGCCTCTTGGGCTTGAGACAAGATTTTAGAACTTCTCTCTCAATTTTTCCGTTTGTGGGAATTGGTTTAGGAGTACTCTATTTGAATTCAATTGTGTTTGTGTCTGCATTTGGATTTATGTCTGTTTCTATTTCTCTTTGTAAAAGTGATTGGTATGGTCTTTATTCCATCTGCAGGTTCAGGTCCCACCAGAAAATATGAGCCTGATTTTCTGAAAGCAGCAAGGTAGGTCATGCCTCTCCTTGTTAGGAGAAGAACAGGTCTCACCTTCCTGGCTCCTGATTTTGTTACCCTCTTTAGGACTTCAAAGTATTCCCCGCACTTGTGTTACAGCTGGTGGGAGAGGAAGAGGAAATGTGTGAGCTTTCCTGCAGTCAATCTAGATGGGCCTGGAATCCTGCTGGTTGCTCCCTGTGTGACTTTAGGTAAGAAAACAGGATCCATAGCACCTGGGGCCAGTCCCTGCATGATCCTCCCTCTAACCCATTTTCTTTTTGTTTGCTTAATTTGCCACCTTATCTGTTGTCACTCTGTCTCATTTCACTGGGATTGCCAGGTCAGTAGGACTTGGACCTGGTATAAGACTGAATTATTAGGAAAGGCTGTGCAGACCATTGCTAACCCCTGGCCTACTTAAGGAACTCTGTCTTTGAAGTCTTTGGCTGTTGTGGCCATGTGGCAAAGCTTATACAAGCATGCCCGCTGAGATTGCGAATGGCATTATATACACAAGGAGTTCCAGACTAGGGGAGTTCATCCAGCCCCTGGGCCTTTGATTGAGGAGGAACTCATTATAGAGACAAAATTCGTGGCAACATTTCCACTCCAACTGAAACCCCCCCAGGGCATATCCTGGCCCATTGGAAGGCCTGTAAAAATAAGCCTATGACTAGAAAGAAAATGATTTCTTATTATAATACCATCTGGCCTCTGTATAGGCTAGATGATGATGCATATTGGCCTCTGAACTGAAGACTTCAATATTGTACCCTATTACATTTGGAGTTGTTCTGTCAGAGGTTTGAGAAATGGGAAGAAATACCTTATGTCCAGGCTTTCATGTTATTGCATAACCAGGACTCATGTCATGAGAGGTGAGAGCAGATTGCTAGCTATACAAAGAGACGAGAAGAAAGCCCTTTTCAAGCCAAACACAGAAATCAGGAAGAAAAGGATGGTGAGGAGATGGGCCTTTTAAATGCTTTCAATCCCCTTCCTCCAGCCCAAGCCACTTAAGCAGCCACTCTAGCCTAAGCTGCCTCAGTGCCACCACTGGAGGCCCTGGAGTAGGAAGGAGGGGCAACTGCCCTACCTCAATAGAATGAAGGAATTGGAATGTTCTTCCCCTCCAAGACCTGACAGGGCACCCAATGGGCCTTACTGTTACTAGGGCTGGGCAATATCCAATGAAAGAATACCCACCCAACCACTCATTGGTGGAATAAAACAATGGGGCAGGCTGCTGGATATTACTGGACTTACAGCCTGTTCTCTGCCTCTGACTTGCTAAATTGGAAAAGCTCCAATCCACCCTTTAGAGATGGCCCACAGAAAATAACTTATCTCTTTGCCTGTATCTTTGCTACCCACCAGCCCCTTTTACAGGCCCTGTTAAACATGCTTTTGACTGTGGATGAGAGAAGGCTGGTGATAGATAAGGTAAATGAGGAGGCTCAGCACCTACATCAGAAAAATTCCAACAGAATTCCCAGCCCCACATGGACAACTCCATTTGTGGGTCTCAATTGGGATCCCAAAAATGGGGATATGGCCCAGCTGGATCATTATAAGACATATATCCTGGAAGGACTTAAAAAGGAGGTGTCAAAACAGAAGAATCTGAGTAAAATTCAGGCAGCTATCCAAAAGAAAAATGAAGACCCATCTAATTTATTACAGCTCATTTATAAAGCTTCCAGTAAATATACAGATATTATATACAGATATAAACTAAGAGGCTCCCAAAAATTTGAGAATGATAAACATGACTTTCATTCAACAGAGTGCCTCTGTCATAAAGAAGAAACTAGGGAAACAAGACAGGACACTTGGAATAAACCCTCTGCATTAGGTTGCTCTTGCATTGCTATGAAGGAATACCTGAGACTGGGTAATTTATAAAGAAAAGAGGTTTAATTGGCTCGTGCTTCTGTAGGCTGTACGAGCATGGCACTGGAATCTGCTTGGCTTCTGGGGAGGCCTCAGGGAGCTTTTACTCATGGCACAAGGTGAAGCAGCAGCAGGCACATCAACACAGTGAAAGCAGGAGCAAGAGAGAGGTAGTAAGTGCCACACACTTTAAACAACCAAATTATGTGAGAGCTCATTCTCTACCACAAGGACAGCACCAAGCCATGAAGGATTTGCTCCCATGACCCAAGCACCTTCCAATAGGCCCCATTCCAACACTGTGGATTACATCTCTATATGAGATTTGGAGGGGACATCCAAGCCATATCACTCTCCTAGCTGCTTGATATTGCCTTCAGGGTACACGATGCCAGGGAAACTAAAAGGCTAAAGCCAGCCACAATATGTTGAAAACTTTGGAGAAAAACTCATGCCAGCCAAAAGAGGGGAGATGAGGTGGTCAGAGCATGGCCTTTGGTAGCAACTAATGTACCTATTTTAAGGAAGGAGGCCCCTGGAGATCTGACTGCCCCTAAACTAAAGAAAAGACAAAAGAAGGGGTTGCTAAGAATGAAGTTTGAAGTAGATGGTAGAACAGTACTATGCTTCCAATAGTTAATGACAGTGCCTCTAAATCTTTCAGAGCCAGTTAAAATTTCCCCAAAGGATCCCTGGGTACAACAACAGTGGGGCACAAGCTGATTGATTTTCTTGTTGATATGGACACATATTATTCAGTTTTAAACACCCCAGAAGGAAAAAGCACAAAAGCGACAGTACTCGTGATGGGGGTTGCAAGTAGAATACAGCAAAAGGTTTTCTTACAACCATTAGAATGCGAACTGGGGGATTTGCAGCTGAGGCACAGCTGCCTTTCTATGCTAGAATCCCCTATCCCATTGCTGGAATGAAACTTGCTTTGTAAATTAAATTCTTAAGTGACTTTTTCCCCAGAAAAGCAGCAGTTACACCTACAGGTCCCATGGAAACAAGCATTGCAGCTGCAGATACTACTCACTAATCCCAACAAAGAGAAGAAACCATTCCTCTGGAAAGCAACAAATGAGTGAGTAACTGCGTATGGGCAGACAAAACTCCTGGCCAAACTAAGAATGTGCTGCCTGTACATATAGAAATAAAAGAAGGAGTCAAAATACCTTGGAAAAAAAAATCCATTAAAATGAGAAGCCTTTGATGAGATTCAGCCTGTATTGCAAAAATTTATTTAAAAATGGGCTGATTCACCCCTGCAGATCTCCATATAACACTCCTATCCTGCCTATGAAAAATCTCCACTTGAATGAAAACCCTTTTATACAGAATTTAAGAGCTATTAATGAAATTGTCCAGTATATTCATCTGACTGCACCTAATACATACACCCCATTGACTGCCATTCCCAGAAACTGTGGATGGTTTTCAGAATTGAACTTAAAGGATGCCTTCTTTGCATCCCATTTGAAGAAAAGGCCCAACAGCTATTTATCTTTAAATGACAAGACCCAGAAACAAAAGCAACTTTTCAGCACTGTTGGATGGTGTTACTTCAAGGTTTTAAAAACTTGCCCACCCTTTTTAGTGAAATACTGGCAAGAGACTTAAAAAATTTGCAATTAGATGAGGAAGTTCTGCTACAGTATATAGATGGCTTGCTGCTAGCAAGCTCAAGCTATGATAAATGCCTGGCCAACACCATCTTGGTTTTAAACCACCCGGCACAATGCAGATATAAAGTGTCTCCTCAAAAGGCCCAAATCTGTAAACAAAAAGTGACATACCTAGGGTTTCCATTAAAACAGGGAAAAAGAAGCCTGATTTCAGACAGGAAACCAGGCAATAGCAGCCATAAAGGCCCCTGAAAACAGGAGGCAATTGTGGGGATTCTTGCGTATGTCAGGCTTTTGCCAAATTTTGATCCCCAGCTTCAGACTTGTGGCTAAGCCCCTCTATGAACCCCTGAAAAGATTAGACTTGAAAACCCTGCACTGGATAGTGGAATGTCAATAGACATTCAACACTGTTAAAGAAACTCTAGTGTCAGCCCTGGATCTGGGATTGCCAAATCCCCAGAAGCCATTCAAGCTTTATGTAAATGAAAAGCAGAATATAGGTCTAGGAATGCTATTCCAAATGTTGGGGGACACCTCACAACCTAGAGCACATTTTTCTAAACAATTGGATCAAATGACTCAAGAATGGGTCCCTTATCTCTGGGCAGTGGCTGCCACCTGTAAAATTCTGCAGGAAGCAGAAAAGTTTACCCTAGGACAGTCCATCACCATATTTGTGCCTCATCAGGTGCTAACTTTGCTAGAAAAGAAGTGAGGCTACTGGCCTACTGCAGAGGAAATGGGTAAATAAATTAGGTCATCTTCTGGATGACCTAAATGTCACCTTATAAACCACCACAGCCTTAAACTCAGCCATCTTGCTTCCAGCCACTGATCCTGATCAAGAATTGAAACACAATTGTCTAGAAATCCTTAATGTGGCTTACTCTGAGAGGTGAACCTATCAGATCAATTGATGATCACCCCAGACTGGGAGCTCTACACTGGTGGAAGCAGCTTCATAGAAGATAGACACCAAGCCAGGTATGTGATGGTGACCACAGGTAAGGTAATAGAGGCTCGTGTCCTTCCTGCTAGCACTACAGCACAAAAAGCTAAGCTGATCGTACTCACCAGAGCTTTAGAATTGTCCCAGGGGAAGTGAGTAAACACTTACATTGGCTCCAAATATGTCTTTATGGTGGTATATGCCCATGGGGCTATTTGGAAAGAACAAGTCCTCTTGGCCTCAGGAAATAAGAACATTAGGCATCCAGTGGAAATCCTTGCCCTGCTGAAAGTAGTCACTCCACCTGCTCAGGTCACCATAACGCAATGCCCAGGGCATCAAAAAGGGAATCAAGCAGCCAACAAAGAAACAAATTTGGCTGCCTGGGAAGCACAGGTGCTTGAGGGCTGTCATACCTCTTTGGACTTACCAGACTCGAGCCTCACTTCACTGAGGAGGATGAAGAGTGTGCCCACGACTGAGGGTTAACTAATGCAGACCCTAGTTCACCTTGGAAGACTACACTCATGGGATCATTTGGCTCCCGAGACTTTGGTTTGTTCAATTCTCAAACATTTACATGAAGGAACCCACTATGGAAGGGATGCCCTAGTTGACTTAATACGGACCTACCTCAGAGGGCCACACATTTAGAGAACCATCCAGAAAATCACACAAGGATTCTACCTGTGTGCAAAAAGTAATCCCAAAACTGAACATAGTCCACCCAAGAAAGGAGCACAACACCAAAGGCTGAGTCCATATGAAGACTGGCAGGTTGACTTCACACAGAGGCCCAGAGCAAGTGAAAACTATAAATTTCTACTTAGTGTTTGTAGACATGTTCTCAGGATAGATTGAAGTATACTCCCACTGAGTCTGTAAAGTCCACAGAAGTAGCAAAAGGTTTGCTAAATGAAATAACTCCTCATTTTACACTTCCTTGCTCTGTACAAAGTGACAGTGGTTCTTCTTTTGTTTCTGAGGTTACCGGGAAGATAAGTCAAGCATTACAGATGAAATGGAAATTGCATTCATGATGGAGTCGTAGTCAATAGGAAAGACAGAAAAAATAAACCAAACTTTGAAAAAGATAGTGGCTAATCTCCATCAGGAAATGGATTTAAGTTGGGAAAGGGTCATACCCATTGCCTTTATCAGAGTAGTGCCCTGAAGCAGTCTAGGGTTAACCTCTTTAAAAATTATTTATAGGTGATCCTTCCAAAACTCCTCCCTGGGAATCCCACCTTTAGTCTAGTAAGTGAACCAAGAATGAAACAACATAAACAACAATTAGGGCAGACATCACTAACTATGCATCAGTTTTCCCTTCCCAGGTCCACATATCCCACAGACAAGCCTCTTCACCCTTTCTACCCAACAGATAAAGTGCTGCTGAAGTCTTGGGAAAACAAAGGACAAGACCAACAGCTGCTGAAAAGTGGACAGGATATCAATGAACTGCTAACCACCCACTCATTAGTGAACCTGTCTGGCGTTAAGCCATGGATATATCATACTCAGGTGAAGGCTGCCCCTTCTCCACCTCAGATAACCAACCTGCCTGGACCTATGAATCAGAGAGAGACCTAAATTGTTTCTTTAAAAGAATCTTGACAATAAGTAGAAACTTCTTTCTTTGCTCTCATAATATAAAGCTCTTATTAGTTTTTATCATAATAAGTATGTTTTTTGTGCTCACTAAAACTAATAATTTTTTGCTGTAGTAGGCACAGCACTATGCACAGTTTACAACAAGAAAATTTGCTGAATCTGTGGTCAATAACCCTTTTCCAACACCTCTGGCCTGCTTTAGTAGGTTTTACCTATGCAGGGAAATGACTGGCAGTATCTGAAAACATTCACTAAAATTCTGAAACAATATGCCGGGCACTGTAGCTCACGCTTATAATCCTAACATTTTCGGAGGACAAGATGGGAAAATTGCTTGAGCCCCAGAGTTCGAGTGCAGCCTACACAACATGGCAAGGCCCTGTCTCTACAAAAAAAATTTAAAAATTAACCAGGCAAGGTGGTGCATGCCAGCTGTTGTCCCAGCTACTCAGGAACCTAAGGCAGGAACCTTAGGCAGGAGCCTAAGGCTCCCTGAGCCAAGGAGGCTGAGGTTTCAGTGAGCTATAGTCACACTACGGCACTTCAGCCTAGGTGACAGAGTGAGATCCTGACTCAAAAAACAAAAATTTTTAAACAATAGGGTGGTGTGATGGCTTACACAACCAGGAGCAATGTGATCAATTGGCCAATTAATAAAACTCTCAGTGATTCCAGATATGGGAAGCCTTTCTCAATGAATATCACATAAGAATATGTGAATAGCTGTAACCAACCTGCAACTAAGTCCTAAGATAAAATCTAGCAATTCTCACTGTAAGGAAGTTTTTTTCATATTTGGGATGGTTTCATTTGGTTGACATCAACTGCAGGGCAGTTGAGTCAAGTAGCTCCTCTATACTGGAAGCATCAAAATGACACCTGTGACTCATCACCCAATCTTATTTGAACAATGAGCTTGATTTCCCAAGAACACTGTCAGCATACCACAGTTTTGCAAGCCACAGATTTGTTTGCCACAGATTGGTCTCAGTGTTCCAGCTTAAACTGGTATTATTCCAATGGCACTGAATGGCTGCGTGGCTCTAATCTCTCATCTTGCTTGCCGTTGAAATGACTAGGACAACGTACTTTAGGTTTCCCATGGGTGCCACGGCAATGGAGAAAGTATACTCAGAAACTTGCTAATCCCCCACACCTAATTAAGACACGGACCAGATCCATTTTTCACTGGTATGACTATTTGGCTTCAATCCTTATGCCATTAGCAAGGATTGAAGATGTCATCCAATATGTAGAAACCCTTGCAAACTATACCCAGTGGGTTCTCAATGACAGCCTCCAAAGTATCTCCTTAGTAAACTCTGGGATGACCTACATGCAAGAAGCTGTTCTGAAGAACTGCATGGCTTTGGATATCTTTGCTGCACAAAGGGGAACTTGTGTCTTGTGCCATTATTAAAACTGAATATTGTGTATATATTCCAGGTAAGTAAGGGAACATTTCTGTCCTTCAAGGATATGCACAAACAGATTAATGCTATGTCTGACCTTATGATGTCACTAGACCAATGGCTATCTTATTTGTTTGGGCCGGGAACTTCTTGGTGGAAAAAGCTGCTCATAATTCTAGCGATGATTTTAGGAATAGGTGTGCTTCTTTGCTGGGGATTATATATTGCCATACATTCTGTATGAATGTGAGGGCTCTTGAGCCCTCCAACAGATCTCTCCTATAAGTCCAGGTATTCAGGAATATTTTCAAATCCACGTAGACTGGTTACATTCCCTGAATATCTCCATCCAGGAGGAAGTAGCTAGATTGAATACATTACCCACCTTCTAAAGAAATAAAATGGAAGTTGACAGTGGGGAGTTGTAATTGAGTGGCTTGACTTTAAAATGCATTTTAAAAATTATTTTTCCTTCTCTCTAATCTTAGCCTTCAAATGTACTTTGAAACTGTTTCTCTCCTTTCTCACCAGGCACTCCCTTGCACTGCATTCACATATCTAATTACGTGCTTGCTTAGACATTCCAGGAGCTAATCTTGAAATAAAACAGGCAGGAAGAGCCAGCAGCAGAATTCTGCCCATCTAAGGGTTACCCATAGCAATTAATCTACAACCTGGCCATTGTCAAGATGGTGCCAGCCCACATTCCAGGTGGACAATTGCCATCAGAACCAGACACAGAGACCCTGTACCCTTCTCCACACCTGCATACCTCTGATGCCAAGTTTCTCTTCTGAAACTCACTCGCTTACCTACAGTTTTGAAATGGCTTTTGGAGGCATGAGCCCAGCCATTTCCCAACTTCCAGCATTTGAATAATGTTGCTTTCCCTTCACCACACTTCACTTCTTGTATTTTGGCTTTCCAGTGATGAGCAGCTAGACTTGAGTTCAGTTACATTTCTATTTCTGGCTCAGACCTCTTTCCACCTTCTTTCACTGACATCTCAAATTGAACATGCTTCAAACTTAACTCTTGATATTTCTCCCCAGAATCTGTTCTGCCCACAGTGTTCTCTATTTAATTGATGAAACATCATCCTTCCTGTTGTTCCATCCAAAAACACTGAAACAATTCTTTACTCTTTTATTTTTCTCAAATATCACATCAAATTAATCAGGAAATCTTTTTGATTATTTTAAAAAACATATCTAAAATGGACCACTTATCACCTCTGTTGCCACTAGCCTGATGTGAGTGGCCAGTATCAGTCCTGTCGACATTACTTTAGTAGCCTCTTAACTGATATGTATGACTATATTTTTGCCACCCTCCACACCCTCATCACCATACACCCATAGACTCTATTCTTGACACAGTAGCCAGGTTCCTGTATAAAAACATTTCATAAGGTAAAGATGGCTGTATTAGTTTCTTTTCACGCTGCTGATAAAGACATACCTGAGACTGGGCAATTTACAAAAGAAAGAGGTTTAATGGACTCACAGTTCCACGTGGCTAGGGAGGCCTCACAATCATGGCAGAAGGCAAAAGGCACTTTTTCCATGGCAGCAGCAAGAGAAAGAATGAGAGCCAAGTGAAACAGGCTTCCCCCTACCAAATCATCAGATCTCATGAGATGTATTCACTAGCAGGAGAACAGTATGGGAGAATCCTCCCACATGATTCAATTATCTCCCTATGGGTCCATCCCACAATACGTGAGAATTATGGGCGTACAATTCAAGATGTTATTTGGGTGGGGACACAGCCAAACCATATGATTCTGACCCTGGCCTCCCCCAGATCTCATGTCCTCACATTTCAAAACCAATCATGCCTTTCCAACAGTCCCCCAAAGTCTTAACTCATTTCAGCATTAACTTAAAAGTCCACAATCCAAAGTCTCATCTGAACAAGGCAAGTCCCTTCTGCCTATGAGCTGTAAAATCAAAAGCAAGTTAGTTACTTCCTAGATACAATGGGGGTACAGGCATTGGGTAAACACACCAGTTCCAAATGGGAGAAATTGGCCAAGACAAAGGGACTACAGGCCTCATGCAGGTCCAAAAACCAGCGGGGCAGTCAAATCTTAATGTTCCAAAATGATCTTCTTCGACTCCATGTCTCACATTCAGGTCACACTCATGCAAGAGGTGGGCTCCCATGGTCTGGGCAGCTCTGCCTCTGTGGCTTTACAGGGTATAGCCTCCCTCCTGGCTGCTTTCACAGGCTGGTGTTGAGTGTCTGCAGCTTTTCCAGGCACACAATCCAAGCTGTCAGTGGATCTACCATTCTGGAGACTAGAGGATGGTGGCCCTCTTCTCACAGCTCCACTAGGCAGTGCCCCAGTAGAGACTCTGTGTGGGGGCTCTGACCCCACATTTCCCTTCTGCACTGCCCTAGCACACATTCTCCATGAGAGGCCTGCCCCTGTGGCAAACTTCTGCCTGAACATCCAGGCATTTCCATACATCCTCCGAAATCTAGGCGGAGGTTCCCAAACCTCAATTCTTGACTTCTGTGTACCTGCAGGCTCAACATCATATGGAAGCTGCAAGGCTTGGTGCTTGAACCCTCTGACATTATGGCCCCAGCTATACCTTGGCCACTTTTAGACTGGAGTGGCTGGGATAAAGGCATCAGGTCCCTGTACTGCACATAGCACAGGGACCCTGGGCCAGGTCCAGGAAATGACTTTTCCCTCTTATTTTCCAGGCCTGTGATGGGAAGGGCTGCAATGAAGACCTCTAATATGTCCTGGAGACTTTTTCCCCATTGTCTTGGGGATTAACATTCAGCTTCTTGTTATTTATGCAAATTTCTGCTGCTAGCTTGAATTTCTGCTCAGAAAATGGTATTTTCTTTTCTATTGTGTTGTCAGACTGCAAATTTTCCAAACTTTTATACTCTGCTTCCTTTATAAACCTGAATGCTTTTAACAGCACCCAAGTGACATCTTGAATCCTTTGGTGCTTAGAACTTTCTTCTACTGCATACCCTAAATCATCTCTCTCAAATTCAACTTCCAGAAATCTGGCAGGGGCAAAATGCCACCAGTCTCTTTGCTAAAACATAACAAGTGTCACATTTGCTCCAGTTCCCAACAAGTTCCTCATCTCCATCTGAGATGACCTCAGCCTTGACCTTATTGTTCATATCACTATCAGCATTTTGGTCAAGGCCATTCAACAAGCCTCTAGGAAGTTCCAAACTTTCCCACATTTTCCCATCATCTTCTGAGCCCTCCAAACTGTTCCAATCTCTGTCTGTTACCCAGTTCCAAAGTTGTTTCCACATTTTTGGGTATCTTTTCAGCAGCACCCCACTGTACTGGTACCAGTTTACTGTATTAGTCTGCTTTCACTCTGGTGATAAAGACATACCTGGGACTGGGCAATTTACAAAAGAAAGAGATTTAATGGACTTACAGGCTAGAGAGGCCTCACAATCATGGTGGAAGGCAAAAGGTACTTCTTACATGATGGAGGCAAAAGAGAGAATGAGAGCTGAGCAAAACGGACTTCAGATTTCCCATTATCAAACCGTCAGATCTCATGAGACTTATTCATGGCCAGGAGAACAGTATGAGAAAAACCACCCCCATGATTCAATTATCTCCCACAGGGTCCCTCCCACAACACATGGGAATTATGGGAATACAATTCAAAATGAGATTTGAGTGAGGATACAGCCAACCCATATCAATGGCAATTCTTCACAAAATAATCTACGAATTTAATGCAATTTTAGTTAAAATTTCACATTATTTATGGAAAGCTTATCAGAAAATTTCATAGAAATATAAAATTCCCAAGAATAGCTGAGATGGTTAATATTAGATGTCAACTTCATTGGATTGAAGGATGCCTAGATAGCCGGAAATGTATTGTTTATCAGTGTATCTGTTAGGATTTTGTCAGAGAAGACTGACATTTGAGTCAGTGGACTAGGAGAGGGAGACCAACTCTCAATGTGGGTGGGCACCATCCAATCAACTGCTAGCACTGCTAGAACAAAGCACACAGAAGAAGATGGAATGAGCTGGCTTGCTGAGTCTTCTGGCTTTCATCTTTCTCCTGTACTGGCTGCTTCCTTCCTGCCCTTGGACGTCAGACTCCAGGTTCTTCTAACTTTGAACTCTTGGACTTACACCAGTGGTTTGTCAAGGGCTCTCGGACCTTTGCCCACAGACTGAAAGCTGCCCTGTCGGCTTCCCTGCTTACAAGTCTTTTGGACTTGGACTATGCCACTACCAGCTTCTTTCTTCCTCAGCTTGCAGACAGCCTAATGTGGGACTTCACCTTATGATTGTGTTAGCCAATTCTCTCTAATAAACTCCCTTTTATATATACATATATCCCATTGGTTCTGTCCCTCTAGAGAACCCTGACTAATACAGATTTTAGCCAAGGAAATCTTGAAGAAAAAGAGAAAGAGGAAGAGAAGGGGTAGGACCAAGAGGTGGAGGAAAAGTAGGAGGCAGGGGAATGCAGCAATGATTGAGGAGAAAAAATGGGAAAGAAGGAAGGAAGGAAGGAAGGAAGGGAGGAAGGGAGGGAGGGAGGGAGGGAAGAAGGGAGGGAGGAAGGAAGGAAGGAAGGGAAGAAGGATTGCCAGCCATCATTCCAGAGGTCACAAGATACGCTACTTCCCTAATTACTCCTGCAGAATACATCACTATTACAGAACTTAAAATTGGCTTTTGAGATATCTTTTCAGATTTTTTGCATGCCTGACACATATGATGACTCTACCTGGACCAACCTGCTGCTTCTGAGGCCCCACCCAGAAGTGATTCAGAGCAAAGGAGAATCATTTCCCATATTCCTATGATTGCACCCCCCAACCAATCAGCAACAAGCATCCATTGTCTAGCCATCCCCACCCCGTTCCACAAACTACCTTTGAAAAACCCCTAACCTGCAAGCCTTCAATGAGATTGATTTGAGTAATAACTCCTTCTCCCATGTTGTGTAGCCAGCCTCGTGTCTATTAAATTATTTATTTACTGCAATGCCATGGTCTTTGTGCAGTGTGCAGCAAGAACCTGTTGGGCAGTTACATTGTATAGACCAATAAAAAAGACAAGTGTTTCTGTCAAAAACAACTTTCTGAAAGTTTAGGGGAGACCTCAAAAACTCAAGTCCCTGAAATGTACTGTCAAAATGAACATAAAATATAGCAAAATAAAAAAAACACTGAGATTATTCTGCAATAATTTCTAAATGTGCACATTTTCAGGAAATTTCTTACAAAAGTCAAACTGAATGCAAAAAACCAGTGGCTTATGCAAAAGAAGATGGCATAGGAATTTGATTAGTGTTGGCCCAATACGTTAAGTGACTTTGCATTTACAAAGTAGTGTCTTTATGCTATATTCTTATAATTCTTCAATTTAACTATCTTTGGATTATCCAACCTCAAATTCTAACTGTAGTGGGTAAAACCATTGCACTCACATGCACAAGTATTTATTGTACCATAGTCGTAACAAGAAGAAGCTGGATTTAAAATTAATGAAACGCCTCTATACCATAACAGTACAAAGGATCAGAGTTATATGCAGTACGAAGAAAGATATCCAAAATAAATTGCTAATTAGAAGCCAAAAAACTTTGTAAAATATTACATAGAATATGTCTCCAATTTTTTATTTGGAGAAAATGGTGTTCAAATATAGAAGGAACAAAAGAAAATTAAATAGAATAAAAGATTGAAAAAGTGAATCGAACTATAAATAGTGGTTTGTCTTGTTCCTATTTTTCTTTTCTTTTGATGTACTTTACTCTGTAAATATAGCCTGAGTACCCCTTATCCAAAATGTATGGGAACAGAAATGTTTTAGATTTCAGATGTTTTCAGATTTTGGAATTTTTGCATTATATGTACTCACTGGTTGAACAAAAGCAAGCAGCATTTTCTCTGGACATTATGCTGATGCTCAAAAAATTTTGGATTTTGCAGCATTTCAGATTCTCAGTTTTGGAATGCTAATCTAGTATATGATTTATTAAAAAATAATATTTGTTTTTAAATAATCCACACCCATTAATAATCCAACTTGCCCTTTTTGGTTTTTCTAAAAATGCTTTATACAACAGATATTCTATTTGTGTCAAACTAATGAAATATATATAAAATAAATGATATTTTCTTTCTCTACTCTCTTTGCCTTTGGAGACTAATCCCAGAGCACTAAGTTGTATGGCAGAGATTCAGACTTTAAACAACCTGTCAGTCATTTAAATTGCTGATTAATTTTGGCTTGGCACCACTTATGATCTTAGATTAAGTGTTTGATGAAATAATCAGTCATCTGTGCCTGCTTTGAAAAATTAGCAAGCATGTTTATTTGTCAAAATGTCAAAGTGAGTCTAATTTTTAAGTACTGTCCTGTGCAGCATATGTCAACATTTCTCAACATGAAGAGGGTAATTCTCTCCAGGCAACAACCATGACTCTTGTAGCAAGACCACCTTTGTAAACTTTCCTCACATATTTTTCATTAGAAAAGTTACGTAGAGCTAGAGCTACAGACTGGGGAAATTCATTCTTCAAAAGTTTTTTTTTTTTTTTTGAGACGGAGTCTTTCGCTCTGTCGCCCAGGCTGGAGTGCAGTGGCGCGATCTCGGCCCACTGCAAGCTCCGTCTCCCGGGTTCGCGCCATTCTCCTGCCTCAGCCTACTGAGTAGCTGGGACTACAGACGCCTGCCACCACGCCCGGCTAATTTTTGTATTTTTAGTAGAGACGGGGTTTCACCGTGTTAGCCAGGATGGTCTCGATCTCCTGACCTCGTGATCCACCCACCTCGGCCTCCCAAAGTGCTGGGATTACAGGTGTGAGCCACCGCGCCCGGCCCAAAGTTTTTATCAGCACCCATATTAAAACTAAACTTTTTTTCCTTTTTTGTTTAAAGAAAAAGCTATGGACTTTCATTTATTTCATAAAGTTATTAAATGGAAAGCAAAGTCTATTCTAGGTGTTGGGAAAATAATCCAGGAGTTATTCCTATGGGAAAGGGTGCTGAGCAATTTGAAATCATACCAATTCAGTATTTATGCATTAATATTTATTGAGATCACTATGTGTGTAAAACTTTATCTCTAAAATTACAGAGAACGACAATGACAGAAGAACACAGAATTGGCAGTCACAAATTACAGTCAATCAATGTCAAACATCAAGGTATTATTGCTTGAAAAGAATGATGTCATTAACCCAAAAACAGTAGGATCTAGGGCTCCATTCACACTTTTCTAATAGAAGATAGAATCTACGTTGATACAATGCATTCTTCTAAGAATAGTTCTATCATAAAACACATTTTTATTCAACTATATGTCTGTGGTAAACTAGTAAAAATTTACTATTCTCTTAATTTTGTTACCTGTGTCTTAAATATCCTTTTCTTTTACTTTTTTTAATTTTATTTATTTATTTATTTACTTATTTATTTTTTGAGACGGAGCCTCGCTCTGTCACCCAGGCTGGAGTGCAGTGGTGTGATCTCAGCTCACTGCAGGCTCACTGCAAGCTCCGCCTCCCAGGTTCACGCTATTCTCCTGCCTCAGCCTCCCGAGTAGCTGGGACTACAGATGCCCGCCACCACACCCAGCTAATTTTTTGTATTTTTCGTAGAGACGGGGTTTCACCGTGTTAGCCAGGATGGTCTCGATCTCCTGACATTGTGATCCACCCGCCTCAGCCTCCCAAAGTGCTGGGATTACAGTTGTGAGCCACTGCGCCTGGCCTTAAATACCCTTTTCATAATAATATATGTAGATAACGTAAAAATGAAGCTAAACAGGAATCGTTAATAATTATTTGAAAATAAATTAATACGCTTCTGTAGAGGCAAACAAAAAGAAACACACTTGAAAAGAAATTATTTCTCTCTTGATTGGGAAATATAATGTCAATCCCAAAAATAAGAGATAGCCAATTTCATAGTTTCTAACTTTTGCACATTTTATAAGGAAAATAAACAGGAAAAAGTTGGCTAAGAATGAATATAAAGAGTTATAAAGTGTCAGTAAGAAGTGACACATAAAGAAGGTTGATTCCATAAATAAATATTTATTAAACACCTATTATGTTTCAGATACCTGAATGACCAGTGAATAAGACAGACACTTTCATGAAATTCAGTAATGTAAGCATCAAAAATTACAAATATTCCTCTATGAGTTGTTTTAGCTATATCCCAAAATTTAATATGTATATTTTTATTATCATCTAGTCTAAATATTTTTAGCTTTCCATGTAACTTATTACTTTACTCATGATTCTTTAGAAATAATCTGCTTAATTTCCAAATATTTAGAAGTATGTATATATACGTAATTTTTAATTTTACATATATATGATTTCATAGTGACCAGAAAAGATATTTTGCATAATTTCAATCCTTTTAAATTTGTTGAGATATTTGTATGGCCCATACCGTGGTCTATCTGTCTTCATAAATGAACCGTATACCTTGAACTGCAGTTGCTGAGTGAAAGAATTTGATTGTTAATTGGTTGATGAGGGTGAGGATGAACCAGGGAAATACCACATTTCTTTTCCTGGATGAGATTGCCACTCACAAAAGTAAAAATCAAACAAATAAAAAACATGCAGAAGTAAGATCAAAAGTGTGAGGTGTGGGTGTTAGTGAATTTACGGGGCACATAGGCAAGCATGCTAGAGAAGACAAGATGGTAAGCAGAGATCATACATGTCTTGGATATGCTGAATATCAGCCAACTAAGAAACCCAAGTGTGGCCAGTGATAGTTCACTACATATTATAGATACATCATTCAGATGAGAAGTTTAAGACAGTAATATTATAAAAAGTAAAGTCAAGCATATCCAAATGGGGCTATACATGTTTAAAACAAACAAAAAATAAAGCAAGGGAAAGGTTATGTTTTCTGGCTCAAATTTAAAAGTTTTGTTTTTACAATTTACATGACACTGAGCCATTCTGGCATAATTTTTCTGATCTTTATCAGTATTGGCATAGAATAGTAAACAACTACGGGAAAAGAGTTAATATGTCAAGTAAATTCTAATACATTTACAATTTAAACTCAGACAATTATCTGAGTTTAAAAATGTACCTCCAACCTACGCACACACATACACACAAACACACTTTAAAAAAAATGGCAAATCTATTTAGCCAGAGCATCATACTTCCAAAGGCTTTCCATTCTAGAGGTATCAAAAAGCAGAACTCCTCTAATGGAGAAGGTCTTTACTCTCAGAAGAAACAAATAGGGAACTCTGTGAAGGAAGGAGATGTCCACATAGCCATCCAGATCAGTCAATCAGCTCGGTGCTCGGTGGAGCACAGAGGCCACAGGCACACATCTCCAAGTCCCTTACACAAAGGTTACAGAAACTTATCTTTTTAAAATCATGGCTATGAATAATTTTTCCAGGAAAATAAGAAGCATTAGTCATAGCCTACTTAAGCAAATATGCTTAAAGGCCTTGAAATCACAAGGCAATTACTCTGGGCTTGGGAATAGTGACATCTAATTAAAATGTTAAATTAAGTTCAGTAGTGATACCAACTTGTTTACACACTCAAACTCATTTCAGTAAAGTAAATTTAGCCTACAGAGATCATTTACTTTGACACCATCCATTAAAATAAAATTATGAATGAGATTTTGAGATTAAATAATGACTAGATAACTCCTCAAATTTCCCATTGAAAGATTCATTGAGGGGGAGGAGGAGAGGAGGAGGGAGGGAAAGGAGAAGAGAAGGAAAGGGAGGATGGACAGGTGGGTGAAAACCTGTACACCAAGAAATTGAAACTTCTAACTTCCTTGGCAGGCAGCAATATTCATCAATGCCTTGTCAGGCCTCAGAGAAAATTTCCACTAAACAAAGAATAGTTGAGTTCCTGAAAACAACCTAGCAGAGCCTTACACATACTCCTACCACAGTGATAGAGAACATTCACAGTCCAAAAAGTCCTGGTACTCAAACTTCATCTACCGCATGCCCCTTTCTAAAGAATTTTTTTTCCTTATCTTCATGGTGACAGACCTATGCATGCACCAGCTTGAATGTGCTAATCGGTACTAATACTTTGTACTTTTACAACATGAACAGGGCTTATCTTGATCTTTTGCAAAGGGAACACCAAAATGTGAATTAAGGAAGCAATTAAAAACAAAAGAAAACTCAGTACCATTTTAGTGTGATTAAGATATTTGGTAAAAGTGTGAAATTGAATATATTTCTGGGAACTCTGAGGTTGGCGTACTATGTAAAGAGGAGTCACGTGAATCAATGTAGGTAATTCCCCAACACAGAAATAAGTAAACCCAAGGAGGGATATTGTGCTGAGTTCTCCCCTACTAGTATTTACCAGTGGAGGAAAATAGTATTGCTGATTCCTGAAAGGAAATCAGAGAGCCCTAGGGCAGTATTAAAGGAAGCTCCATTGAGAGGTTTATTTTCAATGAGCTAGGATTCTAAGATTGGTAATGCACTGAGGCCAAAGATACATCATGTGACCAGCTATTTGTAATGAGCTGGTGTGTTGAGTTGAAGACTACACCTCCAAGGTTGAATGGTCCCCAAGATTTCTCTATTCACTGCCTAAGTTAGAGTCTTTACTGGAAAAACTACTACCATCATGCAATCTTACCATATAAACCCCACCTAAAAGGGTGCTTTCCTGTCTGTAGCAGCTGGACTCAGGAAATGCAAATTCCAGTGAGCAATCTCAGCCTTCTTCAGTCCTCAAGTCTGGGGGAAATCCCCTCTTTCCACTATGGAAAAGAAGAAACTTTAACAAGTTTGGTTCAGGCAGTTACTTGTCAATTCCCTTATTCTATTTAAATATCATCATCTAATTACATAGTGATAGAATGTTCACTCTTTATGTAATATTTATACCTCTTCGAAGATAAATTGCATACTCAGTGAAAGATGACTTCTTGGTCTCTGGATATTACCATTCTCCTTAATCAACAGGACTGTATAGCAGGATTGTGTGACTTTTCTGAGTTCAAAATGTTGGTAACTAGCAGAGCTGGTATACAAATTCAGATGCAAAAACCCAAATTGTCAACTACAACTTCAATTATCTTGGCTACCATAGGAATTGGAGTTACAAATAATTCTAATATAGTGTTGCATTTTAATCGTTTTGGGGCCTTACAAATTTTACATCTTTTCCTGCTTGATGCTTTCTTGATCTTAACAAAAACTGTGATAAGCCTTTTTTTATATATATTTCCACCTTATCTACTACCTTTTTAAAATCCCCATATAGAATACTGAGACTAAGAGGGCCTTCAAGTGATACTATTTATCAATATATCCTAAAATATAAGAATATGTTTCATTTTTAAACAGATTCAGATATAGAGACTGAATCTTTTCCTATTCAGCAGAAAGTCATATTTTTATTATGTAAGTAAAGTATACTTATGTATTTCCTCTTATACCAGTATCAATACAAAATACTTGGTCGATGTCAATGCCATCTATACAATACTGTAATCATATGAGAGCCCAACCTTAAGTAAATTTATGGTGTTTATGGGGTTTGTTTTAGGTTACCAAGTTCCTTAATTCTACACAACTTTCACAGATTTACCTTGCAGGTTGCAGGACTCTCCTTTATCCTCACTGAAACTTATTTGTTCAGGGCATCCTAACAAACATCCTAAAATTCCAGCCTTATAGGACAGTCAACTGCCAAGAATGAAATGACTTCATGGTAGAGTAATTAACGTATATCATTCCTTGTTGAAGATATCCTAAGGTATAGTATTATATAAGGTAGACACAATGAGTGTGGCCACAAGGAGACACGGAGAATGTTTAGGAGACAGAGTGAAATGTTATGGCCGAATTTTGACAGAGGGATGAAGTTAAGAAAATCCAAAGAATTAATCACTACCTAGAAGTGCAAGCTTTGGAGGACCTCAGATCTCAAAGACAGAGCATAAAAAATCCAGAGAAGCAATAAGAAAATGAATCCATGACTCACTGAAACATAACTTTAGAAAGGAAAATAGTTCTACTATAAATATGGTCAAATTGTGATACAGTGATAAATATATAGGCCACCACAATCTTTAAATGTTTTACTATTACTTGGCAAAGCAAGATATTCTTATCTTCTTTATTGAGTTTGTTTCCCCCCTCCCTTATTGTAACATTCTTAATTGTATCCACCCATGTTAAACTGTGACCATTGGTTTGATTACAGAAACAACACTACACTTTTTCTTCCTTCTGTCTTGCACCATGATCTTATTCATCAGGAAAAGTGATTTGATATCAGGCAAGTGCAGAAGCACTCTCAAAAGCAAGAAAAAATTACTCTTTGGCTGGCTTTTTTTCTCTTGCTCTAAGTCACTTTATGTGTCTGAAAAACAAAACAAGTTTTATTGTTAATAAAACACTGGTCAATAAATTCTCCTCTCTCACTTAAGACCTCCTTGCCTTACTGTGAAAACTATTTTTAATAAGAAGAAGTAAAAACTTGATGTTGGGTTAAATATGTTATTTCCTTTTATTACCAATAGAAGTAATATTGGAAGTGAAACTAAACAGCAAATAGCATGATTTCTACTTTTTTATTCCCTTGTAATTCTGAAGACAATTGTCACAGAGAAGGGTGTTTTTTTCTACTAAGCAAAACATCTTGACTTGTATAAACTCATTAAGAGGCTGTGAATGATTCAAATAAATTATGCTTTTCAGTGTTAAAAAACATCAATAGTGGGTGAAAGAGGGAAATAAATGGTGAGGGTATGCACAAGACTGTCCTGTTCAGGAGGCTAGAGCATTCAGAACTAGAAACAAAGCTGTGAATAGAGTCAGTAATAATACTATCAAGAGGAAAGGAAAATAAATCTGTTGTGCCAAAGAAAATTATCTCAGCCACAGCAGGGATTCATGCACACGTACGGATAGTTCACACTTGGCATATTTTACTAGAGAACTGCCTCAATTTCATATCCTCCAATGGATAAGCCCCTTGAGAATCAATGGGTTATTGGAACCTCCTAGGTTTTTCTAGGTATTGTTTTCTCAGCCTGCTGCTGGCCTTTTGCTTCTCTGGTACAGATCAGTTCATTCCATCTGTCTCTCTTCTGTCCTTCTGTATTCAAGCCTTACCTATTTCTCCCAGGGAATGTTCTCCCAGGACAAAGCTTATGAAATCTCAATGACTAAATTTTAAAAGTGCCTTTAACCAAAGAAAAGGCTTAAAAAGGCGGAGGGGGGCAAGGTGGGAAGGGTGAGAAGGAATATAGAGATGAACCATCTGGGGAAAAAAAGAAGAATTTGGAGAATAAAAAGAAAAAAAGAATAAGAAGTTGTGTAGACATCATGACACACCTTCCCCAAGGGGTCTGGGGATGAGGATATGGCCAAAGGTAATTAACCTTTAGGTTTGAGACTGAATTCTACTAGTAACCTATTTCTTGTCTAAAAGTTTAGAATCACTTTATCAAATCTTGTTGGCATTTTTATTAGAATTTCCGTAGAAGTAATATATTTCATTGTTTAAGACCATTTGAGTGGAGTCTTTAATTCACTGCAGCTGAATAAAGAAACAAAAAATGTTTTTAAATATATTACAATTTTCCTAACCATTAGTTAGCAGAAGCAAGTCCTACATACAAAAGAATCAGTGGGTAGCCTGTCAGGTTTCCAGTTCGATTCTTTGAAATTCACTCTTTCCTAATTTCTTCCTCATGTTGAAAAGAAAAGCTACAATTGTGTCTGTTTAGAGCCTTCTTCCTCACAATTTTAATTGTCCTTCTGACTTGAAGTTTTGCACTGGAGAGGGGGAAAGTTGACCTACTGCCCCGACAAACGTGCTGCTGTGAAATGCCATCTCCTTGGCATGTTCTGGTCATTCTCAATGCTGTTGACAGTTTCTCTTAACTATTGTCATTGCAAAATAAACTTCAGTAAACCAGCTGTAGTGCCCATCTTTGCTGGACCCAAGTGTTCTTAATCCCTAAACTGATACCTTGCTTTCCCCAAGATCTCCCTAAACAGGGGCCCTCCTGATCAGATTTGGTGATAATTTATGCTTTGTAATTTCGCTTGACTTACTTTTCCCCATCCCAATCCTCTTAAACCACTTCTCCAAATGGATCAAGGTCAGTTCCAAACCTGCACCAGAAGCAGCTTCTTCACTTTCCCTTCAGGATCATCTGTTTCCACTATTTTTTCTACAGCAGTTTGAAAATATATAATAGTTTAAATCTATACTATCTCCATTCTTTACTTCAAGACATGTAATATTCTATGGTAACTATGTTAATGACCATCTAGTATATTAAAATGAGACCCCAACTCAATCTTTCAGCAAATATGTATTGAATACTTTCTGTGTTTTAGACATTATGTTGAAAAGCACTAAATGTTGAAAATACTATTATCTAAAATTATGCAAAAAATCTACCTTTTCATGACAATAATATGGAACGACATAGCTTCAACTATGTGTTATTACCTATACTCAACATAAGATTTGTTAAAATGTGCAGACATTACTTGCTTCAGTCATACCTTACTTTCTCTAGTTTGAGATAATTTATTCAATAATTAATGTATTATATTGTGCATAGTTACATATTATTTAGAGCTAATATTTTTCTTTTCTTAGGAAAGTGGAACACTTTACCTATTAATTTAATGAAACATGTACCTGTTAAAAAGAAGTAAATATTAATCCTATGATAAGCTAATCTTCTAAAATATACCAACACGTATTACATCTCTATAAGTATATTATCATCTCTAATATCTGGAGTTTTTTCTTTAAAGATTACAAATTATGTGTTTGCTGTCTGGACTGCAGAATTTCTAGTATCATAAAAAGTAAAAGCATCATTTTATCTCCACAAATTAGTATACCTTATTTCTCTGTGAAGGAATTAGGGAAAAATAGTTAAAGCATGAGAGTGATCAGCATTCAAATGTGAAAAAGAAAATATCCCATAGCATTTTCCCTTTCTTTCCAATTAATCCTTTAACCTAAATTCCTAGGTTCCATTATGAGAAAACCTTTTCTTGTTCTCTTCTAAGGTCACTTATATAAGCCATCCCACACTACATCTTTTTCTGGGGGAGGGGATGGGGCAGGGCAACAAAGTCTTACTCTATCACCAGTCTGGAATGCAGCGGCCCAATCTCGGCTCACTACAACCTCTACCTCCCGGGTTCAAGCGATTCCCCTGCCTCAGCCTGCCGAGTAGCTGGGACTACAGGCCTGCACCACCACGCCCAGCTAATTTTTATATTTTTAGTAGAGATGTGGTTTCACCATGTTGACCAGGATGGTCTCGATCTCCTGACCTTGTGATCCGCCCACCTAAGCCTACCAAAGTGCTGGGATTACAGGCATGAGCCACTGCGCCCAGCCCCACACCACATCTTAATTTGTTGGTCAAAGAAATTATGAGTCACACATACATTTAAAGCAAAATTCAAGGACTCAAAAGAGAAAAGTTTTTATTTTTCTATTACCTATAACTAAGAATGTAGTAGCTCCTGGTTGTGAGACGTCACATGTTTCTTTGTGGATAGATAATTACAAAAATTATCACTTTGCTTCTGCTGAGACCTGCCTGCTACCTTAATACACAGTGAAGTGAAAATTTTATAATTGTCACTATTTTAAAAGGTGATAATTTAAATAGCTACCCAGAGTCATCATGTGATCCTATCAATTGGCAAGATGTGATACCAGTGCACACCTCAGGATGAATACAGAGGTTGTCATGGCAACACCGAAATTTGGGGAACTGCTCAAAAAGCTCCA
Organism: Pongo abelii; assembly: GCF_028885655.2. Taxonomy (NCBI): domain Eukaryota; kingdom Metazoa; phylum Chordata; class Mammalia; order Primates; family Hominidae; genus Pongo; species Pongo abelii. The sequence continues at coordinate 143,538,486 of NC_071990.2, forward strand.
GTGTTCTTGTGAATCCCAGCAATGCATGTGAATGTGTGGTTTCTACTTGTACGCCTTACTGACCGACCGCCTGGTCAGAGTGTTGTAAGCAAGGTGCAATCAGGTTTACAGCTGTGCCTTTGGTTCTCCTGGCTTACAGCTGTCTGCTCCTTTTACCCACTGCGGCTTTGCATCACTCCCTTCATCACTATTGCTTTGAACATTTGGAAAATATGTACCATCCAGTCAACATCAACATGGATTTTTAATTTAAGTTTTAGCAGTAGGAAATTTGAAAAAATATATAACAATTTAACCACCAATGCAGTAAAATCTGGAATGTATAAGGAATACAGAAATTGATTCCAAAGTTTACTCTAATTGGAAAATAGTTGGCCTCCCCCCACCTTCCCCCAGAGAACGAGGAATACAGGTAAGACAAATTATTTTATATTCCCATCACATTTTAGAGCTGTGGCCAAAAATGTATTAATTGTTGATCTCACATCTAAACGAATGCATACTTACAAATCAATGTGAATGGCCTTGAAAAGCAAAGATTTAACTTTCTTTGCTCCAAACAGAAGAGTAAAATACTTCATAGAGGTTCAATTAGCATGACAACATCGTTTATGCACCTTATTTCTAGCTGTTTCCAGAATAAAATTTTAGAATGCTTAGAGCTTTTGAGATTATTGATCACATTGAATTTTCTTATCAAATATCTCCCCAAATACCTCCAAACAACAAGCCCTGAATGTTAACTATGAGTAAATGTGTGTGACTACCCTGTTTGATTTTGTTTTATTTATGTCTTCAGAAAACAAAATCAAACAGGGTAGTCACACACATTTATTCCAACAAATCTTGTGGCATACAAAGGTATTATACTAAAATATTTCTATTTTACTACATTGTGCAGTAGTTGATCTTTATTTGGAGAAGGGAAGACAAGATGCAGACAAATTGGGAGACGTGAACATAAAGGCAAAATAGAGGAGGAGCAATGCTTGAGAAACAGCCCGCTAAGGAGTACAGGGCTGTTGACCATAAGGCCTGGGTGGGAAGTTTCTGGAAATGAGCATAGGGACAGAGGTTTCAACCATGTAATGAAAGGCATGGAAGGTTTTAAGAAAATATGTGATATAATAATATTCGTATCTCTGATGTTTATGTGAAAATAGATTGAAATACAGAAGATCAGAGCTGAGGAGACCAAGCAAAAGAAAATGAATAAGGTCAGAGCCAATAGAGGGATGAAGAAAAGGAAACTTGACTATTACAATTTTGATGAACACTATTTTCCAGGAGCCTAGTGCACAGTTTCAAGCCAACTGCTTTTCAAAACAATGTCTTATTTCACCTGCCCTAGATGCTCCTCAAGCTCTATTATACTCCCCTATTAATAGACGAGAAAACTGAGCATGAAAAGTAAAAGAATTTCCTCCAAGGTCACACAACAGATAAAGAGATTTTGAATCAAATCTAATTTTGGAGGCACACTCATTGAATAACGATAAAGAGGGAGAAGAGGAAAAAGAGTTAATGGTTTTCTTAGCTGCAAATCTATCCTCTAAATCTCTGCTTTCTATATTCAGTACCACTTTCATTAAAGTAAAAAAAAGTAATGAATCCTTTGCATTGCTTTTAATTAACTTCATAGGATAATAAAGAAATCACAATGCAGTAAAATGGAGATTCATTAACAAGTATTATAATATACTATTTTAGAGTCTGAGAAAGATTCATAAAGTATAATGTTTCTTTCTAATTTTATCTTCTCATTCCAAATACCTAGTACGGTGGACCAGGTGAACACACAATATATTGCTTAATGGAGAGGCTTAAATATCAACTATGCCAATCTCCTCATTTATAAATGAGTAACCTGAGATCCAGCTTAGTCCTGTGACTTGACAAAGCAGGGCATAAAAATCACATCTTCTGACTTCAATGAGTCCAATATCATTTTTATAAATAGTTAATTTATCTTAATACAATCATTACCGGGATAGCATAATCAACATTACAAATATGTACTTTCATGTATAAGAACTCAATTAGAAAAGTATAGTCAATGGATAAAATGTACTTGATAATAAGTCTATTAAAACCATTTAGTTGCCACTATAAGAAATTTGCTTGGTTTTAAAATATCCAAAAGCAGGCATTATCCAGAACTATTGAACAAGTTTATTTATACTTCATTTAATGTATAATTTCCGACACCTGTTTACTGAAACATTTTAACTTGCCTTAGTTCTTTATGGTCATATATGTATGTTAAAATTCACACACATGTGAAAATGGAAAAAGGAAATGACTTGCCGCTATCTGATTCTGCGGCCTATGTTTCCATTAATTATCATATAATTAGATACCTTCTAACCACATTGGGCCACAATGGGAACTACAAAGTTCCAACAGGAAGAATTCTGTTGTTTATTTGAGAATGAAATGTTCCCTCTCAGAGGATTTCAACATGCTCTCCACACAGAAAACATGCTAGTAGGAGACCTTTGAGCATAATTTTTATGCATTTACCATAAGTAGCATATGGTTTGGTGTCTTTAAAGGGACCAACCAGACCCAGCCTCACCTTCTTCCTGTGTGGAGCTCCAACAGCAGTGTTCTATGAGCACAACTATAAAGCCCCAGCAATGTTTTTGCACCAGACCCCAGAAGTAAAGTTTATTAGTCAGTGGAATTCTTATATTAGATTTCAGAAAGCGCCGAACTACCAAACAAGAATGAGTTTCCCCCATCATTCCAGCAGAGGGCACACTCTTAGCAGCTTTTGTAGCTGGTTGCTTCTGGATGTTTGAATACCAGTTGATTTGTCAGCAATGAGCCATTGCAGCAATGCTGTCAAAGTCTGGATCCCAGACTAGTGGCTGCAAACTGTTTATTAACAGCTTGATGCTCATTAAGGACATTGAGCCAGAATATAAGTCAACTGTGTCAATAAGTGTGCTATTTAGCATAGCTGGCATTATGTGTGTTGTAGAAGAGGCAAGACTCAATGAAAGAGGCAGTACATTGATTTTCATTCTGATGTAAGCCCTTTCACTTTTGATTGGGACTTCACAGAATTCTTTTCATAGCTGGCCTCTCTCCTCATTCTGATGGAAATCTGCAAGCTAAAGGCAGTCCCGATGATAGGAAGCAAAACAGCGACCTCAGAAGGATTTCAAAATGATTCATTTTCTTTACAAAAGTATATATCATTAGCCTAACATAAGTGTTGAATATTATGATCTTGAGAATGAAAAAGATATACCTTTAGTGTTGCTGTGACTGAAGATGACATCTGACCCTTTAAAATGCATTAAGTTTCTTTCTATTGGCCTTTTATAGCTTATTATTTCATCAATATTCATATTAAGAATTGAAAGTTAAGAATGTTCCATAGCTCCAAGAAGTTGCTATTAGGTGTACATACCAAGATGTTTTAAGAAGTTGATTATTATTGACTACATGTTCATGATTTCCAAACCTGAAATTAACCTTTATATTACGTGAGTAAAGGAAAGGACATTTTGTTTTCAGATTTTCCATGGATATTAACCTTTGATGAAAACCAAATTTTTCTTTCTTAATCTGGGCACAGTGGTAATTTTTTAATTATTCAATGTTCTACAATGTTCTAGATTGTCACTGATGCTAGCTATTTCAATACAACAGAGATGCAAGGCTTTAATGACCCTTATAAAATGAATTACATTTTCTTGGCCCTTTCTTGGGTCTCAAACATATTTATTTTTATTTTCATGTTTATTTTCAAAAAGCAATTTAAAAACTAAAGTAAACATAGTATAAATAGTTTGCTTTCACATCAGTTTCGAAGATAAAAGGGGCCGTTTAATGGAGTGTGAGAAACAGCATCAGTTTTATAAAGACTTTTATTATCAGTGTGGAAGCTTTTAAGAACATTCCCTTGTAAAAAGAACACAATATAAGAAAAATATTACAGTCAACATTTTTTCTGTTGTTTTAAAACTATTTGGCTGTCAGGTTTTCCATACTATTCTAGATTAATCAACCATCTCAAAGGGCTATAAAATTGAAACAGAATACTAGCACCATTTTAGGACTCAGAAAGAATATTTTGAAGTAATAACTTATTACACTTTGTGGTTATGTAGGTAAAGCTAGTTTTCCTCAAAAAGGCATGGGACTTCAAACTCATAAGCATGTTTCTTGTAGCTTCTCTCAACCTTTCAATCAGATGCTAAATGGCTTGAAAGCAGAATGTTATTAATCAGAGAATAATATGCCAGCTCCTAAAAATGCAATCTATTTAAATAGTGGTTTCTATGGTTGGCTGCAGATCAACCATAGTGAGTTATGCAAATTCTAGAAGATTCTTAACATCAACTAAAATAATCAAATACACATTTGAGCACGTTTCACACATTGACTATGTACACCACTGTAGAAATCATTAGCCACAGCATCTGTTAATAGTGGAAAATTAGCAATATTATCAGTCTAAAGATAATAAAGTTTCTGAAAAATTTCTTCAACTAACAGTTGTTAATTAATTCCTCCAATTAACAGCAAATTATTTTATCTGTTGCATGTTGAGTTGCTTTGAATATTTTTTGAAATCTTTAAAATGAGTTTTTAATTGAGCAAAATAACAGTTTTTAATAACTTCACACGTAAATAAATCTAGGTGTTATTACAATATGACTTGGAAAATGTATAAAGTCTAAAGAGAGCAACAATCAGTATCACAAGAGGCAAGGTTTTTACAGCTCTATTTAATTTTCATGAATATTTATTAATCAATTTTTTCCTTTTATAGATTGTGCTTTTTGTGTCAAGCTTAAGAACACTTTGCCTAGCCTTAGATTCTGCATATTTTCTTCTCTGTTTTTTCTAAAAGTTTTATAGTTTTACATTTTACAACATTTCAGTCTAGAATTCATTTTGAGTTAATTTCTATATAAGGTATGACATTTAGGTCAAGATTTATTTTTTTGTCCATGGATATCCAATTGCTGTAGCACTATTTTTTCAATGTACTGTCCTTCCTCCACTGAATTGCTTTTGCAGTTTTTTCAAAAATCAGTTGAATATTTGTATGGGCCTATTTTGTGTTCTCTATTCTGTTCTTTCTACCAATTTCACGTATTTTGATTACTGTAGCTACATAGTAAGACATAATATTGGGTAGAGTGATTCCTTGAGCTTTATTCTTCTTTGTCAGGATTGTTTTATCAACTTCAGGACCTAAGCCTTTCGACATTATTTCAGAATAATTTTGTCTATGTCTACAAAAAAACCTTATGGAGATTTTGAGGGGAATTACATTAAGCCTATAAATAAATTTAGGAAGAATAGATATCTTTATGATGTTAATCTTCCAATCCATGAACACAGCATCTCACTCCATTTATTTGGGGCTTCGATATTTTCCAACAACACTGGAAACTTTCAGCATGCATACCCTGTACATATTTTGTTTAAATGAATACCTCAATCCAATTTACCAGCTAATAGGCACTCATTCTTCAATTACTATATGGATTCTTCTTACATTTGCAATTATATATTTCTTAATAATGACACCATTTCATAATCTGTTTGGAAATCTAAAATTCTACTTATTTCTGAGATATTCTCTCCTTTCTTTTTGCTGACAAATCAGTTCTATATGGCGTGTTGCTCTCAGAAGTTTCAATTATGCTAGGATAAGCTATAAGGCATGTTTTCTAAAATCATATTTTGATAGCCTGTGTTATTTTAAACAGATAAGGTTTCTAAACATGGTCATTTAGCAGAAATCATCTAAAGAATTAGCCAAAATGAGTTACTATGCTGTAAGAAGATGGAATATAAATTTATAATAACCATACTCAGAGAGGATAAATACAAAATAAAGTTTTGTGCTTATAGGTCTGATGTTTAATTGCCCTAGTCAAATAAATTAATAAAGAATGATATAGTCTGAAGATTCTTCCTGGATACTACCAATTTCAGCTAATCCTCTCTCCAAAGACATAAATTAATATATACATGCTTAATATTTGTACTGGCTTCACAAGACTATATTTTTGCTTTCCACTTTAAGTCAAGTCTCAACAGAATGTAAACATGACATTCCAGACTCTAGTTTCTTCCACCGATGTTTACTTTCCTTTCTTTTCAGTAGCTGATATAGTTTGGCTGTGTCCCCACCCAAGTTTCATCTTGAATTGTACTTCCATAATTTCCATGTGTTGTGGGAGGGACCCGGTGGGAGATAATTTGAATCACGGGGGCAGTTTACCCCATACTGTTCTCATGGTAGTGAATAAGTCTCATGAGATCTGATGGTTATATCAGGGGTTTCCGCTTTTGCATCTTTCTCGTTTTCTCTTGCCACCTCCATGTAAGAAGTACCTTTCGCCTGCCACTAGGTTTTATAGAAAACCTAGTTATAAATTCATGAATTTATGGTTAACCCATTTTCAATAAAGTCACCAAGAATGGACACTGGGGAAAGGGCACCCTCTTCAATAAGTGGTGCTCAATAAATTTGATATCCATATGCAGAAGAATGAACCTAGAGCCCGACTTCTCACTATATTCAAAAATCAAATCAAAATGGATTAAAAATTAAGATGTAAGACCTGAAGCTATAAAACTAGTAGAAGAAAACATAGGGAAAACACTTCAGGACATTGGTCTAGGCAAAGATTTTATGGCTAAGATCCCAAAAGCACACACAACAAAAGTAAAAATAGACAAAAAGGAATACATTAAACTGAAAAGCTTCTGTATAAACAAAGAAAACAGTTAATAGAGTGAAGAAGCACCCTGATGAATGGGAGCAAATATTTGCAAACTGTTTCTTCCAGAATATACAAGGAACTCAAACAACTGAACAGTAAGAAAACAAATAATCTTATTAAAAGGAAGGAAAAGACATGAATAGACATTTCTCAAAAGAAGAGATATAATGGGTACCAGACATATAAAAAACAAATCACTAATTATCAAGAAAATGCAAATCAAAACCACGGTTAGATATCATCTTACCATAGTTAGAATGGCTATTACTAAAAAGACAAAAAAAATCAGATACTAGCAAGCATGTGGAAAAACGGGAATTCTTACAGAAGATCAACAAAGAAACATTGGATTCAAACAGCACATTAGACCAAAGGGACCTAAAAGACATTTACATTTATAGAACTTTTTATTTAACAGCTATAGTATACACATTCTTCTTAGCACATAGAACATTCTCCAAAATAGACCATATGTTAGGACATAAAATAAATTTCAACAAATTTTTATAAATTGAAATCATATTGTCTTCTCAGACCATGACAAAATAAAACTAGAAATTAATAACAAGAGGAACTTGTTACTGTTGGTAGGAATGAAAATTAGTACAACCACTATGAAAATAGCATGGAGATTTCTCAAAAACTTAAAAGTTGAAATGCCATATGCTCCAGCATTCCTATTATTGAATATAAGGGAAAAAAGATCAGTATATAAAAGGAATACCTGCACTCCCTTGTTTACTGCAGCACTATTTAATATAGCAAAGATATGGAATCAACCTAAGTGTCTATCAACTGACAAATGGATAAGGAAAATGTAGTATATATACACAAAGGAATACCATTCAGCAATTAAAAAGAATGAAACCATGTCATTTGCAGCAACATGAGCAGAACCGGAGATCACTGTGTTATGTGACATAAGCCAGGCACGGAAAGATGAATATCATATGTTCTCACTCATTTGTAGAAGCTAAAAGTTTGATTTCATGGAAGTAAATAATAGAATCATAGATACCAGGAGCTAGGAAAGATGTATAGGTGACTGTGGGGTATAAAGAGAGGTGGGTTAGTAGGTATAAACATACATTAGACAGAGAAAGTAAGTTCTAATGTTTGATAGTAAAGTAGGGTGACTATAGTTAACAACAATGTATTATATTTTTCAAAACAACTAGATGAGAGAACTCAAAATGTTCCCAATATATAGAAATGATAAATACTCAAGGCCATGGACACCTCAGTTACCGAGACTTCATCATTATATAGTCTGTGCATGTAAAAAATTATCACATGTACCCCATAAATAGCACATATATTTGTATCTATTTTTAAAAGCATGTAAGTGCACCTCTGTTATCAGAAATTACATTAATCTTAAGTGTCACATTATTTGGAATGGAAAAGTCAAACGACATCAAAGTGTAAGATGTGATCTGAACAAAATGTGTATTGCCAGTTGTGCCCTGTACAAAGGTATCTGGCCAAATGTAGAGGGAACTGCTAGAAGCTAAAATTTAGTTCATGTTACACTTACTAAACCACAGGCTCTAGTTGCATTTGCCAAGGAGGGTACTGTTTTCTAATTCTCACAAGGTGCAATACAAGCAAATAGTTGCTCTATGTAGCATATAAGACATGGTGACAGTTCCTAGGTTTCCTTCTCTCAAAAAGTCTGAAATTCAGAGGAGACAGCTATCATTGGAGATTCATGTGTTGGAACAAGGCTCCATGTATCATGCAGAATGTGAACTGGGCCTTGAAAACTTGGTAAAGTTTGGTTCAAAAGATTAGGTGGAAAACTGCTAATGAAAGAAGCATGAACATTTAATACCCAAAGATGAGAATGAACGTAATGTATTTAAGAAATGCAATTGTTCCTAAAAATCTGTAAATCCATATTTACATGGATATTTTTGTTACCCAGACATAAGCATTAATTTATTGGTGTCCTTCCTCTCGGCCCTTTTTTGTGTGTGCACATGCATGGGACGTGCATGTGTACCTCTGGTTACTGTACTTGGGAAGAGAATAATGAAACCAAGCGAGGCTATATAAATGGGAGAAGACCAGCAAATACAAATATTAGCCGGACATGGTGGCAGGTGCCTAATCCCAGGATAATCCCAGCTATCCCAGAGGCTGAGGCAGGAGAATCGCTTGAACCCGGGTGGCAGAGGTTGCAGTGAGCTGAGATCGCTCCATTGCACTCCAGTCTGGGCAACAAAAGAGAAACTCCATCAAATAAATAAATAAATAAATGAGAAATACATGTATGGAGTTGACTTCTGTTTGACAAAAATAAAGATAGAAAAGTGATATGATGGAAATACATATGAAGGAGATAGAAAGTGAAGGAAATAGACATCACAGAATAGCCAGCAAATTAGAAATAAAACCATGAGAATGATTTTCAGGAGTCCATAGTAAAAAAAAGATTCGGTCAATAGTTCAATCAAGAAACATTTATTATTATTTACCCTCTGCCAAACAGAGAGCTGAGGGTGAGAAATTATAAAGATGAGGAAAGGAAAGCTCCTGTTCTCAAGAAGCCCGCAATCCATCAAAGACATAAGACAAGTGTATAAGCTCGTTTTCACGCTGCTGATAAAAACATACTCAAGACTGGGTAATTTATAAAGAAAAATAGGTTTAATGGACTCACAGTTTCACGTGGCTGGGGAGGCTTCACAATCATGGTGGAAGGTGAAGGCACGTCTTACACTGGCGGCAGGCAAGAGAGAGAACGAAAACCAAGCGAAAGAGGTTTCCCCTTATGAAACCATCAGCTCTCATGAAACTTATTCAGTACTATGAGAACAGTATGGGGGAAACCACCCCCATGATTCAATGATCTCCCACTAGGTTCCTCCTACAACATATGGGAATTAGGGGAGCTACAATTCAAGATGAGATTTGGGTGGAGACACAGCCAAACCATATCAACAAGCATATCGATTGTGGTATTTCAAATCTAACAACCAGAGCCCTGATTAAGGCACATGATGAGACATCAGAGCCAGCTGGGAAATTAGAGCAGATTTCAGAGAGGACAGGGAAAGCAACTTTGAAGGATACACTGGACTCATGTATGTATAGATTAAGAGATAGGAAAGTAAACAGAATGCCTTAGAAATGGCTGAGAGTAAAAGGTTGGAGCCTGCCCAGATGGCAGCAAGCAAAGGAGGTGAGAAGACTAAAAGGGACAACTAAAACAAAGACGTTTTGGAAAGTTGAGTAAATGGAAGTACTATTTCCTTTGTAGATCTTTAAGCAGCAATATTTTTGTTTGTACATATACATACAAATAAATTTATATATTTCTTTATATTACTTATAAATATATATTTAGAATGTATAAAGAATATATATTCTTAGAATGTCTTAGAAATATATATTCTTAGAAAGAAATACATATTCTTACAATATATATTTATATACATTACAAAGAAATTTATATATTTATATTACATATAAGTTATTACATATTACATTATAAAAATATTATGTTTTTATAAATAAAAATTTATAATTTTATATTTATAAATTTATTTTAAAATTTATAATTTTAAAATAAATTATTTATATTACATATAAATATATATTTAGAATATATACAGAATATATATTCTTAGAATGTCTTAGAAATATATATTCTTAGAAAGAAATATATATTCTTACAAAGAAATATATACTCTTACAATATATATTTATATTCTTAGAAAGAATATAAAAGAAAGAATATATATTATTTCTAATAATATATATTTATATATTACCTATATATTCTTAGAATATAAAAGAAAGAATATATATAGAAATATAGAAAGAATATATATTCTAAGACCACATATATGTTATATATGATATATATGTTTTATAGAGAGATATAGAAAATATATATGTTATATATAAGATATACATGTTATATATATGATACATATGTTATTTATATATATTATTTTATCTGCTAATCCTCCATGGGTGCTGATATGTTTCCATTACTGATGTTACGAAGAAATTGCTATTCACACACCAAATAAATCAGCAATTATGTCATTTTCTGCTCAAGCACAGTTGATAATTTACTGAAAAAATTTAAAAATAAAAATTATGAGCATATTGCCTACCATGTTTGGCAACAATCCACAAGACTAACACCATTTTATGCTTCAGAGTTTTTTGCAAATATAAATGTATTTTTAGGCAAGAAACAATTTGAGAAACCACAGTATTCCCTAGCTCATTACTGGAAATGGTAATTAGCACATCAGTAAATCACCTGTAGAATTTTATTTCCATGAACAAGAAAATAATGTTATCTCACTCAGTGCAGCAGGCTGATGTGAGTTATGACTTTCAGAAAAATGAAGCCTTATGATTAGCCACCAAAGGTGCAAATTTATGAAGATGATGTTGCTAGTACAGCAACATATTATTCTGAAGCACAGAGTAATGCTCACAGAACATTCTAAAGAATGCCCTAGAAAAGCTTAAGAGCACAAGTATGTCCTGCCCCATTTCCTTCCCCCGAGATCAGAGTGCTGAACCTTTTTATTAATTCTTTGTTTGGTTTGGTGCTCTTAAATACTCCAAGAAAGTTTCTTTGAATGTATCTATAGCAAGTTGCTTTGTACTATAAATTCATTTTAGTAGTTACGATTTTAAGAAGAAAGCTGGTTAAAAGCTGATAAAATGATCTAGGCTATTATATAAATAATGGCTACCTGCACAGTATTTATGCATCACTTTAAAGCTCAATGTAGCTTGTAAATTTTTTAATCTACTTGTTCCTTCATTTTTCAGTGATTACTTTTATTTTTGCATTACACAGTTCATAGAAAAAAGATGTGTATTTCTTCTGTTTTTCTGCTGAAAATTACTTAAGAGAAAATGTCTTATTAGACTACTTTGAATTACTCATTTACTAATCTAGAACTACCTATGACTAACAACATCACGAAAAAGAAATAATAAAATAATAGAATAAAAGCATGGAAATGGGACCTTATAGATAATCTATGGATAATCTAAAGTGGCAATCTACAAGAATCCCACCAAAATATCTGTCCTGTGCATCCATAGCTTATTCATGGGGAATTTATCACCAGTGCATATTTAATCTTCAAACACCCGTGGCAGTTACTCTTTACATCTCCCTTGGGTCCTCTCTGTTATTCTGCATTATACCTGTGTAAGATGAAATAAAATAAAGTCTGTTTGTATATTAGATTGCTTACATATTTTCAGAGAAAGATGGTAGAGTAAAATTGATTTTACCCTAACCTCTCAGCAATCAACTAAAAGCAATATTTAAATAATGAAAACAAAATTAAAAAGACAACTTCATTTCTAATAAAACAAAGAAGTAGTGACTACCTCATATCACAAATTATGATGATATACATCAAGTAAAGTAAATGTGGGTCAAATCATGAGATGATGCAGAAAGTAAATATAGATTTTAGGCAACAGTCTGAATTCTTCAAAACTGATGGAATTTTTTTAAGAACCCAACAAAAGGTTGTTATGTAGAAAAGCAGAGCCTGGAAGAGGATTTGAGTTATGACAGCAACCTGTGCCCATTTCATACTTGAGAGGGGAAAGAGAAATAGGGCTTATGAACAATCACCAAAAGGCACCATAATAAAAGTAACAAGGATAAACTATATAATAAAAACCAAAGAATACATAAGCAACACTTCTGAAAAAGAATGAGAATCTATTGCCTATCAGAGTTTCTTAGAATAACATGTTGGAATAAGTGCATATTTGCTGAAGAAAGTTTGAGTTCTAATAACATCTCTACATCTCTAATTTCTCAGATAAATAGCAATATATTTGAAATATTCAATTATTAACACAATTTCTGACTGGTCATATCTTAAAGTATTATCATTTCAAATCCAATTTATTTCTAAATAATCTCTTTTTGTCAAAAAAAAGACAAAAGGGACCCAGACTCTTCTTATGAACTAATGAAGAAGCAGAAAGAAATACTTAAATATAATAATGTTATGGTTACAAATGTCTTTAAAAATAAATAAGGTTCTATAAAATTCTACTAGTAAGATTACATTTCTATTTTTGAAACATCAAAATAAAGGCAGGAGTTTTCCTCGTTTCCTAAAAAAATCACCATCAAGTAGCAAAAATAAGAACCAGAAGCAATTATAATCATAAAAATGATAAATTCATTAAACAAATATTTATTACGTTGCTATATGGTACACATTTTGTATGAAGTACCCTGACATAAGTACAAAGACAGGTAAACTAAACACAATTTTTGTTCACATGGAATTTACAGTCTACTGAGAGATTCAAATCTACTAACATGTTCTACTGCTTTATCTTTAAATAATGAGAGAATTTGAGAATTGAGAAGAAATAACTAATTATGATAGGTGAAAATTAGTTAATGTTACTTCTAGTTTGATTGTGACAAAATAAATAAATGTGACAATGTTGATTTGGAGATGATTAAAATATAAACTAACATTTTTCCTAATTATTGTCACTTTCTTATTATGTGGAATGAATATTTTCCAAAGTCTAATTAACAAAATGTGCTTTCTGTCACATATAAAACAAAAAAATGTATTGTTGTGATGCCAGTTCCTTTCAATAAAAAATATTTGGCACTATAAATATATAATAACAAAATGTATAAGTATTAAAGAAAATTGTTAAAAATTATTATTTCATTCTAAATTCCATATATGGGAAAAATATATTTATCACAAAATAGCTACTATGAGCCTACTATGCATAAAATCTCAATGTACTATTATATATTTTACGTCCAGGATTTTTACTTTTAAATAATCTCTATCAATTGAGAGAAAAAAAGCAGTCTGCTTATTACTTAATAAAAAGTGATATACTTCACCACAACGATTCATATAGTGACAAATATCTTTAAAAGTGGATGAAATGCTGTAGGAATCCAAGTCATAAAATTAAACGTATAGTTATAAAAGGTGAAATACAAGGCAGTTGTTCTCCTTATCCTCTCAGCAAATCATCATTCCATAGCAAAACCCAGATTCAGAAGCACAAACTCCAAGCCTTCGGATTTCAGAAAAAGTTTACAGAGCACCTTTCTTGAAAATAAGTGGTATATGCAATTCTACATGACATATTTATCTTGGAGGAAGACATACATCTCTTCAAGGAGCATTCTACTGGTGAAACTCAAAAAGGAAAAAGGCTGCATTGAGAGACATAACACTCTGTATTCAGATGTAAAACTCCAATTATTCTGGTTAGCCTCTCATATAGCTCCGGCCCCACTCCAGTCCTGTCAATCACTTACAAATGGCTGATCTAGGGGAAACTCATGTTACCAAATCCAAGTGAATTTTTTTAAATGACCATTGTATGCGTATCCAAGAATACTTAAAGAAAAAAAAAGTTGAACACAGAGAAGAGAACACGGAAAAACAAACAGTAAATTAGGAGTATTCACTAGAAAAATATTGCCACAAAAACACATAAAAAGACTGATTAACTATATTGCCACTAACGAACAGTATTAAGGAAGAAATCTTCTATACAGATCAAGAGCACAATGTCACAATACGAGAGTTTAGAAATAACAAGTCAAGACCTAAGATGTGATCAGCTTTGTTTACTCTTCTACATTTCTTGAGAAGAAAGTATCCTATTTGTATTAGGGTGTTAATTTCAAAAATATCTGTGAAATCTACTGTATTCTTTATATTATACAGGTCTAGATCTTTATTATTTTTTATATACTTGACTTGACTTGGACTGAGAGTGATATATTAAAATATTTTACCATTCCAGTTTATCTGTAAATTTTATTTTGCATCTCATGTAGTTCCTGCCTTATGATGGATATTTGTTATAGTATTTGGTATGCAGGTATTTAAAACTTCTATATATTCATGGTAAATTGTAAACCTTCACATCATTAGTGTCCTACCTACCTACTTTTCAAGTTGAATTTTTCACTTTAGTACTCCTTAACCCTATGTATCTGCCATACCAAATATCTTACAGTTTCATTAATGAGTCATTCATTGTGTATCTCTCTGTCTCAGTGGAACACGCTACCCCAATTAATTAGTTTACCTGGCACTTCAACAAGACTTCTCTGAAGGTTATGCTCTTTCCTTTTTCTCACTAGACCATATAAATATCTCTGTTGTAGTATTAAAAATATAAGGCCAACTATTATTTTCCATTTATGTCCTCTTCTAGACTATAAACTTTTTAAAAATAATTGCTCTGTGGATTTATATCTGTGCCCCAAGGGCCTGCAGTGTAGCCAATGCTCAATGGGTGTTTATGATTTTAGGCAGTGTGATGAGATTAAAGCTATATTCCAGGCATCAGTTAAGGTTATAAGAAAAAATATTTAGTTCTATGCAGAACAGCATTCAAGGTAAAGCTCTGGGCAAAATGTCATAGCCACAGCCAGATAGGCTGGACTGATGAAGAGAAAAGAAAAACATATGACCTGGCACAATTTTTGGTTAAAAAAAGTAGTTTAAGAGGAAAGATGGCTCCCATAAGTGTGGCATATAGATACACAGAAGGCCACCTCAGATACTGGAATCTGGACAAGTATAGCAGGCAGAGTTCTGAGAAGATACTAAGACCCTTGGTTCCTGATATATACATGCCTTCCTCTAATTATTCAAACCAAATCTATGTGCTTCTGTGAAGGAATTTTGCAGTGTAGTTAGATCCTAGATCAGTTGACTTTAATAAAGTTGATGCAGTGAGTCTGATCTATTTATGTGAGCCATTAAAGGGCAGGAGGCTCTTCTTAACCAAAGAGATTTAAAGTATGAGAGGGACTCAATAAGAGCAATTGTTTATTGCTGGCTTCAAAGGTGGAGGGAAACATGTGCCAAAAGATTGAGAGTGGCCTCTTCCAGCTGAGATAAACTTTGACTGACAACCAGCAAGAAAGCCAGCCTCAGTCCTAAAACTACAAGAACTGAATTCTCCAACATGAATGAGCTTGAAATAGGACCCTAGGCTCCAGATATAAACACATCCAGCAGAAACCTCGATCTAGTATGTTCTTGACACATGGATTATATTACGCTTAAAGTTCTTACCTACAGAACTGTGAGCTATTAAGTGGCAGACTTAAGGTAACTTAAACTTAAGGTATTAAGTTTGTGGTAAAACATTGTGTAGCAATGGAAAACTAATATGATAAGTAACTAATTGTATGTCCCAACCCCTTACTAATGAATGTAGTCAGAATTGTGTCAAAAGCCATGGGTGGGACTTAGCATCTAGCTTGAAAATCTTTGCCATATACTTCTAGACCACATTTAGGAGGGCAAGAGTGACGTTAGCAAGCCTTCTAGAGACTGGGTTCATCACCCTGAAACTCAGTCCCCACTACTGGAATATAACTTTCTACTGCAGGAATGCTTGCTGCCTCCTGTGACCTGCAACCAGAAAGCAATCTACTCAGATGGCTTTCAGATCTTACTCTACCATTTAATTGTTGAATTACCTTGGACAATATATTGAACTTAACTAAGCCTCTGTTTCCTCATCTATAAAATGGGTACTGGAGTAACCATTTTATAAGGTTATCATGAGGATCAAATGAGATAACACCCTTAAGCTTTTAGCGCATTTTTGAGAATATAGTAAACAC
The DNA here is from genome assembly GCF_028885655.2 of Pongo abelii. Classification (NCBI taxonomy): domain Eukaryota; kingdom Metazoa; phylum Chordata; class Mammalia; order Primates; family Hominidae; genus Pongo; species Pongo abelii. The sequence continues at coordinate 143,554,902 of NC_071990.2, forward strand.
TCATACATATTAGTATTAATTCACTATCTCAGACAAATTTCTTTCCTTCTCTAATGCTCTTCCCTGGCCTAAAAAACCACATATGCATGTATAACGGGTATAACAGCCAAGAATAAATACCATATGTTCAGGATATAATACACAAAATTTTGTAAATAATGTCTCTTTGTAAATGTTAGAATATAAATGCAAATAAACACTTATCTGACTTCAACAGCAGGTGGATTTACATAAGCAGCACACAGTTAAATAGCTGGGACCATGTCCATTTTACCAATACATTTTGTAATATGCTGTCTACATTCTAATTGTAACACCTGCTCCTGATTCTGAAAGAAAAAAAATGTTTATCCTTTAAGTAGGTTAGGTGAATAAATATTGCCATGTTTTAACCCATCATATATTATATAATTATTTCTTATTCCTAGCAAAATATTTTCATTTTGAGTTCCAATAGTAAAAATTATCTCAAAAATTCTATCAAGCACTCTATGGATTCATGGTTAGTTAGTCTGTCTGAAGATATTAAAATGAAAAATCACTGCCCTGACTTGAAACTCAGGAGATACCAGAGTAAGAGACACTGAATATAAAGCTACTGTAATAAGTACTAACAGGAATACGGAGGTGAAATAAGGAAATGTGAGCTGAAAGGAAAGGGAGATACTGATGTGGAAAGGAGATACTATTGCTGAGATAAAACAAAAGCATCTGGAAACTGATCAGTTGTGGAGAACGAAGAAGAATGAAGAGAGAAAATGTTTCTTTTTCATTTCTTAGTCCATAAACAATGAGTAGGCAAACCCTGTCAAGCCTATGTCCACGATTCCGAAATCAGAGATTTAAAAAAAAAAAAAAACTACATTCCTTTTAAGTTAGACAAACCTGAGTTTGAGTCTCAGTTCTACCATTTATTTTATTATTTTTTATAATTATTAGTATTATTATTATTAGGTATTGTTCTGTCACCCAGGCTGGAGTGCAGTGGCACAATTACAGCTCACTGCAGCCTCTACCTCCTGGGCACCAGTGATCCACCAGCCTCAGCCTCCCAAATAGCCGGGATTATAGGCATCCACCATCATGCCCAGCTAATTTATTTAATTTTTTTGTAGAGACAGAGCATCCCTATGTTGCCCAGGCTGGTCTCAAACTCCTGGACTCAAATAATCCTCCAGCCTCAGCCTCCCAAAGTACTGGGATAACAGGCATGAGCCACCATGCGTGTCCAGTTCTTCCATTTATAACCACCATGACTGTTGGCAAATGTCTTAATTTCCTTGAGATTTGATCTTGTTGATGGTAAAATAGCGATGGTAATATGTCTTTGCTTATCTGTATCACTCAACTCTCTTGAAACTCAAACGAATGTGTGCAAAAGTCTCCTTAAGTTTTCTAAGATGATGATGTCATTGACTATGGTAGTTATCAGAGGTAGCAAAGCAGATTTCCGTCAGGCTCTGAGGAAGATAGGGAGTTCAGACCATGGCATGTTATAGATGAGAAAGCAGCAGGACATGCAAGTGTAAATTTCAAAATAGACATCTGGAGACACCTCTGGAACTTAGGAAAACAGTGAGGGCTAAACAAAAATACACAAACAAAAATGCAAAAACAAAATTGATTTAAGAATCATCTCTGTAGTACTGATGGTTGAAACTGTGGGAGTATATCAGATGGTCAAAGAAGTTTAAAGATTTTACCACAGCATGAAAGAAGAGAATAAAGAAGTCACAACTACAGAATTAAGCCGTGCATACAAAAGATGATTAGGATACATTCTTTGCCTTTAAGAAGCTTATATTTTAAAAGCAGAATCACACCTGAGCACATATAATTTTAATTCAATAGAGTACTAATAGAGTACAGAGGCCTTATTTCTGAAGTTCCTTAGAGGCAAGAGAGGTCATCAGGGAAGTTACATGTCTGATGCTTGGGAAATTGAGGAGATTTGAATGAAATGAAAATGAAAAGAATATTGTGTTTCATACTTTGTTGATGCAAGTGGATTTTCCTCTTATTCGGTTTAAATTAGTAAAATGTTTCTGATATTTGCCAATCAGTTCTCTCACTGACAGGCAGCCACACAAAAAGGTGATCTTTTCTTTGTGTCCAAAAATATAAATCTGGCTCTGGATTTGTATCTTAGCATTCGTTTAAACCAAATACTTTAATGACTGTCTTCCAACAACAAGCTCATAATCTGAGTTCACCATTCCGTGACCATATTCTTTCATCTAACCTGTTAGAAGGGTAGGCCTTGCGGCTACAACTATGAACTGCAAAATCTAGATAGAAAGGAAAATAAATACGAGAGGAAGATTTTTGAACACTTGACCTTCTAACATGGCACTTTATAATATAGAGAGTAGTATTTACTTTTTAAAACAAATCATTCAAATCTTCTTTATAGTATGCATTCTGCAACAATGTCTGTGAATTTCTATTTTGCTGTGCCCTCTACTATATGAAGAAACATCATTGTTGAAACTGTTGCTGATTTCTTAAAGAACACATTAAACATTGGAATTTTATTATGTCTTTAATACATTTATTAATTATTGAGTTCAAATATATTTTCATATATTTATTTAAATTTTCCCTTTGTCATTATCTACTTGCATCCTTTGATGATACCTCAAATTATTAGGTATCATTTTACCTCTGACCCTCTCTCATCTCTCTCCTTGCCTCCCTCTTTCTTTCTCTCTCTTTCTATCCTTTCTCTTCATATTCTTTTCTTATACTTTCCTTTAAACATTGGTTTCATAATAATAAGCAAAAAACATAACTACAGAAGTAGTAGTAGAGTGAAAACATATACCACAAACAGGAAAATTTAGAAACTTTCTTCCCCCAAGCTAACCTTTCAGAAGTCACACACAGATTTGCCAAGCCCCAAGAATGGATTACTCACCCCTATTAAAGATTACTTTTGAAGAATACTCATTCTGGGAAACCATAAAACAATGAATAATGACTCAGAACTATAATTCTATTTGTACAGATGACTCAACTGGCTTATTGAAATTTTCTTACTTCCTGGACTCTTTTATATAAAAAGCTGAGTATTTTAGAATCCCAGACTACTATATGTGAGTGTGCGTGTATATATATATATATATACACACACGTGCACACACAAATGCAAGATACATATATATATATATGCCAGGAATCAAGATTCTAAAGGAACGGTAGAAGGGAGAACATGCAGAAAATGACAGAGGAAGCAGTTATTCAATTTTCCACCAATAATTCCCAGAAAGTGGTATGCAAATCCTCAGGTCCTATCACCAAAAAAACTTAACCCTAACCCTGAAATCTGTGTTCAATATGTCCTCCAGAAGATGTTGATCCTTGCTCAAGTATAAGGGCTGTTGGTTTTGAGGACCATGTGATGACATGCCTACCCTGCCACCAAAATATTATTTACAGGTTACTCCAGTTTTGTCTTGGATCCCTTGACATTGCAGTTAGTTCATGCTCACCACTATGACTATGACACCTTCCGAGGGTGGGAATACAACTAAACAAGATTTTCAAAACAACATTTCTGTTGGAAGCTCAACTAAGTTTTAAGATTCACCTTGGGCTTCCTGAGTCTGATCAGGCATTAGAACTTTAAAAGAAGGGAAGGACTTTTTTTTCTTACCTCCACATCATTATCCACAGTCCCTCCCAGACAGATTCTCAGAGACCATTCACTCATGCATTCATTTGTGTGTTCATTCATGCTTGTGCTTTGTGCCGGGGCACATGCCTGCCGCTGGGATATAAAAGTTAACCAACAGATATGGGCCATGACCTCACAGAAGTTAGATAAATGTCTTTTAAAATGTCTTAAAAAGATGATTGATGTGTATTATAAAGTCCCATGGGTATTTAATTTTAAACTCTGATCACAAAAGTATAGGAAACTATGAAAGAAAGAGGATATAATTTTTAAATTCATAAAAAATTTTCCCAAAGAAATGACAACATAGGAAAATATCAAGGTCTTCCTTGTCCAAATGTTTGTCCATCCCCTCAGGGAATAATAGGACACTCAGCTGGGAAAATTGGGTGTGGTAGTGAAAGGAGGGGCCAGCTGGGCTTCCTGGGTCGAGTAAGGGCTCAGAAATCTGTGAAACTCATTCATTTCCTGCATCAGAGCTTACTTCGGTCCTGGATGAATAATATTGAAGATATATGCTTAAAATATTCCTAACACCAGGATTTGTGCATGTGTTTTCTTCCCCAAGAAAGCTATAAAGAGCGAAAATTTTGCTGTAAGCTTCCCTGTGTCCTCTCTCCCTCTCTCCCTTCCTCCTCCCCTAAAACTAAAAGGAATGTTAAAAGCCCGTTTTGCTGTGACCAGTGAACCTTATCTATGCTCCTAATTCCAATTCCTTGTAAACATCCTTTGTAAAGTCCTGTAAGATCCTGTCTCCTTTGCCATGCCGCTGTAAGGTCACAAAGTAGATAAAACCTAAGTTGCAATTCCTGTTTTCCTCAAGATCTACTTTGTTTCTCACTCTGGTAACATCTTCCCTCTGCAGGTGTTTCCCGCCTTAAAGAGTTTAAAAGGCAACTGCATAATCTAACCCTGGCTACCTGCTGGGGACCCCTTCCATGCTGTGGAAGCTTTGTACTGTCACTCTGTTCAATAAAGCCTACAGCTTTTTTTCTCTTGGTCTGTGTCCCCATCACTCGCCGCAGGCAGCCACCACACCAATTCTTTGGCGTGGCTAAGGCAAGAACCTTTGGCGTTACAGTAGGAAGAAAAGAAATTATTTTCTTCCTCTTCCTTTGAGATAAAATAAATATGTGGGGAAAAGTGCACTACCACAGTATTTATTTTTATCTATCCTGATTACTTTCAGGATTATGATTATAAAAAAAGTGCTAGCCCATCAATTTAAAATGAAATACTGAATATGTATTAAATCAACCAACTTACATAAAGGTGAAGATACAGACTGGGTTTTCAATTGAGTGGTTGTACAGCACTTCTTACCTGCAGATATGATATGTTTCATGCGCGTCCGTGTGAAGAGAACACCAAACAGGCTTTGTGTGAGCAACATGGCTGTTTATTTCACCTGGGTGCAGGCGGGCTGAGTCCGAAAAGAGAGTCAGCTAAGGGAGATAAGGGTGGGGCCGTTTTATAGGATTTGGGTAGGTAGAGGAAAATTACAAAGGGGGTTTGTTCTCCGGCGGGCAGGAGTGGGGGTGGCAAGGTGCTCAGTGGGGGAGCTTTTTGAGCCAGGATGAACCAGGAAAAGGACTTTCACAAGGTAATGTCATCACTTAAGGCAAGGACCGGCTATTTACACTTCTTTTGTGGTGGAATGTCATCAGTTAAGGTGGGGCAGGGCATATTCACTTCTTTTGTGATTCTTCAGTTACTTCAGGCCATCTGGGAGTATACATGCAAGTTACAGAGGGTGCGATGGCTTGGCTTGGGCTCAGAGGCCTGACATTCCTGCCTTCTTATATTAATAAGAAAAATAAAATAGTGTTGAAGTGTTGGGACGGCGAAAATTTTTGGGGGGTGGTATGGAGAGAGAATGGGCGATGTTTCTCAGGGCTGCTTCAAGCGGGATTAGGGGCGGCATGGGAACCTAGAGTGGGAGAGATTAAGCTGAAGGGAGGTCTTGTGGCAAGGGGTGATATTGTGGGGATGTTAGAAGAAACATTTGTTGTATAGAACGATTGGTGATGGCCTGGATACGGTTTTGGATGAATTGAGAAACTAAATGGAATAACAGAAGGAGAAAAACAGGTATAAAAGGTCTAAGAATTGGGACAACTCAGGATATCTGATTAGAGAGTGCCTAAGGAGATTCAGCATAGTCCTGCCAGCAAAGATTATTTATTTACTTCAAGAGTTAAGAGTGGCAGTTTGGGGACAGCACCAGGAGATATCAGCTGTGCTGGCTTGTAAAAACAGTGTAAACTGGCAGTGTAAACAAGAGCAGGGCACGTATGAGTAGTTGAGAACGGTGAATAGGAGTGTGACTAGAGAGAAGATACTAGGGATGACAAGTTTTTTGGGGGCACAGTCTAAGTTGGTCTGGTGTCTGGAATGAGACTGGGGCCTAATAAAAAGGAGCATCTATACAGGAGCTTAAATGGGCTGTACCCTGTAGCATTCCGAGGACAGGCCTGAATTCTGAGAAGGGAAAGTGGTAAAAGTATTGTCCAGTCCTTTTTAAGTTGGTGGCTGAGCTTGGTGAGGTGTGTTTGTAATAGACCATTAGTCTGTCACTGAATACTAAGAGCCTGAAAAACTGCTTGGCTGATTTGACTAATAAAGGCTGGTCTGTTATCAGACTGTATTGAGGTATGAAGGCTAAACTGAGGAATTACGTCTGACAGAAGGGAAGAAATGACTGCGGTGGCCTTCTCAGACCCTGTAGGAAAGGCCTCTACCTATCTAGTGAAAGTGTCTACTTAGACTAAGAGGTATTTTAGTTTTTGTGACTCAGGGCATGTTGAGTAAAGCTAATTTGCCAGTCCTGGGTGTGGGCAAATCTTCAAGCTTGATGTGTAGGGAAGGGAGGGGGCCTGAATAATCCCTGAGGAGTAGTAGAATAGCAGATAGAATAGCAGATGGAACACTGAGAAGTTATTTCCTTGAGGATAGATTTCCACGATGGAAAGGAAATGAGAGGTTCTAGGAGGCGGGCTAGTGGCTTGTGCTATAGCATAGCCTGCCTTTGCTGGTGTGTGGCGATTAGGCCTGGTGGAGCTGCCATCAATAAATCAAGCGTGATCAGGGTGAGGAAAAGGAAAGAAGGAAATATGGGGAAATGGGGTGAATGTCAGGTGGCTCAGAAAGATGCAGTCATGAGGGTCAGGTGTGGTATCAGGAATAATGTGGGAGGCTGGATTGAAGTCCGGGCCAGGAATAATGGTAATTGTGGGACTTAACAAAGAGTGAGTACAGCTGAAGGAGCCGGGGTGCAGAAAGTATATGGCGTCAGATATGAGGAAGAAAATAGATTTTGGAAGTTATGAGAAATGTGGAGAGTGAGTTGAGCATAGTTTGTGATTTTGAGGGCCTCTAAAATATTAAAGCAGTGGCAGCCGCTGCACACAGACATGAGGGCTAGGCTAAAATAGTAAGGTCAAGTTGTTTGGACAGAAAGGTTACAGGGTGTGGTCCTGGCACTTGTGTAAGAATTCTGACTGCACTAACCATGCCTAGGAAGGAAAGGAGTTGTTGTTTTGTAAGGGATTGAGGTTTGGGAGATTAGTCGGACATGATCAGCAGGGAGAGCACATGTGTTTTTACGAGAATTATGCCGAGATAGGTAACAGATGAGGATGAAATTTGTGCTTGACTGAAGTGATGGGGGCTGTCTGTGAAGCCTTGCGGCAGTACAGCCTAGGTAATTTGCTGAGCCTAATGGGCGTCAGGGTCAGTCTAAGTGAAGGCAAAGAGAGGCTGGGATTAAGGGTGCAAAGGAATAGTAAATAAATCATGTTTGAGATCTAGAACAGAATAATGGGTTGTAGAGGCAGATATTGAGGATAGGAGAATATATGGGTTTGGCACCACGGGGTGGATAGGCAAAACAATTTGGTTGATAAGGCGCAGATCCTGAACTAACTTGTAAGGTTTGTCTGGTTTTAGGACAGGTAAAATGGGGGAATTGTAAGGAGAGTTTATAGGCTTTAAAAGGCCATGCTGTAGCAGGCGAGTGACAACAGGCTTTAATCTTCCTAAAGCGTGCTGCGGGATGGGATATTGGCGTTGAGTGAGGTAAGGGTGATTAGGTTTTAATGAGATGGTAAGGGGTGCATGATCGGTTGCCAAGGAGGGAGTAGAGGTATCCTATACTTGTGGGTTAAGGTGGGGGATACAAGAGGAGGACGCAAAGGAGGCTTTGGATTGGGAAGAAGGGCGGCAATGAGATGCAGCTGTAGTCCAGGAATAGTCAGGAAAGCAGATAATTTAAAGTGTCTCAGCCTAATAAGGGAACTGGCCAGGTGGGGATAACTAAAAAGGAGTGCTTAAAAGAGTATTGTCTAAGTTGGCACCAGAGTTGGGGAGTTTTAAGAGGTTTAGAAGCCTGGCCATCAATACCTACAACAGTTATGGAGGCAAGGGAAACAGGCCCTTGAAAAGAAGGTAATGTGGAGTGGGTAGCCTCCGTATTGATTAAGAAGGGGACGGGCTTACCTTCCACTGTGAGAGTTACCTGAAGCTTGGCGTCCGTGATGGTCTAGGGGGCTTCCGAGGCGATCGGGCAGTGTCAGTCTTCAGCCGCTAAGCCGAGAAGATCTGGGAAGGAGTCAGTCAGAGAGCCTTGGGCCAGAGTTCCAGGGGCTCTGGGAGTGGCTGCCAGGTGAGTTGAACAGTCCGATTTTCAGTGGGGTCCCACACAGATGGGACGCGGCTTAGGAGGAATCCCAGGCGCGGGCATTCCTTGTCCCAGTGGCCAGATTTCCGGCACTTGTAGCAAGCTCCTGGGGGAGGAGGTTCTGGAGGAACGCCTGGCTGCTGCGGTTCAGGCGTTTGGAAGTTCTTGTGTGCTGGAGATGTGGCTGGGGTTTGTCTCACAGTGGAGGCAAGGAATTGCAACTTTTTTTTTTTATTATTGTACACCTTGAAGGTGAGGTTAATTAAGTCCTGTTGTGGGGTTTGAAGGCCAGATTCTAATTTTTGGAGTTTTATTTAATGTCGGGAACAGATTGGGTAATAAAATGTGTATTGAGAATCAGATGGTCTTTTGACCTTTTAGGGTCTAGGGTTGTAAAGCGTCTCAGGGTTGCTGCCAAACGAGCCATGAACTGGGCTAGGTTTTTATATTTGATGAAAAAGAGCCTAAACGCTATCTGATTTGGGATAAAGAAAAAGGAGCATTAACCTTGACTATGCTTTTGGCTCCAGCCACTTTTTAAGAGTAAATTGCTGGGCAGGTGGGGGAGGGCTAGTCACAGAACAAAACTGTAAGCCAGACCAGGTGTGAGGAGGGGAGGCGATAAAAAGATTACAGGGTGGAGGAGCAGAAGCTGAGGTAGAATTGGGACCTAGCTCAGCCTGGCGAGGAGGGGAGAGGTCAGATGGGTCTATAGAAAAGGAAGATTAGCAAGACTCAGCGACGCTTGGGGTTGGGACTGAAGGGACTGGAGGGAGGGAAAGAGGGAAGATTTGGGACAAGTTGCACTGGGCACAGAGACTAGGAAGGGACTGATGTGTAAAAGAATGCCTGGACGTCAGGCACCTCAGACCATTTGCCTGTTTTACTACAAGAATTATTTAGATCTTGCAGGATGGAAAAATTGAAAGTGCCATTTTCTGGCTATTTGGAACTACTGTCGAGTTTGTATTGGGGTCAAGCGGCATTGCAGGAGAAAATAAGATGCTTAGATTTTAGGTCAGGTGAGAGTTGAAGAGGTTTGAAGTTCTTAAGAATACAGGCTAAGGGAGAAGAAGGAGGAATGGAAGGTGGAAGCTTGCCCATAGTGAAGGAGGCAAGCCTAGAGAAAAGAGTAGAGACACGGAGAAGGGGTGGGGGTTTCTTGCCCTCCAGAAAAGCAGAGAAAGGGTTGGGGCACGGAAATAAGGGATTGGGGCACAGAGATAAGAGGTCGGGGTGCGGAAATAAGGGATTGGGGCGCAGAGATATAAGAGGTTGGGGCATGGAAATAAGGGATTGGGCACAGAGATAAGAGGTCAGGGCGTGGAAATAAGGGATTGGGGCACAGAGATAAGAGGTCGGGGTGCGGAAATAAGGGATTGGAGCACAGAGATAAGAGGTTGGGGCACAGAAATAAGGGATTGGGGTGCAGAGATAAGAGGTTGGGGTGTGGAAATAATGGATTGGGGCACAGAGATATGAGGTTGGGGTACTTGCCCTGTCCCCGGAAAAGCAGAGAAGGGGTAGAGACAAGGAGAGAAGGGGTTGAGGTACTTGCCTTGTCCCCAGAAAAGCAGAGAAGGGGTAGAGACAAGGAGAGAAGGGGTTGGGGTACTTGCCCTGTCCTCGGAAAAGCGAGACTTGCCGCTAAGGGTGAAGGACCAAGGCGGGCGTCCCTGCGTGGTCTGACACCCTTGAAACATGGGTGTATAATCGGAGAGGTGTCCCTGCAATGACTAAACACCAAGGGAAGGCTGCCTTCCCAGTCCATGACCAGTGCTGGAGTTTTGGGTCCACAGATAAAACATGTCTCCTTTGTCTCTACCAGAAAATGAAAGGAATTGAAGTTAAGAAAAGGGAGAGATTGAAGTGTGGCGCCAAGATTGAAAGGAGAAAGAGGTTGAGGGATAGTGAGGGAGGTTGGAGAAGAGAGTAAAAAGAGGCCGCTTACCAGATTTGAAATTGGTGAGATGTTTCTTGGGCTGATCGGTCTGAGGACCTGAGGTCATAGGTGGATCTTTCTCACGGAGCAAAGAGCAGGAGGACGGGGAATTGATCTCCCAAGGGAGGTCCCCCGATCCGAGTCACGGCACCAAATTTCATGTGCATCTGTGTGAAGAGACCACCAAACAGGCTTTGTGTGAGCAACATGGCTGTTTATTTCACTTGGGTGCAGGCAGGCTGAGTCCGAAAAGAGAGTCAGCTAAGGGAGATAAGGATGGGACCGTTTTATAGGATTTGGGTAGGTAAAGGAAAATTACAGTCAAAGGGGGTTTGTTCTCTGGCGGGCAGAAGTGGGGGTGGCAAGGTGCTCAGTGGGAGAGCTTTTTGAGCCAGGATGAGCCAGGAAAAGGACTTTCACAAGGTAATGTCATCACTTAAGGCAAGGACCGGCCATTTACACTTCTTTTGTGGTGGAATGTCATCAGTTAAGGTGGGGCAGGGCATATGCACTTCTTTTGTGATTCTTTAGTTACTTCAGGCCATCTGGGCGTATACGTGCAAGTCACAGGGGATGCAATGGCTTGGCTTGGGCTCAGAGGCCTGACAATATGCAACCTTATTTTCATCAAATAAGAAGTGGGGCAGGGTGCAGTGGCTCATGCCTGTAATCTCAGCACTTTGGGAAGCCAAGGTGGGTGGATTGCTTGAGCCCAGGGGTTCAAGACCAGCTTGGGCAATATGGCAAAACCCTCTCACCCTGTCTCTGCTTGGCTAAAAAATTAGCTAGGGATGGTGGCTTGTGCCTGTAGTTCCAGCTAATCAAAAGGCTGAACTGGGAGGATCACTTGTGCCTGAAAGGTCGACTCTGCAGTGAGCCGTGATCAGATCACTACACTCCAGCTTGGGCAACAGAGGGAGACACTGTCTTCAAAACAAAAACAAACAAACAAGCAAACAAAAAGTGGGTCTTCTCATTAAAGATAAGCTCAAATGATCAAGCATCCCAATGAATGCTTCGGTGATCAGTGATCAAGATTAAGAATCCCAGGTGTCAAGAAAAAACTTGATCACTAATTCCAAAGGACTGGTGAAGAAAGAAAGAACTCTAGGTCAAGAGCCAGAGAGAGTGGTCAGGAAGCAAACGTGACCGACAATGATGAAATCCAATAAAGCAAGCTGTAGGAAGAGGAGCCTGAAACTATGACATAACAAGTGAATAGAACACAACCAAATTTTGATACCCAGTTCCTGCAGTTAGCTGAAGGGGAAGAACATGTCCAGAGTGATTATAAATATCAAAATATTCATAGGGAAAGATTAGCATGATGATAAGAAGATGCCTTTTACTAGTCGATAATAGCTCTATGGTTTGTACAAAGGAGAGATTCTTCTGTGACCAGAGGGAAAAGAGTAATCTCACTTCCTGGAAAAATTTGGATGAAAGCCAGGGCTAATCTTATGAGCAAGCAAAATAGATTGCAATCTCTGCAGTGAGATACATTTGTCTACTTCTTCAATAGTTATAGTTTTATTCCATATCTTCTTATTTTTTCACTTAATAATTAAATAGCTAGTGCATTTCACATGTTTCTAAAAATTAAAAATGTAAAGAAAAGTTATGAATGGGAAGGAATTCCTGTCACTACTCTGCTCTGTTTGTTCAGCACACCTCCCCCAACCATCCTCACCAGGTAACCACTTTATTGTGTATCTTTCCAAATCTCCTTCAAGCATATAAAATAAAAAAGCATACATTATTTTCTATATTTGTCTACCATTTATACACCAGGTCAGCATGCCATGCACACTGTTCTATGACTTATACTTTTCATTTAACAAAGTATTTGAATAATCTTTCCATAATATTACAGAAATTTGTTATATTTTACAGTTGGACATCATTGCATTGTGTTGAAAACTTATATTTCATAACTAGTACCCTTTTAGAGGACATTTAGGTTGTTCCTAAGCTTTTCCAACTACAAATAATTATCCAATTAGTAGCCTTGTTTAAGAATCACATTTGGATGTGCAAGTATATTAGAGCAATAAAGTCCCAGAAGTCAATGAGTTAGTCAAATTCTATTTATCTTTGTAATTTTGGCAAGAATTAGTAAATTGCCATCCACAGAGATCGAACCAAGTTACACCCTCACCAGAAATGGATGAGAGAACCCTTGTTCCCAGAGCCCAGCTCAAAATATCTCAGATTTTTCCATTTTTTGCTCACGTGATAGATTAAAAATAGGCATTCAACAAACTTTTTTTATGAATAAGGTTGAGAATTTTCCCATATGTTAAATATCCACTTTGCATTATTTTCTGTGAACTGTCTGTTCATATTATTTGTCCTTTTCTCTGCTGAGTTATTAGAAAGTTTGATATTCAAAAATTTTAACAATCAATTTGGCACGATTCCCAGCCAGTGGCAAAAGATGCCAGCCCAATTAGAAGGAGTGCCAGATGTAAACACCTGGCATGTCCAGAGCAACACATTCCAGTGGAAAATTAGGCCTGATGGTTGGTCTTTCTCTAGGTGTTTTCAGCATAGAAGAGCTGAAAATACTTTTTCCAAATTAATCATTTATATTTTGACTTTGCTTATGTTATTTTTTGAAAGGCAATTCACGTGTTTTTAATTTTAGATAATTAAATTTTCAAACCTATTTTATGCCATCTGCATTTTCAATTAAAGTTTTCCACTCCAAATATTTTTAGCAAATTCTTTTGAGTACATATGATTTCATATTTTTACATGTAGTCTCTTAAGACATTTGGATGTCATCCTAGTAGACATTGTGAGATATAAATCCATCATGATTTTTACCAGATAGTTATTAGTTGTCCAGCTGTCTCTATTGATTAACCCTTCTTCTTCCCTAATGAAAACAATCTTACCCATATGCTAAATTTCCTTAAGTATTATAACTTATTTCTGTACTTTCTATTCTATTTCATGGATCTCTATCACATTAATTTAATTAGTCTTTATAATGTTTTAAATCTTATATGTCTTATTCTATCCTCATTGCTCTTCTTTTACAAAGTTTTTCTATTTATTCTTGTTTATTTTCTTACATTAGATTTAGAGTCAGTTGGTATGGTTTCTTTCTTCAAAAAAGATGTAGGTGTCGTTTTCATATACGTCTCATGAAAACAAAAAAAATTAGAGGGGAACTTAGTAATATCTAGCAAAATTGCATTTGCATTTTACCTTTTGAACATGTCATTCTAATTCTAGAGACCTAGTCCAGATATTTATTAGCAAAAACATAAAAAGACATATCCATAAAACAATTCATTGTAGCACTATTTATAATAGCAAAAAGCTGGAAAGCCTAAACTACTGTCGATAGGAGGCCAGTTGAATAAAATATGTCTACTACACAATGGAGTAAAGAGTAGCTGTTTGTATTGAGGATTATCTCTCTATACTATTACGGAGTGATCTGAGTTAAGTGGTATCTAATGAGTTTTTAAATTTTCCTCTGTTTCTCTGAGCTTTTACCTATTGTCACTTGTTTTTAGCGCATTTTGTTTTTTATTCATGGATTAAATAGTGATTAATCCCATTTTTTCTCAAAACAAACAGCTTTCATATTTTACATTTTTTCTGTATTTGAATGCATTTTGGGGTTATTTTATAATCTCTAGATTCAGATGCTTCATAACTTTATTTAAATTTTCTTTATTGTTATGTAACTGTTTAAGTCTGTGCATTTCTTTTTAGCACTCCTTCAGTGAATTCCACAGTTTTCAATGTAATGTTTTTATTGTTTTCTAGAAATTCTACATTTCCAGGTTGCATTGTATATTAATTCTAGAGGAGTTTAAAAGTTATTGCTTTGTTTGTTTGTTTATTTTAATCTCCAGACAGAAGTACCTTTTTATTTTCTGGTTTTGTTATATTTTCTATTTTTACCACATTTCAATCAGAGAAATTTTCTATACTATTTACATTTTCTGGAATTTCTTGAGGTTGCTTCATGAGCTTTTAAATGGTTAATTTTCATAAATGCAACAAGGACACTTAAAAAAATCCATTATTCTTATTTTTCAGGGATCAAAATTTGGTACGTACCAATCAAACGAACTTTTAAAATTATGGTATTTATTTCATCATAGCCTTAAATTTTGTCTAGTTTGGTCTGTCACAGACTAAGAAAGGTAAATTCATTCACTTGCAGTAAGTGGATATTTTCTCCTTTCGTCTTCTGTACTTTCTCAGCTACTTCTGTGTATCTCCATTTTAAACTCCTCATGTTAGCATTACAAAGGGGCCTTCTCTTCTTCTTTGAATAATTGATGGACTAAATTGCATTTTGTTTAATATCTTAAAGTCAAGATCTCCACATTATTTTTATTTGCATTTGGCCTGGAAATAAATTTGCCCATTTCTCTCCCAGATTTTCTAGATTGTCTTGCTCACTGATCTGATTTTCAACCTAGAGTTAGTTTCGTTTATGGTCTAATATGAAAATCCATTTCTTTTAATGGATGGATAAGTCCATTAATATTTGCTGTTTGTAAGAGTAAAATACCTAGGAATACAGGTAACTAGGCAGGCAAAAGACCTCTACAATGAGAACTACAAAACACTGCTTAAAGAAATCAGAGATGACACAAACAAATAGAAAAACATTCCATGCTCATGGATAGAAAGAATCAATATTGTTAAAGTGGCCATACTGTTCAAAGCAATTTATAGATTCAATGCTATTCCTATCAAACTACCAATGACATTTTTCACAGAACTAGAAAAAAAATTTTTTTTAATTCATATGGAACAAAAAGAGCCCAAATAGCCAAGGCAATCCTAAGCAAAAAGAACAAAGCTGGAGGCATCATGCTACCCAACTTTAAACTGTACTACAGTGCTACATTAACTAAAATAGCATGCTACTGGTACAAAAACAGGCTCATAGACCAATGGAACAGAATACAGAGCCCAGAAATAAGGCTGCAAACCTACAGCCATCTGATCTTCAACAAAGCGGACAAAAACAAGCAACGGGAAAAGGACTCCTGATTTAATAAATGGTGCTACGTAACTTCTTAGCCATATGCAGAAGATTGAAAATGGACCCCTTCCTTATGTTACAGGAAAGGGGTCCCAATCCAGAGCCCACGGGAGGGTTCTCGGATCTGGCACAAGAAGGAATTCAGGGTGAGTCCACAGTGCAAAGGAAAAGCAAGTTTATTAAGAAAGTAAAGTGGTGAAAGAACAGCTACTCCATAGAAAGAGTAGGGTGTTCCTGAAAGTAAGAGGAGAAATGCGTCCACCCAAAGTACACTACTCGTATATGTAGGATAAAAAAAAGATCGTGGGGAGATGTGCTGTGATACAAGCCTTTGTGATAAAGGATTAATTTTCTTAATACTATATTTTGCAAGAATTAATATTATTATCTTTAAAGTAAAATTAGAAATGCCTTTGTTCTTAAGATATTGGGGTACTAGGACACTCCTAAGTCTGGATCTGTTTAGTAAACATTATCCATCTGCTCCCTTAACCATAAACACCTAGAGGCTAGGAATACCTAACTTTCTGGGAATGTAGCCTAGCAAGTTCCAGCCTCATTTTCCTGGCCCTCACTCAAGATGGAGTCATTCTGGTTTGAATGCCTCTGACACTTACACCATATCCAAAAATCAACTGAAGATGAATGAAAGACTTAAATGTAAAACCCAAAGCTATAAAGTCCCTGGAAGCCAATCTAGACAGTACCACTCTAGACATAGGACCTGGCAAAGATTTCAAGTTGAAAACACCAAAAGCAATTGTAACAGAAGCAAAAATTGACAAATGGGATCTAATTAAACTAAAGAGCTTCTGCACGGTAAAAGAAACTATCACATAGTAAACACAGACAACCTACAGAATGGGAGACAATTTCTGCAAACTATGCATCTGACAATAGTCTAATATCCAGCATCTATAAGGAACTTAAATGTATAAGAAAAATAAACAACTAAGAAAAAAACAAACAACCCCAATATGGTTTGGCTGTGTCCCCACCCAAATCTCATATTGAATTCCCATGTGTTGTGGGGGAGACCTATTGGGAGGTAATTGAATCATGGGGGCAGGTCTTTCCCGTGCTGTTCTCATGATAGTGAATGAGTCTCATGAGACTCATGTTTTAAAAAGAAGAGTCTCCCTGCACAAGCTCTCTTCTCTTGTCTGCTGCCGTGTGAGATGTGCCTTTCACCTTCTGCCATGATTGTGAGACCTCTCCAGTCACATGAAACCCTAAGTCCAATAAACCTTTCTTTCGTAAATTGCCCAGTCTCAGGTATGTCTTTATAGCAGCATGAAAATTAACTAATACAAACCCCATTAAAAAATGGTAAAAGGACATGAACTTTTCAAAAGAAGACACATATGTGGCCAAGAAGCATACAAAAAAGAGATCAACATCACTGATCATTAGAGAAATACAGATCAAAACCACAATGAGATACCATCTCATACCAGTCAGAATGGCTATTACTAAAAAGTCAAAAAATAACAGAGGCTGGCAAGATAGTGGAGATAAAGGAATACTTATATTCTGCTAGTGGGAGTGTAAATTAGTTCAACCATTGTGGAAAGCAATGTGGTAATTCCTCAAAGAATTAAAAAGGGAACTACTATTTGACCCAGCAATCTCATTACTAGGTATATACCCAAACGAATATAAATTGTTCTACCATAAAGATACATGCATGTGTATGTTCATTACAGCACTATTCACAATAGAAAAGACATGGAATCAACCTAAATGACTGGATAATGGTAGACTGAATAAAGAAAATGTGGTACATATACACAATGGAATACTATGCAGCCATAAAAATGAATGAGATAATGTGCCTTGCAGGGACATGAATGGAGCTGGAAACCATTATCCTTAGCAAACTAATGCATGAACAGAAAGCCAGCTACTTCATGTTCTCACTTATAAGTGGGCAGTAAAGGATGAGAACACATGGACACATAGAGGGAAACAACAGACACTGGGGCCTGAGGGTGAAGGGTGAGAGGAGGAAAAGGGTCAGGAAAAATATCTAATGGGTTCTAGGCTTAACACCTGGGTGACAAAATAATCTGTACAACAACCCCATGACATGAGTTTACCTATGTAAGAAACCTGTACATGTACCCCTGAACTTAAATAAATAATGTGTGTGTGTGTGCGCATGTGTGTGTGTAATAGTTGAAATAAGTTATTTGGGCTTTTTAAATAATTTCAACTATTATTTTAAATTTGGGGGTGCATATGCAGGTTTGTTACATGAGTGTATTGCATGATGCTGAGTTTTAGGGTACAAATGACCCCATCACCCAAGTAGTGAGCATAATACTTAGATAGGTCATTTTTCAGCCCTTGCCACTCTCCCTCTCTCCCCCTGCTAATTGTCCCCAGTGCCTATTGTTTCCATCTTTAGCTCCATGTTTGCCCAATGCTTAGCTTCTACTTGTAAGTAAGAACATGTGGTATTTGGTTTTCTGTTCTTGCATTACTTTGCATAGAATAATGGACTCCAGCTGCATTCATGTTGCAACAAAAGACATGGTTTCACTCTTTTTTATGGCTGTGTAGTACTCCATGGTGTATATATACATTTTCTTTATCCAGTGCATCATTGATGGGCACCTAGGTTGATTCCATGTCTTTGCTATTGTTAACAGTGTTGTGATGAACATAGAAGTGCAGGGGTGTTTTTGGTAGAACGATCAATTTTCCTTTGGATATATATCCAGTAATGGGATTCCTAGGTCAAATGCTAGTCCTGTTTTAAGTTCTTTGAGAAATCTCCAAACTGCTTTACATAGTGGCTGAACAAATTTACATTCCCTCCAACAGTGTATAAGCGTTCCCTTTCTCCACAGCCTCACCACCATGTTACTTTTTGACATTTTAATAATGTCGATTCTGACTGATGTGACATTAATATTTGTTGACATGCAGATGCCAATAAACATTGCCCTGCCAGAAATATCTATCTGTTGCACCACTTGGATGTGTGGTTTTAGAGGGATTTCCTCTCAAGTTTGAGATATTAGCTCTTCACCATGTCTTTATCTTTTCTGAGTATCTCTGCCGTACTCTGTACATAGTTCTCCCTGTGAGATCACATACACTGTCAGTAATTTGTTCCATAAAAATGTTTTTTAAATCTATGTAAGGTGTACATCAATCAGGTAATGAAACACATTCTTGTTTGATTTATGAAATCACACTCAATGCTACATGGGACATTTACCCCTCTAATACTGGCCTCAAGGATACAGTCTTATATTTCCACTTTCCTTGGAAATATATTGAATATTCTGCCTTCGAATACAGCCAAAATAGAATTCAAAAATTTCTGCCAAATCACTGTTCTCCAATATGAACTCCATGTTATCCTCAAGAAAATATGCAGTAAATTGACAGACCACTGTCCTATTTCTCATTTCATTCTCCTTGCCTAGAAGGCTACATTTGTGTATGGAGAGCTCACTCATCCTTTAAGATCCACCTTCAATTTGAAACTGTTACTTGCCCTCCCAGTTGAGCACATTCTCACCTTCTTTAGAACAAAATTTGTTAGGGATATACCACTAAGTTTTGCGTTTATAAAATTCATCACCATCTTGTGAATTACTTTCCTACGTGAACATTATTTTTGCAATTAAATTGAAATTATCTCAGAAAAATGGAACTTCCTTATAATTCTATAGACACATACTTGACAGTACTATTCAACTGCAGAGATTAGACCTCATTAAGAGTTTGTTTATAATTATAGCACCTTAGTGTAATTCACCTATTCAGCTTGCTGGTTTTAGAGTAATTCTGAAAGAAATCTTAATAGAGATATTTAGTGATGAGCAAAAAGCTCATACGTACCTAGAAGCAAAGAAGAGGCAGAAAGAAAAGTGTGTTAGTCAGGGTTCTCTAGAAGGACAGAACTAATAGGATAGATGTACATATGAAAGGGAGTTTATTAAGGAGAATTGACTCACACACTCACAAGGTGAAGTCCCCCGATGGGCCGCGTGCAAGCTGAGGAGCAAGGAAGCCAGTAGTGGCTCAGTCCGAGTCCCAAAACCTCAAAAATAGGGAGGCTGACAGTATAGCCTTCAGTCTGTGGCGGAAGACCTGAGAGCCCCGACAAACCACTGGTGTAAGTCCAAGAGTCCAGAAGCCAAAGAACTTGGAGTCTGATGTTCAAAGGCAGGAAGCATCCAGCATGGGAGAAAGATAAAGGCCGGAAAACTCAGCAAGTCAGCTTCTTCCGCCTTCTTCTATCTTAAAGCCAAGGTGACAGCTGATTGGATGGTGCTCACCCACATTGTGGGTGGGTCTTCCTCCCCCAGTCCACTGACTCAAATGTGAATCTCCTCTGGCAACACCCAGAAACACCCAGATACACCCAGAAACAATACTTTGCATCCTTCAATCCAAAGAACTAACCATCACAAAGAGCAAGAAACAAAGAATGGTGGAAAAGAGAAGACAACATACTTTGTTTCACTCATATTTTTATTGGAGCAATCCCTTTTCCTAGGTCAAAATTTTTAGTTATAGAACATTTAATAAATCTTTGCACTAACAGATTTTTCCAAAATCTTATAAAAATCTTCAAATATGCAGCAAAGTTGAAAGAATTTAAAATAAACACCAGTACATTCACTTCCTAAATTTACCACTAGTATTTTATTTATTTTTAACCCTGTATTTACTCATCTCCCCATCATCAAGCTCTATTCATTTTAAATCACAGAATCTATATTCTTCTGCTTAAGTACTTCAGAGTGCATATTATAAACAAGAGTGCAATTTTTTTACAGTTTCTTCTCTTTTGATTTAAAATTTACTGCATACCGTTATCTGACCATACCATTATGTGACAGCTACACTGGAACAGCTCTGTGCTTAACAACTGGAGATGCCTAGAAAAGTCTGGGACCAAGATAAAACAAGTGAGTTAACTAAAGATTAATAATGTGCTGTTTAATTTTCCCATTTTATACTTTACACCCAAGACCAACTTGTTTATTGATCACTTACACCTGGTGTAACTGGTTAAATGTTTACTAGCTTGACAATGTGACTAATCAGCATAAAAGATCCAGCTGGAAAGTTTTCCTGGTCTCATGAAACTCATATTCTTCTTTCCATATTGGTGGCTTATAATCCACAGACTAAGAGTGTTATATGAGACAAATCCCTGTGGAGCTGTGCCCAGGAGTCTCTCTGGCCCCCAGGCTTGCATATACTTTCTTTCTCCAGTTGTGCCATTTTTTTCACCTTGATTCAAGCCTTACATGAGTATTCTCCATGAGGGTTTTTTTTTAAATCTGATCTTATAGTTTTTGCATTTATATAGTATGAAATAAATAAAGTGTAGAAGAGATTTGAGTTTCAATAAATGGATATAGCTGGAAAACTCAAACTCATTTCGAGACATAGGATATTATTTTTACCCCAGAACGTTCCCTTATGCCCCTTCCCAATCAATCTCTTGAATACTCCCAGAGACAAAGCCTGTTCTCTTGGTTTGATTTTTCTCACTATACATTAGGTTTGCCTATTGCAGGACTTCATATACACGAAACCATACAGTATGTGCTTTTATGGTTAGCTTCTTATGCTAAGCATAATGTTTTTGAGATTCATTCTTGTTGCTATATCACTACATTGCTGCTTTTTATTGTTGAAAAATATTTTCATGTATTAATATACCACATATTCATTCTCTTATTCATGTACGCCAAGGTTTTTTATTTACAGTTTAAAGCAATTCAGAAAAGAGCAGAATGATCATAATTATCAAAGCCTTTTGGTTTTCATTTCTTTGGGGTAAACAACAACGATAAAAAATGCTGGGTCTCGGCTGGGCGCGGTGGCTCAAGCCTGTAATCCTAGCACTTCGGGAGGCCGAGGCGGGCGGATCACGAGGTCAGGAGTTGCAGATCATCCTGGCTAACACGGTGAAACCCTGTCTCTACTAAAAATACAAAAAATTAGCCGGGCGTGGTGGTGGGCGCCTGTAGTCCCAGCTACTAAGGAGGCTGAGGCAGGAGAATGGCGTGAACCCGGGAGGCGGAGCCTGCAGTGAGCCCAGATCGCACCACTGCACGCCAGCCTGGGAGACAGAGCCAGACTCCATCTCAAAAAAAAAAACGCTGTGTCTCATGGTAAGTATATGTTGAGTTTTATAAGAAAGTGCCAATACTTTCTCCAAGTGGCTGCTGCATTTTACATTCCCATCAGTAATGTATGGATTTCAGTTACTCAATATCCTTATCCATATTTAATGTTATCAGCCTATTTACTTTAGCCATTCACATGGATGTATAATGGTATCCTAGCATAGTTTTAATTTGTATTTTCTGATGACTAATGATACTGAGAAGTGTGACATATGCTAAAAGGACATTTGTACATGTTCTTTTGTCATATATATTTAAAATATTTTGCCAATTTTTAATTGAATTGTTTGCCTTTTCATTATTGAGTTACAGCATTTTGTTATGTATTCTAGGTAACAGTCCTTTTGCAGTAATATGTTTTACAAACCTTGTCACCCATGCTGTGGCTTGCCTATACATATATTTAACTACAATGCCTTTTGGTGAACATAAGTATTTAACAATTTTTTAAAGCCTAGTTTATCAATTTAACCTGCAGAAGCATAAAAAGTAATAAATCATTGTTATTTTAAACTGTAATTTTTTGGGTGGTTTAATATACAATAATAATACACTTGTCTATATACATAGGTTAAAGGTAAAATTTTAAAAATAAGTTTAAAAAATGAGAGATTTCATTCAGTCTCATCCATCTAAAGGGTACTGAACTGATAAAAGCTGAACATTTTTATTACAATAAATATAAATCATGACTTTCTTATATATTCCCCCATTCAGGCATGAATACTAAAGAATTCAAATTCTTCATGCATTATGCAAAGACTGACACAGAAACTCTTGAAATCTCACAAGAACGGAGCTCCACTTGAAAATTTTGATTGGTACTTTTTTTAAGTGCTAGCTCTTGATAATTTGTTTGATGTAACCAATAACACTTCTTCAATGTGAAAAATCAGTCGACTAAAATTATTTGAGTCACAAAAAATTGGAGATGAGATTTATATAATTATGGTTGTAATGTATAATAATTATATTATAATGTAATATATAATGTAATACAATCAATTATAATGTAAAACAATCAAAAAGATTATAAGAGCGCCTGTCCTCATTTACACCAGGGGACAATAATAATATGATATGCTCTTATTGAGTTTATTAACTAATTAATGTCAATGAAGATTGTGGGTGTCTTTTTTTTCTTGAGAAGACAATTACAAACTTTAAAGCTGTGTTTGACTCACTTATATTTTAATACAAAGAGATTAACAAAATCAAAAATCTTTTGTAAATAAACTATATTATTTTGTGTTTTAAAATTTCATGTGTCTCTGGAAAAGAGTAATTTTAAAACCTTAAGAATAGTATAGCCATCTAAATTTGGGGGAGATACGGAAAAAGTACATTCTCTAAAATAATTTTCTTTAATGTGAAATCACAAAAATATACAGCCTAATAATGAAATGATTATATTATATTTGGGATAAGTTATTAAAGAGTATTCCTTTACTCGGGTTATATTGGGTTAAGACTTGGTTTTTATCCTGAAAGTGTATACTAGGATCCATGTCCATTCATTCACTCCACAAATGTTTATTAAATACCCAACTTTATGCCAGGTGTTGTTAAGAGCTCTGCAAATAGAAAAATGAGCAAAATTAAAAAGTTTTTACCCTCATGGAGCTGACTTTATAATGAGAAGAAGGAATTCTTAACTAAATTATATAGTGGAAATAAGTACTCTAGAGACAAATAAAACAGGTTAAAATGTTGGTGAGTGGTGAAAGAAGAGGGAACACTATGTGCTAGGGAAAGACCTATCTGATAGATGATGCTCAAGGAGATAATTGAAGGGCATAAGAGAGCCAGCCATTTAGCTTGCTGGAGGAAAAGTGGTCCAAGAAAAGGAAGAGAAAGGGCAAAAGCCTCGGAACAAAACTATGTGGCTATCTTCCAGAAATCCAGTGAGGCTGGCACAGAGTGACATTAGGGATATGTAGCTGGGGTCAAACTATATCATATCTCTTAGGGTACTGTAGACTTCTTTTTTTTTCCCCCCTGACTGAGAAGGTAAACCACTGGATGACTTTGAGTAGAGAAGCGACATAATCTAACTCTTTTATAATTCACCCTTTCTGCTCCATAGAGCAAACATCAAGGTTAAGAGTGGAAAGTGTCACAGCAATTAGGAGACTAGACAGTTATCCATTTAAGAGATGTTTTTGCCTTGGACCAGCAGGGCTAGCACTGGACATGACCGTAATGTGGCTGGATAAACAAGTCTGGAGTTCAAGAGAGAAGACTGGGTTGGAGTTCTAAATTTGAGGGACCATACCATATAAGTGGTATTTAAAGCTTCAAAATTGGATGATACCTCTTTCTAAGTGGATATGGTTAGAAAATAAAGTGTTGAGGGAGACAGAGGAAGAACAAGTTAAGAAACTGTGAAATAAAACCAGAGAGGTTGGAGGTAAAACAGGCAAATGCTATGTATCCGAAACTAAGTAAAGAAAGTGTACTAAGAAGGAAGGCGAGTCATCTACTGTGTCAAATGGTGCTAGTAGGTTTAGCAAGGTGAGGTCTGAGAAATGACTGTTGGATTTGTCAATATGAGTGAAAGGAACAAATATGATGGTGTGGTGGGGTAAATGCTTAGGGGATAGACCATTCTTCCTTAGACTTTGGGATAAGAGGGGACTGAGAAATGGACATGACAATTGTAGCAGAAAAATTGGCCAGAAGAAGGATTTTTTAACGTAAGAAGTCATAACACTTTCATAAGCAGCTAGAAATGATGCAATGGAGAAAAAGAAAAACTGATGACCTATGTAAGAAGAACCCGATAGTAAAACATCATGGAACGTTTCTCTAGATTCACCCAATCCCTGTGTTCCATCTTCAGAGCTAACTCTTGCTCTTCTTTCTGCTGCCACCTTCGTGGAATGACTTCTTTTTAAATTTTATTTAATTTTATTTATTTTTTGAGACAGAGTCTTGCTCTGTCACCCAGGCTGAAGTGCAGTGGCACAATCTCAGCTCACTGCAACCTCTGCCTCCCAGGTTCAAGCAATTCTCCTGCCTCATCCTCCCCAAGTAGCTGGGACTACAGGCGCATACCACCACGCTCAGCTAATTTTTGTATTTTTAGTGCAGATGGGGTTTCGCCATGTTGGCCAGGCTGGTCTGGAACTCCTCACCTCAGGCGATCCACTCGCCTCGGCCTCCAAAAGTGCTGGGATTACAGGCATGAGCTACTGTGCCAGGCCCTGTGGAACGACTTCTGAAGCCTCATTAGTTGCTTCTAGCTCTTCATCTCTGGCTCCATTCTCCGGAAATCTATGCCTCAGTCCTCCTCTCTTGTCTCAGTAAAGCATGCCCTCATCCTTCATTAGACAATTTTAAAATGTTTTCACTTTACTTTCCGAATGTATCCTACACCTATTTTGAATCTAATAGTCTTAAATAGTTTAGCAAGAGGCATTTGGTATGTGGGTGCATACTTTTGCAATATTTATAAGAAAATGTTCAGTTTTATTCCCGCTAACTTTATAGCCAAGCAAAGAACATTTATTTCTTTATTAGAAAATTCTGAAACGTGGGGATATAGTTTGGATATTTGTCCCTGCCTAAATCTCATGTTGAAATGTAGTACCCAGTGTTAGAGGTAGGGCCTGGTGGAAGGTGTTTGGATCTAGGAGCAGATCGTTCATGAATGGCTTGGGCTATCCCCTTGGTGATGCGTAAGCTCTCCCTTTGAATTCACAGATCTAGTCATTTAAAAGTCTGTGGCACCTCCCCCACTTCTGCTCAGTCTCCCTCATTTGCTCCTACTTTCATCATGTGAGATGCCTGCTCCTCCTTCACTTTCCACCATGATTGGAAGCTTCCTGAGACTTCCCTAAAAGCCTAGCAGATGCCAGCACCATGCTTCCTGTAAAACTTGCAGAACCACAAGCCAATTAAACCTCCTTTCTTTATAAATTACCCAGTTTTAGGTACTTAATTATACCAATGCAAGAACAGACCAAGGCACCTAGTAAATCATCTTTGGGAATACTCACTAGATTTCCCAAGTTCCCTTGATACAATTTCTCCAACAGGAGGTAATCATTCCCAAAAGGAGGCAATACTCACTTCTCTCCTATTGTCACCCACTCCATCCCTTGTTTTCTAACCTACTTCTCCTCTCCTCTCACTTCTTTTTTTAAAACAGCAATCTTTTCTGAGTAGAAAAGGAATAGTCCTTAATTGCAAAAAAGACATACTAGAAAATATAAGGAAAAAATTTAAAAAGAAGAAAATTACTGAAATTTTAACCACTCACCGTAATCTTTCTGATTCATTTCTCTGTTACTTTGCAACTTGTTTTACAAATAAGAAATCACACATAAAATTTGCACTTAAAATGATTAGAAAATGACCACCATTTTCTAACTGTAATAAAAATACTGTTTTACGTAACTGTAGATTTTGTAGTATTTCATTGTGTAGACACACCATAGTTAAATTTGAAACAGTTAAGTAGTTGCTGGTATTTTGTCATTATAAAACATGCATTGTAAATTGTTATTCTGTAAATGTTTATCTATGTTCTTTGGAGTGTTCCTTAACGCATATATCCAGAAACACAAATTCTGAGTCAAAGCGTGTGAACCTAGGCTCTGGGTCATATGTTCGCACATTATAGTTTCCAAAAATTCATGTTTTACATCTTTAGTAATTTGCTAAAAATGGTATACTACAGTTATGATTTATATACTAATTATTAGTAAGCATAATCTCTTTCAAATTTGATTAAACATTTGCCTTTCTGGTTTTGTGAATAGTTTGAGTGCCTTGTCCAGTTATCTGTGGCTTACTTTAAAGTATTTCCCCCTCTATAAAGTGGTTTAATGTCCTTTTTATTAAGAAAACCAACAATGTTTCACATTTTATTTTAAATACATTCCTGTGTTTTCTCTTTTAATTCCTTTTTGGGGTTTTTTAATTTGTTTGTTTCTTGGGTTTTTGGAGGTTTGTTTGTTTCTGGGTGTTTGTTTGTTTGTTTTTGTTTTGTTTTTACTTTAGTGTCTTGAAGGTGTTTACAAACAGTAAGATAGAGTGGTTATTTTTAGCTGTTTGGTTTTATTCCAATTCATAAAGCTTGTCTCCACTCACAAGTTAGATAAATACCTATCTATATTTTCTGCTGTTTTAAAGTTTCGTTTGCTATGTTTGGCTTTTTCATCCTTTTATAATCTATTTTGATACAATGGAGTGAAGTGAAATCAAAATGGATTTTTAAAACTATCTCATCAACACTCTCAGCAATACATTTTGAAAGATCTATCCCTTTCACCTGATTCATGAGGATTTATTTATCATGCATTTTGTTAAAGGGTCTGGTTCCATGACAGCTATTCTACCCCATTGATCTGCCAGTCTATTTTTCACCACTAAGTACAACAGTTTAATCATTTAAATTACACAGTTAATTATTCTAGTTTTATATAATATTTCATTATCTTCTAGGACTAGACCCTATATATTCTTTCCTTCAAAATTTTCAAAATGTTTTACACTTGCTTGTTTGTTCAGATAACAATGAAGTCTATTTTTATTGTAGTTTTGTATAGTGATTGAGAAAATCCACTCTAAATCCAGTTTGCATAGGTTCAAATATCCCAGCTTCATTAAACACTAGCTTTATAACTTTGGGCAAGTTATGTGAACCCTCTTTGCCTCAGTTTTGCTTCTGTAACATGAGTATAGTAATATACATGCCATATATAGCTGCTGTGATGATAGAGCGAATTATTAAATATATGTAAGGCACTTAGAATAGTACCTGGCAACATAATATAGAATATTATGTAGAGATATTTTCTATTATTATTTAGTGGCAACTACTTGGCTAAGTTTTATATGCATCCTATCACTGAATCTATGTTTGATCCCAGTTCTCAGGACTCTCCCCATATGACTTAGTGATCTTCTGAAAACTAATCAAGTTAAAATAATTTCATATTTTTTCATGAGCAAGGAGTTCCACAGGGGAAAATCCTGAGATTCATTTTTCCATTTGTTTTAATTATTTTTATAGGCTACTGGTTCTCTTGGCTTTCCAACCAACAGAATGGGAAGAAGAAAACAACAAATGCTAAGTGTAAATATGCTTGTTAACATCATTCCTAGCTTATTTTTATTGAAACATTGCATTATTATGTGTCTTTTGTTGTGGTTTTATTCAGTCTATAAAATAGAATTGTAGAAATGACTTTGCACTTTCTAGTTTGTCTCAAATAGACACCCAGATATAAATGATATTCTCTTAGTTGGTCCTTTGTGATACAGTCTGGGCTCTTAACAGATACAGAAGATTTACCAAGAGGGCAGGTTAAAATTCTGACTCACTATGTCTGCACATTTAATAAACCCCCTCCCCCAGGTGAGAGAAAACAAGTGATCCCGAAGGAAGGTCACGAAGTGAAGCATCTGGCACTGCCTATAACTATGGCTGCTTCCTTATTAAAAAACAAAGAGGACAGACTTCTCAGATTAAGAGAGATGTTATCAGATTACAGTGTGAAACAGAATGAGTCAGGGATGGAAAGAAAATACAGGCACAGCTACATATGCTACTGGTGCTCCAGTAACAGCTGCTTAAAATCAACAGCTGCATTGTCAAGCAGGGTCTGAAGATACTTCTCCATGATGCAGAATCCCTACTGCAGAGATACAGCCTACTTCCTTAATGCCACCTCTTCTCTGGTGTCCACTTACACACACACACACACACACACACACACACACACACCCGCACAGGCTCAAGAGACAGTGGCCTGTTAAAAGGCCATATAAAACCTTAGTCTCCACTTTACAGTGGGCTCTCAACAGATTCCCTATTTGAGTCAAGCCCTTCCCTAATCACCCCAGAACTCTGGATTGTAGCTTCCATGCTTTTCCTTCCCATGACTGACTCTTCATTCAACTATAGTTATTTCAAGAGGAAGAGAGGAAAATCGTTAGATCTTTCTACATTTCAATGTAAGTATGAGAACAATCTCTTTCAAAAACATATCCAGGATTATATAGTCAATGATTCCACACTAATTGAGATTTTACCTCTGGAAATGTCATCACCAATATGTTATTAAATATGAATTAAACTGTGCAGTTTTCCAGTGGGTCAGCATAAATGTCTTCTCTTGCATACACGGTATTTCCTTTCTCCCTCCAGTATCTTCCTTCTCCTACCATCAGCGCTATGTTGTAATGAATTCCATATATCAGTGAGAGCCACGGTATTTTGAGAACCAGTCTAGGGCTTAATGTTTCAGAAAGTTCAGAAATAGTGCAACATTTGAGTAAGAATTATGAGTGAAATGGGTTCTCAGAGAAGTATCAATCATGTTTAACTTGCAAGTTAATATTTCCATAGTCTGACATGTTTCAAGTGTACGATAAGCTTGTATAGGGAGAAAATGAGGCTGGGGATTTTCCCCAAAATTGGTTATCACTCATTGAATTTGTTTAATGGTTTAATATTTGCTTAGAGTTTTACGGTGCATTCATTGTGTTCTGTTAAAAATATTCATTAATAAATGATGCTTAAGGATAGTAGGTTTTAACACAGTCAGTTTTCTGGGCAGTGATAAAATAGTCTTAGGTAATAGAACTCATCATTTTCAACTCACTGAAGGCTAATGGTTTTAGTGAATGAGTTATAAGTTTCACTGACCAATTTGCTTCATTTAAGGAAGAATCTAAGTAATAGCACAAAGCCCTGTGGAGCAAAACTTCAAAGAAATACAGAATGGGTAAAAAGGATTACATGAAAAGACAATGAACTAATACTCAAGCACAAAAAGTGGAATTCAACGAACACTAAAACTCTTAGGTGTGAAAACAATTAGCTCCAAACAGAATGAAGCAGAAATGGACTCCTTTTTTCTTAGGCCATTTTAAAAACACGCGTGTGATATTAACTACCCTTGCAAATTCCACCAACTCAAGTAAACAGGAACCAGCAACTGACAACATTTATACATTTCTGGAGTACCATTTAGGGAACATAAATGGAGCCTAATATGACATTTTAATATCCGGTAAATTATTATTATATGCAGGAATCTTCCCTTTGATGCTTGCCATAGTCTAGTCATTTATATACACAATAATAATTTACTCTTAGTGACTATGGCTTTTCCTCATCCTCATCTTCATTCCATAGACTGATTTCATGTCAATGAATACCATGAGGCTGTAAGGTCACCATCCTAGAGTTCCAGGAGAACTTCAGAGCTGAAACAGAAAGTCGCTAGCATGTTGTGACAAGGTCAACTTCCAGCTGGTTGTGGTACAGTGGGAGGAATCTTGGACTTTGCGGTCAGACATTTAGATTTCAAATCCAGGTTCTTCTGATTTCTAAGTGTGCAATCTTGAACAAATCACACCACTGTCCTACCCTGTTTCCTCACTGTGAAGTAATGATGGTAACTCCTATCCTGTCGAATTAAATATGACATTATATGCAAAATATTTGTGCTTGTCTAGCACTTGACATATAGCAAATACTCATAATTGTGGCCTAAATCTAAATGTTGCAGAGATTCCAGAACCTTTCACTTAATTTCTGCTCTCAATCAAACCTAAGAATTCATGTAGACACAAACATAGAGAGCACCACTCTTCCACTGCATACACAGCTTTAGTAAATGTTCTATTCGTTACACATTGGGGGTCCGCAAAGACCTGGCATGTATTTGATGTGCAGGCCACTTATTGCTAGGAGAAGTAATTTCATAAATGTTACTGATTTGAATAACAATAATAACAAACACAATGTGCAAGGCACTGTTCTAAATGTATTACCTGCATTAATTTATTTAACCCACACAGTAGGTTTACAAAAGAAAAGAATTAATTTATTTTCTGTGTCTAAAGGCACAAGCAACAAAAGGAATAGAATCCCTTATGTCATAAAAATGCTTCTACAATAATGAGAAGCCTGATTTTGTGCAGCTGTTCTTTTTGCATCCCCTTCAGCTCCAGTTCGATTTAAGAATACGGGAATCACGCCAAATCCAGGATGCAGAGTTCCATAGAAATGGTCCAGGTGGCCAGCTGTTTAAAAAAGGTGCATACAGCTAGAACTATAAGCTTCTCAGCTAAGGAAGAGGAAACGTCAACCTAATTTAATCACAATATCATTAATCAAAACAACTTTTCCATAAATCATTGGAAATTATAAACGAAAAAAGAAAATTTCCTTCCTTTCACTTTTTACTCTTTCTTGATTTTATATATACTGCTAATACAGGACTTATTTTTTACATTGATGACTGGAATAGTATTTTCTTGAATTCTGCCAGATGGTTGAAAATATTAAGAAGATCTCAGTCTAAGATATCAGAGAAAGAGACAGAACAAAGACAGGTTCATGTTGAGAGCATTTAGTGGCATTCAGCGATATTTTCACCCTCTAAGTAACTGTGATTCTTATTATTCTTTCTTCCCCACTAAACTTTCAGCTCTTATATGTTTCCTGAGATTCAAAATTTTTTAAGTATAAAGTTTTAAAAAATATTATTAAATAATATTCCAGTAAGCAGCAGCATTTTCCGTATTTGTACATTTTGAAACATAATGAAACAAGAACTTCATAACAGAAATAAAACATTAACCAAAACATACAATGATTTTATAGATCAACAAATTTGGAAAGGCTTATATATTAAATATTCCAATATGATAACAAGACAATGCTTCTTTCTCATAATACTCCTTGTTTCTTCATAACAAAATTTTCAGTGCATGGTTATTCTACTTCCGAAAGTGCGAGGTTCATTTTTTGTTTTCTTTTTAATTGTGATAACTTAATACAAATTTAATAACTCTGTAACTATATTGCCACTGCCTACATTTCCACATAAATTGGATTCTCTTTCATTACATAATTAATTTTTAGAAGGGAAATTGTGTTTCCACATCTCGAAGTTTATCCATTATTGCTAAGAATATTTTGCATCCATCAAGTTTTAAATCATTTTAGTTAAATATTATTTTAGTTTAGAATGAAGCAATTCTTAGTTGTTTAAGTTATTCTGCATTATATATTAATACAGTTACAATTTACTTGAAATACATAAGAGTTTAAAGGTTATGTTAAGTAAGATAAAACTGAGTCATATTCTACCTTGCTACATTTGTACATGCAATTATCTTTAAAGCCCTGAATTATAGAAAATGATTAAGATTACCCTGATTTAAAAATGGATAATACTGAAACATAAAGGAAAAATGTTTAGGCAGAGGAAGATGGAGTGGGATAGTGGCACTAACTACTGGGCTCTGCAAAGGTCCAATGACAAGAGAGCTTGGGGAAAGAAAACATGATCCCAAATAGCGGGACTGAAAGTATTTCTGGATTACCAAAGAAAAGAGTTCAAATTTCAGAGAAATAAATGAAAGATTAGGGGAGAGGTAAACAAAAGCAGATTTTTAGACACTCTGTAACCATTCAAGGACATAGAACTTCATCCCAAATCAGTGGTTCTCAAGCTTAAGTGAGCATCAAAATCAACTGAAAGGCCTGTTAAGGCAGTGTGGGTACCCACCTCCAGAGTTCCTGATACAGTAGGCTTTGGGTGGGGGCAGACTATCTGCAGGTTTAATTGATTCCCAGGAAATGTTGATGCTATTGATTCAAAGACACACACTTTGAGAACCTGTTCTAAGAGAAACCTCTGAAGAACTTTCAAGAGGGGAGAGACTTGCTCTTTGGAAAACTCACTTTTGCTATGGAGTAGAAAATAGATTCAGGAAGAGGAAATGTGGAGGATGCCAAGAAGCAGTTGCTATAGTAAAGACAAGACAGCAGAGAAGGAAAAAAGCAGAGTCCAGAACTCTTGACAGGTGGATGTCACAGATTGTTCTCAAGGTTCTGGCTTGAACACCTGAGTGAATGGTTGACACTATCTGCAATAACACTGGCAAAGGGACCACTTCCAGGGAGAGGACAGTGTGGGACATGTAAAGGTTGAGTGCTGGTGGTATTCTGGTAAGCGTTTCATACCTGTTCTCTGTGGGGAGAGGAAAGCCCTGGTTTGTAGACCTTGCTAATTTACATGGGGTAAACACTCCCTCTGTGGCCAATGTGATGTGGCAGAAGAGGGAAGAGATGTGCAGTAACACACTATTATGTAGCACTCCCACCACAAAGATGCAAAGCCAAATTCTGGATAGGAGTGCTGCCTAGGAGTTGTGGGTAGACTTAAGAGCATAGTAAGTCACAGTTACAATGGTAATTTTCAGTAAATAAGCAAACCACAGGCAAGGGTCTATTTATGACACCAGATCACAGTCTAAGTGAGCCCATGAGTAACCAAGGCGGTAGGAGCATCAGTCTCAAAAGATGTGCAAGGAGAGGTGTGGACAGGGGCAGTCCTCAAAGAAAAGGAGTCACAATGGATATAGAGGAGATCAGTCATCAGATAGGAGGCTCTTAGCAACCCGTTATGGTTCAAGGCCAGGGTTCTTGTCTTCCTAGAAAAGCAGTAGCTAGATTTATGCAGTGACTTAGTATTAAGGAATAGACATATTAGCTCACCTAAAAAAGAGCTATGGTATGAGGCAGGAGCTGAAGTAAGATAAGAAGGGCATTCAATGAATATGGGTTTTAAGAAAAGTCAAAAACCTAGTTGCCCAGACTGTTGTCCAAGGGATATCACCAGCAAGGACAAAAATGCCCAGATGGATAACACTGGTATGAATCCAAGCATTGGATCAGGGGTTATGCTTTCCAGGTAAGGCTAAAAGAGGTTTTTAGAGGCTGGGAATCAAGCAGAATGTAATAATTTTACAGCTCATTTAAACTAGTCCATCTTGATTATCCTGGAGAACATCTCGTCCTCATGTATTATCACTGTTCATGGGCAAACAGTTATTACTCCTAGGACAGAGAAGAAATGTGCTTTATTTAAATGCAGTTTTTGTATGTGTTGCTTATGCTCACTGGTTAGTAGATTTCATGTATAACTAAAATATAATAAACCATAGGCAACATCAAGTACTAAATACAAAGAGAGAGTTTGAGTGCCCTAATGTTTTTGAAACTATTTGAGTAGTCAAAAACATCAGTCTACCTTGTAGATGCCATAGTAAAAAATGAAATCAATTGCAAATTTATCTGAATTGATAGGAAGGAGGAAGCAGGACAATGTTGTTTTCTATATATTGCACTCTTTTAGACTATTTTGCATTAAAATCCTGTATACTCAACTAAAAAGCAGAAAAATATCTTGGTCTAGTTCATGTACTGAAAAAAATCATTTTAGTTTCCTATTACTTGGATATTTATTGCACTTACATCAATACACATTAATTTAATTTGTTTTAAAGCAATAGGAAATTTCAAAAACCAACTTTATATATTTCCATTAAGAAAAAACTAATAGAAGGAACTGTCTATCCAAAATAACATAACAGACTCAAGGATTTCAGAATGCAGCAATAAGTGGAAAAAAAATGTTTTGTTTTCCCTACCACTTATTTTCTTTCTTTTTTAATTTTTAATTTCCGGGGTACATGTGTAGGATGTGCACATTTGTTACATAAGTAAACGTGTGCCATGGTGCTTTCCTGCACCTATCAACCAATCACTTAAGTATTAAGCCCAACATGCATTAGCTATTTTTCCTGATGCTCTCCCTCCCTCCACTGCCCCCTTCCCTGGAGAGGCCCCAGTATGTGTTGTTCCCCTCCCTGTGTCCACGTGTTCTCATTGTTCAGCTCCCACTTTTGAGTGAGAACATGTGGTGTTTCATCTTCTGTTCCTGCGTTACTTACTAGCGCTTATTTTCTAGCACCCTTTGTTGTTTTTACCTAATTTTGGAGACCGTTTCCTTTAAAAAGAAAAAAAATCAGTTATTCCGTTTGGTTTCTATAGTAACAAAAACTAATTTCTGGGTTTCTTCATGATCTATGATCATGTTGAAACCAAAGAGCACTCATGGGTCTTGCAAAATTCATAAAGTCCTGAACAAATAGGACTGCCATCTTCTGGCATTTGTCTGAAATGACTGATAATTGTACCAATTCTACATTGTAATCATAAGATTTTTATCCTCATTTTTTCACCTGCTATTTTTTAACAAAGCATGACATAGTACATGATCAGACAGTTCTTGGGTGACATCATCAACTTGCAAATAAGTTATTTGTCCCAAAGGGAACATGCAGAAGTGAGGATATCTTAATATAAATGTTTATTCCGGAAAGTTGGAAGAGAAATACACTGGGTAATGAAAGGATCAAAATCTTTCTGCTTCTTTCAAGGGGTTATTTAATCGTTTTAGAATCAAAATAATTGAAAACATGGGTTGTGCAGTTCAAGGGAGATTTCACCAGTGATTACTATTACAGTGTTTTTCTCTTGTAGGAAAGAACAGAAATAGGACTAATGGAAGAGGGCATATAGGATCTGGAGACTTCCTCCTACCCTTTACAGCTGACAGCAGTGAGTTATGAGGTGTTACAGAGTAAAACAGAGTTACCGTAAGAGCTGTCCAAATAACTTATGTCCTTGAATCACAACACCATCTTCAGAAGATAATTCATGTCACAAGTGAATGTTCAGTAATATGGATTTTCTCCAAAACACCGTATTTAACAGGCAACATCATTGAGAGGTGAATTTAATGGCAGAGTGAATTATTTAATAGAATTGAACTATACTCTAACACTGAGCAAGAGCTGATTAAAATGTATGCATAGTTGATAAAGAAACTTAAATACTGGATGTGAATAGCAAATAATAATCACAATAAAATTTTAAGATCCAGCCAAATCAAAGATTAAAGAGAGTTAACATTAATATAATTAGAATTTGGATATATTTCAACACTATCTTATTATTACAGACATAATATCACATTAAATTTTAAATGTATAGTGCAGATGTTTACCAGAATGGTTTACTGTAGCAATATCTATTCTTTACAAACTTAGGCACACAAATAATTACTTGAATACATGAAAGGTTTTATGAAAACCTTAATTTATAAATTAAAGACTACATGTAGCCTGCCCCCAAAAGTGAGCTAGAATCTGCTTAACAATTGATTAACTTAAATAACTATGTAACATTATAATATGCAAAGATAGTAGTAATACATCATTATTGATTCTATTTCAACAATATTACTACTATTTGTCTCAAATCTGAAAAAGACCAAAATGGATCTTTAAAGTCTTCTTCCTGGATTATTGCCTCCACAAGAGGAGAGCTGGAATATTATAATCAGCCATTGATCTTGGCTCTATGATCAGTATGACATTCTGTCCTAGTATAAATCCCCAACTCTGATCCATTGTTAAGTGTATCTGGTTTGTTTACCCTCCATGTCTAAAGATATTTCTCTGCAATTGGTTATGTTACTGTATTTCTCTGTACTCTGTTGATTTCAAGTTTCTCTTTCTCTGAAATTTGAGAATTGGTCAGAGTGCCCTTGCTCTCTTTCCAGCTCAAGTAATTTTCCACCTCACAGATTTTCTCAATAAAAGAGTTAATTGTACCAGCCATAAATTTTATAGACAAGCAATTATTAAAGTAAAAAATAAGCACCTAGTAAAATTCTATATATCATATTGAATACTCTGTGTGTTCAATTTATTGCTAAATTATCCTTTGCATTCACCATCTTCTTTCAGTTCTCACTCCAATACCCTAGTTCAGGTTCTCCCAGCTTTCATCTGTATTGTTTCAGGCAATAATCTCTGGATTAAGTCAACTCTGATTAAGTCAACAATTGTACTTAACTTGCAGCACAGAACCTTGTCTTAGTGTCCCTTTCAAAGCACGCATTCTGGCACCAACTTACCTTCTAAGTCTTATTTCCTCAATTCCACTTGGGAAGTCTATGCTCCGGCCAAAACGGATTCATCACCATTCCCAAGGCTTGAAAATTATATATCTCCCATATCTCCACTTATTAAATTCTAACTATCCTTCAAGGCCCTACTTAAATACAACCAGCTTTTCATGCCTCTTCTGATCACTCAGCATCAGGGAACACTCAATCCCTGCCCTCTCATTATTTATATATTTCTTGATATTTCTAATGCATTTCTCAAAATATTACAACTCTCTGTTTAATTCAAGTCAGCTACCTAATTTATTTTATTTACTCTTTCATTCACAAATTCTATAAACACTTGAGCAGCTACTAAATCTCAGTCCACATATCAGGCACTGGTGGTAGAGCTATGCACATACTAGAACAGATTTGTGCCCACATGGAACTCACATTGCAGAGGAAAACAGACCATAGACAAGGTAATAGATAAATAAACAAAAAGCCTAGATACTGAGACAAGTTTTATAAAGGAAATAAACTTGGTTATATAAATGCGAATGTTTCTTTTACCTTGGGCAGAAGAGATGATTCATCTGAGACTTGAAAAATGAGGATTTAAAGTGGAGGATGGCTCTGGATTAGATGCTGTCAGAAAGTAAAAGTAATTGTATGATTGGATATGTTAATTAACTGGACCCAGAGTGGGAGGTGGAGCAAGATGGTGGAATAAAAACTCCACCCCCATCCTTCCCTCTACAAGGACGCCAAGTTAACAATTATCTACACAGAAAAAAACACGTTTATAAGAACCAAAAATCAGGTGAACACTTATAGTACCCGGTTTTAACTTCATATCACTGAAAAAATGCACTGAAGAGATAGAAAAAAACAGTCTTGAGTCACCAACACCACCTCTCCCCCACCCTCATCAGTGGTGGCATGATGCAGAGAGCCTCTCCGGGTGCTGTGGGAGGGAGAACACAAGAATTATGAATCATTGAACTCCGTGCTGTTCTGTCAGAGCAGAAAGGAAAATCAGACCAAACTCAGCTGATGCGAGCACACGGAGGGTGCATTTAAATCAGTCCTAGCCAGGGTGAATTGCCGATCCCCGTGGTCCGAACTCGAGTGCTCACAAATGTCACCACTCAGGGCAAAAAGGCTTTTGGTCTCTAAGTAAACTTGAAAAGTAGTCTAGATTATATGGATTGGAACTCTGAACTAAGCCCAGAGACAGTGAACTGGGAAGGCAAGAAATGTACTGAGACACCAGCTGGGAAGGCTAAGGGAGTGCTGGCATGAACCCTCCCCTAGCCCCAGGCTGCACAGTTAATTACTCCAAAAGAGACCTCTTCCCTCCACTTGAGGAGAGGAGAGAAAAGAGTGAGGAGGACTTTGTTTTGGATACCAGCTTAGCCACACCAGGATAGGGCAAGAGTCAGAGTCATAAGGCCCCTTTGCAGGCCATAGGTCCCAGATGACATTTTAGACACACCCCGGGCCAGAAGGGAACCCATTGCCTTAAAGGAAAGGACCCAGTCCTTCCAGCATTTATCACCTGCTAACTGAAGAGCCCTTGGTCCCCGAACGCCATCAGCGATACCCAGGTACTGCATCAAGGACATAGGTGAGCCTCTGAGACTTGCTGGCTTTAGGTGACACTCAGCACATTGCCAACTATGGCAGCTACAGGGCAAAGCTCCTTCTGCTCGAGAAAAGCAGAGGGAAGGTAAAGGAGATTAGTCTTGCACCTTAGGTACCAGCAATGCCACTGGGGTATAGAGCACCAAGTGGGCTCTTGGGGTCCCTGATTCCAGAACATGACATTGGATGGCATTTCTGGACTACCCTGGGCCAGAGAGAGGAGCTGCCTTGAAGGATGAGTCCCAGGCCAGGCAGCATTCACAACAAGCCGACTTAAAAGACCTTGGTCCTTAAGTGAACACTTGTGGTGGTTTGGCAGTACTCTCGAGGCCAGGACTGGTAGCAGCCGTGGGGTAAGTCTCCTCTGCATTTGAAAGGGGAGGGAAGAGTGGGAAGGACTTCATCTTGTGGTTTCAGTACCATCTCAGCCACAAGATAATAGAATACCAGGTACACTTCTAAGGTTTTTAACTCTAGTACCAGACTCCCGAGTGGCACTTCTGAACCCACCCAGGGCCTAGGGAATCATGCCACCCAGAAGGGAAGAAGACACATCTGGATGGTTTTGCCACCTGCTGATTGTAGAGCCCAGGGCTTTGAGTAAACATAGGCATTAACCAGGGAGTGGTTACAGCAAGCGTTGGGTGAGACGCAGCAGTGTCCTGGCTTCAGTCTATCCCAGTGCAGTCATGGTGGTGGGGGTCACATGGATATATGTGTCACTCAACCTCCACCTTTAGAGGCTCAGAACAGAGACAGATATTTTGTATGTTTGGGAGAAAATAAGAGATGAGAACAAAAGTCTGCCTGGTAATTCAGAGAATTCCCCTGTATCTTGCCCAAGACCATCAAGGTGGTACCTCTAGGAGTCTGCAAGAACCAAAGCATTATTGTGTTTGCAGTACCACCTAAACCAGAAAAAACTTAGATCATAATGCCCAAGTGCTTTCAAATATTTGGAAGACCTTCCCAAAAAGGACAGCTACAAATAAGCCCAGACAGGGAATACTACAATAAATACCTAACTCTTCAAAGCCCAGACACTAAAGAACATCTACTAGCATCAACACCATCAAGGAAAACATGACCTCAACAAATGAACTAAATAAGGCACCAGGGATCAATCTTGGAGAAACAGAATTATGTGCCCTTTCAGACAGAGAATTCAAAATAGCTGTGTTGAGGAAATGCAAAGAAATTCAAGATAACACAGAGAAGGAATTCAGAATGCTATTGAATAATACATTTAAGAAAAAGAGTTTGAAATAATTAAAAAGAATTGAGCAGAAATTCTGGAGCTGAAAAATACAATAGGCACACTGAAGAATGCATCAGAGTGCTTTAATAGCAGAATGGATTAATAATAAGAGAGAATTGATGAGCTTGAAGACAAGCTATTTCAATATACACAGAAGAGAAAAAAAAACAATGAAGCACACCCACAGGATCTACCAAATAGCATCCAAATAGGGCAAATCTAAGAGTTATTGGCCTTAAAGAGGAGGTAGAGAAAGAGATGGGGTAGAGAGTTTATTCAAAGGGATAATAACTGAGAACTTCCCAAACCTAGAGAAAGATATTAATCTGCAAGTACTAGAAGGTTGTAGAACACCAAGCAGATTTAACCCAAAGTGATTACCTCAAGGCATTTAATAATCAAATTCCCAAAGGATAAGTATAAATAAAGGATTATAAAAGCAGCAAGAGAAAAGAAACAAATAACATACAATGAAGCTCTAATACGTCTGACAGTAGACTTTTTAGTAGAAACCTTACAGGCCAGAGAGTGGCATGACGTATTTAAAAGTTGAAGGAAAATAACTTTTACCCTAAAATATAGTATGTCTGGCAAAAATGTCCTTCAAACGTGAAAGAGAAATAAAGACTTGCCCAGACAAGCAAAAAACTGAGGGATTTCATCAATACCAGACCTGTCCAACTAGAAATACTAAAGGAAATACTTCAATCAGAAAGAAAATGACATCAATGAGTAATAAAGAATCACCTAAAAGTACAAAACTTACTGGTAATTGTAAGTACACAGAAAAACAGAATATTATAACACTACAACTGTGGTACATAAACTACCCTTTTCCTAAGTAGAAAGACTAAATGATGAACCAATCAAAAATGACAACTACAACTTTTCAAGATGCAGTCAGTGCAATAATATATAAGCAAAAACAACAAAAAAGTTAAAAAAACAGAGAGATGAAGTTGAGGTGGGTTTTTATTAGTTTTCATTTGGTTTATTTGTGCAAATAGTGTTAAGTTGTTATCAAGTTAAAATAATGGATCACAAGATAGTATTTGCAAGCCGCATGGTAACCTCAAACCAATAAACATACAATGCATACACAAAAAACAAAAAGCAAGAAACTAAGTTATATCATCAGAGAAAATCATCTTTACTAGAGACAGACAGGAATAAAAGAAAGAACAGAAGGCCACAAAACAACCAGAAAACAAACAATAAAATGGCAGGAGTAAGTCCTTACTTATCAATAATAACATTAAATGTAAATGGAATAAACTCTCCAATCAAAAGACATAGAGTGGCTGAATGGATGAAAAAAACAAGACCCATTGATCTGTTGCCTACAAGAAACACACTTCACCTATAAAGACACAGATAGACTGAAAATAAAGGGATAGAAAAAGATATTTCATGCCAGTGGAAACCATAAAAGAGTAGGAGTCACTATACTTATGTCAGACAAAATAGATCTCAATACAAAAACTATAAAAAGAGGCAATGATGGTCACTATATAATGATAAAGAGGTCAATTCAGCAAGAGGATATAGCAATTTTCAATACATATGCACCCAACACTGGAGCATCAATAAAGGAAATATTATTAGAGCTAAAGAGAGTGATAGGCCCTGATATAATAATAGCTAGAGACTTCAACACCTGACTTTAAGCATTGGACAGATCATCCAGAAAGAAAATCAAAAAGAAAAAACATCAGACTTAATCTGCACTATAGACCAAATAAATCTAATGGATATTTACAGAATATTTATCCAAGAGCTGCAAAATACATGGTATTTTCCTCAGCACATGGATCATTCTCAAGGATAGACCATATGTTATGTCGCAAAACAAGTCTTAAAACATTGAAAAATTGAAATAATATCAGTTATCTTCTCTGACCACAATGGAATAAAACCAGAAATTAATAACGAGGAATTTTGGAAACTATACAAATACAAGAAAATTAAACAATATGCTTCCAATGACTAGTCAGTCAATGAAGAAATTAAAAAGGCAATTAAAAATTTTCTTGAAACAAATGACAATGGAAACAATTGAGAAATGTCTAAATACATACAAGCTACCAAGATTGAACTAGGAAGAAATCCAAAACCTGAACACACCAATAACAAGTAACAAGATCAAAGCCTCCCAGTAAAGAAAAGCCATCATGATGGCTTTACTGCTGAATTTTACCAAACATTTAAAGAAGAATTAATACCAATACTACTCAACCTATTCTGGAGGGAATACTTCCAAACTCATTCTATGAGTCCAGTATTACTCTGATACCAAAGCCAGAAAAAACCTATGGGTTACAGCAAAAGCAGTACTAAGAGGCAGTACTAGGCTGTAAGTGCCTACATCAAAAAAGACAAAAAACTTCAAATAGACAACCTAACAATGCATATTAAAGAACTAGAAAGCTAGAGCAAACCAAGCCCAAAATTAGTAGAAAAATGAAATAATAAAGATTAGAGCAGAAATAAATAAAATTAAAAGTACAAAAGATCAATGAAATAAAAGGTTGATTTTTTTGAAAAGTTAAACAAAATTGACACACCTTTAGTCAAACAACTAAGAAAAAAAGAGAGAATATCCAAATAAATAAAATCAGAAATGAAAAAAGAGACATTACAGCAGATACTTCAGAAATCAAAAGGATTATCAGTGGCTACTGTGAGCAACTATATGCCAATAAATTGGAAAATCTAGAAGAAATTGAGAAATGTCTAGATACATACAACCTACCAAGATTGAACCAGGAAGAAATCCAAAACCTGAACACACCAATAACAAGTATAAGATCAAAGCCTCCCAGTAAAGAAAAGCCATCATGATGGCTTTACTGCTGAATTTTACCAAACGTTTAAAGAAGAATTAATACCAATACTACTCAACCTATTCTGGAGGGAATACTTCCAAACTCATTCTACGAGGCCAGTATTATTCTGATACCAAAGCCAGAAAAAGACACATCAAATAAGAAAACTACAAGCCAATATCTCTGATGAATATTGATGCAGAAATCCTCAAAAAATACCAGCAAATCAAATTCAACAATACAATGAAAGATCATTCATCATGACCAAGTGGGATTTATTCCTGGGATGCAAGGATGGTTCAATATATGCAAATCAATCAATGTAATACATTATATCAACCAAATGAAGGGTAAAAACCATATGATCTTTCAATTGATGCTGAAAAAGCAGTTAATGAAATTCAACGTCCCTTCATGATAAAAATCCTCAAAAAATTGGGAATAAAAGGAACATAATAAAAACCATGTATGACAGACCCAGAGCTAGTGTCACACTGAATGGGGAAAAACTGAAAGCCTTCCCTCTAAAATCTGGAACATGACAGGGATGCCCACTTTCACCACTGTTATTCAACATAGTACTGGAAGTCCTAGGTAGAGCAGCCAGACAAGAGAAAGAAATAAAGGGACTTCAAAGGGAAGGAAAGAAGTAAAATTATCTTTGTTTACTTATGATAAGATCTTATATTTGGAAAAACCTAAAGATTATCTAAAAACTATTAGAACGGATAAACAAATTTAGGAAATTTGCAGCATACGAAATCAACATACAGAAATCAGTACCATTTTTATATGCCAACAGTAAGCAATCTGAAGAAGAAATCAAAGCAATCTCATTTACAGTAGTCACACATAAAACTGAATACTTAGGAATTAACTTAACCAAAAAAGAGAAAAACCTCTATAATGGAAATTTGAAAACATTGATGAAAGAAATTGAAATGGACAACAAAAAATAGAAAAATATTACATGTTTATGGATTGGAAAAATCAATATTGTTAAAATGTCCACACTCCCCAAAGCAATCTGCAGATTCAAAGCAATCCCTATCTAAATACCAATGACATTATTCACAGAAATAGAAAACAATCCTAAAATTTACATGTATCCACAAAAGACCCAGAATAGCCAAAGCTGTCTTGAGCAAAAAGCACAAAACTGGAGGAATCACATTACCTGACTTCAAATTATACTACAGAGCTATAGTAACCAAAACAGGATGATATTGGCATAAAAACAAACACATAGACCAAGAGAACAGAATAGAGTACCCACAAACAAATCTGCACACCTATGAACTCATTTTCTGCACACCTATGAATTCACACACCTGTGAACTCATTTTCAACAAAAGTGCCAAGAACATACATTGGGATAAAGACCATGTCTTCAATAAATGGTGCTGGGAAAACTGGATATTCAAATGCAGATGAATGAAACTAGACCCCTATCTGTCACTATATACAAAAGTCAAATAAAAATGGATTAAAGACTTAAATCTAAGGCCTCAGAATATAAAACTACTATCCAAAAACATTGGGGAAAATCTCTAGAACATTGGTCTGGGCAAAACATTTTTGAGTAATATCTCATAAGCACAGGCAACCAAAGCAAAAATGGACAAATGGGATCACATCAAGTTAAAAAAAACTTCAGCACAGCAAAGGAAACAATCAACAAAGTGAAGAGACAACCCACAGAATGGGAGAAAATATTTGCTTATTTCAAACTACCCATCTGGCAAGAGACTAATGACCAAAATATATAAGGAACTCAAACAACTCCAAAGGAAAAAAAGTCAAATAATCTGATCAAAAAATGCACAAATGATTTGGATAGACATTTCTCAAAAGAAGACATGCAGATGGCAAATAGGTATATGAATAGGTACTCAACATCATTGATTATCAGAGAAATGTAAATCAAAACTACAGTGAGATATCGTTTCATGCCAGTTAAAATGGCTTATATCCAAAAGACAGGCAATACAAAATGAACAGATGCTGGCAAGGATGTGAAGAGAAGGGACCCCTCACACACTGTTGACAAAAATGTAAATTAGTACAACCACTATGGAGAACAGTTTGGAGGTTCCTCAAAAAACTAAAAATAGAGCTACCATATGATCCAGCAAACCTACTGCTGGGTATATACCCAAAAGTAAACACATCTGTATATTGAAGAGATATATGCACTCCTGTGTTTGTTGCAGCACTCTTTACAATAGCTAAGACTTGGAAGCAACCTAAGTGTCCATCAACAGATGAATGGATAAAGAAAATACAGTACATGTACACAATGAAGTACTATTCAGCCATAAGAAAAGAATGAGATCCTGTCATTTGCAACAACTTGTTTGGCACTAGACATCGTTATGTTACATGAAATAAGCCAGGGACATAAAGACAAACATTGCATGTTCTCACTTATTTCTGGGATCTAAAAATGAGAACAATTGAACTCATGGACATAGAGAGTAGAAGGATGGTTACCAGAGGCTGGGAAGTGTAGCAGGGTGTGGTGGGAGAAGGGGAGGGATGGTTAATGTATACAAAAAAGAGTTAGAATGAATAAGACCTGCTATTTGATAGTGCAACATGGTAACTATAGTCAATAATAACTTAATTGTACATTTTTTTAAAAGAGTGTATTTAGGTTTTTTGTAACTCAAAGGATAAATGCCTGAGGAGATGGATATACCCCATTCTCCATGATGTGCTCATTTCACATTGCATGCCTGTATCAAAATGTCTCATGTATCCCAT
This sequence comes from Pongo abelii, assembly GCF_028885655.2. Classification (NCBI taxonomy): domain Eukaryota; kingdom Metazoa; phylum Chordata; class Mammalia; order Primates; family Hominidae; genus Pongo; species Pongo abelii. The sequence goes on from NC_071990.2 coordinate 143,599,658, forward strand.
AAATATATATACCTACTATGTACCCACAAAATTAAAAATCAAAAAAATAAATTAATTTAAAAAAAACTAGAACCAGACAAACACTGTAATTGGTAAAGAAGAAGCAGCTACTCATTTTAGCCTGGATAGAGGGCTTTGGAGTAATTTCTGTGGCTTAGACAATGCGCATGCTTTGTGTTCAGATATGACTACACCGTGGTATTGTTTTCTCTCTATTCATCACAGTCACAGCACTGCCTTGCCTGATGTTAATGTTCTGCCAAATTGTTTATGTTCAACAGAAGAACACTGAGGTGCTAAGGGCACCTCCTGGATGTCAGGCAATATTTTTGTCTTTCTCACAGGTTATTCTATATAGTTGCAGTGGATTTCCATGGCTTAGGTAGTTAGTTTGAATATACACAATAAGTTTTCCCCCACATCTCTGTTAGGACAACAGCGGCTGCCCCCTTAGAGGTAGGTGTATGCACCAAGCCTTAGACATAATGTTTAATCACTATTGCATAATTGACACCCAAGAAGGACTTATCAGAGCCCTTCTCAGAAACTGTGTCGGGTGAGAAAATATCTCTCATTCCTCTGGTGTTTTTAACCTAGGGCTGCCTGAGATCATGTGAACTGACACTTGAAAAAAGGATAGAAGTACATTTTTCTTAAAAGAAACAGAGATAAGAAATTAATATTAAGTTCAGAAGTCATCTATAGGCTTGGATACAGCTTTTCCTATAGTCCTAACCCACCCTTAGATTTCCCAATTATATGAGACAATATGATTTATGAGTAAATTCTTTATAAAATTGCATTTTAATTAAATTTCTGTCATTTGTAGTCAAACACATCTAGAATAATGCATAAATACTGCATACATAAGTAAAAGTTCCCCATTCAAGAACTGAAGGTTAACTATTAACACTAGTATGTAATCCATCAACAAGTCCTGGCATGTATACTCCCATTTATATCTTATATTTGACCACTTCTCCCTGCATAGCCCCCACGCAGATAAAACACATTAATGATACATCATTTTCATGTGCAATAGCAGTAGGTTCCTTACTTCTCTATTTCTTTCTACTCTATTCTCCACACAGCAGTCAAAATAATCTTTAATAAATATAAATAATAAAAATCCATTGGCTTGGTTAAAATTCTTCAAAACTTCCAGCTTCACCTCAAATAGATTCCAAAGTCTGTCATGACCAGACCACTCTTCACCTCCCAAACCTCATTTCATTTTACCCTTCACCTCTTCCACTGTCTCAGCCACACTGGCCTCCTTTTGGCCCATCAAATATATCCTAGTGTTTTTTGCCATCAAGACTTTATATGAACTACTTCTTCTGCCTGGAACATTTTCCTAGCTACTACAGTTCCCTCGTCCCCATCTCTAACTCCCTAGGAATCAGTCAGATCTCCTTAAGGTGCAAATGATGTATAAAGCAATATTGATAATAAAAGAATTTTCAAAGCAGCCATACTGTAAGCCTTCTTCTCATGCTTCCTCTCAACTTAAACAAAGGCATTTTCCCACCCCCACTCCCACATTGTCACTCTCTTTCTCAGCACTCTATTTTTTTAAAAAAAGCACCAGTCTCACATCATAATTATAAATGATATTTTGGGAGTTGTTTTGGTAATAGTATCTCTCCCACATTTGTTTATAAGGTCTGTGAAGACTGGACACTTTAGCTATTTAACGTTTGCTTCTGTCTATATTTCTTGCCTAGTGCTCCAGTTTCCATTTAGTATAGAAATTCTTAATGTTGTTCCCCAAGATTTTCCTTCTGCTTCAGTTTGCCAGGGTGTGTTGCTGACAACTAAAGATTCTCATACCAAGCCTATTTTTTTACACCGTATACCCAAACTTAACAGAGCAATTATTGTAGACTTTTTGTTCCATATTTGTTAAAATGAGATTTTTATGCTGTTTCTTATAGAAAGTGTAAATCTAAGAGCTGTTGCTATAATACTTCACCAAAAAAAACCTAGAAAAGTAATCAAATCAACATAGTTGAAGACAGACTCTACGCACAAGTTCAGGCAAAGAAACTCATTATAAGACTTTTTTTTAATCTGAGGCAGAGAGAGATTTTGAAATCCAGGAAACTAGTGATTTTGCATCTGGTCAGACCTCTTATCATCTGGAGATTTTGAGATTAAAATCAACATGATCAAATATAAGTAGTCATAGTAGGCCACTGTGCAGAGTAATAATTGGTTTTCAAGAATTTCACAGGCTTAAATTGTATGGTTTGTACATGCTTTCCTTATTACTTGAGTCTCCTGAGTAGTATAGTGTAAAAAATGTTGCCTTGAGAAATTTAACCTTCGAGCTCCAAAATACAGTGTTCTTAATCTCTAACATGGATCATAACAAAAGAAAAGGAAGGATGAGCTATCAGTAAAAATATTCTGGACACTGAAGCTGTACACTACAACATATTGCTAAGAAAGCTGTACGGTTGTTTCTCATGGAGATGTTAAGGGTGAGATACCACAGTTCTCCTACTAGTGGTCTAGATGTCACCTAACACTAGATAAAGCCTCACACAGATTATGATTCTAGTAAACTACAGTTGTTGAAAACCTAATGCAATGAATCTGTAAGGAAACACTGTGCTCAAAATTGGTCATCAAAGCTGCAATTTAAATGTCATTTTACCATGCAAGATTTAGGGATCTGAAGAGGAGAACCTAAGTTAAACTTGCAAAGGACAGTCCCTAGTTATCCTGATGTGTTCTATTTCACATTTATCCCAAGGTTGATTATTTCTCCCCTTACTGGTATTTTGCCAATGTCTACATCTGGGAAACTTTATTTTTTTTTATTACTTAACATAAGAAAGTAAAAAAGAATAACAGACCAGCCATGTTTGTCTTCACCTTCATTTTCTGTGAGTTAATGAAACAGTCTCTCTAGATCAAGAACACATCTGGTATCCATCTGTTAAAAAGCAAGAATTATAATTTTAGCTGTTCTCACTGCTGTTGCTTTATTATCCCCCAGCATTTTTAGGTAATATGCATCCTAGTGACTAAGAGAACCACATTTCAGTGACAAAAAGTGGTAAATAGTGCAAAGTATGAAACTTATAGCATTCAGAATTTCCTAATTTTTGATACAAGAACTAGATCGGATAGCTAAGTAATCACAACAGCAAATGCCACAGTTGATCTAAGTCTCTGGCCTATGTGTTCTAATCAGTCAACAATATTCAACCATAAAACATTTGAATTGGAAAATATATGACAGGTTTTTTATAAATTTTATATATTACTTAGCAGATTTATCAATTTTATGAGTACCTTAACACTATCTAAGATTATATTACATACTAACTCTTTTTTTCCTTTTTTTTTCACTTTGTGGAACTATCAGAAGAGAATACAGTCATTTTTAGTTATAAATCCACAGAAAGGGAAGGAAACCTTCATGCAGGTATAATGGGAATCAGTGGATTGCCTTCCAGCTACAGTAGAAGCATGGTTCCCACATCATAAAGTGACTGCTTTAACCTACAAAAAGGATTTTCAGGGGCATAAAAAATTGCTTCCTGATGAGCAACTGTGAGCTTTCTTCTCACCGTAAACCACAAAGTATTTAAGAATAAGGCAAATCTAAAGGCAAAAGCTTCTTATGTGGCTTTCAGGACAAAGATTCCAGTTGCACTTTATGCTCTTATTGTTTCTCCTAAAAGATATCATCCAAATGATATATTCTAAGAAACTTTAAGCTTTGAGAGGCCAAAGAAACAAATCTGTCAAATTCTATGGATTCCTGACCTGGAGGAATCCATGTTTATATCTGCATAAAATTGAAGAGGATATAGGCAGAGTATAAAACAATGATAAACTCAATACTTCATAGAATTGGATCAATTAAATCTAATTTCTATTCAAAAGAAGTGCTTCTGTTTTACATCAGGTAAGAAAGAAGGTCATAGAATAATCCCTTGAGACATTCCACAAAATGTTTCCATCTTTTATTTTCAGGTTCTCTCTTTATCTCCCAACCCAGTACCATTCAACACTTTATTTATATCATTTACAATTACTTGGTGAGCACCAACTACATTAAACTACATTCCAGGAACTACTTAAGCCTTGGGGATATAGTATACACAGACAAGTCCCTGCTCTTATAGGATTTATATTTAAGATGAAGGAGAAAGACCATACAAGTAAGTAAAGAGACTAGATAAGTGCTATAAGTACATAAATCAGCACAAAATACTATGATGAAATAATCTGGTTGGGCCCAGTGGCTCACACCTGTAATCCTAGCATTTTGGGAAGCCAAAGTGGATAGATAACTTTAGCCCAGTAGTTTGAGTCCAGCCTGGGCAATATGGCAAAACCCTGTCTCTGCAAAAATTACAAAAATTAGCCAAGAGTGATGGCATGCACCTGTAGTCCCAGGTACTCAGGAAGCTGAGGTGCGAGGATCACCTGAGCCTGGGGATGTCAAGGCTGCACTGAGTCAAGATCATACCACTGCACTCCAGCCTGGGTAATAGAATTAGACCTTGTCTCACTAAAATACACATATATATTTTACAACTGATCTGAGAGTGCTACTATAGATTGATCACGGATAGCCTTTTTTACAAGAGTTAGCCATGTGAATATCTGAGAAAACAGAGCTATAGACACAAGACACAAGTGTAAAGGCATTGAAGTGGGAACCTTTTTATGTGCTTAAGGAATACAAAAGAGTGCTGGTGAGACTGCAGTCCAGTGAGCTAAGTAGGAAATGAATTTGAAAAGAGAGTCAGGGATCAAAATCTGTAGACTAAGCAAACAGTTTTCACTTTATTCTAAGTGTATTGAGAAGCAAAGATGTGACATGCTCTAATTTAGGCTTATCATGATTTTTGTTTGCAGTGTGGAATGTGGATTTAATTTGGGACTGGGTGAAAGCAGGGAGATTAGTTAAAAGGTTGTTGCATTAATCTAGGCCAAAAAAAATAAGTGGTCACTTGTATGTGACAACCATGGCAATGAGGAGATAATGAAAATCTCAGGATACACATACTTTGGAAGTAGAGTCAATCAACAGGACTTGCTGATAAATTAGATGTGGAGAGGCAGAAAATGAGGAACTAAAAATGACACTTTTGAACTGAGTTTGTGCTCCTTCAGTAAAGGGTAGAAGTCATGACATTTACTAAAATACAGAAGAAAGGATCAAGTTTGAGAACAATGAGTTAGCTGCAGACACATTAACTTTGAGATGACTGAAATATTCAGAACAGATGTCCCAGTAGACAGAGGAATTTGCAGGTCTAAGCCACAGCTGTGCCCTCTTCAAGGCTCCACCCAACACCCTTGCCCATTGCCTCTTGGGCAAATCGGCCTCTGAGCTATAATTTGAAAATGAGTGTTACAATAACTCAGCAACTGCAACCCTTTTTTTCTCTTCTATTTTCTTACCCTTTAGTGGAAATCCTCCTTTCCTTACTCTCAAAGACTTGGACTGTTCAGCTCAGGACACTAGAACGTATTTCAGCATAGCTTTGAGACTTCAAATGATGCATTAGTTGATCCTAAACATACCAACACTATGAAAAAGAGTTCACTCCTATCTCTGTTGTCTTGGTAATGACTGATGGCGAGTGCACTTCCACTGGACTCCCTTAGTTTATACACAGACTTTGAGAGACCCAAACACAACTCATCTCTAGTTGGTTAATTCTACTTAAGTCTTAGATTCCTCTTCAAAGTCTTCACTACAAATAAAAACAGTAAACAATGTCCCGTTTATTTGTTTCATAATTTTTGAGCCATTTTATGAAACAACTTATTGACTGCAATGATAAAGAGCGGTTTTTAAAGTTCTCTAGAACCTTCATAAAAGAATGCATCAAACACAGCTAACAGTCTACACTAAAACAAGAGAATGCTCTTTGAAATACATAAAAGCTATCATATATAACATTTTGCATATACTTCCCTGATAAAGAAAAACACCCAATAAAATAAGCTCTCATTAGTTACATTTCTGATTTTTTTACTCTATGATTTTTTTTTTGCTTAAAAAAGCCAATTTCTGCCTTTTCACAAGGAATTGTATATATGGAGGCAATTCCTTTGCTATACCTGTTCTTGTTTTTGTCTCTTACCTTCTATATCTAATTAGCAGATCTACAAAAGCTTCACTGATTATTATTTGCAGTGGTTATTATTATTCCTAAGAGCTCAGTGCAGAAATCTTAATTATTTAGATTTTTTAAAATGTATTCTTTATTTTTCTTTAATGATTATTAGCAAGTGACAGAGACATTAAGAAAAATATTGATTTCATATACTTTGAGGTAACTGACTCAATTAAGAAAAGAATATAAAACCTGTACTAATAAAATAATTTATTTGTATTTAACCTAGCCACTAGGATCTAATAGGAGATTTTAACCTGTATCAACAAGAAAATATTCAGATAAGATGAAAGTTTCAAATAATCATATAGTGGTTTCATATAAACACCAAATATTAAGAAATAGATGATATGCAAATATTTTGTTTTCTATGCAAGTGTTTTGACACTCCGTCAAAATACTATTGTTTTTAAGTCTCTAGAGAACAAGAATGCTATCCTACCATAAAGTATGTGTGCAAAAAGGAATGAAATATTGTCTTTAAAGATCAATCAAATGCAGCAATTTTTGCTTCAAGATTCCAGACCCATCTTTTACTTTGCCAAGCAATAATTACATCATGAAACTTGAGTTAAGATAGATTTGTCACCACTTTTGCAGCCTTTCTATTAGAATAGCTTGAGAGTGATTATACTAATATATATTAAATCCTATAATATAGTTTTTAAAAATTATGCTCCAAGAAACACCTTATCTAACAATAGTTTAATCATTTCAGAAGTCAGTTACATCAACATAAAATCATGCAAGTAATTCCTGTAATCGACAAAACATGATACATCAATTAAACTGTTAAAGCAAAGTAGACTTCACACATTGAATTAAAAACTCTCTCAAAAAAGTAGGCTGAAAGGACAAGATTTTCTGTTTTCATAAAATAAGCAGTTGAAATCAAACCCAGGATTTTTTCAGTCAAAACATTTGTGTCTGAAAAGAGCACCTTCAATTTATTTCATTTCTCTCTAATCTTTACAGATTTCAAGTTTCCTAAATGTGACTTTTCTCCTGTTTGTAAACAAATAAAAATTTACATTCAAATACAATTATCAACATCCTTCATAGTGAAGACCTAGGAAAGGATGTTGAATTTGAAGTTGTTGGTGATGCCCCAGAAAAAGTGGGGCCCAAACAAGCTGAAGATGCTGCCAAAAGCATAACCAATGGCAGTGATGATGGAGCTCAGCCCTCCACCTCCACAGCTCAAGAGCAAGATGATGTTCCCATAGTTGATTAGGATGAAGAAGATTCTACAAATAGTGCCGAAGTCAGTGAAGAAGAGAGAAGCCGCAAGAGGAAAGTAGATGAGAAAGAGAATCTCAGTGCAAAGAGGTCACGTATAGAACAGAAGGAAGAGCTTGATGATGTCATAGCATTAGACTGAACAGAAATGCCTCTAAACAGAACCCTCTTACTATTTAGGTTATCTGGGCAGAAACAGATTGTTAGGTCCTTTGTTCCAAAGAGAAAAAATTGACACCAGTGACTTGAAAATGATTCTGCTCCCTTTGAAAACATTCACTTTGCTAGAACTGTTAGACACATTGCAGTATGCTGTATTGAAAGTGGGAATATAGTTTTAAAAACCCTTTGAACAAAGTGTGTGCATAACCAGTCATGAGATAAAACAACACAATGTATGTTGCCTTTTTAATGTAAATACCCTTAGGTATCATTAATAGTTTCAAAATATTGTGGTTTAGTAAAGTTGATACCTGGTTATAAATATTATGCCTTTATTTTTGGCTAGAAGAATAATTATTTTTAACCTAGATCTAATCATTTTCGTACTCTTAACTGACTGAAACAGATTCAAAGAAGTATCAAGTACTATGCATTAAAACCTGTTTTTAAATGTTAAATGGCGCTATGTATATTAATGTAAAACAATGTTAATTTACTCAAGTTCTCAGTTTGTACTGCCTGGTATGTCTGTGTAAGAAGCCAATTTTTGTGTATTGTTACAGTTTCAGGTTATTTATATTCGATGTTTTGTAAAACTCAAATAACGACTATACTTATGGACCAAATAAATGGCATCTGCATTCTTATTTAAAAAAATACAATTTTTTTGTAGGTGTTTCTCAAATTATACGCCCGTAATGAAGTTTTATAAACTAATATTTATAAACTAATGTTTATTACAAGAAAAAAATTATTCATGCTACACTAAGATTTTTTATTTATTAAATTAAGAAATACAAAATACGTGTGATTTAAATAAATAGAATAAGTGCAATCAACAACTTCTATTTCATCAGTGAGGATTCACTCATTAAAAGGCACAATGTCAAAATAAATTCAAGAATATTCATTTCATAAATTTTGGGATGTAAAGGAAAACATGATTCTGAGATAGAAAGGGGGAAAAAATCCTGTTGGAATTGCTTCTAATTTTATTTGAATTAAACTTATTATTTCTTTAAAATAAGAGGAGACAGCAATGCCAATACATCAAATACAATTATTAATTACACAATTTCACACAATCCTACAATCCATATGTTGCCAAATATTAAGTCAAAGATTTAAAGAAATTTATCATCAAGTCCCATACTTATAAAATCTAATTATTTAAGGTTTAAAATAATGGAATGAATATTAATTAAAAACAGAAAAAAATTAAAATCATGTTAGTTTTAAAAATTGTAACAATCACAACATGGGTTTGGTTATTATTTATGGTATTGTTTTCCCTCATACATACTTCAGTTGGCATTCATCTACCACCATCAACTTGAAAAACATACAATGAAGGAAGAGCTACCATTTTAGAACCAAAGGCTCAAGTCTTTGGCAAACTGTTCTCATGCGTACTTTAGAAATCTAATTGGCAGAATATAGTTGAGAAGATAATATTAATGCTCTAAATAATTCTACGATAGGATGGTATGTCACTGAATCGAAATACACTTGACTTTGTAAATTTGAAAATTTGTTTTCTAATAAAAGAAAATTATTCTATCTTTATTTTTAATTTTTGTGGGTACATATTAGGAGTATATATTTATGGGATACATGAGATAGTATGATATAATCTCACAATGCTTAATAATCACATCAGGGTATATGGGGTGTCTATCACCTCAAGCATTTATCCTTTCTTTGTTTTGCAAACAATCTGATTATACTCTTTTAGTCATTTTTAAATGTACAACAAGTTATCATTTACTGTAGTCACCCTGTAATGCTATCAAATAACAGATCCCTTTCATTCTAATTTTATTTTGTACCTATTAATCATCCTCACTTCCCCTTCCCCTTCTGCTACCCTTCCCAGTCTCCGGTAACCAACATTCTACTCTCTAACTCCATGAGTTCAAATATCTTAACTTTTAGCTCCCACAGATAAGAACATGTGAAGTTTGTCTTTCTGTGCCTGGCTTATTTCATGTAACATAATGACCTCCAGTTCCACCCATGTTGTTAGAAACGACAGAATCTCATTCTTTTGTAGGCTGAATAGTACTCCATTGTGTACGTGTACCACATTTTATTTATCCATTTCATCTGTCGATGGACACTTAGGTTGCTTCCAAATCTTAGCTATTGTGAACAGTGCTGCAATAAACATGACAGAGCAGATATCTCTTCAACATACTGATTGCCTTTCTTTAGGGTATATACCAAGAAGTGGGATTGCTGGATCATATAGTAGCTCTAGTTTTAGTTTTTTGAGGACCCTCCAAAGTGTTTTCCATACTAGTTGTGCTCGTTTACATTCCCACCAATAGTGTACCAGGGTTCCCTTTTCTCCGTTTTCTTGCCAGCATTTGCCTGTCTTTTGGATATAAGCCATTTTAACTGGAGTGAGATGATACCTCGTTACAGTTTTGATTTACATTTCTCTGATGATCATTGATGTTGAGCACCTTTTCATATGCCTGTTTGCCATTTGTACGTCTTCATTTGAGAAATGTGTATTCATATCTTTGCTCATTTTTAATCAGATTTCTAAATTTTTTTCCTTTGGAGTTGTTTGAACTCCTTATATATTCTGGTTATTAATACCTTGTCAGATGAGTAGTCTGCAAATATTTTCTCCCATTCTGTGAGTTGCCTCTTCACTTTGTGGATTGTATCCTTTGCTGTGCAGAAGCTTTTTAACTTGATGTGATACCATTTGTCCATTTTTGCTTTGGTTGCTTGTGCTTGTGGGGTATTACTCAAGAAATCTTTGCCCACTCCAATGTCCTAGAGTTTCCCCAATGTTTTCTTATAATAGTTCCAGAGTTTGAGGTCTTACATTTAAGTCTGTAATCCATTTTTATTTGATTTTTATATATGGTGAGAGATATTTGATTTTTATATGTGGTGAGAGTCTAGTTTCATTTTTCTGCATATGGATATTCAGTTTTCCCATCACCATTTATTGAAGAGACTATCTTTTCCCCAATGTATGTTCTTGGCACCTTTGTCAAAAATGAACTCACTGTAGATGTATGAATTCTGGGTTCTGTATTCTGTTCCATTAGCCTAAGTGTCTGTTTTTATGGAAGTACCATGCTGTTTTGGTTTCTATAGCTCTATAGTATAATTTGAAGCCAGGTAATGTGATTCTTCCAGTTTTGTTCTTTCTACACAGGACAGCTTTCGCTATTGTGGTTCCATATAAATTTTAGGATTTTTTTTCTGTTTCTGTGAATAATGTCATTGGTATTTTGATAGGGATTGCATTGAATGTATAGATTGCTTTGGTTAGGTTGAACATTTTGATAATATTGATTCTTTCAATCTATGAATGTGGAATATCTTTCCATTTTGTGTCTGTGTTCTCTTCAATTTCATCAATGTTTTATAGTTTTCATCGTAGAGGTCATTTATATGGTTAATTTCTAGGTATTCTATTATAACTGTAGCTATTGTAAATGGGATTACTTTCCTGATTTCTTTCTCAGCTAGTTCATTACTGGTGTACAGAAATGCTACTGATTTTTGTATGTTGATTGTGTATCCTGCAAATTAACTGAATTTGTTCATCAGTTCTCATAGTTTTTTGGTGGTGTCTTTAGGTTTATCCAAATATAGGTCATCATCGGTAAACAAGGATAATTTGGCTTCTTCCCTTCCAGTTTGGGGATTTCTTTCTTTCTCTCTTTCTTTCTTTTCTTTCTTTCTTTCTTTCTTTCTTTCTTTCTTTCTTCCTTCCTTCCTTCCTTCCTTCTTTCTTTCTTTCTTTCTCTTTCTTTTTCTCTTTTCTGATTGCTCTAGCTAGGGCTTACAGTACTATACTGAATAACAGTGGTGAAAATGGGCATCCTTGTAGTGTTCCAAATCTAAGAGAAAGGTTTTTCATTTTTCTTCATTCAATATAATACTAGCTGTGGGTCTGTCATGTATGGTGAAAATTGTTCTTTATTTGAAACTAAAAAAGAAAAAGGTGGGCTTGAGGGTAGTAAAATTGGGTCATCTGTGACTTTATTGCTGATTTGGTATTTTAAATTATTGCACAGGTGAAATAAAATATTCCTAACAAATATTTAGTGGGATTCTAGCTTAGACTAAAAAAAAAATTATATAATTACTTTGTGTTAGTAAATGGAAAGGATGTAATTATGAGATAATTTAAATAGAAGCTTTTCTACTTGACACCAAAATGGTGCTCTAAGAGTACTGTAGAACTTGCCTCCAGAATTTTGTGATTTTTGGCCTCTAGTGTGTAGCTTTCCACCCTGATTTTATTAAGTAATATTTTATTAATTAAAAAGAAGCCAATGTAGTATACTAAAACTGAGTTCAATGTAAAGTGAATAACTAAAAATCATTTAAAGTGTTCAAACATTTATCTCTGTTTTCTATTTCTTGAATTCATTCTCTAATAATAAATTATCTTAGGATAAAATGTATTCTCTTGTCCTGTGCAATGAGTTATGTCAAACCATTCTATTCAAAGAGTACTACATTTTATTAATATGCTTCTAGGCAAACTGCCAAAGAAGAAAAACAAGTTCTAATTTTTAAATACTCTAGACAGCTTATTATAGCTTAGGCTGAAATACAAAACTAAGGCAGGCAGATCAAGCACACCTGCATTCCAGTGTGCACTTTTATATGGCCTTTCTTAATTCCAAGAGATGTATTTGATTAAACACATTAGCAGAAATAATAACACTGCTATTAGTAATTTGCTATTTGGATAAATCTGCCTTTAAAATAAGCTAGACATGCACACTAAATTCAATTTGCCATTGAATTTGGTTATTTATATACCTAATGCCATATAGCTGTTTGACCAGGCTCTTTCTGCTTTGCAAAGGAGAATCTTTACCCATTGAAAAACATGAACTTACGAGGATAAGAAAGTCTAACGGAGACAACAAGGTCATATTAAAATGATTTGTGGGTTTTTTTCTCCTGCTTCTTTACTCTCATAGGACTATGATTATATAGTCTTCCTTTTAATACATGCACATAAATAAACACATTCCAAATGGTATAAGATGGATTATACTGCCGAGAACTTTCTTATACTTTTTAGCTTGAAGAATCCAGGAGAATACCACACACGAGATGCAAATAGATAGATTTCTAACACCCAGCAGAAAACTAAAAGTTTTAGGATACCCATGTTTCTCAATTAAATTTTATCAGCATATGGAAAAAAACAATTTGAAGATTCTCATACTTGTTTTTTCAGATTTGAGTATCTACAATACCAAAATACCTCAAATGGTTACAAATTTCCCCTTTCAAATAGTTCTTTTAAGTATCATTAAATACTTTGTAAAATATGTTTTAGGTTCCAAAGTGGGTTAAATTTACATTATTCATCCACCATGAAGAATTAATGGGTAATTATTATCTCTTTCTTCCCCAAAAGGAAAGTTAGTTCCCAGAAATGAAATCTTGGTTAAGTTTTGCTGTATACCACTTCCAACACAAATTGCCCACCACAGATTAAAACTTGGCTCTGTATGTAAGAACATGTCCTGTTTGAAATTGCAGTAAGATACAACATATGGGAAAAAATGGAGCACTTGGAATAACTTGGCAAAATAATTTAGAAAATGAAATGTTATAAAATGCAATGTATAAGTAATGTTTTCTCTAATGATCATTTAAAGATGCAGTTATAACAAGACATTCTTTTGCTCTCTTCTTTTTATTCTCTTATAGCTTTACAGAAATGACTTTCTGCATGGAAGCTGACCTATTTGCTCACGCCTTTCCCACTTGTTTTGAAAAAGTCTAAGAAAAACATACATATATATATTAATTTACTCAAAGTTGAAATACATATGCTTACTCTTTCTTAAGAGAGGCCTAATTGTTGAAATATTTCATTTCTCAGAAACTTAGTGTAAATATTTTCTGAGTGAGCAATGAAGCCAGTAATAAAATATTCATAAATGGAAATATTATACTTATTTAAAACCCATTCATTATTTTAAAGCTGTATAGGATCATATAAACATTTAAAAGTTGTTCTAACAAGCAAATAGTCAAATGAAATGTATTTCAATATCTAAAAAGTTCCATTAATTTTTATTATCTTCCTCCTTTTTTAATATAGCATGCACAAAAGGGAGAAAGAAATTTAGGAGCAAAAATTATGCTCCCACCTTTTATATATGAAATTTATTTTTATAAAGGTATTCACATGACCTAGAATTTAAGCTGCTATCTTTCCCTAGGAAAGACAAAGGCAAACTGAGAGAATCATTCCTTTTTGTCCTCCACTGTCAGGTAACCTGTGCATTTCAGTGAGGAAAACGTTGACATGCATACTCCTGTCTTTTAATGAATTACTTGAATTCCAGACTCCTGGAAGTATTGAATATACATAAAATATATGAATTTAAAGTCAAACAGATAAAAGTTCAATAGCAAGTTCTTCCATCCTTATCTGCCTCAAACATAGGATGGGAACCAGAATAGCTTCTGCCTTATAAGCTATTATGATGCATCCCTATAAAATAATATGGCACAGGTCTGCCACATAGGACACATTTCATCAATGTTTATTATTACTTTGTTACATGAGAACAATAACTTTAAAATATAATGATAAATGCTATCTTCACTGAACACTTACTTCAGGCTTTGGGTAAGTACCTTACATGTGTTACATAATTTAATTCTACAATGTTATTAATCCATTTTACAAATGCCATGATTGACAGGTATCAGTCCCTGATTCAAAGTATTCCAAGGATACTTTTTTTTGTATTTTTTTAACAACTCCTGGTTTAAAGAGGAGATTCACATAAAAGGGCATATATATCTTGTATATACATTAAAAATAATATTTTGTGGATATTTCTCTTTGTTATGGCAGATATTACCACATTAGACATTTTTTCTGAAACATTTTGTTGAATTAAGATATTACTAGATTGAGTTACAAAAATCAATAAATTAATTACATTTTTCAAAAGGCTATTTCAATTTATGTATGTTTATTTTAACAGATCTGATATTTGGCATTTTTGTTCTACTTCTGACTAATAGGCATCATCAGTTTGATTCATTTCTGTACTGTGATTTCATAAATAAATGTCGAGATTTATTTCTTTTAATAATAATATTATTATTATTAGTTTTGAGACGGAGTCTCACTCTGTTGCCAGGCTGGAGTGCAGTGGTGCGATCTTGGCTCACTGCAACCTCCACCTCCCAGGTTCAAGCAATTCCCCTACATCAGCCTCCTAAGTAGCTGGGACTATAGGTGTGCACCACCATGCTGGGCTAATTTTTTTTTTTTTTTTTTTTGTATTTTTGTAGAGAGAGGGTTTCACTATGTTGGCCAGGATGGTCTCAATCTCCTGACCTCATGATCTGCCTGCCTCAGCCTCCCAAAGTGCTGGGATTACAGGCAAGAGCCACCACGTCCAGCCTTAATATTATTATTTGATAATAAGAACAATGAACTCTTCAAATACCCAGAAACAAATATAAATATTTATAAAAATAAAAGTGTAAAACAAGTGTTTACAAATTAAATATATGAAAAATTCAACAAATGCAGAAGTTTAAAATCTAATTTTAATATGAACCAAATATCATACTGTGTGTGTGTGGGTATGTGATAATTTGCACAGCAAAGGACTAATGATATGATTTGGCTGTGCCCCACCCAAATCTCATCTAGAAGTCCCATGTGTTGTGGGAGGTACCAGGTGAGAGGAAATTGAATCATGGGGGCAGGTCTTTCCCATACTGTTCACATGGTAGTGAATAAGTCTCATGACATCTGATAGTTTCATAAGGGGGAGTTTCCCTGCACATGCTCTCTTCTCTTGTCTGCCACCATTTGAGACATGCCTTTCACCTTCCACATGATTGTGAGGACTCACCAGCCAGGTAGAATTATAAGTCCATTAAACCTTTCTTTTGTAAATTGCCCAGTCTTGAGTATGTCTTTATCAGCATTGTGAAATGGATTAATACAGTAAATTGGTACCAGTAGAGTGGGCTACTGCTGAAAAGATACCTGAAAATGTGGAAGCAACTTTGGAACTGGGTAACAGGCAGAGGTTGGAACAATTTGGAGGGCTCAGAAGAAAACAGGAAAATGTGGGAAAGTTTGGAACTCCCTAGAGACTTGTCGAATGGCTTTGACAAAAATGCTGATAATGATACATATGGACAATGAAATCCAGGCTGAGGTGGTCTCAGATGGAGATGAAGAACTAGTTGGGAACTGGAGCAAAGATGACTCTTCTTGTATTTTAGCAAAGAGACTGGTGGCATTTTGCCCCTGCCCTAGAGATTTGTGGAACTTTGAACTTGAGAGAGATGATTTAGGGTGTCTAATGGAAGAAATTTCTAAGCAGCAAAGCATTCAAGAGGTGACTTGGGTGCTGTTAAAGGCATTCAGTTTTAAAAAGGTAACAGAGCATAAAAGTTGAGAAAATTTGCAGCCTGACAATGTGATAGAACAGATAATCCCATTTTCTGAGAAGAAATTCAAGCTGGCAGTAGAAATTTGCATAGGTAACAAGGTGCCGAATGTTAGTCACTAAGACAGTGGGCAAAATGTCCCCAGGGCATGTCAGAGACCTCTGAGGTAGCACTTCCCACGACAGACCAGAGGCTTAGGTGGAAAGAATGGTTTTGTGGGCCAGGCCCAGGGTCCCTCTGCTGTGTACAGTCTAGGGACTTGGTGCCGTGCATCCTAGATGCTCCAGCCGTGACTAAAAGGGGCCAAGGTACAGCTCAGGCTGTTGCTTCAGAGGGTGGAAGCCTAAAGCCTTGGCAGCTCCCACATGGTGTTGAGCCTGCGGGTGCACAGAAGTCAAGAATTGAGGTTTGGGAATCTCCACCTAGACTTCAGATGATGTATGGATATGCCCAGATGCTCAGGCAAAAGTTTGCTGCAGGGGTGAGACCCTCATGGAGTACTTCTGCTAGGGCAGTGCAGAAAGGAAATGTGGGGTCAGAGCCCCACACAGAGTCCCTACTGGAGCACCACCTAGTGGAGCTGTGAGAAGAGGGCCACCATCCTCCAGACTCCAGAATGGTAGATCTACGAATAACTTGCAACATGCACCTGGAAAAGCCACAGATACTCAACACCAGCCCATGAAGACAGCCAGTAGAGGGCTATACTCGCAAAGCCACAGAGGCAGAGCTGCCCAAGGCTGTGGGAGCACACCTCTGGTATCGGCATGACCTGGATGGGAGACATGGAGTCAAAAGAGATCATTTTGGAGCTTTAAGTTTTGACTGCTCTGCTGGATTTTGGACTTGCATGGGGCCTGTAGCCCACCACTTTGTTTTGGTCAATTTCTCCCATCTGGAATAGCTGTATTTACCCAATGCCTGATCCCCATTGTATCTAGGAAGTAACTAACTTACTTTTAATTTTACAGGCTCATAGGCAGAAGGCCTCGCCTTGTCTCAGATGAGACTTTGGACTGTGGACATTTGAGTTAATGCTGAAATGAGTTAAGACTTTGGGGGACTGTTGGGAAGGCATGATTGGTTTTGAAATGTGAGGACATGAGATTTGGGAGGGGCTGGGGCAGAATGATATGGTTTGGCTGTGTCCCCACCGAAATCTCATCTTGAATTCCCACGTGCTGTGGGAAGGACCTGGTGGGAAGTAATTGGATCATGAGGGCAGGTCTTTCCCATGCTATTCTCATGATAGTGAATAAGTCTCATGAGATCTGTTGGTTTTATAAGGGGGAGTTTCCCCGCACAAGTTCTCTTCTCATCTGCCACCATGTGAGATGTGTCTTTCACTTTACATGTGATTGTGAGGCCTCCCCAGCTACGTGGAACTGTAAGTCCATTAAACCTCTTTCTTTTGTAAATCATCCAGTCTCAGATATATCTTTATCAGCAGAGTGAAAACAGACTACTGCAACTAATATGCAGAATCTATAAGGAACTTAAACAAATCAATAAGAAGAAAACAAATAACCCCATTAAAAAAGTGGGCAAAGACATGAACAGACATTTCTCAAAAGAAGACATACAGGTAACCAACAAACATGAGCAAATGTTCAACATCACTAATCATCAGAGAGAGGCAAATCAAAACCTCATATGTTTATCACAACAATGTTCACAATAACAAAGACATAGAATCAACCCAGGTATCCATCTATGGTGGACTAATGACAATGTGGTACATATACACTATGGAATACTACACAGCCATGAAAAAAGAATGAAATAACATCCTTTTGTAGCAATATGGATGCAGCTGGGGCCATTATCTTAAGCAAATTAATGTAAAAACAGAAAATCAAATAATTCATGTTCTCACTTACAAGTGGGAACTCCACATTGGGTACACATGAACACAACCATGGGAAAAACAGACACTGGGGACTCCAACAGTGGGGAACAAGGTGGACAAGAGTTGAAAAACTACCTATTGGGTACTGTGTTCACTACTTGGGTGATGAGATCATTATGAGCCCAAACCCAGCATTATGCAGTATACTGATGTAACAAGCCTACACATGTACCCTCTGAATCTAAAATTTAAAAAAATAATAATAATTTGCACAGATAATCCTCTACCTGCTTAGTTTGTTAACAGAGCTATTAAGTGTTGACTGGATCTCCAAAAAGAAAAGCTCGATATTTTTAAGTTATTTAATATCTCTGAGCCTCAATTTCCTAATCTATAGAGATAATAACAAGACCTTCTTCAGAGGTAAATTTACAATGAAATTATTAAAGCCTAAGTTCAAGGGTCTGACAATGTGTTCACATGATCTGTTGTTTCTGCAAAATTTTCAAAATTGTGTACTCTTTCAAATAAAGATGCCTTACCCACAATTGCATAACTTCATACCTTGCCAAATTAGATCCTTCTCTTGTTCACCTCAGTGATTATATTGATGATTAAATTAGATAGTAAATGTAAAGCTTTAGGACTATGCCTATAACATAGAAAATACTTGATTAGTGTTCACTATCATTATTATTATCAAATATTTTAGTTTGTATTTATTCTTCTAATTGTTATATACAATTGAATATGTTGCATCTTAAATAGCACGAGTTATGGGTGTTTAAGGAAAAGCTTAGTATACTAATAGAGTCTTCTCAAATCTGGAAAAAGAAATAGTATGAAATATATCAATTTAAATATTAGATTTATTGATACATGCTTTTAAAAATGGTAGCTTTTAAACTGTAATCAATACATTTGCATTTTCCTAAAAGAAGAAGACATTTATTCAGAGAAAACTGTGGTATCATGCAAGAAAAGCAGAAAAAAATTGCCTAAGTGTGATCTCACATATTTGTCAGTTGGGTATTGCAAGAGAGGATGAATAAATGGTTGAACTCACTGGAATTACACAAATCCTATCGCATCTATACACAATCATCCAAATATTCAAGGATTTAGCAATGTATACTAAGATGGCCATGCAAACTTGTGAGTTGTAGTTTTGCAATTTGGGACATATGATACCTATTTTACATTCATAATGTAAATCATATTCATATGATGCCTATTTTACATTCATAATGTAAATCATATTCATATCATACCTACTTTATAATTCATAATATTAATTTCATTATATCTGTTAATCACATACTTAGAAGTTACAGATATGAATTATTTCTATAAATTATGAACAATCACAGAATCACAATAAATGCCCATGTGATTAAGCTCCACCTTTGAATTTTTTATTATTTTCTTAAAATGAAGGACGTGTGTGTGTGTGTGTGTATGTATATATGTACACACATACATGCAATAGTTGTGAATTGAATGAAATTCACCAGGACAATCTGACTTGTATTTCAAATAATAGGAGTTTGAATATTACCCTTACTGAATCAGAGTCAAAACAGAAATTTATTTCATGCTTCGAGATAAAACAAAACCTCAGACAAATATGCTAGAATTGGCTTTAGCAACAGCCTAAATACTAAAGCAATGTTAAATTATACATATTGCATTGGTTTGGGGATCATCTTTAATATGAAATATATATAATGTACGTGTATGTACGTGTGTGTGTAAATATATATACATGTATGCATTATATGTAGTGATTTAAAGTCTTTTCTCATATTCTAATTATTAGGAAATGAAAAGAGAAATAATAAAGTCTAGTGTAGAGAAAAAACGTCTTGCATTTTCTGAGTCAATCATGCAGTTGCCTAATAAATTAGCTAAGCAACAGCAAGAATAGGATAATTATTTCGTTCTGATCTGCTGAATAGGAATTTTAACAGTTACTAAGTTCTCTCCAGGTAGTGAGTTGAATGGCCAAAATCACAGTGCCACTTCCTGCTTCATGCTGTGCCCATTTAGTAAAACAGAATTGGTCACCATGTTCTTAGCATTGCTTTTCAGAGATGTCATACGCACCGCTGAAGAGCTGAGTAGGTAGCTGGTTCCTCTCTCTTGATAGGACTTCCTCCCACAGCAGAGTTGGCTGTTGAAATGCCTCCTGAAGCTTTCACTGAGTAGGTAAAGAGCAAATGGGTTGACACAAGAATTGCCAAAACTGAGAACCCGGGCAACTAAGGTGACAATCATGTGGCCTAGAGATGGATCAATCTCATTATAGTTGAAAGACCGATACATGTAAAGGATGTGGTTTGGAAACCAACAGAAGATGAAGCAGCCCACAAAGACAAGCACAATTTTAGCCAGGCGTTTCCGTGTTTCCATCTGCAAATATAAGAAATTGATCCCATTGGTTAAAGTGAAAATGGAACCAGCCACATCCCAACTTTATCAAGTCAGGAAAGAGCAAAATTTACAGCATGATAATACATCCAAAATACATAAATTATTTATTTTCCTCACCAAAGTGATGATGGATTTTAACAGTTTGATAAAGCTTATTTTGGTCTCTACATTATTTGCATTAAAAAATATTTGACAGCTTATACAAAACTCAGTGATAAATTACTAAATGCTGTCTTCATATTATTTATTTATTTTCTTTTTGCTTAATGTCTCATTTTGTGTAACATAAATATAAGTCATTTCTGTTTGTATTAAATCCACTAAATTAATAAATCATAGAATATATTCAAGCTAGGTGTTTTAAAAAAATCAGGGTGTTTTAAATAGGAAAAATTGATCTGATGAAGCAGGGCTTGACTTTTTAAAACTACCACTCCACAGGAAAACAAAATAACAACTTGAAATTTAAACTCCTGACTTACACAAATCAAAAGCATCTGATATAACTGTGAGTCCTGTAAACATTATTATACTGTCACATTCACAAATAAAAATAAATTTTCCTTCTCCATAAAATTTACATATTATGTTTACTGTTTCTGAGAGGGTATTCAAGAGTGTAATAAATAGGCAAAATTCAAATGTTGGACATCAATATTTTTTAATCTAAAAGCAATTTCCTAACGTCAGTAGTTCAAGGGGTACCTTATATTTGTCTAATTTGTTTAAATATTTAATTAAGGCAACATGGACGTGGAATACTAATTTATTGAAAGACATTGGTAGTAGGTATCATAATATTTTCTGAGTGAATACTATTGGTCGTCAACTAGAATATTCCAAAGAAGCCTGGAAAGTTTTGGGATTGGAACATATCTGAAGGTAGGTAGCAGTAGAGTGGTGATGGAGGAAGCAAAGAAATGTGCAACTGAAGAGGAGCCCAGGCCAGGAAGCAGAATGTGATATTCCACATGGATCCCAGTTGCATAAGTTAGGCAACCCAACAATCAATCCTAAGAAAGTCAAATGTGAAATTTATCTTTCTAAGCAGTGTTATCCCTTCCAGGTGGACCATGAGTGCAAGAATGTCACAGCAGTCTATACTTGGAGATTCAAGTGCACAGGCAGGCTGTTGGCATTGAGATTATTTCTCAGCAGATGTCAAGACCCAGTTGCCCTGCCAGAGTTTATAGGTCCCAATAGGGAAATTCACAAAAACAAGGCAGGCAGGCCAAGGCCATTAAAAATTTAAAAAGTGAAGCAGGGGCTCTGTATATGAGAAAAACTCAACTTTAGAAACCAAAAGCAAATACTCAAATACCTAATTGAGATACACAGGGCTCAAATTGGATCACAGGGCTCAAATAAAAGAACTAATTATATAAAATAGAAAGCACAGTGAGCCAATGATCTGAACACATTGCCTCACTGATGGCAAATATTTAGATAAAGTCTATGAATTTATCTAACAATGCCTTCAATAATTGGGTGATTTTTTTAAGTCTTTAAAGCTGATGTGGATCTTTGATGTCGATGGCCACCAATTCATAAAGGTTACCTTCCATGCAAGAAACCTTTACTAGTTTCTGCTGTTGCTAACATGCCCAAGGCCCCAGCCTAATGCTCCATCTATGTTCCAGTAAATTTTAAATGATCTGCGATTCAATTTCTTTGCCTTTAATTTGGAAACAAGCATCGGTAACTATTCTGTACCTGCAAAACCCGTTACAAGTTCTTTTCTGGCTGTACACAAATGTACAACTGGAAACTCTTTCTCACAAGAACACTATTTCTGTCTCTTTGTATATTAACACTGTTGATTTTTACCTTAAATTAGTACTGCATATTCTTGAAGGAAGAAAAAGTACACAAGGTGCATGATATAATTTTTAAATGAGCATATTATCTTTGTAGGGAAAGTTACAAATTTGAGTTGGGTCACGTACTGCTTCAGCACCAGCCCACCTTTGGATTGCACCTTTGGGTTCCTTTTCTGCTGCTCTTGTTATTCCCCTCATCTCTCATTCTGACTTCCACCCAAATCCCATCCCAAGATCCCAGGCAGTGTCCTATAGTCCTTTCCTGGTGCATCCTTCTTCTAGACTCCCTGCCATCCTTAGTGGGTTAATGGGAGAAGAAACAATAATCAAATTAATGTATGCGCATATGTGAAATTTTTCTGGTTTATTATGTTGTTTATTAAATAAAAATCTGCATGTAAAACAGGCCTTTCAATACATTAATTTCTAATGGTGGAATGTCAGGTCTTATCATAGATCCAGATAAATGATAAACTGAACCTAAGTAGGTCTTTGCAGGACTCTGATATCACCATATATTAGAGATCCCCATATATCCCTTCTAGTTAAGGCCTGTGAAGGCTCAACTCTGTTCTCATCAGTCATAGGATTAAAAGTCCACAAAATCAAACAATAAATAGCAGTTACTTGTCCTGACCACACACCACCAACCCACACCTACTAAGCTTACCTGTTTTTTGGTATGTTCATTGTATTCTCCAGGAAGATTGTGTGCGCTTTTAATTAAGGTCTTTGCAATATGATAATAATAAATGCTAATAATAGCAAGTGGTATGAGGAAATAGACCAAGAAAATGAGCACTGAATGAATCTTTGGATGTAATTCATCTGTTTGAGGGTATGGGATACATGCTGTGAAGCTGCTATTATCCAAGCTACTGATGAGCGCCACTTCTGAAAACACTGCTTCGGGAACTGCCAACAACACGGAGACCACCCAGATACCCGTGGCCTTCACACAGGTCCACAGCAATGCCCCTGACGTCTGCATGTCCATGGGGTTAACGATGGCTCTGTACCTGGGAAAATGATACATCTCAAGTTATTCCAGAAAGAAAGGAAAGAAAAAAGAGAAAGAAAAGGAAGAAAGAAAAAGAAAGGAAGAAAGGAAGAGAGAGAGAGGAAGAAAGAAAGAAAGAAAGAGAGAGAGAGAAAGGGAGAAAGAGAGAGATAAAGAAAGAGAAAGAAAGAAAGAAAGAAAGAAAGAAAGAAAGAAAGAAAGAAAGAAAGAAAGAAAGGAAGGAAGGAAGGAAGGAAGGAAGGAAGGGAGGAGAGAAGAGGTGAGGAGAGGATAGGAGAGGAGAGGAGAGGAGAGGAGAAGAGAGGAGAGGAGAGGAGAGGGAAGGGAAGGGAAGGAAAGGAAAGGAAGAAAGGAAGGAAGGAAGGAAGGAAAGAGGGAAGGAAGGGAGAAGAGAAAGACATCCTGCTTATTAAGAGAGATGCCAACAATATTCTGTCTTTATAGCTCAAATTTATTTATTCCCTGGCTGCTTAAAAGTGTATGGAAGACCTAAGCTTCCTGGTGTCTCTCAGTCTACAAGTCATTCCACTACTTATTAGCACAGAAAACAGGAAGGGAGAGAAAAATATTTTAAATTGGCATTTGTTAAATCCTAGTCATTTCATTTCCAAAATCCTGGACATTCGTTTACCTCTTAAATTCTTCTGAATCTATATATGTTACATCTATCATAATGTATTGAATACCAAAATATAAGATGTTCACAAAATAATATTATTCAATTCTTCCTTGATACTTTTCCATAGCTTCTGAGCATGAGCCCCTTCACTCTTTTTCTAAGGACATTAATGAATTTTAGAAACGAATCTAGATTGGTCATATCACATTTTGACAAAATAAAATAAATAAAAGACTAATCTAGATTGGGATTTTCTCCATAATCCAATAATAAGGACTGAAAAACTTGAAAGCAGAAGAATATTCTGTCTTTATAGCTCAAATTTATTTCATGTCAAGATCTCATAAAATTCTTTTCTCCTCCAACCTAAAATATTAATGGCAATATACTAGCAATGGACTAGTGATAAAGGAATCACACTCCAGGACACAGTAAACAATCCAAAACTTTCTACAGCTAACTCAAACACACATATTAAGTAAGGCAATGATGATGCAAACAATTCGAAATGGTATGTAAACCTCAAATTTTTTATATTTCTCTTTAAAGTATTTCAGGTGACAATATACCTAGCAAATAAGATGCAGTACCACAGGATTTTAGTTAGACAAATCTGAATTATTACCCCATCTCTCATATTTTTTGGAAAATCACATTTATCAAGCACATCTCCACCTTCTTGATTTTAATTTCTAAGATATTGTTAGCTTTACTTTCCATCATTTTTTCTGAATTTTAAAATTTCTGCTATCATCTTTTGTTTCCTATAAGTTTTTTATGTTTTCAAATTATTTCTTTTTTATAGTGTCCTATTCCTATGTTATACGTGCACATTCTTGCCATGTATCTTTTTTTTTTTTTTTTTTTTTTTTTTTTTTTTTGACAGGGTCTCACTCTGTCACCCAGGCTGGAGTGCAGTTGCCTGATCTCAGCTCACTGCAATCTCCACCTCCCAGGTTCAAGCAATCCTCCCACCTTAGCTTCCCAAGTAGCTAGGACTACAGGTGTGTGCCACCAAGCCTAGCTAATGTTTGTATTTTTGTAGAGAGGAGGTTTTGCCATGCTGCTCAGGCTGGTCTCATACTCCTCCTGGGCTCAAGTGATCTGCCCACCTCAGCCTCCCAAAGTGCTGGGGTTATAGGTATGAGCTACTGCAGCCAGCTCTTGCTACGTATCTATAAAACTAATACAAAAATAAAAATTTAATCTCTTTCCAGGTTGTTTGATCTCTTTGTGCTGTAATCTCTCTCAATAAATTTGCATAATTATTGACTGACAATTCATATTTAAGAGCAAAGTACCAAAAAGCTGATTGTAATTTTTTTTCTGTGGAAGAAGACAAGGAAAGGTCAGAGAGGTTATCACTACAAAAAGATCAAGCCTTCTTTTTAGATTATCAAAAATCACAAAGGGTATTCTGAGCTTTCCTCCACGTATTTAAAAAGGAGAAGAAAATGTCACTTCTCTACCTCATATCATATTGTAGAGGTACTGTTGTAGTTTACTTGGGCTGCTATAATAAAGTACCATATACTGGGCGCTTATAAACAACAGAAATTTGTCACAATTCTGAAGACTAGGAAATCTAAGATAAAGGAATTGAGAGATTCAGTGTCTGGTGAGGGTCCCCCTTTTTTACATAGATGGATCTTCTTGCTGTTTATTCAAATGGTGGAAAGGTCAAGGGTCCCTTTGGAGTCTTTTATAAGGGTATGAATCCCATTCATGTGGGCCCCACTCTCATGACCTCCCAAAGGCCCACCTCTTAATGCCATCATCTTGGGGAGTAGGATTTCAACATATGAATTTTGGCCAACATAAACATTCATATCATAGCAGGCATTATAACCATAAAATATAGAGAGAAACTTTAAATAGAAATTAAAATAATAAATCACTCATTTTGATAAGATTGCTAGAAACAGATACAGAAATCTCAGTTTAGGGAAAGCAAGAAACCTAGCACAAATGTTAGCCTTTCCAACAGGGAGGATTATGAGCCACCTCTTGCAAGAAAAGATAGACCCCAACGATAGTCTCTAAATGATACACATTTGAATAAAAGGGCAGAATTGAAAATCCTACAAAAAAAGAATTATAGTTGAAAATACAGATTACCAAAGTGTTATTAGTACTGAGACATAGCTTACAATTGTCGAAGAACAATGTTGTATACCAACTGTGTGTATCTTTGAAAGGATAAAAAGCAAAAAATAAAATGAGATCGTGCAAATTAATGTGGACATGTTTTATCATGCTTCCTTCACTTCCTTCAAATATTTATAGACATGTGGGGAAAAGCATCTCTTAGTATAAAAAGTGTTTCACTGTGTATATTAGCATAGCAGGTATGTGTAAAAAGGTACATTTTCCCTTATAAATGGTCTCAGGAGGATATCCCTAACTGAAAACTAAATGCTAGAGAACATTGATCAAAAGGCATACAAAGAGAAAAATAATCACTATTCATGTATTAAACCTCCATAAATAAATAGATTTCTTCATCAATTCTTATTTTGGATCTCGCTTGTAACATCTGTGTAGTTTAAATTTTAATGTAAAGAGATAATTAAGTTTAATCATAAAACAAATTACATAATAAAAATGGGATCTTTTTTTACCTCTTACAGAGTCATCATAGCATCTCAAAAATCTCCATCTACACTAATCTTTCTAATGACACTACCCAAAATTTCTTTATTTCTTTTTTTTCTTATTAAACTTTCATTTATCAGGCAAAGAATAGGTCCACAAAAAGTCTGAGTGTGAACTGCATAAGAGAAAGGTCTTGCTCACTGTTATATCTCTAATATATAACACAATGCCTGGCCTGGCCAGTAGAGTCCATAGGGTCTCAATAAATGGTTGAAACTATAGCCTGAGCAACAGGGAGATCCTTATTAGGAGGAATTGTGGTAAAGTGAGTGGGAGTTGTTGGGTATTATGTTGAAGTGGGAATGGTGATGACAACTTGAGACTGAGTCTAATCTAGTGATGCCTAAGATGCATCAATATTCAGAAACACCTAGAGAAGTAAAAAAAAGAAAGAATATGATTAGGCTTCTCTGTAGACTTACTAATGCAGAGTCCCTAGAATGTGAAGTGTGGGATTCTGCATATTACTAACATTTCCAGGTGATTCTGATGATAAGCTGGGTTTAGAAACCATGTTTTAAGAGAGTTGTGTGCAGCAGTGAGAATCTTTGCCACAGGCTTCCTGCAAGGTGGTCCAGTGCAATGGGTGCACATTCAGCAACAGAATGGATAGTATCCAGAATCCAGCAGAAATTCAGCATTTGAAGAATCAGATGCCTGCTCTTTAATTATGATATGTCACATCATGAGGAAGACATTATTCTTCTTTTGCAAATAAGGAAAACACCACCTTATGGCCATGAGTTTTGTGCTGTTTTATCCTTTTTCTCCAATTAAAACATTTGGATGTAATGGATACATGGTTAGCAGCACCCAGGAACCATAAACCGAAGCCTGATGCAATCCCTCCTTATTTATAGTGTGTCCCAAAAGTTTCAGATCAAGGTGGATGAATAATCTTCAAAAGCTATAAACAACATATAAGTTATGGCAATATTATGAATCTTGTGAGAATTATACAGTGCCTTTCTAATTCAATGTGTGAAATTACTTCTAAGTATAAAAGAAAGAGATAAACTAGACGTGTTCAAGATCAATGAATAAAAGATATCTAATTTATTGGAGTAAAATAACATTTATTTAACAATAAGCCCTGTAAATTCAAATTAAAAACTAATAAATTATATGCAGAAACTACAATTGATTCTGTTTCTATGGTTATATAAAGATAACAGAGCGTTTGTTGCAGCAAGCAAATTTTTCTTTTTGAAAAGGCTATGTGAAAGCCCTCAGAAAAATCTATGACTCACATTTTGTGAAAGTATGGGTCATTTTACATTTTCCAACTTTTCTTTTCCCTGCCCTTGGTTTCCTCCCTTTTTAGTCCTGTGGTGTGTTGTTGGTATCCTTATTTTTAAGCTGCCTTAAATTCTCCTGTCACAAATCTAATATGGTTTGGCTCTGTATCCCCAACAAAATCTCATGTAGAATTGTAATCCCCAGTGGTTGAGAGAGGGACCTGATGGGAGGTGACTGGATCATGGGGGCAAATTTCCCCTTCCTGTTCTCGTGGTAGTGAGTTGAGTTCTCATGAGATCTGGTTGTTTGAAAGCATGTAGCACTTCCCCCTTAGCTCTCTCTCTCCTGCCACCATGTGAAGACATGCTTGCTTCCCCTTCACTCTTCTGCCATGTTTCTAAGTCTCCTGAGGCCTCCCCAGCCATGCCTCCTGTACAGCCTGTGGAACTGTGAGTCAATCAAACCTCTTTTCTTTATAAGTTACCCAATTTCAGGTAGTTCTTTATAGCAGTGTGAGTAATACAAAGTTGAACAAAAATAAGTTGAATATAAACAAGTCATCACTCTAGCATTATAGGGTGAGTGTGGACTATTATTCTAAAGAGTTAGAAGTACACTCTTGGTGCCAATCTCACTACCAATTAAGACACTGAGAGGCAAGGGCTATGGAGCAAAAAAGAAAGCATCATCTCCAGTCAGGAGCAGCTGGTTAACATGAACCTGAGCTTCAGTCAGGAGTTTTGATGAGAAAGCAGCAAGCAGTTAACAGCACTCCCTCTCACCACTGGACAAAAGACTGATGGAAAAGTCCTACGAAGCCTAGGGAGTGTTAGACCCAGGGCCTGTATCCAATCTATTTCAGTATCTTAACAAATAATTACACTCAATAGAATATCTGTTTGCATTGATATAATATACAAATAATATTAATGATTCAAGACTTTGTCTACTGACCTAGTTATGGAATGAAATCTGATTATCCTAACCAGCACACAAAAACTTGGATTTTGTATTAATAATTATTAAGGCATTAGAAACATAATCAGATTTGGTACAACATTATTTTTGCATTTAATACAACAATGGCTATTTGGTATCAGAAGAAAGTATTACCCAATACATTAAACTAATATTAGTTTATTTTTATGGTTTTTATAGTTTTATTTTTTAAATTTAATTTATAAATGCATTTTGGTTAACAGTTATATAAGAAGCCAGAATAAAGAATTGATATCTAGTTTTATATTTGTTAATACATGAAATTATGAAGTTTACAGTTTAGCACAAGGAATCTGTGAGAATTTTTCCTATGAAGGAAAAAGGAAAACTCCATTCCTAAGAGTTATTTGCATTTTAATAATGTGCCATCAGAGGCCAAAAGGTCTTCAAGAATCAAAGAAATAACATTCCAAATTTGGAAATGCAGCTACTCATATATAGAGAAGGAGATAACTATAACACCAACCATGAGCAAAATATGGCTTATGGGGCGCCACCAACCTGGTGTCACAGCACACACGTCCCAATACTCCATGGTGGGATGTGAGAATATGTGTGTGTTTGTGTGTATGTGTGTATGTATAAAAGTGTTAGAAACATGACAGAATATAGAAATACTTTTAATCAACTACTTTATGTAAGCAAGCAAGCAATATACATTTTCAAAATTGTAACAAAAATGTCTATCAAGATAACAGTAAAAAAAAAAAATAGTAAATTAAGACTACCACTATCACCACTCCATACCATGCACTGTCTCTCCTCCAGCCATACTGGTTATTATGATGTGCCTCTGAGGCGTGACTGCAGTGGGTACAAAAGCTGTTGCCTAGGGATCTGTCTGCTGAAACTCCTCAGAAGAGTTTGGAAAGTTGAGGATTAATAATCACAGACACCAGCCAGGAGCGGTGGCTCACACTTGTAATCCCAACATTTTGAGAGGCCAAGGTGGGCAGATCGCTTGAGGTCAGCAGTTCGAGATCAGCCTGGCCAACATGTGAAACCCTGTCTCTACTAAAAATACAAAAATTAGCCAGACATAGTGGCATGTACCTGTAATCTCAGCTACATGGGAGGCTGAGGCAGGAGATTTGCTTGAACCTGGGAGGCAGAGGTTGCAGTGAGCCAAGATCGCACCCCTACACTGCAGCCTGAGCGACAGAGCAAGATTCTGTCCCAAAAAATAAAATA
The DNA here is from genome assembly GCF_028885655.2 of Pongo abelii. NCBI lineage: Eukaryota > Metazoa > Chordata > Mammalia > Primates > Hominidae > Pongo > Pongo abelii. The sequence goes on from NC_071990.2 coordinate 143,629,479, forward strand.
TAATAGTAATCACAGATACCAGTGTCATCTGACCACCCTTTGGCCATATCAAACAAGGTGTTTTAGGCCTCAAGGTGGATTCAAAATATTTGTGTTTTTCATTTTAGTCTTTGCAATCTAATGATGCTGACATCAATGAAGTGTAGAATAAGAGTCTCCACTTCACATTGGAATATGCTTTCTGAAATCTAATTATCTCCCTGGGTTTTTTTCTATGTACTGTGATCTCTATTTTTCAACTCTCTACTGTTATTTTGTTAGGCAAAGACACTTAGGCCATCTGTGAAGACAGGATACATGATACGAATAATTGAATTTGTTGTTTAAAGACTCTAATAACATAATTTTTATTTGTTTATTATAGTTTTTATTGCTGCAACTACTACTTAATTTTGAATTCAAGGCACTTCTTTTATTTTGCAGTTACATTTTATGATATTTTTTCACTGTAATAAATCTAATGAATCAGCTCCTGTACTCTTTTTTTTTTTATGCTTGGGTGCTTTGTTTTAAACTCAGCTTTTAAGTCTGCTGGTAAATAAAAAATACCACTAGTAATTTCTTATACCAAGAATTGTAATAATGTGGATTAATGGTGAAGAGTTCAGACTTTAAATGGCATTCAAACACGTTGGCACCATCAGTGGCTAGCTGTGAGATCATAAAAATGTTGCTGAATTTCTAATCTGTTTTCTTAGCTTTAAAGTTTTTAATTTAAATATAATAATGCCTATCTCACAGCATTGTGAGGATTGAAAAATCACACACAAAAAATTAGCAGTGTGCTAAGTGCAATTAATCCTACAATTGATTCCACATCCACAAGATATCGTAGCGTTTGGTGAGATATAGTAAGAGGTCTTCAAGTACTAATCAACTATTGATTGCTATGCTCTAGAAGAAAAATAGAAGTGTAGATGATATATAACAAACCATTTCTAACCCATTTTAAGTGAATCATGGAATATATTGCATAACTTCATCAACAGTTACTCAGGTTTCCTAGTTTATATTTCCTAAACACACACTGGTAGACAAGGGTAGCCTATGGACCAAGTAGGCTCACCTTTCCTTATCATTATTACTAAAGTATTCACTCCGTGTTCACAGAATATATGATGCACAAATGAAACAGAGAAAGTCAGTAAATATATGAGGATTATTATTTTCTCTGATCTTGGCCAGGGCAAATTTACCTGTGTAAATGGTCATGCGTCGCCATGACAATAGATTGTAAAAACTGGTGTGAAATAAACTCCAACCCTGGGTCTTGCTACCAATGCCATGTCTTTAGAATAAAAGCATAATGATAGTAATTTAAACTACTGTGGTTGCTAATCATTGTTTTATTTTAATCACTAAGTAGGTTTTTTTAACTTTCTAGGTAAAATAAGATTGTGTAAAGAGGGGCAGCTAAGCTAGTCATATTTTTGCTTTGAAATTCAGAGAAAGTATTTTAAAAGATAATAGAAATACTGCCACATAAACAAAATTAGGTACATAATTTATACAAAAGGCACCTAAATTTCCAGGAGTGTGGTTTTTAAGAAAGTGAATCATTTTCAGTTTCTCAAGTCTCTGTTGAATGTTGTGTTTCCCTCAGTCACGATTAACTCTTCAATGCCAAAGTAGTATTCCAGTATTATTGCAAATACCAGGAAATTCAGATACAGACTTATTTTTCATTAGCAATTGAATACATAAATTAAAGAGGAGAGTGAATACCACCTTAATTATCCAAGTTAATTGTTTATCTAAATAGCTTAAGTCAGTCCTCCATTCCCACCAAGGGAATTAAACCACAGCTCCATGAAAAGATACCTAATTTTGCATTTTTCCCCACCCCTATCCAAACATTCCCTTCTGCTTAAATGGACGCTGAGTCAAGAGACTTGGATTTTCCTCCCTGGTCTTCCATTAGAAATTAAATTCCCTGGGCCTCAATATGCACATCTGAAAAATGACAGAGTTGAACTAGTTGATCTGCAAAATAGAATAATGGACACTTCACACCCTTAACATATGTCAAAAGCAGATTTAATATCAAAGATGTATTTTGGGTACCTATCTGTGGAAAAAAAAGTCTCTTAGCTTCAGGTATTAAACAAGAAGAATGTGAAAAGTCATCTGCCTAAAGAACATTTATTAATCTAATTGGGTTTACTTCTAAGAAATAGTAAAATTCAGTTAATAAATTTAAGTAGTTCTCCTCTTACTTGAAAAAAATCAAAATTAAATATTTCCCTAATATTAAGCAGACATTCTTACCTATTAGATTCTTATTCTACTGCATAAAGGAAAGTACACTTATAAGATTTTAAGCACACACAAAAAGCTTCAACAAGATACTCGCTCTTTTGCATGTTTATTCCGTAGTTTTTCTATGAAATAATATTCCTTAAGTGTAGGAGGTGGGACTAGGAGATGCAATTTTAAATACAATTTTAATTGTTTCTTTAAAACATAGTAATGTTCTTATATTTTTCCAAGCCTCACATGTCCGTCCGTTTTAACTCTGTTTACTCTACTTCCCAAGTACACACTCTCTCCCTCTCTTCCTCTCCACACCCAACCTTTCCTTGCGTCCTTCTGCCAATAGGTGTACTCCGGAAGAGTCTTCTCTACTCGCCCCTCTCCACGACTTTTCCAAGCCACCCACAGCTACCTGTGCTCTTACCTGTCGGCGCTGAGGGCAGTGAGAGTGAACACGGAAACCCCCACGGAAGTGAGCTGGATGACAGGGATCAGTTTGCAGCCCACCTTGCCGAACCTCCACTCGTCGAAGAAGTAGCGCGAGGCGTCCACCGGGATGCAGGTGAGCAGCAGCAGCAAGTCCCCGGCCGCCAGGTTAGAGATGAAGATGTTGGGGACGCTCCTCATGGCGCTGTTGGTGATGAAGATCTTCACCAGCATGATGTTCCCCAGCAAGCCCACGGTGATGATGAGCAGGTAGAGGGACGGGATCACACAGCGGATCACCAACTCCGCGGTGGTCCCGTCCGAGGCCGGCAGGAAATCCCTTTCCCACCCCTCGGGAACGGAACCGCTCTCATTCGCGCCGGTGGTCACCGAGAGGTTGGAAAGAGACTTAGAGGGCATGATCTCCTTTCCAGCAGAGTCCGCTGGAGTTTTCACGCGCTCCGGTGCCCTGAGGACTGAACGCCCACGATTTGGGTTTAACTTATGTCCCTCCCTCTCGCCCCTGCAAGTTTACTGTCCGCGGGGCGCGCCTCTTAGCGCCAGGTCCCTAAGAGTTCAGGACCTGGGGAGAGGTCTGTCCACACACTCGGGCGCTCCGCTTCTAGAGGGGGGAAATGGCTCCGGCTAACTCTGAATTTGAATTAAAAAAAAAAAAAAAAAAAGCGGTTGCGTCTTTGTTCCATATTCAGTGGTTTGTTCTCGCGGTTAGCTAGCGGAAAACAGTCTTTCAGGAACAAGGAGCTGTCCCTTGGGGATCAGTAGACGCACCTGCCCTACTGTTCGCCCAGAGAAGCGGAAGTCATCCTGGCGCTGTCCAGCGGGCCGCGGCTGAAATCCTGGAAACTAGCGGGGGGCCACCTGCAACCTGCTTTTCCCACAGCTTTGCTCTTGTTTGTGAAGTTCCTGTTGTATTGTGTGGAACTGGAGGGGAGGCCAGTCCTCCATGCATGTGTGTGTGCCCCTATATGCATCTATCCTTACCTGCCTCCAAGCAGGAGGAGCCCAGGTGAGAACTTTGGAATCTCTGAGGATTAAAGGGCTGAGCTGTCAAGTCCCTAATGCTGAAACATAGAATTTAGGGGAAAAAAAGAGTGCCAAAGAATGAAGCTCATAAATGAAATCCTCTCGTTACTCTTCTTCTGATTATCTACTGTTCTTACCTTAAATGTGAAAATTATTTCCTATAGTTGGTGTATTATTTTTAAATTTATATTTTATTGAATTATAACATGTAAAACATACATATTTCTTAATCGTCCTGCTTAATCTAACCATCATTCAGAGCCCACAATCTAGCCACCATCTCCCAAAATAACCACCATTTGGCTTGTTATTAAATAAGTGTGCCTCCTATTGAGCATCATATAAATGGAATCATTCAGCATACACTCTGGCATCTAGGTTCTTTCACTCGACACCATATCTGTGAGATCCACTCATGTTTTTTCTCAGGTGGCATTTTTCATTACTGTATACTACATCATTTCATAAATATACCACAGTTTGTTTATCCATTCCATATTGATTAACATTTGGGTTCCTTACAATTTTAGTCAACCTGAGTAATGTTTCTATGAACATTCTTTTACATGTGTTCAGGTGCACATTTGAATAAATCCCAGGTGTGGATTTGCCAGGTCATAGTACTTGAGTATGTTCAGCTTTACTGGAAACTGACAATTTTTCAAAATAAATTACTAACTTATTTTTTCTTTTGGAACCTCGCTTGACAATTTTAATTGTCAATTCTATCTATTAAGGCAGAGTATATGTATGCTTATGACTGAGTAATGCCACTCGTAGATATATATTCAATAAACATCTGATATGCTGTTTTAAATAGGTTGTCCCTAAGAACAAAACAGTTTCCCAAATCACCACCATCTGAGTCTAACGTAAACTGATCAGAAATGGTGGCGCAGTTCTGGAGTTAGCTAAATAACACTCTTCATTAGGGAAAACATTTGACTAGTTCTTTGTATTAAAGGATAAATTTGAACAATTGAATAATAACAATGTAACTAGCCAAGGACTACCTATGATGATCTAGCCATAAACTGATAAAATGTGTATATATGCAACGTCATTTATAAATTAAGCAACTTTTCCAGATATTGCCCACCAAGAGCACTGTCAAATCATAATTGAATTAGACAAGGTAAGTATTTGCATTGTAATCAATTTTAAGTTTTATGTTTTTTAACTCAAATAAAAGTCCTTATTGTACTCTTCTGGAATTTCACCACTTAAAATAATTCATTAAAAATTAAGATTAGTTAAATAGAATATTTACATATAAATATATTTGAATATATAAATATTCTATTTATATTTACAAAAATTATACACATATATAGAGGGAGAGGGAGCAAGAGAAAGAGGAAGAGAGAGCAAGGAAATTAATATTACATGTAAGTTGAGAAATGTCTCTAGGAATTTTATCTCCAAAGTTATTTGTTTTCTTTTTAACATCCAATCTTACTATACAGAATAAATTACTAAAGCAATCTTCCAATTATGAAATGTCTAAAATTCAAACTGCAACTATGCCATTTTAACATATTTTATATAAAAATATATTGAAATCGAAATTACTGTATGAATTTTTGTATTCTCCTCTGATTGCGTCTGTGTGTTCCTAATCATTTAGATGAGAAAAAAATGTTTAGTCTAAAAGCTGGATTAATAAATATCCAATTGACAGGCCTTGTAGAAACAAGGCATCTGGATTGAATTTTCTTCATTTTAAGTAAATTTATATGTATTTACTTAAAGATTTGTGTTCATTGTAGTGAATAATATAATGAATATTTTAATAATTTTTTTGGTATTTTATTAAAATGTTATAAAGTTATAATAATGTATTATTTAGATTCATCACAAAATTACATATAAGAACACAGTATTGTCTCATATTAATAGAATGCATACACATCAAAGGTAAACATATACTGGAATGAAACACTATTTGTTTATTTATGTTTTGAGACAGGGTCTTGCTCTGTCACTCAGGCATGTGCAGTGGCATGAAGATGGCTCACTATAGCCTCAACCTCCTGCATTCAAACAATTCTCCTGCCTCACCTTCCCCATGTAGCTGGGACTGCAAGTGTGCCCCACCATGCCTGGCTAACTTTTTTAATTTTTTGTAGACATGGGGTCTCACTTTGTTGCCCCGGCTGGTCTCAAATTCTTGGGCTCAAGCAATCCTCTTGCCTCAGCCTCCCAAATGTCTATAATTACAGGCATGAGCCATAGCACCCAGCCATACAAACTTTTTTATTGTGTTCAATATGTCATATACCATATTAGGTTCCTTAGACTCATATACTTAATGTTTATCAATATTCTTGGATAAAAATACTTGAGTCTTAACATGATTCACAGAGACAAGATAAATTGTCTAATTTGAAAGAGACCTCATAAAACTGCATTTTGAAATTTATTGTATTTGAAATCAGTGTCTGTTATGTCTCTTTGTTTCTGGAGAAAACAATTGTGTCAAAAAATGTGGTTTCTATATAAATGAAGTATACATTTTTAATCCAGAGTATTCGATGTTTATAAATATACATTGTATATTTTATTGCCCTAATACAGGAACTGTTCAGAACCATATTGATGCTGTTTCAAATTCATTGACATGAGTATTATTGTTGTAAGTGAATATGAAGAATTTGAAATTTAAACCAATTTTGTAATCCTCATCTGCTTCAATGTATCTATCCTTCAGTGTATTATGAAAAAATATAAAATATTATACTTATGGAGACATTTTATAGATTTTTCTTAAGATCATGACAAAGGCAAGTATACCTGCTATTATCATTGTTATTCAACACACTAGAGGAGATTCCAACCAATGCTATTGCAACAGAAATGGAAATGAAAAGCATAAAATTTGAGAGAAAGGAGATACTAATACAAAGATATAATATTAAAATTAAAATGGAACTGGCAAAAGAACAGAAAAAACATCAATGGAAGAGAGTAGAAAGTTCAAAGTCAGTTGCATGTAGATAAGGAAACAACACTCAAATGTGTATTACAACAAATAGACACTTAGTAGATAATACTGGGAAAACTGTTTCACAGGCAAGAAGAATAAAACAGAGTCTCTATGTAATACTATATGTAGTATTATAATTCTAGTGCATTAAAAGTCACAGTATGAAAAAGTAATTTGGGGAAGATAATAGAAGAAAATCTTAAAGAATATATATGAGACCATGGGGGTGGGAAGTGATTCCTACTTCAAGTCAAGATGGAGTAACAGAGAATACACTGAAAACATAAAAACCAGACAAAACATATTAAACGGTAGTTTTTAGACATTGGCAGCACAAAAGAGGCAGCACAAAACGGTGATCCCTAAGACAGGTTTAACAGATGAGATGAGCTCTACCATTGCTCTATCTTACTGCCTAGAGAAAGAGTTTTCAGCCCATGCACAAGGATAAGGAATCCACACTGAGCCTGGAAGTCTCTCATACTTGAGAAGATGGAATTGGAATCAGCAGAACAGAGAAAAGTGAGTCATACAGAGAAAAAACTCCGGAGATTCACAGAATTTCCCCTTGGGTTTTCAGCTAAATACGTGTTTCTATCTGCATGTGGGAAAATTAACCAATTCTCAGGAAAACACTTACCCAAAAAGGGTCAATTAGCAATTTAAAGAAGCTATGTTCCTACCAGCCACAGTATAACAACCTTGTAAACACATAGTTTTAGGTACATTACTTAGAAGTGTATTGTCTTTGTAGTTAGGAAAAATTAACCATAGACCAAAGGTTTCTCTGGTCTTGCCCTCAAAGCTTAAAAGCAGGGATTAAAATGGCAAAACACTAGTTCTAAGAAACCTGATGGTATCTTAGAACAAACTTTAAGAATTTTTTTCTTTTTATTTATTATACTTTAAGTTTTAGGGTACATGTGCACAACGTGCAGGTTTGTTACATATGTATACATGTGCCATGTTGGTATGCTGCACTCATTAACTCATCATTTAGCATTAGGTATATCTCCTAATGCTATCCCTCCCCCCTCCCCCCACCCCAAAATAGTCCCTGGTGGGTGATGTTCCCCTTCCTGTGTCCACGTGTTCTCATTGTTCAATTCCCACCTATGAGTGAGAACATGCAGTGTCTGGTTTTTTGCCCTTGTGATAGTTTGCTGAGAATGATGGTTTCCAGCTTCATCCATGTCCCTACAAAGGACATGAACTCATCATTTTTTATGGCTGCATAGTATTCCATGGTGTATATGTGCCACATTTTCTTAATCCAGTCTATCATTGATGGACATTTGTGTTGGTTCCAAGTCTTTGCTATTGTGAATAATGCCACAATAAACATACATGTGCATGTGTCTTTATAGCAGCATGATTTATAATCCTTTGGGTATATACCCAGTAATGGGATTGCTGGGTCAAATGGTAATTCTAGTTCTAGATCCCTGAGGAATTGCCACACTGACTTCCATAATGGTTGAACTAGTTTACAGTCCCACCAACAGTGTAAAAGTGTTCCTATTTCTCCACATCCTCTCCAGCACCTGTTGCTTCCTGACCCTTTTTGTTTGTTTGTTTCTTTCTTTTTTTTTCTTTTTTTTATAGTATTATTATACTTTAAGTTTTAGGGTACATGTGCACAATGTGCAGGTTAGTTACATATGTATACATGTGCCATGCTGGTGTGCTGCACCCATTAACTCGCCATTTAGCATTAGGTATATCTCCTAATGCTATCCCTCCCCCCTCCCCCCACCCCACAACAGTCCCCAGAGTGTGATGTTCCCCTTCCTGTGTCCATGTGTTCCCATTGTTTAATTCCCATCTATGAGTGAGAACATGCGGTGTTTGGTTTTTTGTCCTTGCGATAGTTTACTGAGAATGATGATTTCCAATTTCATCCATGTCCCTACAAAGGACATGAACTCATCATTTTTGATGACTGCATAGTATTCCATGGTGTATATGTGCCACATTTTCTTAATCCAGTCTATCATTTTTGGACATTTGGGTTGGTTCCAGTCTTTGCTATTGTGAATAGTGCCGCAATAAACATACGTGTGCATGTGTCTTTATAGCAGCATGATTTATACTTTTTAATGATCGCCATTCTAACTGGTGTGAGATGGTATCTCCTTGTGGTTTTGATTTGCATTTCTCTGATGGCCAGTGATGATGAGCATTTTTTCATGTATCTTTTGGCTGCATGAATGTCTTCTTTTCAGCAGTGTCTGTTCATATCCTTTGCCCAGTTTTTGATGGGGTTGTTTGTTTTTTTCTTGTAAATTTGTTTGAGTTCATTGTAGATTCTGGATATTAGCCCTTTGTCAGGTGAGTAGATTGCAAAAATTTTCTCCCATTCTGTAGGTTGCCTGTTCACTCTGATGGTAGTTTCTTTTGCTGTGCAGAAGCTCTTTAGTTTAATTAGATCCCATTTGTCAATTTTGGCTTTTGTTGCCATTGCTTTTGGTGTTTTAGACATGAAGTCCTTGCCCATGCCTATGTCCTGAATGGTATTGCCTAGGTTTTCTTCTAGGGTTTTTATGGTTTTAGGTCTAACATGTAAGTCTTCAATCCATCTTGAATTAATTTTTTTATAAGGTGCAAGGAAGTGATCCAGTTTCAGCTTTCTACATATGGCTAGCCAGTTTTCCCAGCACCATTTACTAAATAGGGAATCCTTTCCCCATTGCTTGTTTTTCTCAGGTTTGTCAAAGATCAGATAGTTGTAGATATGTGGCATTATTTCTGACGGCTCTGTTCTGTTCCATTGGTCTATCTCTCTGTTTTGGTACCAGTACCATGCTGTTTTGGTTACTGTAGCCTTGTAGTATAGTTTGAAGTCAGGTAGCATGATGCCTCTTTTGTTCTTTTGGCTTAGGATTGACTTGGCAATGCGGGCTCTTTTATGGTTCCATATGAACTTTAAAGTTTTTTCCAATTCTGTGAAGAAAGTCATTGGTAGCTTGATGGGAATGGCATTGAATCTATAAATTACCTTGGGCAATATGGCCATTTTCACCATATTGATTCTTCCTACCCATGAGCATGGAATATTCTTCCATTTGTTTGTATCCTCTTTTATTTCATTGAGCAGTGGTTTGTAGTTCTCCTTGAAGAGGTCCTTCACATCCCTTGTTAGTTGGATTCCTGGGTATTTCATTCTCTTTGAAGCAATTGTGAATGGGGGTTCACTCATGATTTGGTTCTCTGTTTGTCTGTTAGTGGTGTATAAGAATGCTTGTGATTTTTGTACATTGATTTTGTATCCTGAGACTTTGCTGAAGTTGCTTATCAGCTAAAGGAGATTCTGGGCTGAGACAGAGGGTTTTCTAGATGTACAATCACGTCATCTGCAAACAGGGACAATTTGAATTCCTCTTTTCCTAATTGAATACCCTTTATTTCCTTCTCCTGCCTGATTGCCCTGGCCAGAACTTCCAACACTATGTTGAATAGGAGTGGTGAGAGAGGGCATCCCTGTCTTGTGCCAGTTTTTAAAGGGAATGCTTCCAGTTTTTGCCCATTCAGTATGATATTGGCTGTGGGTTTGTCATAGATAGCTCTAATTATTTTGAGATACATCCCATCAATACCTAATTTATTGAGAGTTTTTAGCATGAAGCATTGTTGAATTTTGTCAAAGGCCTTTTCTGCATCTATTGAGATAATCATGTGTTTTTTGTCGTTGGTTCTGTTTATATGCTGGATTATGTTTATTGATTTGCATATGTTGAACCAGCCTTGCAACCCAGGGATGAAGCCCACTTGATCATGGTGGATAAGCTTTTTGATGTGCTGCTGGATTCGGTTTGCCAGTATCTTATTGAGGATTTTTGCATTGATGTTCATCAGGGATATTGGTCTAAAATACTCTTTTTTGTTGTGTCTCTGCCAGGCTTTGGTATCAGGATGCTGCTGGCCTCATAAAATGAGTTAGGGAGGATTCTCTCCTTTTCTATTGATTGGAATAGTTTCAGAAGGAATGGTACCAGCTCCTCCTTGTACCTCTGGTAGAATCCGGCTGTGAATCCATATGGTCCTGGACTTTTCTTGGTTGGTAAGCTATTAATTATTGCCTCAATTTCAGAGCCTGTTATTGGTCTATTCAGAGATTCAACTTCTTCCTGGTTTAGTCTTGGGAGGGTGTATGTGTCGAGGAATTTATCCATTTCTTCTAGATTTTCTAGTTTATTTGCATAGAGGTGTTTATAGTATTCTCTGATGGTAGTTTGCATTTCTGTGGGATTGGTGGTGATATCCCCTTTATCATTTTTTATTGCATCTATTTGATTATTCTCTCTTTTCTTCTTTATTAGGCTTGCTAGCGGTCTACCAATTTTGCTGATCTTTGCAAAAAACCAGCTCCCAGATTCATTGATTTTTTGAAGGGTTTTTTTGTGTCTCTATTTCCTTCAGTTCTGCTCTGATCTTCGTTATTTCTTGCCTTCTGCTAGCTTTTGAATATGTTTGCTCTTGCTTCTCTAGTTCTTTTAACTGTGATGTTAGGGTGTCAATTTTAGATCTTTCCTGCTTTCTCTTGTGGGCATTTAGTGTTATAAATTTCCCTCTACACACTGCTTTGAATGTGTCCCAGACATTCTGGTATGTTGTGTCTTTGTTCTCGTTGGTCTCAAAGAACATCTTTATTTCTGCCTTCATTTCGTTATGTACCCAGTAGTCATTCAGGAGCAAGTTGTTCAGTTTCCATGTAGTTGTTCAGATTCCATGTAGTTGAGTGGTTTTGAGTGAGTTTCTTAATCTTGAGTTCTAGTCTGATTGCACTGTGGTCTGAGAGACAGTTTGTTATAATTTCTGTTCTTTTACATTTGCTGAGGAGTGCTTTACTTCCAACTATGTGGTCAATTTTGGAATAGGTGTGGTGTGGTGCTGAAAAGAATGTATATTCTGTTGATTTGGGGTGGAGAGTTATGTAGATGTCTATTAGGTCTGCTTGGTGCAGCACTGAGTTCGATTCCTGGATATCCTTGTTAACTTTCTGTCTTGTTGATCTGTCTAATGTTGACAGTGGCGTGTTAAAGTCTCCCATTATTATTGTGTGGGAGTCTAAGTCTCTTTGTAGGTCTCTTTATGAATCTGGGTGCTCCTGTATTGGGTGCATATATATTTAGGATAGTTAGCTCTTCTTGTTGAATTGATCCCTTTACCATTATGTAATGGCCTTCTTTGTCTCTATTGATCTTTGTTGGTTTAAAGTCTGTTTTATCAGAGACTAGGATTGCAACCCCTGCCTTTTTTTGTTTTCCATGTGCTTGGTAGATCTTCCACCATCCCTTTATTTTGAGCCTATGTGTGTCTCTGCATTTGAGACGGGTTTCCTGAATACAGAACACTGATGGGTCTTGACTCTTTATCCAATTTGCCAGTCTGTGTCTTTTAATTGGAGCATTTAGCCCATTTACATTTAAGGTTAATATTGTTATGTGTGAATTTGATCCTGTCATTATGATGTTAGCTGGTTATTTTGCTCATTAGTTGAGGCAGTTTCTTCCTAGCTTCGATGGTCTTTACAATTTGGCATGCTTTTGCAGTGGCTGGTACCAGTTGTTCCTTTCCACGTTTAGTGCTTCCTTCAGAAGATCTTTTAGGGCAGGCCTGGTGGTGCTCCTCTATTTATATCTGGGCTACATCTCTGTAAATGCACCGTAAGTTGAAAATATCCTAAGTGGAAAGTGCATTTAATACTCTAACAAATCCATCATAAATAAAGTCAAAAAATCATAAGTCAAATCATTGTAAATGCAGATGCTCCTCGACTTAGGATGGGGCTACATCCTGATAAACCCACTGTTAAAGTCAAAATATCGTAAGTTGCACTACTGTAAACTGGGGGCTGTCTGTGATGTTTAAACTATGTAGAACCCAACAAGGTAAAATTAAAATGTCTGGCTGACATGCACTTGGAAATTACCAACCATGAAAACCAGCAAGTAATTATATCTAAAAATAAGGACAAAAATCAGTTAATTGAAAATAAACCAATAATGGCACAGATGATATATATGTGGATAAGAACATTGAAAATGTTAACAAGACTCTATTCCGTGTGTTGAAGAAGGAAGTTGCATATTAAGGAGAGACATGAAAAATATAAAAAGACATACATTAAATTTTACAGAAGAAAAAAGTCATAAAAATAAACTTCATAAAATTAAGAGCAGAAAAAAACACTGCAGGTATAAAGGTAAGTGAATTTCTCAATGTACTAGTAGAAAGTATCCAAAACAAAATATAGAGAGAAAATGACTGGTGAAAAAAATGAACAAAGTGTGCACTCTGGGAAACTTTAAGTGACCCAATGTGACTACAGTTGGATCTCCAAAGGACAGAAGAAAAAAAGAACAGAGGAAAAAAATTTGAAGAAAAAACAGCCCCAATTTTTTCATAGTTAATGAAAGCTAAACCCTTCACATCCAAGAGGCTCAGCAAACCCCAGGCAGAAGAAACACAAAGAAAAATTTGCCAAGATGAGAAACTAGAAACTATTTTGCTAACATCAGGAATGAAGAAAGATGTGTACTCTCACCATTCCTTTTCAATTTTGTACTGGAAATTCTCATCAATGCAGTAAGACAAGAAAAAGACATAGGGTGATATTGATTGTGAAGGAAGAAATAAAACTGTCTTTGTTAACAAATAACATGATTATCTATTAGAAAATCTGAAAGAATCAACAAAAGACTCTTGCAACTAATAAGTAACCATGGAGAGGTTGCCAAATAAAAATTAATATACAAAAGTAAATCACTTTCTTATATACCATCAATTACTAAGTGGAATTTGACATTGAAAACATTAAAAAATTTACAGTAACCCTGAAATATGAAGTACTTAGATTAAATCTAACAAAATCTGCATGATCCATAAAAGGAAAATTACAAAACTGAAGAAAATTGGAGAACTAAATAAATAAAAAGATATTGCATATTCATGGATTGGAAAACTCAAGTTTTCCTTGTCAAGTTGTAAGTTCTTTTCACCTTCATCTATAAATTCAATGCTATCTTAACGATAATCCCAGAAAGATAATTTGTGGATATCAGCAAAGTGATGATAACAGGCACAAGATTCAGAATAGCCAACACAGTTTTGAAGGAGAACAAAGTTGGACGACTGACATTACCTTATTTCAAGACTTATTATTATAAAGCTACAGTAATCAAAACAGCATGGATATTAATGAAAGCATAGACAAATAGATCAATGGAAGAGACCAGAGAGCCCAGAAATGGACCCACATAAATACAGCCAACTGCTCTTTGACAAGGAACCAAAGGGCAAACATTGGAACCAAGATTAGTCCTTTCAACAAATGGTGCTGGAACAACAGGATGTTCTCATGCAAAACAAATGAACTTAGACATAGAGTTTACACCCTCCACAAAAATTCACAAAAAGTAGATCACAGACCTATATGTAAACCACAAAAATTATAAAATTCCTGAAAGATCACATAGAAGAAAATCTAGATGAACTTGTGTATTCATCCATTTTCACACTGCTATAAAGAACTAACTGAGACTGGGTAATTTATAAAGAAAAGAGGTTTAATTGACTCATAGTTCCACAGGCTTAACAGGAAGCATGACTGGGAGGCCTCAGGAAACTTACAATCATGTCATAAGGAGAAGGGGAAGCAAGGACCTTCTTCACGTGGTGGCCGAAAAGAGACAGAGTGTGAAGGGGAAGTGCCACACACTTTCAAACAAGCAGATCTTTTGAGAGCTCACTTACTATCATGAAAACAGCAAGGGGGAAGTCTTCCCCATGACTCAATCATCTCCCACCAGGCCCCTCCCCCGACATGTGCAGATTACAATTCGAGATGGGATTTTGCTGGGGACACAGAGACAAACCATATCAACTTGGGTATATTGATGACTCTTAAGATACAAAACTGAAGAGATAATCCATGAAAAAAATAATTGATCAGCTATATTTAATAACATTCAAAACTAAAAATTCTGCTTTGCAAATGACACTGTCAAGACAACAAGCAGGCTAAAGACTAGGATTTATGATCCAACACATACGAGTATCACAAAGAACACTTACAACTCAGGATATCCAAAATACACAAATAATTTTTAAAATTCATCAATAAAAAAATTAAAAATCCAATGAAAAAGATGGACAAAATACCTTAATAGACATCTCACCAAAGAAGATACACAAGTATAAACAAGCATATAAAAAGTTGCTTACATCATGCCATTAAGCAATTGCAAATTAAGACAAGATACCCTATACATTTATTAAAATGGCACAACATTACAGCTTTATTCGAAACACTGCCAACTTTAAATGCTGAGCAGGATGTGGAACAATAGGAATTCTCATTCACTGATGGTGAAAATGCAAAATTTGGAAGACAGTTTGGCAGTTTCTTACAAAATTAAACATACTCTTACTATGCTATTCATCTATCACACTCCTTCCTGTTTACCCAAAATATTTGAAAACATATGTCCACACAAAAACCAACACATGGATGTTTATAACAGCTTTATTCATAATTGCTAAAAGTTGGAAGAAAAGATGTCCTTTAATAGGTGAATGAATAAATAAACTGTGGTACAACCAGATGATTGGATGTTATTCAGCCCTAAGAAAAATGAGCTATCCAGCCATAAAAAGACATTGAAGAAACTTAAATGTATGTTGCTGATTGAACTAAGTCAATCTGAAAAGCCTGCGTACTGTATGATTTCAACTATATGACATTCTGGGAAAGGTCAAACTACAGAGACAGTAAAATGTGCTTCCCAGGGGAAGGGAGGAGGAAAAGACAAATGTGTGGATCGCAGAGGATTTTGCAGTAGTAAAACTACTTTGTATGATACCATAATTGTAGACATGTGTAATTATAGGTGGGCTCAATCCCAGAGAATGTACAACAGGAAAATTGAACCCTAATGTAATCTATGACTGAGTGATAATGATGTCTCAATATAGATTCATCTAATTGTAACAAATGTGCCACTTTGATGAGGAAAATTGATAATAGGAGACTATGTATGTGTGTTGGTAGAGGGTATAGGGACATAACTATACTTTCTTCTTAATTTTGCCATGTCAAAACAGATTTTACTGTCTTAGTCTGTTCAGACTGCTATAATAAAATACTATAAATTTGGTAGCTTATAAAAAAGAGAATTGTATTTTCCACACTTCTGTTAAAAGAGAATTATTAGCCAAATTAAATTTTACAGAGTTCAAATGAGTAGAGAACAATTCACAAATCAGGCAGCCTCCTGAGCCAGAGTAGGCTCAAAGAGACTCCAGTGCAGCCATGCGCTGGAAGGAGATTTACGGACAGAAAAAGAAAAGTGATATACAGAAAACAGAAGTGAAGGAAAGAAACAACCAGATTGGTTATAGATCAGCATTTGCCTTATTTGAACATGGTTTGAATAATTGGGCCTCTTTGATTGGACCAGTCTCAATGATTAGCACAAGAGCAGGTTCCAGTCTGTTTACACTTCTATTCAGGTCATAGTTCACTAGGTACAGAGAAACCTTTATGTCAAACTTAAAATATATAAGGAAGCAGCTTTCTGCTAAACTTGATTTAACAATTTCCTCTTTGGGGTCATCCTCTGAAAACTGATCATTGATCAAAATTTTATCATGGATGTCACTAGCACCATGATAAATGTACTTATTTGGTCTCAAAACCCATTGGGAAATAGCAGAACAGTGGGTTTTTTAAGGTTAGAACAAGGACTTCAGATTATTTTCTTTGTAGGGGTTAGGTTAGAGGGTAGCTCTTTATGGTGGAATCTCCTGTTTACAGGAGAAAAACAAAACTTGGTTTGTTCTAGGATCTATCTTTTTCTTTAAGGTCTTAGTTTGATTATGTCGGATTTAGCATAAGTGACTCTAATTTGGTTTAAAATCGTCTGTTGGGGCCTAGGGCATGAGCTCAATCCAAAACAATGGCATCTCATAATTTTGCTTAAAAATAACCCTCTTTGGTCAAGTTCTCACTTAGGTGAGAGAATGACCAAAACTTCAGGCCTTAGCACCACTCTCAGTTACCATCACTTTGAGTTTCTGGTCTCAGCACGTCATTTATAGGCTACAGTGCCCTCATGGTTACAGATTTTTTTTCAGCTTTTGTCAATCCAGCTGAAGAGAGACATTTGACACTCTAAAGATGGCTGCATGCAAACATTTAAAACTTTTAAGAGAATACAGCGGGTGCCAGGGAGACTACTATTAAGACTATCAGGAGGATAATACCGAGAGCTTGGAGTATGCTCCTTAGCCAGGGTTGTCATGAACCAAACCAACTACAATAAAACAGATCAAAGAATGAGCTAAAGAGTGTACTTGCAGCCGGGCGCGGTGGCCCACGCCTGTAATCCCAGTACTTTGGGAGGCTGAGGCAGGCGGATCACGACGTCAGAAGATCAAGACCATCCTGGCTAACACGGTGAATCCCCGTCTCCACTAAAAAAATACAAAAAATTAGCCAGGCATGGTGGCGGGCACCTGTAGTCCCAGCTACTCAGGAGACTGAGGCAGGACAATGGCGTGAACCTGGAAGGCGGAGCTTGCAAGGAGCCGAGATCGGGCCACTGCACTCCAGCCTGGGTGACAGAGCAAGACTCTGTCCCAAAAAAAAAAAAAAAAAAAAGTCTACTTGCTTTAACAAAGCAGCCGGTTCATCGATCCCCTACAACTGAATATCTATAATACCCAATGTATTTCTCCATGGGAAACAAGAAGTACAAGCAACTGCACAGATACTTCTGTTTAGCCAGTAAGTAATTTAGAGCAATTCTATTATGTAGCATAACTTTCACAAGAGAATTTAAAGTCTGTTCTGCAACCATTAAAGCCTCCTAACAATGTTCTCTTTAACCTGTGATGTAGGTTAAGAGGAGTGGAACCTATAATGTAGGTTAAGAGGAGTGAATCAGTGTTTGCTTCTGACTATCTATGAGGCAACAAATGTACCATTAAAATTTCTCACCTGCATTGGCCCTTCATCTTCCACTTATCAAGGCATAAACTTGTCCATGTATAAGGCTGGCTGCAAAATTCTTCACAAATAAAAATAGACCCCATGAGTGTACACAACAGACCCCCTTTTCAGTTCTATTGTTCGAAGAGACATAAGCAAGGGAAAAATGGAAAGATAAGAGTCTCATGATAGCAGAGAAATCTTGATCCATGATATTGGGGAAGAGCTGTCCATATCAAAGAGGCCATCTGCTTCTAGGGAGGAACTTCCCTGGTTAGCTTTACCTTAAGGTTGTAAATGGGTGTACAGTTCCAAGAGTGCAGGGGGCCTATGTGAGTTGTGACATTATGAACCCAAGGTTCAAGGTGCCAAAGTTTTGCTGCAATGTGGATGGCACAATGGCAGCCTTTCTCCGATACTCTGAGAAGACCATGGAGTCTAATCCTTGGGTTCTAGATTATGAAAGGGTTGATTATCCCCAGTCAGTAGACCATGAAATGCATTCATTACCTGGTGAAAATATACTTTGGTAAAATGAGCTACTATTATAACAACATCCCTTTTGCATGTTGAAGCTTTTATACAACCAGAAAGCATGCATTAAAAATTATAATTGAATGAAATCCTTTTATAAATGTTTAAATGGGCCACCAGGTAGCAGAAATGTACATAAAGTTTTAAAATCCAGGGATGAGTTTGATAACAAAACATTGGTCAAAAACTATTTGAGCAATTTAGAACAATATACTTTTTAATTTGGATAATTTTATTTATTCCATGATGGGTCATGGAACGCAGATCTTCTAGTAACAAACACTTTAAGGACTCAGGATGAGGTGGCTGTCCAGAATCTCCATGAATCCATTCTTAACACTAGATTTACATTTTTTAAAATACCAGTTGTTTCTCCAATTTATATGCATAGCACTGATACTGATGGGTTATAAGCAATTTGACTTGCACCATGGAGTTTATTCAAATTGTATATATAAATATTTCAGTACTGCCTGATTTATCATGAAAATCTCACAAAGTATTTTCTTGGTATTCAGTTAATTTTTGCCCTGCTTGGGTTAGCAGTTTTATAAACCAATCAATCAATCTTTTCATTAAAGTGTTGAAAATTCTTACCCAGTCCAAATCATATAATCCTAAAGTTATCAGAAACTTGTATTCAAGAATGCTTGTCAGGGTTCTTTCTATACTTTCATGAACCTCCTTAAAGATACCATACTCTAGGATTTTGTATGCTTGTAAAACTTTCAGAAACTGCATTAGAATTAGGCAATTAACTATGGAAATAACTGACATGGAGTCTCACTATGTCGGCCATATTGGTTTGAACTACTGGCCTTAAGGTATTCTCCCGCCTTTGCCTCCCAAAATGCTGGGTTTACAGGCATGAGCCACCACACCCAGCATAAATGGTCATAATAAAAGACACAACTGACAAGGAAATGTGGTCATTTCTGTGGCCTGCAATAACTAAACCATAATTATGGTTGATAGCACATAGCTAAACATATTAGAATTTTAGAAATTTTATACCATTTGGAACATCTATTAATAATATA
Organism: Pongo abelii; assembly: GCF_028885655.2. Classification (NCBI taxonomy): domain Eukaryota; kingdom Metazoa; phylum Chordata; class Mammalia; order Primates; family Hominidae; genus Pongo; species Pongo abelii. The sequence continues at coordinate 143,648,755 of NC_071990.2, forward strand.
TGCATTCAGATATAACTTGAAGAAGGTTGAAAATCATTTTTTATTTGGCAGTGGTTTCCATGTAATTTAACATGTCAAAAAATCGGCTTCTCTCTCCTTTGGATGCTTTAGCGGTCTTCTGCAGCATCCCAAAGTTAGAGATCAAAAAAGACTTAACTTTGAAGCTGAAATTTGATTTTGGAAAGCTTGTCAAATATTTCAAAGTATTAAAACACTTGACCAAAATAGGATCACAGGTCACCATAAAATAATGTCATTCATTTAGCCAAAGTGATAATTAAAAGATTTTTAAAAATCAAAAACCTGTACTCTTTAATAGAGAAGGCTGTTTTCCAAATAAGGAAAAGACTTAAGACAGTATGAGACAGAATCTGTCTCTTCTTCTCTCCTCTCTCTCTCTCTTTTGTTTTTACAGTTTATTCAAAAAGTGAGGAAAAATGTTTGAATGTGTCTGATTAATGTCACGTGCATCGATGTGAAGAGACCACCAAACAGGCTTTGTGTGAGTAATAAAGCTTTTTAATCACCTGGGTGCAGGCAGGCTGAGTCCGAAAAGAGAGTCAGCAAAGGGTGGTGGGGTTATCATTAGTTCTTATAGGTTTGGGATAGGCAGTGGAGTTAGGAGCAATTTTTGCGGCAGGGGGTGGATCTTACAAAGTACATTCTCAAGGGCGGGAAGAATATTACAAAGTACCTTCTTAAGGGCGGGGGAGGATATTACAAAGTACCTTCTCAAGGGTGACGAGGGTGTATTGTACAAAGTACATTCACAAGGGTGGGGGAATATCACAAAGTACATTATCGAAAGGGTGGGGAGAGGGTATTGTCACAAAGTCAATTGGTCAGTTAGGGTGGGGCAGGAACAAATCACAATGGTGGAATGTCATCAGTTAAGGCAGGAACTGACTATTTTCACTTCTTTTGTGGATCTTCAGTTGCTTCAGGCCATCTGGATGTATACGTGCAGGTCACAGGCAATATGATAGCTTAGCTTGGGCTCAGAGGCCTGACAATTAATACTATGTAAAATTTTTGTTTAAAAGAGAAAACCAAATTCTAGTTTTATGTTGTGTATTATCAATGCTAAAGCTTATTTTAATAAAACGCTGTAAATAAATTTATAAAATCTGTCATCTTTTAACCACACAAGATTTCCATAAACCTTTTGTTTTACATTTTCTCCAACTTTATATATTCATCTAGATTTATCTATTTTTTTACTCCTTCAATTTGAAACCTGTAAGTAACTTCAAACTAGACAAAATTTTTAAACAAGCACACATTTTTATGCCTTTATATATTTTCTCATTAAAAGCATATTTTTGTTTATACTTTTGCTTATATGTTCTGTATACAGAATTGTTTCTCTCATATTTAGTAGTTTTAGTTACATATATTAACTACAATTTCAACTCTTAGTAATCCCAATTTGTAGTGAAAACTCTAGAAAGTAATTTTGAACTGTTTGTTTTATATCACCATTTGTAAATAAAAAATATTTTATAATTTTTTTAGAAAGATGGTTCTTCAAATTATTGTTTATTAACAGCTTTTCTGTAGCATTTAAAAATAGCATGTCAAGTTATATAGACTTAAACTCATGTTTAATAATTTATATTTCAGTATTTTAACTTACAAATGATTCAGACATTTTATGATTATCTATTACTTAATCTAACATAATATGACTTTAAGATTTTAAATTACTGAAAATAATTTGGAACTAAACACAAGAACCCTCCCTAATGTCTTCCCTAGTCATCCTGGGTCCCAAGCAGCCATGTGGCACCCAGGAAGGTCAGGACTATGAAGGTTATGACCTGTCTGAGTCTTGAATTTACATGCTAGGTCTAAAGGGGTCAGAACAGAAGACAGAGCTGTGAAGACTACAACTGGACAATCTAACTCTTCCCAAAATAGCAAGGAGGCAAAACAGGGAAAGCAGGGAAGAAGGGGCTCTATTGGCTTGATTCTGGCTTGCAGTTGCTAGTCTGGGTACTGAGAACTTGTCTTGTCTCTAGAGCTCATCATGTCCACCTATCCAGACCCCCAAATCCCGAGGCTGTAATCTAAAAACATAAACTCACAGTCAAATCAAGCAAGTTTCTAATTATATTTAACCGATAATTTTGAAACCATTCCTGTTTTACCAAAAACTTTTTAAGCAGCTTTATTTACTAAATAATAACACATACACATAACACATACAGACATACAAACACAGAGAAGCAATTCTTATAGCTTTTATAAAGGATTGTCATTTGCTGGCTTTTAAATAGCTTTTCTTTTCCCCATTCAGACTATCAATCTTCCAATTACTTGTTTCATTGCCCTAAGCAATTGTTAACTAGACAACAAATTTGCATTTCTAAAAAGGCAACTCTCAGGTGAAACAAAAAGAATTATATTTTGTAAGCACAGAGCTAAAATTTTAGGCCTAAATATTGTATTGTCATTTGCTCAAACTAAGGGAAAAATACAGTGCCAAAGTAAAAGTTAAGTCAAGACAAGATGGCCAGAAAAGCACCTTAAACAAAGGTATGGCTTGTGATGTAAATTTAAAACAATGGTAAGAGTTTCTAAGGTATACCAACACACATCCTTAAAAATGGAGAGTTCCTTTATAGAAGTAAATTTCTTTTACAAAAGTGTTTCAAGATTGCCAGTTAAATTCCAGAAAGGTGCATTTTAGGTTCATAAGTGTTCTTATTAACTTAGCTACTGTTTCTTAGCTAGAATTACAAGTTCAGGGCAGAGCTCATCAAGAATAGGGCAAAGTATTCTCTGCCTGAACTCAGCATGGATAGATCTGAAAAAGAAGCAAGCCTAGTATACCTGAGGGCCTATATTTTATAAACACTATCTAGGAGACCAGCCAAAGTCTACAGCTTTTGAGACTTGACCCACTCTCTTTATTCCACAATAAAAAAACAAATGTCAAAGAAAGGCCTCAAAAACCAGTCTTGCAAAGGGGGCTGAATTTAATTGGATTATACTGTGGAACAATTAATGCCCCCAAGGCACTATTAAAAACTATGAAGCAATCAGCTAGCAATTCAAGGAGGCTAACAACTGGATGTAATACTTACAGTGGCAGACAAATTAATAATGAAATCAGAGAAAGAAAGAATCAAAGAGAATATTGCTAAAACCACTTTATCCCAGGGTGATGATGCGCATACTCAAGGCTTCACCCTCTGAGTAGTGACATCAGAGGTTGAATATTTTGGGAAAAAATAGACATCATTGAAATGGTACACCTTGTTACTAAAAAATCCAACAAGTTCCATATACAGATTTACTACAGTATATTTTCTAAAATGTCTAGTTTTCAACAAAAAATTATGAAACATACAATGAAACTGAGTGTGACCGTTATATCGGAAAAAAGTAGGCAACAAAAACTGCCTTTCAGAGAATCCAAATGTCAAACTTAGCAGAAAATGACTTCAAAGCATCTAATATAAATATATTTAAAAAACTAAAGAACACCATAAAGAAGAAAAGAAAGGTATGAGGACAACGTCTCAACAAATAGAGACTATCAATAAAAAAGTAAAAGTTATCTTAAAAAACAAATGGAAATTCTGCAGTTTAAAAGTACGGTACTTGGAATGAAACATTTACCAGAGTGCTCAGCAGTAGATTTGAACTGGCAGAAGAATCAGTGAAATTAAAGATAGATTGACAGAGATTATATAATCTGAAAAACAGCATAGGAAAAAGAAAAGAAAGAAAAATAAGCAGAGCCTCATAGAAATGTAGAACATAATTAAGTAAACCAAAATATGCATAATGAAAGTAACAGAAGTAGAGGGCAAAAAGGAATGAGCACAAAAGTTATTCAAAAAAGTAATGACTGAAAACCTTCCAAATTTGACTTAAAACCATCTATACATCAGAGAAACTCAATAAATTCCAAATAGGACAAACACGAAGAAACCTACACTTAGACATATCAAAGTAAAAATATTCACAGGCAATGATAAAATAATAAAAGCAGCATGATAAAAATGACTTTTTACATAAAAGGAAACACCAGGAAGGTTAGGTACTAGTCTGTTCTCACACTGCTATAAAGAAATACCTGAGATTAGGTAATTTATAAAGGAAAGAAGTTTAATTGACTCACAGTTGTGCATGGCTAGGGAGGCCTCAGGAAATTACAATCATGAGAGAAAAGGAAGCAAACACATCTTTCTTCACCTAACAGCAGGAGAGAGAAGTGTCCAGCAAAGGTGGAAAAGCCCCTTATAAAACTGTCAGATCTCGTGAGAACAATTACAAGAACAGCATGGAGGTAACCGCTCCATGATTCAATTACCTCCCACTCGGTCCCTCCCACAACATGTGGAAATTATGGGAACTACAATTCAAGATGAGATTTGGGTGGGGACAGAGCCACACCATATCATTCTGCCCCTGGCCCCTCCCAAATATCATGTCCTCACATTTCAAAACCAATCATGCCTTTCCAACAGTCCCCCAAATTCTTAGCTCATTCCAGCACTAACCAAAAAGTCTACATCCAAAGTCTCATCTGAGACAAGGCAAGTTCCTTTCTCCTATGAACCTGTAAAATCAAAAGCAAGTTAGTTACTTCCTAGATACAATGAGAGTACAGGCATTGGATAAACACACTCATTGCAAAAGGGAGAAATTGACCAAAACAAAGGGGCTGCAGGCTCCACGCAAGTCTGAAATCTAATGGGGCAGTCATTAAATCTTAAAGTTCTGAAATGATCTCCTTTGACTCCATGTCTCACATCCAGGTCACGCTGATGCATGAGGTGGGCTTCCACAGCCTTGGGCAGCTCCAACCCCATGGCTTTGCAGGGTACAGCTCCCTGCTTCAGCTGTTTTCATAGCTTGCATTGCGGGTCTGAGGCTTTTTCAGGCACATGGTGCAAGCCATTGGTGGATCTACCATTCCAGGCTCTGGAGGACAGTGGCCCCCTTCTCACAGTTCCATTAAGCAGTACCCCACTGGGGACTCTGTGTGGGGGCTCTGACCCCACATTTCCCTTCCACACTTGCACCCATGGTGAGCACCTGCAAAAGTCACTGGGACTCGAGGATATAAGGTCAGAAGTAAGAAAAAGATGCTTTTTCTAAATCTCCTTCATGTACCCCAGGTATTCGTTGGAAAGAGAAAGAAATACATTTCTCCAAAAAATATATCTAAATGGCCAATCAGCACATGAAAAGATGCTCAATATTATTACCCATCATGGAAATGCAAATCAAACTCACAGTGAGTTACCACATCACACTCATTAGGATGACTACAGGGGTGAAATGCTATGATCTGAATGTTTGTTACTCTCTTAAAATTCATACATTGAAACCTAATTCCTAGGGGTGTTGTATTAAGAGGTGGGGCCTTTGAGAAGTGATTAGGTCATAAGGGTGGAAACCTTATGAATGGGATTGATGCCCTTATAGAAGAGGCCCATGGGAGTTTATTTGCCCCTTCCTACGTGTAAGGATGCAGCAAAATGGCACCATATGTAGATATGAGCCTTCACCAGACACCACAAATCTCCTTGATCTTGGACTCCCCAGACTTCAGAACTGTGAAAAATAAATTGCTCTTGTTTATAAGTTACTCAGTCTAAGGTATTTTGTTATAGCAGTTTGAACGAACTAAGGCAGATGGCTACAACCAAATAGATGGACACGAAAAAAAAGTGTTGGCAAGCATATAAAGAAATTCAATCCCTTATACATTGCTAGTGGAAATTTAAAGTGGTGCAGCCACTTTGAAAAACAGTCTGGCCATTCCTCATAAGGCTAAACATAAAATTACTACATTATCCAGCAATTTAAATCCTAGGTATATACCCAATACAATTAGAAATCTATGTCTACACAAAACCTATATACACATCATCACAGAATTGTTCATAATAGCCAAAAAGTAGAAACAATCCAAAAGTCCAATCAACCAATGAATGGATTAAATAAAACATGTTAAATTAATACAATGGAATATTGGATGGCATTAAAAAGGAATCAATAAGCAATAATATGAATGTATCTTGAGAGTATTATGCTAAGTAAAAGAAGATAATTTTGAAAGATCACTATTGTATGATTACATTTATATGAAATGGAGTGCATGAAATTTATATGAAATGCTAGAAGAGGCAAATCTAGAGAGACAGAAAGATTAGTGGTTGCCTAGGACTAGGGGAGTTAGGGGGAAATGCTTACAGATGTGTATTTTCTTTTGAGGGTGATAATATTTTTAAACTTACCGTGGTGACAGGTGCACACTCTGTGAACATACCAAAAACTATTTAATTGTACACTTTAAATGGGTAAATGGCATGTGATATGAATTAGATATCAACAAAGGTGTTAACTAAAGGAAGAAAAAGAAGGAGGTGGAGGAGGACCTGCCCAGATCATCAGCTTTTCATCTTAACTGCCAAATTCGTTTATAGAAAATATATGAGAACCCCCCCTAATTATGGAGGTTTCTAAATGGGTAATATAGTCTCATCAGTCTCCTTAATAGCTTTGATCAAAATAAAATTGAATTAGACATAGATCAAATAAGACATACTAGCTGGGCGTGGTGGCTCACGCCTGTAATGCCAGCACTTTAGGAGGCCAAGGCGCATGGATCACTTGAGGCCAGGAGCTTGAGACCAGCCTGGCCACCATGGTGAAATCCTGTCTCTACTGAAAATACAAAAATTAGCCAGGAGCGGTGGCATGCGCGTGTATTCCCAACTACTCAGGAGTCTGAGGCAGGAGAATTGCTTGAACCTGGGAGGCAGAGGTTGCAGTGAGCAGAGATCATGCCACTGCACTCCTACCTGGCCAACAGAGTGAGACTCCAACTCAAAAAAAAAAAAAAAAGACATACCCAATGTCTTACACATTGAAATCACTGAGACACAGGCTTAGCCTTTATACCACCCTATACAACAAAACCTGTTACCTAAGAAGAGGTCATTTATATTAGCAAGGGGCAATGAATACAACAATCATAATTTCTGATTTGTTGGAACCCAAACAAAATTAAATTATTTTCTTAGTGAGAAAAGTTGCTTTGGTTATATAATCATATGATTTCTCTGAATTTTTGAATTATTAATATTACTTGTAAAAAACCACTAGCTTGTCACTTACGTAGTAGTCTCTTAACCTTAGTCATATTTGAGGGAACTTCTTTAAAATAGTTTTATCCATCCACCAGTTTCAAATAGGATTATAAAAAAGTGAATAAATCATTTTATGCAAATTGAAACATAGAACTGAGATGAGATTGGTTTTTATTGGATGAAAATTGAATAGTGAAAAACTTAGGGTACCAGAAATGTCAATGCTGATTTAATCTGTGTAGAAAGGTAACCAGAGAACGTGCATTAGTACGCTCTAAGTAAACGCCTCTGAATTCCCATTTAAAATGTAGCTGTTTCTTTCTTGGTAAGATGGCTCCCAAATAACTTGTTCAGGAATCATCAGGGCACTCCCCAACCCAAAAGCGAATGTCATGTTTGTAGCTTAATTCTTAAACTGACAAGGTAAGCAAATACTTCAACCCTTTCTAATTAAGTAGCATTTGCTTATTCAAAATATCTATTTAATTGCCACAGTACATCTGATTTTCATTCCAAATGTGTAACAGAGTAAACAAATAGTAATTTTCTGGCTGGGTGCAGTGGGTCACGCCCGTAATCCCAACATTTTGGGAGGCTGTTGGGAGAATCGCTTGAGGCTGGGAGTTCGAGACCAGCATGGGCAAAACGAAAAAGAAAACAGCAATTTTTAAACTTGGAACACTTGGCCTGAATGGGAAACTGGTAAATAACCTGCTAGGTATTTTTCAAAGATAAGCAGAATTCTAATTTCTAAGCAATTAGTAGCTCCCAAGAATCTCATTTGAATTCGATATTTCATGTTTAACAGAATCACCACAATGTAATCTAGTTTTTCGCCTCTTGCAGCATATGTCAGGAAAGCACTTCATATAGGTGAACAACTAGGTTTAGTTTTCAGTGGAAAAAGATGCTTTATTTTTTTCAAATATTATGAAGTAGACAAGAAACAATAAACATGCTCAAATTAATATAAAGCATGGATTGGATAAATCTCTCAAATAATTTGATGTGGCATCTGCACTCCTCAAATGAGGGGCAGTACAATCAGCCTGCCTTTACTCCCGACATCCTTATTTCTAAACTCAGTAATAAATCCTCTGTGGCAATAGGATTTGACAATTCGATATTGTACGTCTTGTTAGCGCCACCTACTGAGTGCTGGTCACATTTTGTAAATCTCAGTTACAAATCACTGGCTGAAACTGCAAAAGAACCAAATCAAAGTAACAAAAGGATGACAATAGAATGATTACATCTCCAGCTTTTTATTTTCATTAATGCTATTTAAGTATAGGTGCAGTAACCAGAGCAGTGAATGTCATGTCAGAAAAAGAATTAATTATAAATTACATTTATATAAATATGATAGTTAATTTTATTAAAAGAGGATTTACATTGAGAAAAGCAAATATTATTAAGCCATACCTGCCTCACCTATCTCACAAAGTTATAACAAAAATTATACAAAATAATTTATGTGAAAAATCCTTGGGAACCACAAAACATTAACAAATGTAAAAGCATTATTCCATAATGCAATAGCATTTTCATTTTATAATTTTTTACAAAAATTTTTTAAATGCCACAACTAAATTTATGATACATGCTAGATGCTACTTTCAGGCTCAATTAAGCTTAGCATTTGGAAAAGCTGAAATATATACTTTCAAAGGATGGAAATTTTCTACACTATATGATTTAGAATCCCTTTTATATTGTTTTCTCATTTCTATAAAAATAGACAAGCTATTTTATAGCCTAAAGTCATATTTATTTTTCAGTTCTGAAAATAGATTGAATCATATACACTAAGAGTGGCATATGAAGACTTCATTAATAAAAATAAAGTTGGTGATTCAAACTTCTGGTTTTGCTGAAACTGCTAAAGGATTCATGAAGCGCATGAGGAACTTAATGTGGTTAAGTATCAAGTTTATTGACATTCAACTGTTGCTGAGGTTTATAAAATAGATTTATTCTATATAAGAGTTGTTCCTCTCACAAGCTTTGACTCTTTCATCACCTTTCTGTAGGTCTTGTCTGAAATCATAAAACAATGTAAAATAATTAAAAATAAAATAAAAATGAAGTGATTCCATGTATCTGATTAAATATATCCACTACATTTATTCTTTCTATCATATACATAGTGCAGGTAGAACACAAGCTTTCAAGAATCAAATGATGCTCACTTTGCATGTTTTCTTATCCACAATAGACAAGAATATCAAGCAGCCTTACCAAATTTGGAAGCATCTAAATATCTGTAAACCTCTAAATGATTGTCATAAAGATAAAAGATAACTGCCTGAAATGTTACCTTTTCATAAGGCTTTGACATTTTGTAAATATAAATGTAGCCAAAATATTGAAGTCAATCCCACCTCCCACATGCAAATATATTAATGTGTAACAGAAATCATCCTTTTGCCAATTCCCCCTACGTGGCATCTTTATGGCCATTCCCCTGATCCCCCAGGGGTTTCTCAGCATGAAGAGCCCAATTACAAAATAGGAAAAGCGCCACTCAAAGCCTATATACACATGCAGTTGCAAAGTGTTCTGGAGAGGTTAAAAGACTGATATGAATTTGGCCCACTGCATATAACCTGGAGCAATATTGCCAGAAAAGAGGATTTGAATGAGCCCAGGTTGGAAAAATAAATTACCTTTATGCCTTGAAGGCAATCTCCATGGGTCAAGGCTAATGCCTTTTTCTTTGCTATTGTGTAAGATAATCATCTCTATCACCTTTTTTCTTTTCATTTTTTTTAGATAACTAGGTGGTTTTGACATTTTTGTGGTTGGTAATCTAATACTTTTTCACAAATTTTCTTTCAGGAAATAGAAAATTTTTTCAGTAATTGAATGAGAATGATGGATCATGCTAATAAATGTCTTTCTCAAAACCTGTCATAACTTTAAATCAAAGTCAGGGTATTAATATGAGACTCTTATATTCCTCATATTTATTTCATGTCAGCATGTGTCTAGCTGATGTCAACAGCAGAGGAAAATAACATCAGCGTTCAAGAAATGTGGTACTGTTAACATTTACATGACGTATTGAGTTGATAATGAACATCAGTAAACATTTCAGTCAAATATAAATAAAAATGTATTTGCGTCTGTAACTATATTTAATATACAGAAACTTTAAGGAGAAAAACAAGTGAGCCTTGAGAGTAACGGTGGTAACATAACACATAATTGTGGTAATGGTCAATGCAATTTAATGACTAGAGTTTATGAGCCAGATATCAAGCTGCTAATTTACCTTCATTATCTCTTATCATATTCATAGCAACACTATGAACTCCATATTATTATTCCCATTTTACACATGACAAAAGTAAATCTAGAGCAGTAAATAATATATTCAAGCCCACTCAGCTAGATAGTGACAGTAAAGAGAACTGAAACTTAGCAGATCTCTAATCAATAAGTCATACATACTGGCAAGAAGCTAAATCTGCAAAGATTGAGAGAGACTTTTTTCTAATTCACTCAGAGTGATTGTTTGCTCATGAAACTGTGTGACTTCAGGACTTCCTGCTCAAATCGACTGGTTTTTCTAATATATACAAATACGTCAAGTGACCACATATTAGCCTGTGTGTTGTCAAATGTTCTAAAATTTCAAAAGGTTTGCTTTTACTCAGTTGACCAGGAATGAGATCACAGAGAAAAGAAATTTAAATTTAACCTAAAAAATAAATAGGATTTTAATGGGGAAGATGGAGAGTATAGAGGGAGGGTAAAATAGGATCTTTTTAGAACATGCAAAGGATCCACATGCAGAAAAAAAATAAGGCCTATTTGAGGTATAGGAGTTAGGATTGGCTGAAGCATAGATTTTCTAGCAAGATGGGAGATCAGACTAGAAAGGCCAACTTGTGGAACACTCAGAATGCTAAGTTAAGGTGTGTAGTCTATGGTCATGAAGCTGTGGAGAATTAGGAAGGAAACAACAGAGTCAAAAATAGGATTATTACTCTGGTGTTGGGTGTAGATATCTTTGAGCAGGTAATATGACAATAAGTAGACAATGGAGAAACTTTTAAGGCTAGACCTGAACTACACTAGTGTAGAAGTAGTGGAAATGAGAAGAGAGGTAATCTATCACTAGACATGCAAGTATTATTCTTTCTTCCTGTGAACAATAGTTGTTTTTCAGTTCTTAGATTTAATGTTTGCTCCTGTGGTCATCAAATTTAAACACTAAAATGTTTTGGAATTTGATATAGTTGTGAAAATTATCTAATGACTTTGAATTATGATTTTAAGAGTTCAATCAAAGAATGAACTTTAATACCTGATATGCTTTGGCTGTGTCCCCACCCAAATCTCATCTTGAATCGTAATTCCCACAATTTCCACGTGTTGTGGGAGGAACCCAGTGGGAGGTGATTAAATTATGAGGGTGGTCTTTCCTGCACTGTTCTCTGATAGTGAATTGGTCTCATGAGAACTGATGGTTTTAAAAATGGGTGTTTCCCTGCACAAGCTCTCTTTTTTTTCCTGCTGCCATCCCCGTAAGATGTGACTTGCTCCTGCTTGTCTTCCACCAATTTTGAGGCTTCCCCAGCCGTGTGGAACTGTAAGTCCAATTAAACCTCTTTCTTTTGTAAATTGCCCAGTCTTAGGTATGTCTTTATCAGCAGCATGACAACAGACTAAAACAATACCCCTTCCTCTCTTCACCCTCTTAGTCTCCCAAAAAGATACACAAACACATACACCCACATCGACACAAAAATACCTCTTCAGCCTGCAGTTACTATAGGATGCAGTATATAGAATGTTTGGCTCTAGGAGGGTATGTAGAGTTATTAACATCTTGTTTGGACACAAATAGAGGCCCTCAAGGAGCTCCATTTTCAGAGCCTTTTAGGAAGAACTCAAGGATAAATTACTAGGACCATACATCCACTAACAGCAGTATTGAAACCCTACAAGGGTATTGATGCTTTTGAGTACTGACATCTTGACAATCAAGAGAAGTCCCTTATATCATATCAGTGATATCATTCGATTCCAAACTGTTCTGTCTACCAAATTCAGGGAATTCATCCCAGGAGAGTCTTCCTTTTTGTAAAGATCTTTTTGTGTCATTTGACAACTGATAAGCAATTTTTAGCCAGGTATTATTTAGGCACATTCTTTTTAATTCTTACCTATTCATGTTTCCATTAAAATTTGTTATAAATTTTTGCCAACTGATTTATTGGTATAAATCAACTTTCAGCTTATTATTACTGTAAATGTTATTCACTGTTAAACAAATAAGACATAATTATTATCATTGTCATTAGCATAATTGCTTTTTACCAATTATTAACTCCCGCTAGTACGATCATGATTAATATTATTAGAAACCTGCCACCTCACTGAAAATGTTAAGAAATCCTATGCTTATTTTATAGATAAAAACTGTTATTAAAAACTTGTAGCACCTTAAACTCATGTCTTAAATTGTTTCCATTCCAATCCCAATAACATAAATAGTAGGATTGGCTTCCATTTTTTTGTGTGTACAATAATGCTTGTGAAGATAAGGTCACTAAAGGTCACCAAGACATTTACAGAAGCTTTCACTACACCTTGAAAAGTATATAGCCCTAACATATAGAGCTAGAGAAATCACTTCTTTTGGAACTACCAGAAAATATGTGGTGGGTTTAATAGTTTTAGTTCATATGACTCCAAAAAGTCAAATAATTGTAGTTAGCAGCATATTAATATAATCACTTCACATATAGTTTTATATTTTACCAGCTCCAATAAATCTACACCCCTATATCTATATTAATATTTAAATATAAATTAGCACATCTCAGTACTTAATAAGTAGAAATTCAAGGAATAATGGACATTAAGTTTTCTTATAAAAGGGAGCAAAGGTGTCTTATAAATTAGGTGTTCACAACAGGGAAAGGCATTAATCAGCTTTCAAAAGCTAAATTTGTCTCAAGCTCATTATTATTCAAAGCAGTGAATTTTCCTTGGTAACATGTCACAAAGGGAATAAGGAACGGAAATTCTAATGCTAGCCCAGCAATTTACCATGAGGTTTTAATTAATTAATCTGGAGTTTATGCACATAAGACTGATTATATGAACCAGAGTTCAATTCTACAAGTATTTCCCAAATTAAAGGAATGCTACATATTTCAGTAATGTCAAATATGAAAAAATAGTACAAAATATGATTCAGTATATACCAAAATTAAGAAGCAGTTATAGTATACTGCTTTGCCAAACAAGGCAATCATTAATTTTTCTCACACTAAAGTACACAACAAAAGCATTTACAATTTATCATTACATCCAACATTGAAAAATGATAACAAATTGATGACTTATAGAATTTATATTGATGAAAATTGGGATGACATGAGGAATAAGCACTGACAAAGGTGTAGTATTAAACCTGGGCTTTCTGAGTTTGACTCTTGTTACAAATAATTTCACAAAAACCATTGATTATTAGATGTATATGTCCCTACACAGAAAAAAAGAAAAGAAAACTGGGCATGCACAAATTTTAAAATACGTATTTTCCAGAAAGATGAGTATAATTTTCCTACCAATAAATCTAATTGATCCAGTTCTGGTGCCATAATGTTCATTAACTCCTTTGGTATTAAAGTGATTGGAAATAACATAAAAACCTGAGCATACTGAATGGTATATGCTAACAGTCCAGTTCTAATACACTTATATTTGTGGTCATTACTAACAACATTAGTCACATACACATAGCCAACCTTGATGCAAACGTTTCTCATTTACTAATGACAGTTTTTGACTACTTCAGAAGAGAGCTCCCAAAGTTAGGTTTATATGATGCAGATTGTCTCATAATCGAAGAACCTGTTAATTGAAGAATCACACTTATATCCCTTCAGTTTTAGCTAGGAACATCTGAAGGACTGATGACTAAGTTGCCTAGAGCTATCATTTTTTGAATTTCAGAAGGCACTGTGTTAGTTGCCTATGCTTCTACACTTTCTCTATAACCTTTCTTTCTCTTTAAGCTCTTACTCAGCAGGCATGAAATGTATTTAGGAACACATGTATTATAAAAGTTTTTCAGATTAAAAATAGAAAACATTTACAGACTTGTTAAGACGATAGAAGGTTGTGGTTAAGAAACCCATGGAAGGAAGGACATAGAAATCATCTTAGCAGTTGTACAACTTTTTATCTCAGTACTTCTAATTGGCCTATGTCAATTCTCACAAAGGGTGAGAGTAGCGGATTGTCAACATTCAGAATGCAGCATTCTCTTATTTGTGTGCGTCTTACATTCATGCTCCCCAAGTGTATTAGATTGGGTCCCATAGGAAAAGATTCTGAGATAATAAGCTCTCTGCAGAAAGCTTATTGAAAAATATTCTCAGGAGTTGCCTGCATAAAGAAATAAGGAAGGCAGGACTGAACAGAAACACCTGCAATGTCATTGCAACTGAAGTCTTAGGCAATGCCAAAGGCAGCCCTGCAAATGGAATGGACTCTGAGTATTGTTCTGAATTGAGATGGGAGTAGGCCCTTTAGCACCACATCAGCCAGTTACTGGTTATGCGCCAGCCCCTAGGAAATGACATAAGCTGGCTGAAACATTTCCCTGCAATGGAGGGCTATGCTCAGTGAGTGAAATAGTTGTACATTGTCAGCAGCCAATATTCCCAGCAGCAGAGAAATGGCACTTAGGTGAAGAATCAGAGCATTCACCACACCAGGATGGGACATATGACTGGGTCAGGATACCCCCATCTAAATAGGACTATCTCATTAGGCTTGGCTTATTATACCAAGCCTATTCATGGTTGCCATTGGCTGGTGCCCTAAGAACTTGTCCAACCAGTTATGCCAAGTAAATTGGTCTGTTCTCACCCAAAACATAAAGTGTGAAGGATTGCCAAGGAATCTAGGTGTGGCAGGGAAGTCGTAAAGGTTTACAAACTCATCTTCACATAACAAATTACCAACTTCTCAATAACAACACAGAAACAGCAACAATATAATAATATTTTATGTTAATTTGGTATTTACAGTCTAGATGCTAAATACTTTACACAATTTATCTCATTTAATCTTAACAGGAACCCTATGAAGTGTTATTATTTTACTGTTACATACGGAAAATTGAAACCCAGAAAAACACAGAAAGTGTATCCAATACAATAAAAATAATAAGTCATAGACCTTGAAACGGTTTCAGAGTCTTTCATTTTAAGAATTTTACTAAACAACCCACAGAGTCTGGCTTATTAATGACCGTATACTACTTGTCACTTGCATGGAAATCTGTTGGCTTCATTTTAAGTATAAATCATTTTAAGCATAAAGTCATATGTACTATATTACAAATATTGCAAAATTGACATTGTACTTGTTGGATCTGAAATCTGTTGGCTCAATTTTAAGTAAAGCATAAAGCCATATGTACTATATTACAAATATTGCAAAATTGACATTGTATTTATTCAGAGGTCCTATATCCAATGATCTTAACTCTTCAGAACATTATTGAGAACCACAAGACCAGTTTAAGAGACTTTTGCGTTCTGGTAGAAATGGAATAATGGGGATTGAATAATCTCTTCTGCCCTAAACAACTAGATGATTGGACAAAATCTGTAACAATCATTATAAAAGATGTGACCGCTATTGGAAAACAAGTATCATGGGACTGTAATCTCTGAGAAAAGGGAAACAAATTGAGTGAGCCCTGAATGCATCAGCTTACTCCAGAGGCAGTTTCACACCACCTTTTAGGAAGATGGGACCCTAACAGAGCCCAGTGGTCTCACAGAATTGAAGAACCAGAGATCAATGTTGGAGGAATAAAGATGGTTAGAATTTGCTAAGAAGAATATGGTACTATAGAGGTAGAAGCTAAACAGGGAGAACTTCAGAGATCTGCAGAGGGGTCTACTTGAGGCTCTGAGTATTGACCTGTTCATGTGTGACAAGAAAATACCCAAGGCCAGAGAAACACTTAAAAATATTTGAAATACAAACAGGGCTGAAAGTAATTTGTGTCTCCAGAACAGAGTGGAAAGACCTTGTAATGCCAGATCTATCCTGTAGAGTACTCACAAGTATGTTACCTTGGTTTTCAGCCTAAATTTGCTCTATGCGACAAGCTAATCTAAACCTTCCTTACCAATGCTTAAATAAAGCTTCAAAGATATCTACCTGATTCCTGTAAAATAACTGCATGCCAGAACAAATTCTAACATTATTTAAAATTCAGCAAACAACAAAATAAAATTTACAACATGAGACTTCCAGTCAAAATTACCAGTTACAGAGTTACCTCATTTTATTTTGCTTCATTTTATTGTCGTTTGCAGATACCACATTTTTTACAAATTGAAGGTTGGTGTCAACCCTGCATCCAGCAAGTCCATCAGCACAATTTTCCCAATGGCATGTGCTCATTTTGTGTGTCTGTGTCACATTTTGGGAATTCTCACAAAATTTCAAAAGTTTTCATGATTATTACATCTTTTATGATGATCTGTGATGAGTGACCTTTGATGATACTACTGTAATTTTTTCAGGACACCTCGAAAACTGCCTATACAAAATGGTGAATTTCATTGACAAATGTTGTGTGTGTTCTTACTGCTCTACCAATTGGCTGTTTCCCCATGTCTCTACATCTCCTAGGGCTCCCTATTCCCTAAGACTGAACAATATTGAAATTAGGCCAAATAATAACCCAACAAAGGCCTCTAAGTGTTCAAGCAAAAGAAAGAGACACAGGTCTCTCACTTGAAATCAAAAGCTAGAAATGATTAAGCCTAGTGAAGAAGGCATGACTAAAGCCAAGACAGACTGAAAGCTCGACCTCTTGCTCTAGTTAGCCAAGCTGTGAATGCAAAGGAAAAACTCTTGAAGGAAATTAAAAGTGCTACTCTGATTAATACAAGAATGATAAGAAAGAAACAAAACCTTATTGCTGACATGGGGAAAATTATAGTGGTCTGGATAGAAGATCAAACTGTAACTCAGTAACTTAGCTTCAAAACACATTTTAAAACCTTTTTTTCTTTTTCTATTTTCTCCCTAGTCTCAAGATGTAACCTTGAAGCGAATAACAGAAACCTTTTATTCCCTCCTTAGCCTTAAAAAAATACGCTAAAACATACTTTAAAACTCTTTGTTTCCCTCCCTTTCCCACTCTACACTATGTTACACCATGCACATTTACCTAACTATATACTTGTATTTAATTATGTGCTCATTAGAAGTTCCAGGGGCTAATCTTGAGACAGACCAGGAATGGAGCCCAAGCTGAAAAATTCTAGAGATTACCTCAAGGTGGTGGTCAATATGCAGCCATTGTTGATATGACCCCAGACCACACTCCAGGTGGACCATGACTCAAGATAGCTACCAGAACAAGACACACAGACCTTGTACTCAGCACTACTCCCCACAAGCCTCTCATTCCCAGTTCCCTTTTTAAGCCCCTCTCCTCAGCATAAAGTTTGAAATGGTTCCTTTAAGGTATGAGCCTTGGCCATTTCTCCCACTGCTAGCTCTGGAATAAAGTCACTTTCCTTTCACTGCATTTTGTCCATGTTACTGACTTTGCAAGAAGTGAGCAGCTGAGTTTGTATTCAGTTACAAAACCAGCCACAACATTCCCTTAAGCCAAAACCTAATCCAGAAAAATACCCTCTCTTCAGTCCTATGAAGGCCAAGAGAGGTAAAGAAGCTGCAGAAGAAAAGTTTGAGGCTAGCAGAGATTGGTTTATGAGGTTGAAGGAAAGCAGCCATAAAAATATAACTTGTAATGCAAGATGGTATATCGTCATACCATATCATCATACCATAAAAATGCAAGATGAAGTAGCAAGTGCTAATGTAGAAGCTATAGCAAGTTATGCAGAAGATCTAAAATAATTGATGAAGGTGGCAACACAAAACAACAGATTTTCTATGTATATCAAACAGCCTTATACTGGGAGAAGATGCCATCTAAAACTTTCATAGCTAGAAAGAAGTCAATGCCTGGGTTCAATGCTTCAGCAGACAGGCCTGACTCTTGTTAGGAGCTAATACAGTTGGTAACTTAAAGTTGGAGCTAATATTCATTTGGAATTCAAAAAATCCTATGGCCCTTAAGAATTATGCTAAATCTACTCTGCCTGCATTCTATAAATAGAATCACAAAGCCTAGACGAGAGAACATCTGTTTACAGAATAGTTTAGTGAATATTTTAAATGCACTATTGAGACTTACTGCTCAAAAAAAAGGATTCCTTTCAAAATATTATTGCTCATTGACAGTGCACCTAGTCACTCAACAGCTCTGGTGTAGAGGTACAAAAGAGATTCATGTTGTTTCAATATCTATTCTGCAGCCAATAGAAAAAGGAGTAATTTCAACTTTTAAGTCTCATTATATAAGAAATACATTTCATAAAGCTATAGATAGTGATTCTTCTGATAGATCTGGTCAAAGTAAATTGAAAATATTCAGGAAAGAATTCATCATTCTAGATGCCATTAAGAATATTTGTGATTCATAGAAGGAGGTCAAAATATCAACAGGAATTTCAAAAGAAGTCGATTCCAAACCTCATGGAAAACTTTGAAAGTTTCAAGACTTCAGTAGAGGAAGTAACTGCAGATGGGATGGAAAGAGCAAGAGGATTAGAATTAGATGTGGGGGGCCTGAAGATGTGACTGAATTGCTGTGATCTCATGATAAAACCAGGAGTTGCTTCTTATGGATGAGTAAAGGAAGTATTTCTTCAGATGCAATCTACTCCTGGTGAAAATGCTGTGAATATTGTTGAAATAACAACAAAGGATCTAGACTATCTCATTAACTTAGTAGACAAAGCAGCAGCACGGTTTGAGAAGATTGGTTCCAATTTTGAAAGAAGTTCTACTGTGGGTAAAATACTGTCAAAAAGCATTGCATGATACGGAGAGATCTTTTATGAAAGGAAGTCAGTTGATGTGGCTGACTTCATTGTCTTATACTAAGAAATTGCCACAGTCACCCCAACCTTCAGCAGCCAACATCTCAATCAGTCAGCAGCCATCTACATCAAGGCAAGACCCTCCACAGTGAAAATATTACAACTCCCTAAAAGCTGAGGTGATCATTAGCATTTTTAAACAATAGACCATTCAACTCTGACCCTGTGGCAAAAAGCAATCATAGACAATATGTAAATAAAAGGATATGGCTAGGCTGCAATAAAATCTTATTTCACAAAAGAGGTGGCACACCCATGAGCCATAGTTTGCCAACCTCTTCCTAGAGCTAAAAATACCACATCGGATATTTTTTTAAAAGCCATAAATGGGATTAACTTCAGATGAGATTCTGTAGCAGAAGAGATTAGTGAAATTAACACAGTAACTATTCACAATGAAATATAATGAGAACAAAGATGGAAAAGGAGGAATACAGAGAAGATCAGTTACCTTCGAAACCATATCAAGCAGTCTAGCCGAAAAATTGGAGTCCCTGAAGACAGAAAGGGGACAGAAAAAATATTTGAAAAAATAATGGCTGATTATTTTTCCCAAAATTTCTTGAAAACAAACCCACAGATCAAGACAGCTCCAGAAACCCCAAGAAGATGAGGAAAGTAGGCTTAGACTTGTTAGGTAATTTTTCCAAGACTTTTTTATTACAAGGTATGTACCAATCCATGTTTGTTGATTCAAGAACCCAAGTTTATACCTATTTGGTACACTTTCTCCAAAGCTTGCCAGAATGAGTCTAGTCTCCATAATAAGAGTGAAAATATTGTTTTTAGAGAAACCCATGTGTATCAGGCACTGTACAAGATATTATCTCATGTACTGTCTCATTTGGTCATAACATGTCTAGTAGGTAAGAGTCATTTTCTCCATTTTACAGATGGAAGAACTGAAACTAGCAGAATTAACATTGTGTGCTTAAATAATTGCCAGTAAAGTAGGAAAAAAAAATGCACTCTCAAGTCTTCTGAATTTCCAGGCAGGGCTTTCCTATAGAGATATGTGGATGGCATATCCCCCGCCAAAAATAATAGCTGGAGATATGCAAACTATTCAAAAAAGAAATTGTTATATATGTTATACAACTAGAAATCATGCAGTTTAGGAATATTTGAAATATGAACTCATTGAAAAGAAGGAAAATAAGACCTTCAATTTAACCATTAGGTCAAGCAATTGCTGGCACATCTAAATTACTGACAATAAATCTCAGAGCAAGTACAATACTTCTAAGTATGGTTATAATAATTAGAATCATAAAACCATAGAATTGTGAAATTACTTACACATCATAGAATCCAATCCCTTCTTTTTGGAGAAATGGAAACATACCCCAGAAGGTTAAATCATTTGCCCAAAATAACACGATTGGTTATTGACCCTTTCTACTAAGCCATCCCTGGTTCCATTCCAGAAAATATAAATTATTCATGCAGAAAGACAAACCTAATTTTGGCAGGTCAGAGATTTCAGAGAGATGTGAATTGGCTAAGGGTTGTGATTTATGAATCTAGGCAGCTATTCAGATTGCCTTATCTCAGCTGTCCCTCTGTGAAACATACTATTCGGAGTACCTAAACTGACCTCTATTCAACCCCATTTTACCATCATTGGGTATGTCATGAGAAGAAGGGTAAATTATTCTGACACAATGCAAAATACTGAGAATCAAAAAATGGTAGAGAGGAAACATATATAGAGATTACTTCCCCTTGTTTTCCAGATGTAAAATAAGCCAAGACAGTTTGTGACCATACTCTGAAGGATTAAATATAAATCATCCTTTATTTTAAGCAAATTATCAACAGCATACGTTTCAACCATATACACATACACATGTGTATGCATATACACATATACATACATACACAAGTACTCATGCTTTTATGTAAGCCCACGGAGGCAAGGGCTACACTGTTCTCACAAATTTCTAACACCTTGCACAGTAGCTGGTATTATAGATGCTCAACATTTATTCAAATGAAAAAAGGGGTGAATAAGGACAAACACATAGAACAGCACAGCTCTAAAGCAATGAATGTAACCTGCTTTTTTATTTTCAGATTTATCGTGGTATAGCTAACAAATAATTACGTGTATTTAAGGTGTACAACTTCATGTTTTGATATTCATATACATTGTGAAATAATGACCACAGTAAAGCTAATTGGCATATCCATCGCCTCCCATAATTATCTTTGTGTGTGTGATAATTATCTGTGTGTGTGTGCACACATATTCACAGTGAGAATATGTAAGAGTTACCTCTTACCAAATTTCAAGTATACAATACAGTATTGTTAACTATAGTCACATTGCTGTACATTAGATTTCCAGAAGTTATTCATCTTGCATAACTGAAACTTTCTAGTCTTTAACCATCTCCCCATTTCCCACTCCCCACTAGCTTCTGGCAATCACCATTCTACTCTCTGCTTCTATGAGTTTGACTATTTTAGAGATTCCACATACAGTGAAATCATATAGTATTTGTCTTTCTGTTTCTGGCTTATTTCCCTTCAACATAATGTGCTTCATTTTCATTCATGTTGCAAATGGCAGGATTTTCCTCCTTTAAGGGCTTAACAATATTCCTCCCTCTCTCTCTCTCTCTCTCTCTCTCTCTGTGTGTGTGTGTGTGTGTGTGTGTGTGTGTGTGTGTAGTGTGTGTGTGAGATTTCTTTATACATTAATCTGTGGATGGACATTTAGGTTGTTTCCATACCTTGGCTATTGTTGAATCAGGTTGTAGTGAACGCTGGGCTGCAGATAGCTCTATGAGATAATGATTTCATTCCCTTCAGGTATATACCTAGAAGTAAGATTGCTGAATTATTAAGGTAGCTCTATTTTTAATTTTTTGGGGAATCTCCCTACTGTTTTCCTTAATGACTATATCAATTTACACTCCCACCAACAGTGTGTACAAGTGCTCCCTTTTCTCTACATCTTTTTTTTTTTTTACATCTTACCAACACATCTTTTATTTTATAATAGCCATTCTAACAGGTGTGAAGTGATATCTTATTGTGATTTTGATTTGTATTTTCCTGATAATAAGCAATGTTGAGCACTTTTTAATATACTTATTGGCCATCTGTGGTTCTTCTTTTGAGAAATGTCTATTTATTCTTCTGCCCATTTTTAAGTCAGGTTATTTGGGGAATTTTTTTTTTTTTTTTTTTTTGCTGTTGAGTTGTATGAGTTATTTATATATTTTGGATATTAACCCTTATCAGATATACAGTTTGCAAATAATGTTCTCCCAATCTGTAGGTTGCTCATTCAATGTTGGGTTTTGGGGGGGTTTATTTGGTTTTGGTTTTGAAGGCTTTTTACTTTTGTGTGTGTGGTTTTTGTTTTGTTTTATTTTGTTTTTGCTGTGCAGAAGCTTTTTAATTCAAAGAACTTATCTGTATTTTTGTTTTTGTTGTCTGGCTTTTAGTGTCCTATCCAAAAATTCATGCTCAGACTAATGTAAAGAATCTTTTGCTTTATGTTTCCTTCCAGTAATTTTATGTTCTCAGGTCTTACACTTAAAACTTTAATTTAGTTGGAGTTGATTTGTTTATAGGGGGTGAAATAAAGGCCCACTTTCATTGTTGGGCATGTGGATATCCAGTTTTCCCAGCATGATTTGTTGAAGAAACTATCACTTCCCCACTGGATTTTCTTTACATTCTTGTTGAAGACAAGTTGATCTTCTGGTGGATTTATTTTAGGGATCCCTTAATTTCCGTTTGTCTATGTGTCTGTTTTTTATGCCAATACTATACTATTTTGATTATTGTAGTCTTTATAGTATATTTTGAAATCAGGAAGTATGATGCCTCCAGCTTTGTTTTTCTTGATCAAGATTGCTTTGGTTATTTGGGATCTTTTGTAGTTTCATATAAATTTTAGGATTGTTTTTTCTATTTCTGTACAGAATGCCATTGAGATTTCAGTAGGGATTGCATTGAATCTGTAGATCACTTTGGATAGTGTGGATACTTTAATAATATTAATTTTTCCAATACATGCATATAAATGCCTTTCCATTTATCTGTCTTCTTTTTTCTTCATCAGTGTTTTATAATTTTCATTGTACAAGTCTTTCACCTCTTTGGTTCAGTTAATTTCTGAGTATTTTTTTCTTTTTATTGCTATTGTAAATGAGATTGTTTTATTAATTTCTTTTTCAGATAGCTCATTTTTTGTTTGTGTACAGATATGTCACTGATTTTCGTGTGTTGATTTTGTGTCCTGCAAACTTACTGAATTCATTTGTTAGTTCTAACAGGATTTTTTGGTTGAGTCTTTAGTGTTTCCTACTTGCATAATTATGTTATCTGCAAACAGAGATAATTTTACTGCTTTTTTTCTGATTTAAATGTTGATATGGTTTGAATTTGTGTTCCTGTCCAAATCTCACTGAATTGTAATCCTCAATGTTGGAGGTGGGACCTGTGGGAGATGTTTGGCTCATGGGGGCAGATTTCCACCTCAGTGTTGCTCCTGTGATAGTAAGTGAGTGCTTGTGAGATCTGGTTGTTTAAAAGTGTGTAGCAGCTCCCCACTCTTTCTCTCTCTCTTCCTCCTACTCTGGCTATACAAATAAGTGCCTGCATCCTCTTCGCCTTCTGCCATGATTTTAAGTTTTCCCCAGCCATGCTTCCTGTACAGCCTGTGGAATCGTGAGCCAATTAAACCTCTTTTCTTTATAAATTATCCATTCTCCATTATTTCTTTATAGCAATGCATGAACAGACTAGTACAG
The DNA here is from genome assembly GCF_028885655.2 of Pongo abelii. Lineage (NCBI taxonomy): Eukaryota > Metazoa > Chordata > Mammalia > Primates > Hominidae > Pongo > Pongo abelii. The sequence goes on from NC_071990.2 coordinate 143,672,656, forward strand.
ATGTCTTTTTGGGTCCAATTGCTCTGGTTATGACTTCTAGTACTATGTTGAATATAAGTGGCAAATATGGGCATCCTTACTTTGTACTGGATCTTAGAGGAAAAGCTTGCAGTTTTTTTCCATTGATTATGATGTTAGCAGTGGGCTTTTCGTATATGGCCTTTATTATGTTGAGGTAAGTTCTTTTTATACCTAATTAGTTGAAATGTTTTATGATGAATTGATTTTGAATTTTGTCAAATGATCTTTCTGCATCTACTGAAATGATCATGTGGTTTTTGTCTTTTATTTTGTTAAGGTGGTATATCACATTTACTGATTTGCAATGTATTAAGCAATCCTTGCATCTCAGAGATAAATCCCACTGGTGTATTATTCTTGTATCTATGTTGCTGAATTTGGTTTGCTAGTATTTTATTGAGGGTTTTTGCATCTATACTCTTCTGGGATGTTGGCCTGTAGTTTTCTTGTGGTGTTTTTGTCTGACTCTGGTATTAGGGTGAAAATGGCTTCATAAATTGAGTTTGGCAGTGTTCCTCTTCAATTTTTCAGAAGAGCTTAAGAGGAACCAGTATTCATTCCTCTTTGAATGTTTGGTAACTTGTTGCAAACTATTAAATTAGACCAGATGTAAATGTAATAATACATAACATTTATGCATTAATTTGCATGTGTTAATAATCATGCATAATGCTTTAACTTATTTTTATTTCTTTTGATCCTATTTTGGGTTCTGAACAAAATTTATCCCGTTTCTTGTTTATACCACAAGGTCTTAAATGTTTTTAATCTCAGAAAGAAATTTTAGGACACCAAGAATATCTACCAAAAGATTATACATTACTCCCAGGGTTTAGAATAGTACTGGCATATAGTAGTGATTAATAAATGTCAGCAACTTTTTGTACTAATAGTAGTTGCAGTAAATCTGAGCTTGACTTCCCTCCTTTATCTGAAATGAAAAACTTCAAGCAAATTTGAGCAAACACCCTCACATTGGTGCCTCAAATTTTGCCCATTTACTCAGAAAATTTATAAATGTATCCTGGTCATTTTAAAAATCTTTAGGTCTGAAAGAACAGAGGTGTATTTTAATGATTAAATTAACTAACAGCCATAAGTCTTTCTGGGGTTCACTCCCACTAGTCCTTGCTTACAAGTAGATGTCTTGGTATCTTGATAGACTCAAAAGGAAAATGCACTTATTTTCCAAGTACACACAGAGAGAGAGAGAAGACACTGAAAACAGACAGGGAATTTGTGTCTGTTATTTATTCTTCCCTAAAACACTCTTACTCTGGCCAACACAAAAGTTCTTTACCCTCAAGGAAGTAGTGACTCTTCTTTGCTTAAGGAGTATTAATTTGTTAATATATTGTAGTCTGTATAACAAGGAGACCGTAGTTGGTCCAGGGTCTCATTAAGGACAGGATAAAAGTTCTCCAAATCTTTTAATAATCCATATACAACAATCACTTGAGGTAAATACGATTTTCATTGCCAGTTTGAGAAACTGAGGTTCAAGGGTGTGAAATAATCTGCTCGAGACCTCAAATCTCTGATTCCAGAGCCTGTGATCTTAGGTACTGTGTGCTCCCTCCTACTCACATTAATGCCATTCATTTATATGGGGTCCTTTGTATTTCTCAACTACACCCCTGGTATGTATTGTACTTGGTTAGTTCTCTGCTTGGCCTTTGCTCTTCACATTGAGATCTGATGAGGAGTGTAAATAAGGGCCAAGCTCTGCAGCACCATCCAGGTGCTATGTACCCCAATAATTTTCTGAGCTCTTCAGAGGAGAAAATAAGGTCAAAGTTTATTTCCCCCTCACTTACCCATATTTCAGCACTCAATCTACATTACCTTGTAAAGAGACCTAAAGATGAGTTTGCAGGAAAAACTTGGAGAAAATATAGAGAGGTCAGGACTGGCTACATGTTAATTTTTTTTTCTCATTTCTAGTCTCCCTAGCCATAAAACTTTCTAATGTAAGAAATGGTCTTAGGGTTAAAGTCAAATTAATGGTGTGGCTATAATGTCCTTTGATTAGACTTTTTAAATATTTAAGGCATGACTAATTACTATCTCCATTAGACAAAAGATTTCTAGATATCTTAAGAGCACTTCAGAAAAGCCTAATCCAAAAATAGCTGTAAATATATTTGTAGAGAGAGATATTTATTTAATTACATGACTCTTACTAAAACTAAGTATATTAAATCTATTACACAGAAAGCGAAAGAGTGATTAAGAGGGTTGTACCAGCAAAACAACTATTACTTTGGCTTAAAAGGCCAGATATTGGTCAAATTATAAAAAAGACTTCTGGCCCCCCAGCTTTTTTCTAGCAAGAAGTCTGAGCAAGTTATTTATTCATGCATAGTCATTTCTTTTTTTAATGAAAAAGGGAAGATGCTTTCAGCCAAGAACACAGAGAATGGAGCTACAGGCCACTGACAACAATGGACCAGGGAACCACTTCCATTAAGCAGAAGAGTATAATATACTGCGGAACAGCTTTCAGGGTAATACTACTATGCCTTAATCATGGAATATTCCCTGCCTCCAGAGTAGGGACAACAGGCAATATTTTTCCTAGCAAGATTTCAGAATTGTTATGGACCAGTGACAGTTACATATCTCCTGTTTTTCCACTTTTGGAGTTTAAGTGTCTATTGCAGTCATCCTATTCCTGTATCACCATTGTATATTGATGTCATGTAGAATATAACTTTTCCCTTTGTTTCTCCAGATTCTAGATCAAGAGTAGCCACATCCAGATATAATGCAAATCACAAAATCCTGGACTTCAATCTTAATTCTGTAATTAGATGACAGTTTTGGCATCCTGTAATCAAAGTGAAGACATGTGGGAGGCATGTTAACATTTGTAATCAGCAGACACATTGCAATAGAATATAAAGTTGGCAACAAATATTTTCTTTTCATACACCCACACCTCTGCAATGTGACTTCACAGATCCACCAAGAGGTAGAAGATGTTTCTCAAATCTAGGTTCATTTTGAAACTTTCTTTGCCTAATGTAACATTAGCAAACATGAAGCAAGCAGAGTCCTAAACAATGCTTATGCATTGAGAATCGCCCTTTTTCTGCTTTTGGAACCTGCAACTGTTAGCATGCAAGAAACCCAGGTTGTCACTCCAATATACACCCGTACCAATTGCCATACATTTGAGGCCAGTCTCACTAAGGATCACATTTTCCTAAAGAAATAAGCAACATCCGTCCTCAGCCTAATCTTTATGTGTGATATTTTGGCCCACATATGGTTTATTCCTGTTTTATTACCCAATTGGATCAGAACATGTAAGAGAAAGATTGGTATTATTTGGCCCCTCGTAGATCTCAGCAATGACAATGATGCTGCACTCCCTTCTTCTACACATTCAATTAAGGTTCAAGACAATTTTCTACACCCCTGAAAGGAGACACTGATGATTTCTACATGTCCGACAGTTGTATACAGTTGACTAAACAATAGCATTCACTACTGTACAATGGTAAAAGCCAAAGCACTATTCCTTCTTATGCCTTCTTATGCAAATGGTTGTTAGGGCTTTTAGACGTCACTTCTTGGGAATCAACACAAAGCAAACCTGAAATTCTGATTCTGAGAAGATGGGAATATACACAAATATCTTTTATCTAACCATTCTGAGGGATCATTAAGTTTTTCATGTTTATTTCTTCCTATCCAGCACAGCACTCCTATTCAACGAGAACACTGTCCCTTGTTTATTGGTTACAAATACATGTATCATGCAGTCACTTCTCCACTTGCTGGAAGAAAGCAATGACATTGTCTGGAGTTACAATCTTTGGCAGATCACAAGAAAATGAGAAAGGCAAGTGAAGAAAACAAATATAATCAATGATTAGCTGTATGACATTATAAGTGGATGGAAGATAGTAAGCAGATATGTAAGTCAGAAGGTAGTTACTGGTCTGTCTTGGTGCCTGCTGGTCCTCAACACCCATAACAATGTCTAACAGATGATGTATCTGCTGAAGGACAAAAGAAAGGATGGGAAGGATTGTTCTCATGATATGTGCTAGCTCCTGGCCTTACCTTAATTAGTAGTTCGCTATCTTTTTCCTTAGCCCAGAGATCTAATTACAGATTTTTCCATGTCTGCGGCAAGCATTCAACAACTAGAGAAGTATAGCAATACATCAATAATATTCAATAATGCAACAACTATTATATCCTGTGTTACAATTTCTTAAGACTTCCCAGAAATTATACTCTATGGAAGTAAACAATAAAGAATCAAATATTTCCCATGTACTTATCCTTTAGGACACACCTAAATAAAATAAAAAGGAAAAGAAAAAGATTACTTCATATTATCAGAGAAAACTCCAAGCTAAAGAGCCCACTAATTTAGATACAGTCCATTTTTAGGTAATTGCAGAAGCGTTGAGTGCTCAGAACCTTTGTGGAGCTGGCCTCTTGCTTTGCTGACACTCCTGGCTGGCTGGCTGGCTATGCTGACAGTGTAAGTCAAGGGATTATTAGATTGGTCACATGCTCTCTGCTTTTGTTTCTTTGTTTTTGTTTTGTTTTGGGACAGAGATAGGAAGGTCGAATGGGGTCCCAGAGATCTAAGAGTAAGGGAGGAGGGGAGAGAAATTTGTAGTGATGAGTGTTTTCTGCTGTAAGAGTCCTGAGAGAATATAAGACTTTGATTCTAGCAGAAGCAAACTGGCAATGTAGGTCAAGAATTAACCCACAGGAATGCCAGGATAACATCTCCTGAGACATGTCTCTAAATTACATCAAAAACTTCTATGAAGGATGTGTAAGTATTATACAAACAAAAAATCAATTGTATGAGTCTTTTCTGAGTATTTTACCCTGAATTGCATAAGTCTTGATGAATAAATTCTCTACATCTATGGAGAATACTCTAAGTGTCAACCATACACTTCAAAATATTCTGAATTTAAAACTATAAAGAGAAAAATTCAGGAAGTGTCTTTAGATGTTGGTGTTTTAGTGTGGCTCACTCTCTCAATTCCCTAATTAAGAAGTAGAGGAAAAAAGCTTTAATTACAACTAATAAACATTATTTGGTTGTTAAGATAGTGTACGGACTGAGCTTACTACTGGATTTGTTATCTAATTTTCAAAAAGAAGTATTAGATATTCTGATTTTATTTCAAAGGGATTACAATGGTGGGGATATTAATTGAATTCAAAGCTGTTTAAATATTTCCAAAATTACACATTTGATTAGCAACATGTCCCTATCAACTGTTGCTTTTCATATTGTAAGAGTGAGAAATCTCATAATGCAGAAATCTCATAATCATTATATTTGATTTGATGATCTCTAAGGGTCTATTTGTCTTCAAAACTTCTTGAATCTTACATTTTCTAAATGTGATATAAGAATTTTTTAAAATGCCCTCCTTTAATGTTTGTGTTTAAAAGATTTTTTTTTTCTCCTAAAACCATAACAGGTTAAACCTCCAACTGTGATTGGTCAATTCCACACCCTTTTCTTTGGATCCATCTGAATGTTCTTCCTCGGGGTGCTAGGCTTTGCAGTTCACGGGGATGAGGCCTTGCACTTCATTTATGATCCAGACAAAAGAGAAGTAAATCTCTTCTGTGACAATCAGTTCAGGCCAATCACTCCAGAAGTAAGTTTTTCTGTGTGCACATAAACATTAACTCTACAACAAACTCATTTTCTCTTTAAATGTAAAATAATGTCATAATATGAGAAATACCCTAACAGGTTTTTTTCCTAAGGATTATGTTACTTTTTCTTTAATTAGCTGTATATTTCAGATAAATTGAGTTTTGGGGAGTTTCTTCCAATTCTGGCATTGTATTATCTACTAATGTTATCATTATTCTCCAGACCTATATTTGGGATGTAGACTAGCTGTCTAATAAAATAAACTACTTCATGATTATCAGTCATTGAGAGGCAATTACAGTAATATATGACTATGTTTTCACAATAAATATGTTCAACATTACTACCTTCATTATATTAAGGCACATATAAGATTTTTATGAAACTTAGAATTTTTAAGTTAGACTCTGTTGAGAGTTAGTGGGGTTCTTTAGTGTATTTTAGTTACATACTGATTAATTGATTTATTAAGATATTTCTGACATACTTTAGGTGTTCTGGGCATTACAACTAGTTATTGTCCTGGTTCCTGGAGCTATTTTCCATCTTTATGCTGCATGTAAAAGCATCAATCAAGAATGCATTCTTCAGAAGCCTATCTACACTATAATTTATATACTCTCTGTTTTATTAAGAATTAGTCTAGAGGCAATAGCATTCTGGCTTCAGATTTACCTCTTTGCTTTCCAAGTAAAATCTCTTTACCTGTGTGATGCTAGATCTCTTGGGGAAAACAGGATTATAAGATGCATGGTTCCAGAACACTTTGAAAAAACCATTTTTCTCATTGCAATGAATACATTTGCAGCAATTACAATGGTATTATGAGTTGCTGGGATTTTTGAGAGCATATTTAGAAGATTATACTTTCCATTCAGACAATGACCAAATAATTGATTACCTATTGTCATGCTATAGTTATTTATCATTTTTATTTAGTTTTATCTTACTCAGTGAGTACCACAATTTCAAAACAAACTTACTTCAATGTGTCTGAAATTTTTGTCTACTGTAAAATATAATGCCTGGTTGTAAGGTAAGGATTCTTGAAGAAATATTTCATTTTAATTTTGATCACTTTTATTAGAAAATATACACAGAACTACTGTTAATTTATTTTTAAACAGTGCTTTTACTGAGTTCTGTCACATACATGTTAATTGATCAGTTTTTCTGTGGCCAGAGAAACTCTTATTGTCTTTTTTTACGAAGTGGAAAATTGATGCTCATGAGGGTTAATTTAGGTGGCCAAAGCCATAATCCAGATCTTTATATTTCCCTTTCTGTGGAGCTATACAGTTTTAAATTTGAGGGTGTAGTTATTTTGCATTCATGTAAAATATAACTTACTTAAGCACAAAAGTTGTAAATTAATCATTAAAGAGTAATTACATAGTTTGACCATTAACTTGAAGAAATTGAACAATTACATTTTTAAAATTTTATTCAATCAGTTTTCTTGAAAGTTTCAATATTAAAATGATATAGAAATATAGTTACCAAATAAATAAGAAATGCTATGGATAATATTGCGCATGGGATCCTTGTTTCTTCTTGGGAAAAAAAAAAACCTTTCTGTGCCCACAGATGTCCTGAAACTATAACTTCTATATTTATCAAAAGGGAACACTGTGTTTATATTAAGTTAGACTGCCTCAATAGCTATGAAATTATTTCAGAGACAATTTTATATTGATTTAGTGTATTTCTTTTTATCTGCCTGCCTTACCAACAATCATTTGATTCATTTGATATTATTTAAAATCCTTATGTATTACTGCCTTATACTGGTAACTTAGTAGGGAAATCGGTATAGTCAAATACTAAGGTTTTCCATTTTTCCTCAAGCTTTATGCAGCCTGTGTTTGATATCATGAATTTCTGAATGTAAGGTTTTCATCATTGAGGTTTTCTCTACATGAAAGCACAGGAGAAAATCCAACTATCTTCCTTCCACAAATAGCTACTGATGTCTGCTATTTAACAAGTACTGCATTAAAAAATTTGTATAAAAAGATCATCAAGATTTAATACCTTTATAAAATCATACTCTAGCACGTGAGCTATAAAATCATACTATAGCAGTGGCATGCCAACAGGGTGGGGACTGGTAAAAATTGTCCACTCTACAAACAAAGGATATTTATTGACTTTCTTTATTTAGAATAACCAACCATTGGTATTAATAAACAGCAACCATGTTTAATATTTTATCCTTATTTTTAAATTCTCTATAGATAACATACCCCTTGATTGCCTGCATTCAAGGTGGAATGCTCCCGCCAATCTGCTGACAAACATACACATTTTCGTTATAGGTCCTATTTTTCCCGCATCTTTGCAAGGCTGGTACTTTTTTATTGAATGTCAGGCATTGTGTGTTTTATCCTGTTGGATGCCGATTACTTTTCTTCTCATAAATATTCTTCAGCTTAGTTCTGGAGCACAGTTAAGTTACTTGGAAACAGATGATCCTTTCTGCTTCCTTTTAAGCTTTATTATATATGACCAGTGTAGTACTTACAGAAAGGCCAGTTTTGCCCCAATACTAAGGAAGAACCTTTCTGAGTGTTCTATCAGATGCCTATTTGGTGGTTTGGAAATACTATCCTTTCACTAGTCTCAAAAATCTTGAATTCTCCCCTCCTGCTGGTTGACTTGTGGTAGTGACACAAATTGCCACTGCTACATGAAACAGGTTCTCTCTGTGTCCAAGGAAAGAAGGGAGATGGGGCAAAAGGACCTTCTTCTGGTTTGCCTCTCAGGATTCTTTCCCAGGGAAGATCATTTTTCCAAAAAATCCCACAGAAGACTTCCCCTTAACATTATTGCCCAATCATAGATAAACACTTGGATTTATTCTTACTCTGATTCATCCTTTAGGGTAGGGTATTGTCAACGTATATCCCTTTATTAAGAGATTTTTTCCACTCTGACTTTGGGAACAGCAACTATTCTGTCTTGTGTGAATCTTGAGTATTGTTCCTTTTGATCCTTTCAATTAGTTCTTTTCCTGGAAAGATATTTAAGAAAGTTGCACTGATCAGGACTCACTTAAACGCCCTTTGCAGATCTCCGGAGCTCTCTCGCTCTTCCAGCTACCTTACCGTAGTGTCCGTTAAAATCCAGCTTCCTCAGCCTCCCTGAGCTCTTGATCTCTTCAACTGACAAGGTGGAAGGATGGCATCTCTAAGCCACCAAAGAAACTTTGCTTGCCTCTACTTCTTTGAACTAAACACTACATATTGTTATGTTTAAAGATAGAGATAAGACGAGAGAGGTGGTTTAGACAATCTTGTAAATTCACTACCGACCTACTATGATTTCATTTTATTAGTAACTATATCAGAATTGTTAGCACACAGCTATATAGTCCTGAATAATAAATGCTATATATCAAAATTCATATTCCAATATAAAAACTAATTTTTCTGACTAAAATGCAAATATAGTAAAAATTAATAAGAGCATCAAAACTAAACAATAACCATTTGAAATGATATTTAAAACCATTTCATAAAGAGCTCTTTGGTGAAATAAGGTAATTTAAACTGAAGCTTTTCCGACTATTTATATGAACAAGAAGTGGGATGCTACATATTAAAACCTATGAGATATGAGCAAATTTGTAGTGCACTGAAAATTGACAGCTGAAAATACATCTATTATGAAAAAGGAAACATAAATGTAATTCAAAAAGCAAACATAAGAACTTATTAAACAAAGACAAACAAAAATAATTTAATAAGGATATAGGTAAAAAGTAACATTTTAGAAAACAAACAAAATAAAATAAATCCCAGATCACGCTTGAAAATAACAATAAAATTGATAAACCTTGGCAAATCAAATCAAGTGTAGAAGTATACTATTATAAGATTCTTGTAATATATGTAAAGTATATTATCATTTGAAGTATGCTGTGATAACTTTAAGTTGTATATTATAAAATATAAAACAACCAGTTTAAAAAGCCAACACAATTTTGGCTTAACAAGCAAACAAACAAAATTAACTGGAATCATAAAACATTCAATTAATATAAAAGGTGGCAGGAAAGGAAAAAACAGAACAAAAACAGGTGAAACAAATAGAAAAAATAACAAGGTAGTGGAACCAAACCCAAACATATCAATGGTTAACAATAAATACAAAAGATCTTGGCACTCCAAAAACACAGAGATTGTCTAAATGTATTTTTTAAAAGCCAGACCAAATTATTAACAAGAACCCCACTTTAAACATTTTTAAATATTTAAAGGTTTAATATTTTAAAATCTTGAATATTTTACAGAAAATAAATGGGAAAAGATATATCATGCAAACCTTAAGCATCAGAGAGCTCAATTGGCTATATTAATATGAGAAAACTCAAGTCAATTTTACAGCAAGGAATGATGACAGAGATTAAAGAGACATTTCATAATGATTAAAGTATAATTTCATCAGGAAGCATAATAGTTGTAATATGTATGCCACCAGTTAATAGAGATTCAGAATGCATGAAGCAAAACCTGATAGATTGAAAAAAGAAATACATCCTATTATAGCTAAAGATTTCAACACTTCTCTCTCAGTAATAAACTGACAAAATAAATAGAATATCAAAAAGGATATTGAGGATTATAAATTATTAATAAGCAACTTGAACTAATTGATATTAATAGAATACTCCACCCAGCAACAACAGAACAGACGTTCTTTTCAAGTGTGTGTGTAACATTCACCAAAAGAGATCATTTGCTGGCCTATAAGAAAGTCTCAAGGATTGAAATCATACAGACTATAGTCTCTGGTCACAATGGAATTAAACCAGAAATTAATAAAATTAAGATATCAGGGATACATCCAAATGTTTGAAAAATTAACAACATACTTTTATTAACCCATGGATCAAAGAAAAAATTACCTGGGAAATTAAAAACTACTTTAAACAAAAATGCAAATACAACTTATCAAAATAAGTGGAAAGCAGTTAAAACAGTGTTTGGCGGAATATTAGAAGTTCTAAATATTATGTTAGAAAATAAGTTATATAGAGGAGGAGCCAAGATGGCCGAATAGGAACAGCTCTGGTCTATAGCTCCCAGCATGAGCGACGCAGAAGACGGGTGATTTCTGCATTTCCATCTGAAGTACCATGTTCATCTCACTAGGGAGTGCCAGACAGTGGGCGCAGGTCACTGGGTGAGTGCACCGTGCGCCAGCTGAAGCAGGGGCGAGGCATTGCCTCACTCGGGAAGCACAAGGGGTCAGGGAGTTCCCTTTCCAGGGGTGACAGACGGCACCTGGAAAATCGGGCCACTCCCACCCGAATACTGTGCTTTTCCGACGGGCTTAGGAAACGATGCCCCAGGAGATTATAGCCCGCACCTGGCTTAGAGGGTCCTACGCCCACGGAGTCTCGCTGATTGCTAGCACAGCAGTCTGAGATCAAACAGCAAGTCGGCAGCGAGGCTGGGGGAGGGGTGCCCGCCATTGCCCAGGCTCGCTTAGGTAAACAAAGCAGCTGGGAAGCTTGAACTGGGCGGAGCCCACCACAGCTCAAGGAGGCCTGCCTGCCTCTGTAGGCTCCACCTCTGGGGGCAGGGCACAGACAAACAAAAAGACAGCAGTAACCTCTGCAGACTTAAATGTCCCTGTCTGACAGCTTTGAGGAGAGCAGTGGTTCTCCCAGCACGCAGCTGGGGATCTGAGAATGGGCAGACTACCTCCTCAAGTGGGTCCCTGACCCCTGACCCCCGAGCAGCCTAACTGGGAGGCACCCCACAGCAGGGGCAGAGTGACACCTCACACGGCCGGCCAGGTACTCCAACAGACCTGCAGCTGAAGGTCCTGTCTGTTAGAAGGAAAACTAACAGAAAGGACATCCACACCAAAAACCCATCTGTACATCACCATCATCAAAGACCAAAAGTAGATAAAACCACAAAGATGGGGAAAAAACAGAGCAGAAAAACTGGAAACTCTAAAAAGCAGAGTACCTCTCCTCCTCCAAAGGAACACAGTTCCTCACCAGCAACGGAACAAAGCTGGACGGAGAATGACTTTGACGAGCTGAGAGAAGAAGGCTTCAGACGATCAAATTACTCCGAGCTATGGGAGGATATTCAAACCAAAGGCAAAGAAGTTGAAAACTTTGAAAAAAATTTAGAAGAATGTATAACTAGAATAACCAATACAGACAAGTGCTTAAAGGAGCTGATGGAGCTGAAAACCAAGGCTCGAGAACTACGTGAAGAATGCAGAAGCCTCAGGAGCCGATGCGATCAAATGGAAGAAACGGTGTCAGCCCTGGAAGATGAAATGAATGAAATGAAGCGAGAAGGAAAGTTTAGAGAAAAAAGAATAAAAAGAAACGAGCAAAGCCTCCAAGAAATGTGGGACTATGTGAAAAGACCAAATCTACGTCTGATTGGTGTACCTGAAAGTGATGGGGAGAATGGAAACAAGTTGGAAAACACTCTGCAGGATATTATCCAGGACAACTTCCCCAATCTAGCAAGGCAGGCCAACATTCAGATTCAGGAAATACAGAGAACGCCACAAAGATACTCCTCGAGAAGAGCAACTCCAAGACACATAATTGTCAGATTCACCAAAGTTGAAATGAAGGAAAAAATGTTAAGGGCAGCCAGAGAGAAACGTCGGGTTACCATCAAAGGGAAGCCCATCAGACTAACAGCGGATCTCTCGGCAGAAATCCTACAAGCCAGAAGAGAGTGGGGGCCAATATTCAACATTCTTAAAGGAAAGAATTTTCAACCCAGAATTTCATATCCAGCCAAACTAAGCTTCATAAATGAAGGAGAAATAAAATACTTTACAGACAAGCAAATGCTGAGAGATTTTGTCACCACCAGGCCTGCCCTAAAAGAGCTCCTGAAGGAAGCGCTAAACATGGAAAGGCACAACCGGTACCAGCCACTGTAAAATCATGCCAAAATGTAAAGACCATCGAGACTAGGAAGAGACTGCATCAACTAACGAGCAAAATAACCAGCTAACATCATAATGACAGGATCAAATTCACACATAACAATATTAACTTTAAATGTAAATGGACTAAATGCTCCAATTAAAAGACACAGACTGGCAAATTGGATAAAGACTCAAGACCCATCAGTGTGCTGTATTCAGGAAACCCATCTCACGTGCAGAGACACACATAGGCTCAAAATAAAAGGATGGAGGAAGATCTACCAAGCACACGGAAAACAAAAAAAGGCAGGGGTTGCAATCCTAGTCTCTGATAAAACAGACTTTAAACCAACAAAGATCAAAAGAGACAAAGAAGGCCATTACATAATGGTAAAGGGATCAATTCAACAAGAAGAGCTAACTATCCTAAATATATATGCACCCAATACAGGAGCACCCAGATTCATAAAGCAAGTCCTGAGTGACCTACAAAGAGACTTAGACTCCCACACATTAATAATGGGAGACTTTAACACCCCACTGTCAACATTAGACAGATCAACGAGACAGAAAGTCAACAAGGATACCCAGGAATTGAACTCAGCTCTGCACCAAGCGGACCTAATAGACAGCTACAGAACTCTCCACCCCAAATCAACAGAATATACATTTTTTTCAGCAGCACACCACACCTATTCCAAAATTGACCACATACTTGGAAGTAAAGCTCTCCTCAGTAAATGTAAAAGAACAGAAATTATAACAAACTATCTCTCAGACCACAGTGCAATCAAGCTAGAACTCAGGATTAAGAATCTCACTCAAAATCGCTCAACTACATGGAAACTGAACAACCTGCTCCTGAATGACTACTGGGTACATAACGAAATGAAGGCAGAAATGAAGATGTTCTTTGAAACCAACGAGAACCAAGACACAACATACCAGAATCTCTGGGATGCATTCAAAGCAGTGTGTAGAGGGAAATTTATAGCACTAAATGCCCACAAGAGAAAGCAGGAAAGATCCAAAATTGACACCCTAACATCACAATGAAAAGAACTAGAAAAGCAAGAGCAAACACATTCAAAAGCTAGCAGAAGGCAAGAAATAACTAAAATCAGAGCAGAACTGAAGGAAATAGAGACACAAAAAACCCTTCAAAAAATTAATGAATCCAGGAGCTGGTTTTTTGAAAGGATCAACAAAATTGATAGACCACTAGCAAGATTAATAAAGAAAAAAAGAGAGAAGAATCAAATAGATGCAATAAAAAATGATAAAGGGGATATCACCACCAATCCCACAGAAATACAAACTACCATCAGAGAATATTACAAACACCTCCACGCAAATAAACTAGAAAATCTAGAGGAAATGGATAAATTCCTCAACACATACACCCTCCCAAGACTAAACCAGGAAGAAGTTGAATCTCTGAATAGACCAATAACAGGAGCTGAAATTGTGGCAATAATCAATAGCTTACCAACCAAAAAAAGTCCAGGACCAGATGGGTTCACAGCCGAATTCTACCAGAGGTACAAGGAGGAGCTGGTACCATTCCTTCTGAAACTATTCCAATCAATAGAAAAAGAGGGAATCCTCCCTAACTCATTTTATGAGGCCAGCATCATCCTGATACCAAAGCCTGGCAGAGACACAACAAAAAAAGAGAATTTTAGACCAATATCCTTGATGAACATTGATGCAAAAATCCTCAATAAAATACTGGCAAACAGAATCCAGCAGCATATCAAAAAGCTTATCCACCATGATCAAGTGGGCTTCATCCCTGGGATGCAAGGCTGGTTCAATATACGCAAATCAATAAATGTAATCCAGCATATAAACAGAACCAAAGACAAAAACCACATGATTATCTCAATAGATGCAGAAAAGGCCTTTGACAAAATTCAACAACCCTTCATGCTAAAAACTGTCAATAAATTAGGTATTGATGGGACGTATCTCAAAATAATTAGAGCTATCTATGACAAACCGACAGCCAATATCATACTGAATGGGCAAAAACTGGAAGCATTCCCTTTGAAAACTGGCACAAGACAGGGATGCCCTCTCTCACCACTTCTATTCAACATAGTGCTGGAAGTTCTGGCCAGGGCAATTAGGCAGGAGAAGGAAATAAAGGGTATTCAATTAGGAAAAGAGGAAGTCAAATTGTCCCTGTTTGCAGATGACATGATTGTATATCTAGAAAACCCCACTGTCTCAGCCCAAAATCTCCTTAAGCTGATAAGCAACTTCAGCAAAGTCTCAGGATACAAAATCAATGTACAAAAATCACAAGCATTCTTATACATCAGTAACAAACAGAGAGCCAAATCATGAGTGAACTCCCATTCACAATTGCTTCAAAGAGAATAAAATACCTAGGAATCCAACTTACAAGGGATGTGAAGGACCTCTTCAAGGAGAACTACAAACCACTGCTCAAGGAAATAAAAGAGGATACAAACAAATGGAAGAACATTCCATGCTCATGGGTAGGAAGAATCAATATCATGAAAATGGCCATCCTTCCCAAGGTAATTTACAGATTCAATGCCATCCCCATCAAGCTACCAATGACTTTCTTCACAGAATTGGAAAAAACTACTTTAAAGTTCATATGGAGCCAAAAAAGAGCCCACATCGCCAAGTCAATCCTAAGCCAAAAGAACAAAGCTGGAGGCATCACAATACCTGACTTCAAACTATACTACAAGGCTACAGTAACCAAAACAGCATGGTACTGGTACCAAAACAGAAATATAGATCAATGGAACAGAACAGAGCCCTCAGAAATAATGCCACATATCTACAACTATCTGATCTTTGACAAACCTGACAAAAACAAGAAATGGGGAAAGGATTCCCTATTTAATAAATGGTGCTGGGAAAACTGGCTAGCTATATGTAGAAGGCTGAAACTGGATCCCTTCCTTACACCTTATACAAAAATCAATTCAAGATTGATTAAAGACTTAAATGTTAGACCTAAAACCATAAAAACCCTAGAAGAAAACCTAGGCATTACCATTCAGGACATAGGCATGGGCAAGGACTTCATGTCTAAAACACCAAAAGCAATGGCAACAAAAGCCAAAATTGACAAATGGGATCTAATTAAACTAAAGAGCTTCTGCACAGCAAAGGAAACTACCATCAGAGTGAACAGGCAACCTACAAAATGGGAGAAAATTTTCGCAACCTACTCATCTGACAAAGGGCTAATATCCAGAATCTACAATGAACTCCAACAAATTTACAAGAAAAAAACAAACAACCCCATCAAAAAGTGGGCGAAGGACATGAACAGACACTTCTCAAAAGAAGACATTTATGCAGCCAAAAAACACATGAAAAAATGCTCACCATCACTGGCCATCAGAGAAATGCAAATCAAAACCACAATGAGATACCATCTCACACCAGTTAGAATGGCAATCATTAAAAAGTCAGGAAACAACAGGTGCTGGAGCGGATGTGGAGAAATAGGAACACTTTTACACTGTTGGTGGGACTGTAAACTAGTTCAACCCTTGTGGAAGTCAGTGTGGTGATTCCTCAGGGATCTAGAACTAGAAATTCCATTCGACCCAGCCATCCCATTACTGGGTATATACCCAAAGGACTATAAATCATGCTGCTATAAAGACACATGCACACGTATGTTTATTGCAGCATTATTCACAATAGCAAAGACTTGGAACCAACCCAAATGTCCAAAAATGATAGACTGGATTAAGAAAATGTGGCACATATACACCATGGAATACTATGCAGCCATAAAAAATGATGAGTTCATGTCCTTTGTAGGGACATGGATGAAATTGGAAATCATCATTCTCAGTAAACTATCGCAAGAACAAAAAACCAAACACCGCATATTCTCACTCATAGGTGGGAATTGAACAATGAGAACACATGGACACAGGAAGGGGAACATCACACTTCGGGGACTGTTGTGGGGTGGGGGGAGTGGGGAGGGATAGCATTGGGAGATATACCTAATGCTAGATGACGAGTTAGTGGGTGCAGCGCACCAGCATGGCACATGTATACATATGTAACTTACCTGCACATTGCGCACATGTACCATAAAACCTAAAGTATAATAATAATAATAATAATAATAATAAAGAAAATAAGTTATATAGTGATTTTAACTGCTCACTTTCTGAAGTTGTGTTGGTTTTTTTTGTTTTGTTTTGTTTTTTAAGATGGAGTCTCACTCTTGTCGCCAGGGCTGGAGTGCAGTGTCGCGATCACGACTCACTGCAACCTCTGCATCCTGGGTTCAGGCGATTCTCCTGCCTCAGCCTCCCAAATAGCTGGGATTACAGGCACTCGCCACTACACCCAGCTAATTTTTTGTATTTTTAATAGAGATGGGGTTTCACCATGTTGGCCAGTCTGGCCTCGAACTCCTGACCACGCGATTCACCGGCCTCGGCCTCCCAAAGTGCTGAGATTACAGGCATGAGCCACCACACCCGGCCTGAAGTTTTTAAAAGATAATTTAAATACAAATTAAATAGAAGGATGCAAATAAAAATACGAGTATAAAACACAGTGATATAAAACCCAAAGACAATAGAGAAAATCAATTAAACCAAAATCTGGTTCTTTGAAAAGATTAATAAAACTTATAAATTTCTGGTTTGATAATATGAGATAATAAGGGAGAAAATGAAAATCATCCATAAGACAAATCAGAAAAGGGACATTATAGTAAAACCTTGAAGCGATTATAAGGAAACATCCTGAACAATGTTAGGTCAATAAGTTTTTGACACTTAGATGAAAAAATTTCTAAATTCCAAACTACTAAAAATTGACAGACATAAACAAAAAATATTACTATCCATATACCGATTTTTAAAATTTTAAATCCAAAGCCTTCCCATAAAGAAATGCCAGGCCCTGATGAATTCAGTGGTGAATTCCATTAAATGTTTAAGGAAGAAATAATACTCTAAAATCTTTTTTTAGGAATTAGAAGAGAATATTTGCCATTTCATGTAAGGAGGCTAGCATAATGTTGATATTAAAAATTCTTAGCAAAAATATATTTACAAGCAGGATCCAGCAATATATATAAAAATAATACATCACATTAGGTGGGGTTTACCCCAGGAATGAAAAGTTATATTATAAACACCCATTTATAATGAAACAAACCAAAAACCCTAAACCTCTCACTTTAAATGAGATCTACCTAAGTTTGATAAATAGCATCTAAGGAAACTTACAGGAATTAACAATTTCCACTGTAGTCTCAAAACAGGCAAGGCACTCTACTTTTTCCACTTGTGTTTAACGTTGAACTGGAATTCAATAAGACAAAAACAAAATAAACATATATATATATAAATATATATTTATTCAGTAAGTACAATAACGCAAACAATATATGAATTGCAAAATAATAAATATCTTTATTCACAGACATGATCATGTACATAGAAAATTCTAAAGAATGTTCCAAAAAATTAAATTTATAGGCCAAGCACTGTGGTTCATGCCTGTAATCCCAGCACTTTTAGAGGTGGAGCCAGGAGGATCACTTGAGTCTAGGAGTTTGAGATTAGCCTAGGCAATATAGCAAGACCCCACCTCTACAAAAAATAAGAAAATTAGCCAGGCATGGTGGTGCCTGCCTGTAGTCCCAGCTACTCCAGAGACTGAGGTGAGAGGATGACTTGAGCCCAGGAGTTTGAGGCTGCAGTGAGCTATGATTGCACCACTGCCCTCTAGCCTGGGGGGCGAAGCAAGACTCTAACTTTAAAAAAAAAAAAAAAAAAAAAAAAAGGCTTATGAGGAATAATTTTTCTATAGAGTAATAAAAAATAAAATTTAAATGTAAAAAAATCATTTACAATGGAATAAAAAATAAGAAATGCATAGGGATAAATTTTTCAAAATACGTGCTAGACCTGTACAATGAAAACTACAAAAGTGATGAAAATAATTAAAGACTTTCAAATTTTAATCTTAATTTTATTTTTATTTTTTATTTTTTGAGACGGAGTCTCGCTCTGTCGCACAGGCTGGAGTGCAGTGGCACAATCTTGGCTCACTGCCACCTCCGCCTCCCGGGTTCAAGCGATTCTCCTGCCTCAGCATCCCAAGTAGCTGGGATTACAGGAATGTGCCACCACACCCTGCTAATTTTGTACTTTTAGTAGAGCCGAGGTTTCTCCATGTTGGCTAGGCTGATCACAAACTCCTGACCTCAGGTGATCCACCCTCCTCGGCTTCCCAAAGTGCTGGAATTACAGGCGTGAGCCACTGCACCATTTTAAGTGGAAAAATAAACCATGTAGAGTAAGGCTTGGCAGTCTTACTCATTTGTAACTTTAGTCATTATAAACTGATCTGTAAATTCAATATAATTCCAGTCAAAATCCTAGGAAACTTATATAGAAATTGACAAGCTGTTTCTAAAATTTATATGGAAATACAGGAGACCTAGAATAGCCAACACAATTTTGAACAAGCAAACGGAAAAAAAAAAAAAAAAAAAAACAGACAGAGGACTTACACTACATACTCTGAAGACTTCTTTAAAGGTACAATAATCAAAATCATGTGGACCAGGCATGAAGATAGGCATATGGAATGGGAACAATCAAGAGACTGGAAATATGTTTGCTCGTATATAGTTAGCTTATTGTTTTAAACGTGCTAATGTAATTCAATGGTGCCGGAACAATTAAATATCCATGTTTAAAACATAAAATGCAATGTTTATAGTGTCTACATGTCCCAGCCATGGGCGAATGGGGTGGCAAATGGTCCTGGCCAAGTTTTCAGGGTCTTCCCTATCATTCTTCTGGAAAATTTAAGCAAAAACTATTTCTACTTGGGGGGATGCTAAAATAATAGGATGTAAGCCTCATGATACTGGAAGCCAAATTTCTACCAAATACAGTATATTAAAAAGATACAGCTATAGATATATATATTATCCTGATTACATTGACTGATGCCTTGTCATTTGCCAACAAGATGGTTCTGACCAAACTGACACAGAATATTTTTATTGTCAGATGATCACACGTACATGTGTGTATCTAGGGGATGGTGCAAAACATTTTTTCCCATCAAAACACCTGTCAGCTCTAGTTTTTCTCCATTTTCTTTTTCCTATGGTTGCCCTCACCCCCTATTTTGTTCTACAGCTCTGCCCTCCCCTTACTTGCCAAGGTTCTAGCCCAGTCCTAGAGGGTGATGTCAGATCCTTCAGAAACTGGTCTGAATGGAGAAGAATAATTTAGGTCTTTCTAGTAAAATATCATAGTAAAACAAGAAAAAGCAACCTCACAGTCATTAATATTTGTTTCATAGCATAATTTCAATGTGTGTTACATAACACTGTCTCTGTACTGTTCTCCGTCAAATCAATTATCATCTCATGAAAGGGGTAGCATATTTAGAAAGAAGAGAGCATGAGGCTCTTGTCTGTAATCTCAGCACTTTGGGAGGCCGAGGCAGGAGTATCACTTGAGCCTAAGAGTTCAAGACCTGCCTAGGCAACAAAATAATAATAATTAGCCATAGTGTTATGTGCCTGTGGTCCCAGCTACTCAGGAGGCTGAGGCAAGAGAATCCTTGAGCCCAGGAGTTCAAGACTGCAGCAAGCTCTGATAGTGTGCTGCACTCCAGCTTAGGTGACAGAGTGAGAACCTGACTAAAAAAAAAAGAAAGAAAGAAAGAAAGAAGGAAGGAAGGAAGAAAGGAAGGAAGGAAGGAGAAAAGAAAAGAAAAGAGCATGTGTTGGCAGATCAGAGAGTAAAATCCAATTGCAATCATTTCACTTTCTTATTTTTCCCTCAGCCCTGCTCATGAGGGTATGCAAATAAGAGTACGCATGAATATATGCAAATGAGAAAGAGTGGCAAAATTCAGTTCTGAAGGGGGAGATCACGAGAATAACAGGAAGGCGCAGCCTTCTACCAGGAAGAGGAACATTTGTTTCTCAGACATAAGATGATGGAATAGAGAAAAGATAAAACATAAGATCCAGAAAGACATCATAGTCAAATAGTAATGGCTAGGTGCACAGGCTCTGAAACCAAAATACCTAGATTTTAACGCGGAATACTCATCCTTCCTGGCTGTGACCTAGTGCAAGTTATCTAGATTCTATGTGTTTTATTTTTCTCATCTGTAAAATAATAATGATATGTTCCTCATAGGGTTGTGGTGCAAATTAGATAAATTAATATAAAGACCCTAGAAACATGCATGATACATAGTGGATGCTCAGCAAATGCTGTTAGCTAGTTATTACTACTTTAAGTTGTGGTAGAGGCAAGGCAAAATAATTCATATCTGGTGGTGGCCTTAATCTCAATAGCAGGAAATGCTGCTGTAGACCAAGGAAATTGGGGCTGAGTGCCTACCTTGAATAGAGTGAGAGAAGTTTGAAACACCATCTGTGGACTAAAGCACTGGTCCTTAACCCTAGACGTAACATTAAAATTACATGAGGACCTTCTAAAAATACTTACATTTAGGATCCCACCTAGAACAATTAAGTGAGAATGCCTGGAGTGGGTTTTAAAGTTGATCTTTAAGGGCAGCTGCAGTTGAGAATCAAGAAGTAATAGGAAACAAATAAATGAAAAGTTGTAAGTATAGAAAGAAAACAGTTAGGTTATCCAACTCTGCTTTTCTTCATTGATTTCTCTACCAATCTAGCAACTTTTGCCTGGAAAGTCCAAATAGTGGGAGTAAGAGAAAGAGAAAGAAACCATACATTCTCCAGTGGTAGGAAATATGCTGCTGAGATTGGGGAAGAAGACAGAACTGAGTTTCAGGCTGAGTAAAAAAGCCCGACCCAGAATAAGATGATGGACTTTGCAAATAGGTCTAGACAACGTATGTGGAGTGGGGTAATATAAGGACATGGAGCGGTTTCTTCTGGGGGTGAGAGAGTGATCAGAAAATAGTAGGCAGAGGGGAATTTCCGAGCTGGAGATTTTGGCTCTTGGGGATAGTGTGATTTCAGTGAAAACTAGTTTTAAGATGAATTGTCAAAACTGACGACTGAGATAAAATAAAGAAGAAGGTTATTGGAGGAAGTAAATAAAGTGTACAGCCCTGAGGATATAAGTATGGGATGGAGAGGAGAGGAAGATAATTGAAGTCATTGAGGGTAGAAGGAAAAGGTGATGCCTACTGTACAATGGTTGAGAGTTACCAGCGTTGAAAAAGTCCCAAACACACTATCTTACATTAAGACAAGAAAATAAATATGGAAATACTTTGCAAATTGTTAATCACTCTCCAGAAAAAAAAAAGGTGATCTACAGATTATTCATTCACTAAAATACATACTAGCCAGCTGAGAACAAAAGTTCAATCTTAAGTTTCACATGTTTAGTTTAATTTGGGGTGAAATCTGATTATTTTATCCAGTATGTCAACATAGAAAAATTTAATTTACAATTTAAACACATTATTTCTCTCTCATGCAAGTATTGAAATTAAAGTTTCTAAAATCAAAAGGTTTCTAAAGGACAGTATTATATGGAATATTAATGTGGCATAGTAACTGGAAGTGGTAATTCCTGAATGACGCCAAAGGCAATTCTCGCCTTTATACTTTCTCCCAGTCAACATACATTATTTTCTTGTTTTTCCTTTTCTATCCTTCCTTTTGCCACAAACAACAAACCAAACAAAAAAGCAAAACAAAACAAAAACCCTTCCTCCTACCAGCAGAGAGCGCTAGCGCCATGCGCAGCATAAGCACCAAAATGCTCAGTCTTCCGTGGGTTCTGACTGCCGAGAGCCAAGCACACTGAGGTTGTCCCAGCTGGGGATCCGTAGTTGACTTGACGACGCTGAGCAACGGAAGAGTGGGCAGGATTTGCTCTGAACGCTCGTGCGCGCTACCGCCCAGACGGAAGCGGAAGTGCCGGTAGCGCGCGAGTAGGAAGTGGTGAGCTCGGAGTAGAGATGGCCGCGCTTGCACCGCTGCCCCCGCTCCCCGCACAGTTTAAGAGCATACAGCATCATCTGAGGACGGCTCAGGAGCATGACAAGCGGGACCCTGTGGTGGCTTATTACTGTGAGTCTTTCCGAGTGGCCGCGCCCCTTCTTTCCCAGTTGCATTTTAGGGCCCACACACCTCCCCGAGGTTCTTGGGGCTTGCCCCGCCCCTCTCGCTTTAAACCTGAGCTTTGACCTCGAGCCTACCCAGGGAACTCCCTGGGTCCCCACCCCCTGGCAGTAGGAATCCCAAAGCACCATGGTGTCCACTGCTTCTCCTGTCTTGTGCTTAAATGTTCCAGTACTGACTACACAGGCTCTTGAACTGTGGAATATAATCTTCCAAGGTTTTCTCTCTGTGTGTACACACAAGAGCCTCCTGTCTCAAATAGGAATCCTGAAAATAAATTGAGTTAGGTTTAAAACGAAGGTGAGTGTCCGAAAGAAGGAGTGATGTGGATAAAAGGACGATAGACTAGTTGAAAACATAGTAATAAGTGAAATTTATGACAGCATGCAAGCCCATTCAAAAACTCATTTGGTTAAATGGGGAGTATCTGCTACTAAATAAGCAGTTGAATTTGACCTTTCCCCACCCAGCTGCTCTCTCCTACCATAACAGAATTTTTAGTTTTGACTTCTTTGAATAATACCTGCTGTTGAGACCTTTGAAAGCAGTATTTTCACTCTGAGTGTTATACGTTGAATTTACAGTTTGATTAAAAAAATATATAGGTTAACTCTGCTCAAACTTGCAGTGAGTAAAGGGAGTACCAGTAATTCTGTGTTAACTTTATTTTGTATTCTGTACTCTTAACTTTCCTGCAAATAAAACAAGTAACTGGACAACTATAATTCTGAAAAGGATTTTTAGAGTTGAGAAGTTGGATATAATGCGCCCTTTGTTGTGTATATTGTAAGGTTAGCTAAAATCTGGTCACTGTTATCGGTGCCATACTCCAAATGTATCCTGTTTCTCAAATGTGCAAGGCCCTTTCAGACCTACCATGTTCCACTCTCTTGGAATGTGCACCTTTTTCTTGCACTCGGCAAACTCATGATTCAAGATCTAACCCAAATGTCACCTCTTCTGTGGGCAGCAAATTGATTATTCTCTGTGCATTACTTCACTTTGTTCAAATTTTACAGCATCATTTCCATTATACTTGTTCTTCAGTTTCCTCAAGCAGGGTCCATATTCATTCAGTATGTGTTTTTTGAGCTACCTTTGTATCAAGCATTAGTAGGCGCTGTGACTACAGTTGCTGCATTTTTGGAGCTTTCATACAATGGAGGTAGAGAGTTTCAACAGTATAGAGTCTATCATACATAGAGTATTAAAAGCTTATGAAGACAAATAGAGCAAGGAAAAGGAATAAGAGTATCAGGAGTAGTGGTGGCAGGGAGTGCAGATGGGATTTCAGTTTCATAGTGGTCAGGAAACACTTCACTGAGTTGACATTTGGGGAAATAAAAGAGTGAAAGGCATGCCTTGCACCATCTGGGAAAGAGTATTCTCCATAGAGGATATAAAAGTCCCGAAGTAGAGGCTTGCTGGAAGGAGGAGTAAGTAGACTATTGTGACTGGAGTGGATGGGGCTTGGGAGTGATGGCATAAGGACAAAGAATCTCTCATCCCTAAAGGAAATTCCTGTTCCCGATCCCTGTATCATGTATCTTTGTGACAAACCAGGGACACCTTATTCACTGTCGTCCTTTCCCTCTAGATTTTTCTAAACCTAATCCAGTTTCCTTTATTTAAAAATATAACAGAAACTCTCACCATATCATTCCCTAAAGTTGCAGCTCTGCTTTTCCAGCCTTATAGGTAAGCTTGAAATAATTGTCTATAAGTTAGGTTTACGCCTTTATCTTGTAGAGCCTTTCAGCCCATGCAGTCTGGTTTTCATGCCCAGTATTTCACTGGAACTGCTCTCATCAGGCTTATGAAGAAATATTTTTATTGCTCAGGTGACACTTAACAATTTTAGTTATGAAACATGTACATATAAAAGCATATGTAATGTGCAGACAGTTTAAGGAATAATAAAATGAACACTAATATGCCTATCACATTTGATGTTATTAAACTTTTTAATTTTTGACAATCTGGTGGGTGTGAAATGGTAGTGTCTCATTGGAGCGAAATCTGCAATTCTCTGAGTCTTAATGAGGTTTAGCATCTTTTCATATGTTAATTAACCATTTGTGATTCGCTTTTGAAATACTTATTTATTGCTTTTGCCCATTTATCTGTCACAGACTTGTCTTAATAATGTTAGATGTTAATCCTTTGTTATATGTGTTGTAAATATCTTCTCCCATTTCAGTTTGATTTTTCACTCTATGAAGACCTTTGATGTTCAGAAGTTCTTAATTTAAAAATGTTATCAATCATTGTATGAATCTCTTAGGACTTAACCTTCTGGTTTTATAGGCTTTCATTTCTTTTTGTGTATATGTTTGGGACTTTGGCTTTCTAAATCTGTAGATGGGTGTTTTTAATCAATTTTGGAAAATTTTCTCTACTATTATTTGTTCAAATATTGCTTGTATTTCTATTCTCTCATAAAAGTTTGATTAGACAATGTTTTGCACTTCTCCCATTTAACTTCCTTGTCTCTTGATTCTGTCATTTTTTTTTATCTCTTTGTCTTTGTCTGCTGCATTCTGTGTAATTTCTTGAGGTCTATCTTCACCTCCCTATATTTTATTGTTTAACCCTTTTATTGAATTTCTACTTTAATTTTTTATTTGAGTGTTCTCTTTTGGTTTTCATATTGGCCTGGCCATTTCTGATAGTTTCTTGTTACTGATATTTTTAACCACTCTATTTCTGTGAACACTTTAAATATATCGATTTATATTTGCTGTTTGATAACATCTGTAGCTGCTATATTTGTGGGCCTGATTCTGCTTTTCAACAGAACACTGCTCATGGTGACTTCTTTCCTTACAATTGTGGGCTAGTCGTGCTAGACCAGCGCTCTATAAACTGGAGTAGGCAAATAATTCCCAAGGAATCAATTTTCCAATTCTTGACTTCCATGTTTTCCTTCCAAAAACTGATCTTGACAAAGCTCCTGTGGTCAGGGTAGCAAAGTAGTATATAATATGCTGCTTATGTTTTCCTACATCCTGTTCACAATTGTCCTTCTCCCACTTTAATGAAGAATGGCATATTCTCACGCATCCTGAGTGCTTTTATGTTGTATTGCCTTGAAAGAGAAGGTGGAAAATCCTCAAGGGTGTCCAAACAAAAGAGACAATTCAAATTACCAGTGTTAGTGAAGCCTCCGTTAATTAAGGCATTGGATAGACTTTCCTATCTTTCCTGGTCTTACATTGAAGAAAACCAGCCAGAGCAAAGAATAAACCATTCGGGAGTTCAAGACCAGCCTGACCAACATGAAGAAACCCTGTGTCTACTAAAAATACAAAATTAGCTGGGTGTGGTGGCGCATGCCTGTAATCCTAGCTACTTGGGAGGCTGAGGCAGGAGAATCACTTGAACCTGGGAGGCAGAGGTCGCGGTGAGCTGAGATCGCGCCATTGCACTCCAGCCTGGGCAGCAAGAGCGAAACTCCATCTCCAAAAAAAAAAAAAAGCTAAGCATGAAAGGTTCCAAAAGAGCATTCTAATTTGAGGGGAAGGGGGTAGAACTTTGTATAAGGGGGATGCAGGGAGTCACTTGGAGTTGTATATGGGGGTGCAGGGAGTCACCTGGAGTTTGTCTCTTTTCAGGAACAGTTGGTCAGTGGATCTCAGAAGAGGGAGGAGTTATTCTGCGATATTAGCAGCCATTGTTAGGTCATCTTGGATTTTATCAAGAGGGTGAGGAGGAACAGTTTGGGGCCAAGGTCATGTGCAAGAAGATGTGAGGAAGATTAGCTGTAGGGACAGGGACATGGAGGGACCACAGTGGGACATCTCAGTCTTTCAGAGTCTCTTACATTTATACATATCTGTTAAGGGTAATGCCTTATGTTAAAACCAGTCCTGTGTTGCGGTATTCTGAATTCTCAAAATGATAAAAATTTTCATGAGATGACCTTACTGCCTCATTCTGCATTCATTATTAAAGAATACCATTCTTGGGTTGAGAGCAAAACCAAGAACAAAGGAGAAATACTGAAGATGAGAGGACCTTGTTTCATCCAAACAAGCTCCTGCAAGGCTCTGCAGCTTATTGCTATTTTAGAATTAGAATTTAGAAATAAAATGGGGACATGAGTTGACATTCCAACTGGAATATTGTATTTCTCTGAAAAAGTAACTCTTACTTGGCTGATTGGTTTGGTGTTAGCAACTGGCATTGCCATTAAACAGTGTGGTAGACATTCTCTTTAAACTAAATGAGCTAAAATCTTCGGCTCTGAGGTTTTTTGTTTTGTTTTATTCTTCTGGAAGTACGCTTAAAACAGCTTGGCCGAGCACGGTGGCTCATGCCTGTAATCCCAGCACTTTGGGAGGCCGAGGCAGGCAGATCACCCGAGGTCAGGAGTTCAAGACCAGCCTGGCCAACATGGTGAAACCCCATCTCTACTAAAAATACAAAAATTAGCTGGGTGTGGTGGCAGGTGCCTGTAATCCCAGCTACTGGGGAGGCTGAGGCAGGAGAATTGCTTGAACCTGGAGGTGGAGGTTGAAGTGAGCTGAGATCATGCAATTGCACTCCAGCCTGGGGAACGAGAGCAAGACTTCATTTCAAAAAATAAAAAGAAAAAGAAGAAGAAGAAGAAAATAAAACAGCTGATGAGATTGAACCTTATTTGTAATTACTATTTTTTTTTTTTTTTTTTTTTTTTTGCTGAGGGATGTTGGAACAAGTATTTCAAGTGTTCCCAATCCTTTCTGCATCCTACAATAAATAAGAAGGCTCTGATTGAAAGATGATGAATCTTTGTAATTTTTTTTTGCATACATCACAGGAATTGAGAAAATGAGTAATGATGGGGTAACAAATGCTTTTTAATTTTTAAACAAATTTTAAAGTGGGCGTAATTTAATTGTCAGCTTAGAAATTATTTAAAATATTTGATGATAGGTGGTTATATGGTTTTTAGCCTATAACTCAGAAATAATTTAAAGAATTTGGTGATTTTGCTGTGTAACATGGGAAAAACTGGGATTTGGGGGGGATTATTTTTTGTGAATTTAATTTATAAAAATAAAAAATAACAACAGAACCCCAATAGTCTCCTCTTCCACATTATGGCAGTAAATAATATTAATACATAAATATTTGATTTAATTCATAACAATGTAAAATTTCTGTTAAAAAAGAACTTTTTGTATTTTAAAACATGATAAATATCAAGTTGCTATGATAGTTTAGTTTGAAAGATATAACTTTTAGATGTCAATATTTGATGTAGTATAGAAATCACATTTTTTATACCTGTTTAACCTTCTCATGAAAAGGTGTAGACATCAACATAAAAACGTGTTAAGGGATACATTTCTATAATCTTAGAGCATATAATAATTTTATAAATTCCTAGAGCAAGGAAACATTTTTTTGTGAGAAAAAAATTCAAGAGTATTTTGCTAAACTACTTGTTGATTCATAAAAGCTCCATGGGCTATGTGCTACCCTCTGCCAGGAATCCTTCTGCGTTCCTATTAATTTGACTAACTTACTGACTCTGCAAATTTTACTTCTGGCAGATTATTTTTCATGACCTCTTAAAGATGATCAAGAAATTGTTCTTGTGTGCCCCTCATCACATGTGTTATAATATAAACATCTGTTTATCTTTCAATCTTGATTCTCCTGGAGGACAGGGATTATCTTTTTCTTTTCTTACCACCTGACACATAAATGGAATTTACAAATTCTTAATGAATGCCTCTTCTCTAAATATTACTAATAGTCCACTAAAATGTAAACTCTATGAGAACAAGAAGTATGTCGTACGATGATCATTGAATGTCCACCTCTGAATATAGTATCTAAGACATGTGAGATAACCTGTAAAACTTATCTGTTGATTGAGTAAATAAACTATACAGTAATTCATAGCTTTTTTTTTTTTAATGTTCTACCACAAATCAATGACAAAATAGAATGGAAACAATCCTAGTACTCTGTCTAACTCATTACCTTACTATGTTTATAATGAATTTTAGATTGAGTCATAGGTCATATTATCATATGATTTACACCTTGTGCCCTATCCTTTCTAGTATTTATATCATTTCCAAAAATGATTCACTTCTGGCCTTAATGGGAATTTTCTAGTGTTTTATCACTTTTTAAAATTACCTTAATATTCCTACATTTCGAAGTTGGTTGGTCTTTTGTTTTCTTTTTAAATCAGGAATGAATTTTGAAATAATGTATATCAAATTACTTTTGGCCGTCTATGGAAATGCTAATAGGCTTATTGTTTATGTGTTTGAACTTTTTAATGTAAGTAGCAGCAAAATAGTTAATTTTCTCATATTTGAGACATCCCTCCATTTCTGGAAAGAATCCCATTAGTTTTTGCATTTTCTTTTAATTAAACTTTTTCTTTTGAAATAATTGTAGGTCCACGTGCAGCACATGTAAGAAATATCGCAGAGAGATTCTGTGTACCCTTTACCCAATATCCCCCAATGATAATATCTTGCAAAACTATAATAATGTACCATAACCAGAATATTGGCATTGGTACTATTCACTGGTTTATTCAGGCTTCATCAGTTTTACATGTATTTGTGTGTGTGTGTATATTTAGTTCTAAACAGCTTTGTCAGGTGTACATTCCTGTGCCCATTACCATAGTCAAGATAGAGAATAGTTAAGAATTCCCCTTGTTGCCCTTTTATTAATATAACCTGCCTTCTCCTTTTCGCTACCTCACCCCCATCCCCTGGTAGCCAGTAACTTGTCCATTTCTAAAGTTTTATCATTTAAAATGTTCTATTAAATGAAATCGTATATAAGCTTTTGGGATTGGCTTTTTTCATTTGGCATAATCTCTGGAGATTTATCCAAGTTTATTCCTTTTTTAATGCTCAGTAGAATTTCACGGTATGTGTATACTACAGTGTAACGGTTTAATCATTGAAGACATTTAAGTGTTTTAAATTTGTGACAATTATGAATAAAGTGAATATAATCACGTATAGTTTTTGTGTGACCCTAGTTTCCATTTCTCTGGGATAAATGCCCACCAATTCAGTTGCTAGATCATATGGTAATTGCATGTTTAGTTTTATAAGAAGCTGTCAAACTGTTTTGCAGAGCATCTGTACCATTTTACACTCTTATTGGCAACACATGAATGATAAGTGATAGAGTTTCTCTTCATTCTCACCAGCATTTTGTGTCACTATTTGTAGTCATTCTTAATAGGTACAGTGATATCTCATTGTGGTTTTAGTTTTTATTTCCCTGATAGCTGATACAGTTGAAAACCTTTTCATGTGCTTATTTATCATATGGGTATCATCTTCAGTAAAATGTCGTCATGTTTTTGCTCATTATTTTTGAGTTTGAGAGTTCTTAATATATTATAGTTATGTTATCATTTTGAGATTTTTAGTAACAGCGTTACTCTGGTTTCTTAGATATTGTTGAGAAAATTACTCCTTTTCCTCAAATGTGAGTTGGATTAAAAAGGCAAGCAGATTTACCGCTTTCTTTAGATTTAAAAAAAAATCATTGATACAGCAGAACTTTGTGCTTTTTTATATTTCTCAATTTCTTCCATTAGAAAAATATTTTCCTCTTGAGCCATTCTTGATATAGTAGTTTTCTAGGATATCTTTCATTTCTACTGTATTTTGAAATTTATTAGCTAGAAGTTAAGCATTCATCCTAGTTAGTAATAAATGTAAATTAAAGTGGAATAACAATTTTTGACTGTAAAAATATGACTCAGTACAAATGAGTACGCGTTCAAATCCTTGCTGACATGGCTGTGTGATTGGTACAAAGTTTGGAAAGCATTTTGGCAAAATGTAGAGTATCTAATTCAGTAATTCCAATTTGGGGAAACGTGTTCAGGAAATAACTATACATTTAGTAAGACCTTTATGCAGAATTTCCTGAATGATTATTTATACATTTATGATAAGCTCAAAATAACCTAACATATATATCATTATGGAAATGATTAAGTAAATTATGTTATATCCACTGCATAGAAAGTAATGTAATTGTTTAAACATCACAAAGCATCTTTTATAACATGAGGGAAAGTTCATATGAAAGTGTAGAATACAGAATTACTATACATGCAGTTCCATATGTCTATCTGAAGAAATCTTTGTCTTCAGTGACCCCTCATGATTTGAGTTCTGAATCACCTTTTGTAGTTTTAATCAAATTAATTTCATTTTGTTACTAGAACATTAGGCACTTTGTTGTCTCCAAGCCTTTTCACATTCTACTTTGTCTGCCTTGACACCTCTTCCCCACCACACTCACTAGATTTTTATCCTTTGGGTACTAGCTTGAAGGTCACTTTCTGTGGGAGGCCTTTTCTTAAGTCTCGTAGTTTTAAGGTGTTTCTTTTTGTTCTTTATGCCTTGGTGTAGCTTTACCATAATTACTTTTTCATTTGCTTGTCTTTCTTCCAGACTGTAAACTGAGGAAGGTTTACACTGTGCTACCAGTTTTTATTCATTTACTCTGCCTGGTAGTGCTAGGCCACTAGAGATATTTACATAATAAAGAACAGGTGCTCAAAAAGTGTTAGCCAAATTGACCTGAATTTTAAGGCAGTTGTGGTCCCTAGAGGGAAGTATGCCTATATAGTTGTCACCTAATAAGGAAGGCAGACAACTAGCATTCCTGTAGCTGATTGGCATTTTAACAGTGCTTTCTTTCAGGATGTCTGCCTCACAGACTTTCTGGTCCTTCTGTTACTAAGTGATAGAACCAAGACCTGAATAAACAAAATCAGATTAAAAAAAAAAAACGGTTGAATGAAAAATTGTTGGTAGTAGCTAGTAATTAGAGAACCAGTTATTGAGTGAGCCACAGAGTAACTGAGGGGAAAGGGACTAGTACAATCCATGGCAAAAGAAAAAGGCAAAAAAGCCAGTGAAAAAATCTCGGAGATTCCCTAAGTGGAGAGTGGAAAATGAAGGAGATGCTTTCTGTTAATAGGATGTCTCTGAGCTCCATCTCTTTATTTTTCTTTAATGAAGCCGGAAAATATTTGAATCTTTACTAAAAGTGGGCATTGTTAGATAAATATTTTGATTCTGCCAGGTTTGGTGCTGTAGATAAAGCTAAACTCAGAACTTTCCCCTTTTTCAGTTTGCCATAAGTAACTAAATGTATAAAATTTTAAGTTTCAATTTTAAAGCTTCCTCTAGGGGGTGACATTGTAAAGTTAATAAACTTCCAGTGAAAGTATATACACAGTCTCAAGAGTCTTTGTTGATATTATCATCAGAAAATTAAATACAGTATAGTTGTTCAGGAAGCTGTAAGTATATATAAAGTTATTTCAGTTCTGAGATGTTACAGGACATACCAGTAGAAAATGTTAATTTAGTGTAAATGCTAAATAACAATGGATTTCTTTATTGATAGATGGTAAACTACATGGATATTAGCATTAATAATCACTTGCTCATGCCTGTACTCCTAGCACTTTGGTTGGCCCAGGTGGGCATATCATGAGGTCAGAAGTTCAAGACCAGCCTGGCCAATATGGTGAAACCCTGTCTACTAAAAATACAAAAATTAGCCAGGTGTGGTAGCGCTTGTCTGCAGTCCCAGCTACTCAGGAGGCTGAGGCAGAAGAATCGCTTGAACCCAGGAGGCAGAGGTGGCAGTGAGCCGAGATTGCACCACTGCACTCCAGCCTGGTGACAGAGTGAGACTCCATCTCAAAAAAAAAATAATAATAATAATAACTTGCCTCTTACTGTTTTTTTTGGGTTAATCACATAGAAATTGGATTTTAAATTCATTCAGACAAGTTTAACTAAACCAATAAAGAGAAGCAGTTCCTTTCAGTCTTTGCTGGTTCCTGAATGATAAACTAGTCTGTAGTCTTATTGCTTGATTACTTACTTTTTTTTATTAATAAGCTGTCTCAGGGTACTTTACTGTAGCAATGACAATAAACACAGAATGTTGGACTACTGATTTATCCGTTAGCCTTCCATTCCTCTTAAGTTTGTTTTTGTGAACATATATGCAAACATGAGTTTTATTTTGTAAAAATTATTTAATACTTTCCTTTTTGAGTAATGTCAACTCATTTTACATCTCTAGAAAAAACCGTAAAGTTGAAGGGGCTGTGGAGTCAGATAACACATTCTTAACTTTCATTTCTTTTTTGGCATTCATACAGGTTTAAGCATCTTTGATAAAGGCTTGTCTTCTATGACAATTATATTTGGTTGTTCAAAGTGGAAGCTTATATACTCTTGAACAGTCAAGGATTATAAATAGTAGGTTTCAACAACCGTGCTTGATATAAGTTCCTGCTTCCACTGAAATTCTTCATTGGGCTGTTACATTTACATTTTTTATTTTTTTTATATTTATTTTTCTGTGGCTTGTCAGATTTTTATGTTTTTACTATTTTGGGTTTTTTTTTTTTTTTAACCTCAATTTATTATTGTTTCTACTTGGTGACCCTTAACATCTTGGAGTAGCAATTCTTTGTTGTCAGGGCTGCCCAGTACCTTTCAGGATATTACTGTTTTAAATGGTAGTAGTACCCCCAGACATTGCATTTTAAAATAGAAGTTAAAAAAAAAAAAAAGCCTCTGCACTTTTGTAGCTCCCCCAAGAGGCAGTATAATTGAAAATCTAAATACCTATCAGTATGGAAGGTTTATATTATGTAACTGTTAAAGATATATGGAGTTACATTTATTACAAAAGATGCCATAGCCCACAGCATAATGTAAAAATGAAGGGTGCAAACAAATTACATGTTGCCATGTATATAACATTTGTGGTTATATATAATTTTATGTGTGTATATGAAGAGAGACATCTTGCTGGATGCAGGGTAAGACTCTGGAGCCACACTGCCTGAGTCAAATCCTAACCTATCGTTTATGGCCTGCATGACCTTATGAGCTTCAGGTTTTTTATTAATATACTCAGGATAATAATAAGATCAACTTCACAAAATTTTTTGGTGGATTAATCAATTTTTCTATTTTTATATGACTAAATGAATACATGATCCATGGTGATATACTCATTTAATATTAGGTATTATCAAGTTATTATTACTCCAGTTCAGTGGGATTTTGTTGATAGTATATTGCTGGATCTTATGTTTTTATCCATTATAACAACCTCTACCTTTTAATTGCAATGTTTAAAACATTTATAATTAATGTAATGAGTATGTTTGGGTTTAAGTCTTGCTATTGGTTTTCTATGTCTCATTTGTTGTTTGTTTCTTCTTTCTCCTTTTTCTGCCTTTTTGATAATCGAAGTTCTTTTAGAATTCTATCGTACCTCCACTGTGAAGTTACTGGATATTCCTCTTTTATTTTTTTAGTGGTAGCTTATCATAGTCTACTGTCTCATAATATACCACCTAATATATAAGGAAAGATCTTTACTGTCTTTTTCCCTCTCATGTCCTTTGCCTATAGTTGTCATACATTGTATTTATACGTATACCATAAACCTTATATATATTTTAACTATTCTCTTTTAAAGAAATTTATAAAAATTTCTTTTTTTATGTAAAAATAAAAATTTTTGTATTTTGGGACATAAATATCATTTTCAGTACTCATCAAGATCCAAGTTTTAAATCTGGTATTGGTTGGGCATGGTGGCTCATGCCTGTAATCTCAACACTTTGGGAGGCCGAGGTGGGTGGATCACATGAGCTCAGGAGTTCGAGACCAGCCTGAGCAACATGGTGAAACCCTGTCTCTACCAAAAATACAAAAAGAAATTACCCAGACATGGTGTCCTGCACCTGTAGTCTCAGCTACTTGGGAGGCTGAGGTGGAAGGACCGTCTGAGCCCAGGAGGCAGAGGTTGCAGTGAGCTGAGATTGTGCCACTGCACTCCAACCTGGGCAACAGAACGAGACCCCATCTCAAAAATTATATAAACTACTTTGGGTAGTTTATATTGCAATGTTCCAGAGTTTACTAATCTTTTCTTTTTTGGTGTCTATACTATTAATCCTATCCACTGAATTTTTCATTTCAGGTATCATTATTATTATTATTATTATTATTATTATTATTGTGAGACAAAGTCTTGCTCTGTTGCCAGGCTGGAGTGCAGTGATGCGATCTCGGCTCACTGCAACTTCCACCTCCTGGGTTCAAGCAATTTTCCTGCCGCAGCCTCCCAAGTAGCTGGGACTATAGGCGTCTGCCACCACGCCCGGCTAATTTTTTGTATTTTTAGTAGAGACCGGGTTTCACCGTGTTGGCCAGGATGGTCTCGATCTCCTGACCTCATGATCCACCCGCCTCGGCCTCCCAAAGTGCTGGGATTACAGGCGTGAGCCACCGTGCCCGGCCAATATTATATTTTTTACCTCTAGAAGTTTCATTTGGATTCCTTTGTGTATGTTCCATTTCTCGTTTCTATTCATGGTTTTCTTTAAATGCTTTCTATAGTTCTCTAGTATGTTAATGTCATTATCTCCTGTTTTTATTATTTTGTCATTGTTTGATCTGCTTATACTGTTGGCTTATATTTTTTCTTCTTATGGATTACATTTTCCTATCTGTTGTCCTCTTTAGTAATTTTTGACTGGCAGTAGGACATTGTAAAATTTACATTCTGGAATGTCTGGAGTTTGTCGTCTTTCTTTGAAGGGATTCAGTCTGGTCAACAAGTGTAATTTGGAGTTGTTTGATTCTTTTGTGTATTGTTTTTTTGTTTGTTTTTAGCTTTTCAGGGTAGGTCTAAAGTAGCCTTTGCTCTAGGGAGAGTTTAACACCGCTATGAAAGTATGCCCATCTTGGATTCTCTACTGAATACCCAGGGTAACATATAGGACTCTTCACTCTCTCTGATTGGAACTTGAATGCGTTCTAACCCTGTGTGTGCATTGGGAACATTCAACTTATTGAACAGGTTTTCATTCTTTGGCCTTGAGGAGCTTTCCCCTGCACACCATATGTTAGTATTCAGCTGAGTCTCCAGGTTACCCCTATTCAGATTTCTGGGTTTTTTCCTGCATAGCTCCCTTTTCTTTAGACCTCTGCCCCTTAATATACAACTGCCTCAGTCTCCCTGAATTCACTCCAGCGGTTTTTTCAACTCAAGAGGACTGTTTTCTGCTTGGGACTCCTCTTCCTGGGCCTTAGTTTGGCGTGTGCCTCCAGGCAGAATGCTGGGCTGATCATTGGTGCCACCTCATTTGTTTCCTTTCTCCAGGTATCATGGTCTTCCTCTATCTCTGTTGTCTGAAAACTTGTTACATATATTTTGTTCAGAATTTTTCTGTTTACAATGGGATGATAACCATAGTTACTTCATCAAGGCCAGAAGTAGAATTTGTGTTCTCATTTTAATAATCAGATCATCACTTAGTGTTTGCTATGTGTCATTACAATAATATCAGAATCCCAGTGATTATCTTTTTATTCTTTGGACAATGAAAAAGCCAGATATTCTTACCCTATACTTTGATTTTCATTACATCATTTAATAGGAAGTCAGGAGTGGCTTTTTCTTAAAATTGCTGTTATGACAGGAGTTCCAAAAGTATTTATTTAATGAAGGGATGAGTGAAGTAAGTATTCTTTATTAGCAGGCATTCATTCATGCTTCCTTCCTTTCCCCCCCCCTTTTTTTTTTGGGTCAAATAGTGTGCCTAAATTATTTAATTGGGAAAGTAGTTAGATATATTTTGTACAAAAACTGTGTAATAATCTTTGACTCAGAAATCCCTTCACAAAGGATAATACTAACCATATAGAAGAGATCTGCAATATATTTAGGAATAGAATAACATTCAGTTCTATTTTTTTGAATAAAATTTGCTTTTGTGTATCAATATGTATTCTACTGAGTGCCACATTTTTTAACCTATCAAAGCCTCACTCCTCACAGTTG
Source organism: Pongo abelii (assembly GCF_028885655.2). NCBI lineage: Eukaryota > Metazoa > Chordata > Mammalia > Primates > Hominidae > Pongo > Pongo abelii. The sequence continues at coordinate 143,709,279 of NC_071990.2, forward strand.
CTTTTATATCTTTTTGCGTGTGTTTTTATCATGCATATTTCATAGTTTTATGTTCTTATGGATAAGCAAGAATGTGTTAGAATGTTAATGTTCAAATTCTAAGGAACTTTGGAATACACATACCTTCAGAATTAGTAAATATTTTCTAAATGTCTCACATTAAATTAAAGTCAAGTTGGAAAGTATTTAATCCTTTTGCAAATATGCCTCATTACTCATCATCAAATAATATTTATTCATAAAAATAAACACATTTCCTTGATGAAATAAATCAAATATATTTTCTTATAGATGACTTTAGCTAAATGTTTATTTGTTCTGTTTTTGTAGGTATTTTCCATGTTAGACATTAATCTTTCATCATATTGCTGCTGCTAGAATGAATTGCTTGTCTCAGAGTTCTTTATGAAAGAGATCCTTTTTTCATCCCTGTGGCAAAAAGATGTTTTAGTGTACTTAAACTGAGTTTTCTTAAGTGAATTCAAGGAATTTTCCTTTTTATTAGTACTAGAAAATGTATCTTATGGTAAATTTTTTGTACTTAAGAATTCTTTACAACATAAGATATTCAGAAATATAAAAGCCAGGCCAATTTTTGTCCTACATCTTTTAATGCTGAGAGGATCCAATTCTTCAATTAAAGATATTACCATATAATAATGTCCTTGTAATTGCAAAGACTAAATATGCACACAAACTAAGAAAAAAACGAATGTAGGCCAGGCTAATTAAACTATATTATAATTACACTGTGTTTAACTATTAGTTATCTGGATTAGGTTAACTTCTAAAGGACAAGAAGTGGATATTTTGTTTATATTTGTATGTGCTGCATTAATTATCTGCGTGTTTGCTTAATGGTTACATCCTGAGATGGCTGTCACTAAAGCCAAGGGCAGTCTTAGGAATCAACCTTATTTCTCTGCTGTCTGGGTTGTTCCCTGTATTTCTTCCCAAAATTGATCTATCAAAGCTAACTCTGCTCAATGAATGGTAGGCCTCACATAGTGTTCACTACTATGGTTAAAAAGAGAGAAAGACCTGTGGGGAGATGACACTGTCGGTACCATCCTTCAAATTATTATTTTATCATATTGGCCAGTGTACATTTAGATCATGAATAATTACCTGATGTGTATGTATGTTTGGGCAAGGTGGTTGTCTTAGAGATTAAAGTGTGTTTGAAATAGTCAGTTGGGATGTTGGGAAAGCAAGTATCAAGCCCATTTGAGACTGATAATTATGATATTTGTAATGATGATAATCTGTCATCAGTTTCTGCTGTTTGGATGCAGATATAGAGAGAGAAGATAATTGGGTTTATATATGAGTATGCTTTTGCCAGAGGGATGTAATAAAAAAATTTAGAGGTAGAAGGAGATAGTAAAATAAAGTTCTTAAAATGTAACATCAAAGCTAGTTGCAGAGGGAAGTTAAAGGGGAGAAGACTGATCATAATGAAGAAGTAGTAAGAAGCCAGGGAACTGGAAACCTGTAGTAATGTGCATAGTTGAATGTTGGAAGAAGAGGAGATTATGTTTAGAGAATGGGCGCTTGATGTATTGATTTTGGCAGTAGTTTGAGGTGGCATAGAATGACCACTGAGTGAAAGAGAGCACATAAAATTGTTGGAGGTCAGGGGTCAATAAGATTTGAGAACATGGGCTGTGTTTACATTTGAATTCGATTTACTTGCTTATTGCAGAAAATCCAAAATAACAATGGCTAAGTAAAATAAGGATTTACTCTTTCATGTAAAGAAAGTCTGATGTTGGCAGTACCCTATGCTAGTATACCAATTCCATTAAGTCATCAGGGACCCCAGCTGATTCCAGTTTCAAATTTACCAGCCAGCACACTTCCAGGGTCGCTTTGTAGCCCAAGATAGGTACTAGGGCTTCAGTCATCTAGTATTTATATTCTAGGTAGTAGGGAGGAAAAAAGGGAGAGGGTCTGCAAGATCTTTCCCTGCTGTCATTCCCTCTTTTATGGAGACATTGCAACAGTCTTTCCTAACTATTTCTGGGAATGTAATATTAGTCTTGGTTACATGGCCATATTTTGCTTTGGAGAATACAGGGAAATGTACTCTTTTGGCTAGGTATGTTACAACTCTTTAGTAATAATATAGCAGCTTGCCAGTCCTAAAGAGGTATGTGAGAAAATTTTTTAAGTTACTAAAGAGGACTGCAAATACAGTGATTTCTTCAAGTGACAACTGCTTTTAGTTAAGACAGAGAAGGAGAAGGAATCAGAAAATGTAGAGGAGTATGCTGATGAAAAGCAGTGGTTCCATGGGATTTTGGTAGAAGGCATGGGGGTGTGGGGAAGAGGCATGGGCTAGGTTGGGGCAAGAAAACATAGTTCATAATTGAGAGGAGTGAGGATGCCATAAAGCAGCAAGTCTCGACCTTTTGATCACCTACCCATATGAGTTAGAAAAAACATTGAATACAAATCTGCAATATGTTATATAAATTATTTATGAATTACATTTACATGTTGATGTACTAATACTGTATTATGAGATATATAAAATAGAAATTTTTAAAGAATTAGATAAAATATCAATAGAAATGCTAATATTTTATTTTCCATACTCTAGCCAATTGTTTTGCCAATCCCTGGGATCGTATGGGTCTCAAAGGCCTAGCTAGCTTCAGTATAGCGTAGGGTGTTGGCTCTCTTAGGGGAATATGAGCCACCTGGAGTGGAAATGATCCTACTTTCTGCTAGAAGCATCCTCTTAAAAATAAGAGAAAGGATACCTAATATTCTTTGGGAAATTTTGGCAATACAGTAAGATACAGTAAGCTTAAATTTGAGGAAGAAAGAGCATATTAAGATTTATAGATATCACCTTGTAAGGAGATAACATTTGATCTGAGATCAAATTAGCATCCCTTTGTATGTCAAAGTGATCTTCAGTTCTAGTTAGTGTGCAGTGAAAGCAACGTGCACTACGCTGGTAGTGCAGTATATCTCGGTGACACTTTCGGAACTCTTTTTTTTTTTCTCTCTCCTTAATACCTAGATGGATCGAATTCATAAAATTGATATGTGGTTATGAATACATTATTAAATTAAACTTCAAGCGCTGTAATATGAGATAGCTCTCAAAGCCTAAGCACTAAAAAGCAGTTCCTCTGGATAAAACCATTAAAATTAAAAACACACAGATATGATAAATAGGTGACTTTCATGTGTATATTAATTTTTAAAGAGATTTTTGACATGTGAACATAATTGAATTGGTAATTCTGAGAGTAACAGATATTCAGCTTTGTTACAAAGCTCTAGTAAATTAAACAATGGTAGACCCATAGAATAACACAGCAGGGTAGGCAGTATACAGAGTTGGGCCCTATTATCCCATGGAAACTTAATATATTATAATGAATGATAAAAATGACATTTCAATCAGTAGGATAGAATGAGCTATTCTTTCATTCATGTGTTTGTCTATTCAGAAAATGTTTATCAAGGGCCAACCACTGTCCTAGATGCCAGGGGTACATCAGCAAACCAAATAGACTAATATCCTTGTCATCATGGAGTGTAAATTCTAGTTAGGGTACAGACAGGATAAATACATAGAAGATTCCCTTTGGTGGGGGAACGTTATATCTCTACTTCATACTGTATAAAGAATTGTTACAAGTCAATTTGTTTAAAAGCAAACCAATTTGGCAGAAGATTATTTTATTTTGATAGCTATCCTTAATTCATAAAGGAGAATATGGAGCTATTCAGTAAATATCTAACAGTTTTTTAGTGGTTAGGAAAATATAAAATCAAACAGTGTTTTTAGTCTTTAGATTGATAGGAATGTAAGTTTAATAATTTTTTTGTGAGTTTAGGCAAAATGAGTGCTTGTATATTTTGCAGATACAACCGTGTATTGATACTTTTGTTTTGGGGGGCAGCTTAACAGTAGGTCTCAAAATGAAACAGGCACAGAAACTATGACCCAGGAATCTCACCTCTTGGTTCCCCTGGGAACTCTCTTGCATTATGCCTAAGGAGGTATTTTGCAATTCAGGAGTTTTACTATCAATCTTCATTCAAAAACTTCGTTGCATTTTGTTGTTGCATTTATGCACAACAGTTGTAATGAAAATTTGAGAGCTACCTAAATGTGTTTTCGTTAGCATGATGCATTCATGCTGTAGAACATTAGCACTGACACAGATCTCCAGGACATATTGTTGAATATAAGGGGTAAATTACAGACATTGTATGTATACATCAGTGGTAACAGCAGTTACCACCAGAACTGTTCACAGTTCTTATCACTGGGGAAGCTACTAAAATTATGGTGACAGCTATTTAGGTTTAGCCTTATCTCAGTTGTTTTTATTAACTTTTTAAAGAGAAGGTATATTTATTCAAAGAGAGAGTATATGTAAAATTACTATAGCAATTCTTTCTATAAATCTCAGTTCAAGTCTCATTTCCCACTATCCCAGCCCATTTTGTATATTTTGTCAGTATCACTTATTTGGCACTTGGCAGGTGCTCTTGTATATATGGTTGTTTGCTGTGTACTCTGTCTTACCAATTAAATTGTAGGTGCCTATGACAGCTTAGGACATACCTAGTCCTCTTTTTTTTTTTTTTAACATAATACCAAAAGAGAAGGCCTTACTTGATAAAAAAAATTTATCATTATGAATGTCTTGCATTCTTTGGATAATATTTTTGTGCTTTTTAGGTTTATAACTTCCATCGTAAATCAGTTTTATTTCTAAATTTACTTGAATTTTAAATTATTAACAATTATATTTTAAACACTCATAAACATGGATGTTTAAAAATGAAATTATTCAAATTATCTTACTTTTCTTTCTAGGTCGTTTATACGCAATGCAGACTGGAATGAAGATCGATAGTAAAACTCCTGAATGTCGCAAATTTTTATCAAAGTTAATGGATCAGTTAGAAGCTGTAAGTTAAACACTGATCATTTATTTTCTGGTTATGGTTAAAATACCGTTTTATTCATTTGCGTGTCTGTGTTGTCATTTTAGTTCTTTCCCTTGGCAACAATCAAACAATGCCATTATACCTGAGGAAAAACTAGACATAATTTTTTTTCATTTATTTGCTGTATACTTCCAGAGGGGTTATGAGTGTTAATTAAAGTATGTTCAAGTATCTTTGCATATGCCATCATATCTTGTTCCACATTATTATAGATGGCCTTTGGCTCATCCTTTTATAAGTGAAAAACCGCTCCTTCTTTTTTTTTTTTAATTGAGACAGGGTCTAACTCTGTCACCCAGGCTGGAGTGCATTGCAGTAGCGTGATCTCTCGGCTTGCTGCAACCTCCACCTCCCAGGTTCAAGCAATTCTCTTAACGTCAGCCTCCCAAGTAGCTAGGACTACAGGCACACGCTAAACGCGCCCGGCTAGTTTTTTTGTATATTTTGGTAGAGATGGAGTTTGACCATGTTGGCCAGGCTGGTCTCAGACTCCTGACCTCAAGTTATACACTCACCTCAGCCTCCCAAAGTGCTGGGATTACAGGCATGAGCCACCATGCCCGGCCATGAAAAACCCTTTCTAACCTTCCCTTGCAGTCACGTGGGTGATTAATTTGGGAATCTTAGTATTTCTTAATGAAATAATGGGCTGTGTATTTAGTGAAAGGAACAATGAAGGAAATGATGCCAATTACTTATCCTTTCTTCCTCCCTCTCTGGGGTCCCAGGGCAAGATATTCTTATGGTTTAGGCATCCTTCCCTCCTAGCAGGAATGTGGTAGGTGACTAGTTAGTCACCTTCTTGAACCTAATATAACTTCACAGATCACTGTAGAGGTACTTTTTGAGAAGTGCCTATTGGATTGGATGTCAGTGCATAAAGAAGGCGGTGCCAACCTTAGTAGTCACACTTAGTAATGAAGACTCTGTCCTGTAACTCCTGGACCCAGCCATACCTGGTTTCTCTCTTAACAAAGTCAGGTACACTCATTAATTCATCTCCTCCAAGACTGTTACATTAATAGTCGTGACTTACTTTTTATTTGCTTATTTAGATATCCAACCTCAGGAGAATTAGAAACCTATTCTATCAGTTGTATTATTTTGCTTAGAGAAAATTTAGGCAAATAAAAACCAAAATGAAAACACTTACACTAGTCAGCCCAGAGCTTTTTATTGTTTTCATTGTTTTTATGTATTGTTAGGAGGTTACAATTCAAACAAGACTTAGGCGAAGACAGAACTTCTACCTAGTTGTATAAAGCAGCCATGGGCAGTAGTGTTCTCTCTCACTTGGTGTGGCTCTCTGGCTTACTGACTCCTGTCGTCTGCTACTGTTAACTACCCAAAATCAGCCTCATGGCAACACTGAGGAAATTCAGCTGTTCCTGGAGCCTATCTGGCCTTCCATTTCTACAGCTGCTTCTATGGATACAAGATAAATTTGAGTACTCTCTTTTTAGGGAATGGGTTGGGGGAGAAGGGAGAATGTTTCTCACACATAGCAGTATATTTGTAAAATCCAACTCTAGCATTTTGTATAGTATAATGTCTCTTTATTAACTTCACTGTGTAGCAGTGGTAGCTCAGATAATAGTTCTTGGATAAGACAAAATTCAAACAGTTTTCTGAAGTGTAAAATCACATTTATAAAGGGACTCATCAGGAATTTATCACTATCTACATTAAATGACAGGTAGGATAAATTTATTCCATGGTGAGGGCATACTATGTTTGTATTACAGTTTTAAAACTTCAAGTATATTATGTTTTTGCTGTCAGATATTTTCTGATGAAGATGAGATGAAGTGGCCTACTCTCACTAAAATTATTCTACAATGAAATCTGCCTTTACAAATGATTTTGCAGTTTGGATACACAAATTACTGTTATCTGTGGGGATTTTTTTTTCTTTTTTCTCTTCTTGTTCAGGGTAAACATAGATAAAATTTCCTTAAATTTCAGCATTAAATCTCTTCTAGACCATAAGTTATTCTGTTTAATTATGAAAGTATTTACTTTGCTGATTTTATGAAAAATCCCGGGGCTTCTTTTAATTTAATTTTTTACTTAATAACATCTTTGAAAAAAGCAGTTTTTAATTAACTAGTGTGATGCTCAGATCTGATACTCCAGAGAGTTATTCCTGTATTGTAGTCTGAGTAAAAATTAGGAACTTTTTTTAAATGCTTTAAATTATTGTGTCTATAGAAAACGGCTAAAAATTTACAGATAGAAGTTGCATTGATTGCAGGTATATATTTGTCTAATTTTTAAAAGCTTCCACAATTTGATTCTGAGTTTGTCATCTTATACCTTACTTTGAATTAGATCTTTTTTGTTTTTCACACTACGTGCTCTGAGAGATATCATCATCATTATTATTATTATTATCATTATTATTTTGAGACAGAGTTTCGCTCATTCGCCCAGGCTGGAGTGCAGTGGTGCGATCTCGGCCCACTGGAAGCTCCTCCTCCCAGGTTCATGCCATTCTCCTGCCTCAGCCCCCCGAGTAGCTGGGACTACAGCTGCCCACCACCATGCCCAGCTAATTTCTTTTTGTTTTTTTAGTAGGGACAGGGTTTCACCATGTTAGCCAGGATGGTCTCAATCTCCTGACCTCGTGATCTGCCTGCCTCGGCCTCCCAAAGTACTGGGATTACAAGCGTGAGCCACTGTGCCCGGCCGAGAGATATTATTTTACGACATGATGAACTTTCTAGCCTTATTTTTTTTAGATTTGACAGAAATTGAAATGGGAATAAATTAAAATTTTAAGTTATATATGCCTAGAAATTATTTTCTAATTCTATTTTTAGGGTAACTTATAGTTTGGGTAATAAAACATGATTTTGAAATATTTGATGCTTCCTTCACATGGATAATTGGATATATTATCTTTTTATGCTTGGTTATTTTGATTGTTAGAGCTAAATTATATTTTCAGTTTATCATAAGTGTGTTTCTTCAAAGTTGTAAGCATTGGATTTTGTTTTAAATGCATTGGGCTGAGGCATAGCAGCTCTTTTTGCAAGATTTCATTGATAACATCTTTTATTGAAATGAATGTAAAATAATTTACTTAAAATGATTATTAGAATTGTTTGTAATTAAGTCAACACTTCTAAGAGTCCAAAATCATAAGCTATGTATCTGATTTTATTTTAGCTAAAGAAGCAGTTGGGTGATAATGAAGCTATTACTCAAGAAATAGTGGGTTGTGCCCATTTGGAGAATTATGCTTTGAAAATGTTTTTGTATGCAGACAATGAAGATCGTGCTGGACGATTTCACAAGTAAGTAAAGAGAAAAATAAAAATTATTTTATTAATTTTGTAACTGTGTAACCAAAATTAACTAGTTTTCTCTGGAACACTTTGTAACCTGCTGATTGATTTAGGTTTTTTTAGAAAAAATTATCAAACCTCATGGTGATTTTAGGTTACAAATTCTGGCCTTTCTCTTAAAAGAAAATGGCTGAAAGAAGAAATACCCAGGGCAGATTTATTTACTTAGTAAATATACTCTACTTAGCTGTTTTTTAACATTTAGTAAAATCTGAGTTGATTTTAGCCAAAATCACAGCCTCGCCTAATGATTTTGATTTTGAAGGTACCCACCCCAGTCAATTCAAATGATTTATCAGTATAATATTTACATGTAAAGAAATACATTATGGTTTGATATGGAGTCAGATAATACTATAATTACATTTTTCTAAAGTCAAAAACATACAAAAAATCTTGCCGTAGCGCATTTACTTGTAATGTGAGCCTTGTTACTTTCTCATAGTAACAGATTAGAAAACCATTTTTGTTATTTTCTTGAAATCTGATTTTATTTAAAACATTAATTTCAGAGTGCTTTTATAAAGATAGGAATTTTTTTTCTTATAGCTAAATGACAAAACTACATTTTAATGTGTTTCATATTTAAACTAGACTGGCTCTCTTTTCTCTTCCAGAAACATGATCAAGTCCTTCTATACTGCAAGTCTTTTGATAGATGTCATAACAGTATTTGGAGAACTCACTGATGAAGTGAGTGTACATTCTTTATTGTCTTGTTAGCTGAAGATCAGTAATGTTTCTGTTTATCAATATTGTTATTGCATTGTTTATTTACAGCAGAATGTCTGTCAGAATTTAGTGCAAGCAAAAAATGTAATTTTGCATTTTTTATTAGCCATTTTTAAAAAGTAAATTATTTCCAATAATATATTTTAATTTTGTACTAAGTTCTCTATTTTTATTTTTGTGTTTGTTTTTTGAGACAGTATATTGCTCTGTTGCCCAGGCTGGAGTGCAGTGGTGTGATCTCACCTCACTGCAGCCTCAGTCTCCCCGGGCTCAAGCAATTCTCCTGCCTCAGCCTCCTGAGTATCTGGGACTACAGGCACAAGCCACCATAACCGACTAATTTTGTATTTTTTGTAGAGACATGGTTTCACCAAGCTGGTCTCGAACTCTTGAGCTCAAGCAATCTTGCCTGCCTCAGCCTCCCAAAGTGCTGGAATTACAGGTGTGAACCCCACTGCACCTGGCCTGTAATAAGTTCTTTAAATCCAGCGTGTATTTTACACTTCAGCATATGTGTGACTACTGTATTGGACAGCACAGGTTTAGAGTTTGATCTTACTAAATATTAACATATTACTAATCCTGTATGTTGTTAAGTTTTTACACTGTAATTTGTTGAACATACTTGAGGTAGAATCATTTTTTTTTTTTTTTGAGATGGAATTTTGCTCTTGTTGCCCAGGCTGGAGTGGAATGGCGCAGTCTCAGTTCACTGCAACCTCCGCCTCCCAGGTTCAAGCGATTCTCCTGCCTCAGTCTCCCTAGTAGCTGGGATTACAGGCGGATGCCACGACACCCAGCTAATTTTTGTATTTTTACTAGAGATGGGGTTTCACCATGTTGGTCAGGCTGGTTTTGAACGCCTGACCTCAGGTGATCCGCCCACCTTGGCCTCCCAAAGTGCTGGGATTACAGGCATGAGCCAACGCACTGGGACTGGAGGTAGAATCTTTTTGTGACTTTTTTTCTGTTTAATTGCTAGTCAGCATTATTGTTAATGGTTTGTTTCCCTTGTAAAATGCATATAGGACTTAATATTTTATAACATACTTCCTGTTCATTTTATCAATTTGATTCCCATAATGACTCTAAGGTAAGCAAAGCACATAACCTTTGTATACATGGGCAAATGGGGCTAAATGACAGATTTACTACTTTAAGTTGAGTATTATTTTCCCCATAACAGCCTTTACCATTCATGTGGAGAATTTATTTTCTGAGAGGGAATATATTAATCTAGAAAAAGGAAGAGTTATAAATGAGATTGATACGTATGTGTTATATGAGTGATTTGAACACTATGGGCAATGTTGTTTTTTGTGATCGAACTTTTTTTTTCAAAATGATGAGGAGCTCTTAGTAATGTCCCAAACAAAACAGAGTACAATCACTGTATAAGGCATTTTTGTAAAAGATTGTATAGCAAAACTGCAAAAAGTTATTTTTTTGTTTATATTCAAAATGAAGTTACTCTCTAAGCTTGATGAGTATAAGCAGGGGTTTTGCCAGCATGAAAGTTGTACAGGACATTTCAAAGTTGTGACAAATGAAGGACTTTTTTTTTTTTTTGTGAGACTGAGTCTCGCTCTGTCACCAGGCTGGAGTGCAGTGGCACAATCTTGGCTCACTGCAACCTCTACCTCCCGGGTTCAAGCGATTCCCCTACCTCAGCCTCCCAAGTAGCTGGGCCTACAGGTGTGCGCCACCACACCTGGCTAATTTTTTGTATTTTAGCAGGGACGGGGTTTCACTGTGTTGGCCAGGATGGTCTGAATCTCCTGACCTCGTGATCCACCTGCCTCTGCCTCCCAAAGTGCTGGGATTACAGGTGTGAGCCACCAAGTCCAGCCAGGACATTTTTTTTGTAATGTGACTGTCCCTTTTATTTCAAAACATGGAGCAATTTTGGCCCTTGCCCACACACTGCCAGTAGCATTTCCCAGTAATTGAGCTAACCAGAAACCACCTGAGATATTTCAAAACAGCCCTACCCTAGGGTATGGGGCAATGCCCATTTAGAGCCACTGCTCTCAGATATTTTATACTCTTATACAGAGTCATATAAAGGAGAACTGATACCTGGAGTGTGAAAACCTGAACTGTTACTCAATGAGTATTTCCTTTTTATATTCTGATGGCCTTATGGATCCACCTTTTTAACTCCCTTTTACCTCATCTCCTGTTATTAATGATCCAAATTTTCTTTTCTTCTCTGTTTTACTAATGTGAGGCACTATGCTAAATACTTGGGGATACAGAGGTAATATAAACATGACATGATGGAAAGCTTTGAGTGGTTCATTAGAACTTAGGAGAGTACCAGGTAGGTGAAGGAGAATAGTAAGAATTCAGATTAGAAGAGTAAGTCATAAGCCAGGTCAGACAGATGATGGAAGACCTACAATCTTCAATTTGTATTTTTGAGTAAAGAACTATGCCTTGGGGTGCTTTGTATAATAGGAGTCTGTACAATGAACTGAAGTGAGGGAGAACTACAAAACCATTTGACAAAAAAAAAAAAAAAAAAAAACTGGTTGATGATTAACTGTGGGCCTTAGTTGAGAGGTGGATAACAGTACATGATGAGTTGTTTTTGACTTGAGAAACAATAATATATTGAAACTAGATTTTAAAATTTGAGGTGCAAGTATGACAGCCAAAAAGGAATTACCAGAAGCCTCTTGGAAATAAGCAAAAGACAGCAAAGTAGAGGGGACAATTCAAGTTATAAGATTAGACAAACCCTTCAGGTAAGTGGATTGTTTTCAGTGAGAGAGAAGATGACTAAATAAATACCCTTTGTAAACACCTATTTTTGCAATGTAAGAGGAAGAAGTTAATAAACACATTTGTAGATGTGAATGGAAATTCAAGATACCAGAAGAAAGGATCATGATAAGGCAAAGTAGCAGCTCAGAATGCCACATGGTTTATTGTGCTCTGGGCCTACAGGCGTGCGCCACCATGCCTGGCTAATTTTTTGTATTTTAGTAGAGACGGGGTTTCACTGTGTTGGCCGGGATGGTCTTGATCTCCTGACCTCATGATCTGCCCTCTCCTATTTCTTATTTGGGGAAGCTACCTTCCCCTATGTATTTTAGAAGCAAGCACATAATCCTTTAAAGTCATAACTGCTGACAATGGTGAATCCAGCTAACAGGTAAAGTAATAGTCATAGGAAAAAGAACAAAATTTCCAGAAATCTTAAGTGAGTAATAGTTTCTCTTCACTTAAGGAATATGTAACACTTCCACATACATAAACTACATTAATTTATCTGTATGTCAGGAGAAAAATCTAGGTTTACTTTTAGTTACCATTAATGAAGAACCAGCTTCCTTAATTTTTTGAACATAGTAACTAGGGAAAAACTGTAAATGAGGCCAATGAGAAGGCTTCATGTGAGATTGGGGTGATGGGATGGGATTTGTTTAGATATTAGGGTTACTAAAGAGTAAGGGTAAAGGGATTTTTTTTACCCCCATCTCACTACCCAACCTGCTCCCTAAGCCGCTTTGCCTTGCACTGGTGCTAGAATAAAGTAGCGTCTTTGTTGGTGGGTAAGGGATTCCAGATAGTTGGAGGGGTCTGGAATGGGATCCCACACACAGTCCCACCTGGATCACTGCTTAGTGGAGCTGTAGGAGCGGGGCTGCCCCCACGCAGACCTACCTGAATGGTAGAGCCACTGGCAGCTTGCACCCTGAGCCTGGAAAAGGTGCAGCTTTCAACTCCAACCTGTGGGAGCAGCCACAGGGGCTGTACCTTGCAAAGCCATAGGGGCAGAGCTGCCCAAGGCCACCACTTGTACCAGTGTTCCCTGGATGCTGGTCATGGAGTCAAGGATTATTTTGAAACTTTGAAGTTTAATGTCTACCATGTTGATTTTTGGACTTGTGTGGGGCCTATCTTGCCTTTTTGGGGGCAGTTTCTTCCTTTTAGAATGAGGATGCTTACCCAATGCCTGTACCACCATTCTTTCTTAGAAGTAAATAACTTGCTTTTAATCTTACAGGCTCACAGGTGGAAAGAATGTGCCTTGATTCTTAGATGAGATTTTAGACTTTTGAGTTGATGCTGCAATGAGTTAAATCTTTAGGGGACTATTAGGAAGGGATGATTATATTTTGCAATGTGAGAAGGACATGAGATTTGAGGGGTTGGGAGCAGAGGTGGAATTGTATAGGTTGGATGTTTGTCCCCCCCGAAACTCATGTTAAAATGTGGTCCTCAGTGTTGGAGGTGAGGCCTGGTGGGAGGAATGGTCATGGGGGTGGATCTTTTATGAATGGCTTGGTGCCCTCCCCATGGTAGTAAGTGAGTTTTCACCCTGTTATTTCATGTGAGAAGTGGTGGTTTAAAAGAGCCTGGTGCCTCTCTTGCTGCCTCTCCTGCCTTGCGACACGCTGGCTTCCTTTTGCCTTCCATCATGAGTAAGAGCTTCCTGGGCCTCACCAGAAGCCAAGCAGATGCTGGGCCCATGCTCGTACAGCCTGCGGAATGTGAAGGCTCTTTTCTGTATAAATTAGCCAACATCAGGTATTCCTTTATAGCAGTGAAAACAGACTAATACAAGATGTAAACAACCTGAATAATCGAAGCCTTCTGTGTGATATCTGTACATGATGATTTGGGATATTCTAATTAAGTTATTTTTACTTAAAATTCCATCCCTTTTCAAAAAGGCCACTGGTTTACAAGATGAATTATGCAACTTACATAACTAATTCATCTTATTTTGAGCTTTTTTTCCCTGCAGTTCGTTCTTCTGTCATTGAAGAACCTACAGGAACTTCTTATTTCCTAACACTGCAAGTCCAAGCTCCTCTGACAGATTTTCAGGTTTTCTGTCATGCTCCATACTCTGCTTGCAGCCCTATTTGCCAGTCCTACTTTGTAGACCAGGCTGCTCACTGTTTTCTCATTTTTCACCTTTGGAAATGTGTTTTTAGCCGGCTTTGCCTAAGTTTTATCTTCTCTTCCAGTCTCACCTACATTAATCTAGTCCTTACATTAATTTCTCCATTCTCTCAGCTCTCCCCCACTTGTATTTGGAGTTCTAACTTTATGAATATTATACTATGAATGTATTTTCATTTTTGTGTATTATATTTTTGAATAAATTATATTGCAAGTACTTGAAGAGGGGGCTTTGTCTTCTTGATTAGTTTCTGCTTGAAAAGTTGCTATAGTGTTTCATTTTTTAATCTGTAGATGGAAAAATGCCTTACACTTGTTTATATATAACTTATTATATTTCATAACTTTTCTAAAATGTAATAGATCTCATTTACTCAATGATATTTTTCTTGATCATTTCTTGATTTTTTTTCCTTTTAATTTCATGTCATTACTCACTTGTATAAAACTAAAATTTATTTTCTTTAGTCCTTCAACATTTTTGTTTTTTTATTTTTTAATATTTTGTCTGCCACTATTCTATTTCTCAGTTATCTTATCTCTATTTTAGGTATATGTATTTAGCTCTTTTAACTGTGCCTTATTATCATTCCATCACAGCATTTTAATTAAATTTGCCGTTATGTAAGCTTCTAGCTCTGTTGTTACATAAACTGTAGTTCTCTTGGAATCAGTGCCCAGTTTTAGTTATAGAGTCAACATAAATATTTTCTTTTTCTGCTATAGCATCTTGTGTAATCTGTTTGTGGCCAATATTATTGATAGGCTTCCTTTCATTGTATTTTAGATTCATTTTACTACTAGCAGTGTTTGAGGAACAGATAACATTTTACTGTTTTTCATTCATAATCTTTGGTTAAGATTAATACTGCCAAGTTAGGTAGAACATGAAAATTACAGGTGAAAGATAATGCTATTCTTATATATGGAGTTTTTGCTATTTGAGGGAATGAGATGGGTATGTTTTCTGCCCTCATTGAGCTTATGTTCCAACCTGGAAAGAGAAACAGAATAACTCTGATGAGACATGATGTATTAACGAAATGTAGGGAAGGTATGCGTTGGCAGTACCTAACATTAGCCTGGCACTATGCTTAGACACCTTGTTTCATCTTTCACAACTCTGAATTATAGTGAGAAAACTGCGGGTCAGAAAAATATAAAGTACTTGGCCCCAGATACATAGCCCAGGACAATGTTTCTCAAACTCTCTGTGATAAAGGTTCAGCCTTTTTTTTTTTTTTTTTTAATTTTCAATTCTTTGCAGATGATTTTGTAAAATACAAATGCAAGTAATAAATGAATTACAGAAGAGAAAATTTAAAAAGGCATACAGATAGATATACAGCCTAATTTGCTGTGTGTGTTTCAAATGTTTCTAAATCCAGTTTCAGTATTACGTTGTCACAAACTCGTAAGCAGTTTTGCAGCAGTGTTTCTGGGACCACATTTTGATTGGCACAGATCTAGATCTTTTTTGGATCCTGTTATGGTCCTCCTTGCTTGAAAAACAGGGCTGCACATTTACTTAGGCAATAAGGCACATGAATAGCTGGCTGTGAGAAGGTAGTCTGTTTAAGGGTATCCATGTGCACTGGAAGGTTTCAAAGTGAGCAACATCTTGTTATTAGCCTAGAAAACCATGGTAAAGCAGAGATATTTTCTAACTACAAAAACATTTATTCCTTACATACACCACACTTTTCATGTTCTTACTGTATCCTGAAAGTCTCATTCTTAGCAATTATCATAATAGATAAATATGAGAGTAGGGTTATGTCTAATTACAGTAGAAATTCCGTGTGACTTGTACTCACTTGTATGGTAATTGCCAAGAACAATGTCTTACACCTAATTGATGAGTTGTAAATGAATGAAGTATTTTTTCATACAGTATTAGTATAAAGTAGTTAAGAGTGCAGGCATTGGGCCTCCAAGTTCTATTATGTCACTCCATAACTGCATGACTTTGGGTAAGTTAACTTATGTAAGCCTGTTTCAACATACGTAAGATGATGAAAATTGTAATACCTGTTTTGTCAAGTTGTCATGGAGATCAAGTGAGGAAATATATGTAAAGCCTTTAGCAAAGTGCCTAGCATGTAAGTGCTTTAAAAAAATTAGCTCTTGCAGATTCTAGCAGTAGTAAGGAGTATAGCTTGAGAAGGCCCATAGGAAGCCTTTATGAACTAGGGTAAAAGATAAAAACTTGAGTTTTCAGAAAGGAGATCAGAGAGTAGGGTTACATTTAAAAAAATATGCTAAATACACACACAAAAAAATCAGTTCGTGTAGTCCATTCTAAGTACTAAATGTGTATTCATTGCTAGTTTTAGCCTGTAACCTGAGTTTGAAACATAGCTCTATCATATAATAATGTTTAAACCATGTTTTAATAATATTTTACTGGGCTGTATTTAGAGAGGTTGTCAGCAAATACATAAAATTTTTCATGGAAACTATCCTAAACTGATCTGGCTTATATATTTACTTTGTATTTAGATGAGCTTATTCATGGGCATTATGTATTATTGCTACTGTATTTGGGAGTCTAACGTGTACATTTGGAGTTCCAAAAGGAGAGTAGAAAGAAAACGAGTACAAAAGATATCTGAAGAAATAATGACCACAGATTTTCCAAATTGAGTAAAAAAAACAGCTACAGATTCAAGAAGCACAGTGAACAATAAGATTAATATAAAGGAAGTCACACCTAGAAACATTGTAGTCAAACCACTGAAGTCTAGTGATGGGAGAGAAAATCTTGAAAAAGCAGCCTTGAGAAACAATGTGTTACACACAGGGTAACAGTGTTGTGAGGGATAGTTGACTTCTCATTTTTTAAAAAGTTGGAGGCCAGAGGATAATAAAATGACATATTTAAAGGGCTGAAAGAAAAAAAAATAAAACAAATGAACAAAAACCCTGTCAACTCAGAATTCTATATACAGCAAAGCTGTGCTTCAAAAAATGAAGGTTTTAAAAAAACATTTTTAGGCAAGTTAACTCATTGCTAGCATGTCTGCACTAAAGATCCAAAGAACTAAAGAACAGCTAAAATGAAGGAAGTTTTTCAAGCAGAAGGAAAAGGATACCAAGTAGGAATTTGATTTACAGGAAGGAATGAACAACACTGGACATAGTAATGTAGGTAAATGTAAAAGACTATATATTTTTCATTTCTTTAAAAGATACATGTCTATATTTGTAAAAATTATTTTAACTATACATATATATTTGGCAAACCCTAAAGAAGGCAGAGAAGGGGAAGAGAAGGAAACATAAACAGGTGGGCCCAATGCAAAACACATAGCAAATTTTAGACCTAAATACAGCTATGTTGTTACATACCATAATTGTAAATGGACTAACATCCAAATTTTATAGTAGAGGTTTTCAGACTAGATTTTTTTTAAAAGCAAGCCTTAACTGTATACTGTTTCTAAGAGATACTGTTCAAATACAAATATAAATATTTTGAAAATGAAAATATGGAAAATATGCTTCATGCAGTTACTAAGTAAATAGAATCTCAAGTGGCCATAGATAAAATAGACTTTGAGTAGATGTGTTACTAGAAATAAAAGGGGACATTTTATAATAATAAAGGGGTCAGTTCATCAAGAAGACAATACAGTTACAAATGTCTGTGCACCTAATAATAAGACTTTCAAACTATATGAAACAAAAATCGACAAAAAGAAAAGAAAAATAAGGAAAAATTCGTAATCATAATTGGAAATTTTAACACCCCCATTAGTCATCGATAGAATAGTTTTTTAAAATCAATAAAATAACACGAATAACGAGTGGCCACATAAACTGTTGTCTAGAATGTGAAAAACTAAGAGCTTTCATACATTGCTTGATGGAGATGTTAGATGTTATATCCACTTTAGGAAAAGAGTTGGCCATTTTTTTTTAATGCTAAACATACTCCCTTTTACCCAGCAATTCCTATTCTGGTTTTTATCCAAGAGAAATAAAAACATATGTCCTGAAAAAGACTTGTTCAGGAGTGCTTACGGGAAGTTTATTCATAATGGCCCAAAGCTAGAAACAACCCTGATGTCCACCAACAGGGGCACTGGTAAACACATTGGGGTATTATATACAAAAAGGAACTGACTGCTGATATAACCTACAACATGGATGAATCTAGTAGACATTATGCTGAGCAAAAAAAGAGCCAGAAGAATACAAACTATGATTCCCTTCATGTACATGTGTGTGTACATGCACGCACACCAAAGGAAGTTGATCTGGGAAGGGATATAGATAGAAGTATGGTTTACCCAGGTATATTAATCTGTTTGTCAAAATGTTGTGCACTGAAGATGTATGCATCTCAGTATGTTCATTTTACTGCAGAAGTTAAATATTGAACTATTTTGTTGATAGGTTTGGTTTATCTTAGTATGGGTTGGCAGTTCTAAACCTGCTTATTCTGTATTCTAGGAGTGACCAAATGATTAAATATATTGAGGGAGACAGTTTTCTCACTTTTGGGGAATTTAGTTACAATGGGGGGAATGAGAGAAGACTAGATTGTGTTGTGCTGTTAGGTTGGAATTGTTGTAATCTTCTTAATTCATGCTTTTAAATATATTACACTAGATGAATAGATATATAGGTATAATATGTATACTATAGTTTGTGTATCTCTATACTCTCCTAGGAGCAATGATGCAGCAGTAGCAGTGAGCACACAGTGAGCATCCCTAGTGCCTGATTTTCTATTCTAATTTTATTCTGCATACGGAACCAGGACTTTCGTAAAAAATGCTTAATCTAGGGCTAAGTCCAGGAAAGCTACAGATAAGGCCGGACCTTCTTGTGACAGAAAGGAGGAAAGTGTTATCATAATCATAGGACCCAGAAGCTGACTTGAAAGGGTTCCCATTGTCCAAGCCAGGGACAGTTTGGGCATAAAAATGAGAATGATAGTAATGGATGATAATTCATTGAATAAATTAAGAATCTGTATAGGTCCAGACTGATACATATGAAGAAATAAATAAATGAATAAATAATAGAAGAGCAGAGAAGGCTCTTTGTCATAGTATTCTAACTATATACAAATAATGATAAAATTGGAAAATTATTAGTGGGCTTTAAAAGTAGTAAGTGGAAAGTTTGATAAAAAGAAGTATATTTACATGTCTCTGAATATCTTAGCAAATTGCTTATTGATATCACAGAAAAATAGTAATTCAATAATGAGAAAACTTGTCACACATCTCTTTAGGCCAAGTCATTAAACCTAACACCACTAATATTGGGACAACTCACGTCATGTGCATCCTAATAAGATGATCTGGAAAAGACAAACATCGCTTCAGTGATAATGCTTCCAAAAACGTATAACCCAAACGTAATCATGAGGAGACATCAGACAAATCAATAGACATTTTACAGCTTGGTTGGTATTTTTTAAAAAGTCAAGGTCAAGAGACACTAATGCTCTTTAGATTAGTTCTGGGCCTGGGGGAAAAATAACTGCAAAGGACGTGATTGGGACAATTGGCAAAATTTATTGGGACTGTGGATCAGACTGTGTAAGTATTAAATTTTCCGATTTTTGAGATTGTCCTAGATTTTGGAAAGTGCAATGAAAGGGTAAGGGGGACACAGTGTCTTCAATTTACTCTTAAATGGTACAGAAAAAAATAATATATATATATATATATATATACACACACACAGACACAGTTTTTTTTTTTTGAGACGGAGTCTCGCTCTGTTGCCCAGGATGGAGTGCAGTGGCGCAATCTCACCTCTGCAAGCTCCACTTCCCAGATTCACGCCATTCTCCTGCCTCAGCCTCCTGAGTAGCTGGGACTACAGGTGCCTGCCACCATGCCCAGCTAATTTTTTGTATTTTTAGTAGAGATGAGGTTTCACTGTGTTAGCCAGGATGGTCTCAATCTCCTGACCTCATGATCCGCCTTCCTCGGCCTCCTGAAGTGCTGGGATTATAGGCATGAGCCACCGTGCCCGGCCTGACACACACACTTTATATATATATATACACGTTTTATACATTTATATGTAGAAGTAAATTGATAAAACAAAAATTAAATAGTTGGAGAATCTGAGTAGAAGATATGTGAGAGTATGTTGTGCTATTTTTAAAACTTTCTGTAAATTTGATGAAAACTGTATTTTTTTTTTTTCCAAAAAATAATTAACATTGGTTTCTTTTCTTACCCCAGTAGATTAAGTATTAAACAGTTACCAACCATACCTTGTTTGGAAATCTTTTGTTTACTTGGAACGTATATTCCAATGTTATGATATTTTAAAAATAGAGGAGTTATATTTAAGTTTTTGTGTATTAAGTTATAGTTATGATTGGGGGTATAGTTTTACTCTCCCTTTTAAAAACTTGTTTGATGAAATTATAGTTGCTTTGAAAAATATAAAAGGATTAAAATGTTGAATGAATATCAGGAAATACATGTAATCTGTGACTATAAATATTTCAGTGTCTGAGTCATTTTGATAATAAATTTGTTTAATATGTTTTTCAAGCATTTCTCATTATACCACGTCTCAGTGTTCTGGGAGTTATGTGGAAGTCTTGTTTATATAATAACTTGGGAGGTTGAGGGACTAAGAGTATAAATGTATTTGTGATGTTGCCACAAAGTTAGAGATTATTAATCCCATTTTTATCACTGTCTACTTTGAAAATCTTATGAAAGCTGTGGATTCGCATGCTAATGTGTATTGCATTTTTGCATGTCATTTGGGGGGTGTTCCAGGAAGAGGCAAGAGAGAGTGCTACATTTTTGAGACTACAGTACAAGCTACCTATTCTTGTTCAAGAAATAACAAGGAGAACAATGTGGCAGAATCCAGAATGAGAAGGAGTGATAGGATAGGAGATGAGAATGAGGGTGGTTGGGGGAGGATTCAAACAGAGAATTGATAAAATTTGACTTGTATTTTTAAAGTATTGTTCCTTTCTGTAATGGACAAGAGTGGAAAAGGCAAACTTATTAGTACGTTATTAAATAATCAAGGTAAAAGATAATGCTTGCTAGGACCAGAATTTGCCGAAGAGGACATGTTGAGTAATGGTTGGATTCTGGATATATTTTGAATGCAGAGCTGACAAAATTTAACAGATTCATTGGCAGAGTGTAAAAGATACAGAGAACTCAAAAATGACTCCAAGGGTTGGACCTAACAACTGTAAGATCATTCTTAACCATTGTGGCCATTTATAGAGTTGGTGGGGGAAAATCAGGAGTTGGTTTTGAACTTGGAGGAGCTTATCAAACATACAGGAGAAATGTGGAATTGGATGTATACTTATACAAAATCCTAAGGTTCAGAGAAGTCTGAACAGAAGATACAAATTTGGAAGTTGGCAGCAAATACACCTCATGGTATTTAAGGGTGGTATATTTAAAGCCATTAGACTGCATGAGATCATCAAGTGTAGAAAGAGGAGACAGGGAA
Organism: Pongo abelii; assembly: GCF_028885655.2. NCBI lineage: Eukaryota > Metazoa > Chordata > Mammalia > Primates > Hominidae > Pongo > Pongo abelii. The sequence goes on from NC_071990.2 coordinate 143,730,737, forward strand.
TCCAAGAGCTGAAGCCTGAGGTACTCCTGACACTGGGACATGAAAAAGAACCAGTGTAAAAGGACTGAAGGAGCGCGCAGCAAGGGTTATCAAAACCAGGAGGTCTTGATAACCAGGAAAGCAAGTGTAAAGGGGGACATCAAGGAATGAGGTGGGAAATAATCACTTGTTCATGCTCATAGGCATCAAGGAAGATGGCATGTAAGCCTTGAGTTTAGGTGGCAAAAACCACAATTACTTTCACACCAACCTAATAGCAATATAGAAGTAATCTGTAACCTTGACAAAAGCTGTTGCAGTGAGTGGTGGAGGTTAAAAACTTGCCTAAGATGGGTTCAATATAAAATCAAAGAGGAAGAATTAGATAGAGACAGCTGGTGTAAAACTTTGTCTTTCAAGGTGACTTTTTGGTATGCTAATGAAGAATAATTTATATCAAATTTTTCATAGCTCTAGCCAGGAATTTATTATTACACTCTTGTGATTCTTATAGGTACTAAGTTTGAAAATCCCTCCTCCAGCCTATGTTGCTGTTCTCTAACCAGTCATGCTTCAGTGTAGCAAGTGATTTAAAAATTAAATGAAAATTCATGCTAATTCTTAAGTGGCCAAAATTTGCAGTTGTCAGTGATTCTCATCAATCTAGTAACAAAACAGGAACTTAGAGGCCAAGGACAAAAGTAAAAGTTCTTTTTGCAGTTCCTGTCTCTTAGAAAGGATGTTTAATCAGCCAAAAGGAGTTAATGAATTTCAAAAATACATCTTGAAAATTTCCTTTTAAAATATTGTTTAGTATCCAGCATCCTTTACATCCTTTATTTTAAATAAAACAACATTGAAAAGTGAATTAGTGGAATTACAACTGCCAGAAATTTCTGCTAAATAGGATATGCATCAATTTGTAGGAATAGGGACATTTTGGAAACAGGATGAAATAAAAATTAAATACATTGCTTTACTAAAATGAGCCCTTTTCAACTTAGTTTCTTAAATTTCACATACTAATGCAGAAACTCAAATTGGTTTAAACTTCTCTACGCTGCTCATGCTTAGATATTAGGACTGAAAGAACTTTCTAAAGTCATTACAACTTTTCCACTAAGTCTTTAGACAGGATTAAATTATTTCAGATAGAAGAAAATTTGGCTTAATTTAAAAGACCCTCAAAGAAGGCAGTTTAAACTTTCCTTAGCAATTTATTCATTTACTTTTAAAATAGTTTTCTTCATAACTACCAAAAGGTACATTCTGCATTGATAAACATTAAGTAGCTGACCTTTAAGGCTTATTTTCTGTTATTTCATCTATTTTAATATGAGTTGCAAATTGCAGTGTGGTAATTGTATTTTACCAAGATAGACCTGAATGACTGGCTAACTTTACTACTACCAAAACAGTATGACCTTCAGTAAATTACTTTACTTTTGTAATGACGTTTCTTCATCTCTAAAATGATAGGATTATAGAATCCCGAGAAAGAAGGATGAAGAAATAGGGACTTCAGATAAGACACGTGTCACATTTAGGGATGTCAGTTATTGCGTGGTTTCACGTTAGACTCTAAAACTCATGTTTGACTCATTCATCTCATGTATCCCCAGCATTTAGCATATTACCTGACTTGAGTAAATAATAAATAACTGTTAACTTACTGGAAATGAGGGTGCTTCATAGGGAGTAAACATTTGCACTTAGCCTTGGAGGAAAGGAGACTGGACAGAGAGGAAACCATGTTAGATAAGAGAGAATAGCGTAAGAAGAGAATGCAGGTAAGACAGGAATCCAATCTTGATTGAGGGAAATGGAAATAAGACTGAGTGTCCACAATGTGGAGGGCCTTGAATGCCAGATTAAACTGTATTTACATTGAGCCAGTCTTATAATGTCTCAAAGCCTTAGTGTGAGTAAAATGTGACCTGCCTAAATTTCGAGGTTCTGATGAAGACCAAGTAGAGGAAAATGTGTGGAAATGCTTTATAACCTGTAGAATGCCATAAAGATGTCAGTCCAAGACTTTAATCTTGTCTTGGATTTATCTTACTTATCCAACTAGCATTTAATATGTATCTTCTATGCATGGCATATTGGTTTATTTATCTTTATTCTCCAAATATTTCCTTATTTCTACCTTTGCTTGTACTTTTCCTTCTCTCCAGAATCATCTTATTGCTTCCATTTTTTCACATCTTACCCATATTGCATGACCAAACTGAAGTATCATTTTCTTTACCTTATTCTGTTTTTTCTTTATTCTCTGAACTGTTCCATGTACTTACTATAGGAAACAGGTTTAATACTTCCTTCCTACTAAGTGTGTTTTTATAGTAATAGTTCTTTGTATTTTAATTTCATATCCATAGCCAGATGATTAGCTCCCTAAGGGTGGAAATAATGTATTGACTTATTTTATATTAATTAAAATAATTAATACCTAATTAAATTTTATCTAAATAAATACCTAATTTTATTAATTAATTAATACCCAATTAATATTTAATTAATACATAAGTAAATATTAATTAAAATAATTAAGACCTAATTAAAGGTCTTAATTTGGCTTTTATGTAACTTTTCCCATATTTGGATATAGAAAACATAATTCATATTTAAAATTCTATATGAGTTATTATTGATTGCGCCCACTATTTTGCACTCTGTCATAGGACAGAGTATTTAAAATTACTGGAAGGTCAGCTAGAGGATTAGGAGCCAAAGGAGATTAGAGAGAAACCAAGAGAATAGAGTGTCACAAAAACTAGAGATAGAGAAGGTTTCACAAAGATTGGCATAGTCCAGGGCTTTTAATATATTTACAGAGTGTAGCAGTTTGGTAAGATGATACCTAAAAAGTGTCCCTTGGATTTTCTAGTGTAGACTAGGCAGTTGATATTAGCAAGAGCAATTCCTCAAATGAACTGACAACTTAAGTGAGGAACAGGCTGACACATGTGGGCTCCCTGCCAGTAAAAGACACAGGCATATTCAAATTCCCTGACCTTTTGTGTTACTGGAGAATATGAACTAAACAGAAAAGACATATACCCTCCCCACCCCCTAGAGTGAACTGAGTGGTGAAGAAGTGAAGACTAAATGTGGATACTTCTGTTGGAAATTTCATTTGTGAAGTGGAGCAAAATGTCATACCTGGAAGAAAATCAGAATCAATGTATAGATTTTTTAATTGAATATGTAAGAGGAGTGTTTGATAAGAAGGAAATGTGATACAAATTTAGTAATTTAGGGGTTAATTTTTTTAGTTTTCTGTACAGAAGCTACCTCTAGTAGTATCTAGAGACTCACATTATAGAATATTCAACTAAGTATCTGGACCACCTCCTACATTTATACTTATCAATGACTTCGTGGATCTTTGCAAAAGGATACTCTCTTTTTTTTTTTTTTTTGGCCGGGAGGAGGTCTGGAGCTGGGCTGGTGCAGTGGCGCAGTCTTGGCTCGCTGCAACCTCTGCCTCCTGGGTTCACGTGATTCTCGTGTCTCAGCCTCTTGAGTAGCTGGGATTACAGGTGTGTGCCACCATGCCCGGCTAATTTTTTGTGTTTTTCATAGAGACGGGGTTGGTCTCTATTGGCCAGGCTGGTCTCCAACTCCTGAGCTCAGGCAATCCACCCTCCTTGGCCTCCCAAAGTGCTAGGATTACAGGCATGAGCCACTGTGCCTAGCCCTCTATTTCTTTATTTCTTTCTTTTTTTTGAGACAGAGTCTCGCTCTGCTGCCCAGGCTGGAGTGCAGTGGCGTCTGCCTCCCGAATTCAAGTGATTCTCCTGCCTCAGCCTCCCGAGTAGCTGCAACTACAGGCATGTGCCACCACGCCCAGCTAATTTTTGTATTTTCAATAGAGACAGGGTTTCATTATGTTGGCCAGGCTGGTCTTGAACAACTGACCTCGTGATCTGCCTGCCTCAGCCTCCCAAAGTGGTGGGATTACAGGCATGAGTCACCGTGCTTGTTTTCAAATAGTAAAACCACGTTCGCTCTGGAACTCTAATTGCATATAAATCACCTGGGGGTCTTGTAGTGCAGGTGCAGGCTGGCACTTGTAGTTCAGGTTCAGTAGATCTGGGGTGGGCTTGAAGATTCTGCATTTCTAACAAGTTCCCAAGTGATAACGATGCCACTATAAAGGTCAGTTGAAAATATAAACTAAAAATCACTAGCACATCCAAAATTATAAGAGATTTTTATATTTTTTAAAGCAAATTTTTATCTTATATCCTGTAACATTAGCATATCAAGTTACATTAGTTTTAAGGCATAGAAGAAGAGGCAGCTAACAGGTTCTTCATGATCTTTTCAGTTAACCCAATGAGTTATTATTTTTCCCTTTTTAGAATCAGGGTAACTGAGGTTCAGAGCTGTTAACTAGCATGTGACTAGTTAAAAAGTCAGGTTTACCTATCAGTCTAGCATTTGCTTTAACCACCACATCTTAATTTTCTTTTTATTTTTTTCTTGATTTGTACAGATCTGTTTTTTTTGTCTTTAGTGAAAATAATTCAATCTATTGTTATTTTTATATTTAGTCTTAGAATTCTACTTTAGCCTATTTCTCCGCTGTGCAGAAGAGTTGCAAATTTTGCTGGAAGGACACTCCTGTTTTTCCATTGCATATCCTTTCTGAAATGTTATATGATAAAAGAGAACTGGGCATATGTTTTGAGGACAATAGCTTCTCATGAATTCTGTCAAGCCTTAAATACTTGGTGGATTCCAGCAATAGGGTGAGGTATTGCCAGTTTCTTTTAGAGCTGTAATCTGCAGAAATAGGTTTTATCTCAGAAATATGATACAGGTCATCATAAATGTTTACTTTTTACTTCTTTACCATAGTCCAATGTTGATATAAAAATGCTCTCTTTTAGAATGTGAAACACAGGAAGTATGCCAGATGGAAGGCAACATACATCCATAATTGTTTAAAGAATGGGGAGACTCCTCAAGCAGGCCCTGTTGGAATTGAAGAAGATAATGGTATGTATTTATTTATTCTGAGTAAAAGGACTTAGTAGAATCATAATTATTCAGTAGATTACTCAAAGTTTTTGGAGGGAACAATACAGTTTTGTTTTCATCAGGCCCAGAATCAATGAAAGTTAAGTATAAAATCATAAACTTAGGGACAGTGAGAAATAGAAATGAAGGTCAAACTGCTGTAATAGCTGTCCATGTCAACAAAGTGACTTATCTGTCTCCTACTTTTTTTTTTTTTTATGAGACATAGTCTCGCTCTGTCGCCCAGGCTGGAGTGCAGTGGCGTGGTCTCTGCTCACTGGAAGCTCTGCCTCCCAGGTTCATGCCATTCTTCTGCCTCAGCCTCCCTAGTAGCTGGGACTACAGGCGCCTGCCACCACACCTGGCTAATTTTTTTGTATTTTTAGTAGAGACAGGGTTTCACCGTGTTAGACAGGATGGTCTCGATCTCCTGACATTGTGATCCACCCGCCTCGGCCTCCCAAAGTGCTGGGATTACAGGCGTGAGGCACCATGCCCAGCCTCCTACTTTTAATCAGATTTCATTCCTGTTATATAGGAAAGGCAATCCATTTATAATTTATAAAATGTTTTCAAACCACAAAGAATACTATATCATTTTTTGTAAATCTATTTGAGTTGTGTAGGTTATTTGGGGAGTTAGTAATACATTCACATAGTTCAGAAAAATCATAGAGTATATAAAAAATATGAAGTGAATTTCTCCTGTCTACCACATCCCGCATCTTCCCAGATCCTACCAAAACTCAAGTAAGCATTGTTTTTAGTTTTTTTTGTGTATCTTTACAGAGATCATTTTTTATGAATTTACTACCAAGTAGAAACACATATGCTCCATTTTTTCATACAACTGGTAATATACATACTGTTCTGTACCTGGCTCTGTTTTTTTTTTTTAACTTGATATGTACAGGAAAATTTTACCATCACACAGTGCGTTTTACAAATTTTAATCACGAAAAAATAAAGGTCTTATTATTTTACTTGGCCTTTCAGTTAATGTGTAATAGAAAAGGGAAACCTTTTTTCACTTACTTGTTTTTTATGTATTAGACGTAGTAAATAGATGGTTATAAAGAGAACGACCACTGTTCTTGGAACTGAGAAAATTCCAAACGATCCTTGCATTTTGTTACATACTTTTATGCATTTGTGAAGATAATTATCCAATGCAGGCATCAGTAAACTTTCTTAAAGGATCAGATAATAAATATTTTCAGTTTATGAATGATACTGTCTTTGTTGCAGCTGTTTAGCTCTGCTGTTGTAGTACAGAAGTAGCCATAGATAATATGTAAAAAAAATGAGTGGTTGTGTTCCAGTAAAGCTTTATTTACAATAGCAGGCTGCCAGCCCACTGGCCATAGTTGGCCAACCCCAATCTAATTAATCTCTTTATATCTATTATTATAATGAATTATATTGAAAGATTGCCTATTATTGAACCAGTTTTACATTGTGTAATAAACCCCACTTGGTCATGATATATTTTTTTTTATTATGCTGATAGGTTCAGTTCACTATTATATCATTTACGATTTTTATGTTGACATTTATAACTGAAGATGGTCTACAGTTTTCCTTTTTGGTATCAATGTTATGATATTATGCTTACTTCATAAATATAATCAGAATGTTTCTAGTCTTTTTCTATGCTTTGGAACAGTGGAATTATCTGGTTTTTAAATGCACCCTAGAAATTTTTTGTGAAACCAACTAGCCGTTTTACTTTTCGGGACTATTTTAGATGTTGCATTTTAGGTATATTGAAATACCTAATGAATTGTCAATTTGGGGTTTTTGGCATTCTTTCAATATCAGTAACTTCTCTAATCTTAAAACTCTTTAACATTCTGCCTTTGAAAGTAGGAAGTGTGCATTTTGATTATCACGTTGATCTGTTTTGTTCTGAAATGGTTATTGTAGGCCCTTACGATTAATAATGCTAACTAAATAGATTATTAAATGTAGATAGTTTTTGTTTTCCAAAAGTCAGCTTAAATGGAAGTTGTCATTTCTGTTATTTATTTTCATACAGATTTGATGGAGTTTCTGGATAGTAGAAAATTGTAAGCTACAGAATACTAATAAGAAATCCTCTACAATATAAAGGAGAATATTTTCACTGCATACTTTTTCAACTCATTAACTTAAAACATAACCTGTTGTCATAATCAGGGCTTAATGTCATAACCTCTAATAATGTCTTCTCAAAGATAGCCTATATATCTACAAGATATAATGTCATTAAATCTGAATTTGTGTGAGAAAAGTCTTCTTTAAGACTTTGATTGTTTTCTTTTTCTGAGTGTAGAATTATATTCTGTTGTGTTTTAGGATTAACTCTTGGAACATAGTCTAAGTGTAAAAGGTAGTATATTTCACAAAAACCTAATTGTCTATTGTTCTGGCATTGAATTTCTAGGAAAACCAGTAGAAAATAATAGATATTGTACTTAGTTAACTTAGATAAAGAACAAAAGAGTATATACTTTTGAAAACAGTACTGTGTATTAAGTTCTAGCTGAATACCACATCACCATGACATTTGAATAGATATTACAAACAGGCTTCAACTTATGATTTAACGTATACTTTTTCACCTTTAAGAAGATAGCAAAGCAATATGCATTCAATAGAAACTGTACTTCGAGAACCCTTACAGTCATTGTTTTTCACCTTCAGTACAGTATTTATTAAATTATATAAAGGCTTTGTGTTAGATGATTTTGCACTAATGTAAGTGCTCTGAGCATGTTTCATGTAGGCTAGGCTAAGCTATGATGTTCAGTAGGTTAGGTGTTTTAAATGCATTTTTTACTTAGATTTTTGACTTGCAGTGGGTTTATTGGGATGTAACACCATCATATGTTGATGAGCATCTGTATGTAGAATTAATGATATAAAAAAAAGAACAGTAGATCATTGAAACCACTCATTTTATATGGTAAATTTGTTTTGATACAATGTTAAATTTACTGGCAAATTGCCAGAATGATATAAAGAATTCCAGTATGCCTTTGATCCAGAATTAAACATTCTCTCATTGATTCATAGTCTGTCCCTCTTTCTCACCCCTTGTCCCCTTTTCTCTCTCCCCACTCCCCCTACCACATATAAAAAAGAAAGGACATGAGGTGTTATTTTATATATTTGTGTGTGTGTGTGTAAAATTTTAAAATACAACCTGGTGTCATAATCTGGTGTTAATGTCATGATTTTTAGCAGTATCTCCTTAGAAATGGCTTATGGCTTCACAAGAGGATATCATTATATATATATTTTGAAGTATTTGTTAGTAAATTAGAGATATGCTCTTTTACTCCTGAGTACTTCTGTATTTCCTAAGAATAGTGGCATTCTTTTTACTACAGTGTACTTATCAAAATCGAGAAGTATAGTATTTATTTAGTGTATCATCTGATCTCCGTCTGTGTTCAGATTTTAGCAGTTGACTCAGTAATACCCTTTGTAGTTTTCTTCCTCATGCACATAGATCACACGTTGCATCTGGGTGCCATATCTCTTTAGTCTCCTTAATATGGAGTAGCTCCCCAGGATTTCTAGTGTTTCTTTGCCTTGATGCTTTTGAAAAGTACAGTTACTTTTTAACTGTTCCTCAATTTGTTCGTCTGACATTGCCTCATAATTAGTTTAACCCTATGCATTTTTTGCAGAATAGCCCAAAATAAAGTTGTTTCCTCCGTGCCTTAACATTATAAGTATACGATTTTGGTGAAATATTGGTGATATTAACTGATCACTTGGGTAATGTGGTGTCTTCTGGGTTATTCCCCATTAAAATTATTTTTCTCTTTGCTATTAATAAGTAATTTGTGGAAGATACTTTGATATTATGTAAATATCCTATATTTTTTATGCAACTTCACCCCCTGGGTTTAGCATTCATTGATGATTTATCATTCTTTTTATTTTAATTAGTTGGCACTCTACCATAAGGATGGACTTTCCAGTCTATACATAAATAAATGTGTGTGTTTATTCATTTAATTATTTACATCAATATGGGCTCATGAATTTATTCAGTGATTATAATTCATTACTCATTATTCTTTATTATGATCCTTTATGTGACTCCTGTTGCAGCTTCTGCACCAGTTGTGGCTTCATTACTTGAGCAAATTAACATTCTTTGGTACCTAATATACAGCTATTGATCTGGTCAGTGCCTTTTTCTTCATACCTGTCCATAAGGTTCACTAGAAGCAGTTTGCTTTCAGCCGGCATGGCCAGCAGTACACCTTCACTGTCCTACCTCAGGGGTATATCAACTCTCCAGCTCTATGTCACAATTTAGTTTGCAGGGATCTTAATAGCCTTCTTACCCTTCCACAAGATATTACACTGGTCCGTTATATTGATGACATTATGCTGATTGGACCTAGTGAGCAACTACTCTGGACTTAGTGGTGAGACATTTGCTTCTCACAGAATGGGAAATCAATCTGACTAAAGTTCAGAGACCTCAGTGAAATTTCTAAAGGTCCAGTGATATGGGGCATGTCAAGATATTCATAATAAGGTGATATTGTTGCATCTAGCCACTCCTACGACCAAGAAAAGAGAGGTACCGTGCCTAGTGGACCCACTTGGATTTTGGAGTCAACACGTTCCTCATTTGGGTGTATTACTCTGACCCATCTGCTGAGTAACTCAATCTTCTTTTCTTTTTCCTTTATCTTAACTATTCTGTCCTTTGAGTTTCCACATAAATTTTATAATTAGATTTTCAGTTTCTCTTTTTTAGAAAAAATGCCGACTGGCATTATGATTAGTATTAAATTTAGGGAGAATTAATTGTCTTTCAGTACATGAACATAATATATCTTTCCATTTATTTAAGCTTTCTGTAATTTCTTTCAGCAGTATTTTAGATTTTTTGAAGTAGAGGTTTTTACCTCTTTTGTTAAATTTACTTCAAGTATTTTGTGTCCTTTCATTCTCTTGCAAATGAAATTAATTTTTTAATTTGGTTTTCCAGTCGTTAGCTTCTAATATGAATTACAATTGATTTTTGTATAATCTTTTATCTTGCAACCTTGCTAAATTTACCTATTGATTCTGATAATTACTTTGTAAATTCCTTGAGAGTTTGTATGTAGATAATTATGTCATCTGCAAGGAGAGACAGTTTTGCTTCTTCCTTTCTAATCCTCATTTCTTTCTTTTTCTTGCCTGTTGTACCAGTGGCAATAAATATGTCCATTGTTTTGTTTTGTTTTTTGCCCTTTGTGATACTGAGAAATCTTTATTTCTAGGGTGCTGAGAAGTTTTGTCATAAATGGATGTTGAATTTTGTCAAGTGCTTTTTATGCACTTATTGAAATTATCATAGGACTTTTTTTCTTCTGTTAATATGAGTTACATTGATTGATTTTCAAATGTTGAACCAACCCTGCACTCATTGATAAACTTAGTCATGATGAGGCCTTGTATTATATGGCTGATTTGATTCTGATACTAAGAATTTGTGTGTCTACATTTCAGTATTTGTGAGGTTTGGTATCAGGGTTACACTGGCCTCATAAAACAAGGTGAAAGTAATCCCTTCTCTGTTTTCTGAAAGTGTTTGCATAAGATTGGTATTTTTTCTTACTTGAATGTTTGATATAATTCACTGCTTATTCCATCTAGGCTATGCATTTTCTTTGTAGGAGAGTTTTTAACCATGAATTCAGCTTCCCCAATAGATTTAGGACTGTTCAGATCGTCTCTTTTTGGGTGAATTATGGTATTTTGTATCTTCAAGTGATTTGTCCATTTCCCTGAGGTGGTGCCATTTATTGGCGTAATATTTTCTTAGTGTCTTCACTGTCCTTTTAATGTCTGTAGGATGTATTTGATATCACCTCCTTCATTTCTCATATTCATAATAGCTGTTTCCTCTTTTTCCTCCCAGTCTCTTGACAGAGATGTTTTAATTTTTTTTATTATCTCAACAAGTACTTAGTACAGTTTTTTTCTTCTTTATTTTCTATTCCTTTTATTTTTTCCTGCAGCACACTTGGAGTTTAATTTGCTTTTTTTTTTTTTTTTTTAGCTTCTTAGGGAGGAAATGTAGATCTTTGATCTTTAAATTTTTCTTTTCTGATAGAAGAATTTAAATCTATCTTTCAGTTTCCCTCTAAGCATTGGTTTAGTGACATCCTGCAAATTTTGGTATCACTCAGTTCACCATAATTATAGTTTTCTTTGTGATTTCTTCTTTGAGTAATGGATTATTTATAAATATATTGTTTAATTTCAGAATGTTTGAGGTGTTTTTAGATATCTTACTGATTTCTAATTCAATTCCATTTTAGTCAGAGAACATACTATAAAAGATTTCGGTGTTTTGTAGTTTACCAAGATTTCTTTCATGGCCCAGCATATGATCTGTCTTGGTGAATGTCCCATGTGCAGTTGAAAAGAATGTATTCTGCAGTTATTGCTTATGATGTTCTCTGTTAAATCTCCAAGTACAGTGGTTTTACTAGTTCTGTCAGCTTGTTTCATTTTGAGACTCTGTTATTATATTAGGCACATGTACCTTTATAGTTATTTTTTATGAACTAACCTTTTTATTATTATGGAACATGCCACTATATCTTGCTGATGTTCCTGGTTACGAATTCTATTTGGCCTGATTTTAAAGTTAGCCACCCCAGCTTTTGTCAGCTTGGTATTTATGTGATGTTTTAATCCTTATGAAATGGTCCTTTTTATCTCAGTTAATATTCCTTGTCAGTGATTCTATTTGTCTGTTACTAAAATTAGTCACCAGCTTTTGTCTGCTGGATATTTACATGGTTTGTCATCCTTTTAGTTTAAACAAATCTAGATCTTTGTGTTTTTAAGTACATTTCCTGCAAAAAGCATATAGGCACTTTTTTATTCTGTCTCTCAACCCCTGTGTGAGACATGGTGTTTAGTTCATTTACATTTAATGTAATTGCTATAGCTAGATTTAAACCTATTTTGCCATTTCCTTTCTGTTAATACCATCTGTTTTTTTTTTCTCTTACAGTTTTTCTCCCCCCGGTTAATTTTTTCTCTTTCATTTGTTATGTCTAGGTTTTACTTTATGGCCTTGAACAAATTTATCATAGCGCTTTAAAGTGCTTTTTTGCTGATTTTCAATATCAGGGTCATTTTGAGGTCTTTTTTGTAGACTCTTTTTTTCACATTTTCCTTTTCTTCCCTAATTTTTAATAACTTCTATTTGTTGATAACATGTTGAAGCTCCTCTGCATCCTGTTATCTTTCTCTGCAAAGTCTTGATTCTTATTCCAGCAGACCATTGACTTGCCAGAACTCAAACTTTGTCCCCCTCTTTCAGCTTTAAGTTGCTTTTCTCCAGGGCCCCCTAGAGTCTCACCTGAGTGTGCATAATTCAGGCGCTTGTAGGTGTTTAGTTGGGGTTCATACAAACATTTCATGGCTCACTTCTTGGCAACTTTCTTTTGTGTAGACTATTGAGTGCCCTCAGATGAAAAGCCACATAAAATCAAATGTTACCTGGTAAGATTTCCTCTTACCCTTACTCTCGTTTCTACCAGCTTTTGGTCATGCTCTAGTGCCTTTATGTTGTGGAGCTTTTTTCTTTCCCAGAATGTATAAATGTTAGAGTTCTCCAGTATTGGGGAAAGTCGTGTTAATGTATGTAAAATATAAATACATCCACAAGGTTGCTTGATAAAATGCTCATCTCAGATTAGGTAAATTTAACTTTTTTTCTTGTTTGAAATTAGCTACATTGAATAGCCTGTTTATAATCAGACAAAAAAGTTACTTAAAAATGTGGTAGAAAGCAATAAGATCTATTCTCTTTGATGAATCTGTAGCTCTAGCTTGCTTTTATTTTAAGTTACTGTGATTCCCAGTAGCGGCTGATGGTCATTTTATACTCAAAATTCAGTTTTTCAAAGTAGTTTTCAAATTTGGCTCATGATACAGTATATTTTAAAAGTTTGCATTTCAGAACTTTTCAAAATGAAATATCTTATTTCTTTCTGCATAGCTAAATGCAAAATTTTATTCCTCTGTTTTTGTTTATTAGCTAAATGCATTGAACAGATAATCATTTAGTAGCTAGTACATGGTAAATCTTAAGTAAAAGTCAGCTGTCAGAAAATGGAGTTCTTCTTGGATAGCATAAATGTGACATGTTTTGCCAGAAATGTCCTTGAGTCTTCATAAGTTTAAAGAAAGTTTATTTTAAAGAAAAACATAGGCTGGGTGTGGTGGCTCATGCCTGTAATCCCAGCACTTTAGGAGGCCAAGGCAGGCAGATCACGAGGTCCGGAGATTGAGACCATCCTGGCTAACACGGTGAAACCCCGTCTCTACTAAAAATACAAAAAAAAAAAAAAAAAAAAAAAAAACTAGCCGGGAGTGGTGGCAGGCACCTGTAGTCCCAGCTATTCGGGAGGCTGAGGCAGGAGAATGGTGTGAACCCGGGAGGTGGAGCTTGCCATGAGCTGAGATCACGCCACTGCACTGCAGCCTGGGCAGCAGAGTGAGACTCCGTCTCAAAAAAAAAAAAAATATATATATATATATATATATGTGTGTATATATATATGTGTGTATATATACACTATATGCAAAGATTTTATAGAATTAAAAAATATTAACCTGAAAGAAGTGATAATCATATTGTCAGGTACAATTACATTTTTTAAGAAAATAAAAAAATTAAAAATATTGTTTTAAGAATAGAGCTTGCTTCTCCACTGCATTAAATAGAATTGCATTTAAAGATTCCATTTGTCATGTGTATAATGAAATAAGAATACTTAGCACTTGTATTTCAAAATACCTACTATAACATTGTGTATACGTGATCTGATAGATGTTGAAGAAAATGAAGATGCTGGAGCAGCCTCTCTGCCCACTCAGCCAACTCAGCCATCATCATCTTCAACTTACGACCCAAGCAACATGCCATCAGGCAACTATACTGGAATACAGATTCCTCCGGGTGCACACGCTCCAGCTAATACACCAGCAGAAGTGCCTCACAGCACAGGTGGGAAACTATAACTCAATGATTTATTTAATTCCCCTTTTATAAATAAGAACTGCATTTCTTATCACATGTGTGCCTCATAATGATGGTCGTGAAAACATGACAAGTTCCTTGAATTCCATTTGAACCCACAAGAAACATTAAATTATTTTCATTAAAATTTTAATATTAGTTGTATTCTAGTTATTTGAGAAATGACAAGTATTATGTGCATTGATTACCCTTAACCTTATATTTTATTAATAAGATTGGTTTCCATGCTTTTCATATATATTGCTGTTTTTCTTTTTCTTCTCTTCCCTTTCTTTTCCCCTCACTATTGTTTTAGAATAGCTCGGAGGTGAGTGGAGTTGATATTAGGATGTGTCAGTCAGGGTCTCACTGTGATACCTAGGTTTGTTTCATTCCCTTAGGACTATGCCTCTGCCCTCAACATGGGTATTATTGATGATGGGGAGTGGGCTTTGAGGCATAAAATCTCAGTAACAATGAAATCATAGACAGGTGAAAGGAGGGATTTGGGTTTTTTTTTTTAACCTTACAAATATGACACTTTAAAAAACTAACAGGAAAGAGAGACCTACTATCTTTGAATAAATCAGTACTGTATGTGTATGTTTTTATTTTTAAAAATCTGACAAAGTTAGTCCTCAGTAGTTAAGTCAGGGTCAGTAAAGACACTTTGACAAAATTTCAGTTACTCTTCCCTTTAATTGCATTGTTGACAGAGTGTCACGTTTATCTCCAAGTAGGACACTTGCAGCTATAATTTAAATTTTACATTTAATTTTTTCAAAAACTTTTCTTAAAAATTTACTTTTATCCCAGGTGACTTATGGTACTAAACTATACAAACACTTTAAAATACTTAATTAATGGAATGACAGTCATCCTTCAAGCCCTGATTTCTACTGTTCCTATTATGTAACACACTATTACTTTACTGACTTTCATTTGTCAGCCTTATTTTACCCAAATTTTTTTTATTTTACCCAAATTTTGCATGAATTACATTATACGCAAGTTTTCTATTTTGACCATTGTAACATCAAGTATGATTAGTGTCTTTCCTCCTATTTTGAAACTTTCAAGTTTATATTTGCAAAAATATTGCTAACGTTTTCTTTAAGATTATTGATGAAATGATGATTTTAGCACTGATCTCTTTTTGTGTCTTCATTCAGCATATTTGACCCTGGCTTTTCAATATTTTATGGCCTATGTAATGACATTAATAGACAAACCTATTTGCATTTGTTTTGGAAGTAAAATTTGTTGGAACACTTTTAAGTATTTTATTATGTTTAGAAATATTCATTATTTCCAGTGTAGAATAATGTAAGTGAAACCAGCTACTTAGATCTGTTTGCCTTAGATGAATACTGTTCAAATTATACTTGAAGGTTTAAATCCTGATCAAGAGTCCCAGACACAAGCATTCTCATAGAGGAGCCAAAGGGAAATAAAATGCATTTAGGAGGCAAATCATATTGGTTATTTGTTTCTACCCCATGCTAAAGCATAAACTCAGCTGATATTTAACTTCTCATGACCTTAATTTTTCCTGTTTCTAATATGAAATTAATCATACTTACTTCTCATGGTTATTTTAATTATTAAAAGGGAAAAACTGTAAAAATGGACTAGTAGTAGGCCTGTCACAAAATCAGTGTTCAGCAAATTAGCCTCCTTTCCCTCTATTTTTTCCTCTTCCTTCCTATTTCTGTGCCAGGGAAAGTCAGAGTATTTAATGGCAAGTTAATGAACACTTAAAATTATTATGCGAATCAAGAGAAGTATCACAACTGGGGGTAGGATATTAACCTTATAGAAAGACTGTCCAAGAAGTTTTGTTTTAGACAGTATATCTCAAGGCAGAGTTGTAGTATAGGCACATCAATATGTATTTTATATATAGATACACTCTATGAGTATACAAAAGAGAAAACACTTTTAATAGGAGGGCTATAATAGATTGATCCATATGAAATTGCTAGTTTTGTGTAACAAAAATGATAAAGTATTGATAGTCTTATATGTTCAAACTAATACACAATGTATCTCCTGGCTAGAATATTCATGACATAAAGATAAGTATTAGGTGGTTTTCCATTAGAAAGTTTTCTGTCATAAACTGTTCAATTTGATCTGGTTAACTCTAGCATGAGCCTCTTGTTTTCTCTCTCTTTTGTTCCTTAGAGGGAAGAATAAAACTAAAAAACTCAGAACTTTTATAGAACAAGATCCTATCGTATTTTATATACTCTTGTAGCCTTACCAGTCAAATGATTATCATGGCTAATTTCCACACTTATTCTTGCAGCAACTATATTATGTATTACTGTCTTTAACTTACAAACTCTCAAGAGACTAAGCAATTATTCTAAGAAAACAAACATACCCAGTAATGACAGAACCAGGATTTGAATCCAAGTTTTTTTGACTTCATGTTTTAGCCCTGTGCCTTCTATGTTCCTTCCTCTAAGGAACTAAAATCCTCTCAAATTAAAACCTACTTTTCTGATAGTATATTTCCCCTTAAGATTGGTTTGAGATGTTGAAATCTCCTCCTTTTAGCCCCAGATTTTTTTTCTATTATATTTGAAACAGTAAAAAAAGAAGTTCATAGTTGCCTAATAAAAAACAAAATAAGATTTCTAATATATAAATAATAGCAAATGTTTCCCCTCTTATTCACATTAAGAATGATTTATTTTCTCTCATATAAAGGTCCAGGATGCACTTTTATCAAAGGGAAATCCTTAAGATAACTGAAAAGAATAGTATGTACTAATTTGCAGTTTTTAGTTCTTCCACAAAAAAGCAAAGGGGGTGCAATGAGGACAAGGATAGTGATTGTTTAAACAGGCGAAGTGTTTGCTTCTTGTGCTTTCAACACTGCACAGATATCACATGTAGTTGATACAGTGTGTTTTTTTCTTTCTCAAGAAACATAAGCTTTTTATAGTTCATATTACAGGAGAAGATTTTAGTAATAAAGCTAGATTAAATAATAAAATTATTTTATGATTAAGGCTAGCCTTTCATTGTAAAATGCAGCTCACTTCATAGATCAAAATGTAGGCTGTGTACTTGTGTCAGAAGTACCACGTTTGCATTCTTCTGTAAGCTTTGATATCCTGTTGTTGATACTCTGGCCTACGCATTTCTCTCAACCCTATTTCTCATGATTACACTAAGGTTTCACTCATTCTTTCCTTATACTGTTCCTCATAGACAATATAGGTAACATGTCTTTCTTCCTTTTTCTGTGTCTCTCCAAATGCTGTGTTCTTTCAGGAGTCTGTTTAATCACACTTTCTGGATAGTCTTCTCTATAAATAGAGATTTGTTTGGAGGATTTTAATTTAGGCAGAAATGCAAATTACTTAGCAACGAATGGCATTGATCTATAGATTGGACCGTTAGAGTGTAGTAGATTTACCTTGTTTTTTAAGATGTATATGAATGACATGTAATCTACATAAGCCTAGGTACACCTGTTTCAAAGCACTAGACATGACTAGTCTGAAGATCCATCTCAGATTTTATATTCTAGCATTTTTAAAATAATATATATTTATGTGCCTTTCAGTGTTTGGCAAGTTTTGTGGAGAAAATTGTCAGATGTTTATAATTTAAATATATTTGGTGAGTACTTATCAAAATCAAGCAAAAAATAGTCATTGAATAGGTCAGCCTAAAATTTGTCTGTCCTCTCACTTTACATTTATACTTTTATACAGTTTTCTATAAATATATTCATATACACAGTATATAAGAATATTTACTGTAGCATTATTTGTAATAGCAAAAGATTGGAAATTAAAACTTAAATGTCCATCAGTAATGGATTGCTTTATAAACTATGCATGCAGAGAATGGGACACTATGGAACCATTAAAAACAACAAGACAGATTTATACGTATTAATCTGGAATTATTGCTAGGACACATTAAGTGAAAAATGCATAAAACAGTATAGTATGCAGAACTTACTACCATTTGCAAAACACACACACAAAGTATGCCTTCTAGAAGATTTTGGTTTAGACAAGTACACAAATTTCTTAGCAGAGAGCAGCATTGACATATATATAGATTGGATTGGACACACAGTTATTTGTAGGTGGGTGGAAAGGTGTCATAGAAACTGGTACTAGCCCTAAATTTTGGAGTAGGAGAGGCAGGCTTTCTCCTTTATATTTTTTTGTACTATATAAAATTTGTATTTCACCTTTCCTCTGTATCCTTGTGTACTTTAAAATTTTTCAATTTTTAGTTAAAAAGCAAGATTTATATGGCTTTTAATAGTTCCAAAGGGTATAAATACAGAGCGAGTTTGTCCTGAAACACAATTAAGTGAGGTAAATAATGTATATTTAAACCATTTTTTCTCTTAGGTTGGGGGTGAGAAAAATCTTAAAAGTCAAAACTTCATACCAGAAGAACTTTAGAACTTCATACCAGAAAAACTTTAGACCTTTAGAAAATTTTAGAACTTCAGCCATCTTTTGGGAAACCGTTATTCTAGAACTCTCAGTGGATATATATCCATTCCCCTAGAAACTTCCTATTTATTTTAACCCTTTTCTCTGTTTCCTTTTTCTTATTCCAGTATTTTTCCCACTTTACCCTTTCTACAAATTGCCTATTCGAATTCAGTGTATTAGTTTGGCAAACAGTCCATCTTGAGAGACTGTTTAACTCCATTGATTTGGAGTAATCAACTTTTCCTCATTTTATTTTCCTGCTGATTGAATCATTTCAGTCCTTTTTTGGGGGAACTTTTTAACACTTTTTGTTAGTTTTTTAGATGATTAATAAATAATCTTCAACTTTAGTATATTCCTTACCATTAATCAAGAATGCTAAGTTATTCATTGATATGACAGTTTTGAAACGTTCTAACAAAGTCAAAACAGTTGTTTATCGGATAATTGTTTATTGGATATGTAAAAATATCATCTTAAAATGTGTAAACTAGAAAATTACAAATGTTAATTTGTAATTTCATGCACGGTGATGAAATTGGATTCATCCTCTAAGTTAAACTAAATTAGAATTATGTTCTACTTTATCACCAAATTATTTAATTGGCTGAGAAATTGAAAGGTAGGGAGTCTGCTACTTCTACAGATATTTGGTAAGCTTTAATTGAGAAGTAATCCGAAGCATTAGACAAAATACATGTTAGGAAATGCATAGCCCATACACATATGTAAACACTTGATATCCTCCAACATCAACTAAGTATGTCAAATTAGAATCCATTGATGTTTCTAGAAAATAAGCAAAGTAATGAAATTGCCGCATGATTTTTAAGTGCTGCCCTACTGTATAATTAAAAGGTGTAATACTTTTATGCCCATTTATGCTTTTCTGATTTGCAGGTGTAGCAAGTAATACTATCCAACCTACTCCACAGACTATACCTGCCATTGATCCCGCACTTTTCAATACAATTTCCCAGGGTAAGTCAGCTGACTATTTTGTGAGATACATTTATCTCCTGTTTTGGGTTGCTGTTTTGTAATTTTACCTTGACAGTACCTATATTTAAATGTTGTTACTTAAATTTGAATTTCTAGGTGATTTGAAATAAATTTCCTTGAATGCCTATGTTCACTAGATTCTCAAATGAGCCAGGATTGTTTGACTTTAAAAATACCAACATCCAAAGGTGTCCCCTTTTGTTACAGTTCTTTTTTGCATGCACTACTGGATATAGAAGAACAAACATGGAGCCAAGGCTACCGTGGAAGCCTATGCTAGATTATATTAATTTAGTTCGAGATTACTGTGAGTTCTGACTGTGACTTTTCTTATCTACACTGTTATTAAATTATCTAAAAAGAAAGGAACTGACCATTATTAAAAACAAAAATCTCTGAGGTTACTTTGGTTGGTTGGTTTATAGGCTAAGTGATTGGTTTAAGGATAATCTTTACTACTTTTCTGATTTCTCTGTTTTTTTTAGCCCAAATCAGGCATTGTGTTTATTTTTATCTCATTCAGACTTTTGTTTTCTGTATATGTCAGATGATATTTAATCCTTTTATATTTAAAGTGAAGACCTTTTTTGTTTTGTTTTGTTTTTGAGACAGTCTGGAGTGCAGTGGTGCAATCTCGGCTCACTGCAACCTCTGCCTCCCGGGTTCAAGCGATTCTCCTACCTCAGCCTCCCCAGTAGCTGGGACTACAGGCGTGTGCCACCACGCCCAGCTAATTTTTATATTTTTAGTAGAGACGGGATTTCACCATGTTGGCCAGGGATGGTCTCGATCTCTTGACCTCATGATCCGCCTGCCTCAGCCTCCCATAGTGCTGGGATTACAGGCATGAGCCACCGTGCCCAGCCATTTATTTTTAATAGCTGTTATTTAGTTTCCTCTGATAATGTCTGCCAGTGTGTTTTTCAACTTGAATTTTCTGTTCTCCCTGTATGAGTGGGAACTGGCCAATAAGCCTTCCTGCCTCTCAACCATGGAATGAGGAGAGCCTTTTAGGGATGAGCTGGATATCATACCTACCTTAAGAGTTCTAGCACTGCCTGGGCAGTTTGTTACACAGTTTTAGGGAGATGTTCTTTAAATCTCTTGTCAATTATCTCTTTTCAGTTTTTTTCATTCTTTCTCTTCTCTTCTCCTTTTCAATTTTGTGGATTTATTTCCTTTTGTGTTACTTTATCATTTCATTATGGTTTCAGGAGGAAGAATAGTTAATTATATATGCTTAGTCTACCACCTAGAACCAGAACCCTAGAATTCTTTGCCCATCTAACTGTCAGGCAGGTGTTAGGGCAAAATACTTTTTAAATATGTAAGAACTCTCACATTTTGCCTAGCACATACCTTTTTTAAGGAACTTAACTCAGGATGTACTCCATCAAGATAAGGGTGGTAATCAAGCAAAAGAGAAATATGAAGTATAAGAAATGGTGAAATATACTTCTTTAGATACTCCAAAGAAGAAAGATTCTATGATAGTTTTCCCACATGCTTAGAAAGCAATTGCTCCAAAATTAGAATAGGAAATTGGAGAACTCCCCTCCTTTAAGAAAAATAACATGGATTTCATGTAATATATAGAATAGAAGCTTCAGAATATGAAAGACATAGATAAGAATCCTGCCAGTAAGAAAAAAAAGTAAACCAAAACATCTAAGAAAAGTTTTGATATTATACAAGAAATCTGAATTTGGAAGCAAACAAAAATATGCCATGATTTTGAACAGTAATAGAATTGTGGAATATAAAAGAAAAGGATTTCATGTGACTTAGACACAAAGAACATTCTCCTTCAAAAGGTAAAAGGCTTATGACAAAACATAGAGTACTTCACTCAGGATGAAATATAAATATCAACACTGACATTTTAACATCATACTGAAAGTCCTAGCTAGTGTAGTGAGAAATGAAAAAGAAATAAAAGCTATAAGGATAGGAAAGAAAAAATAACACTGTCTTTGTTCATAGATGACATGATGGTCTGTAGAAAATCTGGAAGAATCAATCAAAAAAATACACTTAGAACTGATAAGCAATTATAATTGGATTGCAGTATACATGATTAATATGCAAAAATTAATTGCTTTCCGCATAGCAGCACAAAACAAGTGGGATTTGAAATTAAAATACACTTGCCATTGTGTTTGTATTTACATAAACACAATAATCGAAAACAAAATGCCATTTACATTAGCATTCCACCAAAAATATTCAGGTATAAATGTAACAAAATACATTACAAGATCTATATGAGGAAAACTACAAAATGCTCATGAAAGAATCAAAGAATTACATAAATGGAGATTTCATGGTCATGCATAAGAAGACTCTGTATTCTCAAGATGTTAGTTCTTCCCAACTTGATCTATAGTTGGACAGTTCCCATCAAAATCCCAGCAAGTTATTTGGTGCATATGAACTCCAACTATCTAAAGTTTATATGGAGTGGCAGAAGACCCAGAATAATCAACATAGTATTGAAGGAGAAGAACAAAGTTGGAGGACTGACACCACCTGACTTCAAAACATAATATAAATCTGCAGTAATCTAGATAGTATGGTACTGGCAGAAGAACAGACAAATAGATCAGTGAGACAGAGAGTCCAAAAATAGACCCATATAGAAAAAGTCATATGATCTTTGACAAAAGGAGCAAAGGGAATACCATTGAAAAAAGATATTTTTTTCAATAAATGGTGCTGGCGTAACAGGACAGCCACATACAGCAAAAAAAGTGAATCTAGACACAGACCTTCCACTCATCTCAAAATATAACTCAAAATGGTTCTGATGCCTAAATTTGAACTCCCAAACCAGGGATTTCTGGTTCCGAAATGGCAGTGTAGAAGCATACTGGCTTCATTCCCCACCAACAGAAAACGAAAAACAAATATACAGCACCAAGATCGACACCAGCAACAACCCAGAGCCCAAGTATGAGGATGAAATAGTTCCTGGGGCCACAGAGAAGTGGAAAAACTCCAGTAGGAGAATCGGACTTCCACTTTCGTGATGCTTCTGCCCTACCCTTATGCCCACACAGAAAATCTCCCCCACCTCATAATTTCTACACTGAAAGAAGTAAAACTGAAGTGGTCAACCATCTTCCTCACCTCCTTGGGTTCCCTGGCAGGAGATCTGTCCTTGCCTTAACCCACAGGTAGCATCATGACTGCCTGAAGAGAAAATATCACTGAAGACCAGCAGAGACTATTATTCCCAGCCCCAGAAACTTCACTGTGCAACTTGGCCAAAGGAGACACCAAATCAGAATGGCTGTTCAGCAGTACCATGCTGTAGGAGGTACATTTCCCAGGTCCTGTAGGCACAAACCCCTACCTAGTCTGCCTTCCCACACTGCCAGTGTAATCCATTTGGGACATTCAGTGCGCCAAACATTTACTAGAGCTGAGGCAAACCTGGGCTTACGGCGCCACCTAGAGCTGAAAAGAAGGTAGCAACCTAGCAGTGAAGATTTGTTAAGCAAATATATGCAATAAAAACCAAAACAAGCTGGACAGAGAAAACTGGAATAAATAACTAATTCTTCCAGTGCAAAGACATAGGAAAGACCCACAAGAAACAACAGCAAACAGGGAATCATGACCTTCTCAAAAGGACAAAGCAAAAATCCTGGCCGGGCTCTGTGGCTCAAGCCTGTAATCCCAGCACTTTGGGAGGCTGAGGTGGGCAGATTACCTGAGGTCAGGAGTTCAAGACCAGCCTGGCCAACATGGCGAAACCCTGTCTCTACTGAAAATACAAAAAAAATTAGCCAGGCATGGTGGTGCATGCCTATAATCCCAGCTACTTGGGAGGCTGAGGCAGGAGAATCGCTTGAACCTGGGAGGTGGAGAGTGCAGTGAGCCGAGATCTCCCCATTGCACTCTCCAGCCTGGGTGACAGTGAGACTCCCGTCAAAAAAAAAAATCCCAAAACTGACCCTAACAAGACAGCAGTTTGTGAGCCCTCTGACCGAGACTTCAGAATAACAATTTTAAGAAAACTCATTGACCTCTAAGATAATACAGAAAAGCAATAAAGAAATTTGACAGATATTGGAATAATTTTTCAAAAAAAAAGATCAAATCTTGGAACTGAGAAATACATTTGCTGAACTCAGAACTCTTCTGAGGCTCTCAACAACAGAATGAACTAAGCAGAAGAAAAAAATCAGTGAGCTCAAAGACCAGCTATTTGAAAATACACAGTCAGAAGATGGAAAAAAGAGAATGAAAAGGACTGGCTACAAGATATAGAAATCTACCTCAGAAGACCAAATCTAAGAGCCATTGATGTTCAAGAGGGAGCTGAGCGAGAGGTAAAAAGCTTATTGAGAGGGAGGAGCCAAGATGGCCGAATAGGAACAGCTCCCGTCTACAGCTCCCAGCGCGAGCGACGCAGAAGACGGGTGATTTCTGCATTTCCATCTGAGGTACCGTGTTCATCTCACTAGGGAGTGCCAGACAGTGGGTGCAGGTCAGTAGGTGAGCGCACTGTGTGCCAGCCGAAGCAGGGGCGAGGCATTGCCTCACTCGGGAAGCGCAAGGGGTCAGGGAGTTCCCCTTCCAGGGGTGACAGACGGCACCTGGAAAATCGGGCCACTCCCACCCAAATACTGTGCTTTTCCGACGGGCTTAGGAAACGGTGCCCCAGGAGAGTATAGCCCGCACCTGGCTCAGAGGGTCCTATGCCCACGGAGTCTCGCTGATTGCTAGCACAGCAGTCTGAGAACAAACAGCAAGTCGGCAGCGAGGCTGGGGGAGGGGCGCCCGCCATTGCCCAGGCTCGCTTAGGTAAACAAAGCAGCCAGGAAGCTTGAACTGGGTGGAGCCCACCACAGCTCAAGGAGGCCTGCCTGCCTCTGTAGGCTCCACCTCTGGGGGCAGGACACAGACAAACAAAAAGACAGCAGTAACCTCTGCAGACTTAAATGTCCCTGTCTGACAGCTGTGAGGAGAGCAGTGGTTCTCCCAGCACGTAGCTGGAGATCTGAGAACGGGCTGACTGCCTCCTCAAGTGGGTCCCTGACCCCTGACCCCCGAGCAGCCTAACTGGGAGGCACCCCCCAGCAGGGGCAGACTGACACCTCACACGGCCGGCCAGGTACTCCAACAGACCTGCAGCTGAGGGTTCTGTCTGTTAGAAGGAAAACTAACAGAAAGGACATCCACACCAAAAAGCCATCTGTACATCACCATCATCAAAGACCAAAAGTAGATAAAACCACAAAGATGGGGAAAAAAAGCAGAAAAACTGGAAACTCTAAAAACCAGAGTACCTCTCCTCCTCCAAAGGAACGCAGTTCCTCACCAGCAACGGAACAAAGCTGGACGGAGAATGACTTTGATGAGCTGAGAGAAGAAGGCTTCAGACGATCAAATTACTCCGAGCTACGGGAGGATATTCAAACCAAAGGCAAAGAAGTTGAAAACTTTGAAAAAAATTTAGAAGAATGTATAACTAGAATAACCAATACAGAGAAGTGCTTAAAGGAGCTGATGGAGCTGAAAACCAAGGCTCGAGAACTACGTGAAGAATGCAGAAGCCTCAGGAGCCGATGCGATCAAATGGAAGAAAGGGTATCAGCCCTGGAAGATGAGATGAATGAAATGAAGCGAGAAGGGAAGTTTAGAGAAAAAAGAATAAAAAGAAACGAGCAAAGCCTCCAAGAAATGTGGGACTATGTGAAAAGACCAAATCTACGTCTGATTGGTGTACCTGAAAGTGACGGGGAGAATGGAAACAAGTTGGAAAACACTCTGCAGGATATTATCCAGGAGAACTTCCCCAACCTAGCAAGGCAGGCCAACATTCAGATTCAGGAAATACAGAGAACGCCACAAAGATACTCCTCGAGAAGAGCAACTCCAAGACACATAATTGTCAGATTC
This sequence comes from Pongo abelii, assembly GCF_028885655.2. Classification (NCBI taxonomy): domain Eukaryota; kingdom Metazoa; phylum Chordata; class Mammalia; order Primates; family Hominidae; genus Pongo; species Pongo abelii. The sequence continues at coordinate 143,756,183 of NC_071990.2, forward strand.
ACCAAAGTTGAAATGAAGGAAAAAATATTAAGGGCAGCCAGAGAGAAAGGTCGGGTTACCATCAAAGGGAAGCCCATCAGACTAACAGCGGATCTCTCGGCAGAAACCCTACAAGCCAGAAGAGAGTGGGGGCCAATATTCAACATTCTTAAAGAAAAGAATTTTCAACCCAGAATTTCATATCCTGCCAAACTAAGCTTCATAAGTGAAGGAGAAATAAAATACTTTACAGACAAGCAAATGCTGAGAGATTTTGTCACCACCAGGCCTGCCCTAAAAGAGCTCCTGAAGGAAGCGCTAAACATGGAAAGGCACAACCGGTACCAGCCACTGCAAAATCATACCGAAATGTAAAGAACATCGAGACTAGGAAGAGACTGCATCAACTAATGAGCAAAATATCCAGCTAACATCATAATGACAGGATCAAATTCACACATAACAATATTAACTTTAAATGTAAATGGACTAAATGCTCCAATTAAAAGACACAGACTGGCAAACTGGATAAAGACTCAAGACCCATCAGTGTGCTGTATTCAGGAAACCCATCTCACGTGCAGAGACACACATAGGCTCAAAATAAAAGGATGGAGGAAGATCTACCAAGCAAATGGAAAACAAAAAAAGGCAGGGGTTGCAATCCTAGTCTCTGATAAAACAGACTTTAAACCAACAAAGATCAAAAGAGACAAAGAAGGCCATTACATAATGGTAAAGGGATTAATTCAACAAGAAGAGCTAACTATCCTAAATATATATGCACCCAATACAGGAGCACCCAGATTCATAAAGCAAGTCCTGAGTGACCTACAAAGAGACTTAGACTCCCACACATTAATAATGGGAGACTTTAACACCCCACTATCAACATTAGACAGATCAACGAGACAGAAAGTCAACAAGGATACCCAGGAATTGAACTCAGCTCTGCACCAAGCGGACCTAATAGACATCTACAGAACTCTCCACCCCAAATCAACAGAATATACATTTTTTTCAGCACCACACCACACCTATTCCAAAATTGACCATATACTTGGAAGTAAAGCTCTCCTCAATAAATGTAAAAGAACAGAAATTGTAACAAACTGTCTCTCAGATCACAGTGCAATCAAGCTAGAACTCAGGATTAAGAATCTCACTCAAAACCGCTCAACTACGTGGAAACTGAACAACCTGCTCCTGAATGACTACTGGGTACATAACGAAATGAAGGCAGAAATAAAGATGTTCTTTGAAACCAACGAGAACCAAGACACAACATACCAGAATCTCTGGGATGCATTCAAAGCAGTGTGTAGAGGGAAATTTATAGCACTAAATGCCCACAAGAGAAAGCAGGAAAGATCCAAAATTGACACCCTAACATCACAATTAAAAGAACTAGAAAAGCAAGAGCAAACACATTCAAAAGCTAGCAGAAGGCAAGAAATAACTAAAATCAGAGCAGAACTGAAGGAAATAGAGACACAAAAAACCCTTCAAAAAATTAATGAATCCAGGAGCTGGTTTTTTGAAAGGATCAACAAAATTGATAGACCACTAGCAAGATTAATAAAGAAAAAAAGAGAGAAGAATCAAATAGATGCAATAAAAAATGATAAAGGGGATATCACCACCGATCCCACAGAAATACAAACTACCATCAGAGAATATTACAAACACCTCTATGCAAATAAACTAGAAAATCTAGAAGAAATGGATAAATTCCTCAACACATACACCCTCCCAAGACTAAACCAGGAAGAAGTTGAATCTCTGAATAGACCAATAACAGGAGCTGAAATTGTGGCAATAATCAATAGCTTACCAACCAAAAAAAGTCCAGGACCAGATGGATTCACAGCCGAATTCTACCAGAGGTACAAGGAGGAGCTAGTACCATTCCTTCTGAAACTATTCCAGTCAATAGAAAAAGAGGGAATCCTCCCTAACTCATTTTATGAGGCCAGCATCATCCTGATACCAAAGCCTGGCAGAGACACAACAAAAAAAGAGAATTTTAGACCAATATCCTTGATGAACATTGATGCAAAAATCCTCAATAAAATACTGGCAAACAGAATCCAGCAGCACATCAAAAAGCTTATCCACCATGATCAAGTGGGCTTCATCCCTGGGATGCAAGGCTGGTTCAATATACGCAAATCAATAAATGTAATCCAGCATATAAACAGAACGAAAGACAAAAACCACATGATTATCTCAATAGATGCAGAAAAGGCCTTTGACAAAATTCAACAACCCTTCATGCTAAAAACTCTCAATAAATTAGGAATTGATGGGACGTATCTCAAAATAATAAGAGCTATTTATGACAAACCCACAGCCAATATCATACTGAATGGGCAAAAACTGGAAGCATTCCCTTTGAAAACTGGCACAAGACAGGGATGCCCTCTCTCACCACTTCTATTCAACATAGTGTTGGAAGTTCTGGCCAGGGCAATTAGGCAGGAGAAGGAAATCAAGGGTATTCAATTAGGAAAAGAGGAAGTCAAATTGTCCCTGTTTGCAGATGACATGATAGTATATCTAGAAAACCCCATTGTCTCAGCCCAAAATCTCCTTAAGCTGATAAGCAACTTCAGCAAAGTCTCAGGATACAAAATCAATGTGCAAAAATCACAAGCATTCTTATACATCAATAACAGACAAACAGAGAGCCAAATCATGAGTGAACTCCCATTCACAATTGCTTCAAAGAGAATAAAATACCTAGGAATCCAACTTACAAGGGATGTGAAAGACCTCTTCAAGGAGAACTACAAACCACTGCTCAAGGAAATAAAAGAGGATACAAACAAATGGAAGAACATTCCATGCTCATGGGTAGGAAGAATCAATATCATGAAAATGGCCATCCTTCCCAAGGTAATTTACAGATTCAATGCCATCCCCATCAAGCTACCAATGACTTTCTTCACAGAATTGGAAAAAACTACTTTAAAGTTCATATGGAACCAAAAAAGAGCCCGCATCGCCAAGTCAATCCTAAGCCAAAAGAACAAAGCTGGAGGCATCACACTACCTGACTTCAAACTATACTACAAGGCTACAGTAACCAAAACAGCATGGTACTGGTACCAAAACAGAGATATAGATCAATGGAACAGAACAGAGCCGTCAGAAATAATGCCACATATCTACAAGTTTCTGATCTTTGACAAACCTGAGAAAAACAAGAAATGGGGAAAGGATTCCCTATTTAATAAATGGTGCTGGGAAAACTGGCTAGCCATATGTAGAAAGCTGAAACTGGATCCCTTCCTTACACCTTATACAAAAATCAATTCAAGATGGATTAAAGACTTAAATGTTAGACCTAAAACCATAAAAACCCTAGAAGAAAACCTAGGCATTACCATTCAGGACATAGGCATGGGCAAGGACTTCATGTCTAAAACACCAAAAGCAATGGCAACAAAAGCCAAAATTGACAAATGGGATCTAATTAAACTAAAGAGCTTCTGCACAGCAAAAGAAACTACCATCAGAGTGAACAGGCAACCTACAAAATGGGAGAAAATTTTCGCAACCTACTCATCTGACAAAGGGCTAATATCCACAATCTACAATGAACTCCAACAAATTTACAAGAAAAAAACAAACAACCCCATCAAAAAGTGGGCGAAGGACATGAACAGACACTTCTCAAAAGAAGACATTTATGCAGCCAAAAAACACATGAAAAAATGCTCACCATCACTGGCCATCAGAGAAATGCAAATCAAAACCACAATGAGATACCATCTCACACCAGTTAGAATGGCAATCATTAAAAAGTCAGGAAACAACAGGTGCTGGAGAGGATGTGGAGAAATAGGAACACTTTTACACTGTTGGTGGGACTGTAAAGTAGTTCAACCCTTGTGGAAGTCAGTGTGGCGATTCCTCAGGGATCTAGAACTAGAAATTCCATTCGACCCAGCCATCCCATTACTGGGTATATACCCAAAGGACTATAAATCATGCTGCTATAAAGACACATGCACACGTATGTTTATTGCGGCATTATTCACAATAGCAAAGACTTGGAACCAACCCAAATGTCCAACAATGATAGACTGGATTAAGAAAATGTGGCACATATACACCATGGAATACTATGCAGCCATAAAAAATGATGAGTTCACGTCCTTTGTAGGGACATGGATGAAATTGGAAATCATCATTCTCAGTAAACTATCGCAAGAACAAAAAACCAAACACCGCATATTCTCACTCATAGGTGGGAATTGAACAATGAGAACACATGGACACAGGAAGGGGAACATCACACTCTGGGGACTGTTGTGGGGTGGGGGGAGGGGGGAGGGATAGCATTGGGAGATATACCTAATGCTAGATGACGAGTTGGTGGGTGCAGCGCACCAGCATGGCACATGTATACATATGTAACTTACCTGCACATTGCGCACATGTACCATAAAACCTAAAGTATAATAATAATAATAATAATAAAAGAAAAAAAAAAAAAAAAAAAAAAAAAGAGATACAGCAAAAAAAAAAAAAAAAAAAAAAAAGCTTATTGAAAGAAATAATAACAGAAAACTTCCCAAAACTTGAGAAAGATATAAATATCCAGGTACAGGAAGGTCTTTTAACACCGAACAGATTCAACCCCCAAATAAGACTACCTGAAGGCATGTAGTAATCGAATGCTAAAGGCCAAGGACAAAGAGAAGGTCCTTAAAACAGCAAGAGATAAGAAGCAAATGCATATAACGGAGCTCCAGATCGTCTGGCAACAGCCTTCTCAACAGGCCAGTAGGTATTGGAACAACATTTTCAAAAAAAAACTGTCATCTAGGAATATTATGTCCAGCAAAATTGTCATTCAAATATGAAGGAGAGATATAGTCTTTCCCAGACACAAAAACTGACCCATCTTGCAAGAAAAGCTAAGGGGAGTTCTTCAGTCTGAAAGAAAACACTAATGTGCAGAAGAAAACATTTCAAGGTAAAAAATCCACTGGTAGAATTAATACTATGTATATAATTTTTTAGTTTAGGGCAGTTTTATAGAGAATAGAGCAGTTAGGCAAAAGAAAGAAATAAAGTTCATCCAGATTGAAAAGGAAGAAGTCAAATTAGCCTTGCTCACAGATGACATGATCTTATGCCTATAAAAACCTAAGGACTCCACCAAAAAACCGTTAGAACTGATAAATTTAGTGAAGTTACAGGATACAGAATCAACATACAAAAATCAGTAGCGTTTATATACACCAACAGCAAATAATCTGAAAATCAAATTAAGAAAGCAATCCCATTTACCATAGCTATAAAAAATATAAAATACCTGGGAATCGATCTAACTAAAGAAGTTGGTTATTAATAACTAAATATTCCATTGTGTATGTACACTATGTGTATATATTAATAACTAAGAAAAACTATATAAAATTCTGATGAATGTAATACAAAAAATACAAATACAAAAAAATATAAAATACCTGGGAATCGATCTAAATAAGTTAGTTATTAATAACTAACTATAATATTCCATTGTGTATATACACCATTGTGTATTAATAACTAAGAAAAACTATATAAAATTCTGATAAATGTAATAGAAGTAGACACATAAAAAATGGAAAGATACTCCATGCTTATGGATTGGAAGAATTAATATTATTAAAATGACAATACTACCCAAAGCAATCTACAGATTCTGTGCAATCCCTATCAAAATGCCAATGACATTCTTCACAGAATGACATTTCACCAAAAAAAAGAACCCTAAGATTTATGTAGAATGATAGAAGACCCTGAATACTAAAAGCAAAACTGAGCAAAAAGAACAAAGCTAAAGGCATCACACTATCTGACTTCAAAATTTACTACAAAGCTATGATAACCGAAACAACATGGTACTGGCATAAAAAACAGACACATGGACCAGTGGAACAGGATAGAGAATCCTGATATACATTTATGCATTTACAATCAACTTATTTTTGACAAAGGTGCCGAGAACATACAATGGGGAAAGGACAATTTTTTCAATAAATAGTGCTGGGAAAACTGGATAACTATATGCAAAAGAATGAAAGTAAACCCCCATCTCCCATCCTACACAAAAATCAAGTCAAAATGGATTAAAGACTTACATCTGAAACCTCAAATCTAAGACCTATGAAACTGATACAAGAAAACATTAGAGAAATGCTCCAGGACATGGGTCTATGCAAAGATTTTTTTTGTGTAAGACCTCGAAAGCATAGACAAATAAAGCAAAAATGGCCAAATGGGACTAGATCCAGCTAAAATGCTTCAGCATGGCAAAGGAAAAATCAACAAAGTGAAAAGACAACCCATGGAATGGGAGAAAATATTTGCACTCCATCTATCTGACAAGGGATTAATAACCAGAATATATAAGGAGCTCAGACAACTCAATAGCAAAAAACAAATAATGCAATTCAAAAATGGGCAAAAGATCTAAAATTTTGTATATGAAATGTCAAGTATATGAAAAAATGCTCAGCATCACTAATCATCAGAGAAATACAAATCAAAATCACATTGCATTATCATTTTACCCTAGTTAAAATGGCTCATACCAAAAGACAGGCATAGAGAACAGTGCAGAGGTTTCTCAAATAACTAAAAATAGAAGTACCATATGATTAAACAATTCCAAAGGAAAGGAAAACAATATCCAAAAGAAAGGAAATCAATATGCTGCAAGAAATCTACACTCTCATGTTTATTGCAGCACTATTCACAGTAGTCAAAAAATGGAATCAACCTAAATGGCCATCAGTGGATGAATGAATAAAGAAAATGTGGTGTATATACACAGTGGAATATTATTCAGCCAAAAAAAAGAAAAGAATTCTATTATTTGCAGCAACATGGATAGAACTAGAGGTCATTGTTTGAAATAAAATAAGCCAAGCACAGAAAGACACGTATCATATGTTCTCACTCACATGTGGGAGCTAAAAAAGGTGGATCTCATGAAAATAGAGAGTAGATTGGTGATTGCCAAAGACCAGGAAGGAAAGGGGGAAGGAGTGGAGGATGAAAGTGGAAAAAAGAGAATATACGTGTTTTTATTACCACTGAAATGTATGCTTTGAAATTGTAAAGATAGCAAATTATATATGAATACTTTACCTTAATAAAAAATAAATTGAAGAAGTAAAATACAAAACTATAAAACCTCTAAAAGATAGCATAAGAGAAAATCCAGATGACTTTGGGCTGAGCAATGACTTTTTAAATTCATGACCCATAAAAGAAAGAAATGATAAGGCAGATTTCATTAAGATTAAAATTTTCTGCCCTTCCAAAGATGCTGTCAAGAAAATGAAAAGACAGATCATGAGGTCAAGAGATCAAGACCATCTTGGCTAACACGGTGAAACCCCATCTCTACTAAAAATACAAAAAATTAACTGGGCGCGGTGGCGGGCACCTGTAATCCCAGCTACTCGGGAGGCTGAGGCAGGAGAATGGCATGAACCCAGGAGGCGGAGCTTGCAGTGAGCCGAGATAGTGCCACTGCAGTCCGGCCTGGGCGAAAGAGCAAGACTCCGTCTCTAAAAAAAAAAAAAAAAAAAAAATGAAAAGACCGTCTCTAAAAAAAAAAAAAAAGAAAAGACAAGACAAGCCACAGACTGAGAGAAAACATTGCAAAAGGCTTATCTGATTAAGGACTGTTAACAAAATATACGTAGAACTCCTAAAGAACAATAACGCAGACAACCCTATTTAAAAATTAGCAAAAGGCCTTTACAGGCACCTGACCAAAGAGGATATACAAATGGAAAGCAGACGTATGAGAAGATATTCCACTGCATATGTCATCAGGAAAATGCAAATTAGAACAATGAGATACCACTACACACCTATTAGAATGGCCAAAATCCACAACATTGACAGCACCAAATGCTGGTGACGATGTGGAACCACAGAAACTCATTCATTGCTGGTGGGAATGCAAAATGATACAGCCACTTTAAAAGACAGTTTGGCAGTTTCTTATTTAACTAAATATATATACCTTAGGATCCTGCAGTTGTGTCCTTGGTATTTACCTGAGTGCATTTAAAACATATATTCACATGAAAACCTGCAAGCAAAGGTTTATAGCAGCTCTGTATACAATTGCCAAAACACGGAAGGAACCAAGATTATCTTGCTGTAGGTGAATGGATAAATAAACTGCAGTACATCTAGACAATGGGATATTATTCAGTGCTAGAAGGAAATGAGCTATCAAGCTATGAAAAGACATGGAGGAAACTTAAATGCATATTACAAAGTGAAAGGAACCAATTTTAAAAAGCTATATACTGTATAATTCCAAGTATGTGACATTCCGAAAAAGGCAAACTATAGAGGGGGTAGAAGATCAGCAGTTGCCAAGAGTTAGGGGGAGAGGGAGGGATGAATGAGTGGATCATAGAGAAGTTTTAGGGCAGTGAATCTATTTTGTACGACCCTGAGTATTAGTCTGTTCTCATATTGCTATAAAGAACTACCTGAGACGGGGTACTTTATGAAGAATAGAGGTTTAAGACTCACGGTTACACAGGCTTAACAGTAAGCATGACTGGGAGGCCTCAGGAAACTTATAATCATAGCAAAAGGTGAAGGAGAAGCAGGCATCTTCCTCACATGGCAGCAGGAGACAGAGAGGGAAGAGGGAAGTGCCACATACTTTTAAACCATCAGATCTTATGAGACCTCACTATCACAAGAATAACAAGGGGCACATCCACCCCCATGATCCAGTTACCTCTCACCAGGCCCCTCCTTCAATTCAACATGAGGTTTGGGCAGGGACACAAGTCCAAATCATATCATTCTGTTCCTGGCCCCACCCAAATCTCATGTCCTTCTCATATTCCAAAATACAAGTATCGCTTCTCAATAGTCCACCAGTCTTAACTCCGTTTCAGCATTAACTCAAAAGTTTATAGTCCAGACTTTTACCTGAGACAAGGTAAGTCCTTTCCACCTATGAGCCTGTAAAATCAAAAACAAGTTAGTTACTTCCAAGATACAGTGAGGGTGCAGGCATTGGATAAATGCTCCCATTCTTAATGGGAGAAATTGGCCAAAACAAAGGGGCTACAGGCCCCATGCAAGTCTGAAGCCCACCAGGGTAGTCATTCAGTTGTAAAGCTCCAAAATAATCTCCTTTGACTCCATGTCTCACTTCCAGGTCATGCCAATGCAAGGGGTGGGCTCCCAAGGCCTTGGGCAGCTCCACCCCTGTGGCTATGCAGGGTACAGCCCCCTTGGCTGCTTTCACAGGCTGGTGTTGAGTGCCTGTGGCTTTTCCAGGTGCATGATGTAAGCTGTCAGTAAGTCTACTGTTCTGGGGTCTAGGTGATGGTGGCCCTCTTCTCACAGCTCCACTAGGCAGTGCCCCAGTGGGCATGCTGCATGGGGGCTCCAACCCCCCATATCTTCTCTGCACTGCTCTTGTAGAGGTGTTCCATGAGGGCTCCACCAGTGCAGCACACTTCTGCCTAGACATCCAGGCATTTCCATACATTCTTTGAAATCTAGGCAGAGATTCCCAAACCTCACCTCTTGCCTTCTGCGCACCCATAGGCCCAACACCATGTGGATGCCACCAAGGCTTGGGGCTTGTACCCTCTAAAGCCATGGCCCAAGCCACACCTTGGTCCCTTTTAGCTATGGCTGGAGCTGGAGCAGCTGGGGTGTCATGTCCCAAGGCTGCACAGAGCAGCTGGCCCTGTATCTGGCTCATGAAACCATTTTTTCCTTCTAGGTCTCTAAGCCTGTGATGGCGGGGTCTGCTGTGGTGGTCTGTGAAATGCCCTAGAGACATTTTCCCCCACTGTCTTGGCCGTTAACATTCGGCTCCTCTTTACTTATGCACATTTGGGTGATAGACTTGAATTTTGCCTCAGAAAACAGGTTTTTTTTTGTACCACATGATCAGGCTGCAAATTTTCCAAACTTTTATGCTCTGCTTTTTAAATATAAGTTCCAGTTTCAGATAATCTCTTTGTTCATGTATATGAGCGTACACTTTTAGAAACAGCCAGGTCACCTCTTGAATGTTTTGCTGCCTAGAAATTTGTTTTGCCGGATACCCTAAATCGTCTCTCTCAATTTCAAAGTTCCAGAGATCTCTAGGGCAGGGGCAAAATGCCTCCAGCCTCTTTGCTAAAGCATAGCAACAGTGACGTTACTCCAGTACCCAATAAGTTCCTCATCTCCATCTGAAACCACCTCAGGCTGGACTTCATTGTCCATATAATTATCAGCATTTTGGTCAAAATCATTCAACAAGTCACATGGAAGGTGAAGGGGAAGCAGGCACCTTCTTCACACGGCAATAGGAGAGTGAAGGGGGAAGTGCCACACACTTTTAAACCATCAGATCTCATGAGAACTCACTATCACAAGAACAGCAAGGGGGACATCCATCCCCATGATCCACTCACCTCCTACCAGGCCTCTCCTCCTATTCGACAGGAGATTTGGGTGGGGACACAAATCCAAACCATATCACACTATAACAATAGATATATGTCATTATAAATTTGTCCAAACTCATGGAATGCACAACATCAAGAGTAAAACCCCAACATAGACTCTGGGTAATACTGATGGATCAATGCAGGTTCATCGATTGTGACAAATGTGTACCACTCAAGTTGGGGAGTTTAATAATGGAGGAAGCTACGCATGGTGGGGAAGGGGAGATAAGGGAAATCTTTGTACCTTTCTCTCAACTTTGCTGTGAACTTAAAACTGCTCTAAAAAATAAAGTCTTTTTTAAAAATAGTGCATTTATAACCACTGTCACTACCATTACTACCGCTTCTAGTACTTCTTATATCCCTTTTCTGCTACATATTTCTCCTTACTGCTTAGTATTTAATCACCTTTTAATGCATATATGTGTGATATTAATGTATATTAAATATATTGTAATGAATTTGTGGCTGACTCTGGAGAGTGGAATTGGATAAGTAGGTATTTGAAGCACAGTGTTTACTTTTTTACTTTTACATCTCTGAATAATATTAGAGTGTGAATGACAACATACCTGATAAAGTTTTTTGAGCATTGGCCAGGCGCAGTGGCTCACGCCTGTAATCCCAGCACTTTGGGAGGCCGAGGTGGGCCGATCACGAGGTCAGGAGATTGAGACCATCCTGGCTAACACGGTGAAACCCCATCTCTACTAAAAAATTACAAAAAAAAATTAGCTAGGCCTGGTGGTGGGCGCCTATAGTCCCAGCTACTTGGGAAGCTGAGGCAGGAGAATGGCATGAACCTGGGAGGTGAAGCTTGCAGTGAGCCAAGATCACGCCACTGCACTCCAGCCTGGGCGACAGAGTGAGACTCCATCTCAAAAAAAGAAAAAAGTTTTTTGAGCATTAAGTGATATAATATCTGAATAATATTTAGCACAGCACTTGACATAATGAGATTCTGCCTGTATTCATTACTACATTGTTAAGTGACATGTTAAGTCACATGTCTTGTGACATGTTAAGAATTGTTAAGTGACATGTCTCAGCAATGCCTGTATGTATGAACCTTCGTTCAGTCTGTGTCCTGTGTGTTCCATCCAAGTCAAAGGATAATAGAGTATACCAGAATGAAATTATCCAAGGCCCTTGACATAAGAATTTCTAGAACTATCTAGTTAAATTGGAAAGAGCCGCTAAAGACTCATTTTGGAAATATTTACAAGTAAGTGTTCTACACTCTCTTATGACATTAGATATATCAACCTTGGAAAGGGATGCTTATGTCAACTGAGCACGCAGTGATTTTTCTTTACACCAAGTGATGTTATCTTTGATCCAGTGCTGACCCAGGCTCTCTTTGCCACTGTAGTAGAGGATTTAACTGATAGTTCTAGCTCTCTTCTGCCTGATCTTGTCCTGACCTCTGAAGAGGAGATGAAGCCCTCTTATAATATAGATGGTCTTGTCTGCAGCTCGTCTGGAACTTATAAGCTAAGATTTCAGAAGAGAGATATATTAGACAACCCCTCTAATCTTTGAAGCATCTTTAAGGTCCACTTGCACACTCTCTGGTTCTGATTATGGCCTCTAGTAAATTGTAATGATAGAAAAAAACAACTTTTATTTTGGTGCATTAAGCTTATATTGACCTTTTTGAGTATAAAGTCAGATAAACTGAAATTTAACACTTGTTCTCTTTCTGAAATGTGTTTACCCTTGTATAGTTTTCATTTTCTCTGTTGAGTTTTTAAATACTAATTTTAAAGACTCATAATTAGGTGACATTTTATTTTTACTCAGTTTAAGAATTTAATTCATATTTTATTAATGAATTATAGACTACTATATTTTTAAAATAAAGGAGAGCCTATGTGTTACAAAATAGCAAGTAACATGATTTTTTGGCTTATATTTTTCATTGTTGAAAATAAATATCTCTATATGTCTATAAATTACACTTCGGATCTAAATCTGTACATTGGTTATTACTTAGTTCTTGTATTTTATATATGAGTTACATAATTGGTTATGCATGTCTGTAAGCTTTATATATTTTATATCTAGTTATATTTTTCTGTTAATATATTTTCATTCACATTTTTTAAATATTGAAATTATTTCACAAAAAAAAATATTTGTGTTTTAAAATAATTTAATCCTTAGTAGATAAGTTTATAAAACAAAAATAGTAACAGAGTTCTTGCCATTATACACATTTTACCTTATTAATAAGTGATATGTCAGCCAAACAGTGCTAAAGCTAATGCTATAAAAATAAAGATTAATCTGACCATTACAGCCTTCTTTCAGCACGTCCAGTAAATTCTGGATGGATGCCCTGTATATTTAAAAGAGTGCCCTGAGATAGGAGAGACTTAAAGCACAAAAAGTAGCGTTAAGGTAGACTCAGTTTTCAAAGATGTTTCCTCACCTAGACAGCGTATGTAGTGTAAATATATTTTGAAAAACCATTAAAGAATCTGGTAGGTATTTTTCAGGATCAGAAATATGAACTGGAGCATACCTGACTAAATTGTCAACAGAACTGCAGGATAGTTGATGTTTAGGTTTAATGGGCAACAAATGCCAAGTCAATAACTTCTGTTAAAATTGGAATCGGTAATCCCTTATTCACAACAGTAAAGGCCAAATTTTATGTAATCTTAAATACTACTAGTTCAACAAATATTTGAAGACTTACTCTAGCACCCTACGCTAGTAAGTATATGTGTATTTTAAAATCTGCAACTTAATTAATGTTTAATTCTGTATGAACTTAGTTTTAAAATGTGGGAAATAATTTAAAATACAGCTTTTTCATATTCGTGCAGTGAAGTTACTGAGCACCTACAGGTGCCTGGCACTGTGCTGGAAACAGTAGCATAAATTGTTTCAGTACTCTTTTTGAAAATTTTAGGAAATAATAATTTGGATCAGAATATTGTATCCGGTTGCCTGGAGTTGCTGCCTACTTTGAAATCTTTGCCTAGGTAATGTCAAATTTTTAATTTTATGCTGCGTGTGTGTTTGTGTATACACACACGCAGCATAAAATATATACATATGGCAAAATTAAAAGCAACTAAACGAAGTCATTCTAAGTACAGCCTTGTACTTGTTTCAAACAGAGTTGAAATATGTTGTCTGCTTGTTACAGTCTATGCCTCCCAGCCTTCTGATTAGTACTCCTGAGAATTCTCATAAAAATTTCCAAAGAAAATGGTGGTTATTTCAAAAGACAAGATACAATGTCCATTTTTAATTTTGTCTTTAGAAATATATGTTCAAGGAAATTCGTATTTTAGATTAAATGAAATGTTTTTAATGTTTTTTTTAACTGAAATTGTTTAGTTGGGCCCTACATATTAATCATATGTATAACTAGAAAACTTGCTAAGAGTAAATTTTAGAGAAATAATATGTAATGGTTGTTTACATGTTTAATTGTATATTTCAGTGATATAAAATTTAAGAAACCTTAAGAAATTTTTACATGGATGGCACAAACATGTAAAATATTTTCATGCTTAAAACAAGCTAAGCAACCTGGTTTTCTTTACATAAAGTTTGTTATTCACTTTTTTTTTTATTGAAGGTGATACTTATATTCCAGCTCAAATGAGGGTTGAATTGGTTTAGTCTGTGTGTATTGTTCCATGAAGAGAGAGGCTAAGTGATTCTACCATAGACACCAAAGCTACTATCCTTGTTTGTCTTTATTGCTTCTTGAAGGAAAATCTTAATTCATGTAAGTTATTATGTATTGGCGTGTCTGTGGTTTATATTAGTAATAAAAAGACAATTGAAGAGAACGAAGAAAATGTATCAAAGTTCATATGAGATTGACTAAAACTACTGTTTTTACATAGCCTTAAATATGTTTTTTAATCTTAAGCATAAGCATTTGCCCAACCTTACAGAACACTTTGTATATTCTTATAAATATCCCAATTGTTCTTTTTCTTCTAGGGGATATTCGTCTAACCCCAGAGGACTTTGCTAGAGCTCAGAAGTACTGCAAATATGCTGGCAGTGCTTTGCAGTATGAAGATGTAAGCACTGCTGTCCAGAATCTACAAAAGGCTCTCAAGTTACTGACGACAGGCAGAGAATGAAGCCTTTGTATGACAGACCCATGTATTTTTGGCATGAGGAACTAACAGTCCATTACTCTGTCTTCAGCCTATCAGGATCACAGTTTTAAGGAAGACTTGGTTTCGTTGAATATGACAATGAAATCTGTGTGTATCAGATTTTTATTGAAGCATTCATCAGCAGCCTCAACCAGTTTTCATTGTCCATTTACTAGATTCAATCATCTCTGAGTATATAGGGCTGATGTTAGCAAGACCCTAAAAATGTCCATTGAACCCTGCTTCAAAAAATGAAAACACACCTCTATAAAATGTGTACTGGGAATAAGCTTTGTATTTACATACATTAGGGGAATTTTTAAAAATCTGTAATGTTTGGACAAACAGATGATATTACTTTGCTATAAAATTATAAATGTAACTTTTAATAAAGATTGCCAGAATATTCTAAATTAGAAATTACGTTTTTGTTTCCCTCAAGACATAAAACAAATATGAACATTCTAAACTGCTGGATGAATCTGAAAAGACATTAAGTTCAAATTTTAATTTATTCTCATGTTAAATATAACTCCATTAAAAGTTTAAAATTTCATGGGAGAAAATAAGGTAAAGAGGTAGAATCACTTTCAGACTTAAGAATAATGTTGATTTCCCAACTGCTTTACCTTATCTATTAAAGCATAAGATGAATTGGTATTTGCTTCATAGGCAGTTTGACTGTATGTATTAGAGAATGAAAAGAAGATATTTGTAGTAATGCCTGGAAACTTGGTGCTTTAAATTAAGGTACTCCTCTGCTGCTGTAGAATGGATTCCACACAGTGGATAGCTATGGATGATTCAGAATATTATGTTTAGATTCCCATTTGTTAAGTTTATAAGGTTTGTGGGGAATTATGAACTTACTGTGTACCACCTGCATTTGTGCTGTGTGAAAAATAAATACAAGGATTCGTTTAGCTAATTCAACTTATTACAAAGACAAATGTCTGTTTTTATTTGCCTGCTAGAATTGTCTTTTTTAAAAGTCATTTTTATTTATGGGACTATGGGTGTTTCTATAGGAAGAAACAGTTTTGTTTTTTGGTTTTTGTTTGTTTTTTAAGATAAATTTGACAAAGTTAACTGAGCTTTATCTGGTCCATTTTATTCATGCTACTAAGATGGGAATCTTTAAACACAAGGGTCAGCAAGCTTTGGCCCATGGATTGGCCACCTGTTATGTAAATAAAGTTTCTTTGGAACAAGCCTATACTCATTCATTTATGTTTTGTCTGTGGTTGCTTTCCGCAACTGCAGAGTTGTAAGGCTTGCAAGTCTAAAAACATTTACTATTTGGCCCTCTAAGAAAAAGTTAATACACCTAGTCTAATGGCCTTTTGGGAAAAAACAAATCACTAACTCATAATCATTTATATCCATTATTTTCTGCATAAATGTAATGCTGTTGTACAGGGTTTGGTAGAATAAATATTCAGACTGACTAAACTGTTCTGAATTCTCACAAAAAAGTCCCCAAACAACATGCCTCCTAAAAAACATTTTCCTATCTTTTACAAGAGGTATGAACATTTGTAGGGTTCCACATTTGCATCTAGAAATTCAGTGCTCTTTAGAATGTTATTACAATAGAAAGATGGCCAGGATGACTTTTAGTGTTATACGATGTTCAGCAAATTTTAATTCAAACCTTGATATGTTTGGACACTAAAAAGTAAACCCATCACCTCCTATTTTATACCCTACCTTTTGGTTCCCAATTGGGAGAGCACATAGAGGTAAGGAGACAATATAGAAACTATGGAGTCCACTGGTAGTGGGCTGCACGGTGTGACAGAGCCCTTCTCTGTAAAATAGAAATGACACCACTAGCCATCTCAATAGTTATGAGAATTGAAAGAGATACAGTACCTGAAGTGCTTAGCGCATGGTAGCATTTCATAAATGTTTAGTGTCAATACTAATGCTCTAATGTAAATTGTTAATAATTTATTTCCCAAATATCAGGAAATCCCAGTTGTCTATGTGGCCCAGTGCTTAAAAATGCCTTCTTGCATGAGGGGATTGAACTATACAATGTTTGTTAACTTTGTATTTGTATTTTTTCCTATAAAATCTTAAAATAAAATTAGGAGATGTGTTCTGATGTAACAGTAGGATTAGCAATTTTCATTTATTCCTTCCATATATATTTACTGAATGGCTACTATGTGCCTGGTATTGTTCTTTGCAAGCAGAAACAGCAGAAAAAAAAGTCCCTCCCTCATAGGGTTTACATTCTAAAAGGGAGGAAATAGATAATAAAATATACATTACATTTAATCAGTGGCTCTCCGAGTGTGATTAGAAATACAAATTTTGGGCCCCACCTGTCCTACACAATCAGAAACTCTAGGGATGGGTCCCAGCCTTCTGAGTTTTAAGAGACACTTAAGGTGGTCCCTAAAGTTCGAGTGGTTTAGCTCTATCCACTCGATTTGGGTTTAGCTCTACCCAAATCAGAAATATTGCAAGTCTGAGAGAAGAGATTCTCCTCAAACTGGTTGTCAAAGGTGTCTCTGGACGACCGGCATCAGCATCATCTGTGAACTTGCTAGAAAGTCTGGGGACCACACTATGGGAACTTCTGTATTAAATAGTGATAAATGCTATGGAGGAAACATTGAGGACAGGATAGGAGTTGCTTAGGTGCGTACAGACATATGCATATTTCAATAGAATAGCCAGGATAGACCTCCCTGAGGTAACATTTGAGCAAAGAAGGAAAAGAGTAGTATGCAGATACATACATGGAGGAAGAGCATTCCCAACAGGTAGACAGAAATCAGGTCAGAGGGTAAAAGTAGGAGAAAGGCTGGTGAGGGAGCTAAAAGCTTAGGATCATAAAGCTTTTTTGTAAGAGACTTGACTGGGGGCTATATGGAAGGGTTTTCAGAAGAAACGTAGCCCGATGTGACTTAACTTTTGAAATAATCATATTGGCTCCTATGTTGAGAATAGACCGTAAGGCGGGTGGTAAGTAAGGGAGGAAGCTGGGAGACCAGTTAAGATTATTAACAATAGGCCGGGGGCGGTGGTTTGCACCTGCAATTCCAGCACTTTGGGAGCCAAGGCAGGCAGATCATCTGAGGTCAGGAGTATATATTTATTAATATATAAATATATATGTATGTATATATAAATCATAAATATATTAATATATAATATATATGTTAGCCTGGCATGGTGGCACGTACCTCTAATCTCAGCTACTCAAGAGGCTGAGGCAGGAGAATCGCTTGAACCCAGGAGACAGAGGTTGCAGTGAGCCGAGATCGTGCTACTGCATTCCAGCCTGGGCGACAGAGCGAGACTCTTTCTCAAAATAAAAAAAGTATTACAATAATCAACGTGAGATATTATGATCTTGGTCCAGGAGTAGCCTTGGAGGTAATAAAACGGGATTGGTTTCTGGCAGCTTTTTTTTAAGTAGAGCCACAGGATTTCTGTAAACTGGGTATGAGGTATGAACATAAGAGGAGTAAAGGTTGACTCCAGATTTTTCACCTGAATGCCTGAAAGGAATGAGTAATCATGTACTGCAGTAGGGAAAGTTGCCGAATTCCTCTCACACTTAGATTGAAGTACAATGTTTCCAAGTTTTTGTGACCAGCCCAAGTGAAACTGATAACAGTGTTTTATCAATGCGGCAGAGGGAGGAGAAAAAATAAGGTTTTGTTGACAATGATTGCCACAGATATCTCACCAAATCACTGCTGAACTGGAGCTGCAAGCCAAGAATAGTTCCCACAGTTAGCATGGCCAAGGGAGTTTACTGACATCAGGACTACACCAAGAAAAAGACTCCAGTTATGGGTCTTGAAAATTAATATCCTCAGATGTTTTTAGAATTTATATATGACTTGTAATTCTAGAAATTTGAGAATTCTATGTATGTATTGAAAGATTATATACTGTCTTTTCTAAAGAAACACCCTAATAGCAGCATTGTACAAATATTTTCAACTCTAAAAGAATAATAGCTAATGGAGTTGATGGGTTTTGGTTATCTGCACTGCTTCCTCTCTTCACCCATTTCTATTTTTTTTTTCTTTAACTTGACTCATTTTGGAGCATTTGGATCAGATGTTCTAGTTTGGCCCGTAAACAAAGCTCCATCAGTAGAAAAGTTAAGACATCCTTCATATGAGAAGTATCCTTCCCTGGTTGGTTGTAATCTTTGAAGTCTATGTGGAATTCTAAGACTGCAGGCTTGTTCATTGGAGTATACTTAAGTAGGACCAATTCTAAGTAAGCAATACTTCAATAATAATCATAATAGCTAACATTTCAGTGTTTACTAAATGTCAGATACTATTCTAAGTATTTTGCATATATTAATTCATTTAATCTTGCCAGTGGTCTTGAGAGGTAGGCTTTATTTCTATTTTAAGATGAGGAAAGTGAGCCACAGAGTAACAAATTTGCTAAGGTAACACAGCTAATACTTATTTCTAAGCTCAGACTACCTATTTCAGATCATAGGAAGTATCATCCATGTAAGTAAGTCACCTGTTACATTATAAGTACAATGAGGTGTTATGAGTTCCACATTATCAAGGTCATTGGACAGTTCCTTTTGTTAGTTAGGTGTTAGCAGCTAAATTTTTCTATTATCTGGGCCATATGTTCCAACTGACAGTGCTAGGCAGTGAACACAGGGTATGAACTTGAAAATCTGATTGCATCCTCAATATCTGGAATATACACTGATCTATGACCTGAAATTGTATGGACTGCAGCAATCCAAGGGGATACTAAGCAGGGTTTGAGTAATGCTACAATGGATTTATAGGTCATTTTGGAGAAGGTGTTCCACATCATTAGGGAGTCTGGGTTTCCCAGATGTGCCTGTTTTATCCTTTTTATTTTAAATAACATCGCTATTTTTCCTAACTAAAAATTCTTCATCTTCAAGAAATAAGATTGAGACATGGACTGAAAATATAAAATTTGCAATAATGTTTATTATTAGATACTTCCTCAATTAAATTTCTCCCTGAAAGTCTTAGGCAAAAGCCCCTGTCTCTTACTTCATATATCAAGTTTGGAGGGAAAGACATAATTGCATAGCAGTATTCCATGAATATAACTTATTGGGGAACTGGCTTCAGAGTTCAGCAATATTGGGAAGTCTTTTCAAATATTAAGTCATTCATATGTTCAAAAATATTAATATTTATTGAGCATCTACCATCAAATATTTAATATGATAATGCCATACTGGAGATTATATACGAGATAGAATAATTCTTCCTAAAGAAAGTCAGGGAAAGCTTCACAGATAAGGTTGAGCTGAAGGTTTGGCAGGCAGGGAAGCAAGGAGTAGTTAGCAGAGAGAAAAGCACAAGCAACACCATGGAGGAAAAAACGTGGGCAATGCAGGTAACTGGAGTAATTTAGTGTTGCAATGCATATGGCTTATGGAGGTCAGGAGTGTAAATGTATTATGGCTGTGGCGGGGGGGTTGTGTTATGACTAAATTGTATCCCTTCAAAATTCATATTTTGAAGCACTGATCTCCACTGTGACTGTGTTCAGAGATAGGTCCTATAGGGAGGCAATTAAGGTTACATGAGATCATAAAGGTGAGGCCCTAATCCTATAGGTCTGCTGTCCTTACAAGAAGAGGAAGAGCCACCACCGGAGCTGGCTCATTCTGCACATGTACAGAGACGAGGCCATGTGAGGACACGGAGAGGCTCGAATATGCTCTTAACCCTATCAGTTGCCTGCTTTAATTCATCCCATGGAATTGTTTTGTCTTTTTGACCCCTCGGCTATGTTATTTGTGTTGTGATATAGGGGATATTCAGAGTCCCCTGAGAAGGAACAAGGACACTGGGCTGTCTATTGTGCCATGCTTATATACTTTCTGTATACAATGCCTTCTGTATAAAACCAGTAATACCCCAGAAACAACAGTAGCTTGGCAAAATTACTATTTACCACTTCACTTTATATATCACGTAAGTTAAACTTTATTTATTTACATGTGTCTCCCTCATTAGATGCTAAGTTCCTTGATATTTTATACATTTGTAAATTCCTGGTAATTCACATGAAGCCTGATGCATTGTAAGTATTCTGAACTGGTGAAATAAATATATGAATGGGCAAAAAAAATATACTAAAATGATCAAATAAAGGTTGTGTTCAGAAACCTCTGTTCTTTTATATTGTAGTGTGATTATAATAATTGCATCAAAACATTCTGAAATCACTTGCTAATCTTACTTATCCAAAAAATCCAGTCCACACCACCCAGCAAGTCTCGATTCTTAATTCAAAAGCATGGTTCTTTATTTTTTGACACCATGAAGCATGATGTCAGGTATGCTCAGGACATTCTTAGAATATACACTAATAACATCCTAGTCACAGACATATGTGATACTTGTTAGCAGCTTATATGTTCTTGGTCTGTCTATACTCTGGCAGAGATTAATATATTCAAGCTCAATGGAGTGAAGAAGTAGCAATGTGTATCTTGAAAACGGGAGAAAACATTTAGACCACATTGAAAATTGAAAATATTTATGGTGTCTGAGGAAATTGTAACTGGAAGATTATTGCTCCAGATGAAGAGACAAGTGGAAGTTTAAAATTAAAGCCACCATTAACATATGAACATTTTGGGAAAGTCAGAACTCATTTGATTTTTTTTCCTCAATATTTAATCTTTTCTTCTGCCTACTGGTTCAAAGATAAGCAACTGAAAAAAAGATGTGAAGATGATAAAACCATAGGCACAGGACGCTGTCACACAGAGGGGTCTGTTCTGAGTCAGGAAGCTGGTGTTCTGGTACACTCACTGTGGCAATCTGTTCTGTCTACCAGAAAATCGGCCCTTCTGAACCTCCTATGAGCTTTAGTTTTCCCACAAAAACCAGGAGCAGGCAAAACTAGATTTCTACCTTGTTTTGAAGATCTAAAATTCAAGTCTCTGAATAATACTTAGACTTCTGCAAACAAAATTTGGGATTAGGTCTGTGGCCCTTGAAATGCCCTCATTTTAACTAGACATATTATAACATGTTTTTAAAACTTAAATCTTGACATTCATCCTACTCTGTGATTAAATATCCCCTGAACACTTTCTGTTAATATGCCAAGAATTCAGTAAATAAATCTGTTTGAACTAGGTTAAATGAAAGACCATAATTGCAAAATAATTGCTGTTTCTTTGGGCAGGGAATATTCTTCTGCCAGTGTAAAGATTTTCAACGAGCACAAACCTGACGAAGATTTAAGGATATTACCAAGGATAAACAGAGTCATTTCATAATGATGAAGTGGCCCAATCACGAGGATATAACAATCTTAAAGGTTTATGTGCCTACCCACAGAGGTTTAAAATACGTGAAGCAAAAGCTAATACAACTGCGAAGAGAAAAATAGATTTTGACACCCTCTCAATAACTGATGGAACCATTAAAAAATATGACTAACACATTGGATCCAAAATAAATTGGCCCTTATGACCCTGAATGACACGGTGTTTTTTTTCTTCAGTGAACTATTCTTGGGGGTGACTCCAAGATAGAATGGTATAAAAATAATTCACTGATGTTTTCCTCTTGAACGGAGATTTTATTTCTACATTGATGAAGATTGCAAACAACATGTCTGCCTTTTTTGGTCCTGAATTTAAAGAGAAACACAAGAGGTGTTTATTTATTTACAAATGAGTATATATTCTTGTTGATCCTTTTTTCAATACTATCTTGAGATACTGTTTGTAAGTATCCTCCTATAAGTATTTCCAAAAGTCTGCCAACCAAGCAGCTTAGAAGAATTTATTCCAAGTTTCTATAGAAAAACTCTGAGATGAATTTATTATTTTTTGGTACCATTTATGAGAAAAATCTCAGCTTTGAAGGTAGAATAGCATACAGAATCCTGTTAAATAGTACATTTGTATATATGTCTATGTATGATATATATCAGATATATACATATGTATCAGTAATCCCTCTGAAAATATTGTTTTAATTGTGTGGAACAAAAAGCAAAGTAAATGAGAGAGTAACTTATTTTCTAATCTCATCTGCCAATGTTGGAGATGACTTTTTTGTTCCTGTCACACTAGGTAGTTATGTCTCTACAAAATCACTGCAAAAGATTGAACCATTTCTGATGAATGATCTTTGACCTACTGCAGAGACACAGTAGATATTCAATTAATATCAGTTCAACACACTTTGGTTAAGTGCAAAGCACTGAGGACATGAAGTTTTCATTAGAGGTGTCTGCCACTCAGGAGCTTAACGTCTATTTAGGAACACAGATGTGCACAAACATAATTGAACGCATAGTTAAAATGCCAAAGAGAAGACACACTAATGCATTGCTATTGAAACTTAAATTTTTTTTTTCCAAACTGTGGTAACTGTATCATTACATTTCACTGGGATGACAGCATTTGAGTTGCACCTTACAGAATGGGTAGAATTTCAATAGGGAAAGTGAGATGGGTAATTAAGGTAAGAGGAGGCATGAGAGGAAAAATATGATTGTGAGAAAGCAAGTAACTTGTGTCAATAGCAGCGAAATGGCCATGTTAGTGCTAAGGAGAGGCTGTTTAGTTATATATCCATTCAATATATCAATGAATATATTTTTGAAACAAATTACTCCTTGTTTACATGTTTTATTAATTTGAGTTTTAAAGTTTAGCCTACTACCTTGTCTTAGTCCACTCAGACTACAACAAAATACCTTAGACTGAGTAATTTATAAACAATAGAAATGTACTGCTTACAGTTCTGGAGGCTGGGAAGTCCAAAATCAAAGCATCAGCAGATTCAGTATCTGGTGAGGGCTCTCTGCTTTATAGATGGTGCCTTCTTGCTGTGTCTTCACATGGCAGAAGGGGCAAACAAGCTCACCCCGGCCTCTTTTATAAGGGCACTAATCCCATTTGTGAAGGCTCTGCCCTCATGACTTAAGCACCTCCCAGAAGCCCCTACCTCTTTTTTTCTTCTTCAACTGTTACTTTAAGTTCAGGGGTACATGAAAAAGATGTTCAGGTTTGTTACATAGGTAAAAATGTGCCATGGTGGTTTGCTGCCCAGATCATCCCATCACCTAGGTATTAAGCCCAGCATCCATTAGCTTTTCTTCCTGATGCTCTCTCTATCCCCAACCTTCCACCATCAGCAGGCCCCAGTGTGTGTTGTCCCCTGCCCCCTACATGTCCATGTGTTCTCATCATTTGATTCCCACTTATAAGTGAGAACATGTAGTGTTTTGTTTTCTGTTCCTGCATTAGTTTGCTCAGGATAACGGCTTCCAGCTCCATCCATGTTCCTACAAAGACATGATAGTGTTCCTTTTTATGGCTGTGTAGTATTCCATGGTGTATATGTACTACGCTTTCTTGATCCAGTCTATCATTGATGGGCATTTGAGTTGATTCCATGTCTTTGCTATTGTGAATAGTGCTGCAGTGAACATATGCATCCATGTATCTTTATAATAGAATGATTTATATTACTTTGGATATATACCCAGTAATGGGATTCCTGGGTCAAATGGTATTTGTGTTTCTAGGTCTTTGAGGAAACACCATACTGTCTTCCACAATGGTTGAACTAATTTACACTCCCACCAACAGTGTAGAAGTGTTCCTTTTCCTCCACAACCTTGTCAGAATCTGTTGTTTGCTGACTTTATAATAATTGCCATTCTGACTGGCATGAGATGGTATCTGATTGTGGCTTTGCTTTGCATTTCTCTAATGATCAGTGGTGTTGAGCTTTTTTCATATGTTTGTTGGCCACATGGATGTCTTATTTTGGGAAGTGTCCTGTTCATGTCTTTTGCCCACTTTTAAATGAGGTTGTCTGGTTTTTCTTGTAAATCTGTTTAAGTTCCTTGTAAACTCTGGATGTTAGACCTTTGTCAGATAGATAGATTGCAAAAATTTTATCCTATTCTGTAGGTTGTCTGTTCACTCTTTTACTGTGCAGAAGGTCCTTAGTTTAATTAGATACCATTTGTCAATTTTTGCTTTTGCTGCAATTGCTTTTGGTGTTTTTGTCATGAAATCTTTGCCTGCACCTATGTCCTGAATGGTATTGCCTGGGTTTTCTTCTAGGGCTTTTATAGTTTTGGGATTTACATTTAAGTCTTTAATCCATCTTGAGTTGATTTTTGTATATGGTGTAAGAAAGGGGTCCAGTTTCAATTTTCTGCATATGACTAGCCAGCCCTTCCAGCACCATTTAGTAAATAGGGAATCCTCTCCCCATTGCTTGTGTTTGTCACCTTTATTGAAGATCAGATGGTTGTAGGAGTGCAGTCTTATTTCTGAGTTCTCCATCCTGTTCCATTGGTCTCTGTGTCTGTTCTTGTACCATTACCATGCTGCTTTGGTTACTGTAGCCGTGTAGTATAGTTTGAAGTCATGTACTATGATGCCTCCAGTTTTGTTCTTTTTGTTTAGGATTGTCTTCACTATACAGACTCTTTTTTGCTTCCATATAAATTTTTAAAAAGTTTTTTCTAATTCTGTGAAGAATGTAAATGGCAGCTTAAAGAGAATAGCATTGAATCTATAAATTACTTTGGGCAGTATGGCCATTTTCACCATATTGATTCTTCCTATGCATAAGCATAAAATATTTCTCAATTTGTTTTTGTCCTCGCTGATTTCTTTGAGAAGTGGTTTGTAGTGCACCCTAAAGAGGTTCTTTGTGTCCCTTGTTGGCTGTACTCCTAGGTATTTTATTCTTTTTGTAGCAATTGTGAATGGGAATTCATTCATGATTTGGTCTCTGCTTGCCTGTTGTTGGTGTATAGGAATGCTATTAATTTTTGCACATTGATTTTTTTTATTATACTTTAAGTTCTAAGGTACATGTGCACAACGTGCAGGTTTGTTACATAGGTATACATGTGCCATGTTGGCTTGCTGCACCCACCAACTCATCATTTACATTAGGTATTTCTCCCAGTGCTATCTCTCCCCCTGCCCCCACCCTCCAACAGGCCCCAGTGTGTGATGTTCCCCGCCCTATGTCCATGTGTTCTTGTTGTTCAACTCTCACCTATGAGTGAGAACATATGGTGTTTGGTTTTCTGTCCTTGTTATAGTTTGCTTAGAATGATGCTTTCTAGCTTCATCCATGTCTCTTCAAAGGACATGAATTCAACCTTTTTTATGGCTGCATAGTATTCCACAGTGTATATGTGCCACATTTTCTTAATCCACTCTATCATTGATGGACATTTGGGTTGGTTCCAAGTCTTTGCTATTGTGAATAGTGCCACAATAAACATAAGTGTGCATGTGTCTTTATAGTAGCATGATTTATAATCCTTTGAGTATATACTCAGTAATGGGATTGCTGGGTCAAATGGTATTTCTAGTTCTAGATCCTTGAGGAATCGCCGCACTGTCTTCCACAATGGTTGAACTAATTTACACCCCCACCAACAGTGTAAAAGCATTCCTTTTTCTCCACATCCTCTCCAGCATCTGTTGTTTCCTGACTTTTTAAATGATCGTTATTCTAAATGGCATGAGATGTTATCTCGTTGTGGTTTTGATTGGCATTTCTCTGATGACCAGTGATGATGAGCATTTTTTCTTGTGTCTATTGGCTGAATAAATGTCTTCTTTTGAGAAGTGTCTGTTTATATACTTTGCCCACTTTTTGATGGGGTTATTTGTTTTTTTCTTGTAAATTTGTTTGAGTTCTTTGTAGATTCTGGATATTAGCCCTTTGTCAGATGAGTAGATTGCAAAGATTTTCTCCCATTCTGTAGGTTGCCTGTTCACTCTGATGATAGTTTCTTTGGCTGTGCAGAAGCTCTTTAGTTTAATTAGATTCCATTAGTCTACTTTGGCTTTTGTTGCCATTGCTTTTGGCGTTTTAGTCTTGAAGTCTTAGCCCATACCTATGTCCTGAATGGTATTGCCTAGGTTTTCTTCTAGGGTTTTTATGGTGTTAGGTCTTACATTTAAGTCTTTAATCCATCTTGAGTTAATTTTTGTATACAGAAGGTATCCAGTTTCAGCTTTCTACATATGGCTAGCCAGTTTTCCCAGCACCATTTATTAAATAGGGAATCCTTTACCCATTGTTTGTTTTTGTCAGGTTTGTCAAAGATCAGATGGTTGTAGATGTGTGGTGTTATTTCTGAGGCCTCTGTTCTGTTCCATTGGTCTATATATCTGTTTTGGTACTGGTACCATGCTGTTTTGGTTACTGTAGCCTTGTAGTATAGTTTGAAGTCAGGTAGTGTGATGCCTCCAGCTTTGTTCTTTTGGCTTAGAATTGTCTTGGCTATGCGGGCTCTTTTTTGGTTCCATATGAACTTTAAAGTAGTTTTTTCCAATTCTGTGAAGGAGGTCAGTGGTAGCTTGATGGGGATAGCATTGAATGTATAAATTACCTTGGGCAGTATGGCCCTTTTCACGATATTGATTCTTCCTATCCATGAGCATGAAATGTTCTTCCATTTTTTTGTGTCCTCTTTTTATTTTGTTGAGCACTGGTTTGTATTTCTCCTTGAAGAGGTCCTTCACATCCCTTGTAAGTTGGATTCCTAGGTATTTTATTCTCTTTGTAGTAATTGTGAATGGACGCTCACTCATGATTTGGCTCTCTGTTTGTCTATTATTGGTGTATAAGGATGCTTGTGATTTTTGCACATTGATTTTGTATCCTGAGACTTCGCTGAAGTTGCTTATCAGCTTAAGGAGATTTTGGGCTGAGATGATGGGGTTTTCTAAATATACAATCATGTCATCTGCAAACGGAGACAATTTGACTTCTTCTTTTCCTAATTGAATACCTTTATTTCTTTTTGTTGCCTGATTGCCCTAGCCAGAACTTCCAACACTATGTTGAACAGGAGTGGTGAGAGAGGACATCCTTCGTCCTTGTCTTGTGCCTATTTTCAAAGGGAATAATGCTTTCAGTTTTTGCCCATTCAGTATGATATTGGCTGTGGGTTTGTCTAAATAGCTCTTATTATTTTGAGATACATTCCATCAATACCTAGTTTATTGAGTGTTTTTAGTATGAAGGGCTGTTGAATTTTGTCAAAGGCCTTTTATGAGGCTAGCATCATCCTGATACCAAAGCCTGGGAGAGACACAATAAAAAAAGATAATTTTAGGCCAATATCCCTGAAGTACATCGATGCGAAAATCCTCAGTAAAATACTGGCAAACTAAATCCAGCAGCACATCAAAACGTTATCCATGACAATCAAGTTGGCTTCATCCCTCGGATTCAAGGCTGGTTCAACATATGCAAATCAACAAACGTAATCCATCACATAAAAAGAACCAATGACAAAAACCACATGATTACTGCAACAGATGCAGAAAAGCCCAAAAGCTTCTTAAGCTGTTAAGCAACTTCAGGAAAGTCTCAGGATATAAAATCAATGTGTACCGGGCATGGTGGCTCATGCCTATAATCCTAGCACTTTGGGAGGCCAAGGCAGGCAGATCACCTGGGATCCGGAGTTAGAGACCGCCTGGCCAACATGGCAAAACCACGTCTCTACTAAAAATACAAAAATTGGCCGGGCATGGTGGTGGGCACCTGTAGTCCCAGCTACTCGGGAGGTTGAGGCAAGAGAATCGCTTGAACCCCAGGAGGCGGAGATTACAGTGAGGCGAGATCAGGCGACTGCACTCCAGCCTGGGTGACAAAGCAAGACTCCATCTCAGAAAAAAGGAGTCACTTCCAAGATGGCCAAATAGGAACAGCTCCAGTCTGCAGCTCTTAGTGAGACGGAGGGCAAGCTGAAGCAGGTCGGGCATCGCCTCACCCAGGAAGTGCTAGGGGCTGGAGGATTTCCCTTTCCTAGCCAAGGGAAGCCGTGGCAGACTGTACCTGGAGAAATGGTATACTCCTGACCAAATACTGCACTTTTCCCACAGTCTTAGCAACTGGCAGAATAAGAGATACCCTCTCGTGCCTGGCTTGGCAGATCCCATGCCCACGGAGCCTTGCTCACTGCTAGCGCAGCAGTCTGAGATCAACCTGCAATGTTGCAGCTTGACAGGGGGAGGAGTGTCCGCCATTGCTGAGGCTTGAGTAGCTCACAGTGTAAACTAAGAGGCCAGGAAGCATGAACGGGGCAGAGCCCACCACAGCTCAGCAAGGCCTACTGCCTTTATAGATTCCACCTCTGGGGGCAGGGCATAGTAGAAAAAAGGCAGCAGACAGCTTCTGCAGACTTAAATGTCCCTGTCTGACAGCTCTGAAGAGAGCGGTGGTTCTCTCAACATGACGTTCGAGCTCTGAGAATGACAGACTGCCTCCTCAAGTGGGTCCCTGATCCCCGTGTAGCCTGACTGGGAAACACCTCCCAGTAGGGGCCGACAAACACCTCACACAGGCAGGTGCCCCTCTGGGACGAAGCCTCCAGAGGAAGGATCAGGCAGCAATATTTGCTGTTCTGCAGCCTCCACTGGTGATACCCAGGCAAACAGGGTCTGGAGTGAACCTCCAAATGAGTCTTTTGAGAAGAAGGAGCACATATTATTCGAGGTGTGTTTAATACAGTCACAATTTACCTTCTCAGGAAAGTCTTAGTGTTTAGGCATTTAAATTCTTTTACTACTTGGGGAATGTATTAGTCAGGGTTCTCTAGAGGGACAGAACTAATAGGATAGATAGATAGATATAAAGGGGAGTTTATTAAGTATTAACTCACTTGATCACAAGGTTCCACAATAGGCCATCTGCAAGCTTGAGGAGCAAGGAGAGCCAGTCCAAGTCTCAAAACTGAAGAACTTGGAGTTCCATGTTTGAGGGCAGGAAGCATCCAGCACGGGAGAAAGATGTAGGCTGGGAGGCTAGGCCAGTCTCTCTTTTTCCCTTTTTTCTGTCTGCTTTATACTCAATTAGATGGTGCCCATCCAATTAAGGGTGGGTTTGCCTTTTCCAGCCCACTAACTCAAATGTTAATCTCCTTTGGCAGTGCCCTCACAGACACCCCCAGGACCAATACCAATCCAATCAAATTGACACCCAGTATTAACCATCACAGGGGAGATGAATAATCCTAGAAACTTGAATTCAGTCCTAATGAAGTACAAAAAGCTTTAGTAATGTTGATGAAGGTGATCTAAACTCTGATTCACAAACTCTTAAAGAAGGAAGGGACCTCAAAGATGATATTATCCAGTCCTTCCATTTTACAAAGGATGGACTTGAGACCCAGGAGAGATGCAGTTATTTACTCAGGATCACACAGCTGGTTAGTGAAAGAGAAAAAACCAAAACACCTCTGACTCTTTTCTTATATCACGTTCTGAAGACTATTTCAAAATGATTCAGCTAGCTAAGCACATTTTGAAATTTGACATTTTCCTCACAATACATGTGTAAGTCCAGTGGGGACCATTAATTGATTAGTCAATTCCTTCATAAATATTCACTAATTATTACTCTAAAATGCCCTCAAAACTCCACAAAAGTACAAAGACGTATATCACTTCTGCTTACAGTTTCCAATCTCCCTAGAACAGTAAGAAACATACACATAAAAAGATACCTAATGTCCCAAGATAAAATGTCAAATTGAGACGTTGTGTAATAACATGTCAAATTGAGACGTTGTGTAATAACATGTCAAATCATATGATAAAATGTCAAATTGAGAGAGAAAACAACAAGGGTGTAGGCTATCACTGTGTCCTTAAAAATGTCCAAGAAGGCTTTGTAGAGTAAGCAGAGCTTGAAGATACTTGGATTTTCCTGGCATTATGGAAACTCTCACTCTTGCTGTACAAGATAATTTGCATGACTTGTAGAAAAGGGTCTGTACTCTTTTTGCCATTCCCAGGGCAACATCAGTGTTTTAAATCTCGATGTCTCCTTAGAACAAGAGGTTCTTAACTTGGAAAAGGGTCTATGATCTTGGATAGGATAGGGGGAAAAAATATATCTTTACTTTTTTATATCTAGCTGAAATTTAGCTCGCTCTTTTCTTTCTTTCTCTCCCCTCCCCTCCCCTCCCTTTCCCTCCCCTTCCCTTCCCTTCCCTTCCCTGACTGAGTTTTACTCTTGTTGCCCAGGCTGGAGTGCAATGGCATGATCTCAGCTCACTGCAACTTGCGTCTCTCAGGTTCAAGCGATTCTCCCACCTCAACCTGCCGAGTAGCTGGGATTACAGTCGTGCACCACCACGCCCAACTAATTTTGTATTTTTAGTAGAGACAGGGTTTCTTCATGTTAGTCAGGCTGGTCTCCAACTCCTGACCTCAGGTGATCCGCCCGCCTAGGCCTCCCAAAGTGCTGGGATTATAGGCATGAGCCACCACACCCGGCCAAAATTTAGCATTTTCTACAATTATGAATATAGACAACAAACCACAGTAGTATTAGCAATTTCTGCGACCATCACCAATAGAAATTAATTACAGATATTTTCAAACCTCATTACAGTCATTGCAGAAAAATAATTTATGTTCATCACTCTTTTGAACATATGGATATTGTTAGATCTGTTCTAGATCTTGTTATTTAGTGTGTTAATAAAGACAAATATTCATTATTATATCAAAAACTTGGCTTTTAATATATTTTTATTACTGATTTCCACATAATTATTTTATCTATAGTTCTACTAGGTAAAACAATGGCCACCAAAGAAGCCGACACCCTAATCCCCAGTACTTGTGAATATGATCTTATAAATGGCAAAAGAGACTGTGTTTATAATTAAGGTTAAGGAAACTGCTGGGGAGATTCCACCAGGTGGGGAGATTATCCTGAATCACCCAGATGGGCTCATCTAATGTGTTTATAGAAGCAAAGAACCTTCCCCAGCTGTGATCAAAGAGGGCTATGGAAAGGACTTGATCACCTTTGCAGCCTTTGAAGATGGAAAAAGAGGACCATGAGGCAAGGAATGCAGGTGGCCTCGAGAAGCTGGGAAAGGCAAGGAAACACAGCCTCCCTTAGATCTTCCAAAAAGGAATGCAGCCTTGTCAACACCTTAATTTTAGCCCAGTGAGACCTCTATCGGACTTCTGACCTCTAGAGCTGTAAGATAAATTTGTATTCATTCCCCCAAATTTGCGGTATTTTGGTACAGCAGCAATGGAAAATGAGTATACTTTATTTTACTTTATCCATTTCAAAATATTATTCTGAGAAACTTCACCAGACAAAGCTGCTCAGGCACAAAAAAATATATAGTTTTTAAAAAACCCTGCCTAAGTAGTGTATGCAGCTGTACTTACAAGGAAAACCTTATGTAATTTGACATTGACACCAGTCAACATCTAGTGGGACCTAAAAGGAAAAACTCTATTTGTTTTCACAATTATCCAGACGCTCCAGTAAAAATTTCTGTAGCAAAATCACAAGTTAAGTTCTCACTCAAGCTTGGCTTTTCCCTCGACTTTCTTTCTCAGTGGTTCTTATTTTTTCTGGCTTCCACCATTTCCAAATTTGGATTACATTCATATAGGCAATTCATTCATGCAGGAATGAGAGCCAAGGGAAGAGTGTTTTTAATCCTTTTGATTGACATTATTACTTTATGAGCCTTCAAATGAACCCAGCAGCTACTAATATATCATGCTAGGGAATTGTAGGAAAATGATAACCCAATAAAGAGGGCATATGGCAAAGGAACTGTGTTTCCCCTTCCCGAGAGTGATTGGGTCTCTGGAGATTTCTTGATTGGAATTCTCGGGATCAATTACTAATCCGGTTATAATATGTTAATGCCAAAATAATTTTTACAATAGTTTTAATTTCCTATCTGTTAAATATAAGTAGCACTTTTTGAAGTATTTGACTGACTAAAATTGGTAGTGATATTTAAGTTTTGTCAAGTTCTGGGGAAAGGCCTTATATAATTTAAAAGTGCATTCTTAACTGCTATTTTAGAGTCTATCAGTCAGTTAAACAAAACAAAACAAATTATTTGTAATCCAAAAGAATTGTTTCTTTCCTTATGAATAAGCACAACCATGAAATAACCAAACCTGAGTCTGTCTTTGTCAACAGCAGTCCAGTCTGTCTGCTGTTACGCATAATTTGCAGTATACTTCCCAGCAAAACATCCACATCCTCTGGTAGCAAGCAGTTTTGTTTAAAGCACGCACTTGGATCTTAAGAGAATGAAAAATTAAAACTGTCGATGCAAACAATGTAAAATTCCAAATTTTTTATCAATTTGCTTTTGAAAATATGTGTGAAGGAATATAATCATTCTTTCCCAGGACTAGCTACTTTGAGTAATGAAAGACATATGTGCTAAAGATGTCTGTCTCTAGTCCAGGTCGAGAATTATATACAGTGTATAATAAAGTATGATATCTGGATCTTAGACAAAATGCAATGCCAAAACTAGAATGTTGCCAGCTTTCCACTGTGCAAGGTCTAATTTAGTTGATAAATCTGCTTTCCGTCCTTCATGGATCTCAATGTATTTTCAGGAATTCAAAAATAATATTTATCAGTACTTAGGATATATAGTCATTGTGGCCTCAAGTACATAAAGTTGTATTAAATGACAACTATTTTAACATGGGGGATTTTAGAATATCTTACAGAGAGTTTTCTCATATGTGAAAAAAAAGTTGTGATGTTAAAATTCAGTTGAAAAATTCTAAAAATTTAAATTGTGTGTCATAGAGTTTTCAATTACTTTTTCAGTGAAGCAATTGCATTTTCCCACACCTGAAAAACATACCTCTAACAGTAACCCTCAGCTGAGACCAGCATTTTATTGGTGTTTTCATATACTAAACAAATCGTAAATGCCTGTGCATTGTAGTGACAAATGGTTTTTTTTTTTTTTATGAGACAGAGTCATGCTCTGTCACCCAGGCTGGATTGCAGTGGTGCAATCTGCTCACTGCAACCTCCGTCTCCCGGGTTCAAGCAATTCTCCTGCCTCAGCCTTCCGAGTAGCTGGGATTACAGCCACCTACCACCACGTCCGGCTAATTTTTGTATTTATAGTAGAGACAGGGTTTCACCATGTTGGCCAGTCTATTCTCAAACTCCTGACCCCAGATGATCCTCCCGCCTCGGCTTCCCAAAGTGCTGGGATTACAGGTGTGAGCCACTGCGCCTGGCCAACATATGGTTTTTTAAAAAGGCAGAAAATATTTGCTGGTGATGCAAATGGTTTGCAGTTAGTAAATCTGATTTTCTAAAATTAACTTTAATCTAATAGAGAATGTCATACAATTTCATGCTACTAAAGAAAACCTGTAGGGGTTCACAATAGCCAAAGTGGATTATACTGCTACAACATATGTACTCCAAAATGCGTAATAGCACAAACACAATATAAGTTTGTTTTTTATTCATATGAAAGTCCAAGGAGGGTGTATCTGGTCAGAGGGTGGCTCTCTTGCAAGTGGTGATCAATGAAGCCAGGTTCCTTCTATCTTGTGGCTCCATCATCACCCAAAGCTTTTTCATCATCCACATCCAGTGGGAGGAACGGAAAGAGCCCTTGGAGGTGGTATGCCATCTCCTTAAGGCCTTTCCGTGGTGATTGTACTCATCACTTCTACTTCAATTTCATTGGAAAGGCAGTCATATGGCTACACCTAGCTGCAGAGGAAGTTGAGAAATGGAGCACAGCCATCTGCCCAGAAATAAAGGGGAGCAGATTTTGTGAGAAGCTCTGCATGGGATAATTTCTAGTATTCAAATCATTTTAGGTTAATTTTAATGGATGTGAATGAGATATACAGCTTCTTAGAAAAACAGTTCATTCTCAGGGGAAAAAATCCAAACACCATAGGAAAGCAAAGCAAAAAGTAAAAAATCCCCTCAAGCCCAGAGACAATCACTGTAAACACTTTGTATTATGTATGTAAAACATGAATATATTTGGATCTATGCAAAACAGTCAAATTATGCATACCCATTAACCTATGTTTACACTCTCGGGTAGATAATCTTCCCTCTTTTAATTATGAGATGCAATTAAAATCAAACAAGAAACAAGCAAATTTTCAAAAAACACATATATTTTAAAAAGGACATCTTCTGATAAAGCAGTATCTGTTATGGTATTATTTGGCTAATGCTAATTGACTATTCTGGACTTTGATGGCTAAAATAATTCAAAAAGTTGTAGGAATCTTGCTCTCTGAATATACTAAATAAAAACAAGGCATCACCTTGCCACCAAAGGTGCTGGCCTAAAGGGCACTGGGCTTCATGATCCAGGCTCTGCCATCATGAGCCACATGACATTAACCTCCTGTATTTTGGTTTTCTTGAGGCCCACAAGATCCAGTTAGATCTTTTGCTTTTCTAAAACTTTACAACATATTTGTGAAATAAATCTTCCTCTCTCCCTCTTTTCAGCTTTCAGTACTAAGTATCCTGGATCAAAGAACTGCAGGATGATAACATTGCTTTCAGCCATATCTATTACATGCGATGCCCTGATTCTTTGACAGGCCCTCCACAAAATGCATGATGTGTTCTTTCATAATCTTATAATAACTCTGGAAGGTTACTGGTTTCTATTTCCACCAAAGGACATAAAGCCGAAGAAAGTGAGTCAGTTACCAAGTCCATACAGCTAACAAGGATGTGATGTAGGGTTTAAATCATATCACTGTGACTGCAAAGCCTGAACTTCACTGTTAAGCATCCCTGTGTTCTTGTCACTTGGTGCCATCGATATTTCCTGGGCAGTAAGAGTGTGTCATAGTCCCAGGAACAACTCTGGTTCTTCTAAGATGTAAGATTAAAATTTCTCTAAAAGGTTGCTGTAGCTTAACTATACAGTTGTTTTGATACGTGTGTGTGATGTGCGTTGGGGTGAATTTTTTTTGAAAAGTTTTTTTTCTGATTATAAAAATATATTTTTTCATTTTAGAAAGTTAAGAAAGGGGCTGGGCGCAGTGGCTCATGCCTGTAATCCCAGCACTTTGGGAGGCCGAGATGGGCGGATCCCCTGAGGTCAGGAGTTCAAGACCAGCCTGGCCAACATGGCAAAACCTCGTCTCTACTAAAAATACAAACGTTAGCCAGTTATGGTGGTGGGTGCCTGTAATCCCAGCTACTCGGGAGGCTGAGACAGGAGAGTCTCTTGAATCTGGGAGGTGGAGGTTGTGGTGAGCCAAGATTGTGCCATCCCATGCCAGCCTGGGCAACCAGAGCAAAACTCCATCTCAAAAAAAAAAAAAAAAAAAAGCAAAGTTAAGAAAGGGTAGAAAAAGTTATATAATAAACAGTAAGGGTCACCCATAATCTCACTACTCGGAGAGATCCCTTGATGACATCAGTGTCTACTCCTCAGATCTAGGGAGGAAGGGCAGGTTAGCCTAACTAATATAGTTCCTGCCCGGTCCTTTACAGAAAAAGATTTGTGACATATATCATAAAACATTACGGCAAATATTTTAGCCCAGAGAGTTCAATACTGGGTAGTACTAGTAATCCGAGAGATGTTCAATATGAATTCTTTAGAATATCTGGTTTAAACTGCACTCTAGTTTGATGGACCTGCCTGGAGTTATCTGCAAAATTTACCAAACTAGCAGAATCAATTGATTTATCTGAAGAGTGACTTGGAATTGCACATTCGAACATTAGAAAATGTCTACCAAATTTGTGTGTGTGTGTATGTATTTATAGAAATTAATGTTATGATGTTGAGCTGTTCTTTCAGCGAGTAATTAGTAATCAGGCCCTATTCTTAAGAACATCATGGTTTATAATAGAAAAATTGCATCGCCATTGAAGAAAATAATTCTTTTTTATTGCATTGACAAGTTGGCATGTGTCCAACTTATCTAAAAATGGAATCATTTAGATATGTTAGAGGAGAAGTACACAGGGCTTGTCCAACCTCTTTTCTACTGCTTAACATTGAATTCTGATCTGCTAAGAGGCTATTTCTTTAATTTCCAGGGACAGCAGTAGCATTTCGATACTTTCTGTGAAACATGGTTGTTAAAAATATGTCTTCTCTCTCTCTCCCAGTGTTAAGTATAACCAGTAATTGCATGCTTATGTGCATAAACCAACCTCTAATTATGTATTTTAGAGGTTTCACAAATGTTAATAATGATTCCCTGTGGGAAAAAATAAACAAATAGTAAAAATACAGTCCCTGATATTCCATCACCATAATAAAATCGGGCTCTACAACTTGCTAACCATGTTGCCATTGACAAGTTACTTGGAACTCACAAAACTTCCTTGTCCTTATCCACAAAATGGGGGAAATAAGTTTACTTGAATAAAAACCGAATACTTGTGAAGCACTTACATGATGTCTAGTGTGGAGTAAAATATAAATGGAAGCGTTTCAGCCTACACTTACGATGACTGATGTAGGTGGCCTTATAAGTCTTTTCCATCCTGGACATTAAAGTTGGTGATAGATCAATAAATGGTGCAAAGTGTCTTAACCAACGAGTGGGGGAAAGAGTATTGCATCTTCTGAATTTCTCAATGAGAAGAAAAAGCACAGCAATAATCACTAGTGGAAAAGCTACACCTAAAGTCTGCTTCCTCCTTATTCAAGGTCTCCAGAACTGTAGCATCTTAAGAAAAGGAAGTTAAAATATGAAAGAATGTCTAAAGTGGAAGTATAATTTGTAAAAAACAGAGAGTTACTTTTTTTGAAAATAGGGAAGGCAAATGCTCCAAACATGTTCCTCTCAAGAAGTCAAAAGAGAATGAATGGATACCTGCCAAGTGTTCTGGAATAAAGGAGAAACACAGGCCATGTCTCTGAAATCATGAGATGTATCTTATGATTCATGCTAATGTTATATTCTCTATCTTATTTTTACATTTGTTACCTTCAAATGTTCTTAAAAATCTCAATGACAAGGTGCACTGTGTGTATTTGAAGGCTTTTTGCCACACTACTGTTTATCAGACGGGAAGCACAGGGGCACAGGAGTTTGTCTACAGTCTATAGACATTATCACTAAGGAATAAATTAACATAGGAGAGAAAAGAACCTGTCACCTTAAACAGCATCCAAACAGTCATAATGATAATTTATGGAGTTAATGTGATATTGACAAGTCGCTATTAAAATAATCCTTTGGGAAAATTGTTAGATATCTGCCGTAGGTTTTCTTTCAAGGGAACCAGCCACAACCTTCATCTTAGGAAACTAGTTATGTAATGAAAATAATGAGGATTTTGCAGTTAACGTATTCTAAACCTAGGTCTGTCATTTACTAGTTGAAGGAAAGTATATAACTTCTCTGAGCCTCTTCATGTACAAATGGCAATAACAATAAAGAGTTATTTAAAGGATCAGAAATAATGAGTATAAAATGCTTAGCTTGGAGTGGGGTGTGGTGGCTCACACCTGTAATCTCAGCACTTTGGGAGGCTGAGGCGGGTGTATCACTTGAGGTCAAGAGTTCCAGACCAGCCAGGCCAACATGGTGAAACCCCGTCTCTACTAGAAACACAAAAATTAGCTGGGCACGGTGGTGCACACCTGTAGTCCTGGCTACTCGGGAGGCCAAGGCAAAAAAAAAAAAAAAAAAAAAGAAAAGAAAAAAAGTGCCTAGCTTGGTTACTGCATACACTGGATGCTCAGTATAATATTATTATACTTTATAAGGTTTTAATCATTCATTCATATATTCACTCACTCATTTTGGTAGAATTGTGTGTTGCTGAGACAAGGTGAAAAGTATAGTCTGAATTCCATTCTTGACACACATTTTATGGATATCTACAAACAGAAGTTTCTTCAGATAAACAGTATAGATCACAGTTTTCACTGGCCACTAAATAACCCTGAGCAATTTGAAGAATTTGTTATCTACAAAACAATGAGGTTAGAATTCCATTAGGCTGTGTGTGCATGTAGGTCTATCTCAAACTAGTTATTGAGCTTTCAGTATGCAAAAAAAAAAGCATCATACTAGCTTACAGAATGAAAAGGGCTGGCATAAAATGGAACTACTAAATTGCTGTTTCTAGTGTGTAAGGGGCTCACTTCTAAGGGGGATAAAACAGTAAGTATGCAGGAATGCTAGTGTATTTGTTTTTGAAAAATAGAATGAATGTAGGCTCTAGGAATAGGTAGTCTCAAAGCTTATGAATAAAATGTCAACATAAATGGAATACTTGCTAGAAACATGAAGCCCCCAAACAAAACTCTGCAGTGTCAGCTCCAAAATTGCTATGTAGGAGGAGTCTAAGACCATCTGGAAGGAAGGAGGGCCAAACAGACTTCCCCTGAAGCTTTGTTTACCTGTACATAGATTTTGGGATGGTGGTGGTGGTGGTGAAGGAGATATGGAGAATGTTTAACCACAAACACTATCCACCACTCCCACTCAGTGTCCCCTTACAATGTGGATTTTAGAATTGATTTTATCCTTATATTTGGAACCTGAAGTTTGTTATTTTAATATATATCAAGCACCTTATAAGTAAGGTGCCAGGCAAAGACACAATATCCTTTCCCAGGGGGCACGGGTTCCAGCCTATGGGATAGAGACCTGAAAACAAGTAAGTACGGCGTGTTATAAGCATCCGTCTGGACTTGTTTCTAACACACTATAAACTGGGTGGAAATCAAGTTTCCATCCAGAATAGGAAAGGTAGTTTTCACAGAATTGAGGTTGTTGAAATCAATTTTGAAGGAATCTTTCTCCACAGTACAATTTCTGTAAAACAAAG
Organism: Pongo abelii; assembly: GCF_028885655.2. Taxonomy (NCBI): domain Eukaryota; kingdom Metazoa; phylum Chordata; class Mammalia; order Primates; family Hominidae; genus Pongo; species Pongo abelii. The sequence continues at coordinate 143,795,441 of NC_071990.2, forward strand.
CTAAATTTCAAAGCACATGTTCCCTATAAATATTATCTTCACTAGTAAATTTTAAAAATGATTCAAAATGACAAAAGCTTTGCACATAACTCTCCTGAAAACCCACAGGTTGAAAAAAAAATCACTGGTGCCTTAACACTCCACTGAAAGAAAAAGAAAAATACTTTGGCTGATCATAGCTAATTTAGTTATAAGGGCCCAATGAAAGCTAAGCTTTATTTTATAGAATGCTGAGAATACTGAGTGATTACCATAAGCCAAGACAGCACTGGGTGATTTACACACATTACCTTTATCAGAATTCTACAGAATGCTTCTTATACAAATTTATATGTTAAAGCCCTAAATTATTCTTCTCAATGGCGGTTTTGATTTCCAGGATTGTCCTTCCCTTCAGCTACCAATTATCAATCCAAGAGCAGGGCTTAGAAAACAAGGCCCTAAAGCATTTAATTTCCTTTTGGCTTTGGTTTTATGTGGGATCACAAATATTTGGCTTAGAATTCATAGCTTCTACTGTGCCTTAAAAGAGTCAAATTCTAATGTGACTCTGAAACATTTTCCAAAGACTTGAGGCTGTCAGTGTAATATTGACTAGATAAAGAAATAAACTTTACAGAAGTATAAATGTGCTTTTCTCCTTTTGCTAAAAAGTAGTTAGTTCAATGTTACTGGGCTGATAGTAAATAAAAATCAAACAAAAGGAAAATAAGGAAGAAGTATTTAGTTCAAGGGGAAAATTCTTAATGATATATTGAATACAACATTTACATCTCAGGTTTAACCAATACCAAATCAAATACATTTCAGATCTCAAGAGATCAAGATTATCCTGGCCAACATGGTGAAACCCCGTCTCTATTAAAAATACAAAAATTAGCTGGGTGCGGTGGTGGGCACCAGTAGTCCCAGCTACTTGGGAGGCTGAGGCAGGAGAATCGCTTGAACCCGGGAGGCAGAGGTTGCAGTGAGCCAAGATCGCACCACTGCCCTCCAACCTGGTGACAGAGTGAGACTCTGTCTCAAAAAAAAAAAAAAAAAAAAAATACACCTCAGATCATGTACGGTAATGAACAGAACTACAGGGGCTGGGTAGCCCAGTCTGCTCACTTTATCGATGAGGCAGCAAATCCAAAGAAGAGAAGAGTCTCCACAGACTGTAGCGCAAAGACAAATGTGGGTAGGGCTAGATTACAGTTCTCCACACTCCTTTCCATTGCCTTTGCCACTGGACTTGTTTTTCTTTTTGCTGGTGTATGTGGTATTTGTATGCAGAGTTCCCAAGGATCACTCTCCAAATGTATGACGCTGGTTATACCTCTGCATTTTCCTCATTCTGTTGTTTTTCTCAAGTACCTCTTAACTTAAATAAAGGTCACTCAAGATTACAAAAACTTGCTGTCATTTTTCTACAGCAGGAATGCCCTTATTCCATTGGATACTGGAAAATTCCGATTTGTAATGACAGTAACAAATAATTCATTGCAAAGCCAGGATAGAACATGGCCAGAGTTTAGTGGGGGGATGGGCAGGCCAACCTTGGGAATGGCTGAGTTGATAATGGCATAAGCTCAAAAGAGTATGCTCCCATTTTTATTAATTGATAGCAGCACACAACAAATAAATAATAAAAGACAATGATTAACTTATTAGTTACCAAATGCATAAATTTATTTAGTTTTCTGGGTTTTATTTTTTATAGCATTTTATATAACTAACTGTCCTCCCCTTTTTGAGTGTGTTTTCCCTCGGCTTCCTGGACACCTTACCAGTTGTCCCATTTTCCCCACAGATTTCTCCCTTCATCTCTCTCCTTCAGGTGCCTCCTCTAGGTACTGCTGAATATTATCTTTCTCAGATGCTCTTATTTCCTACTCTCTCTCTCTCTCCCCTCTCTCTCCTTCTCTGTCCTGATTTCTCTATGGAACAATAATTTTGCATATTAAACACCCACAGAGAGCTTCCACTATGTATTTCCAAGGCTTCTCAAACTTTGTGTGTCAAAAATGAACTCATTTTAGGTACAAACATCACCCTCAAGGAAGTGGAGCATAATTCCCCATTTCTTAAGTGCAGGCTGTACATAGAGACTTCCTTCCAAAGAGCACAGCAGAATAAAGTCGGGGGGAGTGTAAGTTTATGTGGAGAAACCTGACAAACCCTGCCACAGCCTGGTGACCAAGATCAACACCAACAGTGATAAGTCATGATAAGTCATATTGACACACATACCCTTACTATCCTGTGATGAACATGGTACCCTTACTGCCCTGTGATCTCCGGAAACCCATACCTAGACTAATCATGAGAAAAATATGAGACAAATTCCAATTGAAGGACTTTCTACAAAATACCTGACCAGTACTCCTCAACACTAACAAGGTCATCAAAAACAAGGAAAGTCTGAGAAACTGTCACAGCTGACAGGAAATTAAGGAGATATGGCAATTAAATATAACCCATTATCCTAGGTGGGATTCTGGAACAGAAAAAAAAGGATGCTAAATAAAAATTAAGACAATATGAGTGAAGTTTGAACTTCAGCTAATTACAATGTATTAATATTGGTTCATTAATTGTAAGAAATGCACCACACTAATACAAGACTTTAATAACAAAGGAACTGGGTGTACGGTATAAGAAAGCTTTCTGTGCTACCATTAGAATTTTTCTGTAACTCAAAAACTAACCTAAAATAAAAATTTTATTTTTAAAAAATTTATCATGTTGCCTTCCCAGCCTTTTTACTCGTCTTATGTTCCGTATTTCTGCACATGTAATTATGATGGAGCAAGTGGGGCTTTGCCCCAAGGATTCACGTTTATAAGGCATACAGATGTTAGTGAATGAAGTTTTATTAATTTTGAAATTTAACATCTAAGTTAAATTACACATCAGTAAAAAAAATAGTTAAAATAGGAAACTTCCAGAGAGTCCCTATTGTTAACAACAAAAATCTGGGTACGATACCATGAAATACAGAGTTGATTAGAGGCAATCCAGAGTGGAGAGGTCAAAGTTGACCCTCCATGATTCTGATTCAGAAAACAGTAAATTTATTTCTCTATAACTCAACTGGACTGACTCATTAGGACCACCTCACAGGGCCTTCTGCCTCTTTTGCTTGCCATTTTACATTTATTAGTTTCTCCAATTAAATTCTATACTCATCTCCCTGGTTAAATAAGTGCCCATTAAATACATACACAGTCTTCACCTTTTTCTTCTTTCTACTTGTCTTCTCAGATTTAATGTCTCAAGCAGGCTCAGTGACCAGTTGCATGAAGTGGCACCTGGTCTGCCACCCTCCCCTGTCCTGGTGGCCCCTGCTGTGGTCTGGATGGACCCAGTTGGTCACAAACATGCTGAGCCTGTGTTCATACCACGAAGCACTGCTGGATTCATCTGTTCTCTCAGGTTCTGTACTTCTCCCCTGCTGACCTCCCAGCGGTGGCCTCTGGTGCTGGTGTTCTTCTCACTCTTCAGCCTCTGCTTCCTGATCTCTCTTCTCTTCCAGTTCTCTTACCACATCCACATTACTTCCAGGACATACAGAAACTTCCAGAACTCTTGCACTCCAAATATAGGCCCTGGAAACCAAGAATAGTATCTCGGGCCCATATACTTAAACCTCTTCTTTAACATGGGCAATTATGATTTCACCCACTGCTGTATTTCCAGGTTGCCATGTTGCTCTAGAATGATGCTGAATGCAAACATTCCTGAAGGGGCCACGCCATAGGAAAGAAGGAGCAAACCCTCTGGCTTTGGGGTTATTCCAAAGCTATTGGAGTTCTTCTACCACTGTGACTGTCATCAGTAAGTCCCTCTTCACCTTTGTAAGAAAGCAGCGGAGCATGGATTAGATTTCCCAAATTGGTCAGCTTTCTTTCTTGTCTTCATGCTTCATTGTGCTCACGTGCTCTCTCTGTCCTTGTTCTCATTCTCCTCTCCCCCTAGACTCGACTTGTTCTCATTCTCCTCTCCCCATGACTCGATTCCTCCCCTTAGACATAGAAAGGACTTTTATTTCCTTTACCTCCCTCATAGGAATTGCTCTCACTTATGTCATAGCTGTATCCTTCCCTACTCTGTAGTTATATTAAATCTTCATGCATTTGGGGAGGCCTAGGAGGGAGAATCATTTGAACCAAGGGATTTGAGACCAGCCTGGGCATCGTGGTGAAACCCCACCTTTACAAAAAATACAAAACTTAGCCAGTTGCGGCAACAGGCACCTGTAAGTCCCAGCTACTTGAGAGGCTAAGGTGGGAGGACTGCTTGAGCAACCTCCACAACAGCAACCTCTGTTGTGGAGGTTGTGCTTTAGTCCTCTGTATATGACTAAATATTCAAAGCCTAGATTTGGAAATTCTGGAAAAACTCTTTTAGTGCTCATTAAGCCAAGCTCTTACAAATAATAAAAAAAACTTCTTTTGAGATTATCATCTCACCATAGGCTTCAAAAATATCTATTTTGAAATTCAAGGCAGAACATTGATTTCTTTGGTCTCGGCAGTGTCTGCCCTCTGCTGCCCTTGGAAATAAGATCAGGCTTAGGTCTGAATCTTCACAGCAGAAGGGCTGCCAGGGACAAACCTCCATTACTCAGAGGAATAATGCAATAGGTTATACTTAAGCTATTATCCCAAAATAAATGTCTTTATTCTCCTTGGCTCAGATTCCAGCAATGAAGGTGATGGCTTTGGATGGAACTCCCATTGTCCTAGTTACCAATGCAAGTAAAAATGACATTTTGTTTAACTGCTTTCTCTGATTTCATATTCAATTAAATATCAAGTATTGTCAATTCCATCACTATACTTTTCCTACCACTTTTCCCTCCTCCTAGTTTCCATTAATTCTCCCCTTACTTCTCACCTAGAAGTCTTTACACCTTCAGTTTCTTTCAGAGATTCTTTCTTCAGGTTTGGAAAGTGCAACTTGGGGTGCTGTAAACCTTAGATCCAATTCTACCTCTACCTTTGCTAGTTTGTGAATTTGAGCAAGTTTTTAAACCTATATTTCCTCGCCCTTATAAGGCTGTCAGGAGGACAAAATAAGATAATGCATCATGGTGTCTAGTGCAGAGCAAGGCAAATGGTTGCCATTATTATTATTATTATTCTGCTCAAATGTCAAAGTGTTTCACACAATCCATGAAAGAGATCGACATTAAAGGCAAGGTAGGCTTCAGAAAAGTGTAGCAGTGGGGAAAGATCATGCACATGGGTGTCACTGGAAGCACCGAGTGGTAAGAAAATAAATGGAAGCAGACGGGGTCAGGGAGGAAGGGAGAGAAACGTTGAAGAGGTGGACTCAGAATTGGTATTTTATTTCACAGGCGTTGAAGAGATGTTTCCTTTATACGACAATGTTGTGCATGTGTAGTGTAAGTGTGTGTGTGTGTGTGTGACTCTAAAATTAAAAATAAAAGCAGGAGGTTCGAAAGATAGCAAAAATGAATGGTTCCAACAATTAAACATGCTTACATTTTCTAAATATGAAGCAAACTTCAGATTTTCTAAAAGACATAAATCCTTACAGATGAAGGTGAACTATCAAAATCTCCCCACCCCATTCCATCAACGAAATATTTCATTTAGTTTGTACGTCATGTCTGTTAAATATTTTAATTTTTTTAACCTTAATTTTAGCTTTGCAATTAGGCCCTCCTGCCTTCAAATACGTTTACTGTTAACAACAAAAAGAGAGGAAGAGAGACATATGTCAAAACCCAAGAGAAAGGCAGAAGGAAATTGCCAGCAGAATAAGATTTGGAAAAAGCCAGGGATAAAATCTTAAGGATGAGAGGCATGAAAAGAAAATATGCTTACGCAAAATGGCAATAAATGAACGCATGTACTTAGAATAAACATTCGATGACTGCCCCACCCCCAGACAACAAATAACCCAAAAAGAGGAATAAGACATACAATTAGTCAAGTAAGAAACTGAATCCATTTCACATTCAGAAGCAAAAGGCTCCAAGTGAACATGGTTCGTTGACAGTCATATTGGGAAGAATTCATGATTCAGCTCGTCAGGTGATCAACTGCCAAGCTCTTAGCAGAAAAGAATTGTACCTTATTTATTGTATCAGCTCCAGTTACCAATACATAATTGGCCTTCAGTAAACTTATTGAACTAAACTAAATGAAATACCTGAGAGTTAGAGAATATGAACTCTGGCCATGGGAGTGAGCTGACTTTTCACCAACGTTTGAAAACAGGTCTATATTATCCTCCCTCAGCTAAATGATACCGTAGAACTGGTTGAGGTGAGTCTTGCATCACTTTACATTCTGACTGAGGAAAGTTTATAGGTTTGTTTTTTCTTTTGTTGGCCCTCCTTTGTAAAGATGAATTATCACTACTTTAAATGAGCTCAAGGTTCCAGTTGTTTCCTTCTGCTCAGGTTATCAGGAGCTGCACAAAGTGGTCTGGTACTTGGGACACTTTGTTGTCCCAAAAAGATGATATTCAAAGTCTGGTTGTACTAACTCTATTCTCCTTCCTATAAGATCCTTACTAAGAGACCGTCAGCTGTTCCACAAGGAGTTCAGAATTACTAATGATGGATGACTGAAGAAAATGAAAAAGTTTGAGAATGCTAGGATAGGCAGATTAATAAAAATTAAAAACTTCAAATAATGTTTTGTATCTTTTACCCCATGTCCTCCAGGCTGTTAATTACCTGTTTCAGTGTACAAGAAAAATAGGACCTAACTCTTGGTGGATGAGCATCCTTTAAACCTTTATGATGCACTTGAATTACAGCTATTAATAGTGAGCTCATGGAAGAATGAGTAAGACATTCCTACTCATTAAAGTTCTCTCAAATGATACATCCAAAACTTTAAGCTCCTTAAGTGGCTGTAACTTTCCATTAATTAAAAAGGAAGAAAGTTTCCTTTTTAAAAAATTTCTAGGAAATGGGGCCTTGAAATTCATCTTCTCTAAAAAAATGGTCAATTCCTTTGTGACTAATTATCTAAGGTATTTTTCTCTTTTCTTTTCTTCTCTTTCTCCCATTATTGGAGTGGAAGAAGGAGTGTGAGTAGAGTCATCCTATCCTTTATTTCTAGGCTTCTCCAGGAGTTTATGTGGATCAGTGAAGACTAGTAAGGATTCAAAAAATGTGAAGACGTAATGAGTGTTGAAACCATTATTATTCACATCTTTTTTGCTACTGCTATTACCTTGCTAATTTCAATTTCACATATTAACTTTCCATTTTCAGTCAGTGGTTTTCACTTGCTCAAAAGTCTTAGTTTCTATCAATGCTCACTGTTAAATATCAGATAAGTAACAAAAGTTCTTAAATTTACATGGAGGTAAAAATAAAATAGTAAAGAAGGGCCAGGTGCCGTGGCTCACGCCCGTGATCCCAGCACTTTGGGAGGCTGAGGCAGGTGGATTGCTTGAGGCCAGGAGTTCGAGACCAGCGTGGCCAACATGGTGAAACATCATCTCCACTAAAATTATAAAAATTAGCTGGGCGTGGTGGCTCATGCCTGTAGTCCCAGCTATGTCGGGAGGCTGGGGCACGAGAATTGTTTGAACCCAGGAGGCAGAGGTTGCAATAAGCCAGGATCGCAGCACTGTACTCCAGCCTGGGCAACAGAGTGAAACTCTGTCTCAAAAAATAAAATAAAATAAAATGTAAAATAAAATAGTAAAGAAGGAGGGGGAGAGGTCTGCTCCTTGAAGAACTAATCAAACACATTTTGGGGATGTCTTCATCCAAGGACAACTCTAATTTCTGGTGAAAGATCTAAAAAGAAAACCAAATTTTATTATTTATTTTTTGCAACTTCTATTTTGGATTCAGGTTTGTGCAGGTTTGCTACATGAGTGTATTGCATGATGCAGAGATTTGGGGTACAAATGATCTTGTCACCCAGGTAGTGAGCATAATGCCCAATAGTTTTTCAGCTCATGTCCTCCCCCCAGTAGTCCTTAGTATCTGTTGTTCCCATCTTTATGTCCATGTGTAATCAATGTTTAGCTCCCACTCATAAGTGAAACATGTAGTATTTGCCTTTCTGTTTTTGCGTTAATTTGCTTAGGATAATGGGCTCCACCTGCATCCATGTCAATGCAAAGGACATAATTTCTTTCTTTTTTATGGCTGTCTAGTATTCCATGGTGTATATATACCACGTTTTCTTTACCCAATCCACTGTTATTGGGCACCTAGGTTGATTCTATGTCTTTCCTATTGTGAATAGCACTCTGATGAACATGTGAGTGCATGTGTCTTTTTGATAGAACTATTTATTTTGCTTTGGGTATATACTCAATAATGGGATTGCTGGAGCAAATAGTAGCTCAATTTTAGGGTCTGTAAACCTAGTTTTCTTAGTTTGAAAAGCAGTTATATAATTTTATTATTATTCAGTTTATAAATCTGGAATCATTTCTCAATAGGATGATAGTGTGTTTAAAAAAAAAGACAAAGAAAATCTGCACTTTTAAATTCTAATCTGTTGGGCTCTTAAAAGAGCCCAGGTTCAATTTGTTTTGTTTTGCTTTCTCACACAGCTGAGATAACACAGCTTTGTAGCATCTACAAAAGATTATTAAGGTGAACTGAGGAAGTTGGTGATTGGAAAGGAGAACTTTCCAGTTTTGTTTTTATTCAGATTGCTGATTGATTAGGCTGCAGCACAACCTGAAATTTGGAGGAGATGAAGTTGGTCACTGTGTAGGTTGAAGGAATCCTGCAGAGAAAATGAGTAAAAATCAGAGCCCAAACCAAATCCATGTGTTTTCTATGCACTAATCCCCAGGAGCTTTAAATACATAAAACATGTGGAAAGACATAATCAAGTAGCTACAAATTCCATCATAGAAGTTTTCCAGTGGAACTGGGCAATCAGTCCATTCAAAATAAACCACAACAGGGATTCTTGATGGTGGAAAACATTACAAATAACTTGCAAGCTGGCAAGAAATTACAGCCAATAAGTGTGCTCTAAGAATAGTAGATACCTATAATAAATGATTTCCAAAGGAAATTCCAGTTTTTAGAAGAAGGCCAACAAAAGATGTGGGGATGACTTTAGTTCCAGCATGCTCTGTTTCTCTCCATTGGCTTGTGTTAAAACGAAGAACTGTTTTTTAATTCCCCATTTCAAGTAGTTCCCATGCTTTAACATAGTCAGAAAATGTACATGTTTTCCCCATAATGTAAAAGAGGGCCTCATTCTTTAAGAAAAGAATGGGAATTGCAAACAATTATTACCACTAGCATGTCTAGAGAGGATCATATTTCTATATCTTGAAAGACACATCGACGGAGTTTATAGATGAAGCCAGGCTGTAGAAATAAGGACTAGTCCTTTAAGAAATATAGGCATATGGCCGGGCGTGGTGGCTCATGCCTATAATCCCAGCACTTTGGGAGGCCGAGGCAGATGGATCACCTGGGGTCACGAGTTTGACAGCAGCCTGACGAACATGGTGAAACCTCATCTCTACTAAAAATTCAAAAAATTAGCCGGGCATGGTGGCGGGCGCCTGTAATTCCAGCTACTTGGGAGGCTGAGGCAGGAGAATCGCTTGAACCCGGGATGTGAAGGTTGCAGTGAGCCAAGATCGCACCACTGCACTCCAGCCTGGGCAACAAGAGCGAAAAGAAAGAAAGGAAAAAAGAAATATAGGCATATAAGGCATACATTTGCTTTGACTGCCCACTAACAGGCCCTGGGGATTTGAAGTCAGACAAGACCATGGCCTTTCCATCAGTGATTATTCCTGAGTGGAGGATGGGGACAAATACATATGTTATCATGCCGCCATATCATTTGTGCAATAAGAGAGGCAGGCAAAAAAGCTCCAAGGAGAGACATCTAAAACACACTGGGAGGCAAATTGCTTAAACTCCTGTGACCTGGATTTTCTCATCTGAAAAACAGAAACAAGGATAATCAGACTGTGGAAATATTGAAAGGATCAGATGAATCATATTATAATGAAGAATGCCATACAAATGTGATCTATTGTTAATATACTTCTTAAACAGGGGTGTCCAATCTTTTGGCTTCCCTGGTCCACATTGGAAGAAGAAGAATTGTCTTGAACCACACATGAAATACACTAACAACAGCCAATGAGCTAAAAAAAAAAAAAAATCACAAAAAACTCATAGTGTTTCAAGAAAGTTTACAAATTTGTCCAGGCACGGTGGCTCATGCCTGTAATCCCAGCACTTTGGGAGGCCGAGGCGGGAGGATCATGAGGTCAGGAGATCGAGACCATCCTGGCTAACACGGTGAAACCCCATCTCTACTAAAAATACAAAAAATTAGCCAGGCTTGGTGGTGGGCACCTGTAGTCCCAGCTACTCAGGAGGCTGAGGCAGGAGAATGGCGTGAACCCGGGAGGCGGAGCTTGCAATGAGCCGAGATGGTGCCACTGCACTCCAGCCTGAGTGACAGAGTGAGACTCAGTCTCAAAAAAAAGAAAAAAGTTTACAAATTTGTGTTGGGCTGCATTCAAATCCATCCTGGGCCGCATGCAGCCTTTGAGACGTGAATTGGACAAGCTTGTTCTAAGATAAAAAGCCTTTAATATATGCTAAGCACTGTTATTAGCTATTTGCATATATAAATCAATCCTCTCAACCACCCTATGAGGTAGATACTATTGTTAGTACTTCACAAATGAGGAAACTGAGGCCCAGAAAGATTAGGTAACTTCTGCACAGTTACACAGCTAAGTTTCAGACCCAGGCATCTGGCTCCAAGCAGAGGATTTACATCGAAGCTATTGATGCTTAAGCTTTGGGACTTCTTCGCATGTGCCACACCAAGACTCTAGGTGGGGTCACAGTAGTATCTTCATATGGCCATATGTACTTGTAAAATTTGCAAAAGTAAGACATTTTAACCAATTAGTTCAGAATATTCTCCTTTTTGATCCAACTTCAGATCCCTCATGTTTCCCCCCTTGCCAGGTAGAGTTGGAGTAAACACGTCATTTTTGAAATACAGCTAAGGGCTAGTTGAGTTGACATTGATGACACATTCACTTTGGGTTTAGTGAGGTCTCTTTATGTAGCTTGCAGTCACTCCCATGACTGGTTGTTGGGGAGGCCTCACATGCTAGTGAGGGTAGAGACAGAATCCAGAGGTTTGTCTGACTCTGTTGAAAATTCTCCTTACCCTACACTCCTTTCATGTGTTCAGTAATCCATAAACAGTTTTCTTAATTCTTTAACTGAGAGGCATGATAGTCTATCCTCAGCCACCAACAGCATTTGGCACTATAACTCGTGTCCGACCTGGCTTTAACACACCTTTCTAGGTTATGTCCCCTCTAGATCTCCCTTTACACCACGCTCCAGCCAAAGGGCACTTCTTCCTTTGCTGGGCCATGCTCTTTGCTCTTGCTTAGGCTTTTATTAATTTCTTGCTAACATGGCATGAAATCTGACATTAGCAAAGATAACATACACTCCTAATTCACCATAAAAAACATCAGCGTCACACTGGTTAGTGGGCATTAGCATTTAAAATAAGTCAATAGACAAGAAAACTTGAAATGCCAGAAATCTTACAGCTTATATATAAAAAAGGAACTAGAGTTTTTTTTAGATTTGAAGAAAATTCTAAAAATATATATGGCATTACCAATAATGGAGTTTGAAGCTGAAGGTTTTCTAAACTATCAGTAACTATAAATATTGGCTAATAATATTAACCCCTCACAATGGTGGAAAGACTGAATTTGCATACTATTCTTGCCAAAATAGTGATATAAAAGCTGTTATAGGCCAGGCACAGTAGCTCACACCTGTAATTCCTTTGGGAGGCTGAGGTAAGAAGATTGCTTGAGGTCAGGAGTTCAAGACCAGCCTAGGCAACATAGTGAGAACCCCATCTCTACAAAAAAAAAAACTGTTGTTATGTGCAGCAAAAATTACAGTAGAAGTAGTATAAGGTGTATCAGCAGTTAAAAAATATTTTTTCTGGATTTTCTGATTTGGAGAAAGTCTTTGAAAACTGTAATGTTATTTGTTTTGTAACCTTTTATAAATCTTTGTTTCATACCTAATGTTTTTTTCTATCCTTAAAGAGAGTTCCACAAAATGTATAAGATTTAGGACTGGCCAGGCATGGTGGCTCACACCTGTAATCCCAGCACCTTGGGAAGCTAAGTCATGAGGATTGCTTGAACCCAGAGTTCGAGACCAGCCTGGGCAGCATAGCAAGACCCCATCTCTACAAAAAATAATTTTAAAAATGAGCTGGGTGTGGTGACATGCACCTGTAGTCCCAGCTATTCAGGAGGCTGAGGTGGGAGGATCACTTGAGCCCAGGAAGTCAAAGCTGCAATGAACCATGATTGCACCACTGCAACAGAGCAAGATCCTGTCTCCAAAAAAAAAAAAAAATTAGGACCAAAAAAAACTTGGGTTTGTCTCATGTTTTTTCCCTAACCCGTTTCCCCAATCCATTTTCTGTAACCCATTTTTTCTAACCCAATAGCTTTTGGTTTAAGCTGTTCTGACAGGTACATACTGCTTTGAATGAACATATTGCTTTGTTATGTGAATTTTGAGTGGTTACATTGATGCTTTAAATGAACCAGAGGGAGACAAGAGCACAGACTGGATAAAGTTCTGCTGGGAGTGACCAGGCTGTGTAGTCCTGCCTCTAGACAGCTATGTGTGTCTTGAATCCTAGTTCCTCCTTCCTCTAGGTAAGTAAAGTAGTGCCTTCCACTGCATGGTCTGCAGTGATTGTTCTTGGCTCTGGGTTCTGTGGGCCTCTGACAACTATATGAAAAATATTCTTTCTCTTTACTCTGTTATTTTTAGTTTGGCTAATAGGAAATGAATGTGGTTATTTGAAGAGCAGAAAGCAAATAACGAATGATTTCCTGCCTTACTGCTTAAATTTGCTTATCACTCTATTACCTGCATCATTGAGGCTTCCTTATCAGTATTACTAAGTATTAAATATATTGGTCAGTTAGACAGAAACCCTAACAAAATCAATTGCTGTGAGTTAAAGAAAAGCAAGGCAAGTTTCTGGGGCCAAAGGAGCCCAAGCAAAAATCAGAATGCAATAGTAAATGTGGCTCTGGGAAGTAACAAGCCAGGTTGATGGATTACTTTACACCTAAAGCAAAATTATCACCATCAGAGACCTAGCCATCCCAAGTAACAGCTTAGGTCTGTGGTTCTCAATGCCAACTGAATATTAGAATCACCTGGACTTTAAAAACTAAAGTGTCCTGCCCCGCTCCCTTCTGAGAGTCTGATTGCGTTTCCCAGGTGATCCTATGTGCAATTAGATCTGAGCACCTCTGGTCTAGGTGTTATGCTTTCTGGGGCAGTGGAGAGGCTGGATGCTTATAAACCTCTTAAACAAAGGCTAATATCAGAGCTGGATCCATTTAGTAAAAGAATTCAGTTAAATATAGCTCTCCCAGAAGGAAAAGTATTTTAAGCTATTATTAGTCATTTATACTTTAGTGCAACTCTGCTCAATAAATAGAAGTTTCTGTGATGATGGAAATGTTCTATATTTGTGCATCTACTTTCTTAGTCCACTAGCCTCATGTGTCTATTGAGCACTTGAAATGGGGCTAGAACAACCAAGTGACTGAATTTTTTTTTCTTTTTATTATTATTACTATTATTATTATTATACTTTAGGCTCTATGGTACATGTGCGCAACGTGCAGGTAAGTTACATATGTATACATGTGCCATGCTGGTGCGCTGCACCCACCAACTCGTCATCTAGCATTAGGTATATCTCCCAATGCTATCCCTCCCCCCTCCCCCCACCCCACAACAGTCCCCGAAGTGTGATGTTCCCCTTCCTGTGTCCATGTGTTCTCATTGTTCAATTCCCACCTATGAGTGAGAATATGCGGTGTTTGGTTTTTTGTTCTTGCGATAGTTTACTGAGAATGATAATTTCCAATTTCATCCATGTCCCTACAAAGGACATGAACTCATCATTTTTTATGGCTGCATAGTATTCCATGGTGTATATGTGCCACATTTTCTTAATCCAGTCTATCATTGTTGGACATTTGGGTTGGTTCCAAGTCTTTGCTATTGTGAATAATGCGGCAATAAACATACGTGTGCATGTGTCTTTATAGCAGCATGATTTATAGTCCTTTGGGTATATACCCAGTAATGGGATGGCTGGGTCAAATGGAATTTCTAGTTCTAGATCCCAGAGGAATCGCCACACTGACTTCCATTCAAGGAGAACTACAAACCACTGCTCAAGGAAATAAAAGAGGATACAAACAAATGGAAGAACATTCCATGCTCATGGGTAGGAAGAATCAATATCATGAAAATGGCCATCCTTCCCAAGGTAATTTACAGATTCAATGCCATCCCCATCAAGTTACCAATGACTTTCTTCACAGAATTGGAAAAAACTACTTTAAAGTTCATATGGAACCAAAAAAGAGCCCGCATCGCCAAGTCAATCCTAAGCCAAAAGAACAAAGCTGGAGGCATCACGCTACCTGACTTCAAACTATACTACAAGGCTACAGTAACCAAAACGGCATGGTACTGGTACCAAAACAGAGATATAGATCAATGGAACAGAACAGAGCCGTCAGAAATAATGCCACATATCTACAACTATCTGATCTTTGACAAACCTGAGAGAAACAAGAAATGGGGAAAGGATTCCCTATTTAATAAATGGTGCTGGGAAAACTGGCTAGCCATATGTAGAAAGCTGAAACTGGATCCCTTCCTTACACCTTATACAAAAATCAATTCAAGATGGATTAAAGACTTAAATGTTAGACCTAAAACCATAAAAACCCTAGAAGAAAACCTAGGCATTACCATTCAGGACATAGGCATGGGCAAGGACTTCATGTCTAAAACACCAAAAGCAACGGCAACAAAAGCCAAAATTGACAAATAGGATCTAATTAAACTAAAGAGCTTCTGCACAGCAAAGGAAACCACCATCAGAGTGAACAGGCAACCGAGTGACTGAATTTTAAATTTCGTTTTAACTCATTTAAATTTAAATTGTTGCATGTGGCTAGTGGCTACCATGCTGGTCAGTGCAGTTCTTGTGTGAATGGGTAATGAGTAAAGTGATAGAGTAGGGGTTACTGTATGCCTGAGGAGAGGAGTGAGAAGGAAGCCTGAGGATGGAAAAAAAGGGAGTAAATGAGGTCAGGTTCACTGTGAAAACTCCACAGGAAGAGCAGAGGAGAAGCTATAGCAAAATGTGGCTTTGGGATTGCCTATCTTTCCTGGTGTCACCCCAAAATAATGTTGAAGAGAAATTTTTGAGCTGGGGACTTTGGCTCTGATCTGCCCCATCTCTCGTCTACAGACTAGTGCCTGAACAAATAGTAAAGCTCATAGAAGCCCTTGCTGCTGGGAACTGTTACTAGGAAAGCAGCGAGAAGTGGAAAGAGTAAGACACTGGTGCTTACAAGCCAAAAAAAAAAGTCACCTGGTATCTCGGAATCACTGTTGCTTCATAGCACAAGTGGTAAGATATGAGTGTCTACTCAGTGCCATTCAACACATTTGATGTTGCCAAATCAGATCAGATTATAGATGGAAGTCCCTTGGACCCTAAGAGAACCACTGAAATTATTGATTATTCCTGTGGAAAGAGCTGATCCCACTTAAATACTACCCCTTCTAGAGGTATTGTGAAAGAACTTCCATAGGTTCATGGGTGATTCGGAGGTAGAATTTTCACCTGCCATGCGGGAGGTCCAGGTTCATTTCCTGGCCTATGCAACATGGCACCCCATTTTGGCCGGGCACGGTGGCTCACACCTGTAATCCCAGCACTTTGGGAGGTCGAGGCAGGCAGATCACTTGAGGCCAGGAGTTCGAGGTCAGCCTGGCCCACATGGTGAAACCCTCTCTCTACTAAAAATTAGTGGGGCCTGGTTGCGCACACCTATAGTCCCAGCTACTCAGGAGGCTGAGGCGTGAGAATTGCTTGAACTTGGGAGGCAGAGGTTGCAGTGAGCCGAGATTGCACCACTGCACTCCAGCCTGGAGGACAGAATGAGACTCTGTCTCCAAAAAAAAACAGAAAAAAAAGAACTTCCAGGCCAGGGGCAGTGGCTCACGCCTATAATCCTAGCACTTTGGGAGGCCAAGGCAGGTGGATCACGAGGTCAGGAGATCAAGACCATCCTGGCTAACATGGTGAAACCCCATCTCTACTAAAACAAAAAATTAGCCAGGCGTGGTGGTGGACGCCTGTAGTCCCAGCTAGTCGGGAGGCTGAGGCAGGAGAATGGCGTGAACCCGGGAGGCGAAGCTTACAGTGAGCTGAGATCGTGCCACTGCATTCCAGCCTGGGCAACAGAGCGAGACTCCGTCTCAAAAAAAAAAAAAAAAAAAAGAATTTCCAGAGAAATGAAGAACATGATGTCTGTAGACGTCAAGACTGGAAGGAATTTTCTAAGCATAAATCTTGGTCCTATGATGTTACAGGCCGAAAGAATGAGGGTCGTGATCAACTCAGTATACCACTGGAGGCTATATGAGTAAGCAACAAAACTGTTTCTCATAAATGCAGAATTTTGACAAACTGACAAAACTGCATCTGCTACCCAGAAGGAATGCTGAGGGCAGTGATGCCCCAAGCACAGTGTTTCTTGTGATTAGGTACATCTGAAGCCCGTTAGTAACAATATGAACATGTGATCAATTAAGCAGCTGACCAGTTGTTACCTCCTCCTCCTCGCTGTTGTTACCCAATAAATAGGAGGGGCTGTGGAAGCTCAGGGGCTGCCTTTGCTCACTGGAAGCGGGGAGCTCTCTTCTTCTTCTCTGGCTCCCCTTCCTTTAAAACAGTTTATTTTGTTTTTTGTTATAATTTCTAAATTCAGTCCCTTCGTTCAGTTTGTAATGACGGTCTCAGGCAGTAACAACAGTAACTGCTATAATGACGGTCTCAAGTAGTAACCGTGGCAGTCGGCCACACTATGACAGAGCCTATGGCAGGCCAGTCAGTAACATTTTGTAGATGGCTACCTACACTATTAATTCTCATGAACTGTTCTTTGCCTCTAGTTTTTACCCTATTCCAGAATTAGCGAGTTGATTGCATCAGTCTCTGAGTAACATTTTTTAAAACTTGACAATATGCATTGACAAGGAGTTTATCTAGTTAAATAATTCCTATTTAAATACCTGGTTAATGATACTTGGGTCTTATATCTACCCTCAAATCAATTTTATATTTTTAATGACACTACAGGTCAATTCCTTTTAAGCAAAATTGGCAAAGAAATATTTTTATGTTTTATTTGGATAATGGTCCCAGAGAGCCCTGGCACACATTTTGACAGAGTGAAAAATGTTCGGAAAAAAACCCACAAGCATAATGAAAACAGAGGGGAAAGGTAAAATTAACAGTAAGTCTTGGATAGAAGTGAAAGTGTGACCATTTGCAATAGCAAAGAGTATACCCGGCTGTCTTTCACAATTCACCCAAGGAGTTGCTCACAGATCTTGCATGGTGGCTTGAACTCTAGCATATTCCTTCTGATCTTGACCGCACAGCAGTCCTCCTCAGTCTCAATAGCCTCACATTACATGTGTGAGGCCCAGTCCAAAACCAAGGATCTAGAGTCCTTAGGTGCAGCACCCTTCCTACTTACTTCTGATTCCAGAACTCTGACCTCTTCTTCCTCAGTTCAGTAGGGCCATAGTTTTCTTCCTGGTTGCATTCTACCTCTTTATGCTCAGAAAATTTTCTCCAGGCACAGAGCTAGCATGAAGTGGAAGTCGTCTCGTGAGATTCTCTTCTGTTAGGGATTAAAGGCTTGCACTGTCAATGTCCAAAGTCCACTGTTTAGAAATCATTGCTTCACATATTTTGTCCAATCTTTTAGCTTTATGTTTTGTATGGGTAAAAGTGAAAGTTATTCCTGTTTGATAAGATTTTTAACAAACCCTCGCAATGTTTATAAGAGATACATCAAAATACATTGAATATAATAAAGAGATAGAAAATGATAGACTAAAAAAAGACTACCAAGCAAAGCTATTGAAGCCTTATTGGCCAGGTGCAGTGGCTCACGCCTGTAATCCCAACACTTTGGAAGGCCAAGGCAGGCAGTTCATGGGGTCAAGAGATCAAGACCATCCTGGCTAACACGGTGAAACCCCGTCTCTACTAAAAATACAAAAAAAAAAATTAGCCGGGCGTGGTGGCAGGCACCTGTAGTCCCAGCTACTTGGGAGGCTGAGGCGGGAGAATGGCGTGAACCCGGGAGGTGGAGCTTACAGTGAGCCGAGATCGCGCCACTGCACTCCAGCCTGGGTGACAGAGTGAGACTCCGTCTCAAAAATAAATAAATAAATAAATAAATAAATAAATAAATAAATGAAGCCTTATTAATAAAATATACATTCCAGCAGCATAATGATAAGCAAAAGGATTACTTATATATTGCTAACAGGAAAAATTTACAGGAAAATATAACAAAGATGAACCTGTATGAGCTTAAAAACATAGCCCCCAAATGCAAAAAACAAAATATTTAAACACATAGAGAAATTCCATCAGAGTTGGACATTTTAGCCTACCTCTTCTAGTAATTAATTGATAAGAACCTATATTATTTGAAAAATATGATTTATAAGCTTTATCTAATGAACAGATGCACAACTCTGCACCCAGCAATTGAGGGTACACAGTCTTTACAAACACACATGGAATATATATAAATATTGAACATTTAATAATTCATAGTAAGTTTTATCAAATAATATAATCATTTATATATTAATTTAATATATATCAGTATCAAAACCCTCTTCCAGATTATTTTGACTCTAAGAAAAAATTATAATGTACATTAGAAACTAGAACATAACAATGATGACCATACTATATTAAAAAAATGTAACCTGCAGCTACAAAAGTGTCCATAGTAAAAGGTATAATGTTAAATACTAACATGAAAAGAAAAGGTGAAAACAATGAGTAATCAACAACTCATAGTTTAGAAACAAAACAACCCTAAATGTAGGAGAAAGAAAATATTGACAAGAGAAAAAGAAAGTAAACAAAACAAAATATATAGGACCAACCAAAAAATGCTAACCCCAAATGTTATCTACGAAGATGAACAAACCTCTGATAAAAGTGATTGGTGAAAAGTGGGCATTATATTTATAATAGAGATTTTTTTAACCACAGAAGACTACATGAATAATTTTATCTTTGGTAAATTTTAATACTTAGATAACACTTAAATAATTTATTGGAAAAATATTAATTTAACTTTAAAAAACTAAATTTGTATTTTTAAATCCACTTATCATTAACAAAGAAAAGAGAAAGAAAAAGTCCTGAAAAACACCAGACAACAATGTTTTTCTTGGAAAATTATATGTAATCTTCAGGTAACATATAATACCTATCTGAAAAAACTGTTACAGAGGATAAAAATATGGCACAACTCCCTAACTTCTTGATATAAGTTAGGGTGGAGTGGATAAAGAGAAGATGAAGTAAAACATTCTAAAGTTCTCAGGGGGGTAGGAAGAAAAGTTATAGGAAAAGGATGGTGAAAGTTTTCTAACATTCTTATGGATATTGGGATGGCAGAAAAGTAAGGAAAAAATAGAGCATATTAAATGGTCAACTGAAATTTAGGGGGACATGTTTGGGTTATTTTTGACTGATCATGTGAGCAAAGAGAGAAAAGTCAGCCATTGATGAAATGTAAAATTACATCAGAAATTCCAAAACAAGGTCATTAAAAATATAAATTGAATACAAATTTGATCAACCCACAGAAATAATAAACAACAAAGATCTGAGAAAATCATGTAAGATAAGTAATAAACTTAAAGTAAAGAAAGAAGGAATACATTAAGAATAATCCAAATCTCATGTTGAAATGTAATCCCCAGTGTTGGAGATGGGGCCTGGTGGGAGGTGTTTGGGTCAAGAGAGTGGATCCTTCATGAATGGCTTGGTTCCATCTGCACAGTAATGAGTTCACTCAAGAGCCAGTTGTTGCTCTTGCTCCCTCTCTCATTCCTGCTCTTGCCATGTGAATGTGTCTGCTCCTCCTTTGCCTTCTGTCATGAGTAAAATCTCCCTGAGGCCCTTACCAGAAGCAGATGCTGGTGCCACACTTCTTGTACAGCCTGCAGAACTGAGAGCCAATTAAACCTCTTTTCTTTATAAATTACCCCATCTTGAGTATTCTTTTATAGCAACGCTAGAGTGGCCTAACACAACCATGTATAAAATATGCATGCCATGTATAAAATATAATTATAAGAACAAGGATTACTTATATACTGCTAACAAAAAATTCATAGGAAAATATAACAAAGCTGAACTTGTGTGTGTTTAAAAACATAGCCCCCAAATGCAAAAAACAAAATATTTAATTAAACACATAGAGAAATTTATAAATAGTGCATTCCATCAGAGTTCATCACATGAATAGACATTTCTCAAGAGAAGACATACAAGTGGCCAAAAAGTGTTAAAAAAAATCAACATCACTAATCATCAGAGAAATGCAAATTAAAACCACAATGAGATATTATCTCACACTGGTCAGAATGGCTATTACTAAAAAGTCAAAAAATAATAGATACTGGTAAGGCTGTGTAGAGAAGGTAATACACACTGCTGGTGGGAATGCAAACTAGTTCAGCCACTGAGGAAAGCAGTTCAGAGATTTCTCAAAGAACTTGGAACTATTAGGTTGGTGCAAAAGTAATTAAGGGTTTTGCCATGATTTTCAATGGCAAAACAAGCAATTACTTTTGCACCAATGTATACTATTCAACCCAGCAATCCCGTTACTGAGTGTATATCCAAAAGAAAAGAAATTGTTCCACCAAAAAGACAGATGCACTCACATTTTCGTCACAGCACTATCCACAATAGCAAAGACATGGAATCAACCTACATGCCCATCAGTGGTCGATTGGGTAAAGAAATTGTGCTGTGTCTACATCATGGAATACTACACAGCAATAAAAAAGAATGAAATCATATCTTTTGCAACAACATTGATGCAGCTGGAGGCCATTATCCTAAGCAAATTAATTCAGGAACAGAAAACCAAATGCCACATGTTCTTATTTATAAGAGGGAGCTAAACATTGGGTACTCATGGACACAAAGGAGGCAACAATAGATTCTGGGGAATATTAGAGGTGGGAGAAGGAGGCAGACAAGGGTTGAAAAACTTCTGGGTACTATGGTCACTTCCTGGGCGATAAGCTCAATTGTACTCCAAACCTCAGCATCACACAATATCCATGTAGAAAACCGGCATATGTATCCCCTGAATCTAAAATATAGGTTGAAATTACAAAAAAAAAAACCAAAAACCGAAATCGGAAAACCTGTCATCACACTAAAAATAAATGGACCACATTTGATTCGATTCTTCTATTAGAGAGAATATTTCAGGTTACATCTTACAAGAAGTCCACAGAGTTAGGAAACACAGAATCAGCTTATCTTTAAGCAGTTTATTAGTTGTATTGTTTTAAGCAGTGTATTTTTAAGCAGTATATTAGTAAGTTTTTTTACTTAAAAAAAAACCTTCCAACACATTTTCAAGTGGTGTATTTCTGAATTAAAAGCACTGGCTTTAATTTTGAATATGAGCTGTCCGAAAGTTTAGAAACACAAGAAAAATAACGTATTTATTGTACCTTTTTCAGATTAACAATTAAAATTTAGATGTAAAATTTTAATGAGAATACTTTTGTAAGAAAATCTAGGAGTAGAGAAAATTTTCTTAACCAACACTGAAAACTCAGAATTATATAACAATTTCAAAATTAAAAGCTTCTGCCAGGCACAGTGGCTCAGTGCCTTTAATCCAACTCTTTGGGAGACCAAAGCAGGTGGATCACTTGATCCCCGAAGTTTGAGACCAGCCTGGGCAATATGGCAAAACCCCATCTTTACAAAAAATACAAAAAATTAGCTGGGCATGGTGGCACACACCTGTGGTCACAGCTAATCAGGAGGCTGAGATGGGAGGATCACTTGAGCCTGGGAGGTTGAGGCTGCAGTGAGCTGAGATCATGCCACTGCACTCTTGCCTGGGTGACATTGCCAGATCCTGTCTCAAAAAAAAAAAAAAAATTAAAAGCTTTTATATAACAAGACTGTTACAAATAAAATCAAGAGGTGATGATAATGATGGAGAATATTTGTAATGTGGATGTTAAAGCATTAATGTATATTCATACAAAGAGCTATTAAAATTGACAAGAAAATGACAGCTCAATAGAATATCCAATAGCATAACCTAGGAGTACATAAACCACAGAGAAGTTAATCTAAATGGGCAAGAAACACTTAAAAGATATGCTTATTTGAAAAAAAAAAAAAGCTAAAAACCCAGAAAGATCACTTTGTACTCATCAGGCTAGTAAAATTTAACAATGAGCTGCAACACCCCATTGTTGTCAAAATGAATATAAAGATTACTTTCATACTTTCAATGTTAATGTGATGTGTTACAACTTCTTGGAAAGCAATCTGACAAGATACACTAAAATTAAAAATAAATATATTCTTGACCTAGCCATCTCTCTTCTGGGACTCTGTCCCAATGAAATATAAGCACTAACATGTAGGAACAGATGTATAAAACTATTTATTGCAACCATGTTTTAGTGGAAAGAAAACAAGCAAAATGTTAACACCCACTAATAGGGGAGTGGATGAAGAAATTATAGAACACTTACTCTTGTGAACACTTCTTTATGAAATATTACTCATCCGTTAAAAATTATTGCTATACTAGTTTACTTGGAAGTAAAGTATAGTTATGGGCTCACTTCTGTCTGATATTGTGCTGCTAAACAGGAATGACAAGTACGTATATTCAAAGACACCAGTGTGTTATTAAAAATTGTGCTGAAGCTATTTTGTGTGTGTGTCAAGTTCTCAAGTTAATTTTCCTTCCTGAATACTAATAAAAATGTAATAGATTTCTAAAAAGAATTATTATAACATACTAGATGAAAACACTTTCTCATGTGACTTTAAATGATGGTTGTAAACTCTCCTGTTTAATTGACTGAGAAGACCCATCTTCCATCTTGCTATTCTTCTAACACAAATTTAATCTTCCAAATAATACCCTGTTCTTTTACGAAACACATCTATAAGCGAGAATAGTTAATAGGGACAAATTAAGATTTTGTAAAAACTATGATCAATAAAATATGACAGTCAGAGGATCGTTATGAGAAAGTTGAAGATTAATAGCACTATTGTCAGTATAAAAGCCATTTTATTCCTGAAAATTACCATATCAAAAAAGACACCACCACTCACTGCCGCCTTATAAATTCATAGTTCCATGTAAATAGGAATACAGTAAACTTTGCAAAATTTCAGACTAAATGAATTTAAATTTTTTAATACAGGACTTCTCAGAGCTTTTATTTTGTTATTCTGATTTATGATCCTTCAAGAGAAGGGTTTACTGTACGTGACTGTGTGACTCCCCCATTTTATTCAGACTCTCTTACTAGATAAATGTTTCTAGGAATATTGAGGACTTCTGCCCCTGAAAGCTATGTATTTTAATGTCCTGTATTGCCTTCAATTTAGTATATGTTTGTTTCTTTATTGGGTTTCTGCTGTATACCTTGTACTATGCTGAAGGCTGGAGATGTAGTGAAGTTCAAAGTCTGGTTGGAAAAGCAGATATGCAAACAAAGTGTTATATGATATGCTTAGTTCACGGTTGGCTCTGGGTTAGGACAGTGGAAGATGAGAAGGAAGAACAAACTATTGTCTCTGTAGTGGACAGTAAAGCTCCTCAATTGCAGGTAGTCACAGGAGAAGTAAAATTTAGAACAGGTCCCACACTAGACTGAGAAGTAAAGAGTTTACTTTTAGTGTCTATAATGACTGAAACTCTACCTGAGACAAACCTTGATTTCTTTTTCTCTTCTGCAACATCTATCAAGTGCCTCCTACCTTAGGCCCAAATCCCTGCCAGAAACTCATCTAGAACACTCTTCTCTGGAACTCATAAGTCTAATTCTTTGTTTTCAAACTCATTCCTTCAGGGCTGGACATCTCCTGAAACTCTGTTCTTATCCAGAGTTGAAGATCTCTTTCCTGAACCCATTAAAAGATGACTTCCTTTAGCTTCTCCAGCAATTTGTTTTCTTATCCTATCTCTCAAAGCCAGACTTTTTCTATCGCCTAAGAAAACAGTTACTATATCTGATATTCTGATTCTTACTAATGTGCTGATGGGGGTGTGTTAGTTTTAGACCTCAGAGAAACAGATGCCAAAACGGGATTAGAAGTGCAAGAGAGATATTGGGGAAAATGCTTACGAAGGGTTAAGGGAAGAGAATAGAAGAGGAGCGGAGTTCAGTCTGCAGTGCAGTTCTGATGCCTGTGGAGGAAAAGGACTGGGTAGGAAGAGGTGCAGTCAGCAGCACAGCTCTAAGAAGACATCCTCTCATGACAAGTATTAGGTGGTGGTTGTTATTTTCAAAATTACTAGAACTCATGAATATGAGCATAAATTATATGTTTTCATCTATTGTATTGTTGTCTTTATAGATGTCACATCTTTGGTTGGTAGGACCATGTTAGATTGGATCCTGAGTCATTTTGATGCAATTATAGTCTTTGATAAGTTCATTGCCATCTAATATGATAACAGATTCCAAGCTCATCTCATACAATTCCTACCTCAGACCTCAGAATTATACATATCTCTAAGATATGTTTCCTTTAGTGGGAAATATGATTTACGAACCGGAATCCATTCCTTAGGGGTATTATGGTTACTCCTGATCATTTCTAGGCCTTTTCAGTGGACAGAGCTATAAAATATAAATTAATTTTGATACATTCAATGCAAATTCAGAACTGTACTGTTTCTGCATACCCTCAACTGTCTTACAATTACAGAATTTTTTCTTTTATCCAATGCCAAGTGTCCTGGTTTTCAACGACAATGGTGACACTAAAATTTGAGTATTACGTAACTGTTCATTTGATTTAGTACACTTGAGTCACAGAACACTCTAGAATAATAACATTATTACCACTAATAACATAATTGCTGAAAGAACTAAATATTTAGTAGCTTTTTTGTTCTCTGTATACCCCACTGAAACTATACAAATTTCTGTGTTTTAAAATCATTGGAAATAATTCCACTTGGTGTGGTTGTGCCACCAACTGGTACAAAATAGGTTCATTTAAAAAATTATTTTTAATATTTAGAAATTTTTAAAATTTTAAACTTTTTAAATAATTATGTTAAATAACATGTATGTTTCAAAAGACAAATCTACAAGTAGAAGATACAGTCAAAGAACAGTAGCTCCTGTCCCTGTCCCTTCTACCTGAGTTCCCCTCTTCATGTATTGCTAACTAAAATAAGATTTATCCTTCCTTTGTTCTTCTTGTAATATAAGATATTATATTACAAAATATTATAAGATATTATATTACAAAATATACATATTTTATATTACAAAAAGAACAAAGAAAGGATAAACCTTATTTGGTTTACATACATTTTCTTTTTGATAAATAATAGTATTCTAAATACATTTTATCTTGCTTTTTGGACTTAAATCTTGGAGACCGTCCCATAGTAGTATATATAGATATTACCCATTCCTGTTTTACATCTCTGTAATATTCCATTGTGGTTTATATTTTCTTCAACCAGTCTCTTGATGACAATTTGCGGTGTTTTCAGTCTTTTGCTGTAACAATAGCCCAATCATCTAGATTGTCATACCTCTATAATTTTTCCCAGGGTAATAGGTGAGAAATTGTATCTCAGTAGAGTTTTAATTTGCATTTCTCTTGTGAGAGAGTTCATGTGTCTTTTTTATATAAGTAAGAACCATATCCCTTTCTTTTTGTGTGAGCTGTTCATTTTACTAGCCTATTTTCCTACAGTATCAGTCTTCTCTATTGCATAAATTAAGCAGCAAAGGGATTGAGAGATATGGAGAAATAAAAAACAAATTGCAATTTGGCTGCTGATGATGAAAGAATCCCAGAACAGCTTTCTCACTGTGGCTGTAGACATCTATCAGACCACAATTCAACCTTTCAACAACCACAAAAACACTGATTTGTTAGCATGGGTAACTCTCTGAGTCCTAGTGAGGTCTCCAATGCTTCACTTAAGTGATCTAAGATACAAAGTACCTAAGATTTTGTTCTTACACATATTACTCTTTTTTTTTTTTTTGAGAGAAGTCTCGCTCTTGTCCCCCAGGTTTGAGTGCAATGGCTTGATCTCGGCTCACTGCAACCTCCGCCTCCCAGGTTCAAACGATTCTCCTGGCTCTGACTCCCAAGTAGCTGGGATTAAGGTGCCTGCCACCACGCCCGGCTAATTTTTGTATTTTTTAGTAGGGACAGGGTTTCACCATGTTGGCCAGGCTGGTCTCGAACTCCTGACCTCAGGTGATCTGCCTGCCTTGACCTCCCAAAGTGCTGGGATTACAGGCATGAGCCACCGTGCCCAGCCTATTCCTCTTATTTTTATTATTACTTTATATCTGCTGGCTAAAAATGTACTCTGTAAAGAATTACTTCCCAATCTTTTTCAAATAATGGCAAAATAGACAATTACAGTTTTATATAGTACACCAAGATAAGCTACAAGTAGTTTGGGGATGTTTATATGGGGCTTTCTGAAATTATCTTTACATAACTATCAGAAAAGCCCAAATTATTAGAGATGATATTAAATGTTGAATTTGGATATAACCTCAAAATTACATTTTTTGAATGGGTTAGTGGGAAACTTAAGCTTGATTTTGTGAATACATCTTTTTAAAGTTAGTTTGAAATAGCGACATGAAATTCTTAATCTTCTACAAAGAGATACTTTGTTCACAAAATGAAGTGACAAAAATATTACAACCTCATGTTTTAACCATTCCCAAATTTATAACTTTTGAAATTATATTCAAAAAACAAAAGCTTCTCGCTCTTCTTTCAATAGTAAATGTCATATGAAAATTTCATATGATTTGGGAAAACATAAGTTTGGAGACACTCCCTGGTGCTCTACTGCCAGTGGACCCGGCCAAGCTTACTTAGACCAGCTCACCTCGGTCTATGGGCCTATTCCTCGGCCACGAACTCTTCCCGTGGCTCCCCTAGTGTCGGAACACGATGGGTAAAATGGCATTCTCTGAGACCAGTTGCTCAAGAAGTTGTCCAGGTGGTGGATCATCAATTTGGCTTCCCCAGTCACTTCACTGAGGAGAGGTAGTGCTAGATGTGGCTCAGCATGCTTGTCACCTGCAGGGATAGCAAGACACACCATTGGACCTTGTGCCACCAGCTACTACCTAAGGACCTTCAAACATGCCTTCTTTGATCAGAAATGACCATCCCTAGGGCTCCATCTACCTGACAGCTGAAGGGTCAGTATCTCCTGGCACACACGTGACCCACACCAGTTGAGAAGAGCTGCTATCATGCAGTATGAATAAAATGCATTGGTTAGAAAATGCCATTTCTAAATCCTTTCCTTACCACTCAATAGTGGGTGACATAAGGGAAACAAAGGTTTCAAAAGGTTGTTTTTAAATGCAATGTTAGCTAAATTAAAAACAAATTGAGAAGCAACTCCACTTCAGATTTCATCTTACTCATTTGGGTAGAAATGAGAGTTTTTAGGTAGAAAAAAATTATATATGTGTAAGAGCTGTGTTTCCTGGCTTACTTCTCACATTGTCAGAAAACTGTCCGTAAGTGACAGGCTATCCCAGGGCACCCTCAGATTCCAAAACTCACCATGGCTTTGCCTAACATTCAGTTCACTGCAAACACCTTAGACAAGTGTATAAGTTATAGAGGAAGAACAAGAAACATCATTGATATGGTTTGGCTGTGTCCTCACCTAAACCTCATCTTGAATTGTAGCTCCATAATTCCCACGTTGTGGGAGGGACCCGGTGGGAGATAATTGAATCATGGGGGCGTTTTCCCCCATACTGTTCTCATGGTAGTGAATAAGTCTCACAAGATCTGATGGTTTTATAAGATTTTTGCTTGGCTCTCATTCTCTCTTGTCTGCTGCTATGCAAGACTTGTCTTTCACCTTCCACCATGGTTGTGAGGCCTCCCCAGCCATGTGGAACTGCGAGTCCATTAAACTTCTTTTTCTTTATAAATTACCCAGTCTCAGGTATGTCTTTATCAGCAGCATGAAAATGAACTCATACAATCATCTTACCAAACTTGACTTTCTCTGACTCATAATAGATATGTTTGCCTATAATGTTATACTCTTTGAAGAAGATATTCTATAATATCACCTGTTACATGTACATTGAAATCAACTGGCCTATAGACATCCAAATTCTGTAAAATGGTTAAGGACAGCATGACTTACATTTCTTATGTGTTCAGCAGATGTAAAGAATACTGTCAAGATCTCT
This sequence comes from Pongo abelii, assembly GCF_028885655.2. NCBI lineage: Eukaryota > Metazoa > Chordata > Mammalia > Primates > Hominidae > Pongo > Pongo abelii. Next base: position 143,823,897 of record NC_071990.2, read on the forward strand.
CTCTCTCTCTCTCTGTGTGTGTGTGTGTGTGTGTGTGTGTGTGTCTGTGTGTGATGAGGATTCTAATAACATGAGGGAATGATGGGAAGAGAGAAAAAGTAAAGACAGGGAAGAAGGGTGGAGAGGGAAAGGATTGGATGACCAGGATAGAGGAATAAATAGAGATAGGTGGTTAAAGATAGATAGAGATTGTTATAGCACAGAAGCACCCAAGTTATAAATTATTACCCACTTAATTCCACAAAAATTTAAGTGCCTACTGTACGAGGAGCTAGTTTACAGTCTGGCTGATTCTGTGCAGCTGCCAAGCCTTAGTAAATAACTTTCTTAAAATATATTCAGGAAACGTCTCTATTCATAAATAGTACATCTTGAGGGTTTGAAAAGGTACATTCAATCTTTTTTTTTGTCTTTTTAAAATCTTATTTTCAATTGACAAATTATAATTGTATATATTTGTGGAGTACAATGTAATATTTTGATATAGGTATACATTGTGGATGATTAAATCTAGCTAATTAACAAATGCATTACCTCACATACTTTATCATTTTTTTGAGATGCAAACATTTAAAATCTACTCTCTTAGCAATTTTCAATACAATGCATTATTATTAATTATATCCATTATGCTGTGCAATAGGCCTCGAAAACTTATTCCTCTTATCTAACTGCAACTGTCCCCTTTGATCAACATCTTCCCCTTCCCCCCTCCAGCACCACACCACTTCAGTCTCTGCCATTCTACTCCGCTTCTCTGAGCTGAACATTTCTAGATTCTATATATAAATAACATAAAGTAGTATTTGTCTTTCCGTATCTGGCTTATTTCCCTTAGCATAATGTCAGCCAGGTTTATTCCTGTTGTTGGAAATGACAGAATTTCCTTTTTAAGGCTGAATAGTATTACATTGTGTACACATAACACATTCATATTTATCCATTGATGGACATCTAGGCTGATTCCATATCTTGGCTATTGTGAAAAACACTTTAATAAACATGGGAGTGCAGACACCTCTTTAACATACTGATTGTAATTCTGTTGGATATACACCCAGGAGTAGGATTGCTGGATTATATGGCATTTCTACTTTTAGCTTTCTGAGGAACTTCCATACTGTTTTCCATAATGGCTGTACTAATTTACATTCCCACCAACAATGTACTAGGGTTCCTTTCACTCCACATCCTCACCAACATTTATCTTTGTTTTTTACCACAGCCATTTGAATTGGTGTGTGGCAATACTCACTGTGGTTTTAACTTGCATTTCTCTGATGATTAGTCAAAGATATATACAATTTTTATTTTTAATTTTGAGAAATGTAGCAGATAACCAAGTAGTATACAACTGTCTTAATTTCATGACATACAATGATTTTTTAAAAATGCATAAAACAGCACAAGTGGTTTAATGAAAAGTTATAAAAACAAAGTTGTACATTTTATTACCACTATCTATTTCCATTTCTCTATTTTCAATAGACATTTTATGAGGTCTGTGTTTTCAGGGAATTCATTTTCAGATTGTAAAATTCCTTCGTAAACTATAAAATTATATACAAATGGGTGGTGACAAATTGTATTTTCTATTCCTCATATTTCAGGGAGTTTCTCTACCCTCTTCCTGAGGCCGTGACCCACACCAAGCTAGGTCAAACAAAAAGAACCATCTTGTCACTCTTTAATAAGTGAAATAATAGACCTGGGGGTCTTGTTGACATAATGAAGAATTAGGGATGTTATGACGGGCAAGCTGTGTCTTGAAGCTGCTTAATGCAGAAGATTCCAGGAAGAACCAGTTTCTGTCACTCCTGGATACACATAGGGCCTGAAGCATCTGTGGCCCACTCTTCCATCCACTTCATCATCAAAAGGAAAACTACATGGAACAATTCAATTGTCAGCTGAAACCTAGAGGAAGAAGTGCACCACTGGGGAGCAGAAAGAAAAGGGAGTGGGGCTGGGTGCGGTGGCTCACGCCTGTAATCCTAGCACTTTGGAAGGCCGAGGCAGGTGGATCACGAGGCTGGGAGATCAAGACCATCCTGGTCAACATGGTGAAACCCCATCTCTACTAAAAATACAAAAATTAGCTGGGTGTGGTGGCGCGTACCTGTAATCCCAGCTACTCAGAAGGCTGAGGCACAAGAATCGCTTGAACCCAGGAGGCGAAGGTTGCAGTGAGCCGAGATCACACCACTGCTCTCCAGCCTGGCAACAAAGTGAGACTCCGTCTTACAAAAAAAAAAAAAAAAAAAAGGAAAAGAAAAGGGAGTGGAGTCAGAAAAACGTGCGGACACTGTGATACCCACACAAATATATTGATTTGCACCATGCTCTGAACTACAAAAATAAGATTTCTTTCCTGTCCTGGCAGCCACTAAACACATGCGTAAGGGGGTTCACAACTATTTATTATTATTATTATTATTATTGCTGCTGGTGTTGTTGTTGATATGGTAACAGACTCTAAACATGCCTGTTTTCCACACACCTCCAATGCTACTAATGCCTGCCATTAGGATTCGGAGCTGCTGCTTTCATGTTTCATTATAAAATGACAGTGGAGCCAGCATGGATATCAAACAGCGCAAGTCCACTTTCCCATGCTCATGGGAAGCAGGAGGCAGCAAAGCTCTGCCTGTCCAAGGACCATATCCTTGTCTTTTTCTTCCTCCATGGATTCTCAGCAGGTCCCTCTGCTTCACATTTTCAGATTAGAATAAAACTGTAAGCTGCTGTGTGTTTTAAAATAAGAACTACTCAAGGGCAGTGAACAAAGCCATTGAGTAAGTGCTATATGCCAGAAGTTTTACTATTCTCATTTAATCTTAGCAACAAAACTACATGTTGTTGTTGATGTTATTATTATTGAGACAGTCTCTCTCGGTCACCCAGACTGGAGCAATCATGGCCCACTGCAATCTCCCAGGCTCAGGCAATTCTCCCACCTCAGCCTCCCAAGTAGCTGGGACTAAAGGCACAAGCCACCACTCCTGGATAATTTTTTGTATTTTTAGTAGAGACAGGGTTTTGCCATATTACCCAGGCTGGTCTCAAACTCCAGGACTCTGGCAATCTGCCCCACTAAGCCTCCCAAAGTGCTGGGATTATAGGCATGAGCCACCGTGCCCAGCCCATGTTATGTTTTATTACCATTAGTTTACAGATGGGCAAACAGAGGTTTGGAAAATTTAAATAGATTGTACCATATCACATTTGCTAATAAGTAGTAAAAACAGAATCCAGATCAAAATCTATCTAATGTCAGACTATACATTTTGCACTGTATATCATTTCTAGAGCCTGCTGTTATTTCTGTTGGGTATGGTAGCAAAGCATATGGATTAAAATACTCCCTTACAAGTCAGACAAGATCTAGGTTTAAAAGTTAGTTTCATCACTTTCCATTAGCATGATTTTAGCCTACTTATGTGTACAATGGGGATAAGAGCAATATCTACTCATGGAGTAATTCTGAGAATTAATTAAATAATGTCCCTAAAATCATGGCCCAGTGTGTTATGTAGTAAGCACGATAGCTGAGTGAGTCTACTTGGAACAGCATATAACAGCATTTAACTTTCACTGCCTAGGGCACTCATTCTGACTTTTTTTAAAAAGCTCTTTTTTGCTCCTCTCTCTGTTTATAATGTCATAATTTCCCTTGGATGACTCTTTCTCTTCTGGAAAAGATAATTTCCTCATGAATAACAGTCCTGCAAGAACTTGGTGCCTTTCTAATTTTAGCTGTAGGGAAAGGACATATTTGTAGACAGTGATGATAACTCTCCATCTTAATTTTCCATGGTGAAATTGTATGACCCTTTTCTTCAGCCAGACAACCAAAAACATAAAGGCTCTTAGCTATAGGTGTTAATCAAATACGTGTCAGACATCTTTAAAATATGTTTCTCTAAAAAACATGGCTCCATCCTGAAAGCAAGGCATGGAAAGAACTCAATTTTTTAATTAGGAACGTGCTTTGGGTGATACTTTTGATTGGCCAAATTATTCTTTGCTAAATAATTTGGTAATCTTGAATGGATTTGTATGTAATTTCACCTAATCCAGAGATTTTCAATTAGAAATTTCAAAGTTCAGCCCCAAAAATGCCTTTCTTGCGGGGGGAACTGATACCCAGACATCAGTATTCCCAGTCATACATGGAGATTTGGGGAAGGGAGAAGGTGGCTGCCAGATGTTCAGATGATGTGGGAGGCAAATAGGCCAAAAGACTGCCTGCAATTCTCTTGCTTTAAAGAGCCAGGACATCTCATTTAAGAAGCTTCTGAGCCTTGTACGTTATATTCTAAAGAGCATGTCCTTCCTCACTCCTGTAAGTGGCAGATCTAAGTCCATAATGTGTATGCTGAACAGATGTTTTATTTGTGTCCCACATGTTCCTGGTAGACTGCTAGGTGAGCCAGAGGTGAAGAAGAAAGAAAAGAGAAAGGCATAAACTCTGCCTTTGGAATTTATACTCCAGTTGAATTGAATTAGAATGACCTATCCTTATGCTGGGCTTGTAAGAATTATCCCTCAAGAACAAAAAGTTGGTAGCACTTACTATGAAGCCAAATGCATTTCGACTCTTGGATGATGAAATGTGGCCATGAGAAATGAATGGGAAATTCATTCACTTGGATTTGAAGTCAGTTATCTGGACTTTTAGTACCAGTTTGTCTCTAATTTTGTAGGTCTTCTATTCAATCACTATTAAATCTAACTTTTAATTTCTTTGTTGATAAAGCCTAGATTAAATCACCTTTAAGTCTCTTTCAGAAATATGTTTCTACAATTTTAAGTGGAGGTTATATGAATCAAGGCAACAAAACTGTCTTCAGGAACCACTCAGTGCTCTGCACTATGCCCGCTGGTGTGGAGGAGTGAATGAGGAGTGAGTCATGGATCCTAAGGACAAGGGATTACTTTCTATGGAGGAAACTAGATATGCATCCAGGATGGATATGTGACTATGCAACAAAAGAGTTAATTATCAAGCAGGTCCAAGAAAGGTAAGATAAACGTGCCTGGGTATATTTATTAATTTTACTGTCTAAAGCACTGGAAAAAAGGCAAAAGACCTGCCAGACCAGACTGACAACTTCTTCTCCCTAATCTGAACCCCTATTTGCTATTATTTTAATCTGTATGTAGGTATCTCACATACACACACACTGCATTGTATGTAATGTGCTTTGTTTGTTGTATTAACTTACATTCTAGATGCACTAGGAGAACTGATGCATTCATCAAGGTTCTTCAGTTTCAAGCAATGTAAACAGACTCTGGATAATGTAAGTGAAAAGGGAGTTCTTTGAGAATTGCTGGGTGAGATCACAGAGTGAAGGGAAAGCACTAGAACCAGCATAAGAAAGTTCAGGAAGCAGCTAGCTCTAGGGGTTTCAGTGGCAACAGAACTCTGTTGCTTTTATCAGTCAGTGAGCCATCAGAAGTAGAAGGCATGCCATTTCAACCATCTTTTCTGACTTTAGGCTCAAGATTCAAAATCCTGGAAGAGAAAAAATCTGATTCGCTTAGCTTTGGCTTTATGCTTACCTTTTGACCAGTTGAGGGAAGACTCCTTGTTTTTCGGTACTCTAAGACTGCATACAACGGGAGGCGGTAGGAAACTGGGAGATGTAAATTAGATGCTCCAAAGGAAAGACAGCATGGATGCTGAATAGTCAACATCAAAAACATCCATTATAGCTAGCTATTGTCAAAAGCCTGAATTTTTCTTAAAGAGCAATTAATTATCCTTGAAGTCTTCTTAAAGGCTGAGTTTGGGTTAATTTCTATTAATTAAAATTAATATTTTAAAAATATATCTGTGATTTTTTAAAGATTAGTTTGGGAGATAAAATAGATGTTCCAGGAATATATAGCATGTTTATTCTTTGGCTACAAGTAACCTCTGACACATCCTTTGAAACTCCAGGAAACAATTATAGCTGTCTAGAGGAAGGCAAAGTTGGAAAGAGCTGTTGATAGTGTCAGGGAGACCAGATTTGTATCTTCATTATGTACTATATGTACAATTTTAGACAAACACTTTGACTTCTCTGTGTCTCAAATTCCTAAACTATAAAGTGGAAATAATCTGTAACAAATGCCCAATGAATGGAAAACAACTTAGAATAGTGCCTGGAACACAGAGAATGTTAATTGTGGTGGTGTTGTGATTGAATAGATTTGCTATGCAGGTCACAGGACATACGTAAAATAGAATTTTTTACTTTCTAAGGGACTCAAAAAGACTTCTCAGATCAGATGAATAACTTACCTGTTTTAAAATGCTCCATAAAAATCAGGTGTTATCATTATTTCCTATTCTTCTTAGGTTGAATTTGCCACTTGAGCCAGGAAATTTTCTCATGATTCCTAATTATTTCTGCTAAAAAAACTTTCTTAATGATAGCACCTTTGCCTGTAAATTTATATTTCCTTCCCCCTTTTTTATATGTATTCAATTCCTGTCTTCCATTAATGCCCATCTCATTCCCCTTCTTCTCCATGATGCTTTTCTCAGCCCTGCATAAGGGTTTCTCTTTTCTAAGAATTCCTGCAACATATTTGCATAGATCACTCATTTTGTCACCTACTTATCCATTTTTTTGAAATGTTATTGTTACTTGCTGCTTTATGCATCTGGGACTTGGCTGTAAAATTCAATCAATATTTGGTACCTAATATGTGCCAGGCCCAGTGCCAGATACTTCAGAGATTTCAGGGATGAGTAACATGGGTCCAGACCTCAAGAAATTTGTAGTCAGGTAGGAAAATGAGGATGAGCACAGTAGAAAGAAGAGAAGGCTTTTGAATGTCTGAATCAGTTTGGGCTGCTCTGACAAAGTGCCATAGATGGTGGCTTATAAAAAACAGAATTCATTTCTCAGAGTTCTGGAGACTGGAATCCAAAATGAGGGTGCCTGCATGGTTGGGTTCTGGTGAGGATCCTCTTCCAGGTTGCAGATGACTGTCTTCTGGTTGTATCCTCACACAGCAGAAAGAGGGTGACAGAGCTAGCTCTCTGGGGTCTGTTTTATAAGGGCACTGATCTCATTCACCAGCTCTGCATGCTTATGAACTAATTATCTCCCAAAGGCCCCACCTCATAATACCATCACATTGGGGGTTAAGATTTCAACTTATGAATTTGGGGACAGGACACAAACATTCATTCATCCAGTGGAGAAATTAGGATTTGAGAATTATCTTCCTCATCAAGAAATAATAGTGAAGGCTGGGTAAGGACCAGGCAAGCAAGAAGGCCTTTCCAGTCAGAAAGAAGAAAGCACACAGGAGAACCACATCTTTCATCTCTTTCTAGCCTTCCACAGAACGTGGCCTGAGCTGAGTACATTGGTGGAATTTTAATAACTAGCAATTAAATTTCACAGAAAGAAAGAACTTCAGAAAGAACTATGCTTAAGGAGTCTGAAAACTCAATATTGTTCTGAGCCTTTTTTTTGGAAAGCAAATCAAGCTTTAATTTGTCTCCAACTGTTTTAGCCAGAGTGTTCATGGAACAGAGATGAGAGCGACCATGGAGATGGTGATTACTTATAATTTATGTCCTGCTTCAGAAACCTGGGGACCTCCCTGAGCTAGTCCGTAGAACTTACCAATATGCTATCAACAGCTCTGCTGAAAGGCTGTATTAGTCCATTCTCACATTCTCATGCTGTTAATGAAGACATACCTGAGACTGGGTAATTTATAAAGGCAAGAGGTTTAATGGATTCACTCACAGTTCCACATGGCTGGGGAGGTCTCACAATCATGGTAGAAGATGAAGGAAGGGTAAAGGGACATCTTACATGGTGGCAGGCAAGAGAGCGTGTGCAGGGAAACTCCCCTTTATAGAACCATCAGATCCCATGAGACATTCACTATCAAGAGAACAGAATGGGACCCCCTGCCCACGATGATTCAATTACCTCCCATCCGGTCTCTCCCACGATACGTGGGAATTATGGGAGCTACAATTCAAGATGAGATTTGGGTGGGGATCCAGCCAAACCATATCAGAGGTTGTATCTTCAGTAGTTCTGGGGTAATTCACAACTTTGATTTCTCTCAGGAACTTCAGAGGTAAGGGGAATCAGAGTTGAGACTTCTTTAACTCAGCAGTGAGCACAAGAGACTCAATCCCAGAGAAACAACCGGGTCAACAGGGGGCTGTGGATTTCATGTCTTTGTATTTGGGTAGAATTATGCTTGAATAATTATCTTTACCCACGTCATCGTTCTTGTTTTTAAAAACAGGTACGTTATTCTACTTCCTCTCCTGATTTACAAATTTAGCTCAATGACAATTTATGCTTTCTTCTACCAATTTTTTGTTGCTGTTGCTTACATTTCAAGCCAAAGTACTAAAAACTCGTTCTGAGGCTACATTAAGTTTACTTATTTTCGATGTAGAAGCTCACTGCCCCAAAGGAGTCTTTACATATTTTTTCCTTTAAACATACACAAAGTTTTTTCCACAAGGATCTTTTCAAGTTGTTCTGGTTTCCATTGTGACTACTACATTGTACTGACCACCCAAGAGTGCCTTGTTTTTCATGCATAATAAAATTTAAAACCACATGTTTCAGCCAATACTTCTGGTAGAAACTCCTACCTCAACAGGAGGAAATTAGGTGTTCTTTTTGATTTATTAATTGACCATTAGGCATAGGCATTTACATGCATGCAGAAAAACAAACGCTGCAATGAAGTCCAAGTGTTCAAAGAATAGTTTCCTATAAACAAAACGAAGTGAAACAAAACCCTATCCCAACAGAAACCTTATTTATGGAGATTCCAGAGGGCATATCTTTTCAGCCTCAGGCAGAGAAACAGTACAAAAATTTCTAGAGAAATTCTGGGCACTTATCAAAATATTTCCCTCACTAAAGCAAGAGGGTATTTCAAGGAAAAATTGAGCAATGATTTGGCAATGACATGTGCACTGCAGGGCTTCCAATTTAATATTCAGGTTTCTCAACAGTCCAAATATCAACTGTTCCTGACTCACATTTCTATACCCCTCTAAGGTATGTAAGTGATATTTTTCTCTGACTAGCATTTGCTCAAGACACAATCCAAGGAAAGCTCTCTCTAGTCATTTTCTTCACATCCTCTTAAAAATTCTTTGGATTCTGCCCTGACATTGGCATGTTGCACAATAATAAAGTGCTACTCTCTTCTGATCTTTTTAAAGATGAACCAAAAAAGGTCATGTTTCAGTTGCCATTCTGTTACTTTTCTGATTCATACTTTTGGAATGTAGCTATAGATTACGGGTCATTTACAATCGATAGGCAGAGCTGATTTCCCAGCTGCTGACAAGGGCCTTATCCTGGAAATTACCTTTATTACTACTGTAAATTCCTGAAATTCTACCCCTGGGTATGTATTAATTGTGTTCCCTACATGTTAAACTACAAATATCCAGGAAAGAACGTAACTATCATAGCTCTAGTTCTAATGTTTACTTACAACTTTCTCAACTTTTTAGTTGGCAGCCCATTTTGATGAGGCTTAGAGAGAGAACAGAAAGCCCATGAGGGAGCCCGTACCTGAGGAAAGAGAAGGCCCATGAGATGCCGTAAAGGAAAGGAGAGAAAAAAAGGAGGGGACTTTTAAGAGAGGTTAAGCATGATGGGTCACATGTTTAAGAGCCGACTTAATGTCACTTTCACCCTAAAGTCTTCCCTGTGTGCTCCAGTAGAAAGCAAGAATGTTTCCTCATTCCTATCAACTGTGGTAAGATTCAGCACTAATATCAGGATATCCTCACATACTACCTTGCATTGTGGTAGTTTTTACAAATGCTTAATCTCCAGTTTTGTGTAAAAATATATTTTATAAACTTCTCTAATATTTTTCCCCCTACTTACTCTTAAGCTGGTTTGCCTAAACCTGAAGCAAGTTGTTTTATACAGCAGCTAAATCTGGAGTAAAAGGTGAGGAAGGAAAACAGGACTGACTAGGACTGACTTCCTTCCTGGGACAAATGATGCTCTCCTGAACTATGACCTCAGAGCACCTTTAGACACATAGAGCCTGCCTTTGGTTATAGGAAAAACATGCTCTAAAAAAAGATAGCAGTATAGCTTAAGCAAATATTCTATGTGGATAGAGTAGTACGTGTTATTTGAATAATAAGAGTGCTATTTATATTTGCATAGGTGAGGTCTTTATCCTTACTGCAATATAGCAACTATTGTGACAATGTTATGATGTCAAGGTTTTGGTTAATTTCACACACACACACTTTTTCTGTCTCAAATAGAAATGCCATCTAAAGCTAACAGAAGTTAAATGATTTCCCTAAAGAACAGAGAGTCCCCTGTGGGAGGCCGAGAGGGGTGGATACGAGGTCAAGCATTTGAGACCAGCCTGGCCAACATAGTGAAACCTCGTCTCTACTAAAAATACAAAAAATTAGCCAGGCACGGTGGCGGGCACCTGTAATCCCAGCTACTCAGGAGGCTGAGGGAGGAGAATCTCTTGAACCTGAAAAGCGGAGGTTGCAGTAAGCCAAGATTGTGCCCTGCACTGCAGCTTAGGTGACAGCGTGAGACTCCATTTCAAAAACAAACAAAAAACAACAACAACAACAAAAGAAAAAGAACAGAAAGTCCCAGTGGGTGCTGAGAATACTATATCCAGAAAGAAAGAGTTGGATCACTACACTTTAGTATCATAAATGCCTTACTGATCCTTTTCTAGAAAAGAATGCCTACACTTTGTTCCCAATCTCATTTTGGAATTATTATCCTTCTGTTCATTCAGATACAAACCCCAGAACCACTTAATAGCCTCCTTCATCCCCAGAATCCAAATACCCTCAATTCTACTTTGGCAATGTTCAAAACATTCATTTTAACTGAAAATACCTTAATTCCAGTTTTCCTTTCTACACACAAATATTTTAAATATCCAACCATTTCTACAATGTCAAAATTATTTCTCCTTTCAGTTTTGTCAGTTTTGGGAGGTTTGCTATTAGGTGCATATACATTTATAACTGTTGTATCTTCTTGTTGTATTGACCCTTTTAACTTTATGATATGTTTGATGTATCCTGTAGAAATATTCCTTTGCTGGATGCCCTCTCTCACCACTCCTATTCAACATAGTGTTGGAAGTTCTGGCTAGGGCAATCAGGCAAGAGAAAGAAATAAAGGGTATTCAATTAGGAAAAGAGGAAGTCAAATTGTCTCTGTTTGCAGATGACATGATTGTATATTTAGAAAACCCCATCGTCTCAGCCCAAAATCTCCTTAAGCTGATAAGCAATTTCAGCAAAGTCTCAGGATACAAAATCGATGTGCAAAAATCACAAGCATTCCTATACACCAATAATAGACAAAGAGAGAGCCAAATCATGAGTGAACTCCCATTCACAATTACTACAAAGATAATAAAATACCTAGGAATACAACTTACAAGGGATGTGAAAGAACTCTTCAAGGAGAACTGCAAACCACTGCTCAACGAAATAAAAGAGGACACAAACAAATGGAAGAACATTCCATGCTCATGGATAGGAAGAATCAATATCGTGAAAATGGCCATACTGCCCAAGGTAACTTATACATTCAATGCTATCCCCATTAAGCTACCACAGACTTTCTTCACAGAATTGGAAAAAATTAAAGTTCATATGGAACCAAAAAAGAGTCTGCATAGCCAAGACAATTCTAAGCAAAAAGAACAAAGTTGGAGGCATCATGCTACCTGACTTCAAACTATACTACAAGGCTACAGTAACCAAAACAGCATGATACTGGTACCAAAACAGATATATAGACCAATGGAACAGAACAGAGGCCTCAGAAATAACACCACACATCTACAACCATCTGATCTTTGACAAACCTGACAAAAACAAGCAATGGGGAAAGGATTCCCTATTTGATAAATGGTGCTGAGAAAACTGGCTAGCCATATGTGGAAAGCCGAAACTGGATCCCTTCCTTACACCATATACAAAAATTAACTCAAGATGGATTAAAGACTTACATGTAAGACCTAACACCATAAAAATCCTAGAAAAAAACTTAGGCAATACCATTCAGGACATAGGCATGGGCAAAGACTTCATGACTAAAACACCAAAAGCAATGGCAACAAAAGCCAAAATTGACAAATGGATCTAATTAAACTAAAGAGCTTCTGCACAGCAAAAGAAACTATCACCAGAGTGAACACGCAACCTACAAAATGGGAGAAAATCTTTGTAATCTACCCATCTGACAAAGGGCTAGTATCCAGAATCTACAAAGAAATTAAACAAATTTACAAGAAAAAAACTAACAACCCCATCAAAAAGTGGGCAAAAGATATGAACAGACACTTCTCAATAGAAGACATTTATGCAGCCAACAGTCATATGAAAGAATGCTCATCATCACTGGTCATCAGAGAAATGCAAATCGAAACCACAATGAGATAGCATCTCATGCCAGTTAGAATGGCAATCATTAAAAAGTCAGGAAACAACAGATGCTGGAGAGGATGTGGAGAAATAGGAATGCTTTTACGCTGTTGGTGGGAGAGTAAATTAGTTCAACCATTGTGGAAGACAGTGTGGCAATTCCTCAAGGATCTAGAACTAGAGATACCATTTGACCCAGCAATCCCATTACTGGGTATATACCCAAAGGATTATAAATCATGCTGCTATAAAGACACATGCACATGTGTGTTTATTTTGGCACTATTCACAATAGCAAAGACTTGGAACCAACCCAAATGTCCATCAATGATAGACTGGATTAAGAAAATGTGGCACATATACACCAAGGAATACTATGTAGCCATAAAAAAGGGTGAGTTCATGTCCTTTGCAGGGACATGGATGAAGCTGGAAACCATCATTCTAAGCAAACTATCACAAGGACAGAAAACCAAACACCACTTGTTCTCACTTATAGGTGGGAGTTGAACAATGAGAACACATGGACACAGGGCGGGGAACATCACACACCGGGGCCTATCAGGGTGTGGGGGGCTGGGGGAGGGATAGCATTAGGAGAAATACCTAATGTAAATGACGAGATGATGGGTGCAGCAAATCAACATGGCACATGTATACCTATGTGACAAACCTGCACGTTGTGCACCTGTACCTAGAACTTAAAGTATAATAATAAAAAAAGAAATATTCCTTTGCTAAAAATTTTAGTCTTATGTTAACATAACAACTGTTTCTTATGCTTACTTCTAAATTTACACTGTTTTCTATGCTTTTTCTTTCAACTTGCTAGTGTTTCTGTATTTCATGTGTGTCTCTTTTAGACAGCAGTAGAGTTCTGCTTTTAAATCCAATTTGGCATTCTTTGACTTTTCTTTTGTGTGTTTAGTCAATTCACATTTAATAAAATTATTTATAGTGTGGGCTTCAAGTCTGTCATTTTGCTATGTTTTTAAACTTGTTTCATTTCTGTTTTGTTCTTCTTCCCCTTCTTTCCTGCTTTCTTTTGTGCTAACCAAATATTTTGCAGTATACCATTATAAATCTTGTATTGACACTCTAATATGTCTTTTTATTTCACTAGTGGTTGCTCTAGGTATTAAACATGCAACTTTAACTTACCAAACTCTACATAATTAGTATTTAATTGCTTCCAGTTCAATATGGAAAATTTTCAACAGTCTAGTTCTGTTTCTCCCTCTGTTCTTTGGAATGTTTTCATCTATATACAATATAATCCCAAGAGTATAGTAGTATAAATTTCACTTTAAATATGCATATATTTTGTAAGAAGTCAATAAAAAAGTATGTGTCTGTATATATAAAATAACTCATATATCATACATATCCTTTCTGTTGCTCTTTATTATTTCCTATATGTCTGGATTACCATATGATGCAGTTTTCCTTAGTTGGAAGGACTTTCTATAGCATTTTACACAGTGCAATTCTACACTATTTAATAGCAATTATTTTAATCAAAAATAATTTTAGCTTTAGTTAAGTATTTTAGCTTTAGAATAATTTCTCAGACTATAGGTATCTTGAATTATAGGCTTTTTTTCTTTCAGCGTTTTAATATATCATTCCACTATCTTCTATCCTACATTGTTTCTGATGAAAGTCAGATGCTAATCATATTGTTTACTCTCTATGTAATACGTCATTTTTCTTTGCTGCTTTCTAATTTTCTGATTATTTTTGGTTTTCGTTAGTTTGAATTTGATGTGCCTGAGTATGATTTTCTCTGTTTTCCTTCTACCTGAGTTTCACAAAGATTCTTGCATTTGTAAGTTGATGTTTATCAACAAATTTAGAAATTTCTATTCTGTTATTTATTTAAATTTTTTTTCTCTTATTTATTTCAGTCCTCTCCTTCTCGGACTCTAATTACATGTGTGCTGTACCACTTGATATTGTTGCAAAACGTTTTTATTTTCTTCTATATTTGCTTCCTTTCTATGCATCAGAGGGAATAATTTTTATAGATCTATTTGCAAGCACACTAATTTTTTACATGCCATTTAAAATCTGCTGTTGAGTTTATCATCAGGTTTTTCTTTTAGTTATAATTTTTAGATATAGAATTTTCAGTTTTTTATTTTCATTTATTTATTGATATCACTATATATTTACTCATTAATATGATGTTTATTCTTTAATTATTTGAAAAAGGTTTAATTTTTTGAAAATATTTGTAGCACTATTTTGAATTTTATAACTGTTATATTTAACTCCCAGTCCCACTTCAAATGAATTTCTATTGACAGCTTTAATCTCTTTTTTGTAAATATTTTGTATGCCTAATAAACTTTAGTTGAACATTAGACACTGTAACCATGCTGTAATGTGTTTTCCTCTTCTGAGAATTGTTGAGTTTTTGCTAATATTCTGTAACTTGCCTGAACTCAAACTATGACACCTATCTCCATGTAGTACATGGTAACTAATACCTCTGCTCAGTGTTTTGGCTTTTAGTAGCTGGTATTTTATTTCAACTGGCATCTTGGAAGTCTCCATAGCTCACGAGAACAAAAAATCAATATGACAAAAGGGGTGTGTGTGCGTGTGCGCGTGCGTGTGCGCGTGCGTGTGCACACGCGTGTGTGCACGTGCACGTGCACATATATCTTTATTTTGCTGGATGAAAATGGACAGTTGTAGAACCAGTATACACTGAGAGTTCCTCCACCACACTGACAGGCCAATGGATTATTTCTGGAAAAGATGCCACATTGTTACATTTCCTCATTCAGTCTTGCCTCCCCTTCCATGGTGAAATGGAAGCTCAAGAGCTTCAGATACCACCCAACCTATCCATTCTATTTGATTTAAGCAATAGGTTATTGATTTTGACTTTGGAGGTTTATATTTACTTTTAGGAACTCTGTGTCCTGCCAACTCTGCCTGAGATTTTCTGTCTGTCTTCTCTCTTATAGTTGTCAGGATTTTACTGTACTTGGGGGCCCTTTTAAAATTATGGCTTAACATTTCAACATTGTGTTTCCTACTGTCATCAAAGACAGATGACTTAAAAAAAAAACCCAGAAATCTAAAAACAGTTTAAATTACATGGAAGATATTCAAATAATGGCCAATATTCGCCCAACACTTTGCAATTTTTAAGGCATTCCCCATCTATTATCTAATGTGATCCACACAATAAGTAGAATAGGTGTCTATAATTGTAATTTTACCAAAATTAAGCTAAATGTTCAAAGCCTCTTAGCAGTTACAATGTTTATTCACAGGATGCATAAGACAATTCTGCTTTTATGTCCCCAGGGCCCATGTCGTACTCCACTCAGCTCAGATTCTTTGGAACTATGGCAAGGGTCCCTATTCACTTTGACTTCAAAACCAATGTTTCTTTCACTTATGCTATGCTTCCATAGCTATACTATTGTAGGACTACTAGGGATTATGTCAAAAACGTTAGTTTTAGAAATGTATTTAACAATTCCATCTGAAAGTCTAATCATGAAAATAATGTTTATACTTTAATTTTAGATTAAATTCAAATCAGATAGTTACATATAATTAAATGCTCATAACTCACATTTATATTTATATAGTGTATAGTTCACCAATTTAAGCAAAATGTTAATTTTAGCATATCATTATTTGGCATATTAACAACAAGGAAAATATATAGTGTAAATAATTTGAACTTCATAATATAGGGCCAAACAAGAAAAAAAATGCTGTAACTATATTAATACATTGTCTATAAGGTTAGGCAGAAATTCAGGGTTAAGTCTGGTTTTTAGGAAACAAGCTTACCTTATTAGGAAGAAATGTAGACATAGACAAGAATAGGAAATTTATGGAAACATCATAGTCTAATCTTTATTTTAGTTACAGGCACTAATAACTGTTTTGAAGACAAAAGAATATGACAAAAATTAGCTGTAATACTTTTGTTAATATTAATAATTACTATAATTTATTTTATTCCTATTTTTGCCAGGCTGCTTAATGATAGGTGTTTTATGTATAGTGCCCTTTACTGCTAAATCTAAAAAGGAAACTTTACTACATTGTTAAAAAACTGCTTAATACATTGAATATTGTCTTTAAATATGAGCACACATAACAAAAACTGGATTTTCATTCAGGGATTATCATTTTACTTTCTATGAAATATTAGATAATACCGCTAATTGAGCTTTCTATATATTAGAACTCAATAAAGTTTGAATTGCTAATAATTAAATTTGAGAAATTCTAAATTTCTTTATTAATCTAGCTCTGAGCATTTAAAACAAAGAAGTACAGTAAATAATTTTCTATTTTCTTCCAATTTTTACAATGATTTGCTGAAAGGGAAATGTCTCTTTTAAGAGGCAGTAGCCATTTCAAGTATGTTTCACGAATAAATCTACTCTTTATAGAATATAACTTTGTATTATGTTGTATTATGTTATGTACTCTGCTAGCATGATGAAGAACCCTGAAGACCAGTGTCCAGCAAGAGTAGAATAATAGTTCTCTCAAGCTGCACTGAAATCAGTTCTCATCCAAAGCGATGGCCTAGGCCTTGAAAACAAGAGGAAAAGTTTATTGCGACTAGCTAATCTGGAAAAGTAAGATATGTGATTCTGGGGAAACCATAAAAATGATCATGCACCCACGGACAGGAGTCTTGTTAACTTTGGCAGAGATTTTCATTTAAATCAATGATCGTATATAAAAATAGAAATATGTAAGCTAAGAGTACAACTCCATAGTGGCATTTGGCATTTAAACATTAAGCAATATTAAACTTAACATACTCATGTAGATTGTGATAAAGTAAAACAAAAATTAATTGGTGGCATGACAGATGATTTCTTTGATATCGACCATTATTTCTATAATGGGTAATGAGAAACTGATTATAAAATGTATTAATATAGTACAGAAATAATTAAGAAAAAATATTACAGATAACTTTAAAATACTGATTAAAAAATCTTTTAAATGATATTTGTTTTTAAAAGTATTTCATTGGTTGACTCAGTTTGGATTCTAGACATAGTTGCCCATGCCCAAAGCACTAGCATTTTCCGTGTCAAAACATTTTTTTTCCTGAAACTACCTAACTATTAGCAGCTGTCTGTGTGAGAATAGAGGGAGGACTGTTTTTACTTCGCTCAAAGATTAATGATATTTTATAACTTCAAAAGAAGTATTCAGTTCTGGCTTTCATGGCAGGCACCTCCTTCTTGTCTCTTTTTATTTTATTGCCACATTTTAAACATAATTATTCATGCTGTGGCATATTAAAATCGTCTACAAATTTTTTTTTTGTTAAGAACAAGATTTTGCTTGCTGTTAACTCTGCAGAATTTCACTATTTTCTCTTTCATTTACCAGGTAAGCATTATAATCATTCCAATCAGTTTTTTGCTCAAATATTTAATGCTGGCCAATGGAAATAAGAAAAAGGGTGGGATGGGGAGGTTGAATTTGTTCTTATTTTTCTTCAGATTGTATTTTTTAGGTTCTGAGAAAAAGATGTAACAACATTTCAATAATATAAATTAAGTTAGGAAGTAGTAAAATTATTATCCACGTCCACAATTCCCTGACTTGTTACCAGAGTTGTAACTAGGCAGCAGAACAGTCACAAGCCTACACTGGAAATAAGCATGGCTTCTACCAGCTTGTCCTCTTCCTGATTGCCCCCTTTCACTTCACGCAAAAGCCTTGGGCTTACTGGCCACTTTTTCATCTTGTGTGTGATTCTTCCAGCGGGACACCCTCCAAATTATGAGAATTAAACTTTTTTTTGTTTGTTTTTTTTGAGACAGAGTCACCCAGGCTGGAGTGCAATGGCGTGATCTTGGCTCTCTGCAACCTCCACCTCCTGGGTTCAAACGATTCTCTGGCCTCAGCCTCCTGAGTAGCTGGGATTACAGGCACCCACCATCATGCCTGACTAATTTTTGTATTTTTGTAGAGAGGTGGTTTCTTCATGTTGGCCAGGCTGGTCTTGAACTCCTGACCTCACGTGATCCACCCCACTTGTCCTCCCAAACTGCTGAGATTACAGGTGTGAGCCACCATGCCTGGCCAAATTAAACTTTAAAAATATACGTAACACAACCTTAAAAAGGAATAAAGCTCTGATACATGCTACAACATGTATGAATCTTGAGAACATAATGACAAGTGAAATAAACCAGACAAAAAAGAACAAATATTGTATGATTTAACTTATATGAAGTACCTAGAATGGATGAATTCATAGAACCAGCAAGTAGAATAGAGGTTACCAGGCACTGGGGGAGGGAGAAGTGGGGAGTTATTTTTAACGGGTATAGAGTATCAGTTAGGGATGATGAAAAAGTTAGGGAGATGGATAAGAGGTGATGGTTCATAACAGTGTGAATCTACATAATGCCACTGAACTAAACATGGTTAAGCCAGTAAATTCATGTTATCTACATTTTACTAGAGCTAAAAAAGTTACCATAGTAAAAAAAGTTAATAAAACTTCTATAAACCATTTAAAATGTGATTTGGAAAGGCATTTTGGAATGTTTCAGTAAAATGAATGAGAAATGACTCCAAAAACTTATATGTAACACAGATGGCAAATATACAAATGGCACTTTAGATAAAAAACAGGTTTGGTTTACACAGAACTCAAAAAAAGTAGTTACTTTTTTTTAATTTTTGAGACAGTGTCTCACTTTGTCGCCCAGGCTGCAGTGCAGTGCAGTGGCACTCTCTCGGCTCACTGTGACCTCTGCTTCCCAGGTTCAAGTGATTCTCCTGCCTCAGCCTCCCAAGTAGCTGGGATTACAGGCGCCCACCACCACACCCGGCTAATTTTTGTATTTTTAGTAGAGACGAGGTTTCGCCACTGTGGCCAGGCTGGTCTGGAACTCCTGACCACAAGTGATCACCCAAAGTGCTGAGATGACAGTTGTGAGTCACCACCTCCAGCCTCAAAAAGGGTAGTTTCTGATGGTGGTATCACTCACTACATTTTTGTGCTTTAAGGGTTTCAGTTCAGGTGTGCTGAATATCCAGTTTACATGGCCTGTATGTTTGCGCTGTAAATATGGAAATAGCAAGCTATCCAAAGCTGATCTGCTCTTTACTTTTTATTTTATTTTTTATGTTTTTGAGACAGTGTTTGACTCTACCACCCAAGCTGGAGTGCAGTGATGTAACTGTAGCTCACTGCAGCCTCGAACTCCTGGGCTCAAGCAATCCTCCCACTTCAGCTTCCCAAAGTGTTGGGATTACAGGCATGAGTCACTGCACCTGGCTGATCTGCTCTTTAGTGATTACCCTACACCTCCACAGAGCAAGATCTGTGTCTTTACTCCACTGTGGGCCAGCCAAACCATGAAAATTTGAGATGGTAAAATCTATACCACAATTCCAAGGAATGCTGACTATAAGAGATTTACAGGATGGGAATATACAGACACTAAACAGAGTCACAGAATCCAACCTAATATGAATTAAAGAGTAATTTTGGCTATTTATTTTGTTAATGAATCTTGACTTCTTCCCTGAGGCATCTATTTTTTTCTTAGAAAAACCCGATTCTGATTTGAAATTATTAATAATAATAGCTCCCCCTTTTTTTTTGATGCAGTCTCACTCTGGAACCCAGGCTGGAGAGCAGTGGCACGATCTGTGATCACTGAGACCTCTGCCTCCCGGCTTCAAACAATTCTCCTGCCTCAGCCTCCCAAATATCTGGGATTACAGACATTCACCACCATACCCAGCCAATTTTTGTATTTTTAGTAGAGACAGGGTTTCATCATGTTGGCCAGGTGGGTCTCAAGCTCCTGACCTCAAGCCATCCACCCGCCTCAGCCTCCCAAAATGCTGGGATTACAGGAGAGAGCCACTGCACCTGGCCAGCCACTGCACCTGGTCATTTTAAGCTCCAACTTTGCCAGACATCTTATAAATACTATCCTTAATATTTGTAATTTTGCTAATAGCAATTAACAAAACTGGGCATTATTTATTTTAATTTCTAGATATGAGATTAGATCAGACTCAGAGAGGCCTATCTTTGCCCAAGGTTACCTAAGGAGTGAGCAGTGCAGCCTGTGTTTGCATCCCTGCTTCTGTGGGTCTCAAGCTGCGTGTTTTTCCATCGTGCCCTGAGTTTGGCAGCCCCAAGTTCACTGCTCATTCTGCTAGATCCAGGGCCTAGAACCTCTTGATTTCTTATTTTCCGAGATCTCTACTTCTAGGTTAAGTTCCTTGAGTAGCTATGCTCTGTGCACTGGTTCAAACAAATTTGATTTTTCATTGTTTTTTCCTATTGACTCTCATCTCTGGTCTAACAGGCATGCCTTCTTTTCAATCATATTTCCTGGCCTGGGAATGTGCTTTCCTCTGTTCCCAATTATCCTGACTCTGCCATACAATTCTGACAATAAAATTAGCTCCTCTGAGACCGGCAGAGATTTTAAAACCTTAAGTCAACTTTTCCCTCCCTACGTTCAACAAAGTTGACTCCATATGCAGAATTATATCTCTACTGGGTTTTTTCTCTAAATGCTGATAGAATTTTGTAAACTGTATACGTGTTTGACGGATCAAATATTTTGTGTATGTGTGATTTGTTGCTGTTTCTAGAAATATGAGCAATTTCTTAGTTTTTTCTTTTGTTTGTTTTACATTTTCTGGCATAAAACTTGGCATAAGACTTGGTTATTTCAGAATCTTTTAGTATCATTGCAGTGAGATTTAGTAACATGTCATGGTTATGCCCTAAATACTAGCATCAGAAATTCTGGCTACCATCACCACTGCCATCACATATATTTATGTATGAACAAAGACAAGGTAATAGTATATAGCTATGCTAACTAAAATACGTGAGATTTATTTCACCAATGTTAGGACTTACACTTAATTAAAATCTATGACACAGTAAAATATTATTTATCTCAGAATATATAAAATTAGCTAAAAATAACAAGGATTTCATATACTTTGAAACTTAAACTGTAGCTTAGTTTTTAATCTTCATCTTTGAAAAACTACAACAAATGTATTAAGCTCTGATATTTCTAACAATTGATAATGATAAATATACTCATTTTTATAAAGTAATCTTCAGTTCTTAAAGGATCATTTTTATCATTTAATACACCATTTAACACTTGTTTTTATAATCATGTCTATTTGTTCATCTTCAAAGAAATTCTCTCTTCAGTGTTGCCTGGAGAGATCCATATACGAACCTGGAATGTTAATGGAGGAAAGGAGACTGACCTAGCAGAGAGAAGTCAAATCTAAATGTTTACCCAGAAGGAGTGCAATGGCAAGCAAGCCCAGCTGCCCACATCAACCTAGAAAGACTCAGAAATTGGAGGCATGGAATTCCTCTTATGTCGGGGTGAGGTAGGAAACTGCTAGAGGATCTCTATAAAAGAACAACTCGGCCCAAAGTCCCACTCTCAACTCACACAAGTTCGGCAACCACCCTTCTCCACCAGGTAGGACATGGAAGATATTCTCTGGAGAAACTAAATCAAAGACGCTCTGGATTTCAGGCTCCAGGCCCAGTGGTGGGCAGGGTGACGAAAACCAACAGAATACCAAAACATTTTTACTACAGTGGTGAATCCTCAAGGCCATTCCCTCCACTCGCAATTCCTAAAAGCCCTAGTCTAGGATTCCTAAAAACTTCAAGAGAAAAAGTATGGTGAGGCAATAATGCCTTTTTTTTTTTTTTGAGACGGAGTCTCACTCTGTTGCCCAGGTTGGAGTGCAGTGACGCAATCTTGGCTCACTGCAGCCTCTGCCTCTTGGGTTCAAGTGATTCTCCTGGCTCAGCCTCCTGAGTAGCTGGGACTACAGGCACCCGCCACCATGCCTGGCTAATTTTTGTAATTTAGTAGTGACAGCGTTTCTCCATGTTGGCCAGGATGGTCTCAAACTCCTGACCTTTAAGTGATCCGCCCACCTTGGCCTCCCAAAGTGCTGGGATTACAGGAATGAGCCGCCACACTTGGCCCAGTAGTACTTTTTACATGCATTGCAAAGCCAAGGAATGCTTGGTGGAATTCCCATTTGGTGCTCAATACAATGAGAACCTGAGAAAGCCTAACCTGATTGGAAGTTCTTTTAATGAATAGTCAATAAGAAATTTTTGTGAAGAGCCAGATCATCCTGGGATAGTTCTATAGTGTATTTTGTGTCTCAGGTGCATGTAAGTATATAGGATTGTTACTGTGACATGGGAAGGACTCTACCTTCCATGCTATCTTTACAGGTCATCTCTAACCTCTTACCTCTAACCTCAGGGCTTGAGTCATTCATTCCAAATGAGAGCAGTAGACAAATGGCCATGATTGATGGTCAATGTGTAGAATTTGGAGATAGCTTCACCAAAGTGTATTATGTACCTTTTGTCTTTCCAGCTCAACTGCTCTTTCATATGAATTCCAACAATCCTTCAATCTTACCATGGATTTCCAATGAACTGTGTAACCACCCTTCCAACCCGCCATGAGGTCACTTTCTTGCTTTATGATTGTATTAGTCCATTTGCACACTGCTATAAAGATACTACCTGAGACTGGGTAATTAATAAAGAAGAGAGGTTTAATTGACTCACAGTTCCACATGGCTGCAGAGGCATCAGGAAACTTGCAGTCATGGCAGAAGGCAAAGGAGAAGCAAGCATCTTATTCGCAAAGGGGCAGGAGAGAAAAAGCATGCAGGAGAAACTGCCACTTTTAAACCATCAAGGTCTCATGAGAACTGCCCCACCATCACAAGAATAGCATGGGGGAAACCACCCTATGATATAATCACCTCCCACCAGGTTCCTCCCTCCAAATGTGGGGATTACAATTCAAGATCGGCTTTGGGCGGGGACACAGAGCCAAACCACATAAATGATAGATAATCACCATTTTGCAAAGGCCATTCTAGAATAGTATAGCGGGACCCATCAGAGACCAAGTCCTCCCTACGCACTCTGGATTCCTCCATAACTCCCTCCTTCTTCTCCAGAACATCACTCCTGGATTTATCCACAACTCCTCCCCCCTTCTCTAGAACATCACTCCTGCAACTCTCTGTCCCCCATTTGCAGTTTTTTTTCTTGAATCCTTTCTGCCAAACTATCAGTATTACTTTGCACCTTCATTTGAAGGGAAAAACATTTCTACTGAGCTCCTTTTAAAGAACATTATGTTTCATTGTTCTGTTCCACTTCAGAGCTAATTTTTTTGTAGAAGTGAAATGTGGCCAATTGCTCATCTTTTTTGTTTTTTAAATTTTATTTTTAATTGACAAATAATAATCAGATATATTCATGAGGTACAAGGTGATATTTTTATACATGTATACACTATGGAATGATTCTATCAAATAATTAACATATCTCACCTATTTTTTGTAGTGAGACCATTTAAAATTTATTAGCAATTTTGAAATACATGATACATTATTATTAACTATGGTCAAGATGCTGTGCAATAGATCTTATTCCTCCTGTCTAACTGAAACTCTGTTCCCTTTGGTCAATCTCTCCATCCCCCATCCTCATCTCACCCCTACTCCCAGCCTCTGGTAACCACCATTCTAATCTCTACTTCTATAAGCTTAACTTTTTAAAGATTCCCCATATAAAAGAGATCATGCACTATTTGTTGTTGTTGTTATTACAGAAATCCTGTCATTTATGGCAACATGGATGAACCTGGAGGAAATTGTGCTCAGGAGAAGAAGCCAGGCTCATCTTCTCTCAGGCTATTCTATTACGGTTTCTGGCCCCTCCATTCCACCAACACTACATCTGTCTCAGTTACTAGACAACTCTATGTTGCCATATCCAAAAGTCTCATTTTTATATCTCTCATCAACACTAGTACTGCTAAGCCCTTCCTCCTTCTTGAAACATGTTCCTCTTTTGACTGTGACAACTTCCAACTCTACTAGCCATTTCTTCTCAGTCTTCTTTGCTACCCTTTCTTTCCTTTAAATGTCAGTTTGTCTTGGGGTATAGTCTCAGCCCCCTTCTCCTTTCTATATGTCTCTCTGGTTAGCAGTCTGTCTCATTCACAGAGCATTAAATGCTACCTGTTTGCTGATTATTCCAAAATCTGCTGTTAAATTCCAGATATATGTGCCAATGATCTATTTTGATATCTTTACTTAGGCATCTAGAGGCATCTCATATTTAATATGTCCCCTTTCCTTCAAAACTACCCTTTCTCCAGCATTAACTTTTACCCACCACTATCCATGCAGCTGCTCAAGCCTAAAACACGAGTGTCCTCCTTGAACCTTTTCTTCTCCATCTCCCACATCCAAACCATTATAAGTTCCATCACCTCAATCTCCAGTATTTATCCTGAATCTGTGTACTTCTCTGTCTGGTTTTATTATCAACACCCCAATTCAAGCCACCATTATTTCCTACCTAGATTGCTGCAATACCCACCTGAGTGGTCACCAGGTGACCAGGTATATTAGTCAGGGTTCTCCAGAGAAGCAGAACCAATAGGATATATGCATGTATATACAGAAACAAATATACTGTAAGGAATTGGTTCACACAAGTATGAGAGCTGACAGTCCAAATACTATGGGGTGGGCTAGTGGGCTGGAGACCCAAAAGAATGAATGTTCCAGATTGAGTCTGAAGGCTGCCTGCAATAGAACTAGGAAGAATCGATGTTGCATATGAAGTCCAAAGATAGTCTGCTGAAGGTTTCTCTCTTGCTCAGGGAAGGCTGAGCTTTTTGTTCTATTCCGGCATTTAACTGATTGAGTGAGACCCATCAACATTTCGAGTAATCTGTTTTACTCAAAGTTCACTGATTTAAATGTTAATCTAACCCATAAAATGCCTTCACCGAAACATCCAGAATAATGTTTAACCAAGTATCTGGACACCCTGTAGTCCTGCCAAATTGACACATAAAATTAATTATCACAACATGCTTTCATTATTGCTCCTCTGTAATCCAACCTCAACCTAGCATCTAACTGTCAAGTCCCTATTTAAATTCCTTAATTAGGCCAAGCATGGTGGCTCACACTTGCAATCCCAGCACTTTTGGAGGCAAAGGCAGGTGGATCCCTTAAGCCCAGGAGCTCGAGACCAGCCTGGGCAACATGGAGAAACCCCTTCTCTACAAAATATACAAACATTTAGCCAGGCATGATGGTGTGTACCTGTAATCCCAGCTACTCAGGAGGCTGAGGTGGGAGGATCACTTGAGCCCAGGAGGTTGAGGCTGCAGTGAGCCATGATGACGCCACTGTACTCCAGCCTCTGAGGGGACAGAGTGAGACCTGTCTCAAAATAAATAAAATAAAATAAAATAAAATAAAATAAAATAAAAATTCCTTAATAGCATATCACTGAAAATAAAATTCCATTCTGTACCTTGACTTATAAGACTCCACATGATCTGACCCTGCTTGTATGTCTGCTTTCCTATTTTCTCCCCTTTACCCATTATGTTTTACCCATACTTACCTTCTTTTCTGCCTCTCAAGCTTATTCTATGTTTTCCTGCCTTAGATTTTTGTAGTAAGTAGATCCCTCTGCCTTGAATGTTTTTCTCCTAAATTTAGGCATAGCTGGCTCCATTTTGTCAACCAGATCTCAAGATTTTAAGTGTCACCTTCTTGGAGGTGCTTTCTATGGGTACTCAACATAAATAAGCACACGCCATTCTCAGAGTTATTTTTTCCATTATTTTAAATACTTGCTGCTTAGTTTAGATAATAGCTTCACAAATTGCCATTGTATTTCCTTTTCAAGAAAATAATCAAAATGTGCTCTAATATATCTAAAATCTAAAGTCAATTGTCTCTTCATTTCTATAAATAAATTATTGGCTGCATAGTTCTAAATAAAATGACATAGTTCTAAATAGTGTGCCTATCCTTTTAAATTAATCAACTTTTTCTCCAATTGTAAAAAAAAAAAAAATCTCTGATATTAAATTCTGCATCAAGAGGCCTCATATAAAAGATATTTGATTTGGTTTCACGACGTGTTTACTTCTATTCCAGTTTATCATTCTCCCATGGGGAATTTGATTTTGCTTTCTGTCATGCACACATACAGATGTACATACAATTTCCATTTTCTGCCAAATCCCTGGAAAACTACTTCACTTTGATATTTTAAAAACAGATCACAGAAAACTTGTACAGAATCAACTCAATAAAGCAAAACTATTACTTCCTGTTTGTGCTTGTCTCTTTCTGGCCAGACTTTTCATTGCACATCAGCAGTATGTCTATTGCTCAACAGTTGAGAAATAATGAAAAGATAAAGTTTCCCACATAAAGTAGATCCTTTTAATTATTTAACTATATTTGACAATTGATTATATATTGCTTTATTTCTTCATTAGATAATAAATATCGTATCAATCAGGATCAGCTAGATCACACTTAGTAACAACTCCAAATCTTAGTGGCCTATAGCACTGAAAGCTTATTTGGGGCTCATGCAGTATTTCCCCTGTAGGTTGGCTGGAGTAGCCACTCCACATCCTCCTCACTCTGGAATCCAGGCTGGTGAAATCTCCACCACTTAGAATATGGCAGGTTGCTGTGTCAGGAGGAAGAAAAGATGACAAATTGCGCTCTACTTCTTAACAGCTCCTGCCTCAAAGTGACACACGTCGTTTATACTCATATCTCATTTGCCAAACCAACTCATTACCATGCCTAACATTCAAAGGAAAGGGAAGAACAATCCTACATGGTTTGAGAAGAAGCAGCACCCCAGTGGCAAGCAGCCCCAATAATTCCCACAGCTATATCATGTAGAAATAGCAAAAAAAAAAATCATGTATAATTGTATAAATTAACAAGAATCCAGCCAATCGTACTTTGCATAATGTCAGTCATCCAACAGTTTAGATATCTGTTACGAAAGATTGGACTAGATAAGAATTAGGTCTCTTCGACTTCATATTTCCGTGTCATCATATTTCCATTCTCCTTGAATTAATATTTTTATTGGTGCTGCAGTATTCATTATCTTACCCAGTGCTACTGCAATGACTTCCTAACTTCTCTCCTTGCAGAAGTCTTCTTTATTATAGGTGCATTCTGATTAGTTTTCTACAACATTGCTTTAATTCTGTGGCTTCCTTGCCAACAAGATAAACAAAAACAAAAGACAAACAGCAAAAAATAAGCTTAACTGGTTCTGCATGTCCTGTAGGATCAAGTCAAACGCCTTAGCCTGACTCTCCAAACCTTCCACAATTTACCGTCAATCAGCCATTCTCTCCTCATTGGCTTCTAGAATCTACCACTGTAGCCAGGCTATTCGTTCACATTCCCACAATTTTTTTTTTTAAATTTTTCATCTTTTCCTACATTGTTGCTAAAATAGTTCCACTGGTTCAAACTGTCAGTGTAAGTCCAACCTATTCTTCAGAATTAATTAGAATTCCATCTTACCATGAAAGTTCATTCTGCAAAACCTAGGAAGTTTGACATTGACTTGAGGCAAAATCTTAGAATGTAATGTTTTCTTAATTAACAACTTTTATCAAATACTTAATAAGTTCCAGGCAGTGAGTTAGCTGCATGTGTTAGAATATCTCAGACTTACCATGTCCAAAACTGAACTCTTGAGTTTTCTCCCCAAAACTGTTTCCCCCCAGTCTTCTCCAACTCAGTGATTAAAAACTCCATTCACTCAGTTGTGTAAGAGAAATATTTCAGAGTATTCTTTGTCTCTGCTTTCTCTTATACTCAATATCTAATTATAAGCAAATCACCTTCAAAATATCCCACATCCAATTACTTCTCATCACTTCCTTTTTGACCACCGTAATTCATATGATACAGTATTATCTCTTACCTGGATTATGCAACAGTCAGCTAAATAGTATCCTTGTTCTTACTTTTAAACTCCCTAGTGTCTTATCTTCTACATATGTCAGATCATGTTCTTGTCTATTCAGAAACTTCCAGTGACTTCTGTAGGGAGGGAGATTAAAACCTTTTTTTTTTTTTTATCTTCTTAGGTTCAGTGGCTTGGGCCTATGAATTACACTTCAAAAAGACAGATCAACAGGAAAAAAGGACCCCAGAATTTATTTATGCATGCAATGTACATATATATAGAAGAACTCAATGATGGGTAACTCAAAGGTGTGATTAGAATTTGTAACTTATATACCATCTTAACAAATAAAGATAAGTCTGTGGAGAACTGACGAAACAAAAGAAAAGGGGTTTAGGCTCCCAGGAACAGTAAATTGTGGGAAAGTAAATATATAAAGGGAAACTAATGGAAGATAAGGATTATTTTAGTAAGGTTTGTTTGTGCAGACCAATGTTGGTGCTGACATTCCAACTTCAGTAATAATGGTTGTTTTCCTCTTTGTGGTATGGGAGAGGGAAGGAGGAACACCTTCACAAAGGGACATTCATGTCCTGCTTTTAGGCAAATCAGGGGAGGACAAAGAGCTCTTTCTGTGTTTGCTCCTTCCTAATTGCCTTCAGCTCAAAATAATCATTATGCCAATGTAGCATATCATGGGGTGGCATATCTTGATCCCCTTCACTAGTTTATCTTACAAAGCCTGTTCTACTGCTCACAAGGTACATAACTTGGCCTACTGCATTCTCTTAGAGAAAAATGAGAAGCTATCTCTTCTCTCATGTTAGGAAAGAGGTTGGGTTGGGGAAGGGCAGTTTGTGAGATCAGGGAGTTGAGTGGTTTCCAAGAGAAGCTGTGTACCCTGCCCCTCAGATAGAGGCCCAGGAAGGAGGCAAGGCCACAAAGAGAGAAGGGCTGCTTGGAGGGGGCCAGGCTTATGAAGACTGTGATAGGCCATCAAGGGAATCAAGAAAGAGCCTGAAAGAGCCTCACTTACCTGACTGACATCCTATGTGGACCAACGGCCAGCAACCGAAAGGTTGATATCTACTGACACAAGTAAGTCAAAGACCACTTTCTTCTACCCTCTCTGCTGAAGAAAGCAAGAAACTTGATGAAACAGGAGGACTTGGATTAAGGCAGAATGAAACACAAACATAGACATTTCCAATTGGGTTGAATTATTTACAAATATATATTTATTAATCTACTTGATTTGTAGAATAAAATTTATATATACTCCCTGGCACACAGAAGGTCAATTCATTATAGTTACTATTCCTGCTATATTTTGTTTTATGTGTATATTCATCTCTTTTTGGTTAATCTGATATTTAATTGTATGTGTCAACTTGGCTTGGCCACGGTGTTCAGATATTTGGTCAAACATTATTTTGCATATGTCTGTGAAGGTGTTTCTTGGATGAGATTAACATTTGAATCACTGGACTTTGCATAATGCCCTCTAGGTTCATCCATGTTGTCACAAATGACAGAATTTGTGTTGCTGAAACAATTTTTTGCTGCTCAAAAAGTTAACACTAATTTTTATTTACACAAGAGTAATATCCAGTTCAGGAATGGTAAGGATCTCACTGTCATCAGGGCTGAGGTTTGAAATCCACTTTGAGTACATTGCAAAGAGGGCTGACATTGACTCACATACACATAGGAAAGGGCAAGTCACATGTATGGAGAGGAGCCAGACACTGAATGGTTAAAACAACTAGGGCTGTCAAAACTGAATGAAGGAAGGCTGAACAGAGAGATGATAGCTGTCTTCAGATATTTGAAAGGCTTATTGTGGATGACAGAATGTGCTTGTTCTGAATGGGAGTTGAAAGCATGAATGTTTGATTCAACCCACAGAAAGAGGAAGCTTCTCACAGTTGAGTGTGCATCAATGTTAAGGGATTCAAACAGATGTTCAATATTCATTTTGTCTGGAATGTTGTCAGAGGATTCCTGTATGTAGAGGAATGTGGTCTTGGCACTTTTCAGTTTAGGATAATGATAATAGGTCAGGCAGAGACAACTAATATTAGCAAATTTCAGGAAATATGCTGAGTGCTTCATGTCATTAGAATGTCTAATGATATCAGAATGTCTCACTGAATCTGCCTAACAGCTCTATGAGTTAAACACTGTAAGTATTATTATTCTTATTTTACAAATCAAGCTTAGGTTACATAGCAAACTGCCAGAGTTCACAATGCTGAGAAATCGTAGGGTCAAGTTTAGAATCCAGGTCTATTGCATTAAAAGACTATGTACTTTCCACCACACACTCCATTTTCCTAACACGGTTTTTCAAAAGAAAAGAACAAATTCTTAGTTTGAGGACAAAACTGTCAAAATATATAGATTTTATTAACAAACTGACCAATGAAAGGCACTAATTCATTGAAATATTTTAGCTATGATTCTGATCACATATTAATTTCAATGCATAAAATTATGAACATTTTAACATATAATAATAGCACATGTGAAAACTACTGTCTTCTTAATGTATGTCCATCTTTTTTCGGTTAATGTGATGGTTCATTTTGTGTGTTAACTTGGCTTGGCCATGGTGTCCAGATTTGGCCAAACGTTATTCTGTATGTGTCTGTGATGGTGTTTCTTGGATGAGATGAACATTTGAATCAGTGGGCCTTGCATAATGTCCTCTAGGTCCATCCACGTGTCACAAATGACAGAATTTCTATCTTAAAGGTTGAACGGCATTCTGATGTGTATATATTCCACGTTTTCTTTACCCATTCATCCACTGATGGACAGAAAGAGAAATAGCAAATGATCTCACTTATATGTGGAATCTGAAACAAACTCATAAGAGTAGAGAGTACAATGGTGGTTACCAGAGGCTAGAGGGTGAGGTGGGGTGGAATGGTGAAATGTTGGTCAAAGGATACAAAGTTTCAGTTAGAAGGAATAAGTTTTTGAAATCTATTTCACAGCATTGTGAATATAGATAATAATGCCTTGCATATTTCAAAATTGCTAAATTTCAAATGTTCTTATCACAAAAATGATAGACATGTTAATTAGCTTGATATAATCATTCCACATGGAATAAAAATATAAAAATATCACATTGTATCCCATAAATATATACAATTATAATGTCAATTAAAGATAAAAATAAATGTCAAAAAGAAAATCAGAATAAAAACTATTAAAAAATCAGTGGACAATGTACAAAGAAGATTATCCTCCATTCTGCAGGTAGGCCTCATCCAATCAGTTGAAGGCCTTAACAGAACAAAGACTGATCTACCCTAAGCAAGAAGTAATTCTGCCAGACTGCATTTGGAGTTGAACTATAACTCTTCCCTGAATCTCCAGGCTGCCTGACTGTAAATTTTGCACTTGTACCTCCACAATACCTTAAAACTAAAATATATATATCTATGTACATACACACATCTAGCCGGCTCTGTTTTTCTGGAGAACACTGAATAATGCAGTTATTTATATGTCTTTTCTTTTCTTTTTTTGAGGCAGAGTCTAGCTCTTTTGCCCAGGCTGGAGTTCAGTGGTGCAACCTCAGCTCACTGCAACCTCCACCTCCTGGGTTCAAGTGATTCTCCTGCCTCAGCAAAAGCAGCTGAGATTACAGGTGTATACACCACGACTAATTTTTCTTTTTTTTTTTTCAGTAGAGATGAGGTCTCACCATGTTGGCCAAACTGGTCTCAAACTCCTGACCTCAACTGACTCACCTCAGCTTCCCAAAGTGCTGGGATTACACGCATGAGCCACCGTGCCTGGCAGTTATTTATATTTATTTGCTCTTATGTTTCCAGGTTTCTTCTAACTTAAAAATTCTATGACTGGAACAAATACATATGTGAACTTGGAAGTAGATCTTTCCCCTGTCAAGCCCTCAGATCAGACCACAGCCTTAGTCACCACTCCAATTGTGGCCTCCCGAGAGACACTGAGCTAAGGCATCCAGGTTCTTGACCCACAAAACTGTGAAATACATGTTGCTTTTAAAAAATTCCACGAGTGGACCTTAAATTTCTTTGGGACTATACCGTGTAATAGCCACTGACTCAAAAGGGGAGTCTGGAAACCTAATCTTAGCCCCTGGTCACCTCTAGCTAGTGTGCACAGACCTCAGATCTTGTCAGTCTCATTTCCCTACCTGTTAATGTGAGAGAGTTGGGCAGAAGAACTTTAGCTTCCCTTAAATGCTACAACTCAGTGTCTCTATTAATCATACCGTTTATTCATCAAAATGAATACTGATAAAAATGACAAGTAGAACACACCCTACATGTTCAGGCCTCTGGAATTGGTGGCAGCGTTCCAGCTTCCTTTCTGCCTGTAACTGTGAGTAAGTCCTGCTTTACCTCTTCCCCACCACCCCCCGCCCCCGCACCCACCAACAGTTCTCTATCATAAGCTAATCAGCGTGAAATAATTGTTAGGGCACGTCTGTGTGTGGCCTGTGCATGTGCCAGTGTGTACACCGTGCAAGCTGAACTGTTGAGGTTCTGGATGTGCATACAGCCCTGGCACCGGAAGGTTTGCCTCTAGCATTTTGTGGACTAACTCTGGCAGTACACAATGGGAAGAAAACCTCTTTCCAAATGTGAGCCCTTTTCTCATTCCCAAGGAGGTGTGTCCAGATCCCTTTGCCAGGCAGCTACTTTACAGGAGCATTGGAGAGCAGGCAGCTAACTTTCCCCAACGAGCAGCTGGATTTACGTTGGCAAATCAATCTCTCTCAATAAAATGTTATGTGACCATCTTCCCAGCCCCCTGTTAACATCCCTTCATTTTTTCGAGCAAGCGAACTAGTCAGAGAAGACAGAAAAGTTAAGTAAAGAAAGTGGCAGAAAAGTGAAGCAAAGCAACAGCCCGGGAGCGTGGCGGGGGGACCCGCGCGGGGACTCGGGTGGGCTGCAAATGCTGGGGAGATGCCACAGGAGCGCCTGCCTTCCCAGCTACTCCTTTCTCTCGCCGAGGGTCTCTCGGGTTCAGCGCTCCCGGCGTTTCGGCGACCTCCGGGTCCGCCCTGCCCCCTCCCAGCCCGGGAGCTGAGCCCGGCTCTGCGCCCATCGCCCACCCCACGCCGACCCCCCCACTCTCCCTTCGCTGCCCGCTCCAAGAGCGCCTGTCCCGCCCCGTGGGGCGACTTCTCCCTTTCGGCCCTGGGGTTGAAGATCCTGGGTGGGGCAGCTGCGCCTTCGGGACAGCCCCAGCCGCGGAGCTCCCAGACCAGGGCAGCGGGAGTCGGGTCATACGCCCCCCGCAGCTGGGGCCGCCGCACCTGAACCCAGCTCCAGTCACGCCGCGGCGCCGGAAGCGCGGGCGGAGCGCACGGGTCCAGGGAGAGCCGCCTGCGCCCGCGAGGGGGACCCAAGTCCCCAGGGTGGTGGCCGAGTCCCGCCTCCCGCCAGCGGGGGCGAGAACCTGCGACGCGCACCCCTGCCTGGCCCGGTCTCCTCAGCACCAGCCCCATGCACACCCGACTTCCTCAGCTTCTCGCCCTCACCCTGCCAACTTCCCTGCAAGGAGGAACCTGCCGCCAGCCTGCTTCCTCGTCCGCAGGCCCTACGCTGAACGCTGCCGCTTCCAGGGTTCACCTTGTGCCGTCGGGAAAGCCCATGAACTCTCCAGAAACGGCGTAAAGGAGGGTCCCGCCGCGGCGCACGGCTGGGGCGCCTGGGTTCCCCCTGGGTAGAGCAGCGGCAGCAGAGCGGGAAAGTGGTGGAGGATGATCTTGCGGCCAAAGGGGACCTCGGCGCAGTAATGTCAACATGTAAGTCTCACCTTTCAGCTCGGAATTCCTTCACTCTTTTATCTGTGTCCACCTTCTGCCGCCCCCTCCCCGACCACCTCACCCTCAAGAGAAATGATTTTTTTAAGGACTTCAACTGCACGGAGGGAATAAACCGGTTTGTCTTCAGTTTGCCCCTCGAGGCACTGAGGAGTGGGACTATTGCCAAGTGGAGTTGTGACATGTGTGTGTGGCTGGTTTTTTTTTTTTTCCCCCAGCGAGGTAAACCTCACATTTGGGCGGCGTAAAGCCTAATAAGAAGGGCAGGGCTTCAAGAATGGGGAAAACGTGTGTTCAATTCAAATTAAACAAGGAGTAACAGGCACCGCTCTTCAGTCCAGGGGCCTGGCCCTGCCAAGAAGGCGCTCTCCGGGATCAACACCTGGGGGCTTGGAAGGTACTGGTATGCCGAGAAAATGTTGACTTTACACATTGTCACCATTGACTGTAGAAGTTATTCTTGGATCTTTGGGGTGTTTGAGTTTTTTTTAAGGTGTGCAGAAAATGTTTTCAGTGTGCTTTGTAGATTAAGAAGTAATTAAGGGTTATGCCACGTTACGTGATAGGATTTGAGGGGACTTCCATAGACTTATGGGGGGCGGGGGGAATTGGGGCATGGAAACAGAGAAACCTAAAAGGTTTTGCCTTCATAGAATTGTCATCCTAATGGTGAGGTGGCGCACAGCGACCCCATGAAAGGGTCGCCAAGCACCGTCTGGCCTTCCAGAATGAGAAAACGAAGATTGTACTCGAAAGGGCCAAGCTTATTTTTGTGGCCAACTAAGAAGTTTCTTTTTCTTATAATGGGTAATTTTCCTTCTGATGTTTTACTTAATCTTGGGCGGACACCGTGACAGACATTTTATTCCCTTCCACTAACTCATGCACAACAATTTCTAGAACTTGGTACTTAACCTCCTTCCCCGAACTCCTGGATCTTACATGAATTTACTCTTTCAGTTCAGTACATGGGGAAAGACCTGCCCCCTAGGTCCTGTTTTTCCAGACTTTCCTGCACTTTCCATTCCCTACTTCCCCACTCCCCAACACACATTTTTAAAATAGGAGAAAGAAATGATAGTGCCCACAAGCCTAGCACTCTGTAACTGTGTTCCAGGTACTGTGAGATGTAATCAGAAATGAACTACTTATTTTTACCGAAACAGCATGTGAAATAATTCCACACCTGGGAGTTTTAAAGTTTCCTTTATGCCAGTGGAATCGGCAAGGTATAACTTGAAAAAATTTATTTTGGGATACAGCCAGCATTTTCATATAAAACTTGTTCTCATATACAGGCTACACATTTTGAAGTAATATGAGCTTGTTTTCAACTTCAGTTTTTCTTGCAAATATACTAGGGATTTTAACAGCAGATATTTGCCCAGTTTTTTTCAGCTTTCCTAAGCATTTAGATCTTATGAGAAAAAAAGCATATTACACATAAAAGTATAAATACCTGTTTTTAAAATGAAAGATGTTAAACTTATCAATAGGTAATGTAAAAATTTCCTGATCATGAAATTAAGTTATATAGTCCATTTGAATTTTTCGTGATTAGAAAATCATGTCATTATAGGGTAAAAGCGTGAATATGAAATCACATAGAAAATAGGGCTTGATACCTGGATCTGAGATTCTTTATTGAGCTATTTTGACTGAAAGTTTTCATTTTTTACCAGATGGCAAGTATATTTTTTTCCATTTTGCTGTTTACGATTCATATGGAGTGGTTTAGGATGGTCTGATTCTTTTTAGGTATTGGTTTGTTAGAATATATGGAAAGAATTACCAACCTTTCCAAGATTAATATTCTTACTATCTTGTTGAAAAATGTTAAAATGGGTAACATAAGCTATATTATCCTTTAAATTTTAATAGATTCAAGTTCAGAAACTACTTAAGTGTATTTTCTGCCTCCTCCTTGTGGAGAAAGTATTTGTATATTGTTATGCTCAAGTTCTTTAATTATAGACTTTACGAATATATTTGGGAGTTGTAGTGACTGCATATTTTTCATACCCTAAGAAATTTAGTAGATGTAGCAAGACTTGCATTAATTCGTCTCAAGCTGCATGAAGCTACTGTTCCATTTATGGCTTATATAAATTACATGACATTGTGCTTTTTCAATATGAATTGTGAATAAGGCTATTGTCTCTTGGCTTATG
Source organism: Pongo abelii (assembly GCF_028885655.2). Taxonomy (NCBI): domain Eukaryota; kingdom Metazoa; phylum Chordata; class Mammalia; order Primates; family Hominidae; genus Pongo; species Pongo abelii. Next base: position 143,860,205 of record NC_071990.2, read on the forward strand.
GGAAATATTAGAAGCCTGTAGTTTTGTAGCCTAACTGGACACATGACTCTGATGTCTGGAAATAATGATTTGAAAGATAATTAGTTTACATATTAAAAATAAACTAATGACCGCTTTTTAAAACCTCATCATTTTTCTAATGGCCTATATATCTTACAGAGTTTACGTTTCTGATGGGATGATTAAAAGTTTTTACAGTCTATTTAGAATTTAGACTAAATAGAAAAGACATTGTTCAATGTTTGTGGAATGCATGGGCAAAAACTGTAACTTTCAATTTTCATTTCTAATTGGATGAGATTATTATCTACATTGGATGATGTTAAGATGCATACTGGTTGACTGGGGTGGTGCCATATAAAGGATATATTAATCAAAAAATGTGGCTACCTGAGTGTCATGTTACTTTCTATTATAAGCATTACTTGAAATGGAATTATCTGGAATGCCTTAAAAAAAAGCTTCAAGATTCATTTATTTAAAACAGAGCAAATATGACAAAAGTTTAACATATTTAAAATAAGTCTTTAAGAAATCACAAATCAATGAAGAAAATATTTATATTTGTAATAGAAAACCATACAAATGACTTGAACATGACAATCCAAATAAAGGAAATTCAAATGAGATGCAACTTCTTTTATCAAAGTGACAGTGATTAAAGCAATAATACTCAATAGTGAGGAGAGGGCCGTGACATGAAAACAGTGATATGTTTCAGTGTAAATGTGAATTTTTTAACTCTTTTAGAAATCATTTTAAATCTACAGGAAGTTTTCAAGAATAAAAGTAATGCAAAGAACACACCTCTATACCTTTTACCCAGAATCACCTATTCTAATTATTGGTCCCATTTGTTTAATCATTCCCGTTCCTCCTTTCCTGCCCCCCCACCAGCCCCTCCTGTACACACACACACACACACACACACACACACACACACACACACAATTTTTTTCTGAACCATCTGAGAACAAGTTGTATACATAAGGGCTTAAGAGTTTAATTTTTCAATTGAAATTTTAAAGATATTTCTAACTTCAAATATAGTTGCCAAAAAATAGAGATCCTGTATACCTTTGACCCAGTTCCCCCAATGGTAGCATTTGGAAAACCTATAGTACAATATTAAAACCAGTATATTGACACAATTTACTTCTCTTTTTCAGATTTCCCGTTTCACGTGTACTCATTCTTGCGTACCTATGTGTGTAATTCTTAAGGCTGAGTTTTACTCTCACCTCTAGTATAAGCCAGTTATGCATGTTACTGTTCAAATAAAGTTTAAGATTTGTGCAGGGTTGAGGAACAAATCAGCCTTTTTGAAGTGGAGGTACACCCAGCTTAATAAAGGTACTCAAATCGAGTTAATAGAATAGCACTTTTTTAAAAATACCTTGCTTTGGCTCAGGAGCATGATCTTTAGCCAAAAAAAAAGAAAAACAATTATGAGCAGACTTGAATAAACCAAATTACTGTTCTTTTCATTCTGGAAGAATTAAGGTCTTTTCTCTGCCATTCGCCAGTCCCTTTTATGAAAAGATTTGCCATAGAAACAGAGTTGGGATATGGTGAAAGCAGTTATTTCTGACAGTTGCTGGTATTGATTGCATTAGTATCATATCAATTTCTCTACTAATATCAAAATTTCTTCACTAATTTCTCTTTAAATTGTGACTTTTGGGGAAACCAGTAGGAGTAGAGAGATGGAAAGTGGTAGGTTTTTAAGATTATTTCGGTGATCCATTTGGATAAAATAATGCTTACAAGGAATCATATCCACATTTAAAGCAATTCTATAGAAGGGTTACATTCTAAAGCTTCCAGAAACAGGACTAAAGCAAATTGTATTTTGTAGCCTACGTAGATTGAAAAAGGGAACAAGTTTGCAACAGAGGTAGTGTGGGTCTCAAAAACGATGCTAGGTTGGAAGCCAAGTGACAAAAAGGATCTTTTGGCTCTGACACCACTGATCTTATGATCTTGGGCAAGTAGTTTAGTATCTCAGTTCTTCACCTGTAAGATGATAGGTTTTTTTTGCATAATCTTTAGGTTTCTTCCAGATATAGGAATCTATGACTGTCTTTTACTTAAAAAATGTTCCTGCTGTCTTCAGTAGAACTTTAAGGCCACAATCAAAATGGTTTAAGAGTGTACTTTTGTGTGTGTGTGTTTTTTTTCCTTGTAGTTCCTATTTAGAACCTTAGTAACCCTGTTCAGGATTTTCCATTCTTGGGAGATAGTTATTTAAATCTCAGGGATATATCTTTGCTAAGTGATCCCCTGAGAAAACACATAGTACTTTCCTTCCTCTGTTCTATTCTTAATTTATTTGTTTATCTTCTTCAGTAAACAGTAAAGTGGATGAAAGTTGGCCTGTCCTATGGTTTGTTTAGTTACAAGTGCTTGCCTTGTTGGGTTTCTTTTCTGTCTGAAGTGATAGAGTCTGGAGACATGGAATGCCTTAAGCCATGGTTATCATTTGCAACTGATAGGATTGCAGGCAGCTTTCATAAGACAGCTTCAGAATTGAATATGGAATCCCTAAATGCTGAAACCTTTTATAGCAAAGAAGTTGCCTGAGCGCATAAACAGTGTTTTGTGGCCAAACTAATGAGCAGGAATCTATGAGTATTATTTAGAGATTAAATGAATCTGAGAGAGAGCCATTATTCACACGTTGATGAAAGATGATTGTCGTATGTCAAAAAGTGTAAGAAGCTGGGAATTCTCTTGAGCTGATACATCCTTCTGTTAATATCTGTAAGGGTGACAGCCAGGTTTGATTGGTCTGTCTCTTTATTTTTCTGGACCTAAGTTTCCTTTTTTTGTGAAATGAGGTTAGATTAGACTTCAGCATTGGTCCTCCTAGCTCTAAATTTCTTTGAATATATAATTGTGCTTTTGTTTTAAAAGCATACTCATTCATCCAGCATCAGTAGGAAACAGGCCTATTCTTCCAAATAAGTAAACTTTCTATGGAACGGAAGTTTGTCACCTACCGTTCTAAAAGCCCCGACAGATTACCCTGTACTGTTATTTCAAGTTCTTTTTGGTGGGTAATATCCTATTTACAGAAGAAAAGACTAAGGGTTTAAGTACTTGCCCTACAAACCACACAGTTTATAGAGGCACCAGGAGGTAAGTTGGTGCTGTTCGAGAGTCCACATCCATTATTATAATTACTAATTTCTTACTTACTAAAACATACTTCTCATTAGCAGTACTTCTTTTAATCTCAAATATTTTGGATGGATGGATTTGAAAACATAACTTGCAAACAACAGATACTCTTCAAATCTTAACCTTTTCCTGGTTTCGAATTTTCCTAGTTTAGAATTTCCATCAGGAGAGCTGCATGATTCTAGAGCTTCTAGTTTGGTGAATACTAAAACATGGCTTGAGTTTCAGATACTACTTAACATTTCTTTATTCATAGCAAACATGAATAACCAATTTCATTTCTGGCCCAGGTGTTCCCAGAAGTGACCACAAAGTCAATTGATTGGTGTTGGCATATGAGATTAATCTTGTTGACTCTTGCTTGAGTCTTTTCCTTTGATTTCACTGTGGACAGAATAACACCACTTGAATGAGAATGCCTGGAATGATAGTAATAATAATAATAGCTAATATTTATTGAGTACTTGCTGAGTGTCAGGAACTGTTCTTGAAAGGCATCGTCTTATGTAATCATCTCAGCAACACTGTGGACTAGGTTCATTGCTGTTCCTTATTTTACAGGTAAGAAATAGGAGGCACAAGGCGATCAAGCAATTTCCCAAGGTTTGCAGCATAGTTCATAAGTAGCAAACCAGATCTGTCTCACTCTAAGCTTGTTCTCTTGGCTATGAGATGGAGATGGTCTCTTAAAGTTTAAAAATGCAGGCCTGAGGCAAGTGCAGGAGTCCTTTGATGTCTAATTTTGCTCATTTGAGTATTTCCCTTTCTGCTTTTCTGTTTAGTATTACACATTTTGCTCAGGTAAGCAAACTTCAGGCTTTAGGGTAGATATTACTGTAACCCTAAAGTATCTTATTAGTTGCTCCTTGATAAAATGAGTCTCAGTTACTACTTACAGGCAAAGTAACTCTCTCTCAGGGGATTTTCAGGTTTCCTGGAGATTTCTGACTATTGCTTACTTACCTTCCTGCCTCACAACTCTTCTGCTCACCAGTCCACTTATGGTCCTTTTTGATGACTGATTTTTGTAATTTCTTCCTTCTTTGCTGGTTTGCCTTTTTTTTGGATGGTGCTGATTCAATGAACTGTATTATACTATTGTTTTGAGACAATGTAATATGAATGTTCCTTTCTAAATCATTATTAAGTATAATTTTCAGAATTAAATGAGTAAGTCGTGCAGAAGGATTGTTGAGTTTTCAAAACACTACCTCTCCGTCTAATGTCATTTACTACTTTCTATAATACCTGGTGTTCAATAGCCATTTAAAAACTTTATAGCTATTTTATATATAAAGACTTTACCTTTTTTGGATTGTTAATGCTTCAAGGTATCACTTTAGGGGATAGAACAGAGTTTGGGCAATTTGGTTTTATGTTAAATATTTCCATTTGTAAAGCAGCAGACATTAAGGAAAACATTTCCTTACAGTCTAAATTTCTGGGAGATTATAAGGAAGGTCAATAGAAACATCCTTCTTCTACCCAGATGAACATGAGTCTGGTGAGGCTGAAGCTAACATTGCTTTATTTTTTAATAAATAATTTTTTTGAATTGTCTGACTACCCATCTTCATGCAGAAATCACCTATTATATATATTTTGATAAGGAAAGTGCTACCATGTGGCAATAAAATGCATGGATTTATTTTCTTTTGCTAATTAGCTTGAAGGAAGTGATCAAGTCGTCGTCATCTTTTAAGTTCCTCCTCTATTTGGAAGCAAGGAAGAAAAAGGTTTATTTTCCAGTCCCTACTGGAAACCTATAGTTTTTACTTTATTTGTCATAATGCTTTACTGAATGTTGAATGTCCTAATTGCCATTTTCTTTCTTTGCAGGATGTTTCGCTCAGATCGAATGTGGAGCTGCCATTGGAAATGGAAGCCCAGTCCTCTCCTGTTCTTATTTGCTTTATATATCATGTGTGTTCCTCACTCAGGTAAGACTCTTTCTCTTTCACACCTGGCATTTAATCATGATGACATTGTCTGCAGTGTAAGCATGCTACTTATTTATGTTGCCTTACTTTTACTTACTGCTTTTTTTTTTTTTTTTCCTGTTTCTATCCTTATAGGGCGGTTTTTTTCTGTTTATGATTTGTCTGTCCTTTTTGAATTTTGTGTGAATACTATTTCTTCGATCATTGTTTTATTTTCTAATGAGTTTATTTCTTTAATCTTTGTTGTCTTTTATTTATTTACTTAGCCCATATTGAGTGATGAGATAACTACATAAATCGCATTTAAAAAGTGGTAGCTGTTTCTTCTACTGTTGAATAAATATACGGTACTTCTCTTTTCAAGTTTTCATGTAGTTATTTATGAAAAGTACAGACTTTGCTAGTTTCATTCATCCTCATTTTATTAGCATGTTGCAATATGAGTTAGGAATTGGAAATTAAGTTTTTAGACTATGCAGTTTAATGTACTTGATATGAAAGTTAATTTTAATTACAGCATTTTTGGAATTAAAGTATCTATTTTTTCTAATTACATTTTTTTGAACTTTGAAATAAGATCTTGGTGGCTGTTGAAAAAACTAAATTTTCTGTAAACAGCAAATTATATGAATAAGCCAATTAGAGGCTGAGGAATGTGAATGATATTTAAAAGTAAACTGTTTCTTCATTTTCTGGTTTTGTCACTGAACTGAGCAAATTTATTTAAGTCCGTTCTATTTTATTCTTTGTTTTCTCCTGGTGTATGTATTAGGCTTATTATGTTTTCCTTTAGAATAAAGCTAAAATGTCAATTAAGAAAATCATAATTCTTGAATTCTTATGTATTTATTACTTGGAATTTAATCAAGATTTATTAATTTCATATTTATAATATATATTATCATAAAGAATACATTTTAAACATCATGGAAATAGATTATCTGCTAAAATTGCTTATTCATGCATCAAGAAATTAAACTTGTATTGAGATGTGAAAACTTTTTTTTCCAAGCCTCCAAGTGTTTTAAGAGTTTCAATTACTTACTTGGAAAATCCCTGGCACTTATTTAATGGCTTCAAAACAGAACAGATCTTTCAGTGAATTTTGTGTGTGTATGTGTTAGAATTTTATTGTAAAGCCATTTTCCTTATTACTGTCGTTATTAGAGGAAACACACTTGTAAACAGATTGGAAAATTAAAGATAGATTTTATGATGTACAGTGTTGAACTTTCAAAAGTGATTCTCTAAGAATCAATTACATGATATGAGATAAATTATGAGATTAACATTATTAGTTGAAGTCTGTTTACTTTCATTTTTGTTAGGTCGTGCATTTATATATTTTTAAGGCTTCTTGAGACCACGGCACCTCCAATTTGGACTTTTAGATGTCAACATTTTAATTAATATGTGCACATTCTTGAATTTTAATCATTTGAATAAATGAAGCACGTGTTTTTAGGCTAAAGAAAAGGAATCAACTTGTCTGGGACCAGGCTGAGGGAAGAGAATCACCTGGGGTACAAAATTTAAGGAGGCACTCATTCTCAAGGTCACCGGAATCAAAGTACTTACACTTGTTAAGTTACTGTCTCACACAAGATTTTCTTATTTTTTGTTATTTCCTGCATTATTAAACTTTTTGTGTATCAGATAAGGTCTTGTGACAGATAGTTTTCTGTTTCACTTTTGAGGCCAGACCATTTTGTATTAATACCTATATCACTCTAATAATGACTCATTTAAAATGCCACCACCTCACAGGTAAATATCTGAATTCACAAACACTCTTTAGAGGGTATTATTGGTATTTTAATATAAAATTTTTGCCTTATAAGATGACTCAGCATGGGGTTCCTTATAATGAACTCCCAAGCCATTTAAAATAATGCATGTTACAACTTTGGATATATCTGATATTTAAAATCTTTTTTTGCATAAATCAAAGTGTAATACTGCTGTGTTTTTGAAGACTAGTGCTTAACTGATGTTATATCCCTGTTTACACTTTCATTGACTAATTTTTTGCTTCTCTGGATAACCCCTAGATGATCTCAAGTGGCTTTAAATGGTATCTTGATGCCAGTGTCCGCTAAATCTGTATTGTCCATCCTGGCCCCTAGAGCCATCTCTTGAGTTGCTGATCCTCATCTACCCTTGGATTTATAATAGGCCTTAAACTTCAAATGTGCAAACAGGACTCCTAGTTCCTATCTCCTATCCTCAAATCTACTTCTCTTTTAATCTTTAAAATTCCTCCTTCTATCCTCCTATTCTCTCCCACTCTCACTATTTTGTAGACACATTGGCCTTTCTACTCCTTGTCTGTGCCTTCCTAGTCTCCTCTTCTCCCTCACCTGGTTCTTTTTGACACTCAGATCTCAGTTTAATTATTACCACCTCACATAATCCTTCCCTATCCCTCAATTCAAAGGAGCTCCACTGGATCATATCATGTTCTTAGTGATAATCTGCATAGATTTTGGTTGTTGTCTTGTTTGTTTGATCTCTACCTTGTTTGATAGATTGGCAGATCTCTTCTGGTTGTTATGATTGACACTTAGTTCAGATGATTAAAATTAGAATCTTATGGTTTGATACCAATAACGTCCATAGTTTAATTCTTATAATAGAATTGCAGTATTAAGTTTGCTAGTAGGTAAGTTAACATTTGTATTTCATGGGACACTTAAAAAAGAAATATGTGAGTTTTGTGACCTTCTGGATTTTCAAAAGTAGTGTGGAAAAATAGCTCACTGTGTCTTGACAAGTGATGATTATAACCTTTAATAAGAACTACAATAAAATAACAGTTTAGAATATTTACACTCATGCCATAGAAGTATGCCTTAAAACAGTAAAATGCGATTTATTTTTACCCACTATCTTGAAACCATTTAGAAAAGTTGACAACATCCAATACAATCAAAATTGTTGGGAAAAGAGCGTGCACTGACACCGTTGACTCTTTTGGGAGAGTAGTTAGGTAACACATAAAAAAATTAAGAATGTGTACATTGGTATATCACTCTCACATATAGGCATATACCCTATAAAATAAAAAACAGAAATATGTAGAGAAATCTGTATCACTGTGTTAACTAGCATTGCAATAGCAAACTGGAAGAGACGTTGTTCACTGAAAGGGGGATGCTTATGTGCATTATTTTACATTCCTTCCGCGGAATACTGTGCAGTGCCTCAAAACAATGTGGTCAAACTGCTTATTTGCTTGGAAAGCTATTCATGATAATAATGTTAAATTAAAAAGCAAATTATAATCAGGCACTGTGGCTCACACCTATAATCCTAGCACTTATATAAGACTTTGTAAACATGTTAACAAAACATGGAATGATACTCATCAGGCTTCTAAAATGGGTTGTCTCGGAGGCACAGTTTGGAGAAACAGGAGGGATGACGATGGAACTTCATACACCTCTGAATTTTTTTGCCTTCTTACAATGATCAGGTATTACTTTAGTAATCTGAAAAAAGCTCATGAATTTCTTTTTTTAAAAAAAAGCCACATAAAAATGACCAGAGAGGCGTAGAAGTGTATGAATATTTAAATTTTGTTAGTTACTTAACTGTTACTCTGGCTCTTTCTTCACTTAATAGGAATCTCTAAAAGGAGTTTCAGATAATAACTTCTTTTTTGTGGCCTAACACTCCATGACTCTGAAGATGAATGATGATATCTCAAGCAGACAGAGGGTTATGGATTCAAGTAGAGTGGGAAACAGCCAAGAGCCAATACATTTCTAAGCAACCAGGAGCTTGTTTCCACACAGATCGTCTTAGTCATGAGCAGTGCGGGAGGAGCCTCCCTTCTCTCCTGAAAATTAATGATATCAGCAGATCGTTTCAAAGCACAGTGTTATTCTGATATCTATGAGACATCAACAGCTACAAGGGGAAATGTTTCTGAAAGTAAAATCTGGCCTGAATTGTGTACTTTGTAGCCCAGGGCACAGCATAGTTCTGGAAGGCAGGTGATTGTGTAAAAAGAAGCTTGTGCTTTTTTGTTTGTTTGTGTTAATTTTTCTTATGATCATAAAATGAACAGTTATTATTTAGTAGTATGTGTTAATTTTTCTTATGATCATAAAATGAACAATTATTATTTAGTATCAATTACATTGCAGTCTATATTTAAGAATTAAATCAAAGTTTGGTCAAAGGACTTTCAAATGTCTAGAAAAATCGTTTTTTAAAAAAAATTCAGTATTGTGTATTGAAAATTACTAAGTGTATCTTAAAGGTCAAAAATAAGGCTCTAATTGTACAGACCAGTTTGCATATAATGATAAATGTGTATGTGTGTTTCACTCAGAATCAAAGTGCTCCAAATTACTGTCTGAAGCTTTCAGCTAAAAGGCTGTTTTTCCATTTCAGACCTCAGATTAGAATCAATGTGAGTGAATAAATAAAATCTAGAAAGTTTTATACAGATATTTCCTTGAGGCAACTTTCTAGATAATTTTCTTCATACACCTTTGGATGGCCTGAATTCGATGTTGTTCAATATGAAATCATACATTGAGGGGTCATAAAGCCAATTACATAAACATAGAAAGGGAATGACCTGCCTTGTCACCACAGTGACAATCTCAAGTGACCCAGCAGTGTGATGGGACCACTAATGAAACTGACACCACTTAAATGATATTAGGAAGAGGGAGATGTCAGGAGTCCTACTTTTTGTTGGTCAGATCACGCTTGGCTCCAGGCATGATTGTCATAATGTAGAGAGGGTTGGTGAACAGAGAATATTTAGACGAGGCACACCAGCATACTGATGAGTCTCAAGCTATTTGAGGAATTTTTGGAGCAGTCCCTGTCAATACTGAGTGAGTGAAACCTCTTTAGAGGTGGGCTGCGACTGTGAACTCCCTTTGTGTCATCCACAACATTCTTGCTTTCGTGTATCAATTTGTTTGTTTTTTAAGTGCAAATTTTGTTGCATTGTTGCATTAAAAATGGATGTAGAGAAATGGCACATTTACTTTAAAGTAATAAAGTCAGTAGGAATAAGATACTAGCCTTTAGATATCTGGAGAGTGGTCATCTGGAAGTGATAACAGACTTCTAAGTATCTCAAAGAGCAGAACTAGGACCAGTGTGTTAATGCTGTAAGAACCAAATGACTCTCTTAGTAATTAATTGTCCAAAGATAAACCTAGCTGTCCTTCAAATTCCCCTATCACTAGTAATCGGTACATGAAGGAATCTCAGTATTGAGGAATTTGTACCAGAAACCTTGAAGACCTCTTTAGCCTACAGTCCAATCATGGAGTGTGTGTGTGTGTGTGTGTGTGTGTGTGTGTGTGTATGTGTTATACAGTCTGTTTTGTTTTGTGCACATAGTTTTAATTGTTTTACCTGTAAAGTTTCTTCTGTGTACTTCCAATTTTAGCAGGCACTTTTAATAATGAACTAGACCTAGAGGTTGGGCGGGTAACTTTCTTGGACAAGATAACCCTGGGGAGCTCTAGACTTTAATGGGGACATACCAACTCTGAGACTTTCACAGACACAAAATTGTCTACCACTTTTAAATTCTTTTTAATTCTTTAAGGAGTTTTGTTTTTATTTTCAGCAAGTAGAATATGTGCTCTTTGGCACTGTTCTTACTATTCTTTCTTCTTTGGCATTGTTTGTACTTGCAATATCATGTATTCAGTAAGTAAAGAAGATAGAAAAAAAAAACCAACAGAATGGAGGAGAACCAAAGACAAATCCCAATATATTCCAGATATAATGAGCAAATATACTTTATAGGGTGGGGTAGCATGGGGAGGAAAGTTTTGAGGTTAGATGGGAAAAATGTATTAATCCCACAATGAGGATCAAGTAACATAAACATCCTTTCCCCTCCATTGAACTAAGATGATTAAACACCTGAAAAGAAAGCAAGGTTCCTTTGGGAGGCCGAGGCGGCAGGCGGATCACGAGGTCAGAAGTTCGAGACCAGCCTGGCCAACATGGTGAAACCCCGACTCCACTAAAAATACAAAAATTAGCCTGGTGTGGTGGTGCGCACCTGTAATCCCAGCTACTCGGGAGGCTGAGGCAGGAGAATCACTTGAATCTGGGAGGTGAGGGGTGCAGTGAGCTGAGATCGTGCCATTGCACTCCAGCCTGGGCAACTACATCTCAAAAAAAAAAAATAAATAAATAAATAAATAAATAAAGCAAGGTTCTTTGGCAGCACATGGATGGTGGCTGTCACCAGTTCAGGTTAACCTTCTTAACCATCTCCTATGAAAAAACTCTCAGAGAGGAATAAGGTATCCCAGTGGGGAATATGTGGCCACCATATTTCTATGGTTAAGACTAATTATCTTGATTTCTTAAAATCATTAAAAATATTTGTAATCTTTTGAATGAGATTTTTCTCAGGAAAATGGTTTGAATTATTAGGTATTTCATGTCAACATATCTTGGTTTTTAGTTATTCCTAAACTAACTTCATCTTAAACTTGTGGTTTAGAAATGATATGCTTTTATAAAAAAATTACATAATTTTCTGCAATAAATTATTATAAGTCAAAAAAGATCCCTTCCTCTACTACATTCTCCTCCAAGTTTGGCGCTGCTAGTTTAGATAAAAGAGAAAAAATGTTTGTACTAGAGCTCAGAAGATGGATTGTGTCAACCATTTAAAAATCAGGATCTTTCTTCTAATAACTACAAAATTATGCTAGTCACTATTATTGGTTTGGGCAAAACTATAAGAATGAGAAAATGCTCATAATTTTTGCAAACAGAAGGATCTTTTTAGAAGATTCCTTACCTGGCCAAAACTTGATTAAAGAGTATTATTGAAGTAAAATACAGATCTGGAGGAAAAAAATACTCTGGCAATATTAATCACTGTTTTTATACGCACTCACAGTTCCTTTCTTCTATCCTTCATTTATTTGTTTTATAACTTAAATATGTCCAGAAATATGACATTATGTACAATTGATACTGGCCCCTATGAGTATAAAGAACAGTTTAGCTGTATCACTGGCCTTATTGAATAGAGTTTTAAGGCAGAGTTTCTGATCACAGTGATTTCAGTGGCTGCAGTAGCAGTGCTATGAGGAGGAAAAGCTAGACTTTTAGAGATAATTTACCTTAGTGTTTTTTTTTTTTTTAATTTTAGAGAAAATGAGCTCCAAGTATACACTGAGGTTGTGGAAATGTAGCCTCTCACCTTTTCCAGAATTCTCCTAATCAGATTGTGCACACCAGTTGTCTCCTGGTTGGCTCATCAGAGGTCAATATTAGTGTTTTATTTGGACTGCTAATCTCATCTCTCTTTAGAATGGTAACCTGAAAATCTATTACTTGTAGGCAGCTCAAGACCACAAACATTTTTGTTTCAATACTGCTGATAACCTAATGTTTCACCAAACAATAGGGTTTGTGGTTTTTCTCTCAGAGCCTTTGCTAGGTTGATACAGGATGTTTTCCTTCCGGTTTGGTAAGCATCCTTGATGCTTTAGTTGGCGTTTGGTTAGGACTCTTATTACTTCTCATCATCTGACTGGCTTCCATGTCCCACACACATGAGTTAGAGATGTCTGCTTCTTTTATTGACCTTTCAGAAGAAAGTTCTCTTTGAATTTTAAGCCTTTTCTGATATTTAAGGTAGTGTCCATTTGCAAACTACTGATTGTGACACCATGGAAGATGGATTCAGTAAATGTGTAGCAAATGAATTGAATTGCTTTCCAAGCTCTCTTGCCAGAACTTGGATTTCCCTTAGCAGGGTGTGTCTAGCTTATCAAAGAGTTAGGTATTTTTAATCAGAGTCTCCTCATTTCCCCACCATTATTAAAGTATGTTTAACATTTGTGAGAGCATTATAGTACTTAAGTTACAGAGAACATAGAGTTAATATTGCTGTTCTTAGACTCATTTAAACACTAAAGGCTATGTCATTGTAATATTATAAATGAGCGGTGTGTGTGTATTTGGGTGTGTGTATATATATATATATATAGGACTTTGAAATGAGCATCTTACTGCTCATTCAGTAAATATATATATTTATATATATATATATTTATACATATTACATATATATATATATAAAAATATATATCAGGCTCATTTCAAAGTCCTAGTTTTACAAAGCTAAATCATTGCCTTTAATGTTAAGGAATTTTAGTGTTATTGGGGAGACTAACGTGAGAAAAAAAAATAGGATGCAGTGTGATGTGTGGTTTAGTAGAATTATAGGCATGATATCAAGAGATAACAGAAGAGATCTCAGAAAAATTTTCATGGATAGATAATGTTAAAACTGTGTCTTCTGATGACAACAGAAAGGGAGAAGATGGAGAATGGGTCTGGAAATGGAGAAGGGGGATCTAGGCAGAGAAAGGAGCAGGGACAAGGACAAGTGCACAGATGCATTATAAATGACTTTGTAGAAGCACGCATATTTCTCATTACTAGAGTAAAGGGTCTCTGCAGAAGAAGGTAGGGAATGAGGCTACATGGGGAAGTGGGAGACCAGACTGGAGGATGTTAAGTGAGTGCCGATGCTGACAAAGCTGAATGAGGACTTCCAGCCCAGCAGGGGAGATAGATATGTCCCCACTAGCTACAGTTCTGTAAGTAAGATTTGTGCAATTGCAGGTGAAGATGAATGCTGAAGGGCACAGAGGTTGAGAGCTTCCCTAGGGTGGTAGTTAGGGCACTCAATGAAAAAATTGTTTTTTGTTTGTTGAATCTGCAGTTTTATGATTTTTCTCTGTCATACTGTTGTGCCTTAGAAATGGCAGCCTTAGTTTCCTCATTGGTGAACAGCCCTGACACACATATTGAAAACCTGGAGATAGTAATAGCACTTCAGGTGCCCTGGATGCCTTCTGCTTCCTGCTCAAACACATATTTAGTTGTGACCAAGGGTTGGTGAATCTAGATCAGAAATACCTTCTTTGTCTTTATAACTATTGCCTTTGAGGCTTTCATCTCCACTGGGTATATTTTAAGAGCTCCTAAGTAAACTCCCTGGGTCCAAAGTAAATCGGACAAAAATCTCCTTTTTTATAGGAAGTCTGGCTTAAGGGTGAAATTGTGTGACAGAATGAGATGACTAATGATTTAAAATTTAGTCTATTGACATTCAACTTTTGAGAGCACATCTTTTTTATATGAAGTTTTTCATATTCTTCAAATTGTTCCTTTAGGTGCCTCTGACTTCTGAGCAACTAATACAACTTTTTTTGTTTCTCATTTAAATCAGATTTACTACCTGGTTTGCCTAGTTCATTTCCCATTCCTATTTATTCCTTTTGAATACATTTCAATTTTCCCATTATAACTTAAACTTTTCCGTAAGACAGTTATTAGGATATTTACTTTAAAGCTGTTGGTTCAAGTGAAACAGAGAGAAAGACTTATCTTTATTCTCTGTCCACTATGTGTGCCTGACATTACTTTGCTACAGCCTTTATCTTTATCATAATTATGTTTGAAAGCATCTTGAATTGGGAACTTTGGGCTAATTTAAGTTTAAAACTCCCATCTGTGGGAAGTAGAGATTTTGTATAAAATATAAACATTTAGTGCTGTAAGTAACAACTTATGTTTTTGGTCAGAAGAAGATGTAGTTCATTAGGCTTTGTTAAAATAGGTTAAAAGTATATTTTAGCTTTTAGGGCAGAATACATAAACCAGTTTGTTCATGTGGAGGTAAAAAATTAGATTTGAAATCTAATAATAAAAATGAACATATGTAATTTTGTTTTCCCCATATTTAAGGGAGAGCTTTTCATATTTTAAAAGTAAGACTACAGTCTTACTTTTTAAGACTCTATGCCTTAGAAGCGTTAGTAGTACTTTACACATGGTACCTTAGAACTATTTTAATTTTTAGTAATCTTAGAAATAAAACCAGAAAATATATTGTGGGCTATTTCAGGTTAAAAATAAAGTATTATTTGAGATAAAAATGTGCCTTTGAGAAAATACGTTAAAAACTTAAATCTATGTTGGATTTGATTTAAACTTGAACAGCACACACCAAGCATTAAAGCACTTTTCGATGCAACTAAACTAATAATGGGAGTGAAAGTAGTTGCTTTTGATATCAATAGCACTGCTAACTTAACTCTGAGTTACTTAGTAGCATGAATTAAAATGCTGACTCTGAAATGAAATTTTGCAAAAATGTTCCTTTACAGTCAGAGATACCTTTTCCATATGTACTGAGGCTTTGTTCCTTGTGAGCTATAGTAGGAAGATACAGTTAGTACGCATGGTGAAAACTGCATGCCTGAACTTTTAGCTTGTGTTTCTATTAATAGCAAAATCAGGCAGAGGATGGTTAGCAGACATTAAATTGGATGGTTGATTTCCATTTTTCTAGTTTCATAGCCCAGATATAACTTGATCAAAAATTAGCTTCAGTACTTGCATATTCAATGCATAAGTGTGGTACAGCTTTATTTGAAATACACCATTAAGTTGAAAAAGGATCCTGTGAATTAATTTCTTATTTTGTAGTCATCCCTTTCTGTAAATATATATTAGAGCAGTAAGACATTTTCAAAGGCTGATAAATTCTATATCTATCACACTTTTTAAACCCTTTGACCAGTAGGTGCCTATGTGTAACAACACATATAGATTCTCATCACAAAAAATAGTTATAATAATTAAATATTAAAGACAAATATCCACCAAGAAAGAATTTGATAATTATGGAATATTTACATTATGAAAGGTATACATAACCATAACTTAATTTTTGAAATGTTTAGTGAAATGGGATAAAGATAAAAATGTAATTGATAAAAGCAGTGCATACAAACTAGGTAATGTTTTTTAAACAATAGTCTGAATTAAATAAAAAAAAGGCAAGATAGCAATCTTCATGCTTTTAAGATTCACATATTTCCTTTTTCATTATATCCTTATGTTTCCAAAAATAAGCATGCATATATATATATATATACACGCACACACACACACACACACATATATATACTATGATTTAATAGTTATGTTATTGGGTATTTATCCAAAAGAAATGAAAATATCCACAAAAAGACTTATAGAAGAATTTTATAACACCATTATTTATAATAGCTGCAAAGTGGAAAAGAAAAATCCAAATGTCTGTCAACATGTAAATACATAAACAGATTTTGGTATATTCGTAATATAGAATATTACTCAGCAAAAAAGAAATGAACTATCGATGTATGCAAAAATAAGAATAGGGATCTCTAAAACATGTTGAACAAAGGGACATAGAGTACATACTCTATGATTTTGTTTATATGGAATTATGGAATAGGCACAACTAAGCTATAATGATAAAAACCAGAACACTGGTGGCCTCTAGGGAGCAACGGACTGGAAGGAGATATAGTAAGATTCTCTGTGTTGATGGAAATGTTTCAAATTTTGATTTGAATATAATTACATAGAGGTATACATTTATCAAAACTCATTGAACAGCTTAGTTAAATCTGTGCATTTTTTTCTATGTAAATTATACCTCTATTAGAACAGTCTCATCCAGTTAAAATATACAAGTAATAGTTTTAGGACACAATTAACATAATTTCACTGCCCCCAAAACTATCAGGATTTTACTATCTATATCGAGAATTAAGTGCTAGCTTTCTAAAACACAACTTCTTTATTTGTTGGAGTATTTTGGCTGGAAAATATTTCTTCCCAGCAGGAAAAGAATATTCAGTTTTACTGTATTTGTATTAGTTATGTTAATTCAGTATTCAGAGATATTTTCAGTAGTTAAGAATTTGGGGGGCTGGGCACAGTGACTCATGTCAGTAATCCCAACACTTTGAAAGGCTGAGGTGAGAGAATCAGTGGAGTCCAGTAGTCCTAGACCAGCCTAGGCAACATAGCGAGACTTCGTCTCCACAAATAATAAAAATATTAGCCGTGCATGGTAGCACATGCCTGTGGTCCCAGTTTCTTGGGAGTCTGAGGTGGGAGAATTCCTTGAGCTGGGGCAGTTGAGGCTGTGGTGAGCCATGATTGCACTACTGCACTCCAGCCTGGGTGATAGAATGAGACCCCATCTCAAAATTAAAAAAAAAAATTATTTGGGTCGGAGGAAGAGAAACCATTTCTGCAAAGATATAAACTTCGCTTAGGTCAAGAGTAAGATTCCACCTCACCTTTCTTTAGCCTCTACATACATTCAAAAGTTTGGGTTATTCTACCTTTGCCTGAAGGCTCTTTTCCTTGAGAGCTTCTTTCCCCCATTTAATTAAAAACTAATGCAAAACCCAGCATATCCTTTTTCATAATATATTGGATTTTGCTTTTTAACTAGGACCTTGTGCAAGACTTACTGATATTTTTGGCTTGTCACCATAATAAAAAGTAAAGATAAAACATGGGTGACTCAGGAAAACTCACGTCATGTATGCTTGTCTGTTTACTTGTTTTAATGTGACAGAGTGGTTTATCATCTATTTACTATAAAGTGATTTGTCCTCATTTCACAAATGCCTGCTCTTGGTGAAAAACTCCACAAATCTTTATAAATTTCATTTCCCAGCAAATATAAAGCATGAAGCAGAAAGTACATTTCAATCAAACTCTTGAAAATACTGACCTAGAGGAGCTCAGCACCTGGTGAATGGCCTCTGAGGGTGTTATTTGTTCTGCCCTGGTTACTGACTTGAGAGGTTACATGAGTGAGTAGTGAGTTGAAAGCATCAGTCAAGACAGTCTCATTTCTGAAGAAGCACCTGCTATATCTGTACCCCTTATAAATGTCACTAATTTTTTTTTTTTTGCCTATGAAGACTGTAATGAGAATGGGGCTATTGATTGAAGCAAACTCATAGGACCCATAATCATCAGCTGTTAATATTAAGGTCCCAGATGGCTTGCGGGTTATACAAAAACATCTCATGAAAGTGAGAATGTGTCCTTATTGGATGGATAATTTGAAGAAGTATGATATATAATTCAGTAAATACAAAGGGTGAAAAGTATGATTTTGAACTTTAGTACGCATTACAAAAAGGTGAGGCTCAATCTTTACATCTTAAAATCTGATCTCATTCCTTAGTTTTATACATTTAAATTAAAGCTGATTTAGCAGATATTTTGCTATACAGGACCTGTGTTAACAGTTACACAGCCAAGTGCCACAAAACAACATTTAGGTCATTGACAGTCCACATATATGACAATGGTCTCATAAGATTAGTCATGCATTGCTTAACAACAAAGTTATGTTCTAAGAAATGCATCATTAGGTGATTTTGTCACTGTGCAAACATCATAGAGTGTATTTACACAAACCTAAATGGTATAGCCTCCTACGCAGATGGTATAGCCTATTGCTTCTAGGCTATAAACCTGTTTAACAGGTACTGAATACTGTAGGGAATTGTAACATAATGGTAAGTATTTGCATATCCGAATATGTCTGGGAAAGGTACAATAAAAATGCAGAATTATAATATTATGGGCCCACTATCATATATTTGGTCTGTCATTGACTGAAATGTTGTTATGAGGTGCATGGCTGTATAATGGAGCTGCCCTATACAGGTGTACCATATTATATCTTTTATACCCCTGTATTTTTATTGCTGGCTGATTATGAGAGCTTCTCATAGACCTCTATGTAGCAATCCAAGCTCTTCTTCAACCTAAGCTGCTTTTTCCTGTCTTCAGTGTGTTAATACCACTACTTCTCTTCTCTCCAGACTTCTTTGAGATCTAATTCATTGCTAAATATGAGAGCATCTCTTGTCTGACTATTTTTTTGAACGTCCTTTATTCTAATGTAGACCTTATTGCCTCTTGCCTCAGCTTCTGTAAAACAGAAAAACTGATTTTGTTGCCTTCTGTCTTCCTCTGCAATCTAGCAATTAAGCACTTGCCTATAAACATTTCTTTAAGTGTAATTTGCACAGGAAATTACACTTAAAGCTCTTAGGAGAGCTTTCAGTTGCTGATGTCAGCATGGCCTTTATTGATTGGCATTGAAGTTCCTTCGCTATGTATCCTCAACCAATATTTTCTAAGCTATTTCCACTATTTCCTTACACATAATCTAAGAAATAAACAAGTTGAAAACATTTTTTCCTCTGACATTCCACAAACTTCCCTACCTCCGCACCATTTATTCAACCTAAAACTCCATTCTCCGTCATTGCTACCTAATAAAGTGCTTTGCCATCTCGTGATCTGTCTCAAATGCCTCTTCATGTAGGCAGCATTTAAAATAAGGATAGAAAGATAGGTAGCTTTTTGGTCTTAATTATCAGGTATGTGTGTACCCAGGTGACCACCTGTTGGATAGCATTTTAATGGTGGAAATGGAGCAGCAAAGTATTTTCTAAATCTCCAGTTTTACTCCATCTGTCATTTGGAATTCTGTAACAATTCATACTTATTCTATGTCTTATTGCCGTATTGTGTTTTATGATTATTAATATGTTTCTATTTTTCCCTTATTATTAGTGCCTACAGGTAGGGAATATATCTTCTTTATTTTTGTATTCTGCCCAAAACTAAGAAAGTATAGGTACTGCAATAGGAATGAAGTAAAGCCCATTATTAGAAGGGAGACATTTGTAATTAAGGCAACGCATCCACTCTTCAGTTTGATGTGAAGGGCAAAGAAACTATGTTGTAAACAAATAGAACGAGGCACAATCATGCATTTTAGTTACATTGGGAGCATATTTACTTGGATTATTTAGAATGCTACAAATCCTCGTAGCTCATTCTGCATTTCAGTCATTTTGTCTCTTGCTGTATACCTAAAAAGTACATAGGATTTAAGAAAACCTTCCCAAGCAGTTGGTAACATAAGAACTTTGGACTTACAGACAATATGTCTAAAAGGCCATGAAGTTTACTTCTTCCTGTCTTTTCTTGACCCAACAATCCCCTGTGGTAGGTTTGTGCTCCAGCATAGCCCTCCACTATAATCACCTTCCTCCCGGTTCCCAAAGGAGAGAAGTGCTAGAGCTTCCACCAAGCTCCACCTTCCTATTCTTTACATCTCCCATGAGGCCTGTAGCTTAGCAGAATCTTGGGCTGAGGCTCCACGGTATTAACTGGATTTAGGATTAATTTTGTTTTAGCTGTGTTATGAGTTGGCCTGGGATTTTAACTGAATTTTATAATGTTATTTCCATGGGAAAAAGAATTCTAAAATCCAAACAACCAATTTGGAGCTTATTTTTTGCAATATAATGAATTGTATGTTTTGGATTTTTGACATTTTAAGACCAAATATTTCTACATTTATTGTATCTGTGCCCTGTTCTTTAAAATCAAAATACCCGTAACCATAGCTGTATTCAATGAATTATTTAGAAACATGATATAGTTTTAAACTTTTACTAATTTATCTGATATGCTTCTCATTTAAGTGAATATTTGTAGATTTTTTTAAAAAAGGAGTTATCTTATGATTAGTGGATTTATTATACTAAAATTAAATGTAGGTGTTTGATTTTTAAAAATAGTCTCTGCTGTAATCATCCAGAAAGATAATGTACTTTTGATTAATTACTAAGAGAATTACCTAAGAATATAATTTAGTAGCAAATGCTTCACACATGAAGATATTCATTTAAAACTATGTAAGGTAGAAAAAAAAAAACCCAACCTAAAATCTCAATAATACAGAATAATTTTATGAATTATGGCAAAATGACTATAATTATAATGTAGAAATACAGGTAGGTTTAGTATAATAAAATATTAATACTAAATACTATGTTTGCAAAATATGCATGCCTGTAAAAAACTAGTAGATAGTATGCAAATATTAACATAGGGATAAGAGAGTTAATAATAGTTTTATTTTTTTCCAAATATGTTTTCAAAATAATTCAACTTCACTTTAAACACGTTGTTTCTGGAACAATTCATGTACACAGATTTAAAGTGGGATACATCAAAACAAATTCAAAACTTTGTTTCTCTGCATGTCCTCCCAGCAAAAAAAAAAAAAAAAGATTTTTCTTAATAAGTGATATCTAGTTGTGTTTCCCTTTCCTTTCTGCAAAATTGTGAATTTTCAAAACTCCCATACAAAAAGAAATGGTAATGAAAAATTAACTAGAATTTTAGAAAGATAATTGGCATATCTCGCTGGACCTAATTATTTACAATATACAATAGTGATCATGAGTTTTCAGACTCTTGGCTTTTTTTTTTTGGTTTCTTTGGTCTTGAATATGGTTCAAGATGAGTGTCACACTGAATACCAACTCCTTGTACAGAACAGAGTTTTGTTCTTATGTACCCCTTGACTATTCACTGTTCTTTTAAATTAATGGTGTGAGAACAAACTCATTCTATGAGACTGAGATCATCTGTTATCAAAACTCCCTTATTAGGTGGAGACAGATAAATCATGGCTGAAGTGATCACAGAAGCATCTGTGGAAAGAGTCATGCAGTTATGTTAAGTGAGGGTTAAGGGTGTGTGTATGTGTGTGGAGGGGTGTGAGTGATTAGCTGGCTCTGAACCCTTTTTGTAGAGTTGTGGGATTTATATTTGCATACATTTGCTTTTTATTTGAAAATCTTTTTACTTTAAGAATCCTTTTTAGATTAGTTGATGCAGATCATTCTTTCAGAAACTGATGGCATCCAGAAAACGTTTAGTACATGATTTAATGATTTAGTACCAAATCATGGGTATTGTGAAAGTACCCAAGATAATTTCTCATCTTGGTCTGATTATGAAAGACTAGTATCCCATCTTGCTCCAGTACTTTGTTTGGGTATGTATGCTTTATTAATTAAGTTGTTTTTAGATGTAATGCAGTTGTCAATGGGGTAATATGACTTTTCTAAAAAGTTTTAATTTTTAAAGCCTCATAAAATAAAGAATGAGGCAAATGAACCATAGATTTAACTTAATGATAGGCAAAAATATAAAAAGAGGAATTCATTAAAAAAAAAAAAAGTCTTTGGGGACTAGGAGGAACTGGAAGTACCATAACAGCAACTTTCTGTGTAAACTGGAAAATCTTCTCATTCAAACTCAACACATGGAGTTCACCGTTTATATTAGGAAATGTTCGGAACACAGTGTGAAAATCAGCTATAGCAAGAAACAGATTTTAATTAATACAGACATAGAGTAAACCTCTGAGGCTGAACATTGTTATTCAATTCAGTTGGAAGATAAGCTACTAGATATTTATAGGAAATGTGTATTATCATTTCCCTAATTGTGTAGCAGCAGAAGTCTTCTACCTGCACCTGATGGCTTCTTACCCGTCGTCATTCCATTTCCCTTTCTCTGCAAGAGTATTATATAACCAATCTTTATTCATCCTATTTGGGAAGTCAGTTATTTCTATAAAGGGTAAGCTCTTTATCAGTTTTTTCACTGAATTCCCTTCCATTTACTCCTCCACTTTTTTACAAATCTTTTGAGTTAAAATATGCCTCCATGACTCATTGTAATGATCAGTAATCATAAACTAGTGTTAACATTTAATTTTCTTGAAAGAAAACAAGAATCCTACATGTTGAGATTAAATCAAATTTGTTCAAAATCTCAATAATGTTACTTTATTTTGCATATTGTTTCTTGGTGTATAATTTTTTTTTTCAGTTACTTCATCAGATTCTTACAATTTCTCCCTCCTTCCCAAAAGGCAAAAGAATTATTTTTCCTATGTTACAGATAAGGAGACCAAAGTTAGGAATACTTAAGTGCCAGCCCTATGGGAAAACAGAAACAAAACAGAACGCAGTTCTTCAGACTCTTAGTCCTTAGTCATTGTTTTTTCCATTATGTTGGAGGTAAACCTCCAAAGGGCCCACCAATATCAAGCAAAGGCTATGGAGGTTTACACCTCCTTACATGCTTATCCTTCTGTTTTGTTTTGTTTTTTTGAGACAAGGTCTTGCTGTGTTGTCCAGGCTGAAGTGCAATGGCATGATTTCAGCTCACTGCAACCTCTGCCCCCTGGACTCGAGCCCTCCTCCCACCTCAGCCTCCTGAGTAGCTGGGACTATAGGCACACATCTCCATGCCTGGCTAATTTTTGTGTATTTTGTAGAGATGATGTTTCACTGTGTTGCCCAGGCTGGTCTTGATCTCATGAGCTCAAGTGATCTTCCCACCTTGGCCTCCCAAAGTTCTGGAATTACAGGCATGAGCCACTGGACTGACCTGCTTATCCTTTTCTGATTACATTTCTTTCATCTTGATAGCCAGGAGTCAGGTTGTGTTTTTTAAATCTAATTACAGTTCAGTAATTGTACTCAACAAAATTTCTTCTATTATGTTTCAATTATAAGTATTGCCAGAGAGTTTTATACCAGTGGTTTTTCAAGTGAAGTCTAGTCTTGGAACCAACAGTAGAGTATCACCAGGGAATGCCATAGAAATGCAAATTCTTGGGCGTCATTACAGACCTACTGAGTCAGAAAGTCTGGGGTAGCCCTCATTGACTTGTGTTTGCCCAAGCTTTCCAGGTGATTTCGATGTTAGCTAAAATTGGACTGTTTTAAACTCTTAATCAATGAAATTGACATTGAGGTAAATTGTAGTTTAATTTTTGTCCTGAGCTACTTAAAAAGTCTGTCCAGCATTTATAATATTTTTCTTACTTATATCCACATCCCCACATTGGCTCCCTGAGATGGTTGTAGAGTATAATGGTTCAGTGTGTGGGCTCTGAAGATGAACTGTAAGTTGGAATACTGGTGTTATTATTTACACTTCATATGGGCCCTGGAAAAGTTACTTCTCTGTGAAATGCAGTCATGGTACTTCCTACCTTCTGAGGTCTTTGTGATAATTAAATAAGTAAAATGTTAGCTGTAGTTGTTATTATTTAGCACAGTTATTTGCACAATGAATCATAAAGTATTGTTTTGGAAAGTAATATTTTAAGTTTCAATCAAGGACTTTAAAAATGAACTTTTGGGGAGACAACCAATTTGGAAGAGTTTCTGGGGTAATATATAATCTTCATGGCTCATTAGCCATATTTTTTCTTTTCTGAGTGTTGTTTGCAATTTCATTTTAATAATTTATTAGTAACTAAAAGTAGCTATAAAGAAGACATTTATGCCAAAATATTTGAAGGTTATTTTCTTCATTTTTCTCTAATATTTTCACTTTTGAAAGGGAAGAAAATAACTGTATAAGCATCAGCCATCTTCTACAGCCTTTTGCATTTACTTTGTTACCTTACGAGATCATCACAGTCTTTACTAAAACAAAAATTGTCACAACGTGAATTTAATATAAACTAGCATTTCCTCCTTCCCTTAGTGAATAATCATTGTTTGTAGAAAAAGCTCCCATCCTTGAGTCATGTTTGTGATCAACACAAAGGGTAAATGAAAGGACCTTAGAGTGGTGAATAGGTATTCCTGCCCTGAGGGTTTCTTTTTCATTTAAACATTGATGTACAAATACTTCAGTAGCTAATGCATTCTTGGTTACTCCTTAAGATATCTTATTCTTCTCTAAGTTTTTCTAATTGCAGTGCAATGACAACAGTCACATATCTGCCACTTATCATAGGAAGGGAGTAGAAAAGGAGGAGGCTGGGAAGACAGCTGTGTAAAGGTGAGATACATGAGCACTGATGAACTTCACTCTCCACTGCAGCCCATATAGCCTGCAGCTGTGTGCTTCTTTATTTTAGTCTCTACTGGGCTCTGGCAAGGAAAACAACATGTTCTGCTGGAAGAAATTTTTCATTTGGCACTGCAATTTTTTTTAAAAGGGAGAGGTTAAGAATTAGGTGGTATTTGGTTTTCTGTTCCTGTGTTAGTTTACTAAGGATAATGGCCTCCAGCTCCATCCATGTCCCTCCAAAGGACATGATCTTGTTCTTTTTAATGGCTGCATTGGATCAGGAAAAATAACTAATGGGCTTAGTACCTGGGTGATGAAATAATCTGTACAACAAACCCCCGTGACCCAAATTTATCTGTGTAACAAACCTGCGCACGTACTCCTGAACTTAAAAGTTAAAACAAAAAATGTGGAAAAAATAATTAGTTGGTGAAAACATTTTTTTTCTTGATGTTATTCTCAGCCAAACAAGCTTATGCAAGCCGGAAAGATGTGGGAGTAAATATGACAATGCCATTCATTAATCATGAAAACCATATTAAGGAAAGGGCTTCCCCTCACCCTCAATGTAATATACTACGTCACCAGATCCATTTTTAGATTCAGAGATTTCTGTTCTCTTTTCAGAATCAAGAAACAGATGATGTATTACAGTTTTGCCTTTCCCTTCAGGAAAAGGAATAAAATATGCTTGAGAAGAAGATGGATTTGATTTACTATAACCTTATAGTATGGAATGCATTTAGTGGGCTGAAAGTTGCAAATATTTTATATGCCTTTTCCCCTGATTGTCATTAATTTGGGGTTTTGAGGAGGAGGAATTTACAACTTACTCTTTCCATTTTCAAAACCAGAGTATAAAAACATGCTGTTTCGACCTTGAAAAATCGATTTTCAATTTATTATACATCAGAGGAAATATAGCCAATATTTTTAGCGTATATAATTCTTTCCTATGTAAAAAAATTCAGAATTGTTTCTTTTAAAAAAAAGCTTTTTAAGCTTCATTTATATAACTGGACTTGGCGAACAATTTTTTCTGTGGGAACTCAGAAGCAAAACTTGCCTTTGCCTGAAGTCACCGACTGGGTCCCAGGGAAGCCAAAGCTCCTTTGGAGTTGAGGACAGACAAGGCTGTATGTGACATGGACATTCTATAGAATACAGCAGGGTAGAAAAGAGTTTAAAAAAAAAAAAAAAAACAACTATCAAACTAGTGTTTTTCAGTTGTCCTGGACTTTTTAGTGTTTCCCCACTAAGATCTAACCTTTGCCATCTGTATGCTTTTAGATCTGAGAAGATATACTGCCTCTTTTTTTTCACTGCCCCTCCCCCCTGAATCTTATGGCTCCTTTAAAGTGTGTAGTTCAAAGAAAAGCCACAGTGAAAAGAGCTGTGTCTTTTTAGGCCTAGTGAGACATATCCTGCAGCCCATGGGCTTTGTGTGAGGCTTTCTGTGATCTCATCTTGCAGAGTCAGAAATGAAAAGAGATTCTTCTGTTCTGTGTCTGTCGGTATAATCATCATGCTGTATGACGAAAATGCAGTGGGAACCCAGCAATGACATGACCCTCTGAAAAGGATACTTTAAAAAACTTTTTAGAAATGTTGTTAACTTGACCTCATTTTGCTTTCCTTGATGAAAATAGTCCTGAAATGCAGTGTTACTTACAGAATGTAGATCTAGATTGTTACTTTTTTAAAAGCAAAAATATTGATTACTATTGGCAGTGTTAGTGGAATAGAATAGTTAATGAAAACTATTGCCTTGTCTGTTGTTTTTTTTTGTAAATGCTCTTTTTTTTTTTAGTGTATTTGTGACTAAGTAGGAAAATATGTGTCACTGCTTGCCAGTACCCCCTCACTCCCCTCATTAACTAATCATTTTCATTCACAGCTTGTGGAATTTGGCATGTTTTCATGTTAACTTTTTTGTCTAGTCATTAGGCCATCTTTTAGTGAGATGCAAATAAATGTTATCTCAGAAAAGTTAACTGTATTTTTATTAATTCGGCACCATATTGGTATTTTGCAGTAATAACAGCTTTATAATGGGACAATTAAATAAAGATCATTAGGTTTTTAGAGTGATATACTGTTAAATCTAAAATACATATCATTGATACTTCAGAAAAAGAGAAACCATATATAAATATAGGAATGGCTCACAATTTTTCTTAAAGTAGATGGAATGGGATTTGAGGTCACAATATGGGTGGCCTCCCTTTTTCGATTACTGTAAAATAACTATACATATGTAGTATATTATTGGTTCTTTTAGTTGTGAAAGGTTTGGATACTGAATGTTTGCAGCAGAGAGGCTGACTTACCACATAGTGATGAGTAGGTAGAAAGTCCTAGCATATTAGTGATACCTCTTCTAATTTAATTCACAAAGAAACTTAAGCATATTTAGGTATTAGATGTCTTTACATAGACATTGAACGTTTTTTATTTTTAATTATTAAAGTAAATTTTGTAAATTTCTGGCTTGAGACCTCAGTTGGCTCTCTGTTCTCCACTAAATTCGAATTTTTTAACTAGCATGTTTTTTTTGTGAAGGAAGTCTGGGTTAAGCAGAGTTGACGTTCTGCTGGCTTAGATAATGAGCCACCTCATTCCAACGCAGTTTCTCTAGGAAATGATTTCCCTTTCTTATAAATCTTGCCATGGGGCTTGGATGTCATGTGGACATAAAACATTATTACTTACCATGCCGAAAATGATAGCTTTTGCAAGAGAGACACAATATAGTAGATTGTGTTTATCTTTTAGATATCTGTTGTTTATCTTTGGGATTTTAAGTTAGTGAGAATACCCTTCAGCCTTCATCCTCCCAAGCAACAAGTAAAGGACCATAATATGGGCTGAAGGATCGTGGCAGTAAGAACAAACCAGGAGGAGTTCTTGAATCTTCCAGGTAAGGGCTTCTGTCAGATGCCTGGAAAGTTAAGCACATGGAAGTGCTAGTGTGCAGTTTAGTTATCATCCTAGCCTAAGTACACTAGGAAATATACAGAGCATAAAAATAGCTTGGCAGTTACTGACTGAGAATTATTTGAACTGTTGCAAAAGCTAGAGTGGAGATAGTCACAGGTTTCCATTATTCAAATGGTGATAAGCGTGGAAAAGTATAATCCTGTCATGTGCCTTACATTTCAGAGCAAAGAGAATATATGATGCAAGTCTTGATTGAGATGGTATTAAATTATTTTCTTGCTTGAATTTGTCAGTCAGTGACTCAGTTTGATTTGTCAATCAAACTCCTCTAGGGGACAGAATGGGAGACCCAGATGGTTAGAAAAAGAGCACTGTCTGTATGATGACTCCTTTGTTTTAACTCATCACCAAGCATATTTGTTGGTTTTTCAGGGTTATATCCCCTCTGACCCATTGTACTATTTCCCTAAGAGTTTACACATAACATTAGGATCACAAGGTGTGGCAGACCTGGACTATCAGCTTGTTTTTCTTATTGATACTAGTGTGTGGTGTAGTGAAGACTGAATGTTGCAGTCAGGCAGACTGGAGATGTAATCTCACCTTCATCACTTAAAAAAGTTTTTTTTAGTAGATATGAGGTCTCACGGTGTTGCCCATGCTAGGCTCCAACTACTGGGCTCAAGCAATCCAACTACTGGGCTCAAGCAATCCTCTTGCCTTGGCCACCAAAAATGCTGGGATTACAGGCATGAGTCATCATGCCCGGCCACCTTCATCACTTTTGAGCTTCAAGTTCTGAGAATCTGGAAATATTACTTAGGGTTCTTATCTTTTCAAGATGGGATCAATAATACCTACTTCACACTCTGGTGAGGCTGAAACAATACAGTAGATATCCATGTTCCTGGTACATTGTAATTTATTATTATTGAGAGATGAAGAAATTGAATCACAGAGAAGTTAATGGATTTGTCCATCATCACATTAGCACTAAGTGGCAGGGAAGGACTTTAATTCTGGTCTTCTGTCTCTAATCCTATGGCTTGTCCACACTGTCATTGCTCTTAATTCAAATATATTTTGGTGAATAAAATCTTTTACCAGGGATGGTATGTGGTGTAAATTACCACTAATAAATGATATCAGATTTTTGTCTGAAGGAAGAAAGTGAGTTTTCCAACAAATGAATGGATATGGCATCTGTTCTATGATAGTTTCAAGATGTTTCTAAGGTTTACCCCAAGATATGAATGTTCAACTTGAAATTCTAGAAATATGATCATTAATGGAAATACAAAGTTCTTAGACAAAAGATGGAAGGAATAATTCAGGAAGGAAGCTAAGAAGAATAACATTTCACATAAAAAGCAGGGAATCAAAAACAGTGTTTGGCTAAAGGAAAAAGGTGGTAAAGAGAAGAGAAGGAAAAACAAAACTACTCCACATTGCCAGATATATTACACTTGTTAACACTAGGGAATCCAGGCTATCTATACCATCCTATGCCCCCTAAAACCATGAAGTGGATTTGCAAACATTAATAGATTGTAGGAGTGCTGTTACCTAACTCTCCACACATAGCAGAAGCCCAAGTGCCTGTAGAGTTAGAGCTGGGAGTTATGAGGAAAAGCTACAGGAAGTATGTCTTGGCCCAGAATAAGGAAGAACTTTCTGACAATAAGATGTGCCAACAGTGGAATGGCTTATTCCCCAAAGTAATGAGCTTCCTCTCACTGGAGAGTCAGGTAGCTGCTAGAAGATTGGCAGGGTTGCAATCAAGGGACTCTAGCATGAGGTCAGAGTTTGAATCAGGTGAACCTGAAGGTACCTTACAAAGATTTTGTGATTCTATGACTGTTTTGGTTACACCTTTTTTCTCTTTCCTACTCAGTTTTACTGTGTTTCATAAGTATCTTTTAATAAACAGAGGACAGTACTTAGGCTTATGAAATAAGATGAACTGTGACAATCCTTTTAAAACAGTAATCAAATGAAATTCAAGATAATATGTTAGAGGGAAATAAACAAAATATAAGATTTTTTGAAAGCCATATTGTTTAAAACCTGTGGGAGTGATTATAAATCTTAATAGAATGAATAAAGGTGACTGGCATTGGACACAAGCATGTCTAGAAAGAGTTTATTGTTGCATTTAGCAGCATTCTGACAGAGGAAAGAGCTTACACAGAGTGCAGTAGTAAGAAAGCAAAAGACGTGTTTAAAGAGCTACAGGCAAATATTCTTGTTTATTACAGGTGATTGGAGGATAATATTGAGAACCAAGAGATCAGAAATTGTGTTAAGTCATGGGGAAGCTTGAATTTCAGGTTTAGATGTTTGGTTTTGGTGGACACCTGATTTCTTTTGATGGTTTTGTTGTTTTTGAAATAGAGATGGACATGATGTCAACTTTTTATTACACAAATATTAATCTGGTAGTGGTGGGGAAGGAGTTTTTAAAAAGGAGAATTGGAAGGGAAGTAGAAAAAGTTAGGTGAGAAAATCGAAGGCCAGAATATAAATAGAGAATGAAAATGGAGAACAGGGGAGCACAAGAAAACCTTTTACAGTTATAAGTCGTGAGGATTCAGTTCCTGGGAGGACAGAGCTGCCTTTCATTGCAATGGAAATACATGGAGAGAAAAGCTTTGGAGGGCATCAGTGGGAAAGGAGGTTGTCTTGTCCACTGATGGCCCACACTGCAGAAGTGGTGCATGGAACACAGGTCAGGAGTTGAGATCCCGATTTGGGAGTTATTTACACAGAGGATGGATCTGCAATCATGAAGTCTGATGAAATTCTAATAGGAAAACCATAGGGGGTGGGGTGGGAGAGAAAAGAGATCTCTGAGCTGAACTATAGACAGCAGCAAAATTTAGGGAAAAAGAAGAAAAAAGTAATCAGAGAAGAAGGTGTTACAGACTACTTAATGATATAAGAAGAAAAACCAAGAGAATATTTCTTGGAATCTGAGAAAATAAAATTTCAAGAGAATGTAATCAGGGATCCTCTGGGAGCCCCTGTAGGTAAGAAGTAAGAAAAAAATGTGAGATGGAAGTTTCCATGGAGGATGTGAACCATCCCTTCAAGAGGTTTGGAACTGGGGTGGCCATATAGTTTTGTAAATGTGAAAGAACAAACAGTAAAATTACATTAGTCAAAGTTTTGCTTGTTACTCAAAGCAACTTTTTATGATCTCTTTTTTCCCCTTCTGCGTGATAGCAGTGCCTCCCTGTATGCAGGTCTGTGTGGAGGTCTTCCACACAGCAGGCGGCTCAGACTTCTGTCAAGGATAAAGGCTTTATGTGGGATAAATTTGTAATTTTGGATCAAACGCCAGTGGAAGACAGTAATTGTTGCTATTTTTCTTCCTTGGGGAGAAGTAGACAATCAGGGCATACTAACATGGAACTTTCAGTTCTCTCTGAAATACTGTTATGTGTGCAGTAACCTTGTTCTAAGATTGATTTTTGTTTAGTAATTCAGAAAGGGCAAATTCCCTGGTCACAATTAGTTTCATCATACATACAGATAACACCATAATCTTGGAGTACTTAAAGGTTTGCTTGTTTGTGGTTTGTTCTCTGGGGTTGTGTCTGGGGTTGAAAATAAATAACCACAGCCCTTGGTTCAAATAGCTTATCTGTTACATGGTAGCAGTTACAAAACATGCTACTGGTAATCAAATATAGCAATTCTACTAAAATAAATGTAACATCCACCATATGTATATTGAGGCATATTCTAAGGAACTGTGTACTATGTTAGCATTATATGTATTGTAGAACACATACATAGATATATGTACATAGGTAACACACACATGCATATTTATTACCTTCTTTTATGACACCCTCCTTAGAGGGGTGGTATTATTGTCACTATACAGATGAGCAAACTGAGTTTGTGAGAGATCTTATAAGTACTCAATCTCAGATGGATATAAGAACTGAGCTGAGGAATGGCCCTGGGGCAATCTGTTTTCGAACCTGATATTCTTTATCTCTGCGTCATGCTGTACTACCTAGGATATGGAGGTGTTACTGCCAAAGGACTTTGATATTGAGGTGTGCAAGTGAGAGAGCTAAAGTGTGGATGGTTTTGCATCAGCTGGGCAGACTGGCACCAGGTCTGCATCTACCAGGGCAGTGTCCCTTCCACCACTAGGTGCTTCAACAGGCGCAGTTTTTTCTCTTTTGGAATAAATTTCGCAGCTACTCCATCTAATTTTTACCTTTAAAACTTCTTGCCATTAGCATCCTTTAAAATAATATGCTGGCATTTTATTATACTGTTCTGTGTCTTCAAGCATTTCATGTAATCTGGTATTCTTTGTAAGTTTAGAAACTTACCAGAATTACCAGATAAAGCCTGCCACTAAGGGTGAACAAAGAGTTTCCACCTACTGGAAGCAGTCAAATAGCATCACAGTTTAAGGATAATTTTGTACTGTCTTTTGGAAGTTGTAATGGAAGCAAAATAGAATGTGTTTCAGTTTTAATCATATATGAACTGTTTTAATGAGTGCTGCACTGGGACTCAAGCAATGAAACCAAAAAAAACCAGAAAAATGGCAATGGCATGCATGTTGGGGGGAACCATATCTTTTTCCAGTAGTTCTTCCTTGTGAAGAGAGCTCAAGGCTTGCTTTACTCTTGGAGGGACTCAAGTGATTGGTTACTTATGGAAAGCAAAATTGGGAATTCTCAACCTGATTCCCCCCTCTTTTGTGGGGCAGCTGCCTACCCAAGGGAGGAGGCATTATGCATTCTAATGCATTTCCACAGGTTTGTTCCCCAAAGTAGGTTCATGGGTCTGTAAATGTTGGTTGCAGTCAAGCTATGTCAGTAAGCCTGGTTCTCGGGTTCAGTTGCTAAGTCTAGCTCTATTTGGAATAACAATAATATTTTAACCTTTATATTTCCTTTTAGATTTTATTTCTCAGTCTATACTGATCTTGATAGGGAAGAGTGGGCTACCACAGGGGACTCATAGATATATATGAAATAGATATTATCAGTGAATAATTATACCTGATCATTTTATATACATCTGACACTGAATTTAAATATACTTCTTTTGTTGAAAATAAACAAATGTTCTGACACTAAATCCTTTTTACGCCTTGTATCTTTGATAGTATATTGAAATTAAGGAGACTAAATCTTTGAATTTAATGATATTACAGTTGTTTCTTAAACTATGTTTTGAATATCTAATTTTCTTTGGCTGTAGTTCAATGATTTCTTTTTTATTGAAGGCTCTAAACAAGAGTTTTATTATATTAAATATTGTATATTTAATTATATTTATTACATATAATTCTTTAAATTTCAGCAAAATAGATCAAATATTTTGTGCTTAAATAATAGTAGTTAATCAATATATTATTAAATTCATTTTAGATATAGAACTCAATACGTCAAAATTTATTTTCTTTGATATCATTTTAATACAGAATTCTCAGCACAAATTGTACTAAGGTAATTGCTATTTCATAAATAGTTATAGTTAACATCGTTTGATATATAATTTTGTAATCCTGTAATCTAAAAGAAGTATAATTCTTAATTTCATCTGATATGTAACTGAAACATTTTAATTAAAAATAGTAATGCCTATATGTCTTCCAGTCATTCATT
This sequence comes from Pongo abelii, assembly GCF_028885655.2. NCBI lineage: Eukaryota > Metazoa > Chordata > Mammalia > Primates > Hominidae > Pongo > Pongo abelii. The sequence goes on from NC_071990.2 coordinate 143,893,503, forward strand.
TACCACCATCAAGCCCCTCATCTGCCCCACAAACATACTTGGAAACAACCAAAATGTAAATTGACTTTTCTTTCAATAGCTAACTCATTATTCCAAAAAATTATCAAATTTCCTTACCTACACAAACACACTCCACATTTTACTGGATGCGATTATGCTGTATGAATTCTCTAAATTAATGTAAGAATTCTTTAATCTTTATACTCTTAAAACTGCACATCCAGGATAGTTATTAATTTTTAATCTGTCTTTCACAGTAGTTGTACAAATCTCAGGTGTTAAATATTTATATACATTAATAGTCATCTTTACGTTTTTGAGTCGGATCCTACAGAGAATCTGATGTTAGCTATGCACAAGAATTCGTAATCACTTATCACGGGTCAATAAACTGCTTAGAGCAGTTGCAAGAACAAGCCAGGTGGAGAATCCCTTCTCTACTGTCAAATATCCACTGGGGCATAACAAAAATATGAATGCTTCCAGAAAAGCTGGAGACCAGCAAATAGTAGAAATTGGCATGAAGCACTGAAATTAAAGATTTGATTTAGGAACTGTCAAACATGCTTCCATCAGGGCTAATATCAAAGCTTTCTGGAAACCACACTAAAATTTGAACCGTCCTTCCCCTCCCAGATGTCAAGAATGAATACTGATGCAAACTTTGGCCATTTCTTTTTCATTACTTCTGCTTTGCTTGAGTATCTGGATTTGACATTGTATGTCGTTACTAATATTGTCTTATTTTAAAAAGCATGATCCTTTTGTGGTGTCAAAGCTAGGTTCATGCAGTGCTCTGTTACACTTGGCAATGATGAGCAGGACTTATTTAAGACTAGCCATGCTCGTAGGATGTTTTGACCTCAAGGATTATTATATGCTTTACTAGAAGTACAGAATACAAAGGACTCTGAAATGACCTTCTTAGCCTTTTAATTGCAACTCTTTATACTTAATGGCAGATAATTGGTTTTGGATTGCCTTACATCATGGAAACTTCAAAAACCGGATGATTTTTTTTCTTTTATTCTAGTGTCTTGCTCTTTAACATAATAGGATAAGTATTTTTTTCTGTGTTCCTTCGTCATACATGTGTATTGCAGGTGTGGTTGGCATTGGAAATTTTGGCGGCTGATAAACAGGCAAAAAAGCTTTTGAATATTAGATGCAGAAATTAGATAGTGCTAAGCTACCCCGTTTAATAAAGTTAACTTCTCTTTTGTCATGTTACTGACAAGTGTTGCATATTAACAGTAGCTTATATGTGCAGTGAAACCAGACTCTTTCTCCTGAGAGTAATTCTACATCTGTGGAAAGGGGAACATTAGAAGTGGGAGTTAGTTTAACAAGTGTTGCTATGCCGACTTACCAACAACTGCTGCAAGTTATTTTGCAAGAAAGACAAGGTGGAATGCACATGTATTCTCAAGAATAAATGTCCATTTATAGCAATTTTTACATTACCAAATATTTATCAGTTATCTAATATGTACAAGTCTTGAATAACCTTATTATTCAAGACTTATTATTCAAGGTTATTTGTGGTCATGAATAAACTTATTCAATTCCCAGTGTGTGAATTTAGCTCACTATATAAGATTGTAATGGCAATAAGGTTACTTGTAAGAATTTAGAAGTGCTCATATGTACACATAGCTATATAAGGTTACAGTGTATGTAATCATAAGTATGTACATATACATTGTGTAAATCCATGTAGCAAAAACTTGGCTGTGCTAAGAAAAAATTCAAAGGAATATATCCTTTAAGAATAAAATGAAGAGATAAAGAGATTTCCATTTTCTGCCTTTTCTGAAGTCCTTTGAATAGTACATTTTTCTGAGAGAGACATTCTTGTCCCCCCACATCATTCCAAGTAGAAGCAGAGAAACCTTTAACTCTTAATCAGTGAAGTTGCTGAGCCTCAATAAGGGGACAGATTTTACAAGCTTAGAACATGTATTTGACGTCTGTATAGTGTATGTTTCTGATGTTAAGGTGTTTGAGGATACTCTCATAGTTAAATGTGTAGAGTACTGACCTGTTACGTCATTTTCTGTGGTTGTCTTGGACTTCAAATTGCAGAATTTCTTAGGTTGTGGCACTTTTAACGTGTATAGAAAATAATAGTCTGAAAATTCAGGGGTAGGAATTGGTTCAGGAAGCCATGTGGGAAGATATCTTAATTTTTTCTTTAATTAAAAAGATTGTCATATGAGAGTAAGCATCTTGTTAGTGGATATTATGAATGAAAGTGATCTTCAAAATGGAAAATTACATAGCCTAGAGTTGACTTCTGAATTTCAGAGTAATTAATGATGTCTCTAGGGTGTGATGGGGAGCAGTAAATGAAGTCGTTAAGAGAAGAGGTTCTGGAGCTGTACTCCTTGAGTTTGAATCCTGTTCTACCACCTCCAAGCTTTGTGACTTTTGGCAGTTACTTAATTCTCTTTAAGCCTTGGCTTTATTAACTGTTCACTTGGGTTATTAGTAACTTCTGCCTCACTGGGATTCCTAGCATATTGTAAGATATATATATATAAATGGAGACCTCATTGGAGAGCAAGATTCTAATGATAGTTGTGCCACTGAGTAACTATGCAGACTTGGACAGGTCACACCCCATTTTTACCTCTCCTTCTAAATTGTAAAATTAGATAGTCACTATATGCTGTCTAATTCTGTACCAATTAAAAATTCCATAATTCTATGAGTATTTTACCAATGAATACCAATTTTTTTAAAAACTTGGATCATTCTGAAACTTGAGTAATTGAAATGCCTCCCAAACTGTTTTATTTTCTGAATGTAAAAAGCAGACCCTTGAGTCAGTCTCATGCCTAGAAGGCTTGCCAGTTAGGGTTAGCCTAGAAAACAGTTTTTTGGTGAAGTTTACCTCTTAAGATGCCCATCGTTTCAGCATTAGCAACTGAACTGGTTAGAAGAGTCTGCTGCTGCAAGGATCTGTGTGCACAGAGGGAATAAAATAGAGTGGACAGCAAGCAAGGGAGCAGGATTATTGGAGAGATACAGCAAATGGAAAGAGGCAAGTGTAACTGAGTGGAAAAAAAATTCTCCAGAGAGAGTGGAGAAAATTGTTGAAAGGAAGACATAGGAAACTTTATCTCAGGGATTTATTCCAAGAATTAAATTCCAGAGAAGATGCATTTCCACAATGCTTTCTCAGTCCATACGTAGGCTATGCTGCAGTGATGATGATTATTCAAAATGAGAAGATTGTAATATCCTGAAGAATCAAACAAAAGTTAAATGATTTTTTATTGTTCCATGGAATACAGTATATTCTTTGAAAATGAATTTTAGGAGATAAGATTCTTGCCATTAACTTAAAAGATTATGAAACCCCTAATTTCCTGAGCATTCTTATTGATACTTTACTGTCTAAATAAAGCGTTAGAAGTTTTCATAGTTAACTGGTTGTTTCAGTTGTATTTTACCCAGATCAAAATTTGTAAGCCACGAGACTGACAGTAGCATTCCAATGCTCTCTTGTGAGCTTTTTAAAACTTTGCTAACCTTATAAGAGATTTTAAAAATTACCGAAAGTACATAACAAAGCCAATCACACAGTTGAAAAATGACGGAAATCCATTTCATTTGTAATCATCTGGCATAAATCATTACTTCTGCAGGTAGATATGTATTTAGCTACTTAAAGGAGGAAAACTGTTGGAAAATATTTTATTTTATTTATTTTTAAATATATTTTAATAAGTAAAATGCTAAGAATATAGATGAAATTTTGACCTCTGATTTACTCATGTTATTATTACTTTTGTGTATATTTCAACATGACTTGCAGATATACGTGAATGGATTCTTAATATAAAACCGGGTAAAAGTTTTATGAAACTTTTATGTATGGCAAAAATTTTTTATAAAATTTTATAAAACTACTTATATAGGGTATATAAATATAAGCTTATAAAAATGTATTCTCTGCATTCTCTGCAAAATCAGATATGTGCTTTTGACAAATATATAAAATACATTTCCTGCTTTTCCTGTTTTTTTGTTTAATAATTTTCATGTTACCTAAGTAAGTGCCTATGCATTTTTCACATTCATGACAAACTTAAATGGTATTTACTTGGTTAGGACAGAGAGAGTACTTGGAAATAAGAAAATAACATATCTTAAAAAAATCAATAACCAGAGATGACAAAGCATCAGTAAGCAAATAAATAATTCTACTTTTTACAATAACATGCAGAAAAAAATTACATATATTTTTAATAATAATGAGCAGGGATATCAACATCTTTCACTAAAGACCTTTACTTACACTTTTAAAAAACATGTATTTTTCCTCATGATCTTATTTAGTGAAATTGTTCTAAGAAACATAAAAAGATAAACAGTATTTAGGGATACATCTTTTATTAAATCTACATTCAGGTTTCTCTTGAGATAAAATATAGTTTTTACAATTATACATTTTAAATTACATATTTTAACATTAGATAGGTAATAGTAATAATTACCATTGCAAAAAGAGCAAGAGTCAAATTGAAAAATAGATTTAATTTCCAAGAATAGTAACATTAAATCATCCATAATTTTGGATTAACCAAATCCAAAGCCAATTGTGCAGTTCAATCACTTATTTCAACATGGTACAAAAAAGTCAAGTGTGTGAATTATCTGGCAGAAGAAAAAAATTCAAAAGTGGGCATTCCTCAATTTATATTTTCCTGGATTGAAACATTAAGACTTAGAATACGCAATAGTATCTAATTTGGTATACTTCACTAGTGCTTGAAGTTCACAACACTGAATTCCTGTTTCTTAAGCTTATCTAAATGCTAAATGAAATGTATGAAATATCTTTCTGTTGAACAATAGTTACAGTTCCTACTGGATTTTCTTTTGGTTGGAAGACTGAAAGAGCGCTCAGAGAGAAGTCAGAAAGATCCAGTTCACATGCTAATACATGATTTATTATTCTTGATTTATTACTCTGTGAAATGTGAAAAAAAAATCCTTCCCTAGATGGTGTCACTGATTGTTTTGTTTCCAAAGTATTAGCAATTAGAAAAATATTACGTGAGCTCAAAATTGTAAAACAAATACATACTTGAGAAAACAATGTCTAACTATGTGATATTCAATATAAACCAGATTTTCTTTATGCTGTAATTTTGTAGTAAAAAGATTTTTGAAATGCTTTATTAATACAATCTAAGTATTTGACATGAGTTGTAGCACATCACACAAAACTGTTCTAGATCATGTCTACTTTGTTGTAAATGTTCATAAGAAAATATCTAGCCTTAAAGAGTGTTCAACTTAACTTGGCATTTCCTTACAAACATATTTTAAAGAAAACAGTGTGGATGAACATTTAAAGGCTTCTGATTTCTAGGATTTAAGGGAGGGAAATTTCTAAGATCAGGCAATATAACTTTTATAATTATCTCATTAAGTGATGTTTTTTCTTAAGAAATCTGATATCAGGTGATACAATAATATGTACTCCTTCCTCCAAAATTTTTTCATAAAATAGCTGGCTTCCTTAAAACTGTAAGGAAGAAGCTTCTGCTTCTATTCTGTTTGAGGCAACAATTGGTAGGTAAGAGTTTATGGAAAGGATATGCAGAGGAGATACACAGACACAGCTTTTAACATTTCTAACATACTGATATTCAGTATGAGTCTACAATTCTGGCCATCAAGTTGTTTTGTGATAAAGTAGATGACTACAGGGATATTTGAAAAATCTCCTCAGATCTTGGGAATATTAGGAAATAAACTGAGTCTACTGCCACTTCAAATACAGAGTACTTCCAAATACTGAGGCTACAACATAGGAAGAGAGGAATGGGACATAAGGAGAATTAAGATTCTAACCAGCCCAATAAAGGCCAGAATTGTGGGTCATTCAATAATTGGATTGTAAAATATTGTTGCCTGTGAAGGTCAAAAGAGATGTGAGGGATATTTATTTTGTATTTTCAAGTTTTACATGACTAAAACATTTTCTACAGAGTGGTAAAATAGTACGGAAATATGTGCTACAGATTCATTGATGAATTAATAACATTTTTGATACAAACATGTAATTGTATCTAATCTTTCTTTAGTTTTCAATTAGGAAATAGCCTAGGGGAAAAGTATAAGTAACTTGAAAACATATCGTAATATCTTTGGCAGTCATAGTCAAGGCTGTTTTGCTTATACTTGTTGGCTGATCACTATAAACATTGTCTACATGATGAAAATACTAACCCAAAGTTTGTAAATATAAAATTAAACAGTATATTAAACCTCTTACTTTTTTTGTTTAGAAGTTCTTTTCACATCATGATCAACTGTGTTTGAATTCAAAATAGTCTTTCTGGTTTACATGTCAGTGAAATACATGAATTTTTAGTGGGTGCTTCTGACATGCAAAAGGGAAAGGAACAGAATATCATAAATATTAGGTTCCTCCTCCCCCAACAGCATGTAATGAACATACCCTGCAAGATGTTTTTATGATTCATGTAAATTTATGATCAAATAATTCAGTCAACTAAAAATATTTTTTTCCAGTGACAGCATGGCTATTTGTCTGAGGCAAAAGTATAACCAGTTGAAAAGGAAAGTTCTGTTTCCTTTATTACATGGTTAAATTTGACTATTTCAGTAATCAAACTTTTAACCACTAGCTAGACTTTAATTTGTGGCAAAATTGGTTTCTAGTAATCCATTAAATTAGCTTGTTGTTGTACTTTAGATTTGTGTTAACACAAAGAATGTAAAGTTATTTTAAGGAAAAAACATTAGTAGATGACTTTGATTTGAGAGTTTGCATTTTTAAGAGTTGTTTGAGGTCTCTTCCTTATGTTCACTTTAGTAATCTCACTTTAGTTACTGTGAAGGGAAATCCCTACTGTGTCTTCAGGAATGGGTTAGGATAGTGGGCTGCCTTTAGGAAGGCTAAAAAAACCTTCCTGAGACACCTTACTGAAGGTATTCCTCACCTCATGAATTGGTCTAAGCATCAGTCTTGGAGGCTCAGAAGCTTGACTTTGAACCCACTGTAAGAGTAGATCCATCTCTTAAAAATAGATTCATCCATAATGGTTGAACTAATTTACACTCCCACCAACAATGTAAAAGCATTCCTATTTCTCCACATCCTCTCCAGCATATGTTGTTTCCTAACTTTTTAATGATTGCCATTCTAACTTGTGTGAGATGGTATCTCATTGTGGTTTTGATTTGCATTCTCTAATGACCAGTCATGATGAGCTTTTTTTCATATGTTTTTTGGCAACATAAATGTCGTCTTTTGAGAAGTATCTGTTCATATCCTTTGCCCACTTTTTGATGGAGTTGTTTTTTTCTTGTAAATTTTTCTGGGTATATACCTAAAGGATTATAAATCATTCTACTCTGAAGACACATGAACATGTATGTTTATTGCAGTACTATTCACAATAGCAAAGACTTGGAACCAACCCAAATGCCCATCAATGATAGAATGGATAAAGGAAACATGGCACATATACACCATGGAATACTATGCAGTCATAAAAAAGAACGAGTTCATGTCCTTTGCAGGGACATGAATAAAGCTGGACTCCAGCATTCTCAGCAAACTAACACAGGAACAGAAAACCAAACACCGCATGCTCTCACTGGTAAGTGGGACTTGAACAATGAGAACACATGGACATAGGGAGGGGAACATCACACACTGGGGCCTGTTGGGGGGTGGGGGGCTAGGGGAGGGATACTATTAGGAGAAATAACTAATGTAGATGATGGGTTGTTGGGGGCAGCAAACAACCATGGCACATGTATACCTATGTAACAAACCTGTACCTTCTGCACATGTATCCCGGAACTTAAAGTATATGCTTTTTAAAAAAGCCATTTTTTAGTCAAGTAAAAAAAAGATTCATCTAAATTAATATAACATATTTATTTGTTTATATATGTATGGATGTGTTTATGAATTCTTAGGGCTAGGGACAGGCACTATACTAGGCTTTGAAGATACAGTAGTAAATAAGTCATTGTCACTGTCCAAGAGGGAACAGAGATGTTGAACAAGTGAAAGTTTGCTTACAGTCAGAGCTGATATTCCGTTGTTTTTAGTTGTCTGCCATCCATGTCAGCCATCCATTCTGATTGATCAGAGCCCTAAATATTACCATAGTTTTTATATCACTGTATTGGGACTCTCTACTTGGGAAACCAAATTTTAATGTCAATTTTTTGATATATAATGAGTAATATTTCAGAGGAACCGGAAGAGTAGATAGTTCACCTATGTAGAAAACCAAACAATGATCTGAGTGTGAATTAGAAGACTGAGATGAATCCAGTGTTTAATCTTATCAAACCAAATGAGGTTTATGTATCCATCTGATGAGAGTCTTGATCTTCTCAGTGGCACAAGGATTCTGAGTCATTTGCTTGGATTTTTCTAGTTGGCCCAGTACAGTACTTGGGTGGATATTACTGTTGAGCTCTTCTTAGACTTTCCTTTTACTATGGTGTATGTCTCTACATTCAGTCTGGTAACAGTCAAGTCTTACTCTTCTCAGATTCTGTTTGTCTAAGATGACTACGTCTTTTTATCTCAGTGCCAAAGAGTTAACATTTAACACTTTGAAGAACAATCTGATTTCTAAGTTCTTAAGAAATAATTCATCATAGATCCCAAGGACTAACAAGAGTTTCTATTTGAATAAAGTAGCTAAATATTCTTTGGATTTCTATGTTAGTTATTTTTTATATTCTGGACCAAACTACCATGTTTTTTCTGGCCAACAGATTTAAAATCTAAACATAAAGGTTTATTTTTCATAAATATGTTTTGAATTTGACCTTCACACGGAACATTTTAAGTATCATAATCAATGAGGTTTCAGGTACCTCTTTACAGAGAGCTACTGTGATTATGTTTTTGTGGTTGGATTTTTCTGAACCCATTAGCTGCATGGTAATGGGGTGGTGGAATTAAGGTTTTGAGAATCATCATAACACCCGCTTACCAGAAGTCAATAAAAAACAAACATGAGTGATAGGTTTATGTTCCAGGACAGTATATTTCTAAAATGGTGTTTGTTAATCCCTCCAGAGAATACATCAAAGGGAATATGAAACTCCAACTTTGATCAACTGAGCCTTCTTAAAATTAGACTCAGCATCAAATGTTAAAAGATCAGATGGAAGAGGCAAAATTTAGATATAAGCATGAGATAGGTCATTTATCCAGAGGGAATAATGTGTATATTTATATTGGTAAAAATAGGAAAACAGAAAAATGTTGTTTTCTAATTCCCTACATTATTAAAAAGTACCCCTCCTCTGTTCATTCCTGACATCATTTGTAAATATCTGCTGCTTCAGTGTGAATACAGAGTGGACTTCAGTAACCAACTTCTTCCATGTGCTTCAAAAATATTCATGGATCATGAGCAAAGCAATATTTGAATGTGAGGGGTGTTTTTTTTTTTTTTAGATATTTAGACTTCATAGAAAAGAAAGAACTGGTTTACTGAAATTTATGTTAAGTCTTAATGGGAATGTAGGAAATTTCATTTATCAGCAATCTACCTTGATTTGTATTCTACAATGAATTAATGAATTTCTACTTGTTTAGGCTTATCTGGAAAGTTCTGCATTCCAAATATGTTAAGAAAACATGGTGATCTTTAGTCATCTTTGGATTTTTGAATTGATTGGGATTTACAAAAATGTAATTATTAATTTCTTTCAATACAAACTTTTCTTTCTTGGTCTTATGGGAATACTAGCACAGTTGGGCCTAAAGAGGGTTCTAAAATGAGGGAAGCTAAACTTTGTTTCAAAGTTATAATGCCATCACATTTTAAAGCATTATTGCTGAGATATTAAGTAAGTGATCCAATCTATTTAGGTGGTGAGTGGAACCAGAACTTACATCTTTTTTTCACTTCAGTACTGTTTTCACTGTATCACTGCGGTTTGAATAGACATTTCTTTATGAGCATCCTCAACACCTCTTGTTTCAATCAAACATAAGACAATGAAATAACCAGATGTTGCAGATAAAGTTCCTGAACACCAGACTCTGAGATAGAGATTTGAATGCAGGGGGTTGATCAGGGACTAATCTTGGACCAATACCTCTGTGGAAAGTGAAGAAAGAATGGGGCAGAGGAAGAAGTTGGCCTGTGGCACAGTCCCAACAGTGGCCTCAGCAGATACTGCAGACCCCCACGTAGCTGGAACGCCCCACATAGTTCCTTAGACTGGCACAAGGGGACTGGACCTTATCCCCCACTTTGAGCAATCACTGGATGGAAGCTACCTGGGAAGGAGTCATAACTAGGTGAGGTGTCTCTCTTCAGTCTTCCTGTAGTCTGAGGGAAACTCAACAGGGTACTGTCACTGGCTGTCAGTCTCAGCAGCTGAGAGAATGAGTACAGTGTCGAAGGGGGACCTGGCCAGAGCTCCACAGCATCTACTACAACACCATTATTGAATGACTACATGATGTTGGCTATTGCATAAGTCACTCTATGTAGGGTTTCACTAATCCATAGAGTAACCACAAAAAAAAGGTGCTGATGTCTTCCCTTTTCTAAGAATAAATCATGATTTAGAGAGGTTGAATAACTTGTCCAAGATTACATAAAAATGACAGGTCTGTCTGACTAAAAAGCTCATGTTTTTTTCATAAAGCTGCTTTTTAGGTAGCATAAATCGTGGAGGGTAGATTATCTAAACTCTGTGGTTCCTCAAAATCCTTTGATTGTAGAGAAAATTTAAATATTGTATTCATAAATACTGTTACCACCAGTACTACCAGCACTAGGGATAGATTTACCATTGAATGATGATTAAACCAAGTTAGTTAGGATCCCTGACTTTGAGAAGCTTACAGACTAGATTGCATAAGCAAGGTAATTTTTAAAAATGATACACAGAAATTTGAGTTTTTTTCATCGATAACGTAACACCACCCACTTTGTAAAGTGGTTATAAGAATTTATATGTGGAACGATAATAGCACATGGTTTGAGACATCTTAGGCACTTGAAAATTTACTTTCTGTGTTTATATGCAGTACAAGCATAGAGATATTAGAGAATATTTGCATTTATCATAGTTTGGAAAAAATAATTTTCATTTTGATTTTAATTAGCGATGTCCTCTTGGGCAAGTCAATTGGTATCTCTGGCCCTTGGCTTTTACATTTTAAAAATGAAGTGCACAAGGTGGATGAATTATAAGGTTTATACCAGCAGTAATATTCTACTAAATGCTGTTGGCAATAGAGATCCAAGTGGTTCAAGATGAAACAACTCATAAACTCAGTAAATGGTATATGATGCACCTGTGTGAGGAAGTTTATAGTGCTCTGCTATGGCTTCCTGTCTTTCCTAAAGAAATCCATTTCCTCTTTAATATTTGTAATGTGTGCCTTATGCAAAGTATGTGCTGAATAAATATAAAGTGACTAGAGTGAGACAAAGATATTATATGAAATCAAATATAATCTCATCCTCAAGTGGAATTCAGTTTTACTTTTATCATGATCAGTGGGAGGAGGGAGCATGCAAATCGATCAGTTCTTCTACCATAGAAAAATCTTGATTATTAAAAAACAGTTATCTCTTATAGTCATACTGACCAAAAGCAATTTATAGATTCAAAGCTATTCCAATCAAACTACCAATATCATTTTTTCACAAAATTAGAAAAAACTATTCTAAAATCCATACAGAACCAAATAAGAGCCTGAATCACTAAAGCAATCCTAAGCAAAAAGAACAAAATAGGCTGGGCACGATGGCTCACACCTGTAATCCCAGCACTTTGGGAGGCCGAGGTGGGTGGATCACAAGGTCAGGAGACTGAGACCATCCTGGCTAATACGGTGAAACTCCCTCTCTACTAAAAAAAAAAAAAAATACAAAAAATTAGCCAGGCATGGTGGCGGGCACCTGTAGTCCCAGCTACTTCGGATGCTGAGGCAGGAGAACTCAGGAGGCAGAGCTTGCAGTGAGCTGAGATCACGCCACTGCACTTCAGCCTGGGCAACAGAGCGAGACTCTGTCTCAAAAAACAAAACAAACAAAAGAACAAAGTGGGGGCATCACACTACCAGACTTCAAACTATACTACAAGGCTACAGTAACCAAAACAGCATAGTACTGCACTAAAACAGACACGCAGACTAATAGAACAGGACAGAGAACCCTGAAAAAAAGCCGCACACCTACAACCACCTGATCTTCAACAAAGGTGACAATAACAAGCAATGGAGAAAGGACTCCCCATTCAATAAATGGTGCTGGAATAACTGGCTGGCCGTATGCAGAAGATTGAAACTGAACCTCTTCCTTACACCATACACAAAAATCAACATAAGATAGATTAAAGATTAAATGTAAAACCCCAAATTATAAAAACCCTGGAAGACAACCTAGGAAATTCCATTCTGGTCATTGGCCTTTGCAGAGACTTTATGACCAAGTCCCAAAAACAACTGTAGTGAAAACAAAAATTCACAAGTGGGACCTGATTAATAAGCTTCTGCACAGCAAATGAAACTATTAGCAGAATAAACAGACAGCCTACAGAAGGAAGAAAATATCCACTATGCATCCAACAAAGGTCAAATATCCAGGATCTATAAGGAACTTGAACGGATTGGCAAGCAAAAAACAACCCCACTAATACTCATCACTAATCATTAGAGAAATGCAAATCAAAACTACAGTGAAATACCATCTCACACCAGTCATAATGGCCATTATTAGAAAGTCAAAAAACAACAGATGCTAGTGAGTTTGCAGAGAAAGGTGAACACTTATACACTGCTGTCAGAAATGTAAATTAGGTTAGCCACTGTGGAAAACAGTGTGGAGATTTTTTAGTGAACTTAAAACAGAACTACCATTCGACCCACCAGTCCCACTATTGGGTATATACCCAAAGGAAAATAAATCATTCTTCCAAAAAGACACCTGCACATGTATGTTCATTGCAGCACTATTCACAATAGCAGAGACATGGAGTCGACCACGATGCCCATCAACGGTGGATTAGATAAAATGTGGTCCATGTACACCATGGAATACTATGCAGCCATAAAGAGAATGAAATCATTTCCTTTGCAGCAACATGGATGTAGCTGGAGGCCATTATCCTACGTGAACTAATGTAGGTACAGCAAACCAAAAATAACACATGTTCTCACTTATCAGTGGGAGCTTGAATTGAATACACATGGACATAAAGACAGGAACAGTAGACACTAGGAACTGCTTGAGTGGGGAGGATGCAAGGAGGGCGTGGGTCCAAAGGCTGCCTCTTGGGTACTATGCTCCGTATTTTGGTGACGATTTGTACCCCAAGCCTCAGCAGCACACAGTTTTTCACTGTAACAAACCACGTGTACCCTCTGAACCTAAAATAAAAGTAGAAAAAATTATCTTGTAACATTAACATATATATTTGTATAAGTATATATGTTGAATATTGTATGTATTTTGAAATACACATGTCAAGTAGACATGCTGCCTGACCACAGGGAAATTGTGTGAACATATATGTGCATCCAGAAAGCATATACATTATGTATATGCATGTAATAGTTCTCCCCTTTTTTTTGCTTTTTAAAAAACTTGTCTCTTCTTATGAATTTGTAGTGCTTAAGAAAAAAATATCTGACAAGGAAAGCAAGCAAATAAAATTAGATGAAGAGTGCCAAGGAAAGCAATCCTAAATTTCAGAGGGCGTGCCACAAGATATTCAGATCTCCTCCCTCTCCTTTCTCTCTCTCCACCAAAAACAAACCCAAGCCTTTCCCTATGTGAGATGAAGGAAATCTATAACTTTGTGTATTGGCATTACACAGTGTCACAGTATGAACTCAAGATAAGTGGGTCATCTTGGAGATACACACTTGCTGTTTTATCTTTTCTCTCTACTTCCATTTTTATTGGATAATCCCCAAAGAATCAAAAAGGAAACAGATAGCTAAAGGCTCCCACCCAAGCTATGGGCACCCACCCAAGCTAAAGGCTCCCACCCAACCTATTTATTTTACTTAAAATAAAATAAATTTTATTTTACTTAAAATAAAATAAATTTTATTTTACTTAAAATAAAATAAATTTTATTTTACTTAAAATAAAATAAATTTTATTTTACTTAAAATAAAATAAATTTTATTTTACTTAAAATAAAATAAATTTTATTTTACTTAAAATAAAATAAATTTTATTTTACTTCTTTGCATTCTTTATCACCAATTGCTGCAGGAGGTCTAGAGGAAAAGGCGACAGTTTAATCTCCCATGATGTTATTCTAATTATGTTTAACAAGATGCCAATCATCTTGCCATGGTTTAATCATGATTTATAGCAAACATTCTTAGTGTAGGATGTCTCCCTCCCAGCCTTTCCCTAAAATCTTGCATCAAATCAGTTGAGACTTGACATTATCTTTTCTTTTTCAAAAAGTTTCTTTTTTAAAAAAAAATTCAACAAAGACAGCAAAAGAATTACTATATTAATATTACTTGGATGTTGTATCAAGTAGGTTAGAATTTGATGTATTTTTTAAATTAAAATTTCATTAACATTCAAATTTGCCTTGATTAATGGTTTTGTTTAAAAAGTTGATCTAACTTAATGAGATTTCATGTTTCTTTTTTATATTTCTGAAAAGAGTATGCCCCAAGAGGAGGATTTACACATGTTCTTACATAGCTTTTACATCACTAAAAGCTGTATAAAAACATCAAACTTTGAATTGAAAGGCTGTACCTAAAAATGACGTCATGAAGCAAATGGGTAGAACTGGATAGGATATAGTGCTGTCTTTGTCTTTTGCTTCAGCAGCCCAAATCTAATTGTTGAATAATGTGCTTTAGAGGACAGTAGTCTCTTTCAAACTGATACATTACAGAAAGTTCCACCCAGGCAATGTGCTATTTCTAGTCAAGTATATGGAGACTTTACATGCAGAGAGCAGCTGTAAAGATGTTGGGATAAGAGCAACTTAGAAACCAGTTCAAATAGAAACTTAGACTTGCGTCCAAAATAGCTTTATATGAATTATAGATGTTTAATGTTCAGCCCTCCTGTAAGCAGATATTTAAATATAATAAACAAATGATTTTTAGATATTGCTCTTCTCATTTTCTCCTATTAAAAAAACCTTGGTGAAACCCCATCTCTACTGAAAATACAAAATTAGCTGGGCGTGGTGGCATGCGCCTGTAATCCTGGCTACTCAGGAGGCTGAGGCAAGAGAATCACTTGAACGAATTTGGGAGGCTGAGGTTGCAGTGAGCCGAGATCGTGCCATTGCACTCTAGCTTGGGTGACAGAGCGAGTCTGTGTCTCAAAAACAAACAAACAAACAAAAAAACTTTGTCTGAGTTGTTAATGGCCAAATATAATCCTCAGTTTGTCAGTTATATTTTTTTAAGTCTTCTATGAAATCATTTCATAGTTCTCTTTTGTGTTTTGGCCAGGAGTTTAGCCTGAATTTTAAATTCAGTGTGATACCTATAATTCTTATTGATTATTTGTATAAGACAAATAGTAATCAAGGAAGTTCATCTTCATTGTTTGCTTTTGAATTATGACTTAGTATTATAGAAAAGAAATCTGTAAAACATTGTAAAATGATATCCCTAAAAGGGACGTATTACAGAAAAAATGTTTTTGACAATTTAAAAGCTATTCCTTTCAGACAAAATTGCATATATGTAAACTATTAACATTAATTCCCAAGCAAATCAAGTTTTATTAAAAATTTTTTTGGCTCAGTTTGCATAATGGAACTAACAGTTCATCTACTTAGAAGCTGTACAACATTGGCTGGATGGCCCTTCAGTAAAATGCCTGATGCCTTGTTCATCCTAAAAACTGAAAGTCTGGTGATTATGTTATAGGGAGAAGACAATCATTTTGATTTCTTTGAATAGAGATTCAACTCAAATTATCTTAGTGAATAACTTGTAGAATGATCTGTTATCCAAACATCTCCTATTTACTTTAATTTACTATTAACCAAAAACCTGAGGTTTCTCATCTTTTCCTGGTTGAGATTTGATGGCAAAATGGCACATAGTCTTCCCATAGTCTTCTCTGGAGGAGCAATATATTTGTATCTAAAACTTTGTATTTATATTGAAACTCTAAATTGGCATTTTTTTTTTAATTTCCCTTTCGATTTTTCCGTAAGATGGACCTCTCTATATAATTTCAGTAATCACTGGGGCTCAGTCTTCCCAGCTATCAGTGTTATTTTCATGGAGAGTGGGGAGACTATACTGTGTTATAGTTTAGGGTTATAATAATAATATACCTATTATTATTTCAAAATGACTTTCCATAGAACATCCCTACTTGATATTCTAAATGGGATCATGGAAGGAATCTAAGTATTAAAATAATATTTCTCTTTCTCTCAAATACCACTACAGTCTCTTTCTCTCAAATACCACTACAAAGCTAAATGGTAATCAAGAGCATAGAAGCAATTTTGCAGAGATTTTGAATGATCATTCAACTGCCCCCCGATAGTGAGTGGAACAGACAAATGCAGCTGAGCATGCCTCTGCTCTCCAGCGACACGGAGTGAGGTTTGCCACCATTCAAACCTCTGGGGGCACTGACAAGCTTCTATTTTTAGGTCTGTGCCTCCTATTGGAAACATGCTGTACTGTGTGCCCTGTAGACCACCCAGCCCACCCACTTTTTGTGGTTTGGCCTTCTGTAAGGCTTGCCTGCAGGTGTGACCTTACTCACCCACCGAGAACAAGCTACTCTGCCGTTTTTCTGAAGTTTAAAAATATGACTGGCTAAAAGAAGACAGTAAGCAAGTCGATTTTTATGCTGTCCTGGAAAGTTATAATTATAAAGTTTGGTGAACTTCGTGAACTTTTTCAAGCATGTTTTTGCCGCAAACTTGTGATTGATGTGGAGGCCCCCTGGGGCATAGGTAAAGCAGTTGAAAGATAGGAAGTTGAGTGAGCTGTCTCTTGTACATAACCTGCCAGAGGCTCTATGAGGTTAATGCATACATTGCCTCACCCCCAGCCCAGTGCAATTTGAAATTAGATAAACATTTTGGCAATGATGTGGCAAACCAAAATTCAACCTTGCTTTTCAATAGTTCTATTAACTTTATAAAAGTAATAAGCTATTTTTTGTAAACTAAGCTGTTAGGCATCAAGAGCACACTAAAGCAGCTATATTAAGTAGAAAGGAGGTGATTTTTTTCCTAATGTAACCACACTCTAAATCTTCACAATCTGTCAAAGCTTGCTCTATAATTCTAAGCCAGCAATATTCAAAATAGCACAATAAGTACTGTTAGCAAGATGTGGAAATTTTCTTGAGCAGTAGGAATGTACCCTAGAAGTCAGGATGTTTGCTGACCATTAGCTCTACTTGCATGCAACCTGTATTGGCTGTCCCTTAGGGACTCAGACTTATGGCTCCAAAGTGGACAAATGAACACAAAGTCTCATGAACACTCAAAAAGAGCTTCTTGCTTCATAACCCTGTGAACTATACAGGGCACTCCTTTCCTTAGTGAAGCATCATATGTCTTCATAACTTCCTTGGAAACTTTTTGGTAGTAAAGGGAAAAATTGAGGCTCTATTAGGTATCAGAACCTGAATCTGCCACCCATAGTAGAGCTTTAGAGCCAAAAGGGATTTTTTTGGCTCAGATGTGGAAATCAGAACCTCGGGGGCTAGGGACTACCTCAAGGTCACATGGTTTGCTAATGGAGGAGCCAAGACCAGAAGCCACTGTGATCTCACTTCTAACATAGCCAAATAACCACATAAGCACGAATTACTTCAAAAGGAAGGTGATTTAGTCTGTCTTCTCTTATCTGGCACAAAGTAATCACTTACTAGATGTTAGTTGTTGTTAGAGTTATTTTTATTATTTTTATTTCCCTCCCTCTCCAGATGTTACTGTGTTTCACAACAATATGTTTTAAGGGTTTATATGGCTTGTATTCAAATTTTAAAGAAAAGATCTTGTGTAAGTTTAGGTCTGGGGAAGATCTCGAGAGAGCTTCTAGTTTAGCTTCATAATAATATTGTCCTTCCCACAATGATTTTTTCCACAATAATAAAATATCTTTTTTTAGCTAGATCTTGTGATTTTAGCTAGAAGATAGTTTGAATAGAAGAAAACTTTTTAAAGTTTATTTTCAGAGTTTGCTGAAAAAATTAAGATCATCTGTTTCTCTTTCCCTTTCTCTCTCATTCATACATACATACTCCCCTGATACATTATACTTGAGATCTATATGAAAAGTTAACATTTTATAAATACTTTGAAAACTAATTCCAGTGATGAATTAATTTAAAGCATTAGATGGATGGCATATTTAAACAAGCTGTTCATGTAAAAATGGAAAGTTTTCTTAAAAAAATTATTTAAAAAATCTGTATTATGGAATTTTTACATCAGCTCTTATTACTAAGATGTTTACATAAAAAGTGTTCCATAAATGGGAAAAATTATGCTGGTTGCACCTATAATTTGCTTTGCTCCAAACCTTGGCTATTTAAACTGCTTCCATTTATGTGCACAAACCTGAATGAGTTTTTTTTTATGCCCTCAAATTAAAGGCCCATTTGGAAAACTTGAGCTAACAAGCACACTTATCCTGCCACTACCGTCTTTTTCCCAATATATTCTCCCAACTTATTGGGAAGGTAAGTTTGTAAACCCAAAATTTGCTCTAGGTACTAATTTCAGGTCCTTCACCTGCACCACATAACATGGAATAAATAGAAAGCAATAACCCTCTGGTGACCATATGTAAAGACATCTAAAAGAAAACTGAACATGAAAAGAAGTAGGGGCTCAGTAAGTTAGATTAATTAATGAACAAACTAAAATATGGCTAACATGCTTTGCTATTTAATAACAACCACAGTCACAACAACACTGAAAACTAATATTATTTGAGCATCTTACTGTGAGTCGTGTATGGTCCCAGTACTTTATATAGATATTTCATTGGCTACTTTCATGTGCTCAAGAAGTTAGTTATGTGCTGTTTAGCCAGTAATGACATCATTGCCTTCATGGGTATTAGAACTATAATTAGCTTTTATGAGGCTAAGACATTCTCTACTTATGTTGGTAGTGTTTAGCAATATTTTTCTGGTTAATGCCAACATAAACCTGTTCCACCCTGCAATGCTGCCTAGGTAATCCATATGGAAAGATTTTCTGTGACATTCTCATGTGAGATGAACATTAGGTGAGTGTGTGTCTTTTAAGTTTCCTGAGTCTTTCTTTAGGTGTAATAAAACAGATAAGATCAAAATGAGACAAATTTTTGATGAACATAGGAGTATTCACTTTGCTGCTTTTCTGTCTTATCATCAGCAGTTAGGCTCACTTCAGTGAATTCAGTCCTTGTAGAATAAATCTGCCTTGCCACTGTGACTGCTAAGCTCTTTCCACAAACTGTCAGTGCAGCTTGCTAGCTTTTGTCTTTCTTCTTGTCATTTGTCAGGTCCTTAGAATTGGGCTACAGTGATTTTTACAAGGATCTTTGTTCACTGGTAGTTTTGTATTGTTTATGTAAAAAGGAGCAAGGCTTTAAAAAGTATCTGTGGCTGGGCCCAGTGGCTCACGCCTGTAATCCCAGCACTTTGGGAGGCCGAGGAGGGTGGATCATGAGGTCAGGAGTTTGAGACCAGCCTGACCAACATGGTGAAATCCTGTCTCTACTAAAAATAAAAAACTAGCCGGGTATGGTGGCACATGCCTGTACTCCTAACTACTCGGGAGGCTGAGGCAGGAGAATCATTTGAACCCAGAAGGCAGAGGTTGCAGCAGTGAGCCAAGATCATGCAAGCTTGGGTGACAGAGTGAGACTCTGTCTCAAAAAAAAAGTATCTGTGCTGGCCTGGTGCAGTGGCTCATGCCTGCATACCTGTAATCCCAGCACTTTGGGAGGCTGAGGTGGGAGGATCACTTGAGTCCAGGAGTTTGAGAGCAGCCTGGGCAACATTATGAGATCCCCTCTACAATTAAAAAGAAAAAAATAGCTGGGCATGGTGGTGCATACATGTGATCTCAGCTGCTCAGGAAACTGAGGTGGGAGGACTGCTTGAGCCCAGGAGGTTGAGGCTTCAGTGAGCCATGATTGCACCAGTGCACTCCAGCTTGGGAGACAGAGCAAAACCCTATATCAAAAAAAAAAAAAAAAAAAAAAAAAGGGCTAAACAAAAATCCAGTTATTTTACCTTCCCCAAATTAAAACCTTTTTAGTTTCCCTACTGCTGTTAGTACACTTTCATTTTCTCTAGCATGGCTTGCAAAATCCTGCAAAATCTTATCTCTGCCTACTTTGTCATCTTTATCTCTTATTTCTCCCCACTTTACACACGATGCTCCAGCTGAACTAAATCTTAAGTTACTTGAACAGTCTATGCTGTCTTGTACCTGCTGACCTCACTGCCCAGAACACTCTTTTCTGTTTTGTCTCTGCCTTCCTCCTTTACTTGGCTCACTCCCAAGCTGCATGTTTACATCTCAGTTTCTTGATTTGGTTGGAAATGGTACTGTTTCTATGAAGTCTAAACCCAGACTATAGTATAGCACTTATCTGTTCTATCAGAGCACCTGTTCTATCAGAGCAATTATCACATTGTATGATCACAATCTACTTATTTATCTGCATTTCCAATAATCATAAAGTCAGAGATTATATCTTGTGCATGACTGTATTCCCACAACCTGGCACAGTGCCAGGCACATAAATATTTAGTAAGTATTTATTAAGTGCGGGGATGTGGGGAGATGAGAAGAGACAGGAAGTGTGAACAGGGCTAATAAGGAGTGCTGTGTATGTCAGTCAAGGGACTTGTCTTGTTGGATCCCAGAGAAGATTTGGAGTTACAGAAAACTTACCTTCATACTTGGATATTGATAGATCTTTCTGGTAGTGATGTGGAGGATGAGTTAGTTGCAGGTGACGAGTATTGACAAGGAGACCAAACTTTTATCCAAGAGAGAAAGGATGAGAACCTTAAACTACAGGACCTTAAACTATGGGAATGCTATGAGGAACAGATTTAACAACTATGAATAAGACAAATGTCATAGCCCTTGGCAAATTATTTGAGATGGTATGGGAGAAAGAAGAGAGAAGGGATGTTCAGAGTCCTAATTTGGATGATGTTTATGCTGCTAACAATTATAAGGAGGATAAAAACAAATTATTTGAGGAATGATGTTTGGACTGATGGCTCTATGGGATATCCAAGTGAAGATATTGAGTAGGTATTTGCAAAGCTAGGATATGGTGCTCAGTAGCACATGTATGTGATGAACACTTAGGTATAATGAAGGCTTTTGTTCAGATGAGATTAGCCAGAGAGAATGAGTATATATAAAGAAAAGCTGAACATAGAGGAGAGCTCTATTAGAGTACTGGCTTGAGGCACACTTGGTTGCAACAAACAGAAATTGACTAAAACCAAGTAAAGTAGTAGAGCAGTAGGTATAATAAGAATTATTGTCATATAATTCAAGGACAGGCCACAAGGAACAGCTCCTACCCTTCATTACTGGATGTGGAATAGCTGGAATTAAAGCCCCTCTGTTTCTCAAAAGTCTGGTTTTCTCTCATCTTTGTGCTCTACATTTTCTTTTCTTTTCTTTTATTTATTTATTTAATTTTTATTGAGACACAGTTTTGCTCTGTCACCCAGGCTGGAGTGTAGTGGTGTGATCTCAGCTCACTGAAACTTCCATCTCCTGGGTTCAAGCGATTCTCCTGCCTCAGCCTCCTGAGTAGCTGGGATTACAGGCATGTGCCACCAGGCCTGGCTAATTTTTGTATTTTTCATAGAGATGGGGTTTCACCATGTTGGCCAGGGTGGTCTTCAATTCCTGACCTCGTGATTCACCTCAGCCTCCCAAAGTGTTGGGATTACAGGCGTGAGCCACCGCGCCCAGCCTCTACATTTGCTCTCTAGCCCCTCAGGTTCCTGTATTTCCAAGTGGCCAAGGCAGCTGCTGCCTTTGAATTTCTATAATGTCATCATTCTTCTTTTTGTCATTCTCTGGTTATGTGTGTCTCTAACTTGAAATTCTCAGAGAAAGATAGCATTTGACTGATTAGCAAAGCCTGCAGTTTGGTTCCCTTCAGGTCAGGCATTTAACCCTTGGACCAAGTAGTATAAAGATGACAGCAAGAGCTGTGAGAGGAGACAGATCCTCTTGGGAGAAGTTGTGCCTATGAAGATTGAGTAGCTTCTGTAGTAAACTGTTATTTAAAGCAGTACTTGTCAGAGTTTAACTTGCTTATTAATCATCCGAGAATTTTGTTTAAATGCAAATTTTGTTTAGTAGGTCTGGGTGATTCTGTGTGTCAGCAAGCTCTCGGGTGATGCCGATGCTGCTTGTCTGAGGTCCTCCGGCCAAACAGAAAGGATTGTAAAGGCAAGGGTAGCAGAGGCGGTGCTTGGAGAGGGCTGAGAGGGCAGGAAGGAAATGAGGAGAATGGAGAATTTGTGGGTAAGAGACTGTCCAGAAGCAGTGTGTGCTCAGAGGCATCCAGCGCTGGAGAGGGTGAGCAAAATAAAAATGGAAGCCGCTTTAATATAAACACTGTGAAATTTTGTAAGTTCTTATCAGCTGAGTTCAGAGGCCTATGGATTTGTGAGCAAGAAGGTCCGCAGCTGGATTAATCCAGAGTTGGGGGTTTGCAGGAAGAGAATAAGGAACTTGAATGAATATGTTAACCAGGAGGTAGATTTGGTGATAGACCATGAAGTTTATGTTGTTTCAAATTATTCATTGCCTTTAGATTTTTTTTTTTTTAAGCTGGAAAAGCCTCAACCATTGCTTAAGAGAGAATAGTTTCCCATGAAAATATGTGTGGGTGTGTGTACATATGCATACCCATGTGCTTGTGTGTCTAAGCCTCTTGCAAGTGATATGTATCTACATAACAGGCTGACTCTGGAATGATTTACAACAGTTCATTTGTTTGGATCTTCAGAAAGTATTATCTTTTGCAGTCAGACATGGAATGTTCTCTTGCCAACGTGATTATGGAAAGACAGAACTCAAAGTTTAAACATTAACAGTATTACAGAAGAAAGAGATGTGTTTGAGGGTGTGGTGCATGTGGGTATCTTTGGAAATTCAAAAAATTGTCAGTCTTAATGATGCCTCATCAAGGAAACTTCAGTTCAACATCTTGTTCATTTTCTAGCAATGTCAAACTTAATTGAACTGATTCAAGTAAGCCGGTACCCTTTTGAACTCATGCTTAAGTCGTTGAAGTAGCTCCTTATTCAGGGTGTTTCCAAAGAACGTTTTGGGGTTGACCCATTACAGAGGGAAATGAAACAATTATCTGGTTGACTCAGGAAACCATTGTTTTAGGAGGAGTGTGTGAATGAACTGGTATCCTGGCATGTCTGTCAGAAGTTCTGGTAGGGGATTGGAATGACCAATGTGACCGTGCTTTAAGAAAGACCCTCCTCAAGTGTAGAAATGCTATTTTTGAGTGCAGAGCTTGAGGAGGAGTGGTGAGGGTGGTGGGGATGCTTGCCAAGTCTGTCACATTAACAGAATCACAGATGTCACAGCCAGATTGCGTTGGATTCCATGCCATCTTGAAAAATCTGGATAGTGGTCTGAAATCACTTAAAATAACTTACTTTGATGAAGTCGTCCATTTCTGCATATTATCAATCATTTAATACATGCCAGCATCTAAAATATTATTGATATTTTACATTCCAGTGATGTTACATCTGACAGCAATTTACTTAGATCTGGAGAAATGGTATGTGGCTATCCTGGCTCTTTACTGACTTAGGTATTAGAACTGATTCTAGAATTCTTAGTTGCTGGCCCTTAGGTTTAATTTTTAGAAGCTACCAAGACTACTAAATATTTTAAATGTTTTTAAGCAACAAATGAGCTTTTCATGTGTTAGAACTTAATATATCCTCATGGATAATTCAAATAATAACTGAATAAATGCAGACCAAGCAGGCAACTTAAGCTAAATTTTCTGGAGATCATTTTCACTGACCAGGTTTTTCTACAAGCTCATTAGCTGCAGTTTTATATATATTCAAGTAAAGTTCAAGATTTACTTAAATGAATTCATTTTGTTCACCATTTAACACAGTCTAGAAGAAGCAATTATTCAATATCATCCACAAATCTGTGTTGAAAGAAGCTAAAATTGATCTCCATTTTGATTTATCTCTTGGGATCTAAAATTCTTGTTTTAAAGAGATTTTAAAGAATAGGCATTTGGATTTTATAAAGAAGTACTTGTGGCAAAGGTAGAGTAAGAATCCAAATCTGAGATTTAAAAAAAAAGCCTCACAATGTAATGATTATTAAATCTATATCAAAATGTTATTTATCAATTGAATTAGGCTTTGGCATGACTGGAAAACTTTTCATTATAGATTAGAGTTTCATTGAAAAATAAACTTGTAAAAATACGCACAAGTAAATTACTGCTAAATATTTGTAAGCGTAGGCAAGAACTGAGGGTGGAATTTGGTTTGTTGTTTGTTTGGATTACTTGAAAACCTTGCTTTTATAAATTATATGTAAGAATATGTTACTATATCTGTCTTTGAGAACATATTGAGCCAGATGCTTTGAGTTGAGTAGCTTTTAGAATATGTGTTAATCCTGATTTTACCAATATCTCATTCAGTGGCTACTTCAGTAACCATCTAATTAGGTAGCCCTGACTCTTAAGAGAGAAGAAAGTAATGACTTACTAGGCTAGCTCATAGTATAGGAATCAATTAGCAGTGATATTTGACTACTCCAAATTGGAAAATTCAAAGCACTATATTTCATACTTCCTAATATTCTTTATTAAAATGTTTCCAAATGAGTTTCTTAAAATATGTTTATTTTAGGGCTATGAAACTATTTTTAAGAAATTGTCCATTTAAAAAATGTCTTTTAAAGAAGTACTTGAGCTCACCATTTTGTTCTGTGTTTTTTGTTTAACTGTGGCAACTTTTTTTTTTTTTTCCTAGAAAGATACTAGGCTTACATTCAGAAGTGCTGGTTTGAATTTTGGTGCTACTATCAATTAGATGTGTGACTTTGTGCGAGTTATGCAATCTATATTGGCCTCATTTGTTTCCTCTAAAGATAGAGGTGGTAATAATTCTCAGGGTTATTATAATGTTAAATGAGATATATGTGAAAGCTTGTTATTGTGAATTGCTCTGTAAGTATAAGGAAGAGGATGATACTGTGTCTAGTTTAATTGACATTTCATCTATTTAAGATAATTATTATTTAGTAGCACTATCTCTAAGTGCTGTCTAGCCACTGAAGGTAAGAATCATATGGAAGAATGTATCAAATGTTCTTCTGAATTCATGTTATGAGTATCATCTTTATCTCTTTTCTATCCCTCTGAGTGCCTAAGGAAAAAAGAGATTCTACTAAAGTAGTGTGCTGTTTTACCTCTCTTAAATTTTTAAGGCACTGATTTTGTGTTATAGTAATTATTAATAGCCAACACTTAACTAGTGCTAACTATGTCCCAGGTACAACTTCCAGGACTTTCCAATATTAATCCATGTTATCCTCCCAATAACTCTGGGAAGTGGTTGCTGTTATTATCACCAGTGTAAAGGTGGAGAAACTGAGGCACAGATAAATTAACTTGTTAAAGATTACACAGTCAGTGTTATCAGTCAAATTTAACTTCCTTACACCCTTGGGCAGGCATGGTGGCTCAGGCCAGTAATTGCAGTACTTCTGGAAGCCAAGGTGGGAGGATTGCTTGAGCCCAGTGTTTGAGGCTGCAGCGAGGGCCACTACACTCCAGCCTGGGTGACAGAGAGATACCCTGTCTCTCAAAAATAATAATGATAATAAATTTTCTTAAACCCTTTCTTCAGCTCTTAGGGAAGAATTTGGCAAAGATAATACATAGGATAAAGGATGTCATGCACATAACTTGGGTCTTAGATGTAAAGGATGGCATCTCTTCTTAGAGGAATGATGCTGCCTGTCTGCATGTTGAGATGACAGAGGTTGTTGCTTATTTTCGTTTATATTTTTAATTTTAATCTACAATGCCTATAACTGGATAGATTATTGTTAATTTACTAGGATTATTTCTCTCTCCTGAGCCCAAGGCAGAGTAACACAAAGCTGAACTTGTCAGAAAGTCCTAGCCATCTCAGTCCTGTGCTGTGAGTGATATAATTGGAAGAAACAGCCCAACACCCTACCCAAAGAGATGTTCCAGAGTGCTTGTACTCTATCTTCTTTTCAGACTTAGAATTTGTTTGACTTGGTTATACTGCATGGAGTCTTTCTTTAATTTAGGCATGGTTCCCTTCATTTAAGCTACTCATTTGTTCATAAATTTAGCAAATTTTATTGAAGATCTCCTATGTGCCAGGGGTGCTATGCGGTGCTGGAGAGTAGAATGGCAAATATGACAGTCACACACCCTCTGCTTGTTGAGTTTATAAAGTAGTGGAAGAAGATTTACAATAAGAAAATCATCTCACAAATGGAAGTAACACAAGTCCTCTGAATAGCGCTACAAAGCAGAGGAACATGATGCTCCAGGGATGGATAAGAGAAGGCACTTGGCAGACACTTGATAATCATCATTTATTTTGCATTGTCTGTCTTTGGTCTTGTAGAAGATGTCAGAGACTTAGGGAGGAAGAGCAGGAGGAGGGCAAGTTAAAAAGAATGGATGGGGACAGAGTTGGCAAGGTGAAACATTGAGTAATACAAGGTGGCCACAGAGAAGAGAAAAACCTCACTTGAGCAGTATAAAACATCGAATTAGTCCTTGAATATATCGCCATATCATAGAAGAGTAGTAGTATTTCTAGTAACTACCATTTTTCAAGAAATGTTATTGTATATGCATTCTAGTCAACTCAGTAGAAAAGGGAGGGATATAATAAATTTAGTTATTTTCATTAAAATATTTAAAGTATTTTATTGTTTGAAAGTTTATGTGTCCATTTAATGGCAATTTATCCAGTATTTTGGATAAATGAGATTACTGCCTTCATTTATATAAATATGTAAAAGCAATGTGAATATTAGTTGCAAAAGCATCTCTGGACAGGAAGATAGTAGACCTTGGTTTCTGATTCCAACTGGTGGATAAATAATAATTGAGAAGAACCTAACTGTTCTCATTAGTGAAAATGGGATAATAGCATTTCCCCTGTCTACCTCAGAAGGGTTTTTCTTTGGTTTTTCTTTATGTAATTCATTCAATTAATATTTATTGTGAACCTTATACTGAGAACAAATAGTGAGGAGCAGAGGAGACATGATCTTACATCTCATAGGACTTACATTCCATGGGAAAAACCAATATTCATTTACAATGGGTCTTCATTTTTCCATTCCTGTGACCTGCGGTGCTGTTCTCTAGTGTGCTCATGGCATGCTCCCTCATATCATTCAGTTGGATCTCTCCTCAAATGTCACCTCTTTGGAGAACTACCATCTGTAACATTCATTTCAGTCTCTCTTTATCCTTTGCTTTACTTTTCTTCCCCACCTTTATCTGTCATTATACTTGTGGTTACCTTTAGGTCCAACACTGAAGTATAAGAATCCTTTATCCAGCCGGGCGTGGTGGTGCACACCTGTAATCCTAGCTACTTGGGAGGCTGAGGCACTAGAATTGCTTGAACCTGGGAGGCAGAGGTTGCAGTGAGCCAGAATTATGCCACTTCCCCTCCAGCCTGGGCAACAGAGCGAGACAGTCTCAAAAAAAAAAAAAAAAAAAGATTCCTTTATACAGAAATTTTGTCTTTCCTGCTCATTGATATTGATATATATTATTTAGAATAGTGCTTAGCATATAATAGACTCACAATAAATATTTACTAAATGAATGAGTAAATGAGATGAGCCCACAAGCATATAATTACAAACTGTGACAAACAAATGGGATAAGTGAACGTATTTTCAAAACTATAAATAATCCATGTTTGCAAGATGATGCTATTTATTTGAATTTCAGAAAAAAAAATACAGTCTGCCAGAAGATAGCTTATTATTTTTTTGTATTGGTAGCTTTCTATTAAATTATTTATTTTCTAAGAGTTTCTCTTCCTTTATATCCATGATTTGTAATATTGAGCACTATCTTTATGGTTCTATAACCCCCGCCACCTCAGTTCAGTTACTCTCTAGAGTGGGGATTCTTAGCCTGGGTCAGTGAACCTTTGTGAAATTCACTGTTGCCTCCTGAGGCCTCATTGTACTCCTTGAAATTGTGTGTAATGTGTGTGGCCCCTGCTCATTTTACTGGAGAGAGTTCGTATAACAGATTTTCAGACGGTATAACCGCCGAAGTTTAAGAATCATTGCATTAAAATTTTTTATTTCTCTTTTACTTTTTGTTGCTCTATTGATAGTTCTTTTTCTCCTCAAGAAGGTTTCATTTTCCATTTATTTTTTATGGTTGTATGTTGGTTTTTTTAAATATTTACTGCTTAATTGTCCCCAGTGTGTGGTATTCTCGGTTTATTGCATGCATCTGAACCCAGCCCTTCTCTCTGTCTCTCTTTTGTCTGGCCAGCAGTGTGGGGATGTGCCAACTGCCGAGTGGTTTTGTCCAACCCTTCTGGGACTTTTACTTCTCCATGCTACCCTAACGACTACCCGAACAGCCAGGCTTGCGTGTGGACGCTCCGAGCCCCCACCGGTTATATCATTCAGATAACATTTAACGACTTTGACATTGAAGAAGCTCCCAATTGCATTTATGACTCATTATCCCTTGATAATGGAGAGAGCCAGACTAAATTTTGTGGAGCAACTGCCAAAGGCCTATCATTTAACTCAAGTGCGAATGAGATGCATGTGTCCTTTTCAAGTGACTTTAGCATCCAGAAGAAAGGTTTCAATGCCAGCTACATCAGAGGTATGTAAACCAAAGGCAATGCCAACCTTCTGCTTTTATTTGACATGTTCTGCAGTAAACACAAGGACCAGAAGACAGAGTTATGCTCTTTTATGTGAATGTGAATGATTAGGATTGGGATTTAAGGGCAAGAATCTGTTAATATACTCTGAGCATTCTTGTTAGCAAAATATAATTAGCAGATCCAAAATCTGGTTACAGTAGAGTTGAATTCTTTTATATTGTTTATATGTGCAACATTTAAAGCCTGCTTGGAAGACACTGTAGATATTCCACGGCTAATAATTAAAATCTGTAATTCTAACATCTCTCCACTGAAAATTTAAAACATCCCTATTTAGAAATCATTTTATTTTGGGTTTTATGATGTTATCCTTTTAAGGAACTATGGTAGGGAACAAATACAGAAAATGAACAGTAAATTTTTAACAAGCTCTTAACAGTTTAAGCTAATAACACAGCTTGAGGAAAGCCCCCTGAAAATGGCTAATTGAATGAAATAAGGCATATTTTTATTAAATATGTTTTCTATATTCTGGCACAACATAACATTTAAATAATCTTTCTCTCTAAAACCTATGTTTCCCTAAAGAAACTCAAGCTTCAATATGATGAGACTTAGTTATACTGGTTTTTTTTTCTTCTGTGCTAAGTAAAAACAAACAGAAAGGTACAACTATAAAAATGACTATTATGATTTAGTTATACTTTTTTTCTTCTGAACTTTCTAAATAAAAACAGAAAGGTACAACTATGAAAATGACTGACCCTCACTATTATAAATTGTGTTTTTTGATTGTGGAGTTATTTATTTGTGTTTGCCATGGTTAAAACACACATGCTTAAATTTTTCAAAATATTTTAAATTTTTCAAAATAATGTTTTAAAAATGATAAAATATAGGACATTGGAAAACAAAAAAATCAAATTAGAATTATCTGTACAAATGCCACCCAGCCATAACCACTAATAAAATGTTGATGGAGATATTTATTTCTAGGCTTTTAATTATAACAATGCATGTGGAATACTGGTTCATATTGTTTGTGTCTCTTTGCATAAGTGAACTATAAACTGCTTTATATTTAAAAAGTAGACTAAAGTCCATGATTCCTTTAAATTCTATCATAGATTTTTACTAGAATAGTTATACTAAAATGATGTTTTATTATAGAATTATTCTTGATGTACTGAATATTAAAATATATTCAAACTGTTTTTCATATGAAACCCATATTAAAAAGTATTTTTGAGGAGAAATACTTCTTTCTCAAATTAGTTTCACAATGGCTATTATATTAGCATAGGGCTAAATCTATTGTATTATGTAATAATTTTGCATGTATCATGGATTAGGCGAATACATTTTTATGAATTTATTGCACATCTATTACAATAATAGTACTTGCTATTTATTGCTGTGGTACTGGCACTGCTCTGTGCTTTGGACATATTAACTTATTTAATTCTTATTGACCGTATATGCAATAGGTGCCATTGTTGCCCATTTTACAGATAAGACAAAGGTAGAGAGAGATGAAATAACATACCCAGGGTCACATGGCCACTACCCAGAAGAGCTGGAGTAGGAAACTCCATGGTCTGCCCTTTATTACTCAAAAACTGGCTTATATGCCTGGATACCTTAAATCTCCACTTTGTTTGACTTTTCACTAGACTCCCTCTCCTTAATAGAATTATTTTTGTATTTGTTCCTAAAACAGCCTGATGATGGCGGAAAAAATAGGAGGATGTAGAGTGTCTGAGAGGGAGATGGCAGTACAGGAATGTTTGGAAAGAGTGAAAAGTAATCATTAATGAAAATGAGAACTATTATTTATGTTTAGAAATCACTTGAAAAATAGTATTTTTGAAAATCTTAATGTATAAACAAAGCCTTCCTGAAACCAGTTATTTCTTTAATTAGGTAGTTGGGGTTTTTAAATTGTTAATTTCTTAGTTTCAGGATTAAAAAATACTTATCAACTTTGCTGGCTGTAACTCAAAAGTTTAGGTGTGAGATCCAATCATGACTAGAGATGAAATGAGTAGAATTTCATATTATTACTGATATCAGATGATTGGTAATGGGCTGGTGACAGAGGATGGATGAGTAAGAGGGGAGGGATGGGGCAAATGGTAGGTAAAAGTTAACTAGTAGAAAGCGATGGAGGGCTTGATGTTTTGCATCACATTAGTCTGTGTTCTGAAGTTAACAGGTTTATCTTTCTTGTTATGTTTTGTCCTAGTTGCCGTGTCCTTAAGGAATCAAAAGGTCATTTTACCCCAGACATCGGATGCTTACCAGGTATCTGTTGCAAAAAGCATCTCCATTCCAGAACTCAGTGCTTTCACACTCTGCTTTGAAGCAACCAAAGTTGGCCATGAAGACAGTGATTGGACAGCTTTCTCCTACTCAAATGCATCCTTCACACAATTGCTCAGTTTTGGAAAGGCCAAGAGTGGCTACTTTCTATCCATTTCTGATTCAAAATGTTTGCTGAACAATGCATTACCTGTCAAGGAAAAAGAAGACATTTTTGCAGAAAGCTTTGAGCAGCTCTGCCTTGTTTGGAATAATTCTTTGGGCTCTATTGGTGTAAATTTCAAAAGAAACTATGAAACAGTTCCATGTGATTCTACCGTTAGTAAAGTTATTCCTGGGAATGGGAAATTGTTGTTGGGCTCCAATCAAAATGAAATTGTCTCTCTAAAAGGGGACATTTATAACTTTCGACTTTGGAATTTTACCATGAATGCCAAAATCCTCTCCAACCTCAGCTGTAATGTGAAAGGGAATGTAGTCGACTGGCAAAATGACTTCTGGAATATCCCAAACCTAGCTCTGAAAGCTGAAAGCAACCTAAGCTGTGGTGAGTTTGTAGCGTATTCCTTTTTTTTTTTTTTTAGCATTATTCTATGAATATGATCGTCAACAAAGAATTATACATAAACACAAATGTATGTGTATGTATATTCACACGTATAGACATATATATATGTTGTCATTAAAAAGCTCTTAATTTTTAAAATGTCATCTGCTCAGCTCTTATAGCACACATTTGATTATAAGCCATGCATACTCCATCAACACATTTGGTTTTACCATTCTTAAGTTTTCCCTATGTCATAAAATATCACAGAGTTTATCACTAATATAACAACAGTTATAATTGTGGAATCTCAAATACAAATGTTAACACTAGGCTTGAAACAAAAGAAA
This sequence comes from Pongo abelii, assembly GCF_028885655.2. Classification (NCBI taxonomy): domain Eukaryota; kingdom Metazoa; phylum Chordata; class Mammalia; order Primates; family Hominidae; genus Pongo; species Pongo abelii. Next base: position 143,925,674 of record NC_071990.2, read on the forward strand.
TTAATAAGTAAGTTATTGGTATTTTTTTTTGAGACAGAGTCTCACTGTGTTGCCCAGGCTGGAGTGCAGTGGGGCGATCTTGGCTCAGTGCAAACTCTACCTCCTGGGTTTAAGAAATTCTCATGCCTCAGCCTCCCAAGTATCTGGGACCACAGGCGTGCACCACCACACCCAGCTAATTTTTGTATTTTTTTTAAAATAGAGATGGGGTTTCATCATGTTGGCTAGGCTGGTCTCAAACTCCTGACCTCAAGTGGTCCACCTATCTCAGCCTCCCAAAGTGGTGGGGTTACAGGCGTGAGCCATCCTGCCTGGCCTGTTACTGTTTTATTTGTTTTTTTTTTTTTTTGAGACAGAGTCTCGCTCTGCTGCCCAGGCTGGAGTGCAGTGGCATGAGATCTCAGCTCACTGCAAGCTCCACCTCCCAGGTTCACGCCATTCTCCTGCCTCAGCCTCTCGAGTAGCTGGGACTACAGGTGCCCACCACCATGCCCGTCTAATTTTTTGTATTTTTAGTAGAGACGGGGTTTCACTGTGTTAGCCAGGATGGTCTCAATCTCCTGACCTCGTGATCGGCCCACCTTGGCCTCCCAGAATCTTAGGATTACAGTCATGAGCCACCGTGCCCGGCCCAGTTACTGTTTTTAATCACAAAGGTGATATAGTAATAAACTGATCTTTATCATCCTGGAATTAAATTTCAATTGGATGACTTAAATAAACAACCATCACCTAAAAGAATAGTATTTACTCAGCCAGTATTAAATATCAAAACTGTCCATTTTATATAAAATCTTAATCAGAAATTATCCATTTTTTCTTTGAACATTTTTCTCCATTTTTTAAAAATGAGGATTTATAGTTTGTTTCAACTACTGTGCTGTCTCTGGTTCTTCTTCGTGAGACTGTAAATGTGCTATTATTGGAAGTAGCTAAATGCAGAATATTTTGAGAAATAATTCTGTGTGATAAAAATTGTATTAAAATAGATCTCCACCTAATATTCTCCATTTATACAAGTTAATTCTGGAAGCCTTTATTTTATTATAGGACTCATTCAAACACTAAAAGTAGAAGTTTCATTATCAACTTTAAATGTCATATGACTAAATCTAAGGCAGTGATAATATATACATTTTAGTCACAGACAACTTTCAATTAAAAAGGAGAAGGAGGAGCTTAGTATTCAAAAGTAATTTGTATATGACTTTGGAGGGAAGTTTACTGGGAATTTGTTCCCATACTTTGAGCAAAGTAGCACCCTTATGATGACTCAAGGCCACCCCCCCCAATTTCTCAGACCCATGCCTGCCCTTCTGGCCTGAGAACTCCCATTACCCACCTGTTCGTGTGGTCCATGGCACTCCTACAGGTGGTGGAAAGGCTATGAAGTGATATCATTTGAAAGATATTTCCTTGCAGGATGTTGGAAAGTAGATAAACCACAACCCTGTTCCACAAGGGAACTGCAGAGCTTTATAGGAGCTGGTGGTGTTCCCTAAGATCTTCTCTCAGTGTTAGGATAGCTAGAAAGGACCTTCAGGGACTTCTTGAGAAGTCTTTTATCAGAGAAGAAATTGAGAAAGTCAGGTGTGTATGTTTGCTGTGGGACAGTGAAGAATAAGGAGAGGGAATGGTGCACTTCCTTCATTCTGGGTGACTGTCTTTAACTCAGGGGTCTCTTTTTACCATATACTGGGACATTATTAAAAAGTCATAATATACACCATTCTAATATCTGCCTTTTTATGGGACAATATTTTGAAGATGTCAGCAACCAAAACAAATATGGCTATGATAATAATTGCTAATACTTAAATTATATTTAAATTGAACACACATTTTGTACTAAATGTCATTTTAAGTGCTTAACACATATTGATTGATTACCTACACCAGAGACCCCATGTTACGGGTTCTATAATTGACCCTATTTTGCAAATAAGGAACGTAAGGCACATGGAGATTAACTAACTTACCCAGTGTCACTTAATTAGTAAGTGGCCAAGCCAGGATTGGAACTTGGAAAGTTTAGTATTAGAGCTGTGCTCTTCTAACCAGTATAAATTAGACTGTCATTCATCATAAACAGGATTAGATATGAGATTTAGTACCAGGATAGGCAAGCTCATTCTTGCCCAGGGGAGAAGTATGAAGGTCCAAGAGCCATCTCTCTGGCCAGCAGTGTATTCTGTGAGAAAACACTAGGTTTGCAGTGTGTTAACATATTTGTTTCAAACAAACAATATTTGTTTCCCACAATACTTCCTGGATACCTAACTGTGAAAAAGTATGATTCAGTTTTACAGGGATTCCTAAGCTTCTCTAAGAATTTCTCTAGACCAGAGGTTGGCAAATTAGGGCCTGTAACAGGCCATGCATTTTTGTTTGTTTGTTTAGAGACAGGGTTTCACTCTGTCCCCCAGGGTGGACTATAGTGGTGCCATCAGAGATCACTATAACCTTGAACTTCTGGGCTCAAGTGATCCTCCTACTTCAGCTCTCCTGAGTAGGTAGGACATCAGTGTGCACCACCATGCCCAGCTAATTTTTTAAAACATTTATTGTAGAGATGAGGTCTCACCATGTTGTCAAGGCTGGTCTGGAACTCCTGGCCCCATGTGATCCTCCCTCCTCAGCCTCCCAAAGTGGTGGGATTACAGGCATGAGGGATTGTGCCCAGCACACGTTTTTTTAATACTTGTTTTTCTTGGTTGGGGTCTTACTATGTTGCCCAGACTGGCCTCAAACTCCTGGGCTAAAGCAGTCTTCTAATCTCAGCCTTCTGAGTAGCTGGGACTAAGCTCCCTTGCTCTTATAAATAAAGTTTCACTGGAACACAGCCATGCCCATTAGTTTATGTATTGTCTTTGTCTGCCTCTGTGCTACAATGGCTGTGTTAATTGATTGTGATCAATACAATATAGCCCGCCATCCTAAAATGTTTACAGTCTAGCCCTTTAGGAGAACATTTGCCAACCCCTGAAGCTTGTCTAAAGAACTATGAGAGTCCACTTTGCTGAACCACATACTTTGGACAGCACTAGAAAAGACCTACTAGATCTCCTCAGCCAGGGAAAACAAACCAATCACCCACAGGCTAGTTTAGCCCTAGGACATGGGTGGTGGTGGTAGCATTTCTTTGTTCCTGTTCATTTACATTTGTTTCACACAGTGCTTTTAATTGATGAATTATTTCCGTATTAAACAATTAGATTTCACATAAAAATGAAGTTTTGGATTTTTCTGGTAAACAGAATACACTAGGCTACTATATCTGCATGGCCAACACAGCTGGAGCTAAATGGTGGCTGCTGCTTTCAAAGGGGCTTCCCAGTTTACTTCAGCCCTTAGCAACCCCTTATTCTTCCCACTCCAGCCCCCTTTTTGTCTTTAGATGACCATCTGGCCCTGATAGGCTTTTAAATGGGAATGCTGATTTATGCCACTCCCTTTATACGGGCCAGGAAACTGAAGCTTAGACCGAAAAAGTGGCAGAGGCAGTTGGTGGGCTCCAACACGTATCTCCTGTCTCCTTGTCTAGTATTTATGTCTGGGAATACTCATTTAAAAAATTATTTTAAATTATTTTAATTGATTGATAAGAACTATATGTGTTTATGGTGCACAACATGTTTTAATATAGGTATACATTGTGGAATGGCTAATTTGAGCTAATTAACTTCCATTGTTATCTCATGTACTTATAATTTTATTTGTAGACAGAACATTTAAAATCTCAGCAATTTTCAAGTATACAATCATTGTTGTTAACAATAATCATCATGTTGTACAATAGATTTCTTGAATGTATTTCTCCAGTCTAACTGAAATTTTCCATCCTTTGACCCATACATTCTCAACTCCTGTGCCCCGTCCACCCATGTGCCCCTGGAAACCACTCTTCTATTCTTTGCTTTTATGAGTTCAACCTTTTTAGTTTCCACATTTAAGTAAGATCATGCAGTTCTCATAATTTCTTAAACTCTGTCACTGAGACTCCTTTCCCAAGCCTTAAGATTATCGGAGTGCATCAAATACATACTCATGTATCTTAGTCATCTATAAGTTTTCAAAGTAATTTTGTCAAAAGGGTACCGTGAACTTAACGGAGTCAATATATTTGAGTCTTTCTAACTTTTATAGTGATCTTCTTGCCATTCCAAGATGACGTTAAACACTCACATTCCAGACATTCAGATGTCCTGGACTGTGTTTCAGGAGAAATGATGGGAGAGGGAATTTCCTGCTGCTTAATCATCAACTTTGGGAGTTGAAGAGTCCAAGTCACTCATTAACTGACAGGAAATACCTGTAAACAGAGATTATATCAAGGCTTGTTAGCTAAGCAAATCTTTGATAAGTGTACCCTGTTAACATTTTAACCTTTCATTTTTTTTCCAGAAAATGAAAGCATCTTGCTGTTTATGGTTATAATTTCCAACAAACTAATCAGTACAGTAACCAATGGGAGAATAGAAATTTATTTCTAGCATTCCATTGAATGGACAATGTCTGCTAAATATGAGCTTTTATTTCAGGATTAATTTGTGATGGAAAAATAAATAGATTTTGCAAAGGTATATTGCTAAATAAATTTTAGTATGAAAGTAACATAGTAGAATTGAACTGACTCAATTCAACATTAAAATATCCTGTCATTTTTTTCACATATTAAACATCCTAGCCTTAATAAAAGTGATATATTATTAATAAATACAATTTTAGTATATGACTTTGTTTTCCTATACTTTTCTAAAAAATATTTGGGAAATGTACCTTAATTAGGAAATTTTCAGCAGATTTTTAAAAACATGGTTAAACCTGTCAATACTTTTAAAAACTAAATGCTTTATTTAGCAGTAAATCTGCTTCATTTTATAGCATCTTCATTTTTCTCAGAACAATTTTATTAAATACATTCAGTTTTATGACCCTCATGGATAGATAAATTTTTAATGGACTCTTTAATTATAGGTGCAAGTATTTATTTGCCTGTGTAATGATTCAAGTTTAGATACTGGCTAATGTCCGTCAATTTTCACAAAGAACAGACAGTGCCTTCTCTACTAGTTTTATTTATTTTACTGATTACTACTCTTTCCTGAGGGAGTGGTACAGTATAACGCAATGAATAGTCTAAGTTCAAACAAATTACATTTATTTTAACAAGCATTTATTAGGCGCTTCCATCGGTTAGCTACTGTGGATGTAGAGATAAGACACACTTCATAAATACTTTATTGTTATTCTTTTCTGAAATTCCTGGATTTGTACTTTTGTTTCCCTCTCTAGGATTTTTTACAGAGTTTGCTAAGGTTTCATCAACTCTTGGATTTTTACCATTTCATAATCATTACAGTTCTGTTCTTCATAGCTATAAAACTTCAATTCATTATTGGCTCCTCCCTTGGACTTCTAACAAATGATTGAATGTAATATTTTTAGATTACTAAATCATTTTTAAATAATAAAATTAAGATAAAATCACTTTATCTTTACAAAGGACTTTATACTTTGAGGATGCCCAAACTCTTTATGAACATAGATGACTAAATTTCACTTTAAATATATTTATTTATGAAAAGTTCAAAAATTCATCTTAGTAACAACTGCAAAGAAAAAATGAAAGGAATTACTGTTTTTATTTTTCTGTTATTGCAACTTATTGTGAGGATTTGCTCTTCGGTTATTTGGAGTATTATTAAGTAGGTATGAGAGGAGCAGTGGGCTTACACATCAGTCTTTTTTACCACAACTTGTGTAAATATTAACATATAGTGACTCCTTTCAGTAGCATAATTTGGAAAGAACAACAGATAGAGAAGGATTAACAGCTTTAGAGCTTTTCCTCAACTGCCTGTTTCCAGTGATTACATTTTTTTCAAGAAAACTTGGCTCTAAATTTTGCTGTTAATGTTGTAGAACTTTGCTTCTTAGTTCAGCTAGAACCTGGGTTCTTGTCACACAACTAGGAAAATTTAGGCACACGGACACATTGAGGGGTGAGTAGAGCAGGACTTTAGTGGGCAAAAAGGAAATACAAAACAAAAAACAACAACAACAAAAAGCTCAGCAAAGTGAGATGGAGGCCTGCTAACAGGCCCTCCACCTCACTGATTGATTCCCAGGTCCCCACAGGAGCTGGAGAGAGCAGGCTCCTCCCCTGCCTAAGGCATGAATTCCCCGTGGCTCCACCCACCTCCCACAAGTGGGCTCCAGTCCGCTGTGGGCATGCTCAGGCAAGGCCTGGGCAGGTTTCCTCATCTGCACAAAAGCATCTGATGTAAACACTAGTGGGGTGGGTGGGAGATTCTCTGGGGGCCCCTTTTTATCTGCCTAGACATTTGGCTGTCTCATTAATATTAAGTAAACACCTGAAAACACCTTTCTGGTAGCCTCAAAAATCAGTGAACACATACAGATCATATTCTAAAACCAATTTGTTGATGATAAAACGTATTATCCAGGAGAGTGGATGTTTGTTCTTCCTTAACAACCTCCTGATGTGTAAATCCATCAGCCAAAGAAAACTGATTGTGATATTGACTTTTTATGCAGATATGCTGAAAATGGAACTGGGTAGAAATAAAGTTTGTGTACACTTTCGATATTTCATGTATTTGTTTATTTTGGTGTGTTTGTAATGCAAGTTTTCATTTATCAATTAAATGTCCTTTTAATTAAATTAGTCACTTGTATTTATACCATTTTTACTTAAAAATATTCCAGTTTGATTTTTATTGTTATATTGGATCATATTAAAATAGTGTTTATTGAGTGTTTAAAGCAATGTCAATTTGCTAAACTAGAAGTTCCCCAGAAGGAACAGCTAACTAAAATACTGAGAAGTAAATGTTGCAGTTTCCCATAAAAGAATGCTACATATTGAAATTTATACTTGTTACTGTGCAATGAAACTGATGAAATGTTCAAGAAAATTGTTAAATATCTTGCTGTAAATCGTAGCTCTTCTGATTTTCTTTTCTTATTTTTACCTCTAAGCTCTTTAACATACTAGTGGGAATGTAGTTTGCCTAAAAACTACTTTCCCACAACACTGAGCCCTTATCTCCCTTTGTCTTCCAGAGATATTGTATCAGTGCCAGAAGTGGCCTAAGAAGCCCTTGACTGCCAACATTGTGTGTAATATGAGAACCACAGGAACTCCCTCCAGGGTCTCCTCTGTTGCATGCTACAGAGGCTGAGATTTCATTAGTCTCTGAACTTTAAAGTCTTTTTAGTTTGCGGAAGTCCCTTACAAAATATAAGTACCTACAAAAGGGAGGTCCTACAAAAAGTAGACATACAGCAAATGCGATGCAAGGGAATAATGGGCAAAAAGCATTCAAGACAAAATTCCACCTCAGTCCTGCCTTAACTTCTGCCTCCTCGAATGTTCTTTTTTCATCGTGCATTTGCTTAAGTTTTCAATCTTTAAAATTCCCCCTTCCTCTCTCTGCTTCCTTTCACAGCCAAGCTTCCTCTTCTTGCATTCACTCGTCAGACCTTGGCAGTCTAGATTTCATCATTCCCACACAACTCAAACTATTTTCTATAGAGGTATTACCAAAATCCCAATGCAAAGTTAAAGGTCTTCTCATTCTTTATCATTCTTGGCCTTTCTGGTATTCTTGATATTGCCACACCCTGCATTAAACTTTCTTCTCTTAAATTATGTAAAACCACCTCTGTAAAAGCTGTTTTTACCTTTTTAAGTCTATAGCTCTTTTTCTTATATCTGATGCTTAAATATAGAAATATCTGTGGTTCCATCCTGTTTCCTTCTCAAATCTACAATCTATCTCCAGTGATCCCAAACACTCTATAGCTTCTGATGAGTATTTCCTGGCTACACCTCTTACAAAAACACTTTTGCGTCTAGGTGTCACACAGGCACCTCAGTTTCTATTACTGGACTTTGTGTTTACCCTACCCCACCTAAGTCTGCTCTTCTTCTATTATTTCCCATCTCCTTTTATTAGATCGATATGTACCAGTTTTTCAAGTTGGAAATCAGCAAAACATCCTGTCTTTAATTAGTTGCTAAATGTTATGCATTCTATCTTTAAATTTCTTGTATCTGTATCTATCTCTTTCTGTCGATCCTTATTGCATATGATATCAAGGCTGAATTATTAGTAGTAGTCCTGCTTCTGTTTCCCTTCTTTTGGTTGTAGAGCCTAAATGATTGTTTTCAAATGAAATATAGTTTACTTGCCTACTTCCTCCTTATTTTCCCTCACTGCCTTTAAGAAAGAGTTCACGGGCCGGGCGCAGTGGCTCACGCCTGTAATCCCAGCACTTTGGGAGGCCAAGGCGGGCGGATCACAAGGTCAGGAGATGGAGACCATCCTGGCTAACACGATGAAACCCTGTCTCTACTAAAAATACAAAAAATTAGCCTGGTGTGGTGGCAGGCGCCTGTAGTCCCAGCTACTAGAGAGGCTGAGGCAGGAGAATGGCCGGAATCCGGGAGGCAGAGCTTGCAGTGAGCCGAGATTGCGCCACTGCACTCCAGCCTGGGCGACAGAGCGAGACTCTGTCTCAAAAAAAAGAAAACGAAAGAGTTCACAATGTTAGTTCACCTCGTGAACCCAAAATATCTGAGACCGGTTTCAATTAGTTTAGAAAGTTAAGGACACACCCGTGACACAGCCTCAGGGGGTCCTGATGACATGTGCCCGAGATGGTCAGGGTACAGCTTGCTTTTATATGTTTTAGGGACACAATACATCAACCAATACATGTAAGATTTACATTGGTTCAATCTGGAGAAGGGTGGGACAACTCAAAGTAGTGGGGAGAGGGCTTCCAGGTAATAGGTAAATTTAAAATTTTTCTGATGGACAATTGATTGAGTTATTATCAGTAGAAATGAAATGTCTGGATTAAATAAAGGGTTGTGGATACCAAGATTTTATCATGCAGGTGAAGCCTTCAGGTAACAGGCTTCACAGAGGATAGATTATAAATGTTTCTTATCAGACTTAGGGTCTGTGTTGATGTTAATGCTGGAGGGGTGTAATGAGGCATGTCCAACCCTCTCTTCCATCATGGCCTCAACTCGATTTTCAGGTTAACTCTGGAGGGACCTTTGCCAAGAGGAGGAGTCCATTCCCATGGTTGTGGGGGGCCCTAGAAGTTCATTTTTGGTTTACAATCTTGAGTGCCCACCACTCAAGGTTCCAGTGTGTGGGATTAACCACTGGAAGAAAGACAGAGGGTTCTAGTGCTCATGGTGTTGATATTTTCCAAAGCCTTACAGCAGCTATCCATTGTTTGTGTATCTGATCATCCTTATCAGTTTTTTACTTTACTTCAGCAAAGCCCAGTGCACAGACCATTTCAGTGCCTCCTTGGTATTTGTTTTAGAAATTCTGTCTGCCAGTAAAATACCCATCTCTACTCTCTTAGCCCTGGCTCTCTCACAGCCTCCTGTGCCTCATGGGCCTTCTTCTTTGAAATGGATTTTCTGTTCACTTTTCTTACCAAGCTGCTGTCACATCCTCCTTTGGGCCACTGCCACCTTCGAAGCACTTCCCTAATAGCACTTAGAACTGTGACACCATCTCCCTTTCATGCCTCCCTGAGAGCAGCGACTTAGCTTAAAGCATCATTCTGGCCTCTGTATCTCACATAATGTAGGCAATAAGTAAATGTTTGTTGAATGAATGTGTAAAGGTCTGTGACAAGAGCTTCTTGCCAGTCAGTGTCATGTCATAGCCTGCCTGTAAGATCAGGCCTTTCTGAAGTATCATGATTCCTTCCTTGGGCCAAGTGCCCCGAGGTATCAAGGATGAAGAAACCATGCCTCTGGAGATACTGTTAAACTGTTAGGTTATTTTCTGCTTATGCATACCGTTTACCTAGTTACGTATCTTTTGTTAGCTCATGCGCGGGCTGTGCCCTCACATTCCCACAGGAAAGTTTTGAAATGTTTATTAGAATAAAATCACTATTATGTAAATGTCCCTTAAAATTAAATATATCGTGCATATTATATATGTGTGTGAATATATGTATGTGTATACACACATATACATATATATTTGTATTTTTGTGTGTTTATGATACAATATGCTTTGTTATAAGCTTAGCCAATTTTTCTCACACTCAAGCTGTTGGAAAAAGTTTGTTAATTGTCAGAGGGAGATTTAGTGCAACAATGAAAATCTACTTCTACTAAAAAATCAGCTCAAAACTTGATTCCTGCTGAGGATGAGTTAGTAAAAGCTTGAAATAAAAAGACACAGAGACTGAATTGAAGTCACAGAAACATGTTTCTGGAATTACAAATAGCATATGCTAGGATGTATGAACCAAAACTGCATTTTATGGGTAATTCATATTAACTTCACTTTTGAAACTTATTCTTGATGTTTGTATTATTTTATTTGTATGAATTCCCACCCAAACTCTTAAAATTTATTATACAAAAAAGCCCTGAACTTTTTGCATAAACTTTAAGGGGCAGTGGCACTGCTTTTGTTTTCATGTGTGATGACTGATAAGTTGAGTTAAAGATTTCGAGGACAATTTCAATACTTTGGCTTTACATTTGAGAAAATTAAGGCACAGTGACCTTAAGAGACTTTCTTGATATCAAAGAATTACTGGTGGACTCTTGTAGGGCTGCTTCTATTACATCAACCGTATGATTTTTCTGGATAATATCACTAAATCATAAATCAAACTTACATATTCTCTTTGTGTTAAGGTTCCTACCTGATCCCGCTCCCGGCAGCAGAACTGGCCAGCTGTGCAGACCTGGGGACCCTCTGTCAAGGTAGGGAGCCCACACCATGCTCTGGAATCTCTTTGCTTTCTACTTGCAATTTTGGATAATGTAGTTGTCATTGTTTTGATTTGTATCTGAATTTTCACTTGGAAAGCCAGAAAAGAGCAAAACAGAAGAATTTCTACATGTGTTTTAGTTGTGTGGGTGCACAGTACGTACGGCATGGAGAAAGAATGCATTCACACCATGGGTAACCACAAGTCCACAAAGCTCTGAGTTTTAAAAATGTGAATTTATATCCTATTAAATACAGATTGGTTTCATTTTTCCCCCATGTCTTCTCAAGAATATACTGGACTTGCAAAAAGTCCAGTATAAATACAGTGGTACAATACTTTGAAGAAGTATTCATGTCTATAAAATAAAGAGGGAAATTAATTTGACTATTCAGTTAACTTTAAGATAAGGCCATGAGGCAATTTATGATGACAAGATAACTTAAATCTTAAGATTAAAATGGTTATAGTGAACTAATGTTAATGTAACTGTGTTAATTATTATGATGCTTACTATATCGTGGTCAGTATTTCAGTTATATGTTACGTACTAAATAGCTGCATGCTAAACAATACATAATTAAAGTTATACAAGTTTTAAAATAATAATATAAATATTTTGCTTTATTTTATCATTGCTCTTCCTAATTATCCATGACCTTTTTCATCTATTTATTCTATTAAATACTTCTATAATGAAGTAGCATGTTCTATGTACCACATTAGGAATCACAGCCATGCCTTTTGTAAAAGCTGGATCTCTTATTAAGAAGATCATAGCACAAAAGTGACAGGCATTAGAAGTGAGATTGAAGAAATAAAAACCTAAGCTCTCTTCTGTGGTTCCAGCGTGAGAGTAGGGCAGGCAGGAGGTGGGGTGGGGTAACTCATTATCTTTTTTTCCTTTTGGAGACATTATTTCTTTGATATTATTATTAATCAACACCCTATGAAAATTAAGTCATCAAGTAGTTTTTTTTCTCCATGATCTCCGTGTAGTTTTCAAATTGTTATATGAAATTTAAAAATCTGTAATTCTGTTTAGTTCAAGATCTGAAGTTTAAAAAAAGTTATTTTTATTTTTAAAATTCTTCTCACCTGGGATATCTGACATAATACTTTGAAAATGTCTCTCTTATAAAGCTTGCCCTGTGAAATACTTTTTATCCACCAATGTTTAGTAAACTTGTTGGAATCTTTAAATGATTAACTTAGTCTATGCATTTCGTTTGTCTTTTTCTTTACATTCATCTTAAGAAGAAGTACATTTTTCTTCTGAGATTTTATTTCTCTAGTCTCAGTGTATTAGGCAAGCTTAGTGTAGATAACTTTCAAGCTGCAGATCTGTACAGGCTGCTTTCTACAACTTTTTCTTTTGACAGACTCAGGAAACCAAGTTCTAGAAGGGTTTAGTGTTTTACTGTGTGATTGCCAGCTTGTTAATGGAGATCTAGGTCTAGAATCTAGAATCAAAATGTCCTTTCTCTCATCACTATGTGCTTGCTCCAGACCCTTGTGTATTATAGCATCAAAGGCCATGTGTACTGATTCTTAATGTGCCATAGAAAGCATTGCTTCATCTTATACATTACAACCTTGGAGTCTTTTGTATTTCAAAATGGTTTCCATTCTTCCCCTGTATATTTTAATGCATTAATTATAGATTGCTTATCCAAATTAACTGTCATGTGCTCTTTGCAAAATTACATCTTTCTCATCTTTATTACCAGCTACTGTAAACTCTCCTAGTACTACACCACCCACTGTCACCACTAACATGCCTGTTACTAACAGAATCGATAAACAAAGGAATGGTAAGAAATCATTACCTTTTATATTTTTAGTATGTCTAACATAAAAAATTGTATTCTAAGGATGGAAATATGTATTATTCCAACAAAGTTTCTGTTATTGGAGTCAATTGGTACATTTGTAGGTTTACAAGATTAGTAAAATTAATAAAGATCACTTAACTCTGTTGAGTTCCTCATTCTTATGACCAGTGGAATGAGTACATCTCCAGTACTCCTCTTTTGCTCTTTTAGCCAAAATTTTTTTCAAAGGAAGTTTTAGGGGAAAGGCATTTAATTAGAAGGCATTAATGTGCATCATAATAGAGATCAGAGAAAAACGTATTTCCATGGTATTTTGTCAGATTATTTGCTGCAGGAAACAAGTTTTAAAGGATTTTATAAATTTCAAAAAAGTAATTTTTTGAAATTAATAATTCTGAAATTAATAATAAAAAAGAAATTTTTTGAAATTAATAATTTAATTTCTCACTTAAGTGAACTTTATGATCATATATTTGTGACATTTAAATCAATTTCCATAGTAATACTTTGCTTTCTGTTTTTATTTGCTGAAGAATAGTAGAATATGATTATATATCAACTAAAACAAATCAATTTTTGAATGACAACACTTAAAGTCACTTCAAATACTTCTTGCTTTTTTTCTCCAAATACACTTTTCTATTATTTATAATTTGCAAATACAGCAGTGTACGGTAAAAAATAAACAGAGGAAAAGTCAGGTGAGTAGAATTCTTTAACCTGTTCCTAGATGAACGACATACCTGGCCTTTCGGTAATTCACAGTGAGCAATTTCAGTTTCTTCTAATAAAAGAGAAATTCCAATCAGGTGACCACACCATTGCTTTGAATACAGTAATATTCTCAAATATGAAGCATTAGAAGCAAAGGAATTTTCTTAACTCCAATCATTTAGCTTATGAGGCCAAGACATCTGTAATATATCACCAGGGACCCAAAACCCTGAGAAAAGAAACCCACATAGTTCATTTTTTGTTGGCTTCAGAGGTTACATCAATTTCCTCTGTAGGACATTTAAATTGGAACTATGGAATATTTTACATGAAACATAGATATAAATTTCATTAGGGTTATAAAGACATCGATTCAGGGAGTGTTTATGGTTATTCTGGTAGTTACACCAAGGAGATTTATGATGGAGCAAAAATTCCAGCAACCCCCAAGAAAGCAACAGCAGCTGAAATTTCCAGTGCATATTTCACATGGACTCTAGCCAGTAGATGGGAATATTATAATTCTAACTAAGTATTTCACTCTTTGTATGAACATACAAAGAGCCTCTGTGGTATTCTCCCTCCAGGATTGACACATCCTCTACTGCCCAAGAACATTTATACGGTGCTTCAGAGTCCTTGACTTGGTGGAGTGGAGCTGTATTCACTCAATCATGTCATTTCTGACATTCTTGAAGAAAGCCTTGTTTAGGCCATCTCTCTCTGCGTCATAACCTTCATTGGAGTTTTAACAAAGCAAGCAAATGTTAGAATCAGTTAAAATGGTCTGTCTTGACCACATTAATGAAAAAAATCTAATTCAGATCATTCTTAATCAAAATGTCATCAGTGTTTAAAAATATTCAGGTCATTATATGACAGAAATATTCTCAAAATTGTGTTCTCAAATTTGTGTACCATCTTAACAATTGTTATTTTTACCATGTCTCTGAACCACTTATACTATTTACTATGATTTTTTTTCCTAAATTGACTCACTTTTTAATGTAAACATTTGTGTTTACTTGGGAAAATCTATTTCACGATTGTAAAGTGAAACCAGTCCTACTTGTTATAACACAGATGTAAAAAGTGAATATAAATATAATGTAAACAATGTTTTAAAATTCTCCCTGTATCCTATTGCCTTCTCACATCTTAGAGCCTGAAGCCTTCATTATCTTTTTAAAAAGGAAGACTAACAAAGTATTAGAGACAGACTATATTAAGATTTTTTTCTTTGATGTAATCAAATTTGAAATAATTGAAAAGAGAATTACTTTCTCACCTTATGAATAAATGCTATTTAATGTCATGTCCTGGATTATCATCACTGATATAATACTAACAATTTCTTATTCTTTGGGAAACAGAGAGTAACATTCTCAGGCTTACATTCTGATATATTAGAGAATACTATTTTATTTACTGTAAGAAAGATTGGCACAACTGTCAAATCTATTATCTAATTTGTCCAGTCCTTTTAACTCTTGGCTATCAGAATTTTACTGAATTAATCAGTAACAATTTTGCATTGTGGGGAGAGGAGAGGGATTGAGTTTGCTTGATAATCAGATATATTTATCATAGTGTATCAGTAGAATTTGTTTTCCTGGCTTTTGTGAAATATCCCTGTTTTTCTGTGTAAAGTTATTTTTGTTGTCTGCAATAGGACTTTTATCTGATACCTCAAATTACACTAAGTCCTCATTAATGTCATTGATAGGTTCTTGGAAATTCTGACTTTGAGTAAAATAACATGTAATGAAACCAATCTTACCATAGGCTGATTGATATAAACAAGAGAGTTAAGTTCCTACGGCATATTTCTGGTCACAGAAACATCACCAAACTTCCAAATAAAGACTGAAACACTTCTAATATTAAACATTGCAGTTAATATGAGCTGTACATACATTTAAGAAACATTAGTGAAAACAAGATAATTGATTGCCCAATTTTGGGTGAGCCAGTGAGTGACTGCAGTCTTAGCGGCGGTGATGGGTTAAATCAAGAAACAAATGTTTGCACAATGAAAATTGTGAGGAGCACCTCCTGCCACCAAGCAGTTCCAAAACAATCACCAATATGGGGGTTCACCGAGTGCTTTCGTACTGTATCATTTATTGTCGTTCATTTATATGATTATCTTATACTTTATGAATTTTTGTTTTACAATAATTTGTAGCCATTCATTCATTGACTTTCCAACCTGCTTATTCCATCCAGTTCAGGGTAGCGGGTGGCTGGAACCATGCGGGCAGCTCGGGGCAGCAGGCAGGAACTAGCCCTGGCCAGGACTCCATCCCATGGCAGGGCACACTCACACACATCCACACCCACTCACACTGGGACCATGTAGACAGGCCAGTGAATCCAAGGTACACAGCTTTGGGATGTGGGAAGACACTGGAGGACCTGGAGAAACCCCATGCAGACATGGGGAGAACATGCAGACCCTACGCAGACAGAGGACCTGGCCAGGCATTGACTCTTCTCCTCATCAACTTTGTAATGAAGCCCTGTTGAATGAAATGATGTTACTCGAGGACCTGCTGTGTACATTAAGAAAGTCTTTAAAGCTACTTTTCACAAACAGATATTTCAGGATATGGGTAATCTGGGGATTCCCACAAATAATGATCTTTTTTATGTTTTCCATTACATTCCCAAGAAAAGCTCTTGGACTAATTATTATTCCATTCCAAATCATATCTTCTCTGCCTCAAACATCACTAATGCTATTGAATAGTAAGCTTTTGTGAGGTTGTCACAAGCAACCCAAGTAAGGAATTAACTCCATTAGTCTCTATTATTGTTCTAAAAACCTAGTTTACAAGTAAGTACAGATTGTAACACTGCTTCCAGTTTCTCACATACGTTTAGCTGTTTAAATAACAAATTCCTTCTAAGATCATTTGAATGGATCCATTACTCTAGCTTTTTATGCCATATATCTTAAAGAAATTGTGTATGTAGGAGCTGCAGGATGCCAGTCGTATTGTAAATGCCACTGTCATAATAGAATTGCCTCATCACTAGTTCAAAGAAATAACCAGGTGTGTAGATTAGCATTTGGTTTATATTTTAACATCTATTTTTTCAAATAGGCCTATCATTTCAAACCTGTATTTTACGTCCTTGAAATAGCATAGATAGAGCAGTGTCATTTCTGTATTCTCCAAGAAACTCTGAAAAAAGTGTAAGAAGATAAAAAAGGGAAAGATTAATTGGAGCGAGACCTACAAAAAAAATGTTGTTTTGATACCACATTGGTAATGGCAGACAGTGATTTCTGCTTGAAGTTCTACATACTGAAAGAAGTATCTAAATGGAAAATGGATATATTCTTAAAACATTTTTCCCCAATTAATGTCTATAGTAAATTCTTTGGGCCTAGACGTCGTTATTAGGATAGGACATACATATTTTGAAGTCTCTGGAACACATGAAAATTTGTGAATAGCTTTTAAAACACCGTGAGTGTTGTTAACATTTGTAAGAGCGGACAACTTTACTGCTATGGTAACATGGAAAATCCTGCATAAGTGTGTCTTAATTATGCATTTCCTCCAATGGCAATGTTGAAGCCAATTATTTTGCTGTAGTCCAAAACCCTTCTCATCAGCCCTTCAGTGGGCATATTTTTTTATGCTGCTTTGACAGTTCACTCTTGGACTTTTCTCATGGTTACTTGTTTACTGCACTGTTCAAAAATTTTAAATAAGTATAACAAGTGGACTGGGGCAGGAAACAGTGTTTAAAGAAAACATCTTAAATATTTGGATGCTTTCTTAAAAACTCAGAAATGTCAATGATTTTTTAGAATTTTGCAATATTTTCCTTAGAGGGAACAAATACTACTGTTATAACAAAAGCATGCTTTAGGTTTCCATCTAGTGGTGGCTTTTCAGATACTCTGCTAGCATTGATAATGCAGATGCTCCTCCACTTACGATGGGGTTTGCATTCCTATAAACCCATTGTAAGTTGAAAATACTGGAAAATATCAAAAGTCAAAAATACATTTAATACACCCAACTTGCTGAACATCATAGCTTGCTGAACCCACCTTAAACACGTTCAGAACACTTACCTTAGCCTACAGCTGGGCAAAATCATCTAACACAGAGTCTATTTTATAATAAAGTGTTGAATATCTCATGTACTTTATTGAATGCTGAACTTAAAGTGAAAAGTGAAATGGTCATATGGGTACTAGAAGTACAGTTTCTACCAAATGCCTGTTGTTTTCCCACCATCGTAAAGTTGAATGATCTTGAACTATAAGTAGGGAACCTTCTGTATAGTCACAGAATATTATCAGGATCCTGAAATAACTCTTTGACCCTTGCAATTTTGAATTTCCTCCCAATCATTCAGAACATCTGTGATTTTATATGATGAGATCTACAGTGTAAAAGTTATCTTTATATGAATTATTATTTGTTTTATATGTTCCTCCAAATATTTTTCATTCAGAACATTTTTTAAAGGAATATAAAAGTCAAGATCATTAAAATACCTGAAGAATTTTAGAAATTGAAATAGTCTGCATAAATTAAACTCACCTGTGCTTGGACTTGTGCCAGTTTTATATATTACTACATCCAGGGGCAGCAATTTATATTATTTAGCACAAGACTCTGATTCTTACTGGAAAGACATTCCTTTGGTAGTGGGACTGGAATTTGCATTTTGGTGGATTTGGAAATTCCCAGGGCAAATTTTTACATTTTTTTTTCTACTGCCTCCCCACAATTTTTACTGTTTTCTTCAACATTGCTATAATTATGTATTTCTATATTTTGTGTGCCTATTTTACTTAAGACTTACCCACATAAGCATGAAGAAAGATGATCAACAAAGGAGACTCAAAAAATTTTCTTCTCTCTATAACCTACCATAATTTAAAAGGGTCTTTTTCTCACTAGCTACTTTGACTAAAGCACCCATTTACAGCTATTTAGCAAACCCTTGCTGGTGAGTTTGATTTTTATTTTAAAAAATCAGTTTACTTTAAAGATTTCCCCCCACCCAAAAAGCAGAATCTTCTTTACAATAAGGTTTTCTTTTTATTTTCTTTTTAAAGTGATTTAGTCCAATGAAAATTCTACCTGCAAATATTGTTTCTTTATTTTCCTCTACTTTGGTATAAATGAGCATATTTAAGAAATTTTGATGAAAAGTCTGGTGAAATGCAGCCTACTAGTTTAATAGAAGTGTTTTATTAAGCAGGGGAAAGAGGAAAAGGAGAGGAATTAGGGCAGTAAGTATGTGTATGCCTGTTCTACTTTTTCAAGTTAATTCCTCCACATGATCTCATTCAAGTTTTCACATCCGAAACTCTTTGTCATTCTTTATAATGCACAGAAAGCATAATGCCTTGTTATAAGAAGTCAAATTGTACAAGAAAACAGTTAACGCATTACAGACAGTAGATATAAGAAATCTATAGAATTAAAAAATATGAAGAAACATATGCAAGTAATAAGAGTAAGCTAATTGATAACTATTTCTAAGAAGTTGGAAGGTCAATAAGCTTAATATCAAAATATTTCAGAATTTTTTTTGCCTATGTAGAAGGTGTTTCTTTTAACTTATATTGTAAATTATGTGATTATGAATAAAACTATATGATTATGTAAGACTTACATGATCGTAACTTTAAATTGTTTGGTAATTATATAACTATAAACATATAATTAATGGACTAATCCTATTTCCAATGGGCAGATGGAATTATCTATAGAATATCCGTAGTGATTCAGAACATCCTTCGTCACCCTGAGGTAAAAGTACAGAGCAAGGTGGCAGAATGGGTAAGTGAGCTTGTAACTTTTCTTTTTTAAAAAAATTCTTTAACTTCTGGGAATCTGGAAAAGACTAGTTAACTGAATCCACAGATCATACTGAAACACAGATGGTATTCATTAGAAATATATGAGTAGATATGTAAGTGAGGTGTTGTCTTATGCATAGGAAGAGAAGTACATTTGAATAAAGGATAAGAACTGAGCCTAATAGACTATCAATGTCTTAAAAAAAAAAGTATAGCACAAATGGAAATAGATTTTGGTGGCAACAGGTATCTGTATTTCATATTAGATCCGTATATTTTCTGCTATATTTTTAAATAGATTATTTAAAAAATTGTTTGAATGTTTGATCAAAACCAGCAAGTATGAAAAGACGCATTATGGAAGTCTTCCACCTATCCTTGCTGCTCATCTGCATGGAACCAACCCAATAACCAACAGCAAATAGGAAATCACTATTAGTTTTCTCTACTTTTTTCCAGATTTCTTTGTGCACATGAAAGAAAATTAAACTATAGATTCTTATTTTCTTTCTTTTTTGCACTAAAAGTAGTATACTTTACATACTGTTCTATACCGTACTTATTTTTATTGTTGCCAGATTTGCAACATTAGAGAACTACATGTTTTTTTTGTTTTGAAAAAACAATGCATAATATTTCATTATGTGGCTGTTCAGTCATTTATTTAGCAGATCTTCTGTTGATGGACAGATCTTCTGTAATTTATTTAACCAGTATCCTATTGGTGAACATTTTGTAGTTTTCAATTTAAAAAATTTAACATTTTATTTTCTTCTTTTTCTTACAAATACAACACAGGGATTTTTTCATTTTCTTCTTCACAATAACAATCTTAACAATTGTATTCTCCATAGGTTTCTATTTTTTCTATTATTTCATTTCCTACCTACAGCATACTGTGAGACTTTGTACTTCTTTTTATATATAATGCTGTTACAGTTCAAACAATTTTTTTTGAATTGAGTCACTATACATTCTGAAATAAGAAAAATGGGTTTTCATATATATTTGGTGTTTGATAAACGTGTCTTTGGTAGCAAAAGAAAGTATACACATTGAGAGGAAGTGGTAGCTACACACACACACACACACACACACACACACACATCTATATATATATGAAAAATAACTGATAGAAAACAGTCTTCATTTTAAAGGCAGTACTCTTTAAAAAAAAGTTGACCATAGGTAACAATAGTAGGTAATAACTCTGTTACAAAATTGGTGAGAAAGGTGAAATCCTCTACTGAAATAAAAGAAAAATACTACTGTTGATTTTTGGGAATGCCACATTGAGATTAGTAACTCATTCAAACACTAGGAGATGTTTAACCTCTCAATGGAGAGAGCAGGCTGCAGAAAGAGTATATTCTTTCTGTGTATCCCATTTTCTTTCCAGCATTGTTCTTTTTGTTTAAAGTCAGAATGATTTCAGAAGATAAAATTCATTATTTTCATTCTCAAATAAGCTACTGTTAGCTTATTTGTGCAAATAATGGGTAATGTTATTAATCTAAATTTAGCATTCACTAGAAAGTTTGTGCTAGATAAGGTATAAGCTTACATTTATATTTACTTCATGCATGGTTTTCAACATAGCTTTATTCTCATCTGCAGCTAAATTTTACTAGACATTTTTGTTTAAAATGCAAGATACCAAAGCAGATACTTGATAACAGAGAAAATATAAATAGTGTACCTGTTTCAAATTATTACTATTTACAATTTTTAAATAATTTAACACTTTTTTTGCCAGGATTCCCTAAAACTTACATTCAGTTTTAGAAATGCTTAAAAGAGAGGCTAAATGTGTATATGAAACAAGGCCTAAATCACTCTTCAGAGGTGATGTGTGAATAGGAGGCTCTCATGTCAGTGAGGGAATCTTGTTTTGCAGTTGTATGGGAAACTGCATCATAGAAGCTTCTTTATATTGGAGGAATCCATTGCTTCATTAAAAACTCTTATGCTGAGACCATAAAGACTGCTAAATAACCACATAATACATACATAGTTCCAATAGTATTGAACTTATTTTATTTTTTTAATTTATATTATTAATTTATAATTTTTCTTATTACTAATATTGTGAGATGGTAATTACTAGAAAAATGTTTTAGTGTATCTCAGTGTTTGTTAAATGAAGAATAGAGAAGGTATTCATTGCAAATCTTCTTTAATATGAGGGCTAGAGAGGAAATGATAGTTTTCCAAACAGACAGACTTGGGTTCCAATCTGGCATCTGCTACTGCTTACTTGGGTGATCTTGGGCAAACCATTTCTTATCTGTGAAAGCTCAGTTTCTTTATATATAAGACTATGGGGTATGTGGGGATAATACCTATTTCATTGGTTGTTGTGAGGATTGAAAGGAATAACATTTATCAAATTCTTGGTATACAGTGATCCATTAACTGTTACAATGATCCATTAACTGTTCACTCCTCCAACTCTTCAGGATTTTCCCAGGGTCTTGTCTCATTTAACAACTTATGTTTTAGGTAGAAACTTGAATTAGATATTTTTTAAAGGTATTAGCAAAACTCAGCCTTTTCCATTGTTTTCCAGCTCAATTCAACCTTCCAAAATTGGAACTACATGGTTTATGTCATTAATATCAGGTAAGACAGAATAAATTATTTGATAAGTTAAAAGTAGTGTCTAATTTAATGCTACTATTTGTCTCTCTGATTGTACCAAAATATACATACAAATACACACACATAGCTACTATATACATAATCTTTCTAAAACAACTGTGTATTAGTTCATTGCACAAAAAACCTCCATGCTGCAGCAATGGTTTTAAACTGTTTTGATCATGCATTCCAGTTAATTCATATTTGTTTTAAATCATGTTATAATGTGTCAAAAATTAAAATCGGATAATTAAATATAAATAGAAGTTGTTAGTTTCTTCTCACACCCTGGTGGATCACCTAGAGCACCCCCTGGTTGTGTGTACCCATTTCAAGACCACTTTTTTTTCCAGATCTAATCTCGTACATCAACAGTCTGATTGCAACCTAACTTTTTGAAATTATCCTTCACTGTATTTATATTTAAATCCTCCACTAATCTTTAGCAATTCGTATTGTCCATATATCCTCCCGTATACCTTGTTTTCATAGTTCTATACCTGAACTAGTTTCCTAAAGTTTATGTCATGACCCTTGAACGTATATCCTGTGAAGATAAGAGATTTAATAACACAGAAAAGGGGTCAAATTGTCATATAAGTTCAGGAAGTAGGTCATTGTACAAACTGAAGCAGATTTTTTTATCAGAACGTCTCAATTTCTTTAATAATATGAATTGTGAATCTTCAAAACAGAGCAAAAGCACACAGTTGCCTAGCTTTGTGAAAGAGGCTAGAACCTCAGGACACACATTTGGAAATATTGGCTTAGAATTCCCATTCTGTCTCTTTATTTCAGGTCCCCAAAATTTATTGTTGATGATGCAGTTGGTGAGGTGGATTAATGAATATATGTATTTGTGTTTTTAGTTTTCACCTGAGTGCTGGAGAGGACAAGATTAAAGTCAAGAGAAGCCTTGAGAATGAGCCAAGGTAACGGGACAAAGTCTTATAAAGAGTGTAACATTCTTTCTCTTGCTCACTACTTTATCTGGTAGAGAAATGAAAACAATTAGATAGGAAAGAAAAAATCACATAGCACAGTTATTTCTTTAGCACTACTGTACACTACTTTTTTCTTGTAGTTAAAACTGTAATATAACAGACCGGGTAGTAATGTATATCCAATGAAAAATAATTGAGAAATAGGGCATTTAAAATGGATGGATTATTATTTTTAGTATTTCCCGTTTATTTATGATAACCCATTGCCTCTTATTTGAAATTGCAAAGGTACCTTCAAAAAAAATAGCTTTAAATAAAGTGTTTATATCTGATAACATCTAATAATATGGATAATAGATGCCTAAATATTTTCAGCATTTAAAGCTATTAGCTAATTTTCTGAAGTCTCCCTTTTAAAATTTAGATCAGGATCATGCCTTAATCATGCAGGTAATTTAATGGATGTGTCCAGCGTATATGACCAGTTGGCATGTAAGGATCAAATGTAAAACAAACAAACAAAAAAAACCCATGTAAGGATCAAATGTAAAACAAACAAACAAAAAAACAAACAAACAAAAAAACCCTAAACTTCCAAATGGAATAAATTTAGTTGTATTTATTATTCAGGTCATATATTGCATCTCTGTAGACTTTTTTTTTTTTTTTTGAGACAGAGTCTCACTTTGTCACCCAGGCTGGAGTGCAGTGGTGTGACCATCTCTCACTGCAGCCTTGAACTCCTGGGCTCAAATGATCCTCCTGCCTTAGCCTCCTGAGTAGCTGGGGCTACACACCTGTGCTAGCATGCCTGGCTAAATTTTAAAATACTATTTTTGTAGAGACTGGGTCTCGCTATGTTGCTCAGGCTCATCTCAAACTCCTGGCCTCAAGTAATCCTCCTGTCTCAGCCTCCCAGAGTGCTGGGATTACATGTACAGGCGTGAGATGTCATATCTGGCCTCCATACAATTTTTAAAAAATTTGTTGTGAAGCAAAAGTTTCTATAAGTCTTGCTGGATCTCAATAGACTGAATTAAATCTTATGGATATACAGCCCTGATGACGGAGCTTGCTTCTTTTCAGGTGATATCTTCTTACTATGAGAAGATAAAATTTCATATGAGAATTGACCAGAGAGCTTTTGTTTTCTTTTCAATTCAACACTAGAAAAACAAATGTTTTGAAAGTTATATTGAAAGATGCCATTTTTGTATACATATTAAATGGACTGGATTGAGCCATCTGATTAGGGAAACTTGTTTTTATTTTCTGCTATTATAATTTTTTCTTTATGATATGAAAACACAGTAGTATATTTCAGTACTGTATTCTTGAAGGTGACAGAACTCTTCTCCACTATTTAACCAAATAATTTTTTTCAATCCTTTCTGTTAGGACATATTGCATCTTCAGTAATGGATCCAGCGGCAATCAGGATCCCTTTGCTGGACACTTTGTGTAGCGATCGGGACAGCCCTGGGTTTGGTAGATATAGCCAATGGTATACCTTCTTCAGACAGTCAGCGTCCGCTTTTTAGTATACTTACTGTGGTTCTTCTACCTGGTGATACTAAAATCAGCCATCGTTAGTACATGTCAGCACCTCAGAAACTCTTCTTGAAGGACATTTAAATTCATGGGATTTCAGTTTCCTGGTCTTCAAAGCAATGAGTAATTTTACAGAAAATTATAGGGAGAATGAACTGAGACAGTCTATAAGCAAAATCCACATATTTAGGGTTTTTTTGGTATGAACTCTTGCCATTATTTAATATTTATGTTTATAGCCTTTCTTGTCTCTCTTTTTTCTATTCTCTATGGCTCTTACCCTCATTGGTGAGGCTTTATAGTCTCAGTTTTCGTCAAAACCACAGTCTACTACTTTTACATGCATTGTTTTTTTTAAAAAAAACTTTTCCTTTCAATTTGATTGTATCACTTAACACAGACCATAGCTTCAGATAATGCTGTCATACTCTATTGCCTAGACAGACAGGAAACCAAAGCCACAGAGAGTTTTTTTTTTCAAATAAAGAATGGCTGATGGTAACAACAGATAGAATGTGACTTTGTAGAACCATAAAATAGTTCAGTTTTCAGGATGAGAGAGGAAAACACACAGATAAGACCTGTGAAAATGTATGGCTATTCCTGACTTGTTGGGTTTGGGTATTCAATATCACCCACAATACTTTGGGCTAATTATGTTCTCAGTATTCAAGACAAGTAAAAGGTCACATTCCCAGCTGTAAGTTCTCGCCAACTGGAGTGGCGAAGCTTGTCTTTAAACAATGACTTAATCCAGGGATACTTTTCGTGGGCCATTTTAAAAATTGTTAAGCTATCATAGTCACATCTATGTTCACAGCTATCATTATATTCATTATGTTTGCCTCATCCTGAAATATGGCTTGTATGTGAATGGTAAGCAGTAGATCATTTTAGAGAGAGCTTTTCAGAGTTAATTATGAGAAGAGTAGAGCAACTTTTCCTTGAAATTAGCACAGATATTTAGGAAAGAAAACTTGAGCTATTTAATTTCACCTAGCCTTGAATAGCAAATATTTCACATATTCCTTCTTATTTTTTAACACCACAAATCAATTACTACTATAACTAATACTTATTCATAGTTTCATAAATAAAATATGTCACTGCGTCTCTACTGGACATTCCATAACTAGTTTAAAAACAATACTACCACTTTGTCTTCGGCATGAAGACAGTAACTGATCTCAGTAATATAACGTCTTATCTTATATTATTCATTTCTCCTCTGAATATGAAGAAGAAACAATTTTTTTGTGAATCCAGAGCTTTTACATATAAGCAAAAGAAATTCCCCTCTACCTGACAAAATAATGTTACTTACTTTTACCTCAATGTTAAATTAATAGTTTTGATTTCTGCCTTTGACTATAGCTGTGATTGTAGTGGAACAGAAAATTATATTACTTTAAATTGTAGAACCAAAAGTTTTTAACAGGGCTTTGGGGATACATTTCTTTGCTTCCCATAGAGGTATTTCCTTTTTAAAGACCTTCAAGGTCAACCATTCTATAACCTTCTTAAGTAATATGCTGACCAATCACAGAGTCGATTTTGAGTATTTATTTTGTGAAACTTTTTACCATACAAAGTATTTGCAAATGCCTCATGGAGAGAGAAAATCATTTGTTGCTATTCTGAAGAAATTATACCACATTCATGAATAGTAACACTTTTATAGTGTTAGTAAATATAAATAGTTAATTTCTAATAGTTAGAAGTAGTAACTTCAAATGACAAATGGTCAGTTGAAATCATAGTTTTTTAAAAAAAAAATTAATTTGGGGCCACAAAGAAAAAATGTGGAATTAACCACAGGAATGCTGTTTTCTTGTGTTTATGCTTTAAATATGACTATATAATATACTACTATAAATATTAAATATTAAAATATTTCTGAAAAGAAATGGAGTTATTTGACAGAATTATACAAGCAATAGCCTATAGAATCTATTAATATTGGAATATTTTTAACATTATAATTTACACAGCAGCAGAGAAACTCTCTGAGCACCTTGGCTAATCTCTTCAGTCTCAACAGGTGATGGTCATCCCTCTACATCCAAATACTCTGTTTCTCCTACCAAATGACAACCAACCAATGAACAACAACAACAGTTCTATCCGAAATGTTTCCCTAGGTTGGTGCTTTGGGCCCTTCTAGTTTACAATGCTACCAACAATACTAATTTAGAAGGAAAAATCATTCAGCAGAAGCTCCTAAAAAATAATGAGTCCTTGGATGAAGGCTTGAGGCTACATACAGTGAATGTGAGACAACTGGGTAAGTGACTAATTTTTTTATAATATGCATTTTATACAACTGTATATTCAGGTTTACTTGAAACAACAACAGAAATTTTCTTTGTGTGCTATTTGTTTATGTAAGTTTTTTTTTCTGATGATGAAGTTCAGTAACAAATGAGTGACATAGCAGAAAAAAAAATCAGCTCAGTATCTGTGAATCCAAGGGAATGAAGGAGGTAGATGAAAGTTTATATTTTACTTTAGGAACATATTTTGCAAATACTAACAATATGAACAAAATGCCAGAATAATCTTGATCATCGCTATTGTCAACTTTAGGAAAAAAAAGAGTATGTATATGTGGATGTGGGAACTCTAATGAGATAAATCTTATAGAAGGAGATTTCCTGTTTTAAAACATCTCCTGCTGGGCATGGTGGCTCATGCCTATAATCCCAGCACCTTGGGAGGCCAAGGTGGGAGAATAACTTGAGCCCAGGAATTCGAGACTAGCCTGGGCTACATAGGGAGACTGTCTCTACGAAAGATTAAGAAATTAGTTGGGTGTTGTGCTGTGCACCTGTAATCTCAGCTACTAGGCGGGGCTGGGCAGGAGGATTACTTGAGCTTGGGAGGTCAAGGCTGCAGTGAGCCATGTTCATGCCACTGCACTCCAGCCTGGGCAACAGAATGAGACCCTATCTCAAAAAAACAAACAGAAAACGTCTCCTTCTCTCATGTTCCCTGTCTCTATTAGATACCACTGTCTTCACAGGACTAGGTCATGAATGTAGGGATTCTGTTGGACCTAAAATCAAGTCTCTCCTGGAGATCGTTCACATCCTAAGCTCTAGCCACACATATGGCACGGCTTGTACTTCCACAAAGAGGCTGTGCTCCTTCCTTTACATGCCCTTTCTATATCTTTGCACACTGTTCTTCTCCACTCCCACCGTCAACCTCGTTATCACCTATGTATTTTTAAAGACAGCTCCTAAGTCACCTCTTCTTTGGAACCTTTTCTGAAATCAAGAATAAACATCACTGCCTTTGAGCCTCTACTTCATGCTGTCCAGATGCCTAGAGCATCATATGCATCAGAAGACCATGGTACTTAGAAGACTAGATATATTTATGTTCATATATATATATATATATATATATTCTGTAAACAATAATCTCTGACTTAAAATGATATTTTCTTTTTTCTTTAACTCTTACTTCCCACATATTCCCAGAACCCAGCACATTCCCTGGAACTGGAACACTTGTTGAATAGACGAATGAATGAGTCTGCATGAGAATATTTTAGGAAATCAAATGTTCACAAATATGGATAACAAAAAGCAATTGTTTTAATGTTATTCTATGATTACAATTAAACTGTGATTAGGTACATTAGTAGAGATCAAAAGAAAAGAAAACTTTGACCCTTTGCCTTCTCTACACTCAGGAGGCTAAATTGAGGGAAGCAAGTGTTCCTCAGCCTTGAAGAGGGCGATTGCGACCAAGGCCAGAATCACAGTGTAGTAAAGAGGCAGGCATCTCCACTTCTGTGAGGAGCCACCCATCTCTATTGGGTGGATGTACACAGTTACAAAGAACTCATAGAGATGGATGAATGCAAATAATAATACTAATCATGGTAATAAACCATTTCTGAGTCTCTATGGGAAAATACTTACTTCTTAACAAATGGGGCTTCTTGGAGGGAGGGAGAATGCAAGCTGCTGCCCTTTCACGTATAAGAGTCTTCACAAAGAAGGAGTCTGACAAATGGTAGTTTATCTATGACTGGAGAACCCTAGGAGGACCAGCACTGGCTCTGTCCTCATAGGCTGGGAAAGCCCAGCACCACTCTCTCCATATACCTAGACATTTAATTTATACCATTTAATTTAAATTATCCATTTTATTGTTTTTCTGCAAGTGAATCTGTGGATAAGTGCTTCTACCAATGGAAAAATAAAAGGCTAAAACCTAACAGTTTTAAAGTTCACAGTATACATGGGAAAGTTATTTGAATTTTCAGTTGGTGATGACAGTACTTGTTCCCAGAAAACTGATGTAACTCGCTAATGCTCACTACTGAAATACAAGAGTTTATTGTTGTTGTTGATGTATTGCTGTTACTTTGATATCCTTTAAAATATAGAATCTGAATTATTGATGTCATGAGGCTTACTTAGAGTTGTCAAACAAAAAGTCAGATGATTTGAGGATAAAGAAGTCTGAGAGTTTGAGTTTGTTGGTTTCCAGGTGACTCCCTGTGGCCCCCTTAGTTAGCTTCCAGGCAGGAGAGGCTATCAGAGCAGCTGGAATGTTTTCTATAAAATAGCCACACAACTCAAAGATGACACTATCGAGGCATCATTTCTAGGCTTTCTCCCTTGAAAAAAATCAAATTACATTTTGAATTTTTCAGGATTGTTTTCCTTCTCTGTAGGGTTTATTTCTTTGAATAAAACTAGTATCTGCTAATGATTAGAATGATAATGTATGTTTCATGTTTATACTTACATAACTGTGTTTTTTACTTAACGGTTTTGTCCAACGTAATGATTTTTGGATTTGAAGTGTATTAAATGTTAATGTTTTTTCTAACTTCTAATTTTTTTAATAAATTCTGAAGATAAACACTAATATTTTGGTATTACATTAAAGAAATACCTGATTACCAGCATTGTCATTTTGCTTTCATCCTGCATCTCTAATCTCTAACTTTAAAAAATAGGTGAATATTTCTCATGCTGGTTCTTATGTTCATATAGGTCATTGTCTTGCCGTGGAGGAACCCAAAGGCTACTACTGGCCATCTATCCCACCTTCTGAATACGTTCTTCCTTGTCCAGACAAGCCTGGCTTTTCTGCTTCACGGATGTGGTAATATTTTCACTGACTCTTGCCAGAAAAGCTCCACGTTATCAGCCTTCCCAGGGTTATACGTGCAGCATGGTAGTTCTCAGGCATTATATTGATTGCAAAGAAGGGCAGGAATCTCTGTGTATGCCTGTATCATTCACTCCTGGGGAATAAAGATAACATAAGTGGATGACTCAGAAAGGCAGTGTTTTCCTCCCAGCCACATGCTAATCAAGTCCTCTCACAGAAAAACTGAAGAATTTAGAAGCCAGTGGGTAGCACCAGAGCAAAGTACCTTGTATGTGGATGAACCTAGCCTAGCTTTGGAACATGCATCTGGAATTCCGAAACTTTTTAACTATTTTGACTGATTATTGTTGGAATGGGGAGACGAGGCAAAGAGGAAATGAAGACAAGATCCAGATTGGGATAGTCTGCTGATGGAAACTGTCAGGGTGTAGATTTTCTCTAAATGTTTAACAGAAACCTCAGAGACAAGATAATTGCAGGGATTCATGGAATAGCAAGTCAAATCCATTTCTCTACCCACCTTGCTCCCAATTAGAGTTTTCTTGGGGGAAATTCAGAAATGGAAATTGCCTATGCATAAATACTTTGCATACTGTAAGTACTGCTGGGTTTGACACTTTGTAGGGAGCAAAGAAGGGGACTGTAGAGATGCATGGACTTGAGTTTGAAATGTGGCTCCATCTCTTCCTGGCTGTGAGAACTTGGAAAATTGATTGATTTATCAAATTGCATTTAATCTTCTATAAGATGTGGATTATAATCGTTTTGCAGAGTTATGTGAACTCAAAATCAGATTTTACCTGTAAAGTTCTTAAAGCAGTACTTGGTCAATGTATCCTAGGTTAGGAAACTGCTGGTATTTTGTTTCCAAGATGCATGCTACTGATTTTTTTCCCATAAGAATTTTTAGCATGAAATTTATTTCAATGCATTACAGTTTTATTTTCAAAGGAAACTTACCTAGAAATCAAGGCAAATCCCAAAAGTTATTAACTAATTTTTTCAGTTCTAATATCATTTATAGGAAAACAGGAAAAGAAAACTTGGAGAAGGAAATAGTGCAAATGGAGAAACAAACTGGGGTGAGAGAGGAGAGAATAAGGAAGGGTGAGAAGAATGAGGTGGAGAAATGGAGAGAATTTGGGAACATTGTATAGATAGGGTGATAAACAGAAATAGGCTAGAGAGATAGAAAGTGGACATATAAACAGGTACAGAGATAAACAGAGAATTAAAATGGAAAGAGTGAGAAGCTCAGTGTCTTAAAGGGAAGCTTGTCCATTGATCATATTGTGATAAACGTATACATCATGTAAAAATCCCTTTAAGCAGTACAAAATAATATCAGTTATATCAGATATATAAAATATCTATTTTGTTTCATAGTTCTTACAATGCTACCAACCCATTGGTAACCTACTGGGGACCTGTTGATATCTCCAACTGTTTAAGTAAGTGAGCAATTTTCCTTTATTTCTCAAGGACAGAATGACATGACTTCATGCTTCATGATTTTCATTGTCTTCGGAAATAGTCTTCTGCTATGTGATACTGTTTTCATATTAAAAGGCAAATGATTGTTTCACTTAAGACAGAAAATACTTTTTACTTTCATTTTAACTTTCTGTTCTGTAGGGGATTAAAAATAGTAAGGAAAATCTAGAGAAGACAAAACTAATATATAAATTGATATTTGTATCAATGTTTTGTAGTTTGCATTAATTTTAAATAGCAAATATGCACTTATTCAGGGATTCTGGGAATGTTTCTCTTAGAACTTTGTGTGTTCATTCATCCCTCCTACTTATTTGTATCTTACTAAAGAGAGAAGTTAGTCTCTGCATAGAAAGAAATATTATTGCCTTGTGAATATGGGGATGAGGTATACACAGGAAAATCTCACTTTCTTGCTTCAACTGTAAAGTGAAATATTACACTCTACTTTGGATTCCTGGAAATGCTCAAAATATGCAGGTAAAACTTAGTGTGGTTTTCTTCTGCCTTTGTTTTAGAAGAAGCAAATGAAGTTGCTAACCAGATTTTAAATTTAACTGCTGATGGGCAGAACTTAACCTCAGCCAATATTACCAACATTGTGGAACAGGTCAAAAGAATTGTGAATAAAGAAGAAAACATTGATATAACACTTGGCTCAACTCTAATGAATATATTTTCTAATATCTTAAGCAGTTCAGACAGTGACTTGCTTGAGTCTTCTTCTGAGTAAGTATTTTCTTTTCCTGGAGAGTAAATTTTATTGGATAATGATGTTACATGATTTCTCACCTATCTGAATACTTTGTGCCCAGATTTCAGAATTCAAATCTCTGCAAGATGTATTGATAGTCGTTAATAGTGAAGCAAAGTCATTCACAACATGAACTTAAAAGTTCTGTGTGGTTTTTTTTGAGAAATACAATTTACAATATACGTAGCCCTAGAAAGCATAAGCAGTCTTTCATTTTTTATTTGAAAATTCTAAATTTAGATTAAAAATTCTAAAATTCTAAATTTAGTTGGCCAGTAGAGTTACGCATAACTGATCATTATAAGTCCACTATACTGTGAACTATGCCACTGACAGCCACAGCCACGTGATTGTTGGACTTCTGAAATGAACATGCTGGGGCAGATGAAAATGTACCTGTATTTATATGATTCAATTTGTATTTAATTGCTTCATTTAATGTATTAATATTAGAATATTTCATGTTTTTCTATTTCCTTCCCTTCTACATTTCTCTGAAGAAAATTTTATATTTGTTAAAAATGTATTTTCTAACAATCTACATAATAACAATATAAACATTTTTATAGCATCTTGCAGTTCACAAAACACTTTTATTGCATTATTTCCTTTGATTCTTGATAAGCCGTAAGGTAGGGAGGATGCTTTTTCGTGTGAGAAAAGAGAGGCTAAAATAAATGAAAAACAGTATTTGTTCAGGACGATTTAATTGTTAATTTTCTTTAAAGCATATATTTCTCTTGAGGATTTATCCATCCCTGTGATTCCGTGTTTTAACAGATATCACTGTGGATTGGGGTAATTTTATGGGTGTTCATGTTAAGATCAGAAAATCTAAACACAATTTTATTTTGTTTGTATTTTGCAATGCAGCAAAACATGTATGTTTAAGAATCTAAAATATCGTATTACTTAATAGTGATATTTTTTGTCGTTACTTTAGAGCTTTAAAAACAATTGATGAATTGGCCTTCAAGATAGACCTAAATAGCACATCACATGTGAATATTACAACTCGGAACTTGGCTCTCGGCGTATCATCCCTGTTACCAGGGACAAATGCAATTTCAAATTTTAGCATTGGTCTTCCAAGCAATAATGAATCATATTTCCAGGTAATGAGCCAGTGGTTTCTTTCATTTTAATTAATTACTTAGAGATATAAAAACTTGCTGATCACTTAGCAGTTGCTGCTTCCAAGAGGTCTTGGTCCATGAAGTGGCTAAGTTTAACTAGAGCAGTAGCCATAAAGTATTGTGGGAGCTCAGAATGGGTATACTTTCATAATCTGGATGACAGGGGTGGTCAGCTTACCTTCTACAAGAGGCGTTACTGGAGCTAAGCATGAGTAGGGGCCACCATACTTGGGGTGAGCATCAGTTCAGTTAGAGGAAAGAGCTTTAAGGGCCCCAAGGTGAAAAGAAGCATGGTGCATTCTCTTTGCCAGTGGTTCTCAAACTGAACATTAGAATCTTCTGGAGGAGGCTGGGTGCAGTCTCTCAAGCCTGTAATCCCAGCACTTTGGGAGGCCGAGGTGGGTGGATCACTTGAGGTCAGGAGTTTGAGACCAGGCTGGCCAACATGGTAAACCCTGTTTCTACTAAAAATACAAAAAAAAAGTTAGCCAAGCATGGTGGTGCAGGCCTGTAATCCCAGCTCTTCGGGAGGCTGAGGCACGAGAATCACTTGAACCTGGGAGGTGGAGGTTGCAGTGAGCTGGAATCATGCCACTTCCCTCCAGCCTGGGTGACAGAGCAAGACTCTGTCTCAATAGAAAAAAGAAAAAAATAATAATCTTCTGGAGGACTGGAGGACTTGTTAAAACAGATTTCTGGGACCTACTCCACGAGTTTCTGATTTAGTAGGTCCTGGGTAGGCCCACCAAATTTGCACTTTTAGCAAGTTCCTTAGACATTGCTGGTTTAAGGATCATACTTTGAGAACCCGTGATGTAGAAGTCTGGGATAGCAGGTGACAGTACGGCTGGACACATAAGCTGGGGCTGGATTAATGGAGAACCTTTTCAACATGCTCAAGCGACACATAAGCAAAGAGTTTTCAAGTTCCTACTACATGCCAGGCACTATTAACCACCAGAGCAAACAAAATGAATGAAGCATTGTCCTTGACCTGGGAGAGTATAGTATGTGAAGCACAGTATATCTTTTAACTGTGGAGATAGAACAAACTGAAAATATAAAAAGCCTGAAATCAGGATACAGGCAAGACCTTTTTTCTCCATTAGACTAGGGGCTCTTTTGGGTAATTCTCTTTCACATTTTAAGAGTAAAACTCAGTCAACCTCAGTCTCATTCCAAGACAATTTGCAAGAAAGGATTCTTTGTCCTTGAGCTATGGTTTCAGGAAAAATGCTATCTGAGAGTGTTCATAAAATTTTAATGCAGTCCGAAATCAACAAGTTAACTTCAGTCTCTTTCTCTTTCTCTCTCCCTTGCCCCTTCCTCCCATAGTTATTATCTTTCACTACGTGTTTTGAGAAAACCTCAAAATCTGCTGCTGGTAAATCTAATTCTTATACTTGAAAATGTTGACTTATTTATAGATTTCTTCCTATGTCTTAATTAAAATCAATGCATTTTCTCCTTTGACACACATGTAAAACCCAAATGAGATCTACAGCTCTGTCTGTAGGGGTTTATCCAGGAGTTGCAGTGACTACTGTAGATACAAAGGGAAGTCCTGGTACTGGCTAATTTGAACTTGCAATTGTTCACTCGCCTAACTATGCATGTGGAATAAAGTTATTACCATTCAATTATGATTACTTGACCAATATATCTGTGTGTGTGTGACAGATGGATTTTGAGAGTGGACAGGTGGATCCACTGGCATCTGTAATTTTGCCTCCAAACTTACTTGAGAATTTAAGTCAAGAAGATTCTGTATTAGTTAGAAGAGCACAGTTTACTTTCTTCAACAAAACTGGACTTTTCCAGGTAAGCACATTCATTAAATTATTATTTTTCAATT
The DNA here is from genome assembly GCF_028885655.2 of Pongo abelii. Classification (NCBI taxonomy): domain Eukaryota; kingdom Metazoa; phylum Chordata; class Mammalia; order Primates; family Hominidae; genus Pongo; species Pongo abelii. The sequence goes on from NC_071990.2 coordinate 143,960,375, forward strand.
GCAAATGAAGTTTCTTTGCTCAAAGGAAAAAAACAAAACTTTAGATTCCGTTGAAATATATCAGAAGGTTTAGAAAAATTCACTGCGTTTTCAAAAATGAAAATTTTTAATATAATTGATTAAATATTTTATTTCAGATAATACGCTAATTAACAAGTTGTATGTACTTCAGTTTTTAAAATAATTCAAGTATTAGGCTAAGGCTTGCATTAAACAATTAGAAATTGAATTAGTGAAGAAATGACCGTTTATTATTACTTTTATTAAATATTTTATGCTCTCCAATCATTTAGGCCTTTAGAGTTAAAGAAATTGTGCACCAAAGGAAAGGGTTTTTTTTTTTTTTTCCTTTAATTTAGCAGTAAGCACTGTTTACATAATGAGCAGCATTCTTGGCTTTAATCAGTTTTCCCATTAGTATTTCAAGTGACCTTTGGTCTTTACACATCCGCAGAGTAAGATGGCATTGTGCTAAGCACATATTATCATTTTTATTGGCATCATTTCTAGATTCTAGAAGGCCCACTGCCAGCAAACACTGGTGACCTCTGTTTGCCTTTACAAGTACAACCTGATCGAGAGCAGGTTCGCTGGGCCCTTTTTAAAAAATAAAACTTATCTATTAAATTCAAGATATCATTGCATATTGAACAATGTGACTTATATAAGAGAAAATAGCAAGTCTCAAGGCCAGAGGATTGTTTCTAATAGATCTGCCTTTATATGTCGTGTGTAGAGGAACAGCCAACTAGAGATATAGTCAAGGAAAAATAATACCATGGAATCCTTGACAGTAGTTAATTCCAAAATTTAAAAATTTTATCAACAAATGTTTTAGGAACCAGCTCTATACAAATTTGGTGATTTATATGAATGCAATTTATATATTTTGTATAAAACATGTAATTTATCCTGAAAGATTTAATAGCTATAAACATGTACAACTGCAGTTTTAAAAATTATGTTAATTTGAAGTGTATGACAATGTTACCTAAAAACCAATATAAAAATGCAGCAAAACATGTATGTATGTAAGTGCCACAAAATGTGAATGGTACAGAAAGGGGGTCCAATGCAGGGGGAAGGTTTAGCCCTGCACTCTTAGATTTCCAAGAATCTGTCATTGTTTTGAGTCTTCTCCACATCATTGTTTCCTTCTCCTTTGGTATTTCTCTACCAAAGTTGTTATTAGGAGGCGTATCTGGCCAGGCGCAGTGGCTTGTGCCTGTAATCCTAGCACTTTGGGAGGCTGAGGAGGGAGGATTGCTTGAGACCAAGAGTTCAAGACCAATCAAGCCAACATAGTGAGACCTGTCTCTTAAAAAAAAAAAAAAAAAAAAAAAAAAAAAAAAAAAAAAAAGAAAGGAAGCATATGTGCATATGTTCAATTTCTAAAGTTAATTTACAGGAGAATGAAAAAACTTTAAAGGTTCTGTGGTTCTCCCCTATCATAGAGGGCAAGGTACGATAGTGATGGTTTTTTTTGTGTTTTACTGAAAGGCTGGGTATCACCAGCTAGTAGCTGAGTTTAATAATGACCACCACACAAAATTAACAAAAAGCTATATTCTGGATGCTGTGTTTTATTTGGAATTTATCCTGTGATTATTCCAAAATAACTGATTTGTAAGCTATGATATAAAGAGAAATTCAGGAGATTTGACAAGAAATACAAGGGAAAGAAAAAAATAGAGATGAACTTGCAGAATAGAATGCTTATTGGTCCAAACTACTTTATGGGACAGATTTGATTTCCTGACAGCCTTATTGCTTAAGTGAAATCCACAGATGCTGGCAAGTATACAATCAGAGAAGAAGGTAGAAGTCCTGGATGGCACTTGAATCCAGTATTACTTTTAGGTGTAAGTTAGTAAACGTCAGGCTGTTGGCATGGATGTGAAAGATGTCTTGCTTTTTTATTTTTCACACTATATTTTCTTCATACTTCTCTGAAAGAAAACAACATCTATTTTCTAAAGTAGGGAAATGATCTAATTGTTTCACAGCTTTTTATGAGTTTATATTATTTATGAGTCTGCATTGTTTTAGATGTTAACTGGCTGACATCAGTCACCACAATCAAGAAGTAGTTTTATGAACTCAGTCTTACAATATTGGCTCCCCACATTCCCTCAATGTATTTATTATAATAAGGGAAATAGCAAACCTCCTTCAGGAAAGCCAGCAACTTGATGGGATAAACAGGATGTTCTAGAACTGAAGATCTTAAGTGTAAAAATTGCTGACAGTTTGCTTATTTTGGAGCACCAAAGTAAAATAAAAGTGTATACTTCTGACTGATACATGCGATTTTTTTTTCTTTAAAAGGATGTCGGACCCCAAAGAAAAACCTTAGTGAGTTATGTAATGGCGTGCAGTATTGGAAACATTACTATCCAGAATCTGAAGGATCCTGTTCAAATAAAAATCAAACATACAAGAACTCAGGTAAGAAAACGCTCCCAATAGCATTTGGACAGAAGTGGACTATTTAAGATACTAGTGGGGCCTTTTTTTCTACATGTTAAAAAGTAACTGACCCTTTTTTTGTGGAGTAGGGCCCAGTTTTCCATAAAGAGAGAACAACTGGTCAGGTAGTGCTTTAAAGTCACAGTAAATTGAAGCAGCTGGAGAGGTTAGTCTTATCTAGGACTCAATATATCAGACAGAGAAGGGAAGTGAAGAGAAGGGCTTCTATTTTGCAGATACAACATATATTGCTTCAAATAAATTAGATGCAGATGTAGTTGCACAATTCTGCCCATAGAGGTTTTGGTTGTTTCTTTGTATTTCTGTGTATATTTGCAAAGATAACTGCAACTGGGAAAGCCAACAAAGAAACAGGGGAGGGTGGACTTATTTTTTGAGAGGTTAGCAGTGGTTAGTCTTTGCAAATGTTGCTTTTCTTGTTGCTTCATTACCCTTGTCATCTGTTTGTTTGATAAAATTAGATGGAAGTTCTCATTGTCCCAGATGGCCCAAGAACAGGTTTTTCTCACTTTTCTAAAGGGCTCTCCTCATGATTCTGCCATTTATTAGATAGGCAGGAAGGCAGGCCGGAAATGAGTGTGCTGAGGATTGAAAACCAAGTCACCTAAGATCTAGCCTCCTTTGCCACGAACTGTCTTAGACTTCCGTGTTCAACACTTTGGCCTCCTTTGTTTCAGCCCCTTCATTCATAAAGGAAGAGTTTTAAAAATTGTGGAACGTACATAGTATAAATGTATCATCTTAATCATTTTTAACTGTACAGTTCAATAGCATTAAGTGTGTTCACATTGTTATGCAGCCATCACCACTATCCATCTCCCCAGTTGAAACTCTCCTCCCATTAAATACCCATTCCCTGTTCTCTCCTTTCAATAGCACCTGGCAACCACCATGCTACTTTCTGTCTCTTAATTTCACTACTCTAAGTACCTCATATAAGTGGAAACATACAGTGTTTGTCCTTTGTGACTGGCTTATTTCATAGCACAGTGTCTTCAAGGTTTATCCGTGTTGCAGTATCTGTCAGAATTGACTTCCTTTTTAAGGCTGAAGAGTATTTCATTGTATGTATATACTAGATTTTGTTTGTCTATTCCTCCATTGATAGACGCTTGGGTTGCTTCTACTTTTTGGCTCTTGTGAATAATGCTACTGTGAGCATGAGTCTACAGATATCTTGTCGAGTCCTTGTTTTCAATTTGTCTATGTAAATACCCAGACATAAAGGAGAATTTTTGAAGATGATGTGAAATTGTAGTGTCAAGAGCTTTTCTAAATGCTAAGAATGAGAGTAGAATCAATATACTTAATGATGGGACATTTGTAGTAACCTACAGATAAATGAGTAGGTAGTATGATTCCTTATGAGGTTAGAGTTGATTTTCGCTTGAAGTCTCTGTGGGTGAGAAGAAGATCTCCCTAAATTGCCTGACATTTTCAGGTTGAATTGGCATGTTAATACTAATCTATTTCTTTGTGAAACCCTTCGTGTTTTTATTCTTTTGCCCTATTTAAATCATGGCATTTTAAACACAATTTCACATGTTTATTCTTATGTTAATATAGGAAGTGCATCATCCCATCTGTGCCTTCTGGGATCTGAACAAAAACAGTAAGTTTTAAAATATTGGTTGTCTTAATATAGATAACAACTGAATTTTAAACATTGTTAGACACCCCCATTTCCTTTAATTCCACCCCAAACCAGAGTGAGTCACAATGTAAGTGTAAATGGCAAATGAGCTGCAAAGTTAGTTTAGGTAGCTTGGGAAGTCAGTTCTAATTTCTGTAACTTTTTAGTCATCGCAAGAAGAAATAGGCAGACTTCACTGTGTTTTCTTTCATTTTTTCAGTTGAACTACCTCTTTGACATCAGCTATTTGTAAAATACAGCATACAATTTTATTGCTACTTTTGATGAAAGTAGACTTGCACTTAATCTCATTCTTCTAAGACACATTTGAGGAGATTATTTGATATGTGTAAGGCACACAATTTAAAATCCAGCTTCCAGACCTCCAGTTATGAGGGAGGTGAGAAGCTGACTGAAGGAATGTAAATATAGAAATTGTTATAATGGACATATATTACTTGAAAGAGATGAACAGCCTGCAGAATTAGATTTGACAATCAAGAAAGGAAGGCAAAATTAAGGGATGAATCAATCAGTAGGCATAAGGTGTTAAATCTCTTTGAAAGGAAGTACAAATGAAGAAGCTTCTTCTGTTTGTCCCCTTGTGAGGATTATTGTGGCCAGATTCATTCTGATATCAATAGTCCTTGTCACAGCAAGACAGGTGTTTTTTGGTGGAGGGGTTTAGTTGCATAATTTTGAGAAGATCTTTACTCATTTACCTAATTAAAAGTATCACTTTATATCTTAAAATATTATTTAAATAAATGGATTCAATACATTGACAATATGCATTGCTCATATTCCATTTTATACCATGAAAGTCAAATAAGGTGGGTTCAAGCCATTTGCAGTTACCACCATTCATGATTTTTGTATACATAAATGGCACATTCTAAGAAAGCAAACCTTCTTTGTTCTTATGTCTTCACGAAAATGTAGATTAAACCTCAGAAAAAAATTATTGGTTCATTAGTGTGTAATGTATTTGAAAAGGAGTATTCTTTTTATGGAAGTTCATTTTAAAATATGTTAAAAATTAAACTTGAATCAAACATTTGTGGAAATCTTGAGTTTGAACCCACTGATTAGATCACCTCTTACTGCCCACCCAGAGCTAACATTTGATGATTCTAGGAATCCAAATTATTCTAAGCATTGAAAGCTTTCATAATAGTATCCATTTTACAGATAAACTCTGTATGGCAGAAGAGACTGAGGCAAATTTCTCTATAGAAGGTCTCATCCATTATAGAGAAGACACTGACCTGCTGTTTTCACACTGTTTGTTGATTCCTTCAACAGAAAGTTTTGGAGGATGGAACACGTCAGGATGTGTTGCACACAGAGATTCAGATGCAAGTGAGACAGTCTGCCTGTGTAACCACTTCACACACTTTGGAGTTCTGATGGTAAGGGGGGAGTTTCTAAGCTCGTTTTGACATGCTATAATTTTGGATGGCATACTCCTTTTTTGTATGTATTTTTAGATTATGTATTTTGGGAATTATTTCCTAATAGTTTTCATCTGTACAATGAATCTTAATTCTTAATAAAGAATCTAATGAGCAAAGATCACATATTAAAAATATGTGACAGTAATTATAGAAAAGAACTTTCTCCCTTTTTTTTTCCTGTAGCATTAACAGTGATGATAAATAATCCCAGAAACAAGAAAATCCTTATGAAACTTTTTAATTAAGAGAGAAACAGAGTCAAAGAGATGGACAGGGAGACAAGTGGGAGGAGGGAGAGAAAGTTAAGAAGATGTTGGGTGTTACTAAAATGGAAGGGAATTGTGAATAGTGTGATCAAAAAATTTTTTCTTATGTTGTCACTCACTCAATATATTTGAATGTTACTTTGTACCTGGTACTGCACCGAGTGATCTCCCTCCTAGAGATTGCAGTTTGTTAGGACAGACTAGTGACTAGGGTTAGAATGGAGACTTCAGAGCTGCAGGAGAGATGATGGTTATGATGTTTCTGTCACTCTTAGGCCTCTATATCATTCTTTCCTTCCTTCTTCCATGCCCCTGTTTTATCTTATTAGCCAGCTTGCCAAACAGTTTTAAACAAAATTAGGTTGCGTCAATGTGTTTTTCTTATCCCACCAAATTTTAAGACGCACCACACATCCAGCAACTTCTTTGAACTCATCCATAGATTTATACCTTTCCCTTTTATCCAGTATACCTGTGATTTTGCAAACACTTTTCTGGTCTCCAAGGTATGCTCTGGGTTGTAGCATAGCCTTTGTTTCTGTTTGGTTTTCATAAAGGGACCAAATTACATTTGTTTTTTAATAGGAGATAGGAGTAATGTGAGCTGAGGCAATAAAGCTTTTCAAATTAGAATCACAGACGTCAAGTTTTGTTTATTCCCGCCTTTAAATCTTGCACCCTTCTTCCTGTGGGGACTGGGAGGAAGCCGTGAGGATCTGTGGGATGTAGTATTTGGCTCACAAATCTACTCAGCCTATGTAAATGGCCATTGTCATATGGCAACCCTGCAAGTTGTAATCTTCCTGACAATCAAGTACATAAATGCTCTGCGGAATAAGAACAAGTCATTTAAAAAGGTGATAAATCATAGAAGACACCTTTTTAACTATCTAAAATACAAATATTTTCCTTTTGCTGCCAAAGCATGAAAATGAACAATTAACTATTGCATGTTTTCCTTAAGTAATTATAAAAGAAAATTCAGTTTCCTTCCATGTTCTGTTTTTTGCAAAAGTGATAGCAGGCATTCTTTCAAAGAACACTTATTTTTTGTGATTACTCATTCAGGTATGTAAGCTTTAGCTTAATTCATTTAAATATTTCAACTATGTGCATGTTGTAAGTCTAGTATTAAATAAATAGATAACAGTAACAAAATTTGCTCTTCAGAGATGATTTATATGCAGCCAGAGTTTGCCTGCCCATGACTTCATATGACCAATTCCTGTATATATTGTCTAAATTTTATTATGAGTTTGTAATTACGTATTACTTTTTCTGCTGCTATCTGATTGAATGGTTAATTTTATGTATATGTATATATGTGAAGATAAGCATCATTCATGCTATCTTTCCATTTTCTACCTTGTCTGTTTTTGTAATATTAAAAATTCCTGGTAGAAAATCTTTTCAGAATGTATCCTTTTTGGTGATGTTCCCTTATCTTTTCAGTTTTTCCAGACCACCAAGACTTTGTGAAGAGTTTTTCTTGACTTAGAAACTCCTTATTCACTTGTATAAGATATTCCCAGAGTCTGCATTGTCCCATGACACATTCACCAGTTCACCATATGAGATGCTAAAACAATGCACCTCATATCTATATCTTCTGGTCTACAAATATTTTAAGAATTTAATGTCTTCTGCTACATTTTGTTGTACTAAAACGGGCTTTCATGAAGATTAGTATATTTTCATATTGGCTATATCATAAAAGTTTTCATATTTTCCTTCTCTAAAAGAACAGAACAACATGAAGTTGTGTATAAATCTGTAAACAAATCAGTAAACAGCCTTATTTAGTTTCTATTTGAAATTCTGCATTTAATTGTGATTTGCAAGTCATAGGTTTTTCAAGAATTTGTGACACATCACTTGTCAATCTCTCAAACCATGATTCATCTCTCTGGGCTGATGAATCATTGGTTGAGGTAGCCTATCTGTGAGTCAAGTGGCACCAACTCAAACCCCATCCCATGTACCCTGGGTGCCCCATGTTCTCCCAGTGTTTTAAGGGATTCCTGGGGTAAGAAGATAGGGGAAGCCCCCTCAGACTCTGAGCCTCTGCTTCTGCTGAATTCCATCACTTTGTGCATTGCTTGATGTTGCAGATATACTGTACCTGTTCTTTACTGTATCAGTGAAACCTGAAACTAACCCACATTTCTTTATCACACACACACACACACAACTCACTCAAGGCCTGTGTGTGAGTAGCAGATTTTATTGGCATTTTGGTGACAATTAAAGACAATTTACATATAGAAGGAAAAATCATAAGCATTTTCTCCATAATTTAAAACCTAAAAGTTTACACTAGATATTCAATACGTCCCTTCTCTAAGAACACTCCATTTTTGAACATCTACATAAGGGAGGTACCTTTCTCCTCCAACCAGGATTGAGTGATTGGTCTTACCTCAAGATTTATTCCTATCCCAATCCCCCATTTAAGGCAGAAAAGAAAGATTTTTCTACCAAGTCCAGACTTTGTAAGTCTCCCTTAGCACATTGAAATTAATACTTTATATTAATACACTGGAAAGTATTTACTTCTTTCCACTCCACAACAGCCCCAAATAATTTAAATTGTATCCTTTCAGTATTATAGGAATAAAAAAGTCTATGACCCCCAAAAGTCTTACTGGCATCTCAATTATGAAAATAAAGACTGTCCGACCTCATACATACCAAGCATTGAAATGACCAGGATTAGGAGCCTCCGTACCACCCTTAGAGCCTGGCAGTCACAGCACCAGCACCAGCCTCTGGCTGAGCTCCTTGCTACCTGGCAAGGAATCTAAAGGCTTGAGGGTTTGGCCATATAGACTACTCTGGTCTCCATTTGAACTGGTGCCCCCAGCCCTGCAACTGTTAGGAATGGGCCTGATGGTTTATTATGCGAGGCAACCGTCTCCTCTCCAATTTCTGTTGAGGGTCCTGGTGGTTTTGATCTTCAGGTTATACCGGTGTGCAGAAAGCTTGGGAAAGAAGGTAATGATGAAAAACAATGTGTAACGACTTCCAGAAGTAATGCTGCATTTTTTTCTTTTATTTATTGATCGAAAATAATACAATAAATGGAAATTTTAATATTGATTTACACTGTTGGTTTTAGCCCCTGAGAGTAAGCTGCTATAATGTTAACACTGAACTTTCTAGTGAAACAGAGAACCATTCTCATGAGAAGAGAGATTCTTACAGCTGCTTCCCATGTTTTATGTAGGACCTTCCAAGAAGTGCCTCACAGTTAGATGCAAGAAACACTAAAGTCCTCACTTTCATCAGCTATATTGGGTGTGGAATATCTGCTATTTTTTCAGCAGCAACTCTCCTGACATATGTTGCTTTTGAGTAAGTATATTTTTAATCTGCCAAACCCATTGCTAACTGTTCCAAATGTGAATAAGAAAATTGCCTCGGCTTTGAAAAACATTTATACACTGTAGGGTAGTTCAACGTTAATGTTCATGTTTCTCATAAAATATATTATGTAACATGAATTTTCCAGCTATAGAATTTTAATTTATAATTGCTGTATGTCTGTTTGTAAAATGCATTCAAATCTGTTAGAAATGATTAACATTTAAGGAAGTAAAAATTATATAAGGTGCTTTCTGTATTGTAAAACATGAAAACATTTGTTTTATAATCTTATAAAATTAGTCCTGAAACAATTTTTTTAAGATCCTTAACTCATTAAAAATCAAAAAGGTTCAAATAATTTAGGGAAATTATTTTTTAAGAAAAATGTCATTCTTACAACTCTAGAATTTTTCCTGGGTTAAAAAAAAATTCTGTTGAAGCCCAACTGGGAATTGTATAAACAATTGGAAATAATTTTGAAGTAAACTAATATTTTTAAAGTCTTTATAACTTGCCAAATACTCATAAATATCTTTAGCCCCTCCTTTTAGCAGAACCACATCAGAAAGGTGGTGCTACTTATCTTATTGCAGGGTTGTATAAGATATGAATTTATACAGGCCTGTGCTTAAAAGATTGATATACAGTATTAGTTCTCTCATAGATTCCTTTTTTCATTTTTTAGGAAATTGCGAAGGGATTATCCCTCCAAAATCTTGATGAACCTGAGCACAGCCCTGCTGTTCCTGAATCTCCTCTTCCTCCTAGATGGCTGGATCACCTCCTTCAATGTGGATGGACTTTGCATTGCTGTTGCAGTCCTGTTGCATTTCTTCCTTCTGGCAACCTTTACCTGGATGGGGCTAGAAGCAATTCACATGTACATTGCTCTAGTTAAAGTATTTAACACTTACATTCGCCGATACATTCTAAAATTCTGCATCATTGGCTGGGGTAAGGCTCTTAAAATTTTTTTGGTTTTGTTTTTCCCTCATGAAAATTGCCAGATTCTCATAGGAAGAAATCGTATTTAAAAAAAATAGTACCATTAAGAGGAACCTCAAAATTGTGAATGGCATGGATTAGATATACATAGCCTAAGGAAGGGACATCTTCACAACTTTATTTTTTAAAACTCATCAACAGCACTCACTATATACACGAGTAAAGGAAAAGCCCTCACTCCCTGAGTCACCACAAACTTATTTCCTGAGCCGAGAGCCAGCCCACCCAAGTCTGAAGAAGCAGCTGGCAGACAGTGGTGTCTTTTCCATGATGCTTTAAAATACAAAGGCCAGCTCAGACGGCTAGTTACACTCATCCCCAGACACATGCCTATGTCTTGGAAACCAGAGAAAGAATGTTATTTTTGCGTGTGCAACCAGAATACTTATAGGATTATTGCCTTGAACTTTTTGTAATAACATGAGTCCTCAGTCAGACATAGGTGGTTATGTTAACCTGTTTGAGATCTTCTATTGTGCTCCCTTGTTTTTGCAGGCTTCGTATTGAGCCAGGCATTTTAGAGCTTTCTCACAGATCTGTTTCAGATGGAAATATAAGTGAGAGATATTTTCAAGACCTTCAAAACCACCTCAGGAGGCAATAAGCACACTCTTCAGAGACCTGGGATGCCTGCCATAGCATTTCCCCACTGAAATATACATGGAAATACTTTATTCATAATCTCTGGAGAGAGAAGGCTACAAAGACTTTATAGCCCCCTTGCTTTTCCTCCACTTTTTCTAAAGAGTTTTCTTTATATAGAAGGAGGCAAAATAGGCTGTAATGACCTTGTCTGCCTAAACTCTGCCAGTCTAACAAGGCTTAATTAATGAAACCATATTCACTAGTGCTAGATTTGATACAAATCAGGTTTAGTTTTCCAGTGAGTCCCACTAAGCAAACAGAATTTTATTTAAATATCTGTCATTTAAGAGTAGGTTTGGATTGTTGCCAGTTAGAGTTGGACATTGAACCCCAAGGAGGGGATTTTGTTATTAACCAAGTTGCCATTTCTAAGAAGTTTGAATCTGGGATATGGAATGTTGGCTTGCTTGCATTTCTCTTCTTTTCATTTCTTTTCTTTACATTTCATTAGCAGTCTTATGAAGCAGTTTCAGATGCTTCAAAAGAGTTTGTGTCATGGTGTTTTTGTAACAGGTTTGCCTGCCTTAGTGGTGTCAGTTGTTCTAGCGAGCAGAAACAACAATGAAGTCTATGGAAAAGAAAGTTATGGGAAAGAAAAAGGTGATGAATTGTAAGTAATAAAAACTTTTTGTGATGAGTAGGTATCCTTTGTTTCCTGAAGTTTAGCATTAATTTCCATGTCAATAACAAGGCTTTCATTTTAAAAGGTTGATGTTTATTCGCATGACTGCCAAAGTCTCTGCTACACCACAGATTAATTCAGTTGAATGCCCTGAAATGTTTGAGACACTTTTTCATATTAACATTGTACTCTGTCATATGGAGGAATTGAGAAAATGCCTAAGACAGTTTTTTAGCCTCAGAAGACCCATTCTATTTCAGAAGATTTCATAACACTCTCACCTCCTCAAACCCACCCACATCTTCAAGAGAGTTAAATAGCAGTATCAGACAGAGAGTGAATGATTCATTGCCAATGGGAGTGTTATGTAGAAATTTAGAGAATGGAGAAATCAGCAAGTTCTTAAACAATTTCGAAAGTTCTCTTCAGATTGTGAAATCATTGAGATTAAGGGTTTTGTATTGTTCAGTTTGGGCAGTTACTGATCTCCTATTTTATTAATCCACCATGGGTACTCAATAAATATGTGTTGATTGAAAAAATAACTGAATGAATAAAGAGCCTATTTCTGAAATGGGACCCATGATGCCACATATCTATGCATATCTCATGGATGGATAACATTTACGTCGGCTCGGTGCAGTGGCTTACACCTATAATCCCAGCACTTTAGGAGGCCGAGCTGGGTAGATCACCTGAGGTCAGAAGTTTGAGATCAGCCTGGCCAACATGGCAAAACCTCATCTCTATTAAAAATACAAAAATTAGCTGGGCATGGTGGTGCACACCTATAATCCCAGCTACTACTCGGGAAGCTGAGGCAGGAGAATCATTTGAATCTGGGAGGCGGAAGTTGCAGTGAGCCAAGATTGCGCCATGCACTCCAGCCTGGGCAACAGAGTAAGACTCCATCTAAAAAAAAAAAAAAAAAAAAAACCCACTTACATCCAATCACTTATCCAATCTCTGTCCCATTTCTTCACAGTCTTCCTTTCTCTTATATTTGTAAAGTGGCACTCAAAAGACCCCATAAGAACTAGGGAAAAATAATGGGGCTAGGTCAGGAATTCCAGAATTTTAGAAGAACTTCTATGTGTAAAAGAAACGTTAGCTCTAGGGACAAGCAATATTATTCCAGGGACATTTATAACAACATTCATTAAAAGTAGAAATCAATAAATAATTTCTAAATAAGAGAATTTTAGAAGTATGTTCATCAACTCATACAGAACTTTAAAGTACCATTTAGTAAACTGCTATACCATTAGGGAATTTCATTTATTGATAATTTACTGTATGCCAGAATCACATTAGTTTCTAGAATTCAAAGATGTGCAGGACAGCTTTTGCCTTTGTGGAGGTTATGTTCCAACATGGAAGATATGGCCCAGAATAATAACCATTTGTGCTAGAATTTCAAGATGAATTTAGTTGTTTTAAATCATTTATTCAATTTTCGAGGTGTCTTAAGAATTTCCATAGCGTTGATTAGGCACTAGGATATCTACAAATTATATTATTTGACAACTTTGCATATAGTACAGTTTTAAAATTTCTTTCATCTACTATCCAATCTTTATATTGTATCAAGTATCTTCTTCTCCATCTCACTGGGATATTTTGTAATCATTGTAAGCTACGTAATTGTGCATGACAAGCATCTGTATATTAATCTCAATTATAATAAGGTCTTGCCTCATCTACAGCAATGATATTAGTAGTAATTATTTTACCACAGTAACAAACTCACAACTAGTTGTGACTTAAGTGAGTAGGAGTTTACTCTTTGCACATGACAAGAAACATGGTAGTGGCAATCACTGGCATTGATTTTGTGGCTAAAAATGTCAGGGCCAACAACTCTGCAGCAGGCTTGACCTCTCTGTCATTGGACAGAAGATGCTGGCTGCAGCTCCATAGCTCACTTGCACGTTTGAAGCAGGAAGAAGGAATAATGGCCTTGCCAGTTGAGTCTACCAGTAATAGCTCTTCCAAAAATCCTTTGGCAGACTTCTACTTCCATATCACTTTATAAAACTATGTCATGCAGCCACTCCTTAAATACAGAGGAGACCAAAAATTAGTTTTAAAATTTCCCATTCTCAGTGTACAGGCACCCAAAAGAAAAGGAGGTTAGATATGGCTTGGAGTGAGTTAACCAAGAGTGTTTTCATATCAACTCAGAAATCAGGAAGCAACCTTGTCTTCTTTGTAATATTGGCTTACCTAGATATTAAGACAATGGCCATCCAAAAACAAATGAACAAAAGACCTGTGAAGAGATTGAAGAAGAAACTGAGGTCCAAGGAAGTAAAGTGGCTTTCAAAAGACATTTGAGAGGAAAATCTGCAGTAGCCCAAACTAAGCTGAGAAAAGTCTTAGGTAAACAGGACATGGTAATAAGTCTTTTTTTTTCTTTCTCATTTCTTCTTTTTTAAGCTGTTGGATTCAAGATCCAGTCATATTTTATGTGACCTGTGCTGGGTATTTTGGAGTCATGTTTTTTCTGAACATTGCCATGTTCATTGTGGTAATGGTGCAGATCTGTGGGAGGAATGGCAAGAGAAGCAACCGGACCCTGAGAGAAGAAGTGTTAAGGAACCTGCGCAGCGTGGTTAGCTTGACCTTCCTGTTGGGCATGACATGGGGTTTTGCGTTCTTTGCCTGGGGACCCTTAAATATCCCCTTCATGTACCTCTTCTCCATCTTCAATTCATTACAAGGTAAGATAAATTGTACATGAATAGTTTCTGCTTTCTAATTTTGTCATATTTGCAAGCAGCTTCACTTTTGGACAGATGCCATGTTAAGTTTCTGTGTCACTATTTCAAGTGCTGAATATAGTTCCATGTGCAGTGTGGTCACTTGTTAAAAGGGTCTTGAATAGATAAATGAGGTAGAATGTTAGTTTTGCCTTTTTATCAGTGATATATCCCAAGCACCTAGAACACTGTACCTGGCAGATAGTAGGTACTCCATAAATGCATATTATTTCATGAATGAATATGGAGCAAGGGAAGTATCTAGCTGAGAACCAAACGGGGAGTTTAAAGGGATGCACAGACAAGTTACCTTCTTCACAGTTTTGCGGAATATTGGTGCTTTTCGTATATCCTGTCCCCTGTAGATTTACCATTGATGGCCAGAAAAATTTTTAGAGTCTATGTAAGAACAGTAGCAGTTCACCTTGATTTTTTGGCTCCTTTGATTTCAGAATAAATACCAACACTCTAGTTCAGAAACTTTTATCTTTTTATGAGAAATATTGAACTTTTCACAGTTAGTTCAACAATTCAACAAACATTTGTCAATGGTCTGCTTTGCATAAAAATACCAGGCTTCCTTCAAAGAGCTTGCAGTCATACATCTTATTCCATAATACACACCATAGTATACTCTATAATAAATATAACTTTTAAGCTTAAGTGAATATAAATTGTCTTTTTAGATCATTAAATGGCATTCTTTAAGATTTTGAATATACCCTGTACTGTTGATGAAACTCCTTAATGTGCAGAAGCACCATGAGGCCAACTCTCCAAAAGAAATTAGAATGCTTGGAATGTTTCTGAGTAGAGCAGTGCAAATGGCTTAACTGAAGCTATTGGTCTTGCAGTTGTAGATGTCTGGGGAAGAAATTGCTGAATATATCTGAGCTGGGGTGGAAAGCAGATTTGTATTACTCACCAAATGAGGTGCCAAGGTGGGTACTCCCTGCAGTTGTGTTTTAAGAAAGTCCGTACTTATCTGCAGGGGAGAGTTGGTTACTGCTTATCTCCCATGCTCTTCCACTAGCTTGTGAAGTGCAAAAAAAAATTGTCACATGGTAGATGCTTAATGATTGGTAAATTAATGGATTGCTAGATGGAGAAAGAGGCTTTGGGGATGGCCTAATCCAATCTGAGATGCCTCTGGCATAAATATGTATTAACTAGTTCAGCAAATTTTATTCAGGTTCATTGTCTTATAACAAAGGAAATATGTAGGCTCATTATCTTTAGTCCATAGACTAATAAGCCTCAAGTGCAATTCCAAAAATTGGAAAATGAGTATGTAGCATATAAATACATCTTTATTGGGATCTAGCTTTATAAAGTGAGTGTTCCTCTATTTAATCTCTTCTATAATATACAACATAAAAGTGCCTAAATAAATATTGACAAAAGTATCCATTAACATTAGAAATTCCATGGTTTTATATTTCAGGATTGTACATAAAAGGCACATTGATCTGCCAGCCCAGCCTTGGTTTTGCTTTTAGAATTTCCTGGCAGTTTCAGTAACCTTCAACAGCTACAGTTGTCTGTTCAGCTCTGTTTCCATTAATGAGAATTGGGATGTTTTATTTTTCCCAGCAAGGGTCCCCTGTCAGGAGAGAAAAATGTTGTAAACCATCATCAACTCAGTGTTCTTCATAAATCACTGACTTTTAAGACTAATTTTAAATCATATAAATTCAGAACAGATTTCAGCACATTTAATTATATTAAAACACCTCCCAAAAAGAAAATTTAAATTAAAAGGCAGTGATACAGAGCACATGAGTCTACCAACAATTGCTTGCTGCCCAGGCTTGTGCCAAAACTTCTTAGGATGCTATGGAAATTTACTTAATGGTTTTTATTGTTGAGTCATTTTCAGAACCTTCCAAAAGAGGCTTTGTTGTTAGCAGTATATGCTTTGTTAAAAGAAGCATGTAGAATTTAGACAGCTTAAAGAAATGATTCAGTGAATGCAAAATGAACTCAGGTAGTAAGGAGGCAAACTACATTATATCTAATTTTTTCTCTTTTTGATAATTGTCATTCCAGCAAAAATCATGATGTGGTCCCTCTGCCTCATGGAATTTATATTCTAGTAGGGGAGACAGGTTAATTAAATATATGGCTCTATAAAAATTACCTTGTGATGTTGAGAATGTGTTACAAAAAAACATAGTATCTAAGCTGAAATCAGGAGGATCGATAGGAATTAACTAGGTGAAAGATGGGAGTAAGAGTAGGAAGAATAATATTTGAGATAGTGGGCATTTCATGTGCAAAAAATTTGCTGTAGTTGATGATTACAATGTATATTCAAGGTATTAAAAGAAAACTCATATATCCTGAGAACAACAAAAGTGCAGGATAGTGACAAAGCAGAAAGGCACAACAGAGAGGCAAGGACTCGACCAGAAGGCTCTGTATTTCAATCTTTAGAAACACAATAGGAAGTCTTTGAAGGTGGAGTGACATGATTGGATGTGCACTTTGTAAAGATAAAGCTGGACCTAATGTGGTGAATGGATTAGAGCTGCCCAGTAGTGTCTGTAGGGCGAGCAGGTAGGAGGAGACTCTCAGTGTTTGGGGAGAAGTTGGTCCAGTATTTTAGGCTGTGGTGGGGATGGGAGAGCTAGATAGATGTGCACAGAACCAAGGGAAATTTAGGAAGCATGCTGCTACAAAATATTCATTATTGATTTGCTCATTAAACTCTTTTCTAGAATGATTCGAGTAAGAAGTCTTCTTGTTAATACAATATTATAGTTAATGGATGCCTATCATTATAATATTTAACAATGGCTAAAGCTTTAGAATGCAGAGCAACATCCTGAAAGCTAAAACTATGCTAAACATATTTTAGTCCCTTTTAGAGTTAGCTTGCAGGGGAGCACCTTAAAGTCAGCAGGGTCACCATGTAATGTTATGGAGGCAGGATGTGTGGGAGCATGTGTTTGAGCTGGGTCTGCTGTGGTGTCAGGGCATGTATTAGTTCGTTTTCACACTGCTGATAAACATATACCGGAGACTGGGCAATTTACAAAACAAAGAGCTTTAATTGGACTTACAGTTCCACGTGGCTGGGGAAGCCTCACAATCATGGCGGGAAGCAAGGAGGAGCAAATCACATCTTATGTAGATGGTAGTAGGCAAAGAGAGAGTTTGTGCAGAAAAACTCCAATTTTTAAACACATTAGATCTTGTGAGATTCATTTACTATCACGAGAACAGCCCAGGAAAGACTTGCCCCCATAATTCAATCACCTTCCACTGGGTTCCTCCCATGATGTGTGGGAATTGTGGGAGTTACAATTCAAGATGAGATTTGGGTGGGAACACAGCCAAACCATATTATTCCACCCCTGGCCCCTCCCAGATCTCATGTCCTCACATTTTAAAACCAATTATGCCTTCCCAACAGTCCCCCAAAGTCTTAACTCATTTCAGCATTAACTCAAAGTCCACAGTCCTATGTCTCATCTGAGACAAGGCAAGTCCCTTCCACCTGTGAGCCTGTAAAATCAAAAGCAAGTTAATTACTTCCTAGATACAATGGGGGTACAGGCATTGAGTAAATACTGCTTTTCCAATAGGAGAAATTGGCCAAAATAAAGGGGCTACAGGCCCAGTGCAAGTCTGAAATCCAGCAGGGCAGTCAAATCTTAAGGTTCCAAAATCATCTCCTTCGACTCCATATCTCACATCTGGGTCACACTGATGCAAGAGGTGGGTTCCCATGGTCTTGGGCAGCTCCATCCTTGTGGCTTTGCAGGGTATAGCCTCCCTCACAGCTGCTTTCACAGGCTGACATTGAGTGTCTGTGACTTTTCCAGGCACACAGTGCAAGCTATTGGTGGATCTACCATTCTGGGATCTGGAAGATGGTGGCCCTCTTCTCACAGCTCCACTAGATGGCACCCCAGTAGGGATTCTGTGTGGGGCCCGGACCACACATTTCTCTCTGTACTGCCCTAGCAGAGGTTCTCCATGAGGGCGTCACCCCTACAGCAAACTTTTGCCTGGGCATCCAAGCATTTCATCTTCTGAAATCTAGGCGGAGGTTCCCAAACCTCAATTCTTGACTTTTGTGCACTCACAGGCTCAACACCACATGGAAGCTGCCAAGGCTTGGGGCTTCCACCCTCTGAAGCAACAGCCTGAGCTGTACCTTGGACTCTTAGTGGCAGCTGGATCAGCTGGGACACAGGTCACCAAGTCCCTAGACTGTACACAGCATGGGGACTCTGAGCCTGACCCACGAAACCACTTTTTCCTCCTAGGCCTCCAGGCCTGTGATGGGAATGGCTACTGCAAAGATCTCTGACATGATTTGGAGACATTTTCACCATTGTCTTGATGTTTAACATTTGGCTACTCATGGAAATTTCTGCTGCTGGCTTAAATTTCACCTCAGAAAATGGCATTATCTTTTCTATAGCATTGTCAGGCTGCAAATTTTCCAAATTTTTATGCTGTTTCCCTTTTGAAACTGAATGGTTTTAACAGCACTCAGGTCATCTGTTGAATGTTTTGCTGCTTAGAAATTTCTTTTGCCAGATACCCTAAATCATCTCTCTCAAGTTCAAAGTTCCACAAATCTCTAGGGTGGGATCAAAATGCCACCAGACTCTTTGCTAAAACACAACAAGAGTCACCTTTGCCCCAGTTCTCAACAAGTTCCTCATCTCCATCTGAGACCACCTCAGCCTTGACCTTATTGTTCATATCACTATCAACATTTTTATCAAAGCCATTAAGTAAGTCTCTAGGAAGTTTCAAACTTTCCCACATTTTCCTGTCTTCTTCTGAGCCCTCCAAACTGTTCCAACCTCTGCCTGTTACCCAGTTCCCAAGTTGCTTCCACATTTTTGGGAATCTTTTCAGCAGCACCATACTTCTGGTACCAATTTACTGTATTAGTCTGTTTTCACACTGCTGATAAACACATACCCAAAACTGGGCCATTTATAAAAGAAAGAGGTTTAATTGCACTTATAGTTCCATGTGACTGGGGAAGCCTCACAATCAGGGCGGAGGGCAAGAAGGAGCAAGTGACATCTTATGTGGATGGCAGCAGGCAAAGAGAGAGCTTGTAAAGAAAAACTCCCATTTTTAAAATCATCAGGTCTTGTGAGACTTATTCACTATCACGAGAACAGCCCAGGAAAAACCTGCACCTATAATTCAATCACCTCCTACCGGGTTCCTCCCATGGTGTGTAAGAATTGTGGGAGCTACAATTCAAGATGAGATTTGGGTGGGGACACAACCAAACCATATCAGGACATATACATCCAAGGAATGACTTTTGATAGATTTCTTGTCACATTTGTTTATTTCTTCAAAACTTTGGCTCAAGCATGTTAAAAACTCCATTTAATCTTTCAGGATTTTTGGAAATGTATGAAGGGGTATGTGTTTATAAACACATATACATGTGTAATTATATGGGTACTCACATAAATTTGAAGAGTCTATATATAAAATTTTATATATGTCACTTAAATGACATCATGAATTGAATCAAGGCTGAAACCAAATTTATTATTTTCTAATTATCCACAGGATAATGCTTTGGTCTTTTAATTTTACCAACAGTATTAGTTTTCACACTGCTATAAAGAACTTCCTGGAGACTGGGTAATTTATAAAGGGAAGAGGTTTAATTGACTCACAGTTCCACATGGCTGGGGAGGCCTCAGGAAACTTACAAGCATGGTGGAATGGGGAGCAGGCACTTCTTACATGGCAGCAGGCAAGAGAGAGCGTGTGAAGGAGGAACTGCCAAACACATATAAAACCATTAAATCTCATGAGAACTCACTCACTATCACAAGAACAGCATGGGGGAACCATCCCCATGATCCAGTCACCTCCCATCAGTTCCCTCCGTTGACATTTGGGGATGATGGGGATTACAATTCAAGATGAGATTTGGGTGGGGACACAGAGCCAAACCATATCACCTACTTAATTTGATTAAGTTACAGAGTAAACATTTTGTTGATTTTTTTCCTGCAAAAATTAAAAGATAAGTGTAACTTCTCTTAACATAGTTGAATTACATGTCTATCTGCTTTTGCTATTTGCTGTTTTCCAGGATAAAACAGGCATATCACTGTATTGAAATTTTTAATTTTTTCTAAAGAACACAAGCAGAAAATTTTGTGGTATACAAATTGCTGTGCAGCAGAGAATAGTCTACTTCCATTCAAAAAAGAACTGTTACTAACTATACATTAAATGAGTAGAGGATAATTTAATCTCTTACCTTTATTCAGTGTAAGTAATTTAGAGAAATGCATATTATTATTATAGTATTGGTAAACTAAGAAAATTAAGTCAAAGTATGAGGTGAAATATGCTAAATGTTAATGAAGTGTCTCTTGCCACTGGAGGCTGAGGATAGGAGCCTCCTGAAAGTTGAGCTGTTACATAATCACATGTATAATACACATATTGAATTGGTGCCAAGGTAAAGAGATGACCCACCAATTCAGTCCCTCACAAGTGAAACATCAGATTGGCTGAGACATTACACGCTGCAAGGAAATAAATTACTCACTCTTTGGCAGGGCATTTTGTGCCACAGAGAAATAATTTTCTAAAGGGCACCTTGGTAGTATGAAAGGAGGATTTAAGAAGTTTCCAGAGAGAGCTATAAACCCTTGAAGATCCCTAGCCCCATAGCCAGCTGACTGTGTCTGTATGACAGCTGAAAACAGGAGCTGTTTAAAGATTTGGACACAGGCTACTAAGGATGCTCAGAGGTCATCTAGACTAATTTGGTCAAAAATCAGTGGTACCTAGAGTGTGTGGCCACTTCTTCTCAAATATCTGCTATAACTAGTTCTTGACCAATTTTTCCCACCAAAACTCCAGAACTGATCAGGTGTAGTGGCTCACGCCTATAATACCAGTGCTTTGGGAGGCCAAGGCGGGAGGGTTTCTTGAGACCAGGAGTTCAAGACCATCCTGGGCAACATGGTGATACCTCATCTTTACAAAAATAAAAATAGAAAAATTAGGTGTAGTGGTGTGCCTGTATTCCTAGCTACTCAGGAGGCTGAGGCAAAACGATTGCTTGAGCCCAGAAGTTCAAGGTTACAGGGATTTATAATCATGTTACTGTACTCCAGCCTGGGTGAGAGAGTGAGACCTTGTCTCAGGGGAAAGAAAAGAAAAACGAAAACAAAAAACCTGCCAGAGTATGTTATACTCATGACCTGATTAAAACACCAGTCATTACTACCCACTCTAATGCCATCTCACATCCCTGAAGTTATCTATATCTGCAGTCTTCCCTTTCATTGTATTTCTGGATATTTATTATCCAAGGGAAGAAAAAGTCAACTTAGAATATTTATCCAGTTTATTGATGATAATTCTGCTGAAAGTGTCAGTGGCCTTTAGTTGTTGAAGAACTCTAAGAGATGAGGACCCAAGGTTGTCTGTTTCCCCCCACTCTACCTAGATGCTTCAAAGGGATTTTTAGAGCACCAAATAAATGACAATATGCATTGCCTCGAATTTTACTGTATAGTAGTATCCAGGGAAACTCTTTCTAGAAATTCTTTAACTTTTGATAACCAGAAAGATATGAGAACATCCTTTGGCTACTGATTTTACATTTGCCCCCAGAAAGCCATGGATCGTAGCCTCAAACAAGCAAAAGGAATGAGTTCTATGTGGGAGCCAAATTTCTAGCCTAAATATCTAAGTGTATCTTTTTCCCCCTGAATAGTTAAATAGCTCTAACAAGACGAAGGTTAAACACAACCCCATGCAGTCTACAGTAAATATAATGCCAATACTTAGAAATAGGTGTATTATTATTTTTCAAACATGCTACTTGATTGTGTTCTCTGGTAGATGAAAGGATTAGATATCAAAAGTTAAATTCACTACTTGAGATTTTTCAGAATGTTTCTCACTCCAAGTTTTGAAAAGCTCCTTGGCTGCTTATTCACCATCTTCCTTCACTGTATTTGCTGAGCCAGCCTTGGCCCATAAGAGTCTTTCTCTAGGAGTATTAGACAAGTTGGCATTTGATAAATTTTCTGTCCTAACAACCTCCATAGCCCACTTTCAGCACTTGTATGTTACTTGCAACACCCTTTCTCCATTACAATTAAAATGTTATTTATT
Source organism: Pongo abelii (assembly GCF_028885655.2). Taxonomy (NCBI): domain Eukaryota; kingdom Metazoa; phylum Chordata; class Mammalia; order Primates; family Hominidae; genus Pongo; species Pongo abelii. The sequence continues at coordinate 143,982,766 of NC_071990.2, forward strand.
TTAAATGAGGAAATTGCAAATTTTACTGAGAATTAAAACATTTTCAATTCATAATTACAGTTTTTTTTAAAGCTAAGCATATACCTCTGGTTAGTGAAAGATGGAAGTGAAATGAAGGCAGGACTAAGGATGGGATGAAAGTTTAGGGAGCTGATTAGGAATCTGCTCATTTAACAAGCGTGAAAGTTTTTTTCCTTATTGTTCTAGCATGGAATGGATTCTTAAAGAAGCAAGGCAGTTATCAAGCTGAAGAAACTTAATTCTAAGGAATTTTGGCTTGGATTCTCCAGAGTGGTAGTTTTCCAGGCTAAAATGCACCAAAAAAGGTCTATCATGAGCTCCCTTTTATGATATATGAAGGTTTCTTGAAACTGGCACTAGCTTTTCAGGATGATGTAAAAGCTTTAACTCTGCATTCAATCTTTTGGGCCATTTTATTTCTACCTTTTATGGGCAATGTTAAATAAAGCTTCAAGTACTATGAAGAATAAAACCTGATTGTCCTGGTCCTGGTCACATCTTAATGCTCTTTCCAGAAAGCTAGAACAGCATCTTCTTCCTAGGTGGTGTGAAGATTAGCAAAGGGAAAAAAATGATAGAAAGAGGCCAGGTGAGGTGGCTCATGCATGTAATCCCAGCACTTTGGGAGGCTGAGGTGAGCAGATTATGAGCTCAGGAGTTTGAGACCAGCCTGGCAAATATGGTGAAGCCTCGCCTCTATTAAAAATACAAAAATTAGCCAGGGGTGGTGGCATGCACCTGTAATCCCAGCTACTCAGGAGATTGAGGCAGGAGAATTGCTTGAACTCACGAGGCAGAGGTTGCAGTGAGCCAAGATCGCACCACTGCACTCCAGCCTGGGCGACATAGCCAGATTCCATCTCGAAACAAAAGAAAGCAGAGATTGGAATGAGAAATCAAACAGATTTTCTTGGTTGTCAACATAGAACTCTATTAAAGTTTGTGATTTTAGTCCTGCTTCTGACACTGAGATCTATAAGTAGATGGAGGAAAAACACAAACAAAAACAAAAAACCCTCAACCTCAGAGTTTAAGAGGGAATAGCCATGTTTTCTCACATTAGCCTCCAGGTGCCCTTGGCTCTCTGGCTTCATTTCTACTGCTCCTTCCTGAAGTGTTCAGAATTTCTTTCCATATTGCTTGTGTGCACTGTTACAGATCCAGATGCCTGCCACACTGCCCACTACTGAACTCTGAAAGGGCTATTTTGTCCTGGAGGAATTTTGGTATAATATTTATTGCCAGACTAACTTAAATTCATGGGAAAAGGGCTAGTTACTACAAATAGTAAAATAACCTATTATGAGACTCCTATTCTTATTTAAAATAGAAATGTATCTCAAGATGATAAGATTCACCATATATATATATTATAAATACAATACCTTAAAATTTAAAATATATTCATTTCTAAGAATTCTAATTTGTTACACTTATTATGTAATTTTGTTCCATAGCATCACAATTCATGGTGGAAGGTAGAACATTTAAATGACTTCTCCTCTCCAGTGTTTCCAAAAATTATTGAGTGCCTGTATATTTACAGACCACAATGGTTACTTAAAAATAGACAATGTCATTTAATGTTATATAATTATGATATAGGGCAGCACTATACAATCTAAAAAATTGTTTTATTAAGTCAGTCTTATCTTTAACTTTATCCTCTCTGACTGTGATTAGCATTTGATTCTCAAAATAATTCACATTTTACTACCCCAACAAGGCTAAGAAACTGAATCTGTGACCTGGTTCTTTTCTGATGTCCTCGAAACACCAGACACAACCTCTGAATGTTTTTTCCAGGATATATAGCATACAGAAAAACTACTAAGTGTTACAAAAGAATAATAGAGTATTAAGGGAAGCAACATTCAGCAATTTTTCTTTCTACCCAGAACTAAAAATCATTTGCTAAATGTGAGGCCCTCTAATGAATAATACCTGGATTAATGCTTAGGAACAAAAGACCTTCGTTGAAGTTTATATTCCCCTCCAGCTCTAAAATGTGACTCTGTTAAACAATTGTTTAAGAATACACAGTTACCTATATTTCTAGCTGTGTGACAAAAATACCTCCAAGAACAAATTCTGGAAATTCTGACCCCGTTAAAGGAAAATAGAGTAAGCTGAGACAAAGTGGACTTCCTTCTCTAGAGCTGCAGCCTCCATCATCTGTAGCCTCTATTTACCTTACCTCAGGCTTCCTTCAGTCCACTCTACTCTGTAACTGCCACCCTGTCTACAAAACTTAAAAGAATCTAGTGACCAATTAAAATTATTTATACACTTTTGCTTATTCAAAGTGCTGGTGGTACAAAGTGTATTTGCTTATTGAAAGGATTGACTATTGGCAACCTGATTAGGGAATGTGGTAGGTATGGAAAGGCTTTGAAAAGCAATGAGATTTAGTCATATAGAGTGTGAGGATGAAATCCTAACCGAATGATATCTCTTCTGTACTTCCTGGGAAGGAGGATCAGCCTGCAAAGCCTGCGCTGAGGGATTCTGAATATAGAAGAAAATCTTTCCTTACTCTGAGATTTGTAATGCCCTGGCACAGGCCAGGACAGTGTGCAGCCAGTGCCCTCTCCAACTCTTCCTCCCCAACCTGGGGCACAGGGACCTTCACGAGGTGCTTGTTTGCTTTCTAAATAATTGAAATTGATTGATATTTATTAGTGCTTTTCTTTTGTTAAATTAGAACTTCCCAGCCAGTCACGATGGCTCATGCCTGTAATCCCAGTGCTTTGGGAGGCTGAGGCAGGAGAATCGTTTGAGGCCAGGAGTTCTAGACCAGCTTGGGCAACATAGTGAGACCCCCATTTCTACAAAACATTAGTTAGATGTGGTGGCACATGCCTATTGTCCTAGAAACATAAGAAGCTGAGGCAGGAGGATTGCTTGAGCCCAGGAGTTCAAGGCTGCAGTGAGCTACAGTTGCACCACTGTACTCCATCCAGCCTGGGAAACAGAGCAAGAATCTGTCTCTTAAAAAAAAAAAAAAAACTTCTCTACCCTATCTGATATAACATTTCAAAGAAATAGATCATTAGGATTTATTTCCTTTACAAATTACTTCATTACCAATAAAGTATTAGTAATAAATTATATAATAAAATCATATTTTATTTATATAAATATATAACCATATATTAATATCAAATGACATAATAGTAATAATACAATGCACTATTACTTAGGTAATTGCATGCCTTATTCATACGTCTCAGAGATCAACATATTTAAATTTCCCAGAAATTTTTTTTTCTCTTTTGAGATGGAGTCTCACACTGTCACCCAGGCTGAAGTGGAATGGTGCGATCTCGGCTCACTGCAACCTCCACCTCCCGAGTTCAAGCAATTCTCCTGCCGCAGCCTGCTGAGTAGCTGGGATTACAGGTGCCAACCACCACACCCAGCTAATTTTTTGTGTTTTTAGTAGAGACAGGGTTTCACTATGTTGGCCAGGCTGGTCAGCTCCTGACCTCATGATCCACCTGCCTCAGTCTCCCAAAGTGCTGGGATTGCAGGTGTGAGCCACCGCGTCCAGCCCCGAAGAATTTTTTTATGGGCTGGTCATCTACTTAAAATCAATGACCAAATATAGTCAGTACTCTCATAGTGACATTTTTCTGCAAGTCAAAATATGTAATAATTCTTCAGTAATTTAAATAGGAATTTATAGACAGCACCTATTAAGTATCAGGGCTTGTGCTCAGTTGCTAATCACCAAACAACAAACTAAACCTAGAGGAGAATCAGCCTAGTCATTTTACTGTGATCAGGACCCATCATGTAGAAATTAAGCTCCTTTTCTATAATAACATTTGCTAATAATGTAATTTATTCTGAAAACTAAGGGCCGCTTTGAATCTTCGTATTAAAAAATAAAACATGTAAGCATAACCTTAGACTTATTTTGCAAATTTATGCAAACAGTAGTCTAAAGAGAGTACTGTTAAGACTTTTTCCCACTTTTTCCATTGTACAAGCTGCAATGTAGTTTTTTTGATGAATACTCCATATTCAAAAGGAACATATAAGTTTTAATGATCCCTTAAAAGGACTGTCATAAGTTTTACATTTATGCCATTCCATACTAGACCCTTTGTTCCATGAATACAAGGATTGCCTACCTTGTTCACCGTTGAATCTCCAACTCCTAAAACACAGTGCCTCCTGCTTAGCAGTGCTTAATAAATTGTCACTGAATCAATTACCCTTCCTAGAAACTTCCCTCACTTCCCTACTGAACTTAAGGTTCAGTTCAAGCCCCAGACCCCCTAAAAAGCCCTCACTTATGTAGGTATACTGCTTAATATTTTACTGGGACACAACCTCAGCAACTTATTTGCATGCTTTTCAGAAACTTTTTCCTTAAATGTGTTTTCTTTTCATTCCTATTACCTCTTAATTTGACCGCTCACTCCTGTTTTTAGCCTCCGTGTCTCCAAACACATTTAACACATTAGAGTATACATGTAAGCATTCAATTAACTCATGTAGACTACGTGATTGATTGATCTTGGTTACCATTCGTTCCATCAATAAACATTCGTCAAGTTCCTGCATCATTCTTGAAACAGCCAGCACAGCATTGAATACACAAATATCCCTGTTCTCTTGGAGCTTATTATCTGCTAGTAAGAGACAATCAAGCAAAGGAATAAATGAATAAATGAGGAATACAAGAATGTCAGATACTGAGGAATGCTGTGAAAAAAAGATATGTGAAAGGGAGTGACTAAAGGTTAAAATTTAAAAAAAATAACGGTTGCTGAGGGCCTCTCTGAGGAGTTAACAGTTGGTCTGAGACCAGAATGACAGGTAGGAACGTGTTATGGAAAGATCTGGGAGAAGAGCGTTCAGCATGGTATTGGGCTGGAATGAGCTGGACACATTGAGAATTAAAGGGATGTGTGTGTGTTTGAGGGTCATGATTGCAAGGACTTCTGTTCAGAACATCTGGGATGTGAGATGCTGCCAAGGGGAGATACAGCCCAATGAAGATGTCCTATGAGCAATATGTGTTGGAGTCCTGGTGGGGGGTAGGGGAAAGAAAGGGGAAGAACCAAGTATAAAAATCAGTGTGTGGTGCTTATATTTTAGAAGTGTTAGTACCCAAAGTGGCAATGTAACCATAGAAGAGATGGAAACCCGGGACCAAGTCATGGACATGTAAACCTTTTTAGAGTAAAGCAAAAGAATCTACTAAAGAGACCAAGAAGGAATCCCCAGCAAATTAGGAAGAAAACTGGGAGAAAATGACCTTGAGAATGAAGGGCTGTTTGATTGTGTTGAGTGCTGCCGAGAGGTCTAGTAAAGTGGTCATGGGAAACTTAGCAATATTGGAGTTGCCATCATTCTTACAAGAGTGGTCATAGTAGGGTCATGGATGTGGATAGCAATCTGTTTGGACTGGGTGGAGAAGATAAGGTGTCAGAAAAAGTGGAGGCAGCAAAAGTTAACCATTTCAAGAAGTTTTATTGGGAAAAGGAATAAAGAGATTGAAGCTGGAAGAAAATTGGAGGTTAAGGGAGGAATTTATTGTTTGTTCTTAAAAAAAGTGTTTTAACAGTATGCTTGTAAGTTAATGGCCATAACGAAGTATAGAGGAATCAAGAGAAAGATTGATGACGCCTCAAGGAGAGGGTTAAAATGCAGAGGCAAATGCCCTGAAAAATTAAAAGGGATTGGCTTCTAAGATACAAATGACACAGATTTTGATAAGCACAAGGAGTGACTATAAATATGAAGACTATTTCTCATTATGGAAATATTTCTGTGTTAAAATCTTGAAAAGCTAAAGTAGGCCAGGTGGAGCCACATGATTTTGCTGATTTGGTGCCATGTTTCACCTGCAAAAAGACCACTTTTCTATGGCCCAAGCTAATATACTATGAATATAACTATAATATACATATGTAAAATAGCTCAGAATACACAAATTGAAACAGATGATGAGCTTATGTGTGTTTTCCATTTTCTCTTTTGTTAAAATATGTATGGAAAGTTTTAACGTAATTTTAGGACAAATATGTGGGAAATACTAAATACTTCTAGAATTGAATGTTGCTTATTTCAGCTTGGCTTTTAGGTTGTCATAATGAATGCTGAACAGAACAGGCAAAGACAGAATCAGATCCCTGTGGTTATTCTAGTTTTATCAGAGCCTTTGTGTTCTCTTCTAAAGGATTAAAGTGTCTGCTACATACTGCAAGATTCATTTCCTTAAGATCTTTCTTTCTTAGTGACTTTGATGTAAAAAATTTAAAATTAAAATGAATCCATGTATTTTATAAGATTTCTCTTTAAAGATGTGTCAGTTGGCTTAAATATTTATATTTTCTTTTGTCACAGGCTTATTTATATTCATCTTCCACTGTGCTATGAAGGAGAATGTTCAGAAACAGTGGCGGCGGCATCTCTGCTGTGGTAGATTTCGGTTAGCAGATAACTCAGGTAAAGAGTTGTTGATTAAATTTTACATCTACAAGTAGATGGGAAAGTTTGTCATTCAGTCTTTCATTGTCAGAGCAACCCAGTCCCAGTGGTAGCAAGCTATTGAAGTGGAGCATGTGAAGATGCCTAGTTGGAATCGTATAATATCAGGGCTGGAAGAGATCAGAGAACTTTGAGCCCAACCCTTCTATTCTGCAAAGGAGAAGCATGAATTCCATACAAGTTAAATGAGTTGCCCGAGGTTTGATGTCTAATTTAACAACCCATATACCCAGAGGTTCCACTATACCAGACTCACCTTTCCACATTTTCTAGATCCCCAATTACATTATTAAGCAAAGAGATTTTTCTCAGTATTAAAAAAAAAAAAAGAAAAAAAAACTGAAAAAAACCTACTTTGTCTTTTTTCTTTTCTTTATCTTTCTTTGTTTTTCTTTTACCATCAGTGGTTACTTCTCATCCTTGGGATATTGAAAGTGAGATTTTAAATAGTACATATACAAGGTCAAAGTAAGAAATTATCAATATCCTCTTATTGTTTACATGTCAGTCTCTTCTCTGAGCCATTGCCGGCATATCAGAAAATCAGATGCTCCTGATAAATAATGCAGTGATGATTTTTTCAGAGCAGTTCATATTCCCTGTAGAGCAGATTGATAGGGTGATGTCATTTTTTTTTTCAGATTGGAGTAAGACAGCTACCAATATCATCAAGAAAAGTTCTGATAATCTAGGAAAATCTTTGTCTTCAAGCTCCATTGGTTCCAACTCAACCTATCTTACGTCCAAATCTAAATCCAGCTCTACCACCTATTTCAAAAGGAATAGCCACACAGGTGAGTCTAAAGATGTCCTCAAGTTTAGTTCTCATCACATTTTCATTGCAAAAATTGGCATATCATGAAGATTGATAAATCACAGTGCCTAAGAGGGTGCATCTTTTAGATTTATGAAAATAAAAATCCGTTTGAAGACGTTATCCAACATCTTTATGAATGTTTTGTCCTTTTAAAAATTTTGTAACCCAAACTCTAGCTATATAACCATAATAATTCACTCTGTATATTATTGTAACTTCATTATTTGATTCAAAAACTTAGTTGTCTTTAACAATTATGGTATTTTGTTTAAAAAGTTATATATTTTTAAAATTAAAAATTGAATTACAGATTATTTCAGCATAGTATGATAATTACTGGACAAGTTGTCTTGGGAACAGGAAGAAACAATATCTAGGATGTACATTTTATTTAAGACTTAATTCCTTAACCATTGCAAATGTTATTGATGACTGCCCTTTAAATCACTGATTACATATGAAAGAACATAATATTTAGAAAGTGATACAGGGCTATAAGAAACACTGTCTTTCATAATATCCTGTTTTTTCACGATATTTACAATTGCTGCACATTCTGACACTGAACATGTATGTGAAAAATCCTGACGACACCATGGAAATAAAGAATATTTTAAGCCAGGTGCTGTGACACATGCCTGGAGTCCCAGCTTCTCTGGAGGCTGAGATGGCGGGATTGCTTGTGCCCTGGAGTTCAGGCTGCAGTGAGAAATGATTGAGCAACTGTACCACAGCCTGGGCAACATAGCAAGACACCATGTCAAAAAAATAGTAATATTTTGCAGCAGTTGATAGTGAATGATGTGAAAATGTGTAACCTTTTCATATTTTCAAAGGGAAATAATAGAATGCTACTTTTAAATTAAACCCCTGGCAGACAGCTGTCAACATTTAAAACAGAGCACTTTCCTAATTAAAGATAATTCTAAAAGGATAATGGAAATAACTTTTTAATTTTTAATTTGTTTAGCTATTAAACATGAGCAGAGGTGAATGGCACAAAGAAGATTAATACTTGGCTTTTTGCAAATAGGGAGTAAGGTGTGTGATGTGTCTGTAATTATTCATATTGCAAATACTTGAATTACAGATAACACTGGCGTACATTTGAATCCTTATACATGTTTCCTGTTTGCACTGTCTTCTATGTCTTGCCACTGGAGTGGCCACTGCCTGGGATTCATGATAGTGCTATGGAAAAAGTTTTGAGTGTTTAAAGAGTTCTTTAATTCCAAAATTAATTAAAAATCCAAGAACTTGGAGCAACTTAGAACAGCAGTTCTTAAAGCTTCTTGAAGTCTAGGACATTTTGGGGGGAATTGAATGAAGGCTGTTGATTCTCTTCCAGAAAAAGAGGTACAGACTTTGAATCATCTTCACAATTTTGCATAAAATTAAAGAAGTCTGTGCACCTCTGCTTAAGAATACCTGTGTAAAGAAATTGATAACAGGTGTATAGCCTAAGATAGATTATTCTACTTATTTGGTGATTCCTTGGCACAAAATATTTTTGCTTATAATGAATTATTTTTTTCACTTTATTTAACCAAACTTAAAATTTGATACTCATTTTGCCTCCCCTTCTAAAATACAAATACTTAATGCCTTATCAGTTATTAATGAATAGGAATTAAACCAATTGAATTGCTTTCCTCTTAAACAGCTGAAAATAGCTGGCCTGAAGAAATGCCACTCTTAAAAGAGGAAAGAAGATAACAAGGCAGTTAATTTGGAACATGAGGCATTTTGGAAATATTAAGGATAGAAAGGGCTATAGGATTCGGGGGAAAACAGACTAGAAGATAAAAGAGGAAATGCAAAGATGGAGGTCCAAAGGCAGACTTTACTATTTTAAAATATTGTGTGTTCTTCATTTTGTTTTATTTCATCTATTATTTTATTTTATTTATTTATTTATTTTGACACAGAATCTCGCTCTGTTTACCAGGCTGGAGTGCAAGGGCACACTCACGGTAGAGGCTTACTGCAGCCTCTACCTACTGGGTTCAAGCAATCCTCCTACCTCAGCCTCCCAAGTAGCTGGGGCTACAGGTGTGCACCACCACACTTGTCTAATTTTTGTATTTTTGTAGAGATGAGGTTTCATCATCTTGCCCAGGCTAGTCTCAAACTCCTGGGCTCAAGGAATTTTCCTGCCTCAGCCGCCCAGAGTCCTGGGATTACAGACGTGAGCCACCACACTTAGCCTTTTGTTTTGTTTTTTAAAGAATGTGTTAATGGTCTTGTTTCCCTTAACAAAAAACCCTTGGGGCTAAATGGGTTCTTGTCAACTAGGATGAGAATATAGTTAGTTATATGGCATTACTTCAATGGTATAATAAATCCTGGTTTACACTCAACTGACTTCACATAGGCTTTGGCTACCCAGGCAGTTCTCAGTGGGACAGTTAGCATCCTGGGGATCCCTCAGGGTATGCAAAACATCACTGCATATCATCATGGATATCTAGTTGGTTCATTTCTTGGAATTGATCTAGATATTCATATGTTTATGGTATAGATAATGTCTCCTATGAGCATTCCTTCAACAAAAGTGGATCACTCAGGTAAACTTTTGTTACTTTTTCGAATGCATGAATTTTTTGCAAGGTAATAAGAGAATATGTGCATGGATTAAGCTAAGATTCTTGCTGCATCAGCAAAATGGCTTGTTCTTTTCAGCTAGCACAATGACATTCCTGCATTGAGGTGGAATTTCTGAAGTTTTGAATGATAGTGTGTGCTGTGCTGGCTCTTCTCTGCATGGGGTATCTGCAAGCAGCTCCTTCTAGGAAATGTACCATGGTCTGGAGTGAGTGGAGCACATATTATGTAAAATAATGACAGAAAGCAGTACTTGAGAAAAGATTTGTTGTAGAAGGACATGAAATGCTTTATTTTTCCACTGCTCATATGGATTTCTGGATATGTCATGGTACATTCATAGAAGTCGTATAAGTGAAATTGTGAATTCCAAGCCTGCTTTGTGAGAATTGTTATCTGCTTGAAATTTCAGCATAGGTCAAATAATAGTTCATATCCCTAGCCCCTGGTTTTCAGACTTGCAACTATAATCAAAGTCTTTATTACCCATAATGTAATATCTAACCAGAAGACTGGGAATAGCATATATAAAAATACAGCCCTCATTCAGAATTTTGCTTTGTTAAACTGCAAAGACCCACTAAATTGGATCACATTGTTGAAATGAAGCTTTTCAAAATCTCTAAAAGTACATGCCACTGGAAGTTACAAAGGAAGCAGAGTGACTATATCCTTGAGGATATCAAGGATATCCTCACATATCCACATATCTGAGGATATGTGGTTTTCTAAAAACACCAAGCACTAATTATTCATTATTGATATTTAAGTCAATAGAAAAATCCCCACCAGAAAACCAATGGCTAGTGAATATATGAACTGAAAGGAAGCTCAGAATCAATCAGCTTGCTGAGAGCCTAATGGGGAGGGGCCTTTTGTCATGACTCCTTGAGCGTTTTCCTTGCCAACATTGGAAAATGCTTCAGTTGTTCCACCATGCTTCAGTTTGCTCGTTCTCTCCATGAACCATCTATTCTTCTCTCTGGCATCCTTTAGTGTGGGTTGAGTATCCCATTTCCCTTTTTAGCCCTCATTGTATTTAGTGTCAGCTTCAACACAAGATAATAGTTGAGCAATTTGAATAGTTTCCAAAGACAACAGATATCATGATGATGATGGCTTTTACCAATTGTTGATGGATTTTAAATGTTTTGTCACATACTGAGTCCAGCATACTCAAAATGTAAAAAGCATTGGAGTGAAGATTCCAATTTTGGAGCCATGATTTCTAAAAGTTTTTCAGCATAGAGTTTTTGCCTCTTCCACAATGTATGGAGAAGGTACATAGGAAACTGAATACTTTATAAAAGTTCATATCTTCTTTATCAGTGTAAAATTTCTATAATTTGGTTAATTTGAGGGTAGAATTTTTCCCTAAAGTGTATTTGGAGAGAGAGGTACTTGCAAGATATTTGTAGGATACATGAAGACAACCATATGTGTTTATAGATAATAGAGCATAAGTGGGTTTCAGAGCACTATCTGAGCCAATTTTAGAAAGCTTTTATGCATAGGGAAATAACATTTAAATATATGATACTGAAAATTTTAGAAAAAATTATTTAGCAGTCCTTTATTACTATCAGTTGCTATAATATTAGTGCTGTTAGCAATAACATCATTCAGAAACTACAAGATAATTAATATAAATAAATCATTTTCTATTAAAATATTTCTGGTAATAACTTTGATTGCTATAATTAAAAAAAATTCACAAGAAGTACCCTTTTTGCTATATTCCAATTGTTTATCCAACTAAAAACCTTGGGAAAATACGTTCAAAGTAGCCTTTCATATTTATTTTCATTTGCTTTTATTCTCCAAAATCCTTTAAATTTAATTTTATAAAATTTTTTATTATGAAAAGTGTCAAACATATATAAAAAGTAGAGAGGATACTATTATAAATCCCCTTGTAACCATCAATTTATAGCTAGTTATACACCCCTACTCATTTTTTCCTTCCTATATTATTTGAAAACATATCTTAGATATAATTTCTTCCACAAATATTTCAGCACATTCTAATTCCTTATAATTTTGTACATCTTTCAAGCCATAGTGCATGTTTTTTTGAAGTGGTTTTCCAATAATTTTTTCATTGGCTCTGCTACATTCAAGAATATTTCTTATGGTAAGCCACAGTACAAATTACTAGAAGGCAAGCTGACACTCAGTGACTATCAGGAGTATACTTAGAAGAAGAAGAACATGGAAGTTTAGTGTTGCCTATTACCTAATCTAAGAAAGAATCGGAGTTTTATTTTCTTTTGTTCTTTAATGTGCAAAACGGAGTATACAGTATGGTGGACTGTAGGCATGCCACCAGCTCATCTTGAACCTAATTTCTTCTATCATTTCTTGCAGACAATGCTTCCATGGACAAGTCCTTGTCAAAACTGGCCCATGCTGATGGAGATCAAACATCAATCATCCCTGTCCATCAGGTCATTGATAAGGTCAAGGGTTATTGCAATGCTCATTCAGACAACTTCTATAAAAATATTATCATGTCAGACACCTTCAGCCACAGCACAAAGTTTTAATATCTTTAAGATAAAGAAATCAATCTGCAGAAATGTGAAGATTTGCAAGCAGTGAAAACTGCAACTAGTGATGTAAATGTGCTATTACCTAGGTAACTGCATATATATAAGGAATGTATTTTGTTAAGAAGGCTTTTGTGAAATTCAGAATTTTTCTTTTTAATATATTTCTTCCATGGAAGAGTTGTCATCACTAAAACTTCAGTACTGAGAGCAACATGACTCAGTAGCCACAGAAGCTATGATTTTTAAAATATTTAATTGAATCAGAGTAATCATAATGCAGGGGAGACATTCAAATTAGAGACAAGGGAGAAGCAATGCTGAGGAAGACCCTAGATAGAGCTCATTTTACTCCACCTAATCGTTATATCTGGATATACCCATTTTCTGCATCTTCTTTCTCAACAATAAAAAATGTAACTATTTTGAATGCCCACAAATCCCATTCCAGTGTTACTTTCTGTGAATGCAGTACCATGTTCTCGTTTTCAATGACATTTCAACCACAGGCAGAAAAGACTGTTTACTCCTTGACCCAAAGATTAAAAAGGATTTTTTTATTATTTTAAATATTACACCTTCAGAACCATAACATGGTTAAGAAAATTTTCCCAAAATGTTGACATAGTTAAATGAGGCTACATAAATTTCTAACATTTTACTTATTCTATTCAAGGCATAGGGCCAAAGCATTAAGTATAATTTAATCCCATACATTCCAGTCAAGTTTAGTGTTGATGTTCCATCATTGTGGAACTCCCAGGAGTTGTTTAAGAATGAATCTCTTACACCTGTACTTTTGCCCCTCTGCTGTATATTAAGCCCATAGGCTTGTGGGAGGAAGGAGAATTTCCATTAGGCAAGCTGTATGCAGTGGAATTTTCCTTTTAGGAGACACATAATTGAGACTCTCTTGTTCTGTCCTTGCTTTGGAGACTTTAAGACATTTCCTAACACACAAATAAAAGCCTCGTATTTCCCCATTGAGAGTTTTGTTCCAAGGAATATGAAGTGAGACGTATGGGTGAGTCATAATAATCAAAATAATTTATGAACAGCTGGGTCTGCAATAGCTAGTCTAAAAACTACTTGTGTGTCAGTCCTCTGGTTATAGTATATAAGAGCCTGAGGAGGTCTGGCAAGATAGATGGTGTATTATTTATGGATCAGGCTGCTGCATACAAACCTTGCATACTATTATGCAGCTTACTTAACTCTCAGACTATTCTGAGTAATGCTTGCTTGCTAATAAATGTATAGGAGACCACATTGTAATTGTTCTTAGATGATGGAGTCCATGTAGTTTCTTAGAAATCGGTCTCAGTGCATGCTGTGCTTTTTCACATTTGCTCTGGGTTATCTGGGAAGTATCAGGTTCTGGGAGGCAACAGCATTAAGTGATAAGAAAAGGAGACATTCTGGCAAAGCCAGTCTGCTTAAAGGCAAAGTCCAGAACCTGGAACCTAGAGGCTTTTCTCTCTGCACGAAAAACAGGTAGTTTGCAGTCTGAGATGTGGGAGAGCTTTTAGGCTACCCAGCAACCCCAGGGACCTCTCACCTTTTGCTGAGCTTCAATCAGGAAGCTATTTGCCTGGCTCCAGCAGATGATGAGATAATGAGGTAGTGGGTTTTTTATTACTGTTCCATTTTTACAACATCCTGCAACACCATCCTGGGAGACAAGAGCATTACCCAGCTTGGCTTTCACAGGGGAGGGTTGTATTCAGTAAAAAAGAATAGTAAATATAAGGTCACTGAGATTCTACGTAAAATAGTAAATCTAAGGTCACTGAGCCAAATCCTTTTCAATAGGCATATATTAACAGGCTGCTTATTTTGGCAGAGATTACGTATGGAAGAAAATGAATCTTAGTCACTGAATATTCATATACATTTCCCCCAAAACCTTAGCCATTCATAGTAGATTTTAATTAGTTAGCTTTCTAACTAGTCAGATTTCTGCCCAAAGTGCTTAGTCAATAGTAATTAAGATATAGCTTCAATTTCTACTCATATTCATATGGCTCCAGGAAAATATTTTTTTCATATTTGACAATGTCAGCTCCACTTTAGAAATTTTCAATAACCAGATGAGAAAAAAATTAAGAAATTGCTCAAGAGAAACATTTGTAAATGGATTTGAAAGATGGAGCCAAATTCTGTTGTCAGTTCTAAGCATGCAGTTCTCACCTCCATTTAGGCCCCCATCAGAACAGAGGGTCAGGAGTTTAGCTGGGGAGCCTAAATTTAGTTCAGCCTACCTTTGAGAATAGCATCAATTCAGACTCTCTTTTCGTTATGTTTTCTTTTCTTTTTCCCTCTTTTTAAACTACGTTGTGTTAGAGTCGTAGTCTAGGATCCTGAGATATTTTCCATTCTTGTCACCATTCACTTGCATTGTAAAGATTTTCTTTGTCTATTGTTGGCATAGATTCTTTTGTACATATTTATTTATTTGTGTTTATACATGTCAATTGGTTTCCTATCTTAGCTTGATATTGCCTAGCTTTGTTGTTTTAATTAACTTTCTATTAGAGAGACTGTATATATTTTTTCTAAATACTTTGTGAAATCATTTTTGGTAGCAGTATCTTTGAATATGATGAATAAAAGTGACTGTGAGTGCAAATAGAATTAGCAGTAAGAAGCTACTCTAGCTAATTTGCCATTTTACTTAAATGGAAAATGTTTTTCAAATAAATACTTATGTTGTTCGTGTTCCAAGTTATTCAATTCCTTTATGAGTGAATGTCTTTACTTCTGACTCCTAAATAGGAAAAGATTATTTGACAGCTGGAAAATAACCTGCCACCAATTAAGCTAGTGACATAGGGCTACTTTGCCAAAACACTCAGAATGAGTATGTTCCACAGATCCAGTTCACTAAGGATTAATGCATTTTGAAGTTCTTAGAATTTGTTGGGATGACTGATGCAAAGCCAAGTTCTACAGCAGATTTAAAGTAATACAGGTTTCTTTTGGGGAATGTCTTCAGTATCCTCAAAAGGGAACTGATTCAGTAACCTGTAGAAGATAGGACCTGGGATATTTTTCTTACATTTATAGTTGCTGTTTTCATTGTGAGAGGCTTAGCAAATGATACATTTTAGCGAACTTCACTTACTTGATGAGAACAGAACCTCCCCACTTCCTTTTACTGTGGATATTTAGGATAACTTTTTTTCTGCAGTGAGCCAAAGCCCAATTTTGCTTACTGCCCTACTCAGCAAAGTGTATGCCCAGTGCAAAGTTGTGAGGTGGTTTGACGGTCACTGCTAAACCAGGCCTTCCAAGCCGATGTTCACAACTCCTGGCCAAGCCATGTTAAGAAAATAGACAAGCAGTTGCTTAAGGCTCATCTACAGTCATTTACGTGCAGGTTACTTCAGAAAGCTGGAGGGGTGGAATTGGGGAACAAATGAAAAACACGTATTTGATTTGCAGGCTGACCTGTGTTGGTAATATCTTTGAAATCTGGAGGAATTGGTCTTTATAAATTCAGTGTTTTGGAAGCACTTCTCTGTTTCCAGCTGAATAACATTCCATTTCTCTCATATAAAAACATTAAATAACTCTCTCCCTCCTCCCCACCAAAATCCTTCTCCCCTTTCTTCCGTTCTCTCTCCCTTTTTCCTTCCCTCCTTCCATCTTCATTTCAAGGAAGAATAATTAGTGTTAACAGTTCTTTTTTTTGCTTCCCTAGAGAGAAATAAGAATACACGTGAAATTTTCAAGTGTTTCATTTATATTCTATATAGCCTGTTCCACAAAAGGAAAAAAGTAAGAAAAAAGGATGTTTTGTTACCATAGGCAGCTCCAACCTAAATTGAGTAATCTGAACTATATAGGAAAAAAAAAAAAAAGAAAAAACATGGGCAGACACAGTGGCTAACAACTGTAATCCCAGCACTTTGGCCAAGGCAGGCGGAGGTCAGGAGTTTGAGACCAGCTTGGGCAACATGGTGAAACCCCATCTCTACTAAAAATTCAAACACTAGCCAGGCATGTTGGTGCATGCCTGTAGTCCTAGCTACTCGGGAGGCTGAGACAGTCAAATTGTTTGAAACTGGGAGGCGGAGTTTGCAGTAAAAGCTAAGATCGGGCCACTGCACTCCAACCTGGGTGACAGAGCGAGACTCCATCTCAAAAAAAAAACACAAAAATTTATAAATATGTTTGGATGCCAGATGTTTATTTCCTATATCATGGAATTTTCAGCACAGTTCTATGACATGTTGTTAGTTCACTCTTCCATTTGGGGAAACAGATGATTAAAAACAGTAAGTAACCTGCCTGTGGCCACAGAGACGGTAAGAGCGGGACTCGAATCTAAGTCCGTCTGACTCTGTTCATTCTTCTACATCAGCTTCCCTAGCCACCTCCTTCAAAGAACCTACAGCCTGGTGAAGGAAGAGAATCCAAGGCCAGGACAAATGCCCTGATATCCATTTGTCAGAAGCTTCTGGAGCTTCAGGCAAAAGCTCTGGGCTAGCACACCAGTAGCGATGATTTTGTCTTTCAAGTTCTGGTAGATTCTGATTGGCCTCTCCTGAAGGTAAGGAAAGATTCTAGACAAGGAGATTGGAAAGTCCAAAGAAATGGGTGGAAAAGAGTTGAGGCTGACTCGATTGCAGGGTGTCGAAAGGGGTTGCAGAGGGATGACAGCCATTGTGTGAATAACCCAAGTGGCTGGCTAGAGAGGTTTTAGCTTAGCAGCAGGCACAAGAGAGGCATAAAGGCTTCTAGGCAATGAAGGAACCCAATCCTAGTTGGGCTTTAGGGCCATGACTGCTGGGATCATCAGAATGAAGAGGGGCTGAACTTGGAGAGAACAGTGAGGAGCCCTTTGGAAGAGTCAACAGAGCAACAAGGCAATTTGAGGAGTGGTGTCTGGGGGTCACAGGTCTCAGAAGTGGCAACGTTGTCAGAAGGCTTTCAAAGTAGCAGCCAGCCCATGCATTGGTACAGCTACCTTGCCATATTCAGAACAGCAGGGAACACCTTGGTTGTATCCAGTTGGCACGGGGTTAGAAGGGCCTTGAAAGAAGCAAGCCTTCAAGAGACAAGCTGTTTATGTCAAAAAATGTGGGAAGGTAGGGAAGAGAAGGTAAGTTGTTTAAAAGAGTATTAACTTAAAGGAAAGTATCTTATGAAGTTTAATTTGTTCACTTGTTTTATGGAATACAATACTGGAAGGCAAAATGAAAGGCATCAGAAGAGAGTGAATGGTTGGTACAGCAGGCTCCTAGAGGTGAGAGGAGAATGGATGAGAAACAGAAGAGGCCTATCTTCTTCTGAGATCGAAAAACAGGCTATTAGATAAGACAAAGGTGCAGATATTGGAGAAAGCTTGTTGAGTTTCCTGATTTTTGTCAGTAAAATAATTAGAGGCTCATTTCATCTGCTGGGTATTGCAAGATAGAAGGTATTAGGATGGGGACCTGAGTAAAAGTTAAAGGATTTGGAACAACCTCCCAGGGAATGCAAATCCCTGGCAAAATTAGATTAAATAAACAAATAATGTTTGCCCTTAGGGTGGCTTTTAAAAGGATAGTAGCCAAATCGTTTTATTAAAATATTTTTATTTGCTGTGTTTTGAAAAACCAATTTGTTTCAAGGTCATAACTAAACACTTAATATTCTAAAGTCTCAAACCTTATTGGTCAAGGATGTATTTTAATCACTTGTAAATAAAATGGACAATGAATAATTTCAGATACACTGTAAATCTTTTGAATCTTTTAACTTACATATTCTGTTTGACTTGACTTTTTTTCATTCTGAATGACTGAAAATGATTTTTATAAATTCAGACGTCAATTAGAATAAAATATTTGATATTCTCTTTTTTTTGCTTTTGTTTTGTTTTGTTTTTGTTTTTTGAGACACAGTCTCACTCTGTCACCCAGGTTAGAGTCAGGTGGCACAATATGGCTCACTGTAGCCTTGACCTCCCAAACTCATGTAATCCTCCCGCCTCAGCCTGCTGAGTACCTGGGACTACAGGCATGTGGCACCTGTAGTGGAATATTTTGGTAGAGAGGTCTACAGTGTTGCCTAGGTTGGTCTCGAACTCCTGGGTACAGGCATTCCTCCCACCTCAGCCCCCCAAAGTTCTGGGATTACAGGTGTGAGCCACCTCACTGGGCCTGATATACTTATAAATACATTTTAATATTGATACTTGTAGTATCTGGTTCACACTGTATGTGAAAATAAAATCAAGAGTTTAAATACCCTAGGAGCAAAAGAAAGACCTGTAGAATACTGGAACATTTTTCTGTTTCATTGTCCTAAGCCTCAATCAATCATGTGTACTAAGTAACTTCAGCCCTTTTTTGGTTCTCAGGGGTTGCAAAATAAAGCACAGAACCTTCCTAGGAAGAGTTCACTGGCCAAGAGAGATGATAGTTCTTACACATTCAAAACTATTTAAACTCAAAGAATAATTGGTTTATTTATAAAGATCTGAAATGTAATCAGTGATACCTAACTAGAGCAAATGCATTGTCTGCCATGGCACTTAACTGCATTAAATATTGCCTTAAATTTGACACCTTATATATATTGTGTGTGTGTTTTTAAATTTCATGTGCATGTGACTTTTCTACTGAATAATATTAAACTTCTGTGCGTTGGGTTATGTTTATAGTCATCATTTTATAAGCAGTAGCATACTACTTAGCCACGTAACAGGTGCTTGGTTAATGTTTATTGAATTAAATTGAAATGTGTAGTTGACCTGGTCCACTTGCATTGTATATTTTAGAAAAGTAGATGTCAAAGTACCTTGGATTTTAGTGGTTTGCAAGAACATGGACTAGAAATAAAATGCAAAGAAAAAAGTATTAGCCTTATTCTCTTCAAGCCCCTTTATGCCAGTTGCTGTATGTCACCCTGTATGATGCAGGCAAATGGTTAAGAACAAAAAGACAGCGATTTTATAGTAACTGTCAATCTTTTTTAATGGTATTGTGTCCAGAATTTATTCCTTCTGGTGGGTTCTTGGTCTCGCTGACTTCAAGAATGAAGCCACAGACCCTCACAGTGAGTGTTACAGCTCTTAAAGATGGTGTGTCCAGAGTTTGTTCCTTCAGATGTTCAGATGTGTCCAGAGTTGCTTCCTTCTGGTGGGTTCGTGGTCTTGCTGACTTAAGGAGTGAAGCCACAGACTTTCGCAGTGAGTATTACAGCTCTTAAAGGTGGCACATCTGGAGTTCTTTGTTCCTCCCTCTTCCCAGTGCATTTGTGGTCTCGCTGACTTCAGGAGTGAAGCCACAGACCCTCCCAGTGAGTGTTACAGCTCATAAAGGTAGTGCAGACCCAAAGAGTGAGCAGCAGCAAGATTTATTGTGAACAGCAAAAGAACAAAGCTTCCACACCACGGAAGGGGACCTGAGCAGGTTGCCGCTGCTGGCTCAGGTGGCCAGCTTTTATTCCCTTATTTGGCCCCGCCCACATCCTGCTGATTGGTCCATTTTACAGAGTTCTGATTGGTGCGTTTTTACAGAGTGCTGATTGGTGCATTTACAGTCCTTTAGCTAGACACAGAGCACTTATTGGTGCATTTACAATCTTTTAGCTAGACACAAAAGTTCTCCAAGTCCCCACCGGACCCAGAAGCTCAGCTGGCTTCACCTCTCAGTATCAGGAAAGGAACTGGCTGGACTCAAGTCTCAGATGAATATGCAGAAAATCTTGCTTTTGAGCAGTTGTCTTGGGAACTGTTTTATGGCTCAAGCTAGCTTTAATATTAGAAATTTAATGTAAGAGCACAGAGGGACCTCGTAGAGCCCAGCATCCAGGGGTGCAGCCAGACTTTGGGGGATCTAGGACCAAGGGATGATGGCTTTGGTCATCAAGCAGCCATTTTCTTTGTGTTGCTGTTGTTGCTGTTGTTGTTTTAAAGAATGTTTTAGTGCCATTTTGGTTCACAGCAAAATTGGGAAAGCAGCACAGAGATTTCCCCTATATCCCTTTCCACAACTCATGCATACTTTTCATTATCAACATCCCCCACCAGAGTAGAACATTTGTTACAATTGATGAACCTGCATTGACACTTCATTATGACCCAGAGTCCATAGTTTACATTAGGGTTCACTCTTGGTGCTGTACATTCTATGGGTTTGGGTGAATATATAATGACATGTATCTACCATTAAAGTATCATACAGAAAATTTTCACAGCCCTAAAAACTTCTGTGCTACATATTCATTCCTCCCTCCCCACTACCCCTTCCTCAGCAACCACTGATCTTTTTATTTTCTTTATAGTTTTACCTTTTCCAGAATATCTCATAATTGGATTCATATGGTAGGTAGAATTTTCAGATTGGCTTCTTTCACTTAGTAATATGCATTTACATTTCCACCATGCCTTTTCATGACCTAATAGCTCATTTCTTTTTAGTGCTGAATAATCTGTTGTCTGGATGTACCACAGTTTAGTTTCCACTCACCTACTGAAGGATGTATTGGTTGCTTCCAAGTTTTGGCAATTATGAATAAAGTCGTCATAAACATTGATGTGAAGGTGTTTGTATAGATGTAAGTTTTCAGTTCCTTTGGATAAATATCAAAGAGCATGATTGCTGGCTTGTATGATGAGTATGTCTCGTTTGGTAATAAACTGCCAAACCACCTTCCAAAGTGGTGATGCTATCATTTTCATCTTTGCTCTTTTTTCCATATCTGCAGCAGACTAGCTTCCTTTCTACAGTATCATACGGAGTATTTTCACTGCCCTAAAAACTCTGTGCTCTGCCTATTCATCGCTCTCTCCTCCAGCCCCCCGGCAACCACTGATCTTTAGTTTCTCTTTCTTCAGAGTTACATATTATATGGGGTTTGATGTTACCATGGTACGCATTCTGGCCTCAGTCCTAAACAAAAACATGCAGCTCTGGTTCTCAATACCAAATAACCATTGTTTCAGTATCTCTTCATTTAAATTCTTGAGAAAGATCCATGATTAACTCAGCTGTAATCAAGTGTCTACACCTGGTCCAAGGACACTTGGTTATGAATGTGGCTGCTGAGACCCACCCATTCAAAAGAAGCTGTGGAGGAGGGAAGGGGCAAAGTTGCTAATTCAGACAGGATGTTTAGACTGTGTTCAATTATGATGAATGATGCAAAAAAGTTATTTATCAAAGAGTGTCAGTTAACTCACTGTGTTAGCTTGGGTCGCCCAGGAAGTGAATGCCAAGGTGGACTTAGGAATTCCAGCTGTATTATTGGGGATAGTGCCTGTGAAAGATAACAGAAAAGGGAGCAGGAGTAGGCAAGGAAAGCCTATAAAAGGAGAGTAGGAAGGAGGAAGACAGAGTAGAAATAGCCTCAGACTGCAGTATAATTCTGAGGAAGTCCTGGCTAGCCCATCAAGGAGATCCAGCACAAAGATTTCTCATTGAGGAGTCCCATTCTGATTGGAAATGACCTCCAGTTATTGACTGGAGGCCACGTGGGAATAGGATGTTCCCAGCTCTAAGCCTCCAGCAGACCTCAAAAGCACTGTATCTGGAAGCTGTAGCCCGACTCCACTCATTACAGCAAGTTCTCTGAAAAATCCAAGTGGGATACCCCTGTGGCCATCCCCATATTCAGAAAAATCCAGGATGGCTAGAGCCTGGCTTGAAGGCTGTGTAACCAGGAGCAATGCTGAGATTAACCTACTGGATGGCTTTGATCACCCTGGTGGATTGGCTGCCAAGTGCTTCTGGATACAGGCATGGAAAACAGAATTCTAGTGAGTAATATCTTCAGCCAGCGATTTACAAAGAAAATGAGTTTTACAAAGAAAATTGAAGTTTAGAGATTAACTGTGAATTCTAATTATCATATTTTCCTCTATCAATTTTACTATGTAAAATCAAGAGATGGTTTAGAAACTGCTGAATTGAGCAATTAACATGACCTTGAAGAAGGCATTTAAAAATTATTTTTCATCCTCATTTGATAAATTAATCAGTTTCCTCAAAAGGTTGTTAGCTTGTTGAGAGAATAATTGTAATTTGGCTAACAAAAATCCCATATTTGTTAGAACTGCTCTGTGTGAACTTGTTAAATCTGTTTTGTGTGTGTGTGTGTGTGTGTTTCTGGTTAATTTGTTGCAATTGAAGAAAAGTCTGAAGTCCCAATCAACTATTAGCCTGGGTTCTATTACTGTCTAGCAGTTTCTGACATGAGAAAACCATGTTACATCATGCCATAAGTAAGGTTGTTAAGCTGTGATACTGTTAACTAGTAAGGAAAAGAAGAACTAACAGAGACCTCAAAAATAACACCACATATCTACAACCATCTGATCTTCGACAAACGTGACAAAAACAAGCAATAGGGAAAGGACTGCCTATTTAATAAATGGTGCTGGGAAAACTGGCTAGTCATATGCAGAAAACAGAAACTGAACACCTTCCTTACACCTTATATGAAAATTGACTCAAGATGGATTAAAGATTTAAATGTAAAACCCAAACCATAAAAACCCTAGAAGAAGACCCAGGCAATACCATTCAGGACATAGGCATGGGCAAAGACTACATGACTAAAACATCTAAAGCAATTGCAACAAAAGCAAAAATTGAGAAATGGGATCTAATCAAACTAAAGAGCTTCTGCACAGCAAAAGAAACTATCATCAGATTGAACAGGCAGCCTACAGAATGGGAGAAACTTTTCGCAATCTACCCATAGGACAAAGGTCTAATATCCAGAATCTACAAGGAACTTAAACAAATTTACAAGAAAAAAAAATCCCATCAAAAAGTGGATGCAGGATATAAACAAACACTTCTCAAAAGAAGGCATGCGGCCAAGAAACATGAAAAAAAAGCTCATAATCACTGGTCATTAGAGAAATGCAAATGAAAACCACAGTGAGATACCATCTCACGCCAGTTAGAATGGCGATCATTAAAAAGTCAGGAAACAATAGATGCTGGAGAGGATGTGGAGAAATAGGAATGCTTTTACATTGTTGATGGGAGTGTAAATTAGTTCAACCATTGTGGAAGACAGTGTGGCGTTGCCTCAAGAATCTAGAACCAGAAATACCATTTGACCTAGCAATCCCATCACTGGGTATGTACACCAAGGATTATAAACTATTCTGTAAAGACACATGCACAAGTGTGTTTATTGCAGCACTATTTACAATAGCAAAGACTTGGAACCAACCCTAATCCCCATAAGTGATAGACTAGATAAAGAAAATATGACACATATACACCATGGACTACTATGCAACCATAAAAATGAATGAGTTCATGTCCTTTGCAGGGACATGGATCAAGCTGGAAGCCATCACTTTCAGCAAACTAACACAGGGACAGAAAACCAAACACTGCATGTTCTCACTCGTAAGTGGAAGTTGAACAATGAGAGTACATGCACACAGGGAGGGGAACGTCACATACCAGGGCCTGTCAGGGGTAGGGGGAAAGGCAAGGCAGAGCATTAGGACAAATATCTAATGCATGTGGGGCTTAAAACTTAGATGATGGGTTGATAGGTGCAGCAAACCACCATGGCACATATATACCTATGTAACAAACCTGCATATTCTGCACATGTATCCCAGAACTTAAAATTTTTAAAAAATAACAGGAAGGGCATTAAAGAAAAAGCAGTCGTATAGAATTACTATTGTTAAGGTTTCAAAAGGTAGATTGATCCCATTTTGCTAAAGCCAACAGTTCCTTCACTCTTAAAACTTATATAATGCTGACAAAGGGTCACAGGCCTAATTTTTAGGAAATACTCATTCTGCCAGTAATAATCTGTGCCATATGACTTTACTATGTCACTTACTAGCTCTAGGCCTTAGTTTACTTCTCTGTAAAATAAAGGAGGCTGATTATTATAGCTAAAATATATTTAAAATAAATAGCTAAAACATATTCAGCACTTGAATGCTATGATTTCCTTTAACTTCTTTAAATATAAAAACGCTAGTAATTTCCATATAAACACAAAGGCCAAAGATCTAAAAGCTAAATGTCAACCTAGATGTTGATCTTGTTCAATCTAAATTTTTCAAGGGAATACATGCATTCTATTAGTTTGCTGCAGAAGTATTTGTGGCTTTTGCCATTAAAATACTTTGGCACCAACTTAAATATATCTTTTAATTCCCAAAGTAAATTACTTTCCTGTACATACAATTTAGTATTTTCAAGACTCTTATTAAGCCTTCTAGGGATAAAACTAGTAGGAAGATTCACTCTCAAATACAAAAGAGAAGATGGCCCAGCAGTAAGGCAATCTCATTGTGAAAAGCAGAGATAAAACCCTGTCTTTAGCAACTTTGTCAAATTAATGATCCCCCCAACACGGGTACCAAAATCCCATTTATCTTCCCCAGCTGTGTGTTACCACACGGTGCAAAGTCCACTGGGGAAAAGAAGAAAACATATCAGCAGGAAATACGAAGACAGCAAGCAAAGCAGATTTGACAGTTGCCAAGAAGTGGCCTCAGATGTGCAATCCAGGATCTCTTGCTGGGCAAATGAGAAAAGCAAAACCAACAGGCTCTGTTCAGTAAACACACATGGATGTGCCCCACTGCACAGAACCCTGTCTGTACCTTTACTCATGGGTGCCTAGAGCAGGTTTGCATTCAAATTAGAGGAAGCTGTGTGCATATAAACTATGGTGGGGTGTGTGTCGGGGGGTGCAATTCTTAGCATAGAATCCATTGCCAGAGATCCAAGAAGTGCTTTAAAGAGATTATACTTCATGTGATTGCCTTTCATGGGCCCTGAGAATCTCCTTGTAAGTTACATCAAATACGAGTTTACAGACATCATGACAATGGGAATTCACCGATGGCAATGAAAATATGGGGAGTGGAACAGGAGCAGCAGTGCTTGAATGACAGAAATCAGTACAGCTGCTAGATTAGTAACCACACATTTTTAAAAACTAACATATATTGTGAAAATAAATTGTCACTATCTTGATTAATCCATTTCTATTTAATAGTTAACATTTTAACTGAAGATAATAAAGACTAATTTCTTCAAAGTTTTTGGTAGATAACTATATATATGTATCTCACTATCTGACTTTTTAAATAAAATGCTCAGAATTGTAAAGAGGACATTTTCTTTTCAGGAATTATTCCAGACAAGTACTCCAAATATAGAAGTTAGAAAATGTTTTACTAGGCCTTTTCCACGGTAACAGAAAAATCAGTTTATAGTTATGAGTGTTGGGCTTTCTGTTTTCCTTATCCACAAAAGCTATAAGGAATTGCTAACATAGTTGTGGCTTTCATTCTTCCAAATAATTCCCAATTCACTTGGAAATTTCTTTTTATTCCAAAAGACCTTTTTCCTATCATTTGCTTTGCTATTTTATATAGTCAGTGTTTACTCAATAAAAGCATTTGAAGTTTAAAAAAGCATTCTCTCCTCTAATCCTTGAGTTAGATTTTTCCCATATCTCCCTTGGCATGTGTTGGGATGAAAGTGGCCAGGACTCAAACTAGAAAATAGGTACTTGTTTTCACTTTCAATCTGCTTATTCCAGTTCAGAGTCATGGGTGACCAGAGCTTATCTGGCCTCTCCTTGTTTTCACTTCCTCGTTTATGTTTGCCAATCAAATCAGTATGAGAGTGAACCTCAGCACCCTCTGGGTTCTTCCTGAAATAATTATAATGATGCGAAGCCTTGCTTTCTTCATAGTCACAACAAAATGGCAGGACAAATCCGCTGTTCCCTAATCCTTCCCTCCTTCAAAATTCTTTTTGCACAAACCTCTATCAGTCCAGGGTGGGTGTGGGCAGGACCCAGAATTTAATGTTTCTGGAGTGATAATGGTGTTATATTATTTTCTAAAATGCATCAAAATGAGCTGTTAGGTTTCATGAAACATTCCTTCACTTTAAAATTGCTCCATATGTTTAAGCAAATGAAAAGGGTCTCCTAAAACGCCTAGAAGACAAATTTAGTCCCTATTTGTTTCTGACACAGAGATGAAGGCAACTCTAGAGTCCAGCTGAGATTATTGCTTTCTTTCTTGAACCCTGAACTTCAATTTAGAGACAACCAGGATGCAGTTGGCATCTTCTGGAAAGGATTATTTGTTCCGTTCTTAGCAGGCTGGTTTTAATTTCATATGAAGGCAGAAAGGCTCTTTTGTTTCCATTACTGCATTGAATAGGTGTGTGTATGTGTCTATATGTGTGTGTATACAGCAGGTCTTTGAATAAAGTTGTTTCATTCAAAGTTGTTTAGTTTAACATTGGTGAGAAAGAACATTGATTCCAGGCTGGGGCCCCTGCCTGTGTGGAGTCTTCATGCTCTCCCCATTGCCCATGATGGTTCTCTCTGGCACCTCTGCTTTCCTCCCACATCCTAAAGCTGTGCCTGTGAGGTTCATCTGTGTGAGGTTCACAAGGTCCCACTATGAGTGAGTGTGGGAGTGGGTGTGGGTGTGAGTGTGCCCTGTCATGGGATGGCATCCTGTACCAGGTGAGTTCCCACCCAGATAAGCTCTGGCCACCCATGACTCTGAACTGGAATAAGCAGATTGAAAAAAGAATGAATGAATGAATGAAGACAAATGATTGTAAACATCTGTCAAGTCTAGGATAATCATCCAAATGCACAGCAATAAATGATGCAGTAAGTAGCACTCAGTGAGTCGCTATATCTGTGGGATTGTGAACTGTATGAGGGGAGGAGATGCTCCTTACAATTTTTGCTTTGCAAACCTTTATTTCTTGATTTAACTCACCGCCATTACAACTGCCATCACTGATTCACCAAAAATTGAGTAAATAATTATCTTATGTTCATTAGTCTTTCTTAAATATATGTATAGATCACACTTAGTTCAATGTTTAATATTAGAAGTATTTTGTCTTTAGAAGTTTGGGAATGTTTTGTGACAGTAAATATTGCCATAGGAACTTAACTCTTGGTTGTATCACTTAGCCTGTGGTAAAATTGGTTTTGTTATATGTCATTTTGCTTAAAGTTGCAGTTTCCAGAAACCTATCCATAATGTTAAGTGAAGACTTACTACATATATATATATATACACACACCCACATATATATATCATTACTTATAAGTATTACATATATATAACATTACATATCTATGATGTTAAGTGAAGACATATTATGTATATAAAACATTACTTATAAGTATTACATATATATAACATTACATATCTATGATGTTAAGTGAAGACATATTACGTATATAAAACATTACTTGTAAGTATTACATATATATAACATTACATATATCTATCTATCTATCTATCTATATATATACGCACACACTTGCTACTTATATTACCTAACATTATTGTATTAGTCAGGGTTTTCCAGAGAAACAGAACCAGCAGGCTGTGTGTGTGTACACATAGAAAGATTTATTTTAGGGAATTGTCTCATGTGATTGCATAGGCTTGGCAAGTCCAAAATGTATGGAGTAGGCCAGCAGTCTGGAGACCTGGGGAGAGTTGCATTTCAATTCCAAAGGCAGTCTGCTGGCAGAATTCCTTCTTGCTTGGGGAGGGCAGTCTTTTCTATTTAGGCCATCGGCGATTGGATGAAGCCCACCCACATTATGGAGGGTAATCTGCTTTACTCAGAGGCCACAGATGTAAATGTTAATCTCATCCAAAAAGCTCCTTCACACAGACATCCAGAATAATGTTTGACTGAATATCTGGCCACTATGGCTCAGCCAAGTTGATATATAACATTCACTATCACAATTATATAACATTAATAGGCACTATGTGCAAGGCACTTTTTGCGGGATGGAGTGACATTAACCACTTCATCTATCCCTTCCCATTTTTGGCCCTACATAAAGAGAGAATACTTCAGAAAGCAAATACTTTAGTACCTTCTGTGGTTTAAAAGGGGTAGTGCTGACTCATATCTTTAGAAACTGTCTCTAAAAAGGCTAGAAGTTTGGAGAGTATCTTGTAGCTAGCATAATGGAAACAGAAGGAGATCACATGGCTTTGTCATCAACTCAGCTCCCAACTTCTCTGGGCTATTTTCTTTCTAGTACCTTTCCATTATTTTAGCTACAAGATACTCTCCAAACTTGTAGGAAAATTATGCCAAAATGTCATTAATTTTAAATAAATACATTAATAATATTGATGGTTCTTTCTGTCTCCTAGTGCAATTTCCTTACATCAATGGATGATAGTATGATGTGGAAACAGCAAAGGATTTTCTTTTAAGAAATATGTCTGGACTGGCAACTGTCACTTACCAGGAAGTATCTTAATCTTTCCAAACCTCAGTTTTCTCAGCTGTAAAATGGGAATAATGTTGGTAACGTCCATAGCTACCTCACTTGACTGTAAAGAACAACTGAGATAAATATGTGGCAGTATTTGAAAAATGATAAAGCATTGTGGCCTTGGTTGTTATTCTCACTTTCTATTAAGGTAAGTTCAGTTATAGAATCTTGGGCCCCACTCAAGGGCCCAGTTTTCTTAGCATGGGTGTGGAAATTTTGGCTGCTAAAAAACAGGCAACTTTCATATCTACAGGAGATTACTAACTTATTATATAGGAATTTGACCTTAATCTTGGTAGAGGGGATTTCATCCTGGTGGATCTGCAGCCCTACCTGGAATATGCTGAGCTTCATATTGTCAACTTCAGGCAAATCCTTTTCTCCTCCAGTACAGCCATTATTCTCTGCATTCATTGGAACACTCAGAATATTATTAGATGTACCTTCTGTATTATCTGGATGAACTAAAAACAGAAATGGGTAGTTTTATAGTTTTATAATAATATTTTATAATAATTGTATAATAATAGGCTTTGTTGCTTTTGACAAAAAGAACTATCTGTGATGCAAGCAACCATCTTGTGCCCTTAAAGCCCATGTCCTCAAATACTAAAGTAAACCTAAAATCTTCGCAGTGTTCTTTAGGTGTTGCAAAGTGTTAGTAGGAAAACTCCTAACTGTGCAATGTCTCCAAAGTTTGTGGAGTTTTTTCCTTTAAGGATATTGTTTCTAGCTCAGCTGAAGTTCTCCATCTCTATGGAGATTTTCTTTCACCCACTACTAGTCTTTAAGAACATTTCAATTTTACTGCTATCAACTGCAATTTCATACTTTGATAAGATTCATTACTGTACTCTATCCTGATCTCTTTTCAAAATATTGATCAACTAGATTACTAAAATAATCAAAATAATAGCAGAAAAGCTTTCTGTTTATCCTTCACATATATTTCTATTAGTTTGTAAAGTCACCCACATGCCCACTAGACCCTGTAGCAAGCATAAATACCACATAGCATAACAAGTATTAAGAATTTGTGAAACTTAATGTTACTGTTTTATCAACCTGAATGGAAAACTATTTTGCATTCTTTTTTTTCTTTTCTTTTTGTACTTCTGAATTTGTGAAGTCATATCTTCAACAATTCATTCAACCAACTTTTATTGAGAATACCATATTGTATGTGCCTCAAATCATCATACACAGAGCAACTTGATGAGTTTTCCTAAAACTAAGCTCTGGCTGTATCACCCCAAAGCCCCACCATTGCCTATTGAATTAAATCAGATTCCTTTCCCAGAATTCAAGGGCCTCCATAATGCATCGATACCATGATCCAACTGAGCTGTTTTCCCACATATGTCCTGCCATTTTCTCTGTCTTGGAATGTTCTCTCTCTTGATATCTTTTTTTCCAATGATGCCCATTTGAAATGCCTCCTTTTCCATGAAGTCTGTCCTGTCACCAAATAAATGTCATTTCTCCATTTATAATAGATCCATAGCCTGTTTTTATTCCCCCTGTACCATAGTCATCTTTGAGCTTTCCTAGTCTACTCTGTGAAAACTGTAAGCTTCTATAAAGCAGGAGCTCTGTCTCAACCATATCACTCATTCAGGCACATTTCAGAAGCACACAGTATTTCTTAGAGGATGACAGCAGGGAACCCAGAAATATTTTTTAAATTCCTTTGAGTCCTTGTATTTTCAAGGTTAACACAATTCCATTTTAGTAAAAAGCCTCTGTAATCTCAATATATATGAGTAGATTGTTTTTTCTGGTAGGGATAGAGGGAAATAATGCAAGGTCAGTGTGGCACTAAGTAACAGATTAATTATGAGTAAAGTGATTCTATGATACAAATCCACTGCATGAAAGCAACAGTTGGAGCTGTAAAGAGACAGGTCATTTCTAGGTTGGGGAATGGTCAGGATGGGTGTATTAGTCCATTCTCGTGCTGCTAATAAAGACAGACCTGAGAAATCATGGCAGAAGGGGAAGAAAACATGTCCTTCTTCACATGGCAGTAGGAAAGAGAAGAATGAGAGCCAAGTGAAGGTGGAAGCCCCCTATAAAACCATCAGGTTTCATGATAACTTACTCTCTATCACAAGAATAACATAGGGGAAACTACCCCTATGATTCAATTAACTACCACTGGGTTCCTCCCACAATACATGGGGATTATGGGAACTACAGTTCAAGATGAGATTTGGGTAGACACAGCCAAACCATATCATTCCACTTCTGGCCCCTCCCAAATCTCATGTCCTCATATTTCAAAACACAATTATGCCTTTCCAATAGTCCTCCAAAGTCTCAATTCATTCAAGCATTTACCCAGAAGGCCAAGTCCAAGGTCTCATCTGAGACAAAGCAAGTCCCTTCCACCTATGAGCCTGTAAGATCAAAAGCAAGTTAGTTATTTGTTGATACTATGGGGGTAGAGGAATTGGGTAAACCCACCCAATGGGAGAAATTGGCTGAAACAAAGGGCCACAGGCCCTATGTGAGGCCAAAATCCAATAGGAGGGTCATTAAACCTTAAAGTTCCAAAATTATCTCCTTTGACTCCATATCTCACATCCAGGGCACACTGATGCAAGAGTTTGGCTCCCACAGCCTTGGAAAGCTCTGCCCCTGTGGCTTTGCAGGGTATAGCCCTCCTCCTGGCTGCTTTCATGGGCTGGCATTGAGTGTCTACAGCTTTTCTGGGCAAGCGGTGTAAGCTGTCAGTGGATCTACCGTACTGGGATCTGGAGGACAGTGGCCCACTTCTCACAGCTCCACCAGACAGTGCCCCAAAAGGGACTCTGTGTGGGGGCTCTGACCCCACATTTCCATTCTGCACTGCCCTAGCAGAGGCTTTCCATGAGGGCTCCACCCCTGTAGCAAACTCCTGCCTGGACATCAGGTGTTTCCATACATCCTCTGAAATATAGGTGGAGATTCCCAAACCTCAATTCTTGACTTCTGTGTACCCACAAGCCCAACACAACATGTAAGCCACCAAGGCTTAGGGCTTGAACCCTCTGAAGCAATGGCCTGAGCTGTACATTAGCCCATTTTAGCCACAGCTGGAGCTGAAACAGCTGGGAAGCAGGGCACCATGTCCCTGAGCAGCATAGAGCAGGGGTGTCCCCAGGCCTGGGCCACAAAACCATTTTTTCCTCCTAAGGCTCTAGGCCTGTGATGGGAGGGGCTGGTGTGAAGATGTGTGACATGCCGTGGAGACATTTTCCCCATTGTCTTGGCTATTAACATTTGGCTCCTTGTTACCTATGCAAATTTCTGCAGCCAGCTTGAATTTCTTCCCAGAAAATGGGCTTTGCTTTTCTTTTTTTTTTTTTGAGACGGAGTCTTGCTCTGTTGCCCAGGCTGGAGTGCAGTGGCACGATCTCAGCTCACTGCAAGCTCCACCTCCTGGGTTACGCCATTCTCCTTCCTCAGCATCCCGAGTAGGTGGGACTACAGGCAGCCACCACAACACCCAGCTAATTTTTTGTATTTTTAGTAGAGACGGGGTTTCACCATGTTAGCCAGGATGGTCTTGATCTCCTGACCTTGTGATCCGCTTGCCTTGGCCTCCCAAAGTGCTGGGATTGCAGGCGTGAGCCACCGCGCCCGGCCTGGACTTTTCTTTTCTATTGCATCATCAGGCCACAAATTTTCCAAACTTTCATGCTCTGCTTCCTCTTGAATGCTTTGCTGCTTAGAAATTTCTTCCACCAGATACCCTAAATCATCTCTCTCAAGTTTAAAGTTCCACAGATCTCTAGGACTGGGAAAAAATGCAGCCAATCTCTTTGCATAGCAAGAGTGACCTCTACTCCAGTTCCCAAGAAGTTCCTCATCTCCATCTGAGACCATCTCAGCCTGGACTTCATTGTCCATATGACTATCAGCATTTTGGTCAAAGCCATTCAACAAGTCTCTAGGAAGTTCCAAACTTTCTCACATCTTCCTGTCTCCTGAGCCCTCTAGGTCTCTAGGAAGTTCCAAACTTTCTCACATTTTTTCTGTCTTCTTCTGAGACCTCCAAACTGTTCCAGCCTCTGCCTATGACCCAGTTCCAATGTCACTTCCACATTTTCAGTATCTTTATAATAGCACCCCACACCTGGTACCAATTTACTATATTAGTCTGTTCTTACGCTACTATAAGGACATACCTGAGACTAGGTAATTTATAAAGGAAAGAGGTTTAATTGACTCACAGTTCTGCAGGGCTGGAGAGGCCTCGGGAAACATAATCATGTGGAATGGGAGGCAAACACGTCCTTCTTCACATAGCATCATGAGAGAGAAGAATGAGAGCCAAGGGAAGCAGGGAGCCCCTTATAAAACCATCAGATCTCATGAGAACTCACTATCACAAGAATAGCCTGGGGGAAACTGCCCTCATGATTCAATTGCCTCCCACTGGGTCCCTCCCTCAACACATGGGGATTACGGGATCTACAGTTCAAGATAAGATGTGAGTGGGTCCACGGCCAAGCCATAGCAAAGGTCTTGGGTAGGACTTAATTCATTGAAGTGATCTTAAAATGTTACCTTCAGCTACTAAGTTTGTCAAACAGAGGGATGTTCACAAGCAAGGACATAAAGAAATTAAACTGTGAGATTGTTGAGGACCTTCAATGAATTTGGGATGGCTGGTTTATGGGGTGCAAGAGAATAACATTTAACTAAATGAAAGAGCCAATTACAGTGCAAGTTCTAAGGCCCTGAGTATCATTACTATTGCTTATCTCTATATCCCAAGCAGCAACCAACACAATGCCTTACACATAGTTTGTGTTCAATTAATGTGTATTACATTTATTCATTACTTTTTATTAGCCTAGGACTTTTATAATGATAGTTTAGTTTCACCATTTTTTTTGAGTAGTCTTAAAAAAAATCTCTCTCTATACCTTCTTCAACCAATCTACAACTAGGTTTTTTGTAGGAATTTTATTAATAGATACCAAACAATGTAACATCTTTACATTCAGATTCCAAAGATACCCTAGAAGAGCAGAGGACTGCACTTCCTCTCTCTCACTTTGCATTCCTCCTAAGAAATACTTGCCCCTAACTCAAAGGGCAGAAGTAGTCAGGGCTCTTTCAGCATTAAAATTCTCTAGAGTTTTCTGGGAGAGGCACATGTTCTGAGTCTGAGGAGAACTGTTCTGGTTATTGTTTATAAATTGTTTTCATCTTCTATTTCTTATAACAGATTATAAATCTATATTTTCTAATACTTCATACTATTATGAGGATTTGGTTGACAAATTATCTTACAATAACCACCCATATATTCATGCATGGCCCGATTCGCCTTCCTTTGCTTTCATATGTAGAATTTCCTTAATGATGTTTTCTAAAAAGAAGTAAGATCTCCTGCCTATGTAGGTAGGTCGAGCACATTTGCTCCAAATGAATGAAGATATTTCACATTTTCTTTTTCACACCCACCCACAATTCTTCTTCCAGAGGTACTCCACTAAATTGTTTCTTACTTTGGGACAATACTTAATATGGTTCCTTGCAATCTTTCTCTTATAATATATGCTAATATAAAAGCAAAGTTAAATATATTCATATATTCAGAGTTGCTTATGCTCCCAATTTCAAATATGTCAGAAAGCTCTTAACACATTTAGTTACTAATCCTCAAAACCAGCAAAATAGATATTCAAATATTACAGCATGATCTAATGGAGAAAATGTAAAATCAATAAGCCAAAATTTTTATATGATAAATGGATTCATTAAAATCTGGATGTGAAAAAAAAAACCAGATTTGGTGTCTTCCATTTTTGTGCCAGACCATATTGTCCCCTGAATCATTTTAACAAATGAGAAAGTACAAACACGAGAGTCAAAATATGGTTAGATTCCATGCACCTTTTAATTCCTATGGAATACAAAGAGCAAACTATTCTTAGATGTTACTTGCATTGCTCTCAGTCTGCCTCCCAAAGCTGGAAAAAAAACAATGTCCAGTTAAATCCTACAACCTGAGCTGGTGTTACCTCCTCCTGTTGGAGGCAAATGACAAAACGTGTATCTACTGCTTCATTGAATGTGCTGCAGCAGCTGAAGGAAGCCCCACCCCAGTCCTCCCTACCCCGTTCTACTTTTTCCTGGGTCTATGAAGGCAGATGAAATGTACCCAAGTTTCCGTAATTCTTTGCTGAGTAAAGGCCCTTGTCCAGGCACTTGTCTAATCCTCAAATAAAAGAACGAATCCTTCCAAATATATTCGGAATCAGCAGAGTAAATCAGCAGGGTCCCTAAACAACAGCAACAGTTTGGGTAGAAGAACTTGTAATTTTAAGCAAATAAGTAACTATTTTACAAAAAAAAAAATGCACCTACTGATCACTGGCAGAACGTAAATGGAAAAAAATGGTCATGAAAGTTATCAATATTGCTTTTTCTTATAAAAAGGATAAATGAAAACATGAAACTAGGCAATATGAAGTTCAGGCCTCTGTCATCAATTTTCCAATGCCGTAGTGGACTTCACTATTTTTACCCTGGATTCTAAATTAGCTTTCTAACTGATTTATCACCCTCACTGTCCTCCTTGCAGTCTATCTTCTATAATTCTGGAATGATTTATTTTTCTCAAACATAAACCTGATCAAGTCACACTGCTCTGCTGATCAGTCCGTTCAACTCATTTCTGCCTGTATTTCTATCATTTCCTGTTGTGTCTTCCATTGTAGGCTTTACTTTCTCCACACTGACATGTACACAGTGCCTAAAATTACTATGATTTTTCACTTACCTATATGCACTCACTATGTCATATTTCATAGATCCTATAAGATTTGCTATACTTTTCTTAAAAGCATTTCCTGACCAACAGACCAAACAAGGGTAGAAACAACCCCTGCTCAAAACAAAGGCAGAATACATGCTAATCATATCCATTTTAATGTTGCCCTTGATTTTATGGCCTCATATTTGCTTTTGACTGTGCGTTTGCTGAAGACAGGAACTGTGTCTTGGCAATCATGTATCCTCAGTGCCCAGTACAGGGCTTGACACAAAGCAGGCAACAAAAATGTTTTCTTTTATTGTGTTTTTCCATAAATAAATCCTTTAAAGAGTGGAAGAGACAGAAAGGAAAATGAATGGCATACAATATCAATTGCAGTTTTGATGACATCTCTATACTTGTAGTGAATATGATCATGATATTTACGCTGAAGATTTAAATCATAAGAGAAACCTTAAGGAATGAGTGGCAGTGTTGGGAAAAGTGTGATGATAAGGTGGGTGGCAGTCTCAACCTGCACACTGCTAGATATATTCAGAAAGATGAATTCATGCAGGCTGGACAGACATTTCAGATGTCAACCCTTCCAGACCAAAACTGGCAAAAGCAGTTGAAACCATAGCAGAGAAATACATCTAAAAATGAATATGTAAGAGCACTCTACTAGAAAACCATTTTAAAAATAAATAACTCAAAGCTGAGGATTATGGAGACTAAACATATAGTTAAGTTTCTTGGCACAAAACAGTAAGATGACCAGACTACATTTAACTTATAGAGTCTACTTCCTTTAAAATGTCATGAGCAGTCAAAAGAAGGAATAGGCTTTAATTCTTCCTCCAAGAGATATCTTTCTATTTGGCTAAGCAGAATTTGAAAAATTGCCACAAGCAATTCTAATTAAAATTTAAGTAAATGTTGGAAACTGGTCCTGTTTGGACAATTATCCACCATCCAGGATAATTTGTGACAATTTCAATTATGTTTTCTGTTATGCAGGAAATGAAAGTCCACATGTTTAAGAAAAAAAAATAATACTATTCCACTTGTCTGAAAGCAATCAGGGCACCTTCCTGACCCATATTTACCAACATCTCTTATAAAAGTAATTCTTATCATGAAAAAAACTATTACAATACAAATGTACTAAAGAGAGGTATATAATATATGATACAGTAGTAAGGACTCACTTTATATGACCTTCGAACTCATATCACCAGTAATGAACATTTCCCATGGAAAGGTAAATCATGTATTTTTGGTCTCCTTTTTTTGTCCTGTTATAGACTGGTTCTAAAAGCCACTGGCTTACACAAAGTTTTGAAAAATGGTGGTGTAAGCAAAGAAAGCAGTCTGTTATCCCATAATCACAGACTCTCCCACTGGGTAGACAGGACTCTCTAGGACACTGTTTAAAAATTGTGTTCCCGAGACCATCCTGGCTAACACGGTGAAACCCGTCTCTACTAAATATACAAAAAATTAGCCGGGCGAGGTCGCCTGTAGTCCCACCTACTCGGGAGGCTGAGACAGGAGAATGGCGTGAACCCGGGAGGTGGAGCTTGCAGTGAGCTGAGATCGTGCCACTGCACTCCAGCCTGGGCGACAGAGCAAGACTCCGTCTCAAAAAAAAAAAAAAAAAAAAAAATTTGTGTTCCATGTGTGGGCTGTAAGGGGGCTGATGATTCCCAAAATCTATTTCCAGTTTTCATATGGTCATTTGTCAGGAGAGGGAGTTTATAAATTTTATCTGACTCTCATAGTATTAGGTGATTTCCTCCCCAAATTAAGAAAGAATGCACTCATCCTAACACCTCTTTAGCCTTGAGTAATGCACGTTGTAGCTCAATGCCTTGTATTTAGAACGCTGTCCTGGAATACTCCAAGAGAAAATTTGGAGACAATGGATGTTATTTTCCAAAGAACCTTCTGGGTCTCAGGAGACGCAGCTGCTTGCTTTTGTATTTTAATGTGATGTGGTTTGCTACATGCTGCTAGAATGGATGGAGTTGGGGAAGCCTGGTTCACCTGAGCTTGTTTTGAAATGAAGATATGCCTTTTTATCTGCAGGAAGACAGCAGCAGGGTTAGGCTCTGTTAATCAAAACTCCAGTGCTGGCTGACTTCTAAGGAGATCTATTGTCTTAATCCATTCAGGCAACTGTAACAAAATACCGTGAACAAGGTGGCTTATAAACGGCATTTATTTCTCACAGTTCTGAAGGCTGGAAGTCCAACATCAAGGCTTGCCAGCAGATTCAGTGTCTAGTGAAACCCCTCTTCCTGGTTCGTAGGTGGTACCTTCTCACTGTAACCTCGCATGGTAAAAGGGGACAGTGAGCTCCCTTGGGGCATATGTTTTAAGGGCACTAATCCTATTCACGAGGGCTCCACCCTCATGACGGAATCACCTCCCCAAAGGCCCCACCTCCTGATATTGTCACCTTGGGAGTTAATACATGACTTTTGGGGGCACATAAACATTGAGACCATAGCACCCAAGAGAATTCAGGAGAAATATTCCAAGAGAATCCTTCTGAAACCCAGTTCTGATGGAAAACAATCCAGTTAGTGATTGCAGAATCCCAAGAACATGATCAAAACCCTATTACAAAGCCTCAGGAAAACTGCAATAATAGTGGGAAAACTCCTGTGATGAGGAACTAGCACTCTTCATAACCACACTTCCAATTTTGGATCCATATGCCTGTGCTCTTTATATCAATTTGTTTTTCCTGAATCAGCTGGTATTGACTGTGCCCATTTTAGGTGCAGTGTTCAATGAGACTTGACGAAAGTGTAAACCCATGTAACTACTATCACAATCAAGATACAGAATATTGCCATCATCCTAAAAGGTGACTCATGCTCTTTGCAATCAGTCACTCCCACCAACTACAGGGAAACCACATTCCTATCACTATAGATTAGTTTTCTCTAGTCTGAAAGTTTATGCAAATGTAATCATACAGTACTTATTACATATTTACTACATACTTACTTTGCTCAACATGTTTTTGAAAGCCATTCACAGTGTTGCTTGTATTAGGAGCTTCTTGACACACACACACACACCTGTTGGGATTTTTATTACAGATGCGTCCTGTGGAGGCTCTAGAGAACAAACCATTTCCTTTCCTTTTTCAGCTTCTAGAGCCTCAGTCCTTGCATTCATTGGCTCATGAACCCTTACTTTATCTCTGAAACCAACATGTACTGTCTTCAAATCTCTCTCCACCTTGGTCTCATTGCCCTCTCCTATGTGTGGTTATCTCCCTCTCCTTCCCTCTTCTAAGGACATTTGTGATCATGCTTAGGACCCACAAAGATGAGCCAGAATAACTTCCCCATCTGAAGATCCTTAATTACATCACATCTGCAAAGTCCATTTTGCCCTGTAAGGTAATATTTATAGATTCCAGTGATTAGGACCTGGAAATTTGGGGGAGGCATAATTTAGCCTATTACAATGAGCAAGTCAGAGAGTGAAGAATCCAGTCAACATCCAGGAACCATATCACACCATGGCACTTTAAGGGTTGTATTTTGCTTTTATTGCAACTGATTTTTTGTGTGCAAATGACATTCATTCTTATTCCATGTCAACCCAGGAACTAAATTATATTTTACATTAAATATTGATAATCACAATTGAATTTGCCTGGCTCTCAGGTTGCATTTCTTCGAGTCAATTATTCCTGACACCTGCAGTTCTACATGTGAATTCTAGCAAGCAGTTATCTTGCCTAAGCATTTATTATCTTTTCCTCATTCTATATTTTGTAACAAACTTCAATTCTCCAAGCAGCAGCTATTCCTAAAGGACGTTGGGTGGTTCACAGTAGATGTTTCCAGGGTTTGAATCTTATCTCTGCTAATCACCTGTTGGGTGAAGTTTAAGTTACTCTACACTTCAGTTTGACATTTCAGTTTGACCAAATATTCGATAAAATAATACAGAGTGGCAAACCAATAAATAGTGACTATATGTGTGTATATTTGTTTTATATAAATATATATATTTAATTGCAATAAGAATACTTCACAAGAGATCTACCCTCAACAAATTTTTGGGTATACAATACATAATCGTTGACCATAGGTACTGTGTTGTACAGCAGATGTTTAGAGCTTATGCATCTTGCAGACTGAAGCTTTACTAACTCCCCATTTCCCTCTCCCCATATCTCCCAGCAAACATCATTTGATTCTATGAATTTTACTATTTTAGATAATTCAGATAAGTAGAATCATGCACTATTTGTCTTTCTGTGACTGGCTTATTTCACTTAGCATAATGTCCTCAAGTTTCCTCCATGTTGTCTCATATTGCAGAATTTCCTTTTTTTAAAGGCTGAATAGTATTGCATTGTATGAACATGCATTTTCTTTATACATTCATCTGCCAATGAATATTTACATTGTTTCCACATTTTTGCTATTGTGAATAATGTTGCAATGAATATGGAAGTGCAAACATCTCCTCAAGATCCTGATTTCCATTCTTTTGGATAGACACCCAGGAGTGGAATTGCTAGATCAAATGGCACTTCTATTTTTAATTCTTTGAGGAACCTCCATAACGTTTCCCATGGTGACTGCACCGTTTTATATTCCCACCAACAGTGTGCAAGGGTTTCAATTTCTCCACATCCTTACCAACACTTATTGTCTTTTGGTTTTTAGGTTGTTATAATAGCCATCTTCACAGGTCTGAGCTGATACCTCATTGTAGTTTTGATTAGCATTTCCCTGATGATTAGAGATGGTGAGCATTTTTTTCCATATAATTGTTGGCCATATTTGTGTCTTTTTTGGCGAAATATCTATTCAAGTCTTTAGCTCAGTTTTAATTGGGTTATTAGGTTTTTCACTCGAGTTATAGAAGTTTCTTATATATTTTGGAGATTAATCCCTTATCAGATAAATGGTTTACAAATATTTTGTCCCATTTTGTAGGTTGCCTTTTCACTCTGTTGATTGCTTCCTTTGCTGGGTAGGAGCTTTTTAGTTTAATGTGGTTCCACTTGTTAATTTTTGCTTTTGTTGCCTGTGGTTTTGTTGTCATATCCTTGAAATCATTGCCAAGATGAAAGTCTTAGCCAGAGCAATTAGGCAAGAAAAAAATAAAAAGGCATCGAAATCAGCAACAAAGAAGTAAAAGTGTCCTGGTTTGCAAATGACATGATCTTATATGGAGAAAACCTTGAGGACTCCATAAAAAACTGTTTAATCAATGAATTCAATAAGTTGCAGTATACAAAATCAACATACAAATATCCGACCGCGTGCAGCAACTCATGCCTGTAATCCCAGCACTTTGGGAGGCTGAGGCGGGAGGATCCCTTGAGGCCAGGAGTTCAAGACCAGCCTGGGCAAAAAAACAAAACCCTTTCTCTACAAAATAAACATAAAAAAACTAGCCAGGCATGGTGACACAGGCCTATAGTCCCAGCTACTCAGGAGGCTGAGGCAGGAGGATTGATGGAGCTTAGGAGTTTGAGGCTGCAGTGAGCTTTGATTGTGCCACTGCACTGAAGCCTTGGCAACAGAGTGAGATCCTGTCTCTAAAAACATAAATAAAAATTAAAAAAATTAAAAAATTATCCTTCCAGTAAGAAATAGCTTATGGTAGAAGAAAAAAAAATCAGTTGCTTTTCTGTACATTAACAATGAACCATCTGAAAAGGAAATTAGAAAAACAATCCATTTTCATTATCACCAAAAAGAATAAATATCTAGGAATAAACTTAGCTGAGGAGGTGAAATGGATGTATACTGAAAACTATAAAACATGAATGAAAGAAGCTCAGACACAAACAAATGGAAAGACAGCCTGCATTAGAAGAGCTACTAATATTATTAAAATGTCCATACTACCCAAAGCAATCTACCAACTCAGTGTAATCCCTATCAAAATCTAAATGACATTTTTATAGCAATAGAAAATACAATTTTAAAATTCATATAGAGCCATAAAAGACCATGAATAGCCAAATCAATCTTGAGAAAGGACAAAACTGGAGGCATCACATTTCCTGATTTCAAGATACAAATCTAGAGTAATCAAAACATTATGGTACTGACATAAAGACGGACATACAGATGAACAAAACAGAATAGAGAACCCAGAAATAAACCCACACACCATGGTCAGTTGATCTTCACAAGCATGCCAAGAACATACAACTGGAGAAGGATAGTCTCTTCAACAAATGGAGATTGGAAAACTGGATATCCACATGCAATCAACTGAAATTAAACCCTTATCTTAAACCATACATAAAAATTAACTAAAAATAGATTAAAGACTTAAAACATAAGACATGAATTTTTAAAACTCCTAGAAGAAAACATAAAGGAAAAGCTTCATGACTTTGTCATTATATTGACTTAACATATATAGTCATAATAGTGAAGTTGAATTTTCAGAAACTTCACACTGAAGCTATCATTGATGTGGTTTATTTCAATTTATCCTGGTTTTTTAAGCATCTACTATATGCAATGATCTGGGCACTGCAGGGGATCCACTGTGGAATAGAATCAACCCCACACCTTAATAAGGTCATGGTCTAGTGGTGAAAGCAGGTAATGACAATACAAGGTGATTAGAACCATAACATCAAGGAGCTTTGAATATGATATTTGATGGTATTAAGGAATTATTAATTTTGTGATGTGTGATAATAGCATGGTGATTATGCTAAAACAACCCTTATTGATTAAAGACTCAATTCATTTTC
The DNA here is from genome assembly GCF_028885655.2 of Pongo abelii. Taxonomy (NCBI): domain Eukaryota; kingdom Metazoa; phylum Chordata; class Mammalia; order Primates; family Hominidae; genus Pongo; species Pongo abelii. Next base: position 144,025,071 of record NC_071990.2, read on the forward strand.
TATTGCCACCGTAACAAATTACCACAAAACTGACGACTTAGAACAGCACAAATTTATTCTCCTAAAGTTCTGAAAGTCGGAAGTTTCAAAGAAGTCTCATAGGTCTAAAATCAAGACATCCACATGGCTGGTCCTTCTAGAGGCTCCAGGTGTGAATCCATCCTTGGCCACTTCCAGCTGCTGGAGGCTGTGGCCGAGATTCCTTGACTGGTGACCACATCACTCCAGTCTGTTTCCATTGCAAGTGTCACATTGCAGGTCTCTGATTTTGGTCTGCCTGCCCCTTCTTCTAAGGATCCTTGGGATTACATGGGTCTCTCCTAAATCACATCCAGGATGACCCCCCATCTCAGAGTCTTTAATTTAATCACATCTGCTGATATGTTATATAAGGTCTCCTCTTCACAGGTACTTTATCTTAGATGGGAGGTGTTGAGAGGACACTTTTTTTTTTTTTTTTTGAGACGGAGTCTCGTTTTGTCGCTAGGCTGGAGTGCACTGGTGCAATCTCGGCTCACTGCAACCTCCGCCTCCCGGGTTCAAGCGATTCTCCTGTCTCAGCCTCCCGAGTAGCTGGGACTACAGGTGTGCGACACCACGCCTGGCTAATTTTTGTATTTTTAGTAGAGACAGGGTTTCACCACGTTGGCCAGGATGGTCTCGATCTCTTGACCTCGTGATCTGCCCGCCTCGGCCTCCCAAAGTGCTGGGATTACAAGCGTGAGCCGCCACGCCCAGCTGGGAGGACACTTTTTGAACATGAAAGCAGAAATGCTTATCAGATGTAATGGTTTTCGAAGTTATCGCCTTAGAGTTTCTCTAGAACAATCCATATTTTATAGGACACAATTGTAGCCCAGAGGAACATCTCACTTTGTAGCAACGTATCTTGGCTTCTAAGAAAAAAATAAAAAATAAAAAAAGGCCCACTAGGGTTTATTTTAAAATATGGTGAGGGAAATGTAGGCATGCCGAGGGAAATCTTGCTTTTGAAGAACCAGGCCTGATAGCTAGTGGACCTGGCATTTTCCCAGGGTTTCTGGACTCTCACAAGCTCACAGTTCATAAGTTCTCTGAGAAAGGATTTCCACCTCGCCATAGACCCAGCCGTCTCCCCTTCCCTCTAGCTGAGGACCGGAGTGTCCGCAGGGCGGCGCCCCGCGCCGGGGTTTGGTTCCTTTTACCTCCGGGTGCCTCTGTTCTTCTCCCTGGCTTGCTCCCAGCCTTTCTTCTCCCTGGCTTGCTTGGCTTTCTCAGGTGAAGGTACATATTTCTTTTGTCATTTTGCACAGAAAATGTAAACGTTTTCTACTCTAAAAAGATCACCTTTAAAATTTGCTTATAACAACAATAAGATATTCCCACAATTTTTTTTCTCTAAATGCTATTACTGCAATATAAAAACAAAAAAGGAACAAGTTCCTGAAGGATTTCATTTTCATGGATGCAACTGTAATTATTCATATGACCAGAAGATGGCAGTACAGCATTAATAACAGTGGCGCATCCCTTAGAACAAAATGGCTTATTGAATTTTTTGGAGCTTGGTAGACCTAGATACTAAACAAATGTTAACGGATCTGCTACTAAGTGCAAGGTTCTTCTGGGTTGCATTAGTTAATAAAAGAGACAAAAGCTGCTCTGATGGAGGGTGCTAAACTAAACTTGCAAGCACAATTAAGAAGAGAGAATTGATCACGTCTTGTCTTTTAAAATTTCATCTCACTGCTCCTCATTCATTGAAAGTCACATTTCTGAGAGAAAATATTATAGCAAAAGGAAGGAAGGAAAACAAAATACAACAAAATTCTCTTATAAATGAGGATACTTTAAAGAGGCAAAGTGACTTGCCCAAACACACTGGTAGTGATTAGCTCCCAGTCTGTTGACCAACATTTTCTCTATCCATGGTACCACACTGATTCTCGAAATGACAAATTCAGGGATTAAGAATTCCAGTCCTTGCGCCATCACTGACCCTTTGTGGGATCTTAAGCAAATTATTTAATTACTTTTATGTAAAAAGTAAGGCAAGTAGGTAAGTTCAAGCATTTTTACCAAGGGAATGTTTTTTCCTTTTTTTCTTTTTAAGACTCTTATTCAGAAGTTCGAAACCTAAAATAATAAAGGAAAATGCTAGAGTTGAAAGAGACGTTTTCCTCTTGAGTTTCCTCCTTTCTCCCCTAGAATCTTAGGCTTCCTCAGAGCACAGTTTGTAAACTATCAGACTGGGTGATCTTGTAAACACCTTTCAACTCTGAATATTCATTATCCCTCAAGTTCATTGAATTAATTGTGAGATAGCAATACCCTCAAAAGTGATTACCGTTTGGTAAAAAACAAAAGCCAACAACAACCAAAAAAATAAAAACTAAATCCTGAAGATGATGACAAACTGGTATAGTCAATTGTTAAGAACAAAGAGAAACTGACTTTTAAAGCATTTTCAATATTTTTCAACACGATGCCTCTGAATAATGACATTATCTTCATGCTTTACAGGGCCCTTAAACACACTCAGCCAGGTTTCCGCTGTGAACATCCTCTGGCACATGCTTTCAGAAATGAGAAGATTGCCTGTGGAGAACGCTGTGGCTCCCCTGCATTTAGGCAACAGACTTTTGGCTGTAGTAAGTGCCAAAAGCCAGAGGTGGTATGGCTTATGCTGCACCATGGTGTATTGGGCCAAAGAGCTCTGGAAAACCATTCAACCACATGGCCATCAGCAGTGATGGGAAGGGCAACTTAAGGTCAAAGGACTATGGAAGGGTGTCTAAGATGGGCCTTAGAATTAGTCTTCCTGAGTTTGCAACTGAGCTCCAACACTTTTGACAAGTTACTTTGGTTGTTAAATTTTAATTTTGGATAATAACATTACTTCCTAGGAATGAGAAGACCCCATAGGGCAAATAATAGCAGTGTATGAACACCAAGTAAAAGTTTCTGTTTTCTTTCACAGTATTCCTGCAAATATCTCCAGGCTGGGTTCCTCATCAGTCCTCCACCATTCAATCCATCCTCCACACAACAGACTGAATGGCCTTTAAAAGATATGTCAGATCTCATCGCCACACTTTTAAACCTTTCAATGACTCTCTCTTGCACTTCCAAGAAAATTCACATTCCTCACACTGACCTACAGGCACTGCATGATCTTCCTTGTCCACTCTCTGACTTTATTTGGCACTCGATGACCATATTCCAGCTGCACTGGCCTTCTGACAGTTCCTGGAATCGCCCAAACCTTTTCCAGTCTTTAGAACTCTTGTGTGTACTTTTCTCCCTTTCCCAGAACACACTGGCATTTCCTAAAGTCTCAGCTAAAATATTTCTCCTCAGACAGGTCTTCTCTGACCACCCTGTCTAAAGTATCAACATTAAAGTACACTTTATTCTTTAGCATAGGGATTGGAAATGTTTGACCTGTAGGCCAAACTGGCCCACCATGTTGTTTTTATATATAAAGTTTTATTGGAAAACAGCCATGCTTATTCATTTACGTATTAACCATGACTGTTCTGGTGTCACAGTGGCCAAGTTGAATAGTTGCAAAGCCTTTTATCTGGCCCTTTATAGAAAAAGTTTATCAACCTCTGATCTATCAAGTAAGCATGCACTCCCATCAGCATCTCTTCATTTCTGTTTATCCTCCAGTACCTTCAGGTAGTTGCTTTTTAAATTGTTTAAGTTTTATAGTTGTTTTTTTCAGAGTAGGTGATCCTGTGGAATCTTTTTTCCATTATACCCAGAAGCCAATTCTAGTTATTTTTAAAATTCTGTTCAATAGTTCCAATATCTGAAGCATCTCTAAGTCTTGTTCTATAGTTGGTTCATCTATTGAAAATGGATCATTTTCCCCTATTTTTAACTTTATATATCTTATATTTTTTACTGAATGTCTAATATTATGTGTAGAAGAATGATGAAAACTGAGGTAAATACTATTTACACATAGTAATAGGCACCAGTTACCATTACTGGTTGTTACTGTGGTAACAATGGTTACCACATTTCTGTCTGCACAATAGTATGGTGGGTTGTGTCAATGTAGTCAATAGTTTTGTGGAGTCTGGTATTTTATGTTGCTTTTATAACCTGTGCACCACAGTCTTCAAAATCCTTCACAGGATATTTCTGTTGCCTTGTGTCTTGTGAGCATCTCGTGCATGCCTGTGGAAACCAGCCTGCACATAAGTGTGAGCTCACCTTGCATAAGCTTATGGTTATTTTAAGTTGATATGCTAGCTCACAGTTGGCTTTTAGTATGTTTTCTAATTTTTAGCTGACTTTCTCTTAGTTTATTTAATGGCAGCCGCCTTTCTCTCATGTTCTGTCAAAACTGAAATAGCCCTTGAACCCCATCTCTCCTCAAAGATCCTTGTCACCCTTTGGAATCAGTTTGTTTATTTGGCTTACAATCTCAGCTCTCTGATAGGATCAAGAAAAGGTAGAGTTTTATAGATTATCTGCATTTTCTCATAAGTAGAGTGACATTCTTGTGCAGCTTTCTAAACAAAAGCAGAATGCCAGAACCGACATTCTAAAATTTGCCCTCCTTTCAAACGGGCAGAGACAAAAACATAATTTATGCCAGTAAGGTTAAAAAAGCAGCAGGGCATTGTAAATTGACAGTTGGTGCTATAGACTGAATGTTCCCCACCCCCACCCCCCTGCCGCCCCAACCAAATTCATATGTTAAAACTTAATCCCCAGGGTGATGATATTTGGAGATGGCGCCTTTGGGAGGAGATTAGATCATCAGGGGAGAGCCGTCATGGATGGCATTGGTGCTTTTATGAAAGAGGCCCCAGAGGGCTCCCTCCTCCCTCCTGCCATGTGATGACACAGCAAAAAGATGTGATTTATAAAACAGGAAGCAGGCCCTCACCACACACACCAAATCTGCTAATGTCTTGGTCTTGAACTTGCAGCCTCCAGAACTGGGACCATTAAATTTCTGTTGTTTGTAAGCCACCCAGTTTATGGTGTTTTTTTATAGCAGCTCAAATGGACTGAGACAGTTGCGTAGTAAATTTGTATAACCAGTCTAAGAAGGATTTTGAAAATATGTAGAAAGGGTCTTACAGTCTGATCATTTTGACCTAATATTTCTACTTCAAGTGATCTAATCAGAGGTGCTGACAAATATTCTTATAGAAGGATATTCACTACAATATTGTCTATTTATTTATTTTAGTTGACAAAAATTGTATATATTATTTATAGCATGTTGTTTTGGAATATGTATACATTGTGAAATGGCTAAATCAAGCTAATTAATATAAACATTATCTCACATAGTTACCGTTTTTGTGGTGAGAATAATTGATATCTATTCTTTTAGCAATTTTTGAGAGTACAATACATTGTTATTAATGATAGCCACCATGTTGTACAATAGCTCTCTTTAACTTATTTCTCTTGTCTAACTGAAATGTTGTAACTTATGAACAATATCTCCTCATTCTCATCCTTAGCCCCTGGTAACTCTACTTCTATGAGTTCAGGTTTTTTAGATTCCATGTATAAGTGAGATCATGTAGTATTTGTCTCTCTGTGCCTGGCTTATTTCACTTATCTAAAGATCTCCATATTAGGATCTCCAGGTTCATCCATGTTGTCTGAAGTGACAGAATGTCCTTATTTTTTTGAGGCTGAATTATATTTCATTGTATATATATACCCCATTTTCTTTATCCATTCATTTGTTGATGAGCACTCAGCTTAATTTATTGTGAATAATGCTCCAGTGAATATGGTAGCACACATATCTTTTCCATATATTGATTTCATTTCCTTTGGATATACCCAGTGGTGGGTTTGCCAGATCACATGGTAGCTTGATTTTTAATGTTTTTAGGAACCTCCATACTGTTTCTCATAATGAGCAAACTAATTTACATGCTGAACAACACACCACACTATTATGAAATAACAGAGACAAACTAGATAACCAACAGTAGAAAAGTATTTTTAATAAATTGAGATCCAACCATATAAAGAAATATTATGCAAATATTAAGATACTTCAATGAAGAATATTTATTGAGACAACGATCATAATATAATGTTAAATATCAAAACCAAAACTATATATATAAATTATACATATATATATATATATATATACACAGACATTCAATTTTGTTGGGATTTACTAATAAACTTTGAAATTAAGTTTTTCTGTGTGTGTATATATACACACACAGAAAAACTTAATATATATATGTATATATCTCACTGGTGCCTGTAAGTTTTTTTGTGGAGATATATATATATATATATATATATCACTGGTGCCTATAATTTTTTTTGTGGACATATATATATTTTGTTTGTGTGTGTGTGTGTGTGTATATATATACATATACATATTTACAAAGTTTATTAGTTACAACAGTTAAAATAGTATCTTTACAGTGAAGAAATCTGAAAGACAACACCTTAATCAAACAATTATAGTTAATATCACCAGTAATGGGATAGAATTCCATTATGTGCCTCCTAACATGATGTACTGAGAAAGATGCAATATTTTGTGATATTCCTGCCAGAAATGCAAAGCCTGAGTCTAATTATGAGGAAATATCAGACTAACCTAAGTCAAAGGACATTTTACAAAATAAATGGTCTGTACTCTTCAAACGTGTCATGGCCAAAAAAGTAAGTCTGAGGAAGTTTCTACATTAAAGGAGACTAAAGAAGCATGACAATTAAATACAAAGTGTAATCCTGGATTGGATTCCAGGCCAGAAACATGAAATACATACATATGTACATACCAACATACTCATATACACATACATGCTTAGAATTTATTTTTGTTATAAATGGTATTATTGGGACAGTTGACCATGTTTGAATAAGGTCTATGGATTAGATAATATTTCTGTGCCAGTGTTAATTTGATTTTGATGCCATATTGTGGTTATATAAAATAATGCCCTTGTGTTTAGGAAATTAACTGGAGTAAAGTATTTAAGCATAATTTTTCACAATGTCTGCAATTTACAACTTATTCTCAAATAGTTTTAAAAAATTGTCTGTCTTCGTGATATAATAAGAAATGTATATTTGGTCTTCACCCCAGGTTCCTGGCACAAAACTTCTAACACTCTTGTATCTTCCTGAATAATAGAACTGCTAGGAGCATCATTTTTTGTAATAGTCTATCTTAGTTCCTCCTTGGTTCCTGACAGAAGAGCTTCTAAGACTTTGGAACCTCTGGAGTGATAACAGTATCTTTTTTTTTTTTTTTTTCTAGACAGAGTCTCGCTCTGTTGCCCATGCTGGAGTGCAATGGCGCAATGTCGGCTCATTGCAAACTCTGCCTCCCAGGTTCAAGAGATTCTGGTGCTTCAGCCTCCCAAGTAGCTGGGATTACAGGTGCCCGCCACTACATCCAGCTACTTTTTTGTATTTTTAGTAGAGACAGGGTTTCGCCATGTTGGCCAGGCTGGTCTCGAACTCTTGACCTCAGGTAATCCTCCTGCCTCAGCCTCCCAAAGTGCTGGTATTACAGGTGTGAGCCACCATGCCCGGCCAAGCGTATCTTTTTGTATGTTGATGAGATGACCGGTGGCCGAAAGCCCCTAGATATCTCCACAATGAAGGCTGTTGCCAGAGGAACCAACCATGTGATTAGAGAATTGGGACTTTCAGCCCCATTCCCACCCACAACCTCGGGGGAGGAGAGGGAGGCTGGAGATTGAGTTCAATCACCAGTGGCTAGTGACTTAATTAATCATGCCTGCATGATGGAGTCTGCAGAAAAGTCCTAAATGAAGTGGTTTGGAGAGCTTCTGAGACAGTGGATATATAGAGGTGCTACAAGGGTGGCCCGCCCAGAGAGGGCATGAAAGCTTCATGCTCCTTCCCCCATACCTTGCCCTCCATACCTCTTCATCCGGCTGTTCATTTGTATCCTTTATAATAAACCCATCAAAGTAAATGAAGTGTTTCCCTGGGTTCTGTAAGTCTTTGCAGCAAATTATTGAACCTAAGAAGGGGGTCATGGAAACCCCTAGTTTATAACCAGCCAGTCAGAAATACAGGTGGAAACCCGGGACTTGTGATTGGCATCTAAAGTGGGAGTGGTCTTGTAGGACTGAGCTCTTTAACTTGCAGGATCTTAAACTAACTCCAGGTGGATAGTGTCAGAGTTGAAATGACCTGTAAGTCACTACTCAGCTGGTTTCCACAGAGAACTGAAGAAGTGCTGAGTGTAGAAAATTCACACGTTTGGTGTCAGAGATGTTGTGCATATCCAGGAAAACAAGTTTTCCTTTTTAATCTCTATTTTTATCTACCAAGCTATTATCTATACAGAAGAAAGTAAGACAGATTAAATGATAAAACAAATGTGGTAAGATGTTGATAGTTCTGAATTTAGGTTAAAAGTATACAAAAAGACTTTATACTATTTTTGTAACTTGTCTACAAGACTAAAATTGTTGTAAAATATCATGCTATAATATGTAGAACACAGGTTTGAGAGTGGCCAATGGAAAATATTATGATTCAGTGCTCACACATCAATATCATTTCATGGCAAGTTACATTTACCTTTGCAGGATGAAGCACAGTAAATTCATAGAAACACATAATAGTTTTGTACCCCACCCCCATATACACATAGTAAAAAAGAGCTGCAAGTCTCTGTAGGAACATGTTAACCGTGTTTATCTATAAGCTGCATATTTTCCGGTGTTATTCATTTTCTTCTTTAAACTTTTTCATCTTTCCAAGTTTTTATAATGAGAGAGTAATATTTTATTATTGAATTCCTGGCTTTCTTCTTTTCTACAGTTTCAGAAAAGAAAGAAGCAAAGGGGGAAAAAGAAGAGAGAGAGAGAGAGAGAGAGAGAGAGATGAGCCCTAATAGAGTTCATGGCTGTCTGTGGGCTGTTGAATGCACCTGAATGGGGAAGTTCTTGAGGTTGCATAGTATCAGCTGATGCTTACAAACTGTTACTTCAAGGTCAGTCATGAAGTGGCTGTCTCCAAGGGAATACAGCTGTTCAATACTCCAGGCTTGCTAACTTGGAGATCATTGGATCTTGCCTGGTGGCTAAACCCTAGGTCTGTTCATACCACCACAAAGACAGAACCTCACCTCCAAAGGCATGAAGTGATAAGACCAACACACCAAGACAGAATGATGCCACTGCCACCTGGAGCACAATACAGTGAAGCATGTGTGCAGAATTAATACTGGCACAATGCTGGACAAGTGACAGACAAATTTGTGCAAGCTTCTGTAATGATTATGCTATTTAATTAGTGGATACCTGACCAGTGTTAAAATCTGGAAGAGTACCAAATACCACAAAGTTTACAATTTCCATTTCTGGGAGCATTTTCCCTATTAAATGGCATCAATGACAAGCTAAAATACAGCCCTTTATCTATTAGCTATTTCACTTCTCTTTTCCTGAAAGTGTTACTCAAAGGCACATAAAGAGGTTTCTTCCTCCATGCCTTGTCTCCAACTCCTGTAGATAGATTTACGCCCCACACCTGGTGCTGCTAAGCACATTACAGTGCCTCATGTTCCCATTAACAAAACCATGTGTGAGGGTGGGAGTAAATGTGGGAAAGGGAATGTCACATAGTTTAATTACTTAGTAGGGGGGAATAACTCAAAGTACAGTACTCTGGTGTAAAGGGATCTTCATGATGCATGGTTGCGAAATGTCTGGACTCACTAAGCGCTGAGCTTTCCAAGGCTTGCCATTGTGTAAGACACCTGTTCTGCATATGTTTATAGAGAGGGTGTGGGGTGGGCATTACATCGTGGGGTCATGCTGCTTTCTGTTTCTACTTCCCTTCAAACTGCATTTTACTCATTCGTTCTTTGGCCATTTGGGGCCATGGCTTCAGGAGCAAATACATTGTAGAGATATAAAGATTATTCTTCCCATGATAGCTCACAGAAAGACAAATAAATCAGCATGCAATACCTCCTTAGCTTGTTAAGTCAAATGCTTTAGGGGAAATAACTATTTTGTCTTGAGTTAAGTAGCCCTATCTACAAGCACTCTGTTTTAAACACCAAATCTATACCAAGCCTGAATGACTTCTGAGCCTCCAGGTCAGGCTACATGGTGGAGAGGAAGGAACATGTTTTTCCCTCCTTGTGCACCTCGCTTCCAATCCCAGCTCTAATACAAGCTCAGTGTTTGATCCTGAGCAAGTTCCCCATCTCTGAGATTCTCACTCTCATCATCTGTGAATGGGACTAATACCACATACTTGTTGGACTATTTGTATTAATGTCAGAAACAGTGCACATAAAGTATCTTGTACCAACGAAGTGCTTGAAAGAGTAGTTATCATAACTATGATTACATGAAAATGTGGCTTATCCTTTGACAATTCTGAAAAGAAAAATTTAAAAATTCTCCAACTGACTAAAAGAGAAGGAATGTTGAGAGATAAAAATAAGGAAGAAAGAAAGGAAGACAGAAAGAGAAAGAAATAACAAAATACAATGAATGAATGAATGAATACATGAAAGCAAAAGAAAAAGGAAGGAAGGAAGGAAGGAAAGGGAAGGAAAAGCATTTATGGAATAGCCTATTAAGATTTTGGAGACATGAGGTGTGTTTCCAGTGAAAATTTAGACATAGACCCTTGTTATCCATTTCCTTAGCTACAAATTGAGGGTATTGTCTAAGGATGAGTTTTGGGAAGCAGCCATTCCTGGCTTGAGGAAAAGAGGATGTTGGTTCTATGGGCTAAATGGTCAGCACCCCTCTCCTCTCCCCACTCCCAGTGGAAACTGTGCACATTTCAACTGAAGGCACATATTTCTCAGGTTGACATTTCCGCTACAGTGTATTAGTCAGGGCTCTGCAGAGAAAAAAGAACCAATAGGATGTAAGATGACATCTATATACGATGACATGGTTTGGCTGTGTCCCCACCCAAATCTCATTTTGAATTGTAGCGCCCATAATTCCTGTGTTGCAGGAGGGACCCGGTATGAGTTAATTGAATCAGGGGTTTTTCCAGTGCTGCTCTCATGATAGTGAATAAGTCTCACAAGAGCTGATGGTTTTATGAAGGGCAGTTCCCCTGCACATGCTCTCTTGCCTGCCGCCGTGTTAAGATGTGACTTTGCTTCTCCTTTGCCTTCAGCCATGATTGTGAGGCCTTCCTAGCTATGTGGAACTGTGAGTTTATTAAAACTCTTTTTCTTTATAAAGTACCTGCTCTTGGGTATTTCTTCATAGCAGTATGAAAATGGACTAATACAATAGATATATAGACAGAGATGTATTATGGTGAAGTGGCTCATACAATTTTGGTGGCTGAGGAGTCTCATGACTTGCCATCTATAAGCTGAAGGCCAAGGAAAGCCAGTGGTGTAGTTCCAGTCCAGCCCCAAAGACTGAGAACCAGATAAGCCAATAATGGAAATCCTCATCTCGGTCTGAAAGCCCCAAAACCAGAAGTGCTGATCTCCAAAGGCAAGAGAAGAAAGTCTCAGCTCAAGCAGAAAGAATAAATTCACCATTCCTTTGACTTTTTGTTCTATTCAGATCCTCTACTGATTGGACAATGCCCACCTGAATTGGTAAAGGCAGTCTTTTTTACTCAGTCTACCAATTCAATTTCTCATCTCTTCTGGAAACCCTTACAAACACACCCAGAAATAATGTTTTACCAGCTACCTGGGCATCCCTTAGCCCAGTCAAGTTGACCTCTAAAATTAACCATCACACGCAGAGAGATTCCAACTGAGAACTTTATGTTCCAGAAGCCCTCACCTGCAACCTCCTCATAAGAGGCACCTCATGCATTGAGCCTGATTCAACTCAACATTATCTCTTTGCTTTTAGATGTTTTACAATTTTATTCAAGGCAACTCGTGGTTTGGTGCTGTTGGAATTTTGCTTTGGCTGTTGAAACTTGACTCATTTATTTCATCTTCCTTATTGGGAAATGTTTAGATTACTTCATTGCATATTTATTTTTAACTGGGGTCTAGGAAATGGCTATAGGGAGGGAACAATCTTGAGGACACTCTATGCTTCAGGCTAGATACTTCTTCCTTCTAGTCTGCCCTGCACAGCTCTCAGAGCTCGAAGAAGCACTGTGACACCTGCTGCTGTTTGCCCATAGGAAAGATGCCAAGTTTAGAATTGGTTTTCAGGTGGTTTCAGCAAAACAATAGCCCACACTGCCTCCTAAGAAGAATGACTATGCCAACTACAAAGAGCACTGGAGAAAAGGACAATTGTTTTATGTTTCCAGTATTCAAAAACTTAGCAAATGGCTGGGCACGGTGGCTCACACCTGTAATCCCAGCACTTTGAGAGGCCAAGGAGGGTGGATCACTTGATGTCAGGAGTTCGAGACCAGCCTGGTCAACATGGTGAAACCCCGTCTCTGCTAAAAATACAAAAATTAGCCAGGCATGGTGTAATCCCAGCTACTCAGGTGGCTAAGGCAGGTGAATCGCTTGAACCTGGGAGGCAGAGTATGCAGTGAGCCAAGATCAAGCCACTGCACTCCAAATGGCAGCCTAGCAGGAAGGTTTAGAGTACGGATCCTGGGGCCACGCTGCTATATTTAAATCCCAGTCCTGGCTGGGCATGGTGGCTTATGCTTGTAATCTCAGCACTTTGGGAGGCTGAGACGGATGGATCACAAGGTCAAGAGTTCGAGACCAGCCTGGCCAACACAGTGAGACCCCCCCATCTGTACTAAAAATACAAAAACTAGCTGGGCATGGTGGCAGGTACCTGTAATCCCAGCTACTCGGGAGGCTGAGGCAGGAGAATTTCTTGAACCCGGGAGGCGGAGGTTTGCAGTGAGCCGAGATCACGCCACTGTACTCCAGCCTGGGCAACAGAGCAAGACTCCCTTTCAAAAATAAAATATAAAATAAAATATAAAATAAAATAAAATAAAATAGTCCCAGCCCTGCCACTTACCAGCTGTGCACTCTGAGGTATGTACTTGAGATACAAACTCTCTGTACTCAGGAAGGCCTCATCTTTGAAATTATCCTGCCCAATGTGTTGTTAAGAGGATGGATGAGTTGACATTTGTAAAACATTGAGAACAGTATCTAGCACATAAATGTTCTATATTTAAATATTGGGTAGGCAAAAGCCATGGACTGTAATACATATAACCCCATTAGAGGGCGGCTATTTCTCATAAGTTGCCTGTGCCATGGAGCATAATGGAAATAAGTGAGGTTCTTTGTTATTCCTCTTCCTTATCTGTGTGTACACATGTGTGTGCATGTGTGTATTTTTATGTATCCACCATTTTGACAGTTGCTTTACAGGTCTTTATTAATTCTCCTATAAACCATGCATGGCCATATTGTTATCAGTTGACAGAGGAGGTTCACAGAGGTCACTCGGTGGCTCATGTCACAACACTGTGGACTTAGAGTTGGAATTTACATCCCTATCACCAACATCCAAGACTCATGCTATCTGCACTTTTCCCGGCCCCCATAGATACACAAATACACCTGGACTTGATCCTCAAATTCTGTCTTATAGGGAAGTTTCTGGGAGAGTAACCAGATGATTTTGAACAACAAAGTATCCATGACAGAAAACAGATCAAAAGGCCCAAACTGGTTTTGTTAGAATGGTGGGATTATTAATCTTTTTCCATTTCTCTGTTTTTCAAAATTCTCCTTTATAAAATTATATTAACTCTATATAAAATCATGTTTATTTGTTAAATCATCAGTAATTGGCAGAAGTATTTTTATGTTTTATGTTTGATCTAAGTCTGTGTACACTGTTTCATGTTTAAGGAAGAGATTCAAATAATTCCCCTAAACATGAAAACTCAAGTCTTGGCTGTGGCTGGAGGTGAAAGCACAGAGGAAACAATACTTACTTTTACTCTTATAAGTGACCCTTTTTTTTTTTTTTTCACAAATCAAAAACTCTATACTGTCTTTTCCTGCTCAAGCCTGGGAAACATTGTAGAGAATGTCAAGATCAGGGAAGGGGCTTTAATTCCCAAACAGATCAAATTTCAGTTCTGAGAGCACACAGAACTAGCGAAGGGACTGCCAGGGGAGAGGGCAGGTGCCTTCCAGAGCAAAACGACCACAAAGGGGCTCCAAGCCCTAGATTACTCATTGGGTTTAATGACTGACCATCCCAATCTATGTTCTGAGCATGGATTATGCAGCAGAATGACCCATACTGCTGCCTTTGGTACCTCATATATCTAACATTGATTCTACTCTCTTATAGGGGACACACACTAATCAAAACTTTTTCTCTGGTCAGAATCTCCTTGTCCTTCCTGTACTTAGCGATCTTCCACCCAGTGTATTATGGTAGGTGAAACTGACTTCCATTTAGAAAGTGAAGAATTGTGCTTGCACTGCTGGGCCCTTTTACCAATCAGACCCACCTATCCAGACTCCTGAATTTGGAAACGGTGATGCAACAAAGCAGGCAGAATGAGAATTTATCCAATCCTGGGACAGCAGCAACACCATCAGACACTTTCTAGAGTTGGCAAAGGCAGGGGTTCCCAGGTTGTGTGTCTGGTGCCAGTGCTCAGTGGCATCACCAGGTGAGTTCTAGGCCGTGATTTTAGACCCTCCAACCTAAAATCCTTGTGTCTCTGCCTATTCTCCAGCCTGAATCTCCGTCAACTCCATGAGCTACACCAGTCAGTCTTTTCTGGTGCTTGCTATGGATAACCTGACCAGTTCATATATCCATCTCCTGGTTTGACCAGTTTAGCCTCAAATCCCTTCCAGTTATTTCTTTGACCTTTCTTTTACCTTCATTTAATCCATTTCCAATTTCATTAGTCAAGACATGTTATGACCCTTTACAGTTGAATGATTTTTCCATTAGAAGACTTAGAAGACTGGCTGGGAGTCTTATCAATTCTTCCAACATGAGTAGCAGTAACGTATTAGTCAGGGTTCTCTAGAGGGACAGAACGAATAGGATATATTTATGAGTTTATTAAATTGTATTAACTCACATGATCACAAGGTCCCACAATAGGCCATCTGCAAGCTGAGGAGCAAGGAAGCCAGTCCGAATCCCAAGGCTGAAGAACTTGGAGTCCGATGTTTGAGGGCAGGAAGCATCCAGCACAGGGGAAAGATGTGGCCTGGGAGGCTAAGCAAGTCTAGACTTTTCACGTTTTTTCTTCCTGCTTTATATTCTCTGGCAGCTGATTAGGTGGTGCCCACCCAGATTAAGGGTGGGTCTGCCTTCTCCAGCCCACTGACTCAAATACTAAACTCCTTTGGCAACACCCTCACAGACACACCCAGGATCAATACTTTGCATCCTTCAATCCTTCAATCAAGTTGACACTCAGTATTAACCATCACAAGTAATAATAGCTAACACTTATAGTGAGTGTACCATTTGCTAGGTACTTTCAGTTATTATATCATATATTCTTAAGGAAAAATAAATATGGACTATTTCCTGTAACTATACCAATTTTACTGATTAGGAAATGTACCTGGAAGAATGACATAGCTGTCCAGTGTGCACAAGCAAGTATGTGGCAGAGATAAAAACCAAATCCAACTCTGTCTGCCTTCAGTGACTGAATGCAAACCACTTCATGCACATCCCTCTTGGGGCCTTGACAAGCTGTTGTACTTCAGCCCGAGTAACTGGGTCAGGTTATTAAATCAATCACTAGAGAAACATTTCATCTAAGTTTGAAAAGGCCAATAAGAAAAAGTTACCTGAATCCAAGAGATTGTTAAATCGTATTCTACAAGGATGAAAATATCATCTCTTCTCTTGGAGACAGAAGAAAAGCTAGAATAAAGAACACATCTTTGTAGTTTCAAAATTCAAGAAACGAGCAATTTAGAGAAAAAAAAAAAAAACCTCTTGCTCAAGGTATCAGGGCCTCTCTCAATATTTCCATTGGGCAATGTGACTTTGCCAGACCCTGGGGCAGCCTGCTCACACCAATTTCTGTCAATTCAAAATTGAAAGCTATTCTAATCAGTACATTTTTTGAGTGCCTAAAGAAGCATTACAGGTCAGGAAGTTTAATTCAAAAGATGATTGCTTATTTAAATGATCTGAACAGGAAAAAAATATATTTTCCCCCTTTCCAATGGGACCCTGATAAGACAGACACAAAACTATCAGTGGAGAAATTCTTTCCAAGCAGCAAAGACATCTGTGGACCCTTGGTTGCTCCTTCAAAGCATTTAATTCTTAAATATTCAGAGAACTCTGTAGTTGACATGAGAAATCTAGGTGAGGATCCAAGTGATACTGCTAGCATCTCATTCATGAATGTTTATCACCTAAAGACAACTGTAAAATTTATTTCCTCCTTCCTTTTTTCTTTCCTTTCTCCACCACTCTCCCTTTGTTGTATTTCTTTCTTTTTCTTCCCTTCCTTCCTTTCTTCCTTTCTCTCTCTCCCTCCCTTCCTTTCTTCCTTCTTTCCTTTCTCTCTCTTTCTTTCTTTTCTTTTTCTTTTTCTTTCTTTCTTTTTTTCATTCTTTCTTTCATTTCTTTCTTCCTTTTTTCTTTCTTATTTCTTTTTCTTTCTTTCTCTACAATGTTATTTCTTGACTCTCTCTTTCTTTCTTTCTTTCTTTCCCTTTCTTTCTTCTTTCTTTTTCTTTCTTTCTCTCTCTCAAGACGTTATTTCTTAACTCTTTCTTTCTCTCTTTCTCTTTTCTTTCCCTTTTTTCTTTTTCTTTCTTTCTCTCCCTCTCTCTTTCTTCCCCCTATGTCTTCCCTTCCCCTTCACTTCCTTTCCTTTCCATTTATTTATTTATTTATTTTTGAGATGGAGTCTCGCTCTGTCTGGAGTGCACTGGTGCAATCTCAGCTCACTGCAACCTCCACTTCCTGGGTTCAAGTGATTCTCCTGCCTCAGCCCACTCACCTCAGGCTCCCAAAGTGCTGGGATTACAGGCATGAGCCACCATGTCTGCCCCTTTCTTTTCTCTTTAGTGTATCACCATTCCTCTTCTACTCTACCCACTTTGTGGTGATGGTGATAATTTAAAACAATGATGGCATTTTACTCCAGAGCAGCCAAGCACGAAAAACCACAGTAATCCTATATGGTCTTTTTTGGCAGGGGAAAATCACACTAAGTCCAACTAGTAACTCATATGCATGGGGTTGGGAGACCTGTGATTTCACCACAAATCCATATAAGGCTTTGGCCAAATTATTTGGTTATGTTGTCTAAATTTTCCCAACCAAAAGCTGGAATAAGTTATAAACTTGTCTATTATATTCACTTTTGCTGTTCTATTAATTGTATTTCATGAGCCTCTTCCTTGAAACATTTACTATGTCACTTTTGCTACCTTACTATAAAATGAGGATATATCAGCTATGGTAGAGAACAAGTTTTATAATACATTCTGCAAGGAGAACACTACCACTGACTTAAGTTGTAACCATTCTTTACAGAGGAAACTAATCTATATTCCATTAGAAGCCCAGAGGAGGGACTGAAACATATCATCGACCTCCAACCCTCACGTTCTTTGCATTCTACATTTTAAAAATTACTGTAACTAGTTCCATTTTTAATGAGCCACTTTTCTACTGACTGCCCTCCTACTTTCCACTCAGCCACCGAGTTGTGTACTGTCTCCAGGGCGCTGGTGAAGAGCCCTCACAAGGTGCCTGCCCTCCGTTCTGCTCCAAAATTTACTAGAGTTTCACTGCAAGTAACAAGAAGGGGAGAGATTAGGTGACTCTGGTCCCTTGTTAGGTTCACCATTTAATCAGAACTAAACCCAAATTTTTTTTTTCTTTTCTTTTTTTTTTAAATTTATTTATTTATTTATTTTTCTTTTTATTATTATTATTATTATTATTGTTATTATTATTATACTTTAGGCTCTATGGTACATGTGCGCAATGTGCAGGTAAGTTACATATGTATACATGTGCCATGCTGGTGCACTGCACTCACCAACTCGTCATCTAGCATTAGGTATATCTCCCAATGCTATCCCTCCCCCCTCCCCCCACCCCACAACAGTCCCCGAAGTGTGATGTTCCCCTTCCTGTGTCCATGTGTTCTCATTGTTCAATTCCCACCTATGAGTTGAGATGGAGTCTCGCCCTGTCACCCAGGCTGGAGTGCAGTGGCACGATCTCAACTCACTGCAACCTCTGCCTCCCGTATTCAAGTGATTCTCCTGCCCCAGCCTCCTGAGTAGCTGGGATTACAGACACACGCCACCACACCCGGCTAATTTTGTATTTTTAGTAGAGACGGGGTTTCACCATGTTGGTCAGGCTGGTCTTGAACTCCTGACCTCGTGATCCGCCTGCCTTCGCCTACCAAAGTGCTGGGATTACAGGCAACCCTGATTCTTTAAAATGAACTTTGATCTCTCCTAACCTCTGAGAACAGAAGGCTTCAAAATGGGAAGGGTGTTAAGAACATCAGAAAGCGGCGATTTTCCCAGGATATTAATCCTTTCTTAACCCCTACAACTCTAGTGTAGAGCATTAACACAGAGACAACTGAAATGGAATGATACAGATTGTGCCATTTACAATGTAACAAATTCCTTAATTTCTCTGACCTTCAATTTTCTTATCATTTCTCATAGTATCACTCATACTTCGTAAAACACTGCTCAAAGAAATCAGAGATTACACAGACAAATGGAAAAGTATTCCATGCTCATGGATAGGAAGAATCAATATCATTAAAATGGCCTTAATGCTCATACTTCTCAGAGCAATTTATAAATTCAGTGCTATTCCTATCAAACTACCAATAATATTGTTCATAGAATCAGAAAAAAAAACTATCTTAGGCTGGGCACAGTGGCTCATGCCTATAATCCCAGCAGTTTGGGAGGCCAAACTGACCTCCTCACTTGAGGTCAGGAGTTCAAGACCAGCCTGGCCAACATGGTGAAACCCTGTCTCTACCAAAAAATACACACACACACAAATTAGCCAGGTATGGTGGTGCTCACCTGTAGTCCTAGCTACTCAGGAGGTTGAAGTGGGAGAATCACTTGAACCCGGGAGGCAGAGGTTGCAGTGAGCCAAGATCATGCCACTGCACTCCAGCCTGGGCAAAAGAATAAGACTTTATCTCAAATAATAATAATAATAAATAGAATAAAATCAAATGAGAAAGAAAAGAAAAGAAAGAAAAAAACTATTTAAAAATTCATCTGGAACCAAAAAAGAGCCCAAATAGCCAAGGCAATTCTAAGCAAAAAGGACAAACCTGGAGGCAACATGTTATCTGACTTCAAAGTATTGTACTGCAGGGCTACACTAAAGAAGACAGCATGGTACTGGTACAAAAGCAGACTCATAGACCAATAGCACAGAATGGAGAGCTCAGAAATAAGGTCGCACACCTACAACCATCTGATCTTCAATAAAGTTGTCAAAAACAAGCAATGGGAAAAGGATTCTCTAGTCAATAAAGGGTGCTGGGATAACCGGCTAGCCATATGCAGAAGATTGAAACTGGACTCCTTCCTTATACCATACACAAAAATCAACTCGAGATGGATTAAAGACTTAAATGTAAAACTCAAAACTATAAAAACCCTGGAAGATAACCTAAGCAATACCGTTCTGAACACAGGAACTGACAAGGATTTTATGATGAAGATACCAAAAGCAATTGCAACAAAAGCAAAAATTGACAAATGGGATTTAATTAAACTAAAGAGCTTCTGCACAGCAAAAGAAACTATCAACAGGGTGAACAGATAACCTATAGAATGAGAGAAAATTTTTGCACACTATGCATCTGGCAAATATCTAATATCCAGCATCTATAAGCAACTTAAACAAATTTATGAGGAAAAAAAACCAAATTCTATTAGAAAGCAGACAAAGGACATGAACTTCTTTCAGAAGAAGACATACATGTGGCCAAGGCCGAGATGCATATGAAAAAAAAAGCTCAACATCACTGACTATTAGAGAAATGCCATCTCATACCAGTCAGAATGGCTACTATCAAAAAGTAAAAAACAAACAAATAAACAAAAAAACAGATGCTGGCAAGGTTGTGGAGAAAAGGGAATGCTTACATGCTGTTGCTGGGAGTGTACATTAGTTCAACCATTATGGAAAGCAGTATGGTGATTCTACAAAGAGCTGAAAACAGAATGATCATTTCATCCAGCAATCCCATTACTAGGTATATCCCCAAAAGAACATAAATTGGCTGGGCTCAGTGTCTCATGCCTGTCATCCCAGCACTTTGGGAGGCCAAGGCGGACGGATCGCTTGAGGTCAGGAGTTTGAGACCAGCATGGCCAACAAGCCGAAACCCCATTTCTACTAAAAATACAAAAAAATTAGCCAGGCCTAGTGGCATGTACCTGTAGTCCCAGCTACTTTGGAGGCTGAGGCATGAGAATCGCCTGAACCTGGAAGGCGAAGGTTTCAGGAACCGAGATCATGCCACTGCACTCCAGCCCGGGTGAAAGGACGACTCTGTCTCAGAAAAAAAAAAAAAATTGTTCTATCATAAAGACACATGCATGCATATATTCATTCCAGCACTATTCACAACAGTGAAGACATGGAATCAACCTAAATGCCCATCAGTGATAGACTGGATAAGAAAATGTGGTACATGTACACTATGGAATACTATGCAGCCATAAAAACAATGAGATAATGTCCTTGGCAGGAACATGGATGGAACTGGTGGCCATTATCCTCAGCAAACTAATGCAGGAACAGAAAACCAAATACCATGTTCTCACTTATAAGTGAGAACTAAATGATGAGAACATATGGACACAAAGAGGGGAACAACAGACAGTGGGGCCTCCCTGAGGGAGGAGGGTGGGGGGAGAGAGAAAAGTGGAAAACGTAACTATTGGGTACTAGGCTTATTACCTGGGTGATGAAATAATCTGTACAAAAAGCCCCTGTGACATGAGTTTACCTATACAACAAACCTGCATATGTACCCCTGAACTTAAAATAAAAGTTAAAAAGAAAAAAGAAAACAAAAATGAAACATCCAATGGGACACATTCCTGAAAGTTTGAATAAATGTCAACAGAACATGTCACCCGCTATTCCCAGTTCAGCATAATTAAAAATTTTTTATGTTATATTTTAAAAACTCTAATCTAGGACCTCAAAAAATAGGCACTCACTATATGTTGTATCTTTCCTTCAAAAATATTTTTGAGAATTGGATCTTTTAAAAATTAATACACCTTTATATTCACTAAAGAATACTTTTATAACAAGCACAAATTACACACACACACACACACATTTACCATGCACAAAGCTATTATATGTAAAATATGAAAATGTTTACTCACTCTCTGAAATTTTTTTATGGTTTCTCTGGAATAGGGGTAGGTTGGTGGAATGCAACGCAAATGAGGAAAAGAGACAAGGATTTGGACTTCTAATGTTTTTATAGGGCAAATGAAAACACAGGCTGATGTTTTACAGAATAATGCCTTCAGGCCAAAATATATCAACAACTGCTGTCTGTCCCTCCGAGTAGAATTAGTATCATTTGGCTCATGAAGGAATAAATATTAATAATATGAGTTTCAATTGACTAATTAATAACATGCACAATACAACTATTTGACAAACATAAATCAAAGAAAGAGCATCTAGCTTTTTGGTAATGGGAGGATACACAGTCAAATGAAGTGAGAAATTATTCAGGGAACTGCAGAAAAATCAGGCTGCATTGTTCTTTTCTAAGGAAGCAACATGCAAGATCATGTTATTCACACACAAAAGTACTGGAATGCAACCATCCCCTCTTCTTACTACAAACTGCAATTCTATTCAATTCTAGAAATACTTATTGAGCACCTACTATGAGTACCTACTATTTGTCATGCACATTGGTTGGCATATGTGGAAACCAGTACACTTGTATTAGTCTGTTCTCATGCTGCTAATAAAGACATACCCAGGACCGGGTAATTTATAAAGGAAAGAGGTTTAACTGACTCACAGTTCAGCATGGCTGTGGAAGCCTTGGGAAATTTACAATTATGGTGGAAGGGGAAGCAAACATGTCCTTCTTCACATGATGGCAGTAAGGAGAAGTGCCAAGCAAAACTGGGAAAAGCTCCTTATAAAACCATCAGATCTCACAAGAACTCACTCAATCTCATGAGAACAGCATGGAAATAACCATCCCCATGATTCAATTACCTCCCACAAGGTCCCTCCCACTACATGTGGAGATTATGGGAACTACAATTCAAGATGAGATTTGTGTGGCACAGCCAAACCATATCAACACCAGATTGGTGACAAGCACATGCTTTAGTGTCAGGCAAACAGTGTTTGAAAACCAATTCCATCATTTACTAGTTTTTTGTTTTTACCGTGGGAAAGTTAAAAAACATCTCTCTCTCTCTCGCTCTTGTTCTCTCTCCCTCCCTCCTTCCTCTCTTTTAAATTGAGACATAACTTGCATATAATAAGATGTTTAAGTATTAAACAAACTAAATGATAGTTACATTTTTATATACCAGATCAATGTACAGAACATTTGCATAATCTCAGAAAACATCCTTGTGTTCCTTCCCAATGAAAACTTTCCAGCCCCACTCCCATTGGAAGAAAATACTATTCTGCTTCCTGTCAATACAAGTTAGTTTTGCTTATTGTTGAAATTTGTATAGATAGAATACTATATATTTGTTGTTGTTGTTGTTGTTGTTGTTGTTTTGACAGGGTCTCACTGTCACCCAGGCCAGAGAACAGTGGCTTGATCTTGGCTCACTGCAACCTCTGCCTCCCGGGTTCAAGTGATTGCCATGCCTCAGCCTCCCGAGTAGCTGGAATTACAGGCTTTTGCCATCACACCCGACTAATTTTGCATGTTTAGTGGAGACGAGATTTCACCATGTTGGCCAGGCCAATTTTGTAAGATGACTAGCTTCGAGCATTTAGAAAGATATTCACAGAAAGAACATTTTTCTCCTGTTCCTGTTTTCTCCTGTTCTTTCCCCACTCCAATGCCCAACAGTTGCTGTCTCTCAAATCATCTGATTTCTTTCATGTCATTTTTCATGTTTGAAATGATCATGTTTATTCATCTGTTTACTTCTTGATTTCCTATCTCCCCAGATAAGAAACTCCTCAGGGATAGAGAATCTTCTGTCTTATTAACATTTGAATTTCTAACATCTAGGTTGGAGAAAAAAAATAGTTGTGACTTCATATTTCTCCTTCTTTTGCACTATGTTCTCATTTTAATTTCAAATACGAAGTGAGGATGGACATTGTAACTGAAGCATACTGATTTAGATATAGGCATCTTATGTTTAAACCATCAGGTAAGATGCCTAGGGTACTTGTGGATTCTTCAAAGCATTTCTCAGTTGTCCTGTTTACAAATTGCTACCTTTGAAGGGAAACTGAGCTAAAGCATTGCTTAACATTTTTAAGCTCCTAGCACAGCAATTTCATATTCTTACATTGAAATGGAAGATGCTGTAAAAAATCTCTTTAAAAGGTGATTAGATGATGCTAAATACTCTTTAGAATTGTCAACATATTTCTAAGGTTTTTTTATACCTCTATAGACAAAGGATGATGGTACTTTTTTGTTGTTCCTTTGCTACTTATTCAATCATTCAACCAATTTAAATATCTTGCATAGTGTAGACATAAGACATACATCTTGCCCTTGTTAAGCTCAGATTCCAGAAGAAAGTTTATTCATAGCATGGGAAATGCCACAATAGAACCATATACAAGTTACTCTGGAAAGCCAGAAAACAGATGGGACTGAATGAGGCTGGGAAAGCAGAAAAGCACCGCCACAGAACAGGTAATGTTGAAGCTGAGGCACAGAGAAGATTCGTATACTCATCAGAAGAAAATGTGTGTGAAGAGTAGTTCTGACTGACAGAACTTGGGAAGACAAATAGGTGATAAAGGAAAGTAGTAGTTCTACCAATCATGTTAAATACTGAGAATTAATAGGCTGATAGACATGAGACAAGTCAGTAAATCTCCAAACAAAGATTAATGCCTACTAATTGAATAACTCTGGGCTAAGTGCTGGGCATGGGGAGAAGGTCTTGCCTAAACAGTTCTTGTCTTCTGGTCTATATTCTAATTGCTGATAGAAGATATAAATACTTTACATGCAAGCAATCGTACAAGGCAATAATACACAGTGCAGTGTTGAGGAAAATAAGGACTTTATTGATTAGACCAGTTGGCTTCCAACCTCTTCGTTACTCATTTCTACTTGTAAAAAGTGTTTAAGTATGCATGCCTCTATATGTATATTTATTTCCTTAGAAACAATGCATATATACTATTGTCTAGATACATTAAAATCAGTAAAGATTAATTTTTCCTTGTAGGTAAAGATAAGTATAAATAGAAAACCTAATACTTTTTCCATACCTTACTGGATCACCTTATGTAATTCTTAGGGTGCACACACCTGCATAAAAAATGACTAGCTGTGAGCATTTTGCCAGGTATTCACAGAAAGAATATTTTTCTCCTGTTCACAGCATGGCCTAGATTTGTTCCAGAAATGAGTGGCACTTTTAAGAAAGGATGAAAATGGGAGCAAAGTGTGTTCTAGAAACTGAAGGAAGAAAATGCTTCCTAGACCTTTGATTAAAGGAGGACATTGTATCAAGCTTAGTAAATCTAGATCAGGGTTTCTCAAGTGTGATCTGTGGACCATTGGCATCAGAATGACTTGGGGAGATTATAATGTAAACTGACTCCTGGGTCCCACCCAAGGCTCACTGAAGCAGAATATCTGGAAAAGGAGACAGGGAAACTGTAACAAGTTGAGTCTTTTTATCACTAAAGTTTAAAAACAAGCAATCTAAAAAATGGAGACTTCAAATGGTCAAACCAAAATTTTATGTATTTTATGAAAAGCTAAGGTGTCACAGAGATGACAGATATGTTAATACGGCCGGTTGCATTGGAGAATCCATTAGTCATAGACAATATAGAATCTATGAAAAATACTTACTTTCATTGTTTAGTTTTGCTGAGGAGAGGAAAATTTGCTATTTGGTTCCTCACTCAAAATAAAGAATATTTTCTCTGAGAGTAGTGAATCCATTTACAATTAAGGTTATACTTCTTTTTTCTGCAGACTATATGCCATATTATGCAGGAAAGTGGTTTTTGAGTCTTTGAGGACAACTTGCTCTCCAGGTAGATGAGTATAGACAAGAGTGATGCCCAATGAACAGTTCTCTGCAATAATTGTTAATATGGTTTAATCTTTAGTTGACAGCCCTTGTCACAGTTTTGGATGTTCTAGTTCAGTTATCTCATTCTTCTCTAAGACCAATCATACAAGAGGTAACTCAATTAGAACCAAAATTTCTGAATGATCCATTCTATCAGTGCATTTCATTACATATTGAAACTTCCACTCAAAGATACAAACTAATCTTTTACCATACATTAAAAAGAAACCGGATATTGGTTTATGCTACTGTGCATGACACCATGACACAGTTCCAATTTGTATCCAAAAGTACCCTGATTGAACTGGAACACAAGAGCTCGTTTGTGGCTTAGAGGCCCCAGCTAAAGATATAGTTTTTGAGTTTTAAAAAACTGAATGGGGGAATTGTTTTTAAAATCACATTTCTTTTTTTTTTTTTTTTTTTTAAATAAGACAGCTTTATTGAGATGTAATTACATAGATTACAATTCACACATTCAAAGCCTACAATTTAATTGTCTTTAATGCATTCACAGAGTTGTACAACCATCACCACAGTCAATTTTAGAACATTTTAATCATTCCCAGAAGCAATCCTGCACCCACTAGCAATAACTTCCCATTCCTTCTTTTTTTTTTTCTTTTATTATTATTATTATTATTATTATTAATATACTTTAGGTTTTATGGTACATGTGCCCAATGTGCAGGTAAGTTACATATGTATACATGTGCCATGCTGGTGCGCTGCACCCACCAACTCGTCATCTAGCATTAGGTATATCTCCCAATGCTATCCCTCCCCCCTCCCCCCAACCCACAACACATTTCTATTCCCTCCAAATGGAAACAATCTTCTTTTAAACTCGCATGACACTTTATGTATAACTCTCCTATAGTACATATCACTTTCCCACTGGTATCAACATACACACATCCCTGGAGAGAACTCTGTGATGATCCATGCTTTACAGAGGCAACATATGGCTTCATTCATCATCTCTGCTGAATAGTACCTTAAGAAACAAGTCTCAAAGATAGGTATTTAATATTAAATGAGCTCTAAACACCTTCTCAAGACTCAGAGAGAGGCAATTCATACCTGCAAATATAGTACCTGCTTTTAGTTCTCATTTTTGACCCTCCAAGTTCTTCTCATGGGCCACAACTCTGTACCACCTAAGGCAAGGACTTGAACCCAGTACCTTCCACATCACTCATTGTTTTAGGCCTTAATTGCAAACAACTAGTTAATATTTACTATGTTCATTTATATAGTTGAGGAAACTGACGCTTGTAGAATTTAAACAAGTTGCTCAGAGTCACACAACTTTAAACAGAAGGAGCCAGTCTTTCAGACCAGATCTGTTAGACCCAAGAGCCTAAGACAATGACTGTATTCCATCTGCCCTCCATTGTGGATTCTTGTCTATTTCTCCATTCCGGTCTCTGTCAAGTTCCTACATTTATACAACAAAAGCAAAATACATTTACAATATATTTATATATTTAAAAGATTTAACAATAGACCATAATGCTTTTTAAGAGAATATATTATTTATTAATTAAGCTATGCATTACCTTGGTTTATTCATATAAAGAGTGAAGAACTTTGGCTAAACTAGTCAATCATGCAGAGACATTATGTTGTACCGCAGTGCCACAGTACTTGAGCATTTCAAGGGAATTTCTATGTAAAGTTCAAATATTTTTGGAAATAATTATAAGTATTATCTGTTGAGCATCAATCATATGTCAGGCATTGTACTGTCTAGTTTCAGACATAATTAGACTCCAAAGAGACAGGGGCTAATGTTGCCCATTTTAAATAAAAGAAAGCAAAGACCCAGGATAAACGATGGTAGGTTTCTGGCCCCACGTAGCAGTTAGGAAGCAACTCTCAAATCTTTCTTCCTCCAAAGCCTTGTTCCTTCCATTAAACTACATTTCGTCATTCATATGTTCTCTGCTAACTTCCATCGAAATTCCTCCCTTTAAAAGGTGGAAAAAGATGCCATATCTGAACATTTATTACACATGAAGTCTCATAGCTCTCCTGTGCTCTCAACTTGCTATGTTGAAGAAGCTCGGTAAATCTTTTGTTTGCACCTACTTCCCTTTGACTAGGGCTGACATTTCTGAATTAGCTGGGCATCTAACACCTGAGTTAATCTAGTAATATTGTTCTACTCTATCTTTTTCTCTCTGACACATAACTCCCAAATATTTAAAATTCTGTGTTCCCCCATGAATGTGCAGCTACTTGTCTTTCTCTTGTTCTATTTTTAAAACTCATTTTTGCTGCTGATTCTTTCCTGATTGCATATCTTTATTTCACAAATATTGGCATTCTCCTCAGCACTAATACTGATGAAAACATACAGCATGAAACACATTGACAGCCTCTTTCCCATCACCTGGCCTAGAGAGGAGTCCACACAGCTTAAGTAAAATCCATTCTAGGGCTGAAGGAACACTGGCCACATAACATCTTAATAATTCAAACCCCTGGCAACCACACAACTAGAATGAGTTGTTATTTTCCCAAAGGGATTCAAATTATGCTTAACATGCATCACACAGGGAAGTATTTTACTGAATTCTCTCCTCTCTGGCTGTGACCAAGAAAAAATAGAGGGGAAGAAAAGCTTGCTATTTTTGTGCTGGTGAAGGCTATATTTGGAGAGGAAGCTTGCGTTCTATTGGAGGCTAATTTTGGAGAAGATTACAGTGGAAATTAAGGATAACTAAGATGGAGGGCATTAAGGACATAAAATTTGAAATGTTACTTTCACCTATCAACAGCCACACCAGGAAGCACTAACACCAGCTATGTCACACTCCTTCAATGGCCTTTTGAAGATGTTATAGATTCTATATTAAAGACACAAGGCATTCACCAGTTTAAACATTCCCTTCCCTCATTTGGAAAACTGAAGTCTACTTTTTAAATATCATGCTTGCTTTGGAGAAAATGAAATATCCTGAGATGATAAATATATAACACTTTACCACCTGAAGAAACAAGCCACACTGCCGCCAGAGCATTTTTCAGGAGAGGCGGAGCATCCATTGATCATGCATACTTACTTCTGACATGCCCAGACCACCTGTAAATTTCCTGGTCTGGAATGGAAAATAAAAAATGTTTGCCACACCATTACACTTCTTCCAGATGAATGCTAACACTGTATGAACAGCACTTTACTTCGGAACAGATTTAACACTGAGGTTAACTGTTTTTTGTCTGTGAGAGGTGGAGGCAAGTGTTTTCTGTTCAGGACTTTATTGAAGGAGAACTATGGGCCATGCAGGTATAATGGTGACTGTAGGAGTTTTTGAAATATGCAGTAGGTCCTTTTCCTCAATTAATAATAACATTTCTGTAATCAAAAGTGATATATTTTCATTGCAGAAAGCTAGAAAATTTAGACAAGTGAAAAAAGAAAAGAAAAAAATAAGACCAAAATCCACCTACAATTCCAACACATAGAGGAAATTATGTGACACTTTGATATATAACCTTCCAGGAAATTTTTCTATGCACAAATCTATATTTTTCCCCAAATAAATATTAAACATGATTGGTAAACAGTATTTTAACGTAAATGTGTATCATGAATATACATCACATAATTAAATATGTATATTATTTTATTCATTAATTTCAATGTATGTATAGTATTTAATAAATATTTTAATATAATTTCTTCTTTTTAAAAATTTTAAGATCGGGGTACATGTGCAGGTTTGTTATATAGGTAAACTTGTGTCATGGGAGTTTGTTATACAGATTATTCCATCACCCCAGTACTAAGCCTAGTACCCAATAGTTATGTTTTCTACTGTTCTCCTTCCTCTCACCCTCCACCCTCATGTAGACCCCCATGTTTGTTATTCCCTTCTATGTGTCAATGTGTTCTCATCACTTAGCTCCCATTTATAAGTAAGAACATGCAGTATTGGGTTTTCTGTTTCTGCATTAGTTTGCTAAGAATTATGGCCTCTACCTCCATCCATGTTCATGCAAAGGACATGATCTTGTTCTTTTTTATGGCTGCATAGTATTCCATGGTGTATATGTACCACAGTTTCTTATCCAATCTACCACTGATGGGCATTTAGGTTGATTGCATGTCTTTGCTATTGTGAATAGTGCTGCAGTGAACATACATGTGTATGTTTCTTTACGATAGAACCATTTATATTCCTTTGGGTATATACCCACTAATGAAATTGCTGTGTTGAATGATAGTTCTGTTTTCAGTTCTTTGAGGAACTGCCACACTGCTTTCCACAATGGTTGAACCAATTTACACTCCCACCCACCATTAGCAGAGTATAAGCATTCCCTTTTCTTCACAACCTCTCCAGCATCTGTTATTTTTTGACTTTTTGATAGTAGCCATTCTGACTGGTGTGAGATGGTATCTCATTATGATTTTGATTGGAATTTCACTAATAATCAGTGATGTTGAGCTTTTTTTTTCATATGCTTGTTGACTGCATGTATGTCTTTTTTTGAAAAGTGTCTGTTCATGTCTTGTGCCTACTTTCTAATGGAGCTTGTTGTTTTGTTTGGTAAATTTCTTTAAGTTCCTTAGAGATGCTGGATATTAGACATTTGTCAGATGCATAGTTTGCAAAAATTTTCTCCCATTCTGTAGGTTGTTTACTCTGTTGATAGTTTCTTTTGCTGTACATAAGCTCTTTAACTAGATCCCATTTGTCAATTTCTGCTTTTGTTGCAACTGCTTTTGAATGTTTTCATCATGAAATCTTTGCCAGTTTCTATGTCCAGAATGGTATTGCCTTGGTTGTCTTCCAGGGTTTTTATAGTTTTGGGTTTTACATTTAAGTCTTTCATCCATCCTGAGTTGATTTTTGTATATGGTGTAAGGAAGGGGTCCAGTTTCAATCTTCTGCATATGGCTAGTCAGTTATCCCAGCACCATTTGTTGAATAGGGAGTTCTTTCCTCATTGCTTGCTTTTGTCAGCTTTGTTGAAGATCAGATGTTTGTAAGTGTGCAGCCTTATTTCTGAGCTCACTATTCTGTTCCATTGGTCTATGCATCTGTTTTTGTACCAGTACCTTGCTGTTTTGGTTAGTGTAGCTCTGAAGTATAGTTTGAAGTCACATAGCAAGATGCCTTCAGGTTTGTTCTTTTTGATTAGGATTGCTTTGGCTAATTTGGACTCTTTTTTGGTTTCATATGAATTTTAAAATCGTTTTTTCTAGTTAGGTGAAGAATGTCATTGGTAGTTCGATAGGAGTAGCATTAAGCGTGTACATTGCTTTGGGAGTATGGATATTTTAATGATATTTATTCTTCCTATCCATGAGCATGGAATATTTTTCCATTTGTTTGTGTCATCTCTGATTTCTTTGAGCAATGTTTCATAGTTCTCATTACAGTTCTTATTTCATACTTCTATCACCTCTCTGGTTAGCTGTATTCCTAGGTATTTTACTCTTTTTGTGGCAATTGTGAATGGGATTGCGTTCCTGAGGTGGCTGTCAGCTTGACTGCTGTTGGTGTATAGAAATGCTAATGATTTTTGCACATTGATTTTGTATCCTGAGATGTTGCTGAAGCTAATTATCAGCTTCAGGAGCTTTTGCGCTAAGACTATGGAGTTTTCTAGTTATAGGATTATGCCATCTGCAAACAGGGATAGTTTGACTTCCTCTCTTCCTATTTGGATGCTATTTATTTCTTTCTCTTGTCTGATTGCTCTGGCCAGGACTTTCAATAATATGTATGTTGAATAGGAGTGGTGACAGAGGGCATCCTTGTCTTGTGCTCATTTTCAAGAGGAATGCTTCCAGATTTTGCCCACTCTGTATGATTCTGGCTGCAGGTTTGTCATAGGTAGTTCTTATTATTTTGAGGTATGTTTCTTTAATACTTAGTTTATTGAGAGTTTTTAATGCATGAGGTGTTGAATTTTATTGAAAGTGTTTTCTGCATCTATTGAGATAATCATGTGTTTTTTTTTCTCTTGTTCTGTTTATGTGACAAATCACATGTATTGATTTGTATATGTTAGACTGACCTTGCATCCCTACTTGATTGTGGTGGATAAGCTTTTTGATGTGCTGCTGTATTCAGTTTGTCAGTATTTTGTTGAGGATTTTTGCATTGATGTTCATCAAAGATATTGGCCTGAAGTTTTCTTTTTTGTGTCTCTGCCAGGTTTCAGTAGCAGGATGATGCTGGCCACAGAATGAGTCAGGAAAGAATCCCTCCTTAATTTTTTGGAATAGTTTCAGTAGGAATGGAACCCACTCTTTTCATATATCTGGTGGAATTCAGCTGTGAATCTATCTGGTCATAGGCTTTTTTTGATTGGTAGGCTATTTATTATTGATTCAATTTTGGAGCTCCTTATTGGTCTGTTCAGGGATACCCTTTCTTCCTGGTTCAGTCTTGGGATTGTGTATGTGTCCAGGAATTTATCCATTTCTTCTAGATTTTCCAGTTTGTGTGCACAGAGGTGTTCGTAATATTCCCTGATGGTCATTTGTATTTCTGTGGGCTCAGTGGTAATATACTTTTTGTCATTTATAATTGTGTTTATTTAGATTTTCTCTTTTTTCTTTTTTTATTTTATTTTATTTATTTATTTATTTATTTATTTATTTGAGACAGAGTCTTGCTCTGTTGCCCAGGCTGGAGTGCAGTGGCACGATCTCGGCTCACTGCAAGCTCCGCCTCCCAGGTTCACGCCATTCTCCTGCCTCAGCCTCCCAAGTAGCTGGGACTACAGGCACCCGCTACCACGCCCGGCTAATTTTTTGTGTTTTTAGTAGAGACGGGGTTTCACCATGTTAGCCAGGATGGTCTCGATCTCCTGACCCTGTGATCCTCCCGCCTCGGCCTCCCAAAGGCCTAGGATTACAGGCTTGAGCTACCGCACCCGGCCTTCTTTTTTTATTAGATCCCATTTGCTAGCAGTCTATTTATATATACATATATATATATATATATTTTTTTTTTTTTCAAAAAACCAACTCCTGGATTTGTTGATCTTTAGAGTATTTTTTTGTGTCTCAGTCACCTTCAGTTCAGCTCTGATTTGGGATATTTTTTATCTTCTGCCAGCTTTGGAATTGGTTTGCTCTTGGTTTCTCTAGTTCTTTTAGTTGTGATGTTAGGCTGGTAAATTGAGATCTTCTTAACTTTTGCATGTGACATTTAGTGTTATAAATTAACACTGCCTTATCTGTGTCCTAGAGATTCTGGTACATTGTATTTTTGTTTTCATTAGTTTCAAAGAACTTGATTTCTGCCTTAATTTCATTACTTACCTAAAATAATAACCTGGCTGAACATTTTTTTCTTTCATTTTGACGTTGGAGAATCTGACAATCACGTGTCTTGGGGTGATCTTCTTGTGCAGAATCTTGCAGGGGTTCCCTGTATTTCCTGAATTTGACTGTTGGTCTCATCTAGCAAGATGTTGGGAAATTTTCATGGATGATATCCTGAAATATGTTTTCCAAGTTGTTGGCTTTCTCTCTCTTTCTTTCAGGGATGCCAATGATTCGAAGATTTGGCCTCTTTACATAATCCCATATTTTTCAGAGGCTTTATTCATTCCTTTTTATTTTTTTTTCTTCGTTTTTGTCTGTTTTGTTGCAGAGAACCAGTCTTCAAGTTCCAAGATTCTTTCCTCAGCTTGGTCTATTCTGCTGTTAATACTTGGAATTGCATTGTGAAATTATTGTAGTGTGTTTTTCAGCTCTGCCATGTCAGTTAGGTTCTGTTTTATACTGGCTATTTTGTCTGTCAGTGCCTGTATCATTTTATTGTGATTATTAGTTTCCTTAGAATGGGTTTTGCCATTCTACTGAATCTCAGTGATCTTTGTTCCTATCCATAGTCTGAATTCTATTTCTGTCATTTCAGCCTGCTCAGCCTGGTTAAGAATCCTGGTTGAAGAACTAGTGTGTTTGTCTGGAGGACGTAGACTCTGGCCATTTGAGTTGCCTGAGTTCTTGTATTGGTGCTTTCTCATCTCAGAATGTGGGTGTGTTCCTTTAACTGCAGTATAGATTGAGTATAGTCAGTAGACTTCTTTTCTGGATGTTTTCACAGGGGTGAAACTTTGTTCATAGTCTTTATTTGTAGCTGACTTCTTGTCTTCTGTTTCACAGGGCAGTATGTTAGTGAGGTATTTTTGGTGTTGAAGCTTTGGGGTGTGATCCAGTAGGTGACACTTAGGTGTACTGGTCAGTTGATCAGCTCTTTCTTGGTCATGTGACCTCCCTATATTTCCTCACATTTGCAGCCAGGATGCCTCTCAATCCTCTGAAACTGTGGACTCCTCTCCTACTTGAGTGTTGGCTGTAGATCATGGCTTGGCACTCTTGGGCTGCCCACTGCACTCTGGAGCAATCTCAGGGTTTATATTTCCTCTTAATTTGGAGGTAGTGGAGGAAGGAACCTTAGCAGTGATTGTGGCCAAGGGTCTTTTACTGGAACTCTACCCCAGAGAGATGCAGGTCAGCAATTGCTCAGTGTGATCATCCCAGGATGTGGGGTCTGTGCTCTAGGCCCAAGCCAAGGGTTCCTTGTCTGGTGATGAGCAGAGGAGTGGGTGAGACTCATGTAAGACAGACTGGCCTCCTCTCCTTGGGTTGACTGCAGGTTGTTGGAGGGTGGATAAGGCCCTTAGAGTCTTTGCTTCTTCATTAGTTTGAGGGTAGCAGATAGTACCACCGCAGAGGCAGTGCCAGATTGGCTTTCAGTTGCTTCTGGGGCCTCCACTTCTGAGAAACGTGGAGCCGCTATTACTGGGAGTGTTCAGCCAGTAGGGTAGGGTAGCTGCACTGCTGATGTGAGCTTTGAACTCTGCTTGTAGGGAAGCAGGAGGTTGCAGACTCAATGGGAGGAGAGACTGTTCTCTTCATATGATGACTGTGGCATCCTGTAAGCTCGGGTGTAGCCCTCAGGTTCTTTGTTTCTTCCCCCAACTGAGGGCAGCAGGAATAGAACCACTGCTGTGACAGTGGCACTGGGGCTGTCAGATGTCTCTGGGAGCCTCTCCCCAGGTAGACTCCAGGCTACTACCAGAGGTATGTATGCTCAGCTGTGGGTGGGGGTAACTGTTCTGTGGTCATGAGCTGGGGGGCCTGCCTGGTGAGGAGTAGGGGATGAGGATTCCAAGGGAAGAGAGGCTGGACTCCTCCTATGTGGCTGCAGTGTGCTGGAGGTGTCAGCATCCTTACTAGGCCCTTTGTTCCTTCCCCAGCCTGAGGGCTGTTAGGGCGTACCACTGCAACTGCAGTAGCAGAGGAGTTATGGGCTGACCCTGGGATTTCCTCCTGAGATAAATACTGAGCTGCCTCTGATTGAAGTGGTCAGGTGGAGGCAGGATGATTGTGCTGGAGTCCAAGGTCTGACCGCCTACCCAGTGAGGAGAAGTGAGGACCCAGACCACTTCCCTGGTAGCAGGAGGCTCCCTGGCTCCGTGTTGCTCCTGAGTAGGTGGTTGTCCTACCTAGCTTTTCTCCATTCTCCCTGGGTCAAGTTGTTTCCTTGATGAATCCTAATACATGTACCTGGATGTTTCAGTTGAAGGTGCTGTGTTTATTCACCCCCTTCTAATTCCATGAAAGTGGCTCACACTAGCTGCTTCTACTCAGCCATCTTGGCCAGCCTCCCTCTAATTTCTTCTTGCAGGTTACTTTGTTTCCAGTTCATTATTAACAGTGCTATGATGAAGAATAAAATAATTTAATCTTTGTGTTTAAAAAATATTTTTGTGAAATTGTTTATAGCAAATATTCAAAACAAAATTTGAGGGCTACTTTATATAACATGAAATTATTTGTTTGAAGTGGACACTGAAGTGGAGAGACTGTAAATGCTGTATGTATATATATCATATTTCCTTAATGATGGACACTTAGGTTGATTTCATATCTTGGCTATTGTGACCAGTGCTGCAATAAACATGAGAATGTAGATATCTCTTCAACATACTGATTTTGTTTCCTTTGCATACATCCCCAGTCATAGGATTGCTAGATCATATGGTAGCTCTATTTTTTTATTTTTGCGGAACCTCAATGTTGTTTTTTATAATGGCTTTAATAAATTATATTCCCATCAACAGTGTACAAGAGTTCACTTTTTAAATATTCTCTCCAATACTTGTTATCTTTTTTTTTTTTTATTGTAGCCATTCTAAACAGTGTGAGGTGATATTTCATTGTGGTTTTAATTTGCATTTCCATGATGATTAGTGATGTTGATGATTTTTTTTCATATACCTATTAGCCATTTGAATGTCTTATTTTGAGAAATATCTGCTCAAGTCCTCTGTCCATTTTTTAATTGGGTTATTTGTTTTCTTGCTATTGAGTTGTTTGAGTTCATTAAATATTTTAGATTACAATCCCTTATCAGATACATGGTTTGCAAGCATTTTCTCTCATTTTGTAGGTTGTCTCTTCACTCTGTTAATTGTTTGCTGTGCAGAAACTTTTTAGTTTGTAATCCAGCTTGTCTATTTTTGCTTTTATTGCCTGTGCTGTTGGAGTCATTTCCAAAAAATCATTGCCCAAAGCAATGTCATGGAGCTTTCCCCCATGTTTTCTCCTAGTAGATTTACACTTTCAAGTCTTACATTTAAGTCTTTAATCCATTTTGATTTCTTAATCCATTTTGATTTTTGTGTATGGTGTGAGATAAAGGTCTAATTTTATTCTGCATGTGGATGTACAGTTTTTTCAGCATGATTTTCTGAAAAGAGTGTCCTTCTCCCACATGCTCTTGGCATTTTTGTCAAAAATTAATTGACCATAAATGCATGGATTTATTTCTTGGCTCTCTATCTCTTTCACTGGTCTATGTATCTGCTTTTATGCTAGTACTATACTGTTTTGATTACTATAGCTTTGTAATATATTTTGAAATAATCTATTGCAATGCCTCCAGCTTTGTTAGCTACAAAAAATAAAATAAAATACAGCACTTGAAAATACGTTTATCCAAGGAAGTGAAAGAGCTATACACCAAAAACTAGGACACTGATGAAAGAAATGGAAGAAAACACGAATAAATGGAAAGGTAGATCATGTTCATGGATTGGAAGAATTAATGTCAAAATGTCCAACTGCCCAAGCATTCTGCAGATTCAGTGAATCCCTATCAAAATTTCAATAACATTTTTTCACAGATATAGAAAAACAATACAAAATTTCATATGGAATCACAAAAGACACTAAATATCCAAAGAAATCTTGAGCGTAAAAGTGGTTTTCAACTTATAAACAAAATGTGTTTTTTATAATTTATAATTTTTTATAGGTAATTTATAATTTTTCTCTTCTTTGGACAGTGTGTTTTGTGTTTTAGGTTTGCACATGGTTATACAGTCTAGGTCATTCATCATTGACTACTCATTCCACACATATATTTTTGAGAGCATTCTATCTAGTGCTATCTCTGCTGAGAAAATGGTAGTAAAGTCTTCCAGAAGGATGAAAAGGAATATACCAAAGGGGAAGGCAGACATGAGATTACTGTTAGATGAGCACCCCCAACCCCATGCTCCACTCTCTGGCTGAGCCCTCCACTTTGACACTGGGTCCTGTCTACTCTTGTCTGCTCAAAACCATCACTTTAGTACCTCTCCCTTTTTACTTCACCATCATGACTGCTTCTCTATTGGGTCATATACATTGGCATATAAACATAGTTTTCGTACTTCCTGTCTTAAAAGAAACACTTTCTCTTGACTCAACTCCTCCAAGAGCTCATATCATATTTTTCTGTTCCACCTCACAGTATAATTTCTTAAAATTGTTGACCATACTCTATAATTTCTCTCCTCATCTCATCTTTTAAAAGTCAGCTCAGGCATCACCCTAACCCAGAAATCCTCTAGGACTCTGAGAGTCTAAGATCAGCCATCTTCTTTTGTCTTACTCTAACTCCTATATTCTATGCATCATGGCTCTCACTACTTTCTATTGTGATGACCGGCTTACTGGCTGCTCCCCTCATTCAACTATAAAGATCTCCTGAACAGACACAATATCTTAAAATATTGAATCCTCAATGCCTAAAATAATGTCTGGAAAATTATAAATGAATGATAAATATTGCTGAATAAATTGAATCCTAAAAGATGAGCAAGAGTACAATAGGAGCCAAGAGAAGAGTGTTCCAGGTATAAGGAACAGAATGTGCAAGAACATGGAGTCTAGAAAGAATGTAACAGGCACATTCAGCCTAAGTCATTTAGTATAGTAGGAGCACAGGGTGTGTGTGTGCGAGGATAAAAGAAAATATAGAAAAATTTAGTTCTGAGTTGTTAAGAGTCTTATACCATATGTCAGAAAAATTAGACTGTATCTTACTCAAAATAAGGATTCACAGAACAAATATAAGCTGGACAAACTAATGCAGGAAAAGAAAACCAAACATCACATGTTCTCACTTACAAGTGGGAGTTGAACAATGAGAACACATGGATGCAAGGAGGGCTACAACACACACTGGGGCCTGAAGCCGGTGAGGCCGGTGTGCAGGGGGAAGGGGAGCTTCAGGATAAATAGCTAATGCATGCTGGTAATAATACTTTTAATACCTAGGTGATGGGTTGATAGGTGCAACAAACCACCATGGCACGTGTTTAGCTATGTAACAAACCTACACATCCTGCACATGTATCCCAGAACTTAAAATAAAATAAATAAATATAAGCTGGATAATAACTGGTCAAATTTTCATTATAATAATGCTTACTAATATTTGTTGTGCTACCTTCTGTCATTAATACACACTTTAAAAAAATCTGGCCGGGTGCGGTGGCTCATGCCTGTAATCCCAGCACTTTGAGAAGACGAGGCGAGAGGATCACAAGGTCAGGACATGGAGACCATCCTGGCTAACACGGTGAATCCCCATCTCTACTAAAAAAAATACAAAAAAGTTAGCCAGGGGTGGTGGCGGGTGCCTGTAGTCCCAGCTACTCCGGAGGCCGAGGCAGGAGAGTGGCGTGAACCTGGGAGGTGGAGCGTGCAGTGAGCCGAGACCACGCCACTGCACTCCAGCCTGGGTGACAGAGTGAGACTCCATCTCAAAAAAAAAAAAAAAAAAAAAAAATTACTTGCCCAGGTTTTATAACTAATAAATAGTAGAATACACATTCAAAACCCAATCTCTGAGTACAGAAGACGTATTCTAAACTCAATATTGAATCCCGAAGGATCAGTTTGACAACAACATGGTAGGTTAGAGAAAGGCATCAGTTAGGCAATTACAACAGGCTGGATGACAAATAATGACAGTGTAAACTTAAGCCAAACTCTTTGAGAGCAAGAACCGTATCTTTTTAGCCATGATCTGGCATGATGTGCCTGACACATTTAGGTGTTTAATAAATATTTTCTGAATGAATGGAAATATGACTGAGAGGAGGAACAAAGGAGCCAATTTAAGAAGTAGAGTTGGCATTTGGGAGGTAAGTGGTCAGGATTAGTGAGAGGAAGAAGTTAAAAGACTGGTTTCTAGTAGAAGCGATAAAGTGAATTGCGATGCCATTAACTGAGACATGAAACATCAGAGAGGAGCAGGTTTGGACAGTGAGGTGGATGAGGTGGTGGTGAGGAGGATGGGTTCTGTTTTGAGTTTTAAGTACCTGTGTAATGCTTAGATGGAGATGTCTGGTGGATAACTGGAAATATAGATCTGGAGCTCAAAGGGGAGTTCAATCTGAAGATAACCACCAATATATGGGTAGGAATCAATATAGACACCAAATGAATGAAATTTGTGGATATAACTTCATAGCTAAAATGTGCAACATGAAAAGACTTCTAAAGAT
The DNA here is from genome assembly GCF_028885655.2 of Pongo abelii. Taxonomy (NCBI): domain Eukaryota; kingdom Metazoa; phylum Chordata; class Mammalia; order Primates; family Hominidae; genus Pongo; species Pongo abelii. The sequence continues at coordinate 144,064,105 of NC_071990.2, forward strand.
CAAATCTGAACCACACTAATATTTTAGTGACGGCCAGGGAGTGCTGAACCTGTAAATGGCACTGGAAAGGAGTAACAAATCTCAGAAAAGAAGAGTGCCATCAAAGACAATGGGGGAGGGCCAAGAAGGAGGGAGTGGTTCACTGTCAGATTTTGCAGGAGTCCTTACTTTAGTGTATCAGTTGGAAAGGGAAACAGAAAACACTGCAGGTGTTTTAAGCAAGAAGGATTGAATTCACAGAGATTGAGCTGCTTATAAAATTGTTAGGGCTGAAGTGGTAGATTCTAAGCCGGGCTTCCTGATCAATGCAGAAGTGCCCCATGTCTCTTCACATTAGGACCCAGCTGATGGCAACTCCATCATCTGGAATGTCTCTGGTTTGCCAGACATTGCAAGGGGAAGGGAACAAAGAGGAAGCTTCTGTTTCCTAAAACTTCTGTCCAAATGGCAACACCTAACTGCAGGAAGCAGGGGCATGCTGCCCTACCTTGTGCTCAGGAGGGGAAGTGTAGTCATAGCGAGCATATCACAGGCAAATTAACCTCCTGTACCTCACTTTCTTCGTTTGTAATCATTCTTTGGCACTTATCTCTTAGGCTTGTTAGAGAGTTAAACTAATGTATACAAGATGCTACAAACAGTGATTGATCTAAAGTAAACCCTAAATTATTTTTAAGCATTATTGTGTTTTTCTATCCCTTTTCTTTAACTGTCTTCTCCAGTACCTCTCTTTCAGCCCTGGACTTGCTCTGTCCAGCCCGCGTTTTATTCTGATCTGCCAGTGCATTCACTCCTCTAAGGAGAATAGCCCCTTTCTCCACCCACCACCCCACAAATCCATTGCTAGGGAAAAGAGAACAGAAAATTTCTCTTCTTCCTTGTCAAAATAAATTAGATGTCTCTCTTAAAAGATGACAACTCAGGAAGATTATTAAATTATATCTAGTAAACTGCCTTCTATCCCCTACCTCTCCTAATGGGTCACAATGGCCAGTCCGCAACAGGCACTAAAAAATAATTTGGAGTGGATTGATTCCATAGCTGCTATCAGCTGCTACAGGGATTTTCACTTCTAATCAACCTCGAACTGCTTGGAACTGCATATTCCCCCTTCCAGCAGCTCAGACAGGGAAGAATGGGAGTGAACAATCTTTCTTCTCCCTGTCAACTCTATTTCACTCTAAATCAGGGAATTGTATGCCTTCATGAACCTATTTCTGTCCTATCCCCAAGAGCAACAGAATCCATCACAGCTGCAGCCTAGAAGGGGAAGTGTCCTGAGTACAAACAGCTGCCTTCCCTGCTAGCACCAGGAGAAAAGCAGAGGAATTTATAGAGCTACACTTGGTCAGGGCAGAGATTTAGTAATTCCCTTGAGCCCAAGAGACCCTTTTTGCCTACCTCTTTTCACCCCACAACCCTGTTTCTCTGATTCTTCAGCTCCACAGCAGTCTGAGGCACACTGAGTGGTGCCTCTGCTACCCTAAGGGTTTTCTTTTTCCCCAGACTTTTGGGGTCAAAGATATCCTTTTGGGAATTCTTGACAATGACAAAAAACATCCGACAACTGAAAATCCCTTTCTAGTTCTGACCTCTCATTCTTGAAGAAGGAAGAGTGGCATTATTTTTCTCTATACCTGTCATCTCTGCTGGGAATACATTGTTCAGGATGTCTGAGCCGTCTTATTGCTTTCCTGTAGGGAACCTTGGAATGAAGCAAGCCACTGGCAGTAAGACTGTCACATGCTAACCCTGTTCACCTGCCCAGTACCCCATTACTCCCAAGCCTGAACTCTCTGCCAGATCATGTCATGCATGAGATCTGATTCCAGCCTGTTCTCTAATAGCATCAATGTCCCAAAGTCCTTGGTTGACTAACCAATGAATTAAGCATCGAGTATACCCAAACATGTCCTAGATACTGAGAGTATGGAACAGACTTGATACTTGGGTTACTTTCTTTTGCTCTCAAGAAGCTCATTTTTAAAATTTTTATTATAAAATAATTCAAATAGTCAAAAAGTACAGCAATTGTAACACTAAGGAGATATAAACATCAACATTTGCCAAGGTTTTGAAGACTTTACATTGGTAAAAAAGAAAATGTTATCAACAGAGTTGAGGATGTCTCTGCCAACCTCTAAATTTTCCTGTCTCCCTCTTTCCTTTCTTCCTTCTTTCCTCCCTCCATTTTTTTCCCCAAAGGTAACTACTAGCCTAGTTACCTAGTGGCCATGTATTCATAAAAAGTAGCATTTTTATTTTTAAAAAAATACACTAAAATGGTATCATACTTGATATGTCCTCTTGGATGTTACTTTTTCCATTCAAAATAATGTTTTTGACATTTATTCAAGTCAATACATGTAGAACCAATTCAATGTATTCTATCAGTTGAATGTTATTTTGCTATGTGAGTTTATCATAATTTATCTTTTTTTATTTTGATGATTATGCATACTCATTTCAGGGTTTTTGTTATTATAGTTCTGCAATGAGCATTCATGTATGTGTTTCCTTGCTTATGTGTGTGAGAATTTCTCTAGGGCAATGTTTTGCAACTTTATTTTGACAAGGACCCACATGTAGACAACATTTTATATCATCATCACAAGTCCAGGTGCAAACACATATAAACACATACATAGTCATTTAACTGAAACAAACCCAAGATATATTCTCATATTATTCTATTCTATTTCTTTTCTGTTCTATTCTGTATGCTATTTCTTGTTATATTCTACTCTCTTCTACTCCTTGTTAAATTCAGGGACTGACATACTGAGTTGATTCTGCAACTGAACAATGAGTCAGGATCTAGGGTTTGAAAAACACTAACTTAATATATATATCCAGGAGCAGAATTGCTGTGTCTAAGAGTATGAGCATTTCAACTTCGTTGTATATTGCCAAGTTGCTCTCTTCATAGCAAGATGTACCCATTTTAGAGATATTAAAATATAAAATATGTGCATTTTATCATCTAGGTTATGCAAGATTCTGGATACAAATTTTTCATTCATTGTATGAATTTTCATTTTTAAAATTTGTCCTTTAACTTTCTTTATGTATATTTTATCATGTGGAAGTTTTTAATTTTGGAGTAGTCAAATGTGTAAAAATGTTTCATATAGCTAATTTAGCCTTTAAGATATTCCTACTTGATTTCATAAAGATAGTCTCCTACATCTCTTTCTGAAAATTCTGCAGTTTTGACTTTTGGCCGCAGACTTTTAATCTATCTGGGGTTGGTATTTTGTTATTGTGTGAGATAGGTATTAATGGATATCCTCAAGTATCCAAATTTTTTTTGAGTGACCCATTCTTTCCACATTGGAGTTTTTTGTTTGTTTGTTTGTTTTAAAATTTTTTATTTCCATAGGTTATTGGGGAATCGGTGGTGTTTGGTTACATGAGTAAGTTATTTAGTGGTGATTTGTGAGATTTTGGTATACCCATCATCACACAAGGAGTATACACTGCACCCAATTTGTAGTCTTTTATCCCTCACGCACTTCCCATTCTTTCCCCCTGAGTCCCCAAAGTCCATCGTGTCATTCTTATGCCCTTGCATCCTCATAGCTTAGCTCCCACTTATGAGGGAGAACATACAATGTTTGGTTTTCCATTCCTGAGTTACTTCACTTAGAATAATAGTCTCCAATCTCATCCACGTTGTTGTGAATGCCATAAATTCATTCCTCTTTATAGCTGAGTAGTAGTCCATCATATATAATATATATATACATATATATATGTATCTATGTGTGTGTGTGTGTGTATATATATTTATATCTCACATATATATCACAGTTTCTTTATCCACTCTTTGACTGATGGACATTTGAGTTGGTTTCACATTTTTGCAATTGTGAATCATGCTGCTATAAACATGCATGTGCAAGTGTCTTTTTCCTGTAATGACTTCTTTTCCTCTGGGTAGATACCCGGTAGTGAGATTGCTAAATCAAATGGTACTTCTACTCTTAGTTCTTTAAAGAATCTCCAAACTGTTTTTCGTAGTGGTTGTACTAGTTCACATGCCCACCAGCAGTGTAGAAGTGTTCCCTGTTCACCGTATCCATGCCAATATCTACTATTTTTTAATTTTTTGATTATGGCCATTCTTGCAGGAGTGAGGTAGTATCGCATTGTGGTTTTGATTCACATTTCCCTGATCATTAGTGATATTGAGCATTTTTTTATTTGTTTGTTGGCCTTGTGTATATCTTCTTTTGAGAATTGTCTATGCATGTATTTGGCCCACTTTTTGATGGGATTGTTTGTTTTTTTCTTGATAATATGTTTGAGTTCGTTATAGATTCTGGATATTAGTCGTATGTTAGATGTATAGATTGTGAAGATTTTCTCCCACTCTGTGGGTTGTCTGTTTACCCTGCTGACTATTCCTTTTGTTCTGCAAAATCTCTTTAGTTTATTTAAGTCCCAGCTATTTATCTTTGTTTTTATTGCATTTGCTTTTGGGTTCTTGGTCATGAAATCCTTGCCTAAGCCAATGTCTATAAGGGTTTTTCCAGTGTTATCTTCTAGAATTTTATTCAGGTCTTAAATTTAAGTCCTTAATCCATCTTGAGTTAATTTTTGTATAAGATGAGTGATGAGAATCCAGTTTCATTCTCCTACATATGGCTTGCCAATTATCCCAGCACCATTTGTTGAATAGGGTGTCCTTTCCTCACTTTATGTTTTTGTTTGCTTTGTTGAAGATGAGTTGGCTATAAGTATTTGGGTTTATTTCTCGGTTCTCTATTCCATTCCATTGGTCTGTGTGCCTATTTTTATGCCAGTACCATGCCGTTTTGGTGACTATGGCCTTATAATACACTTTGAAATCAGGTAATGCGATGTCTCTAGATTTGTTCTTTTTGCTTAGTCTTGCTTTGGCTATGTGGGCTCTTTTTTGGTTCCATACGAATTTTAGGATTGTTTTTACTAATTCTGTGATGAATTATGGTGGTATTTTGATGAGAATAGCATTGAATTTGTAGATTGCTTTTGGCAGTATGGTCATTTTCACAATATTGATTCTACTCATCCAAGAGCATGGGATGTGTTTCCATTTGTTTGTGTTGTCTGTGATTTCTTTCAGCAGTGTTTGGTAGTTTTCCTTGTAGAGGTCTTTCACCTCCTTGGTTGGGTATATTCCAAAGTTTTGTTTTTTGGGGGTATTTTGTTTCTTTCTTTTGTTTTTGCAGCTATTGTAAAACGTGTAGAGTTCTTGATTTGATTCTCAACTTAGTCACTGTTGGTATATAGAAGAGCCACTGATTTGTGCACATTAATTTTGTACCTGGAAACTTTGCTGAATTCTTTTATCAGTTCTAAGAGTTTTCTGGAGGCGTCTTTAGGGTTTTCTAGACAAACAATCATATCATCAGCAAACAGCAACTGTTTGACTTTCTCATTGCCGATTTGGATGCCTTTTATTTCTTTCTCTTGTCTGATTGCTCTGGCTAGAACTTCCAGTACTATGTTGAAGAGGAGTGGTAAGAGGGGGCATCCTTGTCTTGTTCCAGTCCTCAGAAGGAGTGCTTTCAACTTTTCCTCATTCAGTATTATGTTGTCTGTGGGTTTGTCATAAATGGCTTTTTTTACATTGAGATATGTCCCTTGTATGCCAATTTTGCTGAGAGTTTTAATTATAAAGGGATGCTGGATTTTGTTGAATGATTTTTCTGCATCTATTGAGATGATCATGTGATTTTTGTTTTTAGTTCTGTTTATGTGGCGTATCACATTTATTGAGTTGCATATGTTAAACCATCCCTGCATCCCTTTTATGAAACCCACTTCATCATGGTGGATTATCTTTTTGATATGTTGTTGAATTTGGTTACCTAGTATTTTGTTAAGGATTTTAGCATCTATATTCATCAGGGATATTTGTCTGTAGTTTTCTTTTTTGGCATGTCCTTTCCTGGTTTTGGTATTAGGATGATACTGGCTCCATAGAATGATTTGGGGAGGGTTCCCTCTTTCTCTATCTTGTGGAATAGTGTCAATAGGATTACTACCAATTCTTCTTTATATGTCTGGTAGAATTCTGTTGTGAATCCATCTGTCTGGGCTTCATTTTGTTGGTAATTTTTAAATTACTATTTTAATCTTGTCACTTGTCGTTGATCTGTTCAGGGTACCTAATTCTTCTTGATTTAAGCTGGAGAGTTGTATCTTTCCAGGAATTTATCCAGCTCCTCTAGGTTTTCTAGTTTATGCACATAAAGGTGTTCATAGTATCCTTGAATGATCTTCTGTATTTCTGTGGTGTCAGTTGTAATATCTCCTGTTTCATTTCTAATTGAGCATATTTGGATTTTCTCTCATCTTTTCCTGGTTAATCTTGCTAATGCTCTATCAATTTTATGTATATTTCCAAAGAACCAACTTCTTGTTACATTTACCTTTTGTAATTTTTTGTTTCAATTTCATTTAATTCTGCTCAGATCTTGGTTATTTCCTTTCTTCTGCTGGGTTTGGGTTTGGTTTGTTCTTGTTTTTTTACTTCCTTGAGGTGTGACCTTATATTGTCTGTGCTCTTTCGGACTTTTTAATGTAGGCGTTTAGGGCTATGAACTTTCCTCTTAGCACTGCCTTTGCTGTATCACAGAGGTTTTGATAGGTTGTGCTACTATTGTCATTCAGTTAGCAGAATTTTTTAATTTCCATCTTGATTTCATTTTTGACCCAATGATCATTCAGGAGCAGGTTATTCAATTTCCATGTATTTGCATGGTTTTGAAGGTTCCTTTTGGAGTTAATTTCCAGTTTTATTCCACTGTGGTCTGAGAGAGTGCTTGATATAATTTCAATTTTCTTAAATTTATTGAGGCTTGTTTTGTGGCCTATCGTATGGTCTATCTTGGAGAAAGTTTCATGTGCTGTTTGATAGAATGTATAGTGGTTGTTGTGTGGAATGTTCTGCATATACCTGTTAAGTCCATTTGTTCCAGGGTATAGTTTAAATCCATTGGTTTTTTGTTGACTTTCTGTCTTGATGACTTGTCTAGTGCTGTTAGTGGTGTATTCAAGTCCTCCACTATTATTGTGTTGCTATGTCATTTTTTAGATCTATTAGTAATCCTTTTATAAATCTGGGAGCTCCAGTGTTAGGTGCATATATGTTTAGGATGGTAATATTTTCCTGTTGGAGAAGGCCTTTCATCATTGTATAGTGTCCCTCTTTGTCTTTTTAAACTGCTATTTATTTAAAGTTTGTTTTGTCTGATATAAGAATAGTGACTCCTGCTCACTTTTGGTGTCCATTTGCATGAATTGTCTTTTTCCACCCCTTTACCTTAAGTGAGTCCTTATGTTTTAGGTGAGTCTCTTGAAGGCGGCAGATAGTTGGTTGGTGAATTCTTATCCATTCTGCAATTCTGTATCTTTTAAGTGGAGCATTTAGGCCATTTACATTCAATATTAGTATTGAGATGTGGGGTACCATTCCATTCATCATGCTATTTGTTGCCTGCATACCTTGGTTTTTTTTTTTTAATGTATTTTTTTTTATAGGTCCTGTGAGAGTTATGCTTTAAACGGGTTCTGTTTTAATGTGTTTCCAGGATTTGTTTCAAGATTTAGAGCTCCTCTTAGCAGTTCTTATAGTGGTGGCTTGGTAGTGGTGAATTATCTCAGCATTTGTTTGTCTGAAAAAGACTGTATCTTTCCTTCATATATGAAGCTTAGTTTCACTGGATACAAAATCCTTGGTTGATAATTGTTTTGTTTGAGGATGCTGAAGATAGGGCCCAATCCTTTCTAGCTTGTAAGGTTTCTGCTGAGATATCTGCTGTTAATCCTATAGGTTTTCCTTTATAGGTTACCTGGTGCTTTTGCCTCACAGCTCTTAAGATTCTTTCTTTCATCTTAACTTTGGATAACCTGATGACAATGTGCATAGGGGATGATCTTTTTGTGATGCATTTCCCAAGTGTTCTTTGAGCTTCTTATATTTGAATGTCTAGATGTCTAGCAAGGCCAGGGAAGTTTTCCTTGATTATTCCCCCAAATGTTTCCCAAATTTTTAGATTTCTCTTCTTCCTCAGGAACACCAATTATTCTTAGGTTTGGTCATTAAACACAATCCCAGACTTCTTGGAGGCTTTGTTCATATTTTCTTTTATTTTTTTTGAGACAGAGTCTCTCTCTGTCACCCAGACTGGAGTGCAGGGGTGTGATCTCAGCTCACTGCAACCTCTGCCTCCTGGGTTCAAGTGATTCTTCTGCCTCAGCCTCCTGAGTAGCTGGGACTACAGCCACGCACCACCATGCCCAGCTAATTTTTGTATTTTTAATAGAGACAGGGTTTTTACCATATTGGTCAGGCTGGTCTTGGACTCCTAACCTCATGATCCACCAATCTTGGCCTCCCAAAGTGCTGGGATTACAGGGGTGAGCCACCATGTCTGGCCTTTGTTCATATTTTCTTATTCTTATTTCTTTGTCTTTGTTGGATTGGGTTAATTCAAAGACCTTGTCTTTGAGCTCTGAAGTTCTTTCTTCTGCTTGTTCAATTCTATTGCTGAGACTTTCTGGAGCATTTTGCATTTCTATAAATGTGTCCATTGTTTCCTGAAGTTTTGATTTTTTTTTAAATTTATGCTGTCTATTTCATTGAATATTTCTCCCTTCACTTATTGTATTATTATTATTTTTTGATTTCCTTAAATTGGGCTTCACCTTTCTCTGGTGCCTCCCTGTTTAGCATAATAACTAGCATCCTGAATTCTTTTTTCAGGTAAATTAGAAATTTCTTCTTGGTTTGGATCCATTGCTGGTGAGCTAGTGTGATTTTTGGGGGGTGTTAAAGAACCTTGTTTTGTCATACTAACAGAGTTGATTTTCTGGTTCCTTCTCATTTGGGTAGACTCCATCAAAGGGAATGTCTAGGGCTAAAAGCTGTTGATCAGATTCTTTTGTCTATGGGGTGTTCCCTTGATGTAGTACTCTCCCCTTTTCCCTATGGATGTGGATTCCGGAGAGCTGAGCTGTAGTGATTGCTATCTCTCTTCTGGATCTTGCCACCCAGCAAATCTAACAGGCTCTGGGCTGGTACTGGGGACTGTCTGCACAGAGCCCTGTGATATGAACTGTCTGCGGGTCCCACAGCCATGGATAACAGCACCTGCTCTGGCGAAAGTGGCAGGGGGATGAAATGGACTCTCTGATGGACCCTAGCTTAGGTGGTTTAATGCAGTATTTTTGTGCCGGTTAGCCTCCTGCTGACACTTTCCAGACAGCATCGGCTCTGGTAGTATGGGGAGGAACAGCGGATGTGGGGGCCCTGGAACTCCCAAGAGTATATACCGTTTGTCTTCAGTTACCAGGGTACATAGGGAAGGACTGCTGGGCGGGGGCAGGGCTAGGCATGTCTGAGCTCAGACTCTCCTTGGATGGGTCTTGCTGTGGCTGCTGTGGGGGATGGGGGTGAGGTTCCCAGGTCAACAGTTATGTTCCTAGGAGGATTATGGCTGCCTCTACTGTGTAATGCAGGTCATCAGGGAAGTGGGGGAAAGCCAGCAGTCACAGGTGTCACCCAGTTCCCACACAATCTAAAAGGCTGGTCTCACTCCCACCATGCCCCGACCAACAGCACCAAGACTGTTTCCAAGCAGTGGGTGAGCAGGGCTGAGAACGTGCCACAGGCTACCTGACTCCCAGCTGCAAAACCAAGTAGGGCTTTTATTCTTCCCTCACCTGTGGAGTTTGCACACTGGATTCACACCCTCCCCCAAGTTCTGGCCTGGAGACTTCTCAATCGGTTTAAGTTATTACAAAGTTCAGCTGGAGGTTGCCTTCTCCCTCTGGCCTTTTCCCAGTGCCTCTATCCACCGTCCCCAGGGATTCCTGTGAGGCAAGGCAGAAATGGCTTGCTAAGGGACCCTGAGAGCCAACAGGTCTTTTCCTGCTGCCTTCTGTACTGTGTATTTCACTCTGCTCTCTAAATTGACTGAGCTCCAGGTAAGGTCAGAATCTTCTCCCTTAATCTAGACCTGCAGGTTCCCCAGTGAGGTGTTCGGGGCAGATGATCTCCCTTTCCCACTTCCACAGTTTGGGCACTCATAGTATTTGGGGTGTCTTCAGGGTCCTACAGGAGCAATCTACTTCCTTCAGAAGATCTGTGGTTCCCTCAGTTTTCCTAATATATTCCTACAGTTGTTCTGGAGCAAAAGTTCATGAAGCAAGCCTCCACATGCTGCATGTTGTCCAAGTCAGAGCTGCAACCTAGTTCCGCCTCCTGTCCACCATCATCTCCATCCACATTAGAGTTTTAATACCATTTTTGTCCTGTATCAAGTACTCAAAATACGTGAGTTTGTGTCTTGGAATTCCTTTTTTTTTTTTTTTTTTTCAGTTGCAGGGCTTATCCCTGCATAAGCATCACGGTGTTATTTACTAAAGCTTTATTTTAAAAATCTCCTATAGAATTGCATAGGCTTATCTTGTTGACTTCTTTTTCTCAAGTTTTTTAGAATCAGCTTGTCTAATTCCATGAAAAAGTACGCTGAGAATTTGATTGGAATTAGACGAATTTATAGATCACTTTAAAGAGAATTGTCATATTTTAACCATTTATTCTTTGAATCCATGGATGTAGTGTATCTCCTTATGTATTTAACCTTCATTACAAATCTTAATAATACAGCTTGTACATATTGACATACTGAATGCCATGGTATGAAGCCCTGAGAAAAATACAACCTTATTTCTGTTAGTCTTAACAAAACTGCATAACGTCAATCCACTCATAAGAAAACATCAGAAAAAATCCAAACTGAGGAATATTCAACAGAATAACTGATCAACCCTGGCAAAAGTGTCATAATCGTGGAAAGCAAGGTAATGCTGGGGAATGACTCCAAACTTCAGGAAACAGTTATGTCTAACAATGAAATGTCATGTAAAATCTTCTATAGGAAACTAGAACAGGAAAAGGACATTAGGAGAAAACTTGTGAAGCTCTAAGATCTTTAGCTGATAGTATCGTACCAATGCTAATGTCCAGATTTTAATAATCATACTCTGATCATATAAGAGGTTAACATTTGGGGAGGCTAGGTAAGGAATATAAAGAAACTCTCCATACTATTTTTCAACTTTTCTATAAGTTTAAAATTAGTTCAACATAAAAAGTTAAAACATAAGTTTGTAAATTGACATCGTTGTGTTGGTTGGGACTTCAACATTTCACTCATAGCATATGCTGTTTGCTCTTGGTCTTAGGTAGGTATTCTTCAGCTGTTTAAGGGGTTTCTGTCTTATTCATAGTTGGGTAAATATGTGTGTAGGAGGAGGTGTTTAATCACCTCTAGATGTTGAATTTAATCCAATATTTTTTCTATCTATACCAACTGAGGTATTCAAGTACAGTGTTTTGTCTTTCCTTTTTAGTTTGCAAATGTGTTAAATTACTACCTTTTCTAATATTAAGTCACCTTGTAGTTCCAAAATAAACCCCCTTTGTCATATGTATTTTTAAGGTACATTGCTAGATTTGATGTACTAATGTTTAATGCATTGTTTTTATATCTATGTTCATCACGTGAGATTGCTAATGAGTTTTCTTTACTATAATTTTTATTGTTTTGCATGCCTACTCTTTTTTTTCTGAGTTTCCTTTTACTTCTTAAATTATGGTTTTTCTATTGCTAGTTACTCATTCTCTTACCTTTTGTCTTTTTTTACCCCTATTCTTCAATACTGGATCACCTATGTAGACTTTTAATTGGTATTATCTTCTCTAGGACTACCATAATGTTTTAAAGTACCCTTGCCTTCTGGCCTTTACTTTCACTTATGAGAAACTTTGCTGCAAGTCTAATTGCTATTCACTTACAGGCAATCTGTTCCTTTGCTCAAGTTGTTGTTTTTTAAGATTCATTTTTTGTCTTTGGTGTTCTGCAATCTCCTTATAATGCATCTGGGATACTCAAGAACCAATCTGAGGATCATGACCTTTCTTAATTCTAGAAAATTATCAGCCATTATTTTTAATAATATTGTCTCATCTACACTAATTCTCTTCTTGTTCTCTGCAATTATTTTGGATGTATATTGAATTTTTCTCCACAGTCTTCCATGCCCCTTATACGGTCTTTAATATGTTTTTTATTCTCTTTATTTGTGCTGCTTTTCTGAGCACTTAGACAAGATTCGTCTTCCAACATACTGATTTTTCTCTTTAGCTATGTCTACTCTATTGCTTAACCAATTTATTAAGTATGTTAATTTTAATAAGTATGTTTCTTATTTCCAGAATATCTACTTTCTCTTTTCCAAGTCCACATTACTGTGGCCGCATCTTTAATTTTATTTTCTGTTTCTTCTTATATGTCTTAAACACTTCGATTACTATTTTACAGAGCGATTTTTATCATTGCAAACCCTTGGGATATTTTTTATTATTTCAAATGTTTGTTCTTTATTGTTGTACTTGCTCTTCCTTTTCAAGATAGGTCATTTTCCTGTACCCTTTGTAATTTTTTTATTGTGAGCTTCTCTTCAGGAGGGTGTGTGTGTTTGTGTGTATGTTTTAATTGGAGTCCCACGTGCCTTGGTTGGTGGAGATTTTTCTAGTGAGGGGTTTTATATTTGCTTTTATGTGGTACTTTAGGCATTTTACTACTCTGGGACAAAATTTCATATTCACGTCCTTGTTGTGGGTTAAATTGTGTCCTCTAATATGATGTGTTCAATTCATAACCCCTAGAGCTAATGGATGTGACCTTATTTGGAAACAGAGTCTCTGCAGATGTAATCAAGTTAAGATAAGGTCATATTGGATTAGGGTGAGCCCTAAACCCAATGACTGCTGTCTTTATAAGACAAGGGAAGGGAGCTGTTAAAACAGAGGGAGAGAGAGAGACAGTGAAGAAGACCATGTGACAATGGAGGTAGGAATTGGAGTGATGCCGCTCCAAGACAAGGATCACCAAGGATTGCCAGCCACCACCAGAAGCCAGGAGAGAGGCACAGGACAGAGTTTCCCTCGGGGCCTCTAGAAGGAAGAAACCCTACCAACACTTTGATTTCAGACTTTTGGCCTCCAGCACTGTGGCAGAATAAACTGCTGTTGTTTTAAGATACCTAGTTTGTGGCACTTTGTCATGACACCCTAGGAAACTAAGACAATCCTGGCTCGGTATTTCTTGTGAGGACATTAAAATTTCATTTGTTTGTCTTTAGGGCTTTTATCTGGGTTAGGTATCCCTTGGCACTGGCATAGACACTCACTGCTTCGATTTTGAAATCCCACTTGAGGGTTTCCTTTTTTTCTAAGGCTAGCTTTTTACAGTATTATAATTTTGTTTTAAATATTTGATCCAACACAGATAACTGTATCTAAAAGGAAAGTTATCTGCGTTAACTCTATCCACTATATTTCTAGACCCTGAAATCTGATTCTCATTTATGGCCAAGGAAAGGAAGTTACAATAGCCTGCTCTGTACAATAGGAAATTACAATAGCCTGCTCTGTACAATAGCTATACCATGTGCTATGGGCACAAAAAGGCAGAGAGATGTGGAAAGTAGGAAGTGTGGAGTCATCCCAGTACCTCATCAAACTCTCCTAGGCCTTCAAGTATTTTCATATTTGAGAAAGCATAAGCTCCTTTGTGTAACCTTAGAGTCCCTGCCTACGTCCTGTCTCATCTCTCGCCACCCCCTCCTTTTCATAAACCATCACCCAGGCCAAGAAACATGCTTCCTTTCCTCAAATGGACTATTATTTCTTTCACCCTCTTGCTGCACATGTAAATTTCTTCTTCCCAGAACATTCCTGTTCCTTTCTGGCATCCAAATCCTACATGTTCTTTAGGCTTTCTCTGGATGAGAGAAGCCCCACCAGTTACTAAATAAACAGTGGGTGAGAGGAAGCAAGACTGAAAGCAGGATCCCAGAAAGGACATGATGTGGACCTATCTAAGATTTGGGGATGGAGAGGAATAGATTTACTTAAGTGGGAAGTCACTGAGTTCCTATTATTAAGCATGTGGGGGTTATCTAGTCAACAGGTATCTCGTATGTATTTTTGGCTTTATTTTTCTTACCAGATCAGAACTTCCTTAAGGTCAGTAACATTATGGAAAAACATTTTTATCCTACACAGGGCCTATCCCAGGACATTGCAATAAAGAAATAAATATTTGTTGACTGAGGGGATAAAAATATAAATTAATTAACATATATTCATTGAAAATATATTTTCCATATCTTCAAGTATAATATATATGGTCTGAGTCTCAATTTTAATAAGCCTCATTGTGGGTTTGTTTTGTTTTATATTTGGTGAGGGCTGGGATTTTGTGTTTTCTTGAGAATGGTTGGTGGAATTTATTTTATAATTCTGTGGTTATGTCTTCTGTTTTAATCTTTTATTTTTCTAGTGCTTTTGTGTCTTGATGTGAGTCCTCAGAGAAAGGGCCTTGTTCATTCTATGTACCACAGAGGGCTTAGCATATTTTTGGCACTCATTAAATGTTAACATCAACAAGAGAATCATGAAGAATGATTACACAAGAGGGAAGTAAACAGAAAGGCAAGAGTTGGCAAGCGTCAAATAGATACACCCACTTCTTCCCCCAAACTCGTGATTATAAAAGGTATTTATTTTCTCAGCATCTTTAACTCATTCACTTCCGGATACAAGTACAGAGCAGAACAGATTGCAAAACTCGTTTTTCGAAAGAATTGATCAGGAATTCAAATCTTTTTTTCACTGCAGCAGCTATTCCAAAAATTATAAAACAAGGTTTATTCTTTTGAAACCTCCAAGGTTAGCAGTATCCGTGTTGGCAGGAGTGGTACATACAGCTCCAGTTTTCCTTTTTCCCCAATAGTGAAAGGACTCCAGTGTGAAGGAAGCTCTTTGGTGCCAAAGGACTATGGCTCCTAACTCCTGTCTATAGCAAAACCAGGGAAATAGATTTTTTTTTTGTAAAAAAAGCAAAATCCAGCTACCAAACACCTTGTCTCCATCAACAGTTCTGGCTGGATCAGCTGCTTTTTTATTCTAATTAAGTCTTTCCAAAAAAATTTATATGTCAGCAGAAGTGAGAGAAATAAAGGAAGCATTTTTACTTGGCAACAGTGAAACTTCGTTGGCCAAAAAATATGTGAATGAAGTAAGCTTTTAAGAGCTTATGGGTTCTTTGTCAATATGAACCTAATAAATTAAAATTGGAAATACTTTCTGCCATCCCCCCAACATCTCATCAATCACCAATGTACTTCATCTCCCTCCCTCCCTTCCCACCTCAGATTCAGTAAAGGAAGACAGCTGGCAAGCTATGGACAGGTCATATTATTAGTATTATTAATATTAAAACAGGTCATATTATTAGTAAAGAAACAGGGGTCTTGCTACAGGAATTCTGAAGCACTAGCGTCAGGTTTACTTTTTAAATGTGCAAAAGGAAGAGGAATGTTTTAAAGAGAGAGAAGAAAACTTTGGAATCTTCAGAGTTGGCGTTTGTTGGTATCACAGCTAAGTGTTAGCACAAAAGTCCCAAAGACGTGGAAATGAGAAGAATGAATTAAATATTGTCCTCACATCTTCATCTTTCACTTGTAATGGCATATAGCACCACTCAGGTGGAAAACTAGATCTTCTCTGACGATAAATATCAAAAACCTTTTACTAGGTAAAATTTGCACTACAGTTAAATAACAAAACTATTTTTCCCCTAGATACCTCCTTAGTCTACAATGTTATTAATGCATTTGAGTCAAGTGTAAATATAGTATAGACTGAGGCTTTGACTGTCTTCTTCCTTGTTTTTTAAAAAGGAAAAGAAGAATGAAAGTGTGTTTTCATTTGCATCATTTGGACATTAAGCACTAAAGCCTTCAACTCATGAGACTCAGAACATTATAAGAAATATTTTGCCCTATTCCTCACTGTTCCCCAGTGCTTTACACTGGCTTTGGAGCACTCTTTGAAGGTCTGTAGTCATTTGATTTATCCCCTCTTCCTTTTCCCTTTCCTAGATACCCTGTCCATGAAAACTCAGAGCAAGAAAAGAGGATAGAAGTGCTGAAAAATGGCCAGGGACATACTCACTAGAGGGGATCAGGAACAGGTTGTGTTCAGGCAATAGTAGATCTCAACAAGAACAATTGTGACACAGGCTATACTTAGTAGCGGGGTTCCAAGCTCAGCAGTGGGAGCATAGCAGGACTGAGAGGAGATCTTCCTTGTGAACACAGAGCTTAGTCATAGGAATGGGCTGTGCAGAAGGATTCCCCCTCCTGGAAAAACAGATGGCTTTTAATGAAAAGGGAACTGGATTACTCAGTGCCAGGGAGAGCTTTGCATGGGGTCATCCAGCAGTTGAATTCACATTCTGGTTATCGATCAAGGAGACCCTGGGATGAATTTGGGATCCTGTTGGTCAGCACTTGGTCCTTCAGATCCCAGGTTTGGGAATGTTGTGTAATCCTAAGCCCTACTAAATTTGGCACCTGGGCAGTTTAAATGTCTTACATGTGGATTCATCCATACCTGGAGAAAGATCAAGTCTTAAGAAAAGAAGAGCCGTGGCAGAGCCATTTGGAATATAGGCTGGTAGAGGCCTAAAAAGGAGTTGGGGGCTGACACCAGCTTCCTTCCAGGAATTCATCAGGAACATCATTTTTCATGCTTAGGTAGCAAGTTTTCCTATTGATTTTACTTATAAATCCATTTGCCTAAAGTCTTATCTAAAGGGTTGGCTTTACTATCTAAGATCTAATTATTTGTCCTTCGTATTTAAGTAAGTATATTCTGTCATGTCATTTTATTTGTATATTAATTAAATGACACAGATAACTCAAAATAGAAGTCACACCCTATCTCTAAAGAAGATACATAATTTAATTTATTTTCTGTAAGAGAAAAAGAAATATACATAGTCAAGTGGGCTACAGGGTAACTTTCATTTGCACCTCCAAATCCACACTCTAACATGCTCTCTGCCCCAGGAGGCTGACCTATAAGAAACAAAGGAATCCACTGACCACCGCTTCCAGTTTGGTTCTACAATGGGAGGCACTAACGGGAGATGAAAGGGCGGGAGGGATGTGAGGTGGGGATTGCCAGGGCTTGGCCTTGTGCTTCTACCAGAATCCCCACAATCTTTCAGGTTGTTTTTCCATATGGCTCTTGCTCCAAGTTCCTCTCTTTGTCCCTTCAGGCCTAGACATGGTAACAGAAACACTTTTGCCTTCCTAAACCCTTCTGTCTTTGTAAATTGATCTGTCCCAGATTTGGTTCCGAAGAAGCAGACTCCAAGATGGAGATTTGTGGGCATGAGGTTTATTAGGGAGTGCTCTCAGGATCCAAACCTGCAGGAAGGAAGGGGAGGGAGAAAAGTAGGGCAGAGGAAGAGGCTGGGTAAGCCCAAAGTGACTGGGAGCCTGAAGCTGGGATGCACCTTCAGAGGTGGATGCACCTCTCTGTGGGATGCTTCACAGAGGCAAAGTGTAAGGCCTTTATAGTCCTGTGCTGACAAGTTGTTGGATGCAGGCTGCCCCTGGAAGACAGCATGAAGTTGGGTGTGGTGACTGTCTTCAGCTTATGGGAACTAGGTCCTTCAGTCCTGATGGGAAATTTGAGATGTGCAGTTTCCATGACAGCTCAGCTCTTGTGCTTCATGGATCCACTTCTTTCTGCATGTTAAGGAGAAGCTCCTCTAGGATCACAGTTGGCTTCTTTTCCTGGGGAAATCTTCCTGTTTTACTTTACAGTCTAGATTTCCTGTCTCCTTTTGGTACCTCTGCTGGTCTACTTGGCTGGTGGAATGACCTAGCTTCTCACTCCTGAGAAGTCCCATCACTATGCGTTTGTTAGGTGGAGGCTGTTGCATTTATCCATCTATTATTAAAAAATGGGCAAGGGAATTCTGAGGGGCACCCAGGCAAGTTAGCTGGGGGTCTCTCTGTGGCCTTGTGTCAGCAGTCCCAGCTCCTTCTGAAGAATGAGATTGATTAATGCTCATGGTACGGTGATTGCTCTTCTTGCTTGGTGATCTCTTGGCATGAGGAGCCTGATGCTTCCAAGTGGCAGCCTTAACCTCATGTTCAATTGAATGCTTGTTGTATTCCCTGATGGAAGCACATCTCCTTTGGGCACCAGGACCTCTAAACCCACAGAGCCTAGGCACAAGTTACCTAAGGAGTCAATTGTATTGATGGTAAGTGAGGCTATTGCTGCTTCCACTCCTTAGCTCCCACATATTTTACCTCTTGGGGACACAGCATCATATGATGATTGTTTATTTAGCATGTATATTACATCCAGGAGAATCTGATGATGACATTACCTTGCAAAGATGGGGCACCATTCTTCTGGGTGTAGTACACATGCTAAATAAACCTCCGATGACATTACCTTGCAATAGTGTGGCCCCTCCACTATGCCTTCAACAAGCCTTTCCATCACTCTGTTAGTGTGGCAGCTTCTGGATGGTGCATGATGTGATGGGACTAGTAGAGCTTGTTCCACTTGGGACAAGCTGGAGCTTGTCCACTCGCGCACCTCCTTTTTGTAAAGTGGGTCACTTGGTTTGATGGGATGTTATGTGAGATGCCAAGATGGTGGATCACTAAATCTCTAAGCTTTTAGATGCTGGTGCCAGCTGAGGCCCTGCAGGCAAGAACAGCAAATCCAACCCAGAAACATGAATTAATTCATACCAAAATGAATCAATGACCTTTCCAGGGTAGAAGATATTCAACTTTCCACCACATGGCTGGTTGGTCTCAAGGGCTAATACAATACCTGGGCAGGGATGAGGGTCATCCTTGGTTTCTGTTACTGGAAGGTTGAATATTTTGTCAGCCTTGGTGGCTGGGTCAATGTTGTGGAGTGGGAGTGCATATTGCTGGATCCATGCATAGCCCCCCTCCTGCTACCAGGGCTATGCCATTCATGCACCATTGTTTGAACATTGACATCTAATGACAGAGGCTGGCCAAAGTCAACTGGCCACATATTCTCTTGTGTCTACTGGTGATTTAGTGGGATGTTCTTTTGCAATGGATGTTCCCTAGTGATCATTAACATGTAATAAAAGGATCTCCACACCTCCTTTCTGTTCTCATTAATCCATTCACAGCTCTTTCACCCAGACCTGCTTCATCCTGATTTTCCAATCTTTCTTGATCAAATGGTTAAGCAATTTTCTTGTTCGTGAGTCCATACATATTCTCATCTGGTGACGATACTGGGACTAAGAGATGAAGCGAGGCAGTGAGGAAGTAAGAAGAGAGAAAAGTTGAAATATTGGTCAGTCATTTTACAAGAACACTTGAACAATCAGAAAGCTGTGGCAGGTAAGAATCGCATATTCTCATTTAGTTTCTACTAATGCCTCTGAAGCCTCTAAAGGCAAAATATTTTGTTTCAAATCTGAAATTTTGGGTAGGACAGTAATGCTGATATTTAAGTTACTTCAAACAGGAATTATTTGATACATTTATGGATCATCTTTTCTAAAATTTCTAGCAAATTGAAAACTGGAAGATAAGAAACAGCTTTCAGAATAAGGCAAGTAATTCTAAATAAATGTATATAAATTCAAGAAAAAAATAATGCTTATCTGTGGCATCTCCAAGATAAATAATAAAATAATGATGTGTTTTTTTTGTAAAATACTAAAGCAGAGGAGGGGAAGAAAGGGAGGTGCCCTGGGTGTGTGCAAAACTTTCACTCATGCTAGGCACGTCGAAACCATCCCCCTTCAGCTCACATTTTAAAGGAAATAGGATACAGGGAATTACCATATCCTTCCCAGATCCAAACATTTTGAAAAACTTGGCATTTTCTTTTTTTTTTCTTTTTTATTATTATTATTATTATACTTTAGGTTTTATGGTACATGTGCGCAATGTGCAGTTTAGTTACATATGTATACATGTGCCATGCTGGTGCGCTGCACCCACTAACTCGTCATCTAGCATTAGGTATATCTCCCAATGCTATCCCTCCCCCCGCCTCCCACCCCGCAACAGTCCCCAAAGTGTGATGTTCCCTTTCCTGTGTCCATGTGTTCTCATTGTTCAATTCCCACCTATGAGTGAGAATATGCGGTGTTTGGTTTTTTGTTCTTGCGATAGTTTACTGAGAATGATGATTTCCAATTTCATCCATGTCCCTAAAGAAGACATTTATGCAGCCAAAAAACACATGAAAAAATGCTCACCATCACTGGCCATCAGAGAAATGCAAATCAAAACCACAATGAGATACCATCTCACACCAGTTAGAATGGCAATCATTAAAAAGTCAGGAAACAACAGGTGCTGGAGAGGATGTGGAGAAATAGGAACACTTTTACACTGTTGGTGGGATTGTAAACTAGTTCAACCATTGTGGAAATCAGTGTGGCGATTCCTCAGGGATCTAGAACTAGAAATTCCATTCGACCCAGCCATCCCATTACTGGGTATATACCCAAAGGACTATAAATCATGCTGCTATAAAGACACATGCACACGTATGTTTATTGCGGCAGTATTCACAATAGCAAAGACTTAAAACTTGGCATTTTCTCCACAGTGCTTGCCCTGATGTTTTTAGTCTTTTCCAGTACAAATCATAGCTTCATCCCATTATAAAGCAAACACTTTATATCTCCTTTATATAAGGCTTTAATCCCCATTATAAAACAAAAACTCTATACAATAGAAATAAAACTTTAATGTCCTTTTTATCATTTATTACTTCACATTTTTAATAACTTTTGGTTGAATACTTCACAGAATGCTAGGCTCTGAATATATCTGGATGAGCAACACAATGTGTCTGAGTCCAAATATAATAACGTATCATATTTGTAATGACACGAGAAGTAAATGGGCTCATGGAAGCAAATATCAGGGACACTTGTTCCAGTCTGATGGGAGTATAAAAATGAGGTCACAGACTTGACATTTAAACTGAGACCTGGAAAGTATTTAGGATAAGGATTAGATAAAACTATTAGCCATGGTGGATGAAAGCCAGGGAAGAAATAGTTGCAGAACTGTAACACATGTTTGGAGAGTCATCAAGAACAGATAACAAAAGGTATAGAGACCATCCCAAGGCTAATAGGAAGTTACTGAAGGGTTTCAAGCACTTCTTCTTCCCTCCCTTCCTCTCTGCCTCCTTCTCTCCCTCATTCCCTTCATCCATTCTTTCTTTGTTTTTTTTTTTTTTTGCCTTTTTTAAAAAAGATGACACTGACTGCCGTATCAAAAATGGAAGAATAAGGTAGATTCAATATTTTTTAAGATAGACTCAATGGAGCTTGGCCACAAGAAATATTGAGTTAAGAGGTAACAATAAAGAATAAAACTCAGGTTTTTCAATTGATCTATGAGAAGATAGTGATCTCACTGACAAATTTGCAGCAGAGAAGGTGGAGAAAGTTCCCTCTCTGTTCACTTATCACAAATATATATATTTTTTATATGATGGACTAAGATAAGAACTCTTTTGTTTACGTTTTTATCCTCAGAACCTAGTCACAGATCTCATTTCAAAAATCTTGAATCGCCTTGGAGCTTGTGATGGATAATTTTATGTGTCAATTTGACTGGGATTAAAGATGCCAAGATAGCTGGTAAGACACTATTTTTAAATGTATCTGTGAGGGCTGTTTCAAGGAGAGATTAGCATTTGAATCAGTATGCTGTGTAAAGAAAATCCACCTTCACCAATGTGGAAGGATATCATTCAATCTGTTCATGGCCCAGATAGAACAAAAAAAAAAAAAAAAAAATGGAGGATGGGCTAGTTTGCACCCTCTCTCTCCTCGAGCAGGGAGATACTTGCATTACACCTTAATGACCACTAGAGAATATGCACTTCAAAAGAATATCCCCACTAAATCACCAATAGACACAGAAGAATAATTTGGCCAGTTGACATTGACCAGCCTCTGTCATTAGATGCCAGTGTTCAAACAACAGTTCATGAATGGCATAACCCTGGTAGTAGGAGTGGAGGCTGTGCATGGATTTAGCAATATTCACTCCCACTACTCAACAGTCACACAGGTACTGGTGCTGACAAATATTCTTTCTAGCAACAGAGGCCAGCGAGGACACTCATCCTCACTCAGGTATGGTATTAACCCTTGAGGCCAACCAGCCACATGGTGGAAAGCTGGCTACATTGAAGATTTTCTACCCTGGAAAGGTCATTGATTCATTTTGGTGGGAAATGATTTGTGTTTCATGATTCATGTTTTACTCATCTTCTTCTGAGACACCAGTATCTGGTTCTCAGGCCTTTGGATTTAGCCTGGGTATTACACCATCTGACCCCACCCCTTCAGACTCTGATCAGGACTTATACCATTGACTCCCCTGATTCGCAGGCTTTTAGACTCAAAATGAATTACATCACCGGATTTCCTGGTTCTTTAGTTTGCAAATGGAAGATCACGGGGCTTCTTGGCCTCTATAATTGCATGAGCCAGTTCCCATAATAAACAAATAAATATATATCT
Source organism: Pongo abelii (assembly GCF_028885655.2). NCBI lineage: Eukaryota > Metazoa > Chordata > Mammalia > Primates > Hominidae > Pongo > Pongo abelii. Next base: position 144,086,604 of record NC_071990.2, read on the forward strand.
CTCCATATATCTTATTGGTTCTGTTTCTCTGAGAAGCCTGACTAATAAGTCTAATTTTCAAGTGATGGCAGGCGGCAATGGTTTTTCATGCACCAAATCCATTCAGTTGACAATTTATTTTCCCACGCAATACAAGTTTAGGTTAACCTAAAGGTAAAAAACAAAACAAAACACAAGAACCAAATAAACACTACACTGGATCCACACCAGCCCTATAAAACTAAATGACTTCCTTTAATTTTGACCTGCTCCAGGATTCAGTCCTGGATATTATTCTCCTAATTATCTACACTCATATCAATCTGATCCAATTCCATGGCTTTAAATACTATCTACACTTTGACAACTCCTAAATGCATGTATCTAACTCCAGTTTCTCTGCTGAATCCCAGATATATATATTCTCCCTAACCAGTATCTCTACATTGATGTTTGGTAGACATCTTAAAATTAGCATTTACAAAACTGAACTATCTTTTCCTGCTATTACAGAATACCTGAGATGGGTTATTTACAATGAACAGAAACATATTGGCTTACAGTTCTGCAGGCTGGGAAGTCCAAGACTGAGGGGTTGGCATCTGGTGAGGGCTTTCTTGCTGCACCATCCCATTTCAGGAGGCAAAAGGGCAAAAGATGACCCATTCCTGAAAGCCTTTTTATCAAGGTATTAAATCCACCTCTTAAATATCTCACCTCTTCATACCATTACAATAGCAATTAAATTTCAACATGAATTTTGGAAGGGACATTCAAACGATAGCACCTACTCTATCTGAAGTCTGCTCCATCTCTAGCCATCCACTTTCTTAGGACAAAAATTTCCACATCCCATATTCAATCACCTCAAAACCTGTTGGCTCTGCCTTCAGAAAATATCCAGACTCTATTTCCCACTACCTCTTGTGCTATCACCCTGGTCTGAGCCACCATCCTATCTCACTTGGATTCCTGAAATTGCTTTCCAATGAGTCTCCTCATTTTCCTCCTGCACCCTACAGTTCATGCTCAACAGAGCAATTCTTTTTGAAAGCAGAAGTCATGTTAGTCACATCACTCCTCTGTTTAAAACCCATCAATGATTTCTAACTCATTCAAAGTAGAAACCTAAGAGGTTCCACATGATCAGATATACAATTGGATAACTCCCTGACCTACTTCAAGCCTTTCCTCAAACATGAATTTTTCAGTGAATCTTTCATTGACAATTCCATTTAAAATTGTCACTCTTCTTCCTCAGACACTTCAGATCAGAGGTCACCACTCCCCAACCCCCACCTTTGTTCTACAATTTGTTTTTTTGATAGCACTTATCTCCCACAAAAACGAACCCTAAATTAGGGTTCTCAGAGAAGCAGAACCAATAGGCTATAAGGAGACAAGAACCACATAATTCACTTGCACATTATGTTCATTGTGTATTGTCTTTCTTCTGTCCCTAAAATAGAAACTCCATGAGAGCAGGGATCTTTGTATGTTTTGTTTTTTGATATATTGTAAGAACTTCACACAGTTCCGATAGATAACAGGTGTTCAAAAATGTCTGTTGAATGAAATCATGAATGCCTTCTTTCTTTTAACGAGGCCCGGCAGCTAGTGGTATACTATATTACTATTCGCAAAAATTCAGTGTCTCCTCACCATCTAAAGAACATAGTCATCACCAAATGACTTTTTTTATCCAATAAAATGTAAGTGGGAAGAAATTTGTGTTATATGTGTTCAGAAGCTTTAAGGACCAGCATGCGATTTAGCACACTCTCTTTTCCCTACCCCTGCATTGTGGAAGCATGTGTGGAGGTGGGGCCTCCACCATCCTGAATTCCTGAGGGCCTGTGATGAGGAGAATCATCTTGCCAAACTATGATGGACATGTCGCTTAATGACAAATGAAATTTGATATTATGGCCTATCCTGACTAATATAAAATCAAATTCTGGGGTCTTCATACTCAAGTTAAATATCATCAGGTGGTTGGAATTAATTGCACTTTATGAACATTTATGTTTATCATGCTCTCCAATTAAAGTAGAATATCTCAGAGTCACAATTAGGCCTTTCAGGTGCAATGTAGGAAAGAGAAGGCATTATATGGTTTCATTGTCTCTTGAAACATCAAGATACAGGGAGACTCCATGATGCTAGAGCAACTGCAGTGATGGTTGTCTTCCCAAGGTAGCATGCACACAGCAACTAGGAAAAAGGTGAATCAGATGGGAAGGAGGAGAGTCATAGTGTAAGTGAACCTTGCCTAGATGGGGATCCATGTGTCATCGGGTCAATTCAAGTCTTTTCTCAATGACACTTTTAACCTCTTTGTAGAGCATCATTCACCTGTCCACGTTTCCCACCATAGATATAAAAGAGGGACACTGAGTCTACAAAAAGACACAAATGGCTAGTGTCTTCATTTCTTTGAAGGCAATGTAGAGGTTCTTAAAGACCAGAAAAAGTTCAACTCAGTAAGCTCAGCCCCAGGGAAACCATTTGGGTCTGGATGGCTGGAGCTCCAAACCAATTGCCTCTAACTGTGGGCAACACTATCTAATTATCCTAATGATTGGTGCAAATGTTTTAATTTTTAATTCATGCTGTGAGGTGAAAAATTCAGCAGTCATGCAGTATGATAAGTGGTTGAAAAATATAAATTGCCATGGAAGCCACAGGAGGGTCAACCCATCTATACTTCCTGGTCTCATTAAAAAATTAAAGATCCAGATTTCTGTCTGAATCCAGCCATAATGTAACCACAGGTTGCATCTTGGGAATCCACAGCCATAATGCTTTGGGAATTCTTGTCAAAACCATTGCTTAATTTTTTAACCCAAAATTCTTGATGATACAATATGACCAGTATTCTAATAAAAAAGTATTCCAGAAATTTAATTCAGTGTTTCTATACAGAGAGAATAAATTGTCCAAGATTCAGAGGAGACGGCCAGTGTCCAGAAATATTCTTAGAAGCCTATAACATTATCAGTAGCTATGTCTTTCCATTTCTGCCCATGGATGTCAGATGGACAATCACTGTGCCATCCAGCTGTTAGGGGAAGGCTGTAATCCTTCTGTTTGTAGCTAAGTAGCTAAGTTTCCACTTTCTTCCTCTGACCATTCTCATCCTTCCCCTTGCCACTTCTCCAAAGGTCCAGTGAATGCCCAGGGCCAGAGACATTGCAGTCATTGTGAGAAAGAGGAAAGGGATGCACACCCAAGTTAACGTCTCTGCTCACCTCAAGCTTGGCCTGAGAGATGCAGCTGGCACTGTTCCCTATTAAAGAGAAGCAAACCCCCAATGGGCATAGGTTTCTGTCACACTCTTCTGACCAGGCATCTCTAATTGCTTAGTGTGGGTGAGAATGGGGATTCCCCAGAGCAGTATCCCAATAAGGCACTGTCCCAACCATTCTCCCATCATTGATCCAACATTTGTGAAATGTTATTGGATAATTGCAACATTACTAAGATGCAAAGACTTTGGAGCACATGTTTCTGCCTCAGGGTTAAACAACAGGTTTGGGAAGGGTTATAGGTCAATAACCAATATGGTTGGGTTCTGTGTCTTCACCCAAATCTCACCTCTAATTGTAATTCCCATGTGTCAAGGGAGGGACTTGGCAGTAGGTGATTGGATCATGGGGCAGTTTCCCTCATGCTATTCTCATGATGGAATTCATAGTTTCATAAGTGTGAGGCTCTTCCGCTTCACTCTTCTTATCACAGCCTCTCCCATCATAGGCCTGGAGGCCAAGGAGGCAAAAATGGTTATGTGGGCTAGGTCCAGGGCCCTGCTGCTCTATGCAAACTCGGAACTTGGTGCCCTGTATCCCAGCCTCTCCAGCTCGAAGCATTGCTAACAGGGGAAAACATACAGCTCAAGTTATTACTTCAGAGAGTGCAAGCCCCAAACCTTGATGGGTTCTACATGGTGTTGGGCCTGTGGATGTGCAGAAGACAAGAGTTGAACTTTGGGAGTCTCTGCCTAGATTTCAGAGGATGTATGGAAATGCCTGGATGTCCAGGCAGAATTCTGCTACAGGGGTGGAGCTGCCTAAGGCTGTGGGAGCCCACCCCTTGCATCGGTCTGCCCAAGATATGAGACGTGGAGTAAAAAGAGATTTTGGAGCTTTAAGATTTAATAAATGTCCCATTGGGTTTTGGACATGCGTAAGGCCTGTGGCCCCTTTGTTGTGGTCAATTTCTCTCACTTGGAACAGGAACATTTACCCAATGCCTGTACTCCTATTGTATCTTGGAAGTAACTAGTTTGTTTTTTATTTTACAGCCTCATAGGCAGAAGGCACTTGCCTCATCTCAGATGAGACTTTGGACTTGGACTTCTAAGTTAATGCTGGAATGACTTAAACCTTTGGGGGACTGTTGGGAAAGCATAATTGGTATTGAAATGTGAAAAGGACATGAGATTTGGGAGAGGCCAGGGATTGAATAATATGTCTTGGCTCTGTATCCCCACCCAAATCTCATCTCAAATTGTAACTCCCATGTGTCGAGGGAGGGAACTGGTGGGGAGGTGATTGCATCATGGGAGCAGTTTCCCCCATGCTCTTCTTGTAATAGAATTATCATGCGATCTGGTTGTTTGATAAATGTGTGGCTCTTCCCCTTTGCTCTTCTCTGTCTCCTGTCATCTTGTGAAGAGGTGCCTGCTCCCCTGTCGCCTTCCGCCATGATTGTAAGTTTCCTGAGGCCTCCCCAGCCATGCAGAACTATGAGTCAGTTAAACCTCCTTTCTTTATAAATTACTCAGTCTCAGAGAGCAAGTTTATGGCAGTGTGAAGACAGGCTAATACAATGACTCACCTATAATCCACATAAGAAATTGAGCAAAGGGCACACCTGTATTTTAAGGGTAATATATGGTGGTTCCCAGGGGCTGTGAGCATGGAGAAATAAGTGACCTCCCTAAAACAAGGTAGAATTGGGGTGGGTCATCTTAGGACACACCATTTTTTCTCACCACAATCCTGGTTATGAAGTGATGTAACAACCTCAAATTGACTGGCACCTTCAACATCCCAGTGGGGTTATTTTCTATAAGCCTCACTTCCAGCATCTGAAAACATACATTGTCTGGGGCATAGGGAAGGGCAGCAACATGTTTTCCTCTTGCTAGAGCCAGGGCTCACTGAGCATAGAGCATGGCCACACATCTCTGGACTCTAACCCCAGAGCTTATGCTAGCTATATAAGCACACTGCTCAGGGAAACAAAAAAAGTGAAACTTAAGCTTTGTGTCTAAATCTGCCTGGGATTTAGACTATAAAGTAATCACTTCTAGAGCTACTTTTTTTGTTTTGTTTTTTGTTTTGTTATGGTTTTTTGTGAGACATTTTTCTGTCATTAAGGCTGAAGTGTAGTGATGCGATCTTGACACTGCAACCTCTGTCTCCCAAATTTAAGTGATTCTCGGGCCTCAGCCTCCTGAGAAGCTGGGATTACTGGCATGTGCCACCACACCCAGCTAATTTTTGTGTTTTTAGTAGAAATGGGGTTTTGCCATGTTGGCCAGGCTGCTCTCTGAAAGATTCTCCCTGGGGCTTGAAAGCTTAAAGGGATGAGTAACTCCTCCCCTCTCAAGTCCAGTTCCAAGGCACAAGGCAACTTGAGCCAGCGGCGTGCATCAGCAAGATAGCAGAAGCAGGAAGAGAGCCAGGTGGAAGACACCTACCTTGGCCGGAAGACACGTACCCCTGAAGAGCAAGAAAGAGGCCATCTGGGTACTATGGAGCAGTCATGTCAGACTAGGACACTTCCTGTTTCCAGGAGACCATAAAACCCCTGCCCCATCCTCATTTGATGCTGACGCCATTTTAGGCCTCAGCCTACCTGTACCCAGGTGCTCATTAAAACAGCATGTTGCTCCACATCACCTCATGTTGTCTGTTGGCATGCTCTCAGGGTTCAAACCGATACAATCTGGTTGCTGAAATCTGGTGCTGAAATCCAGGAGGGGCTTACGTCTGCATTCCCTGTGGACCTACCCCTCCACCCCAGAGAGCAGGCCACAGCAGCCAGACAAAGGAAGCTCCTCAGCCTCCAGTCGCCTCTCTATGCATGCACATTGGTCACTGATCTCACCTACTTGTAAATTTCCCGGGAGCCCAGTTAACAGGGGAGAATCTGCACAGCCTCCCTTGGTTTCTCCTGTCCAAAAATTCAACATTGGCCCAAGAAGGCTCCCGCGTGTGCCAGGCACTCACTGATCATCTGGTCTTAGGGGGACGCCTCTAGGCCATTTGATCCCGTTCTGGGAACAAAAAAGGCAGCAGTGACGATTGCTCCTTTTACCCTCTCCCTCTGGCCGTCCAGGACGGTCTCATTTTTCTCTGTTCTCCCAAGCCTACCCTCCGTTATGGGAAACTCCCGGTCCTCCATTCCAAAAAAGCAGCCCTCTAGGCTGCTTCATAAGAAACTTGCAAACCTTAGTCCTCAGGCAAAATATCCACTCTAAGGGCCTTGTCTTTTTTGCAATTCTGTCTGGCCACAGTGGGTCCAAATGCACCACAAATGGAATATTCAACTTTACAATTTTAACTGACTTAAGCAATTATTGCCGATGAGTAGAGAAATGGGGAGAAATTCCTTATGTCCAGGCCTTTTTGCACTCAGATCACAACCCTACCTCTGCAATTCTTGCTCCCCTGTTCAAATCCTTGTCCTCCATTCTCTCCACCCTGATCACCTTTCTCCTCCCAACACTACCTCTTTTTCCTCCTTAGATCCAGCAGACTGCTGTCCACCACCCCCCGCCCCCACCTCTCCCTCTCAACTGTCTTCTTCACCTCCATAAGCCTCCTCTTTATTTTCTCAGCTGCGATCTTCTTAGCTGCCATCTTCCCAGTCAGTTGTATCCACTTCTTTTCCTACACCGTCCCCTCCTCAGGACAATTTTAGTATTGCCTATACCCATTCTCCTCCCCCACCGCCCTCTCCTGAGGCTTGTAAACCCATCCCCCCATTTTATGCCTCTATCTATCCTCCACTGCCTGTTAACTCAAACCCCCTTCTCCCTTCAAACCCTCAGCGGGAACCACTTCCAGGTTCTTTCTTCTCTCCCACCCGTACTCACCCAGGCGCCATCTTTGGCCCATGCCCCACCCTTACTTCAGCGCCTGTGCTACAGTGCCCCCTTCAGGAAGTAGCAGGAACTGAAAGTATTGTTAGAGTTCATGTTCCCTTCTCTCTCACTGATCTCTCTCAAATTAGCAAAAGACTTGGTTCATTTCCAGAAGACCCTATCTCTTACATTAGGGAGTTTCAGTATCTTACCCAGTCTTATGAGCTAACTTGGCATGACTTTTACATTATCCTCTCTTCCACCCTCACCCCAGAAGATGGGGACGGTATCTGGACCCTAACTCAGGTGCATGCTGATACAATTCATCACCAAGCTCCTGCCCAGCCTGCTGGTGCAGAGGCAGTCCCTAACCAGTATCCTTACTGGGTTTATCAAGATGAGGCCCCTGGATGCCACCATCAAGACCACATGATTATGTGTCTCCTTGCAGGACTCAAAAATGGTGCCCATAAAGCAGTGAACTATGAAAAACTTTCAGAAATCACCCAAGGTCCTGACAAAAACCCAGCCTTTTTCTCTCTCATTTAACCGAAGCCATGAGAAAGTTACCAACCTAGACCCAGCCAGCCCAGAAGGAACCAGTATCTTAAACCTGCAGTTCATCTCCCAATCCACCCTCAATATTCAGTGCAAGCTTCAGAAGCTTGACGACGATCCTCAAACCTCACAACGAGACCTTCTTAATTTAGCCTTCAAAGTCTTTAACAATCATAATGAGGAAAGTAAAAGGCAAAAACAGGCAGAGTTTCAAATGCTTGCCTCTGCCATCAGGGGCCCTGCAGGCCCACGGGGCTGCAGCTTCACACAGAAGCCTCCTAGCAATCCATCTCCACCTGGCACCTGTTTCAAGTGTGGCAATGAAGGCCACTGGTCCAGACAATGCCCAAACCCAGGTAAGCCCACCAGGCCATGCCCCCTCTGAGGAGGACCCCACTGGAAGTCAGACTGTGAGTGGCCCCTGCAAGGACTGCCCCCATCCCTTCCCAAGCTGGCCAAAACCTCCTAATCAGATCTCATTGGCTTTGCCACTGAAGACTGATGGTGCCCTGGAACAGATGCACTGGCAACTACCATCGCTTCATCCGAGCCAAGGGGATCCCTGATGGTGGTAGGTAGGCCAGTATTTTTTTTTTTAATTAATACCGGGGCAACCTACTGTGCTTTACCTAATTTTTCAGGACCCACCTAGACCTCCCAGGTCTCTTTTGTAGGACTTGATGGACAAGTCTCCAAACCCCAAGCCAACCCTCAACTTTTCTTCTCCCTGCACACCTTTTCCTTCACTCACTCTTTCTTAGTCCTGCCTTCATGCCCAACTCCGCTGCTAGGCAGAGACATCCTTTCAAAACTCCACACTACTCTCCACTTCCACATTCCCCATAGTACCCAATGCATCTACCCAGTCCCCTCCAGTACTTCCAACTTCCTTCTACTCCTCCAACCTTCCACCCTAAACCATGCAACTTTTCCTTATTCCCCATCTGTAGTTAACCCCACTGTTTAGGATACTTCACACCCTCAGTTGCAGAACACCACACCCCCATCCGCATTATCCTTAAAGAGCCCACCTAGTTCCTGTCACAGAAGCAGTATCCCATCCCCCAAGCAACTCTCATATGCCTAAAGCCTATCATTTCTTGCCTCCTCACCAGTCACCTACTCTGCCCAACAAACTCCCCTTTTAACACACCAGTTCTAACTGTTAAAAAGCCGGATGGAACTTACCGCTTGGTCCAGGACCTCAGGCTCATTAACCAAGCTGTACTCCCAGTATGTCCAGTAGTTCCTAACCCATATACTTTACTTTCCAGAATTCCCTTCAATACCACCCCTTTTTCTGTTCTAAACCTAAAGGATGCTTTTTTTTCACAATTCCTTTACACCCTGATTCCCAAAACCTCTTTGCCTTTATGTAGGAAAACCCCGACACCCAACTTTCACGTCAGCTCACCTGGTGTGTACTACCTCAAGGTTTCAGAGACAGCCCCCACCTTTTTGGACAGATCCCTGCTCACAACCTCTGTACTTTATCCCTAAAACCGTCCGCTGTCCCTCAATGTGTTAATGATCTGCTCCTGTGTAGCCCCTCTCCAAGAGACTGCAACGCCCATACTATCTCTCTCTTTTAAACTTTTTGGCAGAATGGGGGTATTGGGTCTCTCCTAAGAAAGCACAAATATGCACCCCTTCAGTCACCTATCTAGGCCTAGCTCTTACCCCATGAACCCAAGGGCTCACAACCAACCACATATCCCTCCTCCAGTCCTTCCTGCCTCCACAAACTAAGCAAGAAATTATCTCTTTTCCAGGACTAGTGGGATATTTTAGGCTCTGGGTTCCCTCCTTCACTCTACTTGCCAAACCATCATACCAAGCCGCTAAAGACCCTCTCCATGAGCCTTCAAACTGTGCACAGCCTATTACCCAACCTTTCCATCTACTCCAGAAGGCTCTCACCTCAGCTTCTGTCCTCACTCTCCCTGACCTCACCAAACTTTTCTCCCTCTATACTGACAAATGGCGTGGAATTGCACTAGGTGTTCTAACCCAGTCTAAGGGACCCACCCTCCAGGTTGTTGCCTACCTTTCTAAACAGCTTGAAGCCACAGTTTTCGGATGGCCTGCCTGCCTCTGAGCATTGGCGCATTGGCGGTAGCTGCAGTCCTCACCCTTGAAAGCCTAAAACTATCTCTCTATGCCAACCTAACAGTTTATTCAACCCATAACATCAAAGACATGCTAGCTCACCGCAGTTCACTGTCTCATCTCTGCCCTACAGCTCCTCCAATTGTATGCTCTATTCATAGAAACTTCCCACATCACCATGCTAACCATCTCCCATCTAAACCCGGCCATGCTCTGTCCCTGTCCTTTTTCTCTCCTCCTTACTCCTCAGAAGAAAAGCAGGACTTCTGAGCCCAAAACCTACAAAAGCAAGGACCATGGTATGTCAAGGAAGGGTGCTTCATTCTTCCTCACTCTCAATCTATCATCTAAAGCCTCCACAACTCTTTCCATGTTGGGTACAAACCTCTCTTGCAACTTCTCCACCCTATCCTCACTTGTCCTCACCTTTCCAGCCTTGTTCGAGAGATTACCCAGTCCTGCTCTATCTGCCACTCAGTATCGCTCCAGGGTTCCCTCTGACTGCCGCCTTTTCCTACCCACCAAGCCCAGGGCCAGGTACTAAGGCAAGATTGGCAAGTAGACTTCACTCACATGCCGCCCGATAAACAGCTCCACTATCTTCTAGTCTTTGTCTGTACTTTCTCCGCGTGGGCAGAAGCATTCCCAACAACTTCAGAAGGTGCAAATGTCACACAGACTCTCATGATGCATATAATTCCTCGTTTCGGACTCCCAACATCCATCCAGTCCGACAACGAGCCCACCTTCATCAGCCAAATTACCCAAGGTGTCTCTATATCCTTAGGTACAAAATGGGTTCTCCACACACCCTACAGGCCTCAATCTTCAGGTAAAGTTGAAAAAATTAACTCTGTCCTTAAAGCCCAACTCACCAAGCTGGCTCTGGAAACCCAGCAGTCTTGGACAAAAAAATCTCCCTTTCCCCCTCATGAGACTCCACGCAACACCAAAAGAACCCTCTTTTTATAGTCTCTTTGAAATCTTGTATGGCTGAACTTTTGTTTTAGGGCCTCCATCCTTACCAGACTCTGAGCCACTTGCGAATTACCTCCACTCCTTAATCCAGACACAGTCTTTCATTCATGAAGCAGCAGATGAGGCCATGCCTCTCCCTGTCGACACCTCCTTGTCCTCTCAACATAACTGTCTTGCAGGCACAGATGTGTTTATCTGCCAACCCAACCCTCACCAGTAGCTACAACCAAAGTGGACAGGCCCCTATACTGTGATACTCAGCATGCCAAGTGCAGTGAGAGTCCAAGGTGCAAGGACTCCCCCACTGGGTCCATCGCACCAGGGTCAAGCTCACCCCCAAGGCTACTCCTTCCTCCAAAACATTAACAGCAGGCAACACCCTCAGAGTCCCTGTATATAATAACCTAAACAAAGAAAAATGATCCTTAAAGGTAGGAGGACGCCAAAGATGGCAAGAGGATGAATGGCCTCCGCAACAGATCATTGAATATTATGGTCCTGCCACTTGGGCTGAGGATGGTTTATGGGGTTATTGCACTCCCATATATATGCTAAATAGAATAATTAGACTACAGGTGGTTCTAGAGCTAATCACTAACCAAACCGCCTCAGCCCTAGAAATGCCCGCACAACACCAAAACCAAATGCATGCAGCAATTTATCAAAACAGGCTAGCACTACCCTGCTTATTAGCAGAAGAAGGTGCAGTGTGTGGTAAGTTTAATATCTCTAATTGCTGTCTTAACATAGACGATAATGGAAAAGCAGTTCTAGAAATCGCTTCAAACATCAGAAAAGTAGCCCATGTACAGTCCAAACCTAGAAGGGATGGGACCCAACAAATCTTCTAAGAAGGTGGTTCTCTAATTTAGGAGGATTTAAAACACTGGTAAGGACAGTAATCTTCATCACTGGGCTCCTCCTGTTTCTCCCATTGTTATCCCACTGATAATAAAAGCCATTAAAATTCTTGTTGAAACTACAGTTAACTGCCAGACAATCCAGACGATGCTCCTGCTACAACGACAAGATGGATACCAACCCGTCTCTCAAGAATACACCCAAAATTAAGGTTTTTTTTTTCCAAGATGCCCATGCCACCCCCTATTCACGACTGAAGTAATTATTGAGAAAGTAGCCCCTTTTCCCTTTCTTCTATAACCAATAGACAGGAATGGAAAGATACTCCCCGCGGCCTGAAAGCTTAAAGGGATGAGTAACTCCTCCCTTCTCAGGCTCAGTCCCAAGGTGCAAGGCTACTTGAGCCAGCAGCATGAGTCAGCAAGATAGCAGAAGCAGGAAGAGAGCCACTGGGAAGACACCTACCCTGGCTGGAAGACACGTACACCTGAAGATCGAGAAAGAAGTCATCTGAGTACTACGTAGCAGTCGTGTCAGACTGAGACACTTCCTGTTTCCAGGAGACCATAAAACCCCTGTCCCATTCTCATTTGGTGCTGATACCATTTTAGGCCTCAGCCTGTCTGCACCCAGGCGCTCATTAAAACAGCCCCGTGTTGTCTGTTGGTGCGCTCTGGGGGTTTGAACCGATACAAGAACCTTACAGTCTCAAACTCCTGGCTTCAAGTGATCTGTCGCCTTCACCTCCAAAAGTGCTGGGATTATAGGTATGAGCCACCACACCCAACCTAGAGCTATTTTTGAGTTCATCCAGCCTTATAATCACTTCAACAGGTGTCTAGGGAGATCTCCCTTTACTCCTTTTCTTGCATTAATTTCTAGATTGTAGAACATTTTTCTCATATATATACAGTAGCTGATGGGGAATTTCTGAAGCTTCAAGATATACTCTTCTCACACCATGTTTTTTATTTTAAAAGAACATACTTACTCAAGTGTTATTTATTAAAAATACTTTATTGAAATCTTCTATTTGCTTTATAGGACTTTGTACATATTTTCTCAGGGAGAGAGTTCTCCAGTGTTCTTCAGTGCCCCTAAGAGACATATCTATGGGTAAATGTAGAAGAATCTGTGATAACTGTCATGCTGCCTTGTTTGAGGGTCATCTGTAAGACAGGGTGCTGAGAGAAGAGTACTACACATGCACACACACCACACACACAAACACATACACAGGGTGATTTAAGGATAATACAGCCTTTTAGTACGTAATCCCACTTCTAAATTCGAAGCATGTGGTTAAGTTCTGATTTTTAAACAATAGCCAATTTGTATGCTTGTTGTGAGCAAAACTGGTTTGACTTAACTTGACTTTTCCTGGCTGAAAACTTCTCGGTTGCTGCCATCAATGGAAAACAGATTAAGAGACAAATTTCAAATGAACGCTTGATGCCCTTTCTTGAAAGGAGGAAAACAGAAGGACAATGCTCTGCTGGAGATCGTTTCTGTGAGGCTTGCTGTCAGCACCACAGTCCTTATCCTTCTGCATTTATTTAATTAGCACTGGAAATGCGCTGGGTTGTGAAAATGTGATCAAGGCCACCCCACGAAAGTTTCAGGGTCACATCATTTACTGGAACACATTTACAATTTTTTGCACGTAAATTACCTACATGCCTTTAGATTAAATGCACCTTCCAAAAAAAAATTCCACATCATTATTGAATTGCAATTTCATACACTTAGCCTGAAATTTCCATTCTGTCAGGATCACTCATGTTCCCCACAGTTTCAAAAGACTAAAATCATTTTACTGTAACTATATTTTTTTCAATACTAGGCCAAGGATAAATGTGGTTACATTGATTTCTCACAAGTGAACCTTAAACCACTGATTTGAAATGAGAAAACCACTGTTTGAAATCATTTTCAATCTGAGGTATGTTTAATTGGCTTTAAAGAAACTTTGCCAGCTAATTTGGAAAAAACGAAAAACAAAACAAAGAAACCTCTTGATCTCACTCTTGTTTTCAATCCCCTAGAAGATTGAAAGAACCTCTTTCTTCACTGTTTTCAGCTTTTTCACCCTCCTGAAAGCTACCGACTTCCTGTTGGGCTCCCTTCTGAGGTGTCCTATCAATTTTGGCCCAGGGTTGGTCATGTCTAATCCATAATTAGAATGGGCTAGGCGCAGTGGCTTATCTCTGTAATCCCAGGACTTTGGGAGGCAGAGGTGTAAGGACCCCTTGAGTCCAGAGGTTTCAGACCCACCTGAGCAACATGGCAAAATCCTGTGTCTACAAAAAAATACAAAAGTTAGCTGGGCATGGTGGGGTGCACCCGTGGTCCTAGTTGCTCCTGAGGCTGAGGTAGAAGGACCGCTTGAGCCTGGAAGGTCAAAGCTGAAGTGAGCCATTATTGTACCACTGCACTCCAGACTGGGCTACAGAGTGAGAACCTGTTTCAAAAAAAAAAAAAATTATAAGAAAAGAAAAGATTGAAGTATGGTCCCAACCTGAACTCGAGATTGGTGGTAATGCTGATTTTTCAGGTTCTGAGTGTGTTATTAACAGCAGATCTCTTCTTCCAACAGCCTTCAGGTTACGGCGTAATGATCAGATATTCATCACTCGGATATAACCAATATTGGTCCACAAAAAGATGACTGCTTTAACCCACTCACAATCATCCTCTGCTCCAGGCCCTTTCTGTTGGCCTCTCAGATCCATGCTCCTCAAGAGCACTGGGTGCCCCAAGGGACCTGCCTCCATGTCTGCATCAAAGGCTCCCTTGTCATCTGGCTTCTGTTGGTTCAGCCACAGGAGGCACTGGCAGGAAGTCAGGGTGAGAAAGAAGAGTAAGTTCAGGTCATATTTGCATGATTCCGTCACTGTGGGTCATCCCTAGGGTGGCTTGAGTTTTTTCTTTTCTTTCTTGTTTGTTTGTTAACTGAAGGCTGCAGCTACGGCCACGCAAACCTCAGTAACAACTACTATATCTTCTTTAGTTAACTTTTCTCCTATCCCCTTTGCCCCTTAGGTCTAAGTTTAGTGAGATCATGCCAGGATGCTTCATAACATTTTGCTTTTTATTAATCCTACTAATTCCTTTATAAAACTAAATTTAATTGCCTCTTTGAGTGAACTGTGTCCAACTGTGACAAGCTCTGCTACGTTACCATAGCTTAAGGGCTGTTCCTTTACTTATTATACCTTCTCAGAATATAGAAGAAAGGAGATCCCACTCAATGAAAACTAAACTAATTAGTCACTTACAGATAGAGAACATGAAAGTAATCCACTCAGGTATAAGAAGAAGGTAGGCCAACCATCTGGTATTCCATTTAACCGATCTGGGGTCCACCAGGCTAGGGGCTACAGTTCCTTTAATGCTACTTCCTAATTTTCTCTTAGCCCTAGGCATTGAGAATAAAGTGTATTTGTCTATCTGCATTAGCATTCCTTTGAAGAAAATTAAAAGATCAATTATTAATTTAAGGAGGGTGCACATCATTGAATTTGAAGTTACAAATTTGAACCAGTAGAACTGTTCTGAGTGACAAACTGATATATGCAGGGAATATTAAACACTTTAAGTTCTGCTTTGAAAGATGATCAAACAATGACAGAATAGGTCAGAGGCAGATTGTTTCAATCTGATCTGCAGATGAAAGCAAAGTGGAAGCAGGGGACCAAAAATTAATATTGATGTTTCAGAATCAGAAAATACGGGTTTAGGTTCCACTCTTAATGGTTACGTGACTTTGAGCAAATTAGTTTTAGAGACACATTAGAAGGTTGGTTTCTATGATACAAGGCTGCTGGCTTATATTCTGCTAGGGATTTGCCTCTCTTTCTTCAAAGACTTGTTTCTTAATCATTGAGTTCCTTACTCTACATCATAGCTACTAAAACACGTTTTGATCTCTGTAATTTAAAATATTTACATAGATAATACATTTTTCATTATTTTTAGAATTGATTTTGGCTAAATTTCAAGTGTTTAAATTATCTCTTGAATGAACAGGAATCATCTCCAAAATATAGCCCCAAACCCACCTAGGCATAATGACAAACATAAATTTATAAATTCAGCATTTTTTATTTTAAAGATACATAGACCTAATAATTCAGTATTGATATTTAATCTAATGTATCCTTTTCACCAGGTGACATGTCCTCTAGTCTTTGGATTTCTGATATTATATTTTCCTCACATGAATATATTGAAAGGAACTTTTTAAGAGAAGGCTAAACCTAAACCCTCTTTGCTACTCATTCCCTTACTGTTTTTCAAACTTCTCCTTGATTTCTTCTACATTTCCTCATTGCACTCTTGACAAAATTCTGAGAAGCTCTGAAATTCTTTGTAATGGCCTGGCTCAGGTCATTGGTTGCCTTCATTAATGACAGTTCATTCCAACTGTGGACCCTCAGTGGGGACTCTGGCAACCTTTCCCTGCCTACTGGCTCTTTTCTTGGTATTACTGACATGCTCCAGGAAAGATTTCAGGAATGACACTTTCTATTTGATACTATTTCCATTCTCACTGAATTGAGATTTGTAGATCACATAGTAGAAAACTGTTGCTGGCTTGCTGAGGTAACATTGAAAATGTTTGTTTTATTTATTTTTAATATTGACATACAAGGTAGAGCTCGTAAGTCAGCCAATTATTTTAATATGGGTATATTCATTTACAAACAAACAAATAAATATATAGAAATACATGTGTTAGTGACCAGTTTAAATAGCTCATGACATTTATCACTCAAGTAGTGTTTACAACTTACTCTGTAAAAACAACCCAGCGTGCACAGAGATCCTGTCACATGCAGGAATAGCAGGTCAAGAATCAAGAATGGTCACTCTTTGGTACTCAGCATGCCTCCTGAACACTTCTGCTTAGGTTTTCTGACATTGCCCTAACTCTGTGTAACCAAGACCAATCCATTTTTCACAATACCATTCCTCTCCCCAATTTGCCTTATTCTCATACAAATCTTCATTGTCCTCATTATCCAAGAGGTGTTGCCTCTTTCATCTTTCTACCTTTTATTCATATATCTAATCAATTACTGGTCCCTACATTCTTATTGATGAAAAGTTCTTCAAAATAGCTACCATATTATTGCTGATAAAGGCTACAATATAAGAAGACTGTTTCATTTTTAAGAGGCAATCAGCTAGCGTGCCATTCTGAAAACTGTCAAGAACAGCATTCCAGAACCTTTTAAAAATAAATATTAGCTGCCAGGATAATAATACGTATGTGACATATTGATAAAATAAAATAATTTAAAATGAATATTAAGGTTTTGTATCTCCTTATATATTGTGAAGAACTGTATTTTTGACCATGGCTTTTTTTAAGTCATTCTGCAACCTCACATCACTTCTTTCTGCTCCTTTGTGAGGTCAGCTCACTTTACGGTCCATACTACCAGGGACATATAGGAAAAGGGAACAAGGGGAGAAAGCATGGTTTTAATATTCATTGCTTTGTGGTTCTACGCAGCTAAACAGTAACTCTAACCTGTCATTACCCTTACTACCCCTGCCGCTAGAGTACTTGAAAAATGTCAGAGGATAAGTTAAACATGATTCCTTTGTGCCTATGCAAGCCAACCCCTTATTGACCTCTTTTATAAAAAGACTTATTCCAGTTGTATCTATATCCCAAGTTTCATATCAATCAAAAGGAATTCTAGGAGGAAAAATTTCTCAAGGCTTTTATTAAAGAAAAAATTACTGAAGAACCTCCTCATTGTCTCATAAATCTGTAATTAGAATAACCTCTCCACTGTCCCCAGCTCCTGAGTTCAGATTCTCCAGACTCCATTCTTCATATTCTTCATAATCATTTGCAACACATAATGCCTATGCCTTAGCTTCTAAAGTTCAATGCCTCATGGTTGGTGGTTAAGTCCCTGCATTACTGGGACTCACTCTACTTGTTTAAACCTGTTTCCATCACTTCCTGCCATATGCTTGTCAGCCAATCCCCCAATGTCCCTCTCCCCTAAAACAAAAACATATCTCTGCATTTTAATTTTGCCTCTATTTGATTGTTCTCTCTCTCTACACGCTCTCCATTCTTTCCTTTTCTGTTTAAATCCTTCTAGTCCTCAAGGATCATTCCTTCACAGTCCAGTGAAAACTGAGATAGCCTTGTGTGCCTCATGCCTAGGCAGACCAACTTCCAATGACCAGCCAATCTCCTTCACTTCTTCTCATATTTCCCTGCACTCCTTCTGTCTCCTGCTTTTATTTTTTCTAATACTTCCTTGTACTTGGTTGCTTATTGACAGCGCCATGTGAGTTAGCACCTAACTTAGCACGCTTATATTTTTCCAGAATTAATAATGTATGTGTGCTAGTCTTCTCTCCTCAAGCAGACTGTAATCAGAGACTGTGAGGAAGATTATTTTTTAATGTATATCTACGTGTGAAATTAAACTTATTTTAACATATGTTGTGCATAAAACTACCTCTGGTCTTTTTAAAAAGATTCTAAGTGATTAAATTATTCACCTCATAACAAACCTGAAGATTTTCAAGCCTCACATCATCAAAAAGGCACAGGGTGCATAAAACTGTCAGAATTTTGGAGAAGGGAGGTCGCATACAAGAGCAAGAAGCTTAGAGCAGGGAGGGTGGTCCACGAAGAGAAACCAGAACTTTAGAGTAACAGTTTTGATCTAGAAGGAGGACGTACTAGGTTATTCCAGGAAGAGGCAACAGACTACTTTGAAATAAAAGAAATAAGCAAAACAGTGAAATAGTAGATACTTGAGCTCAAATCAATATTTGTAATTTTCATGGGGACTTTAATCATTTAGAACAGAAGATTGAAAAAATTAAAAGAAGATTGAATAGCCAGTGGCAAAGAGGGAATTAGGTCAAAGGTACATTACATTTCTTACAAAAAGACAATATATGGCAGGCCCAGCTTGGGGTGTGTGTGTGTGTGTGTGTTGTGGGTGAGTGGCCTGGAGGTGAAAGCCCCGCGGTGGGAAATGAAAAGAATTAAAGGTAGAGAGGCAGACAAGTACTAAGAAGTGTAACGGCAGGTGAGAGGTAGCAGACAGGTAGGCTGAGAGGCAACTTGGAGAAGGTTTGGTGGCACATTCTAGGTACCTATTTATGTAAGTGGACATAGGCAAAATATAGTCTCTTGAGAGACTGGAAGCAGAAAGTGGGAATCTAGTTCCACAGAAATTCAGGTATAAGAATGAAAGCAGGTGTCTGCCTACTCTTTTTTGGAATACAAGGTCAAGTTTGGTGCTGTAACTGGAGGATTGATCACCAACCACTGGTTAAAGGCCGTTATCATGCCCAGAGCAGGAGAAATGGTAAACCTTTTTAGTCTCCATAATCATGTGAGCCAATACTTGATTATGAAATGGCTCAGTGTATAATAAATACTTTTTCCCCCAGAGTCAACTGTAGAGATACAGATACAGTTGACCCTTGAACCACCCGGGGGTTATAATGGGGTATCAATCCCTTGCACAGTTTAAAATCGGTATATAACTTCTGACTCCCCAAAAACTTAACTACTAATAGCGTACTGTTGACTGGAAGCCTTTCTAATAACATAAACAGTCAATTAACACATAAATAGAATAGAATTCATGAATGCCTAATATTTCTTAATTTTTAAAATATTTCTGGGCTACATCGTTTATCTGTGAGTTTTTTCAATCTTTTGCAAACCTTAAAAAAATTCCAATATATTTATTTTTAAAAACCTACAGACCCATAAGGTTCAAACCCATGTTATTCAAGGATTAACTGTTTACAACTAAATTGGTTCTGTTTCTCTGGAAACCCTGCCTAATACATCTTCTGTGCTGTACTTTTCTTTTTAAAAGATAGCACCACTTGCCCTGGAGTTGTGGTCAGGGAAAGGGCAGGATTCAGAAGAAACATTATCTAACAGGCTTGGATTCAGCCCTCAGTATTCTGGCAAAGTGACAGAGGCCATTCTTGATGCTATTTCTGAAACCAGCTCCTCTCTACAACCAGCTTGAGCACATGGCAGGTGCTCCATAAACAATTAATGGGGGTTAGACCATTCCATACGAATGTTAAAGAAGTTCTCATTTGCAAACTTTACTTGCAGGAGCCTGTTCACTGAATAAAAGATTTTTGCCTTGGTGGCAAGAATGTAAATGTCACCATTTTCTTTTAGGAGGTACTCATTTCACTTTAAATCAGCATGTATTATTCATTTCACTTTAATTCTGTGGTGCCGACCCTAGAATTGCGTATCCCTACACTGCTGCTGACTTCCAAGTGTCTTCTAGGAATAAGGGCCAGTCTGAAGCTTCAAATAACATAACGCCTCACATCTCTCTATTTCCCACTGATTACGTGAGGTCACTTCATAAGCCTGCCAGAAACCCAGCTCCCCACCGGCAGAAGAGATACATCTGCTAGCACAGCTCTGAGCTGAGAATATGTTTCATCCCTGAAAATATGTGCTTAAATATTTAATAAAAGCATAAACTTGAAGAACTTATGGCAGCTGTAGGGAGAGAAGCTGAATAGAAGGCAAAAACAATCTTCATTTGAGGAGATTAAGAGAGTTAAAGAAATGTGTATGGTATTATACAGCTCTATGGTAAACAAACACTCCAGGCAAAAATGAAGAAAAAAAGACACACAGAGTGTTTGCCCATGCAAAGAAGAAAACACAGTATAGAATATTCTAGAAGTTCAAGTTTGAAGCAAAATCCAAGTTACGTCAGCACTAACCACTGTCTATATAGCCTTCCATACAAATCAGCCCTGCTCCTCAGGAAGACAGATGGCTCAGTATACAACACTTACATAACCACAACCTGAGCTGAGAGGGACCTGCCACAAGCAAAGAAACAAGGCTGCCTCAGAGAAAAGATAAATTGTGCTCTTTTTAAAACCCACTGGAACTGCTGCTCCCCTTGGCAACCCAGGATACAGCAGGGGGCATCAGCATCTTCCAACACACAGGCAACCAGCTGTACAACCTTGGCAGAGCAGCTGGTAACCACAGCCAGGCGGCTGTGTGTCATTAGCTCAAGCCTCCAAACCCCAGGGTGGCTCCCTGGTCCCCTAGGCTGTCGCAGGCGTGGCAAGAGCTGCCTTCTGAAGGCTCAGGATTCTGCATTCCTGCGCTGTCTTGGGGCGGGAGCATTAGTCAGCCCTCCTGAGCACAGACAGTACCAGACTTGCCCATCCGTGGCTTATAAATAAATGATCCAGGAATGACACAGAAGGTCACTCCTGCCAGGCTAAAGGTAGCACTCACATTCTGTTTCCAGGAAAGTCCGAATGAAATAACAGAGCATTGAGAGGATCTGTGGATGCTCAAAGCCAGGGAAAATCTGTGGAAATCAAGAGCAGTTTAGAGGATTAACCTCAATTGCCTCTTAAAGCAAGCAACTCATGAATAAGTCATTCACTTTTGTGGGATTCGTTGCGATCAGCTTGTCTTCTGCATACTTGAGATCTTGTTCAGTGAGAAAATCCATGTTATGACTGGGGTTAAAGGGGATATATTTTAAAGTGCAGTATTTTAGGAAATAGGACTGATCTGGGGTGAGGCAAAATAATGTCCTAAGCTATGTAAACCAAAAATAAAATTCTAAGGCCCCCAACCAACTGAACAGACCCTTTCATGGCCAAGGGGATCCCAAAGAGACCTGAAAAACTAGTTCAGGCCAAGACAGCAAGGGCGATTGGATAGACACTCCTGCCTTGTTACGTCCTCCTCCCTTAGGAGTTTAGGCACAATTGACCAGCATTAATATAAAATAAAGATCATAGACTGACAAAACAGACACTTTGCAGCAATAAGATACAAAATTCTAACCTGACTCTGATATAGCGTCACATGATAGATAGCAGTCCCTGAGGGAAATCAAAGTATTTTACTCCAAAATGCATTTTTTGACATATTTTGAAATGGCTCTCCTTTCCCCTACTAGGTCTTTTCTGGAGAGTGTCACACCTTTTAAGGTCAGATAAAAGACATTTAAGACATTTACAATTTATTCTCTCTGAAGGCTGCTACCTGGAGGTTTCAGCTACATGATAAGAACCTTGCCTTCCATAACCCTCTTATCCTAGCTCAAGCATTTCTTTATGCTGACTTCAACTCTTCAGGCATAGCTTAACTCATTCAGCCAATTGCCAGTCAGAAAATCTTTGAATCCACCTATGGAAGCCTCCCTGCAACACCCTCAACCCTGCTTTGGGCTGAACCAATGTATACCTTACATGTATTGATTTATATCTTTGCCTGTAACTTCTGTCTCCCTAAAATGTATAAAACCAAGCTGCACCCCGACCACGTTAGGAACATGTTCTCAGGGCCTCCTGAGGCTGTGTCATAGGCCATGGTCCTTGACTTTGTAAAATAAACCTCTAAATTAATTAAGTGCTGGCTCAGATACTTTTTGATTTATAGACAAATAAGAAACTATCGAATATTCCTTTTTCCAAAATAATTCCAAAGGCCAACCTACACAAATGACAGCAGACAGGCCTTTGGACTTCATTTCTGCATTCTGAGCCTCCTGCTCCCCAGGTTCAGATTTTAGGCTTGCTATGTGAGTCTTATGATTTATGATTTGGTGGTGTTCTCAGTTACATTAACGTTTATAGTTTGGATGGGAACCTACTCACCACACATAAGAATGTTTCTCCAAGAAACACTTTCCAAGTTCTCCACAAGTGACTTAATAAAATAAACTTTTAGAAAGCAATGTTTGTAAATTGGTAGCAGCTTATATCTAATATATTAGACCAGCTTATTTTCCATAATGAATTAAATTACATAGTATCAAACTAAATTTTCCCCCAAATTTCATACTCTACATTATCTATCACTCATTTATTTGCTAGTTTATTGGGTTCTTGCAAGATGTTATGGATTTAGACATGCACAAGAGTTGGACCCAGCTTTTAAGGATTTTGTACTCTGAAAAAGCAACAGCCGTACAACTAAGGAAGGGCGGGGATTAAAGGAAGAACAAGATGCTTCCTTGAGAAGGAGGATTCTGGGGAAGCATAGCAAGAAACCTTGAAGAGGAAGTGGCTCCAGACTCCTATCTTGAAGGATGAGAACATTATATCCTATGGTCAGAATGTTTGTGTTCTTTTGAAATCCCTGTGTTAAAATTCTACCCCCGCAAGACGATGATATTAAAAGGTGGGGCCTTTAGAAAAAGATTAAGACATGAAGATAGAGCCATTATGAATGTGATTAGTGCCTTTGTGAAAAGAGGCTGAGGGAGTTTATTTGCCTCTTTCATGAGGACACAGAGAGAAGTTGCAACCCAAAAGAGGACCCTCACCAGAACCCAACCATGCTGGCACCCTGATCTTGGGCTTCCCAGCCTCTAAAGCTGTGAGAAATACATTTCTGTTGTTTATAAGCCACCCAGTTCATGGTATTTTGTTACAGTAGCCACAGTTGACTGAAGACATTAAACTTCTTCTGAGGAACATCCTTGTATGATACTCTCTTATAGGGTGGGGCTTGAGTCTACTGTTAATGTTTACCATTTAAAAAACATTCAAAAAAGTTACTAAGAGCTGCTATAATCTGAAAAAACCGTGGACAACACTATCTATCTACCTCCCCTACAAGTCTCTTCCCATGCCACCATGTCCAGTGAACCATTTGATTTACTTTTTGAATTTGATTGGGATTTATCTTATTGGAGGTACCCAAGCAGAAAGAGTCCTATCAAATTTCTGGTTACTCTGAAAACAGTGGGCCCACGGCTTTAGAGGCATCTAGTAGTAACAAAACCTTGACATGTTTTGTGACAGATTTCCCACTTCCCTGTAATATCTATATGTCTTCAGGATTAACTGAGCTGCTATACCTCACAAAAAACAGTCAACAATGGAATTTAACATTTGTTGAATATTTAAATGCAATAATTAATTTAGGGAATATTTCAAATATCATATAGGCAATAGAATTTTGTCAGCAGGTACACTTGTGGTCCATCAATATAATTTCAATTAGTGCTTCTCAACTGGCAGGCAAATGTGCAATGCTGTGCCATTAATGGGCCATAGGAGTACTTTCCTTGGCCCTTGTAGCAGCCATGTGGGACCCTGAGTTCCTGGTCCAGTGGCAGTGGCATCTTTATCCATTTATCCAAATACCATAAAATATTATTATATTCTAAGTTTGCATGATTTGAAAATGTTTGAGAAGTCTTAGTTTGTACTAGAAGCTCGTTAATGAGCCTGACCAATCTGTCTTTGACCTCTCATTGTGCTGGACATAGGGTAAGATGCAGACACACCCCCATGACCCAAAATAGCTCTCAGAAACACTGAGCTGAGCTTTATAATCACTCATTCCAACCATATGCGAAGAGTGCTTCAAATTCTGTTTGATGATGATGGCGGTGAAGTCTAGCCTTCACTCTGAGATTCATACTCATCTGGAGAGAAGAGAAGTTAAATCAGCTGCAGTATACTCTTTACTGTTCCATGTACCTCAAAACCACCCCAGCTGGCTCCATCTCTAAAAGAAGCAATTGAAAAAGAAATCCTATTATGACTAGACAACTTTAGTTTGTTTTGACTCATGAATAATCAAATAAAAGATTTTGAAAAAAATATATCATATAAAGGGGTAGTGTTGATACAAACCTGAGGCCAATGTAGTGTCAAAACTCCTACTTAGTAATCCAATGGGAAACTCAGTTGTCAAAATCCTCCCAGAAATGATAGTAAATGAGGGACAGTGAAGAAAGGCAGTGGTACTGTTCAGTGTAGACATGTGTTAGCGGTAATGATGGCTCTGTGGCAGCTTCTAGGGCCCTTTTTATAACAGAAAATAGAAGGCTCACTGAACTGTCCACCCAAAAGACCACACTGTTGGCATGTCATCACTGTCACCTCCCTCCCTCACACTGGAACTCTGGACAATTGGCATTCATTTTCTACAGAAGCCAAAGACATGAGGAACAATGGGACAGAGGGCACATGGAAGCCACCTCATCTTAGCCATTTTATGCCAGTCTTTACCCCTATATGCTCTTCATTTCAGAATGAGGAGTTGCACTATCAGACAGATCAGAACCAGCAGTTCTCTTCTTCAGCTTGTTTGACAAGACCTGTTATGCCTTTGAAATGAGAGACCACTGACCCAGGATGCAAGAGTCTTCTCAATGGGCCTACAACCAGGAAGACTGGCTCAGCAGCCTGACAGCAC
Organism: Pongo abelii; assembly: GCF_028885655.2. Classification (NCBI taxonomy): domain Eukaryota; kingdom Metazoa; phylum Chordata; class Mammalia; order Primates; family Hominidae; genus Pongo; species Pongo abelii. The sequence continues at coordinate 144,111,419 of NC_071990.2, forward strand.
ATTGCCTGGAGGCACATGTGATGTTAACAACCGGATGAACCCATGTTTTCAAAAAGATAAGATTTGTACATTATGAAGTCCCAGACAATTAGGGAGGATATTTTCTCAAGTCTTTAAAGGTAACAACATAGAGGAATTTTTCTGAGGTTGAAGCCTAGATAGCCCATGTCATGAGATAACTGTTGACACTCAAAAGCAATTTCTCAGGAAGTGCTCATGATTATTTTTTCTAACACTCATGTACACGTTGGAACAGAATAGAAAGAAAAACTCTATGTTGGGTGGCCACAAGAGTGATACAAGACTCATGAGACAAATCAAAGTTTTAAAAATAATGCTTTGCTTTACATTAATCCTGTTGATAATGCAATATAGAATGTATATATATAAGATGTATATACTCAATCTACATATATATCACATATATGATATATGTGCACACACATATACTTGACATATATACACATTATATGTACATATATACATTGTGATGGTTAATTTTATGTGCCACATTTACTGGGCTAAGGAATGCCCATATAGTGGGTAAAACATTATTCCTAGGAACCCAGAAATAAATCCACATATTTATAGGCAACTTATTTTTGACAGAAGTGCCAAGAACATTCATTGGGAGAAGGACAGTCTCTTCAATAAATGGTACTGGGGAAACTAGAGATCCATATATAGGAGAATGAATCTAACCCCCTATCTCTCACTATAAACAAAAATCAACTCAAAATGGATTAAAGGCTTAAATGTAAGACCTGAAACTATGAAACTAACAAAAGAAAACACCAGGGAAATGATTCAGGACATTGTTCTGGGCAAAGATTATATGGAAAAGACCTCAACAGAATAGGCAACTAAAGCAAATACAGGCAAATGGGATGATATGAAACTAAAACCTTTCTCACAACAAAGGAAACAATCAACACAATGGAGAGACAACCATCAGAATGGGAGAAAATATTTGCAAACTCTTCATCTGATAAGAGATTAATAACCAGAATATGCATGGAACTCAAACAACTCACCAGCAAAAAAAAAACAACAACAAATAATCCCAACAAAAAGTAAAGAAAGGACTTGGATAGACATTTCTCAAAAGAAGATATACAAATGGCCAGCAGGTGTATGAAAAAATGCTCAACACCATTCATTATCAGGGAAATGCAAATCACAACCACAGCAAGATGTCACCTCGTCTCATTTAGAAAGACTATTATTAAAAAAGACAAAGGTAAATGTTGGCAAGGATGTGGAGAAAAGGGAATGCTTATACACTGTTAATGTGAGTGTAAATTGGTGCAATCATTATGGAAAATAGGAAGTGGTTCCTCAAAGAACTAGTAATAAAACTACTACATGATCCAGCAATCCCACTATGGAGTATATATCCAAAGTGAAGGAAATCAGTATGTCAAAGACATAGTTACACTCCCATGTTTATTGAAGTGTGTTCACAATAGCCAAGATATGGAATCAGCCTCAATGTCCATCAACAGATGAATGCAAAAATAAAATGTGATATATACAAATACTATATCTGTATTTGTATATATAAAAAAGAACAAAATGCTGTCATTTATGACATCGTGGATGAACCTGGAAGACACTACATTAAGTGAAATAAGCCAGGCACAGAAAGACAAATACTGCATGTTCTCACTCAGGTGGAATCTTAAAAATCATCTCATAGAGAGTCGAAAAGTGCTTACTAGAGACTGGAAAGGATGTTGAAGTAGGAAGAGGATATCCAGAAGTTGCTTAATGGATACAAAATTACAGCTAGATAGGAAGAATAAGTTCAAGAGTTCTATAGTACTGTAGGATGACTACAATTAAAATAAATTTCTTGTATATTTGCAAGTAGCAAGAAGAGCAGATTACAAATGTTCCCAACACAATGAAATGATAAATGTTTGAGGTGATTGGACATGCTAATTACTCTGATTTGATCATTATATGTTGCATACATGTACTGAAATAGAACACTGTATCCCATAAATATGTACAACTATTTTGTGTCAATTTAAAATATTAATAAAAGCAAAAAACAAAAATCACTGGGTGTGTCTGTGAAGGTGTTTCCAGAAGAGATTAGCATTTGAATCAGCAGAATGAGTGAAGAAGATTGCCCTCACCAATGCAGCTGGCCGTCGTCTAATGCTTGAGGGCCTGAGCAGAACATAAAGGCAGAGGATGGCAAATTCACTCTCTCTGTCTGAGCTAGGGCAGAAATCTCCTCCTGCCCTTGGATATTGGCTCCCCCAGTTCTCAAGCACTCAAACTCATATTGGGAGTTGCACCATCTGCATCCCCGGTTTTCAGGCCTTTGGACTCAGGCTAAAATTTCACCACTGGCTTTCCTGGTTTTCAGCTTTGCGGATGGCAGATTATGGGACTTCTTAGCCTCCATAATTGTGTAAGCCAATTCCTTAAAATCTCTCTCTTTCATTCTCTCTCTCTCTCCTATTGGTCTGTTTCTCTGAAGAACCCTAATTAATAGATCCATAGATACGTATATCTTACACACACAGATGTGTGTGTGGTCATTTCATCCACAGGAGGAATGGAGTCATAGGAATAAGCTCCTTCACTTCTGTACATACATACGTACACGCGTGTACATATGTATAATAATGTACCCATTCACATGTGGTTCATTCATCCCTAAAACATGAGAAGGGGCTTCTTCTGGAAAGATAGCAAACTTAAAATAATGCAAAAAAAGAAAAAATAAATTAAATTACATCAATACCTCAAAGAAATGCTAAAATAGAAATTTACTCAAACCAGAGAAAAATTGTATTAGTGAATTAGAAATGAGTTGTTATTTGACTTCTTGAAGACAAGAATTGATTTTAAATTAATTTGCATAGCCTACTAGACATTAGATACAAGGCTTGCCCAGACCATTTTTACATGTGAGGTTCTTGAGAACAAGCAGAGAATTATGTTACATCAACTGGATGCTAAAAGTAGAAAAACTCAACAGCTCTGAATTCCTCTCACCCAATTTGCAGTAACCATAGGGAGGCAGCATCATGTTACAGGGAACAGAGCCTAAACTGGGGAATCTGAAAGACACGGATTTAAATTATGGTTTCATTATTTACTAGCTGGATATATTATTTATTTTGAGGCTCAACTAATCTGTATAATTCACAGACAATTATCTCACAGTTTTTGTAAACAGAAGATAGCATTTGACATTCTTAACATATATTTTAAACACTCAGCAAATATTTATTCCTATTCTTTCACCCCTCAATTATGGTGATGCATTGATCTTTGTCCAAGTGTCCAAAATAGCGTATGGAAAGTCCACAGAACAGTATTAAGCAGTATACTAGATACTTTCACAATTATAGTGACCTACTTCATACTTCCTTCAGTCTTGTATGACGTATCCCATTTTATAGATGAGTAAGACCAGACTCTGAAGGGCCATATTCAAGAGCTGGACCAGTGTAACCACAAAGCTCTTCTCCCATGCATCTAGTTACCCTCACTCTCTGTTGAGGCAGCATTTGTTCTATCGGCAGGGGTGTCTGCTCTCTTAGGCAGAAGTATCACAATCCACGCTGTAAAGAGTCCTCCCAGGCTCTGCCCAGGCTAAGAATTCATGTAGGCATCCATGCAACAGATACTTATTTATTGAGCATTTCCTGTATGCCAGGCACTGTCATAAATACTGGAAAACTGAATCCCCTGAAGATATTTAAATATACCTGTAGGTTGGGGCCTAAATCTTTAGTTTTCTCCTTTCTACTGCTGTTTCCCCAGAGTATAATGATAACTTTGCTGATAACCATGACCAAACATCACTGTATCCCATGTGACTCTAATGTCCCTGAGTCTTTGTGGATGCCATGTAAAAACAAAATGACTTATTTCATATACCCTTTGAGAACTACAACTTAGACTGCAAAAAAGAGGTTACCCTTTTCTTTTTTTTAATTATACTTTAAGTTCTAGGGTACATGTGAACAATGTGCAGGTTTGTTACATATGTATACATGTGCCATGTTGGTATGCTGCACCCATTAACTCGTCATTTACATTAGGTATATCTCCTAATGCTATCCCTCCCCCCTACCCCCACACAACTACAGGCCCAAGTGTGTGATGTTCCCCTTCCTGTGTCCAAGTATTCTCATTGTTCAATTCCCACCTATGAGTGAGAACATGCAGTGTTTGGATTTTTGTCCTTGCGATAGTTTGCTGAGAATGATGGTTTCCAGCTTCATCCATGTCCCTACAAAGGACATGAACTCATCCTTTTTTATGGCTGCATAGTATTCCACGGTGTATATGTGCCACATTTTCTTAAACCAGTCTATCACTGATGGATATTTGGGTTGGTTCCAAGTCTTTGCTATTGTGAATAGTGCCGCAATAAATATATGTGTGTATGTGTCTTTATAGCAGCATGCTTTATAATCCTTTGGGTATATACCCAGTAATGGGATGGCTGGGTCAAATGGTATTTCTAGTTCTAGACCCTTGAGGAATCGCCACACTGTCTTCCACAATGGTTGAACTAGTTTATGCTCCCACCAACAGTGTAAAACTGTTCCTATTTCTCCACATCCTCTCTAGCACCTGTTGTTTCCTGACTTTTTAATGATTGCCATGCTGACTGGTGTAAGATGGTATCTCATTGTGGTTTTGATTTGCATTTCTCTGATGGTCAGTGAAGATAAGCATTTTTTCATGTGTCTTTTGGCTGCATAAATGTCTTCTTTTGAGAAGTGTCTATTCATATCCTTCACCCACTTTTTGATGGGGTTGTTTGTTTTTTTCTTGTAAATTTGTTTGGGTTCTTTGTAGATTCTGGATATTAGCGCTTTGTCAGATGAGTAGATTGCAAAAATTTTCTCCCATTCTGTAGGTTGCCTGTTCACTCTGATGGTAGTTTCTTTTGCTGTGCAGAAGCTCTTTAGTTTAATTAGATCACATTTGTCAATTTTGGCTTTTGTTGCCATTGCTTTTGGTTTTAGACATGAAGTCCTTGCCCATGAGGTTACCCTTTTCTACAGTCAGGTAAGTGCTGAGTGAAAATTGCTTGGATGATGGGCTTAATGTAAAGTGATGAGTTCAACTTGTAAGTGTTTCTCATTGCTGCATGTGCACCATCTCATGCATGAAGAACATGAGAAATGAATGGCATCAAACAGGAATAAAATACTGCGAAGTGCCTTATTTTTCACTATCAAGCTGAAACACCAATAGTATGGCAGAGAATTTCAGTAAGCAACTACCAGAGGTGCTCCTCATAACACAAAAAGTCAGCAAAAGTACAGCTCTTGGTATCTTCCTTTGGTATAAGAGTTATCTGTCAGGAGCACTTCTGATACTCTCTTGAAATTCCAAGCTGCTCTCAGAGTCATGGGGGAGGGAGGTTCTTAGGGTTATAATTTTAGAGTAAGCCAAAGCTACTTTGGGAAGCAGCTTCCCGTGTGAAGACTTTTTGGCCAAATAGAACATCCCAAACCTTTTCCACCTTCATAGGAATTGCAGCAGTACCCTAAAGTTCCAGGGTTTCTTATGGCTCATTCAAACCACACTACCTCAAAGCAGCACTCTTCTCTCTTGCTGATGGAAATGAGTTTTCTTGGTGGCTATTCAATCCTGATCAACACTTTGGGCATTGTGGGATAAACTTCTGCCCAGCAACCCAACATGCCCACCAACCTAGAAGTGTATATTGGGGAGCAGGAAGTCCATGGGCAATGGAGAGAACCCCTACAATTCACTCAAAACATTCAGTGAGCAGGATTCTTTCATCTCAGGCTAGGAAGCATGCTTCATCAGTTATCTCATCATCCTTTTTACTTTATGGATGCTTAAAGTATTGACCTCTTTGTTCCAAATTCTATTCCTGAAAGCTCTCCAACATGGTACATAATTTCTTCCATTTGTTGGGTGAGTGTGCATCACATAAACCCACATATGCAACTGTGGGAAATGAAGAGGAAAATGATGTTACAAAGCAAAGGAAATAAGGCTGCTGCAAACCACAAGTCAATACAGAAGCATCAGCTAATCATTTATGACCAATCATTAGTTTTTGTGTGCAGGTGGAACAGATAAGATATGGAAAAGATAGAGAGTTCTCTTCCTGTCTATGAATCAACTTACCTTGGTCAAGATTTCTTTTGGGAGGAAAAAAAATTTGTTTTAATGGGCAAGAACCTCTTTCTGTTTAATTTTCTTTAGGCAGTCTCTACGTGACTCTTCATAAAATTACAAATAATGTTTACCATTGCTCATACAGATGACAACATAAGCTTTCTCAAATACCTAAGAGTTATTCAGAAAGGTTTCTGATACAGTTGAAATGTGCCGTCTTAGTCTGTTCAGGCTGCCATAAGAAAATACCATAGACTGGGTGGGTTTTAAACAACAGAAATTTATTTCTCACGGTACTGGAGGCTGCAAAGTCCAAGATCAAGGCCCCAGCAGATTTGGTGTCTGGTGAGAGCCTGCTTCCTCATAGATAGCTGTCTTCTCCCTCTATTCTCACAGGGATGAGGGATCTCTCTGTCTCTCCGGGTTTTTTTTTGTTTTTGTTTTTGTTTTTGTTTTGAGATGGAGTCTTGCTTTGTCACCCAGGCTGGAGTGCAGTGGCATGATCTCGACTCACTACAACCTGCATTTCCCAGGTTCAAGCAATTCTCCTGTCTCAGCCTCCTGAGTAGCTGGGATTACAGGCATATGCCACCATGCTCGGCTAATTTTTGTATTTTTAGTAGAGACGGGGTTTCATCATGTTGGCCAGAGTGGTCTCAAACTCCTGACCGCAAGTGATCCACCCGCCTCAGCCTCCCAAAGTGCTGGGCTTATAGGTGTGAGCCACCGGCCCAGCCTCTGGGGTCTCTTTTATAAGAACACTAACCTCATTTACCAGGGTTCCACCCCTATGATTAGATCTGCCCCATAACCTAATCACCTCCCAAAGGCCACACGTCCTGATATCATAACCTTGGTGGGCATGAAGATTTTACCATATGAATTTGGGAAGGGGTACAAATATTCAGATTATAGCATGTGCTGTGCTGATTCTGCATTTGATGGATCTGTGGAGTTGATGAGGGAGAGTGGATGTGGAGTGAGAAGGACATGGGGCAGTGGCTCCTCTATACACATGCATACATGCACACACATGCACACTCACACTCCCATCAGCCCCCAGAGGTGTAGTCAGGAATCTTTCAGGGTCTTCTGAGCAGTCTCACACTTAGGACACCAGCTAAAAAGGATCTCGGTGGAAAAAGAGGAAATCAGTGGGATAACGTTTTCCCGTGGACATACACGTCTTTCTCATTATGTCACTGTCACGGCCCTGAAACTTATCTTAGATGCTACCATTGCAGACATTTTAATTTTTAATAATCTGTCATATTTGGCAGCAGCAAGGATAACATGTTGACAAAGAAAGGACTGACTGCATGGCCTCTAATCAACTATTTGGATCACAAAGTAATTATGCAGAAATAAACCCCAGAATGGCCTGGCACAGTGGCTCAAGCCTGTAATCCCAGCACTTTGGGAGGCCGAGGTGGGTGGATCACCTGAGGTCAGGAGTTTGAGACCAGCCTGGCCAACATGGTGAAACCCCATCTCTACTACAAATACAAAAAATTAGCCAGATGTGGTGGTGGGTACCTGTAACCCCACCTACTCAGGAGGCTGAGGCAGGAGAATCACTTGAACCAGGGAGGTGGAGGTTGCAGTGAGCCAAGATTGCACCATTGCACTCCAGCCGGGGCAACAAGAGCAAAACTCTGTCTCAAAAAAAAAAAAAAAAAAAAGAAAGAAAGAAAAGAAAAGATAAATAAACCCCAGGAAACTGGGGAACAACCTAAAGGGCAAACACAGTAATGAGAGGTCGAGTGGAGAAACCTAAGGAAGCCATAGATGTACGGTTGAGCTGCCTTGGGTTTGGGGAATTGCAGCCTCCAGGGGAGATGCATAATTCACTTTTCCTGAAAAAGAGCTGGGAACTGCTGTCTGACCTGCAGGTGGCTCTTGCTATTTTGCCAGTCCAGGTATTTATTTTGGATATTCAGGGGTCTTGCTAATATTTTACATCTGTCCTCTTCCCTTTGGTAATGCTCCCTGCTCTGATCTGATGGAAACCCCTCAGTGAAGACCTGCTCCTGAAGTTCACAGGTTCCTCACCCAGGTCCTCCATTCAAAAACTGGCCAAGGCTCCCAAGGCTTTCTAGGCTTATGGATATTCCTCAAAAGTTGACACAACACATGCAAAAATGTGCCTAAAATGATCTCCTCTACAGGGAGTTCAAGACTTCATTTCTGTCAGGACATTTGGAGAATGGTGGGCTTGATTAAGAATGTGTGCAGGGCCAGGTATGGTGGCTCACACCTGTAATCCCAGCACTTTGGGAAGCCTAGGCAGGCAGATGGCTTGAGCCCAGGAGTTCAAGACCAGCCTGGGCAACATGGTGAAACCCCCCTCTCTACAAAAGAATACAAAAAAGTAAGCCAGGTGTAGTGGCACATGCCTGTAGTCCCAGCTATTCAGGAGGCTGAGATAAAAGGATTGCTTGAGCCTAGGAGGTCGAGGCATCAGTGAGCCATGATTGGGCCACTGCACTCCGGCCTAGGTGACAGAGCAAGACCCTGCCTGAAAATAAAATAAAATAAAAAATAAAATAAAATAAAGAAGATATACAGAAGGGCACATGATGAGGGGACTTAGGAGCAGGTTCTGCAGTGGAAGTGCCTGTGCAACCTTGGATAAATTACTCAAGTCCTTTAAGCTTGGTTTCCTTATTCACAAAATAGGAATCAGAAAATCTATCCTCTTGGATTTCTATATCCTCGTAATTCTGCTTTTCTGGTGAAATACTGACCGATACAGTTCCTTATGGGGAGTTGACTTCCCTCACTGGAATAGGGGGCAGGGTGTCCATTTCCCATGACCCCTTAATTCTCAAACGCGAAGTGTCCTATTCCTTGAGCCATCCCTGGCCACAGGAGCAGAACCTGATGAAGGTGAGTCAGTCGGTCACCTCCCAGTCCCCAGCAGCAGTGATGGACTGAGGGCTGTGCACATTCGCTAAGTTGGTCTAGTCAGGGGAATGTCCAGGTCTCTTACTAGATAACATGAGTAAGAGCACACATGGCCCTAGGAGTTCCCCGCAGCCATCTCACTAGCTTGGGTGAAGTTAGTCTGCAGACTGTCGACAAAAAATATTTTACTGTTGTAAAATGCTTGAAGAGATTTATTCTGAGCCAAATATGAGTGACCATGTCCCATGACACAGGCCTCAGGAGGTCCTGAGAACATGTGGCCAAGGTGGTCGGGGTGTAGCTTGGTTTTAGGGAGGCATGAGACTTCAATCAAATACATTTAAGAAATACATTGGTTTGGTCCAGAAAGGCCAAAGTGGGGGTGGAGCGTTCCAGCTTGTAAGTTGATTTTAAAAAGTGGGGAGTTTCCAGTTTATAGGTAGATTTAAATTTTTTCTGATTGACAATACATTTATTTATCTAAAGATCTGGGATCATTAGAAAGGAATGTCTGGGTTAAGATAAAGGACTGTGGAGACCAGAGTTCTTATTTGCAGAGGAAGCCTTCAGGTAGTAGGTTTCATAAAGAACAAGTTGTAAAATGACTCTTATCACACTTAAATTCCATGTTGATATTAATGCCAGAGAGGTATAATGAGGCATGCCCACCCCTACTTCCCATCATGGCCTGAACTAGTCTTTCAGGTTAAATTTTAAGAGTGCCTTGACTGAGGACAAAGTCCATTCAGATAGTCGGGGGAACTTAGAATTTTATTTTTGGTATACAGGACAAAGCAGACAGGAGGAGTAAGGCAGAACCAACAGCAGAGAAACACAGTTGCCGCTTTAATGATGGTGTGGCCTCTGGAACCTGAATCCCCACTCGGCTTTCACTTTAAATGATCTATTTCTTTAAGAAAAAAGAAAAGAAGCAAAAGGCCCAGCCCCGTGGCTCACACCTGTAATCTCAGCCTTTTGGGAGGCCAAAGCAGGCCGATCACTTGAGGTCAGGAGTATGAGACAGCATGGCCAACCTGGCAAAACCCTGTCTCTGAAAATACAAAAATTAGCTGGGTGTGGTGGCAGGCACCTGTAGTCCCAGCTATTCAAGAGTCTGAGGCAGGAGCATCGCTTGAACCCTGGAGGTGGAGGCTCCAGTGAGCCGAGATCACACCACTGCACTCCAGCCTGGGCGACAGAGCAAGTCCCTGTCAAAAAAAAAAAAAAAAAAAAAGGGAAAAGGAAAAGAAAGTTGAATTTTCTGCAATAGGAAGCATTGCCAATGCACTTATTCCCAGTGGGACTCAGTCCTCTGGGAGTAAACACATAGCTCAGTACCTGATGCTGTGATGGACCCAGGTCCTCACCAGAGACATCTGGTGTCCTTTTAGATGGGTTGGGAGGGGCCATGAGGAAAGGACAAAGATTCTGCCAAAGAGGAAAAGATGTTCTGTCCTTTTTTTGAGAGTCCAGCTATGTTTACCATAACAGACCTGGAGGGCATCTTTCCCAGCTTTGTTGGGAGACCTTATAGGAGATAAAGTCTACGAATATACAAATTATAACAAAGACCTGAGATAAGGAAAAAGACACAGTTGCCCATTTACATCCTCTGAGCATCTGCATCTGGTCCTATCTCAGATCCCACCTTTGCATCTTCAAGATTCCTAAGCAAAAGATTCTCATTTTTGCTTTAATTAGCTGGAGTTACGTTTCTATCAATTCCAACTTAAAGAGTTCTGATGAACGTGTATCCTTTTAAAGATGGCTCTGCTTAAATGCAAATACATCCCTTAAGATGACTAACGTGAGTCCAGGGGTACAGGGACTTGATGACGGAGGTGGCGCAACTGTGCTCCCTGGGGCAGCCTCTAGGCGGTGGCCAAATGGATGTGTCTGCAGGCCCCACCCCCACCCAATGCTAAGCAGTTCTACTTCTCTCTCTTCTGTTTTATGGACTGGGCTTCTGCATGAAGCCCTGTTTGAAGAAAGGAGTCCACGGTTAAAAGTATTTGAAAACCACTGGCTTGTCAGATTTAACAGAAGAGAGCAGGGCAGGAAGGCAATGGGATGCAGAGAAGTCTTGTTTTCCAAGACCTGGAAGAACTCTGCAAGAGAGGTCTGAAAAAGATCATGCAGTGCTAGAAATGAACACGAGAGGGCAGCCTAGAGACACTGGCAACCTTGGCCCTAGTCCCAAAAAGGGAAATTTTCCTCTTTCCAGATGTGACCAACCCCTGGCTTACACTGCCTGCCTCGGTCAGGTTTTTCTTAATTTTATTATTAAGTATTAGTCCTCACTCCCTATCATGACTGTCTGAATTCAACTATAGTGAGAACAGATACCAGAACATTTTCTGTTGCCGTTGCTGCTAGTCATTATGCCTCTTGGACATTATGCATAATAGGTCAACTTTCCATGGATGTGTGCTTTGTTTGTTTGTTTGTTTTGTTCTATTTTTATGAAAATGATCATTGTGGAGAGAGACAGGTTATAACTCTGTACCTGTAAGTTGCTTTTTCCAATTTATCCACCAGATTCCATGTGCTTGTTAAGCCCATCTCCCTCTAGGACTCCTATTAAACGATTAACCACCCTGGGTTTCCTAATAATGGGGAACACAAATTGATCTCTCAGCTGTTCTAAACTAAGATCCAAATACCCACGCTGACGCCAAGGTTTTTGACTTCCTATAAATCCAAGCAACTTTTTTTCCTGGATGTTCTCCACAGCCTTGGAAACTAGAATTCAGCTGGAATGGTTTCTACATAAGTGAATAAAAGTCTGTGATGTGAAAACTAAACTCCCAGTCACCTGGCTCTCCCTGTGTCACAAGGTCTTCTCACAGAACAAACATTCCTGATCCAACTATTGACAGGAGTACAAGGCTTTCTTCGTTTCCCTTGGCTCCCCAAATCTCCATTAATCATTTCCTCACTGAGACCATTTGCTGAAATGCTCTGTAGCTTCAAAGTTGAATCTATTCTTGCTGCTTAATAGGCCATCTTATGATCTGGCTTTCTTTTCAAAAGCTCTTTATGTTCCTTCTTCTCAAAATCATTTGCACTTTGCCAAATGATACTATTTTGAATAACAGTAAGAGCATTCTAGAAGTAAATTGTGATCTAAAACTGGCTTCATCAACATAAAACAGATTAAAAACTGTAAATGGGCCTAATTCAAAGGGACCTGAGCCAAGGAGGAGAGGCAAAAGTCAGCTAAACTTCTAGACTGAATTTAAGGAGGACCACCTGCTTCAGTATCACTTGGATTACTGGTTAAAAATGCAAAGTTCTGCGCCCAATATCTAACTTTCTAAATCTCTAGCAGTCATCTAGACACCTGCATTCTAAACACCCTCTTCGGGGCGGTGATGCACATTGAAGTTTGAGAGCCTCTGCCCCATAAATAAAATAAACCTATTTTATTTACATGGTCTTTTTCTCAGCCGGATACATCCCCTCACCTTGGAGGCCAAAAACAAGACTTTGAGCACTTGTTAGCCTAATACTGCTCCATGACCACAGACTGTGTCCTAGCTGTTCAGAAATCCTATTCAAAAGCCACAAGGGGGACCAAACAAGAGGGTATGGATGATACATTAACTCAAATCTGTCTCTACTATTGAAAAAACCATGCCGGAAATATCCCTTCCTGATCATAAGGCACTGGTATCATGAGATACTGGTATCATGAGAAATACCACATCAGTGGATATGCAGGTCAGCATTGCACTATATGTATAGGGGAGTCTAGAGAGCACCTCCCTCCATTCTCGTAGATTCCAAACAAATTATTCCTCCCTGTAAATTTCTCTGTTCCCAGCATCATTTCAATCTCTTCCCACATCATTATTTTATCCTTAGATACCTGATTTGGAGTCATGTATCTATCACTAAATACAGTAGAGGTGCTCTTGAAGAAGTTTATGAAAAGATGGGTTTTTGTGTTTTGCTTTTTGGGAGGTTTTTAATTTCTTTGTATAAATCAAATCAAATTGTTGAATATGTCTTTGCTCATGATTCTATGAAATTTTGAGTTCATAAAGAAAATAAAATTTATCACCAGCAGATAACCTGCATAGCACACAGGACTTTGTTGAAGGGTATTTATTCGATACAGCCCAGTGAGAGGACTCTTGGTCAGTGGAACTATAAATGCCTTATCCACAGGCAAGGCTATTCCTCTTTCAGTTGAAGGACTCTTTATGAGATCATCTGAATTCCTTTTTAAATTAAGCTCCATGCTCACCAAAGAAACATTCTGATTATGATCTTGCTCCTTACATAACTTAGCAACAGGGAGGAAATGCTGTGAGTTTGCCTCCTGCCTTCTGTAGAAACCTTTTATCTTCATTTCTAGCCAACTACATTATAGTCTTCCTTTGGTTCAGAAAATCTTCCATGGTTTCTTTAATAAAAGTAACACGTAACACTAAATAAAACTTATTTTTTCTGAGCTATGGCTTTAGTTCTCTTTTCTGAGAGTCTGCTTCTGACTCATCAATGGGTATGAATTAGAGTGGCAGAGGGAAGGAGCTAAAGACTGATCAAACCTCCAACCTTACATTTCCCTGAAATGCACAGAAGATGCATAATGAGCTATCACCTTACATATTTTTCACAACTGCCTTTACTCAGAAGTACCAAAATGCAAAGAACTCCTTCTTTCTTACAGGCTGCAGAGCCTCAGAGACCAAATAAACTGTGAGCATTTGAATGACAACTGAAACCTCTTGTGTGCATTTTTATTTATCTAACTCAAGATTTGCTAGAGTTCAAGCAACTATTTAAAGTTCAAAAACCTATGATTAATGTTTAAATTGCTGATGAGATATTTTTCAGATCCTGATCATTGCTGAGCAATGGCATAACATTAAATGCTGGAGCAGCAAGATTTTACTTTCCAAAGGACTGAGCTTACAGAACATGAGAGGGAGGCAGGAAGAGGGAAAGGGTGGAGGAGTCTGAGGCAGCTGAATGATAAGCAAAGAACTCTTTTGTTCTTTTCACACTACGGAATCAAAGGCATTTCAGTTCACTTCCCACACCTGAGATGTTTGTCACTAAGCCATTTCCTTCTCTCTGAAGTGGGTTTAGACAGTCATTTTGCTGTTGTGAAATTCACATCCCTCTCTTCCCAAACCACATCCATGCCTTTCTCAGTTCACCCTCCCCAGAAACACCTACTCTCAAGCAGGATTGGCAGTTTGCAAGTTTAGAGTCTCATAGAAGAGATAGACGACAAATAAAGCTAGAAAAAAGAAATCTCTTTTCAAGGAAATTGTAAAACCTCTTGAAATACAAAACCTATTTTTCCAGGTTTCTGATTTTAGCCAGTATGAAGATCAATGGAAGCAAACTACATTACAATAAATGTTGTCAATCCCACTGATATTCCTTGAAACTGTATGTTCATGGAAGCCTACAGTCTGACCTTGTTTCAGTGGGATGCTTACCTGAAGTTCACCTCACTACATTCCAGTTACTGAAGCACATGACAAGTTGTGACTTGTGCATAGTTTTCCCCTGAGTTTTGAAAAGTAGAAAGCTGTTATTTAACTTTGTGGTTTGTTGGGGTTTAAATTTCTGTTGCTATTGCAGCTGTCTTAGCAGTGCAAATCCCAAAGCAAAGAATGATGTGAAAAATTTTGCTCATTTTGAAAGCGTTAGAGAATTTTTTTTTAACTTTGACTCCTTGAATTCTCCAGGAAATGATGTCAATCAGTTTAAACAAACAGCACTTTCCACAGAGCTCCCAGGCAAAGGCACATGGTGTTCTGTGGGCTTGGAACTCACCAGGTTGGTATTATGAGAGGGGACAAGTCAATTGGTAAGTTATAGCAAGGAGGAAAGTTTGAAAAACTTGGAGGATGGATGAGTTCCTGAGTGATTACCTAATTCATTCCCTTGACCACAAACAGTTCTATTGATGAACCTTTTCCAAGAGATGGCTTTCTATTGTGTTTTCAAATATTTTTACAGGGGAAGCTCTGCTCTGCAGGTTAGATAAAAGGGGTAAACTGTCAGCTCTAAGGTGGGCTCTAAGTAGGACTAAAGACATCTGCTTCTTGTCTGTGGCAAAATCCTAGATTTGGATAGATCAAATTTAGATAGATCACATGCAAGAACATATAAACAAACCTTTAGAGAAACAATACTGAACTAGAAGGGAATGTAAACCTACTTCCAAAGATTACGAGAAAAATCTTGTATTTGAAAAATAACTTTAAATCAGAAAGAAAAAATTTATGATGACATTTTCTTAATGTCATTAAAGGAAGCAGGACTACATGGCAACTATCAAAAAAGAGCAGAAAATTACAGGGAGAAAATTCATTAAGATGAAGACAGAGATAAAAAAAGAAGCATTCTTAAATTTAAAATGTAAAAAGAGTTCTGTAATCATACAGAATTGAAATGAATATGTGAATTGGAGGCATTAATGAATAGAATTGACAACGCATAAAATGAATTGGTCCTGTGGAATAGTAACTTAAATATCTCCCAGAGGGTCAAGTAAAAAATAAAAGAGTCCAAATTGCTGAGAGTGAAGATGATTGATGATCAACATGGGTAGCCAAGGAAAGAAAATCATAAAACAATAGATGTTCCAGAAAAAAGATATGTGACCGATGAGAATAAAACAGAAACTAAAGATTCAATAAAACAAGATAAATATTAAGAAAGATCAAAAAGGAGTAGCATAAAACAAAATAGCAGAAGAAAAAGCAGGTAAATTAGTTAAGACAATAATGAAAGTAAACGGAAAAAATTTGTTTCCAAAGGGCAAATACCCAGAGTAAACATAAAACTACCTGGGCTATCAGACTCCTAATATATAAATCAAAAGGACAAGGAAACATCAAATCTAAAAGAATAAAGAGTATTAGACAAATGGTAAAGATAAAAGAAACTATGCTTATGGCATTTTTAGCCAGAGAAAGTAAAGTTAGAATTACAATAAGAAATGGAATATTTTCATAAATTGATGAAAATTATGATTGTCAGAGACATTTGAACCAGAGCAACTCCATCTTGAATAGGGGCTAGATAAAAATAAGGCTGAGACCTACTGGGCTGAATTCCCAGAATTCAGATAGGAGAGATAGGATGAGATAGGAGGTCAGCATGAGATACAGGTAATAAAGACCCTGCTGATAAAACATGTTGCAGTAAAGAAGCTAGATAAAACTCAGCAAAACCAAGATGGCAATGAGAGTGACCTCTGTTCATCCGCACTGCTACACTCCCACCAGCACCATGACAGCTTACAAATACCATGGCAACATCAGGAAGTTACCCTACATGGTCTAAAAAGGGGAGGCATGAACAATCCACCCCTTGTTTAGCATATAACCAAGAAATAACCATAAAAATGGATAACTCCAGAGGCTGTTCTGCCTATGGAGTAGGCATTCTTTTATTCCTTTACTTTCCTAATAAACTTGCCTTCACGTGACTGTATGGACTCTCCTCAAATTCTTTCTTGGGTGAGATCCAAGAACCCTCTCTTGGGGTCTGGATTCGGACCCTCTTCCGGTAACATCTTTCTGGTGACCATGAAGGGACTATACTGAGGAGACCCCTAACCCAAAGGAAATAGACTGCAGTACTGATTGGCTGACTTTGGGTAAGTGATCGGGTACCCAGATAAGGGATGTGATTGAGTTAGAGGCCCAACTTAGGGGAGTTAGAGCCTCTCCTAAGACAGAGAGGGTTAAAGGTCCTGCTTAATAAAAGGCAAGAACACTTGATCGAACTTGAATTAGAGTCAAAACTTAGGAAGTTTAGAGCCCTTCCTAAGATTTGGGGGGTTAGAGGCCCCTCTCAGTAAAGTCTCTGTCAGCTAAAAGTGAGTCTGGCACTATGGGATGTTCACCACAATTCTCTTTGGATGAATCTGTCTTGCACTCTTTGCTTATGGCTATGAGTGACAGAATTAGGCATATGTAGGATCATGGGACATGGGGAGCTTTTTCCTCTTCAAAAGGGGAAACTTGAGAGCTCATGGGACTGCTGAAAAAGATCCCTTCATGACTGACGAATGGCCACTTAAACTTTTGATTCAGCGTTGCTGGGATGGGTGGGTCTTCCTCTGGTCTCCCTGCACATTTCACCTTCCCCACCCGCTGCAGACAATGCTTTTCTTTCTCTCTTTCTTTCTGATATGGTTTGGTTCTGTGTTCCCACCCAAATCTCACCTTGAATTGCGATAATCCCCATGTGTCAAGGGTGGGAACAGGTGATCATTGAATCATGGGGGTGGTTCCCCCATACTGTTGTCATGTGAGTTCTCATGAAAGCTGATGGTTTTATAAGGGGCTTTCCCCTTTGTTCGGCACTCATTCTCTCTCTTGCAGCCCTGTGATGAGGTGCCTAACACCGTGATTGTAAGTTTCCTGAGGCCTCCCCAGCCATGCAGAACTGTGAGTCAACTAAATCTCTTTTTTAAATAAATTACCCAGTTTTGGATATTTCTTCATAGCAGTGTGAGAAGGGACTAATACAGTAAATTGGTACCAGGAGTGGGGTAATACTATAAGGATACTTAAAAATGTGGAAGCAACTTTGGAACTGGGTAACAGGCAGAGGTTGGAACAGTTTGGAGGGCTCAGAATAAAACTGGGAAATGTGGGAAAGTTTGAAACTTCCTAGAAACTTGTTGAATGGCTTTGACCAAAATGCTGATAGTGACATGGACAATGAAGTCCAGGCTGAAGTGGTCTCAGATGGAGGTGAGGAACTTGTTGGAAACTGGAGTAAAGGTCACTCTTGCTATGCTTTAGCAAAGACACTGGCAAGATTTTGCTCCTGCCCTAGAGCTGAACTTGAGAGAGATGATTTAGAATATCTGGCAGAAGACATTTCTAAGCAGCAAAGCATTCAAGAGAAAGCAGAGCATAAAAGTTTGGAAACGTTGCAGGATGATGATGCAATAGAAAAGAAAAACCCATTTTCTGGGGAGTCATTCAAGCTGGCTGCAGAAATTTGCATAAGTAATGAGGAGATGAATGTTAATAACAAAGACAATAGGGAAAATGTCTCCACGGCATGTCAGAGACCTTCATGGCAGACCTCTCATCACAGACACAGAGGCCTAGGAGGGAAAAATAGTTTCCTGGGCTGGGCCCAAAAATCCCCTGCTTTATGCAGCCTCGGGACATGGTGCCCTGTATTCCAGCTGCTTCAGCTCCAGCTGTGGCTAAAACGGGCCAAGGTAAAGCTCAGGTCATTGCTTCAGAGTGTGCAAGCTTCAAGCCTTGGTGGTTTCCATATAGTGTTGAGCCTGTGGCTGCATAGAAGTCAAGAACTGAAGTTTAGGAACCTCTGCCTAGATTTCAGAGGATATATGGAAATACCTGGGTGTCCAGGCAGAAGTGTGCTACAGGGGCAGAGCCCTCATGGAGAACCTCTGCTAGGGCAGTGCAGAAGAGAAATGTGGCGTTGGAGCCCTCCCACAGAGTCCCTACTGGGGCACTGCCTAGTGGAGCTGTGAGAAGAGGGTCACCATTCTCTAAACCCCAGAATGGTAGACCCACTGACAGCTTGCCCTGTGTGCTTGGAAAAGCTACAGGCACTCATTGCCAGCACATGAAAGCAGCCAGAAAGGGGGCTGTACCCTACAAAGCCACAGGGGTAGAGCAGCCCAGTTCTGTGGGAGCCCCATTCTTGCATCAGTATGACCTGAATATGAGACATGGAGTCAAAGGAGATCATTTTGAAACTTTAAGGTTTAATGACTGTCCTATTGGATTTGGACTTGCATGGAGTCTGTAGCCCCTTGATTTTGGCCCATTTCTCCCATTTGGAATGGGTGTATTTACCCAATGCCTGTACCCACATTGTATCTAGGAAGTAACTAGCTTGCTTTTGATTTTACAGGCTCATAGGTGGAAGGGAATTGCTTTGTCTCAGATGAGATTTTGGACTTAAATTTTTAGGTTAGTGCCAGAATGAGTTAAGACTTTGGGGGACTGTTGGAAGGGCATAAATATATTTTGAAATATGAGGACATGAGATTTGGGAGGGGCCAGGGACAGAATAATATGATTTGGCTCTGTGTTCTCACCTAAATCTCACCTTGAATTGTACTAATCCCCATGTGTCAAGGGTGAGACCAGGTGGAGATAATTGAATAATGGGGGCGGTTCCCCCATGCTGTTCTCATGATAGTAAGTGAGTTCTCATGAGATTTGATGGTTTTATAAGGGGCTGCCACCTTCACTTGGCACTCATTCTCTCTCCTGCCATGGTGTGAATAGGTGCCGTCTGCCATGATTGTAAATTTCCTGAGGCCTCCCCAGCCATGCAGAACTGTGAGTCAATTAACCTCTTTTCTTTACAAATTACCCAGTCTCAGGTACTTATTCATAGCAGGGTGAGAATGGAATAATGCACCCTCCTTCCCCTTTTTTATATTTTCTATTACTCAGGGCAACCATCTTGCCCAGAGGCCACATGTTGAAAAATGTCCTTGGGAGCTTAACCTTGTAATCACATGGTGGTACTTTCTCTTGGTCTCTGCCATGCAGGGAATAGGAATTTGGGGGTTCAAGAACTAGCCCTAAACATTATCTTGAGCAGCTAAAAGCCTTTGAAAGTTCAAAACTGGCTTCTCTAGACTCCTTCTGGGAAGTACAGTGGAAATTGCCCAGTGCTGTAGCTCAGCAGCTAAGGCTTCACCATTTTACTATAGTGGCCTGGGTTCAATGCCTGGATTTTGGAATAAGTCTTTTCTGATTTGATATCTATGTGACCTTTGCCATTTTAAAATTCTTTTCCCCTCCATGAACCGTCTTGAATTTTCCTTTCTCTGAGCATGTGGGATGTTTCTTTTAGTAAAGTTGAAAAGCCAGAAATATTGGACATTTGGCCTGGCTAAAGTTGGGTAATAAGAAATTTAACTTTTTTTTTTAAAAGAAGAGTGCTGTAGTTAAAAGTCAGCTTGATTAAAAGTAGGTATTCAAGCTCTAACAGCCTGGGACTCCTTGGGGATAACAGGAGGTGCCACAGACCCCATTTTGGGAAAAACCTTTGTTTTCCTCATGAAACCCCAAGAATTAAAAATGAATAGATCCCTCTCAAAATCTAAGGCTTTGCATTGTGTTATCTGACATTTTTGACTTTGGAGGGTATCAGAAATTACTTTGCTAATCTTATAAGAGAGTTTTAGTGTGTAATAACTAGGTTGAAAATATACTTTTGGGGATGGCTAACAGCAGTTATGGAGGGATTCTTGGATTTTTGCACATTTGGATAAGAGAAGCATGCTCTTGGCCACCTAGGAAGTATGCAGATGTCCCTAGACTCCACCGAGAGATAAGACTCCCATGGGAGAAGGGCTGATTCTCTCTTTTTGGGATCCAGGATCTGGTATAAAAATGGGACTCTTAATTTTGGGGGTCTGTTTTTGCCTTCTAGCTGTGCCTGCTTATTAAGCTATACAAACTGCATGCTTTCCTGGCCTTGTTCTTCCAAGGGCTCCATCTTGAAGCCAGTAATTCAATTAGAAAACTGGCAAATGAAAAATCTTACAACTACTGGATCTTCTTCTGTCTGTATATTTATATGTGTTGTGTGTGATGATATAAAAGAGCTTTGATTAATGGCTTAAAAATAATAAATGCTTAAATCAAATATTTTGTCAGAAAAGTAAAAAGTGAATGCCTCTTACATCACATGACTTAAGTAATCTTTGGAAAATAAAAACAATTTTACAAGCAAGGTATGTAAGGAAAGTAAAATGTGTTTCTGGTAAAAGATTATAAGAAGGCAAGGGGATATGGATTTTTTTTTTTTTTTTGCCTAGATTTAAAAGTTGAAGGATTGTTTTACATTGGTTAAGATAAAGCTAAAAGTTTAAGCAAATTGTGGAAGGCCTGCAAAAAGTTAATCTTGTAAAAGAAATTCTGAATATGAACATATTGCCTAAAGTTAAAGGTATTATTCAATTTTTCCATAAATTGAATATTGGAATATAAGCACATCAGATGTTTCTTAGAGCACTGATCTGCTCTTTCACAAAAATTATAAAGGGTTATAAGAGGTTTATAATCCACTTTGCTAGGGAGGTGAGAAAAAAGGGTTTATAGGAATCTTATCTTATGGTCAAACTGATTAAGATTGAATAAATGTGTCTATAAGGTTTTATTAAGAATTGGTTTAACATTAATAGTACACTAATGCAACAGTAAAATTTGGCTTATTTTGTATAAAAGTCCTACAGGAAGCATTGTAAAATACAAAGTTGGCTTTCTTTGGGCTGTATTTGTATAAATACGTTATTGGTATGTGTTCCAAAATTATCGGAAACTCCTACAGTTCTCATAGGACTTAATGTTTGTTATTAAGAATGATAATTGTTACATAAAATCATTGTATGCCACAGAGGTAACCAAAATTTCCTTGTCAATTGTGGCTTTAATAGTGGCTGTCCTAACTAAGACTTTTTGTCAGCCATTCCCTGGACAATTGTTGTCTTGTTTTGGTCCTCTTTAGAAAGTGGGTTATAGTCAGCTATAGAACTTTCTGCTGTTAAATGCAGGTTCCCAATGACTTTGGAAATTGTAACATTAAAATAGAGGGAAAAACTTTCAGGACTCTCAGGGAGAGCTGAAATGTTCACAAATATCAAGCAGAACAGGAGTTAACTGCATGGACTGAACTAATAAAAGACTAAAGTAATCTTTTTGACTTTTTGCTTAAAATGTTGCTGATCCTTTGTTCTGTTTTTCAAAGTCAAGGAAACTTTTCTCTTGGGCTATTGACAGCATTTAACAATTGAGTAAAGTTTAGTCCTGTGAACAAAAGTTGGAGCATATTTGTTTCTCTCTACCTGATTTCTCCAGAATTTGAAACTATTAATATTTGTGAGTATCTTAACTTAGGGCAATATAGTTATTTGCTTAAGTGCAATAAGAATCTGTTTTCTTTTGCAACAAGACACAATTGGAGAAACTGGTTATTTTACCAAGGCTTTGACTGAAATGGCATGCTTTCCTTTGAGGAACCAAACTTGACTTGTAGAGCCAATAAATCTCCTTGGGAAAAAACTGGCCTCATACTTTGTCTACACAGTCCCTGTACAGGGTTTATGACCTGTGGTAAGTAAAGAATGTCAATTTCTAACAGGCCCTGGAGCCCCAAGTTTTCCTGGGACCTCAATAGGAGGGGAATTTGCTCAGCTTATAGGTATTTGAAGGTATAAACCCATGCATGGGCTCAGCTTTAAAAAAGTCTTATCTGAGATTCCTTCTCTGGAACAAAGTTCCATCAGAACCAATTTAAAAAGAGCTTAGGTGACAGATATTCTTGCTGTGCTTTATACAAATAATCAGACCAAGTATAATAAAGCAAATCAGTCTTACCATGATTTGTCTTTAATAAAAATGGGAGATGGGAAACCGAAAAAAATTATGCTTTAAGAACTGTGGCACACCGGTTATTACATTCTAGTCTCATCAGTTGTTTTTGAGCTTTTTCTCCTGACATTTAGACTGACCTTGATTATTACTGTGAACCAATCAGTGATCTCTGACCACAGCTCAGAAGAAACAAGAGGGATGGGTAATGCAAAAATCTGGATTGATATTCTAGCTCTGGACGGGTATTAGAATCAGTTAGCAACCCCATATCAGCTTGATTCCAACTGTTCAGTTAATGGAAAGTCTTCTAATTTAGTTTACTTGGGATAATATTGCTTATTTTTCTTTATTGTTGTGAAATATATTGCTGTTGCACTCTATGTGTAAGAATGCAGTATAAGCTTACTGAATGTTCTCTTAAATTGAACATATATTAATCTTCCAGATATCACTTTTCATTGGCACTCAAGAATTATGAATAGCCCTTGCCATATAAATGATTTCTGACTGAGCGTCTCTCTACCCTGAATGCAAGAGACCCAATAGTTAGGCAGGAATATCATTGCCCCTATTCAACCTGAAGATGTCACAGAAGAAGGATTATCCCTCTACAAGCCTTAGGATGAAGGGTTCTCTTATAAAAGGCAGGGGGAAATGTCAGAGATGTTTGAACCAGAGCAACTCCATCTTGAATAAGGGCTAGATAAAATAAGGCTGAGACCTACTAGGCTGCATTCCCAGAAGGTTAAGGTATTCTTAGTCACAGGATAAGCTAGGAGGTCTACATGATATACAGGTCATATAGGCCTTACTGGTAAAATAGGTTGCAGTAAAGAAGCTGGCTAAAACTCACCAAAACTAAGATGGCAACAAGAGTGACCTTTGGTCGTCCTCACTGCTATACTCTCACCAGCACCATGACAGTTTACAAATGCCATGGCAATGTCAGGAAGTTACCCTATATGGCCTAAAAAGGGGAGGCATGAATCATCCACCCCTTGTTGGATAAAGAAATAACCATAAAATGGGCAACCAGCAGCTCTAGGGGCTGCTCTGCCTATGGAGTAGCCATTCTTTATTCCTTTACTTTCCTAATAAACTTGCTTTCACTTTACTCTATGGACTTGCCTCAAATTCTTTCTTCTGCGAGATCCAAGAACCCTCTCTTGGGGCCTGGATCAGGGCCCCTATCTGGCAACATAGTCAATATCAAAACTAAAGCATTCAGAACGTTTATGTGCCAAAAAATACAGTGTCAAAATACAGAAGGCAAAAATTTTAGGCAATTAGAAAATAATTAACAAAACCATAACACAAGTTTCTGCCACTGACATACCAAAGAAATAATAATCGTTTATTGACTTCTGTACTTCAGAATAGTTTCTCAACCTACCAGCACTCTTGTGTCCTTAGATTTCTTAAGCCTTGCATCATTCATGGAGCTTGGGTTGCTGGAATATTTGGGTTGGCCACCTCCAGCCTTGAGCAGCTTTTTCTGGGACTCTTCAGCAAGCATCCAGAAGAGAGGAGTCTGACAGCCTGACCCACAGTCCATGAAACCAATGAATACAATAGCAGTGTCTCTGGTATAACACAGTGTGCATGATCAAAGAATGTCCTGCCACTTGGGCGTCTGATTCAACAGCCACCTGAAGAGTGATCTGCTGCTGCCTGTCATAGACAAAGGCCCATGCAGCTACTAAGGAGTTCATGTAGTGATGCCCAGGCACTAAGTTGTGCAGCTCAAATAGTGGTTGAATGATAGGGTAGATGAGCAAGAATCTGCCCAGGCAGCAGCCCTAAATTTCTGCTGTCACGTATTTTGGATACTTCCATGCCTTTGTGGTTGATGTGCCTTCCAAGCCAGCAGCCAGCACCCTGTCTGTTCTAATGATGTACATATAACCCACAAATTAGAGCTGTATAGTTATTTTAAAATATTGATATAAAAACTTTAATTACATGTAAACCCATTTGCTTTATCAAAATTTATATCAGAATGTATTTGGGAAATAAAAGAAAGAACTGTTAATATAATTGAATATAATTTTAACTGTTGTAAAATTTTGAGTGGTTATTTTCAAATTTTTAAATTTGTTTTATCTGCTTACATAAACAAAGGTTAGTACAGCCTGGGGGAAACCATCCCCATGATCTAATTACCTCCACCTGGTTTCTCCCTTGACGTGTGGGGATTATGAGGATTCTAATTCAAGATGAGATTTGGGTGGGGACAAAAAGCCTAACCATATCACCACCATTAGGCTTTCTTCCCTAAGGTCTAAACAGAAACCAGCCTTTTCAAAGACTCCACACTGATAGTGTTGACTACTAGCTTATGTTCCCAGGTAGAGAACAAAGACATGATGAGATTAATTATTTCCTCACCCCTCCCTGAGATGTCTGCTTCCTCTATTCCCATTTCCTTCATGTGTTTTCCTTATCTTATGTATAATGTAGATTTACTGGGCACTAGCTAAAGTCTCAAGAGTATATAACCATTCTTCTCACTATGTCCCACCACCCACTCCCACCTTCCTAAGGAAAATATATAAATACTGATATGGTTTGGCTATGTCTCCACCCAAATCTCAACCTGAATTGTATCTCCCAGAATTCCCATGTGTTTTGGGAAGGAACCAGGAGGAGGTAATTGAATCATGGGGTCAGTTTTTCCCATGCTATTCTTGCAATAGTCAGTCAGTCTCATGAGATCTGATGGATTTGTCTGGGGTTTCCACTTTTGCTTCTTCCTTATTTTCTCTTGCCACCACCACGTAAGAAGTGCCTTTCACTTCCCACCATGATTCTGAGGCCTTCCCAGACATGTGGAACTGTAAGTCCAATTAAACCTCTTTTGCTCCGCATTCTTGGGTATGTCTTTATTAGCAGCATGAAAACAGACTAATACAAATACTAAACCTCCTGAGAACTCCTTTGGAACAAATGGCCACAGATCCATCTGTGACTAGTGTTTTTCCTGGTGCATCCTCAAGCAGGCCCAATAAACCTTGATTGATTGGGCCACCTGCTGCAATCACTCATTTTGGTTGTCAAGGGCTATAAAAAATGAATTTACAGGAAATGATAGGAATGAATTGAAAAATATAAAGAATAGAAGTTCTAGAACTAGAAAATATAATATCTCAAATAAAACATCCATTGGACAGACTTAACAGCACATTAGAGATGGTAGAAGAAAAACTAAGTGAACTTGAAGACAGAGCAATACAAATTATCCAACCTCAAGAAGAGAGTACAGGATTAACAACAGTAAAAAATGTATAGTGCCTCTGAAACCTGTAGGGAAATATAAAAACTCTAATATATGTTTAATTAGAGTTCTAGAACAGGTAAGAAAAGGAGAGAGTGAGGAAACAGTTGAAGAAACATTTACTGAAAAGTTTCAAAATTTGGTCAAAAACACTGACATAGAGATCAAAGAAGCCCAGAGAACCTCACACAATATAACTTACAGATAAACACACACACACACACACACACACACACACACACAGCCCTACCTTGGCACATCATAGTCAAACTGGATATGATAAAGGATTAAAAAAATCTTGAAGGAAGTCAGAAAAAAAAAATGACACAGTGCACAACAGGAAGTGACAGAAGAATGATGGTTGTATTAGTCCGTTCTCACACTGCTAATAAAGACATACCCAAGACTGGGTAATTTATAAAGAAAAAGAGGTTTAATGGACTCACAGTTCCACATGGCTGGGGAGTCCTCACAATCAGGGCTGAAGGCAAAGGTGAAGCAGTCACGTCTTACATGGTGGCAGGCAAGAGAGCTTGTGCAGGGGAACTATCATTTGTACAACCATCAGATCTTGTGAGACTTATTCATTACCATGAGAACAGTATGAGGGAAACTGCCCCCATGATTTAATTATCTCCACCTGGCCCTGCTCTTGACACATGGGGATTATTACAATTCAAGGTGAGATTTGGGTAGGGACACAGCCAACCATATCAACGATTTATTTCTATCTCATTAGCCACATAGAGGTCAGAAAACAATTTAATGGTTTCTTCAAAATGCTTAAAGAAAAAGAACTCTGTCAACACAGAACTCTGTATTCAAAGAAAATATTCATCAAAAATGAATGCAAAGTAAAGACTTTTACATATAATGCAAAAGTAGATTTCATTGCCATCAGGCTTTAATTTTAAGAAATGCAAAAAGGAAGTTATTTATCTGAAGGGAAATGACATCAGATGGAAACTTGTCTCTAAATAAAGGAATGAAAAGTCTTGGAAATGGTAAAACTGCGGGAAAACTTGGGAGGCTGAAGCAGGCAGATCATGAGGTCAACAGATCGAGACAATCCTGGCCAACATGGTGAAACCCCATCTCTACTAAAAGTACAAAAATTAGCTGGGCGTGGTGGCACACACCTGTAGTCCCAGCTACTGCAGAGGCTGAGGCAGGAGAATCGCTTGAACCTGGGAGGTGGAGGTTGCAGCGAGCTGAGATTGCTTGCCACTGCACTCCAGCCTGGCAACAGAGCAAGGCTCTGTCTCAAAAAAAAAAACAAGGGGGTAAACATAAAAGGCTATAATTTTTTTCTTCTATTATTTTCCTGAAAATGTATATGACTATTTACATAATAAATTATAGTACCATATTGTGGGGCATACAATGTGTATAGATATATATATGAAAACTTGTATATATAATGAGGGTAAAATAGATTACACTTTTGCAAGGCTTTTATGTCTCATATCTCATATGGAATAGCACAATAGTAATGCTAAGTATATGTAATAAATTAAAAATGTATTTCACAATCCTTACGATACCCTATATGGTAACTAAATAAATAGTGCAAAGAAATACACTAAAAACCAGTAGAGAAACTAAAAATGAATCTCACAAAATACAGCTATTCAAAAAAGGCAAGAAAAAGGGTAAGATTTTAAAAACAATGGCACAACTAGGAAAAATATAGAAAAAATAGTAGACATAAATCCAACTATGTAAGTAATTATATTAAATGAAATTGAAACACTCCAATTAAAAGACAGATATTGTAAGTGGATTTAAATTGGAAAAGGACCCAACTCTTTGGCATATATGAGGAGCAATTTAAATGTAAGGCACAGAGAAGTTGAAAATAAAAGAATAGAAAAAGATATACCATAAAAACAGTCAGATAAGAAAGCTAGAGTGACTATAATAAGATCAGACAAAATAAGCTTTAAGATAAGAAATATTATCAGCAATAAGGAAAGATATTTTAAAATAATAAAACAGTAGATTAGGAAAATAACAACAATCATGGATGAGTAGGTGTCCAATAACAAACCTTCAAAATACATGAAGAAAAAACTGACAAAATTAGAGGGTAATAGCCAAATCCATTATCATAGATTTTAGCAACTGTTTCAGCAACTGCTAGAACTTAAAAAGAAATAAGCAAGGATAGAGAAGATTTAAACATGATTAATTATAATGACCTAATTGACATTTATATAACAAATAATCCAGTAACTATAGAACACATCTTTCTTGTAACTATGTATAGAATATTTACCAAGGACCACATGCTGTGAAGTAAAGCAATCATTAATTCACTCAAAGTTTAAAATCTTACCAAGTATGTTTTCTGACCACATAGAATTAAATTAAAAATCAATAACAACAAAGTATTTATTAAAGCCTCACTTAGTTAACACACTGCTAAATATCCTATGGGTCAAGGCAGAAATCAGAGGAAACATTATAAAATACTTCAACTGAATGATAATAAAAGTACGACGTTATAATATGTGGGATTTAGGTTAAGGCAGTACATACAGGGAAATTCACAGCTTTAAGTGCTTATATATATAAATATATACATATTTTTTTATTTATAAATTATATATAATATATATTTATTTTTAATTGATATTTAAATTCAATATTCCTAGCTATCAACCTCAAAAGATGGAAAAAGACAATCAAATTAAATCCAAGATGAGTAAAAAATGATATGAAAAAGAGCAGAAATCAATGAAGTAGAAAACCTAAAACAATTTTTGAAAATTTAAGAAAGTCAAAAGTGGGTTCTCACTATTTCTATTCAATATTGTACTGGAAGTATTAGGCAGTTGAACACTGCAAAAAAAAAATAAATGCATAAAGATTAGAATGGAAGAGGTAAGTCACTAATAAAAAATTCAACTTTTATTTTAGATGTACACATGCAGGTTTGTTATATGGATATGTTGCATCCAGGTAATCAGCACAGTACCCAATAGATAGTTTTTTTAACCCATGCTTCTCTCTCTACCTCCCCCATCTAGTAGTCCACAGTGTCTGTTGTTCCCATGTTTATGTCCACATGTGCTCAATGTTTAGCTTCCACTTATAAGTGAGAAAGTTGAGATATTTGGTTTTCTGATTTTGCATTAATTCGCTTAGGATAATGGCCTCCAGCTGCATCCATGTTGCTGCAAAGGACATGACTTCATTCTTTTTTTGGGTGCATAGTATTTCATGGTATATATATACACCCCATTTTCTTTATCCAATCTGCCATTGATGGGAATCTAGGTTCGTTCCATGTCTTTACTATTATGAATAGTATGACTATAAACATATGAGTGCATGTGTGTTTTTGGTATAATGATATACCCAGTTATGGCATTGCTGGGTTGAATGGTAGCACTTTTTTAAGTTTTTTGTGAAATCTCCAAGCTGCTTTCCACAGTTACTGAACTAATTTGTATTCCTGCCAACAGTGTATAAGCATTCCCTTTCCTTCACAGCCTCATTAGCATCTGTTATTTTTTGACTTTTTAACAATGGCCATTTTGACTGCTGTGAGACAGTATTTCACTGTGGCTTTAATTTGAATTTCTCAGATGATTAGTGATGATGAGCATTTTTTCATGTTTGTTCGCCATTTATATGTCCTCTTTTGAGAAGTGTCTGTATACATCCTTTGCCCATTTTTTTATAGGGGCTATTGGCTTTTTGCCTGTTGGTTTGTTTATATTCCTTATAGATTCTGAATATTAGACCTTTGTCAGATGCATAGTTTGTGAATATATTCTCCCATTCTGTAGGTTGTCTGTTTACTCTATTGATAGTTTCTTTTGCTGTGCAGAAGCTCTTTAGTCAAGTTAGGTCCCACTTGTCAATTTTTTTTGTTGTTGCAGTTGCTTTTGGGGACTTAGCCAAAAATTATTTGCCAAGCTCAGGGTCAAGAAGGGTATTTCCTAGGTTTTCTTCTAGGATTTTTACAGTTTGAGGCCTACATTTAAATATTTAATCCATCATGAGCTAATTTTTCATTATGGTAATAGGTCAGGGTCCAGTTTCATTCTTCTGAATATGGCTAGCTAGTTATCCCAACCCATTTATTGAGTAGGAAGTCCTTTCTTCAGTGCTTGTTTTCACTGGCTTTGTCAAAGATTAGATGGTTGTAAGAGTGCAGCTTTATTTCTGAGTTTTCTATTCTCTTCCATTGATCTGTCTTTTGTACCAGTACCATGCTGGTTACTATACTCTTACAGTTTGAAATTGAGTACTGCATTGCCTCCAGCTTTGTTCTTTTTGCTTAGGATTGCTTTAGCTATTGTGGCTCCTTTTTGGTTCCATGTGATTTTTAAGATAGATTTTTCTTTTTCTATTTCTGTGAAGAACAACACTGGTAGTTTATAGAAATAATATTGAACTTGTAAATTGCTTTGGCCAGTATGGCGATTTTAACATTACTGATTCTTGCAATCCATATTGCATGGAGTGTTGTGTAGTTCTCCTTGTAGAGATCTTTCACCTGTTCAGTTAGCTGTATTCCTATGTAGTAGATCACTTTTTATTTACAGAAAACTTGATTATGTACATAGAAAATAGTAAGAAATTCACAATGTAAGTATGAAAGTAAATAAGAGATTTTATCAAGGTCACAGAATGTAAAGTCAATAGAGAAAAATATTTGTCCTTTTATACACTAGGAGTAAACAATAGAAAGGACAACATCTTTTTTAAAATGGCTTTAAAATAACATCAAAATCATAAAATACTCAGGAATACATTCAACAAAACATGTAAAATGTCTACCCTGAAAACTATAAAACATTGATAAGAAAATGAAAAGACCTAAATAAAGAAAGAGCTATACTATGTTAAATGGACTGCCAGACTTAAACTTTTTAAGGCGTCAGTTCTCCACAAATTTTTCTATAGAGTCTAAGCAATCACAATCACAATCTCAGAAGGCTTTAGAAAAAGAATTTGAGAAGGTGATTTGAAAATTTATGTAGAAATGAAAAAGACCTAAGAGTGCCAAAATAATCTTTGAAAAGAGCAAAATTAGAAGACTTACTTTACTTGAATTTAAAATTTACTATCATCATCAACACAGTAAGATATAATCAGGATATATGAGTCAGAATAGACTCATAGTTCGACAGAAGAAAATATAGAGCCCAGAAATAGACTCATATTTGTTCAGTCAATTGGTTTGGACAGCATTTTTAACAAATGGTGCTGAAACAAGTAAATATCCACATGGAAATAAACAAACAAACCCTTGATTCCCTGCCACACACACACATAAATCAAGCTGGATCATAGATCAAATCATAAAGGCTAAAATCACAAAGCTACTAGGAAGAAAAAAAAAAAAACCCCAGGAGGGCCAGACCTGGTGGCTCACACCTGTAATCCCAGCACTTTGGGAGGCCAAGGTGGGCTGATCACCTAGTCAGGAATTTGAGACCAGCCTGGCTAACACTGAAAAACCCCATCTCTACTAAAAAATACAAAAATTAGCTGGGTGTGGTGGTGCACACCTGTAATCCCAGCTACTCAGGAGGCTGAGGCAGGAGAGTCACTTGAACCCAGGAGGCAGAGATTGCAGTGAGCCGAGATTGCACCACTGGACTCCAGCCTGGGTGACAGAATGAGACTCTGTCTCAAACAAAACAAAACCCAGGAGAATATCTTAATGAACTGGATGTAGCTAAAGATTTCTTAGAATATGAAAATAGTAACAATAGAAGCAGAAGATTAGTAAGTAAGATTTCATAAACCTCACGATTGTTTTCATTGAAGAATAACGTTAAGAATATGAAGAGACAAGCCACAGACTTCCAGAAAATATTCTCAATGCATATGTCTTGTGTAGAAAATATAGAGAGAACTTCTACAAACAACTCAATAAATTATTGGCAAAAGATTAGAATGAACTTGTCAAAAATGAGGCTATATGAATGGCCAATAGCATTGGAAAGATTTCTCTACATCATTAGTTATCACTGAAATGCAAATTAAAAACACAATAAGATATCACTTTGCAGGTATTAGACTGGCTTAGACTAATATGACAAACACAACAAAAGTTGTTGAGAAGCCAGAGCAACTAGAATTCTCATACATAGCTGGTGGGTGTGAAAATGACACAACCACCACCACCTTTGAAAATGGTATGGCTGTTTTTCATAATGTTATACATATACCTAGCCTATGATACAGCAATTACACTAAAAGATATTTACCCAGCGTAAACAAATGTGTATGTATACGTGTATGTGTGATGTAAAGACTTGAAAACAATGTTCATAGAAATGTTTTTCATAATAATCTCACATTGGAAAACTGGAAATAATATATAGATTCATTGATAAGTGAATGGGTTACAAAATTATGGTACAGTCATGAAACACAATTAAAAAAAGATGAATTACCCTTAATTTTAAAAAAGGATGAACTATCATTATAACAGCATAGATGAAATTTACTGACACTGGGCTGTAAAAGAATACATTCTCTATGATTTCATCTATATGATGTTCTAGTATAGGCAAAACTATTCCATGATGGAAAAAATTAAAAAGCAGTTGTCATTTGGTGGTGGAGTATTAATTGGTAAGGAGAAGTGAAACTTTCTCAGGGATGAATGTGCTGTTTATCTTCATAGGGGCTCAGATCCCAAGGCTGCATGTGCTTATCACAATTCACCGAATTGTACACTTAAGATATGTGCATTTTACAATATGCAAATTTTATGCCACACCAAAAGAAACAGAACATAAACAATAATGAACTCTATTGAATATGCTTGGGTGATTTTTTTGCAGAATTTGAAGCTAGGAATTCTAATTTATACTCTATGTATTCTATTATTAAGCAAACAACTAAATCTACTAAGGATAATGGAGACAATTTTCTCAACTGTTGGATAAGGTCATTGTAAATATGGAAAGCATTAAAATGATAATGTAATGCGTGGTGTTGGATTGGAATTGGAAATGTCAATATTGACACATTACAGGTAGGATGGATGGTTAGATAGATAGACAGATAGACAGACAGATGAGAAGAAAAAGCTCTTCTTTATAGTGGAAAGCCAACCAATAAATCCATAAGGAGCCATCGAGTTAGAAAAACATGAACGCATGAAAAAACTGAGTGGTTAAAGTTCATTGAGGAACAGGACATTTACATAATTGGAAAGTATCTCCTCAAAATTGCTTCAGAGAATAGAGATCTACTGGATACTTCCTCAACTTAGTGATTAAAGTTAATATATCCAGTACTGTGACAAGTCAACATTATATGTTTCTTATATGATGCACTGAGAAGAGCCCAACATCACTTATTTGGTATTCTTGCCAAAAACGCATTACCTAAATGTAATAATGAAGAAACATCATATAAACCCAGATTGATAGACATTCTACAATATAGTTGCCCTGCGAACTTAAACATTGACAAGGTCAAGAAAGAAAAGGTAAAACTGAAGACCTGTATTCCCAGTCTTTTAGTAGACTAAAACACATGACAACTAAATGCAATTCATGATCCTTATGGATTTTGATTCAAGATTTAAAAAATAGTTATAAAACAGAATTGTGACAAAAGGTAAAATGTAATATACGTTGTGGATTAAGTGAGAATATTGTATCAATGTTAAATATCCTGATTTTGATCATTGTAAGAGAATGCATAAATATTTCAGAGTGCAAGGGCACAATATCTCCAACTTGCTCCTAAACAGTTCAGAAAAAAAATTATATATGTGTATTCACATACATGTTCATAAAGAAATGAGGCAAAATGCAATAACTGTTAAGTCTGGTGTAAATGATATACAGGAGATCTTTGTATAATCCTTGAAGTTTTATCTAAGTTTAAAATTATCTCAAAATAAAAAACTATTGTAAAAATACTGAAATACTTGAAGTTAAGTTAAATATTAAGTACAAAAGCAGAAATGATGAAATTGAATTTGTACATTTTTATTTTTTGAGACAGAGTCTTGCTCTGTTGCCCGGGCTGGAGTGCAGTGGTGCAATCTTGACTCAATCTCTGCCTCCCAAGCTAAAGTGATTCTTGTGCCTCAGCCTCCCGAGTGGCTGGGATTACAGGCATGCACCACCACGCCTAGATAATTTTTGTATTTTTTAGTTGAGATGGGGTTTCTCCATGTTGCCCAGGCTGGCCTTGAACTCCTGGCCTCAAGTGATCCACCTGCCTCGGCCTCCCAAACTGCTGGGATTACAGGCATGAGCCACTGTGCCCAGCCTGAATTTGTACAATTGATAGACAATTTTATAGTTGTCTCTGACAACTGAAACAACAATATATGCATTTTCCAGAAATATTTTTTAAAAGAATAACATCAATATTATAAATGAGAAAATAAGCATAAGCATTGATGTAGTAAACTAAAACTTGAATTTTCATACCTAGAAGCAGAGTGGAAGAGGGAGAAGCCTTCTGGGAAGATGAAATAGTGCTAAGACCTTGTGCTGGGAGGGAGGCTGAAGCTCTAGGGGAGAATCCATTTCCTTGCTTTTTCCAGTTCCTAGAGGCTGCTGGTTTTCTGTGGCTCATGGTCCCTCTCCTTCACCTTCAAAGTCGGCAATGGTGGGCTGAATCCTTATCAAACTGCATCAATCTGATCTGCTCTTCTGCATAATTTTCTGCACATCAAAGATCCTTGTGATTACAATCAGCCTTCCTGGAGTAGTTAATCTACCTATTTTATAGTCTTCTAATTAGACAGCTTAATTCCATCTGCAACTTTCATTTCCCCTTTGCCATGGAGCATATTCACAGGTTCCAGAGATTGGTATGTGAGTGTCTTTTGAGAACCAATACACTGCCTACCACAGTGAGTAAAAAGCCAGGGTTCTCAGAGTACAGAGAGTATGGGAAAGGGTGATAAAGACCACACTAGAGGGGTAAACCCTGGGACTATATTACTACTTACACAACGTCCTCAGTTATTACAGACAAGAAGATGTATAGATCCCCTCTCTCCCAACCCTACTTCCCATCCTGTTTCCCACTAAGTACCTGGAAGAATCTAAAGATCCTTCCAAATATTCTAAAAAACAAAAGGAAATTTCAAATCATCATCTAAATAGCTGGATATGCAAAAGGGCACTTTTATGTAGGAATGTAGGTTGGAAATACCTAAAATGGGAGGACTTTTTTTTCTCCTTAGAGAGATGGAGCAGAAAAGAGTCACAAGAAGAGAAGAGGGTGGCAAGAAGGGAGTTCTCTTGTTCAAGAAACATGGGAGATTTGCTACAGGATCTTTATGAATGAAGATGTCTAACAGTCTGTGTAATGTTTTTCTGCTCCTAAAATTTAAATCTCTAACTTTTGTCAAAGTTTGCTGTGTATAAGAAGGCTCTTAGCGAATAGATTTGTTGTAGAAATCAGGAACAGTGGCTGCATGCACCTCTGGGAGACACCATTGGAGAGATAAACAAACACTGTAAGACACAAAGCCAACAAGGATAACTCAGTAGAGGCAAAAAGTCCAAATGAGAAGTCACCGTGAGATGGCACAAATTCCCTCTCAGAAACACAGAAGTCTAGGAAGGGCATTCAAGACAAATTTATTCAGATTCGGAGAGCTGAAAATCTCAAGTTGACATCTGGACCATGAGTTTGCCCTCTTTCTCTAAAACTGCATTTTTTCAAGGATGCCTGTTTTCAGCAGCATTTCATATTCTCTCACCCCTTTTGCAGCCTCTTTGCCTTACCAAGATCCCTTTTCCATAATTTTAATCCAGAAAAAAATGATAGCTCTTAGAGTACACAGATGTAGGAAAAAAACGAGAGGAAAAGAGAGAACATGTTTGCAACTACAAATCAGAGCTGACATGGAAAATAGAGCTGGGGTATCCCGAAATAATTTCACAGGGCAATGTGTGCAGGACAGCATGAAAGTAACTGACGTTGAGTTTGGCCAATTTAAGGACTTTCCAATTACTTTGAAAGCCATTGATTGAATTTTCTATTCTGAAATAAATAGTCGCATAGTGTTCAACTGCTCTGTTCAGGACAGAGACTTACAAAGCAATCAGTAGTTTAGTTTCTAGAACTGTTAGCCAAATTGAAATCACTTCAGTGTCTGACACCTCGTTTTTCATGAAGTTTGGAAATGAGATGTAGTGAGAGGAGACTAGTCTCCAAGTTAGAGAGAGTTCACAGCTCTGGAGGGAGTGAATAGAAGCCAACCACACCCACCCCAAAAAGGAAATGCTTTTCAACACCTACGTATTATTTTAAGTTGCATTTTGTGTGTTATTTTAAACAAAAACAGCTTGACATACTCTGTAGTGTCATGCACTAGAGCTGCTTT
This sequence comes from Pongo abelii, assembly GCF_028885655.2. Lineage (NCBI taxonomy): Eukaryota > Metazoa > Chordata > Mammalia > Primates > Hominidae > Pongo > Pongo abelii. Next base: position 144,147,444 of record NC_071990.2, read on the forward strand.
TCCTACATTTTATTTTCTGATTTCCCAGGATTTAATTTTTCCCTTCCATTTCCGACTTTATTTATCTTGAGTTAGAACAGTTGCTCCCCTCAATAAAAGTGCCAGCAGGAAGGCTCTCCAGCATTTCAATGGTCTCCAGCAAAATGGCCAGAGGAATAGTCAAGGCTTTCTACTTTGCTTCTAATTCAATAGGGACCTCTATCATGAACACTCAAGTGCTTATTCTATATCCTCGGAGTTGAAATATTACATAAAATCCTGTTGAGGATCCCCTTTTAAAGTTATATGGAAACATGGGTTAATTATCAAAAAGAAGGATTATGAACTGAAGTGAGTATTCATATAATGAACTGGTACATCCATAAATGAGCCAGAGTTTTAAAAATGAGACAAGTGGCCAATTCTGTTGCCTGTAAAATCACTTTCGAAGACATTATTTATATGCAGCTTTTACTAACATCTCTGTTAGTAAAAGCTGTGATGTGTAAAATTCCTACTCCCATTGAGAACAATGGGATTTGATCTGGACCACAAGACAAACAAATGATTCTCTATGAGACATTTGTTTATGCTAACAGGTCCTTGGCTGCTCCCACGTAAGAAATCAACATATTATGCACAGAAATAAATTTATCGCAGGTTCACAATTCTCATTTCAAGAGTTTCTTATTTTTAATTCACAAGTTCCTCCAAACCTTACTGAAGACTTGCAATATTTGTTTTGTAAAATAAGAAACAGGTTCAAACAATATCGTTTAAAATGGTCAATATGTCCTCCAGTGTTGAAATCAGGATTGAGAGTTTCTGTTTCTATCTAACCTATGCTATTTCCTGATTCTTAGCTACGTTTTATGAGTACAGATTTGGAAACAACTTGGCCCTAATTCTCTCCTCCCCACCCTCAAGCTTTCTTTCTTCCTGCCCCAAAATTGTGATTTAAATGGTGGCAACAGATGATCCACAATGGTTGATACTTGTAGGATGACCAGTATTGTCAGGAAAAAGGCAACATTAGGATAAAATAAGAATGAGAACTGAATGAGACTGAAAGAGAATCTCAGAGATGCTTAAATAAATCACATAGGTGATTGCCGATTGAGAGAGATAACTCTTTTTATAAAGGAATAGATGGAAATAAACACACTTAAGGCCCGCAATGTTCTCTTATTTAATTTTCAAAAAATTATAACTTTTCCCAGGCACTGTGGCTCGGGTCTGTAATCCCAACACTTTGGGAGGCTGGGGCGAGAGGACTGCAACCAGTTCAAGACCAGCCTGGGAAACACAGGGAGACTCCATCTCTACAAAAACATTTAAAAATTGGCCGGGCATTGTGGCTCATGCCTGTAATCCCAGCACTTTGGGAGGCTGAGGTGGGCAGATCACTTGAGTTCAGGAGTTCAGGACCAACCTGGCCAACATGGCGAAACCCTGTCTCTACTAAAAATACAAAAATTAGCTGGAAGTGGTGGCGCACGTCTGTAATCCCAGCTACTCAGGAGGTTGAGACATGAGAATAGCTTGAATCTAGGAAGTGGAGGTTGCAGTGAGCCAAGATAGTGCCACTGCATTCCAGCCTGGGCTACAAAGGGAGACTCCGTCTCAAAAAAAAAGAAAAATTAAAAATTATCAAGTGTGGTGGCCCATTCCTGTGGTCCCAGCTACTCAGAGTACTGAGACAGGAGGAGCGCCTGAGCCCAGGAGTCTGCACTCCAGCCTGGGTGTCAGAGTGAGACCTTGTCTCAAATATATATATACGTATATATATATACGTATATATATTCATGTTTATGGATAAGAGAGGGCCAGAGAGGTTGGGTTATTGTTTAAAGTGAAACAACAAAAATGAGTGATGGCATCCATATTAAACCCACAGCCATCTGGCTTCAGCATCTATCTTCTTTGATGAGAAACATGGAGAATTGACATATTTATGGATTCACAGGGGCAAAGGGAAGCAGAATTTAAGATAGAGATTGAGAATGAAAAGAGAGAGGAGGAGTTTCAGTCAATTTCCAGTGTTTCCAAAATAGAGAAAAGATACGGTTAAGAATCTGAGCACAGAGGCCAAGAGAAAAATGTCAAGTTGGGTTTCAGAGGGCCATGAGGATAACTGATAAGAACTTGTTTGTTTGAAATTTAAGGGTCATCCCACTACCGTGCTGTGGTTCCCAATGCTTTCTCCTTTGTAGATTTCTAACTCCCCACCTCTTATTATTTTCTATAACTTCATCCTCTCCATCTCTAGCAACTTCTTTACATCATCCTTGAAATATATCCATGTATCTTTTCACAACAAACATCTTCATCTTTGTCCTACAGCAGCTGTGGCTCTATTTCTCGTGTGCTTCTTTTCAAGCAAACTCCTTGAATTCATTGTTTTCACTTCCACTTATCCTATTCACTCCTCAATGCGGTTTCCTGCTCCAACATAATCCCGTTACCAACAACATGTAGTTAAATCAAACACACATCTTCCTTTGGACTTCAATTTTGCTTGAACTTTGAGCAGAATTTTGGCACTTTTATCATTCTTTGATTTCCCTGACATCACTCCCTCCTGGTTTTCTTCCTACCTCTGTTCACACTTCATTATCCTCTGTAGAGTTACCTTCCTCTACCTAAACTTCAGGCACTGGTGATTCTGAGTTCTGCCATGGGCCCAATGCCTTTCCCACAATTCTCATCTACCCATGGTGTCCTTATCCATGCTTGTGTCTTTCATTATCTGTCATATGGAGTCATTTCCCTCAAGGATGCCTCAGTCTTATTTCCAGCTATCCACTAAACATGTACTCTTATCTCATGGAAACACAAAACCGTGCATTTCTAAACCTGTTATTATATTATTCCCCAAACCCAATATTTCTAGAGATTTCTACATTAGCAAACCTTTCGTTCAATTTTCCCTTGTGCAAGGCAAACTCTGTTTCCTACTTCACCCATTCCCAGTTGTATCTATTCAAGTGTCAAATCTATTTTATCTTTTACAAATTATTCAATGTAAATTAGTTCAGCCACTTTGGAAAGCAGTTTGGAGATTTCTCAAAGAACTTAAAACAGAACTACCATTCAACCCAGTAATCCCATTACTGCTTATAAACCCAAAAGAAAAAAAGACACACTCACTTGTTGTTTATCACAGAGCTATTCATGATAGCAAAGACATGGAATCAACCTAGGTGATCAGTGGCTGATTGGGTAAAGAAAATGTGGTCCATATACACCATGGAATACTATGCAGCCATGAAAAAGATGAAATCATGTCCTTCAAGCAACATGGATACAGCTGGAGGCCATTACCATAAGTGAATTAATGCAAAAGCAGGAAACCATATATCACATGTTCCCAATTATAAGTGCGAGCTAAACATTGGATACTCATGGGCATAAAGATGACAACAATAGACACTGGAGACTACTAGAAGGGAGAGGAAGAGAGGGGGGCAAGGGTTGAAAAACTAACTGTTGAGTACTATGCTTACTATCTGGGTGATAAGATCATTCATATCCTGAACCCCAGCATTGCCCAATATACCGATGTAACAAACCTGCATATGTCCCTCCTGAATCTAAATCTAAAATAAAAGTTGAAATTATAAAAATAAATAAATAAATACATATTATTCAAAATACTTTACTCCTTCCATTCTCACTTTCACTCTTCTAGCCACAACAATGTCATTTCTTGCCTTCACAATAGTAGCCAACCCTCACTGGCTGCTCTGCTTCCAGCCTGTGGTCTTTAACTAATTCTCCATACTGTTCTAGAGTTTCTCACGTCACTCTTCTTTTAAAAATACTTTAATGGCTTTATAGTGTGGTTTAGGTAAATTTCAAACTCTAAATTAGCTTACAAAACTCTGTATGATCTGATCCCTCCCTCCCTCCTACCTCATTTGATCCACTAGGAGAGTGGAGAGCCACTCTATGGCTCTAGCAATGACAGAGCTTCCTGGAATGCTGTTACTGTCCACCACAACTTCTTTCTTTTCTTCTGGCTGCTGTTCATCCTGCAGGCCTCAGCCCCAACATCATTCTTTTAGAGGGGCCTCCCTGGCCCTCAGGCTATATTCGGTTTTGCACTCCCATTGCACCTAGCATTTTTCTTATCATAATATCCATCAAACATTATGGTAATTGACCATTGTATTGTCTTCCCCACTGAACTGAGAGCTCCATGAGCACAGGGTTTATGGAAACACGCTCACCCCTATATTTGCAAAGTGTTGTGTCTTAACATGTAAGTTCTTAATAAATACTTGCTGAACAAATGAGCCCAAGATAACCACATAAAACCAGGGTGTCTAAGGTAGCTGGCCATGAAGCGGTACCTTCAGTCCCTCTACTTTGATCCCGTTGTTTATTCTCTGTTTCACCAATGTCAGGGACAGTGAGTGCACGGTATATAATCTGATTAGAAGTTCACGGAAAAAAATTGATTAATAATATAATTTTTTTTAATGTTTATTTTAGGTTCGGGGATACATGTGAAGGTTTGTTAAACAGGTAAACTCAGGTCAGGGGGGTTTGTTGTACGGATTATTTCATCATCTAGATATTAAACCCAGTACCCAATAGTTATCTTTTTTGTTCCTCTCCCTCCTTCCACCCTCCACCCTTCAGTAGACCCCAGTGTCTGTTATTTTTTTCTTTGTGTTCATAAGTTCTCATCATTTGGCTCCCATTCATAAGTGACAACATGAAGTATTTGGTTTTCTGTTCCTGCATTAGTTTGCTGAGGAGTTAGTTTGCTGAGGATGATGCCCTCCAGCTCCATCCATGTTCTTGCAAAAGACATGATCTCATTCTTTTCTATGGCTGCATAGTATTCCATGGTGTATATGTACCACACTTTATTTGTCCAATCTGTCATTGATGGGCATTTCGATTGATTCCATGTCTTTGCTATTATGAATAGTGCTGCAATGAACATTCGCTTTATGCTAGAGCGATTTCTATTCCTCTGAGTATATACCCACTAATGAGATTGCAGGGTCAAATGGTAGTTGTGCTTTTAGCTCTTTGAAGAATCACCATACTGCTTTCCACAATGGTTGAACGAATTTACTCTCTCACCAACAGTGTGTAAGTGTTCCCTTTTCTCTGCAACCTCACCAGCATGTTATTCTTTTACTTTTTAATTATAGACACTCTGACTAGTGTGAGATGGTATCTCATTGTGATTTTTATTTGCAGTTCTCTAATGATTAGTGATATTGAGCTTTTTTTCATATGCTTGTTGCAGCATAATAACAGAATTTTTCAATTTTAAAATAAAAAGAAATCTAATCCAGACAGAAATGTCTGGAGGAAACTTGACCATTATCTCATAGACTTACTAAGAAATAAACACAAGCTAATAGTCTCTTGTCTAATTCATAATATTATGAAATCCAAAAATAGATTTAATGGAGATAACATAGGATAAAAATATAAATAGCTAGACTAACCTATAAATTTTGTTATTATCAAAATATTTATAGGAAAAAATCAAACATCATAAAATTTAGAGCAGCAAATTTTGACCTCAGAAAATCAGACTTGGTAGAAATAATAACTATAAAAGAGAAAACTCTAAATGAAAGAACTTATATCTGATAAAAAGTTAATTTGGATTTCAGAAGGTATCAAGTAAAATCCATAGTAAAATTAATTGAGCCCACTGAAAATAATTTTAGTAAGACAAAAATGGTAAAAGATAAGAATTCAAAATTATTTGACTGCTTTTTAGATATAAGTAAACACTAAGCTGGCTTAGTGAACTTTTACCTGGAAAATAATATTTTGGCAACATTAGATTACTAAATACATACATATATGTGTGTGTGTGTATATATATATATATATATATATATATACATATACATATGCACACATACCCCCATATATATTATATGTATGTAATACATAGTTAATTGTGTCAACATCCTTGGAGAAAAGAGTAAAATCAGCTGGGTCAAAATAATAGAAATCAAAAGTTTCTGAGATCCAGGTGTTGTCTTTTATAGCCAATCTTACCATAATGTCAAGTGAGAATCAGAGAATTGCTTATTGAGCATGAAGTCTAAAGGCAAATAATTAATTCAGATTAAAGTATTAATATTAGATAGCAACAGCCTAAAAAGGTTATGTGTTCCTCTTTGTAGCCAGGACTAGACAACCCAAATTCTTTGGTTTCATATTTCCTGTTTTCAAAAGTATTTTTTTGTGTGTGCCAGATTTAGAATGCAAATTTTACCACTTTACTCCCAACATTAAACTTTTAACTACCAAAAGACTGGTTCTCTCATTTACTCACAAATAGTGTCACACGCAATCCCTTCTTTGCAGTTTTGCTCCCTCTCTGCAATTCTCTCCTGTCCTTTTATCCATGTCTAAATCCATGCTTTCTGCTTCATAATGTCTACGCTGATCAACACAGCCTTATATTATCTCACCACTCTGCTTCGAATTTTTTTTTTTTTTGAGACAGGGTCTCACTCTATCACCCGGGCTGGAATGCAATGGTGTAATCTCAGCTCACTGCAGCCTTGACCTGCTGGGATCAAGTGATCCTTCCACCTCAGCTTCTTGAGTAGCTGGGACTACAGGCCTACACCACCACACTCAGCTAAGTTTTTTTTTTAATTATTTTTTATTTGTAGAGACGGAGTTTCGCCATGTTCCTTAGGCTAGTCTCAAACTCCTGAACTCAAGCAAAACTCCTGTCTTGGCCTCCCAAAGTGCTGGGATTACAAGCATGAGCCACCATGCCCAGCCCTGAATTCCTAAACAATTTTTATAATGTTTACAGATAGTTTCCTGACATTTTCATTTGCCATGTTTTTAAGAAATAGCACTTTATGGGGAGGAAAGTATTCTGTCTATTTCTCCTAACTAAATAATGAGTTCCTTGAAAAAAGGGGAAGACGGTGCCTTAGCTCTGCATCTCTCATACTGTCTAGAACATCACAGGCAACTGACGTAAGCCTTTTAGATTCTGAAAAAAATGGAAATATCTTTGGAGAACATTTTATCCTGAGAGATGCATTTCTCCATGAAAACTTAGCAGAAAATGGAAATATTCTATTTAATTTAAACTAATTAAATAGTTTAAATTTTAATAGTTCAAATATTTAAACTAATTTAAATAGAATATTTAAATTAAATATTCTATTTAATTAATAACTTCACCTAAAAAAATCTATTAGAACATACAGACCAGAGATTACAAACTAATAGCCTTTGGCCACAGACATGTGTTCAGCACTCAAATAATGCTGTGTTCAGCTTAATTCATTGTCAATCTTTGAAAATCAGAAAAATTCATATTAAAATCTACATTTCTACTTTCTCTTGAAAAATCAGAAGTGTTGGCAATACTGGGTTCCTGTGGTTCAGCATACCAACGATTGTCTAACTCAAACGTGGCTAGCGCTTTGAGGTGTTTTTTCACCATATTCTCTTCTCAGCTCTCTTCACTAGTTTCCTATTACTTGCCTGACCTAAATAGACATTTGGGGTTATCTCACCGACCCTTTATGTTATTCTGAAGGGATGATAATGTTTGTAGTTGGTCTTAGAATAACATTTTCCAAGAAACAAAACTTCCTTCTCATCAGAAATGTGCCTTGCTTTTCCATCCTCAGACAGGTCAAATAAATTACAACTCAGATCCCATTCTACTGATGCTTGCGGCAATCCATATAAAAGGCAACATTCTGAGTATTCAAGGAAAGAAACCGAGCTACCATTTATGTGACCCAGACAGAATGTAAGATCTGCAGGAACTGGCAAAAAGTTCACTAAAATTACAGCAGAAAGGAGCACATGTTTGCTCAAGAAACACACAGACATTTAGATCCAGCAAAGACAGAATGCTAGCCCAGCTCTGAGAACAATTGTTTATGCTCTCACATGGAGGATACCTAATTTAGAAAGCTGTAATGAACCTCGATTGTCAGGAAATTCTCAGAAACACTGTGCGGCGCAATCCACACCAAATGACACCAAGATTCAGTGGTTTATAAAAAGTTGGCTGACTTATCATAAGAATATGTTGGGGGTGAAATCCAGAAAGGCAGAAAGAAGAACTGTGTTTAATCAAGAGGAAGTGGAGAAAATTATATACATGTATTTTTATATAGAAAAGAAGGAGAGGATATTTAGAGCCTTTTGGTAAACATCAAATCCAAGAAGCCTGTGTCTGTCTCTCACTGGGGATATTGTAAAGATTTGAAGTAGGAAAGAATATACCACTAAAAGAAGCACAGTCTTCGGATTCTAACCTCTGTCCCAAAACTATCAGACCATGGAGTTTTTAACAAGTTGTTTAGTGAAAAAGTGCTGCCCAAAAAGACTTGGGAGACTCTAATTCCCCTGTTTGTACATCAAGAAACTACAATCTAGATAGGCTGCATGATATGCTGAGGTCGTCATGCATTCAGCAATTATTTACTGGATACCTCTTTTTTTTTTTTGAAATGGAGTTTCACTCCTGTTGCCCAGGCTGGAATGCAATGGCAAGATCTTGACTCACTGCCACCTCTGCCTCCTGGGTTCAAGCGATTCTCCTGCCTCAGCCTCCCTAGTAGCTGGGATTAGAGGCCTGAGCCACCACACTCGGCTAATTTTGTATTTTTAGTAAAGACGGGGTTTCATCATGTTGATCAGGGTGGTCTTGAACTCCTGACCTCAGGGGATCCACCTGCCTCAGCCTCCCAAAGTGCTGGGATTACAGATGTGAGCCACCATGCCCAGCCCGGATACCTCTTTTTGATGTACAAAGATTCGTTAGCCAAAGTCATTGCACTCAGATGTCATAAAACCTATCAGGGAGAAAAGGCAGAAGCCCCAAAACAATATGTATTAATAGAATAATAATGTTAATGATAATAATAGTTTTCAGTTACCATATGCTGCAATGTTTCAAATGCTGTGTTATGTGATGAATTTCGATCACCTCATTTATTCTTCCAAACTTCCTACATGTAGGTCTAACCATCCATACATTAAAGATGCAGTGATTAAAGCTTAGAAATTAAACATATTATTCCTTCATTCAATAAATAATTCTAATTCAAGCTATTTGAAATATATATCTATATATGCATATATATTTCCAGTAGGAATAAGTGGTATGAAGAAAAATAAAGTAAGGTAATAGGACAAGAAGAGAAGAAAGGTTTCTCTAAGAGGTGATACTTGAGAAGAGACTTAAAGAAAGTGAGGAAAAGAGTCATTTGGGGAAAGAATATTTGAGGCACAAGAATAGAAAGAACAAAAGCCCTGGGTGAGAGTATATATAAGAAATATTAGTTCCCTCTTTCCCATTTCTTGGGAGATAAGATAAATCGGACTCGAATCTTCCCCTCAAGAAACTTATAATTCACTAGAAGGGTAGAACTTGTGCACTAATATCAAAAAAAGAAAAACATGGTAAAATATAAAAGAGATAGAAATGAAGTTAAAAGTCAAAAGAGATGGATATTTTGTTTAACTTGGAAACAGGGGACCACTGCAGGTTGGAAAAGATTGAAAACCTCCCAGAAGTGGCTTTGGAACTTACCTTTAAGAATAAGTAATATTTATCCAAGTAATATTTGGATAGGGGGTAGATTCTCAAGAATGAGGACTACTTTCTAACCAGTGGCTAGAACGTTGCAGAAAAAGTAGAAAAATGCTCTTTGGAAAGAGTATTACAGAAAAAGGTAATTTCAACTTGGCCAGAACATAGCAGGGATGAGCGCAAAAAGAGAGAAAAAACATTTGGAAACGCTAAAGGAGGTGTATTCAGTCCAAGCTAACGCACTTTGAAGTAAATCTAGTAGGAGTTGATGATTATTGAATGTAAACATTGAGAGGAAAGGATGAAGTGAAGATGACACTGACGTTTTGCACCTTGGTGACATGGAGAAAGACGAATAGAAATAAGGAAATCAGGAAGAGGAGCAGGTTGGTGACCTGGAAGACGATGTGTTTAGTATGTTAAATATGAGCTCTTAGAGCAGTGATTCTCAATAATTCACATGCATCAAACTTAAAGGGAGTGCTCATGAAAACACTGATTTCTGGGCTTCACCTGTGGGAGTTTCCAAATCATAAATACATTAGATTTTTCATATTTAGCAAATTCCCAAGTAATTTCGATGCTGCTGGAGCAGAGACTACCCTTTGAGAACCACTATCTTGGAAGAATATTTAGGCTGACACAGACAGAGGAAAATGCAGGACTAGGAAGAGGTTGCCCTGAGAGTGGCAATGAATCCAATGGGAGCCCAGAGAAAAGTGACAAAGTTTTGCAAAGGTCACTGTGGTCATCTTCTTAGAGAAATGGATGACAACTTAAGTCATCTATTTAGATTTCTCTCCATTTCATTGTCACACATTTTCTGTTCTTAACATGCCAATGACATAGCAACTATCCTAGGATTAAGAGTAGATGTTTCCAAATTACTTTGAAAGTGTTCTGGAAAGCACGATCCAATAGGAACATAATGCTAGCTACATACATAATTTTTAAATTATCTAGTACATTCATTTAAAATAGTAACAAAAGGGTAAAAAGTAACATGAAATTATGTGCAAAATATATTCAATCCAAAATGCAGTAAATATAACAAATTATTAAGAAGATATTTTACTTTTTTTTAATTAAGTCTTTGAAATCTAGTGTATATTTTACACTTAGAGGCCATCTCAGCTTGGACTAGCCACGATGCAAGTATTCAATAGCCCCTCCTCTTCTGGAGGTTTTCAATCTTTTCCAACCAGCAGTGGTCTCCTGTTGCCAAGTTAAACAAAATATCTACCTCTTTTGACTTGTAATTTCATTTCTATCTCTTTTGTATTCTACCATGTTTTGATATTTGTGCATTTGTTTTACTCTTCTAGTAAGTTATTAGTTTCTTGAGGGAAGGATTCAAGTTCGCATCCTTACTATAACACAGTGGCTATCATAGTGGACAATGCAGCACTAGAATCATGTGATGGAAATGCCTAATAATAATGACAGAGTTATATATGTTTGGGATTTAAGAGCAGCAATCATGAAAATAGGACCAAACGTAACTTAAATGTTACTGAATGTGACGGTTAATTTTAAGTGACAATTTGATTGGATTAAGAGATACCCAGATAGCTAGTAAAGGAAAAGTTTGGCATGTGTCTGTAGGAGTGTTTCTGGAAGAGACTGGCATTTATCTCAGCGGACTAAGGACAGAGATCTGCCTTCACCCAAATATGGACAAACACCATTCAATTCATTGAGGGCCTGGATAGAACAAAAGGGCAGAGGACAGGTGAATTTGTGTGTGCTCTCTCTCTCTCTTGCATGCTGTTTTGCAGCTGGGATACCCTTTTCCTCCTGCCTTTGGACATTAGGACTCCAGATTCTTTAGCCTTGAATACTGGAGTTACATCGGCAGCCCCCTAGAATCTCAGGCCTTCAGCCTTCGACTGAGCCATGCCACTAGCTTCCCTGGTTCTCTAGCTTGTGAATGACACAGTGGGACTTAGTCTTCATAATTGCACCATCCAGTTCCCAAAAGAAATTCCTTCTCATATATTTATATATGAGATAGATAGAAAGATAGATTAGATAGATAGATAGATAGATAGGCAGACAGACAGATGGATGGAGTTATCTTACTGGTTCTGTTTCTTTTAAGAACTCTGACTAAAATACTGATCTTAATTTGTTTAGGCCAGGACAGAAGCCAGGAAAGGTACGTGAAGAGAGAAGCAAGGATAAGTGTAAATAGAAGTAAACTGACTTCTCTTCCAGCCATGATGGAGTAACAGAAACCAGATTTACCCTCCTGACTGAAAGATAAAAAAATCCCTGACAAAATACATAAAACAGTGGTCATTATATATTAGATATTATGTATACAGTACAGGATATAAGTCCTGAGAGGGAAGAAATAGACAAGGTAAGACTTATGAAGGCATCTGCTTAGAGTTGGGAGAGTTTCTAGGTCATAATAGGGCAGGGAAGGGGAGCCCAAATGGAGGCTAGAAATCTCTGTGGAATTGAGAACATTCAGTTCAAAGCCTGGAGAGGACCAGGAGAGAAGAGTTTGTGGGGAAGATCATGGGAGAAGACAGAATGCATAGAAAGAGAATTCCAGAAATCCCTTGAGCAGCTCATGTGAATCTATGACTGAGTACTGTAAGAAAATGACCTGGCACGGGAGGGAAAAATCACCCTAAAGTATTAGAAGGAACAAGCTGTGGAACTCACACAGAGTTGGGAATAGTTTGTGTTCATTCTAGCAAGTGAATTAAAACCTCATAATTCACAGGACATTGAATAGAGAACACAGAAGACATTACCTCATAGTGGGAAGAAATCAGCCCTAAACCAAGGCTGCTCTGATTCACATAATAAAGCTGAAAAGTAATCCTCAAAAGAATAAAACTATTACCAAATAATTTCACTTTGTGTTGGAGTAAAATTCAAGAATATTTATAGAAATTCAAAAATATCTAGCACCAAACAAAATAACATACACAATGTCTGGCATCCAATAAAAATTATCAGGCATACAAAGGAGCTGGAAATATGACCCATAATGAAGAGGGGGGAAAAATCAATGAATGAGACCCAGAAATTTCAAATTTCAAAGATGACAGAAATTAGTAGACAAGGAAATTAAAAGTATTATTATAATTGAATTTTGTCTCAGTCAGTCAAGATTTCTATAAGAGAATGCCATAAACTTGGTGGCTTAAACAACAGAAATTCACTACTCATAGTTCTGGAGGCTGGGAATTATGAAAGCTGGTTTCCAGCATGATCAGGTTCTGGTGAGGGCCTTCTTCCTGGTTTGTAGATGGCTACTTTCTCACTGTGTCCTCACATGGCAGAGCATGAGAAAGAGAGAGCAGTCAGGTCTCTCTTCCTCCCCTTACCAGGTCCAAACCTCTTAGAGGCCATACCTCCAAATTCTATAAATCCACATTAGAGTTTAAGGCTTTAACATATGCATTTTGGGGGGTACACGTTCAGTCCATAGCATATTCCTTATATTCAAAAAGGAAGAGAAAAATTGAGCGTGTGAAATAGAGACAAAGTGCGTACATATGTGTGTATATCTATCTATCTATCTATCTATCTATCTATCTATCTATCTATCTATATATTTTTTGAGATGGAGTCTTGCTATGTTGCCCAGGCTGGAGTGCAGTGGCTCAATCTTGGCTCACTGCAACCTCTACCTCCTGGCTTCAAGCAATTACCCAGTCTCAGCCTCTCCAGTAGCTAGGACTACAGGAGCATGCCACCAAGCCTGGCTAATTTTTTGTATTTTCAGTAGAGACAGGGTTTTGCCATATTGGTCAGGCTGGTCTTGAAATCCTGGCCTCAGGTGATCCACAGTGCCTCGGCCTCCCAAAGTGCTGGGATTACAGGCCTGGGCCACTGCACCTGACCAAGAATATATTTTTTAAAAGACTTCTAGAGATGCTAACTACAATGGGTGGCATTAACAGTAGGTTAGACATTGCAAAAAAAAAAAAAAAAAAAGAAAAAAGTCTGTAAACTCGAAGACATAACAAAACAAAATGTACAAAGTGAAACAGAAAATAGAAATAAAAGTTGAAGAGCATTAGTGAGCTATGGGGCAAGCGAAAGTAGTCTAATATATGTGTAATTGGAGTTCTCAAAGATGAGGGGATGGGAAGAAAACATATTTGAAAAAACTATAGCTGAAAATATTTCATGTTTGAAAAAAACAATAAATGCACATGTCCAAGAATCTCAGTGAACTCCAAATACACAGAACATAAAGGACATTACACCAAGCAATAGCACAATCAGATTGCTAACATCTTGGTCTGCTCAGGCTGCCATAACAAAATACCATAAACTGGGTGACTTACATAATCAAAAGGTGTTTTCTTACAGTTCTGGAGACTGGAAATTTAAGATCAAGATGTTAGCAGGGTCAATGTCTAGTGAGAACTCTTTCCTTGGGTTGCAGATGGCCAACTTCTTGCTATATGTCCTCATACAACCTTTCCATGGTGCATGCACACACAGAGAGAAGGTTCTGGTGTCTCTTCCTCTTTTAAAAAGGGCACTAATTCCATCACATTGGAGGTTAGGGTTTCAACATATGAATTTTCGGGGAACAAATTTCAGCCTATAATAGCCAAAAAACGGTAATAAGGAAAATATCTTAAAAGCAGCCAGAGAGAAAAGACAGATTAATATGGAGAAACAGAGATAAGGATGATGGCAGCTTTCTAATCAGAAACAATGCAAGCAAGACAGTGGAGCAATCTCCTTAAAGTCCTGAAAGACAAAACTCTCAACCTTTTATGATGACCTTTAGACATGTTTTTCTTTTAAATAAAAGGCAGGCTAAAATAGAAAAGATAACTAGGGGTACAGAAAAGGCTTAATTAGGAATTATGGGTTTTTAGAGCAATGAGAAATAGATCTCTGCAGCTAGTTGTATCATTTGAAGAATATACTTTTTCTCAATGCTTACAGAAGAATCTAGAATAAGAAAAGTCATTTAGAAACTCTATTTTCTCTCTCCCATCTTGATTCCTATTATATTTGAAACAGGTGTCTCCAACCCAAACTTTATATAATAAGAGGTTGTTTGCAAAGAGATTTTGGTACTTGTTAGAGGTCTAACAACTTTCATTATGGTAAAATTTAGCTCTCACCACCTGCTTTGATCAAAACAAACATTGCAGAGTTCTCTTCATTGCCCCGCCAAAACCAACCAACAAACAGCACTCCAATTACTTTACGTTCCTTCAAGTTGAATAATGCTGGTGGTTAGATAAGACTTTTCTGACTCCCTGTTCAGACTCTACCAACAAGAAAAGAAAATGAGTATGTCATGTGCCAAACTTTCCATCGAATTATGGTTCAATTTCTCAACTGTTTCATATTTCAACTTTAATATAATTAAGATGGTAACTCTCAAAGTACCTTACAGAGAAACAAATTACTCACTTCTCTCTGCTAAACCATATAATAGAATTATACAATGTTAGATCTGGGAAGGACCTTTATTTTACAGATAGAGAACTGAGGAAAGTGAAGTGAACTCTCTGTGGTGCTAACAGGTTTTTGATGGTGGTTTCTCCATCAGAGGCAATGTGTTAATAGAAAAGGCACAAACTTTGGAGTTGGGTGGACCAGGATTTGAAGATTTGAAGTCTGTCTCTATGGACAATGTGTACATGGACAATTTACTTATCTCATTAAGCCTCATACTCGTTAACCATAAAATGGAAATGTTAGCTAGCTACTTATAGTTGTAATAGAAATTAGTGATGACATATATATACATATATATAATAGCAGGGTCAAAACTTACGCACTAACAATTGAGTTGCCTAAATATAACTTTATTCTTTTTTTAATATCTAAATTCAACTCTTTCCTATAGCTCCAATCTCCACAGAGTAATTTTAATAAATCTACAGCAATCAGTGACCTTTAAAATCAGATTATTATTTCAGTTGCTTTCCAATTCTTAGCCACTTTGGGGAGCATATTCAGTCTTTGGAGGTTTCTTCCCTTTCCCTATCTCTATTGTCAACACCTAGGTTGATCTAAGTTCCCAGAGAGATTCATGAGTTGCCCTCTTCTGGCACCAGAGAAGAGTAAGCAATCCCCATGGGCTTGAGTTGGAGAGATCTTATCCTCCTAATTTCTAGGCATGAGCCCGACATGTCACTGGCCATCCTCAGCTGATACCACTGAAGTTGGTCTGGCCTCACTGGCCTTTTGGGCATTATGCCAACATCAGTCACTAAAGACAAGGAACTTAGTCATTGCCTCCAGATGGCAGCTGCCCGCCTTCTGCAGCTTCTTTATCTCCAATCTGGCTTTAGTCACTCAGTTCTCACTGTGCTTCCCTGCAGCCTCCTCAGGTGCTCAGAAACAAACAGCTGCTTTACCTGAAGCTCCCCTGAATCTTCTCTTGAGCCCACTTGCTAGAAGTCTTCCCTGGTGACAACTTGACGATTGCCACACTATGCTGGTTTCTGGGACTCTCATACTTCCAAATAGAATGTAGAATGCACCTGCTTTCCAATTGTCTGAGGTTTATATTGCCTCACATCATCCATCATGGTGCAAAGCCAGGGAAAGACATATGCTAGTTCCCAAGGAACTCAAGTAGTGTCTCTGCCCTTAGTCTAGTCTTCTCTAACCTGCTCCCCAAACGTCTCCCTAATTCCAAAGGGTATTTTGTTTCCCACCCTGTGGAGATGGTTGGGGGGGGGACTTCCTTTGTGCTGAACTTCATTTTTTCCCTGCTATGTGATTTATACCATAGCCAAAGATTTTTTTTAGTTTCTTTAAATCCTCTCAAAATTCTGGAGGCCAGAAGTCCAACATTAGTATCACTAGGCTAATAGCAAGTTGTTGGCAGGGACACTTCTGCAGCTCTGTAAGGGAGAATTCATTCCTTGCCTCTTCCATACTTGAAGCCAATTCTTTGGCTTATGGTCCCTTCCACCATCAAAGCCAGCAATATAGCATCTTCAAATCACTCCCTCTGCTCCCATCATCACACCTCCTTCTGCCGTCTGAGTGTGTCTAATCTTTCTCTGCCACCGTCTTAGAAGAACATTTATGATGGTGTTTAGGATCCACCCAGATAATGCAGAACAATCACCTCATCTCAAGATCCTTAACTTAATCACACCTGTGAAAACTTTACCAAGAAGGTAAAGTTTCCATAGAATGAGATCTGATAACTTTGGGGGGGGTCACCATTCAGCCCACTCCAGCTGCCAGTGCAATTAAATGGTGAAGAAAATCTTTTCAACAGACTGTACTGGAGTACTGGATATCTATATGGAAAAAGATAAGGTATCCCTATTTAATGCTACATGTACAAATTAATTGGAAATGGATCATAGTATTAAATGTAAAAGATAAAACTATAAAGCTTCTAATATCAGTATTTTTCTGAATTGATATTCCTCAAAGCAGCTAGTATAGTGTGTGGTGTAAGAGAATTATGTGAGAGTTTAATCACCTCATTGTCTCATTAATTTATTTAAATGTTGAAGGGAAATTTTAAACATGATGCATTTATACCCTCTCTGTTATAATAGGAATGTACTCCAATTTATAAAATGCATACACTGGAATAGAAACTTTATGTTAATTAAATAGGTGTGATGATGGTGAAACAAAATGTTTGAGAGCAATTAAGCCAGGAAAGAGGTTAGTAAATAAATTGCATGCTGGGAGTCTCGGGTCAGGTGACTTAAAATCTGACTCTTCTATCTGCTGGCACAGAGGACATAATGTATGGTATTCATAAAATGTTAAAGTGTCTATAAAATAAAAGCATACTTGTTACCCAAAAGAATCACAGTTTTCTTGATACTGAGACTCAGCAAAAATTTCTCCCTGAGTCTTCATGAAGAGAAAAGTGGTCTGTAGTGAACACTTCCTCAATATCAGTCCTTTAATTAATTTAATAATTAGAGCTTCCAGGACAACATCTCAGTATGTCCCTCAGTGTAGGCAGATGGACTAGAGCCACAGTGCACCTCAATAAAGCCAGTTCTACAGAGATTCAAATAATTGCCTAGGTCCCATAGCTGTCTAAAAGTTGAGTTTTATCCAAAATGAATAGGTATTATGCAAAAGAAAATAAAAGGGATTTCCTCTTCAAATAAGTTTGAGAGACTCTGGGCTAAAAATGTTTAAGAGAGTAAACCTACTAAAAGTGTGCGGTGAACTTAATCTTTACTCATTTAGTTAATACTTAGGGAATAGGCACACTGGCTCTTAGAGAAGAAAACACACACAAAAAAAAACAATTCTTCATGCCATTGTCTGATTAAAAAAAAGCAAAAAAAAATGTTCAAGAGAGTTCATTGTTGTGGGACTCTTCAGAGCCTTTAATTCACTAATGTATATTGTGAATTTTTAAAAAGTCATTATTTCCCATGCTATGGAACTAATTTGCCTGGAATTAATTTCACAACGACGTTTCTCAAATTAACTATGTGGAGAATATTTTAGAGCATCTGTAGAAGATAGTATTTTGCCAAAAACACTTTGATTAAAGTTGATCCAGAGAAACAATACATCTATGCAGTGCTACAGCTCTTGTCAAATTGAGGATTGTGTGTTGTGAATTAGATGCAGAGGATAAAGGAATAGAGAAGGCCAAGAGAAACCTCATTTCTAGCTTGTATGAATGGGCAGCTACCTTTGCCCAGGCTCCACATAAGAGGACGTTGTATTTTTCTGGTGTATGAGGCCTAAGAGTTGAGTTTCATCCTTGCAAACTAGTTTTCAGTAATGTGTTTGTATGAAGAAAAATTGGTGTTAAATGTAATCAAATGCATTAATCTGCAGCATTCCCCCCACCCATCAAAAAATAGGAAAAGCTGAAGAATTGAAGATGTTTACTTGGTTCAGAATAAGAACAATTTTAGATGAATACTTAGAAACAACAAACCCCAAAACAAAGGTCTTAGTAAAAGACATCTTCAAAACACACAATGACAGAATAAAAAAATTAATTTCTGTGAAAATAAAAGCAACTAATTTTGAATGTGAAAAGTAACCTCACAGTTTCCCAAACTTCCCTTCCCTGAAGCTTTTTGCTTAGAGAACAAAATGCTTCTCACTTCACTAGACCAGCTGTCTCTTAAAACACAGATAAGACCTGCTAATGCTGAGTTCCTGAGTGCCTGCTGGGGTGTCAGTTTCTCTCCGGCAGCAGAGCCCTTTTGCTCCCCATTTTGATACACACAAGCATTCTATTAGGAGGGGAGAGTGCATATTAAAATGACGACAGGAGATTTCTCAGTGCCGGATATGTTTTGCCCTCGTGTTCCAAGAAAGGTCAACAAGATTAAAGTTGCAATTTTCAAGGAAGAGAAATCATCCATGAACTTCCTTATTAGACATTCTGTGCTACTGTATTTTATAAGGAATATTATCTGCCAGACTAATTCTTTGTCTAGGCTAGTCTTGCCCTGAAATAGCTAAGGAAGAAGCCTCGATGGCTTATCTCTAATCCATAGTGTTTCCATCTATTCTGATTTAAAGACACAGGGAAAGAGATTTCTGCCCTAAAACATCCACCCTACTTTTTGAGTGGTACTGTCATTGTCATAATTATAGACACACACTGCCCCTTGGGCGTATCTCAGGTAAATTAAGATGAGATCAAATACTTGAAGTGTGGTCTCATTTCTTAGACCTTACCAAGTAAGAATTAAAGAGCAGGTACTTTTAGGTATGGATCCCTGAGGGATACTGAATAAGGTGTTAGAAAACAACTAAATGCAATAAACTCAAAGAAAGGCAGGCCTAATGTGTAGCTAAGCCAAACGAGTCTGATGGACAATAAAGTTCTGTAAAGACAGGAGACCATAGCTATGAATTCATCTACTGTAGGGAAGGGAGCAAAGGTACCCAGAGTTAAGAAAGAAGAGTTAAGGCCAAACTGTAGAGAGGGAAGTAGGTGGTTTCTAAATAGAGATTAAATTTAGCATCTAAGAGTTGAGAGAAGAACCAAAGACGTCCCAGATTCCAAAAGCACAGTCCAGTGGGTATCTTCCAAAACTGGCATAGTCCAGAGAGAACAGATCTGGACTGCTAAGCAGGCTGGGCTAGCCGAGAATAGTCAGTTTACAGCACAGCACAAATGGACATGTTCGCATAAAAGAACATGAATACTGAGACTTGATCAGCCTCTCTTCTTTCTTGCTTTTAGAAATGCCGTGTAGGATAACTTGAAATGGGCTAGTCAGGAGGCATGTCTCCCTAGGCTACTTTAACTGTTTAACTATGATGAAGACAAGAACCTTAAGGAACATTCAAAAAGAATCTTACAACTGACTTTCATAATTCCATTTCATCAAACAATGCATAGCTATCTTTTCCCTTCATCAATATTCTGAAGTCTTCCACTTTAGTATAATTAATTCTGAGACGAGGACTTTCAAATCCTCGTCTCCAGTCCACCCGCTTTTCTCACCACATCTTCCCTGGGATAGTGCCCATCTTCAGTCCCCAGATTCTTTCATGTGGGCTCTTTTCATGCTTAACTCTCTATTTTGCATAGACTCACCTTTTCCTCTGCCTTCTCATCAGCAGTCTCATATGTCCCACCCCACTTAACCTGACAAATCTCCGATTTTGGGTCAAGCAAACCACCACTTTTTCCTTGTGTCTGCATCCTGGGTGCTGAAAAAATCAAGTTATATGACTCGGTTGGTTATACTACAGAATAATGGTCTCTGGTCTTAGTTTATCTCTCAGAAACACACTTTTTCTTTAGTTCATTCAACAAACTGTCATTGTTCACTACTTTCCCAATACGTGCAGGGAAGTATTTCAAAGTGTTGATATATATGTCAAAAGTACCAAATATTGATGCAAGTTTGAATAATGAAGAGCTCTTATGAGATGCTTGAAGTGATTAAGATGCATTAATTATCTTTTTACCTTGCCTTTTACCATAAGGATGATGACATCTTAGAATTTCTAAGGACACCCCCAAAACTAAATGTGAACAAGAACAGAGGCTAGCTGTCAGCATCCATGGAGACACAGATCTCAGAACCTTCCAAACATGGAACTTCAGGAAGAAAGCACTGAGAATCAGTGCTTTTCTCTCTCCTTCCCCTCTGAAGCTTTGGGTCCTTAGCATTCTTTGAACTGCGTGGAGTTTCTGGCAGTGTTACCAGACTATCCTCTCTAGATAATACTCCCAGCTAGAAATATGTCCTCCATCTTACTCCAGTTTGTCTCAGAAAGCACTCTTGGGAGATATATTGTATGCCAGACTCTGTGTTGAGAACATAGACATGAATATGATTCCTTCAACAAAGTCACTGAATTTCCTCTTGAACTTCCATTGAACTGACACTTTCTGATTGTTTTTATCATCTTAACTCAGAAGAATTATCATAGTCTTATATGCAATTTGTATTAAGGGTAAGCCTTGGAAATGGACAAGTACATTTCTTCCTTGGAAAAAAGTGGGAAACTTGGCAGAGTTTGATGGCTCGTGCCTGTAGTCTTAGCATTTTGAGAAGCCAAGGCAGGAGGATCACTTGAGCCCAGGAGTTCGAGACCAGCCTGAGCAACATGGCAAGACCCTGTCTCTACAAAAAATAAAAAACTTAGCTGGGTATGGTTACACGTGCCTGTGGTACCAGCCTGTGGGGAGGCTAAGTGGGGAGAATCACTTGAGCCCAGAAGGTTAAGGCTGCAGTGTTCATGCTGCTGCACTCCAGCCTGGGTGACATAGTGTAACCCTGTCTCAAATAAATAAATAAATAACATTTTTAAAATAGGAAGGTCAGAAGGATGGATAACCATGTAGATAAGGAAAGTGAGTATGGTGAAAGCTGAAAACATCATACACTGGCAGCCTGCATTTCCCATGAAGAACTCTGTGATTTCCCCTGCTGTGGGTTCACGGCAAGGGGTGATGGGGACAGGGTGAAGTTGTGACCTTTAATGAGATAGTCTGGGATAGCTGCTATTAACATGAAAAGGAAAAGACAATCTGAGCACCTTTTCACAACCTTAACTTACTAACTTACTAGGTTATTTCACCTGTCCTTTCTTAAGACCTGAATGCTAGTTTATCCAAGGGTCTGTGCTTACTTTGTTGTCCTCCTTTTTTTTTCTTTGAGACGGAGTCTCGCTCTGTCCCCCGGGCTGGAGTGCAGTGACGCAATCTCGGCTCACTGCAAGCTCCGCCTCCCGGGTTCACGCCATTCTCCTGCCTCAGCCTCCGGAGTAGCTGGGACTACAGGCGCCCGCCACCAGGCCCGGCTAATTTTTTGTATTTTTTTTTAGTAGAGAAGGGGTTTCACCGTGTTAGCCAGGATGGTCTCGATCTGCTGACCTCGTGTTCTGCCCGCCTCGGCCTCCCAAAGTGCTGGGATTACAGGTGTGAGCCACTACACCCGGCATGTCCTCCTTTTTATATTAAAAAAAATCTTCACTTTAACCCTTTCAAATTAAAGTCTGTGCCACTGGATAATAGTTATTGAATAATAACTATTTTTCATTGGTTTCTATAATGTCTTGAGACAAGAGATTAGAAAAGCGAATGAGACTCTGCCTTAACCTTCAGGACACAGGCAGGGGAGGCCGTTCTGAGCAACGGTTAAGAGCACAGGTTCTCACATTAGATGCTGAGGGTGTGAACCCGCACTCTGCCAGTTTTCAGTTATTTAATGTTAGACAAATTAACCTCATCATTCCTGGTATTTATATGTAAAATGGAGATAATTGATAGATTTATAGCATTAGTTTGAAGATTAAATGATATTACACGTGTAAATATTGCTCAGTTTAATGTCTAGTACAAGAGAAAGTACTACATAAGTTTTAGCCATCATTTTTAGCCCTGGCTCTCAAGACATAACCAGCTTAGGCTATGAGGATGTCAGTCATGGTGAGTAGTAGAAGTTTCTCAGGGATTTACAAACTTACAAAATTTATAAGAGATAGGACTGTGGTTTAATTTTAACACTAAGTCAAGCTTGTTTAAATTCCAGAAAGGGACATCAAAGTCCCAAATCAGGAATCAGTTGAATAATTTTGTCTCTTTTGGCCTAACATAATGATTTATCTCTTGTCCCTTTTCTTTGCTCTTCTGTCTTCACTCTCTCCCTGGTAACCTCATTTAATATCAAGAGTGAAGCCAGCATCTTGAGAGAATTGAGTCTCAAATATCTTTCCTGAGCTCCAGACCCATACTTCCAACATCCTGAAAAATATTTCTGCCCTGGATGTTCCCCCAACCTAGGAAACTGTATTTTGCCTTCTTCATCTTAGTGTCTAATCTTCACTTATTAGAAGTATAAATATATTTGTGTTTAAATGGATATAGTGAAGATAATATGCAAATACATACATGTAAATGAATGAGTAAATGCATAAAACTTGTGAACGGTTTTTCAATTTAGACTAAGATTAACATATAAAAAGACTTCAAACTATTTCCCATTCACGAAGTCAAACTGAGTTGAAAAATAACATGCTGACTTCATTCTTCAATTTGGAATAGATATCTAAAAGTGGGGTTTGGTGAAGAACCTGTCCTGCCACCCAAAGTCAGCAAAAAGGCTTAGGCAGCAAAATAGTGAGATAGAAAGGAGATCGTCAACCTCAGTCACAGGCAGATCACAGACACACACTTGCATAATCATTGCTCTAAGTCCAAGCAATTTCTAAGGGTAGGAAAAAGCTAGACAGTCTATATCAAGTAAACTTGGCTATGCACGGCAAGCATCAACCTTCTTTATGGAAAGCATGTGAGTTGTGGGTACAAGTCGTGGGGATAATGGTGGACCCCACTGACAGTGGACCAGGAACTAAACATATAAATACATCCCCATCCTCTACTCATGGTCTAGACTCCAGTGAAAAAAGATCAGGAAGTAAAAAGTTGGAGAAAGTATGTAAGAAACAGAGCTCCCTCTCACTAGTTTTATTTATTTAACAAGAAACTCCTGAATGCCCTCCAAGTTTCAGGGACTGTTAGATGCTCTGTCAGATATCCTAATCAAACCATGTGATAGGAGTGGTATTTGGTGTCCACACAAGTCTACTGTACTCTGGGGGGAAGTTGCTGCAACATTTCCAAGTGCTTCTGACTCCTTTTGAATACGCACACATACACACATACACATGTGTCTGGAACTACGGTGTGGTGGGATGAAAGGGGCGTGATCTTCTGTTCAGGCGACCAATGTCTTGGAGTAGAAGGACACATCTTTCTCTGATCTTTGTCACCAGGAGACCTTCAGTGTCAGCCTCATGAGGCCTCTACAGGCTGGCCTCCACTGAAGAATTCAATAGTAAGCCAGAGACAGACGGAGACTGGAAGATTTTGATTCCTTATCCTGGCCAACTTTAATATTTCCAAGAACTTGTATCCCCTCGAAAGATATG
Source organism: Pongo abelii (assembly GCF_028885655.2). NCBI lineage: Eukaryota > Metazoa > Chordata > Mammalia > Primates > Hominidae > Pongo > Pongo abelii. Next base: position 144,171,358 of record NC_071990.2, read on the forward strand.
TTAAAGTCCTAATTCCTGTACCTGAGAATGTGACCTTATTTGGAGATAAGGTTTTTACAGAGGTAAACAAGTTAAAACAAGGTCATTAGGTTCGACCCTAACCTTTTATGACAGGTGTTCTTATAAAAAGGGGAAGTTGGGGGCACAGACATGTGTTCAGGGAGAACACTATGTGAGGATGAAGGCAGGGATCAGGGTGATGCTTGTTCATAACAAAGAATGCCAAAGATTGCCAGCAAATCACTCAAAGTAAGGGATAGGCATGGGACAGATTCCTCACCCAGCCCTCAGAAGGAACCAACCCTACTGACACCTTGGCCTCAGACTTCCAGCCTCCAGAACTAAGAGAACAAATTTTTGTTAAGACTGTCACTAAGTTTTTGGTATGTACTTTATTGTGGCAGCCCTAGCAAGCTGATACACAAGGCTAATGCTTCCAACTGTTCTGGAAACCAAATTGTATCCAGGTTCATATGCTACTTCATAGGAGATGTGAATGCCTATCAAAATATTTTCAAATTTATGTTAATAGCATTGAAAGTGAAAAGAAAAAAGAGCAAATATTGTCTCTTCAGAATGATTCTCCCCAAATCATGACAATGTGCTCTTTGAAAAGCTCCTCTCTTTGGAAAAGGCATCCTATATCCTAATCATTTGTTTCCAGCTGAGACAAAGAACTGCTCTTTTATTTCAACAGCAGATAACCACGTTTCAACAATCAAGCCAAAACAGCAGTAATTAACATAAACCGTCCTATGAGTTGCTTGTACACTACCTCATTTTGTCTCATGAGCAGGGCTATGAGATAAATTAATGAAAAACCAGAACAGACCAAAGATGGGCAAGTTTGGGTGTATTAATACTACTATGAAATTATGATTATGACAACTTAGATAAAGTGAAAACTATTTAAACAAGGCTTCATTGTTTCCTTGTTCTAGGATAATAATCATCATCACTCAATTCTGGCATGAAACCAGAGCTCAGGGAGGCATTGTGACTTACAAGTGAAGAGAATGGATTCTAACCTGGGTTTAGCAGGTATAGCTATGTAGTTTGCTGGGCTGGTGCAAAATGAAAATGCAGGGTTCATTGGTAAAAAGCAGGAAAAGAGTCATTGAAGGCACTAAAATAATGTAAAGTTTCCTTCCTTCTTCATCACAGGGTTTTAAATTATATTTAATGCTGTTTAATGTGGTTCTAAGTAAATTAAAATTAAAATTTTTAATTGGCTGGGTGCAGTGGCTCACGCCTGTAATCCTAGCACTTTGGGAGCTCAGGAGTTTGAGACCAGCCTGGGCAACACGGTGAAACCCCGTCTCTACTAAAAATACAAAAATATTAGCCAGTCATGGTGGTGGGTGACTGTAGTCCCAGCTAATCAGGAGGCTGAGGCAGGAGAACTGCTTGAACCTGGGAGGCAGAGGTTGCAGTGAGCCAAGATCTCGCCACTGCACTAGAGTCTGGGTGACAAAGTGAGACTCCATCTCCAAAAAAAAAAAAAAAAGTTAAATTATGAGTGAATTTTACCATTTAGCTTTAGCTTTATATTGTGCTATGAGTTTTAAATGCCAGTGTAAGAGTATTTGATGTGTATGCAGAATCACTAAAATCAAACACCTCATATTACATAGTTTTTACACGCATATTTATTTTGTTCTTATCAGAACAGTGGAAACACTGCACAGAACAAACTTGAATATGTTTATTTCAATTCTCGATGCACACACATTCTACAAACTCTCCCTACCTTTGGGGTTACTGATGGCTAAGGAAAGATTGAAAGGAAAAAGAACTATTGGTTGCCCTGTCTTTCCCTTTCCTTCCATGTCAGCATATTCAGCACAAGTGGCTGACTACTGCAAGGGAGTAACACATGTAAGAAAGGACACAATAGGGTTCCTTGGTGGTTTGAGTTTCTTGGAACACCATAGTCTTCTCTCTGTGTTCTAAGCAATTTCCCCTTGGAATGGAAAGTGCAACCTTTCTTGGGGCTGTCAGAAGTGCCCCCCACCCACCCCTCCCAATCACTCAGAATGAACATAACAAGCTTACCTTGCAATCACTTGGAGTCTTCTTGAACTCCATGCATTGTAGTTACCAGAATTCTGTGCTCAGAGCCGCCACAAGCTCTGTGCACATGAAGTGGCAAGGAACAGCACGAGCTTCATCATTGCATTGCACTTCTGTTACAAATCACAAGTTCAAAGATAATTGAGAATTTCTAACAGTGACAGCAGAGCATTAAACCAAGCAAGGGGCCCTGTGTAATTGCATAGTTTGCACAACCACAAACACAGCCCTGGGTTCTCGCCTGGATTCTCCCAGTAACTTACTATATCCTGAGCAATCCACTAATCTCTATGGGAGTCATTTTCCATGTCTGTGAAATAAGAAGGAACAAACTCTCATACTACTCAAAAATTCTATGGATCTGCACTTTTCATGCCATTTCTTTCTCATCTTTCCTTATCCATTTTACAGCAGTCTCACCCACTCCTACTCACAAGAATGTAAATTTTATAAAGGCAGGGACTTGCTCACCACTTTATCCACAATGAGTAGAACTGGGCTTAGAATATAGTAGGTCCTCTTTCAAATTTATAATGAATGAAGAAATAATAAACAACACCCTCACCACTGTACTAGCTAATCTTCCCCACTCTCTTTATTCATATAATAAGACCTAGGACCAAACACTTTAAAAGCATGGTACATTGAAACCAAAAATCAACTCTAGCCTAATGATGTAGTTTTGATGACCTATGCGATTAATACAAATATTGTGCCAACATTTTAAATTTGGGAAATTTCACATTAGATACAACATTCCAGTTATTTTTTTAAACCCTAAAGACATGGTGTTACTCATCTGAAGTAGAGCTGGGCACACTCTCAAGTTTGTCATAGACTTACTAGGCCTGCTTCTTTCATGAACGTCACCTGGGGTCCCCTCTAAATATTTGAGTTAGTGATCCCTGTTTTAGATCATCTGGAGAGAAATAAAAGAGATGATATTGATGATTTCAATCACCCACAGTGACATGGCTTATTGGCATTTTTTTGTCTACCCTTTCAAGGCCAGCATTGTAACAAGCAAAGCATCACCATGCCTGGGCCTGCCCATGGTATGGGTAAGGATGTGTCTCACACCAAATCCTTTTCCGTGACCCTTGACAGTGTCTCTTTGTAGCCTCAAGTTGTCTAGTTTAATAGAAAGCCTCTGATACATAAATAATTCATAACAACTTCCTAATAAATCAATGAGCTAATCCTTCTCCAAAGAAATTTCATTTTAAAGAAACTCTAGCCAGAGAATTGCAATGCTCTACCCATTCATTTAATTTCAGTTGCTGTGATACCTAAGTTCAGGACATAGTTTTGATGAGAAAAGAGAGTTGAAGCACAACTCGAATCATATCAACAAGTTAATATTTATTTTTCTGATATTTAAAGTTTACACTGTATATAGAACAGCTCTAAAGTAAGGTCTGTGACTTTCAAAAAGTAGATAATATTATATTTCTAAGTACTTGTGATTAGGTATAAGTTCATACTAATCAGATATGTATCATTCATAAACACTTGGGGTGATATTTATGACCAGGTACTACTACATTGGAATATGTATATCAAAGTATATATGTATGAATTAAAATTTTTCATATATATGTGTCTATGTGTGTACGTGTGTATACACACATGCACACACACACATATATATATAGAGAAAAGAGATCACATTTATGATAAGCTATTAACTTTTTATAATATGTATTCAATAAACACATATCAGAATCAGAAAGATTATTGTAAATTTAAAAACTATTTCGTTTGATAGTGAAAATCTATATATTCTTATAGCGCAAGACCCTGCACTGTTTTCTAATAGGATATTTAAAACCAAACCAAATGCTCAGAACATTTTTTCCAGCAAGAAAATAAAATTGTTTCATTTGTTTTAGTCCAAAGAACATGCTTTAGCAAGGCCTTTGTCTTGAGGATTTTACCATTGTCCTTGAAACTCACTTCAAAATTTAGTCTTTTTAAAACTGCACAAGTAAAAAAGGAAACTTTCTTTCCCTAAAAAATTTAATTTACATGTGAAATTAATTTGAAATCTAACATAAAGTCAGATTTTTACAAGCATTATTCCAAAACTCATGCCAAGAAACGGGCACTTGTACAATTTCATGCCTCGCACTTAATTTCTTCTTAAGTAAAGCAATTGAAAAATTCATTAATTTTTGTCTTGATCATTAGCTTGGAAGTTTTCATTTAACGAGACCATCAGTTGAAGCTATTTTGTGTATTCTATGGTTGCCTCTGAGGTTAACTCTCTATTACCAGTTTTAACCATGCTATAGTCCAGACAAAATTTTTATTTGCTGACTTGTTTGAATGGTTACAGTTTTCTATACCCTGGGCGTTATAATTATTCTAACTTTCCTCCAAAATCTTGTGATCTTTTGCCCCCAGGGCCAGTAAGGGTGCATGTTCAGTGACACCATCCAGGCTCTGTTTGCCACTTGGAGTGGAGTTTGGAGAAGGGTGGGGATGCATTTGCCTTTCATGATTTCTCCCATCCAATTTACCCTGAAGAGAGCATGCTACTATTTAAGTGGCCAGGGCCCTGAAAAGCCCCTACTACTGCATATCAGATACATACATCCTGGGTTTAAAACTGTAAACAATAAATGACCTGGGCTTTTTTTTCTGTTTTTTTTTTTTCCTACTTTACTGATTTTTCCACTTGTATTTCTCCCTCTTTCCTTACTTTGACTTTTTAGTGTCTTTGTGTGTTTTCTTAACTTTTGAATTGTATGTTTATTGCTTTTATTTTCTTTCTTTTAAAAATGTTAACATGGTTTCTATAAGCTTTTTTTCTAGAAATTCTATAATTTTGATTTGTATACTTCCTTTGACTCAAGATTTATTTTTAAAAGGATTCTTGTCTCCAATCAGGTAGATTTTACTTTTTGTCAGTGGTTTCTAGTCACACTGCATATTTATATTGGCAGATGTTACTTGCATAATTTATTATTGATTTATTATTCTTTAATGATTGGGCAAGAGATCCTTTCTGTATTGTGAATTTATTTTTAAATATGTCTCAAACTACTTTTTCTTATGTTCTTGCTGACTCTTTCGGCTCTACCAGGCAGGGAGCAAGACGGGCACAGTAGTATACAGAACACAGATGTGGACCCCAGTCAGACCTGAGTGTGAATCTCTGCTGGGCTTCCTGGCTGTGTGACTGGGGCAAAGTGATCTTTTAGTTTCAGTTTCCTCAACTGGACAAATGCTAAGATTAAAGGAAATAATGTATGCAGAGGGTTTAAAGGGGTACCACGAAAATGGTTGTTATTCATCATCATCATCATCATCATCATTATAATTACTCTTGTATACTTCACTACCAATAAATTACTTATGTAAAAGTAGCTTTTATGAAATTCCTGAAGAAATTGGAAACTGTTGCCTAGCTAATGTGAATAGGGGATACAAACACACACATATAGAGAGAGATATATGCATACTATATGCAATTTTATTAATCTTTTTATTAATCCTATGAAGTAAGTAAAGTGAGAAATATTCGACCCATTATATAAAGAGACCATGGTTAGATAATCTATAGAGCCACCTTCAATGACTAAGGTTGTACTAATTCCAGGGGTTTGACCCAGGCCTTCTAACTAAAACTATATTCTATGTAATCACACATTCCTACTTGATTTAATTTATGTTGCTCAAATGATTTCTGAGTATGCATCAGGGAACTGTGAAGTATTTGTTAAAGCAGGCCATTATCAGTAGTAGTCATGGTACACTTTCATATTTCCAAGGGCAAGAATATAGGTTAAGAAATAGCCCAGTCTAATTGGATCTATATTCATGCTCTTAATGTGTAAGGGAAGCATGGAATAAGAGAACATGATCAGTGAAGAACAAGTTTAAGACATTTTTTGTTTGGTTATGTTTTTGACACCAGCAATCTGAAATTCTGAAAAAATCTCATTTGCAGCCATGAGACATCTTAGCTGCTTTCCTCATGAAGTCCAGAGAACGGTGGATTTTTTCAAAGCTAGAAGACCTTTGAGACGGAGGTCAAGAAAAGCAAAAGATGTTCCAAAGAGTGCTGTCTGGGCAAGCCATTTCAAAATATTAAATGGGTTATTGTCTCTCAAAAAAACACTACTGGGAGCTATTATTCTATTATATATATAGATGCCTCATTTTATTGATCTCTCCCAGGAGTTCTGAAGTGCTTCGTAACTGACTGGTTCCCCAACCCCCACCTCTGGAGAATGACAGAAAAGCTAGTGATCCCGACCTTGCATCTAAACTGCTTTCACGGGCATCTTTGATGTACCTACAGCAGACTTGGACACGGGTGCTAATGCTGCACAGTGCCGCTTTGGTTCTTCTTCAGTCCGGGTGATAGATTATAGAGATGGCAGTTTGACTTTGGATTATAAAGAACACCATCGGGAGGCAGAGGCAGGTGGATTGCCTGAGCTCAGGAGTTGGAGACCAGGCTGGCCAACATGGCAAAACCCTGTCTCTAATAAATATACAAAAAAAATTAGCCAGTCATGGTTGCGCGTGCCTGTAGTCCCAACTACTTGGGAGGCTGAGGCATGAGAATTGCTTGAACCTGAAAGGGTGGAGGTTGCAGTGAGCTGAGATCATGCCACTGCACTCCAGCCTGGGTGACAGAAGTAGACTCTGTCATAAATAAATAAATAAATAAATAAATAAATAAATAAATAAATAAAACACCGTCCCCATAACATTGTAAAATGTTAGTTTACCAAACAAAGTATCCATTTCACATTTGATTCCTGGGTATTTTTTAGAAAACGATCCTTTCATAAAAAGGCCTCTGTATTTGTTTGGTGAGAAAAAACAAATTAAAACCTAAGAGGAAGAATGTGCACTGGTGTGGGAGATGTTTACAAGGGAGTGTGCTCACCTTTCACAATGATTATTTAACAAGCATGTATTGAGCCCCTATTGAGTGCTAAAGATAATAGAAAAGTACTTTCAGTACAAAGAAGACTCCCATTCAAATTAGGAGTGAGATTGACAAGTGGTTCCAGATTTTCAGACAGATGACCTCCTTTCAGGGCCTTCTCTTTGAATCATCAGTTTTGTTCCATTGCTAGGGAACTCCCCTTTGACATACAAGCATTCAGCTACAGCTGTGCCCAGGAACACTATGCAGCCAGGACATTTGTGTCCTGTGAGACCTGTGAGAGGTACCCCAAACCTTGGGGTACCTCTATCTCTTCTGGTCCCTTGACCACTAAAATACACTTCCTCTCTTCTTTGAAAGTGTAATGGTTTTTGCCCCTAAGAGTTGTAAAAATGCCGACAGGATTTATTTCATTTTTCATCAATCTCCTGGGATGGCTGGACTGAGAGAAAAATATAAACTAGTAAATTTTCATTGTATGTATGCACAGTTGATCTGAGCATGAAATAGTACTCATCGATATGGTTGAAATATCTGCAGAAATCCACAGATCTGCCTTGCAAAACCATGTATCAGGACACTTTGATGACATATATGCAGGAAAAGATGGTAAAAGCATAAAAATTCTCACAATCCAACTGAGAACCTAGAAAAGAAAATGCGCAAGCTGTGCACATTGAACTTTGCTTTTTAAAAAACATAAACATAAAGCTTTAGTCAATGTAGTTTTATATCAATTCATTCATACTCAGTCTTGTTTGAACTATTGTTATCTACTAATAATTAATTTACAATAAAATTATTGGATTCCTCTTTCAGTCATGATGGAATAACTAATATCAGATTTGCTTTCTTACTGTAAACAACTAGAAAACAGGGCAGAGTATAGAAAAGGATTGTTACCAGACCTTAGAAATGGCAGTACAGGATTACGATCCCCGAGAGAAAATAAACAAATGAGGTGACCCTTGTAATTACCTCACCTTCCTTCCTTCCAGGCCACAATACTGGGAGAAGGAGCATAGCTCTCTCACTGAGCTGAGGATACAGAGTTTGGAGTTCAGGGAAGATGGGGAGACTGGAATGTGTGGTGCAGGTTGCTAGAGAAGCAAGCTGTGCAGATAAAAACATCCCCCAAATCTGCATGGAATCCTCTCTAGTCTTTGCCTGAATAACATGAGCATACTGTGAGAATCCACAAGACTCGGCAATGAAAAACAACTTCTGAAGAAAAACAACAAAAAGCAGGGAGCTCTGTGCAGAATAATTCCCAGAGCTCACACAGGACTGAGATCTTTGAGATTCATCCAGCTAATGTGGAGCATACTCTTGAAACACCCAGAATATTCAGGAGAGACCCAAGACACTCCAGTCTTAATAATAAAGCTAAACTGCTTCTAGAATAAAGGTTGGCCTAAACCCATCCTAACAAGTTTTAAAATAAGCTTTAAAAATATGGAGCTCACATATAAATAACTTACTGCCAAAAGAAAATTTAATACTACTTAAAGAAAAATAAAACTCTGAAGAGATATATTGTATATATATTTACATATTTTAAGTAATATAATATATGCTAGTATAATACATAAATATATTGTGTTAATATATGTTATATTATTCAGTAATATATATGCTAATATAGTATATAAATATATATTGTGTTATATATATTTACATATATATTCTCTCTCTCATCATATATATAAATAGAAAGAGAGAGAGAGCAAGAGAGATACTTACAGCAATGTGATGTTACAATATCCAGCTTCCATTAAAACATCACTGGACATATGGAGAAGCATGAAAAATGTGACCCACAACCATAAAAAAATCAGTCAATAGGCACAGACACAGAAATAATAGAGAGATAAAATTAACAAGGAGTTCAAAAAAGCTATTATAAATGTGTTCAAAGTTTTTTTAAACATAAGAATGTTATGGAAATTTTAAATGCGAGAACATCTAAGAGAGGAGAAAGATGGAGTTGAAAAAGCAATTTGTAGCCAGGTTATGAACTATGGATGTCAGGTTTGCACACCTGCACACCCATATGGATTATACACTTGCAGAGTGGAACTGATAGGCAGAGAGACCCTGGAGCAGGACTGCATTGGTTACCAGGCTGTAGATACCAGACACCTCAACATGACCCTCTCAAGACACTTAATCCCACAATGCCTTCCTTCCTCTCTGATAAATAGCTGTCATAATATTACCTAGTTACAGGTTATGCTGGTGACTAATTAAGTTACTGCAACCAAAGAGTTATAGAAGTGTTAGCTATTATTATGTGTGTATGTGCATGTGTGTGTATACACACACTGACTTATATGTGACATTATTCTCTGTTTTTCTTTTACAGGTTCTGTGGGAATTCATCACTGCCTAGAGTAGAGAATGAAATCAGCAAGTATCTAGCATTCACCATATATGTGACTTCCTTCCATCTGAGTCCAGGAAGTCAGTCTGATAACCATCACAGCTTTCCTCCATCCATCCAACTCTAACTGGAACCATATGGATATTATAAAATCTCAACCTTGAACTCCGTTGAATGCAGCCAGGGGCTCAAGTTTATTTAAGTGTTTGATCTCTTGTTTTCCTTATGTATGAGATGGGAGTATTTCTCTGTCAATATTTAAAAGCTGGTACCAAATGACCTTGAGTATGGTTAAGTAGTTTTCTCTATCAGTTCATCTCTTATGGTTTGGCTCTAGTGAAGTTTAAGGAAGTGATTTGATTATAGAAGGATGTGGGATTCTACCAACTGCACGTTTCTAATCTTAGTGGAGGCATTTACTTATTTCATTAAGTATTCACCTGGTGTCTCACCTTCTTGGAAGAGTTTTATCATGTGTACTAGCCAGGGTTCAACCAGAGAAGCAGAACCACTAGGAGATTTATATGCATTAGAATATTGTAAGGGATTTCACAACTGTGGAGGCTGGTTAAGTTTCAAGTGAGATGCCAATGCAGGAAGTCCAGAGCACAGATAGTCAGGAAGATTACTGCTATAGACTGAATGTTTGTGTCCCAACAAAATTTATTTATTAAAATTCTAACCCCCAGTGTGATGGTATTAGGAGATGGGGTCTTCAGGAGGTGATTAGTTCATGAGGGTGGAGCCCTCATGAATGCAGTTACTGTCTTCATAAAAGAAATCCTAGAGAGCTCTCTCCCCACTTCCACAGATGTCTCACCAGACACTGAATCTGCCGGCACTTTGATCTTGGACTCCCCAGCCCCAAGAACCGAAAGAAATAAGTTTCTGTTGTTTACAAGCCTTCCAGTATATGATAGTTTGTTATAGAAGCCCAAATGGCCTAAGGCAGTTTCAAAGTGGGGGAGAGCAAAACAAGCTGGAGCTCAAGTGCATGGAGCAGGACACAAAGGCCCAAGGACTGATTGAAACTCCTGTCCACTCTTCTTGCTCTGTCATTGGTAGCATGGGCATCCCGCAGAAGCCAGGGCCCTTCTTCAACAGAGGTAAAGACATATACCTGACCCAGAAATCAGAGAAGGGGGAGAAGGCTCCAGGGAGAGGAAAAGCAGCTGCAGACCCACGTGTTGCTTTAAGCCAAGAGAGTCAGTCAACTATTGTTGATTATTTGTGTTGAAAACCAGCGTATTAACTGCAGAATCATAAGGCTGCTAGAAATTGCAGAGCTCATTTATTCCAGTCTTCTATCTCCAGAAAGGCTGTGTCCAAATCTTTTCAGACAAAACCCCTGCCATCTCTCCCTTTGTGCAAGGTGTCCTCACATAGGCTTTCAACCACCCTTTGCATTATTTAACAATAGGTTGGACTCTGCTTCTATCTCTATCAATTGTAAAACTGAAATAATTTTGAAAATTTGGACTATGTATCTATTATTAACTAACATTTCTGGAAAACTTAAGTGAAAATGGAATTTGTGGATTTGTGAGGAAATAGTTGTAATTATCTACCTGGCATTGACAGTGGCTATTTATTCATTTTGTCAGTGGTCAATTTGACTGGCTACTCCGGAGTTTCATGACTACCCTAGCTCATGGGCCAAGTGGACTGTGCTGAGACCATAACAAGCCCTAAGGCCAAAATAAACAATTTTGAGATCTCAAGTATGACAGTTCATGCCTGGAATCCCAGTGTTTGGGGAGCCTGAGGGGGAGGATTGCTTGAGGCCAGGAATTTGAAGCCAGCCTGGACAACATAAGAGATCTCATCTCTATAAAATATATAAATTATCTCTATAAAATAATAGAAATTAGCTGGTCATGGTGGCTGACATGTGCCTGTAGTCCCAGCTACTGGGAAGACTGAGCTGGGAGGATGGCTTGAGCCCAGGAGCTCTAGGCTGCAGTGAGCTGTGATAGCACCACTGCACTGTAGCCTGGGTGGCAGAGCGAGATCCTCTGTCAAAAAGAAACAACAACAAAAAAAAGAGGAATACTTTCCGGGAGACTCAGGTGACCACATATTTATCTTGTTGGTAAATATTACTACTTCTAGTAAGATAATTTCCCCTTGTTTCTGACATAAACCTTCAACTTCAACAATTCCCTTTTCTTTATTCAACTTGAATCAGTAACAGAGTGTCCAGCATCTTGCTAATTCGGCCTTTGTATAAATGAAGACATTTTAGCCACACAGTTTTTCTTAAGTAATTCTGATTTCTGTAGCCATCCTACTCCTTTATTTTCCAGCCCTTTGGTCATTTCTTCCCTTCATCTCCCAAAATCTTGACACATTCTCTTCCTATTTCCTAGGCTCTAAAACTATAGAAAAGTTAGATGGAAGACATTGTTTGAACTGGGATTAAAGATGTGCAGAGGACATTTGTGCAGCATAATTTTCTTACTATATTCAGTGTGGACATCTTCTAAACAGTATTCTGGATGGGAAGTTCGCAGCCCTTCACCATTCCCCAGTTCTGCAATTCACCTGATCACTTTGTCTTGATGGAGTGCTCGTGTCATTTTAAAGGCTTTATCTTAACAGCTTAAGCTGCACTTATTATATTTTATATCATATAAACAGTCTGTAAAGAGCCCTTAAAAGGCAAATTGATTTTTTTTTTTTTGTTAATCACAAGAAGCAAAAGGACGGTTCACCTTCACCTCCTTGAGGTTGTTATGCTTTGTTTGCCAAGCAACCCGGAATAAGAATTATGCAACAGAATTCTAATAGAACACTCTCAACTGTCAATATCATGTACAGATCATGTCTACCAGTGGCATTACTGAAGGTGAGTAGTGAATACTGTCTTTACAGGAATCCTGCATGAGATAGTGATTTGCTTTGCTCTCCTGTTACCTCTAGACTATTTAGAGCTTCTCAGAAGAAATGTGATGCATATTGTCTTTGTCTGCCCAAGTTGCCACAGTAAAATACCACATACTGGGTGTTTTAAGTTACAGAAATTTATTTCTTACAGTTCTGGAGCCTGAGAAGGCCCAGTCAAGGGGCTAGACAGTTCTGTTTCTCCTGAGGGCCCTCTTCCTGGCGTGTAGATGGCACCTTCTTTCTGTGTCCTTGCTTGGCAGAAGAGAGCATGCTGTGGTGTCTCTTCCTTTTTCATAAGGGCACAAGCCCTATTGGAGTAGGACCCCACCTTCATGATCTCTATTAACCTTTATCATCTACTCACAGGCTCTATCTCCAAATACAGTCACATTGTGGGTTAGGCCTTCAACATGTGAATTTGGGGGAACACAAAAATTCAGTCCATAATATTCTGCCCCTGACCTCTCAAATTTTAAATTCTTCTTCCATGCAAAATACTTTCATTTTGTTCCAATAATTCCAACCCTAAAAGTCTAAATTCATTCCACCATCAGCTTTAAAGCTTAAAGTTCAAAGTCTCATCTAAACATCAAAATCAGATATACATGTGAATCACAGTATAATTCATTCTGAGGCAAAATTCCCCTGCAGCTGTGAACCTGTGAAACCAAATGAGTTATGGGCTTCCAAAATACAATGGTGAGAATAGACATTCCCATTCTCAAAGAGAGAAATTGGAAGAAAGAAAGTGGTGATGTTCTCAAGAAGATCCAAAACCGAGGAGGGCAAATCCATTAGACCTTAAGGTTTGAGAATAATCCTCTTTGGCTTGATGTCTGTGATTGTTAATACTGAGTGTCAACTTGATTGGATTGAAGGATACAAAGTATTGATCCTGGGTGTGTCTATGAGGGTGTTGCCAAAGGAGATTAACATATGAGTCAGTGGACTGGGAAAGGCAGACCCACTCTTAATCAGGATGGTCACAGTCTAATCAGCTGCCAGCATGGCTAGACTATAAACAGCCAGAAAAATGTGAAAAGAAAGACTGGCCTAGCCTCCCAGCCTACATCTTTCTCCCATGTTGGATGCTTCCTGCCCTAGAAAATCAGACTCCAAGTTATTCAGTTTTGGAACTTGGACTGGCTCTCCTTGCTCCTCAGCCTGCAGATGGCCTATGGTAGGACCTTGTGATAGTGTGAATTAATACTTAACATACTCCCCTTTATATATATATAATATATATTTATATTTATATAATATATATATAAATATATATATATTTATATATTATATATATAAATATATATTATATATATAAGTATATATTATATAAAAGTATATATTATATATAATATATATTAAATATATAATATATATTATATATAAGATATCTTATATATAATATATATTAAATATATTTAATATATATTCCATTAGTTTTGTCCCTCTAGATAACCCTGACTAATACAATGTCCCAACTTCCAGTCTTCCTGGGATGGTAGTGTCATTCCACAGCTTTGCAGAGCCACCCTGTCCCTACAGCTATCTGGGAGGGACCTGCCCTCACAACTGTCTGAGAGGGCCCCACCCCTGAGGTACTCTGTGAGGGCCACATAGCTCTATGCCAGATCCCCTTTCTCTGAAACCAAGGAGAAAAGAGTCTTACCCCCTGGGCCTGTGGCAGGAGTGGCAGTCCTGCCTATCTCTGAATTCATTCAGGGCCATTCTTCCCTTTTCTTGAAGAACAGTGCATCTTCACAGCCAAATACCTCTATGGTCCTGCCCTGTAGAATCCAAGAAGCCTTGACAGCCTTCCTTTATTTTGTCCCATCTCCATCCCCTTTCGTTCAAACTGGCAGAGTTTCTGCTCATATACGCCATAAGCTCTTTATCAAGTGATAGTTCAGCCACACCTTTGATGTTCTCTTTAGAACATGCTTTATCTTTTTTTGCAATATGGATAGACTGAGGATTTTCTCAATATTTAATTTCTGATATTTTTTGGGTTTTTTGTGAGTTGGTTGGTTTGGGATTTTATTGTTTGTTTGCTTAACAATTCCTTCTTCAATTTATCTCTCTCTTCTTGTATTTTACTATGAGCAGTCAGGTGGTACCAAGCCACTGCTTCAACACTTTGCTTAGAAATCTCTTCAGCTATATAACCAACTTCCTTGCTCTCAAGTTTTACCTTCCGCACAATGTAAGGACACACAGTTCAGCCAAGTTTGTTACTTTATAACAAGGATAACCTTTCCTTGAGTTTCCTATAACATGTTCCTCATTTCTATCTGAAACCTCACCAGAATAGCCTCTAATGTACATATTTCTACCAATATTCTGTTCATGATTATATCCCAACCCAAGGAAGTTGGGTAGGACAGGTTTCCCCTTACTCATGGGAATGTCAGCCTTCTGTCCTGTTCAGGCCCTCAACTAACTGAATGAGACCCACTCAAAATATGGAGGACAATAAGCTTTACTCAGTCTACTGAATCAAATGTTGGTTTCATCCACAAACACCTTCACAGACACATCCAAAATAATGCCTGAACAAATATCAGGGCACCCCATGGCCGTGGCAAGTTGGCACATAAAATTCACCATCACAGGTACCTTCTATTTTACTTCCAAAATTTGTCTGGATTTATTGAGAGGATATATTTTTTATTGTCTGTTTAACTGACTCATCCAACAAAAATTCATGAGTTACTATTATGTGCAGAGCTATACACTGTCCTATATTCTGTACAAAATTCTGACTGCTCAGAGAAAGACTTTTTTCATTTACCCTTAAGCAGAGGAGGGAATAATTACTTTCTTTCCCTTTAAGAGACATACAATATTTGGGAAAATGCTGGTTAGTGGAAAACCTGTTCTCAGCATGGTTTTCCAACACTTTAGACTTACAAATAAGTGACCTGTTACAGACATTGATGTTGGCAATATCAGTAGGTCTGAGACGCAGAACAGGGTAACTATGTTGGAAACCCACAGTGAAAATCATATATAAAAAGAAAAAATATTCACTTACTTGCAACTGTGCTGATGAGAAGGGAGTGAGAGCTGAAATCACTGGTCATTCCAAATGGTCTGAGGACCCAGTCTCAGCCCTAACCCTGCCAGAGAAGGGCAGGATTCTAGGGGCTGTTTGATTTGTGGCCTCTGAGTCAGCAGGGCTTCAGCAGCACTTGCATCATGTAAGAGAATGATTTGATGCAAGCCTCATTTAAAGGGTCACTAGATAGCTATGATTTTTGACGTCTGCCTGTTTCTGCTCAATGCATGTAGAAACAAACAAAACATTTTGATCAAACTAGTTCCCTTCAAAAAAAGGTAAGATAGTAGTGGCTGTACAGGTAACAAGGTCACTTCTTGATAATATCTAGATGTGGACAAAAGAAAACAGCAATAAAAAGCCATAGTATCTCACGACGGTGAGATCATTGTGACAACACACTGACTCTTCAGGGAATGTGCCTGTGTCTAAGACACTTTCTCAATATATATTTAGGAGCCCATTCTGCAGTGCAAGCGCTAAGCTATCTCCCATTTTAGTGGTATCTATAACAGATAATAAAAATCACTGGATATTTACAAAAACCTTATCTATGGAAAGAAAAGAATGAAGTTTCCAATAAATACATCAGAGTTTTGTGAAAGAAAATCAATTCAGCCAGATGCAGTGGCTCATGCCTGTAATCCCAACACTTTGGGAGGCTGAGGCAGGAGGATCACTTGAGTCCAGGAGTTCAAGACCAGCCTGGGCATAGCAAGACCCTGTCTCTACAAAAAATAAAGTAAAATAGCCAGGCTTGGTTGTACATGCCTTATTCCCAGCCTCTGACTCGGTGGGGCATCAGCAGTGATGCCCTCTATTCAGAGGCTGAGGCAGGGGAATCACTTGAGTCTGAGAGGTTGAGGCTGCAGTGAGCCATGATCATGCCATTACACTTCAGTCTGGGCAACAGAGTTCTTTTCTTTTTTTTTCTTCCAAAAAAAAGGAAAGAAAAAAAGAGAGAGAGGAAAGGAAGAAAGGAAGAAAGGAAGAAAGGAAGAAAGGAAGAAAGGAAGAAAGGAAGAAAGAAAGAAAGAAAGAAAGAGAGAAAGAAAGAAAGAAAAAAGAAAGAAAGAAAAGAAAAGAAGAGAGAGAAAGGAAGGAAGAAAGGAAGGAAGGAGAGGGAGGGAGAGAGGGAGGAAGAAAGGAAGAAAAAGTAAGGAAGGAAGGAAGGAAAAGGAAGGAAGAGAGGGAATAAATTCATAGGTAAAGGGGGAACTCAGTAAGTATAATCTCAACATCCAAAAGTCCTTCAAAAGGGCTTATTCAAAAATCTAGCATGGAAATTGCCTTCCAATGTGACTATCCTTACAGTCTCTGGTGACTAGAGAAAAAGGTTGATTTATCAATAACAGAGAAATGCCTTGTGTAAGGATGAATGGGCACTTAAATAGATGAAGGATTTTACACCATGGAAGATCAGTATTCTAACTAGTTTCATGTAATAAATAAGTAAATGTCATGGAGGAGTCAGGAGGGCAATGTGGAAGTTTAAAGATGGAATTAAACTCTTTGGAATAGTGAAAACACCACATTAATGAGGAGTACAGGAGATTTAACTTGGTCTAATGAATGGAGAAAAATTGCAGATAAATTTCTTTGTGAGTAAGCACAAAGTACTGCAATTATAGATATAAACTTATGGACACTGAGCTATAATTTATAGCCCAGATAATGGTTTTGGAAAGTTACAAAAGGTATTGTGATGACGTCATGCTTAAAGTTATTTTAGCAATAGATAATGAATACATAAATGAAGACCCTAAAGATATTGGCCAGTTGAGGCACTGTTTATAAAGCCCAGAAAAATGTTGAGTATCATCAAAGCCCTCAAACCCCAAGCACATCTTTTAACATTTATTACATTACCATGGGTTCAATATTAATACAGAATGGGATCTTATATTAATATGTCACATGGAAAGAGAAGTAATCAGACCAAGCCTGTCATTGAAAGCATCTAAAATTTCCTGAAAGCATATTTTAAGATATTTCCAAAAGCACTGAAAACTAGCAAGATAGCATTAATAAACCAACGCAGAAACTCAAAGAGACAAACAGAGCACCAAGACCACTTTTGCCCTAAGGACTTCAAGCTAAGAATTTAAAGTTTTAGAGAGAGACAATATATTACAGAAAAAAGTAACCAGCTAACTTGATGCTAGACCAGATTGCCTAGGTTTAAATATTAACTCACCACTTGACTTTGGGCCATTAATTTAACCTTTCTAAGCCCTAAGTTTTTCAATTATGGAATGGGTTAATGATAGTGCCTCTTAGGGTTGACATGAAGATTAAATAAATTAAAGCACATAGAGCAGTATCTGACAAATAGGGAGCTATACATAAGTGTAAACAAATTTTAAAGTATTTAAGAAAAAATAAAAAATGGGAAAGAGGGGAATGTGATTGGGGAAGGCAGATGGAGCTTTCTGGGTGCTTGTAATGTTGTTCTTGACCATATTGGAGATTATGCAGAGGTTCACTTTAGTATTATTGTTGAATGATATAACTATATTTTATTCACTTTTCTGTATGTGGTTGTATCTTATTTTTAAAATGGAGTAAACCCTGTGGGAGTGGTTCTCAAATATTTTGTCCTCAGGTCCCTTTAAAGTCTTCAAAACTGTTGATCATTACAAACAACTTTTGTTTACAAGTTATATTTATCAGTTATTATTTTAAAAATGAAAACTAAGAAGTTTTAAATAGTTACTAATGAATTTTAAAATTACAACAACTATTACATGGTAACATAAATTACATATTTTTTAAAAATTGCTGTATTTTTGGAAACCAAAAACAATTAATAAGAAAAGTGGCATTTACAAAGATTTTTGCAAATTGCTTCAATATCTGGCTTAATAAAATCCAGCTAAATTCTCATGTCTTCTGCTCTCAGTTTGTTGATATTTATTGCTTTGGTTAAAGTATATGAAGAAAATCCAGCCTTATACAGACATGCCTTTGGAAACAAAGAGAACATTTAAATTGGCTTTTTAGATATTTGTGAATATTCTTCTTTGATACAATATCAAAAGTAGACAAGTGGTAATTTTTTAAATGTTGCTTGCAATGTAGAATCAAACTATATCAATAAAATTTTATATATCTATGCCTCTAACTTTCACTTTGAATGAATCTTTTATTCATTCATAAACTCCTACTGGTTCCCCGAGTTAGGCAGATCTCCCAAATGTTAACACATTTTACTAGGCAATATCATAAGTGGCATTCATTAATATCACCACCAATCTCACTGGAAACTTTCTAAGTACTAGGAAACTGTCATATTAAGAATGGCAGATTACATTTTCCAAAGTTTCAATTTTCTCTTGAAAGCTTTAATTTTATCATTAGCAACAAAGAGTGATGATTGTTTTCCTGAACTGACAGTCTGACATTAATTTTCAAGAAAATGTCTGCCCTATACCCAAACATGAATAACTGTATCTCATCTGTTAGTAGCTCTTTCAAAAAAAAAAAAAACAAAGAAACCCTGATATTCTTGGGAAAAGTGGCTAATTCAGGTTGCAACTGAAACAATCTCACATTGCTTGCAATAGCCATCATACTTTGGTGTGCAACAGAAATGGCCTATGTACATTTCCCATTTTGTCATAATGGAAACCTAAAAAGGTATGTATTCAAGTATCAAAATTTTAAATGGTAACATGTTTACTGCTTCAACAAGGACTTTCTTAAGTGAAATTGACTTACTCTTTTTCTTTTTACTGCAAATGTGTGGTTTGGGTAACAGGAAAGACAACTTGGCTTTTCATCCACTGGTCTTTAGTTCCAGTAAGAGATAGGACACACGCTTGAAATGTCCAGGCCAATATGAAAAGTCTTATGTTCATCTTGTTGAGGGACATGCAGACACCAGGAGATCTCTAAACTTCATCATGACATTATGCAACCTAACCACTCCTGTGCATGTTTCTGATCAAACACATTTATAAACATTCACCTTGAAAGGTATGTTTTGTGCCTATTTCAAAGCAAGAAAAAATTGGTCCAATTTAAACTTAGAAATAATACCTCTCCTACAATATTTTAAGCATTAATTCAGGCAATTCCGTCTACATATCTGAACGGTCTTGGATCAAAAATGCCATTAATTTATTTATTCCAGTTTTCTGAATACTTCACTAGATCACCAAAAACATGCTATGAAAAGGCAAAAGTTCAAATAACAAAAATCTAGTATGAGGGGTCTTCAAAAAATCCATGGAGAATGTATATTGTAAAAAAAAAAATGCATGGATTTCAAATTTTTTGCACCAAAATAAACTTGTACTAATTTGTTAGAGTGTGCAAAAAGAATCTAGTTGGAAGCACTGATAAAGAAAAGTTTGAAAAGAACCTCTATCAGAACAACATGAATTCTGCTAAAATTGAAGCAAGAACAAATATCAAATTTGTGATGAAACTTGGGTGAAAGGATGGTAAAATAATTGATGATTTACAAAAAGTTCCAGGAACCATGCCCCAAAGAAACCAGCAGTTTATGAATGTATAGCTTATTTTAAGAAGGGATAAGGTGACATTGAAGATGAAGCCCACAGTGGCAGACCATCCACATTAATTTACAAGAAAAAAATTAACTTTTTTCATGCCCTAATTGAATAGGCATAACAATAACTGCAGAAAACATAGCCAACACCATAGACATCTCAATTTTTTCAGCTTTCGCAATTCTGACAGAAAAATTAAAGCTGAGCAAGCTTTCCACTTCATGGGTGCCAAGACTGTTGCAACCAGATCAGCTGCAGACAGAAGCATAGATTTCAATGGAAATTTCAAATAAGTGGAATCAAGATCCTAAAGCATGTCTTCAAAGAATTGTAACAGGATAGGAAACTTGCCTGTACCAGTATGATCCTGAAGACAAAGCACAATCAAAGCAGAGGCTACTAAGAGGTGGAAGTGGTCTAGTCACAGCAAAAATGTATGGTCAAGAGCAAAGGTCATGGCAATGGTTTTGGGGGATGCAAAAAGCATTTTTCTTGTTGACTTTCTGGAGGGCCAAAGAATGATAACATCTGCTTATCATGACAGTGCTTGGAGAAAGTTATCCAAAGCTTTAGCAGAAACATGCCCGGAAAATATTCACTGGAGTGTCCTTCTCTACCATAACAATGTTATTTCTCTCATCAAACTAGGGACATTTTGCAAGAGTTTTTATGGTGAATCATCAGGCATCCACCTTACAGTACTGATTTGGCTCCTTCTGCCTTCTTTTTGTTTCCTAAACTTATAAAATTTTTAAAGGGCATCCATTTTTCTTCAGTTAATAATGTAAAAAAGACTGCATTGACACGAGTAAATTCCCAGGACCCTCAGTTCTGTAGGGGATGGACTAAATGGCTGGTATTATTGTTTACAAAAGTGTTTTGAATTTGATGGAGCTAATAAAGTTTATAAGGTTGTGTTTTCATGAGAAATAAAGTTTATGTTTTTTATTTTTTAATTTCATTTTCTATGAAATTTTTGAAGTCCCTTCACATACTTCTTAATTCAGAGATCTAAGTTCAACAAATTTAATCTACAAAGAGTTTGAAACCACACAAACACACACACACACACACACACACACACACACACTTCTCAGACAGCTCTTTGTGAAAATAAAAGCGAAGGCTTTACCCTTAGGAGGATTAGATAACATGTGAATGAATATGAGGCCAAACATAAAACCTGGAGTGTCTATGCCGACTTGGCAGTGATGGGAATGTGAGAAACTGCAGGTGCTGATGTCAAGGTAGGAGGAAGAGGAGCAGAGGTGGGCTTACTTGATGATAACATTGTTATCGTACTCTATTCAAGTGATACAGGGTGCACTTTATATAAAGTTCACTGTGGGAAGAAAAATTCTAGAAAAATTATATTTAACCAGTTGCTACAGTTAAATGCAGTGTAAAACCAGAAATAAAAGCAAAGAATCTTAAGAAAGACCATAAGCTTTGGTGACTGTATCAGTTTCCTATTGCTTTATAACAAATTACACTTAGAGGCTTAAAACATCACCCACTCATGTATTAGTTTACAGTTTAGTAAGTCACAAGTCCCAGCACCGTGTAACCAGATTATCTGCTCAGGGTCTCATGAGACTGAAATCAAGTTGTCAGTCAGGCTGCATTTCTTTCTGGAAGCTCTGAGGAAGAATCTACTTCCACACTCATGCAGGTTGCTGGCCAAATTCAGTTAGTTCCTTGCAGTTGTAAGATGGAGGTCCCTATTCCCCTGTAGGATGTCAATCAGAGCCACTCAGATCTCAGAGGCCACCCATATTCCTTGCCATGTGGCCAGTAGTGAGGAAAACTATCTGTACAGCGAGGGCTGCATGGAATTTCATCTCTTGGACAAGGTTTATGTTCATGTTTTATTTCATATAATCACATTTAGACATGATTAAAGAGTGGTCCTGTTTTTGTTTTGGTGCATCATGCTCACAAAGTGGCCTCGTTTGATGTTGATGTCCCATGAAATCATTTGTGTTCAACGACAGCACATCAAAGCCTAGCTGAAGCACCAGGCTGGCCCCTTGATGTCTGCAGCATAAGGGGCCGTTGGACGACCAGAGTGGTGCTAAAGTAATGAATTTGGAGGAATTTCACTCTCTTACACTTAGGACAAGTTTGGGGCTCGAGGATATTGATGATCTGCTACAGATCCTTGGGCATGAGTCCCGTGTGTGGGCTCTTGCATGAGCTTTCGCCCTACTGTGGCCACCTCCCATTCTACAGGACCAGAGAGTAGAATGTAGCATGTGCAATATCTTGTGTGTCCTCATCACTGGTGCCCAGCATGGTCACCTCACGTCCTCCATAAGCTCCAAGTGACTTATCAGGCAGTCATCCATTGGGGGTAGCTGTACTTACCCCAGGGCTCTCAAGTCCTTTGTTCTGTGACATGAATGCACCCTTCAAATAGGTATCCTCCATGCTCCCAGTTATTGTGTTGATATCATTGCTCACCATAAGCCATGCTAATAGGCATTGCTTAAGTGGCTGGACTACTCTACTATGGTCCCTCCCCTATTCTCCCCTGATGGAAATTTGTGGAAGCCGGGGATATGGTCATTATTGAAAGAGATCATATAATTACAACCTGAAGAATTCCAAAGGTCATGGTTGGAAGATGTGTTCCTCTATGTTTATGCTGTAAAACTCCTAATGGTAAATTTAACATGAGAAGGAAACAAAATACTGTTCTTATTTTCCCACATACCCTGGAGGCAACCTTTGCAGTCATCGTCAATAAAACAAAGTAATAACCTTTGAAAGAGTCACTAAAAGCCCATACTCATGGGCTGCTTTTGGTTGACCCAGCATCCTGAGCAATGATGTCACCAGCATCGAATCGATGATGTCAGTGAACTGTAGAAGCAAGATCTGTGTTGTTTCTATCAAACATTCTGAAGAGCCACGGCATTGTGAGTTGCAAAATTTTTCTCACTATGGGATATATGAAATTAGCCAGGGGCAGCATTTTTGACAATTAAGAACATGGACAGATGATTTCTAAACCTGAACAGGAAGAGATGGTGCCTAGACACCCTAAAGATCTTTCATGTGCCCTGCTGAGAATTTACAGGAATATGTAACCACTTCTGTACCCATTATTCCATTATCTGCATTCAATTCTTGCTTGAATTGTGTAATACGTTCTTAAATCAAAATGTTTATATTGACAGTGGTCCTACAAAAAGTGTTTTCCAGGCCAGGCACGGTGGCTCCCACGCCTGTAATCCCAGCACTTTGGGAGGCCAAGGTGGGTGGATCACCTGAGGTCAGGAGTTCAAGACCAGCCTGTCCAACATGGTGAAACCCTGTCTCTATACAGGATTTAGCCAGGCATGATGGCAAAAATACAAAAATTAGCCAGGCATGATGCCAGGTGCCGGTAATACCAGCTACTCGGGAGGCTGAGGTGGGAGAATCACTTGAACTCAGAAGGCAGAGGTTGCAGTGAGCCGAGATTGCACTATTACATTCCAGCCTGGGTGACAGAGAGAGACTCTATCTCAAAAAAAAGCGATTTCAGCATACACCCTAGGAGATGCCTTGCAGGGAAGGCTTCCTGAAGAAGTCAGGTTTAAGATACAAAAGCATGTTTAGGAGTTAAGTAGACAAAGAGGGGAGTGAAGTTTGTTCCAGTCAGAGAATATGTGCAAAGGTCCTGTGGTGGGAAGGACCAGGTGAGTGTGAGGGACTAAAAAAATACATTCTAAAGGACAGTCAGTGGATTCTGATAATAGTCTGGTTCCCCACTCACCAAGGGACTGGTAAAAAGCCTCAGTCAGTATAACATCGTTGTGTGTGTTCCACACAGTTCTCATTCCCCGGTACCTGCCCTATGCTTGCTCCCCATCTCAGCTTCTTGCTTGGGGCCTTGACTGCTCACAGGAGATGTTTTCTAGTCTTTGCTCCTTGGCTGGAAGGAAGAGAGCTACACCTCTCATTCCTTAATTGCAGTCCTTCACAGCTACAGCTTTGGAATTCTTCTTTCTGTCATGGCTATGGGAGGATATTTTTTAATGCCTGTGGTGGAAAGAGTGACTCCTTGCTTAGTGAGAGAGGTTGAACAAACCCCTTGTTGTGTAGAAGAATACACGTGGCCACATTCCTCTGTAATAAAGCTAATGCTTCCCCTAGCAACTGATGCTTGGAACATAACTGTTTAGTCACCTTACACCCAGTAATGCAGAGGCGGCATCAGCTTTGCTTCAAAGCTGAAATGAAGATCAAAACTAATATAAAGTATAGGGGGAGGCAGCACTAAGTAGGCCCAGGGTCTGGCATCTTTTCTTTTAAGTTTTGTACCAATGGATCTGAATTGCTTTTATTCAATGAGTTTTTCCCCAGGCTTTAATCCAATTGGCTTTTTTCTCAGGTGAAAAACAAATCCCAAGTGTCTCTGCTGTGTGCCTACTGGTAAGGTAAAGAAATCTGTCTGAAGAGTGGAATCTTGACATAGACCCAGCCATTCTGAGGAAGGGTAAGAGTACCAAGGCTGGGAAAAAAAAATGGGAGTAATGGGAATTGGAGGGGCATAGGTGTCACACACACAGCCTTGTGAGAGTATCAGGAGATACTCTGAGAAGCCTCCTTTGATTTACACTCCCCACCGCCCCCACCTTAATTCTCAAACTGCCTAAGATTTAATAGAATATATGCATTTTTTTCCCAACTTAGCCAGATTGAAGCCAATCTCCACCAGATTGAAGGGAGCAGCTGGATCATGGGATGCTAGTGCTTGGAACTAGAAGGAGAGCTCATCTGAGACATGCTGAGTGGTGACACTTCTGAGCGGATTGCAAGAACGAAGAAACGAAGAAACATCTTGACTCCTTACATACACTGCAAGTCCCTTGAGTGAAAAAATGACTCTCCTTATCCTGAAAATCTGAAAATACTACCTCAAAAATCAACTCAATACATGTTTTGTGATAATGTGATTATGTGCTTTGTGCCAGTTTTGTGAATCATGTCTTACAGATAATGGTGTTGATATCGATGGTAATGTTTCTGGTAAAGGAGCTTTGGCTCCAAAAAAGAAAAAGAAAAGAAGATCCTACCTCATGTGCAGGTCTACTCAGCTATGGCTCAGGAGGGCATTTGGGGTAAAATCCTTTGTTTTTTGGATAAAAGAAGAAAGACCCAGGAATTACATATATATGCCTCTGTAAATATGTCTAAGGGTGAGCAACATTCACTCAAAACAAGGAAGGTTTAATGAATGTCTGCTGTGTGTCAAAGGATTCTCAAGCAGTCACATATTTAATCCACCAAATTACTCAGGGTAATTTTACACCAGCTTTTCACTTGAAACTGAGACCCAGGGATGTTGTGCCTTCCTGAGGTTATTCTGCGAGGAAGGGCTGGAGTTTGCAGCCAGAGCCTCTGTCTCTGTTTCAAAGCTCACTTTGCAACTCCATAGTTGCCAAAACTGTGGGATGCAATCGACAGTTCATTCTGATGGAGAGTGAGTCCAAAAAATATTTGCTTAAGACAGAAATCCAGATTTGTTCAAAACAGCAATATCCTCTTCAGCCAGTGGTTTGCACAGACATCTTTGCTGCCATCCAGGCAAATCTGAGCACATACCTTCCCGGTGCTTCCCTGCCCTGAGCCAACGCTGTCTTTATTTGACAAGGAAGGGCCGGACAGCCTGCAGCCAAGACTAGGGGACCCAACACTGAGTTTCTCTGCTCCCGGGCCCCAGAGAAGTCACTCAACTATAGAGCTGGAGGGACCGCCAGCCTCTGGGAAATGCTGCTCTTTAACCAAACCAGAAAGATCATTGTCTGCCTGTTTCCTGACAGTCAGATAAGGAAACGCCACTGATTCCCTTGAAGAGTCATCCTGGTCAATCAGAAAACTTTTCTCTAAATGGCACCAGCAGCAAAAACAGAAAGGATAATTATTAACCTTAACATAGGGATTCTAGATGGCAATCTGTTCTTTCATCTCAATTAAGGGGAAATGGCAGAGACAGAAGTCAAGATATGAAAAACGGAAGAGGTACTGCCTGTGGGTGCTTCAGCTTAGCATTTCAATGGTTTTAGAGCTGGATCTCTGTTAGGCAAAACTGAGGTCTCTTCTCAGAAGGTGGACTATCATTTCAGTAACAGGATGTTGAGTGCTTCTCTCTGATCCCTTGAGTACATGTATGGCAAGTACGTCTCATTACACAAGAATAAGACTAATAGAATTGCTTCCAATATTTTTTGGATGGATATTGTGGGAGGCCATTGAGAAACAGAAGCCAGATTTCACACATATTTAATTTTAAAACACTATTTAAATAGTATTAAGCTTTTCCATGCTTCCATATTAGCTTAAAATTCATAATGTCATGATTCAAAACAATTTTCTCTAATTTAGTGATTCAAAATACGTACTTATTAAAGGAAATGTATTGTGCATTGACCTTTTTAAGTTTTCTTTCTTGGATCTTAATCACAGAAAAATAATTAATAAGCAGAACCTTTGCCCAGCAGTCAGTTCTTTCACTGTTAGCAGTAGAATCAAACCTGTCTCTGTGTTTCCCTTGATACACCAACAGTAACACCTAACTAGAGCTATACTGACTGCTTAAGGATTCCTGAATACGAATTGTATTTTCTCTATTTTATTATAAATATTTTGAGGTAAATAGCTGAGGCTTTGGAATCAAACAGAGCCGAAGTCAAACTACTAACTTACTGTATGTTCTTGAGCAAATTATTTTTCCTCCCTGAGCCTCAGTTTTCTCATCTGTTAAATAGGGATAATAATAAATACTTCATAAGACTGTCGTTGAAGAATTCATTAGCTAATACATGTAATGTAGGTGTTCAATGAAAGGTACCTTGTTTTTATCCCTGTTGTTGTTATTAACTTCCTTTTTGTATTAATTTTTTTCTGACAGAAAATAAATTCTTATTCCTACTTATATTTTTAACCATTGAAATTCCACCTGTTATCCAATGTCCTCTCTCAGGAGCCTTCCCCAGTCCTCTCTGCTAGAATTGAATTATCCATTATCTCTAACCCTATGCCTTGTGTAGCACTTGCCACTTATTACACTGTGCTCTAGTTTCTTTTTGCACAAATCTCATCATCCTAATTAGAATGAAAGCCTCAGGAGGGCAGGAAGCAAAATGATTTTTCCTGTAAAATACCTTTTGAATGTCTGTTGAATGAATATCGAAGACTTCCCTATTTCGTTTTGCATTATTTGTTGAATAAAAACAGAAATGATTTTTCATTTTAGTATTTTTTTAAATTTTAGAATTTAGATATGTCAATTTAGTAAATGTTTCATCCTGAAGTTATGACGTAATAGTTGAAGTCAGGATGAAAACATATATTGCTGAATGGTCTTATTCTTTTGCTCTGACAGGGCACTGCAGCCGTTGCCTTTGACTCACTGTAAGTAGACACCATTGCTCCCATATCTAGGTGGTAACACTTCCAAAACAACCTGCAATGCAGCCATGTAACCTCCAGTCCTGCTCCAGTTTTCTCACCTATAAAATAGGTGGGGGATATAATCAGATGACCTTTAAAAGACTTTCTTTTTTTTTCTTTTATTTATTTTATTTTATTTTATTTTATTTTATTTTATTTTATTTTAGGGAGACAGAGTCCTGCTCAGTCCCCCAGGCTGGAGTGCAGTGGCACGATCTTGGCTCACTGCAACCTCCACCTCCTGGGTTCAAGCGATTCTCCTGCCTCAGCCTCCCAAGTAGCTGGGATTACAGGCACCCACCACCACACCTGGCTAATTTTTGTTTTTTTAGTAGAGACAGGGTTTCACTATGTGGGCCAGGCTGGTCTTAAACTTCTGACCTTGGATGATCCTCCCGCTTAGGCCTCTCAAAGTGCTGGGATTACAGGCATGAGCAACTGTGCTCGGCGAGACTTTCCTTTTCTTAGAGTTTCTGGTTTATCATTTTTTAAATGAGAGCATTCTACTTGGTAATTGTGAGGTTTTCTCTTTGTGGAGTGAGTTTTGTTACCTTTTCTTCCCCAGATGACATACATTCCCAATAAGAAAAACAAAAAATTAATTTCTTGGGTGTTGCATCCACTGTTCAAAAATTTGCCAGCTACTTCCGAACATCCCCCTAGAGTTTCTCAAATATACTCATAAGTAAGTTGCTCTGTACTCCCTAAGGATCAAGTGATTTTTTTTTTTTTTTTTTTTTTTTTAATTCCAGACATGTCTTTAGCTGCTCCTACATCTCATAAAGTTGACTGTGCTGCTGGGGCCTCACTGTTTTAGGATCAGAGGTTTTTGCCTTGGTTTTCTTGGCTTTACAATGAACTACACTCATACATCTCCTGCAGTGCTCTTATGCAAAACTGGCGGATGGGGGATTCTGAGTCTTACGACAAACATATCTTAGACCACGAGAAGGACTCCCATTCTATAATAATACAATAATTTAGATACACTGTAAGATGTCTGATGATTAACAACAATGTTAATATAAGAGTTTGTCAAAAGTAATTCTTATTAGGAATCCCCCAGTACAACCAAGATTTAAGTAAACTGGCCAGTCACCGAGATTAGAATGGTCTAATAGGTGCAGTGGCTCACGCCTGTAATCCCAACACTTTGGCAGGCCAAGGCGGGCAGATCACCTGATGTCAGGAGTTCAAGACCAGCCTGGCCAACATGGCGAAACTCCATTTCTACTAAAAAAATACAAAAAAATTAGCCGGGCTTGGCGGCAGGTGTCTGCAATCCCAGCTACTCAGGAGGCTGAGGCCGGGAGACTTGCTTGAATCTGGGAGGTGAAGGTTGCTGTGAGCGGAGATTGCCCCACTGCACTCCAGCCTGGGCGACAGAGAGAGAGTCTATCTCAAAAAAAAAAAAAAAAAAGAAAAAAAAGATTTAAATCATTCCAAGAAGGAGCTAATACTGACTGTGATCATTGGAAGGATAACCTCAGCTTGGCTAGGCCACCTCAGACACTGTACATGGAAAGGATTTATTAGTACTGATAGGAACTTGAGATACAGGGAGGAGATGCAGAGACACAGATTCTGCTTTTTCTCATGGATTATGCAAATCATGTGTGAGACGCATATTCTACTCTTTGCAAATGAAGAGTTTGACATGCCCAAACTCTTGGCCCAACTACCTACTCCACATTGACAAAGGTTCAGGTGGAAGTCAAAGATTTTAAAATTGAGTCAGGTGAGTGAAGATTGAAGCATTCACAGAAAAGAGTAAAAAAATCACTAAAAAAAATTTTTTTTGTAACAGTCTCACTCTCTTGCCCAGGCTGGAGTGCAGTGGCTGGATCTCGGCTCACTGCAAATTCCACCTCCCAGGGTTCAAGTGATTCTCACGCCTCAGCCTCCTGAGTAGCTGGAACTACAGGCATGCACACGATGCCCAGCTAATTTTTTGTATTTTTAATAGAGATGAGGTTTTGTTACGTCGGCCAGCCTGGTCTCAAACTCCTGGCCTCAGTCGGTCTCCCTACCTTGGCCTCCAAAGTGCTGGGATTACAGGCATCAGCCACAGAGCCCAGACTAAAAATGCTTTTGCTTTTGTGTGGAATCTCACTTTGGGAAATCCTCCTTTGGACTGTCTCTTTTTTTTTTTGTAATAGGAAGATAGTGTTGTCAGCCGCTTGGGGAAAGGTACCTTTTCAGCTGCTGAGTGATGAGACCCGTTGAGTGAAATGTCAAGAGGCTGAAAGTGAATGAACTGTCAGCTGTCCCTCTCCCCAGCTTCTAGTTTGGGTAACAGGGTCCTCAGAGACAATGCACAGTGCAACTCGTTTCCTCCATAGGAAGCTACATAAAAGTTTAGGCCAAAACCCCTGTTAGTAATAGAGTGTTAATTATCCTGGTGGGTCCCATCTGCTTTCCTCCTGGAAGACCTGCAAAGATGGAAGGCAGATGGTGGAGGACTCAGAGTTTTAGGATCCCAGCCATCTATTTCTCTTTCATTAGAAAACCTGCTAACACCTACTATGGGCCTGGCTCTGGACTCAGCACTAGAAAGTTGGGGAAATATCAAGGCAAAAATATTTCTGGGACTTATCTCATCACTTGGTTACAATTCCCAAAGGCTGGACTCCATTCAGGATCCCAGATCCAAGCCATTCAGGGTACTTAGCTGCAGCAGAGGGTGGGTGCTCACCACCTTCTAGAATATGACTCTTGCCCTATGAACAGCAGCAAGATGAAGAGATATCTGCACGCCCTTGTTTATTGCAGCACTATTCACAGTAGTCAAGATATGGAAGCAACCCAAGTGTCCATCAGCAGATGAATGGCTGAAGAAAATATGGTATGTATACCTATATTCTGCAATGGAATACTATTCAGCCATAAAAAGAATTAAATCCTGTGATTTGCAGCAACATGGATGAACATCACGTTAAGTGAAATGAGCCAGAAACAGAAAGATATGATATCACTCATATGCAGAAACTAACAAAGCTAATCTTGTAGGAGACTGGTTACCATTGTGCTCCAAGCAAATACACCACTGGGGAAAGGAGGAGGTCATGGGTTCATGGGTACAGGGTCACAGTTAAGAGGAATCTCCTAGGAGACAGGAGGAATAAGTTCTGGAATACTGTTGCACAGAAGGGTGATTATAGTTAACAAACTCTTGGTGTATTTCAAAATATTTAGAAGGGAGGATTTTGAATGTTCGTTCTCACAACAAAAAAGATATGTATTTGAGATAATGAAAATAACTATCCTGATTTGATCACTACACGATAAATACATGTATTGAAACATCTCACTGTACCCTACAAATATGTACAATAATTATGTGTCAATTAAAGATTATGATTACATAAACTAAAAACAAATAAAGCCATAGCAACTTACTCTCTGTTTGATGTGCTTCCTGCTTTTCTAAGAGAGAAAAAAGAGATTTAAGTCAACAAAAGAACATTCCCAGGTTGCAAAAGAGGGTCATTTTTTAAAAGAAACTGTTCTACTAGGAAATTGGATTTTTTTTTTTCTGTTCACCCACTATTTTTCCATGAATTTATAATATTCTTTTGGGGGGAGATTCGTGGTATGTGGTATTCTGTCTATTAGAGCACTGTGTATTTACATTCCTGCATCAAGACAGCCTGTCCAGCTAGCAAGGCAGGTTGTTAAACTGTAAGAGAGACTTAAAATAACAGAGAGAGCTTATTACAAGCAAGATGAAGCGTTGACTGATAGTAAGCATTTCTGAGAAATTCCAGGGAGAAAAACATTTGGCAATGAGTTGGAAAAATAACCCGGTGGTAAAGAGCGTTTCTATCCCTCACTTAACCCATTACCCCAGGCCTCTTGCTATGGGCAATTCTTGCTGTGCCCATCTTCCCCACTGAGGAGGAAAGACTGAATTAAGTAAAACCGCCATTCTTCCAGTCTCCAAGGTTGTAGAAGTGCTAGTAAATGCTGTCCTTGTTACTTTGAATCATTTCCCCAGGGCATTTGTCATTTGTGCACTGAAACATTCTGACAGCCACTTGGCACTTGCATTTTGTCATGTTGTAATGGAGTATATTGCCATTGCATTCAATATATTCAATTTTTTTTTATTCCAATTACATGCAGTGAATCAAACCCTTGCTACAGTGAAATTGGTTTGAAGCCCTCCCCAGAGCCAAGATCCACCAGAGAACCCCGATCTGATGACTGCCGGCGAGTCTGTGCAGTGCCTTCCTCTTGATTTGAAGAGCAGCTAATTTAATTTGTTCTCTTATTTGAGAGTGAACCAGATCATTTGCATTGTAAATAAAACCATTTCTTGTCTTTATTTCCATCATTTTTGGTTGCTTTTGGCGGCTTAACTTGGATAACTTAATCATGGGCCATATGAAAGAAAGCAGAAAAAGATTTTAAATAAGTTTAGGAGTGAGTGCAAAGCAAATCCGTGGCAGTAACAGGTGACTAAAGCATCTCTGCTATTAGACTTTGTAAGCATCATATGGCACTTGAGTTATCATCTCTGCTGCTAGAGGTCAGAGGAAAATTGGGATAGTGGCCTCTTGAAGTAGGTCCTCTATGCTAAATTCAGGCTTGGAACTACATGAAGTGCAGCATTTCAGGGAGACCCTGGTGTTCTATCCATGGTGGAAGAGCACGACCTCTGCAGCCAGGCCCTGCAGCTAGTGCTGCCTCTGCTCCCCTCAGCCCAGAACCAGAGTGAAGGCAGAGCAGCGCTGCGTAGGATTGCTTCTCTGCAATGGCCATTATGGGATAGAGAATGAAAGGAACAGTTTTAACAAGTATTTTCCTTTTCGCTATAATTTAACAATTTTGCGATGGCATCCATTCCCCAGAATACTGAAAAGGGCATGAACTTAAAATAGCCACAAAGATCATTTTTTAAGCCTAAATTACCTGTGTTGTACTTAATCATTATTGATGTGATATTCTCAAGAGTTACAATTCTTTCTAAAGATGACGGTATTTTAAGATGGGTTTTCCCCATGCACAGGATGATCTCTGAGGTGCCAAGAAGTTTTTCATGAAATTGTTCATTCCTTACTTGCTTCATGTACAGTCTTGGTAATAGCCTTGAGCAGCAGGTGGTAGATTGCACGTCCTATTCAGAGCAGTGTGGAGTTTCCTATTCCACTTATGGACAACATGAAAAACCTCAAGGAGGTTGTGCTTGGGATACGCACTGTCCATCCCAGCCTCAGCTGACTCATTGAAAAGAGGCTGATTGCAATCTCCCAAGAGACTCTCTTTCCTGGGAAGGACAGGGAACTCCAGTACAGCTAGCTCTTGATGGGCCTCGGGGCCATGCCTTCTGAGTCCACCAGGGGACTATTGGGCCTAACTTGGCATCTAGTGCCCCACTAAATCCCCCATGCCTCACCTACTTTGCCCCTTTTGTTCTAATCCTTTCTCCTCTTTCAACATTGTATCCTCATATTGCTCTATGTTGCCTCTTTCCTCTCCCGAGCCCGCTACAAGTTTCTTCTCCTCTTAACCTTTCCTCAGTGCTCTCTGGAACTCCATGTCCATGGTTAGCCAATTCTACTTCCGTGATTATTCCTTTCACCTCCTAACCTTGACCAAACATTGTCACTTCCCTGGGGATTTCACAGCCCCGGGAAGCTTCTCCAGGTGGGAGGCTGCACAGTCCTATGCTCCCTAAGTCAGGTGTTTGGGAAGCTGGATCAGCGAGCTCCTCATTTCCATCTGCTTCTTCCAGACTCATGCGAATTCCCTCGTGCACAGTTTGAGTGAGCTCATTTGCGTCCACACCAAGCATTCATATACCACTGATCACCCCCGCTACTTAATGCCTAAGACTTCAGGCCTGCTGGGATCAAGGGGCATGCTGATGTCATTGTAAATCTGATGAATATTGCATAGATTTGGAGTTCTTTTCTTTAGAAATTAAATGTTTAACGCTTATCTATGGCCACCTTATTTTTCTGACCCCTTCACACACATTCTGCTCCCTGACTACCCCTCATTTCTGCCTTCGCTATGTGTTGACCCATTACTTTGCTCCAACCTCTGCTTCCCACAAGCCATCTAGTCTATATCATTCCAAGTTGTTGAGTCTCTGTTCAAGTTCAGTCTTTTTCATGAAATTTCTTCAGGTGTACCACCCCAAGGTGGTTTCTCCATCATGTGTATTCGCATTTATTATCTCTGCCTGGTGTTCAAAAATAAAGTGTATACTAGTTGTGATAGCCTCTGAGTCTGTGAAACTTTTGATTCATTTCCCTACCCTTTCAAATCTCCTGTCATTACTGTTTGGTGCCACACAAAAGCCCCTTGTTGTGTGAGCCCATCCTTCTCCTCATCACCATGGGGTACAAGAAGAGTGAGCCCTGCATGGGGCAGGCAGACACCTTGGACCATTAAAGGGCAGATTTATCATCACTATCACATATACGATGATTGAACACAAAAAACTGACATTAGAACTCATTATAAATAGTAATTTAATCACCTCCTTTACATACCTACAAATGTTTTTCATTTGTAGAATGCGCTGCTAATTGGCTTTTTAAATGCTCTTATAGTGACAAAACCTGCTTAAATCATAGAATTTTAGAGATGAAGGGCATTCACTTCCTATACTACTTAGTTTACCAAAAAAAAAAAATTTTAATGTATGTTACTTTATCAGTCAGAATAACTTTAAACCAGCCAAAGCTTGCTTTTCACTAATGGTATATATTGAGTATAGGTCAGTGGGTGGATATTAGTTCATCACAGTCTCTCAGGAACACAGGTAGATAGAGTCTATATCATAACACATGCTTCTACTATTGCTGAGGCAGAGGAATCAGAGCTCTGGAAGATCTTTCCCTAGTGACAAAGTTCTGGCCCAGGAATAACGTCTTTTCACAAAAGCCGGAACCATTGTTCAGGAACAATCCATGACCCACCAAACCACAAAGGAGCCAGGAAGGTCAGTCATCCATGCACCCTGTACTGTAGTTGATGGGCAGCTCTAGTAAACAGCATAGCTATAACTACTCTTCAGCTACTTGTGTTATATTTATGCCATTTCATTATAATATGATAGAAGGTAGAAAAATGAGTATGCATTTTGGAGCCAGATAGCCTGGGTTCAAAACCCTGTTCTGCCACTTATTAGCTGAACCTGTGTGGCCTTGGGCAACATACTTAATCTCTCTGAGCCTCAATTTTATTAACTTCTAAATGGGTATTTAACAAGGTTACTGGGAGGATTCAATGAGATGGAATGTATAAAAACGAAAAACCTAAAAAAAAGTCTAGCAAGTAATACATACTCGATACACATTAGTTTTTGTTTTCCCTCCATCTCCCCACCCACATTAATGTTTTGTTCACCTTCATTTTGTCCTTCCTTACTTCCCTTGTGAGTATGAATTTTTTCTTGCCTTGGGTTTGAAAGATTGAATCCCATTTCCATCACCAACAGATAAGCACATTCACTTCAATGCTATAACAATACTGTGTTTCATTAATATCTCCATCATATTTACTATCTCCAGGGCTGTATTGTTAGAGAGTTTTCTCTACTTGATTTGGTCCAGCTATCAGATCAATTCCTTTCAAAAATCTGTGAATCACTCCTCGCCTCAGCCTCACTTGAATTCTGTTAACATATCTCACCATGAAGATCATAAGCCTTTCAGGGATAAGGACCACATTTCAAACCTTTGTGTCACTCACATAGTCAAGTATTTTGTTACTCACACAATCTCAGGTGTAAAGCAGTTAATTGGGTATATTAGTTTCCTAGGGCTGGCCATAACAATACACAATCTTCTGGGTGGCTTAAATAACTGAAATTTATCATCTCTCTAGAAGCTAGAAATCCAAGATCAAAGTGTCAGTAGGGCTGGTTGCTTCTGAGAGCTGTGTGGGAGAATCTCTTCCATGCCTCTCCCCTGGTTTCTGGTGATTTGCTGGCATTCTGTGGCTTCTAGAAGCATCACCCTAGTATCTGCCTTCATCTTCACATGGTGTTCTTGTGCGTGTGCATCTGTGTCCAAATTTCCCCTGTTTATAAGGGCATCAGTCATACTAGATTAGGGCTCATCACCCCAGTGACCTCATCTCAACTAATTACATCTGCAGCAATGCTGTCTCCAAGTAGTCACATCCTGAGGTACTTTTTTTTTAAAAAAAAAAAAAAAAAAAAAAAAAGCCTTTTATTTCAGGTTCATGGGGTACATGTGCTGGTTTGTTGCATGGGTAAATTGCATATCACTGAGGTTTGGAGTACAAATGATATTGTCACCCAGATAGTGAGCACAGTACCCAATAGGTAGTTTTTCAACCCTTGTCCCCCTCCATCCCTCCCCAATCTAGTAGTTCCCAGTGTCTACTGTTGCCATTTTTATGTCCATGTGTACTCAATATTTAGCCACCACTTATAAGTGAGAACATGTGCTCTTTGGTTTTCTGTTTCTGGGTTAATTTGCTTAGAATAATGGCCCCCAGTTGCATCCATGTTGCTGCAAACAACATAATCTTGTTCTTTTTTTATGGCTATGTAAAGTCCTATGGTGCATACATATGGTGCATACATATTACATTTTCTTTATTCAGTACACTGTTGATGGGCATCTAAGTTGATTCCATGTCTTTGCTATTGTGACATTCTGAGGTACTGGTGGTTAGGACTTCAACACAAGAATTTAGCAAGCCCCAAAATTCAACCCATAACACATGAGTAACTATAATCAGAATGAATATTTTATTATCTTGCAGAGAAAATAGTATGACATCAATGTCCCTGCCACATCAAAGTATGATTTTCAAAGTGTCGAGAACTTGATACTGCAATAAATGTAAAGTGAACAAGTATCCAAAAATTGTTTTACCTAATTCATCAGAGAACTAGCAGGATGATAAAACTAATTTCAAGATCATTTGAGGAACAGAGGTTTATATATTCCTCAGAAAAGATATGTAGAAATAAGTTTACAGAGTTAGAGGTTAAAGTGACAAATGACTTACAAACTATAAACCCACAACCTTTGGGGTCACATTTTCTGTGATCATAAATTATTTACACCTCTACTGAATACAAGTCAGCAAATTAATATGTAACATCCTAGAGTCTTGGCTCCAATCAGTAGTATACAGCAGGTCAAACAAAGACACATACCCCAATATAATTGACTATCTCTTGGGTAGCTTGGTAGGATATTGAAAGGACTTGGAGCCATCCTTTTCCCTTATTTTCATGCTAGATATGTTTTCTTAGAACCTTCCAGCCAAAATCATCTCAAAGGATTATCACTAATTACAAAAGGGCTAGTTTCATAATGATTCCACCTGATTAATTTATATAAGTTAAGCAAGAGGTGTTATTAACCCATATAAACTTCTTTATAATCATCCAATCTTTATGATTATTAAACACAGTTACTAAAATCATAGAGTTAACTTTTGTGTGGAAATTTTATAAAGAATCTTGGACTCTGAATAAAATTTTAATAGCCTCTATTATTTGTTCTTCAATCTGGAAGCTAGGAAGCCAAGCCCAAGAAATTCTCTCACCTAGGTTTCACTTGCAATATCTATAAATGTGGGTGAACTCCTCTCTCCTGGAGTTTATCAATATCTGCTAACATACTTGACCTTCAAAGAAATGACCTTCCTTACTCCCTGTAATGCTAGGACTCTGTAAATACAAAACAGGTATCAGACTGGTTTCCTGGGAGGGCTTTATAGGTGTTAATTCTGCTTGTAAATGAGCTACCTTTGTCCCTTAATTGTGATCTTATCACAAAAGTGTTAAATGAGTTATCAAACATGACACTCCAAATAGGTATTTGGTTACACAATAAATTTCTTCAATTATATCCTGGTAGAACGGAGATCAGGTATATTTTGAACCTATACAAATAACCACATTGCCATGAAAAGTAAACATAGTAAAATGCTTGTTTCTATATTTTGAGAGATCAAGAAGGGAAAGATAACATTTAAAAAATGTTTCTTTTCAAGCTGCAGAATTATTTTGTGCTAAGTTGAGGGGTAGAGACGGATGAAGAGAAAGGGAAAAGGGTTTTCTGGAATAACAGTAAAATACAGAATATTAAAAACAGTATCAATAGTATTTCAAAGCAAATAACCATAATTCTATTTTCCTCCTTATCAATCCTAGTTAATCTTTTTTTTTTTTCTGCTGGATCTTGGGACAGCAGTTGCTTTCATAAAATAATCTCGTTCTGGATTGAGAAGAGCTCTGGAAATCCTCACTTAATCCCAAATACAATCAGAGTTGCCTAAGTCATTTCAGTTTGAAAGCCCACACTGTAAAATATCAGTGTTAAGTTCATTAGTCTGCAAAGACTGCCATAACAAAAGTATTACAGACTGGGTGGCTTAAATTACATACATTTATTTGCTCACAGTTCTGGCAGCTGGAAGTTCAACATCAACATGTCAGCAGGACTGGTTTCATTCTGAGGCCTCTCTCCTTGGCTTATAGATGGCTATCTTCTCCCTTTATCTTCACATTTTTCTCTGTGTCTGTGTCCTAATCTCTTCTTTATAAGAACAATAGCAATATTGGCTTAAGGCCCATAATGTGCCCTTATTTTACCTTAATTATCTCTTTAAAGACCCTGTCTCCAAGTACAGACCCATTCTGAAGCACTGGGGGTTAGGACTTCAACATATGAATTTTGGGAGGGCATAATTCAGCTTATAACCTTAAGTATATCCAGTTTAGTCCTTTTAAACATATATTTTCATGGGTACATAGTAGGTATATATATTTATGGGGTACATAAAAGATTTTGATACAGTCATACAATGCTCAATAATCACATCAGGGTAAATGGGGTATCCATCGCCTCAAGCACTTACCATTTCTTTGTGTTACAAACATTCCAATTATACTCTTAGTCATTTTTAAATGTACAATAAATTATTGTTGACTGTAGTTACCTTATTGTGCTATCAAACACTAGATTTTATTCATTCTATCTAACTATATGTGTATATATGTATACATATAGGACCCATTAACCATCCCCACCCCTCCTGCCCTCAACTGGTTTAGTCTTTAGCAAGAAGCTCTCAAGTTTTCCTTTGTTGACAACCAAATTCATGACGTCAGGCAATTGTGAGCAGAAAGTAGAAACAACTTGGCAATGTTAAGGTTGAATAGCTGTTAATTTTTTACAGTAATAAGTAATACAGTGATAGAGAAGTAGAAAATTCTCCATTTAAGTACACAAATACACAACTCTTTTGTAAGGATCAAATCAATGTTTCCACTCAGGGTAAGAATATATTATGGACTAACAAATTTTCACGGCCTTCCAACGCATCTTGTAATGTGTGCAACCTATATAATATGGATTTGTATTAATAATGTTTTTCCTGCACAAAATTAACCTACAGAAAGCCAAGCTTCTTCTTTTATTTGACAATTATGAAATTCATGCAACAAGTTGAGCTAATTAAGAGCAATGAAACCAGGAAGTCTGATTATTTTTATCGTCTCTCTTTCTATAAAAGACAAAATGTTTACGATTTTCTTTTTTCTTATCTTTTCTTTTCTTTTCTTTTCTTTTTTTTTTTGAAATAGCTTCTTGTTCTGTAGCCCAGGCTGAAGTACAGTGGCACAATCATAGCTCACTGTGGCCTCCATTTCCCAGACTCAAGTGATCCTCCCACCTCAGATACTCAAGTAGCTGGGACTACAGGGACACGCCACTATGTCCTGCTAATTTTCTTTTCTTTTTCAGTAGAGATGAAGTTTTGCTTTGTTGCCAATGCTGGTCTCAAACTCCAGAGTCCGAGCTCAAGCAATCCTTCCACCTTGGCCTCCCAAAGTGCTGGGATTACAGACAGAAGCCACTGCATCCAGCTTAAAAGTTTATGATTTGCTAATATTCATCTGGAAAATCTCAAAGATAGTTTTAGGTGTAAAAGACATTGTGACTTTATTTTTTAATTTAAGACTAAATCTTGTGAAGAGAAAATGAAAAGTGATATTAGGGAAGAGATCATTATTTATTGACTTTGGAACATATGTGTGTAAGAGTAATGAATGGTTGAGGTAATACTGGTTGAGTTTAACTACATGTTAATTAAAGTGACATTATCATATTTTAAAATAAACATAAAGTAAGAAGATAAATTGGAAGAAACCACAACAGTTCAGAACTGAGAAACTGTTGCTATTTGTTTCTTAAAACAAATCAAGTTATACAACAAAGTCATTACAAAGCACAGAAAGTTATTTTGCTGACATACAAAATCCTGCTTTCTGGCAAGATTATCCATGAGTATAGAATATTCTTGTATTCACTCTTATTAAGGGGAGATTAGATACTCCAAACCTTATTTGTCACTTGAAGGTTGAAAAATTGACACTCTACTCTTTTTTTAACAAAATTATTTTATAAATTGTATTAGTCTGTTATTACACTGCTATAAAGAACTACCTGAGATTGAGTAATTTACAAATAAAAGAGGTTTAATTCATTCAGTTCCACATGCTGTACAGGAGGCATGGCTAGGGAGGCCTCAGGAAACTCACAATCATGGTGGAAGGGTGAAGGGAAAGCAAGCTTGTCTTCACATGATGGCGGGGGAGAGAAAGCGCAAAGGGGGAAGTGCTATGCACTTTTAAACAATGAGATCTCATGAGAATTCACTCACAATCATGAGAACAGTAAGGGGGAAATCTGCCCCCATGATCCAATCTCCTCCTACTACGTCCCCCTCCCAACACTGGGAATTACAATTCGACATGAGATTTGGGTGGAGACACAGAGCCAAATCATATCATAAATAAATGCATCAAAACAAAACTCTTGAGAACCAAAATCTTTCTCTTCTGACCAAGATGGAGTAACAGAGACAGGATTTATCATTCCACCTTAAACAACCAGAACACTGAAAAAAATTATATGAGGCAATGATTTTTTCAAACATGGGACAACAATAAACAAAGGACCATTATCCCTGAGAGAAGGGGAAAAAATTAGGAGAGATTTATGTTTGCTCCAGCTTATTGCTTGGAAACAATTGAATTTGTAGTTAAAACCTTCCAACAGAGAAATTTTCATGCCAAGTGTTTTCGTTAGTGAATACTTTTGAACATTAAAAAAAAATATCAGTTTACATAAATATG
Organism: Pongo abelii; assembly: GCF_028885655.2. Classification (NCBI taxonomy): domain Eukaryota; kingdom Metazoa; phylum Chordata; class Mammalia; order Primates; family Hominidae; genus Pongo; species Pongo abelii. Next base: position 144,211,771 of record NC_071990.2, read on the forward strand.
CTAGAAAATTGAAGAGGAGAGAACACTTCTCAACTCATTTTATGAAGCCAATCTTAGCTTAATAAGAAAACCAGACAAAGACACTATAAGAACAAAAAACCACAAATCAATATCCTGCACGAATATAGAAGTAAAAGTCCTTAAGGTAATTTTATCAAGTCGAATTAAGTAATTTACAGAAAGGATAATAAACAGACCAGATGATGTTTACCCCAGGGTTGCCAGTTTAGATTAGCATTAGAAAATAAGTCAATGTATTTCATCATATTAACAAACTAAAATAGAAAATAAAAACATATGATCTCAACATATATGAACCCATAAACAGACAAAGAAAGAGAACTTAACCTGATAAAGGACATCTACTAGGAACGTACAGTAACTGATATCATACCATACTTAATTATGAAATAATGAATGTATTCCCCCCTAAGAGAAGACAATTTCTGTTCTCACCACCACCATTAAACACTGTATTAGAGATCTTACACAATGCAATAAGACAAGAAAAATAAGGCATACAAATGTTTTATTCATGGACAAGTACTTGCCCTGCCATTGTATAAAATCCTAAGTGATCCACAAAAAGGCAATTCAAACTACCACAGGAGTTTAGTAAGAAAGATATAGGATCAATATTAAGAAATCATTTGAATTTCTCTATATCAGCAATAACAATTAGATATTGAAATTAATACCATTTATAATAACATCAAAATATACAGATTATTTAGAGATAAGTTTGACAAAAATTGTGCAAGACATATATAATGAAAACTAAAAAATATTGAAAAGAGAAATTTTTAAAGAATTTAATGAATGAAATATATAAAGCAATCAGACAAGGGCTCTTTTAATTTTACAGGCTTTGTAATCTAATTTATTAATACTTTCTAGAAGTAGAAAATATTTCAAACTTACACAATGAGAGATAAATGTTTTTCTCAATTATAGTCACATAAATGCAAAGAGAACTTACATCAGTTCTACAACATTAGCCAAGGGTCAAGAATAAACACAGAACAAAAACATCTTAACAGTTCAGATCTCAAAAGGCTTCTCTCCTATCTAGAGAGTATGAAATATTTTTATAGTTGATTTGACTGCATTAAAAACACATTAACAAAAAGACTAACAAATTTAATTTCTCTGATGTATCTCACTCCTTCAAAGATAGCTCTTTACTGTCCACACGAGAGACATCACTAAATGATCAGACCATAAAACAAGGTTCCCAGTTATCACTGTCTCCAACAGCAAATAATTTACCAGTGGTGCACAAATCATATTCCTATATACGAGATGCTTTTCTGACTACTCAGATGAGTCCAGCCCAGTAATCTGATAACCTTTAATCTCTGGACCTAGTTGTAGAAAGACACAATGCCCAAACAACCAATCTATGTACAAGTTTTTCTATTACTTACACAGTCACAACGAGTCTGGTGATCTGACAACTACTAATCCCTGGTCTCACCTTTGGAAAGGAATACAGCCCTAGCTCTGTCAGACAGACATTGATAGACCAACAGATTTAGCCATGAACCAGAAAGAACACAAAAATAGAAAAGGAAAAAAAAAAAAAGAAAGAAAAACAACCAAACAAACAAAAAGATTCAAGACAAAAAAAAAAAAAAAAAAGGTTCTAATGCTACTTGAAGTTCATTCTGGGAGGCCAGAAAAGATGTGCCTAGTCTTTAGCAGCCCAGGAAGTACACTTATATGGCAACATGGTATAATTGGCTCTGGTAAGTTTGAGTCCACTAGGGCAACTTAGTGGAATGACCTCAAAAATTGTTACACAATAATTCATTGTATAAATTTCAAAAGGTTAAAAAACATGAGTGTCTTAGTCCATTTGGGCTGCTTTGACAAAATAACATAAACTGGGTAGCTTATAAGCAATAAACATTTATTTCTTCTAGTTCTGGAGGCTGGGACATCCAAAATCAAAGTGCTCACAGATTGCCCGGTGAGGACCCATTTTCTCAAAGAGATGCCTTCTCATTGTTTCCCCACATAGTAGGGGGGGAAGGGTTTCTCTGGGGCCTGTTTTATAAGGGCACTGATTCCATTTATGATGGCTCTGCCCTCGTGAACTAATCACCTCTCAAAGGTCCCATCTCCTAATATTATCACATTGGGGGTTAAGATTTCAACATACAAATTTTAGGGGCACACAAATATTCAGACCATAACAAAGATTCATACAAATACAGAATAAACACATTTCAAAGATTTGTTTAACTCATTAATGAGGCAACCAGCCAAATTTAGTTAAAACAGGAGGAGAGAATTTCAGGAATACAGTCTTTTAGAAACAGCATGCTGAAATAAGTGTGCTAAGTTGGAAGAAAATTTCAACATGGTAATATCCAATGGTAGATAAAATTTGGTAACCTTTGGACTTCTTTTTCTCTGAAGCTCTTCCAGACAAAATCAAGTTAACACACTTCACAGAATGTAGGCCCTAACCAAAATAAATAACAAGTCAAACAAAAATATGTTCCTGTATCAGTCCATTCTCACACTGCTGTAAGGAACTGCCCAAGACTGGGTAATTTATGAAGAAGAGAGGTTTAATTGACTCACAGTTCTGCATGCTGTACAAGAAACATGGCAGGGAGGTCAAAAATCTTACAATCATTGTGTAAAGCAAAGGGGAAGCAAGCATGTCTTACCGTGGAGGAGCAGGAGAGTGAGGGAGAAAAGAGGGAAGTACAACACACTTGCAAACAACCAGGTCTCATGAGAACTCACTCACTATCATGAGAACAGCAAGGAGTAACTGCCCCCATGATCCAATCACCTCCCACCAGGTCCCTACCCCAACATTGAGGATTATAATTCAACATGAGAATTGGGTGGGAACACAGAGTCAAACTGTATTAGTTTGTTCTCACGCTGTTAATAAAAACATACCCAAGACTAGGGGTAATTTATAAAGGAATTTATAAATTCCTTTATAATTTATAAAGCGGGTAATTTATAAAGGAAAGAGGTTTAATGAACTCACAGCGCCACATGGCTGGGGAGGCCTCACAATCCTGGCTGAAGGTGAAAGAGGCACAAAGTCATGTCTCACACAAAGGCAGGCCAAGAGAGTGTGTGCAGGGGAACTCTCCTTTATAAAACCATCAGATGTCATGAGACTTATTCACTATCAGGAGAACAGCATGAGAATGACCCGCCCCCATGATTCAATTACCTCCCACCGGGTCACTCCCATGACACATGGGAATTATGGGAGCTACAATTCAAGATGAGATTTGGGTGGGGACACAGCCAAACCATACCACAAACCATATCAATTCCTCTAGAGAACTAAGTAATTTTGAGACAGGCCCATTAGAAAATGTGCTGAATGGAAGCCTTCCCTTCCTCTGATTTTCAATATTCACAATTTTTTTCTTAACAGCTCCAAGACAGGTATTTGTCTTTAACATGGACCCCAATCAGGAAATGATTATCCCCATCAAAATAGCAGAATTTCCCCTACCTCTGATTGCCGTAAATCACAATAGAATGCCAAGATGCAAGTGAAAAGAGCACCTCAAAATGCAGGATCATGCAAACTGAGAAAGAATCTACTCTCTAATCATAGGAAATCTGTAGCAGGGACTCGGTGTGCACTACAATGCACTACTGAGCACAAATATAGGACTGTCATTAATAAGGAACCACTTGGGGTGCAATTTGAGAAATTATAGAAGCACAGACTGAGAGGATTTCATATCATCTGTAAAAACTCTTCAGTCTTTGAATACATTCTCTATGAGCTAACAGAGATATAGATTTCAGAAACTAGACTCATTTTAACAAGAAGGAGCCAAAAATAGAAGGGACACACATCCACAGGAAGACCCACAATCACCGAGCAAACAGAGACTTGCCCTGTCTCTTTTCAGCTTTCATGTGCAAAATCGAAGAATTATTCTAAAATTATATATTGTATGCCTGCAAAGTGCAAGCACTGTGCTAGATGACATGGGAAATTCAAAGGTGAAGGAGACAAAGGTTTAAGTTCTAATTTAGTTCCATCCCTAGGCAAGTATATGACACCAGAAAATCCAAATGTTGCCAGAATTCAGTTTTCCAAGGGGTAAAAATCTCTCAGTTTTATTGAAATTGCACAAGACTATAAATCTATAATTTTGTAAATCCTGTCCTCAAAGAGTTTAGTTATTTTTTATGAAGACTTCAAAAAATATACACAGTGGGATGGGAGTGGGAGGGAGTTCCCAATACAGAGATTATTTTATTCAGAAGTTTTCAAATTTTACGTTACTTTTTACTTTTGGTGATGAATTATTTGCTCAAAAGCATTATTAACTAGAAACCTAAAGAAGTAAAACAAGTATGTAGAGATGTTATGATGGAATCAGTTGGGAGATACCAGGCCCCTGGCTTGGTGGATGCTCCCATCTTGACCTTTGGACCTCTGTGTATCCTAAGCAGCTCCACAGAACTCCCCTGGGCTCTCTAGAGCATGTCAAAAATCATTTAAGAAGTCCAACCTACTTCTTTTATGGATAGTATAATAATAGCCAAAGAGAAGTCAAGTTTTCTTAATCAGGAAATGTTGTTTCCAAGTTCACAGAGATCAGGGACAGAATGAGGATTGGGTCACTCCTGCAAATAAGTCTCTTCTCCAGATACTCTCTGGCACTCTGCGTCATCTCCCCTAATATGCTGATCATTTTTCTGTATACCATCAACTCATTTGCCCTCTTTTCACAGTCACTCCTCAGAATGCAAAAGGGACTCATATTTGCTTTCGATTCTATTAAACATTGTTATTTTTATAGACTTGCAAAGGGACCATTCAACACCAAGATCAATCTATCCAAACATTTTCCTAAGAGTTATCTGGTAAATGAAAAGACCAAAGGAAAGATGTCTTGGGGCAAATAACACAGCATGCTTGGCAACACTTGCCTCCTAGAAACATTTGTAAAAGTTTCATTTTTGTTCATGAACATAGTGATGGAAGATTTTAAAGATTTTTCTAGAGCTTCAAAGGTCATTTTAAAATTTTTCCATTTTCTCAGTCATTTCCTGCCCCTAGATCAGGTTATATAGATCCTGCTGTGACTCTGTGTTTCCCAGTGAGGCAGATTCTTATTGTTCTTTTAGTTTTTGTCAATTTAATGAACTGTTTTATGACTTAGACCCAAATAATGGAGATTTTGTGGGAAAAGGCAGAGGACAGGAAAGAAAGGAGAGGAGAAGGGGGTGTAGGGTAAAGTGATAAACTCTAACACATTGGGATTGCCTTTTAAAATCCTACACAGTTTCTTCCCCCATTCAGATAACTTGCTGACCTTATCTTATGCTACATCTGATTGCAATTACTTCAGTTTGTTAGGCTGACCAATTTTAGAAACTTGGACAATGTACTTCGTTGCAATCAGATCTGCATTAAAACTCAGAAATGAAGGATAAATCAGTTATTGCCATTGAAGTTGTTATGGTGTCTTTTTTCCAAAAGAAATACACTCATGTCAGCAGGCCTGAACTTTCATTTCTCCAAACTTCTAACATGACATCTGCAAATAAGTCTGGTATCTTCTACATAATTAATCTGTAATCTCATAAAACCCAGTTACATGCTGCTTCAATAGTTCTTCCTAATTCCTATCTGCTTGTCTCCTTTGTAAATTTTATAATTATTGACAAAACACTTGAAGATACAATGCACACAGAGAGGAAAAAAAAACTAGGGAAGAGCCAGCATATTTTTTTCAGCTTTAGAATTTTAATCCTCCTTATTCACTAACAGATAGCAATTTATCTTTCCACCAGACTGCCATGCCATAGGTAGAGTGATTTGGCAACTTCTTAACACAATGTTATTTGAAGGGTATAAAATAAGACATCTCTGATTTAAAAATTTCCCCCAGAAATTTTCATAGCCTCCAAAATTCCCACCCTTACCTTCTGGAGTGAGGATCTATGCAGAAGACTCAATGAAAATGTAGATGTGTCACTGAGAATGCACACTAGGATCTGTGGTAAATACATTGTCATTTCCCAAGTAGAGAGCCCTGAGGGGGTAAGATGGGACTTTAATGGGGATAGTGAGTCAGGAAGGGAGCAGAGCCTTTAGGGCAAGCAGGCAGTCACCTTCCCTTGCTTCATAAAATCACACACACACACACACACACACATATATAGTTGGCAAGGAAGTACAGGCCTCGGAGAAATACTTTGACAGAGCCACCAACAAGTATGGGATATTGAGAAAGTCAACTATTTGCCCAGCACTGGTGGTCTCAAACACATTACCTTATCTTATCTTACCTTCATCCTCAAGACACACATGAGAGTTAGAGGCAACCATACTAGTGGAGAGAAAAGAAAATCAGCTCCAAAGACTTCAAGTTCACAGAACTACTTTACATCAGCATCTGGATTTGGATTCATGGTCACACTCTCAATTTCACTTCTTCACAGGAACTATAGGAAGGTAGAATGTATGGAACATGACACATGGCAGGGAGACAGAGGAAGCCTGAAGCCACTGGTGCCTATTTCACAATTCTGCTTCTTGTGATATCTGGCATGTGAAAGTGAAATGAACCCTAGCTCTGATTAATTCTGAGTGGAATAGAAAAAATGAATTCCAGATGGGTAAATATTCAGCTTCCAATTGATTTGCTGAGGCTTCTCTCCCACCTCTTCCCTGAGTTCGCCCTGTGCTCCAATATTCACTTTGCCCCATCTGTGCATTTGTTCATGCCATTCCCTCTGCCAGGAAAGTTCTTTTCTTCCCCTATGCTTGTCAGACTCCAATGAAGTGGAGTCACTTCCAGTGCAGGAGTTACATTATAAAGTCAACACATAGGCATAAATCAACTTGGTCAAAGTTAATCTTTAAAATCCCTAAAATCACCTTTAAAGTTCAATATCTTTGCATGTGTCATTGTAAATCTCTACAGCCTAAGAGAACAGAGGTTTCCGAGGCAACAGTAGATTCATGTCTTCCATCTCATGCTCTGTCCAGGATGCATTCTTATCAAATAAGAGGGTGGATGGAAATGGCCTTGACCTAACTTAGTTGCTTTGTTTCTTTCTTCTTCTCTTCTAATTTATAGCACATGTAATTCAACTTATGTAAATTACTCATGTGATTTGCTGTCAGTCATTCAAAGTGGATTGATATCATACTTCTTCAATAGATATGAAATCAACCTTTCATCTCGTTTGGTGCTTACTTTATTCTTCCTTGTAATTACTATTATTGGACCCCTCTGCATGGATTATAAGATTTCTATGGTCACAGATTGCTTTTCATACATATTTCTAGGCCTCACTATGCATAATAAATGTGTTGAATTTTAATAAATTAAAATGCTAGTTGTATAGAGATAGTTTTTCTCTGGCTGGCCAGAACCACTTGCTGAAATGTCCCCAGATACTTTACGGCCTCTATGGTTAGAGCAGGCATGGGGAGGCTAACTGGAGTAGAAAACTCTTAGGAGAGGAAAGGCCCCAAGCCCAGCCCGGCAGCACCAGCTAGGCAAAGTCAATTGTTCCAGTGTAAGGTAGGGAAAGTACCTATCCTCACCATTGTCTAGAATGCCAGAGGTTTTCTAGGCGGAGGTGGCCCTGCCTTGGGATTGATGGACTTTTTACTGGAGCCAAGAAGACCTCATCACAGACTGAACACTGCTTAGGAAGGGAAACGGATGGAGGATGTCTTTGGAAGAATCTTAGGACAGAAGTGTCATGATGAATAGGGAAGACAGGCTTTCAAAAATCTTTCCTTGTGTGGCCAAATTATGGGCTGTGCTACAGGATTATAAACCCCATCTGAAGAGATTATCCAAAATAAGCACAGTGGGGAGACATGTCCTTTCCACTTTCATATGGACTCAATGCTCACCTTAATGTTTAAATATCTGTTCATCCTAAGTTTGTCTTTCTACATTGGCAGCTTTTAGGTATATGACTAATATGATTTGGCTTTGTCCCCACCCAAATCTCACATGAATTGTAATAATCCCCATGTGTTAAGGGTGGGGCTAGGTGGAGATAATTGAATCATGGGGCAGTTTCCCCCATGCTGTTCTAGTGGTAGTGAATAAGTTTCATGAGATCTTATGGTTTTATAAATGGGAGTTCCACTGCACAAGCTCTCTTGCCCACCACCAGGTAAAACGTGCCTTTGCTCTTCCTTAGTCTCCTCTGCCATGATTGTGAGACCTCTCCAGCCACATGGAACTGTGAGCCCATTAAACCTCTTTCCTTGATACATTACCCAGTTTGGGGTATGTCTTTCTTAGTAGCATGAGAACAGACTAATACGACAACCTTGAGTGAGTTTTTAGACTGTTCTGTTCCTCAGGGTTTTTTTTTTTAATCTCTTAAATGGAAGTAATAATCATACTTATTTCAAAGGGTTGCTTGATGGATTAAATGAGTGAGTTCACAAAAACCACCTAGGATAGTATCTGGTCCTGAGTAAGCTCTCAATAAATATTAACCTTGTACCTTATCAATCTTCATCAATTCATCTATTGACCACAGCTTGACCTCTTACTCTATTTGCCACTGCTCCATTTCACATACCCCAGCATTGGTGCTCAACCTGCACCATCTCAGTTTCAAGACTCTGCCCACATTCCTCTCTCAAGCTGAGTGGCAGAGTCTGTTAATTGTTCCTGGTATCTTTTCTCTGCCTCTTTCCCCTGAGTTTTAGCTGATCCCCAGTCACTCAGCCAAAGACTACCTTTCCCAGGCTTCCTTGCAGCTAAGTGTGGCCCTGAAACTAGGTTCTGGCCAATGGGAGCTGAGATAAATTGAAGTGTACAATTTTCAGATCATGCTATTATAAAAGAAGAAGTATGCCCTCCATTCTGCTGGCTGAAGTGTGATCATACCACAAGATGGAAGCCACATGTGAAGGCAACAGAGCAAGAAGACAGGATGAGCCTGGGTCCCTTGTGACTTCCCAGGGCAGAGCCACCCACGTTTAAACAAGCACAGCAGGTTAGCTTTACTTTCTCTTATGGATTATCCTTTTCTACTTGGTACCTTTGCTCTTTGTGGTCTATTATAACCTATATCAGAGACAAGGATGTCTAAAAAGAGGATCAATTTCAGGTCTCTAAGAACTTATGGTTTTCAAAGATCTTAAAGTGAAAAAAATGACAAGTTGATTACTCCACATTCTACTGTAAATAAATTACAGAGGCTGGCTATTTCCCCCCTTCCTTGCTTGTCTTTTGGTTTGAGAAAAACTGATTTATCATCGCTTACCTCTTTTTCTTGCTAATCGGTACAATTTTTAAATGTTGAGACACTTTGGCTAAATCATAAATGTTTTGTTAACATGCATTCATCGTAAAAATTTGCCTTGACTCATCTATGATTGTTCCAAAGATTTATATGACCAATTCATGTCTGTTTCTCCACAGAATGATCTTCTCTCACTTCTGAATATCTGTCAGCACACATCTGTGCCTGTGTGTACAAAAACTTCACCTCTTGAGAGCCCCAGATTTGACAGAATCAAGTTTGCCTCATTTTTCAAACAGTGTTAACTCATTTTAAAAATACTTTTCTCATTATGTTATTGCAAGGGTCTTTTATTCCATCTCATGCTTTTGTCTATTTTGGATCTAACATTTATTTAATTAGAAATCTATTATTGGGGAGGGGGCACAAATAAAATTTAGCTACCACTAACCACCCCCTGTCAAATGGTGGTACATTAAAGAGATGAAGGAAGGTATTACTTTCTTCAGATAACATAAGACAAACATTTAAAATTCAGTCCACTTGGAAAATGCTTTCTCCACATCTTCTTTTATGTGGAGGGTGATTTCCTTTTTAGTGGGTTACACAATGCAAATGAGGCACAGTTCATTTATATCCAAGTCCAGGGAAATGAATTTATAGGCACTCCAGAGGAAAAGTTCCATGGAGAGATTCAAGCTTTCTTACTTTCAGACTATCGGAAGCTCTGCAATATACGTCTTTCCCTAGATATCTTAAGGGCACCCAATAAAGCCAGTTTTGCCTGAGAAAAGCCATTTATACCCCTGCTTTCCATGGAAGACTAATTGGAATTGCTGTTACCATTTTAAATCTCTTCAACTGGTTAGGGTGTTGTTATCAGTATAACTCAATCAACCAACATATACTTAATGATTTCCAGTTAGAAGAAAGCTTCTTCCTTCTACAAAGCATACAAGGAAAAACACTATTTCTGCCCTGAAGGAGTTGCCAATCTAGTTGCAAAAACTTGTGAGAGTCTCTGGCTTTTCAAGACCCATTAAAAAGACAAAGTCTTGCCCTGCAGTGCCCCATAAATGGGTCTACACTCTCCTTTGGCAGTTCTAGTCCATCTTGTGTGTCACCATATTGCCTAAGTTTGAATAAGCCTTTTAATCTTCAATAAATTAAATTCTTAGCAGGGGCTTATAAATCCTGTTGTTCTCAATGCCTAACCCAGTGCCTGATCCACAGAATACATTCATGAATAAATAAAGAAGTGGATGAGTTGGAAGCAGAAAGTAAAACAGTGGTTACCAGAGATTGAGTAGGGGAGGCAGGAGGGGAGGATGGAGAAAAGTTGGTCAACAAGTACGTAGTTGAAACTAGATAGAAGAAATAAGTTCTCATGTTCCATTGCACAGTGGGGTGACTATAGTTAACAGTAAGGTATTGTATATTACCAAATAGCTAGAAGAGAGGCATTTGAATGTCCTCACCACAAAGAAATGATAAGTACATGAGGTGATGGTTACACCTGATTTGATCATTACACAATATATATGTATCAAACATCAAATTGTATCTCATAATATGTATAATTATAACATGTCAATTTAAAAAAAAGTGAATGAGTAAATTTTTAATACAGTCAATGTAGGTTACAAAACTATCTAATTCATCTTCAGGTCTACACCCAGAACATTCTGGCACAATAATTTCTATTTATGCCCAAGAGGCACTAAAGATCCCTTGATTCCATTTATCTATTCAAATTTTCAACAAATATTTATTGAGAGTTCAGTATCTGTGCAATATTTTCTTAGGTGCTGGGAATACGATGGGAGTAAGCCAAGAATTTGCCCTAAAGAAGCTTATATTCTAGGGAGAAAATGATGAGGAAAGAATCTCTCTAGAGCAAACAAAGCAGCCAGCCAGGGAAGGAACACTACACCACATCAGCTTGGGCTTACAGGTAAATAAATGGGACTTGTCTATTAAGATTTATTAAATTCAACAACAAAAGGGCTTTGATCTCACAAGTGAATAAACCAAAACGAATTACTCCTTGAAAAGTAGAAATGAAAAATTATTACATTTCTCCTTCCTAATTGGTACATCCATAAGGGAAACGTTTTTAAAAAAAAAACTAAGATAAAAATAAAAAATGTGCCCCAGAAAGAACTATCTGAACTATATTTGCATGAAATTGTATTCTGTGCTTAAAGCCAATGTTTCCCTAATTTATGTGCTATCCCTCCTTAATTCCTTCTGTCTCCTTTAACAGTCTTTTACGAATGCATTGATTTCTTCACTAAAATTCTCATGAGGGCAAAAACACATACAAGATGCCCAATTGTAAAAACTTACTTACGTCTTATATAATTTACTGAATAAAATACTGTTAATGAAAAACATCAAAGTGATGCATTTAACCCATGTGGAAGTTAACACCACTTAGCTCCCCTCTTCCTACCCCCATAATAACAAAAAAATGAGTGACTGAGGTAGGCATTAGTGATAGAGGAGGTGGACATATCTTTCTTTCTAAAATTTAAATTTGTAATTTTCTCTTTTTGAATAATAATCAGCCAAGTGCCTTTGATCACCAAGGGTAGGTAAAGACATAAAGTTGAAATACATTCTTCATGAATTAGCAAAATCATTTTTAAAGTAGGAACTTTGAACTTAAAATATTACTGTTTATTGTTCATCATACACTTTATGTCTCTTGCTAAATAATAAATTAGGCTACATAGAGCTTCCTCCATATATTTATGTCTGCTGAAAATATTTGGCTAAATTCATTTTGGAAATACTTCACTTCCATGAAATATTGACATGGCAAAGACCATGTCAGAAACTTTGCCATTTTTCTGTGGAAAATAATACATGTGTCAGCCATACTTTATTCCTTCCCACACTTTAATGCTTAATGATTAAACATTTGAAAAGTACTATTTCTAAATATTCTTCCAGACTACCTGTCCAACACTGAGTTAGCTATTCCAGTGCAAAGTCCTGGCTCCCAGACAACTAAGGGACCTTCGGAAAGGGGTCGAAAATGGCGGCTTCTCACCGGAGCCCTAAAACTGAGTAAACTCTAGGAAGGAGAAAAAGTGTAGAAGGGGAAGGAGAAGGAAAGGGACGGAGTCTGGCATCTATGATGGAGCTGGCCAGGTGCCTACAAACTCATTTCTCCTTCTGAGCTCAGGAATAAGCCACATTTGCCACCCATGCCTGGCAGTTAGCAGTGGCCACGAGACTGAGTTCTGGGCTGTGCAGAACGTGGGTAGAAGTGGTGCTCATCACTTCCAGGCCTCACCCATAAAACTCCCTGCACAAACCTGCACATGCTCTGCCTCTCCCAGGGCCACCCAGCTGCAGATCAAGGGCAGCTCTCTCAGAGGGCACTGGGGCATGGTGGAGCCACTGGGCACAAATGCGGTATCTAACTTGATTCCTTGCTTTTCTCTCAGACTTCTGAATAACTGAGGGCAACAGAGCACCCACATTGGATGAGTGATGTCAGAAATACAACTCTGTGTGAAGCCGCTGAGGTGTGGGGTGATTTCTGACAGCAGTAGTCTTCTCTGGCTAATTCAGCGAATAAAGAAATAGAGCAATAAGGACAAGCTCCACTTCTTCATCTAGTCCTGTGAAGCAGTTGATCTTTTTCAACGTCTCAGTTATGACATCTCTCATGTGAAAAGCATCAACGCCAGGAGCTGCTCCATGTCCTCTGAGCAAGGGATGCATCCCATCCATTTACAGACTATAAAAACTCAGGGGTAGGGTTTCATTGCTCAATGAGGGGCTTGAATTTTCTTTGATCCCCTACTGATGGCGAATGATCTCTTTATTCCTTACACGGGGAGGGAGGATGAAACGTGGGGCAATTACATTAGATTCAGTTGACATGTGAAGCAATTTTGGCAAACCTAGTGAGCCTTTTGATTGTGATTTATATCTAGTCAGGGAGAAATGACATCTGGGATGTCTGATTTATTCACTAGCAAAATGCTGGCTGAACCTAAAATAAGAAAATAGAGATTTATGTAACAGATTGCAGAGCCTTAATTTAAGAATGGTTAGGAAAGCAGCAGACACTCCAAGGCTCCGCTCTGCTTGGAATCACATGCTGCAAGTTAATATTACCTTTCTTAAAGTATTAAGTGACATGTTGAGAGTTAGAGCATTATTTCTTCAAAATTCAACACCTAAATCTTTTCAAGATGACTGTTTCATATCCAAATAAGTCCTGGCATTCCTTTACATATTGACTGCCATAGAGAAGCAAACATCTCTGTGAAATTTAGCAGACAGGTACAGTCTATTGTAGTTCTACCTGCAACCCCACAAGCAACTTCATATTAATCTCCATGCCAGGAGAACCTGGAAAGTACTGGGACTTGGTGAATAAGGAATTCTGTCCCCTCTGTTAAGAGACCACGTGGAGTCAGCGCCATAATTGTTTCCTCTTCAAAACCTAACAAAATTTTTCTGGAAGAGACTCAATGTTGAAAACACCAAAATGCAATTTCTTTCCAGTCTCAGTGCCCACAGTAGATGTGCTCCTGCATGTAGTGCTCACTAGACGAGCCACTCATTTATTCTTGCCTGGTGACACAGTCCTGTTTCCTGCTTCCTGCTTTACATTGGCCTTTGGAAAGCTCAGAGTCAAGAGGCAATCCCCACTGAGAATGCAGAGGACTCCAAGGCACAAATGCGATATCTAACTTGATTCCTTGCATTTCTCTCTCTTTTCTGACTTTGTTTCGCACGTTCTCATCTATGCATCAGTTGATCAAGCAATTCATTTATCATCTCAGCTGGCTGAAATTCTTAATAAGGTGGGGGTATCCACAGAGGGAGCGAAAAATGATAAAAGAGAGAAAAGAATGATGAAATAAGAAGGGAAGAAGAAAGGGAGAGAGAAAGAGGAAGAGGGTAGGGAAAGGTGACTGGGCTGGGAAGGATGAATAGGACACAAGGAGGGATAGAGGGAAAGACACATTCCCCGTTTCCATCAGTGTTCAACCGGTGAGAAAGCTGAGTGCTTATCAAAGGTTCACTAAACAGGTGGATTTATCTTTTCCCTTAGAGAAAACTAAAGCTCTTGCTATTGTTCCTTTCTTCTTTTAGATTTCCCATATAATGAAGGGATTGCAGTGAAGAATCTCTTCAACAATATGAAATTTTGCTAACCAATCACACCTTCCTTGATGTTACGATTTAGAAAGAGTCATTGTTGTAAAACTTGGGGATGAGATTTTTGTCCCTAGCAAGTCGAACCTTGGTAAGCCTGCTAAGGCTGTTTAGTTGCCCCCTTTCAGTGCTACTAACTATTGGAGACAGACTATCCAGTGTCTCAGGGAGCATGGTTTCAACTTCTTTACACCCTTCACTCTGGGCAGCACAGCTCCTAGGATGAATGGTGACATAAGTAAAGTATTTCCCGCCTGCCTCCCCTCTTTATGAACTTAGCCCTTTGCTCAGGCATAGCATACCATCTTGCCGACCTTGAATAATTCCTTGGTGTGACCTTGGACCTCTGTGTCTGCATCTAACACAACAAGACCCACCCGGGAAGAGGGCCTGATTTTTTCTCCCACCAAAACTAAGTGCTTCTTTCTTCTCTTTGGAAAAATATTTAGTAAATGATTTCATCCTTATGTGCTATCAGGTTCCAATCCAAGTTCTTAAGGCAAGGACGGGAGCAAGATAGAGCTGCAGAGTCTGTCAATATGGACTTTCATGGGAAGATGAAAAGCATGTCCTGAAAACTCAGGCAGGGGTCATTGAAGGTGAGCTGTGTGCCTTCCTGGTTGCCCATCTCTTGAGGTGCTTGATCATGGACATTAGGTTGTAAATTTCTTCCAGCTATGTCTATCTATTTAACAATGCATTTTCTTTAGCCAAAGCAATGCATCTATAGTGCATATGAAATTTAGTCCACAAAAACTAGAGTGCAATAAATGTCACATTTATTTCTTTTCTTAATGTATTACAAGTTTCCTTTTCTTTTCTTTTCTTTTCTTTCTTTTTCTTCATGAAAAATCCAATCATGATCATTATTTGGAGTTTTATTCCCACCTCCCCAGTCAAGCAAAGTTCCTTGTGGTCCTAGGCACTTGGCAGTGTTAGGTGAGGGCGCCTGGTCTTCTGTTCATATGTGCTCATCACTGGTGTGCTTGCTTCCCAAGCCCAAGAGGAGTTTTAGCTTCCATGCCAAGCAAGGACACTGAGCTCGGCATTTATGTTTATTCCACTCTCCCAGCCCCTGAGCTATCCTCCTTCTGGGGCTCTGTGTATAAGTGTTTGATAGGGGGAGGCTGCAGCACTTTCTTGGGCCTCTGGTTTCCTTCTCTCCTTTTCAGCCCAGTCAGTTCTGTCTTTTGAACTCAGAGCACTACAATTCATCCACCCACTCCTCTCCCAGGACCTTCTAGTGTAACAAGCCTGAGTTCTCACAGTGACCCCTAAGCATCTAAGAAGGATTGCCTTCTTTGCCTGGTTACTCCCACTTTCCTCCCTGTGCCACATGTGTGCTCCCAAAATGAGGCCTGACTACAAGAATCAAGTAACAGTCAACAACTCAATCAACTGTCCCTCCATCAACAACTAGAGATGGATGAAGTGACATCTGCAGCTGAGGAGCTGACATAGAAGAAAACAAGGGGCAGCATGGGCTCGTGACTCCCCACCCCACTCCACTTGAAGGGGGAGCCCCAGCCACGCATATCCAAGCAAGAGGAGAAGAGAGCCTCTCTGGGAAAGGAACCGAGTTTGGTTGTGTAAAGAACAAAGCGTTCGACTGAGAAAAATCTGGGCTCAAATATGGGTTCTACCCTTTAGAACCCCTGAGATATTATGCAAATTAATCCCTACTCTGCTTCTTGGCAGAGTCCTTTCTGTAAAATGGTAGATATTCCTTCCTTGCAAAGTCCCCGTGAGGAGCCAAGGAGTTCCTGCTCTCCTTGACGCCTCTCCCAAGTGCAACAAATTACTCACTAAGATACTTGGGGGATGGACAGGAAATGGCAGAAAGGCCAGGGAAGACATCCTAGGAATCCAAAGATTTTTCTGCTACAGCCCAGTATCTTATTATGCTCCATATGACAGATCAAGCAAGTGAGAGGAGACAGACATGCTAGGAGCACAGGTCCACTATTCTCTACCCGCTCTCCTCTCCTGGTGTCCCAGAAGGTGATCCTGTCAAATACAATGTCATGGGTCAACCTCAAAGCCTGGGAGTCACTCAGGCCTCGGTAGAATCTCAACACCATCACAGAGAGGGTGAGTGAGCCTACTGATGTGTGATACAGGGACCATCCTACTTAAGACATAGAGTTATTGTAAGAAAAAATGAGATGACACAGAAAGGTCTCATCCAGTGCCTGACAATACTAGTGTTACTCTTCTTTTTCTCATTAGCATCTTCTGTCCACTCGCCAAGAAATCTTTCAATAAATAACATCTGTTATGAGATTTTTCCTTTTCCTTCTTGTTTAGTTGGTTTTGAAAAGTTAGTTTGTAAACTTTTCAAAACTTTTTTTATAGACAGGGTCTCATTCTATTGCCAAGGCTGGAGTGCAGTGGTGTGACTTTGGCTCATTGCAGCCTCAACCTCCTAGGCTCAGCAATCCTCCCAGCTCAGAGTCCCGAGTAGCTGGGAGTAAAAGCAAACACCACCATGCCAGGCTAATTTTTGTATTTCTTTCTTTTTTTTTTTTTTTTTTTTTGTAGAGAAGCAGTCTCACTGTGTTGCACAGGAAACAAGTTTTTTAGCCTCTTCCTGAGTATGGTCAACCGTGTGTGAATTCCATTAATCCACTAACTTGGAATCTAAATAATCTCCAGCCATTCCAAAGCAGCTCCAAAATACAAGAATCCACTAACAACAGATCTGCTTCCATGGAGCTAAGAGTGAACATCCCGACACACACTGCAAAGCAAACTGTGTGCAGAGTATATGCTTATAAACAGTCTCACCTTCACCCAGGATACCATCTTTTATTATTATTATTACTCCGTTTTCCTCTTGAATGCTGACAAGTTGCACTAGGTATTTCCTTCTCTCTTAGATACCAAAATAAAGCGTCTTCCAAACTTCTGGCTGTTGAGCTGCTATGCCAGGATGTCAGAGCCAGTCCCTGAGTCACTCAGCCGAAAGCCAAGCCGAGGGGAGGTGGTTTTCATTGCAGGAACTTGGGTTAGCTTCCTGGAGACAAAACACAGCGACATCAATAAATAGGGTAGAAAGGAGGCAGTGATAAAAGATGAATTTAAACCTCAGCTTCAATATTAACTAAAAAGCATACAATAGTTAAACATAGCTATACAATAGAATGCATTTCTATACAGTGGAAGAAAAGGGTCAAAGTCAAAGGCAGAATAGGCTTTGATTTTTCCATACATGCAGTCTACATGGACAGAAATA
The DNA here is from genome assembly GCF_028885655.2 of Pongo abelii. Classification (NCBI taxonomy): domain Eukaryota; kingdom Metazoa; phylum Chordata; class Mammalia; order Primates; family Hominidae; genus Pongo; species Pongo abelii. The sequence continues at coordinate 144,229,436 of NC_071990.2, forward strand.
GCATTTTCTTAAATCCACAGCCTTTTTATGGCAATAGCCCAGCCTGTTTCTAATGGGTATTTTCAAGTTCCTTTTTTTCATTCATTCTGTAAATATTTATAAGTGCCTCCTATGTACCAGATGCTGGGGATACTACAGAGAAGAAGACACTGAAGTTCCCTGACTTCATGGAGTGTCTATTTTACTGGAAAAGATAGATTATAAACAATGCACACCAAGGGATGATGAACAAACTGTGTGACCCTGGGAAAGTGTCTTAATCTTCCTATGCCACCTATTTCTCCTCTGCTTAAGGGGGCTGCTAATAGTTCCGACATGACTTGGTGTGTAGGCTTGGTGTGTGGATGAGTGAGTGTTATGCGTTTGAGGCTAAGCACAGTGCCTGGCTCTGGGTCAGCTTTGCCTATGTGCAGGCTGTTATAACCCCATTGGAATGGAAGCTCAGAGAGTAGGGACCTCTTGTCTGTTTTGTCCATTGTCATCCCAGTGCTTAGAACCGTGCCTGAAATAAAATAAATACATGTTCAATCAATAGTTGTTGAATGACTAAAATTTTAAAAAGTGATAGAAGAGAGGACAGGGAGAGCAGGAAGCGGGGATAACAGAGCCAGGATAACCTCTCTGGGGAGAGATAGGGGAAGAATATTCCAGAAAGAGGGAATGAGTACAAATGCACTGAGGCAGGAAAAGCTTGCTGTGTTCCAGGGTCTCCCAAACACTCCAGGGTGAGCACATGCGTCTCCGTGGTTGCGGGATCCTCTGGTTCCACCACTGTCCATCTCCAGCCTTTTCCTTCCCTCCTTATTACTTAGTTTATTTCCCACACACTGCAGCACACGAATTCTCTCAGTTGAAATATATCTATTTCCTTTAAGGAATAATAGTGGAACATAGAGGGAGACAGTAGGAAATGAAAGAACAGATCCCTCAAAAATTTCAGCTCTCCGCAGACTCAGATGAACCTGGTTGGTTGCAGTGTAGTCACGCTGGAGTTTCCAGAAGTCTCTCTGTATCTTTTATCCCTGTGTTTCATGCCCCTTCCTGAGGACGTTTAACAACTTGGGATTCCCAAGACTTGCCCTCAAGTCTTTAAGTGGGGAGGTTGCATCGCATCTCACAAACTCATTGCCCAGTAAGGGATGTTCATCCTATGTGTTTCCATCCCTCTAGGCTCAAAATTATTCTAAAAGAATTGCTGAGGTGTCTTCAGAAATGCCCATATTTTCTCAAAGGAGAAAGTGGTATTTATTTTCTTATAATAAATAAAGCAGACTTTCCTCTGTTTTATGATGAGGCAATATGTAATCTAATAGGATGTGCCTGTGACTAGAAACACCGGAGTGAAGAAGAACCCTTGACTCCTCCTGAGAGCTCCTTAAGTGTTCAGGCCACAGATGTGCCCATCCAGACAGTGAGAGGCATCAGCCATCACACAGTTCCCAAAACTGTTCAATTCCCCCAACACTCTTGCTGTCAGCCTTTGTAAATTAGTTGCTTCCTAGCCATGCTGAGGAAAGAAGAGGAGTCAGTGAAGAGATTAAATGTGTCATTCTCTCTGGTAGCCCATGGAAAAGGAAAGAGCAAGAGAAACTTTAAGTGGGATCTCTGCTGGCTTCTTTGTTATGGTTTTGTAATATCCAGGATATGGGCTGGGCATGGTGGTGCAAGCCTGTAATCCAGCACTTTGGGAGGCTGAGGCAGGTGGATTTCTTGAGCTCAGGAGTTCAAGACCAGCCTGGGCAACATGTCAAAACCCCATCTCTACAAAAAAAAAAAAAAAAAAAAAAAAAAAAAAAAAAAATTAGCCAGGTATGGTAGAGTGCCTCTCTTGTCCCAGCTACTTGGAAGACTGAGTGGGAGGATCGCTTGAGCCCCGGAAGTAACTGAGGCTGCAGTGAGCTGTGATCGCCCCACTGCACTCCAACCTGGGCAACAGAGTAAGACCCTGTCTCTCTCTCTCTCTCTCTCTTTCTCTCTCTCTCTCTCTATATATATATACATACACCTCCAGGATATGTTCATCAAATTGAGAAATGCAATTCCCTTGGGAGTGGATAAAAATGTTTCCATTATATATCTTCTTACTGAAAACCAACAGAGATCCCTTCTTCCCTTTTTCCAAGACTAAGTGGGTATACTTGTATAAATGCCCAACTGGGAGATGAGGCTTGGGGTTCTAGTCTTGGGGATGACATTTTGTTCCTTGAGAAGTCCCCATGGCCTCGGCATCCTTGCCTATAAAATAAAAGGCCCTGGGCTTGGTGTCTGTTCAGCTCTCACACATTTCATGGGTCTATTTAACAAGCATCAACTTGCAGGTGTTCATGTGGCACACCCAAAAGGGAATTTGTCCTGTTCTGGCTCCATTTAGTGAAGCCTGTTCTGTACTGTTTCTGCCAATGTCAATTGGACCTACCTAGTTCACACAACTTTCTGTAGCAAGTCCAGGTAGGATTATGTTTTATTAGATTTTTAAAGGAGAAAAAAATCTATCAATGCACTGTGGATCTTTGTGTGTAAGCAGAATGTTAATAAGCTGTGCATCTTATGTTCTACAGCATCAGTTTATTAACGCTATGTTTGCACGTGAAGATCCTGAGTTGCATCAACTAGCAACAATAACTGCACGCATATAACTATAGGGTGGTTTGCTGTAGTACCTCCAATCTTTCCAACATGTTAATATAAACACTTAGACAGATACCTGGAAGGCAAATATTTCTGTCATGGTTCTGTTCTCATCTTCATTTTATAGGCCTCGTTCAGAACAGGGCAGGAATCCTCCTGTATTCCATACCAGTGTGTATGTGACCTTCTTTATAGACAGATTGGGAGAATTCTTAGTGGCTTCTATGATTTCACAACATTCACACATTAAAGTTCAGAGTCTTCATCAGTTGTCTTTATATAACTCTAGCTATTTCTATTCCTACTTGTGAATGCACAGACTTATGCAAATGCAAGACGATGGAAAGCATGGCTCACCTCCAGGGCCCACTCTACAACGTGGGATTGCTGCCACTTGCCTGCTATAAAAAAAACCTTCTTTTCTGTGCTCGCAGCCACGGAAGGGCTTCTATGGACCTTCCTGCCTTTTGGCATGAAAAGAACGTCTGAACTGAATACTGTCTAAAGAATGCTTCCAGACTATGTGGAAGGCATTACCCAAGGTGACTTCCTGAGTCACACCAGCCAATGGCCCCAGAAAGACAGCAGCTGTGAATCAAGCCATGAACTTTCTGGTCACAGGGAGTTTCTTGTTTAACTATCTTACCCCCACTTACTCCAAATTATACTGTCTTGGTTGTCAGGAATCTGTCTTCTTTAGCTTAAGCACACAGTGATTCATCACTTATTGGGAACTACAGAAGAGGAAACTCAGTAAAACCTCCTGTTAAAAGTTGACCCAGAATTATGTAAGTGGGTGAAATGAATAGCAGAAACAGATGACTTTAATGTCTCTCATCTGCTCATTACCTGCAGGGCAGATGCATATATTTGTGCCTATTGCAGCATAAGCTCCATTTTTCATTTACCACATCCTTTGACCCCCTTCATTGCATTAGAGATCCTTAAGTTCCCTTTCTTGGAAAGCTATATATAATCTCAACATTCCTCAATTTCCATCCTGTGCTTCTCATGTGATCAACAAAAATATATCAATTCTTGTAAAACTGTGAAAGCTACTTCTTGTTTCTATGAAAACTGGGATTCGTTCTCAGCCTCTCCTTGCAATGTATCCCCATGCCCACTCCCTTCCAAATGTGTGACTTTAGTTCATTATTCTTATCATCTGTTACTTTCACTACAGATATTTATTCAATTTCAGTCTTAGAACTCATCTGTTTGTGGTGCATGTAGATCTACTTAACCTTACCCAAGAGTTTATCACTAAAAATGAAATTGTCTTTGAATCATTTACTCCGTAATTCTCCAGGAAACATAGATGGTGGCCTCCATCTCCTGTGACAGATAATACTCTTGTCCTGGATTACCCTACTTGACTTGCACAAAAAAAACCCTACCCAAGTGCTCACCATTCCTTCATGCTCAGCACAGTCCCTGCATGGAGGCTTCCATGAGGACCCTTGCCTTTATGGGTCACCTCTCCACTGCAATCCCAGAGCATCGATGGCACAGCACTCAGACAGATCCTGCTGCTCTGTGTGAGGTACTCCTGTCTTGCCAATTACATTAGTATTTTCTTGATATCTGTGTAATGTTACTAGATCTTGGTGTCTTCCCTGGACCTCTACCTCCTCCCCTATAAAGAATAAAATGAACTCTCTTCTGAGATCCCCTAACTATTTTCCCTCTAGAATGATGACTTTCCCCTGTAGAAAAATGAATGTAATTTTTTTCTGACATTCCTTGTGTATTAGTCTGTTCTCACAGGATTATTACAATTCAAGGTGACATTTGGGTCGGGACACAGAGTCAAACCATATCATCTGGCTGTACTCCTATTAAATAGATTTTAAACTCATAGAAAGTGAGTCAATGCTTCATTCACCTTTCTATCATCTATGGTCAGTGCAGAAGTTTTAGGAAGTGTTTGTTCCATATGGAAGGGATAAATGGGTAAAAACAAATTGTTGAGATTTTTAAATCCCTTGTAGTGCTTTAACATTCAACTTATTAAATGTTAGAGAATCAATAAACACTGCACATCAACAGTTCAGTCTTATCTTTTTGACTGGCCAAAGTTATTTTCCCTGCCCAGATTTTCCCAAATGAGTAAAGCATTCAATTATGTGCAAGAGATACTCGGTCATTGCTAAGATGCAAATAAAATGTAGCACTCTGCACTGAGAAATGTGACCTGAAAATAGTTGCTAGTTTATACATAATATGCCTAGAGAGGTGCAGAAATGTTCAGTGACTTCTATGTGTTTGATGGCTCCAAGAGCGACATCAAAGTATCATTATAAAAAAAAAAAAAGGCTGCTAAATGTGAAAAGCTGACAGTCAGCCATGGCTCCTGCTGAGGGTCTGCCTCATGGCTGGTATCAGGGAGAGATATTTTCTTTGTGTCATCAAAGTTGACAGTGAATATTAAAGTGGTCTTTCACCTTGCCTGAGACCTCTAACAAAATACCTCTCTATCTCTTCTTTCTATGCTCACAGCAAAAGAGCTAACCTAAAAATCACATCAGCGGGTTCAACCCACTGTTATTTCAAAGTGCAACCCACATGTGAGAAAGGGGCCTGTGGCAAGCCGTTCAAGGTATTAAAACCATGACTCACTGCCAGACAGAAAAAAAGTATTCTCTGCACAGAAATTCAGTACCATGTTATTGCTAAAATTAAAAAAAAATTAAACCCTCAAAACAAGCCTGTGATGTATTTGTATAAATGGTGGCATTAGAACATAAATCTGCAAAAAGGTCTAATTTTTCAGTAAATTCACAGAAGAACATAAGATCATATCAAAAAGCAGAAGCAAAACGGAAGAGATGCATCTGAAAAATGCTTTCTTTAACTGAATGAAGTCATAGAGTTATGAGAAGGGAAGGACAGTCTGGCTTTCTTGGCAAGGCTGTATGTAAACCAAGTTTGGAAGTAATTTTAAAAAGATTATCATTCCACAAAAAATATATCAGCTGCATCATTTTCAACAGCAGTTACTTGCACTGTGGACAGAGATCCCTCCTTGTGTCTCTCTGGCTCATCACAGGGATTGAGAGTTGCTAATAGGAACCACAGTCCCTGTGTTGCACATGGTACAAAGACTCTCACTTCACATTTTATAGCAAACCAACCGGTCTTTCTGAGTCCAAAACATATGCATGATCAAATGAGGCAACAATTCAGGAATAAAATCAATCTTACAATAAGAAAATATCGCTTTTTCTTTTATTTCATGCAGGTAGTGGCTGAAGATTGTTGAGAGCAAGGGAAGATCAATAAGTGTCTCCACAATGTCAAAAGAGGTTGAAGAATGAAAGATTCACTTAGTCTCTCAGTTGTTTATGTTGGTGGTGAAAACAAATATTTGACTCTTTGTGAGCTGGATTGGTCCCTTTGAAAATTGCAAAGTGTAACTTGGAGGAATGATGAGCACACAATTACTTAAAAGGGCAAAAAGGAATGTAAACGTATGGGTAAGAATAATGGAGAACTCTGGAGTGGAGGCTGCAGAATGTGGTGGAAAACACAGTTTCACATGCTTACCATCCAGCTGAGAGCAATTTCTAAGAGCACCACCCAAAGAACCATGAGGCTCTAGTGGCAGATGTTTGCTTCAGGAGCCAGAGCTCATGACTGACTGGCAGCTCACTTCAGGAGGCTGTGTGAAATGTATCCACATTTGGTCCAGAGCAAGCCTGTGGAGCTTTAAGCATATAACTGATTTAAGCAGGAAACCCTAATGCAAAACGTTAAGTAAATTCAATATTAACTGAAAGTTCCTTAAAGAAAAACACCATCAGATGGATCTGGAAAAATTTGGAGGAAGATCTGTGGTGTCACAGAGATCTGTCCTGGGCCTTGTTGTGTTCACCATTTCTCTGTGATTCATATGATAATATAGATGCTATTTCTATCATTTACAAGAAAATTTTTTAAAAAACATTGAATTGAGGTCTGAAATTATCCCAAAGGCTGGGACAATGGGCCGAATCCGACACCAGTAAATCTCACTCCTCCTTCAGGACCTAACTGAAATCATATTTCTTCAGCAAGATCTTCCCCAATCATTAGACCAGGCAAGGTCTCTCATGTGCTTCTGGAGTATCTTGTCCTGTCCCTTTCTTTGTGGGCAAATCATAAATTTGTTGAGGGCAGGAGAACAAGTCTATCTCATTCACCATTGAACTCCTAGTGCTCATAGCAGTTCCTGGCACATAACAAGTGTTTCATACAAATTTTTTGAGTTAAAAAAGAATATACAAAATGTCGTGCATTTTGGCTAAAGGCATTAGTGTGTGATTAGAAGATGTAGCAGGGGGGTGGTGGAGATTGTGATTGCTAAAGAGTAGCAGATATGACAGCAAGACATAGAAACCTCACTATATCAACAATAAGTCAAGACCTCAAACAGTTAGTACAGCACAATAAATTCAAAATTCCACCAAAAAAGAAGGAGATAGTACACTTCCAGTCATCCTTGAAATTGTGTATCCAGTTCTGAGGAAAATGACAAACTGAAATTAATCCAGAGGCAAGCTCTGGAACCATGGGCCCGTGAACCATGAAAGAGGCCTAAACCTCTGAGGCTAATTAAAACCAAAAAAAAAAAAAAAAAATTTAGATCTTACCTTTAAGTCTTTAATCCATTTTGAACTGATCTTTGGGTATGGTGTAAGATAAGGATTCAATTTCATTCTATTGCACGTGAATATCCAGTTTTCCCAAAACCATTCGTTAAAGAGATGACCCTCTCCCACTGTGTATTCTTGATACCCTTGGTGAAGATCAGTTGATCATATACAAGTGAGTTTATTTATGGTCTCTCTATTCAATTCCATTGGTTTAGATGTATGTCTTTATGTCAGTATCATATTGTTTTAATTACTTTAGCTTTACAATATATAATATTTCTTTATAATATAATATTTCTGGAGACAGAAATGTGATGTCTCCAACTTTGTTCTTCTTTCTCAAGACTGCATTTGCTATTCAGGGTCTTTTGAAACTTCTGTAAAAAATAAGAGGAAAGCTTCTTGATGTTGGTCATGGCAATGATTTCTTGGATATGACACTTAAAGCATGGGCAACAAAAGCAAAAGTAGACTGGTACAACTACATCAAACATAAATGAGTCTGCACTGCAAAGGAAATAATCAGCAAAATGATTGTTTCTTTTGCAACCTACAAAATTAAGGAAAATATTCACTAATTATATATCTGATAAGGCACTAATCTCCAAAATATATGTAAGTAACTCCTACAATTCAATAGCAAAAAATCAAATAATCCAATTTTTTTAATTGGGCAAAGGACTTGAATAGACATTTCTCAAAAGAAGACATACAAATAGCCAACAGGTATATGAAAAAAGGCTCAACATCACTAATCACTAAGGGAAATGCAAATCAAAACCACAGCAAAATAGCACTTCACATATGTTAGATTGGCTATTACCAAAAAAACAAAAGACAACAAGTTTTGATGAGGATGTGGAGAAAAGGGAACCCTTGCACAGAGGTGATGGAATGTAAGTTGGTACAGTCATGATGTAAAACACTGTGGAGGTTCTAAAAAAAATGTTTAATAGAACTACCATATGATCCAGCAATCCCATTTCTGAGTTTATATCCAAAAAAAAAATTGAAATCAGGATCTCAAAGAGACAGTGCACACCCATTTTCACTATAGCATTATTCACAATGACCAAGACATGGAAACAACCTACATGTCCATCAGCAGATAAATGGATAAAAAATGTGGTCTATACACTCAATGGCATATTACTCGGCATTGAAAAAGGAGATCCTTCCACATGAAACAGCATAGATGAACCTGGAGGACATTATGCTAAGTGAAATAAGCCAGTCACAGAAGGAAAAAATCCTGCATGATTCTTCTTATATGAGGTAGCTAAAATAGTCAAACTTAGGGAAGCAAAGACTTGGACGGTGGTGCCAGGGACTGGGTAGAGGCAGAAATTGGGAGCTGTTGTTCAATGGCTATGAAGTTTCAATGATGCAAGATGCATGAGTTTTAGAGATCTGCTATACAACACTATGCCTATAGTTAACTGCACTGTGCACTTAAAAATTTGTTAAAGAGGTTGGGTGTGGTGGCTCAGGCCTGTAATCCCAGCACTTTGGGAGGCCCAGGCGGGTGGATCACCTGAGGTCAGGAGTTCGAGACCAGCCTGGCCAACATAATGAAACCCCATCTCTACCACAAATACAAAAAATTAGCCAAACGTGGTGGCAGGCGCCTGTAATCCCAGCTACTTGGGAGGCTGAGGCAGGAGAATTGCTTGAACTGGGAGGCAGAGGTTGCAGTGAGCCAAGATTGCGCCACTGCACTCCAGCCTGGGTGACAGAGTGAGACTGCGTCTCAAAAAAAAAAAAAAAAAATTGTTAAAGAGAGTATATCACATTAAATATTCCTGCAAAAAAAACCAAAATAAATAAATCTTCTTAAAATTTTTTTTTTATTTTAAGTTCCAGATACATGTGCAGGACCTGCAGGTTTGTTACATAGGTAAACATGTGCCATGGTGGTTTGCTTCACCTATCAACCCATCACCTAGGTATGAAGCCCTGCATGCATTAGCTATTTATCCTGATGTTCTCCCCCACCTCCCTTGCCACCAACAGGCCCCAGTGTGTGTTGTTCCCCTCCCTGTGTCCATGCGTTCTCATTGTTCAGCTCCCATGTATAAGTGAGAACATGCAGCATTTGTTTGGTTTTCTGTTCTTGTGTTAGTTTGCTGAGGATAATGGCTTCCAGCTCCATCCATGTCCCTGCAAAAAACGTGATGTTGTTTCTTTCTATGGCCGCATAATAGTCCATGGTGTGTATGTACAATAAATATATATTCTTGCCTGATACAAACACACACGTACACAAAGGCGCACAAGGAAACTTTTGGAGGTGAATATGTTTCTTGCCTTGATTTTAGTGATGGTTTCACAGGTGTATGCCTATATTAAAATTAATCAAATTGTACATTAAATATGCCAATTTACTTCAATAAGGTTGTTAAAAAATTAAAAATGAGACTGGTGGGAAGACCAGAAAGCAGTCTTCACATAGTTAAAGGGTTGTCCTGCAAAAGAGGGATCAGACTTTTTATTGCATCTGGCTCTGGAGGACAGAGAAAGGGGCAAGGCATTATAAAGAGGTAAGGTTTAGCTTGATAAAAGGAAAAATCCTAATAATTATAGCTATTTAAAAATGAAATATGCTTATTGAACTTTTAAAGGTGATATTATGGACAAATACTTCATGAAAAAGGATAAAAGATGGTTCTAAAACAGGAGTAGTACAATTCTTTTAGAATAAAGGTATGCAAACCCATGCACACGTGTGCACACATGCACACACACACACACACACACGCATACCTGGGCACATATGTCAGAATGTTCATGGTGTTTATCTCTGAGTGATAGTATTACAGATATTTTTAATTTTTATTTTGTACATTTTGGTTTTGTTTTCTAAAATTATTACAGTGAATGCAAATTATTTTTCTTATGATAGGAAAACACTGTACAGCAAAAGTGGTTGTGGGACCTGGGGAGTTCTATTTTGTTGGAGGTGTTTGAGCAGAACCTGTAGTTGCTGTTGTTAACTCCCAGGATGTTGAAAAGGAGACTGTTATAGACAGGAAGATGGCTATTACCTCTTTTAACCTCTATGGTGCTTCAGATTCTGAGAATCTGTTGCACAAAATAGTAATTATAACTAATAATTATAACCACTATAACTATTAACATATAACCTGTAATTATTAATAGTTATGATTAATAAAGTCATAGAATCTCAGATTTGTCAGGGAACTCAGAAGTCAACTTTCCCAGCCAATATAAGACAGTATGAAAAATCCTTGGCCACACATGCAGATAAAGGATTGCCCATGGCTGGGAATGTATATCCTTTCCTGCTGCTCACTGGTCTACACTAGCAGGTAAGAAACACATTTGTCTCTAAACACCCAGCCCAGTGGTACATGAAATGATCTTCATCTATTTGTTTCTCAAGCATGAAATGATAGCCTACACACAATCTTTTCATATTGTAGTCACTCTGTGATCTTTCAAAATGAAAATAAAGAGGTCTTGTCACTAGGTGTACAATCTATTTTCCTTGACTTGAAATCTCATCTTTTATTTCTTCAAAGCGCATAAGGACTTTATCTTTAATTGTATCTTGTGTTCTGTTATCAAATCCATTTGTTGTTGTTCTATGTCTGCTCAGGATGTCTGAACATTTTTACATAGAGTAACTTTAAATGTGAACCTAAGTCGAATTCAAAACAAGACATCTAACTCTAAGAAAAGCCTTAGGTAAAACTTTGAATATATTCATCTTGAATGCTACAAGATGTCCAAATTATCCCTAGACATCCTCTCTTCACTTTCTTCAGACACCTAACCCTTCCTCCCTCTGCCACCTCAAATTCAAAATTCACACTTAGGAAAAAGATTTGCAATTTTTTCAAATCAAAGCTTATAGTAGAAGCCAATCAACTAATTCTGTAATTGTCTCTTCAATGCCCTAAACTATGCAGGACCACTTCCTTGCAAAAATAAAATAAACTCTTGAAATCACAAGGTAATATATAGCAATTAACAATTCAACATTACAAACAGTAAATGCTATTGGTAAATGCTACTTAAGTTCAGGAAATAAAAGGTAATTATCTTTGAGCTGACAAATTTATGGTACTACCAATAAATGAATCAATTACTGTATAGTGTGCTAGCAGGGATCCTGGGAGATCTGGTGGAGATAGAAGTTCTAGCTGGACTTCAGAACCCTCCAATATAAACAGGCTTATGTGAGGTCAGTCCTGCACACCATTGCAAGTGTTATCAAAGTGTGGTCCACGGACCAGCATCCTCTACACCACTTGGGAGCTTGTTAAAGATACAGAATAGAGGGCCCCGTCCAGAACTAGTAAATAAAAAATCTAGATTTTTAACAAGCTCCCAGGATGATTATTCATATGCACATGGAAGTTTGAGAAGCTCTGGTCTACACAATGGCGATTCTGCTCAGTTTCTTCGCATTTAGTCCTGGGCATTTCAAAGCTACTTGCTTTTTTAAATCAACTATTAATTTGTAGCCTACAATTGTCACAACTGCAAAATTAACTCATTACTTAACTTTATTCTATTTCTCATGCACTTCTCCCTCAACGTCCCTTTTTCTCCAAAGGTGGTCCCTTGAGAATGACAGATTTTCACCACCCAGCAACCCAGGCACTACCCCACATCCTACACGAGGGGGCGCATGAGGACTAACATTCGGGATCTTACAGGCCATCTTCTCCACAGTGATTTTTATCAGCGACGGCCCCCTGTCTCCAGGGTTGGTTTCCCAATGACATCACTTGGAAGCATGAAGAGTTGCTAGAATCCTCTCCTCCACTCACAAGCCAGGCATTTCCTGAACCCTTGCTGCGTTCGCCGCTTTCCACCCCATACCGTTTCCCTAAGGGACAAGCATTCAGATGATCTACCCCCAGGGGTCCCAGGGAAGGAGGGAGAAGCATTGCTTTAAATACAAGGGCTGATCAGAGGGCCCTTGGTCAATAACCCTGCTCTCGTTTCTCCTGTGTTTCATCTTCCGTCAGGTCATGCAGCGTTGAAAGTCTTTGACACATCACCCCTCCCTTCAGATCCCCACCTCTCCAATATTTCAGCAGAGCTTGGTCTTTTATAATCTGATTTTTAAAAACTCTTGCTCCATTATGTTCTTTTACTGCAAACAGAGAGTAGCTGAGTGAGTGGTGTGAGGATGAGGAGTCCAGAGCTGAGGCTTGTGGATTTCCTGGGAAGTTACTCACTCAATCTTTGGCCTGGGGAATAATTAGAAAAATGAATGTTTCATCCCCTTGAGAAGGCTTTTTCTTTGTCCATTGGAACCCAATACTGGCGCTGTGGCTATGTTTTAGAGAGTGTCTAGTGGCGCTAACTTGCTAAATCCATGAGGTTTATCACTGTTATGCACAGTGCCCACCATGTGTTGGCAACAAGCAACTCACAAATGCATTTTGGCAATTACTATGAAATTTTCAGTGTCATATGGGTCTTCCACCTCCCAAAAGCTTTTGTCCTGATGAAAGCCTTTATTTTAACTGTAGTTTTTCCCTAATAGGGCTCTATTTCAAACTTTAACAGTTGTAATTATTTGTATCAACGTGCAATCCCATACTTGAACAAATTGGAGCCCACTCCAGAACAAAATTAAAATGGCTTCAAAGAATGACAGAAAAACATTTCTTTTGGCAGGGAATAACAGGAAGGCAGAAGGAATACAGGAGAGATCCAGTGGAGAGGGTAAAGCAATGAGAGGCCTTTCCACATGTGTAGCCTCTTAAAAAAATTACTACGATTCCTTATGTTGCCTATGCAGGATACAACCCCATCTCTTAGTAAAAATGGTCTCCCCACCCCCACAATTCTTGTGGCTATTACCAAACAGTGTTTCTTATAAAAGAAAAAGAATATGACAAAGCAACCACAAGGAAGGTTAAAAAAAAAAAGATAAAACCCAGGGCTAGACGATACACCCAGTTGATGCTCAATAACGATCGACTTAAATATTTGTGTGGCACAAGGTACAGAGTGGGTTTCTTTCACATCGATTTGGAAATTCATAGCTTCTTCAGGCTTCTTGTCATACATATCATGTGAAATATTTTATGACACGGCCCTGTGGATCCTGAAATTCTCGGTCCCGTTCTGTCTGAAAGTAGCACTTCCTTTTTCCTGTTGGGCCCCTCACCAAGAGCCCTTAGCGTCTGAGGCATCTCCCTGGTTATACTTTCATCAGATCATGAAGCAGCCGTGCATTCATTGCACTTTCCCCCCCAACACAAGCACTTTCATTGTTATCATTTACTAATATCAAATAGAGAAATAAGTCAGGTGAATCATCATATACTGTGTATTTATCACAAAATCGAGCCTACCCTTTATGCCTGGGAGAAGACTGGCATGACCTAGTTCACTTTCCTAGGGCTGGATACCCTTCAAGTCTTCCTCCGTGAAGGAGAATCTTTCTCCTCGTATGAGCCAAGAACACATTTTAGTGCATGCATTTCCTTAGTAGTTCAGATCTATTTTAATTGGGTAAATCTTTCATTACATAAATACAAATATTAGCAGGGGCCAGATACTGTATCAGGCACACCAAAGCCAAGTGGCTGGAGGTGCTGTGCCCCACCAATAGGCTTTTTTTTTCCACTGTGACAATTTCTGTTCCTTAACGTAAGACATCAGATAGAAACCATTCCATTTGCAGACAATAAAATACATCTACTGTCCAAATCTACATGTATTTGTATGGGCGGGAGGAGAGGGTAGACAATTCCAGGCCTGGGAAGCCGTCCAGGGAAACGGGAGGAAGAGAGCCAGGAAAGTGTGTTTAGAGTGGAGAGAGCATGATTAGACTCAAGCAAAGGAGCACATCACAGGAGGAAGGAATAATTATTTTGGACGAGTGGGCAGGATAGTTTGGGGAGTGCCCTGAGAGCTAGTAAGGGGTCATGGTCATGACATCATAGGCAGTTGGGAGCCCTGCCATGACTTAGCGTGGTGGAATCTGAAAGAGAGTAGGGTTAAGCATGCAGAGTGGATTGGGGCTACAGAAATCCATGGCAAAACTTATTCATGTCTTTTTAAAGTCTTTTTGGTTACCAGCGTCAAAGCCAGCAAAGTCTGGCTAATCAATAAACAAGAACTTACTGTAAAGATGCAAAGTCATCCTCAGAAGTCAATAGCAGATGTAGCCAGGCCTCTTTTGACTCGGTTCATTCTTTGTCATTGCCTTTTGGTTTTCTCTACACACTGACTTGTTCTGATTCTCCCCGCGTATGGTCACCATGGCTCCAAAATTCACGTCTGAGCCAAACACAGACGCTGATCTCTATTTATCCATTTCTTTAAGTCCAATTCCAAATTCCCAAGAGAAAGATATTGATTGTCCAGCTTGGGTCAATGAGAACTCTGATGCAATCTATGGCCAAAGTGGAAGGGTCAGGGTGGATGCTCGGTTACTTGGGCTTCCCTTTTGTGGAGAGGGGGATGATTCCTTGAGAAATGGTGTCATAGGCTGGGAAGGAACTCCAAAAGATGTTTACAACCACCTGCCAGAAGTCTGCTGGTGTATTTTAATACTGCCATCCTGCAAGATCAGTGTCAGTAAGAACAAAAGAAAGGGATAAATAGAGGGAATGTTTGTCGTATTTCTAGAAACCGGGCAGGTTTAGCACACATTGGAGTGCCAGCCATGGGAATGACATCAGGATAGAACGGTCTGGGCAAAGCTGAATGGGAAGAGGCATTTCCACAAAACTGCCCAAGGCAGTGTGCACTACTAGGTTCAGAAGAATTCAGAGACTCAAGGGGGGCTGCTATTTAGAATAGCTCAGAACATCACAGGTGTGCTGGCTTTCTACTTCAATGTGAAGCTGGGTGTGGAGTTTTTAAAGCGCTATGCAAGACCTCACTGTTCCCAAAACATGGAAGGAAGTGTTTGACCTCAGAACATTCTCATATTATTAATCAACACACCAAATATTTACCAAGGACCTACTCTGTGCGCAGTGCTGTTCGATACTGCAGTGCTCGGTCAGTGCTGTAGAGACAGAAGGGCCATCCCTCTGCTGTTGTAGAAAGTCCCTTCAGGGGTTCTGGAGGGAGTTGGATGCCAGGAAGTTTCTCAGACTCCTCTCAGCCTCCCTTCTCAAACTCAAAGAAACGTGCTCCCTCCACTCTCCTCTTCTGCCTGCCAGAGTTTCCAGATTTGTTCTGTTTTGCAGTTGCGTCAAGCCACACTCAATTCCAATCCTAGCAGAAGGCATAAATTAACATTTTATTATGCGTGCTTGTTAGGGTCTCTTAAAGCAGACATGCAAATTCGAGGCTCCCATAGTAAATTAGGGCATACCCAGATTTTGCTGAAAATAAATCAAGTTGCCCTGGACAAACCCTTGGAAAGCAGCACTTCGCTGAGCTATCCTGGGACAGATGCTCCCCTCAGCTCCTGCCCCAGGTTGTTTACCCTGGCTCCTGGCCATTTCCTGCCCTGTTTGGCACCCCGGTCCTCTCTGTCCAGCTGCCACTGGCTCATAGGACTCTTGGTCGACTTTCACTTACAAGGAACCAATTTTACAAGCAGCTGTAGGTGAGCCTTTTACGGGCCTCTGGCGAGTGAGTGAGAGGCCTCAGGTCTTCTCCCACAAGCAGCTGGACAAATATATCTGCCTTGGCCTTCCAGGGGGACCAGCTATTTTGAGGTTCCCCTTTGATTGACTCTTCCTACTACTGTGCCTTTAATTGCAGTTTATGGCTCTTAAAACCTTATAGAACAGGAGCTTCAAGCTAGACAGAGCTTGATTTGATTTGGTTTGGCTGTGGCGGAGGAATTCGAATTAGCAAAATCAAAACTGAGAAGTAGTTAGTATGCACTTAGGCTCTACTAGGTTCCATTTTTAATTGTTCTGTGGCCTTTCTTTCCGGCATGCTGATTAGATCATATAATTTTGTGTGTGGTTGGAGAAAGGTGGACGGGGAAAGAGAGAAAGAATGTTTTCCACATCGCCACTTTAATTTTCAAAGTGCCCTTTCACATCCCTCATTATTATAAACATCTGCCTCCTTGGGAGCATGTGTGGATGATCCCACCCAAATAAAGAAAGAAGGTGGTAAAGGCAAGGAGGCCATCACTGCCGTCCTGAGTCAGCCCACAGGCATCGGTCACAGATTGGAAACCCTAGTTCTGACCAGGTAGGTGGAAGAGCTGACTTCAGGGGCCTTGTGCCAGCCTAGATGAGCATGGCAAGTATTCACAGGGGATATTTGAGCCTCCCTATCTTAGAGGTTACACTGGAAGACACCATCAAATGGGTCCTATGTAGTGCGAGCCTGTGGGAGTGTCTCCAGCATTCCTGCAACCCTGCTTCCAGAAGACTACTTGTCCCTCCACTCCTGTAGCTCTCAGGAAGCTGTGTTCCTTCTAAGTGCTGGAAGATACACCAGAACCTGTGGCTGCCACTCTGAAGGCTCCAGTTCTCTGCCATGTTGCTATCTCTATTTTATTTCTCCTTCCAGACAGATGCTTCTTAACCTCCTTCCTCCTACCTCTCACCTCGCTCCCAGCTTTTCTGCATCCTTTCTCTCCTTGTTTCACTCAATTCTTATTTGCATCTCATTTCACCTTCCTGCTCTGTAGAGAGCTATGCATGGCTCTTACCTTCCCCCAGTGGCATTTAAAGTGTTTCTTGGTGCAAAACATCCTATTCATTGCCATAGAAACAGGAAGCTCAGTGTGGAAGAAAAAGGAAAAAAAGAAGTCTGACACTCCAAAGCTGTGCAATTCTGTTATTTTGCCCAAATCCATAAACGGCAACATGCTGGGAGATATGCAAAAGCCCACCCGCTGCTAGAACCAGAGAAGGAAGGGCCTTCCATTCCTAGGAGACTGTCTGCAGGTTTTAAACCAGGCCCTTAAACCAGGTGAGAGCTGGCTCAGTGGAAATAATTGCTACTTTTCCTTCACAGGGAAACTCACAGCTGAGTCTAGAGAAGTCAGACTGCCAGGACCCTGAGTGAGGAGTCAGACAGACCTGGTTCTGTGATAAATGCTGCCTCTGAAAAGCTGCAGGCTTTTGGACTCTTCACTTAACCCCTCTCAGTCTCCTTAGCTATAAAATAAGGATATGAATATTGCCACGGCCTTTTTGTCAGGCTCCGATGAGGGCATGTGGTGCTGTACCTTCATTGCACTCCTGCTGGACTCACTGTTTCCTTACCCCATCCTTGGAAAGCACAAGTTTGGGTTATCTATTCGCCATGGTAAACACCTCCCTGACATAAAACTAAGAGAAGAACTTCACATTCACATAATTCCTAAAATAAAGCCAATCAGCCACAGCATTCTTTAAAATGTACTAAGAAGTATTTATTTTTTACATCTTCATGCAAAACCTGGACAGGAGCCTTCTCCAAACCATTGATTTCCAAGATGCATCTTCAACCTACCCTGAGTACTGCCTTTTTCTTCTGGGTCCCAAGCACTCTAGAAGTTGTTATTCCCTAAGCTGAGAACAGGCTGTGTAAGTATGGATCAGAGCTTCAGCTAATGATGTGAAGTTTGCTGGTTTAATCTCCACCCAGCCAGTGGGTCTCTCTGAGGCCATCTATGTTCTATTCCCAGAAGTGCACCCTACCTTTCAACAACTACCTTTGTTCTGCATCTCTTAGATTCTGCATTTGGAATCCATTAATCACAGGGACAAATGAACAGCCAAAGTCGTTTGCATCTTCCCTGTGATCCACTTGCACCGGCCCATAAAACTGCATTAACAACCCTCCGATCCATCCCAAACTAGAACCTCGAACCACCTCATTGAACTAACTCCCACAGACCAAGTCAATAGTCCCCTGCCCTAGGGCCAGGTACCAAACTAGAAACCACCCCACTAGACCAGAGCTCACTGACTTTATTCAAGCTGAACCACCCTAAGCTGTTTCCCTAGCCTCCCTTTCCTCTCCTATGAAAAACACAATGAGGGCTCTGGCCATGGTCTCCCCTTGCACCTCCTTCTGCCTCCTGACGAAACCTGGTGCCTCCCCACGTGGCCTTCTGTGGTGTGGTGGCCCCCTTCTCTTGGAAACTGTAGGTAATTAAAACCTTGTTTCAATGGCACTGGCCTTTCTTGTCATCACTCATTCACCTCCATAAATTAAGAGCCGGGCACAAATCAACCTTGTCCACATCTGTCATACCAGTGACAGAGATACCCTGGTAATGAGGTGTAACTGGTTCATCGCGTACACATCACACGCTTGGTGGTGCTAGCTCAGCAGCATCTTCATCTATAAATAAGGCAACCATATGTCCCACTGTGCCCGGTAGAGTCCAAATTTACCCCTAGTTGACCTGTACAATTATTAATAGTGGCCTCATTCACTCTCAAAGCAATTCTGGTTTGGAATATAAATGATATGGTTACCCTACTATAAAGGACAGAAAAATATTCTTCTATGAAATAGGTAAATGTCTTTGTTTCAGGGGACTAATTGCAACTGAGTCATTCAGTGCCATATTTCCACTTGAGGAAAGGGTCTAAATGAATGGTACAGATGTTCTAAAAATACAAGTGCTTGTCTTCACATAATATGCAAGAAGTTCAAAAGGAAAAACCAGCTGCATGAAGTGTGTATATAAAGCAGAGCAAAGAATCATGATTACGCTGAGGTTTCTTTCACGAGCATCAGGGATGATGGTAGCTTTGTTCACCGTGACCCAAAAGCTGGACCAGGGTAGGAATCACTATGAAACAAATGATCAGGTGATTAGCTCATGTTTTCATGTCTGGTATCTGACGAGAGATTTAGTCATTCAGTCATTCTGCAAATATATTTTGTCTCTAATATGTGCTGGACACTAGGGATACAATTAGAATCAGTTTCAGTTCCTGTCTTCAAGGAGTTTCTTCTGTAAAGGAAGACATTAACACACACAAGAAGTATTTCAAAAGGCACAAGCACAGGTTACCATGGGACCATTTATGAGTAGCACTTGTTCTAGTCCTGGGGGTTATTAACTGACTTTATGAGTGAAATTTGGGGTGGGTGTGGGGAGATAGGAGGATAGATTTTAAGACCCTAATTCAATCTGAACCAGTGAGCATAGAGACCACTGTCTAAGGTCCTGGAAATCAAAGACAAAACCTGAGCGCATTGGAGCATGAGACTGGGGGACAGTCCAAATTCAAGCAACCAAATGAACAGAATATAATGATTGCCTGAATGCTGCAGAAAATCCAGCCCCAAGTTCTAGCATTTCTCGACAGGTGGAAATGAGGAATGTTAAGGACTACTAGGAAAAAAATACATCAAACCCAATATATGAGAGAATTGATTATGAATGCTCTAGATTTTTACCCGAACCCTAAACTCATCCCATTCTTCCATAGGTGCCAGGACTGGTGCTCATCTTTGCCCTTCAACGCTGTAGCCTCAGTTCCAAGGAGGAGAAGGATCAGCTGCGTGCCGGGGACAACTTCCTCATCATCCTCCCAGGGAAGTCTGTCGGAGGTTGTTTGTAATCAAGCCCTAAAAATCTATGACATGCAGCTGCACTGTCTGTGATGGCACGTACGTCAAGGAGAAAAATTCATGATTTAGGAATGCATAGAGCTATGTTTTGCTCCTCCACACCCTAGTCAGATGCAGAGTTGTTTTGGTCCTCTACAGAGTTATAAATAAAAATCCAGCTCTAAAGATTTGCTGAAGCAAACCCAAGGCTGAAGGAGCAATCCTTCTTAATTGACCTGACTTACACAATGCTTCTGGCATATGGTCTTGCTCTCCCCAGACAAAGAGAATGCCTATAAAAAGAAATACATAACATTGGCCCCAGCATTATTTTAGAGTCACAGAATGTAAGACACAGGGGATATTAGAGATCATTTTGCCCTATGCATGCATCTTACAGATCAAGAGTGCCAGAGGTTGTGGAGCTATTTAATAGGATTTCTCGACTGGGATTCGTTTTTATTTTAGAAACAAACACAATTAGATTCAATACCTTGGAAAACAGAATTTTGGTACACTTCGAAGTTATAGACAGCTGTCTCTGTTGTATCCTTGATACACTTAGAATAAGCAAAAGAGTAAAATAGGCTGTGTACTACACCCCCAAGTATTCAGTGCCTCATAATACAACCCCCAGGACCTGTCATCGAACTTCTCCTGATTAGTGTCCCCTACTTGGGATGGGTCTCTCCATCCTCTTATGCGTCACCAAATTTCCCTATTATGTTTCCTGTTATCAGTGCCCTGACAAAAGGGTACTGGTCTGATAAACTCATTCACCCCAAGGTGTACATATAAATAGTAGCCTAATGAGAGTAAATTTGTAAAATGCTTATCCACTAAATAACAATTTTTAAAAATAGAGGCCAACATTTTTGAGTATCAGGGTGCAGACATTGCACCAATCATTTTAACCACACCATCTTATTTAATCTTGTCATCTCTACAACATAAGTATTGCATTATCCCCATTTTTTGGATGAGTAAAGCCAAGGTTTGGAGTGGTCTCCCAAAGTCATACTATTAATAAATGGTCAAGCTGGGATTTTGATACAGGCCATTTGAATCCAAAGCCTATAGTTTTCACCACAGTGCCATGAATTGTGACTGCTATAAATAACAACGACAACAAAAACCATAATACTTGCATATCTGCTTTAATGTATTTCTTCCAAAAGCACAAATCATGGCCGTTCAGACTGGTTTACTTTATTTTTTTCTCCAGCTTTATTGAGACATGATTGACCAATAAAAATTGTGTATTTTCAAGGTGTACAATGTGATGATTTGATATACATATACATTATAAGTGATTACCACATCAATTCACTTCCAAAAGCCTTCATATAACTTCTTATTGGCAGCTTCCTCATATCTCTGTATTTCCATTCATTAATTTGGCCCTAATAATTTCAACAGCTATAAAAAATAACAGCAAGTCCAGACCTTCTCTGACAATGAAGCTGCCTCCATTTTTCCAAGATCAAGAGTTGCGGCTGGGTGTGGTGACTCAGGCCTGTAATCCCAGCGCTTTGGGAGGCCGAGGTAAAATATTTAAATTAAAAAAAAAATTGCAATGTCTTTGTCATTCCTCTGTGCTCTGTTTTCAGTCGTATTATTTTCTTTATCATCGTTACTGTCCTGCTTCCTCCCTCAAGTCTGTTCAAACCCCCCTGGCTTCTGGAAATGGTCTCTGTTACTGTAAGTGGTCAGAGACAGAAGGGCCATGAACGTGGCCTAACCCACTCCAGGAAACCCATCACCTTTTCAACTTCCCCTTTCCTCACGCCTGCTCCCGCCCCCAGCTGCTCTCCCTACTCCTTCGCTTCCTCATTTGCAGCATAAGAAAATGTGCCGGGGAAATCAGCACAGGACAAATCCTGGAACACACTCAACATTGTACTTCCCATGAAGAGAGCAGTCACGTCTGGGCCCAGAAGCTCGCAGTCAGCCTCCAGGGCTCTGAGGAGAAGGGGCCATTACCTCAGCCTCTCAGAGACAGACTCAGGCGCCCTGGCACCGCCACACACAGTGACACTGCCTGGCAGGGGGCTGTTTTTCACTGTCTCTACTGTCTGTGGGGCTCCTGCAGCTGCCTCCAGTTCTCTAATCCAATCAGAGCTACATTGTCCTGTTTCTGTTATAATCATGCTCGGATTGCCAGACACAAGATATTTATCAATTCTGGCAAACCCGTCTCTCTAAAGAGAGGCCATTTCTGAGTCAGGCTGAGCTGCCTTACCTGCCCAGATTGTTCAGGGTCTTTCTTTGGTAAGACTCCACTTTCTATGCCTTTTCCAATTCATTCACATTCCTTCATGCTCTCCAGGATCCTTGGGGCAATTTAGTGCCCTTGATAACATCTTGAGTATGGTGGAAAGCCCCACTTCCTACAGGGTGGTGCATGACATAGAAAGGCTGAGCTCCTCTGTTGACAGCATTCAGTCAAGGACCTACTGACGTGTTCTAACAAGCCATCTCCAAACCCGTCTGGTGGAAAACTGATGTACCTGTTCAAGGGGTGCAGACAATATTTAGAAGTTTTCCCCAAAAGTTATAATTACATTTTTCTTTCAAGTAAGACACGATAATGACCTCCCCCCAACCCCCCGCAACACGCGCGCACGCACACACACACGTTCTAATTCCCAGAACCCTGTGAATATGTGACCTTACCTGGCAAAGGGGACATTGCAGCTGTGATAAGTTAAGGATCCAGAGTTGAGGAGCATATCCTGGATTATTCAGGTGGGATCAATGTATTCACATGGGACCTTAACTATCAGAGTACCTTTCCCAGCTGTGATCAGAGAGCGGTGGCTAAGACAAGCAACACTGCTGGCTTTGAAGATGAAGGAAGAGAACATGAGACAAGGAATAAAGACAGCTTCTGGAAGCCAGAAAAGGCAAGAGAACGATTGTCTCCTAGAGCCTCTGGAAAGAAGGCAGCCCTCCAGACACCTTGCTTTTACCCCAGTGAGAGCTGTGTGGGGCTTCCGACATCTAGAACTGTAAGATAATGAATTTGTGTTGTGTTAAGCCACTACATTTGTGGTGATTTGTTATGGTGGAGGTGGGAAACTCATTTAGGCCTAAAAGAAGGAACAGGTAGTTCAAGGACCTTTTCTTCTTAGAGCCACATTAGATCAGAAATTATCAAATACCCACCTCTTAATTGGCAGTTACCCTCTCAACAGGCAACTGTCACAACATCTATGAAAAAGATAAGGTCATTGTGTCATCAAATGGGACTTGCTGCTGTTTCCTGAAGAGATTCAACGTGAGAAATTTTGAAAAAAAAAGGACAGAAAAAAATGTAAAAGACCAACATTATCCAAGCGATTTAGGAATATCTGTTACTACTGACTGGGAAAAACATGGACTGTTACATATTAATTTTAACCCTGAGCTCATTTCCAATGCAAACTGTTAACCTTTAACAGGAATGTTCTTTTTGATTACAAAGGAAATAAGCACAATGCAGAGTTAAACATTTTGTTTTCTAGAGTCTGAAAGACATAAAGGAATACTGGAAATCTTTGAGATCATTTGGAGTCAGGGCGACTTGGATAATGTCAACTCACAATTAAGGCTGGAGAACTTGTCTGCAGCCCATATTGTGGCATTTGGGAATTACTGCAGGGCCCAATCATCAAACTTTCAAGTGGAGAAAACTAGATCCAATGCCATTCTGGTATGAAGTGGTTACACTTGTCCAAATTTGATCAAGAGTGTTTAAAGCTAATGTCAAGGTAATTGAAACTTTCTCTTGTCATTCGAGCTTCATTTCACACCTTCTCCCAAATATTACAAAAGTGAATTTTCTTTGCCCCAGCCCTTGAATACGGCATCAAAAAAAAAAAGCTTTGTGTTCTTTTATTACTTATCTTTATTTTAATTGTAAAAAAATTGAGTTAATAAAAATTGCTACTATTTACTGAGCAATTATTTTGTGCCAGTCACCTGACATTCACTCAATTAAGGATTATTATTTCCATTCATTACATGAAAAAAATGAGGTTGGAAAGTCTAAATATCTTGCCCAAACTCACAGAGTGAGAGGTGGTGAATGCCAGAGCATCTTCACCGCTCCTTGGTCAAGGGGCTCTTGGTTCACTCATTATTTCCTATGTTTCTTGTGTGTGAAATATAGTCAAAGCCAAAAAGAAGTGTAAAATAAAATTTATTAGTAACCGGTGGATCCACTATGAGTTTTTAAGTCCATGCCCCCACCTCAAATTTGGGCTTCCCATAGCAATATGCAGAGAGGACCACCAGCTTCCCTCTCTGGGGCAGACGAATAGGGAACTAACAAACCTTTTCCTCATTTTTAAGTATGGCTTAAGCAGTCAGTAATTAAATTTATCTTGTGATACAGCATCCTGAGAGGCCTGGAAGGGTAGGAATACCAACATGGCCTGAAGGCACATGTCACAATTGAGGATCACAAGTTACTTTAGTTTTATCACTGCTTCCTAAAAATGTTTTCCTAGTATCCTAGTGCCATGCATATTGGTGTATTTGCTGTATCAAGGTAGTTAGCCCTCAGATGTTTCCTCTTCTATAGTTCCTGGCCCACCCTCCACTCTCTACATCAAAATAATTATTTCATAGAGGTTTTCTACTGCAATGGCTGCTGGGAAATAATTCCTTAATTCTCTCCTTTCTTACCTTCCTTTTAGCTGCCTTAATTCTGCTCCATCTTGCAATTTCAGTGGCCAGTCTTAATTTCTCCAATTTGCTGTGTAGTTGCCATGATGTTATGATTTCCTTGTGAATCACATTACAATGTCTACAGCTCCGTTCAGGTGGGTGGAGGACTTTCAGCAAATAATTAGTAATAATAGTATGATTGCATTGTCTGCTACAAGAACAACCAAGAATAAAATACAGTGAATTCATTTTTTCTGGTTCTAGTCACTTAAGTTTTGCTCTCTAGCAGGAACAATGCTGTTTTCGCTAAGGAGCCAACCTTAGCTCATTAATGTAGTGATCAATACTTATGACATTTTACCACTTACATAGGTATATAATTAATATGATACAATTATTGTTTATATGCTGTGGCAGTCGATTTAAAAAACAAGAGAGATGATAAGACAATGGGTTTAGGGTTTTTGTTTGGGTTTGGTTTTGAATTACATTCCCAGGCTCAGAAGAATCACTAGCATTATGGGCAGTATACCTGTAGATGGGTCAAAATATGACAGTAAATGCCTTGTGAGAAAGTAGGTCACTTCTTGTGGAGATTGTTCTAATGCAAGCAATAAAAGAGAAAGAAATCCATCTGGGATCTGGCCTTTCATTTTTCTGATTTAGAGTTCGGGCCGAAATGTAAGAAAACCTGCATTCTATTCCTGTGCTTAGTACTCATTCTTCCAGGATTCCTCAGGGTTACAAGTAATAAAACAGGCAGAGAGTTGCAAGCAAGAAGACACAAACTTCCTTCTAAAATATTGGACAAGGCCAACCTCTATAGTCAGACTAATACAGAGTGAAATTCAGGAAAAATGATACCAGCAAACAAAACCAAAACAAAACAGAAAGCTGTATGCCAACTCAACATCAGGAAATATGACTACCTATAATTTGCCTTAATAATATCTGAATGAAATGTAGAAATTATAAGTAGGAGAGATTAAAAATAAATTACAAAATTTACAGGTGCTAGACTAGGTGCAATCAGACTTCAAACATATCCAGATTAAATATCAAATGTCTTGATGTAAAATATTTCATTAAGGGAAGCTGAGAAAGCCTTGGTATACTAAAATAAGAGGAGAACACACATTAATAATAACTTTGTTATAAGGATGACTGATACCTGCAGTAACCATGTACAAAATTTTATTTGGAGTTATTATTTTCCCCAAATTTCAGTATTTCTAATGCATATCTCAAGGTCATAATTTTTATTTTATTTCTGAAGTTTAGCAAACACATTACAAATTCCCTGGAAGGGACTAGAGCATGGGAAGATAAAGGCAAGGGGCTAATATTTTCTTCAGATAACTGACCAAGAAACAGTAAAGATGTGTTGAGTGATATCTTCAAAATCATGTATTAGACTTTTACTTCTAGAAGATGAAATGGTTTGCACCAAACCAATTATTAAGAACAAACAGAAAAGCCAGATAAAATATTTTTTTTAAAAATCAGGAACAACAACCCTCTACGTGAAGGCATTGGAAAGAGACTGAGGCAACCAGGATTTGACGAACCAACGTCTTTAGAGAAGAGAAAAAGGAGAAACAGAGAGCTGAGCTGATATTCTACAAGCAGGTTTTCCCCTTAGAGCAACTGACAGCTTTTGGCTTGAAAACAGAAGTTAAGAATCCACTTTACAGGACTGAGCTAATAAACAGAGAAACAAACAGAGCTTATAGAAATCTCACACAGCTGTAGACAAAAAGAACACACAAAAGAAAAAACAAAACAAAAATAGTAAGATGGGATGGGGGGGGAGGGGGATGGGGGGAAGTTGCCAAAGTATCCAAGACTTGAGGGAATAGAATCCAGGAGAGAAGGGTAGCAGGAGGAAGTAGACTAGATATACTCATTTTCTCCAAGAGGCGTTTGCTGATTTCTTAAGCTGCACAAGACAAGAAGCGGAGCAGGAAGTCACAGAAAATCAGAGCAGAGTTTTTGACCTTCTCAGAGTTGAAGTGGCAAAAATTGGAGTTCAGAACCTGTCAAGATGGAGAAGCCCCAGTCAATACTCCAGGATCTCAGCTGAGACTTCTGGGGGCTACACACCAAAGAGGAGTGAACCAGAAGTCGATGCAACTGTCAGAACTTTAGAACAATGTATACACTCACACATACAGATACGCTGTTGGTTGTGTTTCTCTGGAGAACACTGACCAATAAAGAGCAAAGGACTCAAATGGGAGCAGGAGAAAGCTTTAATACGTGTAATTGGAACTCCAGAGACAAGGAGAGAATGATAATGAAGAAGAAACACTATTTGAAGGTATAATGGCTTAGTATCTACCAAACACGATGAAGGACTTGAGCCACAGATTGATTCAAGGAGCATTATAAAAACCGAATTGGAGAAATACTAAGAAAACCATACCTAGGCACCCCACTGCTAAAAACAAGAAAAAGAGTTTCTTGGAAATGTTGTCTGCAAAATGGTGGAGTAGGCAGCTCCAAGATTCCGTACCCCCAAAGAAACATCAAAAAAACAGCAAAAACTATCAGAACCAAATATATAAGAACGCTGAGAAAGAGTTATGATTTGCAGCAACTTAAGAAAATGTGGAATTAAGAAAAAGGCAACTTTTAAAACTTCCTGACATTCAAGGAAATTTTTGTCAAATTGCCAATGGGACACAAACTAAGGGACAGAGATTTCAGTGATACCACACTTCAGAATTTAGGAACCCTCATATTTTTGGTGGGAGTATAAAATGAAGCAGCCACTGTAGAAAACAGTTCAGCAGTTTCTCGTGAAGTTAACGTAGAATATCATATTATCCAGCAATTTTTCTCCTAGGTATATACCCAAAATATTAAAAACAAGGACTCAAATGGATACTTGTATGCCAATATTCATTGCAGGATTATTCACAATAGCCAAAAGGTAAAACAACCCAAATGTCCACCAACAGATGAATGGATAAACAAGACAATATATCCACACAATGGAATGTCAATCAGCCATAAAAAGGAATGAAGTTCTAATACGTGCTACATCACATATGAACCATGAAAACATGCTAAGTGAAAGAAGTCAGTCACAAAAAAGTAAATATTATTATTCCATTTATATAAAATTCCTACAATAGACAAAATTATAGAGACAGCAGGTAGAATAGAGATTACCAGAAGCTGGGGAAAGGCTGTAATGGGAATTTATTGCTTAATGGTTATGGAGTTTCTGTCTGTGATGATGGAAAAGTTTTGAAAATAGTTGTGATGGTTGCACAACATTAAAAGTTGCTAGATAAAATGGAAACCTTATTTTCAAAGGATCAATGACACTGACAGCTGACTCCTCAAGAGAAACATCTAATCAGAAGTTAACATACTAATATATTTAAAGTGTTTTAAAGTGCTAGATCTACCAAGAATTCAATAATAGTGAAAATATTCTCTACTAGTAAAAGGTAAGTAAAGGCACTTCTAGGAAAAAAACTGAATTTTTTTTTTACTTTTATGTTAAATTCAGGGAAACATGTGCAGGATGTGCAGGTTTTTTACACAGGAAAACATGTCTCATAAGGGTTTATTGTACAGATTATTTCATCACCCAGGCATTAAGCACAGTATCCATTAGTTATTTTTCCTGATTCTCTCCCTCATCCCACTTTTCACCCTCCAATAGGCCCCAGTGTGTGTTGTTCCACTCTATGTGTCCATGTGTTCTCATTATTTAGATTCCACTTATAAGTGAGAACATGCAGTATTTGGTTTTCTGTTCCTGCATTAGTTTGCTAAGGATAATGGCCTCCAGCTCCATCCATGTCCCTGCAAAGGACATGATCTTATTCTTTTTTATGGCTGCATAGTATTCCATGGTGTATATGTATCACATTTTCTTTATCCAGTCTATCATTGACAGGCACTTCGGTTGATTCCATGTCTTTCCTATTGTGAATAGGGCTGCAGTAAACATATGCATCCACGTGTCTTTATAATCGAATGATTTATATTCCTTTGGGTATATACCCAGTAATAGGGATTGCTGGGTTGAATGATATTCCTGTTTTTAGGTCTTTGAGGAAATGCCACACTGTCTTCTACAATGATTGTACTAATTTGCACCCCTACCAACAGTGTATAAGCATTCCTTTTTCTCTACAAACTTGCCAGCATCTCTTATTTTTTGACCTTTTAATAATAGCCTTTTTGACTGGTGTGAGATGGTATCTCACTATGGCTTTCATTTTTCTAATAATCAGTGATGGTGAGCTTTCTTAAAAAATTTTTTGTAGAGATGGGGTCTTGCCATGTTGCCCCAGGCTGGTCTCAAACTCCTGGGATCCAGCAACCTTCCTGCCATGGCCTCCCTAAGTACTGGGATTATAGGTGTGAGCTACCGCACCTGGCCTCTGCCACTTCCTTTGTCTCTTCACAAACATTCAGCACAAGGATGTCCTTCATCAAATTATTAAGACTAAGGGTCAAGACAATTGCTAGAAATTAGCCTGAACTTAATCCAAGTTTGTCTTCTGCCCTGTGCAGCATTACCATGTGTCTTATTCATCACCCCTCATTAGCGTACCTACCTCCCTCACACCCCATTTAGTGTTTCCACAATGGCTGATGGAAGCCTAATGCAACCAGTATCCCAGTAGGAAGTCATTAACTACCGTCTCCCCTTTACAACTACTAAGAGAGAGCATACCAAAATAATGGTACACTCCCTGCCACCCCCATTCTATCCAGCACTCAACAGTGAGGATCCTGATACTCGGTCCCCTGGGTACAGAAAACAAACTCACACAATGTTGCCACTGGAAAGTCAGAGCCCTTCAAATCATATTCCTACATAATCACCTGTTACTTCTTGGCAGGCCAGCCTTTTCTTGACTTCAGTTCAGTTATTTGGGCCCTAACTAAAGTGAGCTTCCAAGACTGTTGTTTTGGCCTGAAATCCATTGGGTTTAATTGTTTTTAAGGGTGCTAAACACCATATTAAACAGTGTTGACTGATATCTCACTTATTTGAATAATGCCAGTTATCAATGGTTTCATCAGGTGAATGGCACGGATCACCCTGCAAACTATGCAGCCTGATGCATAGGAAGGTTCTGAAAGAAATAGTCCTGAGATGGCTTTTGATTTTATTTAAGAGTATGGTGGGCTGGGCTTGGTACCTCACACCTGTAATCCCAGCACTTTGGGAGGTCGAGTAGGGTGGATCACGAGGTCAGGAGTTCAAGGGCAGCCTGGTCAACATGGAGAAACCCTGTCTCTACTAAAAAATACAAAAATTAGCTGGGCATGGTGGCACATGCCTGTAATCCCAGATACTTGGGAGGCTGAGGAAGGAGAATTGCTTGAACTGGGACCCGGGAGGCAGAGGTAGCAGTGAGCCAAGATCACGCCACTGCACTCCAGCCTGGGCAACAGAGCGAGACTTTGTCTCAAAAAAAAGAAGAAAAAAAAAGAGTATGGCATTGAAAGTCAAACTCTCTCTTTTTTCTAATAAGAGTAATTTTAGGCCTCTTCATTTGGAGTTAGGAGAGTCCCAGACATATTAGACCAATATCTCAGATTCAGCAAGCTTAAAGTTAAATATATCTGTGTTAAGGAAATGGATGTCTAACCCCAAGTCATTTCCTTATTTTTTGAAACCCCCTCTGAATTGGGAATGGGCATTCTTATGGGGTAAAGAAAATCCTATGAAATCTTTTTTGAGACACTGTATCAGTTGATAGCTAAGCAGCTGTCCCTCAAATAAGCATTTAAAATCATGGAAATATCCTGAAGGTCCAGGGAAGATGATGAGACATGCTATGTAACATTGCTATTTATAAAGGATGTATAACTTACTTGGAACTTAGCAGTCTGTGTGGGATATGTGAGACCTGAGGAATGGTTCTTCCAATGGCAGTGAACTTCCATTGATCACGGACTTCCTGAGTAACCAGCTGTCTCAAGCCTGCTTCCTCACAGATCTTTCTCCAGGACGCTATTCCAGAATTCCATTCATGAAGTCACCACCTTGGGATGTCATCTGCTACAAGTTTTTGAGCCAGCAGACCATTGAGCATCTGCCAGTTGCCAAACTATGGATGGCATAGTGCATTTTACTCCCTGCTGTCCCTAGAAGCAGGCACAATGCATTTCCAAGGGCCTGCTCCAAGAATCCCTCTCTTCGTAGTGAATATGTCTAGTTTCCAAATCCTGGTCCCTCCTAGTCTGACCATATCTGCTACCTCCTGAGCCCAATCAAACTCTGTGTGCCTGTGGATATATGTTCATGTGCACACATATGTTCATGTGTGGATGCATGTAAACTCAGAGAATGATACAGCAGAAAATACCTTAACTAATTAGCCCATATTTTTTAGATCTTCTTTGTCTTGTCCTAGGGATCCTACAGAACCCCTTTAAGGGCAGAGTAGCTTTAGGAGGAGAAAATGAGGAAACTGAGAAGATTTCAGGGAACCAAAAGCCCCACAACAATTCCGCTTTCTAACCATCAGTTTTACATGTTGACTTTTACAGAAAGAATGTTTTTGAAGAAAGGGCACTCTCACTTTAAACAACAAAAAGAAAACAACAGTGGTTGAAAACCAGAGATTCTAGTCCAACTTCTTTGTTTTACAAGTAAGAAACTCATGAAGAAATGAAGATTGTCCCACAGTCACATAGCTATTTAGCTAGAGTTGGAACTAGAACAAGAACACGTGATTCCCCAAGTGTGCATTTTCTATTCACCACACAGCAAGGAGAAAGGGAAAAAAAAAACAATACTGGTGTGCTTGTTGCATGCATTAGTGATTAGGATATGTCTCGATGACAACCTAGGGTTTAAATGGCAAGTGAGAATGTGGGAGTGGAATTGTTCCATCCTATAATGAATCCCAAGAAATCTCGAGCAAATGAGAGAGTAAGAAAAGGACTGAAATCTTGGGCCAAAGGAAATTCTTTCCGGATATGTTTGGTAACCTTCAGCCTACATTTTCACAGAGTAAAGAGGCAACATGAATCCTAAATGGTCCTTGTAAAAAGCTTCCAATCAGAAACATCAAGATGGCAAGCCACCTTATAAGCCAGCAGATTTCAGAGCTTCTTGTATATTTGATATTTGTTAAAAGTGTTCATAGAGTTGTGGCAAGGCTTCTGAACAGAATGCAAACTGCATCTGGTCAAGCAAACTCTAGTGAAGAAAGCTGCTAAAGCCAATTGGGATGGTCTTACTGATCAGAACCTTTTGTACATGCAGATATACATGGACCTACAGAATCATGCTGAAAAGGATTCTCCTAAGCTTTAAATCTGTATTTATTTTGCAGTATGAATGAGTAGGAGCAATACTCAATCATGGATGTGGATTAGAATCACCTGGGGGGCCTTAAAAAAATACTGCTGCCCAGACTCAACTGAAAAGAATTAGGAATTTCCGCAGGTGAGAGTTGGACATCAGTATTTTTTTAATGTTCCAAATGATTTTAATATATGACCAAGGTCAAGAACCACTGAGTCAGAGGGTTCTCAAAAGAATCCAAAAGATGAAGAAGGAAGAATGAGAGGGAAAGGAAGATTACTGGGTCCCGATCAACTAAAGTGATGCTCTGTCAGATCACTTTTTGTTGTTTAAAGAGCACCCTTTCTCAGCAAATGTAAGTGGTGAGTGACCCACATCACCGACAGAACCGTGCTAGGAGCATGTGGCTGCCATGCTCCAACCCTCAAAGCCTCACTACTCCAGTGGGTCTTGCTCTTGGTGTAAAACAGTCTCCAGAATTCTGCCTGAAAGGTAACCACCCAGCTGTCACTCATGACCCTTGCTTCCACTTCTAGGACCAGCTACTTTTACCCCCATCTATCAGGAAGACTTGAACCTCTCACTGAAAAGACACCTATCTTTCACCACCATGAGTATAAAAGAGAATGTTCTCATATGCCATTGTTTTTTCTGAGTCCCCAGTGGAATCCCTCTTGTTCTTCTCACAGCCTCTGTCTCCAGGTAAAGAGAAAGGAGACTCTTCTGGTAATGGATATTTCTTCTCAACTGAATCCCTTTTTTTTTTAAGAGACAGGGTCTTACTCTGTTGCCCGGGCTGGAGTGCAGTCACAGCTCACTGCAGCCTCTACGTCCTGGGCTCAAACAGTCCTCCCACTCAGCCTCCTAAGTAGCTGGGACTTACAGGCACATGCCACCATGCCTAAGTTGTTTACTTTTTGTAGAGACAGGGTCTCACTATGTTGCCCTGGCTGTTCTCAAACCCTGGCCTCAAGGGATCCTCCCACCTTGGCCTCCCAAAGTGCTGGGATTGTAGGCATGAGCCACCAAGCCCAACCTGAATCCCTTTATAACACTTGAATTTCCAGTAGCCAAAAGAAACTCCAAAGACCTCTGCTAGCTTTGGTGAAAGCTCAAATGCTGCAGTCCCAACCCCCTTTAGGGGATGCTGCTCATCACCTGCTGACAATGTCCAAATCGCTCACCCTTTCAGCAAGCAAGCATTCCCTTCACTTAACTCCTCACAGAGCCCAGCATGTTACAAAAATATGGAACAAAGTATTTTTTGTGTGTCCTGGCAGCCTGACTTGGTTGAGAGTGCAACTGCTCAGCCTCCTGGACTGCTTGTGTTCCACAGCCCTGACAGCTGTGAACCTGCCCCTGGGAGGGAGGCCAAAGTTCTGAGGGAGTGAAATTAGAAGTGGATTTATCCTCCTATGAATATCACCACACCCTCAATACCTGTGCGGTTTTGTTTGTTTGTTTTGTTTGTTTGTTTTTCATTAGCAGGAGCTAACAGAAGGCATATTCTGTGGAGTGTCGGGGAGTGGGGTAGGAGGTGGTAAGGAGCTCCTCTGAGGCAGGTGGGGCAATGAGATGATAATAATTCCAGGAGTCAGAAATTATGAAGTCTGCTCCCAGCTTCATCAGTCATGTGCGTGGGACCAAGGGCAAGTGTCCATTTCCACATTTCCAAAGCAAAATGGTCTCTAAGGAAAGCACAGTGGGGATGGCATGGCCTTGCCATACCTTCAGCTGGGGAAATCTCAATAGAAAAACAATTGGGGCACAGAAGAAATTATTTGAGGAGTCAGAAGGCAATATAAAGAAAAGTTAAAAGTACTATCTTCAGTGCTTTAAGAAATGAACAAAGGAATAATTATATTAAGGGAATAGTGTATGAAATTCTTTTCCACAAGAACTGAGGCTACTGAATTTCAGGAAGAAACACAATTCTTAATATTCGGATCAGGCATTGCACATGTAAGAATTGAATGTTCCCATTTCCTGAATACGCAGAGCCTTTGTTCTCCATATGCTACCTCTATGCTCCCTGCACTGGCTTCTCGTCAGAATTATACAGAATGCTCAAATCTTGGAGAACTGGGATGATTTTGCATCTAACAACTTGGCTTCCAATTTGGATCCCCTAGGAAATGAAATTCCAAGGGGAGATTTAGTCTAAATGAAGCCCCCACAGGAAAAGCTTGCAGGGATGCCAGCTCTAGCTTTTCCAAGCTCCCGCAGTAATACTGAGAACGACAGGCAACCAACCATCAAGAAGAGACAAAGAGCCAAATGTGTTTCGCAGATCTAACCACACTGTGAGCCTGCCGGTGAATGTCTAAAGATGTCCCTGACAGCACAGGCTGCTCCATCATGGACCCAAGGAAGCCCCATCACTTGGGATCTAAAACTGGCCAAACAGTAGGCTGACACATCTCCTTAGTGGCCGCATTGTTCAGACAGGGAAGCCCACAGTGTGTCCTCATTCTGAAGGTCTTTTCCTTTGCGGGTATCTAAGGATCCGCAGGCTGGGAGCTTCCTGGGATGAACAGAAGGACTGGGTCTGTGCATGTTCACACATCTCATTTCATTCACTCACACTTCAAAAGGCTTCAGCTTATGTTAAAATTTTAGCTCTTTCTTATTCTCAAATCTGTTTTTGAAGCTGCCACCAGTATGCCTGAGTTCCAGGTATAATATATAGCTCTTCACTGCCTCCCACTTCCAAGCCTTGCTACCAAGTATGCCACTCACATTTTCCCCTTTCAACACAAACCTGATGCTTTTCATGCTTTCCTCTGCAAATGATGGATGGTAGCTGAGCTAAATATGGAGACAGGGGTTACAGACACATTTTGTTCCTGTTAAATGTTCTACTTCTTGTGTTATTGCTTTCTCTGCTTCACATTAACTCACTTCCTTCCTGGTTTCTAAAATGTAGGTGCCTATGATTGGAACCTTGGAGGCTGAGAGAGAGACTTCATATTCTAGATCTATCTTTAGGTCTAAAGAGTGCCTCCATTTACCTGTAATTTCCCATTAGAAGGGAGTCAATCACCTGTCACTTTTGTGGTCTGAGACGAACAAGCTGCCTGAAATTTGGGACACCTGTTGTTTTGTCTTTGACCAATGAAATGAAGAGTAATTATGAAAGTGGCATTTCCGGAAGATTACTGTTCCAAGTTTTCCCATAACTTTTAACAAGCTAAACTTGGGGTCTTGTGAAAATTCATGAATACTGACAAAAAAGTAGAGGGCTCAGGCTTTGGAGATGATCACAACAAACTTAGTCTCCTGTTTCTACCTCGCACAAGCTTGTGACCTTGGGCAAGCTGTTTATACTTTGCTATAGCTGGCATGTTGTCGTCCTAACCTCCTGTGGAAATTTGATCCCCAGTGTTGGAGGTGGGACCTAATGGGAGGTGTTTGGGTCATGGGGGCAGATCCCTCATGAATGGATTAATGCCTTCCTCCAGACGGGGTGAGTGAATTCTCACTATTGATTCCCAGGAGAGCTGGTTGTTAAAAAGAGCTTAGTGCCCTCCACCCCTGCTTCCTCTCTCATTGTGTAACGACTGCACAACTGGGCTCCCCTTAGCCTTACACCGTGAGTGGAAGCAGCCTGAAGCGCTCACCAGAAGCAGATGTTGGAGCCATGCTTCTTGCACAGCCTGCATAATCGGGAGCTAGATAAATATCTTTTCTTTATAAATTACCCAGCCTCAGGTACTCCTTTTTAGCAACACGAAGGCACAGTTGGAGATCCTCAGTTTCCCAGTCAAGATGCCCACATTGCAATTAGGTGTCATATCTCTTTAGTATCCTTTAATAGAGAACGATTCCCATGTATTTTTTTAAATTTTGTTTATTGTTGTCTCTCCTGATGTTGACATTAAGAACAGTTATTTTGGAGACTATCTCACATTTTGAATTTGTCCTGTTTTTTCCTCATGATTATATTCAGGTTTTCAAAGTGTGGCAAGAATACTACAAAGTTGATGTAGGTCTCATTGCATCTTATCGAGTGGCACATAATGCCAATTTGTCCCCTCAGGAGTGATACCAGGTTTGATTACTTGTTTAAGGTGGTTTCTGCCAGATCTCTCCATTCAAAAGGAACTTCTTTTCTTTGTAATTAATAAATAATATTCAGTGGGGTAAAATTTTGAAACTTAATGAATATTCAGCTCCTCAAAAACCTTTCAACCAATAGCTATGGAATCTCTTAGTTATCCTTGTACAAATCATTCATTTATCATTTATCCACTGAGGTTTACAAAATGTTGATTTTTTTTTTTTTTTTTTTTTTTTTTTTGAGACGGAGTCTTGCTCTGTTGCCCAAGCTGGAGTACAGTGGCACAATCTCGGCTCACAGCAACCTCCGCCTCCTGGGTTCAAGCAATTCTCCTGCCTCAGCCTCCCAAGTAGCTGAGATTACAGGCATGCGCCACCATGCCTAGCTAATTTTTTTATTTTTAGTAGAGGTGGGGTTTTACCATGTTGGCCAGGCTAGTCTCGAACTCCTGACTTTGTGATCTGCCCGCCTCGGCCTGCCAAAGTGCAGGGATTACAGGCGTGAGCCACCACGCCTGGCCACAAAGTGATGATTTTTGAAGTCTATCATTTTTTGTTTCTTCTATACATATTAATTGGCTTTACTTGGTTTTTTAAAAAGCCAACAAACAAAACTTTTCCTTTCTTTCTCTCTCTCTTTCCTGGTGATATTTTTTAAATCAATGTGCCATTGCCGTGATTATTTTTATTGATGTTCGAATTGCCATAAATGTGGTCGAAGGGGCTTCTGTGAAATTTCAGCTTTGTTTTGTTTTGAGTGACTGACTTAGTGTTTACAATATACATAGCTATCTTATCACAGTCTGCTTTCAAATAACATTATACTGTTTTACAAATTGTTCGTGACCATTATAATAGCACGTATCCATATCTCCCCTCCAGCCCTGTGTGCTATTGTTGTCATGTAATTTTACTTCTATATACTTTTATAAATATAATAATTATTATTTTTCTTTTAAAGTCAACTATTTTTAAAGAAATTAAAATGAGAAAATTTTTCTTATATTTACTCATATTTTTCATTTTCTAGTACACTTCATTTCTTTGTGTGGATCGAAATGTCTACCTGGTATTTTGCATTTACTTGAAGAACTTTAACATTGTTCTAACACAGGTCTGCTGGTAATGAATTCTGTGTCTCTCTCTCTGTCTTTTTTTTCTTGATACAGGGTCTCACTCTGTCTCCCAGGCTGGATTGGGATGTGATCTTGGCTCACTGCAACCTTGACCTCCTGAGCTCAAGCAATCCTTCCACCTCAGCCACCCGAGTAGCTGAGACTACAGGCACACATCACCATGCCCTGCTAATATTTGTAGAGACAAGGTTTCTCCATGTTGCACAGACTGGCCTTGAACTCCTGAGCTCAATCCTGCCTTGGCCTCCCAAAGTGCTGGGATTATAGGTGTGTGTCACCGCAACTGGCCTGGGTTTTCATTTTTAAAAGCAATTTTGTTATGCTTCATTTTTGGAAGACATTTTTGCTGGTTACAGAATTTTAGATCCATATTTTTTCTTTCAGTACTTAAAAAATGTCACTGTCTTTTGGTTTGCACAATTTCTCACAATAAGTCCACTGCCATTCTTACATTTGTTTCTCTGTTAATAATATGTTTTACTTTTTAGTTGCTTTAAACATCTTTTTTCTTTAGCATTAGTTTCAATAATGGGAATGTACTATGCTTTAGTGTGGCTTTATTTAGATTTATTTTGTTTGGGTTCTTTGAACATCTCACATCTGTGGGTTTATAGGTAAATTTGTTTGTTTGAATCAAATTTGGAAGATTTTTTTGCCATTATTTCCTCACATTTTTTTTCTAGCTTCTTCCTTCCCTTCTTGTAATAGAAGTAATTGCATGTGTATTATACTGCTTGCTGCTGTCAAATAGCTCATGGAACTTTATTGTTATTTTTGTATTTGTTTTGTTGGGTTTTGCTGTTGCTGTTGTCCTTAGTTTTCTTCTTTTCCCTCTTCTCCTGCTCCTCTTCTCTTCTGTCATTTTCTTCTCCTTCTTTAGTCATTTTTCTCTGTGATTCATGGGTTAGTTTCTACTTCTATGTCTTCATATAACCTTTGAGTCTACAGTGCCTAATCTGCTGTTAATAGCATCTAGTGCACTTTTTATTTCAGATATTGTGTTTTTCATCTTTAATATTTCTGTTTGGGTCTTTTTGTATCTTCCGTTTCTCTCCTTATTATATTCATGTTTTCCTTTATCTTCTGGTGCATACCAAGCATATTTATAATAGTGTTTTTAATGTCTTTGTCTGCCAATTTCATCATCTCAGTCATTTTGGGGTGAATTTCTATTGATTGATTTTTCTCCTAGACATGGACTATATAGTACTACTTCTTTGCATGACTAGCTACTTTTGGCTTAATGTTGGACACTGTGGTTTGAGATTTTCAGTGCTGTATTTTGTTGTATTTCTTTGAATATTATTGGAACTTCTTCTTCTTTGCAGTTAAGTTACTTGGAATCAGTTGTTTTCATGTTACTTGGAAAACATTTTGTTGGGGTGGGTTAAGAGCAGTATTTAATGTAGGGATAATTTATCCCCACTGACAAAATAATATCCTTTTGAGAACTATACCCAACATCCCATGTGTTATGAGGTTTTCTCACTTTGGCTGGTGGAAACACGAACTATTCCCAGCCCTCTGTGAGTTTTAGGAATTCTTCACCCTACTGCTTTCCAGTAATTCTTTCCTTGGTCTTGAACATTTTCTTCTTTAGTATGCACGGAGCAGCACTCTGCTAAAGCCTGTAGACAACCCTCTGCAAATCTCTAGGGCTCTCTCTGTGCAACTCCCTTCTCTCTAGTATATGGCCCTGCAAACTCTGACTGCCTCGGCCTCCCCAATTTCTAATCTATTTATCTTTAACTTAATGAGATTCCCAGACTCTATTGGGTTCCCCCTCCCCTGTACTGCAGCCTGGAAACTTCCTTAAAGCAGTAATCTGGGTCAATTATAGGACTGACTTCATTTGTTTCCTTTTCTCTGGAATGATAATCCTTTGACGTCTATTGTCCAATGTCTAACATTATTGTATCACACTTTCTGCTCAGTGTTCTAGTTGTTTAAGGCAGGGGGATCAGTTAGGTGCCTGTTACTCTATCATTGATGAAAGGAAAAGTTCTCCTATGTCTTTTGTCAAGTCCCCATCAGTGTTTGATTACCTTTTTGCTTTCAGACACAACTGGATATTCTAGGTTAAAATTATTATTTCGCTAGTCCCATAACCAAAATCAGCTGTTTCTCCAAGGAGCTCTTGTTCCTTTAGTGGGAAATAGCATTTGGAAAACAAGATATGGATACTACATGTGCTCATTTACACTGTGGCACCATTTAATCTGTGCACTTTTATTGGATAGATTTAGTAAGTATAATTTCTGAAATCATTGCTCTATACTGATATCTTGAATTAAAATTTAACAGCATTCTCTTCACCTTCTTCAGACCATATTTATATCTCTCTTTTGCTACAATAAGAACCATGGTTCTCAAAACATCACTATATTTATTTATTTACTAAGTAATATGATATAATTTCAGAATTATAACATCAATACCATTACCACAACAAACCTACTAGGTAAAGTTTAGGATTCTTTTCCAATTATTATTGTCTTCAATATATTTCCCACAAAGTATGAATAGTCAGAGTACTGTGTTCAAAAGTTATTTGGATTTTTTTCTATGTGATTTTGTTATAAATTTGATAATACAGTTAATTTTTATTTAATTTTAGAGCTTGCTTTTATCTCACCATTTTAGTTCAATTTTATTTCTTGAAAATGAATAACCTTTACTTGATACAAAAATCAAAGCCATCAGAGAACCCCTCTCCTATCCCAAACTCCTCTCCTGCATTCTGGGTACCTGTAGAGCAAACCATTGACATTACTCATTTATTTTCTCCATAGAGTAAACTATCTACATTACTGCTGTATTTTCTCTGTGTGTTCTTTTAAATGAGCAAATTTGCATGTAGGAGTGTGTGTTTATGTATTTGTATTCTTATTCCTTATTTTTCCATATACAAAATATAACACATTATATATGCTTCTTTTGTTTTTGTTTTGTTTTTTGCACATAACAATGGAAATGTACATATGTCTCTTATGCATCCAATTATAGATATCAAATAGGTAAATTGAGCATAGAAATATGGAGTTCAAGGGAAAGATGACAGCCTTGAGATTTCTTCCTGACAAGTTTCTCTACTAATTATTGAGTAAGACTTCCTTATATTTTTACCCTGCCAATTATCAAAGCCTGCTTCACTTTTGTTTTGTTCAAGTCAACTCCTCTTGAAATTTTTTGTACACTACTTGAAAATAATAACCAAAAGCCTCTAAAGCACATTTTGAAAAGACAGATTTCTCTTTATCCTGACGAGTTAGAATTCCATTATCCTCAATTCAATTGACCCCATTTTTAAAAACTCAATTCTCTTTATGTATGACCTTTGAGAACTTTCCGAGTTAACCACAGCTTGCTTAATTTGAGAAGGCCTATAAATGAAATTGTCTCAATTCAGTTTCAACTTCCTTATTTCTTCTAAACATTTCTCTAAAGATCTGGAACATTTTGAATTCTATATTTGCTCCATAAGCAGATTTCCACAAGAGCCGAACTGAAATGGTAGGAAAAGGAGGGTTTCTGTTGTTTGGTCAAATGAAATGATTTCAGTGTAAAACAGACATAGAAAGCAAACAAACAATAACTGTATTTACTGAAGAACTGAGATTGAAACCCTGTTACTCGCATTACACAATAAGAGTAACTGATGTTAGTATATTGCACTGTCTTAGAACAATTCATTGTCGTGGCCTTTCTATTCTTTCAACAGTGTAATACTACTAAGTAGAAAACCTAGATGGGGGGCTGAACAATTGCACATCTGAATAAATCAGAACTCTTGCCTTCAAAGGGCTTTCTTACAGTTAAGGAGACGATTATATTCACAGGTATTGTTAAACTAAGAGGTATTGTATATCATCATGAAAAGAGCCTTAAATAAGAGGCAATGACAGTTTAGTAACAGGTGCATTAATTCTGATGGAGGGATTTGATAAAACTCATAGATGTGCATACAGGACATAAGACTGAATCTGACCCTTTGAAGGCTGAGCAGTACTTTGACAGCAACAAGTGGCAATTGGTTTTTTGTTTTTTTGTTTTGTTTTTATTATTATACTTAAAGTTTTAGGGTACATGTGCACAACGTCTGTTGTAACACATGACACAGCAGATGATAGAAACTTTAACTGAGCCGATTGCAGTGGGAGTGGAGAGGACAGGAAGGTCAAATGTCCAAAAATAGGAGGATTTAGTCAAATGTCATTCACTGTCCCACATTGCACTGTTTTTTTTTTTCCTGAGACAGAGTTTCACTTTTGTTGCCCAGGCTGGAGTGCAATGGTGCGATCTCAGCTCACTGCAACCTCCGCCTCCTGGGATCAAGCAATTCTCCTGCCTCAGCCTCCCTAGTAGCTGGGATTACAGGCACCCATCACCACGCCCAGCTAATTTTTTGTATTTTTAGTAGAGATGGGGTTTCACTCTGTTGGCCAGGCTGGTCTCGAACTCCTGACCTCAGGCGATCCACCCACCTCAGCCTCCCAAAATGCTGGGATTACGGGCGTGAGCCACAGCACCTGGCTGCAGATTTTTTTTTTTAAATAACCTAAACCTTGGAGATGCTGAGAAAACAAAGTGAGTTTTGGGGGATTTAGTCTACCTTTCTTACAGAGTTTTCATGAATATCAACAAAAGTGAATGTGAAAAATAGTTTGTTTATTGTGTAGTGTTCCTGTTATTTCTATTAACAAAAGGAACAATAATAATATAGTTATTTAAAGGTGTTATTTTTTCCTTTGTGAAAACCTGGAAGTAAAATTGAAACCAAAGGCCATAGTGAGTTTTGCTGTAGAAAATAATTCTACCATCAGTTTCAGAGTAAACTGTAGCTCCTGGAATTGAATACACTGGGTTCTACGACTGTACAAAAAGGGCCTCTGAACTCATATTTTAGCGGAAAAACTAGTTTTGTTTCCCAGTGAGAAAGGAAACCATTGCAACACAAATAGTTCGTTTTTCCCAGGGGTACAGACTGGGTTCTGGTAATTCGGGGTTTTCAGGAATCTTTATTTTCCTCCTGTTCCTCAAAAAGACGTGTGAAGACAAGTCATGGCCCAGAGTCCAATTCTATGACCAGTCTCGTCTCTTCCACCCTGCACAGGCTGCACAACCTCCGAGGGACACATTTAGGCGTACATTTCCCAAATAACATATTATCATCACCAGTATCATCCGCAAAGCATTTTGATAAATACCTGGTTTTACATGACTGCCCTTGTCAGTGCCTGCTGGTGTAGATAACCACAGACATAGACCTCACTAATTCAGCTCAATGGCTCAGTGCAATATAGGTTTCTGATAAGCAGGGAAAGCAATAATACCTAATATTTATCAAGTGCATATTACATATCCAGACTCTCTTATAGCAGAGTCTCATTTTGTCTTATTTAATTTCAGCATCAAATCACCATTTGAGTAAAGGCTTATTCTTAACCTTATTTTACCGATGAGAAGACTGAAGCAAAGAGT
The DNA here is from genome assembly GCF_028885655.2 of Pongo abelii. Lineage (NCBI taxonomy): Eukaryota > Metazoa > Chordata > Mammalia > Primates > Hominidae > Pongo > Pongo abelii. Next base: position 144,271,795 of record NC_071990.2, read on the forward strand.
GATTAAATTTCTCATCCAGGCCGGGTACAGTGGTTCACACCTGTAATCCCAGCACTTTGGGAGGCTGAGGCAGGTGGATCATCTGAGCTCAGGAGTTCGAGACCAACCTGGCCAACATGATGAAACCCCATCTGTACTAAAAATACCAAAAATTAGCTGGGCATAGTGGCAGGTGCCTGTAATCCCAGCTACTCAGGAGGCTGAGACAGGAAAATCACTTGAACCTGGGAGGTGGAGGTTACAGCCGAGATCGCACCATTGCACTCCAACCTGGGGAACAAGAGTGAAACTCCATCTCAAAAAAAAAAAAAAAAAAAAGTATCTTATCCAAATTATAGTACTGTGTGGTGGGGCCAGGGATTTTCACCCCAGCAGTGTAGCTTCAGAGTTTATATTTTTAATCACTGAAGTTTATTGCTGCCAACAATGTATTTCATGAATTAAGAATAGGAAGGACTTATAGCTGGTTGGAATCTAAGAAAAGAAACAGAGAATTCCATGTCTGCATATGGGTTAAAGAGATCATGGCAGCCTCTCAAAGGAGAGAGGAGAGAGCAAAAAAGCCAGGCTTGGGTTTGAATGAAAGCTTTGCCACTTATTAAGATTGTGACTTTTGGGGGATACTTAGCCTGTGCATATCTCTGTTTCTTTATCTATAAAATGAGGATGACTGTAGCACATACAGCAAACAATTGAAGTGAGGTTTATAAAACTAATACAGGTGAAGAGTCTATTAGTCGTAATTGGCACATAGACTATGTTTAAATTATTATTATTTTTAGAGAAAGGGTCTAGCTCTATGGCCCTGTCTGGATTGCAGTGGCATGATCATAGCTCACTGCAATCTTGAAATCCTGGGCTCAAGATATCCTCCCGCCTCAGCCTCCTAAGTAGCTTGGACTACAGACTCACACCACCATGCCTAGCTATTTTTTCCTCTTTTTTGTAGAGATGAGGACTCATTCTGTTGCCCAGGTTGTTCTTGAACTCTTGGGCTCAAGCAACCCTCCTGCTTTGGCCTCCTGAAGTGCTGAGATTACTGGCATGTGCCACCAAGACAGGCCAAAATTATTATTATTATTGTCATTATTTTGAGACGGGGCCTTTTGTTGTCACTCAGGCTGGAGTGCATTGGCACAATCACAGCTCACTTCAGCCTCAGCCTCCTGGGCTCAAGTGATCCTCCTGTCTCAGCCTCCCAAGTAGCTGGGACTATAGGCATGCACCCCTATGCCCAGCTAATTTTTTAATTTGTATTTTTTTTTTGTAGAGATGGGATCTCACTAGGTTGCCCTGGCTGGTCTTGAACTCCTGGACTCAAGCAATTCTCCCGCCTCAGCCTCCCCAGTGCTGGGGTTATAGACAGAGCCACCACACAAATGAGAATTTGGCTACCAGGCAGCTCCTCTGAAGAACAGCACAGTTTATCCTCATACTATAATGTGTGTTCACAGGAAACAGAACATTCTCTCCTCTGACAGGGACATATTTGGACTGAGGAAGAATTGAGGGAAAAGGAGCAGGTGTTTGAGAAATTGAAGGCCCACCCCAGCCAAGACTCCAGCTCTCCACCACAGGCTCCTCAGTTATGACATTGAAGTGCCCTCTGAATTGGCTTCCTTCCTTACCCAGGGTTCTGCCTTGCATGGTAGATTCTCATGGTAGATTTAGGCTCCTCCTCAGTCACTTCCTCCTGCAGCAGCCACAGAGCAGTCCTGGTCACCTGCCTCTCACTGGAACACAGGGAGATGTCTCTTCCCAGGCATGCCCTGCTTAGAAGAGAATCTCAGCCTCTCAGAAAATGAAAATAAAGCTGAAGGAAAGTAAGAGTATTAAGGCATCATGAGGGTTCATAACTCAGACCAGAAAAGGTCTGAACAGATCTTATTTTAACTCCTTGCTTACCAGATGAGGAAACAAAGAACAAGGAAAATGATTTGCCAAAGATCACTTAAGCTGGGTGCAGCAGAAGAGGGCATTCCTGATGCACCAGATTCCTGGAGCAGCGATAGTTGTTTTTCAATCTGTGCTCCTCAGAGCCCCAGGGCTTCTCTGATGTCCTTCTGAGACCTCCAAGAAAGAAGGGAGCAGGAAGGCTCCCAGGCATTTCTTCAACCCATGCATCCCCACTTGAAGTGGTTCACATGTGGGGCTTCTGACTGAGACTGGTTTTGAAGGAAGGGCTCCAGCACCCAGGGAATGTCTGAGAACCACTGTCTTAGACGTTGCTGCTTCACAGACACTCATCATTAAACAACTTCTAGAGAGTGAACTAGAACGTTCTCCCACTTATGGAACCTTTTATTATTACACAGACCAGGGAAGTCAGGCAATTATACTTGAGGTCATCAGATAAATGTTCAAGTAGACCCAAAGATAAAAGCATTCAAAAACTTCAGGATGTTTCTCTGCAGTTCACATGTTTTATGAATTTTACTATTGTTCAAATTAACGGTAAATAATTTGTCTGAACTGGACAGATATTAATAGAGTAATAAAGATAATATCTTCAACAAATATTTATCAAGTGCCTGCTCTGAGTGTCTTGAGCTTTGCCTGTAGCCTGAATAAATGTCTCATTCAAATGTGCTACATTTTTCCAATGCAGCCAGATGACTTTACCACTGATAAAATCCAAATGTAAAATGTTGTTCAATTTATCAGAACCTTCAGTTATTGTAACATTTTCTCAGTCAGCATTTATATTTTTAGTTGAAAAAGATAGATTCTCACCTATAAAAAAAAAATTAGGGAACTCTGGTGAGACTGCAGGACAAGAATGAACATTGAGTAATACACTCTGCTACTCCATCAACCTAGACAGGGGAAATTTTCTGAGTGTTTCTAGGTGATTTCAGGTCCTCAACTGTATTTTGTTTCCTGTGAGACCGGTCATAACTGTATTTCATACGTTATCACTCAAATTCAACCAAGTCTTCTGTGCAGAAGGCCTCAGAGAATTGAGCTAGTTACAATATCTGGATATTAATTAAAATAGAAATCTTTTGAAGAGAGGTGTGATATAATGTTTTTATTTCTCCCCACTACACAAGGACGCTGTGACTCTACGGGATGACAAAGCCCTATACAGCAATGTGAGCACTTGCTTAACGTAACAGAGATTGTAAAAGATGAGCAAGCATAACAGAGCAGATAACCTTGTCATTTGTCATAATTAACAGGAATGTGGAGAGGGGGGTGGGCAGTTTGATAAAACTGGATGGAAACGAAGCTGCCCGCTCAGTGTTTACTTGGTGACTGGAGGAAATCACCGGCTGGGCTGGGCTGTAGGCGTAGCCTAAGGTAACTAGGACATCACCACACTAACACCTCAGGAATATCAGGAATGTTGGAGAAGCAGTATCTTTTGTGTGGTGCTTCGTACTGCTCGTGATCTCCAACCCACAGTCTCTGCGGGGACCATGAGTCTAGCTGGAGCTTAGGGGAACATCCTCTTGGGAGCGAGAAGGCAGTCCAGAGTGAGAGCCAACATTGGGGCCAGGAAAGCAGTGTCAGTTAGCAAAGGGCAACGCAAGGAGAGGACCGGAGGATGTGTAGCCAGGTCAGTGGCCTGGAGGTCATTGAACAGAAGGGAGAGCGCAAAACCCCAGGTGACTTGGATGAGAATCCCTTTGTCCTGGGTCTCCCCTGCTGAAACATGGGCAGCTACAACTCTTAAAGGTGTCTCATGGGCTGAGCTTCCCGTGGAATGAGTCACAAATCCAGCTTCTGCAGGAAAAGCTGTCTCTTTCCACTGGACTTTGAATAAATACCCTAGATGTCAGGAAAACGCCTAATACTTTCTCACCCAAGGGCAACAGTGTTCTACTGCTCTTAACCTTCTTGAAACTGTAGGAGAGTTACCTCCCAGATGACAGGTACTTCTTTTGTCAAGTTATTTGATCCAACCCTCAGTGAGGCTCCTTCCAGAATTCGTACAGTGTTATGGACTGGATTGCGTCTCCCCCGTCCCTTGCAAATTCATATATTGAAGCCCTAACCTCCAATGGGATGGTATTTGAAGACAGAAATTTTGGGATATAATTAAGTTAGATGGGGTCATGAGAATGGGGTCCTCATGATGGAATTAGAGCCCTTATTAAAAAAGAAAGAGAGGCCTGGTGTGGGGGCTCACACTTGTAATCCCAGCACTCTGGGAGGTTGAGATGGATAGATTGCTTGAGCCCAGGACTTTGAGACCAGCATGGACAACATGGTGAAACCCTGTCCCTTCCAAAAAAAAATTACAAAAATTCGCTGGTCATGGTGCCACACACCTGTAGTTCCAGCTACTAGGAAGGCTGAAGTGGGAAGATCAATTGATCCCAGGATGTCAAGGCTGCAATGAGCCATGATCATGTCACTGCACTCCAGCCTGAGCAACACAGCAAGACCCTGTCTCCAAGAAAAAAAAAAAAAAGGAGGAAGAGAAATCAGGCAGCAGGTCTCCATGTGAGAACACAGTGAGAAGGTGGCTGGTTGGATGCAAGTCAGTAAGAGGGCCCTCACCACACAGTGAATCTGCCAGCACTACATCTCAAACTTTCCAGCCTCCAGAACTGTGAGAAATAAATGTCTGTTATTTAAGCTACCCAGGCTACGATATTCTGCTATGTCAGCCCAAGCAAACTAATACATATAGTTACAGCAGTAGTACATACAGGTCAGGTAACTCTTGACAATATGTTGGTGTGCACTACCTTCCCTTTATTTTCCCAGATCCACTGAAAAGTACTTTGCGAATAGATGGAGACATGTGCAGGGCTTTTGAAAGATTCCCACAGCTCTTGGAAATCGATACTCTAAGCACTATTGGGATTTGAGTGTGTGAGCTCACGTTAGCTCATTTTTCTGGTTCAACTCATGCTAGCTAATTTTTCTGGTTCAGGGATTATATAAAAGGATCTTCAAGAACTGAGCAGAAAAGAATCATACCAAACTGGATTAACTGGGGCTCCGCAAGTGAGGGCAAGCCCAGAACACCTGCCAACCATTAAAGATTGTGACCTACTGTCATTGTAACAAATTGCATAAGACCAATTTGGCAGAATTCCAGGTAACACCTCACTTAGGACTGGGACCAGGAAATTGCTAACGACATGCCAAGAAAATGTGGATCTGAGTTGCAAGGTATAGCCCCCTTCTCCCTGTGTCAGATCCTTATTTGTTTATTCCCACATGTGTATGACATTTTGGATTTAGAGGTTCATATTTTAATCTGTTTATTAGCATTCCTTCAGAATAAATGTGAAAATCTCTTGCCTCATAAAGTTTTAAACATGTCATTTCCCAGGGTTGGGGGGTGGGGAGCTGGGGGAGTGGGAGAATGAGGATAGCAGGCAGAGAGCAAAGTTGTAATGGGAAAATGAGTATGAAATCCCATTCCCACAGACTCTGCAGTTTGAAAACAATTGGCTTCAAGCTCTGCATTGTTTCCTTTCCCTCAACTTCCTCTTCATATCAGTAAATCCCAATCAGGTTTCTCAAGTGATCGAAGGTCAACTTATCAGCATCTGTTCCATGTCGAAAGAATCCTTCTTTACATTTGCTTGATGACTGCATCATAAACCTTAATGTTTCAAAAGCAAAGGAGATCAACAGCCCTGCAGACCCCCTGGGTATTTGGTGATGCGCAACTCATAGCATGAAACATCTGAAATAAATCATATTCGCTGTGTTTCCTATTTATGTAATTCAGGAAGTGCTGTTTGCAAAGGCCCCTGTGCTCTCAGAGATAAGGAAGGTTTTCTGCACTGTTCAGTTTTTAGATAGACCACTGGAATTTTGCACAAGATACAGAGCCTGCAGTCCTAGGCAGAACAGACAGGAAGCTGTTCTTAAGGTGTCATCAGCCACTGGAATTGTTTATCAGGACCTGGGAAACTTAGATAGTTGAGATTGCTTTGTGCACCTGATAGAGGCTGTTGTGTGTATGTATAGATAAACTTATATCTAAGTACACACCTAGCCATTGCTGTGAGATTTCACTCATGGAAGCAATCTACATAGTAAATGAAGCAGATCAAACTGTGTTTGGTAGGTCTGCATAAGAAAGCAGGGTCAGATTTGACAGCCCAGTGTCTGGTTAGAGGATCAAATGCATCAGTAGATAAATTATTAATTATTTTTCTTTATGTGACTTGAAACACATTCCCTCCCTGAAGCAAGGTAGGATGTAAGCAATAAGGTAAAGCATGATGATAAGAGTTGTGATGTCTGCATTCAGGATGCTTTTATTTTAGAGGACCATTGTGTGGGGATGTGGGAAGGTGTGGGTGTCGGGGGGTTGCGGGTTGGGGAGTGGTGTGGAGTGTAAATATCTACATTATGAAAAGATGACATGAATAGTCCCAAACAGGGGACAGGCAGAAACATTAAAATGCTTCTGCTATGATGTTCAATAGAAATAAAAGCAGAAAACAAAAGTTAAACACATCATAAAGCAGGCAACAATGACTTCAGTGCAGAAATTGTGTTACTATTAACTTGGCTGGCAAAAACCATAAATGAATGCAGTTATATTTTTGGTGGACGGTCAGTCTTCTCCCCTCTTATTATCATAGTTACGATGCACAACTCTTCTAACAGTGGGCAGTGTAGTTCTTGCTTTCTTTGTAATTGCTTTGAAATGTACATCAGAGGTGTTTGATGTTAGGGAATTATTTAAACTGAAAGAACACCTGGAAAGCAGACTGGTTTTCTTATTCCCAGAGCTTGTTCCTATTAGGAACATCCACATATTTTCTTTGGCCACACAGCCTCCCCTTCATGATTTCTGTATCACAAACACTTTTTGTATTTTAATGTTTGACTTTAAAAATTATTTTCTTAATGATAGACTTTGGGTTTGTGGGGACTTCACTGGTCATGGCAAACACGTGCTTGCTCCCACAGCCTATGGGATCCTACCAAAGAAAGTCATGTTTCTGTTCTTTAAAAAAAAGCGATCACCTGCACTGAAAATTCTGCCTATTGAGTCATACCCTTTGCTTGGATTGAATTTCTAAGTGTAATATGTGGTTTCTCTCCTTCTCTCACATGTGTCCTGTCCTTACAGTATAATCTATACCTTAAAAACAGAAGTGTAACCATTGCTTATGACTTCCACCTCTGTCAGCCTAGTCCAAGTTTCCATCATGTCTTCCCTGAACAGCTGAATGGCGCCTGATTGGACTCCCAGCTTCCATGTTTGCACACCCTAGAGAACATTTTCTACAGGGTAGCCAGAAGGATCTTTTAACATCCTGTTATTACTTTGTGAAAAGCAAGAAAGAATCTTGAAATGATGGATTGGAGTTGGAGGTATTGATGTGGATTCATGATTTGTAAAATGTGTGTTTGTGTATACATTTGTATCTACATGCATGTAAAATGTGAACACAGGCACATTTCCTGGCTCTATCTGCTGAATGAAACTAGAAGACATGCACGGTGACAATGTGACCACACCTAGCACCCAGATCTTGACTTCTGACACCCTTCTCCACTAAAAAGAATTAGGGCTTCTCAATGAAATGATTGTTTCCAGGTCTGGGATACAGATAATACAATAAGATACTGAAAAATCTCTTTACCTGAAAAATTAAAGAAATATCTCTCCATCGAAAATGATAGGGACTTGTCAGAAGGGCACAGGGAACAACTTGAAGGAGCCCCCACTAGAAAATTTGAGAAATTAAATAATTAAGGGCAGTAATTACTAATAAATCATTAAAAAACAGGAATCCACAAGTCCATACCAATAATAGATAATGAAATAAAAAATGATGAGGTTTAGCTGGGCATGGTGGCTCACGCCTGTAATCCCAGCATTTAGGGAGGCCAAGGTGAGTGAATCACCTGAGGTCAGGAGTTTGAGACCAGCCCAGCCAACATGGTGAAACCCCGTCTCTACTAAAAATACAAAATTAGCCGGGCATGGTGGCACATGCCTGTAATTCCAGCTACTCAGGAGGCTGAGGCAGTAGAATCACTTGAACCCAGGAGGCAGAGGTTGCAGTGAGCCGAGATCATACCACTACACTCCAGCCTGGGCGACAGAATGAGACTCTGTCTCATAATAATAATAATAATGAGGCTGGGCACAGTGGCTCACACCTGTAATCCCGCACTTTGGGAGGCCAAGCTGAGAGAATTGCTCGAGCCCAGAGTCTAAGACAAGCCTGGGCAACATAATGAGTCCTTGTCTTCACAAAAAAGTTTAAAAAATTTAGCCAGGCATGGTGGCGCACGTCTATGATCCCAGCTACGCAACAGGATGAACTGGAAGGGTTGCTTGAGTTCAGGAAATAAAGGTTGCAGTGAGCCGTGATCATACCACTATACTCCAGCTTGGGCGACAGAGCAAGACTCTGCCTCAGAAAAAAAAAAAAAAATGATGATGAAAGGAAATCTCTTGCTATGAATGTGGCAGGAGTATGAATGAAAAATCATCATTTCACAAATGTCTCAGTAAAGATGAATTCAGGTAAGGATCAAGAAATGCTGAATCTAGGAAGTCAAGTGTACTAAGAATCAGGATATTTGTATGACTGCTTATTGGTTGCAAGGAGAAAATGGAGATAGTCCTGTGGACAGACCATACAACACTTGAGTGGATGGTTTAAATCAATATCTCCAATGAGGGAAAGATGAACATCATGTCCCTCCAGATAGGATACCCTGAGAAGGGCAAACATCAGTTCTATGTTATTTCTTCCAATAATGCATAATCTAAATCTAATTATGAGGAAACATAATGAGGATCACCCTATTGGAAAGGGGTCAGGGAGTGGGTGGGGATAAGAGAGAGGATGTTACATGCTTTGAGACTGTCAATAGTCATAAAAGCATTTTTTAAAAAGCTGAGGAATTGTTCCAGATTAAAAGACATATAAGAAACATGAAAACTAAATGCAATGTGGAATCATAGACTGGCTCCTATACGGAAGAGAAAAAATGCTGTAAAAGGAGTTATTGACTCAATTGATAAAAGTGGAATATGGATGATAGTTTGGATATAAGTACTATATTAATGCTAAGTTTTACTGAAGTTGATAACTATTCTGTAGTTATGCAAGGTATATCAGTTAGGATTCCCCAGAAAAATAGAACCAATAGAATGTATATACATATACAAAGAGATTGATTGTAAGGAATTGGCTCATGTGATGATGGAAACTGGCAAGACCCAAGATCTGCAGAGTGAGTTATCAAACTGGAGACCCAGGAGAGCCAATGGTTTAGCTCTAATCCAACTATGAAGGCTTTAGAACCAGGAGAACTGACAGTGTCATTCCAGTCTGAAAGCCAGCAGGTGCAAGACACAAAGAACTGATGTTTTGGTTTGAGTCTGAATTTAAAAAAAAAAAAAAAAAAGGCTAACATTTGAACTGACTTTGCCAGTTCAAAAGCCTTCAGGCAGGAAGAATTCTCTCACATGGGAGAGTGCCAGGGCTTTTGTTCTGATTGGATGAGCCCTGCCCACTTTAGGGAAGGCAATTGCTTTACTTAGTCAACTGATTTAAATGTTAATATCATAAAAAAGAATCTTCACAGAAACAGGAATAATGTTTGAAGAAATATCTGGGCACCCTATAACCCAGTCAAGTTGATATAAAATTAACCCTCATATGAGGAAATAGCCTTTTTATTAGGAAACACATATTGAAATGTTTAGAGATTAAGAGCCATGCTGTATGCAACTTGCTCTCAAATGGTGGAGACAAAAATGTTTTAGAGATAAAGATAGTAAATGGTGATGCAAACTGGGCAAAATGTTCACATAAGTGAATCTAAGTAAAGGGTATAGAGCTATTCTTTGTACTCTTCATCTAAGTTTTCTGTAAATTTAAAATTATTTCCAAATAAAAGTTTCTTAAAAAGCCTTTCATTGTCCTGTTAAAAGTACTCCAGCTGCTTCCCATTCACTAAGAATACTCCTGACTTTCTTTAACCACCTGCAGCACTGTTGGGGGATCAGCCTCTGCTCACTCCTCATCTCAGCTGATCCAACTCACCTCCCCACATAGAACCTTACTCACCCTGCACACTCTCTGCTCCCAAGATATGCCAAGTTCATTCCCACCACAGAACCTTTACACTCGCACTCTCTGCCTCTATGCCTTTCTCCCAAGTCTCCATATGGCTGCTCCTTCCCGTTGCTCAGATGTCCTGTCAAAAGTCATGTATTAGTCTGTTCTCTCACTGCTGTAAAGAAATACCTGAAACTGGGTAATTTATAAAGAAAAGAGGTTTAATTGGCTCCCAGTTCCATGAGCTGTACAGGAAGCATGGCTGGGGAGGCCTCAGGAAACTTTCCATTATGGCGGAAGGGGAAGCACACATGTCTTACAGAGGAAGAGAGAGAATGGGGAGGTGCCACACACGTCTAAACAACCAGATCTCATGAGAATTCACTCACTATCACGAGAACACCAAGGGGGGAATCTGCCCTTTTGATCCAATCAACTCCCATCAGGCCCCTCCTCCAACATTAGGGATTACAATTCGACATGATGTTTAGGCAGGGACACAAATCCAAACCATATCACGTCATTTTCCCAGAGAGGGCTCCTGACTACAGAAGCTCATCTTCAATCATGTTTCTCTGTTTCGCTTTCCTCTCTGGTTACCATGTTGACTCTCTCCTTTGCTTGTTTATTATAGTCACTGAGATATAAATTTCAGAAAGGCAGACATCTCATTCATCCTGTTTACTGCTATATCTCTAGTCTCTAAAACATTGGTTGGCATATGGTAAGTCCTAAAGAAATGTTTTTAATAAGTGGATAAATGTTTAAGTGCCTAGACCCCTCAACCTTTTAAAACTAAAATATTTAATCCATTAGCTTTCTGCCCTTCTTTATATAGGCTTTCCCAGTTTGCAGCAAGAATTTTAATGATAAATATTATGATGTTTCAGATGAGCATCAAATACAGACTATTATAATAGAGGAGTTTAAAAAGTACTGGTTGAGGCCAGGTGCGGTAGCTCACTCACGCCTGTAATCCCAGCACTTTAGGAGGCCAAAGTGGGCAGATCCCCTGAGGTCAGGAGTTTGAGACCAGCCTGGCCAACATGGCAAAACCCCGTCTCTACTAAAAAAACAAAACAAAAACAAAACAAAAATTAGCTGAGTGTGGTGGGATGCACCTGTAATCCCATCTACTTGGGAGTCTGAGGCAAGAGAATCAATTGAACCCGGAGTGGCACTGAGCTGAGATCCTGCCATTGCACTCCATTCCTGGGCAGCAAGAGTGAAACTCCATCTCAGAAAAAAAAAAAAAAAAGTACTGGTTGATAAACTTTTTTTCTAAGTAATTCTGATAGTCTGAAAATTAAACTAAATTGACCTAGTAAATGTGAAAAAGACAATAGACTTAGTAATAATAAGAAAATTCCTTGGCAACAGGTCCTTGCATTCCAAATATCTAGTACACTATCTGGAAAATACTAAAGCAATCATAAATGTTTAACAAATGTAAGAAATAAGCTATCAATAGCCAATAGCTCAGAAGCAAGTCACTCCAGAGAAAGTAAAATAAAGCAAGATGGCTAGTTTTGCACCTTCAAATATTAAAACAGATTCATTCTTTTTAATTAGAAGAAGAACTCATGAGAGTTAGAGGTAAAAATTCCCCAATAAGACAGGAACAACGATGGGAATAACAACAGAATCTGCCTTAGGATAGTTGCCACCTTCTTAACAATTCTTTTTGTTTGTTTGTTTTTTGGTTGGTTGGGGGGGGGTTGCACCGCTGGTTCAATTGATGAGTCATACTTCCCAACAAGCCATATGTTGCTACAGAAGGCATTCACTCTCTGCATTCACTAGGGATAAGAGCCAAGTAAATATAATAAATCACTTTTTACCCATCAAAAATAAGAATGAAATGCCATTTGCAGCAAGATTTAATCAGCAGGCACTTAAGTAATTTTGATGTTGAAAGCTTGCACTCTCCTGTGATGTAATAGGCTCATTCACACCCCGGTACTCCATCATGACATTGCAGCAGTTATACCATGGAAAGGTGCTCTTGCCATTTTTTTACAAGCAAAAAAAAAAAATCTATAATTTCTCAAGTTCAGTGCATTTAGGTAAAACTGCAGTCTCTGGAAGGTCCTTCTTGGATACTACTTCTCGCATGTTTGCCTTCCCTGTATCAGACCCTCTGGAATGCAACTCTACCTCCATGGCAAGGACAGTTATTGCTTAAGCATAACTGAGCTATTTTGCAATTAGTTTTAAAACTTAAAGTTATCATTGGATCATAGGCTTGTAAATAAATATATAAATGTATCACTTTTGACCTCTTCATTAATCCAAAACCAATTTCACCACTAACATTTCCTAAGCTTAAGGGAAAAGGAATTATCAACCCAATCTTTTTCTTTGTTTTTTGTTTTTGTTTTTGTTTGTTTTTCCACTCTGCCCAGGCTGGAGTGCTGTGGTGCAATCATGGCTCACTGCAGCCTCGACCTCCCAGATTCAGGTGATTCTCCCACTTCAGCTGCCCTAGTAGCTGGGACTGCAAGCACGTGCCATTATGCCTAGCTGATTTTTTGTTTTTCATTTGGTAGAGATGTGGTTTCACCATGTTACCCCAGGCTGGTCTCAAACTTCTGGGCTCAAGTGATCCATCCACCTTGGCATCACAAAGTTCTAGGATTACAGGCATGAGCCACCATGCCCAGCACTTGTTTTTCTTTAATTGCAGTACAATTTGTATGCAGTAAAATTCATCTTTTAAATATACAACTCTATGAGTTTTGACAAATGCATGCAGTGGTATAACCAGCACCATAATCAAAATATAGAACAAATTCACCACCCCTCAAAAATTCCCTTATGACCTTTTGTAGTTAAATTCTTCCTCTATCCCCAGCTCGTAACAAACTTTAATCAATCAAATCTTTGTATATGAATATGTTCATTATATTACATTCTTTTTCCCTAGTAAGTAAGACTTTATTAGAAAGAATTCAGGGATCAAAATGAAATTTCATCTACAGAAAGGGAGAAAAGGCAAGTTAAGAATGATACTCTTACATTTGCTTTCATTATGTTTTGTTTTTAAGTATTTCTCTGTATTATGTTACTGTATTAGTCCATTTTCACACTGCGGATAAAGACATACCCAAGACTGGGCAATTTATAAAAGAAAGAGGCTTATGGACTCACAGTTCCACCGGCCTGGGGAGGCCTCACAATCATGGTGGAAGGCAAGGAGGAGCAAGTCAACATCTTACATGGATGGCGGCAGGCAAAAAGAGCTTGTGCAGGGAAACTCCTGTTTTTAAAGCCGTCAAATCTTGTTAGACTATTCACTATCATGAGAACAGCCTGGGAAATATCGACCCCAATAATTCAATCATTTCCCACCGGGTCCCTCCCACAACACATGGAAATTAAGGAAACTACAAGATGAGATTTGACTGGGGACACAGAGCCAAACCATATCATTTACCAATATGTAGAACTCTTATTTAATAAAAAATTTAAAAAGGATGATGGTATATGTCATAATAGATAGGAAAAAAGTCAGTTCAATTCCCCCCTGGTGAGGAAATGTCATTTCTATAACAGTATCTTAAATATTAATTAGCTTATATTAACCTTCTGAAGTGATTAATAATAGTTAAATCATTCTCCTAATCAGAGATGTGAAAACGTTCTCAATTTGAATCCTAGCTAATTGCTAGTAACTGCCTAGAGTCCTAGGTTACAAAGAATTCTGAGGCTTAACAGGAAATATTAATAATATGAAACACTGAAGTCTTAGAAATGATTACATATTAAGTACACGTTATTTTATTTTATTTTATTTTATTTTATTCTATCCTAACAAAAAGCCCAAGAAATTTTCCTAATGTTATCCCCATGCTATGAGGGGGAAACTGACTTTTAGAGGGATGAAATAACTAACGCAAATTCAAACAGGTGAGAAATGATGAAGCTAGGATTTGAATGCACAAAGCCAGGCCCAGCTGGATATTTATCAACTTTACCACATTAAACTAAAGCAATTAGTCACACAGTATTGGGAGGGGGTGATGCAAGTTTTGAATCTGAGCTGAAATCTGAAGCGTATGTTAAATACCAAAGGCACAGAGGTTGCAAAGCAGAGAGGAGCTTTTCAGGCAAAAGGCAGAGCAGGTGCAAGGGCCCAACTGATAGAAGAACAAGGCACGTTAGAGGAACCAAGGTGCCCTCAGAAGCTAAGGAAAAGCAGAACAAGCAGAGACAGGACAGAGGCCTTTGATCTTTTTCTTAAGGGATTCAGGAAGCTCTTGCATAGCTTGAAGCTGGCTAGTGACACAATCAGATATAGGTTTCCCAAAGGCCAGCTGCCTGTTTGGAGGAAGGCTTATTCACAAGGATAAGTGAGTTGGAGGAAGAGCACTTAGGAAGCCATTGCAAGCAATCCAGCTGAGACATGCTGGCTGTATTAGCCATGTCTTGTTCTATATACCACTATTATATTTTGACATTTGGGGCCTAGCTGACCATAGGACTGCCTATATCAGAGTTAGTTAATTCCTAGAGATAGCAAATCAAGGACTGAAAACATGCCTTTCATGTGCAAACCAACCAATTCAGAGTCCAGGCCACCAACTGCCTCCTTTATCAAGTTCCTACACTTCAGGCCACTGTCCTCCTGCATTAATCACCCCCAGGACCAGAGAGCTAGAGACAACCCCTCTGCCCCAGGGTCTGCTAAAACTATCCAAAGTAATCAATCCTAAACCTGCTTACCCTGTCTTACCCACTCCTTCCCAAAGAAACTGCAATCAAGACACTTGCCCATACTTTCCGTCACTCCCTCTGCCTCCCGACCTACCTGGGTGCTTCTCTGCGTGGGCCCCTGTAATGTGGTATGCCCCCTCCTCTCAGGATTGTCACCGTAACAAACTGTTTTCAATGGCAGTCATCTCCAGATGGATTGAACTCACCGTACCTGAATAATAATGAAACCTACATTTTAAACAGTGGCATACTGGAAGTGAGGGCATTTCTGAGGGATGTTAGGGGGATACAACTGATGGGACATGGTGACTGGTTGAATACAGGAGAGTGAAGGGAAGTAGGTATCAAGAAGAGTATTTCTAGCCTCTAAGTATAGAAAATAATAGTAAACACTTAGAGCACTCACAAATGTTCTAGGTTCTGTTCTAAGCACCTTACGTACATAACTCATTCAATCCTCTTTGAAATCCTACTTATTATTCCCATTTCACTTAGGTTGAAACAGACACAGAGAAGTTAAGTAGTCTACCAGAACAGAGACTAGCTAACTGTTCATCCATCCATCTTTTTTGCTTCCCGGGAAGGCAGCTGGGCTAATGTCCCAGCTGCCTTGAGGTTGGGTGTGGCCAAGAAACTGAGTTCTGGCTAGCAGAATATGGAAAAAAATGATGAGTGGCCCTTTGGGTCTGGCTCATAAAATCCTACTATGTGCCATCCTGTGTACTCTGGATTATCATAACTCTGGAAGCCTCTGGTTGAAGATTGTGGAGCCTCTAGGTGGATGGAGTGTGGGTCCCCAAATTAAGGAATAGCAGACTATTTCTGTGAAAGAGTATCAGATAATATATATTGCAGGCTCAAATAGGCAGAATTGAGGATGCTACGTAGATTCTTTTTTTTTTTTTTTTTGAGACTGAGTCTCACTCTGTTGCCCAGGCTGGAGTGTATTTGAAAAACATAAGAACATTTTAAGCTCATTAGTCCTACAAAAAACATGTAGCACATCAAATCCAGCTCACAGGGCTTCATTGACACAGCACTGCCCTGTCATCACTTAAAGGAAAGTCACCTGCTGATCCAGAAAACATTCCATGAGTGGGTCATAGACTGCTGTGTATCAAGCCACTGAAGTGTTGGGGCTGTTTGCTCCAGCAATAAGCGTCTGTAACTGCCCCAAGACCACACAGCAAGGAAGTAGCAAAGCTCAGATATGAATCCCTGTAGTCTGGTTCCTGAGCCTCTGCTTGCCGACAATGCACGATGCTACCTCTTGAGAAAAAAAGACCAACTGTGATTACTGAGCTCTAATAAGGGGTTGGGAAGGGGCTGAGGAGGATCACATGCTTCATATTGCCAACCCCATTGTCATCTTGAGTTAAAGGAAAGTGCACAGAGACAAGTGCAAAAGTTCTACTTAAAATAAATGTCCCTTGAAAACTCACTAGATATCCAATTTTAGTAAAAAGGGACCTCATTCAATAATGTCAAGGATGATGGCCTGGTACTCTTCTTTCAAGGAGTACAGACAACTAGAGGACTAATGTTTTGCATCTTATAAATAACCCCAGTGCCATTTCTTCCAACTCAACTCTACCTGCCACCTTATCAGGTGTATCCCCAAATGTAGAGACCAGTTGATATGGTTTGGCTGTGTCTCCCCCAAATCTCATCTTGAATTGCAATGCCCATACTTCCCATGTGTCATGGGAGAGAACCAGTGATTGAATTGAATCAGGGGGGCAGGTCATTCTTATGCTATTCCTGTGATAGTGAATACTTTTGATGAGATCTGATGGTTTTATAAAGGGGAGTTCCCCTACACACACTCTCTTGCCTGCTGCCATGTAAGACGTGACTTTGCTCCTCATTCGCCATCCACCATGATTGTGAGGCCTCTCCAGCCATGCAGAACTGTAAGTCAATTAAACCTCTTTTCTTTATAAATTACTCAGTCTCAGGTATGTCTTTATTAGCAACATGAGAACAGACTAATACACCTGTAAATCTGGAAGCATGCAGCATTTGGAAGTAAGGAGGTAGAATGAACAGATGTGTAAGGCGTGGCTCTGGAGTCATCCCATACTTTCCAAGATCTCCATTCTTTAAATATTGATGACACCTTATTTAGAGTAACTAAGGAAACAGCAAAGGATTTGTTCTTGGAATTTTACAGAAACTGAAAGGGGGAGCTAGTACGGATTTTCCGGAGCATGTCCAAGTTCAAAATGTTGGATGGCATATAGTGTACCTAAAAAACAGGCAGGTCTTTCTCTCATAAATTTGGAATGAAAGAAAGTGGCATTCCAAAATACCATTCCTGCTCATTCTTGCCATCTTCCCCAACCCGGCAGCATTTGTTTTTATTGGTGTTTATAGTTACTGGTTGGCCTCAAAATAGATATTTTAATTCGGAGCTCTCACTCATGGTTAAAGAATGTGAAAAGAAGGTTTCTATGGTAATGTTTTCATTTTTAGATTAAGGTGCAGATGATTAATCTCTCCTATCCATCTCATGAAATAGAGGATGATTGATTAATGTGGAAACAGATGGTTAGGAGAGAAAACAGTAAGTATTCATTTTGGAATTTTCCTTACATATTTTGGCTTTTGTCTTTATTATTTTGTTCAGGAATTTAGGACAGAGAGGTTATTTTTATTTACCACATTCATTTATCCTGGACCCAAAGTTATAAAGAGAAACAAATGATATGTATCTATGTAATTTATCCTATATGTGAATATACCATTATTAGCTGTTGTGGTTTGAAGATACCATCCTAAATTCTAGAAAAGTGATGCATAGGAAAAGTAGTCTTACATAATGCAATCAGAACTAATTGCAGATTAATTTTAAAATGACAATGGATCATACAAGTTGATACATAATACATTAAATATTTTAACTTAAAAAATTCTGAAATGTATATGCATCTTTATCATCCTTTGGTGGAGAGTGGTGTACCATCTTCCCTTTCAGCATTGGGCTGTGATTGGAGATCCAGTCAGGTAACATAAATGCAACATAACTATAATACATTGCCAAAATGATAATTTCACCTTATTTAAAGTGGAATGAGTATTGGAAGACATTCAATAACCAATTGGAGGAAGAGTCATTTTAATTTTTAGTTTTTCTAATTGCCCGCACATAATTCAATTGCCACTTTCTTAATGACTTGTCCTTATTCTTTCCAAAGCATTTAACTTAACAGCCATAGATAAAAGCACTCTTTTTTGCACTCATATTTTATAGATTCATGTGGAATTTAAATCAAGTAATTATAATAATCCACAAAACTTGCATATATTGGTATGGGATTAAATTCAACTGCACATAATTCAACTGGCAACAGGAAAAGTGCACAGTTGTATAGAGAGCAGTCTGGAGTGTTCAGCTTGGTTTATGAAGGAAATGAAGAAATGTAGTTACTCCTATGAATCTATTTGGTATAGGTCAATTTGAAAATCTTTAAATGTGTATGTCAAGAAATTTTTGCATGTTTGGGCATTCTTCAGATCTTCTATGTCACTACAATTAAATCAACGTGGTCATGGTGAGACTACATGGGCTACAGTAGAGTAGTAGAAATAGGAGTGATCCTGGTGTCTGAGTGACCTTGATTTGAATGCAATCATCTTAGTATTAGCAGCAACACAGTAGTAACAAAAGCAGTTTTGCCATCATTATTTTTAAATTGACTTAAATAGTAATAGTCTTAACACATTATAGATATATTTATGTGTCAGCAACTATATTCAAAATGTGCTTATAGAAACTGTCAAATGCTTTGAAATAGTTTCTTAGACATAATACTCAAAATGTTTGATTCTATGATATTGAGGACAAGTTTTCTAGGATTAATAAATAATTCTGCCTGATGAATTTCTATTCATCTTTATTAACTTCTAGCTTCAAATAGATCAGCAGTTCTCAACCGGGGCAGTATCAATCACACACACACACACCCCAGGGCATTTTGGAAATTCATGGAAGCTTTTGATTGGTGCTATGACGACAGGGCGCTGCCAGCATTTAGTGATTAAGATTCTCCAACACTGGAGTTCCACCAATGAGCAGAACCATTTTGTAAACTTGAATGTTACTCTAAACGGAACACGAAAGTGAAATACTCATTTGGATTTATGTGAGCCTAGAATCAAGCTCTGTTTCATTATAAAGCAAATCTGAAGTGGGGGTATAGATTTTCAAGTCATCTCTGCTACCAGAAGACAAGTGTGCTCCCAAAAATCATTGTGCTATGCAAAATTGTGCAATAACAAACCACAGGGCTTATGGGGAAAACAGGGTCAGGGACACGATACTCCAAAACTTCATCAGTGATATGTTAAAAAAAGATAGGGTGCCAATAAAAATGGTAGCATAGTTTTACATGCATTAATGTCAAGAAATACATAAGTACTCCAATAAATGCTGTGCTTAACTTGAAAAATATCTAATGTTCGCTACTAGAAGTAGGTGACAGAAGAGCTGCAGTTTGTGACTTACTGTGAAGTGATGGAAGTAAGGTCATCTGAAATTGAACAGAAAGTCCAATTTCATTATGCTGTACACTATGTATATGGGTGGGCTCATAACACTCGGTGAAATGAGGTAGCTGGTAGACATCGGAAGTGTGTTAGTGTTTATGTTTGTATATTCCTACATGGCTCCTTCAGCTAAGTGCTGTCTTCTGCATTCACCTAGTATTTCTCAATTAAAAAGTCAAGCATAAGCAAATGTGTTATGTCCAAATTGTTCCCTAGTATGTCAACTGTGTTGGAAAAATTTTAAAACAAACATTACAGCAGAATTGACTGGAGACTGAATTTTTTTTTGAATTTTTATAATTTCTTTTTTTTCTTTTTTTTAAATTTTATTATTATTATACTTTAAGTTTTAGGGCACATGTGCACAATGTGCAGGTTTGTTACATATTTCTGGGAGGGCAACCACATGTCAATTGAGAAAATTTGTATTTTCTTATTTTTGGAACTTTCCGAGATTTTCTTTCTCATTTCAGAAAATCATGTTCTAATGACAATGCCACTTGTGGCATCTGAGTTCCCAGTACAACACACTGGCAGGTGAATATGTAGCTGTCATAATCACGGTGATCTGCATGGAGGTGCAAGCTCCTAACTTCTTCATTATACTTTCTACTTTAATCTTTAACTATAACACAGTACATTTACCTATTTAATAGATTAATAAAATTTTATTGTAAATTACTTTTCTGTCATTTCTCCTTTATATGTAGTTAGGGTATTATATTGAAATTTTTGAAATTATCCATATAATTTTGAAATTATTATAGGATATTATATATTATATGGATAATTTCAATTATCCATATAATAATTTCAAAATTATATGGATATTTTCCATATAATAGGCTGAGTAAACTATACAAAAGAGGCACTATAAAATATGATAGTTGATAAAATTGTGAACCATTGATATAGAGGAATAAAAAAGGAAGGGAATGTAGCCATATTCTTATCAACAAATTCATGGAAGGATTAAATGAGATTATATCTGTCTGGCATAGGATTCATTTTAAATAAATTACAGATAGATTTATTATTATTAAGATAGGATCAGAAGAACCACAGTTCCAATTGCTCCCTGGACCTCTCCTTTCAGATGTCCACAGGACCCCCAAAGTCAGGAAGTAAGGAAGTAAGAGCTACCAAATCCCTCAGGGCTCTCCCAAACCTCCCTGCCCCCTGCCCTTTAACCATGTTGTGAAAAGGCATCATCTTTAATCTGTTTGTGGCTAGCTAGAAATGGGACGTTAACCATGACTCCCCCCTCTTCTGAGAACCCTGTATGTAATAAACCACCATCTCATATGGTGCACCCCCTTCCTGCAGTTCAAGTCTGTCTGCTTTCTTTCATCTTCACCACTGCCACGTTATTGCAGGCCACCATCATGGAAATAGCCGCCCAGCTGAGCTCAGTGTCCCCTCCCACCCCCTCATCTATTCTCTCTTTCACCGGCATCATCCAATAGAAATGCAATGTGAGCCACGTATGCAATTGTGAAATTTCTGGTACCAACCTAAAAAAAGAAGCATAGGAAACTAATTTTAACATCATTTTAATTAACCTAATATTTGTAGTGTAATATCATTTAAACATGTTCTCACTATGAGCAATTATGAATGACATATTTGAAACCGTCCTTGTGCTATATCTTCAAAATTGGCATATATTTTACATTTGCAGCGCATATCAATTTGGACTAACCACGTTTCGAGTGCTCTGTAGCCCCATATTCCTATGACTCTTGGACAGCGTACCTTAAAGCCCTTTTAGCAGGTAAACCGCAAACCCTGTTCCGTCACTTTCCTACCTAGCATGCTCTAATTCCCAAATAGCTGTTGCCCTAATGTCTAAACCTCTAAAAATGATTTCCAAGACCCTGCAATATCTCATCATTTTTTATCCCGTCAGCTCCACCTCTTGCTATCCCTTTCCTGGCCCTGCACCTCAGAATCTTTACTCCCTCTGTAGAATTTGTTTTATTCTCTCCAACATGTCCTGCTCTCTCTTGCTGTGGGATTTTTCCAGAGGGCCTCCCCTACCTGTAACACTTTAAATGTTCTGCACTAACCTGATAATCACCTTACGTTCCCGAACACCCATACTTTTT
This sequence comes from Pongo abelii, assembly GCF_028885655.2. Classification (NCBI taxonomy): domain Eukaryota; kingdom Metazoa; phylum Chordata; class Mammalia; order Primates; family Hominidae; genus Pongo; species Pongo abelii. Next base: position 144,293,180 of record NC_071990.2, read on the forward strand.
GTTCAGATTAGGGTTCCCTCCTTATAGTTCAGATTCACTTACCTCATATCTGGGTTTGCTTTGCAGCAATCCCTCTCTCAAATTCCTTTCCATGCTGTCATTGAAATCTCTTGCTCACATGCGGTCTTGCTTACTAAACAGTGTAGCGGGAGCAGTCAGTCAATCAACATATTTGAATGAATGAAAGAACAAATGATGAATTTCCTTTGAAAGCTTGCAACTATGGCTGAATGACAATCAATGAAATAATGGAATGGATGATTCTGGAGTCAGACAGACCTGAGTTTGAAACTCAGTTATGTAATCTTGGGCAAGTTATAAAATTTATGTTTCTTTCCCTATAAATATTTGGTGATTTGCAAAATGGAAATTATAATGCCCATATTACAGGGGCTAAAAGGAGTAAATGAAATAATGTGTATATACATAAAATGGCACATATTTATTTATCTAAACAGAATGCAGTAAATCTGGTCATATCTCCTTTGACATAGGAATGTCTCGTTATACATACCCTAAGATTTAGATTTACATAGAAAGAAGGTGGCTTTACTTCAGAATGGAGATCAAGACACATTCTTGAATGCATCATTAACCTGAAGCATTTGCTGCATGTGATTGGCAGAGGGAGGAGGGATGATAAATAGGGAATATAACATTTTTTCCCATCTGGCTATGTTCCTTGTGTGGACCCCTCTCCCTGAAAGAAATCCCGTATTGCTGAGTAGTAGGTACACCAAGGTCCTGGCTGAAATGCCTAACACATTTGAATTGTAACCTTCCCTGGGAATGTAAGTTATGTTATTCTTGGGGTAAGTAATTAAAGGAAGCAAAACTGGGGACTTAAATTTATTTAGTATTTAATATAAAAGGAGGTTATCTTTTTGCAATTTAAGTTTATTCTGGAAAATATTAATGAGGCAGTGTTCACATTTGGAGCATTTTAATATTGCTGGCATGATACAATTTGGGGGGATTTGATGCTGTTCTGTGGTACTCAATGTATTATTTCTGTTAAACTAGATTTGACAATGTGACTAGGCTTGATATGAGTTGGGAAATATACCACAGTCCATCCCTTGTCAAACAGGCTTCCATATGAATATTAAGTCCTAATGCCCTAAGACACCCATTGTGTGTAACGAATTAACTTCTTTCCTATCCACAAGGATGGTGCTAGTTATGTAATCTCCTTAGAAGATTTGAGAAAATAGTCACTCAAATCATTTTCTGATGGGCTTAATTCTCTCTGGGAAAGGCTGCTTGTTCTAATTTTTGAGCTAAGATGAAGTTGCTTTATTTAATCTCTTTGTCTAGTTTGTTTCAGTCGAATATCACGTGAATTATGATCTCACTGATTCCAAGGGGATAACAGAGAGTCATAGACTATATTTTGGGGAAAACAGTAGGTCCTTGGTGACAGTGGGTTTTCTCCAAAGAGGGCAACATTTACAGTGTGGTTTACCATGAGTCTGGCTACGTAGATGGATACACGGCAGCAAGGAGCAGCTTTTTCCTCAGACCCCTTGCTTCACAGTCAGGATGGCCGCTGGGGTAGAGAAAGGAAACCCCTCTGTTTCTTTCCTTCCTCCACCCTTCACTGTGGGAGAAGAAATGGCAGACTCCTTCCTTCTGCCTTCCATTTACTTAATAACATGTGGTCAGTAGAAAAGCAAGGCAAGGCTTCCAGGAGCCAGGTCGCTCTCTTCATAGACTCTACGTCGTATGCAGAAGCAGTAGGGGAGTCAGGGCCCTTGGGGAGCCCAGCTGCATCTCTCTTCCCTTAGGCCACAAGGGGGCATATGCATTTATACCAAGGCAGAAGTGAGAGACCCCACATGAGTCCTGAGAGTGGGATATATTCTCCATCCTTGCTTTTAACAGATTTCTGGCAGGAGGAGGAAGATGCTTGTTTACTTCTTCATAAAAGTGTGCTTTGGCCGTTATTGCTTGAGTGAGTTCCAAGGTCCAAAACTCAATGGAAACAGAAGCAGTCAATAGGATTGTATCACCAAAATCCTTAACTAGATATTTAGTGATAAGCGCTGAACCCAAGTTCTTTGATAGCAGATTTTTGGGTTTGGTGTGGTTTGGTTGTTGTTGTTCATTAGTATAGCTCCAGTACCAGAACAGAGCTAGCATGTGATAGAACCTCAATAGCTGTCAAATGATGAGTGCTTATAGAGGTGGGTGGTGCAGCCTGTGCACAGGGGAAGGGTGCAGCCTGCAGAGGTGGCCGGCCAATTCGGGAAGCACTAGACACATGTGAAGCTTAATTTAAATATAATTAAATAAAATTAGAAGTCCAGTTTCTCACTTGTACTCTCTGCATTCCCAGTGCTCCAGTCATGTGTAGCTATAGGCTTTTGTATTGGAAGGTGTGGGTATTGAACATTTTTCCCAATGCGGAAAGTTCTACTGGACTGCACCGCTTTAGAGCCTAACTGCCTCTTCTATTTACCAGCTGGGAAAAGTTAAGCAAATTATTTCACTCAGTTTTGTGATTATTAAGTGAGGGAATAAATGAAAGCATTTAAAACAGGGCTTGTAGAGAATAATTATCATTATTAGCTACAAGTGATTTTGTATGGGGATGCTGTCCCCATAAAAGGGCCTGGATCCCTGGACCATGTACAATGTGTGTGTATGTAGTTTTTCCTACACACTGCAACAATAATATGTAGGAAACAATAGCCACCATGCCCAGTAGCATTTTTTAATAGAAAGGTTTTCATTTAAAAATATTTTATTAATATGATTTTTAATAAATTAAGGAAATGTATGATCATTAATCATTTTATTTTAATTTTGCCAAAGTAAAATTTTATTCACATCAAACTATATGGATTAAACTTGTATTTCAACACTGTAACAAAACTTGGAATCTACTTGAAGTGTAAAACATGCCAGGGGCTGGGCGCAGTGCTCACACCTGTAATCCCAGCACTTTGGGAGGCCGAGGCGGGCAGATCACTTGAGCCCAGGAGTTCTAGACCAGCCTGGCCAACATGGTGAGATCCCCATCTCTACAAAAGAAATACAAAAAATTAGCCGGGCATGGTGGCGGGCACCTGTGGTCCCAGCTATTATGGAGGCTGAGGTCGGAGGGTCTCTTGAGTCAGGGAGGCAGAGGTTGTAGTGAGCCTAGATGGCGCCACTGCACTCCAGCCTAGGAAACAGCAAGCTCCTCTCTCAGAAAAATGAAAATCCATGGCAGGGATCTACTGCAGAATCTGAAATACATTATAGGCACTTAGTGAATGGAGAGAAAATCTGTTGATATGATTCATTTTGATAACCAACGTGTATTTCTAGTCTTGAAATCCTGGCCTCAAGCAATCCTCCTGGATCAGCCTCCCAAATAGCTGGAATTACAGGCATGAGTCAACACACCCAGTCAAATGTATATTTCTGAAGGTGGCCTTAGTTGTTGATAAGCAATGGATATGTATGCATAAAATGTTCCATCTAGAGAATTCTAGAAAATAGAGTTTGTGTCTTCTTCTTGTTAATCTTTAGGTACTGTTTGGTGCCAAGTAGAATAATTTCCACCACTTTCCCTGTTCTTCAGTACTACTGCATAGCCAAGCTGGTTTATTGTTGCATATAAAGTCTGGGTAAGCATATGGTTCTCTACACTTGGAAATTAATGAGAGCTGATGCTCTATATAATGTCAAATTGCCCCTGGGAAAAAAAAAAACTGTACTGTGGCAAAGTAGATGCCACCATATTTAGTAATATATTTTAAACTAATAAAGACCATTTCCGGGGCAGAAATAGGCTTTGTTGTTTTTGTATGATTCTGAGCCCATTCAACCCAACAACTTTCACAGTACATCATTGTGATTGTAATCTTAATCTAAGTGAGAAGAGCATAAATAATCAGAAACTGTTCTTTAAGCAAACATGGACAAAGAGTTGGGAGCTCATTTTTAGCCTTGATTCTGCAATGAACCACCTATTTCTCCTTGAAAACTTCGCCTAACTTCTCTAGACTATAGGTTTTGGAAAAGATATTTGTAAATGACAGGTTAATTTAATAACCTCTAATTTATTATTTAATAATAAAGCTACTATTATGCTACTAAGGAAATAGTAACTAATAGTAAATAATTCCACAAATACTGTTGATTTTTTTCTCAGCAAATGATGTTCTAAAAGTTTTGTTTTCTAGAAATTATCTTGGGGAATATATTGAAAATCAAGTTCTCAAAAATACTAAATAATTTTGTATCACTAAGGCTCAGCAGATGAGATGTGCTGTCCTGTGAAGTACACCTTTGCTCACCCCTATGTTCTTTGTCTACCTTTGAAAACCCTCAAACTTCCTCTTCTACCCCTTTATATACCCTGAGGAATTTCATCCAGTTCAGTGCTCTCAGCTATGATGAAAAACAAGAACTGACAAACCAGTCTCCAGCTCTGGCCTCTCTTGTTTGAGGTTGAACTCCTTCGGAACTGCTAAGGAAAGCTCATTTCTTTACCAGCATTCTGTACAAAACCACTCTCTTTTGTGGCTGAATAATGCCACCCTCATTCTATTGCCCAGGTTAAAAGCTCATCATCTTTAACTTCTCCATCTCTTTCATCCCAGCACCAAATCAGTCTAGCTATCAGCCATTCCTCTTCATTAAGCAAAACTGTCCCTTCTTTCTCCAGGTCCCCATCATTTGTTTGGATTGTTGCTGCTTTTATTTCCCTTATCTTCACTGCTGCCACAGTGTTTTATTTTTCCCAAAATAATGATAACGACAACAATAGCAAGGCCACTTTATTGCTTCAATCCTTCCTTGGTTCTCCATTGCTTACAGGGCCAGACCTGTAGGCTGGATTAGGAAATTGGACTTTATGTGTTTCTAGCTTAACTATGTACTATCTTGCCACATACCCAGGGTGCCAGCTACATCTTGCTTTTTACATGTTAATTGCTTTACACATCTCAGATAATCTAATATGTGTTTTCCCACTAATTTTTTTATATTGCCCTTTCCTCTAGAATATAAACTCCATTAAGGCAAGGACTTTATCTGTTTTGTGCCATATTGGACACCTAGCACACACAAGAGTACTCCAATGTAGGTGATGAAAAGCTATGTTGAATTAGTCAATTTACTGTTTCAAGGATCTGTTCTAAGGCTACCTCTGTGATGAAGCCTTTCTTCATTCTCAGCAGGATGATTGTTCTCTCCAGGATGATTGCTCTCTCCCTTTATGGTTATAAAACCAAATGTGCAACTATTTTAGCTCAAACATCATATTATCCACATTTACTTACATATATGTCTTTCCTATTTATTTGAGCTCCTCGGTGGCACAGATACCCTTTATTAATTCTAAATGCCCACCACCAGGCTGGGAGCATTGGGTTCACACCTGTAACCCCAGCACTTTGGGAGACTGAGGCAAGCAGATCACTTGAGGCCAGGTGTTTGAGACCAGCTTGGCCAACATGGTGAAACCCTGTCTCTACTAAAAATGCAAAAATTAGTCAGCCATGGTGGTGTGCACCTGTAGACCCAGCTACTCAGGATGCTGAGATGGGAGAATCACTTGAACCTGGGAGGTGGAGGTTGCAGTGAGCTGAGATAGCACCACTGCACTCCAACCTGGCCTGCAGTAAGACTCTGTCTCAAATAAATAAATAAATAAAAATAAAAATAAATGCCCACTATCATACCCAGTTCATAGTTGGCACTCAAAAACTTTTATGAATGAATGAATGACTGAATAAACGAGAGATGAATTGGGTAGAGGAGGAAACAGAGTAATTTGATTTGACCTGGGATCACCAACACACACACACACACACGCACACACATCAATGAGGAATATGACACACAAATCACCCTACATAATCAAAACATTCTTCTTGGTAGGAGACAGATATTAGAGTGTCTGTGTTGACCTTTAATTCACCTTTGTAAAACACAGTTTAAAAAGACAGTTTGGCTCATAAAAGCAAATAGGTACATTGTAAATCCACAAATTTGAGATTTTTATAGTGGAAATACTAATAGGTTTTGACTTTTAATGAGATTCTGCTCTTATTATTAAAAAGATTCTACTCATTCTAATAAAAGAACTGTAATTTGTGGATAACTTCTGATATATTTTGGTTGATTCTTAGCTTCAGCCACCTTAGCAAAAAGAAAGAAGTTGTTTCCCCAGTTGAATTTCAGATAAGTATGCATACTGCAAGAGAGGCAGAAGGGAAAACGATAATTTGCTTTATTCATGAATCTGTTCAGATGCAACATATGCTGCCCAGGCCCATGCTGAGGTTTGGATAAGTCTATTCCTAAGGCCCACACCTTGGTGACCACTATCTGTTCTAATCAGAGAATCTATGGAATCCAATAACTGTCTTCTCACTTGTTAAAAGCATTCATACTCAGGATGGGCAGAGCCTAGCAATTAAAAGCATAGATGGTATGTTGCTAGTATCAAAATTACTTTAGAAACGAAATTGGGAAATTAAAATGTAAAGCAACACATAAGAACTAGACACCTCAAGCATGTAATTGTATATTTATTTCTCTTTTTAAAGAACACTCCTTAATGTAATTCAATATACAAACTTGGTTTCACAGAATTATAATCCACTATATAGCACAAAGATAACCCAGATTGTATGTGTGCGTGCACACATGTGCGTGCCTGTGCACATGTTGCTGTACCCTTCCCTCTCTTTCACTCTTCTGGACCTACAAAGGCTCTTCCCACCTTCAACACTAACCAAAAGCCATTGTGAGTATTACATACAACAGACATCCTCCCACGAGTTCTTTGCCCTTGAAAGATTCTTTTCCCCATTCCCCCTGAGATAGCCAGGAGTGTGACTCTTCCCCTATGAAAAAGGGTAAGGTGACCTCCCCTAGCACAGATGTTAACCCTGTTCCCATGTAAACTGGCTGACAGGAAGAGCTGGGGAGCAGGTCTCCATCCCCTTTTCCCCCTTCCACACCCAACCCTCAGAGTCCAAGTGCGACCCTCTGTGTACCCTTAGTTCCAGTCACCATCCTGTGTAGCAAGAACTAAGGAGATTGCTAAGCCCAGGTCTTCTCCATGAGCAGCGCACAGCACTGCCTGCCAAGCCACCGGGCCGGCCGATAACCAAGCTCTACACAGTCCCATGTGCTTTGTCACTTTAATTTTTTAAAGACACCTAGCATAGGTCTGTGGCAACCTAGTGTCCAACTGAGTTACATAAAATTGTACCAGTGATGCACTTGTACATATTTACATGGGGTGGAATGTTTTCCCATATTTTTAGATGAGTATATAGATCAACATGTTCACATAAGACCAAATACTTTTAATATTATTTATAACTGATTTATAAAGCTTTGAAAAAACTCACAATAGCACATTGTTTACTTTAATGCTTTACGGTACTATCATTTTAAAATCACAATCAGCACTTAAGTTATAGTCAATCCAGCAAACAAGAGACAAAAAAATATACAAGAGTTAAGAACTGACTGATACATCCTTTATCTTTTTTTAACTAATGCATAAGTGCAGAATAAGATACTCTAGTTTAAATATCTTGTTTACAATGTACATTTTTGTTCTAGTTACGCAACAGTAAATCCCATGCTTCACATAGAAAAGCAATCCACAACATTAAGAAAAAATGTACAATTTATGAAACAAAGTAAATAAATATTAGTATTACAGAATCAGAGCTGTACATAAAAGCTGTTCAGTTTTAATCATATAAAAATATGTTTTAGTGCAACCTCACATATATATTGATGCTGTTTTGCTTTACATCATTTAGATCCAAGTGTCCAAAAAAGGAAAGAAATTACATTTATTACAAAGCAGATACACAAATTCTAAAATATGTACAAATTACTGCTAAAAAATGCTTATAAGAATATAAGCAAAGTAAAGAAAAGGCACAAACATCTGTACAATTTTAAAAGTACCAGACCCAATAGGTTAATTTCAAATTTTGTTTTGGTCAGGCTCATGATGACTTGTTAATTTACCTAATTCTTTTGATATAACAAAAGTATATATAATAGCAAACTACTGTAACTTAGGACAGGCATGCTATAAACTGGATTACCTCCATTTCTAGAAAAACAAAAACAAAAAAATGGGAAAATGTGGAAATGAAAGTCTCCATGCATCATAGATCAATGTAGCTGACTCTTTTCTGATGAAGGATCTTTGCCTTCCTCTGTGCTTGAAGATAATTCCTTGCTGCTATGAAAGTCCGACTGCTTGTCATCCACACAACTCTTGCTGTAAAACGTGGAGTGAGCTAATGGAGTCTGTGATGTACCAAAATTGTCCTTTTCACCATCATGCAAGTCAGGGTGGGTGGCTGAGGTACAGGGCTGACCTGGCTCAGGTCTACTAAAGTGTCTAATGCTAACATGTGCACTTCCCAGGGGGTTCTGGTGGGGCTCCTGCACCCGTGCTGGCTGATCTGGCCCGAGCAGAGCTGCCTCTTCCGTGGCAATCCGGAGAGAGGCAATGGCTTTTGTACAAGTCTGTATATTTTCCTCCTGTTCCCGCTCTGTTGCGTTTAGGCTGTCTTCCGAAGTGCTCTGTTTCATCAATAGCCGAGGAGAGGAGGGAGTGCTAGGTGGACCAGATGACTGCAAAGCGTGAGGACCTCGCTTCTCATGCTGCTTAGAAAGCACATAGGGGTCCTTGGAGAAGGACTCCCCTGACGCGCCTTTCTTCTCCTCAAAGCCCTCCATCGGCAGGGGCAATGTGGGTGGAGGATGTAAACTGGAAAGGGCTGGCGGCATGGAGTGAACCATCTGGATCCCACCAACGGGCACCATGGGGATAGGGGCTCGCACTTGTTGCTGAGAGTGGAGTGGAAGATGACTGAAGACATAGTCATTAGGACCCTCAGGGAAAAGGCTGGAGCCTGGATGTTCATAAGCACCTTCTTGGTCTCCATAGAGACTGAAGTAAGGAACCTGAGGTAATCCTCTTCTTAAGTTCTGCGCAGAGAAACAAAGAGAGCACAAAATTCAGATCCTGCTACGCTTCATTCTTAGGTCAAGCTATTGGATTCATTCACTCACCCATTCACATGTTCACTACCTAGAGAGGCTTCAATACCTAATTCTTTGATCAAGTTTTCCTATTTCAAGACAAAAGAGATTTCTCTGTTGTCTTTTACAATCCTTGAATAAAGGTGTCGGCCTGTGAAAAGTTGCTTTTGTTTTTAAACAGCAAGGTCATAAACCACTGGGTACAGAGACACATTTCAGCTGTTTTTTCACAAGAGATAATGAAAAGAAATTAATGGATAATTGGCAAAAAAAAGTTTGCTGAGCAAAAAACACTAATAAACATTAATAATATCTTTTTTTTAATTCAAAAGGAAATAAAAAGATTACCATCTGTTGCTTATAGTGGACAGATTTTTAATATTTTTCTTAAGTGTTGATGAGTATGTAATTGGAATGACAAGTCTGAAAATTGGCTTTTTAAAAAAGTTTTCCACAGAACAGATGACAAAATGGTGGTGAGGATCCACAAACTGGTTCCTCCAATGTGTAAGACATTGGTCTAAAGGAATGCATTCCTGCTAAGAGATATTCAATGCAGAAGACCAGCTTCTCCATCGAATAACAAACCAAGGCCATTTAAGTCTTACATCAATAATAATTTTTTAAAGGAAACTACCCATCATAGAAGTAGTTAACATTCTTTCAGACAGTTAACAACTTATATTCAACTCTATAGCTGCAAACCAAAGACGACTGCATCTTAATTCTTTTGTTTATATTATTATTTCCACCTCAATATCTTGTTGGCAATCAATGAATTAAGGATGCTTAAAATGTTCAGCCAGAATTTCAGATTTCATAGCCCTAGTCCTGAAAATGGAGAATTTATTTTCTATACTGTTTCTATAGTGAAATACAACTTAGATTGTCAGATTATCAGGTTTTAATACTATCATATTTTAATTACTGTGATTCGTTCTTTAATGGATTGTCATCTAAAAAAGACTTCATTTATTTTTCTATTTTTTGAGAACCAAAGATAGATAGATAGATATAAACCCGTACAGTACGGTAGTAGTCTAGGATAGAGCCAAAGAAACTGTTCTATTTCATTTCAAGAGTTTCAGTTCTAAAACTCAAGGTATGCTCTATACCATTAAAGATTCATCCAGTTCTATCTAGATTACGATTTCTGCTACTCTCTAAGATGCTTAGCCCTTACCCTCCTCTGTGATATATTATACGCAAGCTGGAAACATGGGTTCTCCTGAAAGTGTGAGTGAAACGGTGCAATCATCAACACTATCATTACCAGGACCTCATAAGCTGGGAAAGGTGGGAATTTTACGGTATGAGAATCATTTAAATTCTGCACATAGACAAAATCCCCCTTGTATTTAATCGGGTTTGGAAAAGGCATGTCTCCTTCATCAAACACCAGTTTGGGAGGAAGACCTGTAATGCCTACAGTAACAATCTTTGAAGATAATCAAGTATGTTTTCTTTTAATCACAGCAATCACAGATTCAAAGTTTAAAATAAAACCGAGCTTGGTTATTTTTCTGTTTTACTTCTGGCTGTTATTCCATGACCTCCATTGCATACAACCAGTCAGAATGTGGATCTGTGGGGGAACCAAGCAAGTGGAACAGAAGTCGGAGAGAGAGAGAGATGTCCTATTACGTAAACTGACTTGAGATCCTCAAATCCAGGCTGACAAATGGAGTCACGAATTGTCCTCTAAAACTACAATAATACTCAGCATGTTCTGAATCCAATAAAATCTTATTAGTGCTACTAATGAAAGTTTCAAATTCAGCCCTTCACTGATTTTAACCACAGAGCTACGTGTACAAGTAGAATTTCTACCATACGGCCACTTCCACTGCTCCAAGCCCCACCAGGCACTTCTACACACTCTCTCCTCTCATTCACCCCTTCTTCATCCTCCAAAGAAACTCCCAATAAGTTTTCTCTACTTTGGTTTTTACTCCATTTGCAATCCTATTGTTTTGTAATTTGGGCCTTATAAATGTGGTGGACAAACTTCCATCTTACTTAAATCTCAGTAAGAAAAATTTTGTCATGGAAAAACAAATAGTGAATTCAAATGTAGATTATGTTAAGTCTAAGTGCATATATATGTACAGACACATATACACATATGTACAAATGTACATACACAGATATCTATATATACGTCTATACGCCATGTACCAGATCTATTACCCTACGTATCTCTTCAACAGTATGGCAGTAGGGACCTCTAGATGCAAAGGATGAGAGGTAGACAGAAGAGCAAGAGCCTCTTTGGGGGCAGCAGGGAGCAGAGAAGGAGAAGTGACCCATTTGTGCTCAGTCACTGGCTGGGGCTGCAGGGAGAGCATGGCCTTGGCTTAAAAACAGTCCTGTCCTGAAGGTGCTGACATGCCAGCAGGAGGCTGTCTGCCCACTACATTCCTTACGGCTGAATGGCACGTTCTTTCAGGAACAAAAATCTGCATGGGCCACCTCCCTGGCTGCCAGAAACAAATTAAAAAACTGTGGTCAAGAGGTTAAGTGACTTGCCCAAGATCACACAGATAACAAGGGATAGGAATGAATGTTGACCGTTTCCCTAGACACAATCTTCATCTACACTACATACTGAGGGCCTGGACACACCTTTGTTTTTCTTCCTGCTACCTATCTACAAAAGCTTTAAAATGGAAAAGTAAATTTATTTATCAAAAAAAAAAGATAAGGCCACAAGCCATAATATTATTTCATCCTCAACCTTGAACCATGCATAGTAGACCCTCAAAAATTCAGTAAATACTGAATAAATGGATAAAAGATATCTTATCTATCTACCTACTTATCTATCTATCTATCTATCTATCTATCTATCTATCTATCTATCTATCTATCTGTCTATCTATCCATCCATCCATCTATCTATCTATCTTAAAATTAAAACTAACAGGGGCACTGGGGCAAAAACGACAGGGTAGCGGGAAGTCTCTTGCTCTTCTACCTCCTTCTCATCATTTGTGTCTAGAGCTCATTACTGCCACACTGTTGAAGAGATAAGTGGGGTAATAGAACTGGTATATAGATGCATATGTAGATGTCTGTGTATGTACATTTGTACATATGTGTATATGTGTGTATACATATATATGCACACACACTTAACATAATCTGCATTTGAATTCATTCATTTCTTCCAAACCTGTGTTAGCTATGATCACCATCACTCCAGACACAGCCAGAATATGACTGGGCTATAAGGTCCCTTCACACCACAGTCAGTGTCCTGTGGTGTGAGAAAGCATAAAGTGGGCAGTGCTTGGGACGAACTGTCCCTACATCAGGGATGATTCCCAGATCTGTTCCCTCATACCATGTGAACAATGCAGCAGGCAGGCTATACATCCTCTAAAGAGAATTAAACTGGGTAACAGGCCAAAAGCATCATAAATGATAAAGTTTAATAACACTATGAAATATACCCATGATCAGCCAGGTGCGATGGCTCACACCTGTAATCCCAGCACTTTGGGAGGCCGAGGCAGGTGGATCACGAGGTCAAGAAATCGAGACCATCCTGGCCAACATGGTGAAACCACGTTTCTACTAAAAATACAAAAATTAGCTGGGTGTGGTGGCACGCGCCTATAGGCCCAGCTGCTTGGGAGGCTGAAGCAGGAGAATTGCTTGAACCCAGGAGGTGGAGGTTGCAGTGAGCCAAGGTCGTGCCACTGCACTCCAGCCTGGCGACAGAGCAAGACTCCGTTTCAAAATAATAATAATAATACCCATGATCAGATATTAAAAAAAAAAGAAACAAAACAAAAACACATCAAAAAACTGGTACAAACTCAGTGACTACTAAAACTCATCTCTCTCCAACTTTCTGGGCATATATCTAAAAATCAGATGAACTCCCTTAGTCCACTCTTCCAATTCCTTTGTCCAACTTGACTGTGGGTTGCTATAATTTTTTACAACCACAGTATGTTTGCAATAAAGGGTTACTTTTTCTGACTGAAAAATCACATGTTTGCAGTTGACTGAACATGCACCACTGTTTCACAAATGCCACACTCTCAATCCACCTGGCCAATGCTAGAACACAAGCTGCAGGGATGGCAGGGAGAGGCTCATCTAACACACTCTGCCAGCATCACTGCGTGTATACCAGAGGAAGCATGTGTCATCCCAGAGTTGGTATCCCACGATCCAGGGAATTTACGGTCTCTATTTGTGCTGCAATGGCATAAACTGCAGATCCCTTTTTCCTACTTTTGCTAAGGCACCAAAACCTGTGGAAATGTATCTCTTTTTCTTATTAGCTTGCTAATTTGTTAGCTTGGTAAACAACATCCCAATTGCTATACATGTTTCTGCAGGATTTGCTTCATCAAGATGAAGTTGGTACCAGACTTGTGAAAAGATGGTGCTGGAGATGGGGACAGGAATGCAGCAGCTTTCCTAAAGTGAAAAAATGACAGGCTGAGCTCAGGATTCAGGGTAGTGGAAGGTGATGAGAGGGAGAAAATTGGCTGCGAGGGCAGTGATAAAATGGAGCTGGGAGCTGGCAGTGTCTCCCCTGGCTGTGAAGGATGGTGCTGATGCACTTGACACAGAGATCCGGAGCAAGGGAGTACAACAAAGAGTAGAGACCAGGAAATCAAAACACATTCAAGGCAGACAGATTCCAAAGGTATCATGCCTCTGTCTATGCTAAGCACATGCTTTATTCATTTTTTAAAATCCTACGCAAACTGAAAGGGACATCACAGTCTACTGAGCCGTGGAATTAGGCAGGACAGGTGCTTTTCTATGAATTTGTATTAAACCTACTGCTTAAATGTAATCCATGGTGGTTACTGTTATCTTCACTTATAATGAAGGTATATCATAGAAATCTCTGCACATTCTCACTTAGCTCTCCTGATTTCCCGTTCTCCTTGGGCCCACGCTTCCACTGAGCAAGTGCACTTGATAGTAGTAATGGCAAGAAAAGCAGACAGGCTCATGTCTTTGATTTATAAACATGCCGAGTGTGTCATTCTCTCCTCTCCCTGTCCCTGGCCAGTTTCACATGTCCACTCATGATGGGCAAGGTCATGAGTTTATTAAAAAAAAAGTTGTTGAGGCCAGGCACAGTGGCTCATACATGTAATCCTCGCACTTTGGGAGGCTGAGGCAGGCAGATCACTTGAGGTCAGGAGTTTGAGACCAGCCTGGCCAACATGGTGAAACCCTGCCTCTACCAATAAATACAAAAATTAGCCAGGTGTGGTGATACATGCCTGTAGTCCCAGCTTCTCGGGAGGCTGAGATGGGAGTATCGCTTCAACCTGGGAGGCAGAGATTGTAGTGAGCCAAAGTCGTGCCACCGCACTCCAGCCTGGGTGAAAGAGTGAGAGCCTGTCTCAAAAAAAATAAAAAAAATAAAAATTTAAAAAATAAAAGTTTTTGAAAGTCAAGGTTAACAGCTGAACCAGAATCCTTACCTGGTGATGAGTTATATAAGTGATGCCTAAATGTCCATGTGAGTGTATGTCCATGCAGTCATGGCATTCTAAAGGTTCATCTTTTTTACTTGCAAAAAGGCTTCAGCTTATGTCTATCATTAGTTAAGTTTAGAAAGTCTTCAGTAAGGCCTCACCTGTTCCCACTGGGAATGCACTGCTGCTCTGATGCAATACTACACTTTAGGTAATGTCACAGCCATGTTACTGACAATAGCATATGACAAAAATGTCTCCCTGCTATTTTCAGTAGCAAGATTCACTGCACCCATGATAGAAACCCATGTTCTACTAAATTTGACACCAGTGCATTATCAGGAGGCACCAATGTGCTTCCACTTATGTATTAGAAAGAAAAGTGGATTATACTTACAGGAGGCCCCAATACAATTGGCTCTGCTTGCAAATACTGTCCCATGGACAATGGTGGGTTATGGTATAAAGCCCTTCTGGGAGATGGCGCTCTTATGGTGGTCATGTATCTTCTCTCTCTTCTAGGAGAGAGGTCTCTTCTTGCTGTGATATCTTTCCCAGGAGACACTGGCCTCCTTGGAGACAAATGCCTTCTTGGTGAAACATCTCTTTGGGACATCTCTCTTCTCAATGCAGCTTCCTTTCTTGGTGAAAGATGTCTCATGGGTGACAGATCCCTCCTAGGTGATAAATGTCTCCTGGGAGATAAATCTCCTTTGGGTATCAGATACCTCTTTGGTGAATTATCTCGACAGGGTGAAGAATCATATCCTGGAGAGGAATGGTGGCTCGAGGGTGAGAAGTCCCTGGGAGAGGAGCTTGGCTCTGAAGGTAGCATGCACTCCTCGTCCATACAATTAGGTATGTCCAATCTGTCTTTGTCTGGTTCTGAGTCCGTACTTTTGCTCTGGAATAGCCTCTGGTATTCTGTCATCTGGGTATCTTCACATGAATCACTGGGTGTCATAAGCTGAGTAACTCGAATACTTGGCAAAGTAACCAAATAGCTGATCAATGAAGAATGTCCCAGGGAACTATCTGAAGGAACCCCGTGGGGTACGGCGCCAACATTCACAGGCAAGGAGGAGAATCTAGGAGGCTGAGGACTGGTGCTTCTTGATCTTGTTTTTGGTGTTAAATCTCCCTGGTCATCAAAGTCATCTTCATCTTCATCATCATCATCATTATCATCTCCATCCTCACCATCTGATTCTTCGGCATCTGAGAACTGATGATCAGTTGAAATGCTGGACATGCTATGCTTCTCTGCTGCTTTGTGCAAATCTTCCATATTTTCTGAAACAATTGAACAAAGATAATGGAGATCAAGATCCAAATGTCAAGGTTAGGATCTTATTTAAGCCTCATTTCTTTCTAAACGCTTTTCCCAATCCCTAGTACCCATAGATAGTTATGTCTGAGAACTCCTATAAAATGAGGCACTTACCTGTGTGACCCTGCATTCATTCTATCTTCTTGTATATCTATTTGTTTTCATCCCCAACTTACAAGAAAGATTCCATAGTAGGACCTTATATCTCAGACATCATCCCACTCACAGAAAACCCTCAACAAATGAGCATGGATAATGTTAATTATGATGCTAGAGGAAAAAGAAAGGCAACAACTTGTCTCTGCAAGCTCAGGTACAAACGTATGTCTAAGTGATGTATCTCAGGAGGTCTGGCCAACCTTAACGATGTTTGTTTGCTTGTTTATTTGTTTTCCTACTGGGTTTCTTCTTAACTTGAATAATAATACATTAAAATGCTTTTCAAATTTCCCAAAAAGCCTCATAAAATCTAATTTGCTAACACAAAGCAAGTGCAATTCTATTCCCTTCATAGAAGGCTCTAAATATAAGTATTTTCATAGTAAGGCCTTTTTTGCCCTCAGAGTCAAAACTGAAATGCATTTCTTCTCAGCAGATTTCAAGCAATTCAATGTGTCAGTTTTATTTTCTGTATTTAGTATTTAATAAAATGAAAAGTGATCACTTTTTAAAAATATCTAAACTTATTTTACCACCTCAGCCACAGAGCTCCACTGTGCATAATGAAGAGGTCTGTCAACACATTTATGACATACCTGCTTCCTCAGTTTCTGTATCATCCACCGATGTCATTGAGACTCCCAATTCCAGGCATTTTTTCATGTGTGCTTTAGATTTCATATGCTTCGTTAGGTTTCCTTGAAAATGTAGCAAAAAAAAAAAGAGAGAAATTAATTGGTTATCAAATTAATAACTGCCGATAGCTGCTCCAAATTCAATGTGAAATGAACTAATTTTATTAAATTCATCATGTAACACAGATTTGTTTCTACCCACTACCCCTTGTTTCAACCTTAAGAAGAATAACCTGGTCTCTGAAGATATCAATCCCTGAGAGCTTTGGCCCAATCTCAGATATTCTTTATTCTAGAAGATACGTGGAAGTTCAGGCTCACATCTTTTCAAGAGTAGGCTCCAAGCAAGACTGGAAATCCCAGGCTTTTCTGCCTGAGAAGGGATCTCATATCAACCCAAATGCACCAGCCTCCTGGGACTCCACATAAACAGGGAAACGCAATCTGGCCACACACCTCAGAGATACTTCAGAATGAAATATTCTCAACACACCCACTGGGCCCCTGACCTTCTGGCACTGATCAGGTACACAGTAACCTCCAAGGATCTTCACCATTCAGAAGAAAAATACATACAAACTAATGTGAGGGCCAATCTTGTCAGTGCATGGAAAGATCCATACAAATAATTAGCTAACTACTCAGAGGGAGCATTATTCCCAGTATTTAGCATCTATCTGTCTGGCATATGTTAGCAAACGTTATGACAGCAATTCCTAAAATTCTGGAGCAGCAACATTCCCTCTTTACTTATCTTCAGGCTCCTACCACACTAAGAAAAAAGAAAGGTTTCATGCTGAATATGTGATAATGATAATGGCATATACAATTATATGTGTATATGCATGTGTGGATATAAATTATATATATAATTTGTATAACTGCTTTATGAAATGTGAGAAATTTTGAAAACATTGTTCCAATCCCCCTTGATCCAGGATCTATAGAAGAATGCACACACACACACGCACACACACACACATACATATAAATTATATGCCATATAACTTATCAAAAGAGATTCAGGAACTAATTCAGTTGTAAGGAGCCTTTACATTACTTCAGTGAAAATAGCCATAATGTTGTCTGTGCCCTTGACAACGCTTTAGCAATGTACCAACAAATACTTTAAGAGAAGGCTCTGTGAAATCTCCGTGGAAACTCAGCCTGCTAGCATAGTTTATTCCTCTTGTAGGGGTGTTCAGCTTGCTGTTCATGTAATATATGAGCCACAGTTAAAACTGGGACACTGTTGTTTATTATTTTACTCATATTGCTTTATTATTTACTTATTGCTTATATACTTATAAATTTTACATGCTGTTTTGATAATTCCAAAAATAGAAATATTTCCAGGTCCCCACTCCTCTTATTTATCGAAACTTATATCTACCATTTTTTAAAGAGCCCAAAAATATTATAGACATATCAAGAATCCTTAAATCTAGAAAATTAATGAAATGCACCTATAAATTAATAAAAATCATCACTTGTGCCAGAGTGCAAGTACGCTATGGATGTGTATGGGTATGGATGCTAAGCATATCGGGATAGTTTATTTAGATTTTAGTATGTGTTTCTTTCTCCTACATTTTTCTCCCATCTTCAGAATAGGTCTGTAGCTAGAAATCTGGATCTGAAACCATTCTGCCATGGCTTCAGTTTGTTCAAGTCATGAGCTGCGGAAGGAATGTATAAGGACAACGAGAGGGAAGGAGAGTGGCGGGGGAGGCCCCTGGAGAAGTGGCACAGACAAGGAGAAGGGATTGGTCGTGCAAGGGCGTTCCATCTGTGCTCAGACGACAATGTGGGTTTGGACAACAGGCATTTCAGCTGGAGGTGAAAACTGGCAGGGTTTCCCAGGATGTTTTGCCCATTTTAAGATTCTGAGACATTTGCACATTCCCAAAGGGTGACAAGGAAACTCCAATAATGACCAAGAATAAATTATTTCCTTCAGGAGATGATGATTCAGAGGCAGACTTAATTTGATTTTTAAAAATACCTAGAGATGTGTCATTTCTTCATCCAGTTTTTCACACAACTATACCTGCAGCAAACTCATATGCCCAGTGAAGATATGTATCATTCGTAATGACTACTGAATTTGCAATATTCCCTAAAATCAAAGTTTTTATTTTCTTATCTCCTAGGGAATCTCTTAGTAAAGTTCTGTATAAAAGGCTTGACTGTGCAAAGGTGAGTGGTATTTAAAAGGCCATATGTTTATTTTTTGAGACACAAATGAACACATACTTTTTCAGCTTCAAATGAGGCAATTCTATTATACAGATCTTTTTAATAAAAGAGAAACAGATATGTTGAGAGGCTACCCATTTACACTTCTAGCAATTTAGGATTTTCAGCTATAAAAGAATATAGTATACATTTCTCTACCGAAGATAATTTTACTTGGTATTTCTTTTTCTTGAATGGTATCAGAGCAGATTAATCAATATGAAAATTTAAAGTGTTGAGGGGGTGCCTATAGTATTCACTAAACCTAAGGTAAAACACACTTCTGCAAAAGTCGAACAACCTCTAATTCACTACTGTTTGTATTCTGAGAATACCAGGCTTATGAACATTTTCATAATATTATAAAAAATAAAAATATAACCGAAGCAACTTCCTTGAGTAAAATATTTTTACATAAATCTACCTGTTAAAAACACATTTTTAAAAAAATTTTAAGGCAAGTCCTAGTTTTATAAGACTAACAGTTATGTACTGAGAATCAGAAATTGTCTCTGTGCTGATAAAAACAGGGAACATAAGCTATCAAATTTCTATGCATAATTAATGCAACTGTGGATGGAGGCACCCACCTGGGAATGTGTGGGTCTCTACATTATTTATAATCTTGAAACTGACCAAGAGCACATGTTTTCTTCCCGGCTGCTGCCTTGCTTCTCTAATACCACTGCATGTGCAGGATTTCAATACTGGTGTAAATATTATCTAGACCACGTAACATTTCCAACATGAAGTAATAGCTATCCAGACAATTTGTAGCCACTTCCTTTGGAGACAACTGGCCTGGACCTATGTCTACTGCTCTTAATTAAGTCATAAAAGGAGCCTCACAGTCTCACATACATCCTTTGATCACTTACTTGAGGGAGAAAATATATTTCGTGGAATCATATTTTCACAAACAAACCATCTTTATTGTTGATGAAGGTTAGTTATAAAATAGCACTCAGAAATCTAAGTAGCCATAGAGAAGTATTTTTCCTCTCAAAAATATCAGACTTGTACCTTTCGTTTTGAAGGCAAAGTTACATAACTTGCATACATAAGGCCGAACATCAGTATGGGTACGGATGTGTTTTTTGAGCATGCTTGGCTTCTTACAGCGAATCCCACATTCTTCACAAATGTACTTTCCCCGGCCACGTCCTCTGACATATACATAATCTTCATTCGATTTGTACCTGTTTTAAAAAGGGGGAGTCCAGTGTGTTTTCAAATATTCTTAGCATGCTATATATTAAAGCAAAAGCTAATTATTTGCATGGCAAAGTTTTATGAGGGTCTTTTGCAGACAATTATTCAACTTTACTTCTGTGAAGCCTGTGAAATTTATGCAGTAAATGGCTGAAAGAACTAGATAATAGATTTGGCACTGTAAACAAAATGTAATGCTACATGGAATTCAAAATGGAATTGGCTCCACTATTACATGTGAATTTATAGAGTTGGGAAGTAGATGTTCAAATTGACTTATGTAAACCTCAAAGAGCTGCAGACCTTTGGACTGGATTCTAGTATGGCCTCCAATCAAGGGACAAAAAGCATACCAACATATTCATCATGTATCTTTTGTTAACATTACATCATCTAAGATGTACATGTACAAACATACAACCCTCTAAATTTGCTAAATTAAGTATAACTGATAATAGAATTCTTCATTGCAAGTTCCTACTCTATTTTTACAATCCTGGCACGAGAGTGCCTCAGAAATTTCTAGTTTACACAGGGTGAGCTCAGCTCACCAACTGTTGTCTACAGATTTGATCTGCTCTTCCCAAAGACCATGAATCTGTAATAATGTGGAGTCTAAATTTCAACTAGCTTCTTCAAGGTAGTTACATAATGAAAACTAGAGATTCTATTTTTAATCAAATTTGCATTTGTTTCCAGAAGGGTTTCATAGAGATGTTTGAAAGGATATCTGAGGTCATCTTGCTTAATCAAATCGGCTAGAAAAACAGTCTTAGGTATTTTCTTTGATAATCAAGGGAAGAAATCTACCCAATGCTCAACCATTCCATTTTAGAATACAATAAAACATGATTTGTCATAGGATACAGTAGTATTATACGAACTAATTCAATGACTGCCATTATCTCTTAAGTCAAAGCTAGGCTAGAATTTTGGGTCTAATGTTATTTTTGGAAAGACATTCCATTTGGGGAGTTCTTTTCATAACTTCCAAAGGTAAACTGACATGCAAAATGCCCTAATCCACTGTGGATTTAGTTAAAGGCACTAAAGTTATAGTTTTTTTACATTCTAAGAGTGCTGCAAACTTCCTCATTTTATCCTAGCTAATCCGCAAACAGGAATAAAAGCAAGTTTAACTTCAGTCATCCAATCTATTGAAATAATTTTAAGAAAGGAACTCCATCCACATATTTAAACAGCAACTCTGTTAAATCTAATCTTAACGTTATCTACTTTTTGGTCAGTACCAATCCAGATGAGAGTTAAGTAGAAACTATTCAAAACTATGAATAATCAATTTTGCATGTCTTTCACTCCTTTAAATTTCCCCCCTTTTACCAGGAATTTTGACTTCCACTTGTTCTTCAAAATTATTTTGAATTTTATCCTTGTCTTTTGCAATAAAGTAGAAAAACCCTAAAGATGCAAATATCTTTCACCTTTAAATTTTACTGTTCTCTGCCCCTAGATGAAATTGCTTAAGAGATATAGACTAAAATAAATACTTTTGTACAAAGCTAATTTTCTTCATGGAAGGATACTTCAAGCTTACTATAGCCTGCCATCATAGTGATGGGAAATGCATTTTATCATCAAGCAGTATAATTTTATTTTCAATGTCTTAGCTGATTAACTTGCTTCCAGAATGAAAATACAGTAAAATTCTGTATAAAATATAATGATGTATTAGAGAAACCTATATAAATAAAATATCATACAACAGTTCTACAGGCCCATGAATCTACTTGATAAGATAATTGACGGATTTTGAAAAATATTCAAAGCTATGTTAACTAAATTATTGAATTTATTATTAAACCTATCAGACAATATACACTTACAATTTTGGTCAGTAATACTTTTTATTTTTTTAGCTAGCACTTTGCACTTGTCAAAATAAGAGGAGGTAACACAAGGTTTGGAAAAAACACTTGGTCACCCCTGGGCAGAAATTGGGCCACAGATTAAGAAGTAATGGGACAAAGCCCATAAAAGGGGGCAATTAAAGGAGGAGGAAATGAAATATGGGCACAATCCTTTTGGATCACCAAAACACAGCAATAAAATGTTCACATACGCTTTTTCACTTGTGTCCTTCGTTAGTGGAGATGGGCTCTCCAAAGCATACAGTAATTGTGGAGTTCTTGCTAATCTATTGGTGCAAATACACTGCTATGAAGGCTGCTGAATGTGAGAGAGTTGATTCAGTCACAGGGACCTCTCAGTCTCTGAGGAAAGATAAAATCTATATTTCTCTCGTTTGTGTTAAAAGATAGGGGATGTCAAAAAAATATCGAGACAAGCTTCATGACTACATACAATTGTGGTTTTAGTGGTGAAAATGCTAGACATCCAAAGAGGGCAAAACCTAAGGGAGAACCAAATAGAATAATCCATCTCCAAACCGGTAATGCTAGGTGAGAAATGGATATTTCATCTCACTGAACATTCCACATTTTATAGTCAAACAAGTAACATTATTTCCTCCAAATATAATTGGAATAAAGTCATGCCCATGAAGACATGTAAATAATAGATTTGTTGTAGAGATAAGGCTAATTACATCATAATCTCCAAAATGTGGTTAGCACGCTCCAAAATTTTTAAATTTTAAAAGCATAAGTGTAGGCTTTTCCTTCTATGTGACTGAACGAAAGATACATTTCTATCAAAATCTAAAACAAGACATTACATATGTGTAATTTTTCTTAACTATACAAATAACAAAGTCTTTGAACCTCATTACTTGAGTTTCTATGACTCAGGACTCAAGATCTGAAAAGAAATTCCTAAATACAGAGAAGTGTCATAGACCAGAGAAGACTGAGAAGGCAAGACAACTGAGTGCAATGTGGTACCCTGACTTGAATCCTGGGACAGAAAAGGATATTGATGGAACTGGTGAAATCCCATTAAAGCCTCTAGTTTAGATAATAAGAAAAACAAACAAATTAACTAGTTCTGAAGATTATACATGATTGTGCATGATCTGATTTTTGTAAGCATAGAATAAAAATATGTCCATCAATAAAACAAATACCTACAAAATGATCAAAGAATGAACAAACTTAGATGACATCAAGTGTCCACCAATTTAGTAGCTTTCATAATAAATTAGACGGGTGAAAATTTAAGGAAGAGGCTTGAATGATATCCATTAGGGACATTTTCATGCAAAGCAAATCCCAAAAGCAAGGGCATGAACTTATGATCTATTACCAGCCAGAGTTCAGAACTGTAAATAGAAAAGGAATTTACTTTCAGCTTCCAACCAGATTAGACAGTACCTTTTCCATGCAGACATTCTGGACCATTTACTGTGACCTATAACTGCACATTTTACATTTGCACTTATGTTTCCTTACCCTCCTTCAAATATTTTAATTCGGATTGGCTCAGTTTGTTTGGATCCAATATCTTTATCTCCATGAATATCTCCTTTCCCTCTTTCCTTTAAGATATTTCCCACTAGTTTCCTTTCTAGTTTGCTGCCAAATAAAAAGGATGCATCAGGTTTCATCTGTAAGACAAGAAGAGAGAATCATTTCACATGCTTTCTCCAAGACACAGGAGCCCCTATGTCCCACTCTTCCATAATCTCTGAAAATGAGCCTAAATTCTGTACTAAAAGGCCAGGAACTAGTTATATAAAATAAGGGCCACTAGGGATAAAATCAGATAAGAATGACAGTTTCCACTGAATAAATTCAACATTCTGTTACAGCTATATATAATAAGTATATATATTATATATAAAAATATATAGATACACGTATACACTCAGCACTCTGTGCAATGCTAATACTTAAAAGACACATTCTATGTTTTGAAGTAGCAATGAAAACAATCTATATTAATTAAGGAAGTAGTCTCAAAAATTATTGAAGGGAAAATGGTAACTGATATAAGTGAAAACATATTTTTAAATCCTCTATTTGCCTCCTTATTAATTTAGCAGAAATTTCAAAATTCCCCTTACTATTTTTATAATTTTACATGGAAGGCATTGATGGTTCTTATAGGAATAAACCAGCCAGCAACTTGGAAAAATAAGTTTTGAAGGAGATAGATGTCTTGTCAATGAGAGTAAGCCCTGCAGCATTTGCAAAGCTCGGTCCTCCTTCTTCGTCTTTCCTTTCAGCCTCCACTCCCTCCTCTATGGCCCACTTCACAATTCCCTGAATTCCTCACATCCAAAGAAAATTAGAACTGCTAGGTCACGCACAAAGGTCAGAAGGAAAATAACCCATGGGAATTAATCCCAGTGGTAGGATTTCATGGCACCCAAATTTTTAAATTTTAAAAGCATAAATGTAGGCTTTTTCTTCTGAAAATGGACCATGCCTGAGATCTCAGAACCAAGTGCAGTCAGTGGCTTCTTCCACTCCTGAGTAAGGCCAGACTTTCTGAGAACGCCCCAACACTGACCTTCATTTTACTTGTATTTTTTTTTAGGCCTTATATCCTTCACTATGTAGTCTGCTCAGCAATCAAATTCACAATACAAAGTTCTTCCTAAAACAGTATTTGTTACCTGAGAAAACTGCTTCCAAGCACTTGATGATGTAAGCTTGCCGGTTCCAGGCCTATGCATAGCAGCCAGAGTATAAATTTC
The DNA here is from genome assembly GCF_028885655.2 of Pongo abelii. NCBI lineage: Eukaryota > Metazoa > Chordata > Mammalia > Primates > Hominidae > Pongo > Pongo abelii. Next base: position 144,317,858 of record NC_071990.2, read on the forward strand.
TGCAGTGATTTTTTGCTTGGACCTCAGAAGAGCCAGCGTGGTCTTGGTGTTCAATCCTGATGGGTTTGGGTTACAGGAACTAATGCACCATGAAGCATAAACCGAGGATTTGAAGGTGGCCTGTTGCACATAATTGGGTTTTGTATAATTCAAGAAGCACCAACTCACAGTAGTTGTTGTCCGCAGACTGGGGAACTGAAGAATCTGCTGGAAATCTGCCATGTCCGTGAGAAGAAGAGTTGAGTCTGCCACGTTCCCGCTGGGGGCAGAGGCCATGCGGACCAGCATGCCAACAGGCCGCTTGTGGCCCTTCCCTTCCTCTTCTGGCTGACCATCTCCCGCTGGTAATGAAGAACTCTGTGGGCTCATGCTCATGTCCGATGCCGTCTCATCGATATCTAATTCATCTGAAGATTCTTTGCTTTCGGAAGGCCCACTGGACTTCTGCCCCGGAAGTGGTGCCTGGGAACTGGAAAGCATCTCCTTGCTGGGTGGGAATGGCTCCCTGGAAGACGGGCTAACAGAAGGATAGTCTTGAGATGAGGAGGGCGACAGAGAGGAGAAGGAAGATGACCCTGACTGCAAGCCATCTTTTGGCTCAGAAGCACACCCTTGTCGAACCAGCTGGGGTTTCTGGGGGCGGGAGAGGTCCTTTTTGATGTCTGAGTTGGTCAGCTCCACAGCACTAAGCTCCTCCACAATCTGTCCATACATCTTTTCTTCTTTGACCCTTTTCTGCTGCTTGGTTTCCATGAAGAGCTCCAAGCTACTGGCTGGAGAAAGCATTCGCTTGCTACCTCCCAGGGTGGCCACGCTATCAGAGGTGGAAGGTAAACACAAGGGGATGGAGGATTCTAAGCCGAGGGGCAAAGTCTGAGGTGCTTTCCAAATGGGGTACTTCTCCAAGCCCGCATGCTGCCCCAGCACCTGGGCAATGTTGAATCCTATCCCTTGCATGGCTGCGTTGGTGACCAGTGTCCTTTGGGTCATATTCTCATCGACTTTGCATATGACAATGGCAGGGCTATTCTGCCCAAGTATCTGAGAAATGCTCGTGTACATGACACTTCCATAGGATGGTACGTGCGTCTGGATCCGAACAGGAACCACTGTTCCTGGCAGGGACTGCAAAGGCCCAGCATTTGCCGAGGCAAAATCTTCTTGAAGAACCTGCTCGGAGGGCGTTTCAGTTGACTTACTGCTCTGGTCTGAAGGAAACTTTGGAAGAAGGTTCTTTGGGTGTAGCCCTGATGCTCCTGAATAACATGGGTAGGTCTGCTCTTTCGTGTGTGCGTACTCAGCAGGTTTCTTTCCAGTGTGCTCTGCCACATGCTCTAAGGGATAGCTCGAATGGATTTCTGTCTGAAAAGAGGGCTTGCCATAGCTCTTCTGAGGGTGCTGAGCAAAGGGATGTGGGAAATGAGCCTGCCACCAGGGAGGCTGCTGAGCTGGTAAATGAACCATACAAACTGCAGGATACTGAAACTGAAACAAGGCATTCTGGATTGGAGAAAATGGAATTGTCTCTTGATGTGGAAATAAGTGTGGCTGTTCAGGTAAGTGCTTGCTTGTCATATAGGATGTTGGTTGGATCAAGGGATTTCTCAAAGATTCCTGACTGTCCATGTGCATGATCTGTGGCTGGGCCAGGTGCAGTGGCCCTGAGCTCAGCGGGGGACAAGGACCCACCACCTGCTTCCCTGGGTCCTCTTGCTGAAGAGGGGGCAGCACAGCAGGCGGGCCATGGTGCCACCCGGACCGGAGGCCAGCATGCAGGTGCTCCAGCTGCTCTTGCTTCACGCTCTGATCCATGCCGGCCTCGCCCTGGGAGATTTCTGGGGAGCCACTGAAGGAAGCTTGCCGCACCAGAAAGCATTTCTTCCTCTCCCTGGACGGTGATACCGTGGAGGCTGCTGCTCCCGACACAGGAGCATGGGACAGATTTCCATAATCAAATGATTTGCTCCGAACTTCTGGGACTTCTGCTGGGTGAGGACAAGGCATCTGCTCTGATGAGCAGCGTCGCATCTCTTTCTGGTGGTGATGGCCTGGGACAGACAATGAGTATGAACCAGCAGGGACAGTCAGAAACTCTGAATGCTTCCCAAACTCATCCTGCTTAGGAAGTGCAGAAAGCTTACTGGTTTCCTCTCTTTCAAAAGACATGGAGAAACTGGAGCTGTGGGACAAGTTGCTTTCTTGGCTGGGGCTGCGGGAGAGGCCTGTGCCTGTGGATTCAAAGCTGGACTCCCCTGAAGAGTGCTCCATATCTGCAAGTCGCAGACGCTTCTTTTTGGGTGGCAACTTCTCCGCGGGGAGCTGGGAAAGGGTCTCACTTCTCTGGGGCCACTGAAATTCTTCCACAGGCTTCTCTGGCTCTTTGCTCTGGGCTTCTTTCTCCTTCTCGGGTTTATCAGGCTCCTCAGTCACTCGAATCTCAGGAACCTGGATGTTGTGTTGCCGAACTAGCCTGGGCTGTGTGTGATAGGACTGCTGCTGCACCTGCTGAGATGGAGAGGGTTTCCCCCCACTTTCTGCACCATCCCCGGGTGGAGCCCACTCAGGACTCACTGGGGCTTCTGAAATCTCACTGTCACAAGTCTCTGAAGGGGAAGGGGCTTTATCCTGTGTGCAAGCCACAAGTTCGGCTGACTCAGATCTTTCAAATGAATTGGGTCGGCTCAGTGAGTTGGTGTGCTGAATCACAGAAATCACATTTCCAGGAGGTTTCCTGCCCCCTAGGTCTAACATCTTGTCTGAATCAATGGCTGAAGGTGACTCCTCTGACACAAGAGATGGACTTCCAGGCTGCAGTTGGGGCCGACATGGGTCAAAGCGTTCCGTGTGACCATGAGAAAGGTTTTCGTGTCCAGCCATGGCAAATCCACTCCTGACTCCTTCCTGCATCTGCAGTTTGGGGTCATAATCGGAAGCCATGATGCCCACGGGAGTGCTTACAATGCTGCTGCAGATCATGGGCGTGTCCTCTTCATCCCCTACGCTCTTCTCTTTCCGGCGTTTCCTGTTTTCACAGGTAGTTCCAAACATGCTTGCTACTCCCTGCAATGGCACCACAGGATCCATGAAATATTCTCCACCATGCTTTAAAGAACTCAAGCAGGAAATGTCCCTGTAGTTTTGCTTTGGTGTTTCAGAGTCCTCCCACTTCTTATAGGGTTTCCGACAGACATCATAGTCATACCCAACCCTGTCCCCAGGAGACAATTTCTTTTCCTTCAGGGATGAACTGCTGATTCCCTTCAACATCCTGCCATGGTGCTCGACTTCCACGTGGCCCTCCTGTACCGACGGCAGCTCAAATGCCGCTTGTCTTCTCAGCATGCGCTGAGGGGGTATGCCCACGGTCCCTGGATAGAATACATCGTCGGAACCAGTCATCCTTTCATCAAATGAGTGACTTCCCCTCAAAGAAGGAGGAATAGTTAGATTAGTTGCTGAAGAAGTTGGCATTGAGTTGCTTCTAATAAGGGGTGAAGAGTCTACAGGAGCTTCTAAGAGAACCGGGTTGCTGCCTTGGAAGTTTGCTGGATAAAGTTTTCCTTCGTTCCTGATAGATGATGGAATAATCTGGGGTTGTCTGGACTCACTGTTGAACTTAGTGGATTTCAGCATGCTCGTTTGACTGGGGTCGACATCTCCCTTGCTTGGGATCAGCTGTGAAACAGGATCTTCAAACATCTTGACATCTAACCTGGTGTTTACGTGAGGTAATGGTTCCATTATGCCCTTCCTACCCATTGCGGCACGCTCCTGACTTGTGGTTGTAACACTGAGTGCATTTCTCGGACTAAGCCGACAGTATTTTCCAAAGATGATTTCTTCGTAAGACTTTGCATTTGTGTTGGGAGGGCTTATTTGCTGCTCAGCACTTTCTGAGCGAGAAAAGTAACCAGAATCAGTGCTTCCTTTACTGTGCGGGCTCAGAAGATTGAGCGATGGCTCAGAATCTTGTCCTTTTTTCTCTGACAGTCTTAGTGCAAGTTTCTGTTTGACTGTGTGCGAATCATCAGCCTTAGTATTTAAAGATGGATTTGGTAGCATATCAGGGCCAATATACTGAGAGCTTTCATTAGGGAGAGGAATCCCACTTTTAGGGATAATCAAAATCGGCACCTTCATTGGACCTCCCAATGATTCTTCCAATGACCCATGATAGCCGCCTCTGCTGGCAATGTCCAGTGGGATGGGTGGGCCAGGACTCATTTTGTCAGAAGCCTCGGCAAATAAAGAACTCTCCTCATCTGTGTCTGTACTCTGTTCACCATCTGAATGTATTTCTGCTTCTACATCAATAAAACCAGCCTCTAGGTCCAATTTAGATACAGCTGACTCTGTGAAAGGTACTAATCCTGCCTTAATTGCATGGGCATGTGACTTCCTGTGCTTGTACAAATTGCTCTTTGTCTTGAAAGAGAAACCACAAGGTATACATGGATATGGCCGCTCCCCAGTATGGGACCTGATGTGTTTTTTCAGTACGCTAGGTTTGGCACACGCTCTGCTGCAGTAAGGGCAAATGTACTTGCCAGGCTTTTTGGGTTTGTGCTCTTTCTTGTGAGCCTCTTCTGCCTGTTCGATACTTTTCTGGGAGTATTGGCTATAAGCAGGGTTCAGACTTGAAATCTTTTTTCTAGGATAACCACCACTGTGGCCATGTATAGGAAAAGGAAATAAGTCCTCAGAGGCAACGGATGGCAAAGGGCCAGGGAAAAGCCACGGAGGACCTTCGAGGCTCTGATGTGGCTTGGTGCTGTGCATGACCCCCTGTGGCAATGAGTGCTGAGGGAAAGAGAGTGAGTGTTGGCATGAGTAAGGACTCGGACGATGTGGTGGATATTGCTTCTCTGTGACTTGCTGCACCACTTCACTAGGGGAGGCCAGTTTCCCAGAACCAAACAGTTGTGCTGATGCTGTGTTTCCGATTTGCTCAGGCTCTATTTGTGGTTGCCGCTGTCCTTCTTGACTGCCAAAAGTGCTCATCTTAATAACAGCTGATTGTTCCTGTCTCCATCTACCTGATGCTTTATCAGTTTCTCCAGACCTTGAGGTAGCTTTTTGTCCTAGAGCTGTGTCCCCAGTGTCCATTTTGTTACACAAGGTCTTAAGTGCTAGTTCCCCTGAAAGCGGTGCAGACTCATGGAGTGTCTCCAAAGCTGTGCTTCTTAAAGCTTGGTTGCTTCCATGTTCCAGGGTGTCTGCAAACTTGCTGATTGCTCCTTCTCTTTGGAACCTTCCACACGCACACCACAGTCGATGGGCATTAGCTAGTAATGTCCTTGGACCAGGGCTATAACACAGTTCTCTCCATTGTAGAAATGTCCATCCAAAAGCTAAGTGCAAATCTACAAAGATTTCTTATGGCATTTGAAAATTTTCAACTAGGATGAAATTGGGATGATGAATAGTCTAGGAGAAATTTTGCCCATCAACTAGAGCAAAGTTCAATTGCCAGTTTCACTAAGATAAAATGATCTGAAGAAAAAGAAAATACAAAGAGATTGTCATAACAGTTTCAAATAAGAAACCAAAAAAAAAAAAACCTAACTAACCAACCAGAAATTAGATAAATTTGAAATGTTTTTTACTCCAAGGAATTATTTTTATTGAGATTACATTAATTCCACAATTAAAATATATTAATTTCAAACTCAGCATTAAGTCATGAACATAAGTCTCTTCCGTGTTTGAATTCTGGTCATGCTTTTAAATACTTTTTAACTTTAGAAAACCATTTGAAGGAAAATCCTTGATGGATATTATCTACAAAAGTATAAGATTTTAGAAAGCCCCATTAAAAAAAAATTAGAGCTATTCCTAACCAAGTTTTATGACTTGTATGCCAAAGCCTATTACATATCTCTATATAGAGATATGTTTTATAGCTTAATACAAAAAATACGTGGCCAGGCATGGTGGCTCATGCCTGTAATCCCAGCATTTTGGGAGGCTGAGGCAAGTGGATCATGAGGTCAAGAGACCGAAACCATCCTGGCCAAAATGGTGAAACCCCGTCTCTACTAAAAATACAAAAATTAGCTGGGTGTGGTGGCATGCACCTGTAGTCCCAGCTACTCGGGAGGCTAAGGGAAGGGAATCGCTTGAACCCGGGAGGCGGAGGTTGCAGTGAGCTGACATCATGTCACTGCACTGCAGCCTGGCGACAGAGTGAGACTCCATCTCAAAAAAAACCATATATATGTTATATATGAATATAAAATATAAATATAACATAGTATACATATAGGCATACATATATAAAATCCATGTTTTATAAAATACATAATTCATAAAGTATTATATATTACTATAAAGTATAACTATATTTTACAGCTTAAAATCAGTGATTAGTAAAATGACATCAAGGCTATAAGAATCAGATGTCACAGAACTTTGGAAAAGATAAAAGGGTGCATCTAAACAAAACAATTATAAAGTCTTCTTAATATAGAAAACAAAGCATATTTCTAGGACAGTTTAAAAATGAAATGATTACCTGAACAGTTTAGAGTTCTTATGGGCATGATTGTCCTGACGCTTCCTGGATACAAAATAAATGCAGTTAGGAAAAATTGTTCCATTAAACTATACCATTGATATATACAAATACAAATTCCAACTTCCAGTTCATTATATAAAGGGTTCACAATGCTATGTACCCTAAAACAGAAGCAAGAAACTGCTTCAGAAAGCATTACACCAGAAGAGTAAACCTTACATTGACACTGTGACTCAAAAATAACTGAGAAAATATTATAAAAACATCATGGTAATATTTTCTAAGATATAAGATTATTATATATGAAACATCTTAGTTATTTAAATGTAATCAGCCTAGTTCTAATTCCCTAGATATTAAAAGTTGAGATACGGGAGTTTTTTATATTGTTTTTTTTAAGACAGAGTCTCACTCTGGTGCCCAGGCTGGAGTACAGTGGTGCAATCACTGCTCACTGCGGCCTCGACCTCCCTGAGCTCAGGCGATCCTCCCACCTCAGGCTCCCAAGTAACTGGGACTAACGGCATGCACCACTACATCCATCTAATTTTTGTATTTTTTTGTAGAGATGAGGTCTTGCCATATTGCCCAGGCTGGTCTCAAACTCCTGGGCTCAAGCAATCTGCCCATCTTGGCCTCCCAAAGTGTTAGGATTATAGGTGTGAGCCACCTCGCCTGGCTGAAAATAGTGGGTTTTTTTTGTTTGTTTGTTTGTTTTTTTCTGATAGGTTTGAATGTTTACGCTTAAGAGAATAAATTTCCCTTTTAGGAAATTTACATCATAGCAAAGTGAAGGAGTCCTCTAGATGATGGCATATGGCTCAGGATGACTTGACATCTAAGTAATCGTTCAATTTTAAGTGAATACTCAACTTCCTTAGGGGAGTGTTCAATGAGGTACCCAGAGGATTCTGAGAACTTCAATGATAAACTGTATCAACTGTCATAAAATCTCAGATGTTTCCTCGATAGGCAATGTGTCCGTTTATCAAAATAAAAAAGATTATACACATTGACCTAGAAATTCCACTGCTGGAAATGTATCCTTACTGGTGTACTTGCACAAGCGCATGCCAATATATATGTACAAGAACCGCTTAAATAAATTATGGCTCAATGATAAAACTGAGGCATTTAAAATAAATAAAGTACAGCTATAAGTACCAGTATAGAAACTTGTTCAGGGGATAGTAACATTAAATGCAAGAAAAGCTTATTGCACCCCAGTACGAAGACACATTGTTAATCCTATGGGTGAAAAAGAGGAACAGTTGATCAACAGAAAATTCCTGTGAGGATGCCAGGCAGCATTGGCACCAGCCTGACCAACATAGAGAAACCCCATTTCTACTAAAAATATAAAAAATTAGCCAGGCGTGGTGGTGCATGCCTGTAATCCCAGCTACTTGGGAGGCTGAGGCAGGAGAATTATTTGGACCCGGGAGGCAGAGGTTGCAGTGAGCCAAGATTGAGCCATTGCATTCCAGCCTGGGCAACAAGAGTGAAACTCCATCTCAAAAAAAAAAAAGAAGTGGAACCTGGGATTCAGAGGAAGAGGAAAGAAAGGATTTTTACCTTTTACCTCATGACTTTCAGTAAGTTTAATTTTTGTTTATTTTTCTTAACATGAGCATGTTTATCTTTTTAAATAAAACACTAGTTAATAATTTTCAAAAATGCTACCAGGCAGATGTACTGCAGATTCCTAAAGTGAAACTCAAATAGTAGTCTTACTTCCATGGGCAATTTTCTCCCTAACATAGAATTTGACTGTGATGATGATGATGAGAGAAGTTGCACTTTGAGAGGGGAAAAGCACCTGGAAATTCTCACAGGAACGGTAAGTCTTTTGGGTGAGAAATCAGTAGCCCCCAGATATTTGTAGTAAGACATCTGTACTCAAAGATTCCTTCTGTTAATGGCCATGAAGCCTAAGAGATTTGTAAAGCAGCAGTCAAAATACTAAACAAAGATATTAATCTCAGTTTGCTAAAAAGTTTTGCTATTGGATTTAATTTTTTGCTGTGCAATAATTTTCTTTAGCATGCCTCTGTAGGAAATGAGGCAAAAACTGAAACAGAAGTGATAGTCTCATAATATTCCAATGCAAATTTCCTTGTGTCAATTCCAGGAACCATGCTAACAAGAAGAAGACACAATGTTGAATCTAAACTGGCTGACTGTGTTTAATTAACTAAATATTTAAGGTTCGTGTAGACACAACCTCTGCCAGACTTGCAGAGGTAAATAAATACCCTCTAAAATGGAAGTATACTACATTTTCAATTCAAGACAAGCATGTGTGAATCCTCAATTAGGACTCAGAGCTTGAAGTGAATAATTTCTAAGTTACTTTTCAGATTTAATATTTTATCATGGTATTGATCTCTGTATGCAGTTTCATTGTTAATTATAACAATGATAACGACTGTCATTTACTATATATTTACCATGGGCTGATACATACTGTTAAAGAGTTTCATATACATTGTCTTATTTTATCTTCATTATACCTCTATGCTAAGGGTATTATTACACCTATTTTACAGTTGAGAATGATTCTTAGAAAGGTTGGGTTTCAGAATCAAAATTCAGATCTAAATTTGGTGACTTCTAAGTCTGGGAGGACTCACCACCACTCTCCATTAAGTTTTATTACAACTTAAAATAATACATCTTCAATAATATCTTCATCTAAATATTTCCACTTAACTTTAATATATGAAATGTCTCAACTTTTAATGGTTCTGAGAGAATATAAATGAGCTCTGCATGTCTGTAGTACAAAAAAAATGGCCCCAAAATGCCATTTCCTAGAAATAAAAAATCCATAATTTAAATAATGTTCAAAATATGTATATTAAGTATTAATGAGAACAGCTTCTTGTAAGACCATAATAAAGTCTCATGACAGACTGTTTTCTTTTGTTCTTTGAAAATCATTACTTTTTTTTTTAGAGGAGGGGTCTCACTTTCTTGTCCAGGCTGGACTCAAACTCATGGGCTCAAGGGATCCTCTGGGCCCTGCTTCCCAAGTAGCTCCTAAGCCACTGTGCCCAGCTTGGAAATCATTAGTTTTAAGGAAAATAAGAACCTTACAAGTGAAAATCAGGTATGTATCATTTTCCATCTTTTGGTTGACACAGAATATAAAATTTTGCTCAAACCATAAACTTCAGTGGCTGGGCATGGTGACTCATGCCTGCAATCCTAGCACTTTGAGAGGTGGAGGCAGGTGGATCGCTTGAGCTTAGGAGTTCGAGACCAGCCCGGGCAACATGGCAAAACACCATCTCTACAAAAAATACAAAAATTAGCTGGGTATGGTGGCGTGTACCTGTAGTCTCAGCTACTCAGGAGGCTGAGGTGGGAGAATCACCTGAGCCCAGCAGGTCGAGGCTGCAGTGAGCTATGATTGCAACACTGCACTCCAGCCTGGGGAACAGAGTGAGACTCTATCTCAAAACAAACAAACAAACAAAACAAAAAACAGCATAAACTTCAAGTAATAAGTACATACAATTTTATAAAAAACAGGGTTGGAATAATTTATTTCGTAAGTTATTCAATAAAATATAATGTTTTCACTTAGCAATAAGGTAATACCTTTATAAATCAAACATTTAATTTTTATGGCTTAAAATAACGAAACCATTCTTATACACTAAGGGCATATCATATAGTAGATTCATCAAATAAAATTCAGAAATAATATTTTGCTACCAGACAATACACCAGAGGTTGAAAAAAAGTGACTTACATAAAATTCAAAACCAGATACGTCATGGTCAGAACAAACCATGTCTAGACCATTAAGTTAATTGTTTAATTTTTAGGAGAAGGAGGATAATCAGAAAAAAAGTCTTATCTATCACTTTATTTTAAAAAATAATTTTGCTAAGTTTAACATAGGATCTTTCTATATTCCAACAGCATTTATTATCCAGAAAGTTTTTAAGATTCAAAACATTAACTCAATTATGCAAATAGCTTCTGTCAAGAAAATCTCTTCCTTTTAAATTTCTAAGACAAGCCTACCCGAGATGCCCCACCATTTTACCAGGAAGCTAGATGATATCCCACGCCATGCTTTCTCTCCTGGGTTGTGCAGGAAGAGCTTCCATCTTTGTGCCTAAGCTGGAGGTCCCAGCACTACAGGGACCCCTCCTCTGATCCACAATGTCTAGTTTTTCACTTCAGTGAAAGGCTTACTAGGGAACTAAAAATCATGCTTATTTCACATGAACCTTTCACACTTGATTTGAAACATGTTTGAGGATGTCTTTTTCTCTCCAACACTATCCTTGGGGAGCCTTTGACTAACTGCTATCCATAAAATCACGTCTCTTCTTGGAGTTTCTGAGACATATAGAGAAAGGTAGGTGGGAGAGAAAGTGAGTGATGGCTTCTTTTTAGAATTTATTGATCATATTTATGAACCATTAAAAATATGGACTATTTGTATTCGTCACTTTTCTACAGCTGCTTTATCCTGGAAACTGAAAAGATTCTGCAATGGAAATTATGTGCCCCACAATCTATTACTGAACATGGCACGACTTTCTCTTTAAAAATCAGCAGGATTTGGGAGGGTTTGAAAGTTTCTCTGCTACTCCACTCAAGTTATACTGAGGAAAATAAATTCACTTTAAAAACAATCGGGTTTTCAAAGCTTAATTCAAGGTCAGATAATGGCATTTGTCTTGTTTTGTTAGGTGATACTTTTACTAAGCAACCTAACTCTTTCAAATGGCATAAATTCTTGAGCTTACATTTTATTACTAAAATGTATAAAAATGCTTATAGATAACAAAACATTTTTTAAAGTATGTTAGATAAGGAAATCTATATTAAATGAATCATTAAGTCTAGGAAAACACTTTCTTTGGACTTCATAACATTATTACAAGTCATTAAATGTACCATTGTATCCACCTGCAATTTTAGTTTAATTTCTTCAACAGAGATCCACTTAGAACTATAAAGATCTCTAGTAATATGGTTAATTATAGCTACAGTATTTCTCTATGACTGTGTAGAGTCAATTCATTTTTCAGATTCTCTAATATTCCATTAAAATATATACCAGGTTTCCTAATCAATTGATACATCAAAAAATGCAGTATGAGAGTAATTCTCATATGAAAACAGCGAGTTGTCACTTTATTCACTGAGATTTCCTTTTATGGTAACCAAACCCACACAAAGTCATTTTTGGCACCCACTGCCAACAAAGGAGCGGAATTCCAAATACAGTTTTGCATTCACAGTTAAAATTTTCTCTAGTGGGTTTTGAGTGCTATGAAAGGAGTAAGATAATTTACTGGAGAATAAAACTCAGGGGATATGACTTTGGGTTTCCTGTGGATGCTGCTCCAGTCAGTAAAGACAGACGTTGTCTGGCAGGCTCATCACACTTTTCAGAGGGGATCATGTTAAAAAAGAGATTACCTCTGCATGGCTATTTCAGTGGTAAGGGAACTAAAGGAACTGAAGCGAAATAAAATGATATTACAGGGAAGAGCTGGCATTCTTATAGAAGTGTGCCCTCTCCTTTGGCCACTCTTCAGAGTCCCACTCAAATAAGTTTGGCACCCAGTTAAATAATTTCCCCAGACAGGGTCCCAAAGGAAAGACACATAAACAGCCTCCTAGATGGACCTCCTCAGAGGTCTCTTCAGGATAACGGCTGGGTGGGATTGGCAGGAAGACAGGCTTACTCTGCAGAGGAATAAAGACCTACAGTACCCAGGGTTGTCAATCTGGGATCTTTTGCTTAGGAAAACATTATCTCAGAAAAAAACTTTACCTCAGGAAATTAATCATTACTTGAGTGGTGGCAAAAGTCAAGTGAGCATTAAATAATGGCATCCTAAATAATGATGGTATAAAATGACTGGCAGCAAACACGGCTTCTCCACTTCCAACATTTTAATAATAAAACATTTTTTTTTTTTTGATTTTTTTTTCTTTTATTATTATTATTATTATTATCATTATTATACTTTAGGTTTTATGGTAAGTGTCATACCACCAAATCCTCAAGAAAAGACCAAGTGACCGTTTACATTTTTAAAAATGTTTTATGGTACATCTGCACATTGCGCACATGTACCATAAAACATTTTTAAAAATGTAAACGGTCACTTGGTCTTTTCTTGAGGATTTGGTGGTATGACACTTATAAACATTTCGTCTTCTGTTGAGGATTTGTGGTATGACACTTGTAAACAAAATACGTGTCTTACGGTAATAATTAGTGAATGACATTTTAGAAGGGACATCATTGTATTTGTTATTAAAATGCCATAGATCAATTGTAAAATCTTTTAAAAATACATGAACATCTCAGGGCATCGTAGTTGTAACACTGATCCCACGAGTCACTTAGACACTCATTGCCCAACCACCGCTCAGAGCATACATGCTCAGAGAGTATGGGATGAGGGGAAAAAGGAACTACCAAGAAAGAAGGCGTGATGAGTGCCAGAGTCCAGCTGAATAAAGACTTATTTCCACAGGATGATTTTTAAAAAGGTGGCTTCCTGAGAGCCAAATTCATTATAAAGGCTTCTCTTAGTAAAAATTCCCATAACAACCTCAGTTCTCTCCAAAATGAGCAAGTTGCCACTATATGGAGAAAACTATATTATATACAATCCTGCCAAGCAATTCAGAAAACTTTTGGAGAAAAGTAAAAATACTGTGATGATCATCCTCTAATTTGATGTAATTAAAATCTAATTTGATATTTAAAGCCTGATGAGAAACAATCATATTTTTTCACATGGGTTGCAATGCAGGCATCATTGCATATATTTGTAGAGTTTGCCTATTTAGTGAAGATATTTATGACTTATTTTGGCTACAGCATGCTGCTTTTAATATTTTGTCATACCTTTTAAAATAATTTTTTAAATTGTGATTTCACTTTTCTACTGAGATGTTTTCTCATTATATAGCAAAAGTTATTAGGATTTACTAAGTAGAGTCTAACATGAAAATAAACTGTCAGAAATAAATTCTGTCAAATAATGCTATTTTAATTATAACAATGATAATTAATTATAATTAAGACTGGTGGGCCGGGTGCAGTGGCTCACGCCTGTAATCCCAGCACTTTGGGAGGCAGAGGTCAAGAGATCGAGACCATCCTGGCCAACATGGTGAAACCCTGTCTCTACTGAAAATACAAAAATTAGTCGGGCATGGTGGCAGGTGCCTGTAGTCCCAGCTACTTGGGAGGCTGAGGCAGGAGAATCACTTGAACTCGGGAGGCAGAGGTTGCAGTGAGCCAAGATTGTGCCACTGCACTCCAGCCTAGGGACAGAGCAAGACTCCGTCTCAAAAAAAAAAAGACTAGTCTACTATGAAAAACAAAATACAACAAAACAACACTTTTCTCTCTAGATGGAAAATATATTGTTTCCTCCCCCCAGTTTATATATGAGTCCATAGTAGGCCAAAACAGCTTTTCAAGTTTAATGTAACAGGAGAGTAAGAATAAATAAATTTTAGTTATTAACCTGTTATCCTCATATCAAAAAACTGCATCATAACCGTCTTTGATTTCCAGGATGCCAACTCTCCTCACAGGAACTCATGCACAACTTCTGGGAATCTAAAAGATGAATAAGAAGATTTAAAAGATGATGACACCTGTAATGAATTTAATAAGCACACTCATTCTTCTTCACTCACAGAACCTGCCTTCCTTTAGGAAAGAAAATTTGGAACTGGATCTCTCAAGAAGCTTTTATTTTGCCCCCAAGAAAGGATTTCCTTTCTTTTAACATAGTTTAAATCTTTTGAATAAATACTTGCATTTAAAGGGAATTCCCTGTAACAGTGAAATGCTAGAGTTAAAACTTCAAGTATCAGAACTAGAAATTGTGTCATTGTAGTCCATGATACGGTTCTGCCATAAAGCTGAGATTTCCACAGCACTTCTTTGGGTGTATCAGCAACTAAACTTCGCAGGATGAAGTCTCAGATAACCTTGTTGTAAATTTGTTTCTATAGTTTATTTCAGCAATGTTATAGTTTGTGCTAAAATTAAATTGTGAAATAGGAATCCAAACCCAACCAAAGCAAAATTCAGACTTTACAAAGTCTAGTAAGTAATGAAGAAAGGAATTTTTCATATATAGAATTAATATTTATTCAAGTATGATCCAAAGAAATGCATGGAATATCATACTACCTAATCTGAATAGATTAATCAATAATCTTAACAGAGTTTATCTCCCAGTATAAAAGACCTACTTAAAAATATTGATACCCATAATTGTATATTTGTTTTTTTAAAAAATTGCCCTTTCTTCCTGACAAGTTATTACAAAACTCTCGTAAGAATAACTAAAGCATTAAAACATAACAGTTAAAATGTGCTTTCCTGCAGTACCACTTCATGTGAACATTCAAAGTGCTTAAAGGAAGTAGTTTGCTTCAGTTTCCCCCTCCTTTCTGCACATCACTGCAGTAGCACTTCAGGACACTCTGTGCACTTGAGACATGAATCATTATAAGCAAGTAGGCCCACTCGGTTCCTCAAAAGACACAAAAGGTGCAAAAATAGCTTCTGCAATTGAAGCAAGAACCACGTCAGTAACCAGATGAATGTGGGTGGTCACATAAGATTCTGGTGCTGCAAAGGGCAAATTATTAAGCAAATGCTAGATTTATTTTCTTTTTTAAACTTTATTCTTCTTGCCTCAAATCAACCGTTTGCTGGCACTCAAAGTGACACCTGACAAGGTCTACTATTCTCAAAATTGAAACTTTCATCAATGCTAAAGAGCATGATTCATTAACACAGAAGGAATAGAGATGATATCCTAAAAAATATACATTTTCTATAAGATAATTAACTATATCTCTATCTATCTATCTATTTTTTTTTGAGACGGAGTCTTGCTCAGTCGCCCAAGCTGGAGTGCAGTGGTGCGACCTCGGCTCACTGCAAGCTCCGCCTCCCGGGTTCATGCCATTCTCCTGCCTCAGCCTCCCGAGTAGCTGGGACTACAGGCACCTGCCACCATGCCCCGCTAATTTTTTTGCATTTTTAGTAGAGATGGGGGTTTCACCACGTTAGCCAGGATGGTCTCGATCTCCTGACCTCATGATCCACCCGCCTTGGCCTCCCAAAGTTCTGGGATTACAGGCGTGAGCCACCGCGCCCAGCCAACTATATCTATATTTTTAACACACTAAATATCACATCTGTTTTAAAAAATCAAATAAAAGGACTTCAAAAAAACCCCACAAAAACTATAATCTAGGCTAAAGTAAAGCATGGCATTCCTCAAAAAAAAAAAAAAAAAAGAAGAAGAAGAAGAAATCACTGAGTTAGTTTGTACTCCAAGCAAAATGCACCCAAGACATAAATGGGCCAAGGTTCTAAAGATACAGATATTTATACGGAACCTTAACTTGCAGTAGTCAGTGACAACCTGTGACTGGTAATCTCACAGTCACCAAATTAAGAGGCAAGAAGGTAAACGAAGAGCTTAATCTTCAGTAGGCCAGTACCAACCTCCCTTCCCCTCCAGAAATCATCATTCCTACCAGCAGTCTCCACAGGCAAAACAGAGCACATTAGTGCCCCCCAACAAGCTCTGATGGGACAGCATTCCCAGTTCTGACTCCGCTTTTCCAGTCTTACTTTCTAAGATGATGGCTACTGGAAATGGTAGACACTCCTTTCATGACATGCACAGGTATTTGAAATTGTAGATTACAGAAGAGCCCCCTTTTTACCCGGTAAGAGGATTCAAAAATTGGTTCTGTTGCATCACTCATGACCTTTTAAATGTTTGGGTTTCTCTTGAAGAAGAGAAAAGCAATGGTAATCATGTTATACTTATCTTTACCTTACAGAAAGTTCCAGATTAGCGTGATTTTAAAGCAAAGATGCAAATGATATTAGCATGAAAGATATATCAATTTTAGTGTTTTTGCACAAATTATTTGGTTATAAATTGAAATCAGTAATGGCCTCTACATGGGACTTGGTTATTGTTACTATTTAAATGGAGATGTGGAGGTGCCATCTCAGAAATTTATTTTTTGCATTAATTTTAAGTGATTTTTTGTGTCTTTATTTCTCCATCAAAATAAAAGAAAACCCTTTCATCAAACAGCTCTTGAGAATGTACTATGACAACTCATGCTCCTATTCTCAAGAAATCAACAGTTTACATAGTATGCTATTAAAGAAATGGGCTAAAGGAGGAAAGATGATTATTTCTTTAACTTTGCTTTTAGGTTATTAGCTTCATAAGAACTTACCAGGCAATGAAACCTTAATATTTAATGAAACAGACAAGTTTTCAGAAATAGTGCTAATGAATCTTGATAAATATCCCAAGGTCATTTAAAATTCCTTCCTAAATATGAGGTAAAAATTATATTTCACTTTACCACGTACAGGATGGTTTTTCTGTCGACCTGCAGGTTAATGGAAGAGACCCTTGAAAATATTTTCCAATCCTCCATCTCCTATTTGTAATAAACACTTGGAAGATTTGAGTATTACTGTTTCTATCCCAGTGGTTTCTCAGCCTTCCCATTCTTAGAAGAAAAAAAATCCTTGGCATTAGTTACTTATTCTTGGATGCTTATAGGTTATTACAATTAAACTAAGCAAGTCAAGCTACTGATTCATAGATGACAGATAGATAGACATTTTAAAAATATCCATTGTTAGTGGGGTTGTCTTTTTCCATTCTCTACTTTTCCAAATTGTTTCAAAACAAGTTATAGTTAATGCTTTAATATGACTCTTACATGAATCTAGCAAGAGGTGAAGGTTTCATTGGCAGAACTCTCAAGTACCTCCCATCACCCTTGTTTTTTCTGAGGTTAAATAAGTACACACTATGTCACAATTTTAGGAGAAGAGCTGATAAGGTAAACCAGTTACACTTTAGATGAGCATTATCATAATTAAAAACAGTAATTATTGGCTGGATGTAGTGGCTCACACCTGTAATCCCAGCACTTTGGGAGGATTGCTTAAGACCAAGAAGTTAAGACCAGTCTGGGCAACATAGCAAGACCCTATCTCTACAAAAAAAATTTAGGCAGGTGTGGTGGTGCACATCTGTAGTCCCAGCTACTTGGGAGGCTGAGGTGAGAAGATCATTTGAACCCAGGAGTTTGGCGCTGCAGTGAGCTATAATTGCACCAGTCTGGGGGATAGAGTGAGACCCTGTCTCAAAAAAAAATAAAAATAAAAACAACAACAATGAAAATAATTCTTATAAACTCAATGGAAAAATGGCAAATAGGAACTGGAAACAACATATGATAGCTTTATTTCTCAGTAAAAAGGAGTGTTTAAGTATTACATGTTTAAAAGAATGAACACTACTCTTCACTAGAGAAGAGACACTTTACTCTTATAGTAGGGAATAGAAAAGATTCAAAAGTAGTGACTAAAGATGGGAGAAGAGCACTGAAAGAGATATCAGTGTTCAAGATATACTCCATCAATTTCACAAGCTTTTTGTACAGGCATCTTTTCCTTTCTACAAAAATAAATAAATAAATAAATAAATAAAAGACTCTAAATGGGCCCATTGTTCCACTTTGGAGTGCCTAGAGTGGCAAAGGAAGAAAAGGCTGGGAAGGACTAGAGAAGGCAAGTACTAGACAACACACATACACACACACACATTGACAGGATGATGACTATAAGCTTAGATCTTTAGAAATATTTTTGATATAAAGGTAATGGATGAGGTTGGGGTTGAAATGTAAAAAAGAAAACGTATTAAAGGGACATGACTAGGAAAAGAGAAACATGGTAGTTTTGGAACATGGGGCAATTCATTACTGGGACAACAATGTAGAAGGTTTTGAAAAGTCAAGAAGGTGCATGGAAAGAAGGATTCCCGCAGAGTTATCATAATAGGAGACTGGGGCAAACTGAGTCCAAATTAGCCAGAAACTGCCCATAAAAATGATACCAAAGCTACATATGGTCTATTGCTGATTCTCAGCAGGTAGTGCAGGAGCACAGAAAAGATAGGAAACAAAGCATTGTGTAAATTAAAACTAGTGAAAACAAACAAAAAAAGCAGATACATGTGCATTAGAGATTGTAACTTAGGCCTCTTTAAATAAGATTTCTGATTATTCTATGATACTTTAAGACATTTACTTATACCCAATGTTAAATGACGAGTTAATGGGTGCAGCACACCAACATGGCACATGTATACATATGTAACAAACCTGCACATTGTGCACATGTACCCTAAAACTTAAAGTATAATAAAAAAATCTCCCCCCAAAAAAAGACATTTACTGAATGCCTATGATGTGCCAGAAATGGGCTATATTTACACAATACAGAAAAAGAAAAGACAAGCACTGCATTTAAGAGGTCAGAGCTGGCTGGGTATGGAGGCTCACACCTGTAATCTCAGCACTTTGGGAGGCCCAGGTGGGCAGATCACTTGAGGTCAGGACTTCAAGACCAGCCTGGCCAACATGGTGAAACCCTGTTTCTACTAAAAATACAAAAATTAGCCGGGTGTGATGGCTGGAACCTGTAATCCCAACTACTCGGGAGGCTGAGGCAGGAAAATCACTTGAACCCGGGAGGCAGAGGTTGCAGTGAGCCAAGATCACACCACTGCACTCCAGCCTGGGCAACAGAGCAAGACTCCATCTCAAAAAAACAAAAAAAAACAAAAAACGAACAAAACAAACAAACAAACGAAGAGCTCAGAGCTTCAGGGGGGAGATATTTGTGAATTAGTTCAACAAATGACATAAATATAAACAGATTACAAAGGAGATTGCAAGAGGGAATGGTCACTCCTTTCTGGAAAGTTAGAAAAGGCTTTCTAGATGTAACGACACTGAACTTAATATTTAAAGAAAACTATATATGCTAATATACAGAAATGCATAGTTATCAATGTTAGATTTAGAGACAAATACATTTGTCAGATGAAATAAAAATACAAGACTCTACCATTCCAGTTTCTCTATGGTTATATATACTTTATTTTAGTGTGGTGGAACGTTGGTTCGTGAGGATGCTTGGGGAATAAGGTGTTCTAGTTAATGCAACCTTATGGTTAGGTAAAGACCACAGAGAAAATCATTTTTTGTTAAACATCTGGTAGTAATTTATTTTCAAAAGTACGCTAGCTTTTGCCTTGAGTTAATTACAGTCTACTAACCATAATTTAATCTTCCTTTGATGATTCGGGATCATATAGTATTCTCCAGTCATTCTGCATCTTGGCTGTGCTCATCTGGTATTGGCCATGCAAACTTCTCCCAACATGTGTCCTTAAAACACACGTCATGTTTTCTAAGATAAGAGCTATAACCTAGGTTTGTTTTCTCGACCCAATTTGACATCGCATAAGTCATATATCTGACTAACTTGATTTTAGGAGCAAATATATAACTACAAACTTCTACTACTATTTAAATGTTTAGCTTATTCTAAATCATATAGGCAGTGTTTAGGGCTGTGGGATAATTTAGAAACCATTGAATTTAACCTATCAGGCAACTAACAGATGAAAAAGGTGAGAACCAGAGAAGTCAAAAGACTTGCTTAGGGACCCACAGCTCATTATGATAGTTCTGGTCTATAGCTTAGGTCTTTAAACTGTCAAGTCAATTATTTTCCATTATCCACACTACTTCCTCTTATTCAACGTTTATTTATCTAACCCTATTTCAGAAATTGATTGAATGAGTAAAGAAGTAAAAAATGAAGAATTCATAATTTTGAAATTCAAATGAGCAAAGATATTTATAATCCATAATCAAAGAAACAGAAAATAATAGTAGTTAAGGACCAATGCTCCACTGAAATGTTTATCAATTTTTATAGTAAATAAAAATAAATTCAACAAAAATTTTAATTTTTCCTAAATGAGTAAATGATAGAAAAATCAGAAGATAATCAATTTCTATAAGCAGTGCATTATTTAGTATCCAAAGCAAAAATAATTACTTAATTTACAGTCAATTTTCAGTATAAGCTATTTTCTAAGACTTTTATGCTCTTATAACGAAAATTTTTAAGTAAATATTTTAAGTAGAGTTATGAGACCATCTTCCTAAAAGCAAAGACAGCTCTTCCATTGAAAGTCAATGGAGGTAAGCCCCTTGTTCATAATACCAAAATTTCACCTAGGAGACCTGTGAAGACATGGTAACACCAACTCCATAGGCACTACTTCTTCTGCTGCATTGGTTTTGCAAAAGGGCAGAGCCAAGTAGAGGTTTTGTATAATTAAAAATCTTTTTTTTTCCTCTTTTGTGATACATTTTCCCATTTTTATTTTTTTCCTTCCCTTCCATTTCCTCTATCTTATCCCTTAATATGGTAGGTAAATAACTACTTCTAGCCAAGCCATCTTAAACATTTACTCTTTAACTAAATATTTGGAGAGACAGGGATAAAAGCAAATAAGGTGTATTTGACTACCATACTCTAGTGAGAAGTATATATGACACAACAAAGTCATAACTCCAATGTATTGTTTTCTCAAGTTTTATCTTTTACAATGCTTATGTTTACTAGTTGGTTGCTGCAGATATACATAGATAAGGTCATGATTCTCCAATTTTCTTTTTACTCCTGGGTATGCCAAGACTAGCATAAAGAAAGGCTGCCGTTAACTTTGGATTATGTAAACAAAGAGAACAGAGAAATCAAATCATAAAATATGCATTATATTCATAAGTATTCATATAACAGGCTGACCTTGCCTGAAGAAAATCCATCTTTGAGGGAAGATCCTCCTGCATCAGTGGAAATAATACCCAAAGCAATGAAAGCACAGCTGAAAATATGAATTGCATCCCACATTTCACGCTACAAATGATTCTCAGATGTGATGAAAAAGAAAATTGTCTTCAGTCTCTCTATAGTAGGTCTACACACAATAAAAATCTCTCAAAAAGAAATCAAGGCAAAGCCTATGACATATCATATAACCTAATCAGACAGACCCTATCTACTCCTAATAACTGAGCTGCTGAAAGAATCAATTCTATTTCCTCTCTTGACAATTTTCCTAGAGAGTGGGGAAATTGGTCTGTGTGCCTGTTAGAGATATACAACCTCAGGAAACCAAAGAACAAATCTGGACTCACACTGTCCCAGGTTCTATAAGGTACATAGGGTAAGTGGATACTATCTCTCAAGACTTCAGGAATTGACATGAGGTTAGCACACAGCAAATAACCTGAACATCAGTTGTTGTCAGAGATTAGGAACCATACGATCAAAAATGGCTTGAACAACCAGGAAAGACTAGACAGAGGGAAGGGCCTCAAGTGGAAGCCGTGATTTGCACAAATGCATTAACTAGATAAAGCTTTATTATTAACCTGCGCTACATGGTTATTCAGGTACCTCCTTGACATTTTGACAAACTGTGAATGGCATTCATACTTTTGGTCTCATCTCAGAATATATCATTGCCGACAAAGTTTAAGGCTAAAAAAATTCAAGTTTCAAGCAGGCATTTATAAGATTCTATTGGGCAAATTCTGTCAGGCAATTCCAGAATTCCATCTGCAGGCTCATTCACTCAGTCAAATTACATTTTTTCCAAAGCTCATATATACTAATGTGATGAAATAAAACATTACTAAAATGCAAACTTCATACTTCTTTGAGTTTGAATCCAGATATTACTGCCTCATTTACCAAAAAATCCCCAAACACATATAAATTTAAATCAATTTCAATGACACCAAGTAAGAATTAAAAATAGTGTGCATGTGTAGGATCAAGATAAATGAGACAACATTCTGCTTTCAAAGAGCTTACTGTCTAATGAGTAAGGAAAACATATGAACAATGAGCTATAAAAGCAATAGAGGCATGAAATGGTGTTGTGAGCATACAAAGACAGGAGATTGCTTAGAAATGCTGCATTTAAGGAACACTATCTTAGATTTTGAAAGAAGGCTCAGATTTGCAGGCAGAGATGCATTTAATGTGAGGTTATTATTGTGACATAGACAAGAAAAGGGGTGTTGGAGAAACAGTCTGTCTGCCTAGAGCATTAGGCAGACTGAGGTGATGGTGGTGGCAGAAGGTAAAGAACTTTAGTTGGCAGACACACAGAGACATCAGTGGTTCTGAGAAGACAACTGCCACAGTCACAGAGACACTTTAGAAAGCTATTATATCCCATCTCTTTCCATCCCTTTTGGGCAAACTCTGCAAATGTATAGCCTGAAAAAGAATCAAGATTAAGAAGAAGTTTGTTTTAAGGCAAGGAGACTTGGAGCAAAGGAGGAAAAGATACAAGTAATAAGAAAATGGAATAAACTCTTTAAGAAGTGGGATACTATGCAGCCATAAAAAAAGAATGAGTTCATGTCCTTTGCAGGGACATGGATGAAGCTGGAAGCCATCATTCTCAGCAAAGTAACAGGGGAACAGAAAAACACGTCATGTTCTCACTCATAAGCAGGAGCTGAAGAATGAGAACATACAGACACAGGGAGGGGAATATCACACACCGGGGCCTGTCGAGAGGTGGAGGACAAGGGGAGGGAGAGCATCAGGACAAATACCTAACGCACGCGGGGCTTAAAACCTAGATGGCAGGTTGATAGGTGCAGCAAACAACCATGGCACATGCATACCTATGTAACAAACCGGAACATTCTGCACATATATCCCAGAATTTAAAGTAAAATAAAATAAAACTAATAAATAAATAAATAAATATTTCATTAAAGAATGAATAAAAGAAAGTGGGAACCAAAAAGGAACTCAAAAGCATAAATAAGGAATATGTGTCAGAAGAAAGCATGAAAATTTTTCTGTTTTAGAATGGAGGGAAGGAAGACATAATGAAGCAAGATAACTTTTCAGATAGAAAAGAAACTGAGGAGTCCTTTCTTAATATCTCAGAAAAGTAGAAGGCGAGGTCTGCTGATAGGAGCAGGGAACTAGCTCTGCTAGAGGGGCTTGATGAGTGGGGAACAGTCAATTTGCCTTGAGTATTAGTACTTGTAGCAGTCTTAGGAAAAACTATTTCTTATTAGGCCATTTAAAAAGAGTATTTTCCAAACTTTTTTCTGAGTCAATAACCACATCCAAATAATTTAATAATATATCCAAAAGTTTATCTTTTATTCTAAAATAAAACTCTTAAGATGATTAACTATAAGCTATTATGTATAAACAGCAGATTTAAGACTGTTATATTTTTAAAAAACTGTATATATCTCTCATAATTCTATATAACTACCTAGAGTAGAAAATTGTGATACTCATGCTGTGCTTCATTGTATAGGCATTTAGGGAATATTTACTAATGACTTGAATATTTACTTTTTAGCATCATTAGTGGCTGAGGTGATTCTTTTCAGTGAATTAATCAATAATTTAACAAAGGAAATTGATGACGATTCTATGCCAAATTTCTTTTCCGATACCATGATTACCAAAATATGTATTGCTTGATACTATGGGCAGAGTAAGGTGTCAATTCTAGTATATTTAGCAATTAAAAAGGAACTCCATGTTCTATAATTTCTTAATTTCTTTCTTTCTACCTCCCCCCTTCCGCCGCCTCCTGTCCTTCCTTCCTTTTCTTTCTTTCTTTCTTTCTTTCTTTCTTTCTTTCTCTCGTTCTCTTTCTCTCTCTCTCTTTCTTTCCTTCTTTCTTTCAGACAGGGTCTAGCTCTGTCACGCCCAGGCTAAAGTGCCTCCCTCTGCCTTCTGCCTCAGACTTTCAAGTAGCTGGGACTATAGGTGCCCACCACCACGTCTGGCAAATTTTTGTATTTTTTGTAGTGACAGGGTTTTGCCATGTTGCCCAGGCTGGTCTCAAATTTCTGGGCTTAAGCGATCTGCCCGCCTTGGTCTCCCAAAGTGTTGGGATTACAGGTGTGAGCCACTGTGACTAGCCCTCATGGTTTATAATTTCTAATTGTCTACTTAATATGAAGTGATGTGGGAGAAATTTATCTGGACTCAAAATCGGGAAGACTTTTATTTTTATTTAAAATTAGCTTTATAGACACTACATTTTAAGCCTATTCTATTCTCTCTTTGGGCTGACTGATAGAAAGCTAAGATCTAAATCTGTGGCCATCCTATAGGAAGGATCTAGACCTTCTAGGCATGTGTTTTGGTCACTAACATCATTTCTAGCTTCAAGTACTATTTCTACTTTTCTTTCCCATTGTCTCATACTGATAATTAACAATATGTACACAAACAAACACACAGCTCTCAATAATGGGGACTATTAAAAAAGGCAATAAATGTAGCTAGGAACTGTTTCCAAAGTTGAATCTATTTGTATATCTCAATAGTTTGAGCAACACAACTGTGAAGACTAATTAGTTCCAGCTCTGTGAAAAATGACAGAAGCTCTCTGAATATGTGCCTTTTCCTTAGCCTTCAACTGTATTGATTCCAAGAAAAGAAGAGCTTTCATAAATACAACAGAAAAGGTACATATAACCTAACTGGATAGGAACACTAATTATTTTTGCTTCTCTAAGGAACTGCTTAAGAATAATATGGAAATAATATGGTCAAATTATATTATCTTTGAGCCATGGTCAAATTTCCAGCTACTGTCAAAGCTCAGCAGCAGACAAGGCAAATGCATCTGACATATTCTTGGACATGGATAACTTACACTGGCAGATCCTACACACAAATCCTGTGCAGTGTACTGAAGCGGGTGGATGAAGGTTTTGTCTCTGTTGAACACCCATGGGGTTATAAAATCAGATTTAGAAACATGTACTTTAATAAGTTTTGAAGCCATTTGATCAGAAAGCATTACAAGTCTCAAATTGACCTCACTTTTAAGGTAAAGCTTCAACTATCCTAAGTGTTACTCCAATTTTAAACAATGAATAAAAGAGCCTGAAAATCATTTTCAGTGTCATTTTGATTAACCAATTATATGTGATCTAATTTGATATTTCTCCTCAAATAAATGTAAACACTAAAGAGTGTGTGTTTGGAACTCTCAATCTGGGTTTCAGTCAGCATTGAGCAATATCTAATATAAGCATATTGGCTTAATTTCTATATTCTTCACACTCATATAAATAATTTGAAGAATGCAATTTAAACAATGCAACCAGAAGTTATTTGCCCTGAAAAATTATAATAAATTAAAAAATAGTTTTTAGTTTTGAAAGCAGTTTGCCAAAATCTGCAGGCCTGTGAATGGTCTGAATTCATACAATATTCAGTGACTTCTCATTTATTGATGTTATTTGGAATCTCACTTTCATTCTTTCTCACATATTACTGAAGGGAAAAAATTTGCTTAAGAAAAAAACAACCCACCTAATCAAGAATTCTTCATTAGCACAGATTTTCATCAAAACAAACAAAAGTAGAGAAAAATAAGCAAAAACAAATAATCAAATAAAAACAAAGAAAATTGCAACATAAAGTATTTTAATCATTTTGCCCAATTTCTATCAGACTTGCTCTGGTTTCACTGAGGGCCTTACGTAAGGTGCCAGAACTAATTTTATTGCAGCTTCTGCTCTCTGATTTTAACATGGATGTAAATTATTTGAATAAATATTTATAGATTATAGTGAGTCTTTCAACAGGTAACTAGCAATACAATATAGGGAAGAAAATGTTTTAGTAATGTCTTGTCTATGTATATTATTTTTCAAAACTTATTTCAGTCTCACAATAGCCTTGTAATGGAAGAAGAGCATGAGAAAACGGATGCTCAGAAAGGTTAAGCAATTGTCAAAGAAATTTCTCAAAGATCACACAGCAGCGGGTCACTCCTTGGCCTCCTGCTTCTCAGTGCCAGGCTGTTTCCATGGACGGCACATGGACATAGGTTTAAGATCCCATCTGCCATGGACTAAACCGTGGGTGAATCCCTTTTGGAGCTTGAGTTTCCTCATACGTAAGATGGGGATAATAAAGGTGCTGGCCCATTTCTCCACCACTCTATGGGCAAGCCCACGTGGAGAGGACACATGAAAGTGACCTTTCAATTTTAAATTGCCAAGTAGTAGATATGATTGTTGCTGTCACTGATACTAATGAACAAAGCAGTTTTATTGCTGACTAAGGAAACCCAAGCTGAAGAAATGTTAAGGTCTAGGTCCTAACTAAAACTTCCTGCTTCACTGAGGGCTCTGAGTACGTCCTATCAGCATAGTAAACAGTCAGAAAGCTTTTATATGGTGATTAAAGTTGACTCTTGAATGCCGCAGGGGTTAGGATGTTGATCTCACCCTTACCCTGGACTGAACAGTTGAAAATCTGCATATAATTTTTGACTCCCCCAAAACTTAACTACTAAGAGACTACTGTTGAGCAGAAGCCTTACCGATAACCTAAGCAGTGGATGAACACATATTTTGTATGTTGTCTGTATTATATACTGTATTCCTACAATAATAAGCTAGAAAAAATGTTATTAAGAAAATCATAAGGAAGTGAAAATAAATTTACTGTACTGTACTGTATTTATTGATCCCATAAGTTTTCATCATCTGTTTACAGGACGAATTATCTGCCTGAAATGGTGGCAACTGCAGCTGTAGACCTCAAACTACAGTACACATTAAGCAATCTAGCTGTTTCTTTCTAATGTCATGACTTTCCTCTGCTTCTGGGGAGCACTTCTAGCATTAGTAATGGCACTTCCTATGGGTCCCATGGTGTTATTCAAGGTTTAAACTACTGCATTAAACATGATGAAAAATGTGCAAGAACCATGACAGATCACTTTTTATTGCGTCTGCACTTTGCTGGGCGACAAACCACTCACACGGAGATGATTGGCGTCACATGGCGTTTTAAGTGGATGCTTGCAACACTTCAGCTAACTGCAGTAGCAACAGGAGGGAACTACAGAATTATTACGGTAATACAGCAAGTACAACAGTTAATTTTATGCAGATTTAATATCGCATCTTTACCTGTGTTTACATGTCTCTCACCGTGAATGGTGCCACGTATGGTCTACGTGTGTGCATAAGTTTTGGCAAATTTTAACTTTTTATAATAGATGTATGTATATTTCATGGTAGTAAATGACAAAGTAGACTAGTGTCTACATATATTTTATACACTCATAACACATCTAACTTTTTCTTTTTTTGATGTTTCTAGATTTTTTTATATTTCTGATATTTTATTCATTAAATAGAAATCACCTTAACATCAAACCAACGCTTACAAGTTCTGGATGAAAAATTTAAAAAAAAATTTTAGAATTCATTAAACTGCATCTATCCAAGTGACTCCAAATTGATGTGAAATATTTAGTTCTAAATGATTTCACCATACTTTCCTACATGGAACAAATAGTTGTAACTCATCAAAAGTAACAAGTCTGAAATACTTTAGTCAGGGAGACAGTAATTAGGATTTTAAGCTAATAAGGGCATAAATATTTTAGATAGAGAATAGAGACAATATCACCCAAAACTGTAAACAAAGTGCTATTCTTCTTGAATAACAGTTTTCCATTGCATACATAGGTGCTTGGGGTGCCCAGATAGTATGGACAAAATGCCCCCTTATTCCCAATTTTGCTTTCTGCAGTTTCAGTTACCCTCAGTCAACCACGGTCGGAAAATAGGTGAGAATAGTACAATAACATATTTTGAGAGAGAGAGACCACACTCACACAACTTTTATTACAATATATTGTTATAATTGTTCTTTTTAATTATTAGTTATTGTTGATCTCTTACTGTGTCTAAGTTATAAATTAAACTTTATCATAGGTATGTATGCATAGAAGAAATCATAGTATACATAGGATTCGGTATCCTCTACGGTTTCAGGCATTCAACTGGGGGTCTTGGAATATATCCCCCTTGGATAAGGGAGACTACTGTACACACAGGTCTGGAAAAATCCTCTTTTTTGCCACAAACATAGTGATTTTATGTCAAGGAGGAATATTATAAATAATTCTGACCTGGGCTTCTAGGTAACAGCAGCTGGTGCCTGTCAAACATTAAAAAGGATTTTCATCCTGAGAAGCCATAAGGAATTCTCTCTTATGGTGGTGAGGAGAGAAAGTCAGGAATTTCTTTGGTCATTGCTACTACCGTGAGTGGAGACAGCCTGATGGCACATCTGATACACAGAGGAGACAGTCAGACACCCCAACAAAAGAAACTAGCTCCTCTTGCAGTGAGCCGAGATCGCGCCACTGCACTCCAGCCTGGGCAACAGAGAGCGAGACTCCGTCTCAAAAAAAAAAAAAAAAAAAAAAAAAAAGAAACTGGCTCCTCAAGGCTTCACAGATCTCTGGAGCAAGCTTTGGCTGAAAGCACACCACCCCTGTATTGTTGCAATTCATGAATCAATAATGTTTCCATTTTTGCTTTAGATAGTTCCTGTCAAGTTCCCTGTTCCTTGCTGTCAATAGTGTCATACAAATGCTATGATTAAAACGCCTTGGTTGAAACAGGTTTGATTGGCTGGTGCTTCCCCCTTTCTAGATCCACCTGCATGCCCATGAAGATGGCATGAAACCAAGAAACAGCAAGGTTGTACAGTGTTTCGCCTGGGTTGCAGTTTTCTGCCTAACCTACCCTCTCAAAATGAGAAGAGATTATGCTCCTAACTGCTTAGGGACAAGGGTGACCTTATGCAGATGGGGTTGATTGATGAAGTACATAGTCTTTCGAGTGAAGACAGAACTGAGTCCCAATTCTAATGCACAATTCACCAGCTATGAGATCTTGGTTATATAACTAATTCTCCTAACATGTTTGTTTATTATGAAATGGGATACTAATAGTTATTATGCCAGCAGGTTGTGAGTATTCAATGAGATAGCACATGCAAATCATTCAGGACAATACCTAGCACTTGTAAAATGTTATAAAATATTGGCATTCTTATTTATATATTAGCAGAGTTAAGTTTCAAGAAGCTATAAATACAGGCAAACATTGCATTTACAAAAGTAGGTACTTGACTTTTATTATTTGAGCTATAGGGGTAACAAGTAGCCATAAGTTGAAAATGGTTATTTGATTTTGCATGCATGCAAGCACATGTGAAATATGTTTTTATATCTGTAGATTTTGTCTTAGCACAGGTGAAATACTGAAAACATGAAATATTACTTAAAGCATGAAATGCTGAAAAGGCAAACAGTTCTTAATGTATTTCACAAACAAAACATTACTGCATAGAATATAAATGCCAAAATTCCTGCTTTGGAGTTTGTTTTTGTATTATGTCATAATGACTAGCCATTAAATGTAACTCCCTGTTTTTGCTTGTCCGTGGGAAACATCATTCTCGTCCTAAGTGCAGCCCGGGAGGAGACAGCGCTATCTGTGGTAACACCTAGGTATCCTTAAAAGACAGATAGGAATGTGAATCTTGTCCATTTCAGGGACAGCCATTTCTTGCTGAGGGGCTAAACCACTAAGAAAAGAGGAGACAGAGCATCAGGCATTATCTCTTCTTGGAAGAAATGAATATTCATATTACTATTCATTGTCACTAGTCACTGTTGAAGTGACTAAAAATTAGTAAATTTCTGGTCATCAGTGGACAGCTGCAACATCAACAAATTATTTGAAAAATCAACACCTGCTGAAAGCATGTTTTCCCCAAAACCTTATTGAAGTCTCAAACATCAGAGTTGTCAACTAACTTCTATAACGCAATCTGAAACTGCAATTACAGTTCAAGGTGGTACAATAGCAAACTAGTGACATCAAACAGCAGGGGAGCCTCTGGGCTAAGATGCAGCTAGTCCACAAACATAGTCCCTTTGCAGTCTAGCAGGGAATGATACATCAGCACCAGGCCCATGACAGGAACCCAGCATCGCTGATTAGTTTGAAATTTTTCTTGCTCATTTGTGCATGAAAAGCCATATATCACTTAATGCCAATGACTAAGAGTCTTCTCAAACCAGGGTCAAATTGCTAAAGGCTATTTTTTTCCTAGCACATTGAAAAACCTTATTTTTTCCCAGGAACTTTCCCAGAAATTAGACTAAGCAGCAAATATTTTCCCTTTATTTCAGATTTATTGTCTGGGCTACCGCACACCCAGGTGGCGGCAAAAAACACTGAAAATGTCTGCATTTGGCTGGTGTGGAATAAATGGTCTTAATAGCTCACAAATATCTGAGGAATTAAACCTAGGAAGACAGCATCACCACATTGAGCTGCTGAAGTGCATGTCTATTACTTCAATTTTTAGATGACAATATTCAATTAACAACCATGATATCATATTAGTCATTATTAACACTTACTAAGCACCTCTGCCTCTAGTATGCGAAGTGCAGAATTCAAGTTCAATATGGTGGGACTCTAACTGTCAGATGGCATCTTCACTTGATTTATGCTTCTCTATGAAACAATGGGTTCCTTTCCAAGCTAATCATCCTAAGTTTCTAAGTATTTGGCCTTCATTTTTATATATGCCTAATATGCTCAGAAACAAGAAATGCATGACTAATCATAAGTAAATTTATAAAAGAATACATTTTCTGCTTAGAGTGATAAGTATCTTTTTGATGAGAATGATTTAATTTTGTTGAGAGAGATTAAAATTTAAAACCAGAAACTAAAATCTTAGAAATGCTTCCCTTTAATATTCTCAGGGATGATAAACAGAAAATAAAAAAGGGAGAATTTGAGAGGCTTAGGAGGAGGAATCCCTCAAAATGCATAGAAGATACTTAGATCTATGAAAATAATTCAAAGAACTGGCTCTATTATATAAAACTGGAAAGATCCTTCTGTTCTGACGTTGAGTGTCTCTCCCTAGGCTAATCTGAACGGCTCAGAAAGGTCGTGTGCTATACCAGACAACAGCTTTAGAAGATCATAATTTTATCTTTTGTTGCTTTTTGATGTTAATGAGTAAATAATGGCATTTCTTGACAAAGACTAGTTACATAGTGATAACTGGCAGAAACCTCTACATTTTTGACCAGAATGAATACTGTAGGAGTCACCACACTATATAGTGTGGGGAACACAGTGGACTGAGCCTGCACCAGGAAAAGAGGCCAGGGTAGCCCATGTGATGGCTCGGCTTGCCCTGTCTATTCAGTTCTGATGCTCTCTGAAGGTCAGAAGAGAGGACCTTTCCCGGGGACTCACCAGGTGTGAGGTCAAGCAGCGGCCAGTGTCAAAAAAAAAAAGAAGGAACGAGGGAATACACACAATACCTGCAGGTAAGAGGTATTATGATAGCATGAAAAGAACACTAGATTAAGGCAAATGTCAGCACACCATAAAATGCATTCTCACCAGGAGAACTGCTTGAACCCAGGAGGTGGAGGTTGCAGTGAGCTGAGATGAGATTGTGCCACTGCAGTCCAGCCTGGGAGACAGAGTGAGACTCTGTCTCAAAAAAAAAAAAAAAAAAAATTCTCACTTGAGAAAGTTAGATAACATTCTCACTTGCAAAAGCTAAATAAGGCCAACGATCACTGAGATAGTGATTGCCAGTAATTACAAGAATCTAAGCGAATTCTCTTTTACTCCAGATCTAGTATTTCCACAGCACCTCTCAGCAGACCAATTCAGCTCTCCTGATTATGTACCCTTGTATAAGTCAATTCCACTTAGTGGGACTTGGTTTTCCCATCTATAAAATGGACACAGTAATTCCTGCCCTGCTATCTTCCTGGGTTACTGTAAGAACTAAATGAATCTCCATATGTGAAAACAATATGAAAATGAAAATCACTAGATCATTGTAAGATATGAGTTTTAAATCCATGGCCCTTCTCAATCACAGTTTTATAGATGTCCCCATCACAGGCCTTCTGTGTCATGACTTAAGTTCTAACATAGTTCATTTGTATTCATCTTTAAATGTAAGTATATCCTTCTCCCTAAAATTCTCCACAAGTCCTTTTCTGTGAAATCACAAGATAGACATCTACTAATTATTCCATCTCACTGTGCCATATTAATCTCTAGACTGGAGTATGAGGCCCCAGGAGGTTGGGATTCTGTCTGCATTTGTTAATATACTACCAGCTGCTGTAACAAACAAAATCCAAAACGCATAAAGGCTCATTCTCAATAGCAATCTAAAATGTGTGTTCTGATAGATGGGTGGCTCTACACTGGGAGGAATTAAAAAGCCCAAACTCCTTCAAACTTATGGCTTCACCATCTGCAACAAGGATTCAATCTTCTGCCATGATTATGACAAAAGCACAGAAGCATAGAGGGTAAACCAGGGGAGGGTTTGATGAGTCAGGTGATGAAGTTGCACACAGGGACTTCCCCCCACATTCCATTCACTAGAACTCAGCCACATGGCTCATCTCTCTGTAGCAAGGCCTGGGAAATGCAGTCTAACTGTGAGTCCAGGAAGAACAGGACACAGGTTTGGTAAACAGCCAGCCAGTCTCTGCCACCCTCATACTTGAAATTTAAAAGATGCTTTCTAATGTATGAATGAACTGACTAGTACATCCGAGTCTTGCCCATGAAGTAATAAAGGAAAAAAAAAAAGAAAACTACTATACGTAAATCATGTTCACAGCTCTAATTCACTTAATTTCACAAATCACTGTTTGCCCTTCTTTTCCTAATATATGCAAACCCAATTTTAAGGATGAAAAATGACATTGCTAAAAGAAAAAAGAAAAGCATCATAAACAAAGCTTAAAGTTTCTAAAAAAGAATCACTCCCTAATAAGGGAATATCATGGAGAGAAGAGAATCATGAACAGAGACAGAATTTTCCAGCAATACACAAAGAAAAGATAAAAAGAATGTGATAGCTTCTACTTGCTGTGCAATTTACTTTGGAATTTTACATTTTTATACTAAGAGGTAAAGTCCTGCCATGTTTCTGTAGCTAAGCTAGATTTTACAACATAAAATTCTGATTTTGATGGTTTAATATCTAAGTTGTTTTAAAATCAATTGAGTTTAAAGACTGACCAAATGTATGAATTAAAAAAAAGATCTTTGGCATTTTTAAGTAAAGTCACTAAGTACAGCAAGAATGAATGTGGGGTCTTTTAAAGGCATCATATAAAACTCTGTAGTATATACTTTTAAATGTCTGCATTTGACCAAGTCAAGATTGCTAGTGTATTTAATTCTTACTAAAAGAAATCTATGAAGTATAAGTTTAAACTCCAATTGGTAATTAAGTGCATATGCCAGTATTTCATCATAACCTAGAAGTTTCAGGTGATGAAATGCTACAGTGAATGCTCCAACCAGGAGGATCTCTTACTTTAGTGGAATTTGCTTCACCACACAAGCTTTCAAAATAGATTTATTTCTGCTATTTTTTCTGACTATATTTTAAAAGAGAAATGACATAGGTTTCACAGATGCTGGTGAAATAATTACAGTTGCATAGGCAAGGCATATAATTAGTTGAAGAACAGGGTTAAAAAAAGATTTCACCTACACTATGTGGGTACAAAGACTTAGGGTTAACTGTGAAGCAACTGCTGTCTGCATCTTTCATAGCTATAACCAACATTGAGGCAATAAATACCCCAGCTACATATATAGATACATATATAGCATACACACACACACACACACACACACACACACAACTCAGGACACAAAGAGAAGACATCCTTCCTAAACTCAAAAGCGCACAGATGCTTACACTGAAAATAAAGTCAGTAGTTGCCTTCACTGCATGGGCGTGCAGCAAAAATCAGGACAGAACAAGGACAGCAGAGAGAACAATGAAGAATGATTCCTCCTTTCCTATAGTCAAGGGCCACAATTCACTCCCTGAGACACAGAGAGATGACTTCTCTTCTTTGGCACCCAGTGTATGGGAACATCACTCCTTCACACACCCCTGACTCCTGAGGAGTGGGAGGCTGAAAGTACCAGGAAAGGAACCAAATCATCTCGTTTTCATATGAACCTGCTGAACTCCTAAGCATTTCAACTTCTAAGCTGAAAGAGCTCTTAAGCGTGAATATCAAAAGCTGTTTATCACCTGTTTTCACAATCGCCCTAATTCTAAGAAGTTTCCAAGCAAGTCTACAATGACACAGTGCATCAAACTCCAGTTCAAACTTTAATTGCATATGGAAGCCCAATGCCAGTGTATTTTATCCAACATGTATAAATTTTAATTGGAAAAATTTTCTCACAGCTTAAACAATCACACCTTAGTGATGAAGAGCTCAAAGGACTTGTGAATAATTATAAATGAATACTATATGTAGTTGTGGCCTGGACAACTCCACTCAATTTCAGAAAATGTTACACCAGTACTAAAGTAGATTGATTGAGTGTCCCACAAAGACAGCAGGTAAGAGGTGGTTTGGAAGGCAGGTAGAATAATAGGGTCACACTCTCCTGATCTGGCTTGATACCATGATAATTTTTAGAACATCAGGATTCATAACTCTAGTCCTTTCAGAGGAAGGCAGGTAATGAAGATGTGTAAAGTGGCTTGCTGAAGACAAGAAAGAGAATTATTAGTGCCCAAAAGCCAACTGAAGACTGAATGGCCTGCCATTATGTGAATCAAATTGAAAAAAAAAATACACATTTGGAGGTCCTGAGTTATGACCCCTGCTTGGAAAAACAAATGCCAGCATACTTCTGTCAACTAACCTAACTAACCTTTGCATAAGGTATTAAGCAACAGTAAAAAGTTAAAAATTGTTCTCTGACACATGTTGGGGTGTAGATACTCTAGCTTATTAGCGAAATAGGACTCTATAGTCATAATAGATGGTCAGTGGGAGAAGGGCAAAGCTGACATCCTTTTAACAAAATAAGGCAGACTAATAATGTGCTTGAGGTTATAAGGCCATTCCACCTCACCTTGGAGAAAGGCTTTAAAAAAAATCCCACAGGAAAAGTGCTAGATAATTATTGTGAATAGACTTTTTAAAGATGAATGGAGAATAGTCATCCTTTCCATTGGATTCCACAGGGCATGGCCACAAATTTTAGCCTTTGCTCCCCAAAATAAACAAACAAAAAACAAAAAACACATAATCAACAAATTCCCTTAACAGTGCGCTGGGTGCCACCCTACATAACGGCAGATTGTTGCCACCCTTCAAGATGAACTATATGCAAAACATACACCAGGTATAATAAAAGAAGGAGAAGATGGGCTGTAAACAGGGGAGTAATTACATGGGTTGGCAAGGCTAGCAGATGTCTTTAGGGAACTAGAGAGCCAAAGGAGCCAGGAGGGCCTGGTATGTGACCCTGGCCACTTGTACCAGCCAGCCTGTGCGCAAGAGGGAACAGCTTGTGCTCCCCATGGAGGGACAGGGAAGCAATTAACTCCAACATTCCCTTCTCAAGGAACCCCCCAGCTCCTCCCTACCCCCTGAAATCCCAGACAGCCTCAGAGAGTATCATGGTGATAAGCCAGATCCCAACACTGCCCCCCAACAACTGCCCCCTATCCCAACTTGGGAACCTTTTACATAGAGCTTGCTCTTTCTGTTGGTGGAAGAGGACACAGAGAGACAAAGGAATCCTGCCTTCCTTTGCTCATCTGCAGGGCTTTCCAAGTAGGGCAGAGTTTTACAGAAAAAAAAAAAACAACTACTTTTCTTCAAGGGGAGGACCTTATACAGAAAATAGTACATGGCAACAGTTTCAGGGAAGGTCTGAGAAGACTGCATGTCTCCTGACCTAGCCCTACCATCTCATCAACTTGTTGAGCTCATATTTAAGCATACAAGAGCTCTTCAGACTGCATATAGATTTTATAATGCCACCTACCAAGGGCCTAATTTGGAGGGCTCTGGTAGAGGCTTATGAAACACCAATATGTAGGGTGCTAAGAGCCTTACCTTTCATTCATTTAACAAATATTTAATGAGTATATACCAAGTGTCAGATGTTTTGCCTGGTGCCAGGTCTACAACGGGGAATCAGACATCATCTCCGTCTGCCCTAGACAAATTGTGCCTAGAGGACAGCCCTCTCAACACAGGTTAGAACTACTGTTCTCAACCTGGATAGATCTCAATATAGCTACACATTAACTAACATCTTTGTCTAAAAAGCAGTATTTTAAAAAATTTCATCATCAATACCAATACCTATACTGGGTATTACTGTACCTACTGGGTTACTGCCCTGTAGATCAGCCTTAGTCTTATTCACTGTCAGTACTCCCAATATAGTCACATTTTGGAGAAATAGGATACAAAATGGCTTATATTCTCAAGTAGCTTACAATCTCCTTTGAGAAACAAAATATTTACATGAAACTGTAAACGACAGACTGGAAAAGATACTATGGAAAATTCATGCAAATATTCAATAAATAGGCTGCATAAAATGTGGTATCCAGGCTGCTCTGCCTATGGAGTAGCCATTCTTTATTCCTTTACTTTCTTAATAAACTTGCTTTCACTTTACTCTAAAAAACCATGTGTTATGCAAATCATAACACTTCTCAGAACAAAGGGGAGAACTATTAATACTTAATATTGGGAATGTCTCTGGCAATTCAAAACCTAAGATCACTATTTTCACAAATCCCTTTTTTTGGGAGGTGAATTCTCTAATTCAAAAACCATATTTAGTTTCTCATCAAAGAAATATTTATGGAAAATTTACCATATTCAAGGTATAATGGCAGGCTTTTCTAGAGGTAGGCTTTGAGCAGGAGCTCACAGAGATAAATAAGACATAATTCTTATTTACCTATTTATTCTTATCTATCTATCTAAGACATTAAAATACCATAAACGCATACCATGTGATGTTCTTATGCTCAGCTTTTTGCATATGCATTATCTCATTTAATCATCAAAACAACCCTAGGAGATAAACAGTACTACTACTATTTTATAGATGAGGCTTCTAGTGGTTAAGTAACTCTCCAGGATCCATGGTCCCTCTGCCTGTAAGGAGCTGGCATTGGAACTAGGTACATCTCATTGCAATACCCAGCTCTTACTCTGTGACAGGTACTGCATGGATTATTCTGAGGAGGAAAACATGTATTTCTTGTTAGAGTAATCAAGGGTGACTCAACAGGGGATAAGTGATGTTAGATATAGACGATATAGACCTTGAAGGACTGAGTTAGAAGGATTTTAAAAGGCAAAGAGTAGAGGGGATGGCAACCCAGGGAGGTGGAACAATGGACCAATAGCCTGGAGCTGGAAAGACTAAGCATTGAGCAAAGAGGAGTCAACTTGGCCAGTACTTCATAGTTCTGAGTAGAGGACCTAGGAACTGTAAGACTGGAAGACAAGTAAGCTGAGGTCACCTTTCCCTTTGTGTTTAATTTAAGCAAATAGGAAACTCAGTTTGCACGCCCTGAGTACACTCCATAGTGAATTTGCATTGACGCCAACCAGTTCATCCAGGTCAAGATGTCTGGGAGGTAGAGGGCTTCATACAGCTGGCCTGAAGGGGGCATTCTATCATCCAAAGGCAGGACGGTGCCAACTCATGGCTGGATGCAGTTCTGGCAAAATTGAAATGATGTAAATCAATCTAATTTTTTTCCATAGAAATAATGTTATAATGAGTGTGACATTTCATATAAATGGCTGGATACCCACGTTCTCATAAAAAGCACCCCAAACACCTTAAACAGTAGTCCCATAACTTGTATCTGCTGAAGAATAATACCTTCCGTGTGTACATGTACATTAAATAGGCTGGTGTCATAGTCATAATTTTAAAAAGTCGAAACTATCCCAGGAGCCAAAACCTTTGCAATATTGGGAGAGACTCTAGGACAGGTCAAAGTGACTCCAAAGAGAGAGGCCATGCACAAGGCCAGGAAGCCACCAGCTGGGAGAAAGCTGCCGTAAAGAACAGGACTGGCCAGTGGCCCAAAACCTGTGGGGTCAAGTCGTAGGCAAAAGGATTAAAAGATCAAGGCCAGCTGTAGAGCACGTCCCTACCTCCAGGCTCTTCCTCATCCACATAAAGTCTCCTAAAGCAGTATTTCTAGTCTTACTGCTCTCCTGCTCAAAGCCTTTCAGTGACTCCCCATTTCCTACCCAGTTCCAAACTCCATGTCTATCACTCAGGGCCCTCCAGAATCTGGTTTACTGTCCATCCACCCTAATCTTCCACTACATCTACTCCAATAAGCTAGGCTGTAGAAAGATGGCTTAGTCATTATTCTCAAGCATAAGAGGCATCTGTATGCCTTTGCTCAGGCCATGAGCTTGGCTTGGCAGACTTTCCTTATGATCTCTGTCATGATCTATTAAAACTTACCTAGACATAAGACCCAACTCATATGCCAGCTGTTTCATGAAACTTCATACATAAGAAATGCTCTGTAAATATGTCTGTGGGTGAATGGATGGAAGGAAGGAGGGAGGGAGGGATGAAGGAAGGGATGGATGGAAGAGATAGAGGCAGGGATGGATGGAAGGAGAGATGGAGGGATAGATGGGTGGACAGAGGGAAGGAGGGAGGGAGGGATGAAGAAAGGGATGGAGAGAAGAGAGAGATGCGGGAGGGATGGATGGATGGATAGATGGAGGGATGAACAGACAGAGGGAAGGAGGGAGGGAGAGATGAAGAAAGGGATGGATGGAAGAGACAGATGGGGGAGGGATGGACGGATGGATAGATGGAGGGATGGATAGATAGAGGGAAGGAGGGAGGGAGGGATAGAGGGATGGAGAGAAGGAGGGCTAGATGGATAGAAGGATGGATGAATAGAAGGATGGATGGAGGGATGGAGGAAAGGATGGGGGAGGGATGAATGGATGGAGGATAGAGGCAGGGAGGGAGGAAAGGATGGAAGGATGAATGGATGGAGGGAGGAAGGGAATGCTGGATGAAGGGATAAATGGATGGATGGTGGAGGACCTCATAATGAATCTCTCAGCTGGTCATAATCGTTCTCCTGTCAGTATGTCATAGTACACATTTGTTCCTATTTTAAAATGTTGCATGCTCCCTTCTTCCATTAACATTTGAATACAGTTCTTCTCTTCCTTATTAAATGGAAGGCTCCTGAAGGCTGAATTATATTCATCTTTGTATCCCACACAAATCCGAGTACAAGGTCTTTCACAGAATACGTGCTTAAGATATCACAGTATCAGTAGTATGGTATACCCAGCAGCAGGCAGAAAACGTGCATAATGGAAAGCATAATCCACGTAAGGGATGAATACTAGATATGAATGGCTGTAAATGGACCTATGTCAGCTTTAACTATTCCAGACAAAAGTCAGGTCTCCAGTCTGAAGCTACCTTTAGGCAGAGACAGTCAAGGTCATCACCTCTTACTCCTCCTTCAGGCCTCAATTCTGGCACCATCTCTTCCCTGAAGCCTGAGAACACTCGCCCTGCCTCACCCATCCTGAGATTCTAAGCCCTCCTTCTCCTCACTCTCTTGGCACTGGGCACACACCCCTTTAAGATATAGGCTGAGTGTGCTCCTACGTAACTACTGCCCCCTGCGCCTCTCTTCAGAGCAGAAGAGTCAGCTTTGCTCATCTCTGTGACCCATCATTCCCAGAACAGTATTTGGCACACACTTGGCTCTTAATAAAGACTTCTTTGTAAGTACTTCATTTTAGAAGTACTTAGCTAATATTCTGGGTTTTCTGTTTGTTTGTTTGTTTTGAGATGGGGTCTCACTCTGTCAGCCAGGCTGGAGTGCAGTGGCACAATCTCAGCTCACTGTAACATCTGCCTCCCTAGTTTAAGTGATTCTCCTGCCTCAGCCTCCCAAGTAGCTGGGATTACAGGTGCCCACCACCATGTCCTGCTGATTTTTTGTATTTTTAGTAGAGACGGGGTTTCACCATGTTGGCCAGGCTGGTCTTGAACTCCTGACCTCAAGTGATCCACGTGCCACAGCCTCCCAAAGTGCTGAGATTACAGGCATGAGCCACTGTGCCCGGCCCAATATTCTAATTTTTAAACATCTACCACGTACAATCATCATTGTTAACAAATTCAGGATATGTTGCTAAATCTCTTGGGGTCATAGGACATAGGGTAGGCTTTACAGTCAGGCAGCCCCAGCTGGGAATATCAGCTCTGTTTCTTACTAGGTTTGTTCTCTTAAATAAGTCACTTACCCTCTCTAGGCTGATTTCCTCACATCACATCGTCCATGGGGATAACAACACCTACCCTGCAGAATGTTGTCAGGGCCACAGGTTATGTAAATAAGCACCTAACAGAGCTCCCAGCCA
This sequence comes from Pongo abelii, assembly GCF_028885655.2. Classification (NCBI taxonomy): domain Eukaryota; kingdom Metazoa; phylum Chordata; class Mammalia; order Primates; family Hominidae; genus Pongo; species Pongo abelii. The sequence goes on from NC_071990.2 coordinate 144,358,514, forward strand.
TTGGTTATTGCTCAATAATGATAGCAATTATAATGACTAGACTAAGAGGGTAGGTAAAAGTAAATGTTGATATATTTTTTTCAATGACTATACATATATATTATTTTTAATTATAGTGTATTTTTACAAAATCAATCTTAAGAATTTAATTCAGTAACCCCATACATAGTCCACATCTTTGGGGCTACAAATTATTTGTCATGCTTTCAGTAAGAAACTCAATCCAACAGGCAAAGGAAACATAATGGAATACACAGATGTCTTGAGTTTATAGAAAAACATGCAAAATATTAGGCTAGGTTCAGTGGCTCATGCCTGTAATCCCAGCACTTTGGGAGGCCAGGGGGAAAATCACTTCAGGACAGGAGTTTGTGGCCACTGTGGCCAAGATGGTGAAACCCTGTCTCTATTAAAAATACAAAAATTAGCTGGGCATGGTGGTGCGTACTTGTAATCCCCACTACTCAGGAGGCTGAGGCAGGAGAATTGCTTGAACCCAGAAGGTGGAGGTTGCAGTGAGCCAAGATCATGCCACTGCACTACAGTAGCCTGGGCAACAGAGTAAGACTCTGTCTCACAAAAAAAAAAAAAAAAAAGAAAGAAAGATACAGAAAATGCAATATATGGCACGGGAGGTAAGGCTATAGGATCTGTCTTCAAACTTCATGGTTTTCCAAGGAGAATTGAAAAGAATAATCAGTGGATAGGAAAGAGGATGTTTCCTCAACATTAAATATTCAAAGCAGGTCGATAACAGCACTACACATCAGGAATTCTTCATCAGTCTCTGTGCCTCCCAAACATTAACTATGTAACTGGTACATGTGTATACCATATTGAGAAAAACCAATGAGGAAAATGTGTTTTGGACAGAATCTCCAAAGAACAAAAATGAGTGTCTAGCTTCCTGTGTAAACCAATGTCATTACATTCAAAGAACCGTACATCAGGAAATTCCCTAGAAAATGTCTGTTTTCATGAGGCGCGTGCATGTGTGTGTGCGTGTGTGTGTGTGTGTGAGAGAGAGAGAGAGAGAGAAAGCGCAAACAAGCTGATGGCATTCCACCATGGAATGACCTCAGAGCACTGTAAGACAAATCATTAAAAATGCAACACATGCAAACTCTTCCACTGCAGATGCAGAGGGATTAGTGAAAGCAGAGTGGTCACTTAAGATCAGTTTAAGAAACCTGGCCGCTTACAAATGGGAGTAAGTAGGTGGATTTTTCCAAACCACCCTATTTACATCTTCTAAACCCTATCATTTTGTGCAATGGCTAAAATTTCATGCGTGTCACGAGTGTTTCCCCTCCCCCTACACACAATGTAGCTGCTTTGAAGAATGTCAGATCAGAAACAAGGAGAAAAAAGAGCCATTCTTTTAAAGTCTCAAAAATTCACAACTGAATTTAAATTACACAACTTTCAGTTGAAGTAAGAAAGGCAGAGAGCCACATCATGGTATGAGAATACTTTCTAACACATTCTCTCCACACGGATTTCACAGACCTCACCCCCCATGTTAGGTGTGTACACTAAGTTAAATCCTTTATGTAGCAATTATCCTAACAGCACCTTTAATTCTTCAGACTAACGGATATCATATCAATGAGTAAATAAATCCAAAAGAGGTTCTGATTCAACCTCAGATCAACGTGGAGTGGCTGAAGCCAGATTTACTCTCCTGCCTGAAAACAGCGATGGAAGTAGACAACATGCATGAAACAATAGCTCTCAAGATGCTGGGGGCCACCTAGCAGGAAGGGAAGCAAATGAGGTGAACTCTACAATTGCCCCAGCAGCTGGCCCGGAGAGAGTGTTCAGGCCATGGCCTAGGAAAGGGTGACCTAGGCAGAGATCAGCAGTCCCCGAGTGGAGGACTTGGAGACAGAAGTCCAGGGAGCCGAAGACGGTTAAAGGTCACAAGGTGAAATACCAGGGAGGACAGCACTACACCGAGTGAAATCCAAAGAGCTGTGAATATTCAGTTGAGTACTGATTGATCAGCACGTGAGGAAACTACCGGCAGCCAGGGAAAAACCACCTGAAAGTATTAGAGGGAATAGTGCCTAGTATTCACAAAGGGCCGCCAGCTCTGTTCCCAACAGCCAGAGGGGAAAATCCCATAATTTATGGGGCATTGGTTAGAGTACTAAGAAAGGTCTTGCTTTGATAGCGGAGAAAAATCCACTCTAGACTAAATGCTGCCCTGGTCCTACCTAACAAAGCTTTTCAAAAAGCAAGACGTAAAAAGATCATACTGTTTCTAAGTATCTTATACCACGCCCCATAACAAACCTCCATAAAATTTTTAGGAATTCAGAAGTTTCTAGTAGCCAACAAGGTAAAATTCTGGCATCTAATCTGAAATCATGAAGTAGAAAGTGGAAAAGTGTGACCTATAAAGAGGAGAAAAATTAACTGATCAGAACCGACCCAGATGATAGAATTAGTAGAAAAGGACAATAAGACAGTTTTTTAAAAACTGCATTCCATATGTTCCAGAAACTAAAGAATGGCTGTGTTAAGTGGAAACAATATGGAAAAGATTAAAAAGACCAAAATTAAACCCCCAGAGGAGAAAAGTTCAAAATTTGATACATATAATACACTGGACGGCAGATTAGACATTAAGGGCAGATAATACATTATTGAAGAAAAGATTAGTGAACTTGAAGACATAGCAATAAAAATGATTCAAAGGAAACAGACAAAATACTTGGCCTTACTTGAAGTCCACAATTCCAAAAGTGTGTCTGAAAGTTAACTGCTACCACTTATTCTGAGGCTCAGACAAAATTCATTACATCATTCAAGATCAATTGAACACTGTAAAAAAAAGTGCTTATTTTTCTGTTACTAAAATTATGACTTTATAATATTTAATATAATTAAGTTATTTCACTTTATAATCTTTCTATTGATGGATATATACACTGTTTATAAGATCTGTCACTGCTATGTATACAGCCAAATATACATTAATAATGAAAACCCACGGGCAGGTTATTATTTTTCAGTTACTATAGTCAGAATTATATTAACGCAATCAAAATTGTTATGAGGGCTAATTTCACTTAAAGGGTTATAGTCTTTGTTTTTCTGATCTAGTTTCTGACTATCTTTTGTTTCACCTATGTCTCTCTGTTATCTGTGGTTGAATCTTCTGGATTCTGGAAAATCATTCACACTTAAGATTTTATTAACATATATACATGGATGACATGCATATTTAATTGATTTTCCTTAAATTTGCCCCTTCATTGTAGTAAGAGATAGTATATTATTAAATCATTTAAATTCAATCATGTATAAACCAAAAGACATTATGTCTGGATGCTCCATCATCAGTTCAGGGTTTTTTTTTTTTTTTTTTTTGAGACATGATCTTGCTCTGTCACCCAGACTAGAGTACAGTGGCACAATTATGGCTCATTGCAGCCTCAACCTTCAAGGACTCAAACAATCTTCCAACCTCAGCCTCCTGAGTAGCTGGGACTATAGGCACATGCCCCCAAATTTTTTATTTTTTTGGAGAGACAAGGTCTCACTGTATTGCCCAGGCTGGTCTTGACTCCTGAACTCAAAGGATCCTCCTGCCTCGGCCTCCCAAAGTGCTGGGATTACATGCATGAGTCACCATGCCTGGCCTCAGATGTTTTTTAATATATTTGGCTTCTCTTTACAATCTTTCCTCTATCATTTTATTGAATTTCTAGCAGATCCGTGCTGGTCACTGCAAATATAATGATGAATAAGACATAACCCTCAGAGTCTATGGTCTAGAGCTAGACAGGTGAAAAATAATTTTACACCAGATCTATGGTCAAATATGGACAAAGCACTAGCAAGCAGAAGCAAGAAGATGACTAAGTGTGCTGGTGAGAGGGATACGGGAACACAGTAAGAAAAACTTCATATTGGAGATGATCTTTATGTCTTGAAGTATGTGCAGAAGTTCATCTAATAGAGAAATTGAAATGTGACATCAGAGGCAGAGGAAATAGCAACTGTAAATGCACCAAACCATAAAGAAACCAGGTATATTCTGGGAATAAATAAATGTTGGTATTACTAATGTATACCCTAAAGCACTAGGAAGCCATCAAAAATTTCTAAGTTTGGGAATGACATGACTAGATTTGTCTTTTAGAGAAACAACTTTAGAACTAGTATGGAGAACGATGGAGAGTTGAGTGGAGACTTCGGGCAAGGACACCAGTCAAGAGTTGACTGCAATAGTTCAGAGAGATACGATGAAGAACTGAATTGGGCAGAGGTGGTGGGTTGGAGGAGGCTGATTACAGAGATATTTAAGAAGAAGAATTGACAGAATTTGGGAATCGGTTATATGTGTCAGTGTGGTGAGAAGGTGAGAAAGGAGTGAAGGGTGAGTCCAAGGTTCTAGCTTGGATGTCTATAGGGATAGTGGGGCTTTGCATGGAAAGAAGGTAGGACAAACAAGTCTTGAGGGAAAAGTATGATTGTAAACATGTCTAACTTGAAGTTTCTTTGGGCTATTTATGCAGAGATATCCAGTATATAGTGTATAGAAGTAGGAAACTAGAGCTTCTACTACAGAATAGTAGTCAAAGAAATCAAAGTAGATAAAAACACTCAGTCTTTGCAAAGTATATGGAGTAACAAGGGAAATGAGAAAGTCTTGCTTAGTTAATTTTGTTCTACTATAACAGAATACCACAGACTGGGTAATTTATAACAAGCAGAAATTTTTTGCTCATGGTTCTGGAAACTAGGAAGTCTAAGATCAAGCCATGGCCTTCTTGCTGCAACAGCCCATGGTGGAAGGGCAAAGACAGACAAGAGGCCCCACAAGAGAGGGACAAAGGGGGCTAACTAATCCTTTTATAAGGAGCTCACTCCCAAGATAACAAACCCACTTTCTCAATAACAGCATTAATCCATTCATGAGGGCGTGGCCTAATCACCTCTCCTTAGGTCTCAACACTGTTGCACTGGGGATTAAGTTTCCAATACATGCTCATTGGAGGGGACACATTCAAACCACAGCAAAGCCCTCTGACAGAACTCTGCACTGCAACATTTAATGGGCTGATTGGGGGACAGAACCAATGATGGAGACTGAGAAGAAGTAATCGGGCAAGTAGCAGAGAAACCAGGGGCAACTGGAGTCAAGAAATCCAAGGGAGTAGAATATTTCAAGGAGGAGAAAGTTCAAACACAATAGAAAAGTCACATTAAATGAGAAAATTTTAAATGTCTACTGAAATTGCCAATTGATAGATCATTGAGGCCTTTTACATGAATAATTCCAGGGAGACTGAGACGTTAAAGCCAGATTCCATTAAAACAAACGGTAAAGAACTTGACATTTCTAACATAGATTAATCTTTATGAATTTCTAGCTCGGCATGGTGGCTCAGGAAGCCTAGTCAACATATTGCATTAATATTAATAATGATAACTGTGATCCTCGTAAGTGATTATGGAGTACTCATTATCTGTCAGGCATTGTGCTAGGTGTTTCACATGCATGGTCTTGTTTAATTCTAGATAATTTAGATGACTCCACAAGAGTCTTTCTTGAATCACAAATTGCTAGTCTTCTGCACAAAATATCCAACTTGATTATCTGTACTTTAAGAACTGTGTCTTATAATTCCTTTCTTTTGTGCCATCTGGTAAAGTTTTGGGGACATAATAGAAACTCAATATCCTTTAAAACTCTTGATAACATACCAAGTTCTTGCTATACACATAACTTTGTATTGGACAATAGAGAGGATTTTTTTTTTACACTACCCAATTCTATACAAATTTGGAAGCTTATTGGAGACACAAGGCATGCAGGTGAAAATTTAAATTATAGCTCTAAACATCAATTAAGCGCTACTACATTTATAATAGTAGTATATGAGTGCAGTAAAAAAGAGATTGCTATGAGCTAATGTCATGAAACAAATATTTATGCAGCTGGTAGAAGTTAAATAAGGGCTTGAATATTCTGACAGGCAGAGACAAGGCTTTCCAGGAGGTGGAAATGCCTGAGCAAGTGAATGGCCGTGCATCTTACGAGAGCCAAGAGTTCACAGCCGGTGATTTATTTAGCAAAGTCTTCAACCCTACTGTTCTTTGCCCCCAGTTCAGCCCATTTCCAGAATATATTTTTTCCTTCCTTATATTTCCTTAATTCATCTCTTTATCTACTTCTCATGGTCACAAGCTCTGTTATCCTATCCTATTTCAACTACGACCACCTCCTCATCACTCAACTCATACTATTAGCACCGCTAAGAATCCACAGTTCTACTTCTGAAGTTGCTTGGGATATCCTAGCACTCTGCACAATAGGACACATAGACCACCAGATACCATCCCCTGCCTCTGGCATTTCTCGTTCTTCATTCTAACTCACTGCTATTTTCCCCAAACAAATGTGCTCCAAGACCTCCTAAAGCAAACTATACATTGTCCTCTTCCAAGCCTCCCCTGGCTCAAAGTCAGTCTTAATGCACAAGGCTCTAAATCATAATTTACAGCTTGGAAACCATTAATCCTGTACAGAAGGAACTGAGTTTACTGCCAATGAGTTGTTCAAATACTAAGATAGATTCTGGTTGTATATGAATTTTTATTTAAGTTCCCTATAAAAATGTTTGTAATAGCACCAGAGGGTGTGTGTGTGTGTGTGTGTGTACATATACATATACACGCAAACACGCTATCTCTCTCTCTCTCAAAGTGGGGAGGAGTGGGTGTTGAAGAATGACAGCTCCTTGAGGACAGGACTCACTTTTGTTCAACTCGACTTGAACTGTATTAGCAAGGGCATGAGAGGACTTAAGAAACAATACAAAATAAGGCAGATAGGTATGTTCTTCAAGCTATCCTTTGATCCCGGATTCTAAAGACTAAAATACAAACTAAGGTTGGAGGGCCGAAATTTTCTTCTCTGAGTCTCAGAGATTAGGTCTATATATTTTAGAAATGTAATAGTACCTTCTTAAAAAAATTACTTGGTAATTAACCTGACTGAAAGCTCTGGCTAAAATACTGTGGCTCCGGCTTAGAATACTCTATGGTTGTAGCCAATGCTAGAAAAAACACACTTTCAGTTCTAGGCTCTGTTCTCTCACTAAATTTCACTTTGGCTGTATGCTGATCATTTGATCTCATTTGGAGACAACTAGCAGTCACATATACACCATCAAGTGACAATCACAATGCCAAATCTAAGTTATTTCATTTCAAATAAGCATTGGACTATTATTACTAATTTAATAAGCAGGAAATGCCCATGTGTCTTATGTACTATGCTGGACACAACTTGCATGGAGATAAATAAAACATTACTAATAAGTACAAGATCCTCAAGGTTCATACTCTGAGATGTAAATAACGAATGACAGCACGATTTTTAAGAGTAAAGAAATTGACAAGGCAACGGAAGAACACCAAGTAGGAAGTGAAGATAAGAATCTGCCTTGAAGAATTGTAAAATGATGTGCAAGAAAGTAACACTTAAAGTAGATCTTGACTGGGTAGGACGGCTCACACCTGCAATTCCCAACACTTTGGGAGGCTGAGGCAGGGGGATAGCCTGAGGTCAGGAGTTCAAGACCAGCCTGGCCAACATCTCTACTAAAAATACAAAAATTAGCTGGGCCTGGTGGCACACGCCTGTAATCCCAGCTACCCGGGAGGCTGAGGCAGCAGAATCACTTGAACCTGGGAGGCGGAGGTTGCAGTGAGCCGAGATCACGCCACTGCACTCCAGCCTGGTCAACAGAGTGAGACTCTGTCTCAAAAAAAAAATAAATAAGTAAAATAAAAATAAACTAAATCTCAAAGGAGGAGGGAAGGGATATATATGGAGCATGTATTATTTGCCAGACACAGGTGACAAATTACTTCATTATTGCCACCATTTTAGACGTGGTGAATCTGAGGCAGGACAACTAAAGTCACCTGCTAGAATGCCACACAGCCAGCTTCAAACACAGCTTTGTATGTTCTGTCCAATGTACAAGCTCTCTTCTAAAGGCAAGGAAGCCTTCTTTAGGTGGAAAAGTGAAATAATCTTTATTGCACTTAAAGTTTCCTAAAAATTACCTCTTACGAAATATTTACTTATAATGATTAACAGTTTATGGTTGTAGCTGTTAAGTTTCTATCTGCCCATAAAACGCTTTTAAAGCCTGGCGCGGTGGCTCACGCCTGTAATCCCAGCACTTTGGGAGGCCAAAGCGGGTGGATCACTTGAGGCCAGGAGTTCAAGACCAGCCTGGGCAACATTGTGAAGCTTCGTCTCTACAAAAAATTAGCCAGGCATGGTGGCATATGCCTGTAATCCCAGCTACTTGGGTGGGTGAGGCCCGGGAATCTCTTGAACCCAGGAGGTGGAGGATGCAGTGAGCCAAGGTTGCACCACTGCATTCCAGCCTGGGGGACAGAGTAAAACTCTGTCAAAAAAAAAAAAAAAAAGAAAGAAAGAAAGAAAAGAAAAGAAAAAGAAAAAGAAAAGAAAAAAAAGCTTTTAAAACCCAGTCCATTAAAAAATGCCTGGGAACCAGGCAAGGTGGGTCAAGCCTGTAATCCAACACTTTGGGCAGCCGAGACAGGAGGACTGCTTAAAGCCAGGAGTTCAAGATCAGCCAGGGAAATACAGCAAGAACCTGTCAGGAAGGAAGGACAGAAGAAAGGAAAGGAGGGAGGGAGGGAGGGAAAGAAGGGAGGGAGGGAGGAAGGGAAGGAAGGAAGGAAAAAATTAGCTGGCGTGGTGGTGTGCACCTGTAGTCCCAGCCACTTGGGAGGCTGAGGCAGGAGGATTGCTTGAGCCCAGGATGCAATGAGCTATGATCACTCCACTGCTCTTCAGGCTGGGCAACAGAGTGAGACCCTGTCTCAAATTTTAAAAAAAGAAAAAAGGGAAAAAAAAGGAAAATGCTTGGAGTTCAAGGTCTATGTAAGAGATATGCAAAACTTCAAAAATGTTGCAAAATGTTGTGTCTATGTGCCTTTTCCTGGGGAAAAGAGTCAGGAGCTTTTATGAATGAATCTTAAAGGGGTTTATAAACCTCTACCCCAGAAAAGGCTATGAAGCACTAATCTACAAACTTTTGCTAGGCTTTTTAATGTTTTCCAAAAGGAAAAATACTTTTGTAAATTTAAGTTTCACATACAAGGAAATACATTTCATATATAACAGGGAAGAAGATTCATATATTCTACTATAAGGTAACAACTTGATAAGGAGACACTGAAGTGACCCTTTCCCATGTTTCTAGTAACTACTCAGGATGTTAACAGTGAAAGGACCATTTAGAAAGCTAATTTCCTTTTCATCATGCTTGTTAAGTGTTTACTTTAATTCACATCCTGTGTGACCCTATGGGAAAATTTTTAACTAATACTGGGGAAAATCCCATAGGGTTACACAGGATGTGAACAGGGCCTGTACTGAACTACCTTCAGCTTGAAAAATAAAATTAGATAGGTGAGTTTCACTTTCTGTTTGTCATAAGTTCCACTTTCTGGCTCCCAAAGCTTAGATCCACAGTACATCTATGTCCGTGCAATAAAATCCCAAGATTCTCACTCTCTGTTAAAGGAAGGATTTCGGCGTGTTGTATAGCAAAATCCTTTCAGCAGAAAAATGCAAATCTGTGGTGCTAATCAAGAAGAGGCGGCTGGAGCACTCCCAAATGCTCCTCCATACCTGGGCTCACACACAGTTCAGCTGCCGTTTTCCATTTCCTGTGGAGAACATACATCATACCACTTCCCCTATAGAAAAAAGAAAGCAGCCCGATTTAATTGCTGATGGAAACATTGTCATACTTTCCACTGGCCAAGCTTGAAACTATTACTGATCTAACCTTCATTAATGTTTCCACAACAATTTGCAGAAATGTCAGGAAGCAGCTGTATGAAGACTGATTAATTGTCCTTATCACCACTACTTTACCAGGCTCGCTCTCTCTTCTCTCTCTGTGTATCCTCACCACCTCCCCTCCCTCTCTTTCAGTTTAAAAATATAATTGGGATTTTTCTGTTTTGGTTGGTATTGATGGTGGTATATCATACTCTGAAAAATCCAGATCTATTTTTGATGTCTTTCAATGGCCCAAACATTTTCAGATCTGGAGGAGACCCCATAAAGTTTGGGACAACATCCACGAAGGAAAAGGTTGCTTCCTGCTGATTACTCAGTTATAGCTGTTTAAACAGACGTTCATGAATTCAAGTCTTATAGCAACACTGCATTTATTAGTCAATCACGGACGCTAAAATTCACTTCCGAAATGTGAATTAGAAAATCAAATGCCCTTCTTCTATTTTTTTTTCACTTTCTTTTCTCCCTCATCATTTTCATTTGGGCTATACCATCTGTCCCAGCCTATCAAATAATGTACTGTGCATGCCTGGCAAAAACAAGTGGAACAGTACACCTCATAACCCCATGTACGCAACCACTGAGCATCTATAAAAGTGGTACATAACAGAATCTGGCCATCTGGGGATAACTGGTTATAGCAAGCTTAGCTTCTCAGCCAGCACTCAGATTTGCAGACTTTTAACTAGTTGGCAAAGCATCAACTAGTGTTCAAGAAGAGAAACACTAACAAACATTTTTTTTTCAAAACACAAGAATTCAGATATAAATTTTCAAAGGTGTACTTGCCAATGTTGCTGACAAGAACGCTTCAAAAGCAAAGATCAAGGCACTGTCATGTCCTTGAAATGGAGCCAGAGTCAATCCAAATCTAGCATTTTGCAGCATTACTAAACTTTTTGGGTATGAACATATTTTTCCTTCCCCATATTGCCTGAATATATACAAGCAAGGGATTAAAGCCGAACAGACTTTGAACCAAATGACATAGTACCTTTCAGAGACAGCTCCAGCAGACTGGGAAGAGTTCCTCCTAGGACTACATTAAAAAAAAAAAAAAAAAAAATCCAAAGACTCTTCATCCCAGATACACTCATTCGTAGTCTAACCCCGAACCAAAGAAAGACAGATTGGACAACTATGGCTTAAGGCATTAAAGTAATAACTGGACATGTAGCATAGTGGCCCAGATCATGGACCATGGAGCCAGAATACTTGCTTTCAGTCCCATCTCTGCCACTTGCCAGACATACAAATATTCAGGCAAGTTACCTAACCTCTCCATGCCTCAGTCTTTTCATCCATAAAATGGGGATACAAATAATATTGTTAACAGAATTATACAGCATTTAAAAATGGCACTAGGAAGTGAACTCTAAATGCTAGCTATCAACTCTATATTTTTCTGTTGATATTTCAGGTATCTATAAGCCTAATAGTGAGGAGGAAATAATGTGACATGAGTTCCTAAATTAATTTAAGAAAGCCCAGTGGGTTGGCTGAAAGATTTCCCCTGATAATACTCATATTGCTTGAAACACCACCACCAAAACTGGGTCAAGCAATCAAGGCTAAATATTCTATTGTTTCTGTTGACTATCCCCTAGCTGTCACAGGACAGCATGCCTTGTGATGCCATGGGACACAGAGGCAGGCATGGCTGGAGATTACCACACCTCACCACCACCTCCAGGCCTGGAAAGCAGGGGTGGGGAGAAAGCCACCACAGACCAGCAAAGTGCAAACAAAGACAGAAGCTGGCTTGGACTTCGTCATAATCAAAGTACTCATTGAAGAAGCCAAAGGCACTCATTCACTTGGCACTAAGATGAGGGTTGAGGTGCCAGGAGGCCACACAGTGCAGGAAAGACGCTACTTTTAATTCCTGCTCCACCATGTGACCTTAAGTAACTCTCACACTCTAAAGCCTTAATCTGCAGTAAAACACAGGATTTCATCTACATTAGACCTTTTGAGTCTTTCGGCTGCCATGACCTCCTTGGCAATCTGATGAAGCCTGTGGGCTCATTCTTAGCAGAATGTTTTAAACTACGCTGGATTACAGAGGAAACCAATTACCATGAATATAGGTATCTCAAAATAACTTTCGAAGCAAACTTGTTGACAGTAATATACATGATTCTTTATTAATAATTACAAACAAGATATAGTGCGGGTCTAATATTCACCATAATTCGGAGTAGTCATAATCATAAAGATACTTTGAGATATGAATCACAACAGTAATGTGATATGAAACTCTCTGTGATTTCTATTGGTGACAACGTCACTGACACTGCTGAAACTACTGTCATTTGTTGCTTACATGAAAAATGAAGGGAGTGCTAAACTTCAGTTAGAGATTAATGAAACAGTTTTTTTCTCAACCAAATTTTCTGAATTCTGTGAATTTGTGGTTAAGAGCCTCAGCCTAGATAAATAATAAATCCCTTTATAATTCCATTATCTCAGATCAATGATTGCATTGTGTCCCTGGCTCCCTCCACAGAGAAGATTCGCAAAGAGAAATAAAGCAATTCCTATTCTTTCCAACTGTGTGGAGAAAAACAGATTTACAGGATAGAAGTGTCTTTCCTCATCCCTCTCCAAGTGAAGGAAGGAACACTTATTGACTTGGAAATGAGTTACCCAAACACTATCAAGCCCTACCAGCCTACAGGCAAATACATAAGAAGTGGCATTAACACCAATTAACCACAGCTCCTGTTCCAGCCCCACCTGCTCACACAGGACCTCCAGTCCCCTTAAAAAGTCCCAACTAAGTATATCTAGGATTCCAGCAAGGGAGACTTACAAGAGCCCACAGGCAGTCTGACAGCCAGTCACAACACCATCTGCCATGGCTTCCTTCCTGCACCAGCTCCCCCTAGCGTCCTCAGGAAGGATCCCCTCTGCCGCCTCTGCAGATGGCGCCCTCAGTAAGACTGCTAATGCCCAGTTGCCCCAACAGACAGCAGAGTCCATACTTCCAGGAAAGAGGGGTTCTTGCCATGGGTCCCACACTTTAGAAAGCCTGCATATCACAAACAAGCACAAATAAATTCACTGAAAAATCCACAGCACCTTTATCATAGGCATCCAGATGTCCTGTAACCCTAAACCCTGCGACAACGGTTTAAGCCCCCAGGGAAATGCTTCTCTTGCCCAATCTCTTTGCACCAGTCAAAGAGTAACTGAGTTGGAATGCCCTGAAGGTTCGTGGATTGCACTCCACATTGCAGTGTGGAGTTAGACATCATTTCCAAAGCAGAGAAGATTCAAGCAGCATTAACGCTTAGGTAAAAGAAAAGACTTAAGAGTCATTTCTCTCAGATGGTGTGGACGCAACAGATTCTTGCATAACAAGTGTAGCCATGCCAAGCATCCCTTTCCTGGTTTCTCTTCGTGCTCTGATCAGTGGTTCTAGAATCGTTAATAATTAGAGCAGCATTTGGAACAATTGCACATGGCACTTGAAGAGTGTTTCGCAATTAAACAATTCTTATTCTTAAATTTGTAAAGATGTAACCTGCATGAAGCATGATGCCAATTCTTTACATTAGCAACTAAAATGGACACTAAAAACAAACTTGTGAATAGTTTTGCTTCTGTAAAAACAGCTGAGGATTTAATTCAATTTCAAAAAAATATTAAAAAGCTTCAGCAGCATTTAAATAATTTTGAATTTTAAATGCTTTATTCATTCATTTTAATATAGATTTATTTACCTTTCAGTTTTAACATGTGATTTTGGATATTTTGTAAGAAAAATCCTTTTTTTTAAATAGCTTAATTTAAAACATTTTTATACTTATTCTAATTTACATATACGATGAAAATATACTAATATTTTGTATATGTTGAATACGATTACATTACATGCTTAAATCCTTTAGGTCACGAGAATGAGTACATGTTGACACCTTAGTATATATAATTGCTTTTTTGGAGTTCAAAAACTTAAAAAGCAGAGATTTTTAAGAAGCAGTAGAAAATCTGAAAACAATCAGTCTGTTTAAATTTTAAAGCTGCAAATAATGAAAGTAAGCAGACTTGTCAAGCATGACCCATATAAAATTCACTAACAGGACATTAGAAATTATTTATTTAATAAAGATTGAATTACTGTTCAAAACAATAAAAATGAGCCAGAAAATTATTCTCGTCGAATCCACAATGTGAACAGGTCAGACGAAATCCCTGCAACTTCATGTTCTGTGCAAATAAAGATTTTATCACTGATCAAATGAAGAATCTTTGTGGGCCTCCATTTGAACTCTTGCCCCAGAGGCCCCATAAATACCGGCAGCAATGGCCCTCCCCAGCTGTGTGTTCTTAAGGTCCAAATCAAACTTGGCTTATAACCAATTCTCCTTCAAGACTGTCACCAAAGCAGTTCCGTCAGGTTTTTTGCTTCCACTCTTCTTCAGAATCTCACAAAGTTTATGCCTAATACCTTGTAGCCGTGTAACACAATGGCTCAGATCCAGTCCCAGAGGCTGGGGAGGCAACAGTTACACCCTTAATTGACCAACTTGGAAACCTTCTGCCCCATCTCGGCCAGCTACAAAACCATAGCTGAATACCAGTGAGTGATAACACATACTAGGGGTGAGGGAGGGGTGGTTCTGCAATTTGAAACCAATAAAGTCCATACATTTGTAGTTCGCACCTCTGGAGCTGGTGGAAGGCATTTCTCTACCCGACACTAAAATTCAGGTCAAGCAGGGGGAAGAACGGCCACAGAGGCCAGAGAGAATGAAGGGAGATTCAGAAAGTGCCTTTTCACATTTCTGCTCATGATCCATTTCTTAAACTTAGAGGACAAATCTTGCAGCAAGTTTTTTTCTTCCTAACAATTTACATGAGCACAATGAACATTTTCCATGGAGCCGGCCCTTCACACTTAGAAGCTTAGAGGAAGGATATTTCCTAGACATCTGGATTAAGGGACTGACTCCCACAGTAATCCATATCAGTATTTGTTTAAAGATCTCTATGGGGTCTTGATTTTCATGTTTTAAATAGAGAAATAATTTTAGAGGTTTTGCAGATACATACTAAAGTCCAGTTACACACACACACATACACACACACACACACACACATCACATACCCCCAAAAGCATGAGGCTGAGTGGTGAAACAGTGAAGGGTTGAGTTGCTTGCCCAAGCTCTGCAAGCTATTCTATGAAATTCAGAGCAAGAACCTCAGTTTCCTGATGTTTCAACCAATGACCTTTCCAGTTAATCACTGAGCCCTCCCACCACAGCTAACTACTCACATTGTTGCCATGATATTGATATTATTCAATTTAGAAATCTCTTATTAAGGTTTTGATAATATTAGAAAATAAAACTTAGAAATCATTAAGTTATCAAGAATCATTCTTATATTTTATACATTATTATAAAATGTGTAAGGTCAAATACATCTAATTTTAATAGACATTACAGAAATTGTACAGAACATTTCCAAACTTAATTCTCTAAGGCATCTAAGAGAGTGTGACTAAAAATGTTATCGTGAGTTAAAAAGATTTAAAAATATGTTCTCCAGAAAATGTTAACTAATTGCATCTGTTCTAAAGAATAATTAAAGTGCCAATAATGAATTTAATTAATTTAAGGTGCCAACCTTAAAATAAAATTGTTTTAATTTTTCCAGCAGACTTCCAAAATGCTTCAAACATATGCATATAAAAAGGGTATATGTAAAATAAAAATAATAAATGATTATAATTTAATAAATTTAAACTAAAGCAATAAATATCTTCAAATAAATGAATTAATTATCTTCATCCACTAGTTTGCTTCTATATTCTAAGTAAAATCCTAAGTGAACAGATCTTCCACGCTAAACAGACCAATCATGTTTCTTCAGAAAACACAAATATCATATATCTGATTTAGAAATTTATTTTCAATATCTGAAAAGTATCTAAGCTCCTTAAAATAAAATATATCTTATTATATAATTCTTGGTTTAGGAGAAATTTCCACTATGTGTATGTTTAAACAGCTTAAGAATAAAAACTTATATCAAGACTCTTAAACCAAGCTTGTCCTTTAATAAAGGATAAATTATTACCTGGGAAGGGACATATCACTACACTCAGGTTTACTGTGACCTAAGAGATTGGCTTAGGTCTCTCCAGTCTTAATGGTCCCTCACAATTCCGACCATGATCACTGGTTGAAATATCTTGCTAATGCTTCCAAAGGCAGAAGATGTCCCCATATTTTGGGGAATTCCCTGAGGATATTTACATGTACAGATGAACAAACATACTAACCCTGTCTATCCCAGGTCTTCCCATAGAAAAGGAGAAAATCAGTCTAATAAAACATCTTACCACTTCAATTCTCAAGGAAAAGGAATCTCAATGTTTTAATAGGCAAAGCCTGATAAGAATGCATGGCAATTTTTTCAGAAGCTCTGAGAATTTCTACTACCATGAACCTGACAGCTAGATTGTTGTATTCTAGCAGGCTGAGCACATTTTAGGGTTCTAAATGGCAGGGAATAGCTTTGTGGGGTAGAAACATTAGTATATAATACTCAACTCATAAATGTAATTTCAAACAAGCTGTCTACTCATAAAACAGGAGAGCTGACTTATATTGGCTAGTTTCCTATAAGAAGGACGTATTTTATCTAAAATTTTGCCTGTTTTCTCTTCTCAGCTATATCTGTCAGCTCCCAGCCTGGGATAAAACACGAATTCAGCAAACGTTTGTGGATTGAGTGATCAAGTGAATGGATGAATGAGTGAACGAATGATTGTAAACACGCTCACTCTCCATACTCATGTACTTTTGTGCCTTTGTGGGGTTTAGGAGCAATTTCTTCTTCTTCCATTCTACTACTCCTGTTAATTTCTCTCGTGTTATTCCTGTTAAATTATAGGATGGTTTGATATAATTTAAAATACCCCTTTGTAATAATATGGGTACCTCTGTGAAAGTTCTTTTATCAAGCCCGGTTGGCTATATAACTGCTTGAAAAAACAAAAACCAACTAAACATAGCCATGATATAAATTTCACCCCTTTACATTTTATAATAATAGGCTGTTCATCTTAACAAAGCAATTTCTGAATTTTTCTTTAACAAGCTCTATTATTATTCCTAAAGTTTCAATTATTAATAGTATCCCTACCACCTCCTGCCAGTATATTGCACCCCTGCCCTGTGTTTCCTCAGGCTGGGTGTGACAAAGTATGCCGGCATATGACTGTGTGTTTTGTCTATGTATTGGCACATAAATATCCTTGAGGGCAGGAAAAGAACTGGTGTATGTGTCTGTGTGCGCGCACGCACGTGCACGCACTTCCCTGGATTGTTCTCCATGGAAATCTCCCTCCAGATGGGAAAAGAGCCAAGGAGAGCCCGAGGACTTCCCTGACCCTAAGCCAAGGGTGTGGCAAGTGTGCTCACCATTATCAGCTGGTGCCCAAAGGGAAGGAGTGGGAAGGAGGAAGGAGGTAGCAGGGAGGAGGAGGAAAGCTGGTAGTAAGTGTGGAGATCTTTTAATTGCAAGAAAATAATCTGGGAGTCTAACATTTTTGCAGTATTTTAAAGCGTGTAAAGACTTCACAGGACTAGCACATTCTCAAATGACACCTCTAAGACCAACCCAAGCATAAAGATCTTCTGAGGCTTATATAAACTTTGCCCATTAAGGAGAAGTCACAGAAACAGCTCAGCCTTTTCCTCACTGGTGTACTTAATCATGTACTCAAGATAAGTAATAACCCTTAGAATGTTTTCACCCTGTGTTTGCCTGTGTTTTCAGCTATATTTCTATACTGAAACCTCTTCAAATTCACACAGCATTCTTAAATTGCCAAATCCATTGGTCCTTTCTTAGATCACAACATTGGTGATGACTTTGCGGCATGATACGCTGAACACTCCCTTAAATAGAAGGCTCTAAGCTCAAGATCTGACATACCCTAGGCACTCAATAAGTAAGAGCTACTCTTGTTAGCAAGCTCCTCCTCCCTTAGCTTCCTTGAGACTTGCCTCTGTTAGTTTTCCAGCTACATTTCTGACAGCTAAAATACTTTGGAATCTTTTATCTGATCTTCAAAGCCCAAAGTGTTTTCCCCCAATAAACTTCCCCACTTTTGCAATGTCAGAATTAATGCCACTCTCTCTTGTGTTCTCATAACCTTTGCTCAACTCCCATTATCTCACTAATCATGGCCTGCTTTGGATTTTAGTTGAGCTAATTTTTTTTTTCAAGACAGAGTCTTACTCTCACTTAGGCTGGAGTGCAGTGGAGCAATCTCGGCTCACTACAACCTCCACCTTCTGGGTTCAAGCAATTCTCCTGCCTCAGCCTCCCCAGTAGCTGGGATTACAGGCATATGCCACCATGCCTGGCTAATTTTTGTATTTAGAGATGGGGGTTTCACCATGTTGGTCAGGCTGGTCTCGAACTCCTGACCTCGTGATCCACCCGCCTTGGCCTCCCAAAGTGCTGAGATGACAGGCGTGAGCCACTGCACCTGGCCTGAGAACATATTTTATATCCCCAACTAAATTTTCAGCTACTTGAGAACAGGACCATTCTTATTTCTCTCAATACTGAGCACAATGTCTTGCACATGGCTGGCTTTCCATAAATGTTGGTTGATTTAAAAGTTGACAACAGATATTAAATTGAATCTTTAACTGCTTCCTGTTTCCCACCTTTCATAGCCAATCCCAAGCCAAAGCCTATAGAATATTCATCTACAGTGTCTCTCCCAAACCCTCTTTATATTCCTATTATGGTCATCCTAGTTCAGAACTTTACTACCTCTCATGGAGACTATCCCAATAGCTTCCTAATTTGTCTCCCTCCAGGTTTTCCAGTTCTTCTTGGTGATACCATCGGTGGTGAGTATATTAATCTTTCAAACTATAACCCAATCATGTGATTCCTTAGCTCAAAAGTGGGTAAAGTTTTTCTAAAGCCTACCAAACTAATGTGCTAATTACATTCCAGACGTTCTATACTCTCTAGGTCTCTCAGTTCCTCCCTTCCTCTTCTTTCATGTCTCCTCTTCACTTACCAATGTTATGTTCCAAACATACCATGTGACTTTTCCTTCCATAATCACCCCAACTTTATCCATCCCAACACTTTACGTAGGTGAATATCATTCTCACCACCTACCAAAATCTTGCCCATCCTTAAAGCTGTCCTCAGGAAATACTTCCTGCTCCCCAAGCCCTCTACCCAAGCAAACCCATAGGAAAATTGATATGATTTCTTTCTCTTCACAAAACATTTTATTTCTACATCTCTGAGGACCCTACTACAAGTTTTCTTATATCCAAGTCAGGTATGTACCAGTCTGATCTCTATTTTAGGTAGGGTTTATAAGCAACTTGAAGGCTGAAATGCAGACTTACTCATCATTGTATTCCTCCACAGCACTAAAACACTACATTGCATATGGCAGAAATGCCATAAATATTCATTGAGTTTAAATGAACTAAAGCTTTTAAAAATAGCCAAAAAAGCTCAGGTTCCATGTAAGAAGAATGGGGCTCAAGCCAACTGAGTGTTGGCATCTGTGATGATTGGTGTCCTCAAAATTTCCACTTAAAGATGATGACAGAATCAAGCTCTGCTACAGCCAATGAATAATTTATTTGTGCACAAAACATTCTGTTAACGGAAATCTTTTTATGGCTCAAGATCTAAAATATATTTACTGCTCTATAGTTATTAAATGTTTGCTTTAATCATTAGGTACACAAGGTAATGACAAATGATAATTACAGGATCATTATATACTCTTAAACTGATTTAATCAAGAGTATCTCTTCTGAAATTCAAAAACTCCTCAGTGGATGGGGATGGGAAAGATTACACTGGAACCAATCAACTCACTGCTACCATCAAATTTAAGAAACTAAGGTTTTCTGTTGTTAGAAATACCACCAATTGAAAGAGTAACTTTAGATACAAATGCCTAGTACTTTTTTTTAAAGCTCAATTAAAAACCCCCCTGCCTCCCCGAACTAGACTGCCTCAATCAATGAAACATATCAGAGAAAAAGAGAAGTACATGTGTTTGCACATTCCCTAGATGTTCCAGCCTGCCAAAAAATGTTTCTTTGCTGTGCTATTTCAGCAAGTCGTGAGATGGCAATGATCATCCTCCTCAAAAGAAAAAGATAGCTATTTTTCCTGTATGTTTTTATTTTAAGAGGCTGGAAGGCACACTTCTGGCTGCTGAGAGTACTCTGACACGTACACATGTTCCTGAGGAGGTGAATTTGTGGGGGGATTTTGGCAGGGTGAAGGTTAAGAAAACCTAAAACCATCCTAAGCTCTTGGGAAATATTTAAGGAGCTGAAAAAAAACAGCAAAAAGAGGAAGATGATGAAGTCTTCCAGTGAATTCCTGTTTCCAACTATAAACCCTCATGAAAAACAAAAAGTAAAGTAGTATAAAATACATGCTTTTTATCTATATTTATCTCAGACTCAACTGGTACACAATCAAATTCATCACACTACTAGACAAACCAGCTTCTCTCTTTACCTCATGTTTTCTATTAAAAGTGATATTCAAACTCCAAAGGTCAAAGCCTGGGGTCATCTCTGACAGCTTCCTCCTGCTCCCCACCCCCAGAATGCATGCACATCCACACAAGCTCACCCTAGACCCAATCAGGCAGCCCCTACGCTGGTGTCCTGCACACTTTCCTTCATACAGCCAGTGCCTGTCAATCCTTATCACTACCCTCCAACCAGACCCTCACACCGGTCTGATCTCCCACCACACAAAGTAGGCAGGAGACCGGCAAGTACTCTGGGTACAAATGGCAAAGTGCCAAAGGCCAGATCCAGGCCTGGTGCCCTTGCATGCCTGGGATTCAGGGACAATTCTCAGAGGCAGTGAACCGTGGAAGTGTCGAGGATCCTAAGAAAAACAATTTGAGTGGAACGCAGCCACAAGGGCACCATGATGCAAAACCTGAGAAGTAAGGAACTGAGGGGGATGTGGGAGGAAATCAGAAAGAACTTCCTCAACCTGGGATTCGAGTCTCCACTGAGGTCTGTGATGCAGTGCCTTCATCTGTGATGTAAGTGTGGGAGGACATACAGGGCACAACATGAGATGACAGCTCTTGTTTGAATTCATGGAAGTGCCTCCTAAGTGGCTTCTGTGCTTGCAGTGACTGCTGCCGCCCACCCCACCTCACCCGCCATCCAACAAGGCCCAGCCTGACCCATCTCCCTGAAGCGCAGCTCTGACAGCTGCGCTGTCCTGCTCAAAGGTTTTCTGGGGCTTCCCACGCCCCTTTGTCCTGCAGTCAATGTGAGCTGTGCTTTGCCTTCACACCACACAGGAATCCCTCATAGTCAGAGGCCACATGTAATTTATCTCATTAAATTTTTTCAGAGGTCAATTATTTTTGTTGCCATAGTCAAAACAAGGAGAATGAGACCTCCTGGTCAGGGACTGTAGGGGTTTTTAGGTTTGTTCTGCTGTGTGGGGAAGGGGTTTGTTACTATTTTACTTTAAGAGCAATTTTTGCACTAAAAACTTCATAAATTTGTATTCATGACCTGGCTCTGGATATTTAATAAGTATCGGACTTGCAGATTCATCTCACAAATAAAATTAAACCTGTGTCCAGGTATCGATTTTCAGTCCCCAAAGTGAATTTTAGAACAGAAACTTGGCCAGGTGCAGTGGCTCAGATCTATAATCACAGCATTTTGGGAGGCCAAGGTGGGCGGATCACCTGAGGTCAGGAGTTCAAGACCAGACTGGCCAACATGGTGAAACTCCATCTCTACTAAAAATACAAAAAATTAGCTGGGCATGGTGGCGGGTGCCTGTATACCAGCTACTAGGGAGGCTGAGGCAGGAGAATCGCTTGAACCCAGGAGGCACAGGTTGCAGTGAGCCAAGATTGTGCCACTGCACTCCATCCTGGGCAACAAGAGTGAAACTCTCTCTCAAAAAAAAAAAAAAAAAAAAAAAAAGACAAAAAAAACCTCACAAGCAATTATTTTTATTAAACCCAACAAATATTTATTAAATGTCTACTATTTTTTCAATCACCATTTTTAAGAATAAACAAGACACAAACAAGCAATTTACAGTGCAGGCATATGACAGGAAAACTTCACATAAATTACTTTATTATAAAGTGCAAGTACAAAAATGCATACAAAAAGTGGCATGAGAGAAGTATAAATTGTTAAGGGGTGATGTGGGCAAAGGAGCTCAAACATGAAGAGAAGTAATACTACAATAAAATTATTAACCAGACTCTGACGTCAGTAAAGTGCATTAACCCAAAATGCAAATAATAGATGAGGTAGAAAATGTGATTAAGAAAGCGAATTTTTCTTTTGGCAATTAATGGGTGAGACGTCAATGTGATATCAGATTCAAACATAAAATAAAGATCTCTATGTGGGGGATTTTGTCCAATATCCAATTAAAGGATTTATAGTGAAAACTGTAACTGCCAAGGGAACCAGAACTCCAGAGGCCATTCTTGATCCATAAGGGATATTGCTTGGAAATCATGAGATTCTCAGATCAGGGAAGTGATTGGGTAAACTTAACAATTGGTATCATCAGGTTTCAGTTTCCAGAAGGTGACAACTGACAAAGGTCTGGAAAATTTACAATCCACATCTTTCTACAGCATTTTGTTCCTTGGACTACCTCGAGATTCCCTAAAATTATAAGATTTGACTCTGCCCCCAAATTTTGATACGGCTGGCTTCTATTTCTTTATGTCAGTCATAATAAAAAGAACATAGTGGCCACATCCACAACGCTCCAACATTTGAACACTGCCAGTTAACTAGACCGGTGACTTGGCAGTGACTGACATGTTAGCCAAAAATGGGAGAAACAGGGTTGGATTCTGGTTCTATGACTCACTAGTGCTGTGACTTTAAGCAAATTACTCAACTAAAACCAAACCCCCCACCACGAAGCCTCCGGTCCCTTATACACAAAATAAAGTGTGAGTAATAACTACATAATAGTTATTGCCTCAAATGAGATAATGTACATGGAAGCCATTTGTAGACAGAGAGTAAGTCAATACACAAATATTAATTCATGCCATCATAGAAACAAGGCATGTGATCAGTCACTAAGATCCACTGTGTAGGTTTTGCATAGAGAGTGAAAAATGAGAGGCTCCTTCACACAGCCATCCTATACTGCAAACTGAAGGAGACAGGAAGGATAGACAGAAGGAAATACTATGAAACGATATGAAAGAAGCCTTCAGTCAGGGTTTCAGATGGCTACAGCATGCTTGTGGAACAAAATGGGATTTGCTCATACTACTGGTTTAGTTAATACTTACTGATCGAATGATGAGTATGTGAATGAAAAGTTGTTAAACGCATGAACGAATGAAGGTATAACCAGGTAAAATACTTGAAAAACAAAGCAGGAAGTGTCAAATTATGAATAAGAAAAAATAAGAAAATAATTTTGGAAAAATGAAGCCATGTAGCTCAAATAAGCTAACAGTAATAGGCTCCACTCACCTAAGCTAGAATAGCAAAACAAAGGGCAGTCTTTGTAAGGAGGCCAGAAGAAATCTAGAGCATACATAAGAGTCCACATTTTCACATCAGTTTGTAAATATTAATACTCAAACATAAATACTGATAGCCTCTTCTGTTATCTTAAAATACAAGGAAACAAACAGAAGACTTGTATGCATCTGAAGAGCTATAAAAATATAAAAGGAAGTCCTGTATAATAGGAAACATTTTGAAGGCCACAATATACTGAAACTTATAAGGTCTACTCTGAATGATCTGTGATAGCAGAAGTTATAGTACACCCGGAGATAACAGATAGCAAATCTAATGTGCACCCTTATCAAATCGTTATAAGACCAGCTAAAATGTATCCAAATAGAATGAATCAAAAGGGTTTTCTTCCTTTTCATTTTCCTAATTGGTATAAGTAATAATAAGAAAAAACATATAGAGGCATATCAAAGAGAAAGGAGAGATAAACGGATGAAGAAAAGGTTTGGGGAAATCACAAAATATAGCAATTTCCACAGAACATAGAATTATGTATTTTGGACTTCCTAATTTAAAGTAAGACTTCAGTGATGTCTGACTCCAAAAATTACTAACAGTAACAATTATATAATTATCAGCAAATTAATTACTGCTCTTTAACCCAACATTTTCAAGTCTATGAGAGTCTTAATCATTTTCACCTTCTTTTTTTAGGAAGGAATATCACTTACATAATTCCTAAATAAATATATCCAATGTAGTGACAGCATACAAATCTGATCACCCATGTGTTTAAAAGCCCAGACTCCAGCTAATATCACTTAAAAATGAATAATGTCAAGACCAGTCAAAAACATTCACTGCTTGAAGGAAAATGCCAGGACATGCAAAGCAACATTATTATAAAAAAAAATAATAATTTGTATGTACTAACTTTTCAAAAAGTACCATAAAAGGAAGAATATTCTATGGATGAGAACGTTCCTTTCTTACTTCGCAAACTGTTTCTATTTACTGCCAATTTGTGGTGGGAGGAGTTGGGCACATTTTTAAAATTTATTATTTGTGAAAAAAGTTATATTGAAAAAAAAAACCCTCATTTGGGCTAATGCATAGGGCCAGGTTCATTGATAAAGTCACTAAGAGGTTGCTGATTATGTATTCCATATGCATCATGAAAATGCTTACCGATTCCATATGAAGTCCTTCCTTACCAAAAGAAGTATTTGATTTAATTGAGAAAATATACCTAGCTCTTTGAGTAAAGACCATGTTGACAGGCTAAAGAATCAGTCACACGATAAATGAAATATAATTCTGGTTACATTTAACCAGTGACTGCAATGACTATTACTCCTATTAATCACCATCATCATAACCACTACTATGAACTCCTAGTACCTGCCAGGTATTTAATCCTCATAGAGCCTTATGAACTAAGCAGCATCCTTATTTAATGAAAAACAATTGTTTCAAAGCACAGAGACCCCAATGAGCAGACTTAACCAGAGGAGTCCAGAACTCACAGTGCAATACGCAAGAAGGCCATCTGCACTCAATGTCCAGGCCATGTCCATTCTCAGGAGGCACTGATAAAACAGTCGCTTGAACATAATTTAAATTAGGTACCACCAATTTAAATGTCACTTAACACTTAGGATACTTTGGAAATAACTGTAAAAGCCAAACTTGGGAGTAGATGGAAAATTAAATGTGGCAAACAAAGGCATTTAAGTTAGTGGTTCAGATTATTAATTTTCATCTTCTAACATTTATTATAGCTATTGAAAAAATTAAGGCCTTGCTTTTCACACTTTTAAATATCTGTCTTCCTAATGGGTTTTTCTTCTAACTGCCTCATATCCCTTTAATTACCCAAAACTTTTTCCAAACGGCACCATGTGCCCATAACAATGAAAATTATTGGTGGCAAATGAACACTGAACCATGAACCTTACAGGCCAAATGAAAAGGGGTCTCTGGAATGTCCACATTTGATATTTCTACACTCACTGAATGCTCAAAAGCTACACTAGCAAATCAAGTTCTTAGACAGTGGAGATTATTTTAGACAAAGGGAGATTATTTTAGACAAAGCTTAGGGCAGTTGTTGGCACTGCATAAACTACAATACTATCACTAAAAAACCACCTGACATCATCTTGTCTTAAGATGTTCACAGGTAAAGCAGACACTATTAGTGGGTTTGGTTTAGAAGCTGTCTTCCCAGATGATTAGACACTTTCCTCTCTTGTTCGTTATCATTCATCAGGTTTTAAAATAGCTCCAGTTTATTTGGAGGAAAATTAAGTAACAAGCTGTACAATTTTAGAATCATGAATAACATTTAGAATTTCAGAAATTCAAATCTTGTGACCTAAATTAGGAATACAATTTTTTTTTCCAATTTTTCTTTACTGTGTAAAGGGTTAATTAAAGCATGAGTTTGCTTGGATTTTTTTAAAAAATTACCAAGCCCTAAAATCGGTATCATTTAAATTTCTGATGCCAAAAATCTGTTTGACAGAGCAGACTTTACTATACTGACATTTTAACAGTAGCCAAAGTCCTGTTCCCACTAAATTCTGTCTTGGCAGCACCAATAATTACTAAAAGCCTAAACTCCTCCTGGTAACTAATGTGTTCTCAACCTCAGGAGCTTTCCACAGCAGCACAGTGCAACAAGGAAGCTGAATCCATCAAGTCCTTCCTTAAGATTTCTATTCTTATTATAGAAACCATTATTTCTATAAAATGAGAATGGTTTAAAATACAGAAAGATACTAATTTACTTCAAATGTTCATTACATCTTAGATGTGAATCTGACAAAATGCAATAAAACTACATATAAAAACCTTACTCAAAGTAAAATCTGATATTTTTACATTACTGCAAGATTATAACAAGCAAATCATCATTAATACATCAAATAAAAGAATCTGGTTTCAAACTATAAATGACAACATTTTCTCATCTTCAGCTAAAATCAGACATTTTCAGAAATGCAATAAAGTATGAATATTTTCATTTAGATAACATCCAAAACATCTATCACAGGTTTCAAGAGCCTCAAATAATTACTGTCAAAATTTCACATAAAGCTCATTTAAGATTGTACCTGAGGAATCTTTCCAATAACTTTGAAATCAAACCATATAGAAAGCACTTGGCTTGACTTACCTAGTGGCTGTATGTTAAAGAATCGGTAAAAGAGCATTCCAACCAAATCAATTCA
The DNA here is from genome assembly GCF_028885655.2 of Pongo abelii. Classification (NCBI taxonomy): domain Eukaryota; kingdom Metazoa; phylum Chordata; class Mammalia; order Primates; family Hominidae; genus Pongo; species Pongo abelii. The sequence goes on from NC_071990.2 coordinate 144,385,159, forward strand.
CTTAATTTTTCAAGTAGATCTGATTACTATGGTCTTTTAAAAAATTCAAAGGCTCCACCTAATGAGAAAAAACAAAGAATTACATTTAAACCGGAGCATGATTATAGGATCTATACATTAATAACACAAAAACCAAATCCAGAGTATTATGATATTATACTATCTTTTCCTACGTTACTATGCTACTTAAAGCTATAAAACAACAAAAGTGTCTAGGAATTAAGTTAAATTTTCCAGTTTGGGGTAAAATGAATGTTCAAGCATAGAGAAAACAATAAAAGAATACAACAAAGTGTGAGAACAGAAGAATTTGTTATTGGCAGGTGGAAATAATGGTTACATAATGTCAGTTAAGACATTAAAATTAGAGATGGGGGAAAATGCAATTTATTGCTTTGGAATTATACTCACTGATTCTTCTAATTTACTGATGCAATGAAAATTTGTAGGTGACAGTTCCTGAAAGCCATTAAGCCCTAGCTACATGCAATCTCTGTTGAGAAATAGAAACTAATATCTAGACAGATCATTTAAACATAAAAATGGTCAAGAAGTCTTGGAGATAATTCACTAGCATGGATTTCCAAATCATTCTGAGAATGTTACACCTTGTCTCCACAGAAAGTGTTTACTCTCCTAAGGACTCACAAATAGCTTAATTATTATTTATAAATAATATTAGTTTATTCCATTCACTTTGCCAGTAGAAGCACTTTTCCTGAATTTCAAACATTAAATTACTATCTCAGCTCTAAGAGAAAGTTTGAGAGAAAGCAAGCATTAACTAGAGAGAGAGACTAAAATGAATGCTACAGGGCTGAGCAGAAGAGTGAAATAGAAAATTGGACAGTTTCTAGCTACTCCCAAATTAGGTCTTCCCAGGGTAGACTTAGTATGTTCAAACATATTAATATTTCAAAAAGTCTCCAAACATCAAACACAATCGTATTTAAGTGAAAGTTCAAAAACTTATTCCAAAGCCATAAGCACGAGATTTTTTTATTGTGCAATTTGGAATTAGCCATGCACTGCCACTCCCCCAAACCCACTAACCACATTAACAAAATTAATTGATAATCTCAGTATTAAAAAATAAAGGTTGAAACAGATGTTATCCACTAGTATTAGAAGGTAGTTGCTCCAGAAAAGAACAAAAGATGTTGCTAACAATAGAGAAGACAAATAGCAGTAACTATACATACTAACTAGAAATCCACGTAGTCATGGGAAATATGTTTTCACTTTCAAGAAAGCCTGTGTCTAGATTCTAGTCTTACTGCTATTCAAGAAACAATTATTTAGGAAACTCATTTGGACATGGTCTCAAAAGACTTCTTCATTAACAGAGATAAATAATCTTTATTCCAGGGTTCTTGCCATAAACACGACAAGACAAATGTCAAATGGTTTGGTTATTTAAAATTACACTGAATCAACAAACACAATCACCTAAACAATGAACTGCAAAATGATCCAACACACACATTTTTCGCATGTGAATATCTAGAGCGGCGAAAATATTTCGGTACTTTTCCTAACATTTTATGCAAAAGTTACAAAGCCTCTCCCAAATAATATTTGGTAGCTAGCTTCATAATATCACTTCTCAATACTTCCCAGGACAGTTTCGTGCAGAAGCTAGCATAACTTTTCTTTCTGTTAGTCACTTTCCAAGAAAGAGGTAGAGCACTCCTTTCAAGATGCAAGACAAACTTCAAGATTCTTAAAAATCCTTTCTCATTGATTTCTCGATGTACAATGTAAAACTGACTTACACAAAAGTCTTTTTCAGTCCCTCTTCATTTCTTAGGTAGGGTATTGTTTTCTAAAATTATGTAATTCTTGCCTCAAAAGAGGTCTTACATTTCCTAAGACAACCAGTCATTAAGCAATATGTTAAAAGGTTTTTCACCTGTATTGCAGCAACTATGCTCTCGTTTCTAACTGGTTGTCTAAGTGGTCAGTGACTTCAATCTACTTAGGAATTTTTCAGTGTTCCCACAGAGTACCTAAAAGTGGTAGTAATGGGCACCTCATATCAAAGTTCAAAAGCACTAAGTACAAAATATTAGTCACCCATATGGATGATTCAGCTAAATGACTGTACTGATTAGCCCAGAAGAAGCAGATCTGTTGCCTGTACAACAGGTAAGCCTCGCGTACAAACCACAATATAACATTTACTTACAAATGTTCACTTCCTTAAAAATAACCACATATAATGAAAGGAAAATAAACACACGATGGTAAATGGCCTACAATCGCTACACCACATAGCAGTGCAACACCTCAAATAATTTTATAACCTGATGAAAGTCACTGAATCTAAACTTCCTTACTTTTAATTTGTTTTTATTGCCTGCCTTACCAACCTGGGCAGGGGCTGGGGGTTGGGGGAGGGACTTTTAGTGTTTTTTGGCTCTATCAGAAAATCTAAGTACATCTGACCTTTGTATTTCAGTTATATGTTACATGGTCTAAACAATGGGGCAATTTATCATTAGCTAATATTTGATCATGCTTGTCACCAATTGGTTTGTTTCAGTTATTTGCATGTAATAAATCAGATGTACACACAATGCTGGGCTTGAGTGACTTTCTCTAGCTGAGTGGTCTACCGGGAGTAGTACACAGGAACCATGCTCCCCGAGTTCACCAGGACACTCCCTGGGAGCAGTTGAATTGACCACACTGTTGCAATACTGATCACAGTAAATGAGCTTTTTGAGGAGCCCTCTAGAGTAGCAACCACACTCTGGAGTAAGCCTGTGAATCATAATGTCTCTATAGACCTAAATAACTCTTAATAGTCATCAAACACTCTCCTTTCATTGACAATGAAACTGAAGCCCAGAAGGTCACTTGCACAAGGTCATGCAACTAGAAGCAGTTTTCCTGACTACTATTCTACTGTTTTCCCCTTTGCATCGTAGAGCCACTGTGCCTCTCATAGGCAAAAATTCAATCATGGCTAGCAGGAGTTTACTGAACAGTAACTGTGTTAAACTTGCTTATCAGCTTAGGATGGGAAGGAAAAGGGGAGAGTAATGAGTTCAGAGTGAGAGAGAACAGACCTCAAATACCACGGGCTCCAGAGTACCCCCTTCATCATGGTTACAATGAACTTGTCTCTTCACAAACCCAGTGGAGAAGTAGCCAGTTAAAATAGGGAAATCAAGAATACCTTGACAAGTTATATGCCCAAGACATCTTAACTATGTTGTAGGGTTTCAAAGTGACACTTGAAAAGCCCTCCCCTTGTGGCTAATTAGTACAGCTATCTTTATTTATTTATATTAATATTATTTTTCGTTATAAACACTTAACAACATTGATGACATTTTTAACCAGAAAAACACCATTTATCCCGTCACCCAAACACAATTCTTTTCATTTTTAAAAATTTTAATCTATTATTTGTCCCCATGTAAGCATATTTTCACAGAGGTGTCCTCATAATGCCCATATAATTGTGTATTCTGATTTTTTAATTTAACATTTCATAAGTATATTACTTCCATGAAATTCAGTTTTCATTTTTACTAGCCATATGATATTCCATAAAGCTAACATAAAGTCATTTCCTTCATCATTCTTATATGTTGCAACATTTCAAATGTTCTCACTCATTTTCAGTACCACCAATACTGTTTTTTCTTAGAATATTATCAAAAATAGGACTATCAAGTTGAAAGGCAAAAATATGTTTATAATGGACTTCATATTTATGGCCATATTGATTTCAAGAGATTGAAATTATCTGCAAAGCCACCAGCAGTAGATGTGCATTCTACTTTCACCAAACTTCCTCACCATTGCATGTAATTAAAATTTCTTTTCAGAGGCTTATTTAATGTAATATGGTATTTAAGGGTGTTATTTTTATTTTAATGGTGACCATAATTATTCTTGTATTTAAAAATTATTTTATTGTCTTTCACCTCTAATATAAAATGTATCTACTCATATAATTTGACTACCTTTAGGTCATAGTTCTTCTTATGAACTTAAATGACCCTTTATGTAATATATATTAATTTTTTATACATTTTTTCCTGTAAATTTGTTTTAACCATTTAATATATCTGGCATATATCTAGATCCATAGCATAAGGTACGTATTCAAATAGTTCTGACCAATTCCAAATTATCCATAATACTATTTACTAAGTTTTCCTTCCTTACACATCTTTCTATAAGCTTGCTTTATTATGTTGTATTATAATATGTCTATTTCTGGGCTCACCATTTAGTTACATCGATCCACATATTTAAAATGGAACTTTTGTTCAGACTGCCAGTATGATGTGACTGGCATTGTGTTAGGTCGTTTTCATGTGCATAATCACATGAACTTAGTGTGTGTGTGTTAGTTTTAATCACTGTTGTTTCGTAGTATGTTCAAATCCATAGTAGAGCTAGAATCTACTCTTCATTTTCTTTTTTCAAATGTTCATTGATATTTTCTTTTCTGCACGAGTATATGTGGGAAATTTTCACCCATTTTTTCAGATTATATTATTTAATTAAGTGTACTGTTTGCCCTCCATATTCAGTCATACTCAGAATATTCCCATTAGCAGTCTGATTAAAATTGAGTTGAATTATATACATATGCATCTTTTCAACATTTTGTTGTCCCATGTTTAAAAAAAAGCATATTATTATGAATCTCTACATATACGACGTTTTAACATTTATATTCTGCAAGTCTCCTGATTCTCTGTCTTTCCTCATTTCCATTTCACTTGCTTGGAAATATTTCATTCTTCATGTCCAGCAATTAAATTGTGTTAATTCCTCACAAGGTTCCCTGAATCACTTCCTTTACATGCGGGAAAATGCTGATTAAATAGAAGACAAGTACTTAAAATCCTATCTTAAATAAAATATCTTCATTTCCTTGACCAAAATGAAATTAAAACTGCATGTAAACAATATCACCACCACAAAATAATATCCCATGAAACCATTCTATTCCTTAGAATATTCACATGACAAAGCCCTGAGTTCCTTTAAAACACAGCTGAATGGCTTCAGTTAGCTAGAGCCCTCCTCCTTCCCTTCCACCCACCATTGTCTCTTTTTTCTGCTATCTGTGAAACAGTTTTGAGTTCAAAGATAGAGAAAAAGTGCAGAAATATAAATCACTTAAAATTATAAATATGTTAAACCTAAGTTTGACTGAAAATAGTCTAAATTTTGTTGTGCATGTTAACTAAATCCACGTGTTATCTTCCTTGATTTCACAAAGCTAGGTACTCTCAAGGAATCTTACGGTTTACATAACCGATATGGTACATGAAGAATTCTAGACTCTGTACTGAAAGGGAAGAGAAGGACAAAAAGAAAAAATGGGAAGAAAAAAAAAGACCTGAACGTCTGTGTGTAGATAGGCAAATAAGAACTGAAACTGTTTGCCATCCACACTTTGAAAGTCACACTATGTGTCAAGTTTGTCAAGTTGAGTGAAAGAAGGAGTGATGTGCTTCTCCACTTTCCTGAAGAACCACGTAGAAAATGTGGCAAATATTTAATTTAAGCCTTGTTTCCTGAAAGACTGCAAGATGCCCACAAATTTTCTTTCCCAGAGTTCAAAATAGCAAGCTGAGTGGGTGTAAGCACTTTAAGTGAAAAAAAAAGTAACTAAGGAAAAGGAAATCGTACTTTCTGCTTCTTAGTATAAGATTTTTTTTTAAAGGCCATTTAAAGAGATATTAGTGATTAGGATCTGGTGGTTGTCTTGAATCAGAATACAAATAACAGTCCTGATGACCTCAGACAGAGCCCCCTGGCCACATTTAAACATGATTCATTCTGTGTAAAGATGAAACTGACAACATCATAGTTACAGTAAGAGCAAGCTGTTGTCTGCTACGACCAGATACCTAAATCACAACAGGAAAACACTTGTACGAAGGGAAAGCTGAATGTCTATAGGGCCTCTACCCTTTCCCAAGAGAGGGACCTTCCTCAGCAGTGCTTTATAATATTTTCACATGTAGATGAGTCACCAGGGGAGCTTGTTAAAAATATGGGTTCTGATTCCGAAAGTCTACATGGAACCCCAAAGTTCCCAGGTGATAAGTTCGCTGGTCTACACTTTGAGAAGCAAGACTGTAGTCTGTAACAATAGTTTCCTAATAGCCAGACACCAGAAATCACAATCAACCAATTAAGAACACTTACTAGGTACCTGTGCCAGTTGTTATAATAAAGTACATAACAGGTGACCTGAGCTAATACAGAAAAAAAGTATATTTTAAAAAAATAAAAGCTAAATGTGTGAAAAAGACTCTAAGGATAATAGGAGTTGCAAACAGGAAGAGTTCTGTAGGGACTAGAGTGGTCGCAAATGGCTTCATAGAGCAAGCTGGACGTGTGCAGCCCCAAGTTAAGGGAAGGGGTGGATGTGGAGAAAGAAAGAGCAGGCCACCACTAAGGGCAATTCTAGAAGGGAGAGCCTAGAGTTCCCACAAGAGAAAGCTACGGTGAGCCTGCTTTGTGGCTATAGATATTATCATTGGAAGCTTTTAATCAGAATTCACTTTGAACCAGGTGAAAGGAAACTCTGGCCTTGTTTAAAATTTGTCAGTTTGGAAATTATAATTCTATTCCAGGACAGGAAAGAATGGGTAGTTTTGCCTTAGTCTTATGCAAATTTTCTCCATTGGCAGCAGCAATAGTGTTATGAATGACATTTTAGGTTTGAGCCTGGGAGCACAAAATTACCATTTTTGTACATATATTTATGCACATGTATGCCTTTGGTTAATATATGTCTTTAATGATTAAGACTTTTAGAGCATTAGAATCATAACTTTTCACTACAATAGATTTAATAATCTTCTGTTACTTCGAGTACTTGAATTTTACTTTTATTATAAAAATAATTTTTTTCTCCTGTAACATACTTTCGGATGGCACATACCCACACAACACCCTCAACTCCAGCAATATTCTTCCATTCTTCTCTTTCCTCCCACACTGGCTGACAATGGGAAGAAAACATATCCAGAAACAGAATGAAATTATTAATGAATTATACCTTACGTGTTTTTTTTTAATCTTAAAGAGTTTTTCCTACCAACCCACAATATGTTGGGTATTGCACAATGGATTCAACAGAAAAGCAACTGAGGATTCCACAGGTCAATACAAACATAAACATTCAATCTCTAAACTTTTTTTTTTTTTTAATGAAGAGAATTGCAGAGGGATGAGCGTACTTGCAAGCTGCAAGAGGGAAGTATTTGAAAGAGAAACCTAATATTTTAGCTCTCCTAAGTCAGGTCAGCAATCTCACTGAGTTCTATTTCCATCTTTTCATCTTGGGAACTATGAAATTCGTCATCTTATTGTAAGCATTAAGAAATGGTATTTGGAAGACTTACAAATCTTATGTTTCATATTAATGTTAAATGCCATGACTATGGTTTAGCCACAGTTACTGTCCGAGGTATGTTTCTGTCCTACCAAACTTCACTATGCTTCCTGTTCTTAGTAAGGAAGTCAGAATTTAGGCAATGAATTACGGCAAAACTGCTATTTCAAAGCATCAAGGCTTGAATGTTACAAGATACCTGTAACACTGCGACTGGGCTGAGTAAGATCCTAGTATTCAGGATGTACCAACAGAGTCACCTTCCCTCCCGTCAATCCAATGCACACACACATGCAAACACTCACTAGTGACAAGAAAAAAAAACATTAATATGAGAATGCTAAATTACTGCTATTTATGAATGGTTGCAAAAACAACAAACAGATATGAATGGTTGCAAAGACAATAAACAAAACGCAAACAGGCACACCCTAGTGAGACCATGAAGTGTGTCTTCTACAAATCTCTTCTCCTTTCTATCCTGGTCCTGTTCAGGTGTCCTGGCCTAACCCGGACATGGGGTCTTTGCAGGCTGCACGCTGCATCTACTACAGAAAAGAGCTGATAAGATTTTTCACGCTAGGTTGTCAAAAATGTAACGTGTTCTCATTATGAAAAAATTTACATTAAGAAAACAGCAAAAACAAACAAAAATCTTGGGACATCATGAAACTTAGTACAAACAAATAACTGTTGGTGAAGAGACAGATTTGGGGGAGGGGTTTTGCAAGAATAGAAGCAAGACTTCCTCCTCTGTGGGAAATACTAGTAATCCTATTAAGGCACAGTGCAAGGTGTGTCTTAGACACTAGAAGCAGATATGGTTTACTTTCAGTTCTCTGAGGTGATTCTTATTGGAATTGAAGTGGCTCTTCTGAAAACAATTAATCAACAATAAGTTCTCTCTCCCTCCCTCTCTGTCTTTCTCTCTTCAAAGTGTGTGTGTGTGTGTGTATATATATGTATGTCTTTTGACTAATTATTAGGCGTAGTTCCATTTTTTCCCCCTTGGTACCTATCACTATAATCATCTGTGTTTATGTGTCACCTGCTTTTAGAATTACACATGGATATTACCAGAAGTTACAGAGTTAAATTTGCAACAGCACAGACTTCTAACTACAAGACTGGGACCATGGTGGAAACAAAGGTTCAGTTAAGGAAGATTTCCCGAGCCAGAATTGATGTCCTCACTAACCAGGCTGCCAGGCTTAGATCAAATGAAGGTCGATGTAATGTCCCCAGAGGAAGCTGTTCAACTTGCCGGGTTGGTTCCCCAGAGCCCTGCCAAGGAGGCTCTTCAGATTGACAGCGCCCTGGCAGAGCTGCTGTCTTCCCCAGGCAGAGAGGCCCTCCTCCGGACAACAAGCTGGGTGCAAACTCGTCTTCTGCAGACACCAAAAGAGAGCACAGCAAAGCTAAGCGGCTGGGGACAGCCACTTGTGGCTGAGACAAAGGCAGGCTCCCCCTGCCGCAGGACGATCACTAGGACTGTCAGGCTGTCGAAATGTATATTGCAGACAGGACATCCCTCCTGGCATCCAGTGTGAGCGAAGTCCAGGCCACAGCAACAACAGCCTGGCCTGAGGACAGCCTGCACCACACATCAAAGCCAGAGGCCCTGGGAGGCTGGCCAGCCGCCAAAGACGCCTGAGAGCGGCAGGGGAGTGTGTTGCCTTAGGACAATAGCAAACTGGGACGTGGTAGAGTCTGTAAATTCCAAGCACTGGGGAGGTCTTCTCAGAGATTTTACCCTCTCCTGTCAGGGCTGTGATTTAATTCCCTTTGAAGAAAAAAAAAGAAAAAAGAAAAGAATATACATTCCCAAACCTTCTGTCTGCAAAGGCAGACACCACAATGCAAGCTTAATGCACTCTGGTCCTTCCCGGCCAGCGGCCACTGTCTAACACAATACAGCTAAGTGAGATGTGACATTCTCCCGGTCCCCTTAATAGGGCATTAAATCTAAGGAGTAATTAAGATCATTTAAATGCAAACATCATTGTTCCATTGCTACTATCCTCCCAGATATTTCCCATCCATTCTGTTTAATTAGAGTAGCACCACACGTTAATTATAACCTGACAGTTTTATTGATTTCACAGGGCACATCATACAGTCCCATTTTAGGTACCAAGGACTTAAGGTGAAGCATGAACCTCTCAGTCACAAAGATGACTCAGCCTCTTGGGCTGATGAGGTTCTGGTTCTTCTACCAGGAGAGGTTTATCCACTTGCTCAACAGAAATAGTCCAGTAATCATCTTATGTCCTCACTTATTTCACAGCGTTTTGCAAAACAACACATCAAAAACAAACTAAGGAAAAAAAAAACCTGTAAGAGTGTAAAAGAAATATCCATCTCCCTCTGTTCTGTGGTCTTAATCGGCAATTCTTAAGGACCAGGATGAGGTGCTGCGAAGGCTACGCAGGTAAAGCTGGCACCAAACAGAAATATGGTGCACTTCTGCCCCTGAAGCGACTGGTCCCGCTTTGAGAAGCCATGCTGTAAACATGCTCATTAGAACAGAGAGGACTGGTCAGTTTTCCTTTCAGAGGAAATGAATATGAGTTGAGGTCACTCAACTCTAATCCACCCTGTACCTCAGGGTTATACTCCCAGCAGCCCATGCTCCATTAAGCCAGCAGTTTGTCATAGCCCAGCGTGTCATCCATAACGGCATGTTGGGGGTGGAATCACTTCCAACTCCTCGCTAATCTGGTGCGGGGAATGCCAAGGTACAGAGTTTTACTTGATCGCATAAAACATAGAGCTATTTTCAGCTTCCAAATCATCATTCTGGCTCTTTCACCAGTCCTAAAGCCATATTACAACCCTTTAAAAACATCTTTTCTATTCGGTTTTCCCTTATTTTAACATAAGCAAACACTTAAAGTAATCCCACCAAGTCTCCAAAATATGAAGCCACGAAATGTCAGAAAAAAAAAGACCAAAAAGAGTTTAAGAGTTTTACACATATTTGCGATTTAAAATGGTCACTGCTGCTATGGTAGTGGGCCTTGAGTTATCTCCAAACTCCTTATAAAAACCCTGGGCAATTAACACTTAGCAGGACTTCGGTGCCTGATGACAAAATCAATTTTGTTATAGTCACATGTCGAAAAATGACTTTGAAGAGTAACAATAAATAATGAAAATTAAACCACTGCTAACTGATATAGGAAGAACTTCAGCTATTTCTGTAATAATTCCACTGGGATTTGTGCTGAACATTATAAAAACAGGATGTTTTGTTTGTTGTTCTTCATAAAAGACTACCGAACCAGTATAAGACTCCAAAATATATCAAGACTACAAATCTATGTGAAGTCTACTAATATTAAAAAAAAGCCAAGTGGAATTTTTATTCATGTATTTAACATTTTTGCTCAATGTAAGATGACCTCAGGAAACATGTTTCTTATTTTTATGAAAGTCAAAAGGAAACACAGTTATATAACATAATTCTGCAATGGTTCAGCATCACAGTGCAGACAACTTAATCCTAAATATAGGACTGTCACAAATCAGTCTTCACTGCTAAGACTTCTTACATTTAACATTAACAAAGGATTATCCCATGGTAACCAGATACCTGTTCCATTTAGTTAGAGGCTAATCCTAATAACATAAGGATTCCAATAACAAACTTTTTCTAATGTTAACATCAATGAACTGTGATGAAGCTACCGCACCAAGAACGAACTTAATATTAGTGGATTTAGAGAGAACTTTAAGTGGGTATGATTAGCACACAAATACAGTCTTATCTATGGATGTGGGGTGGGGGAAGGTATCACTTCTGTAAATGAAATCATTATTTTTTACTGCTTAAGTAAATGAAAGCATTCATATCCTCTTTTCCTGACACACATAGCTGTATTTGGAAGTGTAGAAGAAATAGGGAGGAAGTATGTTTAGGAAAGAATTGTACCTGAATATTTTCCTAAAGGCTGGGCATGGTAGCTCACATCTGTAATCTCAGCACTTTGGGAAGCCAAGGTGGGAAGACTGTCTGAGCCCAGGAGTTCAAGACCAGCTTGAGCAACATATTGAGACTCTGTCTCAAAAAAATAAAAATTAAAAAAAAATTCAACTGGGGCATGGTGCACCTGCAGTCCCAGATACTCAGGTGGCTGAGGTGGGAGGATTGCTTGCATGCAGGAAGTTAAGATTGCAGTGAGCTGTGATTGTGCCACTGCACTCCAGCCTGGGCAACAGATCCAAACGCTGTCTCAAAAAAAAAAAAAAATCTGAAACAAATAATTGGGCTCTGCTCTGTCCATTCTGATGCTTTTGAAATAGCTGGAAAAGTCACCCAAATAACTGCTGCTGCCATTCCATGAACTGATCTCTATTTAAATCAAGTGAAAGCACCAGTTCAACCTCAAGTCTGTGAAAGGAACTAGAGGCTTCTCTTCACGTCTAAGGTCCCAGAGGCTACATCCAATCACTAAGACTGATCGTTTTATTTTCTATAACACTCTAAAAAGTATATTTTTAATATCTAACCACTTATACACTTTTCTACCTGGTGAAATATATTTTTTCCTATTTCATTATCTATAATTTGCTATTTATGTCATCTATTAACCTATTCAACAATCATTTACCATGCACCTATCACACACCAGGCACTGGGCTGTATGCAAAGGTACACAAATGCGTTTTATGATCTTAAAGAATACCGGGCTTGGAGGAAGTATGAAAAGTGCTGTAGTACAAATTACCATACAGTCCACAGGAAAGAGACTAGTTATTAAGGAAGCTCTGACAGTGGAGACACTTGCAGTGGATCTTCAGTAATCAGTAGACATTTGTGAGGTGGAAAAGAGGAAAACCAAGTTGAGAGGAAATATATTCGGTTTTAGAGCAAACTAAGTTTGAGGTGCCTTAGAAACAACTGGGTAGAAATGTCCAAGTAGACATTTGGATACATAGATGCAGAATCCATGGGAATATGTGAACTGTAGAATCCATGGGAATATGTGAACTAGTATGGAAGACTATTAGCATCATTAGCAGCTAGAGTGATTATTTATTTATTTATTTATTTGAGACAGGGTCTTGCTCTATCACCCAGGCTGCAGTGCAGTGGCACGATCAAGGCTCATTGCAGCCTCGACCTCCCAGGCTTAAGCCATCCTCCCACCTCAGCCTCCTGAGCAGCTGGGACCACAGGTGTGTGCTGCCACACCTGGCTAATGTTTTTGTATTTTTTTGTAGAGACAGGGTTTCACTATGTTGCCCAGGCTGGTCTCAAACTCCTGGGCTCAAGTGATCTGCTTGCCTTGGCCTCCCAAAGTGCTGGGATTACAGGTATGAGCTGCCGCGCCTGGCCCAGAGTGGGCCAGGGCTTCTGTAAAACAGTCTGAAAAGCTACAGAGAGTGGCTTAAGGGCTGAAGTTTGGGAAAAGCCTCAAAGACTAGGAAGTGTGCGAAGGGGCTGAGAACAGAGACAGGCCTACTAGGCCACAGCATCACAAAACCAAGTGGCGAAAAAATTAAATGATAAACAGAGTCAGACACAAATCAGGTCAACTAAGTCAAAGACCCAAAAGGTGTCACTGAATTTCAAAATTAAGAGGTTATAAATGTTCCTTGTGAAAGCAGGTGGTCGAAACTGTGAAGCAGTCGAGACAGGTAAAGTAGTAGCTAGAAAAGCCATCAGGATTATAGGTTTTATTGTTTGCTTGTTTTCAAGATGGAAGGGATTGGAGCATATTTAAATTTTTCTAGTTGAGAGACCTTTAACAGCTATGGCCCTGAAAAAAAATACAATGTCCTAACAATATTTTACTGGATTAAATTTTGGCCACAGTGGAGAGATAATTATGACTTGATTGTGTTAATATAAAAGTTCAAATTCTTAGCAATTGACTGCTAATGATGATATAATGATTTGGGGAGTCTTTAATTGAAGGAATATGCTGTTCTTCTGTCGAATAAATCAATAAGGAATCACATAACACTGTGGGGAAATCTTGAAAATGAAACTACTAAAAGATAAACTTTGACCATATAATTTTCAAGCTGAACAAAGCTTTAGGGATCATCCACTTAAATCTCTTATTGTGAAACAGATTTAAAATCAATGCAATAACAACTTCCACTGAAAAAATCAAAACTAAGTTTAAATTGTGCAAGAAAGAAAATGATTATGACAAAGAGGCTGCCCAAACTACTCTGTTTGAGAAACTTTTAAACATTTTATTCAGATATCTAGATGGAAAGGAATTCCTAAGCCTGACAATTACAAGTTACCAGTAGGTCCACCGAGAATTTCTGAAGAAGCTCCCTGAAAGAATTCACTGACTGCTCACGCTCCTAGCACATAATGACTAATTCATCCTGCTCCATCTGGGGTCATACCTCACCGTGGTTCTCACCCTGAACACTGTCGCAGGACAAGAAAACAGTCACTTTGAAAATAGTAAGCAAGAAACCCAACTGAAAAATGTTAGTTTTACAGTCTGGTGGTTTGTGTTGTATGATCATAATGGAAAACCCAGTTTTATTCATGTGATGAAAAATTCAGGAAAAAAAAGAGTTTCTTTATAACTTAGGAAATGACTTCTATAAGGTTAGTTTCTGGGAAATATACAAATAATAGAAGCACTTTCATATTCTTTCATAAGTTGAATTTAGAGTTTTCCAACTCCCTTAAGAGGTGAGAAGGAAAAGCAACAACAAGAGGAAGCAACTGTAGCCAGCCTGGAATCAATAACGCCTAGTAATAGGATTTGGCTCGTAGCCAAGAGTGGGGTCCACCTGCTTTCACTGTGGTAAGACTCAGGGTTGAGGCTCTTTTATATATAGACACACACATACACCCCAAGCATGATTTAATTTATCTACAAGATGTAGCAAATAGTTTTGGCAAACAAGACTCTTTAGGCTGCTATGATCTCCACAAAGAGGAATGTTAAAAGTTTGGGCTGACTACTGAAAACCTTAAGGAAATGAAAGATCTAGAAATGGTAATGGAGTTTGAAACAATCATCACAGAGAAAAATAAAAATAAGCAACATTTACTGAGTATTTTCCCATTTAATCTTTTATGAGGCAGGTACAATTATTACCCTAGCTTACAGAGGACTTGAAGCCCCGAAAGGCTCAGGAACTTGTCTACAGCCTCACCGTAAGTGCTGGAGAGAGTTTTTTAATCCTTTAAGCCTGAGTCTGAACCATCCCGCTTGAAAATAGACACAGCGGCAATGTAAAAAGATTCATGGGTTGAAAGAAGTCTAAATATCCTGCCATGACTGGCACTCAATTTTCAGTTCTAGTCATAATGATGCTGACCTGATAAAAGGATCACCATGCCAAAAGAATGTTTAATGTATTGAACCATTCCTGATTACTCACTATTTGAGCTGGTATGACAGAACCTCACGGTGGAAGAGTTTCAGTGGGGTTCACTCATGTCTTCATACAACAATACGCTGTTTTCACACTTAGAACGAAGGTCATTGCTTTAAATTTGGCAACAAAATCAAAGTCTTTCTTATCCAGCTCAAGAGTATTATTTTACCCACATCATTGTCCTAATTTACTTTGGCAATAAAAAGTGTTTATTGCTATAAAGTAAGGCTAAAATTGATGGGTTTGGGAGACTTTACATACCATGTTCCACTAAGTTAATTTTGGAGGGCATGCCATGCTTTCTATCTTTAAAAAGTATAGTCTATTTCTTCCTTCTTAAAGCCAAAGATTTCCCACCAAACTTAAAACTTCAGTACATTATATTATTTTAAATTTTGTTTTAACTTTATTATTGGGAAATGACTCTAATCTTTCTATCAAGAAGTAGCATTTTGCTTTTTTTAATAAAATGCTCACAATAAACTCTTTTTTCTCTCATTTATTCAATTATTTATTCAACAAACAATTGTGCATTCCCATAAGCCATGATTCTTGTCTTCATGGAGCTCAGGGGCTAGTGAAGGTCAGACATTGGAAATAGATTATTACTGTGTAGACCTCATAACAAAAGGCATGCTGTATAATCAATTATATAACAATATTTGAGAAAGGCAGCACTCTTCTAAATTCTTTAAAACTTGGGAGCTAAGTATCCCTCCTATCATGATCTGAAATATAGAGTAATTCTTAAATCCACCACAGATCAACAACTCCCAGATGTCTTAGGACACCCTGAACCCAGTTTCAAAACTCATCAGCATAGATGTTTTAGAGACTTCTCCAAAGAAGTCACTGGCCCATCACTATCACATTCTAGCTTAGGTAGACTTAACACTCAATCTAATGAATCAATTTGTGCAGTTTGACAAATTTAGAGTAACAGGGGAAAAATACATAAGATACTCAGAACTGGAAAACCCTCTAAGTATTAGAGTCTTCTGTGTTTTATCTTTCCTAGTCTAAGATGATAAACATTCCTATCTTTGAAAAATTTGATATAAATATTTGTCATTTGATGCAGAAAGTGAGGTATTTTTGTGCTTATCTTTTAATTACTCTAAACTTCTCTTAGTTTAATTGCATACTTGTACAACATATACCTCTTTTCTTACTTTTTCTAGAACCTGCTAAGATTCCAGTTATTTTCTTATTGACTTCCTTCAGTTGGTAGCTAGATCCACAGATTAAGGTATTTTTCTTTTCCTCTCTTGGCAGACTAAGTTCATTTGGCACAGATTTGTACACAAGATCATGTCCAAAAGGAATCCAAGGAAATTACCAGATATCTATTTTTTTTTCCACATCAGAGAAGCAAACCCTAGCTAATCTAGCTTGTCTACCCTCTGAGCCTGGGGCTTAGTGTGAGAAGTTACACTCCCAGTAGAGGGGGGACTCTAAGCTGGCTACCCAGAGGGTCTCCCTGTGGTTTCGATAAGAACTCACTTGTAACAGGTGCTAGCACCTGTTCTTCCGGCTCCCAGAATAGTTCCTACTTAAAATGAATCATATTCTAACAGTTCACTTTTAAGCTTACTATTTGAAATTTGGAATGTGTTTCCCTCTAGAACCAGTGTCATAAATACTGGTTGGCATGCAAGGCCACCCTTCAAAAGCCTGTATAACCTGATTTAGAATTCGCCTAAGGCAATGTAATAAGAGCAACATAGAACCTACCCGTCTTAGATGGCATAGCTTCTTGTCAAATAGTCACACTGAGAAATTGAGTCAATAGGATATGAAACTGCCTTTTCCTACAAGGACCACAAAAGTCCAGGTGAAACCCTAAGAGGTAAACAACAAAGTAAGAACAGCAAGACACAGATGGGCCAGGGGCATCAGTAGGAAGAATCTCAGTGGCTCTTGTCTTTTGTCAGGGCAGCAGTGGTGGTCCAGGCATTGGTAGCAGCAGAGATGGCAGAAGAATGGAAAAGAAAAGAGGGCAGGGAAAATAAGTGAATCAGAAGCTAGAGCAGCCTTTGAAAAGGGAGTGTCCTAGAATTGAGGGCAAGAGAATTGAGGAAGAGAACGGAATTCCTACCACAAGGCAACCGGGGAATTCCCTGGTTGGGGTTGCCATTCACTCTGTCACTGACTGGGAATATTCACTGTTTAGTCACATAATGTTCTCAGTCTTTGTTTCTTACTCTGGTTTCTTAAATTCAAGCTCTGTGTTGTTCATAAAAACCCGGTTCAGGCTGGTGGCTGTGCAATCCCCCTCAGATTTATTGTTAGCCTGTGGTGGTTCTCAATTAGGGTGATTCTGCTCCCTTAAGAGACACTAGGCAATGTCTGGGAGTTCTTTCTGGTTGCCAAGACTGGGAGTGGGAAGGGGTATGCTATTGTACTCTGGTGGGTAGAGGCCACGGATGCTGGTAAGTATTCTACAATGCACAGGATAGTTGCCCACAACAAAGACTTATCTGGCCTCAAATGCCTAACCATGCTGGAGCTAAGAAAACCGGTAACACTGTAACTCTGCTGCAATAACTTTTTGGTACATGTCACTGCGCTCCTGATGTTTAAGCAAGTGATTATAACAAAAATCCTTTAGACTAACTGTATTACTCAAACTTCATCGTGAAGATCATGCTCAAACAAGAGAAATTCTACAAAAAAACCCATAGTATTCTTCAGAATTACAAAGTGTGACATTTGTTTTTTAATTGAAGATGTCCAATCAAGACAGCCGAACTTTAGGAGGTTGGCAGAAAGGGTACGGGATGAACTTGGTATCACCTGAATGTAACTGAAATTTTCCAGGGAAGGCACTGCACAAACTCCTCTGTGAATGTGAACCCTGCCACCAATGCCACATCCTGCTTCTTAAGCTTTTCCATAAACAGCAGCTGTATTCCTCTCCAAGCATCAAATGACAACCCAGGAACGTGCACACGTTCCTGAAATGCTCACAGCCACCCAGTATTAAAGCAATAATCTCCCCCAGGGAAAAGTCCTGCTGGGCTGGATGTAGGAAAAAGAATGAAAGCAGGCACAGCTTTCAGGTCCACTCCACCACAAATGACTCTATGACTCGGGCAAGGAACATTAAGTAACTTCTTTCTGGTCCTTTTTTTCCTCAACTAAAAGCAGAAAAAGTTTGGCTTAGTCATCTCCAACTTCACTTTCAGTTCTCACCACCATGCTGGTTTTCTTCCCAAAAGGTAAAGAGAAGGGAATCGGCTCCAAAGAAGGTAGGTAAGAGGGAGCTTATGAAACCCGCTTCATTAAGGGTCCCAATCACATGGAGTGTCTGTGGGCTACAGTAGATGAACCACCCACGTGGTAAGTTCACCCACAAGAGCAACTTTTTTGAACACAGGTGAAAGCTGGCCCCAAGCTTGATAGGCGAAGTCTCCATTGAGCTCCAGGCCACATGAGAAATGCTGACTGTGAAGATGAGGGACCAATCTTTGTGTGTGCACAGCAGGGAAAGGACTCATCATTCCACACTGGCCTCTTCCGCTACAACCTTCTGTACAAATAACCATCATCCCCAGAGCACCATCTTCTCATCAGGAAAGACAGAAGAAGAAGAGTACGGGGTGTTTTAAACTGTCTTTGTGTTATAATAAAACACAAACAAAAACAAAATGGACACAAACAGTATGAATTTGAGGAGCCTTTAATTTTAATGGGCAAATACTTAATGTATTAATAACCATGTGGTAGAAACCCAAATTAGTTCTGGGGAACCTCTCAACTATACTGAAGTATCTACTGAAATAGGTTTTGTTCATGGATCTACAATAAGAAAGGAATCTGTTTTCCTGAGTCTCCCCACTGAGTTTTTTATGCTGTGCTTCTGTTCATAGGCTTAAGTGAGCCATTTAAAAGGAAGAGTGTCAAAGTTAGACTCAGGCTTTACCGGTATGAAAGTGTAAAATTATATTTGTATCCACAGATTTCCAAAATCTCAGTATGCAAACTTATTAAAAATACACTATGGTGGAGGCATATATAAGAAGTGAAAGTAATAAAATCCATTTCTTATTACTGCCATTTCAACATTATCACAACCTCACAGGGCTATGTTTTCCCAACTGAAACACCAGGATGTTAATGTGTCTGAAATTTGAGACCTTCTGATAAATTATGCTTGTTTGCTGGTTTTGTTGTTTTTTGGTTTGTTTGTTTTCAGTAAAAGCTGGCACTTTATAAAATATCTGTCTTCAGTATTTGACAACACTTGACAACCATTATCTCATTACTTTTTACCACATCCTGGTAAGGGGGAAATGGCAGGTAACTGTATCGCTTTTCACTAAAAATCAGACAGCAAGGGGTTAAAAAAAAAAAAAAAAGGAGAATTTATGTCTCCCAGTTCCACGTACTGCACCACTTTAATATCCAGGATTTTCCCCAAGCCATTCCCAGAGAAAAAAGTGAAAAGAATCTCCTTTGACTTGCTTGGGTCACTGCCCCCAAGATACTGAAGACTCAAAGATACTGAAGACTTCAATGTACAATACATTGGTGGTGAAACTAAAACGCATATGCAAGGAGCTGACCCCCTTCTCACTGCAAATAATTCTAACATGACCGATGTGCTACAGAAATCAATAGCAGCAATGACTACCTTTCTTGGAACTGCCTCAGCAGTCAGTTGGAGAGGGGGCCTTGCTAAGCCCAGGCACACTGCCTGGATCAAGCACTGAAAACAAGCTTCACAAAAGAGAAGCGTGAGTAATTTACTTATTAAAGAGATAACTGTAAAGTCTGATACAAACAGACAAGCGTAAAGCCTTCAATGCACAAACCAAATGCTTGGCTTGGAGACCATAAAATGCAATCAGCAATGAAATCTAGGTTATATTACTCAACTTTCAAAAGTCTAATGCCCCTTTTTATCCTTAGAAAGATGACACAAAGAAATGACCTGTGAGGGAGACTTCTGGTTAGCAGGGGCTCCCCAAAGACACTGAGCCCACAGCAGGAAGTGGAGGGGAAACCTCAGTGACTGGTCCGAGACCAACCTGGTCTTCCGTGTAAGGTACAATGCAGATAAAGGGGATTACTGTACTTCAAGTGGGTTCTGAAGCATTCTACGTTATTCAAAAGGACAAAAATCTAGTCAGGTGTTGCCCAAATGGTCTCTTCTATGATCATTTTTCTCATGTTGTTCAGAAACGTAGTGGTGATAGTGCATTTGTGAGACTCTGTGGCCAGGAAACAACATCTCTGTAACCCCAATTTTAAAATCATGACTTCACTGTCACCAACCAGCAAATGCCAAAAATAAAAAGGTAAAAACATCTAAAATACTGTCAGAAAGTGAAGCTTGAGTTCATGAGCAAATTAGAAAAAAAAAAAAAAATGTCATTTGCCATCAGATGTTGTCTGTCAACTTAAAAAAAAATCCAAATAAAAAGAGAATTCAAACAGTTCTTCTACAATAAGCTATTGTATAGCCCCTAGATCTAAGTCATTCACAACTCCCGGAAATAACTGCATATTCGCCAAATGCTCTTATTTTGTATGTTCTCACGGGGTTTCAGGACTTGTGCAAATTGTTTTCCAAGCACCATCCGGCCATAATGACCAGGTTAGAACTGATCATTATGCCTGCCTGTCTATAGGTTTGTCAGCTAAAGAAATCCACAGACGGCTGCATCATGAGCAGAATTCTACTTCGGGTGCAGCTGCGCTGACCACACTGCATTAGAAAAACAACCCTCTTTGCAATAACCAGTTCTGGGCATCACTGGTTAAAAAAGACTAGTTTCCTGTTTTTCTCAAAAACTTCAGAGTGTGGGTATTGCTATTTTTTACCCCACCCACACATTTTTCTTTTTAATTGTTGAAGATTAGATGCTGTAAACACCTAATCATGAGCATTTTTTTATATTAAAGCTCCAGGTTTAATTTTAGGTCGGATTTGTTCTTTCCACACGGGGACTCCCCTTGTTCAGACTTGTGTGGCTTCTCCCGCGGGAGGGGGGAAGCCACGGGGCTGCGGGCTGCTGTCTAGGAGGGGCTGGGGTCGGGTCTTGGGTCTGGGAACTTATCTATGGCCCAGTGTTGCCCCAGGCAGCTATCCCCCACCATTGGCTTCCTGATGGCCCAGCTATGCATGGTCCCCGGCAGGGATGCTGCAGCTGACCTAGGGCGACAGGTGGTTGGGGGAAGAGAGGTTGCTCCCCCTAAAAGAGTATCTCAGCCCAGGCTTGGGAAACAGCCCTCACTGATGAAGGCTGGGGGACTAACAGTGACATAAAGCATCAAGATCCCAGACGTATCATCTTATTTCTGTTTATAATATGCCATTTCTCTCCCTCACTTTGACATGTTATTTCCTTTCTTTCAAGGAGTTTGAAGTATATGAAGGCAGTGCACACTGTAGCAGGGCTGCTCCTGGTGCCTGACCCCCGCACTTCACTCTGGTCCCTCTGCAAATGTCACCTCCTTGCAGATCCCCCCTCTCCCCTACCTAATTAACACACAGGCATGAGAGTTGGGCAGGATGATAAATATCTGTCTCCCACACTGAACAGAAGTTCTCAAAGGAGGCAGCACTACTCTGTTCACTCCTATAGCCCCAGTACTCTAAACAGTGCCTGGAAAATAACAAGTGTTTGATTAATATTTCTTGAGAATAAATGTCCCCCTCCCTTATCTGCTTCATCTTTTATCACACCTCCTCTCACCTGCCCTCTTATTTTTTTATTTTTTAATTAATTAATTTTTTATTTTTTGAGATGGAGTTTCACTCTCGTTGCCCAGGCTGGAGTGCAATGACACAATCTCGGCTCACTGCAACCTCTGCTTCACGGGTTCAAGCGATTCTCCTGCCTCAGCCTCCCAAGTAGCTGGGATTACAGGTGCCCACCACTACACCCGGCTGATTTTTTTGTATTTTTAGTAGAGGCAGGGTTTCACCATGTTGGCCAGGCTGGTTTCAAACTCCTGACCTCCAGTGATCCGCCCACTTTGGCCTCCCAAAGTGCTGGGATTACAGGCGTGAGCCACCCTGCCCAGCCCTCTCACCTGCTCTCTTGGGCCCACCTCTCTGGAAACCCTCATTTACTGTACTGCAGTTTGTTTACATATGCCTTTTTTATAAACCATAAACTCGTGGAGCTTGAGGACTGGGCTCAGCACACCTGGCACATAACAAATGCTCAATAAACATTTGCTGGGTGTTGTTAAATGAATCATTTGAGATTAGCCACTTCGAGGCCAGGAACTATGTAGATACTGTAGAAACACATTCTGTCTCTAATTTTTTTAACCAATGCTATAACTTTTGATCCCTACAAGAAAAGTCTGAGGCATTTCCTCAGCCAACAGTATATGCTTAAAGGCAAAGCAACCAGACTTAATCTGGGAGGATCACTTGAGCCCAGGAGTTCAAGACCAGCCTAGGCAACAAAGGGAGACTCCGTCTCTACAAAAAATTAAAAAATGTGTGATGGCACATGCCTGTAGTCCTAGCTATTTGGGAGGCTGAGATGGGAGGATCACTTCAGCCCAGGAGGTCGGGGCTGCAGTGAGCTATGATCCTGCCACTGCACTCCAGCCTGGGCAACAGAGCAAGACCCAGTCTCAAAAAAGAAAGAAAGAAAGAAAAGAATCCACATAAGCTTGTCGAAACAAAGACTAGAGAAATAAAAACTTAAAAGAAAATGATAAATGAGGCAGGATGCGGTGGCTCACATCAGTAATCCCAGCACTTTGGGAGGCTAAGGCGGGCAGATCACCTGAGGTCAGGAGTTTAAGACCAGTCTGGCCAACATGGTGAAACACTGTCTCTACTAAAAATAAAAAAATTAGCCGGGCATGGTGGTGCACACCTGTAATCCTAGCTACTTGGGAGGCTGAGGCAAGAGAATCACTTGAACCTGGGAGGCAGATGTTGCAGCGAGCCAAGATCACATCATTGCACTCCAGTCTGGGCAATAAGAGTGAAACTCCGTCTAAAAAAAAAAAGAAAGAAAGAAAGAAAAAGAAAAAAAGAAAAGAAAAGAAAATGATAAATGAAGTGTTTATCGCTGTACTGCTATGCAAGGAGTTGAGGTAATATCTTCTGAAAGTTACTGAAAAGAAAGAATTCTAAGCAAAATCAAAATCTTCATTTTTGTTAAAGTTCACAGTAGGGAAAGTGTTAAATCTTTTTTTCTCCTGTAAGTTCTCCTTTTAAAGGAAAGGCAGAAATTCAGCAAAGATCTCTATCCCCTCAGACCTCCAACATTTTTCTGAACTGTAAAAAAGATAAGAAAAAAACCGAGCCACAATAACCCTTGTATGTTATGTACATGTATTGACTTCATATCGCTCCCACTCATATTAAGAAGAACCCAGGTGATAAAAACTTAAATGAACTCCTGATGAGAGGAAAATATATGTATATTTTATCATTTGTTTCAAGAATTTAAAAAAAATTATTAATATGTACATTCATACTATAAAGCTCTACAACAGTGGTCCCCAACCTTTTGGGCACCAGGGACTGGTTTCGTGGAAGACAATTTTTCTATGGACCGGTGGCAGGTGGGGGGTTGGGATGACTGAAGTTCACTGCATGTATTGTACACTTTATTTCTATTATTAGTACACTGTAATAATGAAATAATTATACAACTCACCATAATATAGAATCCGTGGGAGCCCTGAGCTTGTTTTCCTGTGGGAAAACTAGATGGTCCCATCTGGGGATGATGGGAGACAGTGACAGATCATCACGCATTAGATTCTCTCTGGGCAAGAGACCTAGATCCCTGGCATGCGCAGTTCACAATAGGGTTCACGCTCCTGTGAGAATCTCATGCCACTGCTGATATGACAGGAGGCGGAGCTCAAGTGGTAATGCTCGCTCACCTCCACTTACCTCCTGCTGTGCAGCCCAGTTCCTAACAGGCAACAGACCACTAGTGATCCGTAGCCCGGGTGCTGGGACCCCTGCTTTACAGGCTATCTATTGCTGCACAGATTTTGTAGTAGCTTTATTCCACACAAATTCTGCAACTTGTCTAAGCAATAGACTTTTTAAAATGAGAGAAAGCTTCTTTAATTCCCATGTGCCTTATTTAATGTTGGAAAAAAAGAGAAAGAGAAGTTAAGTCAACTATCATTTCACAGAAGACACAGATCTATTTTCAAGGAAGTTAAAGTCTACTCAGACAGTATATGCACATGCATACATCAGATAGCAGAAACATCACAACAGAACGACGTGCCAGCAAGTAACACCTGAAGACAATACTGTCAGCATATTCAAATGCTGAGGCTCATTCACAAAGGAAAATGCAGGCTAGAATAATAGACCTCTTTGGTTCTGTACATCTGTAAATAACATAATCATTGTCTTATATATTATTACCAAGTAGCAAAGTCTTTCCCCATTCATTGACAAATCAG
The DNA here is from genome assembly GCF_028885655.2 of Pongo abelii. NCBI lineage: Eukaryota > Metazoa > Chordata > Mammalia > Primates > Hominidae > Pongo > Pongo abelii. Next base: position 144,409,322 of record NC_071990.2, read on the forward strand.
TTGGAATGGCCTTCCCCCGTATGATTCATATATAAAATGAAATTTACTAATAATGAGAAGTTTTGACATAGGTACTAATGGCTTGAGATGAATAAACCAGATTTTATATATGAAAAACATATTGTCTCCTCCCATGGAAACCAGAGCTGTGAGGCAATAACATTGGAGGAACTATAAGCAAAATGCCAGAGCAGAGAAGTAATTCTGTTACTTGAAGGTATCCTTGGATAAAGTAGAATAGCACCATATACTAACAGAATTTATTTTAAACCCACATACACATTTTTCCCATCAGACTGTTGGTAAAAGGTAATGAGTATGAAACGGTAATATCGCAAATTTAACATTCCAAAAGAATGTTTGGGCTTTCTTTCCAAATCATCAAGTAAATGCCCTTAAAATTTGCTCTCTCCCTCCAAACAATTTAATGTCATCTAAGTTCAAAGTTGTCAGTCCCACACTTTCAAATTATAAATAGATAAAACTCAGTGTATGGAACTTCTGTTTAGAAAAGGATTCCATTTCAAAGCGGGCTTCTAAGAAAGAAATGGTAGGTAAGCACACCAGTCCGGGTGGAAGCTTTACTACAGATTAGAATTTGGTCCACCTGCAAGAACAGATGGTTATTCTGGACAGCTGCAGGAAGATGGGGGAAATCGCTTGAGAGCTACTGATTGCTGTAATAATTAAAACCAACAATAATGACAAAGTGGCACTTGAAGTTTTATACCGTTACTTAAAATTTTTTTTCAGGGAAATTTAGGTTTATAAAGTTAGAGTGGCACATCAGCCCAGCAGTTTGTTAAGACTTATCAATCTTTTATACTGGAATCTGTTAGCAGCCCTGCATTCTCTTTTTACACTGTAGAGAATAAACACTAATACCCAAAACGTGTGTTTGACTAACATATTTACAAGAATAAAGCAATGTATTGTACTAGATTCCAGACGTGAATGATAAGTGTCACTCCTTCAAACGATTTCTCCCAATTTCTCCTAATTTGACAGTTTCATATTGCATTTGCTACATTAGCAAATCTATTATATATTATGTAATATATCTATTATATATGTAATATATAATACATATAATCTATTATAATACATATATAATACATATAATCTATTATATGTATTATATATTTCATGAAATGTAATATATTATATATTGCATATAATATAATATTATATATTGTGTACTATCTGTTACATGTAATTATATATGTAATTATATATTATATATTACATATAATATATTATGTAATATATGTAATATAATTACATATAATATAATATATTTAGATATGATATATTCTATATAGTATATAAATTATATATATTTTATATATAATATATAAATATATATGTAATATATATTGCATATAATAGATTATATGTATTATATAAAATGTAATATATTACACTTTACATATAATATATTATATATTATATATAATATTGTATATAATTACATATAATTATATATTACATATAATATTATATTATATAACATACAATATGTAATATATATTACGTAATATATATTACATTATATATTACATAATATATATTATGTAATATGTCTATTATATGTAATTATTTATGTAATTATATGTAATATATAATTACATATAATAGATATATTACATAATATATGATAGATTTGCTAATGTAGCAAATGCAATATATAAAAAAGGCAAGAACAGGTTCTGTTGCATTTTTTTAATAAATTCTCTGTTCACAGCTCCAGAATACACCACAAAATTTAATATAAAACCTCTTATAACAAAACTATATGTTAAAATAAACTACCAATTATAGTAGTTTGTGTTACTTTAATGTAAATCCTAGATACAAACCAAATCTTTTGTATCTGCCTTGTCCAATGTTCTTGACATTAACACATTAAGACTGTTTTTATTTCAAAATCTCAGATCCTTTTGGAAATTACAAATTAACTTCTTTAAATTACTAATGACTATTAACAATTACTATACAAAAAATAGCTTTTCTAAGATACTGTTTTCTGAAGAATCAAGGCATATCTAATAATATATTACAAAATATTTCTAAAGACGGGACACGCAAATATCAAGTTATGAATTTTTTAAGAGATTTAATTGAGTTCTTAGAAAGAAAGAGGAAATAAAATAAGTTTAGAGAGGAGGTCAAATTCAATAGTAAATGTCATGCCAGGTTTAAAGTAAATGAAAAATACCAAAGTCTTCACAATACCTCACATCTACATTCATCTAACTATGCTTTTGCATATTGCACATTTTGAGGTCCCTGCTCTGTATGAATCTCTCGGACAGAGACTAGGATCCCCCAAGGAGTAAGACACACTTCTTTCTGTGGGAAAGCTCACATTCCAGTGAGCACTGATTCAAGGAATATTCGTAGTCCACAGGTCCCAAAAACACACTTATAAGCAAAATCTTTATTTAAATCTCATGCTTATTACTTTATGTAGCTTTTGTTCCATGTGGAGAAATGTTTATACTGCTGTAAACAAAGATCGTATTAAGAGGATATGTGTGTGTTAGCAATTTTCAAATTAAATGTGCATGATTTACCTTTGCCCCTGCCATCGGAAAGACCACCCAGTAAGCAGCCAAGCCAGCAAAAGGGCTGTAGGGGGTGTCCTTTCTTTCCTCTCTGCTACCCTTGTTGAGTATTTTACTCTTTTGTCTATCTCTCCCCCTCAGCCCAGCAGCCTTGAACTAAAACCTGCCTTGGCTCACTCTCTGTATTTCACCTCCTGCTCAACTCCCAGTCCCATCACCAGCAGCCTACAGGAGTGTCAGCTGGAGCCTGAAGGTCCCTTTAACCAAGAATTCTAGGAACAGCCTAGAAACAGAGGGTAAAGTGCTGCTCTCACAATAGCAGAAAGAGCTGTGTTCCTCAACAACACAGCTTATCACTCAGAATGAAGTTTTCCAAAGAAACTGACAACCACATTTTAACTTCTTATCTATTACTAATACTTCAAGTACACTACAGGTCAACTTAGCTTTTGTGACTTAGCGAAAAATAATAAATATTAATAAGAAAACTGTTTATACATTGAGGATATTGTATATGCACATAGAGGAACAAAGAAAACTGGAGTCTACACAAGACACTTGTTCACCCAATAATTTTTTGAGCACCTAATAACTTCGAGCTATATACATTTGCTATTACATAACTCAGTTAAATGCCTTTATTGCCTTTCTTTTTTAAGGATTGCTTCTGAGAATTAGAGCCTTTCATTCTACTCATTCTCCAAAATAATAAACACAGGGTAGGGAAAATTCACTGCACAAATCTTTCACTCACATGGATGACACTAAATCATATCCCTCAGAATTCTCCTTTCCTTGAAAGTCCTAACCCTGTAAGAATTCATATAGCCAACCAATTCCATTACAAACTGCAAAGACCTCCCAAGGGGCTGAAACACCTATCCAAGTCATCAATTCTCACATAATAAAAGTTAACTATGTCTATAGCTATGTCTATCTACCTATATGTGCTAGCACTTAGAATTCAAACACAGATTTTCAAAAATAGTTTCCTCCAGCAAGAGATTTATTACAGTCTATTTTACTTGGCCATGTGAATTTTGTTTTTGTTTTTGTTGTGGTTGCTTTTTTATTCTTTAATAAGAAAATAAGTCTCTTGACAGCTACTATTGCTCCAGGAAAACCAAATCTCTTCTGAATGATTCCAGATATCCAATATGCTGCCATTTTTATACTCCGAAAGAGAATTTGGATGGCTATGTATAACCCATGAATTCAAATTTTGTTTTCTATTGTGCTTCTAATTGCGTATTCAGTTAGGATGTGGGATGATGCACATTAATGCTGTCAGGAGCATTTTAAGAAAATGCTGAGTGAAAGACATAAAAATCCTAATTTCGTTAAAAATTAGCCAAAAGAGACATTAGGGTTATGCTACCAACTAGTGAAGGTCTGAAACTGAGAAGAACAAAAAAGGAAACACTTTAAGGAATAATGTTACCAGTACTTTTTTCTTTTACTTAGTTCAAAATCCCTGCATAATTAACACAGTAATACTTAATAAATGCCTATGAACATACCACCTCTTTTCTCTTGCAGTTTAATTAGGTGATTGACTTCAGGCATACTATAAATTATAATGACATTTTAATTACTTTTTTAATGTGCACACTTAAAAGATTTATAAACAGGAATAGAACAGCCCAGTACATTGAAAAGAGGCACACCAAATGAAATGAAGCACACGACCTTGGATGATGACAAGCAGACGATTTCTAGAAGATAGAGGTGAACCAGAAAGGGTTTCACATGCTTCGGTAAACATCAGCTCTACTGCCTTGGGACGAGTTATGAACAACCTATACAGGCTTTTTAATAATCTTAATTTACAAGGAAGGAGCTGGATCCCTCTGTCAGTTACACTTCCAGGCCATCCCAAGACAGCCTCTTCTTACAGTGAAAAAGCACAGACTTTTGAGGATCAGACCTTGGTTTGAATCCTTCCTTTACCACTGGCCAGCTGGATGACCTTGACAAAATTAACCTCTCTAGGCTTTGAGTTCCTCATTTGTAAAATTTGTAAATGGAAGAAAATACCTGTTTTGGAGGGCTGTGGTGGAAATTAAATTAGGTAGGCAGTATGCTGCACTGGTGAAGAGGCAAGCTCTAAATCAGACTTTCTGAATTGTAATCCTGGCTCTGCCTCTAATGCCCTCTAGAACCTTGGGCAAGTTATTTAGATTCCTGCCTCCTTTCCCTCAACTGTAAAATGAGGATAATATCAGCAACAGCCTTGAAAACTTGTTGAGAATCTAAATAAGTTAATACACAGAAAGCACTCCTACCTGGCACACAGTAAGTGCTCAATAGATGTTAGCTACTAATAAATCACTGAGCATAATCATTGATGCACAATAATACTTGGCCATACTTAAATTTTTCTCCCTTTTCTACAACACTTATTTCCCATTAGTAGACAGTTCCTGAAATTCCACATCTGCTGTGAAATTTTCTTGTAGAGTTAGGTCGGTGCTAACTCCTAACTCCTAACTCCTTTATTATCTCTTTCTCCCATGTATGTAGATCCATGTCAAAGTGCCTACCTTTAATTTTAAGTTTCTATACCATAAGCATTTAGTTTGGGAGATTCTCTTTATAAGGCAGAATAGTAATTCCAAAAGAAATAGGTACTTTGATGCTAAGGACAACGAGGAAAATTACTGGGGAAAGGATAAATATATAAAGCTGTGGAAAGGGCTTTCTCTTTATATTTGAGAAAAGATAAAGAGAAATTCCTTAGTTGATCTGACCACATCAAGATTTCATTTTACCCTAATGGGGTGAAAGTGCAATGAGCCTCAGGCCAATGTGGCTACTTACCCCTTTCTAACTGCTAAAATACAATTTCCCTTTGCCATGAACTATCTTTATAAAAAGTGAAAAAGAAAATAAAAATTAAGCTATAATCTTCCAGTGGGGATTTTCAGTCCTCCCTGTGGTAAACTGGAGAACAGGAGAAGTTGACAAAGGGTAAGGATCCAGAGGGTTATAAGAAATCTTAGGTAGGGAGGTACCGACTCCAGTATTTCTAACCTGCTCTGGGTAAGTATGGTGGTAGAATTCTTGTAATAAAGAATTGGATGTGTGTGTTAGTGTGAATATTTCTTTTAATCCAAATACACTTATTAGGAAGCATCACTGTCTGTCTATATCAGAAAACAAGGATTTTACTCTTTTGCTATTAGGTACTTTGTCTTTTTTTTTTCTTTGCATGCTATTAAGTATCAAGTTTTGTGTTAATAACTTTACAGGAAGGCTGTGGCCAAACCTGGTGAAGACTACACATCAGTGGTCTTTCTTATTATACAAGCCAGGCAATCACATATATACTCAACCAGATTGTATTAACTATCAGTGGTATTTATCACCATGGCATCTAATCTACTATACATTTGGTCAAAGATTAAAAAGTATCTGGCTTGAAGTGCCTTCTACAAGCCAGTTGTTATCGTTACAGATTGATTGCAACAGATATGCTTTTGGTACACAGAATCTGAACACATTATTTCTGACTCTTCCTCCACCCACTTCAGTGACAGCTTTGGTCAGCAACAGCTGCAGCTGATATATTACTCTACTTGTTTAAGAAAGTGGCATAAATACAGAGACGAGATGACATAAAGCTGTGAATGTTGGACATGGCTCTTATAAAGTCTTCCTGAGCCAATCAAAAAAAAAACAGGATATGTGCTAAAATAATTTGTGTATGCTGCCAGTTACTTAGAAAACATGTGGACAAATATATGCTTTCAGTAACTCATGCATTAATAAAGGTGGATTCGCATGCAAGACTTGGTTGCTATCCTAGTGGTTTTAAGGCAATAACAATTCCAGTAGGATCCCATATGAATTTCTTGAAACGTTGTGCTAGAATAGGTCATTTCTTTTTGCATATGTTCCTATTCTTGCAAATAAAAATAAATTTCCAACAGTTTCACGGTCACTCATTGAATAACATGACTTCAAGTCCTATATACTGTCATTTTATACCTCTAATCTGGCATAGATTAGCAACGGAAAGGAAAAATATGCATATAATCTTAAAACTAGAAAGATCACATTGCAAGACTGCTGTGTCAGTAATTTCCGCTTTCAAGAGTTACACAATGCTTAAACAATAATTATCCTACCGGGCTACAGTTCACTTAACCTCACAGTCCAGCTGATGATTGATGAAGGGTCAAGAGGGTAGCAGACTTTGGGTGCACAACACTTCAATCCTTTATCAAAAATGGCAAGAGGCCACATACTACAATTACGGAACAAATACTTCCTTTTACCGCACAGTAAATTCCTTCCTCTGATTGGCTAAAGCTTCAGTGCATGGTTCACAAGAACAAAAATACATTCTATCATGAGCAAAACACATTTTAAAGAGCAATCACTTAAATCTCCGGCCAAGTGAAATGTCTATATCCCTATAATAATTAATAACCAAGTGTGTCTATTTGTCTCCTTATGCTAAAATGCCCATGAAAAAGTTCCTAAGTGGACTTCTGAAATCTAACTCTTCAGCTTATGTTGCACAAATCCTTATTCCTCAAGACACACACCCACCTATAAAGGCAATTAAACTTTTCAGTATGTGCATGAGGAATATCCAGAATGATCTAATTCAATATAGGGCAAACTACAATACTATTTCCATCTTTGAAAGTTTTTAAAAAGCCCTATCCAGATCATTATTATAAATTAATTCAGAATCAGGGGGATATACCTATTCTGAAAGAAAATAAGGAGATAAAACATTATTCCAAGTGTGTGAAATTCTGGTTAATTGGATTATATTATGGTAAATGAGGGTTAATCAGAAAACACTTATCCTAACCCATATTGTTGAAAAATCTTATTTTTCATAATTGATAAGTATTCCCTCTATAAGTATAGCATTTTCTCCTATTTAGTGTAAGTCTGAACATCGATTCAAATTTGTAGACTAATGTAGATTTAGGTTAGGTAGAAGATTTAAACATAATGTTGAAAATCCTAGATCAGTGGTTCTCGGCCAAGGGTGATTTTGCCCCCTAGGGGATATTTGGCAATGTCTGGAGACATTTTTGATTGTCACAACCGGGGAGAAGGAGAACTACTGGTATCTATTGGGTAGCTGGCCAGGAATGCTGCTAAACATTCTACATTGCACATGACAGCCCCTCCACAACAAAGAATTATCTGGAACCAAATGTCAACAATGCCAAGGTTGAGAAATCTTGGCCTAGATGTTGCTTTAAAAAATAAATTACTGATAGTGTGTCATGCTTTCTTCTAGCTACCTACCTCTTCCCTGAAAAATAAGTGCATGTAGCCAAAAAAAAGTATATTATAGCTAATCAAAATTTTACTCCATAAAAACAAATTTATTTGATAAATATATATAGTTTCAACTCTGTACAAATTTCTGACTCAGAGTAAAAAATTATTTCATAAAAATAATGCGTTCAAAAGTAATACCCAAATCAATGCAGTCTTTACACATTAACATGTATGAAATAATTATCTAATTTTAAAATATGTTTTCAGTATTTTAAAAATTCTGAAGTACTATATTGAATTTTCTCTGATCAATTTCCCACATCTTAACTCACTTGATTTTTAACATGACAAATAGGGCACTCCAACTTTTAAAGCTATTTATAATCTCAGAACCCAAAGAAATAAATGTAAAAGTGTATCACCACTTTTAAAATTTAAAATGTATTAAAAATGTATACTGAATCACAGATTAACCAGTTAAATCAAACTAAGAGTTACATTACATATACATTAATTATTTTACTCTACTCTCCAACTTCATTTTATTGACACAGTGACCCAAAAAGGCCTGGGTTGAAAGGGTATTAATACTATTAATCTTGTAAAACACACACATGTTCAACCATTAGATAGGTGCTCATTACCTTCCTTCTTAGCAAAAAGAGAAGACTGACCCTTAATTTCTCCCACAGAACACTGATCCAAAGTGGCCCTTCACAGAGATTGAAATGCAAGCCTCACTCAGAGGCCACAAAGAGACAGGGGACTCTTAAAACCATCTGGCAGCAGTGACCACTGAAGGGCTGCGCATTCATGTTCTACATATCACAGACAGAAGGTCCCTGGATCCCCACCAAGACCCACCTGGGTCTGCAGCAGCCCACACCCTGCCACTCCTTTGGGGTTCAGCACCAAAGGTTATTATTGACTTGAATATTTTTATATAGCAGAGAAGGACCCGTGGGTTGGAATGAAGAAATATGTCCAGAATCCAAGAGGTCTGCTTCCTCACCGCACACTCACTGACCACATGCCTGTGAGCCAGTCCTTGAGTGTCTCTGAGGCTCAGTATACATATCTGTAAAACAGGTGTTGTTGGGAGGATTAAATGAAATCAATGTACATGAAAGAACTTTATAAACTGCCAGGCCCCATAAAGTGCATGAATTTGTTTTTTGCGGAATGTACAACAGGGCCTCTCCTTCTTCTTTCTCTGATGTCCCATGAGCATCCTCCTGCCCCCTTTTATTTACTCTCAAGAGACAGGTCACCAAACTCAACCAAATCCCATCAGATAGAATCCACAGCAGTCTGAGAGATGCAAATGATACATTCCATCACTTTAACATGGAACTCTATTTCTTCCTGTAATCTGTATTGAGTGGCAAGTGCTCTGGGTGCATTACTTCACTTAGGCTTCACAACAACCCTACCATATAATAGTCATCCCTGTTCTACCAGCAGAAAAGTGAAGCACGAAAAGATTTAAAACTCACCTGATTTTCACAAAGCTAGAATTGAGGGAACCAGGACAGGAGGCAAGACCATTTAATTCCAGAGCCCACACTCTTAATCCCTACCACAAACAACCTCCCATTTTAAAAATAGAGTTGTTTCTAAAACCAAATACCAATTTTTGTGAAGTGAGCCTCACAGTGTGCTGAGAGCCAAGCAATGTACAATTACCATACCATATAGATATGCTGAATCTTTTTGCTTTGTACACCTACTCTTCCCAACTTTCTCTTGGTCAGGACACTGATAGCGGGACCAGTGAAACCAACATTTTGCCTAAAACATGGTTCTACCAGTGATTTTCTTAAGTTCAAGAAGAAAGTCGCTTCTCCACTGAGATATTTACAGTCATCTCTGACATTGCAGAAGTGAATTACTGGTATGTTTGGTGAGATGATGCAATCAATGAATATGTGAAAATAATGGTGATAATAATACATGCTTATTCATAACACTTCCAGGTTACAGAATGCTTCCATTATACATTATCTTACTAGACTGGATCATCCAGCAATGAGGGGAAGAAAAGATGTGCAAATATTGGAAGGAAAAAGGTAAGCCAAGTGTCAGAGTAACCAAAGAGAGAACTAGTGCCCAGGGTTCTTGCTTATTCATTCTACAACGAAAACTGCAATTTTGGAACTTCTGAAGGACTAGAAAAGAACACATGTCTTGTGATTCCAAAATAATTTTGAAATATTTTCCTTTTAAGGAAGACCATAAAACAAAACAAAACAAAAACTTTATTAAAATAATTCTATCTGCATTTTTATATTACAAATATAATCCTAGAAATACAAAATTTACCTTATGGAGCACACTGTGTGAATAGATCAGAAGTAAAAAAAAAATCACAAAAATACATAAGTAGAAAAGTACAAGGGCATATGTTTGCATTAATACCCTATTTGGCCCCCATCCATTTTTATCTCTCCTCTCGCCAATTACTACTAGGCAATTATAATGACTTAGTTTGCCTATCCCCTTTAGGCTTAATGTAGGCCTTTATAAGGGACTCAACTAAGGCACGAAATGGAAATTAGGTACTATAAAATAAATGGCACACAGACAACCCTAAATTCAGCTGAAACGCAACTTTGAGCAGAAGCAAACCACAAATTTAATAGCACTACAACAAAAAATGCTGCTTTTGAACTTGACAGTTCCCAGTCATTCAGCCCAGAGTAACACACAGGGAACAGTCCTCAGAAAGTTCTGTGGTGTCTTCTGAATCACTGCCATTACCAGAGAAAACCCCAGGAAGTGGTTTGACTGAGTAGCTGGACCAGTGCGTAGGTATCAGCTGATGTCTCTCACACATACAAGTCAGTAACAATGGGGACATTGTGAAACCAGGAATAACCTTCCTTATCTTTAGTAGTTGGGGAAATCATTTCTAACTCAGTGAGTATATAACTTGGGAACCGGTCAAATGGTTAATTTTTCACTGAGAGCTTAGTAATTAATCTGTGTTAGATCAAATATCATCAGACCTGAATAACATAAGGATGTCCGATGTCTGGAACAATGAGTCTTTGGAATCGCTTCCATAAAGCAGCAATCTTTCCTAAACAGTTATGTCCAACAAAGAACAAAGCCTAAATGCAGGCAGCTGCTGGCAAAAACTAATTGAAATGGACCGTGATTTCATAAAACCTTTCAAAGTCAGTTTATTTTAAAATATAAGTTGATGCCATCTTTTTCTGCTCCAGCAAATGGTTGGAGCAAACCATAGTATTATTAGGTGAAACTCCAGCTGCTGATATATCTGGGCGGTGGCAAGCCAGTGAGCTCACCCGGAAGAAAACCATGCAGTCACAGAGTCCATCCTCACATGTCTTTATCTAACAACCAAAGGAAATCAAAGGAAAAGGTCCAAGACATCCTGCCAAACCAAAACTAAGAGAGATACTGTGATTTACCTAAACCCAGAGATCTGAACTAACTAGCTACCTCTTTTTTGTAACAGAAGTTAGCCCTTTAATGGCCACGATTGAGGGTCATAAAAGGAAGTTATGATTTCATGCAGTATTGGGTTTCTTACAGTTCATAAATTTCCCACTGGCGGCTTTTCAATGTATTATCCCAATGGTTAGCACCTTTTTGACTGATTTGACTATTGTTTTTCTATATTCCCAGCATCTACAATCCCAACTTCTGGAAGTATTAATTATCCAAAGGATCTAACAAGGTCACAAGGGCAACCATAAGACACAACTTTTACCAATAACAGCAATATTCCCCTCACAACAAGAATCTGCAATTCCAATTCTAAAGCACTACACAGCAACCCTTTTTTACAGACACCACACAGCTTTGACCCCAGCAAGAGCCCACTGCACAGAAACATAGAACAGATTCACCTGCCTTCAACACTCAGCAGTATATGTACCAAGAGCTCTCCAGCTCTCCTGTGCAAAGCCACAGCCACCTTTTGGGAAATCCTTTATATCTATTCACTAGAAAAAAAATGGCTGTGCGCCCCCAATCCAAACAAGATATTTAAAGAAGCAGACTTTTTTCTTATCTCTACTTTCCCAAAAGAAGTGGATACCTTAAAAACAAGCTGTTTATTCAAAACAGCAAATTCTGGGATGGACTGAGAATTAATCCAATCACCAACATTATTTTGAACACCAATACTATTGACTAGTAAATGAGGTACACCATGATTTACCATAGGCTATATATACTAAGTGTCTTTTATGTTATTAAAACTTAAAAAATCATTGTAAGTATAATTGACTAAATTATTTGAAAACAATCCATGAATGGAATATATGATTATTCTCAATTTTGAGCACACATTTTCCAGCCACTCTGGATTGAGAGAAATACACCATTTGCATATACTGAATTTGGCATCATCATATAGCACTAGGTTCATATATTACATGAAAAAACAAGCCTTCTCCCAATTACCTCTTCCTATCCTGGCCCATGGGAATTCTAAGAACAGCCTCCAACAGAATAATAAATTAACATATTCATAAAAAGAATAGATGAGGTGTTCCTGAGCTCCTGAATTTTTTTAAGTTGACCAATAATTATTCAAATTATCTAAGGAATGAGCAACACCCTTCTAAAATACTGAGTTTTCTGGGATCTGACTAACATCAAAAGAAACACACAGTTGCACCAATCCCTGAGCAGTTAGCATGACTTCGGTCTGAAATGGGAGGACACATCGTATTTAAATTGACCCACTACAAATGGTTCCCCTCCACTCAGCCATTTGCTATTAAAAGAACCAAGCTGTTCTGAAGATAAGCAGGAAGAGGATATTCAAAACGTGTAGGCGGGATATTTTCACAGAGCTTCTCTAAATTCCAAATACCTGAACAAACTGAACCAAATTAAAAACTCAAGTTTTTAACCTGAGTTAATAAAAAACAATGTTCACTTCCTTTTTCAACTACTCATGAATATATAAAAACTTAAATGAAATAAAAATCTATAACAAAACTTTTGGTAAGGTTGCTTACAAATGTTTTCAAAACACCATGATACCAGAAGTTTAAATTTCCATTTTTAGATTTTTTTTTTCTCCAGCTCAGGCTTAACAAAGATATACCTGTTTAGTTGATTTTTTAAAAAATCTATTTTTATCCCATATAAATTAGTAAGCAGACCAAGCATGATTATTGCTTTGAAATCAGTGTTTTCGGAAGACAGCACGCCCTTATTGAATTATAAGGCATGTACTGAGTATATCCTATATGCTATCACCAAAGAGGTTCAAAAGAGTTGTAACTATAAACCATAGCCCTATGCCTAAGGACTAACAACTAGGACAGGAAAGACATGTATATATAAAACAATTATACTCTTCCATGAGGGGTAGAGTCAAAAGAGAAGAAGGAAAATTATTGACAAATGCAGCCAGCAAGGACCAAAAAGAAGGACACTCAGGAGGGAAGAGAATGAGCAAAGGCCTGAAGATCTGAATAAACATGGTCCATTTATAGGACCTTAAGGAGGTCAACTGGACTGGATCAGAGGGCTTAGAGACACGATAAGAATTAAAACTGGCTAGGTAGGGCAGGGTCAGAGGTCCCCTGTCCTGACACCTTTGGTTTACAGATAAGGAAGCTAGGCTCAAAGTGGTGAATGAGTCAACAAATTCTTTAAGTGCTTCCTATACACCATCTTCTCTACTAGGCACTGAGATGCAAAGGTGAATAATAAAATGTCAGTGACCTCAGGGAGTCCACACTGGGGACAGACAGACAAAAAATACATCAACTATTAAGTTGATCATTTCAGATTCTGATCATTTCTATGAAGTAAAAAATGCAATAAAAACTGAACTAGGAATGGATGAAGGAAACTGCTCAAACTTGGGTCACAGGTGGCCTGTCCAAAGAAGGGACATTTGAGTTGACTGGAACAATGACAAGGAGCCATGCCGGGGATATGCAGGTAAAAAGCACTGCAAGCAGGAAAAACAGTAAGTGCAAAGACAGGGACAAAAACAAGCTCAGCAAGTTTAAGGAACAGAATGAAGGCCTTTATGACTGGAACCTATCTGGGAATGGGGTGTGTAGAGGAAAATGAGCCCAGAGAAGCAGAGCCCTATGGGCCATGGTGAATAGCTTGGATTTTATTCTAAAGGTAAGGAAAATGAACCTATTAGATAATTTTTAGCAAGGGAGGGTATTATATAATTTATATTTAATAGGCTACTCTGGGGAGTGTGGAGGCAGGGAAGCCTAGTAAGAGCTTTTGCAGCCTACAAGGACAGATGCTGGTGGCTTGGACTAAGACTATAGCAGAGCAGAGAGTAAGAAGACATGACATTCAGCATTTATTTTGGAGAGACAGGCAGAAGTACTTACTGGATTAAATGTGAGTCTGGGGGGAAGGAGAGGAATCCAGGATGAATTCTGGAATTATGGCCTGAGCAACAAACATGGTTGATTTAGTGAAACATGGTTCTGTTTGGTGAAATGGAAAGGTTTGGTGGAGGAGCACAGCTGTAGGCATGGGGACACTGATAGTTCTCTTTTGCCTATTTCAACTTTGATATGTCCATTGGACAGCCAAGTGCATGGATTTAGGAGGAATACAAGTTGAAAATTCATGATAAGATCCATTAATGAAAATAAAACTTTGAAAATTATTAGCATATTGATGATATTCTAAGCCATGCTGGGATATCTGCTAGAAAGAGAATTTACATAAAGAAGATAGGAGGATTTAGATAGAACCCTAAGGGAGTCCAACACTTAGGGGCAGCCTAGCAAATAAGACTGACAGGGCTAGATGGGAGAAAGTGTAGTGTCATGGAAGCTGGGAGGATCAAGCATTTCATTAAACAAGACAGAGTGGTCAACTGTTCAAAATGTTGTAAAGAGTTGAGAAGATGAAGACAAAGAATGACCACTGGCTTTGGTAAGACATATGAGAGGTGAAGAAATTAAGACAGTTAGTAAAGACAAATTTGAGGAGTTTTGGTGAACAGTAATGTTTCCAGGGTCACAAAGCAAGTTAAAGCCAAGCAATTTAAAAGAGGTCTCTGGATTCCACTTCCTGTGCTATTTTTGTGGCTCTAAGCTACCTGTCATCCTATGGATAACAAAGACCCTATGAAGAACTTTGAGCAGGAAAGAGGGGTGCTGAAAGAGAGTTATTGTAAAATTAATCTGATAGCAGTGTATGAGATCAATTCAAGACAGAAGCTTCCATAGTAGACAGGTGCAGTGATGAGAGCCTGCATTAGTAGACAGCAATAATGGAGAGGAATAGGCCACAGGGACAGCTCCAAAGAATGCACAAGGCCAGGGAAAGTTAGAATGATTCCCATTAAGTGCCATTAATCCCAAGAATCATTCAACAAGATAGGAGAAAATAAAGTGGTGAAATGCAAAATGGCTAAGCACTTTTGAAAAATTCTATTATAGGATATGTCACACAATGCCTGTATTTCAAAAGAATACATAGGTCAGGAGTGGTGGCTCACATCTGTAATCCCAGCACTTTGGGAGGCTGAAGGAGGTGGGTCGCTTGAGCGCAAGAGTTTAAGGCCAGCCTGGGCAACGTGGCCAAATCCCATCTGCACACACACACACACACACAAACACAAAATGCAAACATTAGTTGAGCGTGGTGGCATGGGCCTATAGTCTCAGCTACTCAGGAGGCTGAAGTGAGAGGATGACTTGAGCCCAGGGGGTTGAGATTGCAGTAAGCTGAGATCGCAGCACTGCACCCCAGGGGGTGCAACAGAGTGACACCCTGTCTCACATAAAAACATTAAAGTAAATAAAAGTAAAAATAAGGCATAACAGTTTCTACGAAAGTATCAACTTTGTATATTTTTGTCCTTTTCTTTACTATCATATATTATCACTTTTACCATTGCTAATGCTTTGAACAAAATATAAACTAGTCTTCTTGGCCATCTTTACCATGTAGTCCAACCTGTGCACTAACAAACTCATGAAGTACACATATATCTAGTTAGTTTTAATCAAGGATGCCCTCTTTAATTATTCAAGTTTTATTAGGTGACTGCTAAGTAACTAAGGCCAAGTGAAGAAAATATGGCCACAATGTAAGAAAATATGGCCACGATATAAATCAGTATTTCCAATGAACACCACAATACAAATTTTTATTTAATTCCCCAGAAAGTAAATAATGTAATATCACAGTTCAGAATTGAAATTCCTTTTCCAGAACATTTCCATTCAACACTATTTAGGATTTACACATCTTGTTCCCGCCCTAAAATGGTTTACTACCAAAGTCCAAATTGTATCTCATTCCAATGTATTGTGCACCATTCTATACCTTTGGTTAAATTAGAGAAAGTAAAGAGAAAAAAAAATCCAAAGTTTGGCAGTTGAGCCCTTCATACTCCTAAACTATATCTTTACTGACCTTTTAATTCCAACATGTGAAAGGCACTAGAAAAATTAGGAGACTTCCTGAGATCACAGCCTCCTAAGAAACTATGCTATTGTCCCCAAAAGAAGGTACAAGGGAGTGGAAAACAATGAGGATTATGACATGGGCTTGTAAAAGGTATTTCAACTATTCTTTAGCTTTTGTGATTAGAAAGATGCATTGCTTAGTCGTGGAAATGCAACTGAAAGAATGCAAAGGCAAAATTTCCAAACAAGTGCTGGGATTGTGTGTTTGTGTGTGTGTGTGTGTGTATGTGTGTGTATGTCTTAACATGGAGCCCAAAAGGTGATGCAGCACTCTTCCAATATGTTATTTAACTAATCCTCATGAACATATTTCCATCATTGATTTTTATAGGAGTGGAGGCAATCTTGATATTCTCGGCAATTGTCAGGCATATTTCTGATATCATTTAAACTTCTGATGCAGTAAATTGTCTCCAAAAAAACTCTGTCAAAATCCACATGACATTGGCTTCAGTACAATGAGAAAATGATGGAAACAGAGTGTACTCTGAAATCACGTTAACACAGACTCATTAATCACTGCATTGCTAACAAATGTTCCCAATTTCAACATGTATTTCAAAGCACAGCTCTACACCCTTCTGTATACATAATTTTCCAAACGATTCACAGCTAAATGGCAACGAATTTATACATCCATTAAGATAACAACTGAGAATACATTTTGAGACAAGTATTCAGACCTAGAGTTTCTCTGGGTGTGAATTCATGAATCCAAAGCCTGTTTCTCATCTTACTGGTGAGAGCAGCTGAAGCAGGAAGGGATGGTGCCGGCAGTGGTCAAAAGCTGTCCATAACCCCATGTGAAGTCAGTGGCAACCCTCTCCAAGTTCCATATGAGACAAGCAGGCACTGAGGATGACATCAGGGAAGTACAGAGTGTTTTCTGTGCCTCCCCAGATGTCCTGGCAGGAGACAGGCTTTTCCCAATCTAAGGGAAAACCAGCCAGGAAATGTGTCTCAGTTGACAGCCCCAGATCACAACTTCTGAGTGGTGATAAAAAGTGACTGTAGGGACACTGAGAGGCCTCTCTGCAATCCTGCTGGGACTGAAGGCACCTCGCCTCATCATCCTAATTACAGAAATCCTAGGGTTAGAATGGAGATGGGGCTCCAAGGTGAGGACATGCTGTGGGGCAAAGGACCTTGGACTTGAACTCAGAAGACTTGATATCTATCTCTGGCTCTGCCACTCATGAACTGTGTGGCCCTGGATATGTCATCTAACATGTCTGATCCTCTATTATGTTATTTATAAACTTAGAAAAAGAGAAACATATATCCTCACTATCATACGGCTTTTGTAAGAATTCAATGACATTATGTGTGTAAGAGTCATTGGTAAATTACGAAAGCCTGCAAAAATGGCGATTTCTCACTTTATGGAGGGGCACATCCTTTAAACTGTAGGCAATGGGTACTCAGTGAAGCTTTTAGATCTTCACAGTAACCTATTAAACGTGATGTTTTAAGAAGATGAGCCTTGTAGTGGAATAAGGAACTGACCACAAACAGAGTAATTTGAGTCAGGAGCACCAGCTAAGAGGCTGTAGCAGACCAGGCATGATGAAGTAGAATCTTTCCATGGTAGTGGCACTTACACTATCCAGTAGGGGGCTTTTGAGGAAGAACATGGATGTTGAATGTTGAGCACAGGGTCAATAATAAATTAGAGATGATTATTCTCTGAGCTCCCGTTAGAATAAACTCCATCCTCCAACCTCTTGAGCCCTCCACTAGCACTGCAAATTCAATCCCATTATCCTCTTGACCTGCTCCTTCTCCTTGGTCTCAAACTCAGATCCCCACTTGCTAATGCAAAACCCCCTTCTCTCCTTGGTTTTCACTTCTTCACAGCTGCTGGAGTGGCTCTTTGCTCCAATGTTGACTTTGGGTCCCTGATTCTCAACCATCCCAGGCCATCTGACTTCAGCTGTCTGAGCAGCTGCAGATCACACAGTCAGATACTTCATTAACACCCTCCCCAGGCTTCCAGAGTCTCTTCTCCAGGCAGCCTTCCAGCCTCCTTCTGACCCTCCCATGCCCATCTCCAAACATGGCTCACCCACAGGCTGTGTTCTGTTTCCCTGGTTTAAACTGCAATCCCAGCAAAAGTCACTCAATAGTGCCACCTGGGCCATGATCTCTGCCTTCCAATGAATTCTTTGAGGACCAAGACTGTGTCTTGTGCGTATTGTGTCTACAGGGACTAGCACAGAACCTGGCATATAGAATACCCTCAGTTGAACACCAATTTCAGTGAATGAAATTGATAATTTGGAAACTCTATAATTCATCTCTCCTATAACGGTGCTTTTCTTGGCGTCCACCTACCCCCTTACTACTCCTCTTAGTCATCTTTATTAGATTCTATTTTTCATTCGTCCCCAAAGCAGGAATATTTCCCAGGATGCTAAACTCAGCTCTCATATTCTCTCTTTGCTCTCTCTCCAGCAGAGAACAGTTCCCACCAGCAAACACAGTAGAATGTCAAGACATTTCAGATATTCATCCTCACTAGGACCCAAATCCAATGCCCCTGCCAACAACCTCACAACTTGCACCCTCCCCCAGAGGGTGAAGCCACACCAAAAAAATTGACTCCAATGAGAAGGAACAAAGGTCAGAGAGGAATTGGACCCTCCCATTGGAGACAGCTGAGCCTCAAGTGGGACTGACAGGCAAGCCTTTGCCACCAGACACAGTCACCAGTGTGTCCTACATTGATGACAAAGAAGCCTCTCTTCTCAGGGATCATTACTTGCCTTTAAAAGCCCAGGTTCTCTGAGGCCTGGGAGCTTTATACCTTTAAAGGCATTCGGTGTCCTCTCTTTGAGACAGTCTTCCATATCCAAGAGAAAGGTTTGCTTCAGCACTTCATTACAAACGGGGAAAGCTGCCCTACACCTCTGAGACCCTAGTCCAAACCTGCCCATTTGGCCTGCGTGGCTCAGACTCTCTTCGATCAAGTCCCCAGGCAAAGTTCGGCCTACAACTGGGCTCTTCCTAGATTCCTTCCATCCATCAATGCCTTGGCACAATTTGAGGCCACAATCACAACTGCAGGCTCCTCACACCCTTATCTCGACAGAACAGTTATATAAAATAAAATGTGTCTTCTCCCCCAGCAGTTCTGGTCTCTATTACTGGGATTTCCATTCCTTGAACCACTGGGGTTCAAACGTAAGACATCTTTGACATCTCTAGTATTCAGTTTGGATCAAGCATGAAATGTCATTTTTTTCCCCATACTAGACTCAAGTTTCTTGAGGAAATGAGTTTTTATCTTATGCTTTATGGTTAAAATGCACAGATCCTCTTTCATGGTTTTACTGTATGTTTCTGGACCTTCTTAAGCTTGTTCCCTCAGGAGGGAAATAAATTCTTTATTGGACTATGCCATGAGGCCTAATGAATACCTCTCCACTCATATAAAACTAACCTAAATAACAGAAGGAAACAATTTTGGATATGGCCTTATCCAGTTCACACAGGAGTCAGGCTGTGATTTTTAGGCACTTGTGGAAAATTAGGCACTTGTGGGCAATTAGTTATTTAAATATCTATAAATCATCATGTCAATAATTTTTAAATGCCCAGTTAAAAATTTAAAAGTTTGGAAAGAGAATTTTTTAAGACAAATTCTGTAGCAAGTGAATTAATTCCAAGAAAATGAACGTAGACAACTAGAGCAACCAGTTTTAAGACACAGTAAGAATGGCCCTACACATGTTATTAGAGTATATTCCTGTGCAACCTTTAGTTCTGAGGCAATCAGATAGTGTCATCTAACTTTAGTGAAATTAGAAGAATGCCTTTAATAAAAATTCTTGGACCTGAGTTCTGTCATCTGTATTCGAAAATATGGTCTCTGAGGTCCTGCTTTCAGCTATCAGGATAGTTAGACCTCACAGATCTCCTTCTCTCATAGAAAATGTATCTTCTTCCAAGTAAAAAGAGTAGAATAAAATATTTCCACTAAAATGCACTTATCTCTACGTACTATGCCTCCCCAGAGATCTGTGTCTCTCGCTGAGTTCCCAGTCTCATGCTCTACGAAAGTCCTTCCTAAAAGCCACCATTCAACGTGAGCTTCTAGTCCTGCTGACTCAAATGATGACATCTTGTTATAGAAATCTGAGTGCCTCACAGTGGATCTACACATCAGTTACTGATGGCCACTGCCAACCTCTGTCACAGGAAGATTAAGATAACACAGTTAAAGCTGTAAACACCGCCCTAACTAATTATCAGAGTTTGCTACCATTATCAGGGCTGCAAGAGGACTCTACCCAGAGTCATCACGCTCTCTCCTGACATCGTATATATGAGGTCAGAGCTTTTCAGCTCCTAAGCCCCAGCAGACAAGCTCCAGTGAGCAGAGCTTATCCTCAAGCCATTGTCAATACAATGTGCAATTTTGAGTATAAAGCCCATCCATTTATTAGGCCTTATATTCTTCATCTATAAGATGACTACAGTGAAGTATGAAACATTTTAAAACTTGGATCATCACTAAGAAGAATTCCTAAAGCTAAAGAGTCCTTCAATACTGATAACTCACTGATCACATAGAAAAGAAGTAGAAGAGGCAGAGGGCAGTAGCTCATGCCCATAATCCCAGCATGCTGGGAGGCCAAGGTGAGAGGATCACTTGAAGCCAGGAGTTTGAGATCAGCCTGGCCAACACGGCGAGATCCTGTTTCCACAAAAAATAAATAAATAAATAGCCAGGAGTGGTAGTGAGCACCTGTAGTCCTAGCTACTCAGGAGGCTGAGGCAGGAGGATCACTTGAGCTCAGGAAGTCAAGGCTACAGTGAGCTATGATCATGCCACTGCACTCCAGCCTGGGTGACAAAGCAAGACCCTGTCTCTATAAAAAAGAGAAAGGTGGGGAGGGGAGGGGAGAGAAAAGAAAGAAAGAATCATATAATCCCTCTCAGAATGAGCTTTAGCAATGGGTCATTCCATTGTTCTGACACTGTCAATTAGGAATCTTCCTAATTTTGAGAGTTTCTCTTTATCTTTTACATAATGCTGGCGTAATGTACCTTTAAGAAGGTAAAATTAAGTGTCACGTTACCTCAATGTTTTAGGTTGGTTTTTGGTATTAGCTTCACTCTCCTAAACCCTGCAACACAATAGGAAGCTTAGTGAAAGGACCACATATTAACCAGGAAACTCCATCAGCTGCACTGACCAAAGCTGATAAACTAACCACCCATACTACATTCAAATAGTCTGATTATCTATAAGTAATAAAAGTGTCTCCATAGAAACCAAGTATACAGGGAAATCTGCTCACAGTACGGGATCTGCTTGAACAAAAAGACTTCACTTCAAGCCAAGATTTTGCTCTAACGTAGGTTTACACATCATCATACACGGATAGCATTCGATATCACACCTTTGGAATTTCACAGTCCTGAAGATTACAAAAAGCTCTGCACATGGGGAGAGAAAGGGGGGAAAAGCTTTGGGAGAAAAGATTTGCATATGTAGCTACAAAAATACCAAAGCAGATTCCATGCTAAGCTCTGCCAAAAAGAGAACAATTACTGTTGCCCATCAGCACGCAGCTTTGAAATTATATTCTCTTCTCCAAGCAGAAGCAGTCATCAGATTATCAAAATGAGGTTATCCTGACTCAATTCAAATAGTTCTTATATGGAATAAGCACAGTGCAATCAACAGACAAGCAGCTATTTCCTTCCCACACAAACTATAATCTTTTGTGAAATATATTTTTAATGAAGAATTCATAACCCTCCTACATGTTTACTTCTGCCCTCACACTCCTCCACATAAAAGCGCACATACATTTTAAAGAAAGGGAGAAGAATTTTATAGCTTCTAATAACATCCCTTACAATGTAGGGCAAAGAACAGTAGCATCTGAACTAACCCTCAAATGTAACTTTTTCATATAGTGTGATGCTTATGAAAGTAAAGCTAGTCTCCAGTGGCTCCTCAGGAAAAGTACAATGAAATCAACATAAACAATGGATCTCACCAGTATTTTAATAATTTCTTTCTAATTAGATGCATTATGAAGGCTTAATTCATTCAACTACTAATAACTCAAAACTCACAGAGTTCTGAGTTTCATCTTTCACAAATTTCAAATTATAAATTTCTTGTCATGAGTCATTCTGCTATTCAAGAAGCAAGTTTTCAAAAGGAAGGTTTTTCTTTTTTGTAGGTAACGTTTATAGTGACAGTCATTTTTCTTTCTCCTTCAATCCCTTGAATTTTAAGTGTCTAAAATTGAAACAATATGACTTGACGGGTGAAACATTTTTACCATTAGGTTAGCTGATTTGAAATGAGGCTATAAAAATAATTATGAATGTTCATGCCCACTTAACAGAATTGTAAAACAGACAAAAGTTTAAAAATCTCTTTTTCCACTAGGGCTTTTTTATCCTACACACAATATCTGTTTGAGGGTACTGGATCCTGGAACGTATCTCATAATTTGGTTCCTAGGAGGGAAACCATTAAGAAATTAATTACAGTGACAAGCAGCCTTGCTAATCTCTTACATTAAGGGAATATGCCTTTGTTCTGGAAAAAAAAAAAAAGGAATAAAACTTGGTAAGCCAAATCAATAAGTGTCTTTAAAAAAAAATAGCCTTAAAAGATCAGAAAATCAATTTTGCCTAAATGTGTGAACGATGTAATCCTATTACACTAAAAGGAGTGTTTTAATTTTGCCTAGTTATCATTTAAAAAAAAAAGAGCAAAATAATCGCTGAAAAGGTAGACTAAACAAACATGGACAAACCAGTGTCGATTCATTCACACCTAAACTACATCCCATCAGAAGAGAACCTTGTCTCCTTAACTCAGCAAAAGCTCAAGAATTACTTTTGCAAACAAAGTAGCATAGGGGAAGGATAGAGACAGGAAGAGAAAGAAGAGGAAGAGAAAGAAAAGGAGGAGTTAGGAAGACAGACTAGCAAAAAAGTTTGGGAGATGGACACCGTTATCCAAAAGCAAATGTAGCTGCTGAGGCTAGTGACTAAATCTCACTACATCCAGTTCAGGAACCTTATTCACACGTGTGTAAGAAAGAGGTAGGGAAAAGCAAGACAATCAGAAAACATTTTTGTGCATTCAGTTATAATGCATTTTCACACACATACACAAATGCACTGCTCTGCTCCCCAAAGCATGCTGATAAGAGGTGCAGGTTAACTTTCAAAATCACCTCCAGATAGATACCCAAGCATATAGAGATTAAAAACAACACTAAATTCCTACATAGCACTAGGAATGCTGGCACACCTTTAAATTCAAAACCTCTGTTTTTATACAGGGTTGTAATAGTCCAGTTGCTCATGGACCAATCTAACTGATTTGGAAAACAAAATCTTAACTAATTGAAGAAAACTCAGTGCCTTCTCCAGTCAACCCCATGGAGTTACTCCGCACAGCCCATGGCAAGGTTCTGACCGCCCGCTTCCTTAGGTCCAGGAAATGCACCTTTCCCCGCACACAGCCACGGAGGAGGGCTAAGAAACAAACTGAGACAGAATTGCTGCTGTTCACAAAAGGAATTCCCCCTCCCTTCCCCTCCTTCTCCCTCCCCTTTCTTCTCTCGTCCCTCCCCCATCATCGCTGGAGAATAATACCACTCTGCTACCTGCCTTGAGCAACACCGTGAGCCCCTGTCTTCAAGCATTCAGGGAATTTAACAGTCTGGAAATTCCTGTTGTCCATTCGCTGAGGTCACAGATAAAGCTAAACAACAAGCCGTGGTTCCCATCAATCATAAGTCACTCACTGATAGAATGTATGGTAGGAGACCTGATGGAAGCGAGTCACCAGAGAAAATACCCACTGATGACGCATATCCAGGCATAAAAATAGTTACAGGGCCCTCAAAGGGATTATTCAACAGCCTACATTTAGACTTTCTTACAAGAGACCTGAAGTCAACGTGCTGCAGTTAAGTGGCTGGAGAGTTGAAGTTTAAGCTTCCTCAACAGACATAACCACAAAAAGCTGTTTTAAATAAGCTCCCACAATAACAAGCTGTTTAGTAAATTTTAACACAACTTTATAAACCCTAAACAGTACCACCAACTATCTTATAAAATGCCACATAATCTTCTATTTTATTCACTTTCTCCTTCAAATAACGATTTCTCTTCTTTAACTTGTAGTCCCCAAGCAGTAATATTTAATCAGTCCAAAGAAATACAGCCTTACTTGCTTTCCAAATAAACTTTAGGAAAACAACACAAATTGCTTTCTGCATCTATATCTTTATAAAACATGCTCTTAAGTAAAGCTTAATTACAAATTTCACCAAAAAAACCTGACATTTTGCCCACTGTATTTGCAGTTATCTTTTTCATGAATTGGTTTGATCATTTACAGAAATAATTGCCACATGTATTACATACACCTACTAAATATGGTATCTTACACAAAGTAGGCATTATTATTGTTTGACGAGTGAGTGAATGGATGAATCAATGAAATGTTATGTGCAAGTATTTTAATTGAGCAAATGACAAGTAAGATGTGAACTAAGACTGAAATTCTGTTTTTTTTTAATTTTATGAGGAGGGAAATAACTTTTTACATGTATAACCATTTTAATAGTTTCCAAATCATCTGTTCTCTTTTCCTCCCACTCAAACATATGCATAGCTACCCTGCAAGCAGGTCGTTCACAGAACTTTCATATCAGAAAATGCTGGATTTTTGCACATTTTTATATTTGAATATCTAAAAATGTCCCCTTCCCAGTTTGCCTTAAGCAAATGTGCTGACACAATGAACAATGAAGGCAACTGGCTATGACAGAACCCAAAATTCTGCCTCAGAACTTGAACACTTCCGACTTGCAACACCCTATTTGTTAGTCTTATTACAAATCCTTTCCTAATTGTGGACAGGTTTCCATTGTTACCCAGTTAATTATTAGCCATAGAAATTTATCTATGATAGAATTTATCTCAGTGCCTAATGTTATTAACTATCTTGCCCACACAAATGGCAAAAATCTGTTAACAACACTGCTCTAACTTTTGACAAAACATGCTTAGGGCTTTACTTTGGAGGGTAGCTCTCCAGTGAACAAGTAGTTAACAAGATGACATTTCTCTTCCTGTCCTGGTAGGTTCTACATCACTTTCCTCAAGAATGATAACGCTGCTATAAATACAGGTGCAACATATTTTTAGTACTAAGATTTCACAAAGCATTCACGTTTCTCTCCTGCACATATGTGTCAACAGTATGTGGCCTAGTTTAAAGAACCTAAATGGAAATGTTCACTGGTGCCCTCTAGTTGATCATTGCTAAAGCAATTTTGAGGAAGTACACGTGTACCTCCATCATCCCACTCATAAATATTGTAGAGTTCCCAATCAACATTCAGCCATTAATTCCTGACATAAAATGTGAAAAAAAAATGAAATTTAGAAACTGTTTTATTTCATAAGGTTTAATTATGCATTTTTTTGGAAAATGAACAATAAAGAAAAACTTTGAGAAACAGAAAAAAAAAACCTAAAAGATAAGATGAGACATATTCCTATTTGCCAAAGAAGAAAGAATGTATTAGTACTTAATATTAACTCAGAAACCAAAAATGTTTCACTAATTTTACAAAAGGATAGTTCAAAATCAGCCAAGGCACCCTGAAATGATCATGTTTCACCCTGCTACATACATTTGACAGCTTTCAGTCATGGTGGTCTATGCTGGTCAAGTCTGAATTGAGGATCCTCAGATAATTTTAAAACAATACCAATATCCAAAGGAGACACTATTCCAAATTGCACTGACATATTAACTATCAATTCAGAGATCACTGATTGAATCCCATAAAAGGTTATTTCCATCAGCACACTTAGTTTTAGTAATTCCAGGCCTGTTAAATTTACTATCAACAGAACAATTGTTTTTTGTTAAGAGAAAATGAAACTTCCTTACCCTAGATTAGAAACTATGCTATCATTAGAGTTATTTAAATCTGTGAGATCATTTCTTGCATTGTCTCCTCCAATGAAGAAGTTAAACAAATCACTGCTTAAAATTTAAAAATGCAAAAATACATTTCAGAGAGTATGTGCTTTTGTCTTTCTGAAATATCAAACAATGTAATCACCTGGTCACTAAATTTAGGACCAGATTATTTAATTATCTGGAAAGAACTAGGGGGAAGGGGAGGATATAGCAAAGGGCGATGCAGCAAAAAAAAAAAAAAAAAAAAAAAAATTGCTTTTTCAAATTAATCTCTCTAGAAACAATATTTAAATTCATTCCTCTATGTCACTAGTAAAATACCATGACAATAAATCATTTTACATGTTTTAACTATATTCAAAAAATGGGAAAATACATCCCCAGTTCACTATCCTATGCCCAGTCAAGGACAGATAACTCACATTTAGACAATAAAGTTAGTTTTCTCCTTTAGTCTCAGTATTATGATGGGATTCTGTTTTGTTTTGTTTTGTTTTATTGTTCTTTTTGAGACACTCACTGTGTTGCCCAGGCTGCAGTGCAATGGTGTGACCACAACTCACTGGGACCACAGGTGCATGCCATGTAAAGATGGGGTCTCACCACATTGCCAGGGCTGATTTCAAACTCCTGGACTCAAGCAATCCTCCCACCTTGGCCTCTGAAAATGCTGGGTTTATCAATATGAGCTACAGTGCCCAGACACAGATTCTGCTTTATTTTTAATTTTAAAAAATTACATCCTTAAATCTTCTCATTGTTTACTAGTGACATTTTTTTCATTTAGTAAATAAGATTGCTTCCAAAATATTTCATGGGCTTATGCTCAATGAAGTCATTATCTTCATTGTTTTCCCACCCTGCAATGCACCTGCAAGAGTGCATGCACACACACACATATTCAACCTTTCCCTCATGCCTGATCTCCTTTGATGAGGTCAAACATTCAAAGAACCCAAGGTGTATTCAAGAGAGTCATCTTTAACTCCTCCTTAAACCTCAGCTCCTATGTCTAATCACCAAGCCATGACAATTTTACCAAGTTACCTCTCTTCCTTGTCTTCTCTCTAATTCCACTGTCGTGACCTTAGTTTTACCCTTTAACCCAGTGCTTCTTTCAGGGAAATAAAATAACTATCCTCAGTTCTCCCTCTTCTCCCAAACTATGCTCTACATGACCAAAAATGAGTTGTAGAAAACATAACTCTGACTATACTGCTCATTCCATCAAAACCCTTCAATGACTGCTAGTTGTATCATACAAAGTCTTGTATCAGAGATTACTCTACACTATCATAATTTTTCATTTATGTGTTTGAACTTTCTATTTGATTTTGAGCTCCTTAAGGTCAGAGACTATGTTATGCTTATTACTGCATCTCCAGCTCTCAGCAGAGTACCTGGCACTTTTGTTGGACTAAAGTGGACTGAATGACAGGACACTGCATTGACATTTTAAACTCCTGATGTGCCCATGCGTGGTGGCTCACATCTGTAATTCCAGCATTTTGAGAGACTGTGGCAGGAGGATCTCTTGAGTCCAAGAGATGGAGACTAGCCTGGGCAACAAAGCAAGACCCTGTCTCTACAAAATATTAGCTGGGTGTGGTGGCATGCACCTGTAGCCCTAGCTACTTGGGAGGCTGAGGCGGTAAATTCACTTAAGGAATTTGAGATTATAATGAGCTGTGATGATGCCACTGCACTCCAGCCTGAGCAACAGAGCAAGGCCCTGTCTCAAAATAAACAAACAAACAAACAAAGAAACAAACAAAACTCCTGATGTGGTCTAACTAGACTAGCTAAAAAGAAGGCATGGCAGAGCAATTCTCTTTGAAATCAAAGAAAACTGAATTCAACAATAGTCTTATCATATCTTAGGCAATTACATAACCTCTCTGAACCTTAGGTTCCCAAGCTACAAAATGGTGTTATGACAAATGGAATAACATACACTGTGTGCCTCCTACAATAGCTGGCACCTATTGAGAAGGTGCTCAATAAATGGCAGCTATTATTATGTTTAGTGATTTCTGCTGTGCCATTATACATACATTTATCAGACATCAAAATGACCTATTTTGGTGCTGTCCACTAGACAGGTATCTATATATCTGTACTGTCTAACACTGTAGCCGCTGGCCATAAATGGCTCTTGACACTTGAAATGTGGCTAGTATAACTGATAAACTGATTTTTCAATTTTAATTAATTTAAATTTAGATAACTTCATGAGACTGGGTGGCTATGGCACTGGACGGCACAGACCAAATTAGCCCTGACATCAATGGAGCACCCTTTAAGTGTCTATCATTTCCCCTTTCCCCAAAATCAGTCTTGTTTACAAGGATTCAAGTGCCAGTGTTAATTAGGGTCTATGTCTTCATTTTTGTCAATTCAACATTGCCTGCTCTGTTAAAGAAATCAGCCCTAAATGCCTATATTTTTCACTCCCTTTGCAAATTAGCTCTAACACTAGTAGAAGGGGCTCTACATCAGTAAAACGACCCACTCTATTTAAGAAATTTATCCATGAAAGTGTGAGAAGATCAGATAACAGAGTTCCATAGAGAATCTTCCTCAAATAAGCTCCTCCAAAACTTTGTATCTTTACAAAGTTAATGCAGTTCAGCTTTTATTGCATGTACTTCTTCACATATTAGTGCACTTGCTCTGCATTCCTTCTAACACTCTAAATTCATTGAAGGTAGAAACAATCTTGCTTTGTTTCCCTGTACACATTTTGAAAGAATTACTACCAAAGAAATGAATGAAGAATACAGTCCACAGAATGGAATCCCCAGCACAACACAGAGAGATGGATCAGAGTGGCAAGTGCACAGGATCTGGACCAAAAGAGCTTGCTTTCAAATCTCAGCTCTGCCATTAACATTCTATGAGGTTTGGAAAAATCACCTGACCTCCTATGTGTCAAATAATGATAATACTAACTGCAACTCCTAAATATCCTATTAATATAATAATCTAATGAGATAAATCAGACATATAAATATTAGCGCAAATAGTGTAACTGAGAAAGTAATACAAAAAACACTTAAATCTCTGTCTTGTATATTACTACAGAAAATAATGTCCCATAAATATGAAAAACACCAGATATCTGTCTTGACAATCTGTATAAATGTCTAGAGGGAAAGATCAATTTTAAAATAATTATAAGGATGATTACACTTCCATTTGTAAACTGTAATATTAGTCATTACCTGTGGTGTACAGTTCTTATCTGACATCAAGATCATAGAATGTTGAAATATATTTTCGTATATATGGCCTGTCTCCTTAATTATACCTGTGCTGTAAGGATAGGGTCTGCCGTCTTCAAAAGTATTTGGTAAAAATAGTTCACTTTTGTTGTTTGCTTTTCAGTTCACAAAGCACTTTCACTTATAAGCTTAAAGTTCTCTTCGGGACAACTCCAAGATAGGCTGAGGATTTTAGTATTTCCACTTTGCAGAAAAGTAAAGTAATAACAACGTCAGTAAGTAAAACCATCAGGTTAATAACTCGAAGTCTAGAACTCCTGTTCTTGTACTCAAAGAATTTCCTACTGTTTCTCATTTCCAAAGGAGAACCCAGATTGTGTTCATGTGTTCCCTCCCACATTAAGAATTTTAGCAAAATACTAGGTATTACACTGTACATCTATCTCATCATACATATGTATGTTTACATATAATTTAATATTGATTAATATTAATATATAATTTAATAATTTTAAAAAGTGTTCTCACCCACACTCACTTAGCAGATCCTTACAGAGAGGGTATGCCAGGTAGTACAATCACCATTTATAGATAAGGAAATTGGGTTTTGGAAAGATCTCAACTCTTGACTGTGTCTTTGCAGGGTTATGGAGATGAATGATCTGTGCACCTGGGCTATGGATCTAGATCTACTATCACCCAGTTGAGTAACTTCAAATAAGTCAGCCAACCTCCCTGGGCCTCGCCCTCCTTCTGTGTAAAATGAGACACTTTGAGTCACTCACAGATACCACCTAGCTTTTAAAACTCTTATTCTGCAATTCAGCTAATTCGGCAACATCGCTGAGACATGGCCCCCGATGGTCTAAGTCCTTGCTGGTTCTTTGTCCTCTCCCAAACACTGTAATCCCTCTTAACAATATCTGTTTCTCCACAATCGAAAAACTGGACTTCATTAAGGAGTTCATTTTGTTTGTTTGTTTATCTTTATAGAGCCTTAGGCCCTGTTTATGTCCCATTTATTCTTTGATCTTTTAGCTATGTCCAGCCAGTAAAAACATTCCCTAGAAGAAAGGCTAGCTGAGACAGACACATGCAGGCACACGGGTCCCAGGGAAAAGGGTGTGCCCTCACCTGGCCTGGCCTCACTGTGCTGCCTACCGCACTTTCACTTTGGGGATAGGAGATGCTTGTCTGTGTTGATGGGTTTTGATATCTTTTACATTTTTATTTTTTAAAGAAATAGTACAAAACCCAAGGGTGATAGGAAAGACAGGCTCTTGCATCCAGGTCCAGGAACAGGGTCACAACAGATTTTAAACAATTTAAGTGGCCCAACTAAGAACATTTCCACCATAAAGAAGGGGCAAGTCCAAAAGAAGTCATGTCTAATGGCACCTGGCTAAAAGTAGGGACTCATGTGCACAAAGCCACACATACCCTCTGCTGGCATGGATAAACCTCTTCCTACATCCCGGCGGAGGTGCCAGAGAAATAAGCAACCTGACCCCCCAAGAGTCTTTGGAGCCTGGCAGTAACCTGAGCTGCTCTAGGCTATTTTTGCTGATGGCTAGTGGTTCTTAAAGGGGCTGTGTTCTAAGTACACATGTCCAGACACAGGATGCAAATTAATGATAAGACAGAAGTGATTGACCTATCTTCATTAAACAAAGTCCATAAATGCATATAATAGACAAACGAGAAGATATGTGAGCAAATATTTTAATGACCTTTCAAAGGGATCAATCATATATCCTGTGATATAACATCAATGGCTTAATACAAGGCAATACTGAATAACACACAATTCTATTGGTGTAAAATGTAAAGACAGCAGGCATTCCCCCAAGGCTCTGTCCTCAGTGCAAGCCTCCTACTTAAGGGAATGGGGAGTCAAGATTACAGATGGAAATGACTTCCAGGACTGAGCTCTACAGTTATCATCCCACTTAAATGCTCGCTACAACTCTCAGAAGTATAATCATTCCATTGTACCAAAAAGGAAAGTGGAGCTCGGTGAGGCTTTGTAACATACTCAAAAGTTACCTGACGGATGGGTGCAAGCCCCTTCCAATAATGTCTATGGGAAAGGTGAAGATTACGAAAGCAAATATCCCACTCAAGAAATCATTCTCATGAAACAACTAGTCCTTTCATTCTCTATCCCACATCCTTATATTGGCCAGGCAGGAACTGGAAAGTGGGACCTGGAGTCACAAACACCCAGGTTTTTAAACCTTTTCCACCACAAACTTGCTGGGTGACGTTGGGCAAGGTGGATACACTCCTTGAGCCTCAGTGGGAATAACACTAGTACCTACATGATCAGGTTGTTTAGAGAGTAAATGAGGTCATCGTATGTGTAATATATTTGGAATGGTGCCTAGCACAAAGAAACCCCACAGTAAAACAATTGCTCTTATCAGTTGCATTAGTATTCCTAATTTGGCAAGTGTGCAATTCAATTTTCCTTGAAAAATTTGATAATCTATAATCATAAGAAAAATCATGTAACAGCTAATTATCAAGCAGGTACTGTACAGATACCATCTCTGGTGATCACAATTTTGCCAGGCAAGTGATCTGTCTCCCCTTTGCAGATGAGGGAACTGAAATTTACAAAGGTTTAGTATCTTGCCCAAATTACAACTAGCAAGTGACAGGACAGGGACTTTAATTTAGGTCTGACTTCAAAGCCTGTACTCCTTTCTCTCAATCAAGAAATAGCCAGAGAAATGGCATGAAGAGCAGTGGGAACAACCCTCTATTTTATCCAGTTCTATTCTACAACTTGTTAACTCTGCCCTAAAGTCAGCGTGTAACCTCTTAACCTATTTCACCTGCATTTTTCTGGGGGAGGGAAGCCTAATCTCTGCAGCATGTTATCCATCCATTATTGGTTTACAGGTAATTCTACAGAGAATGATAAAGTTCTCTGCAACCCTATTTAAAATACATTATTCTAAGGGTTCACTTCTGAGCCAAGGCTCTTCAGAAATCCACAAGCCCTGTATTACATAATCATGATAAAGCCACACAAATGCATAAAATCTTATAGTTCATAAAGCATCTTCACAAACATTTGCTCACTTAATCATCCTAACAACTGAGCAAGGTAGCTATGGGCCTGTTTCTCAGATGCTGAAACTGAGGCACAAGTTAAGTCTATTGCTTATAGTTATCTAATCAGTAAATAGTAGAGTTGCCATTTTAATAGCTGGGTTTTATGATGTCATATCTGTGTTCCATCCACTGTATTAAGTCCAGCTCAGGAAAAATATCAGCATCTTTCTAGTGTGATCTGCTACAATCTATAATATATCAAGGGATGACATATTATTAGCCTCTCCTTCTGTCTTTCAGGTACTATCTTTTACTTGTGTTGTAAAATATAGTTTTAATTAATTTCAACATTATTTCCTAACAGCATAATACCTACTCAAGAAAACCAAGTCAACAGATTAACTTCCCAAAGCTTGACTGTTCAAGAGCACAGGGGCTATATCTTACTCATCATTTTATAGCCTGGAGTACCTTATGGCACTTAAAAGTAGATGATCCATAAATTAAATTGAATAAAGCTCAAGACAACTGTAACTTTATAAAATTATATGTCTCTATTTTACATAATAATTTTTAAAAACTTTAAGGTACTTTTAACAGTGAACTTGACAACAGAAGTTATGTTTCAAGATCACATTTATTGAGTGTCTAGTGTGTCTTGCAGTGTTCCAAGTGCTTTACATTTACTACTTTATTTCTGGAAAACAATTCTATGGGTAGGCACTAATATTTTTTTTTTTATTTTACAGATGAGGAAGCTAAATCAAGTTAACTTGGCCAAGGATATAGAGCTAGTTAGTGGTAGAGCAGTCATTTGAACTCAGGGTCTCCGGCATCCACAGCATGTGTTCAGAACCACTCCACTACACTGTCCCCACTGATAATATGCCAGACACTGTCCTCAGACCTTAATTCATCTTCACAACAACCCTGGGACCAGTAGAAAATCATCTTGGAGATTGAAAGTCGCCTTGATAATTCACTGGCACGAATTGGTATTCAGGAGAAAAATTAAGTAATCCAGTTTAATTGTTTATAACAGTCCTGCTCCATGACCAAAAATATCACAAGTAGCACATCCATCACATTACAATTTTAAAAGTTGTTGGGAAAATAAAACTTAGAGCTACATTTTAATTTTAACACTTGAAGTTTAAATTTATAGCCAGTTTACCTTTTCTTGAACGGTATCTTGATATGTTTTCTGTGCAGTCTTGCACACTTCACATTGTTTTCTGTTTGTTATCTTACAGTTATGATTCTATCTAGCATCCACTGAAATTTTGGGGTTTTTCAAACAGTAAAAATCTGGTAGAAATGTTTTTTTCAGGACTTAAATTTTTGTCTCTTTTCTTGCCTTCATCTTATTTTCTCATCTTTTTTTCTTTTGTAGTTTCCCTTTCTTGTTATTTGTTTGTTTCCTGGTCAAATGATGTAGGATGGTATGCATAGCAATCTTCCAAAACTAGATGCTTAAGAGTAAGTTCCTCAAAGTTGAGTCTATGGACAATCCACATCATTATCTCCAGGGCTGGGGCTCCAAATCTACATTTTTTCAGCAAGTTGCCAAGGTGAATTCTCTACATACTGGGATAAATCATAAGATTTTCAGTCTGCTGATTCCTGTAAGTGGTTCTTCCATTGAAGCCTTTTTCATTTAGCAGTGTGTATGTGCTAGTTTTATAAAAACATAAACTTTACTCTCTAGACTTCAGCTGAGAGTGTCACACAATATGGGGCATTTTATGTGCTAAATTTAAACCAAAGATTTTAACACACTTTATTATTTATTTCAATGTGTAGCAGCCAGGAAACACAACTAGAGAATAGAGTGGATCAAACCAGGCCTCCAAAGATAATGAATGGCTTAAGAAATGCACCCAACCTGTTTCATTTGAGTTTACCAAAGCAATAGATTTTTATTTTTGGTGTTTCATTTTCATATAAAACCTGACCATTTGGATCCCTCAATTAACCTTCATTATTAAAAACTACCTTATTGCACCAACTAATGGCCGATGTTAGAGAAAAACATTCAAATAAAACTTCATCGGAAGTTTTCATTTAATAGAAATTGTTTAATTACTAACAATGCAAGAGATAAGCTAAAACTTAGAATGTGACCTTTTTTGAGACGTCACTTGCTGAAATGTTTGATTATTGTCCATAAAACCTGACAGGAAGTTCAGATTACTGTATGTGGGTCTCTAAGAGAGGCTAATATAGTCAATCATGTCACATCACCTACCTTCCTAACCTTCACACTTAGTGTTTGTTCTTCAACCTTACGGAGACACCCAGTTCCTCAATTCCAGCAGTTCACCATCTTCCTCCTCCTCCTGCTCTGGGTTTCCTTCACTATTGTCTCTGAATCCCACTGTGAACCACTTTGCCCTTTGTCTTGCCAGCATCCCAACTCATCTGATAGCTTGTCCTTCATACCCATCTTAAAAAACACTCAATTTGGTTCACTGGTTTTTCTGTCCCTATGTAATCTAGAGGGGCTGAGAAAAAGCACCAATTTCACAGGCTGGGCTACTTCTGTGGAGTCCTCTGAATGTTGGCCTCTCATTCCAGGATGCTAGGCTCAGCACTCTCTGCCATTTCCTCCAGAGACCATTCCAAGTGTTCCCCATTTTGTCAATATTATCCAGTTTTTCCAGATAAATAAATTTGCCTTTCACTTCACAAAAAAGAAAAAACAATAAAATAGTGAATTTTTCAAAGAAAATTATATTTAATGCACAGTTTCTACCCATAAACTTAGTAGCATACCTCCTTCTGCCCCAATCAGTCCTTTCTGGCGCTCAAAGCACTCTAGCTGCTCCAGGATTCTGCTCAATTATCATTTTTCCTCTATATCATCTACATTTCCCTCTCCAATGGCTCTACTTGGTTAGCACATATAAACAGGTTCACACTGATGCAGAAATGCTTTCTGGGTCTTACCTCTTATTCTATCATCTCACTCCTCCTACACACAGCCAAGCTTTCTTGAGGTACAGAGTATGACTATATTGTTCTGTTCTCTACCTCCACAAACATAGTTCCAGATAGGCCCTCAATAATAATTCTCATTGTTTCAATATTGATGCTGAAAACAGAGAAAGCCCAATAGAAAGGTAGAAACATAGTTCAGCAGCCACTTTGTAAAAAGAGAATATCCAACAGCCAAAAAAACATAGGAAAAGGGGCTCAACTTTGTTAACCACCAGAGAAATAAAAATTAAAACTATAAGGGTACACCACTACATAGCCATCAGAATGGCCAAAATGCAAAAGATGAAAATACTACAGCAGGTTGAGGACAGTTAGGACCCTCATGCATGTTAGAAGGGGCACAAATTGGCATACCTGCTTTAAAAAGGCATGCGGTAATAACTACTAAAGTGGAATTCATGCAAGCCCCATGATGTAGCGACTCCACCCCTAGGGCTGCATCTGCAGAGATGTACCATAATATTCATAGAAGCACTATTTGTAAGAGCCAAAGCCAAAAGTAATCCAAATTCATCAATGGTAGAACGAAGAGATTACAGCACATTCATAGGATGGAATTCAACACAGTAATGAGAATGGATGATTGTTACACATGAACAAATCTCACTGACATACCATGGAGTGAAATAAGTCAGACACACACACACGAAGCAGAGCATATGATTCCATATACATAAAGGACAAAAGCAGGCAAAAGTAATAGATACGGTGTTAAAAGTTACGACAGCAGTTACCCTTGGGTTCTAATAACTGGAAAAGGGCAAGAGATGTGCTCTTAGAATGCTGATAATGTTCAAATGGTGAAAATCCATCAAACTGTCTACATCCTTTTCTGTATATATATTATATTACACAATTTTAAAATGTGGATATACTGATTCATCCTTGAGCCACTTCTATTCAAAACACTCTTGACCTCCTTCTCTGTCTCACTCTATAGACGCTAAGATCCTGAGGCCAGGGACTAATCCTTGTCTATCTTGGCTTCCCTACTTCCTATACAGAGCTTAGTATACGCCTGCTCTCAACAAATGATTCTGGATGAGTAAACGAGCATGGCACCTCAGCCCCACTGATTTTGTTCTCTTTTATGCTCTTGATGCTGAAGTCTGCATTTTCAGCCTCTTCCCTGGGCTCCAGGTCTTGATATCTGCCTATAGACACTGCAGTGATAACAACCTGCCCTTTATTTGGAACTGGCTTTGAGTCTGGAGCTTTACCTATCACAAACAGCCTGCATGTTAGTCATTATTATCCCCACTTTACAGACCAGGAAATCAAGGATCCCAGAGGTTTACCTAAGAATGCACGGGTGATAAACTGGAGAAGTAAAATTGAAACTCAGGTCTTTCTTATCCCAAAGCCAAGGATCTTCCCACAGACCACACATGACCACAGATACAATAAATCTAAAATGTAGGTCACACAGGCGGCGCGCAGTGGCTCACACCTGTAATCCCAACATTTTGGAAGGCCGAAGCTGGCGAATCACCTGCGGTCAGGAGTTCAAGACCAGCCTGGCCAACGTGGCAAAATCCCATCTCTACTAAAAATACAAAAATTAGCCAGGTGTGGTGGTGCGCACCTGTCGTCCCAGCTACTCAGGAGGCTGAGGCAGGAGAACCACTTGAACTCAGGAGGTGGAGGTTGCAGTGAGGTTGCACTACTGCACTCCAGCCTGGGCGACAGAGTGAAACTCCATCTCAATAAATAAATTAATTAAAATTAAAATTAAAAAATGAAATGTAGGTCACTACTTTTCTCAAAGTCCTGCTCATCTTCCTTATCCTGAGCAATATCATCACTACCCACCTTGTCACCCAAGCTGCAGTCCTGGGAATTGCCTTCAATTTCCCTCACCCTTCACACTGACTCAGCCACTAAGTACTGTGTGCTAACCTTGACAGTCCATCCTGCGCTCACTATTCTAAATATCGCAGCATTAATTCAGGCTTTCATTGTTTATTCGCTTGAATATTACTGTAATTGTCTGCACACCATGTCTCCCAAATCCAGGCTTGGCTTCGTCTGTATCATTCTTGTGATGCTGCCTGAGAGATCTTTGTAAAATGCTAATCGGAATATGTCCCCCGTCTTGCCTACAGGACAGAGTTCAAACATAGCAGCATGGCATACCCTCCTTGACCTGGTCGTGGCCAAGCTCTCCGGATCCTTCCTTTGTGACTCTACTCCTCCTCCCACTTTGTAATCCTGCCATGTGAAGATTTACTGCTCACAAATGCATCTCTCTGTTTCCATGTCTCTGGATCCTTTTTTGCTAAGGCTTTATCTTCCTGGAATGCCCTTTCCCATGCTGTCTACCAGGCAAATTCCCACCCATCCTGCAAGAGGCAGCTCAAGCACTTAGTCCTCTGTCAAGTCTCTCAAGTAAAGCGGCTGCATTGCTTTCATGTCACCGCTAAGCTTTGTGCATCCTTCTCTTACACCCCTTTCATAATGTATTGCAGTTTTTACAGACTGCAGCCTTCACTTCTAGACCATTAGCTCCTTGGGGACACGTCTGCTCTTTATTGCATGCTCAGGCCCACACGCAATAGTCAACAATACTTGAACAAGTGAATTAGTAAATGAAACCAATTGTATGTGTACATATAATCTTAGTTGCAAATAATTTATTTTTAAAAGCAAATCCCAAGAGAATGATCCAGGCAGAAACAATGCGGCAAGAGTAGATCATTTATCTTTGTAAACTCTACGAGAGTGCAGCTCAAAGTGTAAGGCTGAAAACAACATTTAGCTGTTGTGTAAGTGTCTGCGGGAACATAGCATCCTCCTCTCCCAGGCCTCTCATCAATAATCTTCTCCTACCACCACCGCAGCCATCTCTGATCCTTGGCAGGGGTTAAGTACAGGGGTGAAAGGAAAAGGGTGAAGATCTATATTGAATAGCCTATTTCCTGGATCCCTAGTCTCTGAACCTAATGGAGAGAATCACTGATACTCAACCTCAAGTTTTTGGTGAAATAAAAATGGTCTAAACCTTAATAGAGATGATTCTCAGTACTAACCAGGATAGAGCAGAATATTCCATGTATCTCCTGGATTGGCTAAAGTAGAACAGAGCAAAAATAAACATTTTTCAGATTGTGCTCTCATTTCTAAGATGCAGGACAGGAACGTGGGCATATCAATAGTCAAGTGGTGATGCTGTCACTTTTGAATGAAGAAACTAAACAAAGGATTGGTGAAATTGACAAAGATGAGTATGGCTGCAAAGCACAGTGAGAGAAGAAACTTGACGTCTGAGAGTTGAGTGAGGGGCTGAGAAACTGTAGGCAGGAATACCCACTTCACCAATCACTCCACCCCACCTCACCACCCTGGGCCACACGGTATTTAAGTACAAGGCAGGACATCAGATGACCTACTGAAAGTACTCCTTGCACAGAGAAGAAAGCTGACTACAGCTCTTGCCAGCCCCTACTCTACATGAAGGCTACAATTAGACAGCTCTCCCTGGAATAGGACTGTGGAAAGAAGCAGCCAAGTGCCCCCCTGAGACACACAGAAAAGCAATAACTATGTTGACATTCCAAGAAGAGAGAGGGAGAAGAGCATTTTTCTTGCAGTCTCATTCTTTAATTGCCTCTTCTGGCTTCCTTTCTGGAGAGAGAAGGGAGGTGGGTGATGGCAGCTGGATCACGTAAAAGACCAGAGTGCAGATGATGTGAACTTCTATCAGGCCTCCTTGCACAAAGACCTTATTATAATACACACATAAAAATGCGTGGGCAAGTCTTGGAGGGTTGAGGTTTTTCCCCCCAAACTCACTCCCAGCCCCGTGCTTTGAATGCAGTTGTGTATACACACCCTCTGACAGAATAGGTTCTTCGTGTTGCCATGGAGCTGAAACCTCTGTAGTTTAGATGGAAGGATCACAGTGCTTTCATACTTCTAACAGCAGAGGTAAGAATCACTGCACAATATTAACTCCACTTTTATTTCAGATTTTCGGTTGCTCATCTTCGTATTCTGCGTGAACTCTATTTATATTTTTTTACTTACTCCTTATAAAATTACCTCATAGAAGCTGCTAGCAAACTGATTCTTGTCTTTGTAAATCAGTGTGTCAAAACTTGAGTGCATACATGATGTGTGAGTTTTCCCCACTCCTGCCCTTTCTAACAGAGAAAATTTGTGACCTTATCACATCTAGGGGAGTTTATGAGAAATGCAAAGTACAAATCAATTCATAGCTAATAAATATGCTGTGAAACACATAAAACATCACATAACCAGTAAGTATTTTCTCTGATATGATAAACCTAAAGATTATTTATATTCTATTATTTTTCAAATAGGTTTCAAGAATCAAAATCATATCTAGAACACTTTTGCAAACATAGATATGCTTCTGCAAGTTCCTCTCAGATCTTGTTTCAAAGCTTAGCTATTACCCTATTGTTTGGAAATCAAATAAAATAATCTAATGAAAGAAAAACAAAGTAATTTCCTAGCACAACCTCAATGTCTATGCTGCCCCTCCTTTTCAGATTTTGTATCTCCTAAGAAATCAGTGATTTGACTTCTGCAAAATCAAATGCAAAGGAGTTAAATAAAACAATTTTGATTTCCTACCTGGAAATACGCTTTTGGTCCTAGTCACACATTCTCATAATCTTGAGCCTCAATGTCTCAGGTAAATTCGCCAATCTGCCGACAAGAAGTTTTGTATTATGACTTCTCCTCCCACAGTGCGTGCATTACAACTTGACTACGAAAATGACCTTCGTCTTAACCAGAACAGCAAAACTGAATCTATCAGTTTGAAAAATGAGAGTGCAAACATGCGGAGGAGGGAGAGGCAAAACAGGTGGATAAGATGTTGCACTAAGCTACACACAATATTAGTGCTAGAGTGCTCTGCAAAATGAAATCTTAAGAATTAGAAAATAGTTTATAAGGAATAAAATAGTGATGGCACTAGATGATAACCCAAATAATAAAATAAATATCCATGAGTCCACACCAAAGTCAATCAATCAATCAATCAATAAAATATGTAGATATTTTCTCCCTTCAAAGATAAAGCTTAATTCTTCTCCCCTTGGGTGTGGGCTGACTTCCAAAGAATAGAATACAGAGAGAGAAAAAGTAGTAACTTTACAATGGAAAAACCTGGCAGAGTCTACCGTAACCAAGTGATCAAGGTTAATATCACCAGTGATAAGGCATGTTGATGTTACACAATTCCTAACATAATGTGATGAGACGGGAACCTCGCCTGGTGGTATTCTGCCCCCAAACCCATAAGTCCAGACTACAAAATTCCTGGCCCATACTCTTCCAAAATGTCAATTCCATCTGAAACAAGTAGACTGTGCCATGGTACTATCATATTGTATCTTGTGTCATATTAAATATTTTTAAAGTGAGTAGCTAATTAATACCAAATAAACTTCTCAGGCAAACCAAACCACTTTTTAAAAAGTTAATCAACCACTCAAATAAAACAGGCTTTTTAAGATAGTAATATTGTTTAGATAGGATTTTTTCTTCTTCTCTTTTGATGCTTTCAGAACACCTCAGTATGACATCTTCAAATGGTGTACACTTCAGTTTTTTCTTTGCTAAAGACAGTGCATATATTTCCACTATGACTAGCAACAATGGTGCTTGTATTGATCGTTCTGGCAGCTATTTAAATAGGCTTGTTCTCTCCCCATCTCAATGGCCTCACAATGCTAATACTACAATGCTCAGGACCTTCTGAGCACCCTAGCCAGATGCCCCTTACTGCTTGTGGACAGGCATTCCCCAGCCTCTTGGCTGGGTGACAGCAACCACAGCAGCCCACAAGAAGGGTGGAGAACCAATGAGTAAAATGATAAACATTTGTGATGAAACAGGATGTTGGAGACAGGGGGGTGAGGAGACAAAATATCTCAACACTGAACTACTAACGCTACTTTGGAACTCCTAACAGTGTTCCCTTGTTGTAAAACTAGGAGCAGTAAACAGGTATTTTTCTCTGGTGTTTTCTCCTTTATTATAATTAATTTCAGAATTACTGCTAAACAACATACCATTACCCAGGCACAGAACTTAAGACTGAGCTAACTGAACCACAAGCACTATACCCCCATAAATATTGTAAATGTTCATTGGAGACACTTAAACAATTATGTGAAAATAAAATGTTTTCTGGACACAGAACACAACATTTTCAATAGTTCAGCCCTTGCTGTTGATTGAATGTACACTTTAAACCATCATTTCCCCTCTTATCTATGCCAGTTAGTAAGCACAAATTTAAGAAACTCTGAAATAAACATAGTACTTCACTTATACAGTGTCCTGGACTCGGACTTCACTTTGATGGACTCTCAATATGTAAGTAAATATCTCTTAAGTTGAAATTCTACTGAAACTATTCCCTGATTTCTGTACTTGGAGTACAATCATTTTGTTTTAATTGCTATGTATTGAAGAATCCACAAAATATTATGTTATAACTATGTTATAACATTAATGCATTATGCATTCCTGCTTCACCCCATAAATTAATGTACCAGTACCATATATGCATACATACCAGTACAAAATCGCAGAAAAAAAATGACTCAGGTGGTTCCCATTAATTCACACACTGATTCTGATATCAAAGTTAACAAAACAAAACAAAAAAGTGAAATCACCACTATGGTGGTGCTCTCTTGGACTCCTTTTTAAAGAGTGTTATCAACAAGGATGTCTTCTTAGAGTCTACGATACTCATTTCTCTCATCCATTTCATTCTTGCTTTATTGCTAATGATTGCACCAAAACAAAGTAAAAAAAAAAAAAATCCGTCTTAGTAGCAATTTGATACTTTAAATAAATCTCTGAAAACCTTTTCCACCAGAAGTGTCCTAACAGTGACAGATCATTTTGCAATATATACACAGAGATGGAACACAGCTATGCACTGAGGAATATGGACGGGGCAGGAAGTGACTGAGATGCAGCAAGCTCACTTCCTTCAGACTAAACACAAACCTTTATAGCAATATTAAACCCAAATTTCTAGTCATTTTTAGACTTAAAAACCTAATTCAGCCTGTCTGAATTTCAACTCGTATTTGACAAGTACCTCCAAATGAAAAAGTGGGAAATTACAAAGATGAATTTGAGGACACACATTCTACTTTTGTTCCCCACTTGTTACACTTATCATCCCTAAATATTATTTACCCATCTCTTTTATGCATTTATCTTTAAAAATCATTTCTGGAAAACTTAGTAATTAACATTTTGAAAACAATGCTAGAGTAAAAAGGTTACAGTGTCACGTATACTTTCCTTTAAGAATGTAAATTACATATTTCCTTATAAAGCTGTTGTTCATGTTGAACAACAGGACATCAAACTTGAAAAGGCAAAATTAAGCCTATGAGAAAACGCAGTAGGTGCAGTATCAGAGGTGAATGTGAAATTTCATTCCAAGCACTATTGCACACACACAACTGATAAATTTCCTACTAGTACACTCAAGTCTAAATCATAATGCAATATGGATATTAGTCCATACTCTTTCTGAATGAAAATAAGGCAACCCAATGAAACTGATGACATGATCAAAAAAAGATAAACAGCCCTTTTTACCCTTCAAAAGAACAAAAGAACACATGAGAATATTTCTATTAATACTGATATTTTAAAGCATAACACCATAACCTATATTACTCGGCAAGATCAGTTTATTATCCATTTGTTTTCATTTATCCCGAAGATCATTCTTAGTCTTTCTACTTGTATCAGTTCAATTTGTTATCCTCACACTATTATTATCAGTTAAGTAACCCTGGGTAAACTGTGGTTTTCATATCTATTGACCTGGGATAACACAGGCTGATATTTCATTAGCATAAGCTTGTCCTAACAAGTATGACTCCACTCCTTTTAAGATTTGTTAAAACTGACTTAATTATATTTTCTTAAATATCTTGATGATTTCGGTTGCCCACTTACTTTATAGTATTTTGGATATTACAATTTA
Source organism: Pongo abelii (assembly GCF_028885655.2). Classification (NCBI taxonomy): domain Eukaryota; kingdom Metazoa; phylum Chordata; class Mammalia; order Primates; family Hominidae; genus Pongo; species Pongo abelii. Next base: position 144,452,869 of record NC_071990.2, read on the forward strand.
TCTTTCTAAACTAAGGGAAAACAACCTTTCATTCACTTTTTAAATTCTTCCTCCATCGTATGAAATATTGGAAGACATATTGAATTCCCATCTCTAAATTAGAGTTAAGAAAGATACTGCTCAACCATCTACCAATAAACTATTTACCAGATAACTTAGGTTATTTTAAAATAATTATAAGATCAATTAAACCAATATAAAGAAAATCTTGAAATGCACTATAAATTCCAAAAGTGCATCCTGTTTACACAATAAGATCTGAGCCTCAGAAAAAGAAAACCAACAAGGCATGATTTAGGTAATCAATAGAGGGGTCTGCTAAAATGATTTCTGCAAACGACCAGTGAGTTGAGCTCACATTTAAAAATGTACTATTACTTACATTTTAAAAGCAAGACACTGGAAAGTAGTGTTATAAATGCTCAAAAGCTCATGGGAAAAAAAATAATTTCCAAACATGGAGTGTTTTTCAAGTGTTTAATAAATATAAGTATTTTTGTTTTTAAAACCTGAGGTTAAATACAATTCTTAATTTACTAGCCAGATTCACTGTACTCAGAAATTCCTGAATATAGTTTTCATTTACTGTCTAACCTATCAATCTATAAATCTACATTTAATCTGAGAAAATTATATGACATAACAGATCCTTTAACTATTAATGGTTCAAACTGTTAATTCCCCCCACCATGGTCATGGTTTCAGAATATACAAGTCCATAAGAATGCAAGCCACTTGACAGTAGACCAAGAAGCAATATAAAAAATGATAATCAGTCCAGGCGCGGTGGCTCACGCCTATAATCCTGGCCCTTTGGGAGGCCGAGTGGGGCGGATCACTGGAAGTCAGGAGTTCGAGAACAACCTGGCCAACATGGCAAAACCCCATCTCTACTAAAAACACAAAAATTAGCTGGGCGTGGTGGCACATGCCTGCAATCCCAGCTACTTGGGAGGCTGAGGCAGGAGAATTGCTTTAACCCGGGAGGCGGAGGTTGCAGTAAGCTGAGATGGCACCACTGCACTCCAGCCTAGGTGACAGAGTGAAACTCTGTCTCAAAAAATATTAATAATAATAATAATCAGAGAACTGCACTATCTTTATCACTGTAATTTTTAAATAACTTTGAAGGCACTCATGAAAAACTAACCAGAAACAGGTAATCTAGATTAGATAAAGCTAATATCATTTAAATGTATAAAATAACAAAACAAGAATTAAATCACATTGAGAAATAGTAGAACCAAGTAGATATAAGGTAATAAGAATAAATATTTAAAACATATAGGAAGCTCATAGAAACTTACTTTTCAAAAAATAACTAAGAAATACATTAGAAAAGATATGCCAAGTCAGTCCAGACAAAGAAATGTAATGAATAAAGATACCTCTTTAATTATTATTAAAATGCAAACCAAAACAACAATGCAGTCAAAATTTTTACTTTGGCACAATCGTGATAAAAATGGAAAGCAAATTGAAAATGAAGACCATGTATGATAAAAAAATTCATTCCCTTTGAAAAACAACCCCAAAAGAAAAAAATAATGAATATTCAGCAATAAGGGGATTTTTAGAAAATTGTGACCATTAAATTAGATCAAAAATAGCAGCAGCCATTAAAATTAGAATATGCTAATATGCAAAATGAAAGTGTTTATAAAAATGATTTTGAAAGTAAGGATTGTATCAATATCATGATTATAACTATGCCAAGTGTATGGATGTGGGCTAAGATCAAATTATATACAAGGAAAAATTCTAAAAATCAAGTTGATACGTTATAAAAGCCTATGAGATAGTTATGCATCTCTTCTTTATTGGTGATATAATATTGCTTGTGTGATAAATTAAAAACTTGACAAGAACAAATAAATTACAGTAATCTAGTCAGCTCCAAAATTAAATCTCCCAAATGCATCAACCAGTACCTACTATAAAACAATGACTATTCCACAGGAGAGTTCACCAATGGCCAGAGCTCTGTAACCAAAGCAAGACCTACATCTTACATGAAATGAAACTGTGAATGGTCCATAGCATATCCATACTCTTTAAGCTATTAATCCATGCCCAAGTGCTTAAAAAGTTTACTATCTAGCATATGATGTTAGAGATTGTTCATTTTTATCCTTGTGATTGTACTACACCCATTATTTCTATGGAAGTTCATATACACTACCAAATCACGTTGTTTGAATACAGGCAGTTCTCAACTTACAAACACCTGACGAAAACCAAAAATAAAACCAGCTGCTGCTTTCCCCGGGTTGTCGCCTTCTAGCACTACCAGTAGTCTTACTGTTACCCCTAGAGAGTCTCAGCTGTTGTGAAGAAATCTAAAACTTTTTAGAGAATTTGGGGGGAGAAAGGGTCAAAGCAATAAAACAGTACCAGATAGTGAATATACACAAAGCACACAAAGCCATTGCTTACCCTGAGTCGTACTCAATAAAGGTTTGATGAATGAATGGATAAATTTCCTTTTCACCTCTGTAATTTGAGTCCCACTACTTTGCCTCTACCCTACTCCAGCAGCCTGTTAACAAGCCTCCTTTTGGGGCTCTTGATTCATGGAGCTGGAGCTCAAGAAGGGAGTGAAACCCCATAAACAAACAGCTGTGATCAACAGGCTGTCCACTGGGCAATTCAACAGAGAGGACCTGTGCTCAGGACCAATCCAAAAAGGTCTGTTCTTGTGACCTCCCCTAGAGCACCAGCTTGATGTATACTCCAACTGTACTTTGATGGCCTTAAAGGAGCAGAACCACTTTAAACACATCTAAAGTCTAATAACTTTTCGATTTATTTCACCCCATGTATTTCTAACTAATCATTCATCTTCTGAAATTTCAAGCCACTCCATTACTCAAAAATCTTCCTCAGTTCTCTCTTACCATCTGAATTACAGAAAATCAAAGAAACTCAAAGTTTGAGAGGTCTGAAAGGACTTTTAGCACAACAACCTAAAGAACAGGGCAAAACAACTTCACTCTTTCATTCAAGTTCCATCACAACATGGTCCAGGCTATTCTACTTATGATTCTCAGTTCTTAACCCTGTACATTTCCTGTCTCCCGACTTTCACTCATGCCACCATTTATATCATACTCCATTTGAATGGTGCCCTCACGATTTTACAAAATCCAACTCTTGGGCAGCCATATGTGGTGTTCCTACTTTCACTTGTAACGTATGTTCATCTTCCAACCCATCTTTGCTTCTAAAGATGCTAACCAATCCTTAAGGTCCACATCTTCCAGAAAAACCTTTCCTGGTTCCTGCAATTGGTCTTTTTCTCTGAAATTTCATTTCATCTGGTTTATGCCTCTTTTTTGCATATTCTGTCTTTTCCACTAAGACGAGTTAGTCATGCATGCCATTAACAATATTAGATTGCATTCTCTCTGAGAACATGATGTAGGGTTCACATTTATTTCTATACAGTTTCTAGCCCATTGCCAAAATCAGAAGAGGTACTCAAATAATTGTTGGCTGGGACTTTTGATTGGTAAGAAAATACAGATGACTTTGGAACTAGAAAAATTTAAAGGAGTGGTTTAGACCAGAATGGACTATAGCAATCAAAGACCAAGAACTCAATTTTGATAACTTGGTGCCTTCAGGTTTACTGGGTTGAGAAGGGTGCTAAGTGGTAGGATGTCACTGTCAAAAACATACTTTTCCCTATTTCAAAATTTTGCCTAAGACCAAATATGTACCTATGGAAAAAGACTTCTTCCTCTCATCTTTTCCTCCATTCTGTAAGATACCAACTCGCAAAAAAAAAAAAATTCTGAATTTTACACAACGAATTAAAAACACAGTTTTGAAACAAAGTACAAAGGAACCAAGCATAATTTAACCTGTTTTAAAGAATATCAAAAATAACTTTCCTTTTTTAGTTAACAATAGTCTACTAAAGGGCAGATTTCAAGGGTACAAATCTGAAACACTTGAAGAGCAGGTGTATCATTTTAGAGGTATCTAAACGTTATTTTCTCTACTATATGGAGCCTGTGTGTCTGCCTAACACATAACATGCATTTTCTTAATTAGAATGCATGCTGAAATATCTATTTTAATAAATATATTGTGACCCAAGGAAATCATTATGATCTATTAAAGAACAATTAACTATAAAAGCATTAGCTATACAGAAAGAGATAGCTTCAAATTGGTATACACAGATTTCTACTATCTATAGACAAAAATCTATCTGAATATTTTTCAAGACCTTAAAAGATGCTGTGTTTACATAGCAATGGTATAGTATACATTGGCAGATGATTCAAAATATTTTAGTATATATCTACATATATAAGTATTTATAATCTGAAAATTAAATCCCATGATTTTAAGACAATTTAAATATAAACTAGGCAGGGGAGAGGGCAACAATGTTAGCGAGGAGGTCACTGAGGAATGAATGAATATACATTAAGCGTGTTTAATAAGCCTTTATACACCAACATTTTTTGAGATTACACATATCTAAAATGTAAAAAAAAAAAAAAACTGCCTCTGTTTTTAATCAGAAATGTCTCAGGGTCATTATCATAAACATATATCACCATAGCAAACCTACTCATTTATTTATTTCCATTTACTAGGAAAATACTTATGGAGCCTCTTCTATGAGTCAAGTACAACATTAAGTCCTGGAGATAACAGTATCATATGGGGCAGGCATGGTCTCAGCCCTAGTAGAACTGAGATTCTGAGTAGAAAGATCAACAAATAGCTACTGTAAATTGGGGGAAACACAGTAACAGCTTCTGAAGCTACTGAGATGCTTACATTTGCTTACCCCTGCACTCTTGTTTCCTCCAGTGGCTTATATTTTGATCTTTAAGATCTTGCTTCTGATTTTTATAGTTTATCTATTTCCTTCTTCACTTTCAGGCTGTCACTGATTACATTTGCAGTCAATATGCCATCCTTTAACAGTGACAATATTTGACTTCCATATAGTGCTCCTAATCTCTAGCCAATCAGATGATCAAGCCTATTAAAACTAAGCCTAAAATAAGGACAAACAAGCTCTGAGTGACGGCTGAATAGGTATTTTCTACCATTGCAGTTTGATAAAATCATTTCATGCATTATCTGTTTCTTTCTGATGAGATATTTCTATTACCCAACTGACCATGCCACCCATTTAAGAAGATAATTTAAAGAAATGTTTTACCAACAAAATTTCCCACTCTTCTCTCATTCTCTTCTAAAATAAACAAAACAGGCCAGGCGTGGTGGCTCACGCCTGTAATCCCAGCACTTTGGGAGGCTGAGGCGGGCAGATCACGAGGTCAAGAGATTGAGACCATCCTAGCCAACATGGTAAAACCCCGTCTCTACTAAAAAACACAAAAACTAGCTGGGTGTGGTGGCACATGCCTGTAGTCCCAGCTATATGAGAGGCTGAGGCAGGAGAATTGCTTGAACCCGGCAGGCAGAGGTTGCAGTGAGCCAAGATCGTGCCACTGCACTCCAGCCTGGTGGCACAGTGAGACTCCGTCTCAAAAAATAAAAATAAAGATAAACAAAACAAAACAACAGCAACAACAACAAACCTAGACTTCTGCTTAGAAGCAAGATCCCTACTGCCAGAAAAGTCTTCTTTAAGTACAGTCCATAGAAATGGTATCTTAATATATAAACCACTGTTTCTCAAAGAGTAGTTCTCAGATCACCGGCAGCAGAATTACCTAATTTACCTCTTAACATTAAGGTTCCCTATGCCTCACCTCAGACCTAGTGAATCACACGCGTAGAGCATGGGGGTCTGAATTTTTTAACGCTCCTTGAAAGACCATTGTGCATGATACAGCTTGAATCCACTGATCTAAATAACCAAAGAGTACACGTTGAAAATGTCAGTCTGAGCCCTAAAGACTCAAGTCCTCTATTTTACTACCAGTCTGCAAAATTTAATAAATGCCACCCTCTGCAATGCACTGGATAAAATTAAGTTTAAAAAGTTCAAGACAATAAAGTTTAAAGGCCACCTCTACCCAGAGAGTTTCCACTTTAATATGGAAGGCAAAGCACAAACACATAAAAAAAAAAACTTAAAAATAAGCACAAGCAACATTTCAGGGGAGTCCAGTGGATAGAGGACAAACGTGCTAAGAGGGGCAGAGCCTAGGACTGAGCAGAATACAGTTGGGATTCAGAAAGGAAGAATTCTAAAACAAGTTTGGGGCAGAATTTAAACATAGCAATTTTCAAGTGGGTCTCTAAAAAGGTGTGATGATTGCCATCGGGCATTTAAGATCAAGGAGAAAATACGTATAATCATACCTCTTGGTACCATAGTCAACACAGAAAGAGAAATGCCCTGCAGGCTTATTAAAAGATGAGATATTGGTTTGGGAAAACCTCCCTGAAAAGAAGCTTTTACAAACATATATTATCTTTTGAGGCAGACAGAGGAGGTATTGTTATCCCCAGATTTACAGACGAGGAAACTAAGAATCATCTGAGACCCTTTTTTGCAGGGTTCTTATTATAGGGCAAAGCTGGTCCTTTCCTTCTATCAGGGACTCTGCTCAGCCTGACACTGCTCCCAGGAGAAGGATCGTTAATTCACTGTCTCAGAAATGAGACAACAAGCCATTCAAAAACATATTTCTCCCTCTGTCCAGTTCAAGAAACAAGCAGGGGAAATGTGTGTGAGTGTTTGTGTGTCTGTGATGCGTATGTGTGCATGCATGTAGATCTATGCATGAGTGTGTGTGTCAAGGGTATCACTAATTTAACTGACCACTCATTGTTTCATAATTAATGAGTTACTGTATTTTAGTGTCTAATGGATGTTTCAGTGCTAGTACTTATGGCTAATGATACTAAAAAGCAAAAGCCAGTCAAAGTCTCTGACTTTGTGATTTGATTTGTGATCAAGATAATTATCTGAAATCTCCATACTGGGTTAGTGACAGCAGGTTTCCTCTGGCTGTGCTATCCAATATGGTAGGCACTAGCCTTATGTGGCTGCTTAAGTTTAAATATAAAATTAACATTAAATAAAATTTAAAAATTAGTTCCTCAGCTGCACTGCCACATTTCAAGTACCCCAAAGCCACTTGTGGTTAGTGGCTACCATATTGGCCAATGCAGTTCAATTTGAGAGCACTGCTCCAGGGTGTCAGTCTTTCTGAAAAGAAAACTTCAGGCCTCAGTGTATACAATCATTGTTATTTACATCTAGTTCCAAACACATGCTAACAACAGTGATCAAACTTTTGTCCCTCCCACTAAGGCTTCTCAAGCCCCTCTAGTAGAATTCATATATTTCTCCTCAGAAATCCCTTCCCCGTTCTCCTCATCACACCTCTCTTCTCATGGCTGTTTTCATCCTGGCTTGATAGCTACGTGCACATCCATCTCCTCTACAGTCAGCTTCTCAAGGCCAGTGGGTCATGTTCAGTTACCGGTAATGGTCCATGGCCTTTTAGGAACCGCATCGCACAGCACGAGGTGAGTGACGGGCAAGCGGGCATTACTGCCTGAGCTCCGCCTCCTATCAGATCAGCGGCAGCATCAGATTCTCATAGGAGCGTGAACCCAACTGTGAACCGCGCATGCGAGGGATCTAGGTTGCATGCTCCTTATGACAATCTAATGTCTGATGATCTGAGGTGGAACAGTTTCATCCCAAAACCATCCACCAACCCCACACCATGGAAAAATTCTCCTCCATGAAACCGGTTCCTGGTGCCAAAAAGGTTGGGGACGGCGAGTTCAGAGAATGGTAAGGTTTTGTGATCATTCCTACGAGGTAGATGCTTAGATGGAATTATTGCTTGTGCTGCACATTCATAAGGAGAAAAAAAAATCAAATGATTTTAAAAGTGGGTATGAAAATGTACTTAGCAGACATAAATCAAAAAAGCACTGGGCTGTATTGGAGGTATTGTTATCCCCGATTTACAGACGAGGAGACTAAGACTGTCATCAGCCAGCACACAGGGGATGGCCCCTTACCACAGCAGGGAGACAAAATCAGGACTCATGGTGACCTATGGGAACCGAACTGCTTAGCTTAGGATGAGCTTGTCAAAAAGTTGTATCAATTCAATTCTTACTCATGCTGTTACAACATCTTCAAAAACTCAAGCCTTGGGATGCTAATGAGAACTTCTACTTTCACTCTGACAACGACTTCTGAAACACAAAAAAACGTACATTTCCTTCATGCTATCATTTGGATAGTGAAGTATGAACAATATCTGATTTTTTCAAGAAACCAGTTTGAGGGGGAAAACCCATGGATCAGGGCACACTGGCTGTCCCCATGAAGACAGAAAATATTAAAAAGGATTGAAGAGTTATCACACTGGTACTTCACCGCTCACTTTCTTTTGCCAGCTTCAATGCCATACTTAACTAAGTATCTAATTGTCATACTTAACTAAGTTTCTAGGCACTTTCCCACAAGCCTTGGAAGAAAGAGGTGTCTACAGGGCCACCATAGACCAGAGGAAAGGTAAAACACGGGAAATGAAACCAAGTAACGTGGTGAGAGCACAACTGATGACAATCACAGAGAGCACAGTCGACTGCAGGGGGTGCTGAATGTGGCCTTCAGAGGAAGTGAAACTTAGAACAGGGCCAAAGATGCATCACTTTGCACAAGAAAAGTCACCCACTCTTGCCCCATCCTCACCTCCACCCCATCTCGTGGCTCACCATTGTGGCATTTCTTCATTGTCAACATTCCAGATTGATAAAAAGTAGCAAACTAAAAGACTGGCCCAGCAAAGTCCCTGATCAGCCAGATCACCAGCAGCAAGTTGCACGTTTGCATGTGTCTCTCCCACCACAGTGTACCCCAAAACTCAGTCAGGTTAGAGCCCTGAAACATTATCAGGCTCTCAGTATATGAAAAAAAAAAAAGTGCCTGAGATGTGCTCGGAGATTGCAGTCATAGTACTGGGGATGGGCTCTGGCACCAGCCCCTTGAAGCAGAACCTGAGCTACACTGCGTATCCGTAGGTAACCTTGGGCAAGCAACTGACCCTTCTTGGTGGCCCCATTTTCTCACATGTCAGCCACAGTTATCATGTACCATCAAATTTAAGTGGTCTACCAATTCTAAGACATAGGCTTTTTTTTCATATTTTAACATTTTTGAAATCAGAATGTGTCTTACTATGGATGGCATCTTTCAAAAAAAATTGGAATCTTTGTTTTCCTTTCTTAGAGGTACATCAAATGCCATCTTACAACCGATGATACCTTAGAGTCTATGAAATTTGGAGCCTACTTTATAAAGTATCGATAAAGATTAAATTAGTTAATTTAGGTCAAGTATTTAGAATAGCGGTTGGTCTTGAGTAAGCTGCTCAGTAATTATTAGTCACTATTAAATTTATCACTCTGAAAATGGGCAGAGTCATAAGAGACAATCAACACATTTTTACTCCTAAACTGTGTTAAAATGATGGCTGATGCAGAAGTGTTGCAGGGAGAGGTTAAATGACTATTCAAAATCTGATGTATCCGAGCCCTTGGTGCACAGTAGTTGGTACATAATAAATAATTGTTAACTAAATCAATTGAATGCACAACCCAGCCTTACTTATGCCAAAAGTCTCTTCGTCAAACATAAATATCTAATATTCTTTCCATACAAAGGGAAACCAGCAAGAACATGGTTCTTTTATGCTAAGTGACAAAGAGCAGATTCCTACTTTTTGAAGGCTTTGAATATTTTTCCAGATCAAAATTTCATGCAGGTTTTCTTCTCTGGTAATGCCCTTTCTACCTCAACTTTCCACAAATTTAAATCCTGAGCCCCTTCTTTTAAGGCCCAATTCAAATTTCATCTCCTCTAAGAACTGTTTTGCCCCACTATTTCTCCCCCATTTAATCTTCTTTCTATTTCTACTCCTTACATTTACCTCAGCCACCATAAACACTTGATTTGAACCTCATTGGACACAATAATATTAAAATATTGTGTAAGAATGGGAAGTGGGTCATGATTGTCACTGCTTCCCCTGGGGAGCCTTATGCAAGAGTGAAATCTGCTTGAATCCTCTTGCTATGTGTGGAATTGTGGCCCCCCAAAAAGTCACATTGAAGTTCTAACTTCAGTACCTCAGAATGTGGCCTTGTTTGGAAATAAGGTCCTTGCAGATGTAATTAGTTAGGATGACATCACACTGTAGTAGGGTGGGCCCCTTATCCAATATGACACAAATAGCGAATACTACACGAAGACTGAGGCAGAGATTACAGTAATGAGGAGCCCAGGAACAACAAGGATTGCAAACCATGGCCAGAGGCTGGGAGAGAGGCACAGAACAGATTTCCCCTCACAGCCCTCAGAAGAGCTAACCCTGCTGACATCTTGGCTTCACACTTGCAGCCTCCAGAACTGTGAGACAATAGATGTCTTTTGTTTTCAGCCACCCAGCATGTGAGACTTTATCACAGCAGCCCTGGCAAAATCTTTATTGCACTTCTCCTCACATAGATGCTATGACACTGGATTCTCTTTTATTATGGACCTCTAGCCAGCCTTTCTTAATCTTGGTGGCATCACTCCCTTGAATCAGGCCTGTAAAAGTTAGAGTTTCTCCAGAGTTAGCCCCACACCCTCTTTTCGTCTCTGCTCTCTTTACACCCTCTCATCCACTCCAACTCAGACACCATCTATACATTAAGGACACCCACTTCCATCTCCAGACCACCCCCCTCCTCCAGACTCCTATGATCAACTGACTACTTGACATCTCCATTTAGATAATTCAAAGCCACTTTAAACTCAACAAATCCAAAAACAAAAGTCACCACTCTCTTAAACCTGGCTTTCCCCTTAGTGAGCCCCATCCCAATAAATTGTGCCTCTGCCCATTCAGGCATGCAGGCCACACACTTACGACTAATTCTAGGCTATGTCCTCTCCTTCACTCTCTACAGGTATTATAAAGCCCTATCTATTTCTCCTCCTGGAAATCTCTCACATCTCACCAATCTTTCTCCCAGTCTCCACCTCTACCTCTTTAATTCACTGTAGTGGATTAGTCCAGTATAGTCATCTACTCCCTGGTTTACCGCAGTAATCTCTTGACTAGTTCTAGATCCAATCTTGCCACCCTCCAATTTGTTCACCATGCAAAGCTCGACTACATATTCCAAGTAAATTTCAAAATGCAAATCTAATCCTTTCATCCCCATGTCTGAACAACTTCTATGAGTTTCCATTCAAGTTGAGATGAAGACCAAAATCCTAAACTGAGTTTATAAAACCCTGTGTGGACTGAGCCCTGTGCAGCTCCCTTGTTCTTGGTGCTCCAGCCACAGCAGTGTTCCTTTATGCCTTTGATTAAAACCATGATCCCACTGATCACAGGTCCTGTGCCCTAGCTGTTCCCTCCACCTGGAGAATCCACCAACCCCTTCACTTATTTAATGATCCCCATTAGTCAATCTGGGATCAAGACACCCGTTTCTCAGAAAAATCTTTCCCTGACTTCATCAAAGAGATGAAGCTCTCCTGTTCTCCTCTCTCCTGGCACCTTAAAAGCATAATTTATAATTATAAGAGTAGGAAAGAAGTTATCAACTAATTTATAATTCTACATCTGTATGATTGTCAGATTAATATGGATTAGGGTCCTCCAATGAGGACTGAAACTCTTTGTTCCTGCTGTATCCCCAGCTCTCAGGTCAGCGTCCAGCACCTAACAGCTACTCAATAAGTATTCGTTAAATAATCAACAGTAAGCAAATATCCTTTACATATTGAAAGAAACTACTGTGTTTTAATTGTCTACCATATTATGATGGAAATTATTTCTCTAGAAAGATATACGTAGTATTTAATTTTCCTAACGCTTCTACTATAGCATAATGGACATACTACAAATGTGACAGGCTGGTTTACTGTATGTTAACTATATTTTAAATGCACTTCTTCTAATATTGTACTGTTAATAATTATGCTGCCATAAACAATTATTAACTTATGTCACTCATCCAAAATTTCAAAGGTGATTAGTTAATAACTTCTTTGCTAGTCTTATTCCAATAGTCCAGAAACAAGTAAATAAAATTTTAGTAACAGTTTCGTATGTGATGTACTGTTGGTTTTATCACTAATTCTCTCTTCTCCAGGATTATCAACCTACTTGATACCATCTCACACCAGTTAGAATGGCAATCATTAAAAAGTCAGGAAACAACAGGTGCTGGAGAGGATGTGGAGAAATAGGAACACTTTTACACTGTTGGTGGGACTGTAAACTAGTTCAACCCTTGTGGAAGTCAGTGTGGCGATTCCTCAGGGATCTAGAACTAGAAATTCCATTCGACCCAGCCATCCCATTACTGGGTATATACCCAAAGGACTATAAATCATGCTGCTATAAAGACACGTGCACACGTATGTTTATTGCCGCATTATTCACAATAGCAAAGACTTGGAACCAACCCAAATGTCCAACAATGATAGACTGGATTAAGAAAATGTGGCACATCTACACCATGGAATACTATGCAGCCATAAGAAATGATGAGTTCATGTCCTTTGTAGGGACATGGATGAAATTGGAAATCATCATTCTCAGTAAACTATCGCAAGAACAAAAAACCAAACACCGCATATTCTCACTCATAGGTGGGAATTGAACAATGAGAACACATGGACACAGGAAGGGGAACATCACACTTCAGGGACTGTTGTGGGTTGGGGGGAGGGGGGAGGGATAACATTGGGAGATATACCTAATGCTAGATGACGAGTTGGTGGGTGCAGTGCACCAGCATGGCACATGTATACATATGTAACTTACTGCACATTGGGCACATGTACCATAAAACCTAAAGTATAATAATAATAATAATAATAATAATTACAATAAAAGAAAAAAAAAAAAAAAAAGAAAAACAGAATAGATGAATAATGAAAAAAAAAGGTTATATCACTCCAACCCTATTAAACAATTTTCCTCAAAATTTTCTGAGTGCAGATCTTGGTACAGCTCTGGATAGGGACAGTGACAGCCACTGCAGCAGAAGCAACAGGTATGAATGACATCCATGTGACACTACATGCACTGCAAGTGGCAACAATTCTGAGTGCATGTGGATTCCAAATAACAAATTTTATTCTCACTAACAGTGATGATAAAAAATATAACACATATTTCTAGATGATGGGAAAATGTTAGTATTTCCTAACTTATTTAATTAAATAAGAATCTTATAAACAACTTCCAATCACACATGTACTCAACTACCACCAACCTTGACACAGAGGAGTCCAAAGTAAAGACAGCAAAGCTAATCCACATCCCAAATAATCATATCTGAGTATTAGACACAGAAATTCTGTTCTTATCAGATAAAGAAAGTAGCTTCACATACCTTCTCAAAATCATAATATGCTTCTGTAATTTTTTTTTTTTTTTTGAGATAGAGTCTTGCTCTGTTGCCCAGGCTACAGTGCAGTGGTGCAACCTTGGCTCACTGCAACCTCTGCCTCCTGGGTTCAAGCAGTTCTCTTGCTTCAGCCTCTCGAGTAGCTGGGATTACAGGCATGCACCACCACGCCTGGCTGATTTTTGCATTTTTAGTAGACAGGTTTTGCCATGTTCGCCAGGCTGGTTTCAAACTTCTGACCTCAAGCAATCCACCCACCTTGGCCTCCCAAAGTGCTGGGATTATAGACATGAGCCATCATGCCCGGAGCTTCTGTAATTTTAACAAGAACAATGTAAGCCATGAAATGAAACTACAACAGTCTCTCTACTTCAGTCTCAATACCTGTTTCCTTCAACCCTTTCCTCTTTGCCTCCCTATTTATTTTTCCCTATTTATTTTATTTACTTTTATGTATTTATTAGTAGAGACAGGTTTTCGCCATTTTGGCCAGGCTGGTCTCAAACTCCTGACCTCAGGTGATCCGCCTGCCTCGGCCTCCCAAAGTGCTGAGATTAAAGGCCTGAGCCATCACGCACAGCTCTATTTATTTTTTCTATTAAACAAACTCAAGAGTTAAAATTACAACAGCACCCAGAGAGTTGCCACGAATGTGGATGTGGCATTCTTCTAGCTGCATCCTCCTGGGTCTTCCGTCCTAAAGCTTTAACAGACCGCATGCCTCCTAACGACAGCATCTGGATGTTCTGCCCTGGCTTTGCGACGCTGCAGGCCTGTGGCTGTTTCAGAATTGTCTCCCCAAGATTCATGCCCATGAGATCATGCCAAGCTGACCTCTTCAGAACGTGATACCCTGAAGCACAGCTGTAAAAATAGAGCACTCCATAACAACTTCTTATTCACCAATAAAAAACATAATGTTCTTTCACTTTTAGGGAACTAACATGTTCATGTAATTTTTTGAAGACAAGGTGAAATAAATGAAGAAAAGAGCCTTAAGTTATATAAATGTATTTTACCATGACAAAACAATGTAAAAACAAATACAGGTTCCAGTAAATTTAGAAAAAGTGATGTCATAAAAGCCATGTAACCAAAAGAGTCTGAAGTCTCAAATCATTCCCACTACAATTTTTTAAATATTAACACCTGTAGTTAACACATTCATGTTTCTTTATAATACATAATTCCCTACCTATTATTTTACTTTTAAGTCATGCAATTTAGATTGTTTTATTCTTAAAATACATTCCTCTGCTTTGATTTTTTATGTCTTTATTAACTTCAAGTTACCCATCTGTCCATTACTCTACCAAATTTAATGACATTTTCATTTACTCACACTGGCTTTCTTAATTCCAGTATATTTTCAGTGTGTTCTTATTTTACAGTTACAAAAACACAAGCAGAAAGAAGCCTCAAAAATTATAAAGACCTTTGAGGCAAGTCACCTCAACTTTCTTTTTTAATGAAGCAGTTTGAAATGAAAGTAAAATTAGAAAACAATACTGTTAAATGCCCTTTATGTGAAATATACAAAATATTCTCTGCTCTCTTCCCGATAGTTGTCTTCTTCGCCAGTTTCAGAGCTTTATAGTTTAATATTGACTCATAATTGTGCTTTAAAAATTAAAAAGCAAATCCTATTATATTCTTATTGGATAGGTAAGGAATGTATTTTACCAGCTGCAGCTCACATCAGGAACCGTCTATAAATGTCTTCTATGCAAATTTAAATCCACAGTAACAGGCTCAAATGCAAGCCATTTTTTTCAGAATCACATTTCTTTTAAGGAAACACACATCACAATGCAGTTTATAATATGGGTAAGTTTATCATTATTCTACTCAAAGACCCACTTTTATAATTATTCTCTTACTTGCCTTCTACAAATAAAGCCCATGTTCAAACCTATTAAGCTTTGGGAAATAAGATGTAATATACTTTATCTATGCAAAAATAATAAAATGGCATTTTAAAATACTGATAAGTTTATTGAGTTAAAAATTGATACCCTGACATGGATCTTACTCTGTTCCTTTCACATTTAGTATGCTATTCTCTAGTAATGTTAATAAGTTGTAAATAAATGTAGGCAAACTCTACATTGGTCATTGATGTGAAAGAGCAAAGAATTAGTCCTCAAAGGAGGCAGAAATGTTAACCTATTCAAAGGATGTAACAACAGAAGTCGAAAAACACTTTGTTCTGTACAAAAACAGAGCTTCCTAAGTATAGTTTTATGTCATTAGACATAAACTCTTTAAAAGTATTTCTACAGTAGGAAAGTTGGTTCCATCAAATTTAATTATTCTGTTCATTGTAAAGACACAATAGTTAGATCTTTCTATAAGCCTAACAAACATTTCCTCTACCATTCATTTTATCTCCAAAGGTAAGAATTACAGTCCCATTTTGTGTAACTGCTACATGAGGTCACAGAGTTATAGCTAAAAAGAAAGTCACAAATGTAAGGATAATATCCCTTCTATCATATTCTGCTACTTATTTGTCACTCAATTATCTTTGTATCTCCGAAGTCCTGGCTTCCAAAGGTTCGGCATGCAGAACTGACCTTGGTCTAGTCCTCCGTCACATGTGAGTGGCTCACAGCTTCACTTTGAGCCCTACCCGTGGTGTCCACTCTTGTACTACCAGATCACAGGTATGTATTAAGGACCTCCTCTCTGACAACAAAGACCCCATGATTCTTATTGGATAGCAGGAGGGAGAACCATTTGGAAATTCCCTAATTTCCAGGAAATCAATTCCTGAATACATCCTGCGATTCAAGAATTTAGAAACTGGGTTATCACATAGGTAACAGAAGAATAAACTTCTCTTAGGAAAATAAAAGGGATAAGGTACCTACAAGCAACAACGAGATAAAAAATTTTATACTCAGATTTACTAGTCTGGATTAAAAAATTATTAATCCAGCTGGGCATGGTAGCTCACACCTGTAATCCTAGCACTTTGGGAGGCTGAGGCAGGAGGATCACTTGAGCCCAGGAGTTCCAGATCAGCCTAAGCAACATAGGGAGAACCCATTTCTACAAAAAATTTTAAAAATTAGCTGGGAATGGGAGCACATGCCTGTAGTCCCAGCTACTTGGGAGACTGAGGTAGGAGGATCCCATGAGCCCGGGACGTAGAGGCTGTAGTGAGCTATTATCATGCCACTGCAATCCACAGTGAGTGACAGAGGGAGATCCTATTTCAATATACATATATAAATTCATCTCTTTTCCCCAATTTATTCATTCATTCACCCATTCATTCAGCAAAAGTATACAGAGCTACGGTAAGGAAGCAGGTCATGAAAAAGGAAAGTCTGGGATTTGAATTAGGACTGCTGGAGCTTAAATGCAAGCTCCAAAACATACTAGCAGTGTGACAAGATATTTAACTTCTCTGCCCTTCCAATGTTTTCATCTATAAAATAAGAAGACAAACAGCCCTGCCTCAAAAAAATAAAACATTTAAAATATGAGGATAGGCTGGGCAAGGTGGCTCATGCCTGCAATCCCAGCACTTTGGGAGGCAGGCAGATTGCTTGAGGCCAGGAGTTCGAGACCAGCCTGGCCAACATGGCGAAACCTGTCTCTATTAAATATACAAAAATTAGCCAGGCGTGGTGGTACACGCCTGTAATCCCAGCTACTGGGGAGGCTGAGGCACGAGAATCGCTTGAACCCAGGAGGCAGAGGTTGCAGTGAGCCGAGATTGTGCCACTGCACTCCAGCCTGGGTCATACAATGAGACTCTTTTGAGTTATCCTCAAAAGAAAAGAGGATAACACATGTAAAAGGCCTAGAAAAGTGTCTGATGTTCAGTTTTTTTAAATTATCATTATGAACTAAAAATCCCATCAGATTCTGAAGTTACAGTGATAAAATAAGGCTCTATTGCCCTATCCCTACTGAGGATTACAATCTAAGTCGGGCCATGTATTAATCTCAAACCAGTAGTTAATCCTAATCTGAAAGAACTAAGGAGAAAAAGGATTGTCAAACTTCTTTTGGAAATCTAGGACTTAATCCTCCTTTAGTCAGAAACTTTGGGATCTAATTTAAATGCCTTCTCCACACTTCCAAAAAATCAAAGCTTAAATAGTCATTCACATGAAATAGCAAATGACAGATCAAACTACATGCTGGCAATTTCCTAATTATTAATCACTTTTCAGTTCTTATCTTACTTTAACTCTCCATAGCATATGGTATTGATGCTTAAAGTCTCTTTGGGGAAACTCAACTTCGTTAGCGTCTAAGATATGACCCTTTCTTCATTGCCCTCCTGTCCGTCTAGTCCACATCCTCAGGATCTGGCCTCATCTTACATCTCTACCCCATTTTTCACAATCTCCCACTTGTCCTTTAAACTTCAGCCATACTAAGCTCTTTAAAATTCCCCAAACTCGCTATGCATTCTCAAACCCTCACCAAGCTGCTCTTGGTGTCTATTGATCCTTCCAAGGGCAGCTAAGGGAATGTTCCATTTCACCTCTTCTGCCAGGAGGGTTTAGGGCTCCCTCCAGGCCCTTCTTTTCACCCTCTGCTTCTCCCTACTTTTGCCCTTATTCCAATATCCTGATTCTTGAATTGCAAGTCAGTTCCTTCACTTGACTATGATGTCTTTGGGGATAGCAACACAAGCTCTCAATTCGCATTTAATAAATATAAATAACCACATAAATATACTTTTAAAATTTTAAAATAGTAAGATCCAGAGTGGCCTGAACTTCATTTATTGAGTGCTTACTACAGGCCAGGTTCTTTACATATATTAGTACACTTAAGCCTCACAAGGTCTGTTTTAAGAGGTATCCTGGTTTTACAGGTGAGCAAACTGGAGGCTAAGGGGAAAAATGTAACTTGCTGAAAGTCATACAACTAGAAAGTAACAGAGACAGTACTCAAACCCAGGCAGGCCAGCTCTGAAACCCACAGTTCTGGTCCCACTCTGTACTGACTGCCTCTTTTCTAGTCATAAGTCTGATTAAGCAACAGAACTGGCTCTCAATAAGAATTATGACATGTACATCCCTAGAGAGTCTCAAAAACAGATTTTTTTTTAAAAGACTGTCTTGTCCCCTCCTATTATTTTGCAGGTATGAGCATGTAAATACATAGTACTTATATGAACACGTATTCATGTAAACACATAGTGCTCTCCAGAAAACAAACATGTTTTAATATAAATCCTGCCCAATATCTAACAAACTGAGTATTATCAATAAATCAGTAATTAGTAAATAATTATACCACTGATAAGAGATAAATATTTCATAGTTAAATATTTAGGCCAGGCGCGTTGGCTCATGCCTGGTAATCCCAGCACTTTGGGAGGCCGAGGCAGGTGGATCACGAGGTCAGGAGTTCAAGACCAGCCTGGCCAAGATGGTGAAACTCTGTCTCTACTAAAAATACAAAAATTAGCCAGGCGTGGTGGTGGGAGCCTGTAATCCCAGCTACTCAGGAGGCTGAGGTAGGGAATTGCTTGAATCCGGGAGGCGGAGGTTGCAGTGAGCTGAGATCGCGCCGCTGTACTCCAGCCTGGGCAACAGAGCAAGGCTCCGTCTCAAAAAAAAAAAAAATCATAGTTAAATATTTAATAGTGAACAATAAGATAAACATGAACCAAAATATAACAGATGACATTTAAAAATAAGATAGTTAATGCTACCTATTACATTTCTCATGATGTTAGCTACAGTCTCCTATGTTCCAACGAAGAAGCTATACTGAACACTTTGGAGAAGATTTTCTTTTTCAAAACCATTCATATTTGATTCCCAATAATATTCCAATTAAGCTGATATATTGGATGGATCCCAAACACACCATCTGTTTTTTATTCAGTTGTACCTCAGCAAGGCAGAGAAATGAAGACCCCTTGCTCAAAAATTAATTTCAAGACAGTGACAGTAGATCATTAAACCAAACTCAGGGCCCTTCTGAGCTTGGAGCCCTGTACAAATGCACAGGTCACATGCCCACAAAGCCAGCCCTGTGGAGCCCCTAGATTCTATGTCAGGCACAGTACCAGGCAGGAGGTACAGCAATGGCTTTTAATCCATAATCCCGATGTCCAGAAAGGCTCAAATGTAGCCTCAAAGATCCTGTTAGGCAATAAATAATCAAATATGAAATAGGCTTAAGAACTCAAAGAATCTTTGGATCTCAAACCACTATGTAAAGGCCCAGGGTTAAGTGCTGGTTAAAATGATTCAAATTCAAGTGGGCCTCTCTTTAGCTTTGCTAAATGTCTTCTTTTATAAATCAATAGGTCAATGAGCTTTTTAAAAAATGACTCTCATTAGATGCAAAAGGAGGATTGCAAATGATTAGAATAGTAAATAAAGCACCAGGATTGCAGTATCATGCTTCTTTCAGTGGTTTTTTAATTTAATAAATGTTTATTGTGCATCTGCTGTATGTTTACATTTCATTAAAAATCAAATAATATCTCACTTTTGCTGAATTTAAACCTCTTACCAAAAAGAGAATTCTAAAATTATGACCGAAGACTACAAAATAGCATCTGAAATATGAGAGATAGCAGTATCATCTTTATTTCTTCATTCAGCACCTGTGCTCTGAGCAACTACTCGGGGTCAGGCACTGTTCTAGGCATTAGGCATTCAGAGAGGAAAAGACAAACTCTGCCTTTGCTTATGTAGTTCATTGGAAAAGGCATACAGTAGACAACCAGTTCTTTCCAAAAATACTGTCTAAGATATTTCAAATTGTAATTCCAAGATACAATGGAAGATTGCATTTATTCTAGGATTTTCCTCCAAGAAACATAAATTTCTCAGTTAAGAGGAAAAACATCTTCTCCTACTGACCCTAAACAGAACTATAGTTTTGGTCACTGCAAAGGCACAAAATTCTTCTGCAGTACAAAAAGTGGAATATATGCCCAAAAGTAGATATATTTGTAATTCATGTGTTAATCAAATCACATATGCTTAGACTATAATTACAGACTAGGTACTGGGTTTGGATTAATGTTATAAAAATTCAGAATCTATGCAGTCCATAAGGACCCTTTACACTCCATTTTTCATAAAATAGTTTGTTAATCTCCTGGTGATTATGAGATTCAACTAATATGTCTAAGGATCCTACTTAGCACCTCCAACATGATGCTGCATCAAAACTGGGGATTATTGTTCATACAAATCTGGAGTAATTGGTCCCTATAATACTACTACTAAATACTTTCATAGTACCTTTGTGGTCACATCCTTTGAGGCCACATAGTTGGGTCCCCTGCCTTCTGTCTATTTACTCTCTCTGTTTTAAATTTTATAGAGAGTAAATAGACAGAATGCAGGCGACCCAATATGTGGCCTCAAAGGATGAAACTAATATGCACTTTAGAAGTTCTCCTTGTTCTACCACACAAACGTTCCATACAATTTTATTGTGAAGGAAAAAAGGGAATGAGAATCAATATTTTTAGAAAGTAATCTTGCATTAACATAGTGCTTTCTAGTTTTATGAAACTTTGTCACTCACATAACCTTGTTTGCCCCCAAACTGTTTAACTGTGAGAGTATACTATAATGGATTCTGCTCTCCTAACATAATACCAAGGAGCCACAAGCTTCCCTCTATTCTTAACTTCCAATTTTATTAACTTAAGTGGGCCACCAAGTATATCTGTACCAACATTTTTGTGCATTTCATAACCCATAACTTTGCTACCATAACAAACTGAACTAAGCTCAGATGGGAAAAAGGATCGTTGTGTTATATTTTGTCAAGGAAAAAGGGAAAACCTACCCCAAAAAGACAAATTTCAAAAATCTAAAGCTATTATTCCAGATGTACTCAAATAACCTTAAATTTCCTTATTGCATAAGTAAGCTGAAAGTTTCCCAAGAAAAATGACATTGTACTATATGCACATCTCATAATCCTGTGGGGACTTCTTTTAAATGAGAATATTTAGGCAACACTACTAAAAGCATACATAAGGCAGCGGTTAGCTTCATGACTCAGTTTAACTTAAACATGTAAACATAGTGTATGTTCCAATTTGGAATGATTTTTGAGGTTTACTAGGAACTACTAAATAATATTTTCATTTAGTAAGTCCTTTCTCTGTCAACTCTTTGATATAAGAAACCTTAGCAGACCTCCCAGTGAACTTTAGCATTTTGGCTGTGTATCCAAAAGAACAATCTACCATTACAAAGCCTATTCATGAGTCAACCAGGGACGTAATCATAATCACGACTGCTCAGCTGATACAACTCTTCTTTATCATAACTGCAAAGTATGGAAGACACGTAAGGTTCAAGTTACTAAATTATAGATTATTAGTACTAAACATCGATTCTCAAATATAATTCTAAAGATGATTCATGCATATTTAAACTTTTTTTTAGTTTAACAGCTTGGGTTAACTTGCTTGTGTTCAACTTTTTACATCTACCTCTAGCAAAATAATAATAATAATAATATTATTATTATTATTAAAACAGTGAAAGTCCATCTAATAATTTCAGTATAATAAATCCAGGGCTATGATACTGTCTTCAAATTCACAAGATCATTAGTATTCTTTTAAACCAAATTAATCATATTCCCTAAATAACAACAGCTAAAATCATGAACACTGAGATCATTTTCTTGTAATGATTCTGTCTGGAAGTGTATAAACGGCATGATGTTTGTGCTTTGCACTAAACATTCATATCTTTGTTTCCACAACAAAGTAAAAAGGTGGCAGTTGAGGGAGAGTTAAACAAGAGGTTTCCTGTGAGGGCTTTGTGAAAAGAAAGAGCGTATAGTCTATACGGGCAATGACAAACGGACTCAGGCCTCCTGAGGTCAGCGCTCCTGGGCACCATCAGGCCCCACTTCGGGAGCCCCCGGTGCTCCGGGCCCACCTGACTGGGTGTCCTCTCAGTTAGGGAGGTGCCAGTGCTGTGGTCCCCGCGAGGCCAACTGTCCCCCGACCCCCGGGCTTTTCCGCACCGTGGAGTCCCCCGACACGCCGGGGCCAGTGAACCCGGGCCGGGGCGCGCGTTCTTCCTCCCGGACCCGCTCCCGGCGCTGGGCCCGTGGCCCAGAAACTAGGTCTGGGCCGGCCCTGCGGCGGCCGCCGGGTGCGGCGAGCCCCACTTTCTCCCGGCAGGAAGGGGGGAGGCCGAGAGCATTTCCTGTTGTGCTGCTGAGCCCTGCGGAGACGTCATTGCATTCATGCTCCCTCGGGTGTCAGCGGACGGGGGGCCAAAGTTCAAGCCGCGTCCAGGGCAGGCAGCGCGCGGCGGCGCGGCGGCGCGGGGGGGGGCGGCCAGGGCTCCCTTTTCCCGCGGGTGCTCCCGGCGCCTCCGTCCCTGGCCAGCCCAGCGCTGCTGCCGGAGGCCAGCCCTGGGGCTGCGCGGGGAGGAGCTGCTCTTCCTCCCGGAGGAAACCGAGCTCGCAAGCCCAGCGCTCCCAGCCGCAGACTGCAGGCTGCCCTCCTCCACCGCCTGGATTTCCCACGGGGAGGAAAAGGCGTGCGTTTCCAGGTGTTTGGAGGACGCACTGGCCGGGCGCACTTTCCTCAGCGTAATTTTGAACGCAGTTTCCCTAAAGATGACTCTTTTTTCCATTAGGATTATTTCCAAGTCATCAAAAGTGAAAAATCGCGTAAGTGTTGTTGCAGCTGTTTTCCCCTCGTTTTCTATCTCCTTTCCAATTGTGAATTCCGTAAATAACTGTCAGACATAAAACAGGAAAAGGAACATTTCTTCACTGCAGAGCTCCAGTAAGGTGAAAGTAGGCAAGAAGGCCCCCTGAGACGTTTCTGAAAGCATATTCTATGTTTTCATTATGAAAACACCCACTGCACTCCTTTTATTTATTAGGACCTTAAGTTATCCTATCTCAACTCATACTTTTAACAATCAGGATCTCTTAAGAATCTTTCAATCTTGTACTTATCCACTTTAATAGCAAACAAAACCTTTAGCCAGAGTGTTTTAAAATGGAAATTACCTATTCATGCTTCTTGAAGATTTTTAAAGTCTCCTTTCTTCTAAATTTCCAGCCTTCCATTTAGTTTCAAGCCATAAACCAGATTATAACTATGTGTAATTGTGGAGAAGCTGTGGCTTACGGTTAATAACGACTAAAAATAAAGCCATAAGGTATTTTATGATGATTTTGAAATAAAAAATTGAAATAGTTTAATTTCAGCTTGTGCAGTTTGAGACAGATCGTCAACTACAAAACAAATTGTAGATTCTGTTCTCCTGGTGAACAAACATTACAGCTGTTTTGCTGTGTCAACATCTCTAACATTTCAACTAAGCAATGTTTCACATCAGGACATGAATTAAAACAATGTAAACTATGGGCCTGGGGTGACCATGATGTGTCAATGTAGGTTCTTGGATTATAACAAATGTACCACTCTAGCGCAAGACTTCGATAGTGGAGGAGGCTGTGTGTATGTAGGGACAGGAAGTACATGGGAAATCTCTGTACCTTCCGCTGAATTTTGCTGAGAAGCTAAAACTACCCTAAAAATATAAACTCTATTTTTAAACACACGTTTAGGGTTTTATGAGTATCCTGATACTTAAAATGTGCATTGCATTGTAACCTATGAATTCACAAGAAATTAATCTTAAGAATTGGCACAGAAATCATCTTGATGTTTTCATGAAGTTCATCCTCGGTTCTACTGCTTCTTGATAAACAAGTTTCATGTTTAGAAGGTTACTGAAATTTTTTTATATGGTAAAGGCACATCAAAGACTTTACAATTTAATATATGTTAGTTGTCCTATCCAGTCATATACTATTTCAGGCAATATTAAAGGTAACTTAAGATTTCCCCACTTACAGTGATGCAAAGCCCTTCATAATATTCTGTCTTATTTCCTAAACATCTGAATAATACAACTTTATCACATGATATCTTAAATTTGCATAGTATATTAGAGTTTGCCATTTGCTTCACATATATATATTTCTATCCCGATTTTTTCAAGAAATAGGCTCAGAGAACTGAAATCTCCACTCAGTTCAGGACTAGCATAGCTAGTCTTTCAATCTTGCTGAAAAGCAATCGCAAACTCTTCTCATTTTCAAACTCCTTATTCCTAACTGCAACCACTTCTTTACTTCCCAGTGGCCAGTGCCCCTGAGTGTGAGTGCTGAGAGGGGCCTGCAAAAAATCTAATCACATCCAACTTCTTTATTTAGTTGGCTTCCCAAACTGTATCAGATTCTTGACTGTAAATGTGATTCCAGTGTATCCAGTCCTAGGAAATACTGTAGTGGATATCTGTTTCCTGAGTGATCCTACACCAACTTTTTTTGGGGTGTCTTTTCTCCTTCATATCAATTGTTCTTTTATCCATTAAATCTCTGCAGCAATTCTTGTGTTTTTGATTTGAACATACTTATACTTGTTCCTTCAAATCATCTGCCAATGGTACACAATTAGCACTCCCCAAGCTGCAGGTGACTCCCCAAATACTGCCTAAGCTCAATGAAGATTTTATTCAAAATTCATGCTCTCTCGTCTATACTTTGTTGCTGATGATGGCACTTGGAAAGGACAAAGAGGGAAGACTTAAAAATGTTTTAGTTTATAATCCTAATTACAGGCTAAATAAAATCAGTATTACCATAAATTTAGTATAGACTGAGGATATAAAGATCAGTATGAGAACGGTAAGATAAATTAACTTATGAATAAATACACAATTGAAAATATAAACCAGAACAAAAAAAAAAAAAAGGAGTTCTTCAGGTTCCTGGTGCTATTTTCAAATGCACCTCTTTTACACCATGAAAGAGAAGAAATAATTGTGAGGATAAAAGGAAGTTTTGCAGGATAACGTATTTTACACTTTCTCTTTAGAAAAAAATTAAAGTGCTCCACTTTTGTTACTTAAAGTACCTCATGAAGTGCACAATTCCAACCTAGGAAGATGTATGATTTCATACAATGAAAAGGATTAAGACTTGAAGTTTCCCAAACTAACCATTTTAAAACTCATTGTTTCATTCAGGATTGGTTTCATTTAAATATGTAGTTAGAATATGAAAGAAACAGTAAGTTGTTACCATAATGTTTGGCTCTCCATGCTTCTGAGATCCAAGTTCTCTATCTCAAGAGTCTCCATATTTTCATAGACTTTGAAAAGTCTTTGATATGGCCAGACTGTATCTGACAGGCTGACTTGTTTCACAAACTGGCCTCCTCTCTAAAAATATTCAGAAGGGCATACTAAATTTTCAGTCTTCTCTAACAATAACCAAATTGAGTAATATCCTTCTCAAATGAGCTTTCACCAATCATTTGTTGTTTTTCCAGAAAACTGACTCCCAAGATATGTGATGACAAAATCAAGACTCTCTTCTTTCTGAGGTCCACATCCTATTTCCATGACACACTGAACGACTGCGTTGTTCCTCTAGAGCCAGTACTTTCCCAAATGAAAGCCCAGCTCAAATTAAATAGCTGAAATGAAAGGAAGGGAGCTCACTGAGTGAACAGATATATATAGGAGTGAAGAGAGAAGTGAATCATGCACACATACTCATGAACATATAAGAATGAATGAACCATTCATGAAAAACCTACCTACCTACTTGCTTGCTTCACAATCTTTGGTTCCTATAGAACCCTTTTCTACTTTGGTATCTCCAAGCTCAGTGGCTTTTTCTTACAAACTACCCATAAAACTATAACCTTCTCTTTATTAAGTGGCCTTCAGCACAAATTACTAATGCCTCAATCCCTTCAAGGCTAGCTAACTAAACAGAGTACAGCCCCTGTAACTGAGACAGTCCCAAGACCTGCAGGTGGTTCCAGGACTATTCATTCACTTCTCTGGACAATAACAAGATGTATCATCACCTCGTACCTTTCAGGCTGTAGGTAAAAGTCAGTATATTCTTCAGATGGAAATATATTTACATAGTACTCAAGTGTTTAAAAGCACATCTCTTTGTTCAGCCTCCATCTATATTAAATACTTCAGAATAGGCCCTCAATGAAATCTAAGTAATAGTTAAGTACTCAGATGGCCTATAATCAAGCATGTTATTGAAACAGCAGTGTCCCCACATGAATTCAAGTAAAACAAAATTATTTTTTATTACAATATAGTATTTTCCTATTCTCTCCTAGTCACTCACAAAGTCCTCTGTACTTCTCCAGAACTAAAAGTGGAGACTAGAGCTAAATCTAAAATGTATTTATTTCCATAATGATTAAAAGAAAAGTTCCAAAATCAAAGTACCCACTCAGGAAACAATAACTTTTATTTTGGCAACATATAATTATTAACTCTCAACTATCTTCTAATATATCACTTCTGCATATAGGTTTACTTGTTCTATCAAATACGTGACCATTTAAATATTCCTTCTTTACTATTCATTATGTGGAATAAGTCATCTGTGCAGGAAAATTAAGAGAGTTTTCTCATAGGCACTAAAGGCAGTCTAGATCTCCAGTAGGAATTTTTTTTAATTGTTATTACGATGCAACAAAACTCCTTGCATACTGTAAGGCACTATATAGATAGCAGTCTTACAAGTAGTGTAAATGCATGCAAGTACTTCCCAATATTCTATATCCCCATTTTTAATCAACAGAAAAATATAAATTGATGAAAAGGTTAATTTATACTAAAATGACAATCATTTGAGCTCAGCCTAGTATCAGTATGGCATGTCATTTATATTGCCAAAAAGTAGGAGGTTGAAAAGGTATGTGTAACTGGCACAGGTGTGAATATAACAATACATCCATCAGCAATACACTTACTTTACCTTCATGATTAAAGTCACCATCCTTGAGATTGCTGGCTTTCTAGGACACAGACAGTATATAAAAATAATATGCCAATTCAAAGCAAACATGTCTTATATGCAAAATACATATACTCCTTGCTACTTACAAATGCAATTGAATTTTCTGCATAGAAATGTTCACATACTTATCTTTTATCTGTTTGTTTCATTTCATTAAATTGTGTATGTAGTTACAGAACTGTTCAATTCAGGGACCAAATTCTCAGTGGGGTAAATTACATCTACCATTATCTATTGTTTTAAGTCCAAACCCCTTAAGCTGGAATGTGAGTCCTTAGACCATATATCCCTATCTTCCTAACTTTCTCACCAACATTTACTTAATACATATTTTATGCTTCCCTCAAATGAAATGCTTCTCTAAAAATATTCTTGACACTTTCCCATATTGGTGTGTGCCCAGGTAAAGCATTTCCTTTTGCTATGAAACCTCTCCTGAGTCCTCGGCCAGGGTTGATGTTGCGCCTTCTCAGTACTTCACATGTGCCTCTCTCATGGTACTTAACCTGCTTCTTTTAATTACTGCTTCCCTTACATCATTCTTTTCCTCAGTATGGTAGATTATAAAGTCCTGATGATGAGAATAGTGACTCTTCTTTATATTTTATATTCTACTTACATTTATATTCTATCTATATTTATACTCTACTTCATATTCCCATATATCTTGCGCGTACCAGAATCTCAAGAATTATATTTGTTAAAATCAATTTGCATTACATTATTATACATTCCAACTCTGTTCTAGTTATACTACATAAAAAGTCTCAGCAAGCATGGCTAGTCCTTTTCTGTAAAACGTTTCTAAGCCAGTTGGTAAGAGGCTGTCTTCTGGAAAGCAAATGGTAATAAGCAATTTATTTTTGAGGAGTTATAAAAAAAACTCAGCCTGGAGTAAATTTCAGACATGAACAATCTGATCCCTGGGAAATTAATAAAATAAAAATGAAAACAACATCCTATGTGGTCTAGTTGAAGGAACTGGGAATATTTAGCCTGGAGAAAAGAATACTTAAGGTGAACAAGATTGCTATCTTTAAATAATTGTAGGATTGTCATGCAAGACAATGAGTAAACTTGTTCTAGATAGCTGGAGAGGGCTCAACTGCTGGTAACTAGAAATGTCCAAGAACAGAATAGGCCTCCCTAAGAAATAAAAAGGTGTTTAAGTAGAATCTGAATGCAAGCAGTCCTTGGTAATTTGTCCTAAGTGATTTCTCGCTCAGTTAGAGATTAAATGATGCCTCCAAGAGTTTTATCTAATCCTGAAATTCTGTAAGAAACTTTACATTGCAGAATGTCCTGTCACCAGTTGACAAACCAAAACTGATACATCAGATCCTACACCTAAGAAAATTAATCAGCATATTTAAACTAGACACTTTAAGAGATGTCCTAAATAAGGCATCATTGCAGTACCACAAACTGTATCACAATGAAAGGAAGAAGTAAAATTTCTCACAAAAAGCTCAACTGGGACTGATGGTGCAGCCTGCTGAAAACCAAAAGCTGACCCATCGGGAAAAAAGCACTGGGAACAGGTTGCACTAAATAAGGAAGCAGTCATTTGCAAGTTCCAAAAGAACCTCAGAATTTCATTTCTTCATGCCTGCCCCACTCACTGCCTCGTTTATTTAGAAATACTTACATGTCAAATACAAACAAGAATAGTAACCTGATGTATACAACTGTGTGGCATACTGTAAAAATTTGAAATGAAATTTAAACCAAATCAGTTTGGCTCAAAGGAAATTAAAAATGTTAGATATACTGTTTGGCATTGTTTGATTTTTAAAGCTACAAGAAGGGTTAGTAAAACAATAGCAGCTTCAAAGCAATGGGAATTTTATGATTAATTTCAAAATGTCTTCTGTTTGCTTCATACTGCTCTCATCCTACAGCCGACAAGAATATAGGAAAAGAAGAACTATCAGGATAATGTCTTCACAATATAAATTATTGGGATTATTTGTGAAGATGTAAAATTTTTCCAGATGGCTATTAATACCCATCAGGACGATTTTCAGACATCATTAGGTTTCACATTGGCAAACTCCCACCAAACATAGCCAAAAACCAACTGATGACTGAACAGACTTAGACTCTGTCCATTAGAAAATTTAATTTCCAGACTCAGTGTTTAATTATTTGTTATATTCTATACTGTCAGATTATTATTTTAAAAGGTCATTTAGAATATTCTCAGCCACTTGACCCATTTTAAAATTTACACTTGATTGAAGTTGGGCACCAAGTTTATCACAAATAGTACTAAGGTCATTTGAAAAAGTGAACAGATTACAAATCCAAAAACAAATGTCTTTAGAGCCCTTTCCTTTTGTTTGAATATGGGTATAACTATCTGGATAGTTTGTGACACAAGTGCATTAGTGACCTACACAAAATTTAAATCCATCAGGAGATAGTATAACAAGCTGTGGAACTGCTGACCATTATCTTTCTGAAAACAATTACATAGGCCTGTAATAAATTGCATCAATATCAGTCAATTATCTCAACAACACTCTACTAACCCTTGTCACCAATGTATTGCTGTGTATCAGATTTTTTTCAACAATTGAATTATTCTCAAAACTTAGTGTTGCTTCACACACTAAAAATAGCCACCCCAATTCTCTTGTGTTACCCTGCTGTATTCCCAGGAGGTAGGGGAGTGCTATAAACAATGCTTCATTTTTACAGATGAAGAAATAATGAAATATAACAGAGGTACAGCCTCTTGGCCTGAATCTTTTTGAAAATCAATAATAAGGCAAGCAATCAACTAGTGGGGTCAGAGTTTCAAGTCATCCATTCTGGTGTTCTCTAGAGCTCCAGTGTAGGCTCTAATGAGCACAGCCTTACAAGAGCAGAAAAGATATCTGAAATCCTCATTTTACCCAAAAAGGCTACATCTCTATATCTCTCCCAACATAAACTTTGACACATGACTACTGACAAGAAAATAAATTGAATGTTTATAACCCTGGATTTTTCCCTTGCTTAGAGAAAGCGAATTTATTAAAATGCAAGCATCAGCAGAAGAAAGAAAAATAAAGTTTGATAACTATTCCATGGATAATTAGAAGCTGAACTTCCCATGATCTGTCCATAAAGTACTGGAGCAGCCATCAAGACCATCCCAAGGGACATTGCTGAGTTGCAAAGACAGAGGCTTTCACCACTTGCTTTGCATGAAAGGAAACCGTTTCACCCCAGCCTTTCCTCCTCCATTTGTCTTGGCCTACATGGGGCAAGGGTGTGTAGTGGGGGAAAGGAATACACTCCCTCTTTCATACCTAATTGATCCAAACAGGCACACCAAGAAACAATGCTTCCTCAAACTCCACAATCATGAGCAACAGCCACCTTCACACAGCGTCCTTCTTAGAGCACCCTGAACAAAATATGGTCAAAGAAAGCTGTCCTAGATGGAAGAATCCCAGTTCAGCTATAAGCTCCCCTATCCAACTGTAGGGAGAAACATAATTCAAAAAGGCCTTATCTGTTCACTTGCTGCAAAAACAAATGGGAAGTTTAGAGCCTGGGGAGCCTGCAACTATGGGTTTAAGAGATGTTTGGGATTGCTGGATGGACACATGGAGGCACTTGTTTCCTGGGGAACATTAAAATCGAATGTGCCAAGAAGCACTTAAAAGTGCACAGACAGGCTGGGTGCAGTGGCTCATGCCTGTAATCCCAGCACTTTGGGAGGCCAAGGCGGTGGATGACTTGAGCCTAGGAGTTGGAGATCAGCCTGGGCAACATGGCAAAACCCTGTCTCCACAGAAAGTACAAAAATTAGCTCAGTATGGTGGCAGATGCCTGTAGTCCCAGCTACTTGGGAGGCTGAGGTGGGAGGATCGTTTGAGCCCGGGAGTCGGAGGTTGCAGTGGTGCCCCAGACTGCACCACTGCACTACAGTGGGGGCGACAGAGTAAACCCTGTCTCAAAATAATAATAAAATAAAGGTGCACAGACTGATGAACGCTGGCTATTGGCACAAAGACTAGACAGGACTTGAGCTCCTGGAGGATCTCCTTCATCTGATTCTCATGGCCCCATCTTATAGTGTGGCAGGTGTTTTTCCTTACCATTTGGACCGTAAGCTTCCTGAGAATTATGACGTTAAACATCCACCAAATATCAACTGTATGCCCAGCACATGTCATACACTGTATTGAGCACACTTTTGTGAAAGTGAAACCATCCTAATCCACTAGAAATTTTATAGCAAAAATGATCAGTTAAAAGATGAATAATTCGCTTAAACAAGATTAAAAATATAAACTCCGAATATAATTTGTTTAACTACTTCAATTTGGCAAGCTTATAAATGCATTTAACAATAGGATGTGTCACAAAAATTAGCCGCGCATGGTGGTGCCAGCCTGCAGTCCCAGCTACTCAGGGGACTGAGGCGGGAGATCATTTGAGCCCAGGTCGAGGTTGCAGTGAACCGTGATCGCACCACTGCACTACAGCCTGGGTGACAGACTGAGAACTTGTCTCAAGAAGAAAAAAAAAAAGGATATGTCATTTGTAAACCATTTTTTTCTTGCCCATAAAAAAACAGCCAGCACTTAATTCTCTCTCTCTTTTTTTTTTTTTTTTTTTTTGAGATGGAGTCTCACTCTGACACCCAGGCTGGAGTGCAGTGGGGCGATCTCAGCTCACTGCAACCTCTACCTCCCGGGTTCAAGCGATTCTCCTGTCTCTGCCTCCCATGTAGCTGGGACTACAGGCATGTGCCACCACACCCGGGTAATGTTTGAATTTTAGTAGAGATGGGGTTTCATCATATTGGCCAGGCTGGTGTCGAACTCCTGACCTTGTGATCCACCCACCTCGGCCTCCCAAAGTGCTGGGATTACAGCCGTGAGCCACCGCCCAGCCACCAGCACCTAATTCTACTATTTCTACAATTCTACAGGGCCATAATGCTGAACCATAAAAATGAATTTTTAAAAAATCTAGTGCTATAATATTTAGGTGTCAAAAACTACCTTACTATGAAATATATGTACATACATACATACACATATATATAAAATAAATGGGGTATTTCATTAGTGATTTAATAAGTCTTACAATGTTTCTTTGTTATTTGGGTTAAGAGAGACCACTATAAAAGTAAAGATCCTGTAAACACTGAAAAGTAATACAGTGACTGAATTAGCCATAAAAAATATTCTAAAATAGTCTACTAGAATGTAAACTCCATGAAGGCAAGGAATTTTTTTTTTTTTACTATTTTTGTCTATTGATGGATCTCCAGTGTCTAGAACAGCACCTTTCCCAGAGCAGGTGCTTAATAAATCTCTGTTGAATTAATAAATTTTTTTTGAATTAAAGTCAACAGTCCTGTGAACACCCAAGCTGTGTCTTTTAAGTAGGCCCAAGGCCCCACGAGTAATCACTGGTCCTCTGGCTCTTGCACAGAAGTTCGAGTGGGGCAATTCAGGCCCCAAAAGCTATTTTTAGAGCAAAAACTTCAGAATGATTTTCTACAAAGAACCAGAGAATTTAGTTCACTTCATTGGCATAGCACTGGCTGAGCTCAGTGAGAAACACCCCAGATTTTAATTGATGTTTCCATTTGTTAACTGTTGAATGTGAAACCATGTCATTCTAACATTGTTTCTTAAACCATTTCAGTCAAGAGTTTAATGGACCATTTGAAAATATGTAATATTTTACTGTCACAACAATTTGAATTTTCCTGTGTTTTTCTTATAGTCTAATACCTTGTTAATAATAACCCATAGCTACCAGGTATTAAACGTTTACTATGTGCTCATTGAGATGGGTGCAAACATTCTCATAAAAATTTCACAATGACCCTTGAATGGGTATTATCCTCATTTTGTAACCTCAGGGAGGTTAAGTAACATACCCAAATTCCCCCAGGTGGTAGTGGAGCTGGAATTTGCCCTATTCTGTCTACCTTCAAATCCAGGTTCTTACTCCCATGGGCTACCTGTTTATCCACATACTACTAAGGGGAAACATTATGCTAAGTGATAAATATGGTTGGCCTTTTTTAAATATTTGAAATAATTTTGACGTGTAAACAATTGCTTATACTGCATGAAGTGGTAAAAAGACAAAGCATTTTCGGAGCCAAAGAACCTGAGTTCGAATCCTGTTTCACCAATGACTATCAAAGCATCCCTGCAAAAACCTTTCTGAATGGAAGTTTCTTTAAGTGTACACATCAAGATAAAAAACCAGATCTTCTCAGGGTGGTTGTGAGGGCTAAGTGACGTAATGTGGAGAGACAGTCTGGGATGGAGCCTGGCACAGGTGAGTGCTCTTTAAGCCTAAATTGCCTTCCTTCTAACGGATTTGCTAAATTGGCACTGTGCTGATTTTTATAAGTGTTTAGTTCATCCTTGTAATACCATAATTACAGAATATAATGACATTGCATTCTCTGCAACTACAAAGTAGAATTTATAAACTGATAGAATATGAGCTGGAAGAAGCTTTAGGAGCCATCTGTTCCAATCTCTTCCATTTCCAAATGAGGTCCAAAGAGCTTCAATGACTTGTTTCCAAGTTTTCACAGAAAGTTAATTGCAAAGACAGGACTAGATCTTGCGTCCCTCCCACCCCCACTCCTGCTATACCCTCCGCTTTTGCTTCACATTACACAGGCATGGCAACACATGTAATTTTCTAACAATTAAGCAGTATAAAATAACCTCAATTTAATTGCATCCAATTAACAAGCCAAATTAGCGTTTCATATGTACACTATTAAACTAGTTGTCTGCCTTCCAAAAGAAATAAAACACTGTTTCAAATAAATCTAGCGTTTTAGTGAACAAAGCTACTTACAGTTTAAATCACCTTTCCTATAATCTTCTTTATATGGAATTAGACATTAATCTCTATTTTAAAAGAAATATTTTCTGCAACTATCAGGATGAGAATTCACGCTATATTTAAGTAGCAAAATTTTCTCTCTCACAGAACACCTATGGTTTTCTATGATTTGTATATGTGTGTATGCACACGTGCAAACCTCTACACATATGCACGCTGTCAGATCCCTAATCAAACACAAACGAAGGTGTGTCTACATTTACCTACTGCCCTAGTTTCAAAAGTCCCACCTTTTTCCTAGGCTTCTGAACTCAAGTGAATCTGCCACAGTGCAAATAATAAGAGCTTCGATGATCTCCTGCTTTTTTCTTTTTGCAGAGAAAATGAAACCATTAAATAAATCTTTGCCAAACAAAGCACTGCATTTCAAA
The DNA here is from genome assembly GCF_028885655.2 of Pongo abelii. Classification (NCBI taxonomy): domain Eukaryota; kingdom Metazoa; phylum Chordata; class Mammalia; order Primates; family Hominidae; genus Pongo; species Pongo abelii. Next base: position 144,487,368 of record NC_071990.2, read on the forward strand.
TACACTGCATTACACTATCTGTCCAGTATTGTAATGATGTAGATACAGCTGGGTATCAATTAAAAAGCAGTATTCCAATTAACCACGAAATGAATCAGTGGCCCATTCCTTATACATGTATCCCTAAAAATATAATTACCTTGTAATTTTAACTATAAACATGTCTGCAAGTTGGTGTTTGATGGTCAACTTTCACTACTAATATTTATAAATATGTTCCGTAGTAAAAAAAAAATTATATTAGGTTAAAATAATAATGCAGTACTTACAATGTTCAAACTGACAACCTGTCATACACATTTGGCCACATTTAACAAAATATTTTAATCACTTTTGTTACTTACTTTTAGAGTACTTTTAAACACATCAATTAACAGAATAAAAGAATTCATGTTATCATTCGGTAGGGGCAACTTTCATTACTTCTCTTTAGGATATTTTGGCAATCTGTCTCCTTGCCACCAAGATATTCATCCCATATACCCTCATAAGCTTTCTGAAACACACACTTTACAGCATCAGTTCTCTGCTCAAAAACCTTCAGTGATGTCCAGCTTTCTCTGCAGGTCTTCGAGGCACCACAAGATCTGGAGCTATGTACCTTCCCAGGCTCCCAACTCCTCCTCTGCCCTGGTACTATCCCTGTCCCCTCCCATCCCAGGTCAGAGTATGGGGAGCTCCTGCCTCCCTTCTTTACTCAATGAAATTCTACTTAACATTCAAGGTCCTCAGTAAAAAAAAGAATCACCTCCTCTCATAAGAACCCTCAAATCTTTCCATTTGGAAAAAAATCCTGCTTCCATTTATACTCTACTCCCAATTGTAAGTTTTAATAAAGTTTACTATAAGCCATATCTCTTCTACATTGTAAAATGTTTGAAGTTGGAAATCATCATCCTTTTATCTCTGTTGCTCATTCTGACTCTTGATCTGACTGCAGAGCCCAAGCTTGGAACTACTACATAAAATACTCTTTTTGTCACCTAAATTGAATCTCCTACATTATAGAAATTATAAAACAGAAAAAAAAGTAATCAAATGATGCAGTGGACAAAATAAAGGAAAGTGATTTTCACTAACCTCTGTTTCTACTCTTTTGCTTCATATTTTCATGTCACACAGACCCCTAATCACATGGAAAGTAAGAAATCAGATCTAAATTTCTCCGAAGATCCTGATACTTGCAATCATGGGAGAAATTATTGGGATATTTGAATGTCTTAGCCCTTTGCTAGTTGTTTGAAAATATATAGATCTAGCTCGTGCAGGGCTCCAAAAATTAATTGGTTACTTCACACAGCGACCTTGTAAAGACTTCTGAATTGGTAGTTATTTATTAATTGAATCAGTGATGCTGGCTATTTTTGTTAACTGGAGCACCAAATAAGTATTTTTAGAACTTAAATTATTTGTTATTAAAAAAATCTGCAAATAATAATAGTTAATTTACAGGTAAGTCCTTCAAACTGAAGTCATTACATATAGTCATTAAAAATTCCAGGTGCTCCAAGACAATTGATGTGGAAGCACTGAGAAGAGACACGCGTTATGCACAAGGTTCTTCCGATTTCAAGGCCCTACCCCTCAAAATTGCCTCTCCAAGGATCAACCTGTAACATGATCATTTGGAGGGTCATGATGTGTCCTGATTTGCCAAAGGCAGTCCTCACATATGTCAGGTTGGATAATCATTCCTGTGGTCAACCTTCCTTCAAGTCCCTGCATTACCTTTCTCTTGTTATCGGCCCCACTGGCTTGTTTTTAACTCCTGGAAGGAGCTCCTTTAGTGGTTCGGGTCATTATTTATACCCTGCGTGTCTAGCACAAGGCCTAATCTACAGGAAATACTTGTTGAATGACTGAGAGAGCGAATTGCATTGACCAACAATAATAGGGCACCAGTCGTAGTACTCTGAATAGAGGATTAAGATTATATGTGAGTGACAAGTCAAAAAGGTTGGCCCTGGGTACTTCCTGAACTTACTTCCATCGCTCTGCGACCCAGAAGTAGCAGGTGAGACCCCCTCTGCTTTCTGCCGAGAATCCCCCTCAGGCACATAAACATCATGTTCATCTCTTCCTCTCCCCAAAGCACTTTCTCCAATAGATCTAAACAATTAGATCCCAAATTTTAAGGAGGTTGGAAATCTAAAGTTATAGAAACTTGTAGAACAGATCACATGTCATAGAAAATACCTCAAATGATGAGTAATGGGAGTGTATGTTAAGACAGCACAAATTCGGCCTAGAACAATAGTGACCCAAATATCAGGCAGTTCTGATTCTATTCTAAATGCAGTCACGAAGCCAGTTTAGGCCTGTGTCTATCTAATGTCGATATTCACGGTCCATCTCAGAGAAGCCAAAGATTGCACAGACCAAGAAAGCTGTGTTATCCTCTTTCCCACGACGATTTCAGAGTTGTAACACAATAATAAAGTGCTAAAATGTTTTCCCAAATTAGTTAATGGCATCTTATAGCTACAAATACTGGCTTACTCAACCTCTTTTTCATAAGCATTGCCATAAATATCATACAGAAAGCAATGCTTTTGATTGTGACCAAATACCAGGAACAAAGAGAAAATACTACTTCTCATACAATTACTTTAAAATAAACATGATCTTATTTTCATAAATTTTTCCTATTTCCCTTTAATCCTCTGTGTTCATCCCAAACACTGTAAATCCTACAGGTTTCACAGTACAGCCCTCACTTGAATATTCACTAAAGTTTAGCTCCATACTAATAAAGGATCTGCCTGTATGGTTAAAGCGAATCCATACACTCTGGATGGGTTTGAAGTTCCTTATGAAACCTTAATTTCATTAAGTTGAGTTAGCAGACTTCCTCTGCTCCTTTTTATAATATCGCTTTAAAAGTTGTAACAGTTAAATACCAAGTTTTAGCCAAAATATGAACTCATGATGAATTCACATCTAAATCCATGAACTGGAAGCATATCATTGAAATTTTCAGGTAGATATTTAAACTGTGAACTGTTTCTCCACCTACAGAACTAATGTATAGACCAACAGAGAGTTCCACTGATGCTGATCACGTACCAAAATGTGAAAACGGTGTTTATTTTTAACAAATAGGAGATGAGCAGCCTGTCTGATCCACAGCCATACATCCAGTTGACCTTAGCCACTTTTCCCTTCTGATAATAATTACATGTCAGTTATTAAATTACTTTACATCCTCATGGATTATACTTTCACTCATGCCAACTAATATTTTCTATCATTCTTCAAAATTACTTTTCCTATGTGAAGTTTTCAAATTGACTTTAGCTAATTACTGATAATAATTTAAAAACTGAAACCCAACCCAAATAGTGTACTTGTTATAATTCAAAAACTGAAACCCAATACAGTGTACAACACAGAGTTATTTGTTATTGCTGCTGTTAAAATGAGCCCTGCTTTGAAAAAAAAATGGCAAATTCTGGAATAAGATTTTTCATTTTAAATTAAATCAGCATAAAAGAGTCAACCTGATCTTCTGAATAGTGACAAAGTGCCAAAAGTGCAAGCAGACACATGCACCATTACTCCACAAGGAACGTCTCCATATATACTGTCCTCTGTTTTGTTTTCATGGTAACAAGAACATTCACAAACACATCTCATGCAAAGGAGCCTGATCAATCAAAATATTCTGCTGGTTAATCTTTCAATGTAATCAAAGTGCATTATTTTCCTATGTGATAATATACACATAGTAAATTTTTCACATTCCATGTTAAATAGGAATATAGAAATGTTTTATGTACTTCAGTGGTATTTTACCAAACACCTCTACAAGGATTTAACCAGTTAAAAATGAGTTAGATCTTACATTTGTAAGATCATTAGTATACCACCATTCCCAAAATTGTCCCCAAATCAGTCACACATCAATTTATTCTTGAATACCCTTGTATAAATATAAGCCATCTCTAATAAAATTAGCCACATAAAATACAATCACTGTAACAAAAATACAGATGCCAATAAGCAAATTTTGTTTTATACCCGACCTACGCTCAACGCAAGAAATTGCCTCAGACAATGTTCAAAAGATTCATCATTGTAATGTAATACGTTTCTGTATGTAAGAAATATACTGCATATTTCAAACCTAGTGGTCAAAAGGGATTATGACACTTGAAACAAACACATTATCATTAAGTAAATACTGGTAAATCCCTTTCAGCTCACAATGCAAATGTACAGTTGTCATTTGGTACTGTGACTCCTAAGGGTTCCACAGGGAATTTTCTCTTAATAATGAAAATGATACCCACTTTAGTCACAGAAAGGGCATTTCTGTTCTGATAAACCATTTGGCCTAGATCCTAAAAATCAAACCCAATCTACTCATTCCACAATCTACTTTGTTAAAATTCTGCTTTTGGCACTCTTATAAGGTGAAAAAGCAATGAGGCATTTGCTACATATGTAGCAAATATATGTGATCTATATGTGCAAATATTTAAAATAACTTGGTTTGCTCAAGGACAAATATCACCAAATATTACTATATCACTGGAGGAAACGTTTCTAATAAAGTTAAATGGCCTTTTTCTAGGAGGACAGATCATTGCAAATTTAATTAAAATGGATCTTATTAATATTTCAAGTAATTTCTGGGCTTGATTATGCACTACAAAAGAAACAACTGTACTGAGGAGAAAAATCAATAGCCCTTGACTAGGGCTCTGGGTATGCTAGAAAAACACAGATCTCTTGTGAATTATTGAGGTCTAGCTTTAGGGTTGGGGGCGAGTACCAATATTCATTTGGAGGTAAATTGAGTTATTTTTTAAATGGCAGAAAAGGAAGGAGAAAAATCAGTTCAAATTTTCCATTATAATGAAAGTACAGGAAACAAGCCTTTCTATATTCATTTTAGGCCTAAATAACTCTGCAGAGAATAAGGGTTTTGCAATGTCAGTTGCACACACAACTTCCTGTGTGAATGCTAAGCCATCACAGGTGTCCTAAGGCCTCCAGTGAAACCTATTATCAAGAGATTCCTCTGGTCTCCTCGAAGTCATCCCCAGCGCCCTCCATCCGCCGCCCACACATTATTGCTTCTCTCCTCCAAGTGTCTTGATTAAGGACCCTCTCTCTTCTCCGCACTCCCGAGGTTAAAGTGCCCCCGTTCACTTGGTGTAGCTGGTTACAAGCTTTCCCGTTAGGGAGGACTAGTGCCTGCAGTCCTTTTTAGTTAGATGCTTTTAAGTCAGAGATGAGAGGAGCCACTTGAAGAAACCCTCCTTCCCTTCTTCCTTTCCCCCACTGGGAACCAAGTCCCTGAAGGACAACACCCAGGGACGCTTCCTGACCTTCTATCCCCTCACCCAATTTGGGCTTGGAGGGTTGGGGTCGCATTTTCTCATGTCCTCTGCTGCACTGGATGTGTTATGTAAGAGGGACAGAACGCGGGAGGCACATGCGTATAAAGCGCACCGATCTGTGATAACACCTGGGGTAGCAGAGCGGATCTGGAGTCCACCCCCCCACCAAATACGACAGACCCCACACATGCACATCAGCACCCCCTCCCCCACCCACCCACCCACACACACGCACGCACACACGCACACACCCAGAGCAATGTTTTCCTGTCTCACCCCTACCAGTACCAGAGGCACAGAATGGAAAGGCGGGGGATGGGGGTGAAAGGAGGTGAAAGAGGAGGAGGAGCAGCAGCAGCACATCTGCTTTGATAGCAGCCGGCAGTGCCGCCGCGGCAGAGAGCCCCTCGTTAACCCCCTTCCTGTGGCTGCACCACGTCATGGAACATTCCCGGAACGGGCCAACGTTCCACCCACTTCAGGGAACAGACATAAAGGCGCAGACCCAGTTCCCCACAGTGCACAGCCCAAACACACATGTCCCTTCCCGATCCCCGGCCAGACGGACAGACAAACACGCATGCAAACCGCCCCCACCCGTCTCCACGCGCCCGGGTCCAGCCGGCAGCGGCCAGAGCCGCTCTGCGGCCGGTGCACCCGCAAGGCGAGGGCGCCTCCGCCTGAACCTTCCATCGAGACAGTCCCCTCCTTCCTCGCTTCCTTCCTTCGCTCCTTCCTTCCTTCCTTCTTTGCCCGGGAGGTAAAGGGAGTCACTGAAATGCCCAGAGCCAGCGCCTTCGCTGCGCTCGCTCGGCCGCAGGCCGGCGGCCCGGGCCTCGCGCCGCCAGCCCGCCCGGCCGCCTGCGCCGCGCGCCGCGGCCCCCTCCCCCGCTACCTGACAACGGGCCGCCGCCGGCCGCCGCAGCCGCAGCGGTGGCCGGGCCGTGCGCGCCGGTGCACGTCGCTCATTAGTAAGCAGGCACATTCCTGCCTCCAGCGCTCCCGCGCGGCCCCCTCCCCCCAGGACATTACGCAAAGCAGCCTCCCCTCATCTGCATAGATCCGCGGCCAGGGTATTCCCCGCATTTCCCCACGCGCCCGACACCCCTCCCGCGGTCTCCCCCATCCCCGCCCCCTCCGACCCTCACCCTCGGGCCACCGGGAAAGGGCTGGGGGCACGCGCCGGGGAGCGGGGGACGGAGTTCGGCGGCGGCGATTCCAATATAAAGTGAAACAAGCTCCCAGCGCCGAAGGAGGCAGGAAAAACCCAGCGTCCAGGCCACTTACCGAGCCGAGGAGGGACCTAGATTCCCGCCGCTCCGCTCTCGCGGTGGCCGGTCCGCCCTCCGCGCACCCCGAGGCTGCACCCAGCACCCCAGAGGCGAGACGTGGAGGAACGCTGTGAACGAGCCGGGAGACCCTCCAAGTTGCTCTGGGCTCCGGGGAGCGTCAAGGTCCAAGACACAACTTGGCAAAGACTTGTGCCACAGTCACCGAAGATGTTTGTGCGGAGACCCTCCTGCGGGGAGCGACGGCGCTCGGCGGCGCCCCGCTCTCCTCCTCTCCACCCCCTCACCTCCAGCCCGCCTCCCGCCGGCCGCCCGCCTCCGGGCCGCGAGCCCCTCGGGCAGCTGTCAGCTCCCGGCCGCCGCCGGGTGACAGGGGCGGGAGGAGGGCGCGACGCGGCGGCCCGAGCCCCAGCGGGCGAGGGGGATCCTCGCAGCCGCGGCGGCCGCTCACCTGGAAAGTCACCGCTGAGGAGGAGGAGAAGGAGGACGGGGAGGAGGAGGGAGAGGAGGAGGGGGAGGAAACCCCCCTGGTGCCCTTGTTCTCGCTGCCGCGGCGGCCGCTCCTCGCCAAGGCTGAGCGTGTCTGGTGGGGGGTGTCTGGTAGCATTTCCTTAAGGACAGAGGGAGGGCGGGCGCGGAGGGAGGGAAGAGATCCCGACCGCCAGCCCAGGCTCCTCTTGCCTTTATTTATTTTTCTGACACTGTACGGAGATGGGCCCGGGGCAGGGGCCGCCAGGCTCAGGCGGGAGCCGCGAGGCCCGGGCCGCAGCTGTCTGCGTGCGGGAGCCGCAGCGGCCGCCTCCCCTCCCGGGCTGTGGACGCACCGGGTTATTCCTGGCAGCGCCTCCCCGAACAGAAGTTACTAGGAGGAGTGCGCGGCGAGGGCGGACGGGGGGAGAGGCGGAGGGAGGGAGGGAGGAAGAGGGAGAGACTCAGCCAGAGACGTCATCGGATCCCCCAGCGCGTCCCAGGGAGGGAGGCTGAACCAGAAAAACCAGTCTGGAGCCAGTGAGCTAGAGAGGGATGTGCGGCGCGCGGGGCGACGGGGGAGGGAGGCGGTCGGGAGGGCAGAGCCGGGCCCCAGGGCTGCCGCTGCGGGCGGGGAGATCGCGGCCGCGCACTCGCTCGGTCGGAGCGGGGAACTCCCCGGAGAGCCGGTCTCTACTTGTCATGCAAAAAAACTTGGGCATCTCTAGGAGCCTGAGAATTTCCTTTAAGGATGTGGAAACCTCCTCCGTCCCCACCCCTTCCCCATTTCCCAGAGAATCGTTGTCTGCCTTCCTGACGAACGGAATTGTATAATTAGTAGTGCCCTTAGATTTGGAACGAATACTCCGGATCCCTGGCCTCTCCTCGCCCCTGCCTCTACTTACAATTATGTTATCGGTCAAGAAAAGCAAAATCAGACTGTGGCTCCCGGCTGGGTTTCTGGAGCTTTGTAGTGTTTTACTAGCACTTTCCATGCCCCTGCGGGCGCGCGAACTATTCACGTGCTCCAAACGCCCGGATTGCCTTCCCTGAGGTCACTCACCAGGGTGCCCCCGGCGCCCCCAGTTCGGGGACCGCGGCCCGCCCTCGCCAGGAGATTCAAATAGGTGTGGGCAGCGGCGCGAAGAGCAGCTGCCGGTTTCCTGGTGGGCCGCGCTGGAACCTCGGGGCGAGCTGCCACCTTCAGCCTGTGCGCTTCCCTCTCCATGGAAGGGACCGGAGTTGAAATCACACCCAACCCTGGGAGAGCGGGGCCGGGGGGCGGGGGAATCCCAGGCGAGTGGGAGCCGAAGCTCTGGGCTTCCTCCCCGGCCGGGCGACACCCGGGGGACACCGGGGCTCCCTCGGGCTGTTACCCTGCCTGTGTGGACTGGTGTGCACCCTCGGGGGAGGTTCCCAGGGTGCCACGGTGCCCGAGCGCGACGAGTGACTGCTGGGCCGGGCCGGGGCCCGAAGCGCCTCCTCCGAGTGGTCTCCCCGCCGAGCGGGGACCGCGCGCAGCACCTCTCGGGCGCCCCAGCCCCCGCACCCTGCCGGGCCGAGCCGAGATCTCAGGACGCCGCGGGCCCCAGCGGTCCTCCCCACCCCCTGGCCGCGCCGCAGCCCTGCCCGGGGCGGAGTAAACAAGAGACGCGCAAGATTTGACCTGGCGCGACCCGGCTTTCTGGCCGGGGTTCCCCCTGAGCAGGTGACTCCGTGGGAGGGGTGGAAATGAGTCTCTGGAATTCCAGGCCAAAGACAATAACTGTGGTTCTGCTTTTAAAGCAGGTATTTCACCAACAACTGCGGAATGTTTTGTGTCTCCAGTTTCAAATTTCGCGGAAAGGGACCAAATGTCAGGACATATAAAATATCCCCTTCTCTTTTCATTAAAAATGAGTCCATTACAAAGGAAGGGCAGCCCCTTAATGCCTGCGAGAATAGCGCTGCTGGTTTCATTTTTGTTTTGTTTTGTTTTGTTTTTCATTCTGACCCACAGTCGGTGTATTTTTGAGGTCCCTATGCAGTGGCGACAGTGCCGTGAAGGGCAACTCTGCAAAATAAAGCGGTGATACATTTTTTAACCGATTTTTTTCTCAGAGGAGAAAAATCTGAACAATTTGGCATAAGTTTCACTTTGTCCTTCTCTTAGGTTGATCTCATTTAAATTCAGGGCCTACTTCCACTTAAGCAACTTCTTCTTTCATTGTATAGGTTCTTTAATATCCAGCCTTTTTGAACTTAACTTGAAGCCTTTAATTTAAAAAACTGTCCCAATCATCATTTTCTTTTAAATGTATGCCGTTGCATTTTAAACATCCATTTAACACACAAAATGTGATTTTTGAAATTTTTTTTCACTTTCAAACCCACCGGCTACATACTCCCAGAGAGCGTTTTATTTAATTGCTTAATAGAGAAGATTAAGCAGTTTCTTTAAGAATCCAATTTCCCTTCAACAAACACAACAGCAGCTGCCCAAGCTCCCAGAAACTAAGCAAAGGCAAGTAGCAGGCAACGTTTTGCTTCACTAGAATGAATGTTAGTTGAAACCTTAAATACCTCTTTAAAAGACTAGATTAAAGAGAATAATGGGAATATTAAGATACTCCGGTAGTTAGTTAAAATATTTTTTAAGGAAAACCAGGCAGATATACATCTATTTTGATGATTTGATCCCACCTTCAAAGAGGATCCCTGAAAAGAGTTTTAGTCAAAATCTGACAAATTTTAAATAATTACTTTGTTTCAGCGTCATGACGATGGAAAGAAGATAGCCCGGGTTGAGTTGAAGTAAATTAAAAATATTATGAATATGTGTAACTAGGTGACATCCTCTCTGCTGGGAAGAATCCTTTTTTTTTTTTTTCTGGTGACAGGATCTTGCTCCATCACCCAGGCTGGAGTGCAGTGGCATGATCTTGGCTCACTGCAGCCTCTCCCTTTCAGGCTCAAGCAATCCTTCCGCCTCAGCCTCCCGAGTGGAGGGGGAGCCTCTGCAGATCTGGAGCAAATCAGCACCAGCCACTCCAGAGCCTGACCTACATAGGACTCAGAAAGCATTGTCTATTGTGATTGATTATTCCTGTGGTCAGTCCCAATGGCCTACTGATTGGGGGTTTCTCTCCAAAAGGCTGCATGGCTTTTCATCTCTAAGTGAATCTCCTTTATAACCCATATTTTATGTCTATAAGCCAAACGTGCTATCCATATTTAGTCAATGTCCAGTTGCTTGCATGTAAGGGCAATAGAGTAATCAGAAAACTCTTCCCAGAAAGCCCGCAAAGACAAAACTAGTATTGGTAGAAAACTGGGCATGCAGCTCTAAGAAGCTCTGTGGGAAGTGAGGCTGGGTGGGGCACAGCTGCCCCAGCCTGGCACCCATATGGAGCATCAGCAAGGAAGTAGGAACTTTCTTTTCATCATGCATCCTCCTTATCACTTCTCAGTTTCAAAGGGAAAGAAAATTTGGTAATCTGCATTTTGAGACATTAAGAAAGTAAAATAATTAATGGCTACATGGTTGTATGGCATTTTTCAGAGTATTGTCAGAAAATCACTTCGAACTGAAATTACTTTCATTCAAAAATATTTATTGAATGCCGGCTATGTGCCGAAGGTTCTTAAGATACATCAGTGAACAAATCAAAGTTCCCTGCTTTCTTGGAGCTTGCATCCCAGCGGGAGGAGAGGATTTGGAGGAAGAAAGGGATAGACAATAAATGTAAGTAATAAATTATATAGGACTTTGAAAGGTAAAATATTTGGGGGAAAAACATAAAATAGGGTAAAGGATATAGGTGGGGTGAGGGTTGTCCTGATGCTGTATTAAATAGGAACATCGGAGTAAGACTTGTTGAAAAGGGAGATTTCTGCCATGGTTTGAAGGAAATACCTGGAGATATCTGGAGGACAGAGCTTTTCACATGGAGGGAACAGCCAAGATACAGCTCCAATACCTGGAATTTTTATAGACATCAATGGTAATGGTGTGGCTAGAATAAAATGAGACAGCCAGTGAACAGAAGGCCTCTCAGGTCACTGTAAGAATTCCAGAGAAGCTTCATAAAAGGCAAATTTTGGGCCTTTATCACTCAGCCCCATGGAATCTGAATCCTTGTGGGCCCAGGACTCTGCATTTTTAACATGCAAAGCAGTTGTTACTTACATATTCTCAAGCACAAGACCTCCTGCCACAGAGCATGGAACCTGATGTATCCAGGCAGGAGAACTGGGTACCAGGAGACACTGTACATGAAGCTTCCAGAACCAGCCATGTCCATTTTACTAATCAAGACCCTGTCTGTTAAATCTGCAGCTCAAATGACTTTAAGGAAAAATGGATTTCATTGATTCACATAACTATCACTCAAGGACTAACTTTCAACATAGTGAGCTCCTGAGGCTCAAATATTATTACCCCGTAAGGCCTTCTCCATCTCTGTTCTTATCTCTCTGCTTCACTTTGCCCTTCAGGCAAACATTCTGCAGGTTGGTGGCAGCATTCCCAGATTATCTTCTTCCTAGATAAGCAACACAGCAGGAAAAGACCTTCTTTCCAGATAGCTCAGGCAGCCTTAGTCATGTCATTGCACCTGAACCACTTGCAGGGCTTGGGTGGAGTGATCTGATTTGGTCATGACTAGACCTGAAGAGGAGAAGGTCCTCATGGGGAAAAAAAAAAAAAAAAAGGCTGTTCCCAAAAGAAAGGAGTCTTGCAGACCAGGGGGCGGAAAGTATCCACTATATCCCTTAAGTCTTTTGGCTTAGGTTTCCCTATTTTTTATAACTAGGGATTTAGTCAAGATGATGTGCCTAATTCCCTATAAATTCTATATAAATCATTGTAATAAATCCCCCCCATAAAATTGTGCAAAATGAATTAACTGGCATGCCATTCTCTCAGATAAATTTATGGTACTATAAATAAGACATTAAAGGGGTTACCTGCTATGGGATTCTGATGAATAAATAGAATATAGCCTTAGGTCTTAATAAAGAGTAATGACTTAGAACTGCCTTTCTGATTTCTCTTGCTTCCTACTTATCTACTTTAATTAGTATATGGAGGAAAATTAAGCAGTGTCATGATTCACGTGATGTTAAGAATACATAGGTCCCCAAAAATTAGTTGAAGAAAAGAATTTGGAGGGAAAATCTGCATGTCTGTTGAATCGTCAGTAGGATACAAATCCAGTCATTCTAATGTAAAGTCTTTTTATCCCACTTTACATCCTTTGGCTGAGGAGTGGAGCGAGATAGTGGTAATGAAGGACTGACCAGCCAGAGCCATACTGTGATTCAAGACGACATCTGTTAGGATTGAAGGATAAAGTGCTTATCCTCGTGGGTTTTATAAGGCACACAGAGCGTGCAGACATCCAACTAACCAAATGTCACCCTGTATTCCAGAGTTGCTCAGAATATATTCCAAAGGCCACTTGTAGCAGTATCTCTTGAAATGCTCAATTAAAAGCCTGGGCTACCCCCTAGATTTATAAAATCAGAATCCTCAAAATTAGGGCCTGGGAAACTCCATGTGAATAAGATCCCCAATGACTTCTATTCTCATTAAAGTTTGAGAAGCATCCCTTTACATACAATTTCTAGTTCACTTTGTCCCTCAGATTGAATGGGGGCTGGCTGGCTGAGAACTCCCTTCTTCCCTGTTTGTCACATTCTTCAGGTTTCACGTGATCCTTTATGACAAGTTGGTCTCTTTTTCTCCTTTAAAGATATTCATGTGGCTCTTATTTTAACCAGATTTCTTCTGTACAAAAAATATGTCAGGAAAGAAATGAGCCCATGAATGATCCAGCCCTGGGGATGAGAAGGGTGGAGGGGGAGGAGGGAATGGTGGGTACAGAATATAGGAATGCATAGAGGGTGGAAGGGGAGGGAGAGGTCAGCTGTGGGGATGAGCAAGATGCAAGCAAACTTTGATGGTTTTCTAGCTTAGCTTAGGACCAACCCTGCCCATAGTTTATGGAAGGATACTGCGTGTTTCTTCAGTCCAATCTGCTGTGAAATGCTTGTTATATTCTAGAGAATGCTCAAGGAATGCCCAGTCAGGCCTTTATTCTGAGGAAGCTCACTGATGTCTCACAGATAACCTTCTTAAAGATGAACAAATATCAGATAAAGGAACAGCCAGTAAGACTGTCCAGGATTACTAATGCCTGAACTGCCACCTTAGATACAGGGAAATGTAGGCTTATAATACAATGTTAGCAATTTAAGAGCACCGTATTAGCATCATCCCTCATCCTACTTTCTTCCATCACCCTCCCCCAACTCCAAAATTGGTTAGAACTGAAATTCCTCCGCTTAACAGTCACTGCTTGGGGTTAAGGCTCTGCCTCTGTAGAAATCTTCCCGTACAAGCTAACTACAAGTGGTAGGCTCTTCTTATCCTAAGCTCTTAATCAGTCATTAACTTCTTATGAAAGATTAATTTATTAGATTGCCTTACAGAGTGACAGCTAGCTTAGTGATCAGATTGATTTATCTTGACAAAGCATAGAATGGCGATAATGTAGGAAGGTCTGGAGGGGGAGTGAGACAGAGAGATCCAAAGCTTGGACCAGACTGACATGGGCACACTAGGGCAACTAGGAATAGGATACAAATTGAAGGGGAAAGGTGTGAAAAGATGAAGGAAAAGGCAAACGCAAAAGCCTCCATCTTTGGACACAGAGGATGCCTGTGCTCAGGGCCTGTGGAGGGAGGTGTGACGATCCAGGCTTTTTAGGCAGAAGCTGGGTGGCTCTGTCAGCCCAGAGTACAGGTGCTAGTCCTGACCCTGAGCTAGCAGGAGACCTGGGTCCCCTCTCTCAGCCTCCACTTCCTCATCAAGCAACTGGGGGATTCCCTTTCATTCATAAGATTCTGAAATAGAAACTCCTAACAATCTAGCAGGGACAGAGAAGGGGAAAAGAAGAGAGGGAGGCATGAAAGAGAAAAATAGCAGAGAGAGCTTATCAAAGTCCAAATCCCTCCCAAGCTCTTGCAGTGGTTTCTTAGGGTAAAACATCAATTTCCAATGTTAAAGAAATGAGAGTATATGGGCAAGGGATAGTAGGGGGTTTCAGAGAATAGTGATTTTGGTTTAAACATAGGCCATACAAATTTGGTATATTATATGGTCAGAAAGGAGAAGTGTTGTTTCTCATTGTCAGCCATAAAACACTTTGGGAAAAATGTATTTTTCCTGACTAGTACCTAAGTCCTTGAACTTTTAGAATTCCTGAGAACAGTGACTTGACCCACTCCCAATTTATCTATTGATGTGATATCTGGTAGATCGGACCCTCTTTTATATAGGTTTGAACCTTGAGTTTAGGGTAGTAAAACAAAAAAAGTCAAATAGTTGTCACCAAGTTTGTGCTGTGATTCAGGCTCTGACCTAGAAATTATATGTAAAATAAGGTAGCAAGTTGGAAGCATTGAAGAGAAAATGTGCAAGTAGAGGATATTATTTCTGATCCAGAGAAGGCTGCTCTCAGCAAAGAAGATAACAAAATTATGCAGATACGAAGCAGGGTGGGTTTACTTAGCTGTTACTGGAGCAACAACAGAGTCATCGCTGAAATAATCCCACTCAGTCATCCGTGTGCTTCATAAACCCAAACAACAGAGAGACTAGTGTGTCATAGCAATACGCCTTGTGTAAGAGGAAGAAGAAATCCATGATCTGTTTGGAAAGATTTGCACAGCAAATCAAACTCATTTTAAAATACTTTTTACTCAAAATATTCAGCTACTTGAAAAGTCCACTTATATAGATGAGTCTGCTCCCAGTGATTCTGGTGAGTATAACAGTATTAGAAAGTTAATTATTTGTTTTGTATCTTTTTTAAAAAGATTTTTTATAAAGGAACTACTTACTCAGTATGTCATTTCCCATTGACATTCTTGTATATGTAGATGAATATGTCAATACCTTCTGTTCTGGCAAACTGATATGCTCCAGGTCCCTCTAGTGCCCTATAATTATATCTATCATTGTTTTATAATCATTTCTGTTGCACTGTACTGTGGGATGCTCAACTAGCTGAGACTGTGCCAATGATGTATGGTGTTGAATAAATATTCTGAGTTTTAAAGTTAGTGTTTTACTCCTGCCTTCTTATCTTTTCCTGGGCTCTGTGTATAGGCCATGGCACTGCCACTGAAATATGTGAGACTCCCTTTGCTAAATAACATCTTAAATAATGACACGGGTGGGGTCATATTTCAAAACAGACCTGTGTTTAAAAAAAAATGTAGCCTTGGGGAGGTAAGTTGTTCTGTTGTTATTACATCTGTCCTTCAAGGCAATGATTATTTTCCAACAATCAAATTTTTGCCAGGCGTTTAAGGATGCCTGACCCACGCACCACTGGTACAAAACTCAGCAAATGTCATATGTGTAAACCAGCCCTTGATGAATTGACAAAAAGGCATTTTTAAAAATGTGGGTACCCAATGTAAACAAATCATAAGTGTACAATTATCTTAATTTTGGCATATATTTGTGTGAGTGTAACCATTACTCTGAAAAAGATGGAGAATATTTTTAGGATTACAGAAGGCTCCCTTGTACCCCTTCCCACAGGGTACCCCTGAGATAATCTGTGTTCTAACTTCTAGGTTAGTTAGAAGGTAGGTTTTTGAGCAAAGACATGTATGTATATATGCATGCATGCACATATGTATGTATTGATTTTTAAAATAACGTTTCAAGTAACCATGTGCTAGACCAAGTTTGAAAACTAGAGATACAGGAGTGATCAAGGCAGATGAGGCCTTTAGGTTCTATGGGCCTCACATTCTGGTTGAGAAACTGATAGAAAACAAATTTACCAAGAAGACAGTTTCAAATCATGAAAAATGGCAAGAATAAAACAAGGTAATTGATAGGCAATAAATAGGTAGGTAGGGTAATATTGGATGAGGGTAGAGGTATCTGCAGGGTTGACATTTGGGCTGAGAACTGAATGAGGAAAAGCAGGGAAAAAGAGCCCCAGAAAGAGAGAACTGAAAGTGCAAAAGCCCTAAGCCAAGGAGAAGCTCTGTGCCATGAGGAACTGAAAGGCCAGTGTGGCTGGACATGGAAGGTGGGGACTGCGGAGGAGAAAGTCCTAAGAGATAATGTAAGAAAGGCAACCAGAATGAACCAGAGGAAGATGCCTTTGTGGGCTAGATGAGTTTTGAGGAAGGGGGTAGACATTGGGGATTACAAAATACATATATCTTATGTGTTCTATTAATTAATTAAAAAACTTTTCCCAGAAACAACCTTCAGTACATAAGTAATGGCTGCTGGATATAACTTGCAATTGGGTGGCAGGTCAGCAAGGAAAGAATTCCAAATAGAGGACTTTCTGAAAGCCTAATTATATATATTGAATGTAACAAAAGGAAAATAGTTTTTAAGGTAGCAAATCCTAAAGAGAATTTAGATTATGTGGGTGCTATTCTTCAGATTTTTCTATGGTTAATTAGGGAGAGCTGGGAAACACACAATGCTGCCCACAGCTCTGCCAACCCATTATGGGCACCTCTAATTTCAGATAAGTGAAGCCCTTGGTTACCACCCCCAGCTTGTCTTAGAACATCCATTGTATTATCAGAGTAGATGAGTAAAAATAATAGCCTTCTGAATATCTATAAAGGGTACCTTTCTCTTATTAGTAGATAGTTACAAGTTTAAATCACATCTCCATGTTAATGAAGCAACTCGCAAATTTACTTTGCTCTTGAAAATCCAGTTTTTCAAATTTTCTGTTTTACACAGAAAATGTGATATTTAGCTGAGTGGCTTAGTTAGAGCATTAAGTGCTAGATGTATGTAACTTTAAAAATTAGTAATTATGTAAAATCTTAAGGTGTATATATAGATACATATATGTATCTTCTCTCTAGTAAGTATCATGTGTGCACTTGTCATTTTAAAAAACATTTCTAGCAGTGTATATTGATCCAAATATATATAAACTTAAAGATATGGTAAAAACGAATAACCAATTGGCATCTTTAAAATTCACCCTTCATTAAATGAAACCATGATGTTATTTTAAAAAAACGATAATATATATATAACGGGAAATATTAAATGTCGTGGCCTGGGCAAAATTTGAAGAAGAAAAAATATCAAGACAATTGCATTTAAGTTTCCAACAAGAGATTACATCACTAGGTTTATTGTATTTATACAAATATAATAGCAATGTTTGCAAAATGTCCCTAAAATTCCTGAGTGAAAGCAGAAATGAAGAACATTTGCATGATTATAAATATCAGGATATCTGAAAGCATAAAGATATTTGGTTGAGTTTTTCCATTGTCATCCAGATTTCATTATGTAGAACAAATTGAAAGCTTCTTATTGTTTTGGTGTTTCAGAACTTAGCGAAGGGGCTGCCACTCATTTCAGCTTTTTTCTTAATTATTCCAGGGTTCCATGAACTGCTTCCTCTGACATGAGATCTAACAAGGCTAAGGACTAAAATGCAGTTGTTTACAGGGTAAGTAGGAGGCCGTCCTGAGCAGGACAAAATCAGCAGAGAGGAGACAGTCCTATGCCTTCGAGAGGCAGTCTGCTGATACTGTCATGATGTCTAGTGACAGACCAGAGATCAAAACCCAACACCCTCATTTACCTGACAGTGATTTGGCCAATCACTTAACATCTCTAAGAGCTTCATTTTCCTACAAAATTGAGACAATAGTATTTGTTTCATAGTGTTACTGTCAGGGTTAAATGTTATACATTAAGCATTTAATATATGCTACTTGTTTATCTAAATATTCATGGTCAGGCACTAACTTCTTATGTGACTCTGAGCAATGCATTCATCTCTGTACCTGTTTCCTCATCCATAAATTGTGGGTTGAACAAGGTGAGCCGTAAGTTTCGTTCCAACTTCAATATTCTACAATTCTTGCAACTTGTATGGCCTCAGTTTTCTTATATTTATAATGGGCATAAGAGTACCTACCTCACAGAATTTTTGAGAGGATAAAATGAATTAAGACAGGTAGAAATTCTTAGAACAGTGCCTGCCACATTGGAAGTGCTTAATATGTATTAGCTGTGATGATGATGTTAATGATGAAGATGATGATGACCCCATTTGCAGATAGTATGGCAACCATAAAACATTCAGTATCAGATTGATTACATTCTCTTATTTTCCAAGTCAATGCCAGAGCTACCAAGATTTTATTCTTTAAAGGTTCTTCAAGACTAAACTTTTTTTACATGATATGATTATTACACATTGTATGTCTGTATCAGACCAGCCTGGCCAACAACGTGAAACCCCATCTCTACCAAAAATACAAAAATTAGCCAGGCATGGTGGCACGCACCTGTAGTCCCAGCTACTCGGGAGGCTGAGGCAGGAGAATTGCTTGAAGCCAGGAGGCAGAGATTGCAGTGAGCTGAGATCGTGCCACTGCACTCCAGCCTGGCAGAGCGAGACTCCATCTTAAAAAAAAAAAAAATCATGTACTCCATAGATATGGGGTGCCTACTATGTACCCACAAAAATTAATTTTTTTTTAGAAAAGCCTAAGCTCATTTACTTCTTAGTAAGAATTATGTTAAGATTTCCCAGTGTAGATGCCCTAGGCTGCTAATCTTTTTTTTCTTTTGTTATCAGTATCTTAAGAAATTAATTGGCCCGGGAGTGGTGGCTCATGCCTGTAATCCCTGCAGTTTGGAAGGCCAAGATGGGAGGATTGTTTGAGGCCAAGAGTTCAAAACCAGCCTGGGCAACATAGTGAGATACCATCTGTACATGAAATAAAAAAATTAGTGAGGCATGGTGTCATAAGCCTGTGGTCCCAGCTACTTGGGAGGCTGAGGTGAGAGGATTGCTTGAGCCCAGGAGGTCGAGGCTGCAGTGAGCTGTGATGGTGACACTGCACTCCAGCCTGGGCTATAGAGCAAGACCCTGCCACCTTCCTCAAAAAAAAAAAAAAAAAGCAATTGATTGATTTATTTATGGCCATTCTCTCTTTTTGTGAGCTGGATATGTGTTCACTTTCATTCTAAAAATGTACAGCCCCCAAAGCCCATACATGTTGTCAAAGCTCACTACATTTACCTAGAGAGTTTCCTGTAGTCTCCTCTTTCAAGTATTTTAAATAATGTATAATTTCTTCATGTAACTGAAACATGTTAATGTTGAGTTGGCACAGGAAGAAAAGTTTTGATTTACTCAGAACTGGGATTTGTGTGGGTCATTTCCTAGTCCTCCTAAGTATTTAACAAATGTAAAATGTAACACACAATTAAATAAGCTAACCAAGCCAAATGAACCAGTGAGTGCATTATAAATAGCAACCGAAATTATTCTTCAGATGTTAACTGGTATGTCCTGATTTAATAATGAATTACATCATTTGACAAATGAGATAAGACTTCCACCTTTAGCTTTCTGATCCAAACTTCTAATAGTTGAAATGTATTATTACCATCTGGTGTCTGGCCTCTAAAATGCCCTGGTGATATCTGCCTCATTTCAAGTAGTCAGGGCTTGCATATGCCAGCAAAGCACTCTCCTAAGTGTCTTGATTGGCAGGCCCAGAGAGAAGGCTAAGAACCAAATGAACCATGGAGATACAGCTCCAGCTCTGTAGAAGTTTCCTCTGGTTCAAGGCAGACTCATTTTCTTAGTTTTTGCAGCAAAAAAATTGTCATGATCGAAGTTGTTTTTATTTTGGATCTCAATCCTGAAGGATGCAATTCCTACACTTACTAAGAATGTTTCCATCTGTTTTAAATTATTTCACTCCTTTTACAAACGGGTAATAACTTTAACACCTTTTATTTTCAGTGAAAATAATTTGAGAATGAAGCTGAGAATAATATATAAGCCTAGAGTTTTAACTCAGTGAAGTAATATGATTCTGACAGTTCTTTATTTTTTTCCACATTGTGTTAGGTTCCTAGTAAAAAGGGAAGATGAATCTTATTGCTTTCAAAAACCTGACAATATGGTATGTAGGACAGAGTGAACATACATAGAACAATATCCAATAACACAGATGAAGGTGACAAAGCCATTGCCAGACAGAGTGGTGCAGACTGTGAGATCAGTTTTCTTGGTAAGTGTTATGGACTGAATGTTGGTATTCTCTAACATTCATAGATTATAATCTAATCTCCAATGTGATGGTAGCACTATCTGGGGGTGAGACCTTTGGGAAGTAAAGGTCATTTTCTCTCCACACCTGACCAAAAGTAGGAGCTCAACAAATATATGTGCAGTGAAATGGAATGGGGGCAAACAGTCTGGTAGTATAGTAGGAAGCAAAATTTGGTTATGGTAGGAGCAGTACAGATACATCTGGATCACAGTCTAAATTCTCTCCAGGGATCAAATATATATATTTACCCCTTGGGTTATTGGTCTGGTAGACTCCCATTTTTAATAGGGTTTATATAATCTAGACTTCTTATAACCTCTGCCCCGCTGGGTATAGGTATTACTCAGTTGAAGTTAAAAATTGAATATAGGATTATGTGCAATGCTTTATCTATAACTTTCTTGTAAGGATAAACTCAGCACATCTCTGGTTTTCTAATATTTTGGAGGAAATGTTACAAATAGGTAAGGAAAGTTTGAGCCTCATTAGGCATGAGGGTGGACCCCTCCTGAATGAGATTAATGTCCTTATAAGAAAAAGCCAGAGAGCTAGCTCACTCTCTTTCAGCATGTGAGGACACAAGAAGCCCAGAGTCTGCAACCTGAAAGAGGGCCCTCACTAGAACCCAATCATGCTGACGCTGTGATCTTGGACTTTCAGGCTCCAGAACTGTGAGAAATAAATTTCTGTTGTTTATAAGCCATCCATTTCATGACAATTTGTTATAGTGGCCTGAACAAAGACAATAGGTATAAAAGAGAATTGATAAAGATGAAATTTAGGAATACAATTAGAAGTGAAATGCAAATAACAAGAGGGTGACCCCGGAATAGAAAAGTATCTGTGTCTGATAGATCTGAATAGTTTACAAATGCCAAGCCTGTGCAAAATAGGAGTTACCAATATTAATGGCTGCATCATTACAAGGTGTATCCAAAAGACACTTAAGATTAAGTCTGTGTTTGTCAGTGGGGAGGTGAGAGTAGGAAATGTTAATCTGCCCTTTGTCACTCAGCCAACAAGTAAGAGAGCAGGGAATCAAGTTCAGATCTAAGTCCTCTAAAGTTATTCCCCAAACTCCTCACAGCTTCACTTAATAACCATTTCCTGCTTTGGTTGACTTTACAAAGATGACCATACATTTGAGAGCAAAAGGGGAAGCTATGAATCATTACATCTGGACAAATGGCATGAATCAAGATCACCCACTGCCAACTAGAATGTATGTTCATCTTCTGTCTGTATATCTTCATTCCCAGACATCCAGTGCCTTATCTGAGAAGTACACTTGGAGGTCAGTTTCTTGGAGTAAATTGATCAAAGTCTTACAATTCTAGAAAGTTATTGTATTTTAAAAGAGCTCACAAAAAAAAATAGTACAATGAAATGAATCACTATTAGTGGAATTTCAGGTACTCAGGTACCTGATAATAAGAACTATTTCAAAACAACATAACTTTCCTGGTACTTGCCAAATCACAATTTTCATATGAGATATGGCCAGCTGGGTATTTAAGGATAATTGGTCAGCTACTGTGATGGTTAATATTGAGTGTCAACTTGTTTGCATTGAAGGATGCAAAGTATTGTTCCTGGGTGTGTCTGTGAGTGTTGTATTAGTCCGTTTTCATGATGCTGATAAAGACATATCTGAGACTGGGCAATTTACAAAAGAAAGAGGTTTATTGGACTTTCAGTTCCACATGGCTGGGGAGGCCTCACAATCATGGTGGAAGGTGAAAGGCACATCTCACATGGCAGCAGACAAGAGCAAAGAGCTTGTGCAGGGAAACTCATTTTGAAAACCATCAGATCTCATGAGACTTATTCACTATCATGAGAACATCATGGGAAAGACCTGCTCCCATGATTCAGTTACCTCCCACTGGGTCACTCCTACAACACGTGGGAATTCAAGATAACATTTGGGTGAGGACATAGCCAAATCATATCAAGGGTGTTGCCAAAGGAGATTAACATTTGAGTCAGTGGACTGGAAGTGGAGACCCACCCTCAATCTGAGTGGTCACCATCTAATCATCTGCCAATGCAGCTAGAATAAAGCAAGCAGAAGAAAGTGAAATGAGAAGACTTGCTGAGTCTTCTGGTCATCATCTTTTCCCCATGCTGGATGCTTCCTAACCTTGAACATCAGATTCCAAGTTCTTCAGCTTTTGGACTCTTGGACTTAGAGCAGTGGTTTGCCAGGGGCCCTCAGGCCTTCAGCCACAGACTGAAGCCTGCACTGTCAACTTCCCTACTTTTGAGGTTTTGGGACTTGGATTGGCTTCCTTGCTCCTCAGCTTACAGGCGGCCTATTATGGGACTTCACCCTATGATCGTGAGTCAATTATCCTAATAAACTCCCCTTCATATGTGCATATGTATTATTAGTTCTTACCTCTAGCGAACCCTGACTAATACAGATTTCTAGATGTACAGATGGATTGAGAGGCACACTCTAAATTAACAAGGCAAAAATGAAAGAGGTGTTCTGCCCAAGATCTTCAGCACTGCTCAGACCTCTATAAGAATTTCTTATCCAGTTCAAAACTTATCAACTTAAGAAAAATATAGAAAATTTGTGAAGCATTCAGAAGAAACTAAAGACTAAAGCAAAATGATATGTTCAAATACTTAATACTGCCAAAATGTAATGCATTTCAATAAAGTGATATATGTCCTTAACTCACACAAATTCATAAATGTCTAATAGACACACATATGGGAAGTGAATATCAAATGCCTGTGTACTATTTGTATAAAATCTAGGTTAAAACTAATTTCCATCCCAAATATGTGTGATATGTAAAATAATATTCTACGTGTTTTGTTTAACTTTGGGGGATCATTTAAGATTTTTTTATTTGCCAAAAAAAAAGATGTCTACAAACAAAATTAATGGAAAAAAACAAAAATTAGTACCAAAAGAGGAAACGAGGACAAGGAAAAACACGAGCACATAGAAAAATGTAAAAATACTCAAGCCAGGCTCAGAGAACCAGCATCCCTGACAGCAAGTGTTGTTAAACATCCAAGTGGGTTGCTAAGGAAGGTTAGGGAATCTCCCTTTCCCAGAAGTCTTTAAAAATAGGATAACATCTGTTTGGATGGGATAATGGTGGTACTGCTTGACTTGGCAACTTCTTAAGCAAACCTATGGTTTGGTAATTCTACCATTTCTATTTCTGATTTGAAAAGTAACAAATAACTTAGTTCACCTAGAAAATTGGGGCTTATAATGACTTGTAATATTAATTGTCTTATAAAACTATTTTCATTGTTATTTATAGTGCAAAGGTAGATAACTGAGGTTTTCAGAGTATACTTGAATTTGCAGCCAAGGCTCATACTTTCCTTACCTATTTGTGACATTTCCTCCAAAATATTAGAAAACCAGAGATGTACTGAGTTTATCCTTACAAGAAAGTTATAGATAAAGCATTGCACATAATCCTATATTCAATTTTTAACTTCAACTGAGTAATACCTGTATTCAGTGGGGCAGAGGTTATAAGAAGGCTAGATTATATAAACCCTATTAAAAATTGGAGTCTGCCAGACCAATAACCCAAGGGGTAAAATATATATATTTGGTCCCTGGAGAGAATTTAGACTGTGATCCAGATTTATCTGTGCTCCTCCTACCATAATCAAATTTTGTTTTCTACTATACTACCAGACTGTTTGTCCCCATTCCTTTTCACTGCACATATATTTGTTGAGCTCCTACTTTTGGTCAGGTGTGGAGAGGAAAAGCCCACAGTCCCTGCCCTTGAGGAACACATAATCCAAAAAAAAAAATGCATGGGTGGCTCCAGGTGTTGTAGGGTCTTAGGCAAGTATAATTTTGGACTTGCATTTTAAGAAAAAGAATACAAAATTACAAATGCAGAATTACTAATAAAAGTGAATATTTATTGCGTAGAGAAAATTAATCACAACAAATTACAAGTTTTAGCATTCTCACAAATGCCAGAAATATCACAAAATCTCAGAAAAAAAACCTATATTTTGTATTAATTAACTGACTGATCACATCTATAATTCTACGTGTTCTACTTTTGGTTGCATATTGTTGACCGCATGACAAAAATTTATTTATTTATTTATTTATTTATTTATTGAGATGGAGTTTCACTCTGTCACCCAGGCTGGAGTGCAGTGGCGCTATCTCATCTCACTGCAACCACTGCCTCCCAGGTTCAAGCGATTCTCCTGCCTCAGCCTCCCGAGTAGCTGGGACTACAGGGGCATGCCACCATGCCCAGCTAATTTTTGTATTTTTAGTAGAGACGGGGTTTCACCATGTTGGCCAGGATGGTCTCAATCTCTTGACCGCATGATCCACCCGCCTCGGCCTACCAAAGTGCTGGGATTACAGGCGAGAGCCACTGCGCCCAGCCAAGAATTTTTTATATTATTTTCTATACAGAGAACACAATGATAATTTATTCAGTCATTCCTTTGGTATGATTGATTGAAATTTGTTTTCTTTCTGGCTCACAACTCTTTCATAATTATAAGTAAGTTTTCAGGATTGTTGTCAAGTACAGGAAAACTTCAATCAAATTTCTTTCATATATGAACTGCAAGAGCTGTAAGATTTCAGGGCATTGATAATTTTCTTGCATATAAGTAATTTTAAATACTCTTTCAATTGATGTTACTCATTAACCAGCTTGTCACTGGTGTCCTTGTTGTAATGGTGTAGTGTGAGTTCGATTTTATCTCTGTCAATGTCAGGATTGTGTATCAAATTTGAAAGAAATTTAAGTATTTTCTCAATGAGTTCATGTGATTCAGTCCTCTGCATTAAATGTGTTATCAAAGACAAGCCCGTTCAGTACTTCCCTCTTCCTGTTAATGAATTATTGCTCTTTATATTATCTAAAAATATTTCTGTTACAATTTACTTCTTGACGTCAAAGTGATTTCTATTTGACTTTATCTCTCAATTTTTTTTCATATTCTATGAAATTTCTTCTGGATTTTCTCCTAGTTTCTTATTACATTAATTCATAGATGACGAAAGAGTTACTCTTCATATATGCCCATATTAGGAGTCATTGATTTCTGTGGTTTTTAATTGAAAAGATCCAAAACATCTATGCAAATTCCAGTTAAACTGAAGTATTTATGTCTTATTAATTTTTTGAATAATCTGTTCACATCTTGTTTTTGTTTCTCTTCCATGCCTTTAAAAATATATTTCAGGGTCATTAAATTGCACTGTACAATGTTTTAAGACTTGAGCAACTTTAGTGTGGGCAAACCAAACCATGTTGTTAACCTTTAGACTCTTAAAAGAAATACTCTTGTTGGCATTTTAAAAATTGAGGTAAAATTACCATTCAATAAAATGTACATATCATAGTGTTCAGCTCAATGAGTTTTGAATAGGCCAGGCGCATTGACTCATGCCTGTAATCCTAGCACTTTGGGAAGCCAAGGCAGGTGGATCACGATGTCAGGAGTTCAAGACCAGCATGACCAACATGGTGAAACCCCGTCTCTACTAAAGAATACAAAAATTAGCCAGGCGTGGTGGCACGTGCCTGTAATCCCAGCTACTCGGGAGGCTGAGGCAGGAGAATCGCTTGAACCTGGGAGGCGGAGGTTGCAGTGAGCCGAGATAGTGCCACTGCACTCCAGCTTGGGCAACAGAGCAAGACTCTGTCTCAAAAAGACAAATAGAGGGCATTTCCAGCATCCAGAAAGTTCCCTTTCTCATCCATACCCCCTTCCTCATCCATCCTCACCTCCAGAGCAACCCTTTTCTAATTGTCACCATAATACATTTCACCTACTCTCATACTTCACGTCAGTGGAATCACTCAGTATGTAATCTTTTGTGTCTTATTTTGCTCAGCATGATTTTGAGAATCAACTACATTGTTGCATGTATGGACAGTTTGTTCTGTCTTATTATGAAGTGTTATTTCACTATATAAATATACCATTATTTGTTTATTCATTCTCCTATTGATGGACATTTAGGTTCTTTTCAGCTGGGGCTGTTATTAATAAGGATGCTTTGAATGTTCTTATACAAGTCTTTGCGTGGACATGTGTTTTCATTTCTCTTGGCTACTTATCTGAGAATACAATTGTTCAGTAATAGGGTAGATGCATGTTTAACTTTATTGGAAACATGGCATATCTATTTTACGTACTCCCTCTACAATAAAAACACAAAAACAAAACATGTAATTGTTGCACAATACTAAAGTGGCCCAAGAATTAGGGTTCCTTAAAGGAAGTCTTCTTCCACCTGTATTGATCTTCCATGGCTCCTCACCAGGTATCATTCTTTGGGTCAGCTAGGCAGAACGACTTGCTGTTCCCTGAGTATGTGATGCAGCCTCTTCCCTGTGAGTCTCCCTACAAGGTACTTCCTCTGACTGGCTGCTCTGCTGTCATCCTTTACCTGCCCTGTCTAATCTTAAAGACTGAATTTAATCATTTTCATTTCTGGGAGGCCTTTCATAGCACCCTCCCCAAACCCCCATCACCACTATCAAGGTTGAACTGTGTCTCTTCTCTGTGCTCCCATAGAAATTCAGGTTTTTCTCTGTAACTGCTAGTCTATTTGTCTATCTCCACTTTTAGACTATAAGCTCCCTATGGGTGGAATCCTGATCACTGTTACGATCTATTGCCTAGCAAAGTTCTTGACCCAGAATAGGTGCCTGACAAGTATCAATTGAATCCATGAATAAGTAGTTGAACAGGTTTGATGTTGTTGGCATTGGGTGAAGTTTATTTATACTTTATGATATTCAGGTAGAAATAGGTTGTTAGTTGTATAGGTCTGGAGTTCAAGTATTGGGCTTATGGGCAGGAGGAGGACAAGAGGTATGGATGTGGGAGCTCCCCTTACTTTCGGTCACATTGTATACAGGTAAGAACTGAAAATTTGGGATTCAATACAAATACTTGAGGAAAGTTTCCAGTTTTGAAGATAATTGAAAGAGAATGAGAGAAGGGGCCAAATTGCAGTAGATTGTGGTGTAAATGAAAAGAGAAGGGGAGAAATGCAAACAGTGTAGACAGATAATTCAAGAATTTTGGTGCTGAGATTCCAAGTAGAGCAATTACAATATGTCCCAACAAACAGATGAGATTGGATAATGTTGTTTCTTTCACTTTTATTTTTGTTAGTTTAAGAAGGAAAAGACAACTAAGACTATCGAAGGACCAGTGTCATTGGACAGAGGAAATTATGTGACAGGTACAAGAAGATACAAATGGGACAAATTTAGTTCATATAAAGTTTTTACTGAGGTCTCACACCATTAAGTCATGATATGGGTTGGTTGGTTTGTTTGTTTCATGAATAGGGACTGCCTGACACCATATTTTCACTTCAAGGCATTGATTAAGTTGGGGGTCAAAAGTATTTAGGTGACTCAAAGCAGAAGCCTTTATCCATAATGAGTAGAACTCAGTGAAGGCTGTACGAGAAGTTTGAATTTCCAGCAGGAACTTCATGTGCTTGTTCTACTTCTTGTATTACAGATCTCATAGTGCTAAGAGAGGCCATTTTATAATGGGTTTGAGGAAAATAATAACATTTGGAGCTGGAAATAAGCTTAAAGATGATCTTGTCCAGTATCTAGAAGACTTTATTTCATGGTTGGGACACTGCTTAGACATCATCTCTTCTGGGAATCCTTCCTCGGGATATGAATAAACACACTTTAAAAAAAGTCACAGGCAACTCTTCTATCCTCCTGGAGTTTTCATAAGGCTTATGATAATTAAATGTACATGTTAAAGCCTCTGAGAAGTTCTACAATAAATAAACCAATTTAATTCTGATTCACAAAATAATTTTCCATCTTATTTGAACCTGGAAACCATCATACTCTTATTTTGTGGACACATATGCATCCAACAAAGTCTTTTGAGAATCACTAATCTAATCTACTAATTCTTTCATTCAGAGTCCCAGTCAGTATTTTTATCTCCTTATTTCATGTATTCAAACTTAATAGCTGAAAACAATTTTATGATCTTGGTTGACTGGGAAGATCTGGGCAATTCTCCTGTTCCACATAATGTTAGCTGGGCCTGCAGTTAGCTGTGGCCTGACTGATGCCTCTGCACAGATGCTGGGAGGCTGAGTTCAGCCCTGGATGCAGGCATGGCTGGCTTCTCCCTCCCCGTCTAGTTTCAGGCCTCTAGCTCTTCACCTGTGCTCACCACACGTTATCCCTCCTTATGGTGTCTTCATAAGGTAAGCAGACCATTTAGATAGTGGCTCAGGGTACCTGAAAGTACAAAATCAGAAACTTCTGACACTTTCTTAAGGTTTAGACTCAGAACTGGAATAACATCCCTTCTATCACATTATATTGGTTAAAGCAGTCACAGGTCCAGCCCAGATTCAAAAGGAGCAAAAACAAACTCTACCTTTCCATCAGGTGGTGTGCACGGAAGGAGAGATGACAAATAATTTACAGTCATATTTAATCCATCACACTTCTCATGGGCTTTTGGCACATTGTGAGATAAAGAACCTGTCCCCTGACACTGCAGAATTCCCCAGATAACTCTAAATACCTAAGCTTCTTGGCATCACAGAGACAGCTGGGTCCACTGATATCTTCCCTAATATCCAGGATCAGTGTGTTAGGCAAATGGCCAATAGGACCCAGATCCAAACACATCAAATCAAGGAAATGGGCTCGGCATGGTGCCTCACACTTGTAATCCTAGCACTTTGCGAGGCTGAAGTGGGCAGATTGTTTGAGCCTAGGAGTCTGAGACCAGCCTGGGCAACATGGCAGAAACTTGTCTCTACAGAAAAATACCAAAAAAAAATTAGCCAGACATGGTGATATGTGCCTGTAGTCCCAGCTACTCAGGAAGTTGAGGTGAGAGGACCACTTGAGCCCACGAGGCCGAGGTTGTAGTGAGCTGTAACTGCACTACTGCACTGCACTCTGAGTGACAGGGAAAGACCCTGTCTCGAAAAAAAACAAAACAAAAATGGGAAACATTGAAAGACTGACACTAGTTCTAATGGTCTGAACTAGAGGTGAGCAAACTACATTCTGTAGGCCAAATCCACCTACGGCTGGTTTTTGTAAATAACGTTTTGCTGGAACACTGCCAAACCAATGCATTTGTCTATTGTCTATGGCTGCATTTGTAATAAAAGTCAGAGTTGAATAGCTGTGACTAAGACCATCTGGCTTGCAAACCTAACATACTGACCATCTGCCCCTTTACATTAAAAGTTTGCCAGCCCCAGTCTAGACTATATAAGCATTACAAAATGATGCCCACTTCATTGTGATTTGACTCTATCTATACATTAGGAAATGTGGAATATTAGCAAGCTATAAAACAGTTTCAATGGAGATAAAAATTATTGTATTGTTGCACGTATCAACAGAACACTCTTACTGCTGCTTGTATTCTACTTGATTATTGTAAATAAAGCTATTATGAACATTTATGTGCAGGTCTTTGAATGAATATATGCTTTTGTTTCTCTTGGGTAAATATGTAAGAGTTAAATGACTGGATCATGTGGTCAGGATATCTTTAACTTTTTAAAAAATTGCCAATATGTTTTCCAAATATGCTTATCAGCAGTTTAAGAGAGTTCCTGTTCCACCACATCCTTGTCTGCACTTGCTATAGTCAGTCCTTTAATTTTAGCCACTGTAATAGGTATGTAGTAGAATCACACTGTAGTTTTAACTTGCATTTTTCTAATGACTGATGATGTTTATCATCTTTTCATATGCTTATCTGACATCCACACACTTCTTTGATGAAGTGTCTGTTGAGATTTTTTGCCCATTTTCAAAAATTGAGGGTTTCTTATTGTTGAGTTTTGAGAGTTCTTTATATATTTTGGGTAGAAATTCTTATCAGATATGTAAATTATAAATATTTTTTCTAGTCTATGATTTGTCTTTCATTCTCTTTTGAAGAGAAGTTTTAAGGCCAGGCATGATGGCTCACACCTGTAATCCCAGCACTTTGGGAGGCTGAGGCAGGTGGATCATGAGGTCTGGAGTCTGACCAGCCTGGGCAACATAGTGAAACCCTGTCTCTACTAAAAATACAAAAAAATTAGCCAGGTAAGGTGGTGGGTACCCATAATCCCAGCTACTTGGGAGGCTGAAGCAAGGAGAATCACTTGAACCTGGGAAGCAGAGGTTGCAGTGAGCCAAGATCACGCCACTGTACTCCAGCCTGGGCAACAGTGCAAGAGTCTGTCTCAAAAACAAAGGAAACAAAAAAAGATAAATAAATAAATAAAGAGAAGTTTTACATTTTTATGACGTTCAGTATATCCATTTTTTTCTTTTTTGAGATAGAGTTTCACTCTTGCTGCCCAGACTGAGTGCAATGGCATGATCTCGGCCCACTGCAACCTCCACCTCCCAGGTTCAAGCAATTCTCCTGCATCAGCCTCCTGAGTAGCTGGGATTATAGGTGCCCACCACCACACCCAGCTAATTTTTCTAATTTTGGTAGAGACAGAGTTTCACCATGTTGGCCAGGCTAGTCTCGAACTCCTGACCTCAGGTGATCTGCCCACCTCAGCCTCCTAAAGTGCTGGGATTACAGGAGTGGTCACCATGCCTGACCCATTTTTTTCTCTTATGGATAATACTTTTGGTGTCATATAAGAAATCTCTGCCAGGCAGGCGGATCATGAGGTCAGGGGTTTGAGACCAGCCTGGCCAATATGGTGAAACCCCATCTCTACTAAAAATACAAAAATTAGCCAGGCGTGGAGGTACATGCCTGTAATCCCAGCTACTGGGGAGGCTGAGGCAGAAGAATTGCTTGAACCCAGGAGGTGGTGGTTGCAGTGAGCCGAGATTGCACCACTGCACTCTAGCCAGGGTGACAGAGCAAGACTCCATCACACACACACACACACACACACACACACACATGCACACACAGAAATCTCTGCCTAATCAAAGGTCACAAACATTTCTGCTTATATTTTCTTCTAGAGGTGTGATTGTTTTAGGTTTTACATTTAGGTCAATAATCCATTTTGAGTTAATTTATTTAATAAGGCACAAGATACGGATTCAAGTTTATTTTCTTTTTTGGCATATGGGCATCCAATGATTCTAATGTCACTTATTGAAAACACTATCCTTCCTCCACTAAATTGCATTTGCCCCTTTGTCAAAGATCAGTTGTCATTATTTTAGTATCTGGACTCTCTGTTCTGTTCCATAGATTTGTGTGTCTTGATGCCAGTACTGCAGTATCCTGATTACTGTAAATCTTGACATCAGAAAATATTAGTTCTCTATTTTTTTCTTTTTCAAAGCTGTTGCAGGCATTTTATGTCCTTTGTATTTCCATACTAATTTTAGAGTCAGTTTGTCAATTTCTGCCTGTAGCTTTGTTGAACAAATCCCATACACTCCAATGACTTGCTACCTTATGTAGCTGCCCCTCTCTGACTGAGGTTGTTCTCGGCCTGTAGACACATGCTCAATCCACATGCTGGCAGGCCAGAAGTGCCTAGGAATGAATACCCCCAGGAACAACTCTCAACCACTAAGAGGCGTGAGTTGGAAAATAAATATCTAAACTTTCTTGTGCCTTTGGAGCTATTCTGAGGTGTGACTTAGGGTCTCTGAGGGTTCCTAGCAGAACCAAGCTTCAATTGCCCACTCATTAACATATTAACATATCTTTTATTTACATATCTACCTTGATTTTCTCACTTCTCCACTACCTATTTATCTATTATTTCGTTTTCACACGGCTGATAAAGACATACCCGAAACTGGGAACAAAAAGAGGTTTAATTGGACTTACAGTTCCACACGGCTGGGGAGGCCTCAGAATCATGGCTGGAGGCGAAAGGCTCTTCTTACATGGTGACAGCAAGAGAAAAATGAGGAAGAAGAAAAAGTGGAAACCCCTGATTAACCCATTAGATTTCATGAGACTTATTCACTATCCTGAGAGTAGAATGGGAAAGACCAGCCCCCATGATTCAGTTACCTCCTCCTGGGTCCCTCCCACAACACATGGGAATTCTAGGAGATACAATTCAAGTTGAGATTTAGATGGGGACACAGCCAAACTATATCACTCACTGGGCTTCCTAGAACCATTTGAACTCAAATTCATATCTCAGGGTCTGCTTTTGGTACCTGATCCAAGATTGTTGGTACCAGGAATGGTTCTAGAAGGGAGAACTTAGGAATGAAGCTCTACAATGAAATAATGAACCTGAACTCCTTCTAATACCAGAAGACTCAAGGTAATCTCGTAGCTCCCCAGTTATATTGTGGACTAAACAGAAGACAAGCAATAAATGGAATCCTGGACCAAATCCATCTCACAGTGGGTTCACAGACCCAACCTGTTCATGTTATTCCAGTCTCTGAGTGTCTAACCAAGATGGACAGACTTAAGTGCTTGCAGAACCCCCCTTTTAGTTTGTGACTTGTGAGATAAGTGATATACTAGTAGGAAAAGCCAAGTGGAAGCCCAAGAAACTACTGCTTTCTCGCCAACCAGCCAAGACAGCAAATTGGAAGGAATACCACAAATTAGACAGCAGGCAGTCATTAACAATACTCTCAGAGACTTACAGGATACACAGGTAATGTTTTCCATCCTGTCCCTATTTAACTCATCATTATGGCTTCTATTAAAAAAAAAAGAGAATGGAGGTGGAACATGGTGGATTATAGTGGACTACTGTGAATGTAACCAAGGGAGGACTCAGCCACAACTGCCATGCTATATATATGTGGCATCTTCCTAAAACAGATTAATACAGACTCTGACACTTGATATGCAGATATTGATCTGACCAATGCCTTTTGTATCCCCATTAGAAAGGATGATCCATAGCAAGTTGCATTCACCTGGAGTGGTGGCCCGGATACTTATTTTATTATTTGATTTTTTGGTTTCCTTTTTTTTTTCTAGTTTCATTTTCTCAGTTCTCTACTCCTGTGATCACCTCCCAAATGCATAACTTGCAACCAAATCCTTATTTCAGAGTTTGCTTAAGGGGGAATCCAAACTAAAATAGTAATTAATTACCTTAGTGAAATCTTTTGGTGAATATAAATATATAAAAATATCAACAATTTCAATAAATCTAAGTTAATTAAAGTCATCAAACTTTCTGATTAAATTTTAAAGAAGATATACAAACAGCCAACAAACATATGAAAAAATGCTCAACATCATTAATCATCAGGGAAATGCAAATCAAAACCACAGTGAGATGCCACTTTACTCCTGCAAGAATGGCCATAATTAAAAAGTGAAGAAACAATAGATGTTAGCATGAGTGTGGTAAAAAGTGAACACTTTCACACTGCTGGTGGAATGTAAATTAGTACAACTACTATGGAAAACAGTATGGGGATTCCTTGAAGAACTAAAAGTTGATCTACCATTCAATCCAGCAATCCCACTAGTGGGTATCTACCCAAAGGAAAAAAGTTATTATATGTAAATGATAAATGCATACACATGTTTATGGCAGCACAATTCTCAATTGCAAATATATGGAACTAACCCACCTAAGTGCTCATTGACCAATGAGTGGATAAAGAAAATGTGGTATATTTACACCTCGGAATACTACTCAGCCATAAAAAGTAATGAAATAATGTCTTTTGCAACAACTCAGATGGAGCTGGAGGCCATTATTCTAAGTGAAGTAACTCAGAAATAGAAAACCAAATACCCTATGTTCTCACTTATAAGTGGGAGCTAAGCTATGAGAATGCAAAAACATATAGAGTGATATAAAGGACTATGGGAACTTGTGGTGGGGAGGTTGGGAGGAAGGTGAGAGATAAGAGACTGCATATTGGATACAGTGTACACTGTTAGGGTGATGGGTACACTAAAATCTCAGAATATACCACTATAGAACTCATTTGAGTAACCAAAACCACCTGTACCCCAGAAACTATTGAAATAAAAAAATCCCAGATATATGGCTTTTATAACAGACATACTAAACCATAGGATATGTTATGTCAGCCAGCTTTGGCTGTGTAGCAGCCACATAATCTCAGTCTCATGCAATAATAGTTTCTTACTCATGCATCTGTGGATCAGCTTGGGTACAGCTGATTTTGCCCACCTGGGGTTTGCTCTAAAACATAGGTTCAGCCTTAGTCTGTTCCAAATATTTCTTATCTTCCTTGGACCAGTGGCTACCCAAGGCAGGGTCTTATCATGGCAAAAGTCAGGAATATAAGAGAATTTGTCCAACCTTTCAAGCATGTTTAAAGCCACTAACTGTATCATCCCACCAATATTCTGTTGGCTAAGGCAAGTCACATAACAAGGGTTCATAAGGTACCGAGAAGAGACAATGAACTGGGAATAACAATGAAATCTGTGTTAAAAATAATAGAATGGCACAAAATAAGACAAATGGTAGCCAAAAGAAAGCTTGTGTGGCTGTATTAATGTCGGATCAAATGGATTTTAAGACAAAAACACGATTAGAGTGAGAGAAGATCTCTATCTATTTATCTATCTATACACATCAATAAAGTATAAATATTCTAAACACCATGCACCTAATAGCCTCAAAATATATAAAGGGAGTAAACAAAACTCCACCAAATAGTGAGAAATTTCATTAAATTTCCCTCATTGTTTGAAGTGTGAATCCGTTGATTCTAAGCAAGAACATAGAAGATCTCAACAACACAATTTAAAAACTTGACCTAATGGACATAGATGGAATTCTGCATCCAACAATTAGGTAATGTAAACTGCATTATTCTCAAGCACACATAGAACACTTACAAATATTGATCATGTATTTAGACAAAAATATAAGCCTCAAAAATATCCTAAAATATGTATAATATAGACCACATTTTCTGACATCAACTCAATTAAGTTAATAGATAATAAGAAAAATATGAATTTCCCACTTACTTAAAACTTAAAAACATGCTCTTTTTTATTTTTATACTTTAAGTTTTAGGGTACATGTGCACAATGTGCAGGTTTGTTACATATGTATACATGTGCCATGTTGGTGTGCTGCACCCATTAACACGTCAACATTAGGTATATCTTCTAATGCTATCCCTCCCCCCTCCCCCCACCCCACAACAGGCCCCAGTGTGTGATGTTCCCCTTCCTGTGTCCATATGTTCTCATTGTTCAATTCCCACCTATGAGTGAGAACATTCGGTGTTTGGTTTTTTATCCTTGCGATAGTTTGCTGAGAATGATGGTTTCCAGCTTCATCCATGTCCGTACAAAGGACATGAACCCATCTCAATATTGTGAAAATGGCCATACTGCCCAAGGCAATTTATAGATTCAATGCCATCCCCATCAGGCTACCAATGACTTTCTTCACAGAATTGGAAAAAACTACTTTAAAGTTCATAAGGAACGTGCTCTTTAAATGACTCATGAGGTAAAGAAATCATAATGGAAATTTTAAAGTGAATGATAATGACAACATTACATATCAGAACTTGTGAGATCCAACCAGAGCTAAGACCCAGCAATTCACTCCTACATAAGCACCAAAGAGGAACTCTTGCACGTGTGCACCAGGGATCAGATGAAGATCTTTATAGCAATACTATTTTAAAAATAGCAAAGACCTAGGAACAACCTACATGCCTGTTGTCAGCAGAATCTATAAAATAACTGGTGACCATCAAATGAAGAAATATTATATAGCATTCAAAATGAATGACCTTCAGCTTCACATCACAATATGAATGAATATTAACAATATTGAGTGTAAAAAATAATAAATAAATTGATGATAGCTAGATAGACAGATGTATAAAATAAATTCCCAAAGATACATACAGAAAACATTTTTATAAACTTTGAAACACTAAAACTAAATGCAATACTTCTAGACTATATAGATATGAAATAGAACTGTGTAAATAAAAAAGGAAGGAAATGATCAGCATGATTCAAGATAGTGGTTACCTCAGGTGGAGACAGGAAGAAACACTGCCCTTAGATCCAGGCAAAAGGACCTCTGGACTCTTCTCTACAGGCCCAAATCTGGTCATCTTCTAACTATGCCTCTCCCCTTAAGGCAAGGAGTCTGTAGCACAAAAGGGATGTTTACACTCAAAGCCTACAGCGCCCTCTTATAGATCATGCTCTGAATACCCGGAAGGCAGGACTTCCATGTCCCTTCAGTGAGGGCCTCTCTCAGTGACTGTGTGGACCTCTGGCCTGAGTCTATTCTTCCAAGTGCAGATCATGATGTCTATGTGCTCTGAGGCCTATGGAGTGGCCAAGGGGTGCTATTTACCAGTATGTGGACTGACCTTTGGGCCGAGTATCCATGTGTTTGCTCAAAGGACAGGCTGCCTAAGACCATCTCTCCTCACACTACTGCCATGCTCCAATGTAGCTAGAAACCTAAGAATTCAAAATTCCAGCCTGGCCTTACAGGTTGGTATGAATATATTTAGTGAGATGGAAGGATAGAATACATTTTATTTAACAGTCTTAGCTAGATTGATAACTTTTAGATATTTAAATATATAGTACATGGGCCTTTTTCTCCAGGCTCCATAAATGTTTACAAGCCTAGCAGAGGGATAGAACTGGGGAGCACCAAATGGGCAGATATAACTTACTTTCAAAGTTCTAGTACCTATGAATTTAGCAAAATGGCATCTTGACTGGATCAGACACATATGGATTTTTCATGGTAATGATTGGTTTGAGTGTATGTGTTGGGAGCAACAGCAAAAGATAAGCTAGAGAGGGAAGCAAGGGCCAGATCATATAAGGTCTTATAAGTTATACTGTAGAGCTTGGACTATCCTAAGAGTAACAAGGAGATACTGGATGATTAAGAGTGAGGCTGACATAATCAGGCTTGCATTTTAGAAAGATTAATGTAGCTCCAAAGTGAATGTTGGTTAAGGGACAGGACTGGAAGAAGGAGAACAAGTAATATGTCTATTTCAGTAATCATCGGGTAGGAGATGCAGATGGTTTGGAGTAGAATGAAGGTAATAAGAGGAAGGTCTACAGGATCAACTTACAGAGAAATAGAAATTAAGGCTGATTCCTAGGTTTTCGGCTGGTGAAGTTGGATGAGTGTTGTCTTTCAGTGGGATATAGAATTGATGTGGAAGTTTGTGAAATGTATAGGGAAAGATATTGGATTTAATTTGGATATACTGTGCTTGAGGGCCTGTAGGCAGCTATTAAGCTTTTCGCACAAACTAGGCACATAGTAATTGTGCAATGTAAGTAAAAATGAAAAAATGAAGTAAAACTTGTTCATTTTTTTTTTATTATTTTTTCCCTGAGGTTGGAAAAGATGAGGAGAGCTTCCTTGAAGGTCTAAGGGACATTGAATTAATTGTTGCTCTTGTCAATTAGCACACTCTATGTAGATGTGTCAAGATATGAAGCAATGCTATTATTAGCAAAATTTTATTTTGTTCTAGACTTGCTCATTGTATTCAACAGGTTATAACTCCAAAATTAGCGACCTGTTCTAAAACTGATCACATAATTGGAAGTAAAACACTCGTCAGCAAATGCAAAAGAATGGAAATAATAACAAACAGTCTCTCAGACCACAGAGAAATCAAATTAGAACTCAGGATGAAGAAACTCACTCAAAATTGCACAACTACATGGAAACTGAACAACCTGCTCCTGAATGACTAGTGGGTAAATAAAGAAATCAAGGCAGAAATAAATAAGTTCCTTAAAACCAATGAGAACAAAGACACACAAACCAGAATCTCTGGCACACAGATAAAGTAGTGTTTAGAGGGAAATTTATAGCACTAAATGCCTGCAGGAGAAAGCGGGAAAGATCCAAAATGAACACCCTAACATCACAATTAAAAGAACTAGAGAAGCAAGAGCAAACAAATTCAAAAGCTAGCAGAAGACAAGAAATAACTAAGATCAGAGCAGAACTGAAGGAGATAGTGGCACAAAAAAACCTTCAAAAAATCAATGAATCCAGGAGCTGGTTTTGTGAAAGGATTAATAAAATTGTTAGACCACTAGCAAGACTAATAAAGA
The DNA here is from genome assembly GCF_028885655.2 of Pongo abelii. Lineage (NCBI taxonomy): Eukaryota > Metazoa > Chordata > Mammalia > Primates > Hominidae > Pongo > Pongo abelii. Next base: position 144,525,661 of record NC_071990.2, read on the forward strand.
AGAAAAGAGAAGAATCAAATAGACACAATAAAAAGTGATAAAGGGGATATCACCACTGATCCTACAGAAATACAAACTACCATCAGAGAATACTATAAACACCTCTATGCAAATAAACTAGAAAATCTAGAAGAAATAGATAAATTCCTGGACACATACACCCTCCCAAGACTAAACCAGGAAGAAGTCTAATCCCTGAATAGACCAATAACAAGTTCTTAAATTGAGGCAGTGATTAACAGCCTACCAACCTAAAAAAGCCCAGGACCAGATGGATTCACAGCCGAAATCTACCAGAGGTACAAAGAGGAACTGGTACCATTCCTTCTGTAACTCTTCCAAACAATAGAAAAAGAGGCACTCCTTCCTAACTCATTTTATGAGGCCAGCATCATCCTGATACCAAAACCTGGCAGAGATGCAACAAAAAAAGAAAATTTCAGGCCAATATCCCTGAAGAACATCAATGGGAAAATCCTCAATAAAATCTGGCAAACTGAATCCAGCAGTACATCAAAAAGCTTATCCACCAAGATCAAGTCGGCCACATCCCTGGGATGCAAGGCTGGTTCAACATACACAAATCAATAAACGTAATCCATCGCATAAAGAGAACCAACGACAAAAACCACATGATTATCTCAATAGATGCAGAAAAGGCATCTGATAAAATTCAACACCCCTTGATACTAAAAACTCTCAATAAACTAGATATTGATGGAATGTATCTCAAAGTAATAACAGCTAGTTATGACAAACCCATGGCCAATATCATAATGAATGGGCAAAAGCTGTAAGCATTCCCTTTGAAAATCGCCACAAGACAAGGATACCCTCTCTCACCACTCCTATTTAACATAGTATTGGAAGTTCTGGCCAGGGCAACCAGGCAAATGAAAGAAAGAAAGCGTATTCAAATAGAAAGAAAGGAGGTCAAATTGTCTCTGTTCGCTGATGACATGATCGCTTATTTAGAAAACCCCATCATCTCAGCCCAGAATCTCCTTAAGCTGATAAGCAACTTCAGCAAAGTCTCAGGAAACAAAATCAATGTGCAAAAATCACAAGCATTCCTACATGCCAGTAACAGACAAACAGAGAGCCAAATCTTGAGTGAACTCCCATTCACAATTGCTACAAAGAGACAAACCTGACAAAAACAAGCAATGGGGAAAGGATTCCCTATTTAATTAATGGTGTTGGGAAAACTGCCTAGCCATACGCAGAAAACTGAAACTGGAACCCTTCCTTACACCTTACACAAAAATTAACACGAGATAGATTAAAGACTTAAATGTAAAACCTGAAACCATAAAAATCCTATGAAAAAACCTAGGCAATACCATTCAGGACATAGACGTGGGTAAAGACTTCATAACTAAAACACCAAAAGCAATGGCAACAAAAGCCAAAATTGACAAATGGGATCTAATTAAACTAAAGAACTTCTGCATAGCAAAAGAAACTATCATCAGAGTAAACAGGCAACCTACAGAATGGGAGAAATTTTTTGCAATCTATCCATCTGACAAAGTGCTAATATCCAGAATCTACAAGGAACTTCACCATTTCACAATAAAAAAACAAACAACCCCATCAAAAACTGGGTGAAGGATATGAACAGACACTTGTCAAAAGAAGACATTTATGTGGCCAACAAACATATGAAAAAAAGCTCATCATCAATGGTCATTAAAGAAATGCAAATCCAAACCACAATGAGATACCATCTCAAGCCAGTTAGAATAGTGATCAAGCATTCCTATTTCTCCACATCCTCTCCAGCACCTGTTGTTTCCTGACTTTTTAATGATCACCATTCTAACTGGCGAGAGATGGTATCTCATTGTGGTTTGGATTTGCATTTCTATGTTGAATAGGAGTGGTGAGAGAGGGCATCCTTGTCTTGTGCTGGTTTTCAAAGGGAATGCTTCCAATTTTTGCCCATTCAGTATGATATTTGGCTGTGGGTTTGTCATAAATAGCTCTTATTGTTTTGAGATACATTCTATCAATACCTAGTGTATTGAGAGTTTTTAGCATGAAGAGCTGTTTAATTTTGTTGAAGGCCTTTTCTGCATCTATTGAGATAATCATGTGGGTTTTTGTTGTGGGTTCTGTTTATTTGATGGATTATGTTTATTGATTTGCATATGTTGAACCAGACTTGCATCCCAGAGATGAAGCCAGCTTGATCCTGGTGGATAAGGTTTATCATATGCTGCTGGATTTGGTTTGCCAGTATTTCATTGAGGATTTCGCATCGATGTTCATCAAGGGTATTGGCCTAAAAATCTCTTTTTTTGTTGTGTTTCTACCAGGCTTTGGTATCAGGATGATGCTAGCTTCCTAAAATGAGTTAGGGAGGATTCCCTCCTTTTCTATTGATTGGGATAATTTCAGAAAGAATGGTACCAGCCTCTGTTTGTACCTCTGGTAGATTTCGGCTGTAAATCCATCAGGTCCTGGACTTTTTTTGGTTGGTAGGCTCTTAATTATTGCCTCAATTTCAGAGTCTGTTATTGGTCTATTCAGGGATTCAATTTCTTCCTGGTTTAGTCTTGGGAGGGTGTATGTGTCCAGGAATTTATCCATTTCTTCTAGATTTTCTAGTTATTTGCATAGAGGTGTTTATAGTATTCTCTGATGGTAGTTTGTATTTCTGTGAGATCGGTGGTGATATCCCCTTTATCATTTTTTATTGAGCACATTTGATTCTTCTCTCTTTTCTTCTTTATAAGTCTTGCTAGCAGTCTATCAATTTTGTTGATCTTTTCAAAAAACCAGCTCCTGGATTCATTGATTTTTTGAAGGTTTTTTTGGGTCTCTATCTCCTTCAGTTCTGCTCTGATCTTAGTTATTTCTTGCCTTCTGCTAGCTTTTGAATGTGTTTGCTCTTGCTTCTCTAGTTCTTTTAATTGTGATGTTAGGGTGTCAATTTTAGATCTTTCCTGCTTTCTCTTGTGGGCATTTAGTGCTATAAATTTCCCTGTACACACTGCGTTAAATGTGTACCCAGAGGTACCCAGAGATTCTGGTATGTTGTGTCTTTGTTCTCATTGGTTTGAAAGAACATCTTTATTTCTGCCTTCATTTCATTATGCACCCAGTAGTCATTCAGGAGCAGCTTGTTCAGTTTCCATGTAGTTGAGTGGTTTTGAGTGAGTTTCTTAATCCTGAGTTCTAGTTTGATTGCACTGTGGTCTGTTATAGTTTATTATAATTATAAATGTATATATATAAATTTATAAAATTATAGTTTGTTATAATTTCTGTTCTTTGACATTTTCTGAGGAGTGCTTTACTTCCAATTATGTGGTCAATTTTGGAATAAGTGCAATGTGGTGCTGAGAAGAATGTATATTCTGTTGATTTGGGGTGGAGAGTTCTGTAGACATCTATTAGGATTGCTTGGTGCAGAGCTGAGTTAAATTCCTGGATATCCTTGTTAACTTTCTGTCTTGTGGCTCTGTCTAACGTTGACAGTGGGATGTTAAAGTCTCCCATTATTATTGTGTGGGAGTCTAAGTCTCTTTGTAGGTCTCTAAGGACTTGCTTTATGAATCTGGGTGCTCCTGTTTTGGGTGCATATATATTTAGGGTAGTTAGCTCTTCTTGTTGAATTGATCCCTTTACCATTATGTCATGGCCTTCTTTGTCTCTTTTGATCTTTGTTGGTTTAAAGTCTGTTTTATCAGTGAGTAGGATTGCAACCCCTGCTTTTTTTTGTTTTCCATTTGCTTGGTAGATCTTCCTCCATCCCTGTATTTTGAGCCTATGTGTGTCTCTGCACATGAGATGGGTCTCCTGAATACAGCACACTGATGGGTCTTGACTCTTTATCCAATTTGCCAGTCTGTGTATTTTAATTGGAGCATTTAGCCCATTTACATTTAAGGTTAATATTGTTATGTGTGAATTTGATCCTGTCATTATGATGTTAGCTGGTTATTTTGCTCATTAGTTGATGCAGTTTCTTCCTAGCATCGATGGTCTTTACAATTTGGCATGTTTTTGCAGTGGCTGGTACCCTTTCCAAGTTTAGTCCTTCCTTCAGGAGCTCTTGTAAGGCAGGCCTGGTGGTGACAAAATCTCTCAGCATTTGCTTGTCTGTAAAGGATTTTATTTCTCCTTCACTTCTGAAGCTTAGTTTGGCTGGGTATGAAATTCTGGTTTGAAAATTCTTTTCTTTAAGAATGTTGAATATTGGCCCCAACTCTCTACTGGCTTGTAGAGTTTCTGCTGAGAGATCTGCTGTTAGTCTGATGGGTTTCCCTTTGTGAGTAATCTGACCTTTCTCTCTGGCTGCCCTTAACATTTTTTCCTTCATTTCAACTTTGGAGAATTTGATAATTATGTGTCTTGGAGTTGCTCTTCTCCAGGAGTATCTTTGTGGCATTCTCTGTATTTCCTGAATTTGAATGTTGGCCTCTCTTGCTAGGTTGGGGAAGTTCTCCTGGATAATATCCTGAAGAGTGTTTTCCAACTTGGTTCCATTATCCCCGTCACTTTCAGGTACACCAGTGAAACATAGATTTGGTCTTTTCATATAGTCCCATATTTCTTGGAGGCTTTGTTCATTTATTTTTACTCTTTTTTCTCTAAACTTCTCTTCTCACTTCATTTCATTTATTTGATCTTCCATCACTGATACCCTTTCTTCCAGTTGATCGAATCAGCTACTGAAGCTTGTGCATGCGTCACGCAGTTCTCATGCCATGGTTTTCAGCTCCATCAGGTCATTTAAGGTCTTCTCTATGCTGGTTATTCTAGTTAGCCATTCGTCTAATCTTTTTTCAAGGTTTTTAGCTTCTTTGTGATGGGTTCGAACATCCTCCTTTAGTTCCGAGAAGTTTGTTATTACTGATCGTCTGAAGCCTTCTTCTCTCAACTCATCAAAGTCATTCTCTGTCCAGCTTTGTTCCGTTGCTGGTGAGGAGCTGCTTTCCTTTAAAGGAGAAGAGGAGCTCTGAGTTTTAGAATTTTCAGCTTTTCTGCTCTGGTTTCTCCCCATCTTTGTGGTTTTATCTACCTTTGGTCTTTGATGATGGTGACGTACAGATGGAGTTTTGGTGTGGATGCCATTTCTGTTTGTTAGTTTTGCTTCTAACAGTCAGGACCCTCAGCTGCAGGTCTGTTGGAGTTTGCTGGAGGTCCACTCCAGACCGTTTGCCTTGGTATCACCAGCAGAGGCTGCAGAACCGCAAATATTGCAGAACAGCAAATGTTGCTGCCTGATCATTCCTCTGGAAGCTTCGTCTCAGAGGGGCACCAGGCCGTATGAGGTGTCAGTTGGCCCCTACTGGGAGGTGCCTCCCAGTTAGACTACTCGGGGGTCAGGGACCCATTTGAGGAGGCAGTCTGTCCATTCTCAGATCTCAAACTCCGTGCTGGGACACCCACTACTCTCTTCAAAGCTGTCAGACAGGGACATTTAAGTCTGCAGAAATTTCTGCTGCCTTTTGTTCAGCTATGCCCTGCCCCCAGAGATGGAGTCCACAGAGGCAGGCAGGCCTCCTTGTGCTGAGGTGGTGGGCTCCACCCAGTTCGAGCTTCCTGGCTGCTTTGTTTACCTATTCAAGCCTTAGCAATGGCGGGTGCCCTTTCCCCAGCCTCGCTGCCTCCTTGTAAATGGATCTCAGACTGCTGTGCTAGCAGTGAGCAAGACTCCGTGGGTGTGGGACCCTCCGAGCCAGGCGTGGGATATAATATCCTGGCGTGCTGTTTGCTAGACCATTGGAAAAGCGCAGTATTAGGGTTGGAGTGAACCAATTTTCCAGGTGCCTTCTCTCACGGCTTCCCTTGGCTAGCAAAGGGAATTCCCCGACCCCTTGCACTTTCCAGGTGAAGTGATGCCTTGCCCTGCTTCGGCTCACAGTCCATGGGCTGCACCCACTGTCCTGCACCCACATCCGACAAGCCCCAGTGAGATGAACCCAGTACCTCAGTTGGAAATGCAGAAATCACCTATCTTCTGCATCGCTCACACTGGGAGCTGTAGACTGGAGCTGTTCCTATTCAGCCATCTTGGAGCCTCCGGTTCCTACAGTCTTATGAATCTTTGAAGTGTGGTTTGCAAGGGTGTCACTTTGGACGATAGGACTGAAGAATTGCCAGATCTAGAAGTGGCTTACATCACCTCTGCCATACTCCATCTACCCAACAGAGTCACCTGGTCTTAATCCAATGCAAAGGGGCTGATTCATCCAGAACTTATATGTGCCCAGGAATAGGAACTAGGGCTGGTGACCATTTAACCAGTATCTAGAACACTTGAAAATCAAGAAAGCCAGTTTTCAGGTAAGTGCTCAAATAACAAATGTGCAATTCAAATGTCAAAATGCCTGCTTCCATGCAGATTTGTTCTAAGAATGACATATTGTGTAATTGCAAAATAAGATCACACCACTATCTTCAACTCATTTAAAGTGCTTTGTTATTTGCTTGTCACAAGTTTGCTTAATTCTTTTAGAGGAATTTGAACTCTTTTGCTGAAGATAATACTTTGTGGTCTTTTCTTCTGCAGTCAGCACCATGAGAGTTTGCCACCATGACTACAGAGGAGAACTTGGCAAAATGAAATGGAGATCCCTAAGAGATGTTTAACTCAGATGTTTCAAGTTCTAAAATGCCTAATGGCGTTATTGAAAACATAAACTCTTTTTAGATATATTTTAATTAAATAACATCTGACATAACACAAAATAATCCCTTATAGTCATGATATCTTACATATTTTATCTTATTTGATTATCATGACTACATATTATATGTATAATATTTTATACCTAATATATTCTCTTTGTCATAATGGCACCTAGATTTTCTATGGGGAGCTACTATTCCTCACCTACTCTCAAATTCCCACTGTTTGGCTGGGGCTGGCTCTCCACCCAAATTATGGGATAGACATATGACCTAGACCTGACCAATCAAATCTCATGTCTGCCTGATTACAAAGAGTGATTCAGAGATAAACACAACATCCAAGTCATGCTAATTGGGGTCATTGCCAATCAATTATTGGACTACCATTGTAACAGTTGAGAAACAGACCTCTTTCTGAAGCCAGTTGGATATCAGCCTGGAGTTATTGGAGGCTGTCTTGCCCCATGAGGAGAGCCTGCCAGAGACTTGGGTCTAACAGAGAAGAGCAGGGCCAAGGCATAGAGAGTGACTCAGTTCTAATGACATTGTTTGAACCAATATCCAACCACATGATGCCAAGCTACTCCTGGACTTTCATCTACAGGAGTCAACGCATTCTTTTTCTTTCCTTTTGCCATTTTGATTTGGGTATCTTTCATTAGCAGCTGAAAGAGTCCTATGCTTTTGGTTGGGCTGTTTCTATTTTCCATATTTTATAGGAAAATAAACTGGGGTTTAGATAGTTTAAGTAACTTACTATATATGTAGTTTACTTCAAATGTAGTTGGGCAAAACAGAAAGGAAAATTGACTTAAACTGCAGTGCTTTAATTATATTTTACTTAGTTAAGATTATTTTTCAGTTTCAAAGCAATGCTCCTTTTTTCTCAAGACTTATGAAAAGTTTTGTCAGGATAGAATAATTACCACATTGTGTCTGGATTGTTCAGCTTTTCCAATATTTATTGGCAGTAGTTGTGTAGCATTTTAGTATAATAAATATGAATGGCTGAGTCATTCTCAAGAAATAAATAGCAAAATTTAAGTACTTTATGAGCCATATGATAGATAATTCAGCTTCTGTTCTGTACTTGAAATGAAATTTTTTTCTATAGTCAAGCCCCAGATCTGATTTAAAAGCAGTAGAGAGATTTTGAAATACTCAAATGTGTGCTACTTATGAAATCCAGTGGTTTTATAAAAAAGCGTGTATGTACTATATACTTCAAAATAACTAAATAACAGTATTCTTAATGGGAAAAAAATCCCATTTTTTCCTGGAACTGTGAATGGAAAACTCAACTGCATACCATTCCAATTCCAAGATCTGTAATCTTAGACGATTGAAGAGTTCCCCTTTCCAAGCAATGTTTCTCTGTGTGGTTTCTAAACCTCCTGACTTTCTGCAAAAATGTAGCATACCCTGGGAAGCATAAGAGGAATAACAATGTAAGAATATCATAGCTCTTCTTAAAAATTCACGTCTGACACACAGTTTTTCCATTTTTATCTATCCTCTTTAGTCATAATCTCTACTTCATTTGACTTTTCTTTGTCTTTAGAATAAAACAGAGAGCAGTAAGGGAGTGAGAAGGATTTCCTCTTTTAAATCAAATATGAAGACAAAGTTGCTTAGACTCAGACTTAGGTACCACAAAGACATGTGAACAGCCAAGTCGTTAGGAATCTGATGTTCTACTTTATTCTTTTAAAAGTAAGTGGTTATCATTTTAATGAAACTCTGTATCATTCTTAATAAGATTATCTACTATTAATAGTTGCTGCAAAAGTAATTGCCTGCCTCCTCTTGATGCACCGTTGACAACAGCTCAGATGAATAAACAGCCCAACCAGAGTAACAGACTGGGTGTAGAAGGAAGCTGTTCTCACCTTTATGGAGTGATAAGAGTGACCCTGAAGCACAGCAGTGGGGCTTTCTGATGTTGCTGCCCAGATGTTTGACCCAGATGTTAACACTGTAGTGAGGATTAGGAAACATAATCATTTATCTCTGAGCCTCAGTTTCTTCAGCTGTAAATGGAAATACTAATGCTTCCCTCATGAGGATGTGTGAAGATTGAAAGGTTAAATGTTATTTCATTGTTTACTTATTCTTTTTAAAAAAGCACTGTAAATTCTTGTGGATGTAAGATATTACAGACAATTGAACATCAATTTTAGCCCTCCCTTTCCATGCAAATTATGAAAAGTATAGTCAAAATCTAAGAATTATGCAACTACAGTTACAAAAAAAACCTGTAACAAATTAAAATCTAGTTGCCATGAAGTAAAAGTAATTGTACAATTTAATTGTATTACTGACTACATTTATATATATGTCTACGGACACATACACACACACACAGAGTTTTAAGTTTAGACCTGACCAATCAAATCTCATGTCTGCCTGATTACAAAGAGTGATTCAGAGATAAACACAACATCCAAGTCATGCTAATTGGGGTCAATTAGAGTACAATTATATATATGTTATATATGTATGTCTACAGACACATACACACACACTCACACACACAGAGTTTTAATTTAAGTTTAGCCAAATGGAGAAATTGGGTCTGAAAAAAAGTCCTCTTTAGTAGCTGAAGACATTAGATGAGATTTCCATGGCAGTAGCGTGATAATTCGTCTCTCTACTACCGTGGTTTCTTAATTAAGTTGAGACATTATAATTAGACCCTTTCTCATTTTTTTCATTTTCACTTCATCCCAGCATCTTTGGGTGGAATTAATCCCTCCCCTCCCCCACCCTCAGTGTGCTCCAGCCCAGCCCTGGCGGCTGCCAGCCAAATTGCTGCTAGGAAAAGCCTTTCATCAGCCAACTACAAGGAGAATCAAGTGGCAATAGGATGGAAATAAAATTTGTCTTTGCTATCCACCATTTCACCTCAATTTCTTGGTTCTCACTGTCTTCTTTCTCCTAACCCTTTCCTTATGCTGATGGAGATCCCACTCCCACCCCACAGCTCCACTCCCACCCCACAGCTCCACTCCCACCCCACAGCTCCACTCCCTAGGAATCTGATGTCTTCCAGCTCAGCTGACTACTTTTGTCTGCCTCCTCTAAAGGGTCTCCAGTTTCCGAATGATTACCATTTTTCTCCCCCAGCCTCTCCTTCAATCAAACTCACATTCATTTAAGCTTGTTGGTCTCAGCACAGTATAAACAGACAAACCAACTAAGCAATCCTAACGTGTGAATAACCACTTTTTTTTTTCTTTCTGGGATTTTGCATTTTAAGCATGTAAGTCAATATTCATCCACAATTAGTGAAATCCCATGGAATGTAAAAGGAGTCCTAGGCTACTGGGTGGGAATACCTGTGGGCAACAGACTTTTTTTTGTTTCAATTCATAAGTTTTCTCCCCTTTGGTTACAGCCACTCTCTAGAGGTTCTACAATTATTTCTTGAGAAGAATCATTGCTTAGGAATTAGCAGTCACTTCTGGCTGCCATCTTGGATTTGACACCAAGGATGCAGCTTTGTTTATGGAGCATGCAAATGGCTTGCAGAGTCCTGCTGATTGGCATGAACTCATGAGGAAATAAAGTTTGTCATTCGTGTGTGCATGCACACACCCTCTGTGAGGCACTACTTCTTCCTCATTCACAGACAAACACTTTAAACTGCAATAGGCACTTGTCATCTTTCTAGTTTTGGAACATAGAAAGAATATAGGTGTTACTGGGGCCTGATTAAATCCTGAAGTGTCAATTAACAAGTGCAGATGCTAAAAATATCTACAGATCAAGTTCCTCGGTCTTTGATCAACTGTTGCTCTTTAGAGGACTCAGAGTCTTGAGAAGAATGAGTATTGTGTGTAAATTTTATTATTTTTGCTGAATATGTGAAGTTGCAGTGATTCTTTCCATGGCAATATTCACAAATTATTGTGATGTCTTCTTTTTAATTGTTTTATATAAGCTTACATACAATTTGTTGGTAGAAATAAATTGCATTTATGGCTTATTTGCTATTTTTCATTTGTACCCTTGAAGCCCCAAGAACCAGGAAGATCAGAATCTTCTAGGAGCACAGAATCACATATTCCCTTAATCTGAGCACATACCCATGAATGGAATGAAAAATGTACATTGTATTCTAAGAAGCAAAAATAAAGATAGGGCTACCAACCTGCTTAGGTGGAAAAAAATTACCTGTGTGACAGATCTTGAAAAAATTGTCTCAACTTTCTCCACATGTAGAATCTATTTTCTACCTCCACCATATTTACTAAAATAATTCACAGACTGATTACCAATTAATTCCCAATTGTCATATTTTAAGGCATCATTTTAGTCCTTATATTATGGTGTTGATGCATTCTTTCACTGGCCCTTAAAGATTAGGGTTCCCAGAATTCCACGCCTCTTTTTTATTCTCACTCTTTTTCAAAGTTTTGTTTGTTTGTTTGTTTGTTTGTTTTTTGAGGCAGAGTCCTCCTCTGTTGCCCAGGCTGGAGTGCAGTGGTAAAATCTCAGCTCACCGCAACCTCCACTTCTCTGGTATAAGCAATTCTCCTGCCTCAGCCTCCCGAATAGCACCTGCCACTATGCCCAGCTGGTTTAGTTTTGGCAGCCGCCATTACGCCCAGCTAATTTTTGTATTTTCAGTAGAGACGAGGTTTCGCTATGTTGGCCAGGCTGGTCTCAAACTCCTGGCCTCAAATAATCCCCCCACCTTGGCCTCCCAAAGTGCTGGGATTACAGGAGTAAGCTACCACACCAGGCTACAAAGTTCTTAACATGGAGGCCCACAAAAACTGGATAGAGCCCATAAACGAACTCAATTTTGGTTAGACAATATTTCAGGCAAATTTAAAACCAGAGATGTTCATTTGTTCATTTAGATCTCCCATGTTCGTTTAAACATGGGAAAAGATGTTCAAAAATGGAAAGATCTGACAACACTACACCAATACTTATGCATAGGAATCATGAGTTGGAACTAAATAGAGATCGTTCTATAGAAATTGGACATCCCTCTCCATTTGCTCTAGTTCTCACCACCGCCTGTCACATTAAATCCCTGGCCCATTCACTTTATCATTTACACAGTGAGCACTTGTAATACTCCTTGCATATTCACCCTGTGTAATTTCATCCTTGCTTGTGATTTGATCTACCTCACTGTAAAATTCTAATCCAGAGCACACTCTTAAACACTATACATATTGTTTTCGTTTTTCTTTTCTTTTTTTTTTTTTTCTTGAGACAGGGTCTCTTTCTGTCATCCAGGCTGGAGCGTAGTGGCGTGATTTTGGCTCACTGCAGTGTCTGCCTCTCAGGATCAAATGATTCTCATATCTCAGCCTCCAGAATAGCTGGGATTACAGATGTATGCCACCACGTCCAGCTAATATTTTGCATGTTTTCGGTAGAAATGGGGTTTCCCCATGTTGACCAGCCTGGTTTCGAACTCCTGGCCTCAAGTGGTCCGCCTGCCTTGGCCTCCCAAAGTGCTGGAATTATAGGCAGTGGGCCACCATGCCTGGCCAAACACATTATTTTCTCTCATTAGCTACTAAGTTTGTGTTTCCAGTATTCTCTATAGAGTTAGTAGTGTCACCATCTGTGATGATCAGTTTCATGTGTCAATTTGGATAGTCTGTAATACCCAGTTATTCACATAAACACAAAGCAAAGTTTTGCTGTGAAAGTATTTTATAGATGTGGTTAACATCTACAATCAGTTGAGTTTAAGTAATTATCTTTGATAATCTGAATGAGTTTCATCCAATCAGTTGCAAAGCCGTAAGAGCAAAACAGTCTTCCTTGAAGAAGAAGAAGACATTCAGTTTCAAGACAGCAGCATCAGCTCCTGCCTGAGAGTTCCAGCCTGTGGGCCTATCCTGCATGCTTCCAACTTGCCAGGACCCACAGTCCTACAAGTTCTGTTTCTGTGGAAAACCCTGACTGATATCTCATTAATGTAGACCTCCATGCTAAAAATCTAAGAGACTACCTGAACACTTCCTCCTGCCGCTGGCTTTTATCCAGTTGTAGACCTTTCAAATTATTCTTCAAAATAAATATCAGATCTAATCTTATAATTCTAGCATTCAAGTCTGATGTCTATTACCTAGAGACCAAAGTCCAGACTCTTAAGTAGGGCACACATGGCTGCTCATTTCTGATCTCTGCTTACTGGTCCATTTACTGCTGTACTATTCACTTCCCTTGCACTTACCACCTAGACGGAGATGCTTCCTTATTTTTGAAGGCACCATCATATTTTATTCCTCTATGCCTATGCTGCTCCTACAACCTCAAATATTTTTCCTTACAGAGCACCTGGCAAAAATATACTCAATGTTCAAGACTTAGCTGAAATGTCTTTTCTTCTATGAAACTTCCAGATCTTTTTCTTTCCCAGTAGAACTGATCAATTCTTCCTTTATACTCCAGCCCTCTATTGTATACTTCACTCAAGCACAGCCATAAAATAGAAATTTATTTCATTTGTTCACCCATATACCTGTCTTTCTCTGTTAAACTGTGAAGCCTAATTCATTTCCTAATTTATAGACCCTTGTGGCAATAATTGTTAATTACCTCTCAATATCTATTCTCCCCTTCTTGCAAATTAATAGAATTTCTAGCTAAGCACACAGCCACCTGGAGCAAAACCTACACTTTCAACCTCCCTTACAACTTGGTATGGCCATGTCACTAAGTTCCAACCAATGGAATTTAAGTGAAAGTGTCCTATACCAGCATCCAATGACCTTCCATCAGAGGCAATTGTCACAGGCTCTTTGCCTCTTCTTTTTCCCTTCTTCTAGCCTGCTGTTCAGAACATGAAGGTACAATTGAAATTCCATCTTTGTTCTTGAGGACAAGTTTGCTCTTAGCATGGTCAAATGGAAAGCCACGGGGAACCTGTGTCCCAGGGGACTTGGGAGAGCAAAAACCTATACCAGCTCTAGACTTGTTATGGGTCCAAGTCAGAGAGGAGCTGACAGTCTCAGGAGTGAGCTGGCTATGTTTGGGTTTTTAAGCTTGGATCCTATGTTTGCATATGGTCTTCTGTTGTTTGTACAGGTTATCTTCTGTGGTTCAACCTAGAGATTTTGACTTAGTTCCACCTCTGGTCCCTCAAGAACCCAGTCCTTGACATGGTCTTCTCCACTTTGCCAGAATCTGACTGACTAGGCCAATTCCACCTCCTACAAGAGAGGGTGATTTAGTGAAGCAAACAAAGAAGAGGAATGGCTAGGTTAGAGCCAAGATGGAGGCTAGATAGGAGGCTGTGAGCTGAGTGGAGAAAATGGCAACACATAGCAAAGAATTTGAGCCCATTGTTGGTGCACAAGGATAGTAAAACTAAGCAATGGGAGAGAAATATGTCAAATTATTGCTGGGGTGATTTGATTTACTCTTTCAAAAATCATTTTCATGACAGATAAATGGACACATTACGACCTTTCCCAACATGAGTGTAAGTAAGTGCAAACTCTTGTAGGAGTATAAATTGCTAAAAATTGGGGGAGGCCAACTTGACACTTGTCGTAAATATTTTAACTGTGTATTCACTAGGAACCAAAGATGTTTTAAAAGGTGAAGAAGCTCAGCAGAAACACTGAAAACATGTGTCTTCATTATTTAATACTGTTAACAAGGTTCTAGTTATGCGTTATGACAGACAGACTCACACTCACTCACGTGTCTACTCTATTCCCAACATAACAAGAATTAAGAAGCATTTATTATATATTTAACAAGAAATATGTAAAACCAATATAGAAAACAGTAAATGTTCACTGTTATTTACTTGAGGGCTAAAACTGTCTTTCTTAGATGATGCTATCTATTGTTCTCATGTACAGAAAACCAAGAGAAACAGTTGATTTATTAACATCAGAGTTCAGTAAGATGGCTAGAAATAAAGAAAATACATAGGATTAATATGTACATAGAATTAATACACCAGTAACAGTAATTTGAAAACATAATGGAGGAAAAAGGCAAAAATTCAAATTGGCAGAAAACTGATGAATTGATCAATAAATAGTTTTGGGAAATTTGATAACCAAAATAGAAAAAAAAATTAACAGTCTTTCCTTACACAGCACTCATATGTACACACACAGACAATCCAGATGGTTTGAATATGCAAATGAGAATACAAAGAATAAAGTAGGATAGCACTGAAACAAAACTTGGGAGATGATTTCTGGGGGTAAAAAAGGTATACTGTGACCCTCCGTAAAAAGTCCAAAACCAGAAAGGAAAATATTGACAATTGATTACATAAAATCAGAAACTTAGAGACCATAGAAAACTTGGCCAGCAAATAACAAACTAGGAGAAAATATTTGTGATGCCTTTGAGGAGTTGAATATCTTTGTTATAAAGGGCACCTACATAATAAGAAAAAGTGAAATACTCATTAGAAAATGGGCAAAGAATAGGAAAAGGCTACTAACAATAGGTTCATAAATGAATAATAAACATGGGAAAAGTTGACCAATATCACTAAATAGAATACATAGAAACTGAAACAAAACAAAATACAATGCAATATTTATGATTCACAAAGATTAAAAATATTTATAATCAATACAGAGAAAATAAACAATTCTATGGAAAATGAGTAAAGAAAAAGTAACATGTTATGTGTGTATGTCAGATTAGCAAAGTTGACAAAGATTGACAAACATAATGAGGCAAAATAATTAGAACAATTAATGTGTGTTTGTTCTCCCTGTAAGTATGTTCTACCCCAATTCCAGCCTTCCTGTTTTGTTATCTCATGGATTTTACCAGATTTGCTAAGCAAAATCTGCCTAACTTTTCCTGTCATTTGTATGCAACTAAGCTTATTGAGGAGATTATGTCTGGCTTCATAAAGAGGTAGAGAGATGATGGAAAGAGAAATAGAGGCAGATGGAAACAGAGGAAGAGAGAGAGACAGAACTGATTTATTGAGAAAATGAAGACAGCTGAGGTTCAAAGTGTCGTGAGGGCAGCAGGGATTTAAGCCCCTCTGGGGCAGCACCCTAGGAAGTAAAGACTCCAGCCCTAGGTTCAGTTTTTAAAAGATCCTCAAGTGTAGCATGGAAACAGCAGCAGAATTGTCAGAATCCAAAGGACCATGAGCCCTTGGAGAATAAACATCTCTGTGGTAGCCTTGTGACAAAAGGCGAGAGGGAGCTCTCTGCTCCATTGGCACAGTTTTAAGAACCCCAGGGACTTGGAGAGACATTGTAGCATGAGGTGGGGGGACAGGCTTTAAGGAGATCACCATTTAGGGCTATAATGTAATCCCCTTCCCCACATCAACAGAATAGACCACTAAGTCTAATTTAAGTTGGTTTTAAGTAAATATGGAAATATGACATTTCTTGAACACCCGGGTTCAAAGTTGCTTAGTTGCGACATCGTTAACCAGCATTGAGAGAAACAGGCACCACCAGAAAATAAACCTTACTATTCAGGAGGATTGTTTGGCAATATGTGTCAAAAGGTAAAGTGAGCATGCTTTTGCACTAGCAATCTTAATCTCAGGAGTTTACCCTAAGGAAATTTCTTCATTGAGAAAACTAAATAGATGCACTGCAAAACTACTTATATGACAAAAGACTTTAGAACATCCTACAGGCCTATCAGTGGGGAACTGCTTAAATAAATTATGGAATAAATCATGGTACATACAAACAATGGAATATTCGGAAGCATCAAAAGTGACTATGTGCTCAAAATCATTAATCATTAGTGAAATGCAAATCAAAGCCACAATGAAATGCCCATTCGTATCCACTAGGATACCTAAAATTTCTTTAAAACCAGGAAAATAACAAGTGTTAGCAAGAATGTGGAGAAATTGGAATCCCCATTCACTGCTGGTGGGATGGTAAAATGGTGCAGCTGCTGTGGAGAGCAGAATAAATAAATATACACCTAGAATAGCTATATGACCCAGCAATTCCATTTTTAGATGTATACCCCCAAAGAATTAAAAATGTAAGTCCACTCAAAAACTTGCCAATGTGTGTTCATAGCAGCATTATTCATTATAGCCTCAAAGTGGGAAACAATCAAACTAAACCTGGTATATCCATACAATGTAACATTATTCAATAATGGAAAGGAATGAAGCACTTATACAAGTGAAAACTTATTTGGACCATGGAAATATTATACTAAGTGAAAGAAGCCAGACACAAAAGACCACATGTTATATGATGAAATTTATATGAAATGTCCAGAATAGGCAAATCCATAGAGACAGACACTAAGACTGGTGGAAGCCAGAGGCTGCTGGAAAAGAGAAATGGAGAGTGACTTAATAGGTACAGAGTTTCCTTTGGGGCTGATGAAAATATTCTGGAATTAGATAGATGATGGTTGCACAACCTTGGGAATATACTGAAATCCACTGACTTATATACTTAAAGTGGTGAATTTTATGGCATGCAAATTCTATCTCATTAAAAACATTTTCATCTACATCTGTGAATAAAAGGATTAGGTGCTGTCCTAACTAACATGGATATATTGTTAAATTTAAAAAGCAATATGCAAAGTAGCATGTGCACAATTATCCTATTGGTGTTAAAGTATATACACACCACTCAGGTACATAGGAGCAGAAAAATGCTTAGAGAGATGTTTCCTAGGATGCCATAACAAATTACCACAAACTGGATGGCTTAAAAAGACAGCACAACAGACAGCCAAATCTTGAGTGAACTCCCATTCACAATTGCTACAAAGAAAATAAAATACCTAGGAATATAAATTACAAGGGATATGAAGGACCCCCACTTCAAGGAGAACCACAAACCACTGCTCAAGGAAATAAGAGAGGACACAAACAAATGGAAAAACATCCTATGCTCATGGATAGGAAGACTCAATATCGTGAAAATGGCCATACTGCCCAGAGTAATTCACAGATTTAATGCTATCCCCATCAAGCTACCATTGACTTTCTTCACAGAACTAGAAAAAAACTACTTTAAATTTCATATGGAATCAAAAAAGAACCTGTACAGCCCAGAAAATCCTAAGCAAAAAGAATAAAGCTGGAGGCATCATGCTACCTGACTTCAAAATATACTACAAGGCTACAGTAACCAAAATAGTATGGTGCTGGTACCAAAACAGATATATAGACCAATGGAACAGAACAAAGGTCTTCAGAAATAACACCACACATCTACAACCATCTGATCTTTGACAAACCTGACAAAAACAAGCAATGGGGAAAGGATTCCCTATTTAATACATGGTGCTGGGAAAACAGGCTAGCCATATGCAGAAAATTGAAACTGAAACCCTTCCTTACACCTTATACAAAAATTAACACAAGATGGATTAAAGACTTAAATGTAAAACCTGAAACCATAAAAACCCTATGAGAAAACCTAGGCAATACCACTCAGGACATAGACATGGGCAAAGACTTCATGACTAAAACAGCAAAAGCAATTGCAACAAAAGCCAAAATTGACAAATGGGATCTAATTATACTAAAGAGCTTCTGCACAGCAAAAGAAACTATCATCAGAGTGAACAGGCAACCTACAGAAAGGGAGAAAATGTTTACAATCTATCATCTGATAAAGGGCTAATATCCAGAATCTACAAAGAACTTAAACAAATTTACACAAAAAAACACAAACAACCTCATCAAAACGTAGGTGAAGAATATGAACAGACACTCCTCAAAAGAAGATATTTATGTGGCCAACAAACATATGAAAAAAAGCTCACCATCACTCGTCATTAGAGAAATGCAAATGAAAAGTCTCTTCCAAGATGGCCTAATAGGAACAGCTCCGGTCTGCAGATATCAGCGAGATCGACGCAGAAGATGGGTGATTTCTGCATTTCCAACTGAGGTACCTGGTTCATCTCACTGGGACTGGTTGGACAGTGGGTACAGCCCTACAGAGGGTGAGCTGAAGCAGGGTGGGGTGTCGCCTCACCCGGGAAGGGCAAGGGGTCAGGGGATTTCCCTTTCCTAGCCAAGGGAAGACATGAGAGACTGTACCTGGAGAAATGCTACACTCTTGACCAAATACTGTGCTTTTCCCACAGTCTTAGCAACCAGTAGACCAGGAGATACCCTCCCATGCCTGGTTCAGTGGGTCCCACACCCACGGAGCTTTGCTCACTGCTAGCGCAGCAGTTTGAGATCGACCTGCAATGCTAAGCAGCTTGACAGTGGGAGGGGCGTCCGCCATTGCTAAGGCTTGAGTAGCTCACAGTGTAAAAAAAGAAGCTGGGAAGCATGAACTGGGCAAAGCCCACCGCAGATCAGCAAGGCCTACTTCCTCTATAGATTCCACCTCTGGGGGCAGGGCATAGTAGAACAAAAGGTGGCAGACAGCCTCTGCAGACCTAAATGTCCCTGTCTGACATCTCTGAAGAGAGCAGTGGTTCTCTCAGCACAGCATTTGAGCTCCGAGAATGGACAGACTGCCTCCTCAAGCAGGTCCCTGACCCCTGTGTACCCTGACTGGGAAACACCTCCCAGTAGGGGCCGACAGACACCACAGATGCCCCTCTGGGAAGAAGCTTCCAGTGGAAGGTTCAGGCAGCAATATTTGCTGTTCTGCAGCCTCTACTGGTGATACGCAGGCAAGGAGGGTCAGGAGTGAACTTCCAGCAAAGTCCAACACACTTGCAGCTGAGAGGCCTGTTAGAAGGAAAACTAACAAACAGAAAGGAGTAGCATCAACATCAACAAAAATGACATCCACACTAAAACCCCATCTGTAGGTCACCAACATTAAAGAACAAAGGTAGATAAAACCGCAAAGATAGGGAGAAACCAGAGCAGAAAATCTGAAAATTCCAAAAACCAGAGTGCCTCTTCTCCTCTAAAGGATTGCAGCTCCTTGCCAGCAAGGGAACAAAACTGGACAGAGAATGAGTTTGATGAGTTGACAGAAGTAGGCTTCAGAGGGTTGGTAACAACAAACTTCTCCGAACGAAAGAAGCATGTTCTAACCCATCACAAGGAAGCTAAAAACCTTGAAAAACTGTTAGACGAATGGGTAACTAGAATAAACAGTGTAGAGAAGACCTTAAATGGCCTGATGGAGCTGAAAACCATGGCATGAGAACTTCATGACACATGCACAAGCTTCAATAGCCAATTCAATCAAGTGGAAGAAAGGATATCAGTGATTCAAGATCAAATTAATGAAATAAAGCGAGAAGATTAGAGAAAAAAGAGGGACAAGAAACAAACAAAGCCTCCAAGAAATATGGGACTATGTGAAAAGACCAAATCTACATTTGAATGGTGTACTGGAAAGTGATGGGGAGAATGAAACCAAGTTAGAAAACATCTCTTCAGGATACTATCCAGGAGAACTTCCCTAACCTAGCAAGGCAGGTCAACATTCAAATTCAGGAAATACAGAGAACACTGCAAAGATACTCCTCGAGAAGAGCAACTCCAAGACACGTAATTGTCAGATTCAACAAGGTTGAAAGGAAGGAAAAAATGTTAAAGGCAGCCAAAGAGAAAGGTCGGGTTGCCCACAAAGGGAAGCCCATCAGACTAACAGCAGATCTCTCAGCAGAAACTGTACAAGCCAGAAGAGACTGGGGGCCAATATTCAACATTCTTAAAGAAAAGAATTTTCAACGCAGAATTTCATATCCAGCCAAACTAAGCTTCGGAAGTGAAGGAGAAATAAAATCCTTTACAGACAAGCAAATGCTGAGAGATTTTGTCACCACCAGGCCTGCCTTACAAGAGCTCCTGAAAGAAGCACTAAACATGGAAAGGAACAACGGGTACCAGCCACTGCAAAAACATGCCAAATTGTAAAGACCATCGATGCTATGAAGAAACTACATGAATGAATGGGCAAAATAACCAGCTAGCATCATAATGACAGGATCAAATTCACACATAACAGTATTAACCTTAAATGTAAATGGGCTAAATGTCCCAATTAAAAGACACAGAATGGCAAATTGGATAAAGAGTCAAGACCCATTGGTGTGCTGTATTCAGGAGACACATCTCATGTGCAAAGATGCACATGGGTTCAAAATAAAGGGATGCAGAAATATTTAACAAGTAAATGGAAAGCAAAAAATGCAGGAGTTGTAGTCCTAGTCTCTGATGAAACAGACTTTAAACCAACAAAGATCAGAAGAGACAAAGAAGGCCACTACATAATGGTAAAGGGATCAATTCAACAAGAAGAGCTAACTATCCTAAATATATACGCACCCAATACAGGAGCATCCAGATTCATAAAGCAAGTCCTTAGAGACCTACAAAGAGACTTATTCTCCCACATAATAATAATGGGAGACTTTAATACCCCACTGTCAATATTAGACAGATCAACGAGACAGAAGGATAACAAGGATATCCAGGACTTGAACTCAGCTCTGGCCCAAGTGGAACTAATAGACATCTACAGAACTCTACACCCCAAATCAGTAGAATATACATTCTTCTCAGCAGCACATTGCACTTATTCTAACATTGAGCACATAATTGCTAGTAAAACACTCCTCAGCAAATGTAAAAGAACAGAAATCACAACAAACTGTCCCTCACAACACAGTGCAATCAAGACAGAACCCAGGATCAAGAAACTCACTCAAAACCACACAACTACTTGGAGACTGAACTACCTGCTCCTGAATGGCTACTGGGTAAATAATGAAATGAAGGAAGAAATAAAGATGTTCTTTGAAACCAATGAGAACAAAAACAAAATGTACCAGAATATCTGGGACACATTTAAAGCAGTGTGAAGAGGGAAATTTGTAGCACTCAATGCCCATAAGAGATAGCAGGAAAGATCTAAAATCGACACCCTAACATCACAATTAAAAGAACTAGAGAAGCAAGAGCAAACAAATTCAAAAGCTAGCAGAAGGCAAGATATAACTAAGATCAGAGCAGAACTGAAGGAGATAGAACCACAAAAAACCCTTCAAAAAAATCAATGAATCCAGGAGCTGGTTTTTTGAAAAGATAAACAAAATAGATAGACTGCTAGCAAGACTAATAAAGAAGAAAAGAGAGAAGAATCAAATAGACACAATAAAAAATGATAAAGGGGATATCATCACTGATCACACAGAAATACAAACTACCATCAGAGAATACTATAAACACCTCTATGCAAATAAACTAGAAAATCTAGAAGGAATGGATAAATTCCTGGACACATACACCCTCCCAAGACTAAACCAGGAAGAGTTTGAATCTCTGAATAGATCAATAATAGGTTCTGAAACTGAGGCAATAATTAATAGCCTACCAAGCAAAAAAAGTCCAGGACCAGATGGATTCACAGCCAAAATCTACCAGAGGTACAAAGAGGAGCTGGTACCATTCCTTCTGAAACTATCCCAATCAACAGAAAAAGACAGAATCCTCCCTAACTCATTTTAGGAGGCGAGCATCATCCTGATATCAAAGCCTGGTAGAGACACAACAAAAAAAGAGAATTTTAGGCCAATATCCTTGATGAACATCGATGCAAAAATCCTTAATAAAATACTGGCAAACCAAATCCAGCAGCACATCAAAAACCTTATCCACCAGGATCAAGTTGGCTTCATCCCTGGGATGCAAGACTGGTTCAACATATGCAAATCAATAAACATAATCCATCACATAAACAGAACCCACAACAAAACCCACATGATTATCTCAATAGATGCAGAAAAGGCCTTCGACAAAATTAAACAGCTCTTCATGCTAAAAACTCTCGATACACTAGGTATTGATAGAATGTATCTCAAAATCATAAGAGCTATTTATGACAAACCCACAGCCAATATCATACTGAATGGGCAAAAATTGGAAGCATTCCCTTTGAAAACCAGCACAAGACAAGGATGCTCTCTCTCACCACTCCTATTCAACATGGAAATGCAAATCAAAACCACAATGAGATACCATCTCTCGCCAGTTAGAATGGCTATCATTAAAAAGTCAGGAAACAACAGGTACTGGAGAGGAGGTGGAGAAATAGGAAAGCTTTTACACTGTTGGTGGGAGTGTAAATTAGTTCAACTGTTGTGGAAGACAGTGCGGCGATTCCTCAAGGATCTAGAACCAGAAATACCATTTGGCCCAGCAATTCTATTACTGGGTATATACCCATAGGATTTTAAATCATTCTACTATAAAGACACATGCACACATATGGTTATTGAAACACTATTCACAATAGCAAAGACTTGGAACCAACCCAAATGCCCATCAATGATAGACTGGATTAAGAAAATGTGGCACATATACACCATAGAATACTGTGCAGCTATAAGAAAGAATGAGTTCATGTCCTTTGCAGGGACATGGACGAGGCTGAAAACCATCATTCTCAGCAAACACACACGGGAAGAGAAAACCAAACACCACATATTCTCACTCATAAGTGGCAGCTGAACAATGAGAACACATGGACACAGGGAGGGGAACATCACACACCAGGGCCTGTTGGGGTGTGTAGGGAGAGTGTTAGGACAAATACCTAATGCACGCAGGGCTTAAAACGTAGATGATGGGTTGACGGGTACAGCAAACCACAATGGCATATGTATACCTATGTTACAAACCTGCACGTTCTGCATATATATCCCAGAACTTAACGTATAATAAATAAATTTATTTTATTTTATTTATTTATTTATTATACGTATAATAAATAAAATTTATTTTATTTTATTTATTTATCTATTTATTTATTATACTTTAAGTTCTAGGGTACATGTGCACAACATGCAGGTTTGTTACATGTGTATACGTGGGCCATGATGGTGTGCTGCACTCATTAACTTGTCATTTACATTTGGTATATCTCCTAATGCTATCCCTCTCCCCTCCCCCAACACCACTACAGGCCCCGGTGTGTGATGTTCCCCACCCTATGTCCAAGTGTTCTTGTTGTTCAACTCCCACCTAAGAGTGAGAACATGCAGTGTTTGGTTTTCTGTCCTTGTGATAGTTTGCTCAGAATGATGGTTTCCAGCTTCATCCATGTCCCTACAAAGGACATGAACTCATCCTTTTTTATGGCTGCATAGTATTCCATAATGTATATGTGCCACATTTCCTTAATCCAGTGTATCATTGATGGACATTTGGGTTGGTTCCAAGTCTTTGCTATTGTGAATAGTGCTGCAATAAACATATGCATGCATGTGTCTTTATAGCAGCATGATTTATAATCCTTTAGGTATATACCCAGTAATGGGATGGCTGGGTCAAATGGTATTTCTAGTTCTAGATCCTTGAGGAATCACCACACTGTCTTCCGCAATGGTTGAACTAATCTACACTCCCACCACAGTGTAAAAGTGTTCCTATTTCTCCACATCCTCTCCAGCATCTGTTGTTTCCTGACTTTTTAATGATCACTATTCTAACTGGTGAGAAATGGTATCTCATTGTGGTTTTGATTTGCATGTCTGTAATGACCAGGGATGATGAGCTTTTTTTCATGTTTGTTGGCTGCATAAATGTTTTCTTTTGAAAAGTGTCTGTTCATATCCTTTGCCCACTTTTTGATGTGTTTTTTTTTTTTCTCATAAATTTGTTTAAGTTCTTCGTAGCTTCTGGATATTAGCCCTTTGTCAAATGGATAGATTGCAAAAATGTTCTCCCATTCTGTAGGTTGCCTGAGTGATCAGGCACCTCTCCTAGCTTCTGACAGCTGCTGGTCAATCTTAGCATTCCTTGGCTTGTCGATGCATCTCTCCAATCTCTGCCTTTGTCATCATGTCACCTCTTTGTGTCCTCTCTCCTTTTCTCTTATAATGACATTTGTCATTGGATTTAGGGCCCATTATAATCGAGTATGATCTGATCTAGAGATCTTTATCTTTACATGTGCAAAGACACTTTTTGCAAGTAAGTCACATTCACAGGTTCCCAGTGGGCATATCTTTTGTAGGGCACCACTCATCACAGGACAGATATGTAGTAAAACGTTCCAATGGAAAAATGTTTGAAGGATGTTATTTTGGAAGATAATTTTTGTTATGTACTTTAAAAATAAATTAGCGGCCGGGTGCTATGGCTCATGCCTATAATCCCAGGACTCTGGGAGCCCGAGGTGGGCTGTTCATGAGGTCAGGAGATTGAGACCATCCTGAATAACACGGTGAAACCCTGTCTCTACTAAAAATACAAAAAAATTAGCCGGGCGTGGTGGCAGGCGCCTGTAGTCCCAGCTACTCAGGAGGCTGAGGCAGGAGAATGGTGTGAACTCAGGAGGCAGAGCTTGCAGTGAGCCGAGATCGTGCCACTGCACTCCAGCCTGAGTGACAGAGTGAGACTCTGTCTCAAAAAAATGAAATAAAATAAAATAAAATAAATCAGCGTGCATTATTTCCCCAAAACCAATCGGAAAAAGAGACTTGTTAGTTTGCTGAGGTGTAAGGAATTGACATTTTTAAGTGCCATTGATAGAACTGTAGATTGGTAGAGCCTTTCAGATAGTAATTTGGCAGTTCTGTTTCTGGGAATTTATACTGCAGAAGTATGTGTGTCTTTACCCAAAGATACATGCCCAATCATGCTCATTATAGCATTGCTTGTGATAGCAAAAATGTAAAACAAAAAAAAGTATTTTTTGTGTCTTTTTCTCCTAGGAGAAGTTTCCTTATGGACCTAGTGCAAAATTAGACATGCAATTCTAAATTATGTGGTCATTAAAAATTAGGAGAGAGAAAGTTTTTTGTATATTGACAAGGATAAAAAGCCATAATATATTGCTAAATAAAAATAGCAAGTTAAAAAACATTATTTATAGTGTGATCTCATTTTACAATCAGTATTTTTATACACTGAGAAAAAAAAACCCAAAAGGATGTACGCAGCAATTATCTTTGAGTGATGGGACTACAGAACTTTCATTCTTGCTTTATACATTTCTAGATTGAGTAGGAACATTTCACAATGAGCATCTATCATTTCTATTATAAGGGAGAAAACAATGAAGATTTTTTTTAAAAAAAAAAAAAAGAAAGACAAATTCTACAGAGTGGCATTGTTCCGGAGCTGGGTCTCAGGCCAAGCTTTAGACTCTGCTGCAAAGCAGTGGACAGGACCTCCCTCAGCAGGGCTTGTGAATAGCATGATTGACACTTTCTGCCTGGCCTGGGCTTTCATGCATCTGGCCTGGGTCAGCTGGGAACTCCCTTGAAATTTCCACCAAGGGGCCTCTCCACCTTTTGTACAGTATTGACCATTTCTTCATTTTCTGTAAAGCCAGAGAGCCAAGAATGCTATTAGCTATGGAGGACTTCAAGCTCCAATCAGCTCATACTTCTCAGCTGTATGACTTTGAGTAAGTTATTTAACTGCCCTAGCCTGCCTACCTCAAGGGTTGATTTTGGAGATGAAGTTTAAAAAATACATAAAATTATTTCATGAACATCGCAACATAGTAGGTACACATAAATGTCAATTCACACCCACCACCTCTTCTACCACTTCTTTCTTCTTGTCCACATTCCTGGGCAGGTAGTGGGTAATTTTCAACAGTGGTTCTCAATGAGAGCTCTATTATCCCCTTGGTGGCAGTTTTAAAATGGGGAAGAGCACATGTTTTGGTTGTGACCATGATAAAGAAGCTACTGGCTTTGTCTAGATCTTCGGCAGGTTCCAGGAATGCCAGATGTCCTGCAATACACAAGACAGTTCCAGACAATAAAGAATTGCTTTGTATCCCACATAACTTTTCACTGCCCCACAAGATATCTGTATAAGTTAAAAACCTGTTTATGTGGGGCCAGGCGCAGTGGCTCACGCCTGTAATCCCAGCACTTTGGTAGGCCGAGGTGAGTGGATCACGAGGTCAAGAGATCGAGACCACCCTGGCCAACATGGTGAAACCCCATCTCTACTAAAAATACAAAAATTAGCCGGGTGTGGTGGTGGGCACCTGTAATCCCAGCTACTGGGGAGGCTGAGGCAGAAGAATCGCTTCAACCTGGGAGGTGGAAGCTGCAGTGAGCTGAGATGGTGCCACTGCACTCCAGCCTGGCGAGAGAGCGAGACTCTACATCAAAAAAAAAAAAAAAACCTGTTTATGTGATTTGAACCTGGAAGCTAATTTTATTTTATATAACAACATTGCATTTCCCAAGGAGAATATTGTATTTGTTTCGTTTTGATTTTACCACTTTTTTTGAAAATCACATTTTTTTTTTTATTATTATACTTTAAGTTTTAGGGTACATGTGCACAACGTGCAGGTTTGTTACATATGTATACATGTGCTATGTTGGTGTGCTGCACCAATTAACTCATCATTTAACATTAAGTATATCTCCTAATGCTATCCCTCCCCCCTCCCCCCACCCTGAAAATCATATTCTGATAGCAACACTACTTACGCAATTTTTGCCTCGAAATAAAACACACTTCTTGTATCAAAACATCCCATTGTATACCATAAATATGTACAATTATTATGTGTCAATTAAAAATAAAAATTAAAAAATTTCCACCTCTAACCATCTGCCTCTGCAGCTGTCACAAGTTGGTTTGGTGCGTAGGTGCCATCACCTGACAATATTCTTATTCCTCTGGAATACTCATTCTTAAACATTTATATAATGAAATGCATACTAATCTATTATAAATTATTTTTCTCTTATTTCTCTTTATACTAGTTTGTGCATTATATTGATTTTTTTGAAGTGATATGTAGGTAGATCATATTATCCATCATTTTTATTTCAGAATCATAAAAGAAGCATTACAAACTATTTATGACCAAAAGAGAACATGATAAGATCAAGGACTGGTCTAGAAGATCATAAAGTTTTTCAATTGCAGCAAAAACCCTAGAGGGGAATGTATTAGTTCGTTTTCATGCTGCTGATAAAGACATACCCAAAAGTGGGAACAAAAAGAGGTTTCACTGGACTTACAGTTCCACATGGCTGGCGAGGCCTCAGAATCATGGCAGGAGGCCAAAGGCACTTCTTCTATGATGGCAGCAGGTGAAGAATGAGAGAAGCAAAAGCGGAAATCCTTCAGATCCCATGAGACTTATTCACTATCACGATAATAGCACAGGAAAGACCGGCCCCCATGAATCAATTACCTCCCCCTGGGTCCCTCCCACAACACTTGAGAATTGTGGGAGATAAATTCAAGTCAAGATTTGGTGGTGACACAGCCAAACCATATCAAGAATCATCTCTCCTGTGAAGTAGGGTGGGTTCAACAATTGCATGTTTTCAGTTGTAGAATAGTGACATTGGCAAAAATTCCAGCATTTCCAGATCCTAGGTTCAAGATAACAGCCAACATCTGTCCATCTGGAGCCAGAACCAGGGAGGCAACAGGGCCCAGAATGAATCTTATGAGAAAAGGTCCTTAGCTCAGAAGGAGAGATCAAGTAATTAGTTTGTCCTTTCCAGTTTGCCAAACCAAAAGGCAGGAGATACATCACAAGCCTGTAGAAGAAGTGAAGGGCTAGAAGCCAGAGAGGCAAGTCCACTGAGGAGGGGCAGGGGTGGGGACAATTGTTGCTGGTGGTTAACAAAGTAGTTAGTTGGACAAGGAGTAAGGTAAAGAATGTGGAATAGGTTTAGCCTCAGCATCATTTTAATATGTGAGTTGGGACTCCTAGATCTGTGTCCTTCTACCAAACACTGAATATTTGTTGCATGATTTCTTAAAGGTGCCATCCAGCATCTGAAAAATAAGGAATGAAGACATGTGATTTCCTCAAGTTTCTTTGCTAGTGGGCCAGAAGATGGATAAAAAATATTGAAAATTACCAACGAATAAATCATTATTTGTATTTTGGAATACTTCGTGCTACTTTTATTTTAGTTTATATCTACTAGTGATGGAAAATCTTTTTTCACGATTCACAGAGAACACCAACACAGGATGAGCTATGGTAACGGTGGTCTAGTTTCCACAGTTTTCCAAATTATGAGGAAGTGAATGATTGCCAAGACCTCCTAATAGGCTCCAGACTACAGAGAGTTTGCAGAAGTAAAATAACAACACCAGCGGCAAAAATAAAAGACAGAGTGGATAATTTGAAAACATTATGTCCATAGTCTAGTTTATTTTAAATCCAAACAAAATTGAAAGGAAGATTTGCTTAGGATAATGTGCAAAATGGATGTACTGTATCCAAAGAATAAAGCACTACTCTATTAGAGTGAAGAACTATATTTGGAAAAGAGTAGTGTTAAAAATAACCCTAAAGGAGGAAGTCAGAAGGGAATCAGAAAGACATTTTACACAGATCAGAAGTGAAGGGTTATCAAAGATAGAAGTCCTAACACAGCGTGTAAGTGTTCTAAAATATTTAGTCTAAGACACGTTTAGACAACCCCCTACATCAGGAGTACCCACCCTGTCACTCACCAGACCTATCATCTTAAGAAATATATTATATGCAGTTCATGCAAAAGTAATTGCTGTTTTGCCATTACTTTTAATATAATATATGTAACATATATTTATATTTATCTATATTTAGTATGTATTCATATATACATATTCATAATGATAGATACAGATAAAGATAGAAAAGAGGTATATTCACTTATTT
This sequence comes from Pongo abelii, assembly GCF_028885655.2. Taxonomy (NCBI): domain Eukaryota; kingdom Metazoa; phylum Chordata; class Mammalia; order Primates; family Hominidae; genus Pongo; species Pongo abelii. The sequence goes on from NC_071990.2 coordinate 144,554,862, forward strand.
GTATAAAATTAAATCTTGCTACATGTTATTTTTTAAAAATAAATAAATAAAATTAAATCTTTCCAACCTAGGCTATGTTGGGGTGTAACTGGTGTACAGGACAGGCACAGCCCTGCCCTCACAAAGATAGCTGAGTGAGGGAGTCAGGCTGCTAAATGGGCAATAATAACACAGACCCATGCTGGAGTAGTGCATGAGCTGTCAGAGAATCTTGGAAGGGCTGTTGTTTGAGTCCTGGATAGTCAGAGGGAGATTCCCAGAGGAAATGATGTCTAAGCTGAGATCCAAAGGATGAGTTGGAATTTGCTGGGGAATGAGGGTGGCAGAGGGGCAGGAAGATTATGTCCCACAGAGGTAACAACATTTAGAGAGGCCCAGAGAGGGTAAGGACTCATCAGAGAGACAGAAGTTCAATGTGACAAGATCAGTGGCGTGGAGTGGAGTGGAGTGGAAGCTACCGAGGTAAATAGGAACCAGATCATAATGAGGTATCTTAAGGGTTTGTGCATCCTAAAAGCAATGGCGAGATTTTAAAGGGCTTGAGAAGGGAAGCAACATAAGCAGGTGGAGCATCATCCTGGCTACAGTGTGGAGAACTAATTAAAAGAAAGAAAACATATATATTGTTTGTTTAGTAATGTATCTATTCAGTCATTATATGTTGCTCACCTGCCTTTTCCTATTTTCTAAATCCTACATCTTAACTGGCCAAGGTGAACCCAACATATCACTCTCTCATAAGCATTTTTAAAAGATATGCCAGTATTTCCTGATTAACATATTAAGAAAGAATGAAACAAAAACTATAGATAATAAGGCAAGATTTTAATTGATGGAGACTCTTGAAGTAATCAGAAAATAATTATAAATGCAAGATAAAGTGTCAGCTCACCTGATAGAGCTAGAGCCTTAGAGAATCTCGTATCTATAATATGGGTAACAAAAATTGTAATTCAAAGTCATAAGAGCCCATTTTTAAAGGAATCCTGGGAAGGCCTCATGGAGGAGGTAGAATTTTTGTCTGGGTTGTTTTTAAAGGATAAGTAAGTTTAAGAAACTGAGAATGGGAAGTAGGGTGGAAAGATCCTCTTGAAAAAGGGTCAGGAGAAGACACTATACATACAAAGTGTAAGTTTTGTTTGCATCTGGGGTCACGATGCTGGACAAGTGCAGGACCCTGACTGCCACAACTCATGGCCTCTGGAATGGAGAACAATCAAGTTTTGAAGCAGGAAGGACTGCCACCTCTGCTCTAGGAAATCTAAGCTGGCTGTGACAGGTGGCATAGATTAAAGCCTTGAGGACTAGTGGCAGGGAGACCAACCTAGCTTCAACAGTGCAAACACAATGTGAAAGAGGCATCAACTTGGTGGCTCAATGAATATTGGAAGGAAAGGATTTAGAGAGAATGTGAAGTGAGGGAAACTACAAGGAGGGTGAGAGAGAAGAAGCCCTTCTGAATACTTGGGAATGCTAGTTATGGGCCAGTCAGCCTCATTCTCATGCAGAAACTATGGGGATCATGGCAAACCAATGCAAATGTCAGCGTAAGTATTTGCATCTACTAGGAATGTGAGTACTAAGTTACCAGCCCTTGTAATAAACACAATTAACAGCATGGAAGCCATTAGACTGATTCTTGGAAAAGGGCTTTCGAGAAACATTTGCTTTGAATATTGGCTTTAGTGCTGTTAAAAAAGCAGAGCGAGAGCCGGGCGTGGCGGCTCATGCCTATAATCCCAGCACTTTGGGAGGCCAAGGCAGGCAGATCACTTGAGGTCAGGAGTTCAAGACCAGTCTGGCCAACATGGTGAGACCCCATCTCTACTAAAAATACAAAAATTAGCCAGGTGTGGTGGCATGCGCTTGTAATCCTAGCTACTTGGGAGGCTGAGGCAGGAGAATCACTTGAACCCAGGAGGCAGAGGTTGCAGTGAGCCGAGATCGTACCACTGCACTCCAGCCTAGGAGACAGGAGACAGAGTGAGACTCCATCTCAAAAAAAAAAAAAAAAGCAGAGCTGAAAAGCTAAGTTATTGTTATTTGGCCAGGGGCTTGTTTGTATGAAGTAATAGCAAACAATCTTAATGGTTTTAAATAGCCTTGAACAATTCTCTGATTTTGAAAGCTAGTGAGTACATTGTTGTCTTGATATAAATTAGCACACAGAGCCACAGACAAAGTTGTTTTCTCCACTTTCTCCTCTGTGGTTTCTAATAATTCTGCATGTGCTTCCCTACCTGTTACCACTGGCCAAGGAAAAGCCAAAGTAATGTGTCTGTTACAGGATTCTCTTCTACATACCTAGAAGCCTTTCTGGAAAAGAGTATTCAGAGAAAAATAAAGACGAAGCAAATCATAGGGCATTACTGGCTGGGAAGCCTTGAAACTTGGTTTCCATACTAACCTTAAGAAACTGGCAATTGAGAGGCAAGTTTCTGAACAAGGTAGTAATAATGAAAATCGCATTTTAATATTTAAGTATAGTTGCTAATATAAGGTAAATGAGGGGAGGGAAAGACTAGAAGGATTTACAGGAGGTTCTAAGAGGAAGATGTCATTGTGAATAAAATAGAAAATGAGTGGAGTTTGGGGTTTTTTTCGTGCCTAGAAAAAGAGAAAAGAAATGGTTACAAAAGGTGTTTTAGGTAAAGAGACACCATTAGTTGAAGCTGGGCCACGTGTGGGAATGCAGGGCTGGGATGAGAGGTGTGAAGACGCAGGAGCTACCACAGAACAGAGTAGTGTTAATCCTGGTAATTCTCATCCACACCAGTACAGGCAGATACAATTTAGAGATGAAAGGCCACCGTATTTAACCAGAAGAAATCACTGTTAATTTCAAATGGATAGCCAATTTGAGGAGAGTCTAAAGGGGGTTGGGGGGAAATGTTAATAGAAAGCAAAAGGACAATGAGATTACAAATAAAGATATGACGAAGGTGTGGGATTTGAAGGAAGAAAGCAACAAAATATCACTGGACCTCAGAAGATAGTGAGGTATGTAGATGAAGAATAAATCTGATTTCAAAACCATGAGCAAAGGCCAGAATATCTCTGGTGGTTTAACGCCCAGTGCTTTTTATTGCTTTACGAAATACAAATTGTGAAGCCTTAAAATTGTTTTGCGCATAGCATAATGTAGGGGGAGTCACCTCGGCCCACAGCCCCCCTGTCTTGTTAGATGTTGTTGTCCCATCCATGAGAAGGACAAAGTGGTGCCATGAACACAGGGCAAGAGGAGAGACCCAGGGATGAAAGCCAGGACAGGAAAGATGAACTCAGTAATAGGAACAATGAGGAAACAGTGTGGGGAGGGAATAAACATTTATTTCCTAATACAAACCAGATGCTATAAATATATTATCTCATTCAACCTTCACCACAGCCATGAGGAGCAGATAGACGATTGAAGAAACAGGAGGTTGAGGAACTTGCCCAAGAACACAGAACTGCATTGAAGCTGAGACTCCATTCAGAACCTAATATCACAACATTCCTCTCCTCGAGATGGGAAAAATAGCACTTGTAGGATAGAAGAAACAAGAAGTTGAAAACTGAAGATGAAAGTTATTACACACACACAAAAAATCATAGAAACAGAATGTTGAAAACATACTAAGCCACTAGTGTTCAATTAGTCAAGGGTGTTATTGGACTGTTATGGGAAACGCCCTGGACTATTAAGATAACTATTTAAGAAAAGCTAATTTTCACACATGGAATGATCGGAAGAAACTTGTACAATCAACTGAGACATCCGATGAAAACCGTAAATAATGAGGAGAATGTCCTCTTTCCTCTGGCATAAAAATATTGCCAGATAGTGGCGACAGTTCAAAAATTTTATGAAGGAGACCCCCCCACCCCGCTCTGGAGAAAAGTCATCCTTCCTTTTCCTTCCCCTAGCTCCTTCTCTCAGCCAGCCCTTTCTCACCCACTCTGATTTCGGGAAATAAAAACGGCAGGAAATTCAGTATTTGCTCTTGGCATCACTTCCTCTCTTTCCAAGCCACTCCCTACATTTCCCATTCAATCTATGAATTACAGTGTGTATCCCCATCTCATGTCTTCGAGAAAGGCTTTCAAATAAAACAAGTACTACTTGTTTTGATAAAAGTATCTCCTTCAAAAGTTATTTTCTTAAATGTCATTACCTTAAGTCTACATCGGATAAATAAATCAATAAAACACAAAATTTCTCTTCCCTGGACAAAAAAATTCTGAAAATTGTTTATTTCATGAGAAATGTATGACAGATGGTATGAGTAGTGGTGAGGCATTCAAAACAGAACAAAGTTTCCTACTGTTCTGTCAGATGTTTCCACTCTCTGTTCCATCCATTAAACGCTGACTTATTTTTCTTCCACAAATTCAGTTTGGCTACTAAAAAAAATAAATAATGCTTTGGGTATTCATTTAAGATTTTCTTATACTTTTACTGGAAACCTCCATCTGAAATGTAACCTTCACACCACAGGGATTAAGTGGCTGGAAGCATCTGTGATAACTATCGCAACACATAAAAAATGATGCTTATTGTTCAAGGGAGCATTCAATTACCTATGATCACTCAGATTATTAAATTGGATGCATAGAGTGGTACATAAGTAATATTTAAATGTTTCATGGGCCGGGCATGGTGCCTCACACCTGTAATCCTAATACTTTGGGAGGCCTAGGTGGGCGGATCACTTGAGGTCAGGAGTTCCAGACCAGCCTGGCCAACATGGTAAAATCCTGTCTCTACAAAAAAATACAAAAATTAGCTAGGCATGGTGGTGGGCGCCTGTAATCCCAGCTATTCGGGAGGCTGAGGCTCGAGAATTGGTTGAACATGGGAGGCGGAGGTTTCAGTGAGCAGAGATGGAGCCCCTGCACTCCAGCCTGGGTGACAGAGCAAGATGCTGACTCAAATAAATAAATAAATAAATAAATAAGTTTCAGGAAAGAATGTTACTGTTAAAATCCCAAATGTTCAATTGGTCAGTAATGGGTTTGCTAAAACAATACCCATATTGCCTCAAGGATGGTTCTACGAAGGTTGTCTAACCCACAGTCCACGGGCCTCATGTGGCCCAAGACAGCTTTAAATGCAGCCCAACGCAAACGTTTCATAAACTTTCTTAAAACATTTTGAGGTTTTTTTTTCAATTATTATTTGTTTTAGCTCATAAGCTATTGTTAGTCTTAGTGTATTTTATGTGTGGCCCAAGACAACTCTTCTTCTTCCAACGTGGCTCAGAGAAGCTAAAAGATTGGACACCCCTGTTTAGGCTATATTTTGGTAAACAATGAAAGGTATTCTCATTGAGGTCCACTATACCTTATGACTGAGATAAATGATGATAAATCATTTATAATAAATCAGTGATAAATGCATGAAATGGAAGCATTTGCATGACCTCATGCACAACGTGCGTGCACACACACGCACACACACAACTTTCAACAAGACATGATTAAATATGGTCATATATGAACTTTGCCAACTCCTTCATGACCCAGATGATCCATGCCTACTACATACTTCTCTCTCATGCAGTTTGTTTTGTTTACTTCCCCTTTTTTATTCTTTTGAATAAAATTTTTGGATCTAAAGGAACAATGAGCTTCTAGAAGAAAACTTGTAGAGATGTGGATGATAAAGATTTCAACGGGCATTCCAGATGACAAGTGGATCATATTTTTATTCTTCCTGCTGAGTCAGATCCTTTATAGAATTGAGTGACTCCGCTCGGAATATGCTGATTTATGATAGGAACTGAGATTTATATCACTCTATTAAAAAGACTGTAATCTCTAAAAAGAAAATAATTAGACAAGACATTAAAAGATCCCAATTAAAAGCAAAAAAATTTTCAGCAAAACCATATCTGCTAAAAATTAGAGAAACATTTTCAAGGTTATTCTGGAAACAAATTGACTCTACTTGGCAATCTTCACAAAATGGAAAGTACTGCAGTCCCTCCTGCCAGTTTTCTTGTGTGTAACTGACCAATGCTAAATAAGAAACGAACCCAAAACTCCATTGCTTTAATTATTCGTCTGATTGACCAGCAAACCAACATTAAAAATTATTTTATTTTTACAGAGGAGATTTGCAAAGTGGGTTGCCATCTGTAATTGTTTTTTTAAAAACACAGCATTCAGTAGTATAATTGGCTAAAATATTGTTGTTGATAGAATCCTAATGGTAATTACAAACTGAAAAGAAACTAGAATATTGAAATCTGAATAATTTAAAGCAGAATTTTTAAAGTGACAGCAAAATTATTGTGCTACTTTCAAGGCACAGACTTGCCTTCTGGGTTTCTTTTCTTCAGAATTCAAATCTGTGACATGCACAGGTTAGTACTTAAGCATTAATAGATTTAACTGTTAACTTTTACAGGGGATTACCAGGGAGTGGGTTTGAGAAAAGTGGACATACAGGGATTATCTGTAAATGTCCTTGCAACTTCTCTGAAAATCTAAAATAATTGTTTTTAATGTAAGGATTATGGTTATTTAGAGAAGGAAATCTGGGAGAGGAAAAGAGCTTAGGGAGAGCTCCATGGAGCAAGCCCTGTTTGTGTTGGACGGGCAGAATTAATATACAAATTAATGTGTAATAGTTACTCATTAATTTCCCTAAAGAGGAAGGGCATTCTAAGGAGAGGTAAAAACATTGAAAAGTACAAAGAGGTACAGTCCTGGCTAACCAGAAAATGTCAAACAGCTTTCGCTCCTTCACTAAGTGAGGTTTAGAACCATTCCTCTGTGAGATCTAAGATTTAGGGGCCGATCACCACAGCTAGGATTTTGTATCAAGTCCCCAAACTTCTTGTCAATTATACACTCAACCCTGTTCTCCCAGGGACTATCTCTCCCTGTCTAGTGGATCAAATTTTCTTCCTTGACCCATGATGGCAGACACACCACACATTGATACAGCTACTTTGACCTCGCCACTTTGACTTGGGAGTATTTTGGCATACCGTTGCCCATGTTACAATTCTAATTCACATGACGTTTAAACAAGAAAGTCTCCCTTCCTTTCTCATGGATTCCTGAGCATTTTGCTGGAGGAGTCTTAGTACTCATCACTTTTTGCCTTGAAGTGTTACCAACGCCTGAAAAAAAGACACAGGGCTGCAATGGAGAAGCACTCAGGGTCTGGAGTTACTGCTTATACCTGCCAGTGGTATAAGGCATGACCATAGCCATCTCAATTGGCCTTTCTGAATTGTTTCTTCATCCTTGTGATGGTAGCACTTTAAGCACCAGGTTGCAGTGAGGAAGTAATGAAGTCCAGTGCCTGGAATAAAATAAGTACTTAATAAATGCTTGCTATTCTCAAGAAGTTTCTTCTTAGGAAGAAAGAGTCTGTCTTATTCATCTTGGAATCCCCCATAACCCAGTGCCTTATGCCTATTATGCTGCATTCTCTTATGAAAAGATAAACAACCCTTAGAGATACCTTTCAATCATACTTGAGAATTGTACTGTATTTCTTGTCTTTCATGTACAGAAATTATAATGTTTTGTATTGTAGCTATATTATCATTAAAGGGCTCTCATTGTATACGTTTTGCACAAAGAAACTGAAAATCCAAGGGGGTCATTTGCTCAAGGGTATGCAAGCTAGTTATTGGGCATATTACTCCTATGAGCTTCTTCCTATTTCATAACAGGTCAGCCTCCCATCCTTAGCATAGCTTTTTCCTTCACTCATATCTGTTTTCTCTGTTGCCCTATGACCAACAAACTCGCCATAAGAAAACTCCAGTCACATTTGCTGAATAGAAGTAACACTGTCTAATGCTATCATTAAGGACAAAACACATCTGCTTCTTCACTCTATGTGAAAATTGTACCTAGTTCTAAGAAGATATGATGTCACAATATGTGAAAAGCATAACTGTTCATGGTAAAGGAACGTCAACATTCCCTAGTGCTTTTAATGCAAAATTGTGTGTTGCTGTGTTCCATTTCTGTGATTATATATATGCAAGTTTAATGTAACTGATTTTCTTATTTGTAAACACTAGAAAATATAAACAAAACTTGACATGTTAGTCACAATATTGAGGTGGTTGGAATGAATGCCTTAATTTTTCTATCATATTTTTAAATTAATAATATTTTATAGCAACCTATATTGCTCTTTAGACTTAATATGAAATAGCCCTTAGAGTTGAAACAGAGTAAAAATCTGAATATGGTGGAAAGCTATATTATTTTAAAAATTATTTCTAATAAAGTTTTATAGACTTTAGGGCATGTAGCATTTGTCAAATTAACTATTACTACATAGTAATTTCATTATTGTGGATTCCCTTTTTATATTTTAAGAAATATATGAATGGCTTGGTGTAAAAGATGTAGAATGCAAATCTCATTCCTATGTAAGCAAAGCACTGATACACGCCTAAATTCTTCCACTTGTTTTTTGTTTTTTGTTTTTGTTTTTGTTTTTTTGAGACAGAGTCTCATTCTGTTGCCGAGGCTGGAGTGCAATGGCACTGTGTCGGCTCACTGCAACTTCCATCTCCTGGGTTCAAGCAATTCTCTTGCCTCAGCCTCCCAAGTAGCTGGGATTACAGGCGTCCACCACCATGCCCAGCTAGTTTTTATATTTTTAGTAGAGATGGGGTTTCACCATGTTGGCCAAGCTGGTCTTGAACTCCTGACCTCAGGTGATCCACCCGCCTCGGCCTCCCAAAGTGCTGGGATTACAGGCATGAGCCAATGTGCTCGGCCAAGTTCTTCCATTTGACCAAGGTAAATCTGTTCACATCCTCCTCTTTCCTCCTGAAAAATTACTTTCTGCCAATGTATTTATTACAAATGTTTGTTTTATGTTTGCTAATTTTCCTTTTGTCTGGTACCATGCCTTTTTGTTTGACCTGCTGGGTCCTCATGTAGACATTAGGGTGGATGGGTAGGTAAAGATTTTTCTTGAATTTTGAGTCTTTCTTTGTTTCCTGAGGATAATATCTTTTATTAGTCTTCTGCATAAAAATTTTATCCTTTGAGCTGTAGGCAGCTTACGGAAAAAATGCCTAGGAATATGACTAAAATATTTAAAAACCATTATATTTTAAAAGCCAGTATTTTTATTTTTTATTTATATATTTATTTAATTGTAAGTTGATGGATTATAGCTATATATATATTTATGGAGAATAAAGTGATATCATGATTTATGAGTACAATGTGTAATAATCCAATAAAGCTAATATTTTAAAATGTATGAATGTCTTCTATTGAATCATGACATGCATAATTGGTGTCCTGAAATATTATAATTTCAAAAGAATTGCTTTACTATAACTTCTTTCATAATTTGCCTACACATGCACTCCTCTGCTTGATCTTTCGTTTCTGTTATGACAAGGGAGAAGTTTTTTAAATTACGTGTCGTTCACAGAGTCCCTTCACACAATTGACTCTTGAAAAGCAGATACCTTCAACAAGTCAGCCAAGTAAATTCCCATGAAGTCAAAAGACAGAAGTAAATGCTCCCTACCCTAGTCCTTTCTTCACATACTTTTTTTTTTTTTTTTTTTTGGTTCCACAAACCTCTTTCTAAAAATATGCAGGGTTTCCAGGACAATACTTGATTCTGTTATTTCTAGTACAAATTTACAAGTCTAAAATTCCTTCTGGTTTTGTTCCAAAAATGAAATTCCAGGTCGCTTTAATAAGTTGTTTTATATGAATTCCCTCATTCATTGATTTTCCTAACAAATTTTTATTATCTGACTAAAGTGCATCAACTACAATATTGTAATCTGAAGATAAAAATATGAATAAGAAAATTTTCCCACTTTCATAAACTAATGGTGATACAGGTTTAGAATCATCAGAATGCAATATGATAAAGTGCTAACTGATGAAGAAGCACTAAGGAGAAAGAAAGAAATGATATTTGAACGAACCAAGAAAAGCCTCCTAGAAGTGTTGGGTCATAAAAATTGTGTAGGTAGGTGCTCATCAGATGAAGAGGAAGAGGATGGGCCTTCTAAGTGGCAGGAGATAAATGATAGGGCAGGCAGGTCAAAAGAAGAGTCAAGGAAAATTAGGATGTTGCCAGACACTAAAGGGTCTATATGCCAATTACCTTGAGGACATGGAGGATTCATAACAGGTTTTCAAATACCGATTGAAATAAACACATTTAAGGTCATAACTATCTGTATGCAATGTATATTATTATCCTTTTTTCTGGCGCATAATATTAATAGGTTGTTTAATGTGACTGTTATCTTTAGATATGACTTTATTGATGTTCCAACTTTTACACAGCCAAAAATGGTCCAGAACTATTTCTTGTTTAATTAATTATTATCTCCAAGTGCCTAGTGAGTACTCATAAAATACTACACAACTACAGGAAAGCACTCTCTTCTGTAAAGAGTTTGGTTATTGGACAATCAAGATATAGCACATCTTTATGTTTATTTAATACCTCTTTGACCGTAAGCATGCCTCAATGTTTTATTTATTATTCATTTCACTAGCCTGATGTGGTCTCAGTTCTCGTTTGGGTTTCTGCTCTAAGGAATTGAATCATAAAAGTGAAGGAGAAAGCCCTGCGCAGGCTATGAAACATAGGTCAATCTTTGGGAAAATTGGTGTAGGGAACAGTGGCTTTCTGAGACATAACTTAGCAAATCAAAAGAAAAATAGACTTTTGCATTCAGCCTTGATGGGTTAACAGGACACAGATTTACCTTCCCACCACAAACAACTGGAGCATTGGACAAAATATATGAACAACTGTCTTTAGATGTTTGGCAATGAACTCTGCATGTTTGTGATCCCTAATAAAACAGTACAAAATAAAAAGAATGGTGCATTAGTGACCTGTAGCAAGCTAATCTAACATATGTGTTGTATTAGTCTATTTTCATGCTGCTGATAAAACCATACCTGAGACTGGGTGATTTATAAAGAAAAAGTGGTTTAATGGACTCACAGTTCCACGTGGCTGGGGAGGCCTCACAATCATGGTGGAAGGCGAAAGGCACTTCTTACATAGCATCAAGCAAGACAGAATGAGAACCAAATGAAAGGGGTTTCCCGTTATAAAATCATCAGATCTTGTGAGACTTATTCACTGCCATGAGAACAGTATGGGAGAAATCACTCCCATGATTCAATTATCTCTCACCGGCTCCCTCCCGTGACACATGAGGATTGTGAAAACTACAATTAAAGATGAGATTCGGGTGGGGACACAGCCAAACCATATCATGTGTAATTTTAGTTATGGGGAAATACTTAAATAATGGAAATTTTTTGTGTAAATTTGATGAAAGCTGTAAATGCAAAGGTTCAAGAAACGCAACAAATCCCAAGAGAGATAAACATATACACAAGAAGACACAAACATGCCAAAGCCCATCATAATTAAAAGGCTGATAATAAGTGATGATGAGAAAAAAACTTTTCTTGTTGTTGTTTTTGTTTTGTTTGGTTTTTTTGTTTTTTGTTTTGAGACAGGGTCTCACTCTGTTGCCCAGGCCGGAATGCAGTGGCGTGATCTCAGCTCAGAAATTCTGTGAGTCAAAAGACATCTATAAAGTACTACATGAGAAACACTCACGACCTAGACATATCCAGCAGAAATATTCTTTACTAGATCCTTTAAAAATAAAGAAAAAATATAAAGTTTTTTGAGACAAGCAAAAGTTGAAAAATATTTGCCACTAGCAAATCTGTACTACAGAAATGTTAAAGGTTGTTCTTCGGGAAAATTATGTAATAAACTTAAATCTTTGCAAAGTATTGAAATTGAAAAGTACAGAAATCGTAAATGTGAATAAACAAATATTTTTCTCATTTTTTGATTCCTTAAAAGATAATTGTCAGTAAAAAAATATAATCAATATATTATATGTTTTGTAATACATGTAGAAGTAAAGTCTATGCAAAAATACAGGTTGAGTATCGGTTGGCCAAAATGCTGGGGACCAGAAGGGTTTTGAATTTTGGATTTTTTTGAATATTGGAATATTTGAATACACATAATGAGGTATCTTAGGAATGGGACCCAAGTCTAAACACAAAATTAATCCATGTTTTATATACACCTTATATACATATCCTGAAGGTAATTTTATGCAAAATATTTAATATTTTCGTGCATGAAACAAAGTTTGTATGCATTGAGTTGTAGAAGGCAAAGATGTCAGGTATGGAATTTTCCACTTGAAGCATCAATTTGGTGCTCAAAATGTTTTGAATTTTGGAGCATTTCAAATTTCAGACAGAAAAGATGAAAAAGATGTATCCTGTTGTACAGTTCTTACTTTTTATAGGAAGAGGCATAATATTAATTGAAGGTAGACTGTGAAAAGTTAATGATGCATATTGTAAATCTTAAAGCAAACACTTTTAAAAATGGAGAGAGTAAGTCATACTGTCAATGAAACAGACTAATATAAAATACTTGATTTATATAATAGAAGGCAGGAAAAGAGAAAAAAGAACTCAGAACAAGTGGGTCAAAGAGAACACAAATAGTAAGACGATGAATTTCAACATAACTGTATTGATAATTACATTAAACCCAAACGGTATAAACAGTCTAATTAAAAGGCAGAGATTGTAAGACCAAATAAAAAAATATGACCTGCTACTTGTATACTGTCTACAAGAAATTCACTTTAAATATCAAAAAAGGATAAAAGTAAAAGGATGATAAAAGATGTAACATGCAAACACTGATCATAATAAAGCTGAACTGTGTCTTTTAAGATTATATGGGAATTCAAAACAAGAAATATCACCAGGGATAAAGAGGGCATTTCATGAGACTAAAGTGTTCAATTTATCAAAATATCGTATCTGTTATCAGCCATAACAGACCTGAAGTCAACATTCACTAATTCTGTGATCTTAAAGCATGTGACTTCAGCTTTCTTAGTCTAAGTTCCTTAATTTTATAAAATGGGGCTACTGCTTGACAGGACTGTTGCTACTAAAAGTACTCTGAATTCTATGTGAAATGTGAAATTATTTCTCTGCCCATTTTCATATGTTTATTTTTAATTTTTTAACTCTTCATTTTTAAATCATTTCAGGTTTATAAAGCAGCTACAAAAACTCTTTGTATATTTTCACCAAAATTTCCCAGAAGTTAACATCTTATGTAACTAAATTATCAAAATCAGGAGATTAAACATTGATTCAGTATAATTATTAAATCTTCTTTAAAGTTTTACCAATTGTCTCTCTAATGTCATTTTTATTGTCCAGGATCCAATTCATGATCACATGCTGGTTTTGGCTGCCATGTATATCTACTCTCCTTTATTCTAGAACTGATTCTCAGTACTTCTTTGTCTTTCATGTTCTTGTCACTTTTAAAGAGCACTGGTCAGTTATGTTTAGAAATATTTCTAAATTTAGGGTTATTATTATTTTTTTATTTGAGACAGTCTCACTTTGTCACCCAGGCTGGAGTGCAGTGGCACAATCTCGACTCACTGAAACCTTCTCCTCCCAGGTTCAAGAGATTTCCCTGCCTCAGCCTCCTGAGTAGCTGGGATTAGAGGCTTGTGCCACCTTGTCAGACTAAGTTTTGTATTTTTAGTGGAGAGGGTGTTTCACCATGTTGACCAGGCTGGTCTTGAACTCCTGACCTCAAGTGATATGCCCACCTTGTTCTCCCAAAGTGCTGGGATTACAGGCGTGAGCCCTTGTGCCTGGCCAAGTTTAGGGCTGATAGATTCCACAATTAAATATACATTAATTATTTTGAGTAAAAAAATCACAGGAATTATGCCATGTCCTTTTGAGTGCAGCATATGGGGAGACACAGGCCATTGATTTGTCTCTTACTGATGACGTTAACTTTGATTAGTAGGTTAAGGTGGTGTCTTCCAGGCTTCTTCACCTTGAAGTTACTATTTTTCTTTTTGAAACCCTCAGAAAGTGTACCCTGTCACGTTTTCCCCTTCAGCTTGGCATAAACAGAGAGAGGGAAGGAGGAAGGGGGGTGGATAGAGACAGAGAGAGAGGAGAGAGAGAGAACGTGAGAGTGAGTGGATTCCTGACATTTTTTTAGAGTACATTGTATCCATTTCTGCATTTCCATATCTTTTCTTAAACTACTTTAATTTAAAAAAAGAGATAGAAGGAATCTACTCTATCCTCATCCCAATCAAGTTGGAGCTAACTTAAGACTTGCCAAAGATAAAGAACCCTGCAGGAGCTGGGCGTGGTGGGTTATGCCTATAATTCCAGAGTTTTGGGGAGCCAGGGCAAGAGAATCCCTTGAGACCAGGAGTTCGAGGCTCCTGTGAGCTATGATTGCTCCATGGCACTCCACCCTGGGCAACAGACAGAGAGAGAGAGAGAGAGAGAGAGAGAGAGAAACCTTGCCTCTGAAAAAAAGGAACTCCTTGGGCACCTGAATTGTGCTGATGTTAACTCCTGTTTCAGTGGGAAAGTGTAAGATCTATAAGGGGAACAAGGGGAATATTGGTCTCTCCTTGGGTTTTTCTCCAGGTGGCATGTCATTTTCCCCTCCATCAGCTGAAGTCTCTCATTCCACCCTAGGAAGTTGTTCTTGAACTCGGGCACAGGAGGAGTTTCCTTTCTGGGATGTTGAGCAAGTCCATTTTTACCTAATAACTTCATCCAATATTCATTCTTGGCTCTGAAAGCTGCTCCTCCCACGTGGTCTGCAAAACAACACACCCTCATCCTACTCTGCCTGTTTATGTCACTGCTTCATCTGATGATTGTTTGTAATGGTCACATCTGCTGCTTATCTGCCTTGTAGGAGGCTGTGGAGATGAGCAAGGTAATATATGTTCAAAGGAAAGGAAAACATGTCCCACTCTGAGCCACACTCTTTTTCAGGGGCACAACATCACTGAAGTCATCATCTGCCCAGGATACCTCATGATTTCATCATAGGAGATATCCTTTTACATGTAGGAAACTATAATTCCCGAAGAGTGAAGGGACTTAGTGAAAACACAATTGAAGATGTAAATAATCCAAACTTAGAACTCAAATTTCCAGATTGTAGCGACTCTGTTTAAAACACTACTGGCTCTCAGATGCCATGGAGCACTTAAGAAAGTTTATGAAAATGAGCAAGACCCAATTTCATATTTACACAAAATTGCAGTATTCTAGACACTAAAGACAGAAGTAATTCTTCTCATGGGGAAATGCATTTACTTAGGAGTAAGTCCATGTGTAACAATTTAAAAAATAATTTTATAGCCATTGACTTTACACTCGTATCAGCTGAGTTCTAACCATGGTTTTAATTTAAAAAAAATAATATTTATTCTTTTTTGGTCCAAAAAGCAATACAAGAACAATGTAAAATTTGAAATTGTAGAAAAAAATGTATTATACAAAATGTAAGATGTAATGTAAAAAAATAAAAAGCACTGTTAAAGATAATCACCACTGCAGTTTTGGTTAGTAAAATCCTCCAACTTTTCTGCCTATGTAACATAAAAATATTTATATATTTTATATTATTTTCTATATTTAATTATATAGGTATATTGATAAGTTATAATCATATATAATTATATGTAAGTAATCATTATAAATATGTAATTATCATTATATTAAAATATGAGATTATTCCTACTTCTTTGAGAAAGCTCCTTTTCACACTTATTATGAAGCTTTTCGTGTGAAGTTATACAACCTGAGTTTTAATGAGTGTAAAGTATTCTATTGGATGGTTGAACCATAATTTATGTAAATATTATACAATATTTATGTAAATAATATATTGTTGGGACATAAAGTAGTTTTTTTAATGCTATTAACAATGACCATGACCAGCTTGGGCAACATGGCAAAACCCCATCTCCACAAAAAAATTTTAAAAAATTAGCCAGGCATGGTAGCTGCAGTCCCAGCTACCCACTAGGCTGAGGTGGAAGGATCAGTTGAGCCTGGGAGATGATGGCTACAGTGAGCCGTGATCATATCACTGCACTCCAGCCTGAATGACAGAGTGAGACTCAAATAAAACCCCAAACCCACAATGATTAAATTAATATTCAAATATTTGAATCTTTATGTACATTCACAATAGGTAAAATATGTACAAATTAAAGTTTAAACTTATTTACTAATAAGTTACCAAAATCAGGAGATTTTTGTTACATATTTCTGTATTTCCTCTAGAAAGATTTACCCCAATTTACAATCTTCAAGCACTGTCTGTTTACTTCTTTGTTGTGACTATGAGGAGTGCATCTGGCCGCAGAGAACAGAAAAGCTGACCACAACAGTAAAAGTAAGAAGTATGTTTGTCTCAGACCACAAGAAGGCCCGAGGTTATCAATCTTTTCATCTTTTTCATTGAGTAGTGTTTCACATGCATTTGCCTATATACCACCTGTATTAGCCCGTTCTCACACTGCTATAAAGAACTGCCAGAGACTGGGTAATTTATAAAGGAAGAGATTTAATTGAGTCACAGTTCCACATGGCTGAGGAGGCCTCAGGAAACTTACAATCATGATGGAAGGGGAAGCAAACACACCCTTCTTCACATGATGGCAGGAAGAAGTGCCTAGCAAATGGGGGAAAGCCCCTTATAAAACCATCAGATATCGTGAGAACTCACTATCATGAGAAGAGCAGCATGGGGGTAAGGACCCCCATGATTCAATTACCTCCCACTGGGTCCCTCCCATGACACATGGGGGTTACTGAAACTACAATTCAATATGAGATTTGGGTAAGGACATAGCCAAACCATACACATCACACCATGCTTTTTAAAAGTTGACATCATCAAATGGCTATAATTATACAATAATTTTATTCTAATCATTCCCTAATTTTCCTTTTTATGTTATTTTAGTTAATCCTGTTTTGAACAGCTTTATGTATAATTTTTAGTTTACATCTTGGATTATAAGAGTCCTATGACTGAGGATTTCTACCTATTTTGATACCGTGGTCTAGTATTCTAAATGTTTTAAAAATTTATTTTAAAATGAACTTTGTATTCTAGAATAGTCTTAGATTTATAGAGAAGTTGCAAAGATAGTACAGAGGGTTCCCATAACCCTGTACCCAGTTTCTCTAATTGTTAACATCTTCCGTTACTATGGTACATTTGTCAAAACTAATGAATCAATATTGATACATCATTATTAATTAAAGTTCATACTTTATTCATATGTTCTTAGATTTTACCTGTTGTCCTTTTTCTGTTCCAGAAACCCACCCAGAATACCACTGAGTCATCATGTTTCCCTGGACTGCCTTTAGGCTGTGGCAGTTTCTCAGACTTTCCTTGCTTTTGATGACCTTGACAGTTTCGATGAATATTAATCAGGCATTTTGTAGAATCTTCCTCAATTTGGACTTGTATGATGTTTTCCTCATGATTAGATGGTGGTTACAAATTTTGGGGAGGAAGAACACAGAGGTAGAATGCCATTTTCCTCACATCACATCAAAAGTTCATGCTGTCAACGTGACCTGTCATGGATGATGTCAAATGCGATTATGTGGCTGAAGCAGAGTTCTTTTCCACTGAGAGTTACTCTTTCCCCTTCCCTCCATGCTGTGTTCTTTAGAAGGAAGTCCCTATGTGCAGCCCATACTTATGGGGGTTGTTGCGTAGGGAGTTATTCTCCACATCTTTGAGGGGATAGCTATACAAATTATTTGGAATACTTCTGTACATGTTATTTATTCAATAACTCATGAATATTTGTTTTATACATTGGGATATAATGTAATACTGCACTATTTATTTTCTTGCTCCAATTACCCCAGCTGTGGCCATTGGAATCTCTTTCTGTTGGCTTCTATATTCCTTTAATATACCCCATTTTTGTTTTGTTTTTAGCATTTCCTTATTTTATGACACTAAACGATGCTCCAGACTTGTCTCATATATTTTCTGCCCCATTCCTAGAATTGACCATTTCTCCACAGAGCCTGATGCTTTTTATTGGAGAATAGTATTACAAACCAAGATCTAGAAACTGAGTATGCTTAATACTTTATAACCTGTAATCAGCGATATATTTTTTCTAATTTTAATCCCGTTCTCATTGCAATTAAAAATTCATATACAGACATGTAAAATATCTGCAATTAAGCCTATTCTTTTTGTCTTGTTCGCGACAGAAATAAAGCAAGGCTGTTCTCAGGCATACGCTGGATTTCTTTTAATATTAATATGACTAAGGGTGATGCATGGATAGTTGCCTGCTGGGCAGAATGCCTTTTCACCCTTTCAAAGTTTCACCTGAAATCTCAGCCTTGGCCTTTAGGGTCACCTCCTATAAGCTCTGTGAATTGCACAGGAGGAGGAACAAGGTCCACTCTGTCATTCTGCCTCACCTCAGTAAACACAGCCATGAAAAGCTACTTCTATTCTCATTTCTCTAACTTCACACCTTCTATTAAACAAACCCAAGATTCCACCTCTGAAAAATAAATTGTATATAGCAAGGCAGTACAACAGCAAAACACATCCTGATTTGAAGCTCCATTTTGTACCATTCCATTTGTAACACCATTTTTATGAAATGACAAGACCAAAAGAACAAATTTAAGAAATATGAAGAATACGTTCATTTTTATGCAGTCATTATTGGCATTGTCCAATGATCAAGACCGTTGGCATTGGAGCCAAAATAAGAACAGAGAAGTATTACAGTGGAGAATTGAATCCATCAATCACATTAACAGTAAATTGCACACTAATCCTTTATCTATTATTTACAGTATCAATAAGTGTATCCTGTCTAGACTACAGAGTACTTAAACTCAAAGGTGTCAATAATAACAAAGAATAACATTATTAAATAATAAGCATCAATTAAAAATTAAAATGAATGGAATATAGGAAAAAGCACCCTATAGACTGTTTATAAACCTAGCCTATTTTGTGAAACTGTTAAAGGAATTATGATTTATGCTAGCTGATAAATCTGATTTTGACAATTGGGTAAACAAAAAACTCATATTTTTAAAATTAAATTTTTTTTGCAGGAAAAAGGATCCCCATATGAATAAAATTTTAAATTTACATAATCAATGTTTTAGTATTTCCAAATTTTTTATGTGGTTTTCAAATTTGTATCTTATCAGTGTCATGTCAAATAAAAAGAGCTAAAGTAAATGGTTTATCTTGACCAAATTTAACGATCATGACCTCTATAGCTGCAAACAAAGCTTATCCGTTACCAAATGCAGTGTAGAATTTAACTTATATTTAGATAAAGTCAGGAAATGGCCTCTAAATGGTCCTCAATTTTCTTTCATGTAGACAAAAACTGAGTTTCCCCCTTTTGCTGAGTTGTTCAGTTAAAAGACTGTTTCATTTGGAGAGTGTGACTGATGGCTCCCCGTGAGAATGGGCAGGGGCAGAGCCAGGCCTGACCGGAGAGGGAGCCACTCTGTCCCCTAGGAAGCTGACTCAGGTTCCAAGGCTTATGACCTGGGCTTTGGCCCACGGGCATTTACTCAGAGAAAATTTGTAGAGTACAATCACGGTTGTTGAGTATAATCATGATGGCCCCTGACCATTCATTCATTTCGTATAGGAAATACTTGGCATGTGTTTCAGAGGACTGGGCTGAGAGTGGAGATCCATGACATGATACCAGTGATCATGCGGGTCCTAAAGACAGGTGGTGCAGGTGTCCATGGTGAAACAAGGCCTTAGCTGGTAGACTAGATTTCAGGGACAGGATTCTAATACCCACCAGGAAATTTGTCTGGAAGAAAAACAAGCTCCTAGGTTTCTGAGAGGAAAACCAGATAGGTTATTTAACGAAGAACTTAAATTAGATTAATGCAGAGGCTCAACTTTAGAATCAGTGGCACATAGCAAGGTTGAGCTTATGGACAAGACCACCTTCTTTTAAGAGCCTGACACTGAAGGATGTGTGACTAGGGTGTGAGCATAGGAGTCAAAATTCAGCAGGAGACATTGATCCTAGATCAGACAGATTAAAAGCAAAGGGGTCTTAGCCTCAGAAAAGTAGCTGCTGGAACAGAGCACATGGAAGGCCTGTAATTTGGGACTGACTGGCTAACTTGGTAGCTTTTAGTATGGGGTCAAACCTAATGGGACTTGATATTAAGAATGGGACTTGATACTGAGGCTTCTGCCTGGGGGATTAGCACAGTTTAAATATGGCCTGACACAGGGGTGGAGTTGCTCTTGTATATGGGATGTCAGGAGTCCTAGCTGTGAGGAACTGGGAATTATAGAGACTGAAATCAGAAGACATGATGACTAAATGTAATGTCACACCCTGAATTGGATCCTGGGGCAGAAAGAGGTTATTAGGTAAAAAGTAAAAATATTTGAATAAAGTTTGGTCTTTAGTTAATTAAAATATGTCAATAACCATTCACTAGTTGTTAAAAATGAATCATAGAGATGTGATATGTTAACCATAACAGAAACTGGGTACAGGTTGTATAGCCACCTTCTGTACTATCATCGTGACTTTTTTTTGTAAATCTGAAACTATTCAAAAGTAAAAGTTTATTTTTTTAAAATCAGGCACCTCATTATCTTCCTCTTCTTTTTTGTTTTCTCATGGAGAAAACAGCATTTCCATTTCATTTTATCTGAGTGCTTTAGTATATTTCCAGTAATATGTTTTATGTTTTTTTGTCTGTGTCATATATAAAAATGAGCCCATTTTGCTTACATACTACAATGTCTAGTCTAGTCAGGCTGCTATAACAAAAATGCCATAAACTGAGTGATTTCTATGCAATATGAATTTATTTCTCATAGTTCAGAAGGCCAGGAAGCTCAAGAACAAGGTGCCAGCAGATTTGCTACCAGGTGAGGGCCCACTCTGGTTCACAGAAGGCATCTTTTCCACCCTCACTTGGTGGAAGGGGTAAGGGATCTTTCTTGGGCCTCTTGTAAAAGGCACATCCTATTCATGAGGGTTCCATCTTCATGATCTAATCATTTCCCAAAGGTCTCACCTCCTAATACTGTCACATAAGAGAAGTTTTCAACTATTGAATTTCGAGGCACAAACACTCAGATTATAGCATAACAAAAATTGTTCAATAACAAAAAATAACATGTACTACGACTTCAGATATAATATTAATTGAAGAAATGATTTTATAAATGTGAATAAAGCATATTTTTAAAATAGTGTTTAAAAACAGAATAAATTTATTTTCAAGTCAATAGAGGTTACTTTTTAAATTAATGCTTGACATCATTTTAAATTTAATTTATCCCCTTACTTCCTTCTTTCATCTCTCTCTCTCTCTACCTGTTGCATTTTGTTAAAAATCTACAATTATATTTGATAGTTATAAAAAGCTTAGAGTTGTCATACCTTTGACACCATCTACTTCAATTCTATCTTTTGATAAAGAAATGGAGGTTCAGGGCTTTGATAAGCTACCCAAAATGAGCTATGCAATTCCATATATTAATAAATAACAAAATTGGGCCTAGATCCAGTAGTCTACCAGTATTAGTCGGTTTTCATGCTGCTGATAAAGACATACCCAAGACTGGGCAATTTACAAAAGAAAGAGGTTTATTGGACTTAACAGTTTCACGTGGCTGGGGAGGCCTCACATCATGGCGGAAAGCAAGGAGGAGTAAGTCACATTTTATGTGGATGGCAGCAGGCAAAGAGAACTTGTGCAGGGAAACTCCCAGTTTTAAAACCATCAGATCTCGTGAGACCCATTCACTATCACAAGAACAGCACAGGGAAGACCAGCCCTCATGATTCAATCATCTTCCACTGGGTCCCTCACACAACACATGGGAATTATGGGAGCTACAAGATGAGATTTGGGTGGGGACACAGAGCCAATCCATATGACTACCTCCTAACAAAAAGCACATTTTAATGCACAGTCTTGCCTTCACTCTACAAAAATTACTTTGTTTCTAGAGTTATTCTTGAAATTTCCCTTCCTATAAAGACAAAGACAAGTTTGTGTCAATGGCTATTTACTTGGACTTTATCATCCATTGTTTCAGCAGGACTGATGTGAATCCTTTTACAGCTTAACTTTATAACCTCTTTAAAAGGAAATGCTGAGAAAAATTCATGATTCTCATCCTTAGATAAAAATGCCAGCCAGTTAATAATTTATAAAATAATTTTACTACCATATGGATTTTCCCCCATCTAGTCCAATTTTCTGAGTGCATATATGTGCTAAAATTTTAAGAGTGTAAACAGCAAAGTTGTTTTTAAAATTAGCTCTCCAAAGAATTATAAAGCAGTAAAGGAAATGAAATATGTTAGCCTTGAAGGTGATGCTATAAAGATATACAGTTACGAGTAGGAAGAAACATGTTCACTTGTATATTCTGGGCTGTTCTTTATTTTGTGGCTGCAGTCTACTTGCTATGATTTTCCCTGAGGGAATTTCTGTTTCCATTCCAAGTGGTCTGTGTTCCAAAACAGCTACCAAAGTTTATTGCTCATGTTCTTTCCATTCCCTACAAGTCAATGTCTTGCCACATTAAAGAGGTGTTTTCATGTCTTCAGAGCATCTCTTCTGTACCCATCCCATCCCCAAACTACAGCTACCAGGGGCGGTTTCCCTGACAGCAGCTGCTGTCATCTTATGTGGCCTCCAGGGGTGGTTCAAGGAACAATGGAAGGGTATTCAGAAGTGAAAGAAAATAGGGCTTGACAGGTCAGATTGCAGTTATGACAGGCCTGGGTTCCTGGATTTGTTGGTTGGGGGTCCTACCTTGCCATAGCTCTTAAGTTTAATTTGGGGCTTGGTGACTCTCTGGCGCCACACTCTGGCATCCTCATCATCAGCAAAGCCCTTTGGACTCCATCAAGCAGTGCAGCGCAGATCATCACAGAGAAACGCGTGGAGAAAACAACGTAAAAATCTCTGTGAAACTTATCATATTCCAGAGATATAGGACTAACTTGAGGAATTTTCCTTCAAAATTTGTTTTCTTCAGGTATTTAAAGTCAGAGTTAGGCACAAGTTTGGCTTTGAGTTCCCCATTTGTACCATATACTTCTTCATTTTCATTTTTTTCTATGTACAAATAACATAGGCATCATTGAACAAATTTATTCAAAAGGAATAATGAAAATCTCCGCCCCATCCTTACACCATGCCTGAGAGAAAACCACTGATCGCAATTGGTCTACATCCTTCCAAGTTTGGGACTGTGTTTATGCAAATATGTACATAAATATACTACGAAAAATGTATCATACTGTGTGTGTATGTGTAACTCGCACTTGCCTTTTTACTAAACAATATACATCGGGTATCTTTCTATATCAATACACACAGAGTCATTTCATTCTTTTTAATAGCCACATAGTATTCCACTCTATTATACAGAGTTATTATAATCTATTTAACCAGTCCCCCAATGATAGGGATTTGGATTAGTTTCACACTTGTAATAAAAGTGGCATCATTATACATATATCTGTGATTACTTGGAGAAATATTTTTCATAATAAATTTCTAGAAGAGAAAGACAAAATATATCAATGTATGCTTCCATCAAGAATGATTAAAGTCCATATTTTTTCCTATTGTCATACCTAACAATGTAAATTTTTAATACATTTTGGTCTTTGTAGTCTAATTTTTTTTACTTAATTATAAGTGAGTTTGTATATTTTTTAAGAGCTATGTTTAATGATCATCTGTGCTACTTCTTTGTGAATTCTGTGTTTATATTTGTTGTTTATTTTCTGTAGTGGTGTTTTCCTTTATCTTACAGATTTGTGAAAGATAATTTTAACATATTGGGTGTCATTGCAATTTCCCTCATTTTGTCATCTGTCTTTTATCTTGTTTATATAGTCATTTCATTCATCTTTTTCTTTATGGTTTGTACTTATCTGATGTGTTTAGCAAGGTGTTCCTTACATAAAAATTATTTTCCACTGGTACATTTATTATTTTTGTTATTTTTAAAACATTAACCAATCTAGAGACCTTTTAGGATATGGTTCTGAAGTAGGAATACAGATTCATTTCTTCCCAATTGGGTAGGAAAATTTTGTAGCCCATTTATTGAACAATATGTCTTTTCTCCACTAATATGAAATATCACTTTATTATATAGTAAATCTCATATATATCAAGGTCTGTTTTTTATTATGAATAACTCATTGACATATTGATTTTTATCTCTATTAGTGTCAGAGTGTTTTAATTGCTGTATTTTATAATATGTTTTAATAAATTACAGATCAAGACTTCATTAATCATTTTCATATTGCTCATAGCATTATAACTTCTTTATTATATTCCAAATAAAATTTTAAACTTATTTTTCAAGGTTCTGAAAATGCTTAATTTAGTTTTTAATTGTAATTGCAATAATTTTATTATAACTTACTACTTTATACTCTTCCCTCAATATAGTTATGTTTCCTCATTTATTTTAGTCTTTCTTTTGTGTTTAACTGAAAATCTTGCATCTTTCTTATTGGATTTATTTCTAGGTATGTTTATTAGCATTATTAATGATTCTTGTTTCCCACTTCATTTTCTAACTTTTATTGATTTTTGGTATATTAATCTTGTATTAACTGCCTTCTCGTACTTTCTGTTGCTGTAGCATACAGTTTTCTTGATTTTACTCCAAGGTAGTTATATAATTTTTGGTAAGTAATCATACGTTTTACAACCAATATATACTTTTTTCCTTTCCTTATATTCTTTTATTGGCCATAAGTTCCAGAATCTTACTGAATAATAGAAGTATTAATAGAAAGCATTCTCTATTTTTTTTTATATTATACTTTAAGTTCTGGGGTACATGTGCACAACGTACAGGTTTGTTACATAGGTATACATGTGCCACGTTGGTGTGCTGCACCCATCAACTCATCATTTATATTAGGTATTTCTCCTAATGCTATCCCTCCCCCAGTCCCCCACCCACCTACAGGCCCCAGTGTGTGATGATCCCCTCCCTGTGTCCATGTGTTCTCATTGTTCAATTCCCACTTATGAGTGAGAACATGCGGTGTTTGGTTTTCTGTCCTTGTGATAGTTTGCTGAGAATGATGGTTTCCACTTTCATCCATGTCCCTGTAAAGAACATGAACTCATCTTTTTTTATGGCTGCATAGTATTCCATGGTGTATATGTGCCACATTTTCTTTATCCAGTCTATTACTGATGGGCATTTGGGTTGGTTCCAAGTCTTTGCTATTGTGAATAGTGTTACAATAAACATACATGTGCTCGTGTCTTTATAGCAGCATAATTTATAATCCTTTAAGTAATGGGATTGCTGGGTCAAATGGTATTTCTAGTTCTAGATCCTTGAGGAATCACCACACTGTCTTCTACAATGGTTGAACTAATTTACACTCCCACCAACAGTGTAAAAGCATTCCTATTTCTCCACATCCTCTCCAGCACCTGTTGTTTCCTGACTTTTTAATGATCACCATTCTAACTGGTGAGAGATGTTATCTCATTGTAGTTTTGATTTGCATTTCTCTAATGACCAGTGATGATGAGCATTTTTTCATATGTCTGTTGGCTGCATAAATGTCTTCTTTTGAGGAGTGTCTGTTCATATCCTTCACCCACTTTTCGATGCGGTTGTCTTTTTCTTATAAATTTGTTGAAGTTCTTTGTAGGTTCTGGATATTAGCCCTTTGTCAGACGGATAGATTGCAAAAATTTTCTCCAATTCTGTAGGTTGCCTGTTCACTCTGCTGAGAGTTTCTTTTGCTGTGCAGAAGCTCTTTAGTATAATTAGATCCTATTTGTGCATTTTGGCTTTTGTTGCCATTGCTTTTGGTGTTTTAGTCATGAAGTCTTTGCCCATGCCTAGGTCCTAAATGGTATTGCCTAGGTTTTCTTCTAGGGTTTTTATGGTTTTAGGTCTTACATTTAAGTCTTTAATCCATCTTGAGTTAATTTTTGTATATGGTGTAAGGAAGGAATCCAGCTTCAGCTTTCTACATATGGCTAGCCAGTTTTCCCAGCACCATTTATTAAATAGGGAATCCTTTCCCCATTGCTTGTTTTTGTCAGGTTTGTCAAAGATCAGATGGTTGTAGATGTGTGGTGTTATTTCTGAGACCTCTGATCTGTTCTATTGGTCTATATAACTGTTTTGGTACCAGTACCATGCTGTTTTGGTTACTGTAGAGTTGTAGTACAGTTTGAAGTCAGGTAGTGTGATGCCTCCAGCTTTGTTCTTTTTGCTTAGAATTGCCTTGGCTATGTGGGCTCTTTTTTGGTTCCATATGAACTTTAAAGTAGTTTTTTCCAATTCTGTGAAGGAAGTCAGTGGTAGCTTGATGGGGATAGCATTGAAGGTATAAATTACCTCAGGCAGTATGGCCATTTTCACGATATTGATTCTTCCTATCCATAAGCATGAAATGTTCTTCTATTTGTTTGTGTCCTCTTTTATTTCATTGAGCAGTGATTTGTAGTTCTCCTTCACATCCCTTGTAAGATGCATTCCTAGGTATTTTATTCTCTTTGTAGCAATTGTGAATGGGAGTTCACTCATTATTTCACTCTCTATTTGCTTGTAATTGGTGTATAGATATGCTTGTGATTTTTGCACACTGATTTTGTATCCTGAGACTTTGCTGAAGTTGCTTATCAGCTTAAGGAGATTTGGGCTGAGATGATGGAGTTTTCTAAATATATAATCATGTCATCTGCAGAGACAATTTGACTTCCTCTTTTTGTAATTGAATACCCTTTATTTATTTCTCTTGTCTGATTGCCCTGGCCAGAACTTCCAATACTATGCTGAATAGGAGTGATGAGAGAGGGTGTCCTTGTCTTGTGCCAGCTTTCAAAGGGAATGCTTCCAGTTTTTGCCCATTCAGTATGATATTGGCTGTGGGTTTGTAATAAATAGCTCTTATTATTTTGAGATATGTCCCATCAATACCTAGTTTATTGAAAGTTTTTATCATGAAGGGCTGTTGAATTTTGTTGAAGGTCTTTTCTGCATCTATTGAGATAAGCATGTGGGTTTTGTCATTGGTTCTGTTTATGTGATGGATTACGTTTATTGATTTGCATATGTTGAACCAGCCTTGCATCCCAGGGATGAAGCCGACTTGATCATGGTGGATAAGCTTTTTGATGTGCTGCTGGATTCGGCTTGCCACTATTTTATTGAGGATTTTTGCATCAATGTTTATCAGGGATACTGACCTAAAATTCTTTTTTTGTTGTGTCTCTGCCAGGCTTTCGTATCAGGATGATGCTGGCCTCCTAAATGAGTTAGGGAGGATTCCCTCTTTTTCTATTGATTGGGATAGTTTCAGAAGGAATGGTACCAGCTCCTCTTTGTACCTCTGGTAGAATTCGGCTGTGAATCCGTCTGGTCCTGGCCTTTTTTTGGTTGGTAGGCTATTAATTATTGCCTCATTTCAGAACCTGTTATTGGTCTATTCAGAGATACGACTTCTTCCTGGTTTAGTCTTGGGAGGGTGTATGTGTCCAGGAATGTATCCATTTCTTCTATGTTTTCTAGTTTATTTGCATAGAGGTGTTTATAGTATTTTCTGATGGTAGTTTGTATTTATGTGGGATTGGTGGTGATATCCCCTTTATCATTTTTTATTGCGTCTATTTGATTCTTCTCTTTCTTCCTTATTAGTCTTGCTAACAGTCCATGAATTTTGTTGATCTTTTCAAAAAACCAGATCCTGGATTCATTGATTTTTTTTGAAGGTTTTTTTGTGTTTCTATCTCCTTCGGTTCTGCTCTGATCTTAGTTATTTCTTGTCTTCTGCTAGCTTTTCAATTTGTTTGCTCTTGCTTCTCTAGTTCTTTTAACTGTGATGTTAGAGTGTCGATTTTAGATCTTTCCTACTTTCTCTTGATGGCATTTAGTGCTATAAATTTCCCTCTAAACACTGCTTTAAATGTGTCCCAGAGAATCTGGTACGTTGTGTCTTCATTCTCAATGGTTTCAAAGAACATCTTTATTTCTGCCATCATTTCATTAGTTACCCAGTAGTCATTCAGGAGCAAGTTGTTCAGTTTCCATGTAGTTGAGTGGTTTTGAGTGAGTTTCTTAATCCTGAATTCTAATTTGATTGCACTGTGGTCTGAAAGACAGTTTGTTGTGATTTCTGTTATTCACATGTGCTGAGGAGTGTTTTACTTCCAAACACTCCTACTGGTCCATTTTAGAATAAGTGCGATGTGGTGCTGAGAAGAACATATATTTTGTTGATTTGGGGTGGAGTGTTCTGTGGAAGTCTATTAGGTCTGCTTGGTCCAGAGCTGAGTTCAAGTCCTGGATATCCTTGTTAAATTTCTGTCTTGTTGATCTGTCTAATATTGACAATGGGATGTTAAAGTCTCCCACTATTATTGTGTGGGAGTCTCAGTCTCTTTGTAGGTCTCTAAGTGCTTGCTTTATGAATCTGGGTGCTCCTGTATTGGGTGTATATATATTTAGGATAGTTAGCTCTTCTTGTTGAATTGATCCCTTTGCCACTATGTAATGGCCTTCTTTGTCTCTTTTGATCTTTGTTGGTTTAAAGTCTGTTTTATCTTTGCTATTGTGAATAGTGCCGCAAGTTGATGTGTGCAGCAAACCAACATGGCACATGTATACTTATGTATCAAACCTGCATTTTGTGCACATGTACCCTAGAACGTGAAGTATAATAATAAAAAAAAGTCTGTTTTATCACAGACTAGGACTGCAACCCCTGCTTTTTTTTGCTTTCCATTTTCTTGGTAGATCTTCCTCCATCCCTTTATTTTGAGCCTATATGTGTCTTTGCACATGAGATGGGTCTCCTGAATACAGCACACCGATGGGTCTTGACTCTTTATTCAATTTGCCAGTCTGTGTCTTTTAATTGGGGCATTTAGCCCATTTACATTTAAGGTCAATATTATTATGTGTGAATTTGATCCTGTCATTATGATGCTAGCTGCTTATTTTGCCCATTAGTTGATGCAGTTTCTTCATAGTGTCAATTGACTTTACTATTTGGCATGTTTTTGCAGTGGCTGGTACCCATCGTTCCTTTCCATATTTAGTGCTTCCTTCAGGAGCTCTTGTAAGGCAGGCGTGGTGGTGACAAAATCTCTCAGCATTTGCTTGTCTATAAAGGATTTTATTTCTCCTTCCCTTGTGAAGCTTAGTTTGGCTGGATATGAAATTCTGCATTGAAATTTCTTTTCTTTAAGAATGTTGAATATTGGCCCCCACTCTCTTCTGGCTTGTAGGGTATCTGCCAAGAGATCCGCTGTTAGTCTGATGGGCTTTCCTTTGTGGGTAACCTAACCTTTCTCTTTGGCTGCCCTTAACATTTTTTCCTTCATTTCAACCTTGGTGAATCTGATTATTATATGACGGGGTTGCTTTTCTCGAGGAGTATCTTTGTGGTATTCTCTGTATTTCCTGAACTTGAATCTTGGCCTGTCTTGCTAGGTTGGGAAAGTTTTCCTAGATAATATCCTGAAGAGTGTTATCTAACTTGGTTCCATTCTCCCCGTCACTTTCCGGTACACCAATCAAATGTAGATTTGGTCTTTTCACATAGTCCCATATTTCTTGGGGGCTTTATTCATTTCTTTTCACTCTTTTTTCTCTAATCTTGTCTTCTCACTTTATTTCATTAATTTGATCTTCAATCACTGATATCCTTTCTTCCACTTGATCTAATCAGCTATTGAAGCTTTTGTATGCTTCATGAAGTTCTCGTGCTGTGTTTTTCAGCTCCCTCAGGTAATTTATGTTTTTCTCTACACTACTTATTCTAGTTAGCCGTTCCTCTAACCTTTTTTCCAGGTTCTTAGCTTCCTTGTGATGGGTTAGAACATGCTCCTTTAGCTTGGAGAAGTTTGTTATTACCCACCTTCTGAATCCTACTTCTGTCAACACATCAAACTCATTCTCCATCCAGTTTTGTTCCCTTGCTGGCAAGGAGTTGTGATCCTTTGGAGGAGAAGAGGCATTCTGGTTCTTGGAATTTTTAGCCTTTCTGCTCTGGTTTCTCCCCATCTTTGTGGTTTTATCTACCTTTGGTCTTTTATCTACCTTTGGTCTTGATGTTGGTTTTGGTGTGGATGTCCTTTTTGTTGATGCTGATGCTATTACTTTCTGTTTCTTAGTTTTCCTTCTAACAGTCAGGTCCCTCAGTTTCAGATCTGTTGGAGTTTGCTGGAGGTCCACTCTAGACCCTGTTTGCCTGGGTATCACCAGCGGAGGCTGCAGAAGAGCAAATATTGCTGCCTGATCCTTCCTCTGGAAGCTTTGTCCCAGGGGGGCACACACCAGATGCCAGCAAGAGCTCTCCTTAATGAGGTGTCTCTCGGACCCTACTGGGAGGTGTCTCCCAGGCAGGGTACATGGGTGTCAGGGACCCACTTAAGGAGGCAGTCCATCCATTATCAGAGCTCGACTACCATGCTGGGTGAGCCACTGCTCTTTTCAGAGCTGTCAGGCAGGGACATTTAAGTCTGGAGAAGCTGTGCCTACAGCTGCCCCTTCCCCCACGTGCTCTGTCCCAGGGGATGAGGGTTTTATCTATAAGGCCCTGACTGGGGCTACTGCCTTTTGTTCAGATATGCTGTGCCCACAGAGGTGAAACCTAGAGAGGCAGTCAGCCTTGCTGAGCTTAAATGGCCTCCACCCAGTTCGAGCTTCCTGACAGCTTTGTTTACTCTATGAGCATAAAACTGCCTACTCAAGCCTCAGCAATGGTGGATGCCCCTCCCCCTGCCAAGCTCCAGCATCCCAGGTCAATTTCAGACTGCTGCCCTTGCAGTGAGAATTTCAAGCCAATGGATCTTAGCTTGCTGGACTCTGTGAGCATGGGACCCACTGAGCCAGCCACTGGAGGGAATCTCCTGGTCTACCAGTTGTGAAGACCATGGGAAAAGCGCAGTATTTGGGCAGAAGTGTACTGTTCCTCCCGGCACAGTCTCTCATGGCTTCCCTTGGCTAGGAAAGGGAAATACCCTGACACCTTGTGCTTCCCAGGTGAGGCGATGCCCCACCCTCCTTCAGCTAGCCCTCTGTGGGATGCATCCACTGTCCAACCAGTCTCAATGAGATGAACCAGATA
This sequence comes from Pongo abelii, assembly GCF_028885655.2. Classification (NCBI taxonomy): domain Eukaryota; kingdom Metazoa; phylum Chordata; class Mammalia; order Primates; family Hominidae; genus Pongo; species Pongo abelii. The sequence continues at coordinate 144,585,911 of NC_071990.2, forward strand.
CCTCAGTTGGAAATGCAGAAATCACCCATCTTCTGCGTCGCTCCCACTGGGAGCTGCAGACCAGAGTTGTTCCTATTAGGCCATCTTGGAAGAGTCCCTGGTTTTTCTTCTTGTGCTCCCATGTCCTCTTATTTATCATTTTAATGTGATTATTTTTGGTATTTCATTATTAAGTATTATATTGGGTTTGGATTTCTAAAAAATACTTGTTACCAAGTTAAGAAAGTCTGCTTTTCCCTTGGCACACTAGGAATTTTAATCAAAAGTAACGTTAACATTTATAAAATGTCCTTTAGCATCTACCAAGATTACATTAGCATATTTCCTAACTTTGAACAATTTTTGTACTGTTGAATAAATTTGATCAGATAAAGTGTATTGCTCTTTTAGTATACTGTTGGATTTGATATTTCATAACAGACTTTTTATTTGTGCTTATTAGATAGATTGGCCCATGGTTTTGTGACATATTTATCAGGTTTATTGTATCAAAGTTATGATTTCTATAGTTTTGTAACAATTAAGTACTACAGAACTTAACTATACGTCAGTATTTGGTAAAAATTTCTGAGAAAACCAACATGGCCCAGAGCCATTTTACAGTATTTTTTTTACAAAACTTTCAACTGTTCTATGCACATTGATTTTTTGGCTTCCTATATTTTATTCAGGCAAATTGGTTGTTTGTAGTTTCCTTAAAAATAACTATTTTAAAATTTTATACTCAGAAAAGTACAAAAATTTTATTTAAAAATTATAATTTCCTTTGATTATACCTTTTCTGTTTTCTAATATTGTATTTGTGTTCTCTTAGGTTTCCTTTGGCTAGACTTGAAAGGGATTGATTGGTTTGTTTTGTTTTTATAACTTTTCAAATACAAGATTACTGTTTTTATCAATAAATTGTAATGTTTGGCTTTCTCATATGTAAGTCATTGCTTTTGCATTCTTTTCTTTACTTTCTTTTGATTTATTTTCTTCTTTTTAATTTCCTGAGTTATACATTTATGTTATTTTAAGCAAAATTTTTCATAAGGTAAGATTTGGTTACAATTCACAAGATTATATTATGTTATCAGCATTCTTTTTTCCTCTTTGATACAGGAGTTATCTAGAAGACTGTATTTTCATTTCCAGGTGATTTTTAGAAATGTTTTATTTTGATGCTGATGTCAGTATTTATTGCATGGAGTCAAACGTATATTTCCTATACAAAATTATTCATTTTCAAATATATTTCTAATTATACAAGTAGTATATGAATACATTTTTATTGTGAAAGATTCATATAATGTAGACAAAACTATTTCCTCTAACCCCATCTCTAGTGGCAACATTAGTTACTGGCTTATTGTATATCATTTCAGTCTCTTTTCTATTCATCTGTGTCCTCTCACCAGGAACTGGTACCATCGTGTACTTACTGTATGTAGCACACTGACCCATGCATCCATGGGCATTGCTCCCACCTGCAGGCTGCTGCCTAGCTTGTGGCTAATATGGGGATATAGAGAAGTCAATTCATCTGGTTGCTCCTGCTGAAGTACACCAACTAATCACCTTCTCGATTACTTTTGATGCACCCCTGCTCATCCCATCTGCCAACCCAGAGCATGTAGTAACTCTTTTATAGAAGTTTTTCCTGCATGCAATTTGACCATACATTTCTCCTTCAAGAGACTGTGTTTTCATCTTTCAGTTATTCAACATAATTTTGTGTAGTCAATATTCATTTATAGTTACCAACATATTTACCCATCCAATATTTTTCATTCCCTCCTTGAATTTCCATCTTTTCAAATGAGATCATTTTTACTTTTGCTAGTAGAAATCCCTTCAGCATTTCAGTGTAAAACTACTAGCAATAAATTATGTGAATTTTGTTTTTTTGTTTACTTTTTGCTTCTTTTTGTTGTTTGTTTGAAAATGTCATCATTTAACGTTCATTTTTGAAGATTGTTTTTCACACATTGGCCTTTAGTTTCTTTCAGTACTCTAGAGATAGCATTCCATTATCTTCTGGCTTCTATTGTTGCTATTAGAGACAGCTGCCAGTCTCATTGTTGCTCTTTTGTAGATAATATGTCTTTTTTCTTCTGGCTGGTTTTTCCATCTTCTCTGTCTTTGGTTCAGCATTTTTATTCTGAGTTGCATAATTGTGGTTTTCTCTATACTTATCCTGCTTGAGGGTTTGCTGAGCTTCTTAATCAGTGGATTAAATGTATTTTATCTGCTTTAGAAAATTCCCAACCATTATCCCTTTGAATATTGCTTCTGCTCTATTTCTTTCTCCTTGCCCTCTGAAACTTCAGTTTTACATGGTAGACCTTTCATACTTGTCCTGTATGTCTCTTACATTTGTTTCTTATTTTTTCTCTTTTTTTCTTCCATGCTTCACTTTGTATATTTTTCATTGATATGTTTCCAGTTCACAAGTCTTGTATTCAATAGTGTCCAACCTATTGTTAAACTCATATATTGAGTTTTTAAATTTAATTTTGAAATAGTTTACTTTGAAATATTTTTATCAGAAAAGTTGCAAGAACAGTAGAATGAACTCCCACATTCTCTTCATCCAGATTCCTCAGTTAGTAGTTTCATATTTGCTCCATCTCTCTTTGTAAAGATGATAGAGATAGATAGATAGATAGATAGATAGATGTGTATTTTCAAGGATATGATACCTTTTTTGAACATTTTGAGAGCAAGTTAAGCAAGTTGAAATCTTTATGTCCTATCATCTCTAAATATTCCTATTACTACTTCTCCCAAAGACACTCTCCTACAGAGTAATTGCCAAGCCTTTCAAATCAGAAAATGGACACTGATAAATACCACCATTCAAACCACTGTTCATTACTATCCAATGTTCCAGGCTAATCTTGAAATTTCCCTACCTTCATCCTTGAATCATCCACTTTTACAAGGAGTCCTTGTTGTTTGTTATGGAAATTGGAACCTACATACTTGGTATTAATTGCTACTGGGGTGTCATTGCACCTAGGCCCTCTCCATGGTCAGAATTTTGAAATATATGTATGTATTCATGTATATGTACACAGACATATTCACTTGCATTGATAATTTTTTTTGTTCTTTCCTCCCTTCCCTTTCACTCTTTCCTTCTTTCCTTCCTTTTGCTCTTTCCTTCCTTTTGCTCTTTCCTTCCTTCCTTCTTCCTTCTTACCATAACAATAGCAATGAGTTATTTTCTTCTCTTCCCCTTTTCATATTTGTAAATTTCTTTTCCCACAGAGAGAAATCCAGCTTCCATTAGCTTCAATATAGATACTTTCTTGATCAATCCTCCTTTACATAATTAATTTCCTGAAAATGCTAGGTACTGCCATGGCCAACTCATCACTCTTGATTTCATCTCCAGGCAAGTTGTCACTTTTGAACTTTTCTCCCCACCAAACCCTGAGCTGTTTGATATGCCACTGCCTCCATGCCCCTGCCTCCACCTTTCTGGCTGTTAGACACATTGCTAACTGTGCACCCCAACTTACTCTCACCTTCACCTCCGTGGTGCTTCTTCTGCTGGGCATACAACTGCCACCATATGTACCCCCTATACATGCTTCCTTGGACACCAGGCACTCTGCTGCCGCCACATGGCTTTCCCATTATGACTTCTTTTGCCCCTATGCACATCACTATCTGTATGCCCGCCACCCTACTTTCTTGGCTGTTGGACACACTGCTATCTGTATTGACCCTTTCCACTGCAGTTTTCTCCATATATTGATTTCTTAACTGAAGATACCATATTTTTTCAAATTTAGAATGCCTAAAGAAATCTTTTTTATAGGTTACTTTTACTGAAAATTGTCCATTTCCTCATCGACTTTGCACTTTATTTTCTTAAACATATTCATAAAAATTATTTGTAAATTCTCATTTGCTGATTACAATATCTTGATCATCTATAATTGTGTTTCTATTGTGTGTGTTTTTTTCTCTTGATTATTGGGCAAATGAACTTGATCTTCCATGTCTAGTAATTTTAAAAATGTTAGACATTATGTATAATAAAACCATAAAGGGTCCAGATGATATTGCCTTTCACCGAAAAGTGTTCCCTTTTTCTTCTGTTGGGCAGGTAGAATAGCCTTTGATCACCTCAATCGAGTCAGAGATTATTCTGAATCAGAAGCTGGTTTCAGTTTTGCTAAGTGTACCTCCGATTCACTTCTGTTCTTAGGGTGTAGCCCTCCAGGGCTTTCAATTGAGAGCTTGGTGGATCTCTGTCTTCCAGCCCTAAAAGATAACAGCAAGTTTTCAGTTTAGCTCTTTAACCTCCTGCTCCATAAAGCTTCAAAATTCAGCAAATCTCTTGAAAGGAAGACTGGCAATGTGTTTGGGACACTCTATAGTCTTCTGTGAAGGCTAGAGATCTCTTTTGTTGTTTTCTTTGAGGGACAGCCTGTAGCTTTGCTCAGAATCTGTAAATATTCCCATCAAAAAACCACCTGTAAATTATCAATGTCAATGCCCTACTCCCTCTTATGTTTTTACATTTTACTTCTTTGGTTTTGGGGCTCCTCTTTTCCATAGCAGTTCGTTGATTCTCTAGCACCATGACACTGTGGGGGATTTCACTTTGCATTTCAGAAGTTTGGGGACTACTGTTTTAGCCTCCATACAGTCTCAGAATTCAGTTAATGTCTTAGTCATGTATTTAGGGTTTCTCACATCTTCAGTGAGTCACCAAAGCCCCATATAACTGCTAAAAGTTTTGTTAGTTTAACTTTTTTCCCCAGCTGCATCTTTCTGCCTGGACTTATCCTTATCCTTAGCCCGCACTCCAAACCGGCAATTTTGCCAAGAGGAAAAAATTGTGGACATCATTAAGTCATTACTGGAAAGTTCTCACTTCTCTCGAATTTTAATCCATTTAGTTCTTGTTTTTAAAACCCTCTGATTCCTTTATAAATATATAATTTACCCAGGTTTTTCTGATTGTTGTTAGTCCAAGTGTTGGCCTGCCACACTGACTATATCCTTTCTGGAAACAGAAATTCTCTCTGTTGCCCTTAATGAATTAAAAAAAAATTTTATAGCACTTTATCATTTATTCTTAGTCCAAAACATGTTTTCTACCATTGTTGGAAGCAGAAGTTCTGGAATTGGTTTCTATATATTTTCAGATCCTGTAAAAATGAATTAAGTTGAATTTGACTAATGTAAATTAGATTTATGTGAATGAAAGATAAATAGTTACGTTGATCATTGTTGCAATTAGAGAAGTGGTACAGGTTCCCCATTCTAGCACTGAGTATTTGAAATCATACCTCTGCTAAGATCCTGCAATATTTCAGCTCACTCCCTGTGTGCACTGACATATATTATCAGCCCTCTCTTTTCTTATATTAAACAGGGCCAAAAGATGCAACACACACTTTCTCATTGCTTCACAATTTTTTCTTCTTTCACTTTCATTCAGTCACTTCATATCAGCTATGTGTTTAGCATAGGAGATTTGTCAGTTTAAAAAGTAGTCAAACTCCTCATCTTTATGGAGATTGCATTGTAGTAGGAAGAGACAAACAATAAACAAAAGCAATAACATGCTTCATAGTAGACATATAATTCCAAGCATGTGTACCTATTAGTCTTAAATATGGGAGAGACACTCAAGACAGAAATAAAATGTAATAAAATCCAAGCCCTACAGTCTGTAGGGGACTTGGACAAGACCCCAAGATTCTTCAAGGATAGGATAGGTGGGGACTACCTGTCACAATTAATGAAGGTGTAGTATTCAGCTCTCCTATTTCTACTGATAAAGTTCTTTCTCCATACATTATAAAACTTAGATTGTTATAGTTTTAAGTTGGGAAGGTTGAAAATGTTGTGATGTACAGGAATAAGGAAAATGATTTCTTATAGTCTGTATATCTTGGTTTAAAAAATATATGCCCTGGAGTTAAGTTTCAGGTGCCATTTTCCCCTCTCCTATGAGTCTATCCCATAAAAATGTTGTAACATCTCCCCAGTTTCTGCTGGTTAGATCAGTCTTTGTTTTTGTTTACAGAATTTTCAGATTTCTTCCTGGTCCATGAAATAAGAACTTCTTCCTACCTTCTGAAAATATTAAAAGGAGACTTACACCCTTCTTCCTATGCTCACTACTCTTGGTGAAGAGTGATTAAGTGGTGAAAATGGGGGTAAAGAAAAGCCTATTTTTAAATTCTCTTTCGGATGAACATTCTCACAGAATACATTTTTCTCTTCTGCCCAGGGTAAACTTACTGGGTCAAGCTCTGCCCTTATAAGAGAGGTCAATAGCTTTACATACATATATTCATTTTTGCCAGAGGTCCAAGTCACACTCTCTAAATCATCTTAACCAACAACAGAACTGATATCGGGTTCCAAGCTGGCTCCCTTCTCCACTGATTAAGAACCTATAGACAAAAGGAGCAATTGGTCTCTCCAAGACACTCAATGAAATTTTTGAGTTACTCCAGAACTCCTAAGGGCCACATCTTCCCCCAAATTTCCGCTATTTGTATTATTTAAGCATCGCCCTTTCTCTTGAAGACCCATAGTGTGTATGTTTTAGGAGAGAAAAGCTCATAAAAGATAAATCAAATAAGAAGGTTATACTTATACAGAGGAGGCAGATTGGTTGGTGTGGCAGTAGTGATGAAGCGATGAGGATAATGCTGGGGTAAATGTCAATGACAGTGTGACAGAAGCAAAGATGATTGACTTGGACCTGGAATTCAGTACCTTTTCTATTCTTTCCTTTCTCCTGTATGATAAATGGAGAAGGAAAAATGACTACAAAGAAATAGTATTTTCTGACTTCAAAGAGGTTATATATTACTATAATAAGACCTTTTGAAAGGAAATGAAATTAAAAAATACTAAATCATTGCACTGAAAGTTGTTCATGAAAATTAGGACTAAGTGGAATCAAAATTACCCTGAAGTCACAATCCGTATAAGCAAGATGAACATGGAGTGAAATATTTAAGGTGTTGAAAGAAAAAACCACCAACCTAGGATTCTGTCCTGGGTCATCCTTCAGAAGTTAGAAGTAATACTTTTAGACAAGTAAAAATCATGGGAATTTGTTGTCAGCAGACTTGCTTTGCAAGAAATGTTAAAAGAAGTCCTTCAAAGAGAAGAAAAACATATAGGCTAGGATATAATTGAGGAAAGGGAGAATGTTATAGAAAGAATAAATAAGGGTAAAATAAAACTTTTTTTCTTTTCTTTTCTTTTCTTTTTTTTAGACAGAGTCTCACTCTGTTGCCCAGGCTGGAGTGGTGGAGTGGAGCGGCACAATCTTGGCTCACTGCAACCTCTGCCTCCCAGGTTCAAGCGATTCTCCTGCCTCAGCCTCCCAAATAGCTTGGATTACAGGCATGTGCCACCATGCCTGGCTGATTTTTGTATTTTTTGTAGAGATGGGGTTTCATCATGTTGGCCAGGCTGGTCTCGAACTCTTGACCTCAAGTGATCCACCTGCCTTGGCCTCCCAAAGTGCTGAGATTACAGGCATGAGCCACTGCAGTTAATTGATCTAACAGATAACAGTTTGTTCAAAATAATGATAGCAACATTGCATTTGGTGATTATAGTTTAGGGACAAGTGAAATGAATGACAGAAATGTTTTCTGTCTGTTTGTTTTTGAGACAGAGTCTCGCTCTACTGCCAGGCTGGAGTGCAGTAGCCCAATCTTGGCTCACTGCAACCTCCGCCTCCCGGGTTCAAGCTATTCTCCAGCCCCAGCCTCCCAAATAGCTGGATTACAGGCACGTGCTACCACGCCCAGCTAATTTTTGTATTTTTAGTAGAGATGGAGTTTCACCATGTTGGCCAGGATGGTCTCAATCTCTTGGCCTCTTGATCCACCTGCCTTGGCCTCCCAAAGTGCTAGGATTACAGGCAAAAGCCACCGTGCCTGGCTGACAGAAATGTTACAAGGGACGAAAGTAAAAAATTGAAATACTCAAGGATAAGGTACTTCCACTACCCTTGAAGTGATATAGTGTTACTTAAAAGTAGAATTGGATTATTTGTAAGTGAGTATTTCAAACTCTAGGACAACCTCTGACAAAAATTTTAAAAAGAAGTATAGTTGATATGGTAAGAGATGAGAAAAAATGGCATAATATAAAATGCTCAATCAAAATGAGAAAGTCAGAAAAACAGTGGAAAACAAAAATAAAAGGAACAAAGCACAAGGACAATGAATAGATACTATTCACAAATAAGACAGATATCAATCCAACTATATAAATAATAACTTTAAACATAAATAGTCTAAATATACTAATTAAAAGACAGAGACCATCAGAGTAGATAAAAAACAAGAACCAACAATATATTGTATATGAGAAACCCACTTTAGACATAATGATACAGATAAATTAATATGAAGGAGCAGAGAAAGACATACCATGCTAACACTAATCAAGAGGAAGCTGAAGTAGCTATATTAATCTTGACAAAGCAGACTTCAGAACCATAAAAATGATCAGGAATAAGGAGGTGTACTACATAATGGTAAAGGGGTCAATTCTCCAAGAAGACATAACAGCCCTTAATGTACAGGCACCTAACAAAAAAGCATTAAAATCCACGAGGCAAAAATTTACAGAATTTCTAGGAGAAATAAATAAATCCACTATTTTAGTTGGGGAAGTCAACAACCTTCTATCACTAATTGACAGATCCAATAGGCAGGAAATAAGTAATGACATAATTGAACCAAACAGCACCATCAATCACCTAGATCTTATTGACATTTATAGAATACTTCTTCCAACAACAGCAGAATATATATTCTTCTTAAGCTCATATAGAATAGTCACCAAGATAGAACAAATTCTGGATTATAAAACACCCCTTAACAAATTTAAAAGAATAGAACTCATATGAAGTATGCTCTGAGACCACAATGGAATTAAACTAGAAATTGATAACAGAAAAATAGCTAGGAAAATCACAAAATATTTGAAGATTAAACAACACACTTCTTTCTTTTTATTTTTGTATTTTTTTCATCAACGTTTAAGTTCCAGGGTACATGTGCAGGATGTGCAAGTTTGTTATACAGGTAAACATGTGCCATTGTGATTTGCTGCGCAGATCAACCCCTCACCTAGGTATTAAGGCCAGCATCCATTAGCTATTCTTCCTGATGCTTTCCCTCTCCCTGCCCCCTCAACAAGCTCCTGTGTGTGTTGTTCCTCCCCAAGTGTCTATGTATTTTCATTGTTCTGCTCCCACTTATAAGTAAGAACATATGGTGTTTGGTTTTCTGTTCCTGCGTTAGTTTGTTGAGGATAACGGCTCCCAACTTCATCCGTGTCCCTGCAAAGGACATGATCTCATTCCTTTTTATGGCTGCATAGTATTCCATAATGTATATGTACCACATTTTCTTTATCTAGTCTATCATTGATGGACATTTGGGTTGATTTTGTGTCTTTGCCATCGTGAATAGTGCTGCAATGAACATATGCATGCACGTATCTTTATAATAGAATGATTTATAATCCTTTGGGTATATACCCAATAATGGGATTGCTGGGTCAAATGATATTTCTGCTTCTAGATCTTTGAGGAATCGTCACACTTCCACAATGATTGAACATTCACATTCCCACCAACAGTGTAAAAGCGTTCCTTTTCTTTCACAACCTTGCTAGCATCTGTTGTTTCTTGACTTTTTTAATAATCACCATTCTGACTGGCATGAGACAGTATCTCATTGTGGTTTTGATTTGCATTTCTCTCTCTCTCTTTTTCTTTTTTTTTTTAAGACCAAGTCTCATTCTGTCACCCAGGCTGGTGGCGTGATCTCAGTTCACTGTAACCTCTGCCTCCCGGGTTCAAGTGATCCTCCTGCTTCAGTCTCCCACGTAGCTAGGATTATAAGCATGTGCCACCATGCCCAGCTTATTTTCAGTAGACACAGGGTTTTGCCATGTTTGCCAGGCTAGTCTTGAACTCCTGATCTCAAGTGATCCGCCTGCCTTGGCCTTCCAAAGTGCTGGGATTACAGGCGAGAGACACTGCACCCAGCGTGCATTTCTGTAATGATCAGTGATGTTGAGCTTTTCTTCATATGTTTGCTGGCTGCATGAATGTCTTCTTTTGAGAAGTGTCTGTTTATGTCCTTTGACCACTTTTTAATGTTTTTTTTTTTTTTGTAAATTTGTGTAAGTTCCTTGTAGACTCTGGAAATTAGACCTTTGTCAGAGGGATAGATTGCGAAATTTTTCTCCCATTCTGTACATTGTCTGTTCACTCTGATGATAATTTCTTTTGCTGTGCAGAAGTTCTTTAGTTTAATTAGATCTTATTTGACAATTTTTGCTTTTGTTGCAAAGGCTTTTGGTGTTTTTGTCATGAAATCTTTGTCTGTGCCTATGTCCTGAATGGTATTGCCTAGATTTTCTTCTAGAGTTTTTATTGTTTTCGTAAACAACACAATTCTAAACAACAAATGGGTCAAAGAAGAAGTCACAAGAGAAATTGAAAAATATTTTGAACTAAATAAAAAATGAAAGTACAACTTATCCAAATTTATGGAATGTAGGGAAAGCAGTGCTTAGGGGGACACTTATGGCATTAAATGCATATTTAGGGAAGAAGAGACACTTAAAATCAGTCAGTAATCTAAGCCCTCAAATTAGAAAGTTAGAAAAAGAAGAGCAAATTAAATACTAAATAAGCAGAAGAAATAATAAAAATTAGAGTAGAAATCAATGAAATGGAAAACAATAAAGATAATCAGCAAACCAAAAGCTAGTTCTTTCACAAGACAATAGATTTGGTAAGTCTGTAGTCCCACTAGTCAAGAAAAAAGAGAAAAGACACAAGTTACTAATACCACAAATGAGAGAGAAGTCATCACTACTGATCCCACAGACATTAAAATAATAATAAAGGAATATTATTAACAACTCTATGCACAAATTTGATAACCCAGATGAAATAAACAAACTCCTTGAAAGACACGGTATCAAAATTCACACAACCAGAAATAGACAATTTAAAGAGGCCTATATCTATTAAAGAAATTGAATAAATAATTAATATCTTCTAAAACAGAGGGAACTAGGCCAGGAGGAATCACTAGTACATCCTATGAAACATTTAAGGAATTAATGACACAAATTCTATACAATCTCTTCCATAAAATAGATGCAGAGAGACTACTTCTTAACTCATTCTATCAGGGCAATATTACTCTGATACCAAAACCAGAAAAAGACATTACAAGGAAAAAAGAAAAAAAACTACAGAGCAATATCTCTCATGAATACAAGCAACATTCCTCAAGAAATTATTAGCAAATTGAACCCAACAATGTAGAAAAAGAATTATACAACATGATCAAGTGTGATTTATTTGAGGTATGCCATGCTTCTTCAACATTAAAAAATCAATTAATGTAATCTATCACATCAACAGGTAAAAGAAGAGAAATCATATAATTATATAAATAGATGCAGAAAAAGCATTTCACAAAATCCAACACTCATTCATAATAAAGACTTAGCAAACTGGGAATAGAGGGGAATGTCTTCAATTTGACAAAGAATAGCTTTAAAAAACATATAGCTAACATCATACTTAATGGTGAGAAACTAAATACTCTCTCCCTAAGATCAAGAATATGACAATAATGTCCCCTCCCACCACTCCTATTCTACATTGTACTGGAAGTCCTAGCTAATTCAATAAGGTAAGAAAGGAAATAAAAGGTATACAGATCGGGAAGGAAGAAATAAAGCTGTTTTTGTTCACAGATATCATGATTGTGTAAATAGAAAATCCCCAAGAATAAACCAAAAATCTTCTGGAACTTATGAATGATTAAAAAAAATACAGTATAAAAGATTAACAGACAAAAGTCTATTTTTTCTATAAAACATCAATAAACGATTGGAATTGGAAAGCAAAAACAAAACACCATTTACATTAGCACCAAAGAAATGAGATATTTAGGTACAAGTCTAATAAAATATGCATAAAATCTACATGAGGAAAACTACAAAATTTTGATGAAAGAAATCAGAGATCTAAATAAATTGTGAGATATTCATGCTTATGGGTAAGAAGACTTGGTATTGTTAAAATGTCAGTTCTTTCTATTGTGCATATAGATTCAATGCAATCTCAGTTAAATATCAGCAAGTTATTTTGGAAAGCTATTTCAAAAGTTGATATGAGAAGGCAAAAGAACCAGAAAGCTAACACAAACAAAAGTTGTAGGACCGATACTACTTGATTTCAAAATGTACTATATAGTCCTTAAAACAGCTGTAGTATTAGAGAAAAAAAATACATCAATATCACAGAACAGAGAGCCCATAAATTGACATAAATATAGTCAACTGACATTTGACACAGAAGCAGAGGCAATATAATGGAGCAAAAATAGTCTTTTGAACAAATGATGCTGGAACAGCTGGACACCCATGTGGTAACAAAAATTAATCTGGACACAGACCTTACACCTTCACAAAAATTAAGTCAAAATGGATCATAGACATAAATTTAAAATGAAAAACTATAAAGCTTCTAGAAGATAACAATATCAAAGTGAGAAAATCAAGGTGACCTTGGGTTTGAAAATGAGTTTTTAGAAAAGACACCAAACGCATGATCCATAAAAAAAAATTTTAAGTGAGACTTCCTTAAAACTTAACACTTCTGCTCTGCAAAAGACACTGTTAAGAAAATGATAAGCAAGCATAGACTGGGGGAAAATATTTGCAAAACATATCTGTTGAAGAATTCATATAGAAAATATACAACAAACTCTTAAAATAACAGTAAGAAAGCAACCTAAGTTTAAAATAGGCAAAGACCTGAACAGACACCTCACCAAAAAAGGCATTCAGATGGCAAATAAGCATACAAGGTACTCTACATTATATCTCAGCACGGAATTTCAAATTAAAATAACAATGAGATACTACTATATACTAATTACAGCAGCTAAAATTCAACATTGACAACACCAAATGCTGATAAAGATGTGGAGCAATAGGAACTCTCATTTTTTTTCTCATGGGAATCCAAAATAGTACAGCCACTTTGGAAGATAGTTTGGCAGTTTCTTACAAATCTGAAAATAATCTTACCATATGATCTCGCAATTGTGTTCCCTGGTGTTTATCCAAATGAATCGAAAGTTTATGTTCTCAACAAAAACCTGAAAATAAATATTTACTAATAAGCACCAAGACTTGGAAACAACCAAGATGTTCTTAAGTGAAGGTATAAAGACACTGTGATACATCCATAGAATGGAATTTAACTCAACTGTGAAAACTAGTTAGTTAATTATCAAGCCATAAAGAGACATGCAGGAACTTAAATGCAGGAACCTATTAAATGTTGCTAAGTGAAAGAAGCTAGTAGGAAAAGGCTATATACAATATGATTCCAACTATATGACATCTGGAAAAGACAACACAACAGGATGGTAATAAGATCAGTGGTTTCCAGGGTCCCAGGGAAAGGGAGGGAGGGATGCAGAGCATAGGGGACTTTTAGGGCATTCTGTATCATACACTAATAGTAAATATATGACATTATATATTTGTCCAAACCCTTAGAACTATACAATACAAACAGTGAACTCTAATGTAAACTATGGACTTTAGTTAGTGATGATAATTCAATATGGTTCATTGGTTATAATCAATGTACCACACTAATGCAACAAATTGATATTAGGGTAAACTATGCAAGGTGGGGCAGTTGGTGGGGATGGAGTATATGGGAATATGGGAACTCTACTTTTTGCTCAATTTTTCTGTAAACCTAAAACTGCCCTAAAAATAGTTTATTATTTCAAACAAAAAGAAAAGAAAAGCTACCCTAATAAAAGTTTTAGACCCAGCTCTGCTACTGTTGCAGGATCTTTGGGGTGTTGTTTTTCTGGCGAGAAACCTCTGTGGCCAGTGGAGCCTTTGCCTGAGTTCTTGTCCTGCATCTGGGAAGAATGAGGTACCAGATAAGTGGAAGGTGAACAAGATGAAGAGAACCTTTATTATTGAGTGTTACAACAGCTCGGAGGAAACCCACTGTGGGTAGTTCCTCTCTGTAGACAGGTCATCTTGTGGACTGTTCAGCTCTCAGCAGAGAGGAGGCCCTGAGAGGGTAGCTCCTCTATGCTGCTGGTCCTCCCATCCTCTCTCCATCCTCTGCCCTCTGCCCTGCTCTTGCTGAGCTGGGGCTTTTATGGACCTCAGAGGGGAGTAAGAGCATGCTGATTGGTCCATGGGTGGCCATGGGCGGGCCTGGAGGAGGCACCACAAGTCCCTACTCCAGTCTGCAGGACTGGCAGCCTGGCCCTCAGCCTTCAGGCCCTCCTTGGCTTGAAGGTGGGGCCTTACTGGGGACCCATCCCCTTCTGCCCAGGAATCTCCCCTGCCATTCATGGTCCTGGGGCTCAGTCCCAACCCCGCTCTGAGATTAGAGTGAGCACAAGGAAAGGAGAGAGGCCAGGCAGTGGGAGTGGACACCCCCGAGCCAGCAGAAATTGAATGAGTGGGGCTTTTCCAGGCCCCTGGGGATGCAGGCTGCAGAGACGCCTAGGTCTTGCACCTGGGAGGGCAGCCACAGCTGCACCCAGCAAGCTCCTACCCCACCAACTTGTAAGGGGCAGGTCTCCAACTTGTCCCCGGCTCCTGCCTGCTCCGTGGATGGAGTGGGACACCCAGGTCTGCAGCTGCAGGTCAGGCAGCTGCAGTGGCACCCAGGAGGGCAGACCCTGCCTGCTTCTGGCCCCCCCGCTGTCATCACTACCAACTGACTGTGACATTAGGAAAGTAATTTAACTCTTCTGAGCTTCAGTTTCATCATTATAAAATGAAAGACCTGAGCTAGATGATCTCTAAGTTTTTCTCCAAATAGAGGATTTTGTCATTCTGCATCTATAAATATAAAGATGTCTGGCCTCTGACATATATTAAGGTAGAAAGAAAGAGGATTTTGAAAAAAAAATTCGTCAATTTAATTAAAACTTAAAGGGACATCTGGCAAATTAAAATTTGCTTAAAATTCCAGCAAATAAATGAAAATGAATAAAATTCTTGGATGAATCTAATGATGGAATGTAATTTATGTGAAAGAAATAATGGGGAAATGGGGCATACATAGGAATCTGATGAAGCATTCATTTCAAGAAGAAAGGTAACATCAGATGGCTCAGATATCATAAAATAAAATGGCATTGCCAAATGATAACAAAAAGCTTGCCAATACCTGGAAAATCTACAAAAATTATAAAATGATGTGTGACTCTTGGAATTATTATCTAGAATTTTCTCATCCTTATGAATCAGACAATTTATGTCTACAGAGATGCTGAAATATAGGCGTTGTTTCTGCCCGATATGAATGTGAATCAGAACCCAGGATAGAATATGCACTGACTATCTATCAAGCAGCTCAGTGTAATGTTTAAGAACCAAAATGCATGGGTTTCGTATCTTGGCTCTGCCATTGACAGGTTGTGTGACTTTGGGCAGTTTATCTAATTTACTCTGTTCTTCCATTTCCTCTTTTATAAAATGGAGATAATAGTAACCATCCTCAAGGAGGATAAAATGAGTTAAAATTTGTAAAGTATAAAGCTCAGAGCCTGACCCATAGTATTAGATGCGTGTTATTTTTTTTAAAAAAAGCATAAAATTTGAATCCTGGTCTCCTTAGGACTAGCCCACTATCTTATAATTCAGCACTTTTTATTTTATTTTATTTATTTATTTTTTGAGACAGAGATTGGCTCTGTCACCCAGACTGGAGTGCAGTGGTGTGATCTCAGCTCACTGCAACATCTGCCTCTCGGGTTCAAGCGATTCTCCTGCCTCAGCCTCCCAAGTAGCTGGGATCTGGGATTATAGGTATGTGTCAGCACGCCCGGCTAATTTTTTGTATTTTCAGCAGGGATGAGGGTTCACCATGTTGGCCAGGCTGGTCTCGAACTCCTGACCTCAAGTGATCCACCCACCTTGGCCTTCCAAAGTGCTGGGATCACAGGCATGAGCCACCACACCCAGTCAGTTCAGCACTTTTTAAAAGGATAATCACAAAGGCCAGGCATGGTGTCTCATGCCTGTAATCCAGCACTTTGGGAGGCCAAAGCAGGTAGATCACCTGAGGTCAGGAGTTCAAGACCAGCCTGGGCAACATAGGGAAACCCCATCTTTACTAAAAATACAAAAATTAGCTTGGCGCAGTAGTGCATGCCTGTAATCCCAGCTACTCAAGAGGGTGAGGCAGGAGAATCACTTGAGCCTAGGAGGCAGAGGTTGCAGTTAGCCGAGATTGCACCATTGTACTCCAGTCTGGGCAACAGAGCCAGACTCCATCTCACCAAAAAAAAAACAAACAAACAAAAAAAAAAAAGGCCAGGGTTCAGCACTTTGGGAGGCCAAGGTGGGCAGATCACAAGGTCAAGAAATTGAGACCATCCTGGCCAACATGGTGAAACCCCGTCACTACTGAAAGTACAAAAATTAGCTGGGCGTGGTGGCGGGCACCTGTAGTCCCAGCTACTCAGGAGGCTGATGCAGAATTGCTTGAACCTGTAAGGTGGAGGTTGCAGTGAGCCAAGATCACGCCACTGCACTCCAGCCTGGCAACAGAGCGAGACTCCATCTCATTAAAAAAAAAAAAAAAAAATAGGATACCAGGAAATAACCCCACATATCTCTTTGTACCACCATTTTGCTGCACATAAGAGAACACTGTACTCCACTGGCTTAAACAAATAGGCGGTTGTTTTTCTTAAATCACAAGAAGTCTGGAAGGAGGTAACTGCCCACTTGGTTCAGCAGGTTATTGATATCAGGGCAAATATCTATGAAATTCTCTGTTCTTTCTCTCATGCTTACAAGATGGCAACTGCACCTCCAGCCATGATACGCACAGTGAATTCAAAAAACAGGGAAAGAAAAGGACTACACTAGTAAAATATTTCATAGCAGTCCTTCCAGCAGATTCTGACTTGACTCAGAATCATGGCTTGGCCCAGCCACCTCACTGTATTCCAGGTAATCTTCCAAACGTCCTCGTGGGTCTGATCATCTTCTACAGCCAGAGCCTAAACATCAGTGATGTGAGCCATTCATCTGCTTTTTTTGACAGGTGAAGTTTTGAGGGGAATGGAAACTGGATGCTCAGCTCCTGGAGGAACAAGGTGTCAGAACAAGCTTTGGTTCTGACAGGCCTGCTAAGGTCTTCCCTCGGGCGAGGGAAGCTGGAGTTCTCTGGGCTCTCAGTTGGCTAGCGTCACAGATAATTTAAACTGGCTTTTGGCACTTGGCAGGGCAGCTTGGTGTTGACATCTCATGGCAAATCCCATGTCTCTTGAAAACAAAATAATGGTGCTTAGTTTAATTTTGTTGCACTCCTCTTTTGTGCTGGATGTTTATTACGCTAGTTTCTAAAACTGACTTTCAACTAGCTCTGTGGATGACTAACACAGGGGCCCAATAAATGGACTGCAGGCATTTTAGCTGCCTTTAATTCAAGGGAAAAAGTTACTTAATATGGTAAGAAGTATCAACCCATCCTATCATCCCTGCATTCCACATTTCTGTAATACTGCTTTGTGCAGAAGCTATCAATTTCCCCAAAGCCTTGCCTTCTATGGACAGAATCTGGGTACAAAGAGGATAGTTTAATTAGCTGCTTCACATATCTCAAACCACTGGGAAATAAGCTTTCCATCTTACACAAGAGAGGGAAGGCTTGCTGATAACTTCCTCATCTATGGATTGGCTACTTGGATGTGAAGAGCATCCCAGGGCAATTCCTATTATATGGGGGATGGTCATTGTGCAGGAATGCCCAAGGGTTGAGATGCCATAGACATCTTGAGAAGATGCCAGGATTGCATTTAGTATAATGTGAAAGTGCTTTCTAGATGGCAGAGTACTATGCAAATATAGGCATTATTATAGAATTTCAACCAGAGCTGGCCCTTGGAAGATGAGTAGAATTTCAGCAGATGGAGAAGGTAATATGAATCATTACTGCTTGAGGGGTGTGGAAAAGTAAAAGTAAATGCTGAGTTTTGGGAGAAAATATGTATTCCTATAATAACGGAATACATAATTATTTAGAAAGATGCAGTTACAGAAGTTCAAAAACGGGGTTAAGGTCAGCCAAACCACAGAAGATGTTGAATGCCATGCTAAGGGAGTGAGATTTCCTGCAGGTCATGAGAAATCACTGACAATTTTTTAGGAGAGAAGTAATCTAATCTGATCTATATTTTCAGGAAGATAATCCTAGTGGTAGTGATAAGGGTGACATGGAGATGCAAACGTGGAGGCAGTAAGACCACTTACAGAGCTTACTCAATAAGACAACAGCAGGAAAAATGGACATGAAGGTTCAAATTGGAGAAATGTTTCAGAGAACAAATTACTGGAATTATACTATTGATGGGAAATTGTGGTAACAACTGTTAGTGGTCTCCCAATATCTACTTTCTCTCTTGCATTAGTCTGCTTGCGCTACCACAACAAAGTACCACAAACTGGGTGGCTGAAGTGACAGAAGCATATTGTCTCTCAGTTCTGGAGGATATACCTCTGAAATCAAAGTTTCAGTGGGGTTAGTTACTTGTGGGGGCTGTGCGGGAGAATCTGTTCCACACCTCCCTCCTTGTTCCTAGTGACAGCTGGCAGTCCTTTATGTTTCTCCTGTGTTTCTGTCTTCTTTTCTTTTTTCTTTCTTTTTCTTTTTTTCTTTTCTTTCTTTTCTTTTCTGTTCCTCCTCTTCTGTCTTCATTCTTCTTCCTCTTCCTCTTCTTCTTCCTCTTCCTCCTCCTCTTCTTCTTCTTCTTCTTCTTCTTCCTTTTCTCTCTCTCTCTCTCTCTCTGTCTGTCTCTTTCTTCTTCTTTCAACAGAGTCTCACTTTGTCACCCAGTCTGGAGTGCAGTGGTGCAAAACCAACTCACTGCAGCTTCCACCTTCTGGGCTCAAACAATCCTCTGACTTCAGGACTCCTGCTTCAGTCCCAAGTAGCTGGGACTGCAGGCAGGTGCCACCACACTCGCTTAATTTTGGTATTTTTTGCAGAGATAGGGTTTTGTCATGTTGCCCAGGCTGGTCTCCAACTCCTGAGATCAGGCAATCCCCACCCATCTCAGCCCCCCAAAGTGCTGGGATTACAGGTGTGAACTGTCGCACCTGGCTTTTTCTGTTTCTTTATAAGGACACCGGTCACATTAGATAAGGGACTCACCTTACTCCAGTATGATGTCATCTTGACTAATTATATCTGCAATATCCCTGTTTCCAAATAATGCCACATTCTGAGGTACTGGGGATTAGAACTTCAACATACCTTGTTGGGGGACACAATTCAATCCACGACATCTCATTTCCATGCTAATGGAGTTCTGATTTCCAGCTGGCACATTTCCATCCAGAAAGGAGGCTGCTTTTCCCAGCTGTGGCCACACGGATAAATGTGGGCCAAAGAAGTGAAGGTGGAAGTGTTGTGTGACAGTATCTTCTGCAAACCTTTCTTAAGGGTCAGTGTACATGCTCCTTTTGACACATCTTCATGTTTTCCTCCACTCTGCTTTAAGAAATAGAGTTGTCAATTCCAGCCAAAGTAGCCTTAACTCTTACAGATGAGGAGAAGGGCTTGAGTAGGATTCCAAACTGGGCCTGCCAGGGTCCTGCAGACACTGTGGGTAAGACATTCACAGGGCACTCTTTCAAAAAAATAATCCAGAAATCCCAACTGCAGCCCATGAGCTGACTCTAGCACAAAGGTGGGCATTTTTTAATTTTAATTTTTGGCTGACACAATTTTTAAATATTTGAATGGAAATGTCTTTACTAAAGAGTAAATGGCATTTGCTCCACTTTTTCAGAGACTCAATCATGCCCTATTACATCTAAATTTACTTATGATACATGCCTGATCTTTAAAGAATTTGACTATTATATCCTTTAAATATTCAACACTTATTTAGAATAGAGGCTGAAGGCTTCTATTCTAGAAGGATCTAGAAGGATTGGAGAAGGAAGGTCCTCTGGTAGTGATGTCCACCTCTTCTCTACTACTCAGAGCAATTTAGCTCTGCTCCAACTCCTAAATACTTCATTCAGCAAAACAAAACCTGTGCAATTACTCGAATGACAGCAGCAGTCCTTGGGATTCCTGGGATCCTCATCATTCCAATCTCTGTCTCTGCCTTCACATTGCATTTTCCCTGTGTATCTCTGTCTTCTAATAAGGACACCAGTCAAATTGCATAAGGGGCCCATCCTACTCTAGCATTATGTCATCTTGACTAATTACATCTGCAATGTACACCCATCGGGAGTGGAGATTTTATAACCATTTACTGTCACTCTAGAATGCTTTAGAAAGTCTCTCTCACCAGTCACCACCATCCATCCAACCAAGTAGCTTGTGATAACATTTCTTTTAACATCATACAGTAGTCTCCCTGAGAAGAATTTGGGTAAGTATGTTACTTTCAACTTGCTAGCTTCCAGGGACATTTTAGCACCATTAAGAGACTGGCACCTCCAGGCCATCTGGCTCTGTCCTGACTTTTCTAACTGCAGTGGGACAGTTTTTGAGGAGGAAATAATGAGTACAATGAATGCATGTAGGATTTGCGTCACCAGTAAGCCATCCAGGTAGACCATTCAGAGCAGGGTGGCTACAACATATGTCCCAAAGAGGGACTGTCAGATGAAGTGGACTTAATTGAGTCTTGCTGGATGTGTTGGGTTTGGATTCATGCACACGAAGAGAGAGCATTCCAAGCTTGATGAGGAGCACTGGTAAATGTACTTCTAGTACTAGAGAGTGACGGAGATGTTTCACATCTGTATGAGATCATGCAATGACTCACGACTCATCTAGACACTAATTTTTCTAACACTTTTCAATGACCCTCCATAGAATCCTCGGTGTTTAGAAATCTTATAGAGTTCTCTGTAGCAAATACAGTCCATTTTAAAATCAGTGAAAACTTGCAGCATCAACACAACCACCAGTAGCTGCTGCTCATTTGGCCTGTAAATAACAACTTTTACTGGTTAATAGCAAAAACAAGACAAACAAACCAAATCCAAAACAAAAAAACAACCCCCAAAACAAACACAAAAAAACACCTGGCTAATTAAACGCATTGGTACTGCATTTTGTGTCTATGGCAATTTGAAAAAGCTGTAATAAGCATCAATTGTAAGGAAAAAAAAGAGTAATTTTTACGTACTTCTTTCTCTTAATCTTTCCCAACTGCCCTCCAGGGTAAAAGAACTCTCCTTGTCACCTCAGTTCATATAACACACATGAACAACATACAGTAGGTTCTAGAAGTGTAGTTTCTTAATTGGTTTTGAGTTCCATATAATCCTAAAAAGTAGCTTTCTCAATTCAACATACAGACATTACTGTGTATTTAGTGGTGAAAACTTTAAAAGAACATAAATATCCAAAAAGAAAAAAAGTTTAAGCAAAATATATGTCCATATGATGTTGTGCTATGCAATCATTAAACATGACTTTTACGATGTTTTAAATAGGAGAAAATTTATGTTAAACTTGAGGCAGAAGAAATCTCTGTGATGCAAGTTGTTATATAGTACGTCACAATCAGCTAAATCTATGTTGTAAAAGACTTGCAGGAATATGCTAAAATGTTCATTGTTTTCTCTGGGTGGAGAGAGTGGGGAAAATGTTTTTTTAAAAAAAAGCGTTTCCATTTTAGTATCATAAATATGCTACATTTATAATGAATAAAAATAATTCAGAGGTATCTTTTCTGTAATACTGAAGATTTTTTCCATGCCCAGGCCTCTGAGGGGGACATGTCCTAACTTTCACCCTTGAAGTGATAAATAGGGAGAAAAAATTTGTCCCAAATATACTGATATTGTTAGAAAATGCTTATCTCGTGTAAATGCAGAACCAAAGGAAATGTGTAAATATCGAATACTGTAAGGATATGTATAAACACAATTCTTCCTCCTGAACTTTTAACCAACGACCAATAGTTATATAAAGTTGGCTTCTTGGAATACAATTTAAGGGTGACATAAGAGTCCCAGTCATTTCCCAAATTAACAGGTATTATCATCAGTGTGTCAGACAGACATCCTCCCTGATATGGTTTGGCTGTGTCCCCACCCAAATTTCATCTTGAATTGTAGCTCCCATAATCTTCACGCATTGTTGGGGGGGACCTGGTGGGAGGTAATTGAATCATGAGGGCAGGTTCTCCTGTGCTGTTCTTGTGATAGTGAATAAGTCTCACGAGATCTGATGGTTTTATAAAGGGCAGTTTCCTGCACACACTCTTTTGCCTGCCACCATGTAAGATGTGACTTTGCTCTTCCTTTACCTTCCGCCATGAGGGTGAAGCCTCCCCAGCCATGTGGAACTGCGAGTCCATTAAGACTCTTTTTCTCTATGAATTATCCAATCACAGGTATTTCTTCATAGCAGTATGAAAATGGACTAATACACTCCCCCAAAAGAAAAAAAAGGAATGAACAGTCTGTCTCAATTATTAGAAGTACTTAAGAAAGGGTATCTTCAGCCCCATATATAGTCTAAGAAATATTACAACAATCAAAGAATATAGCTTGAAGCTAAAACGGGTTCTTGAAATCTTCCCTTGGTGTTTCTTATGTTTACTGCTATTTATGAAATTCAACTGGATGAGGCTCTTCTCCACCAGTCTCACTAACTGTGTAGTAGAATGAAAAAGATAAAAAAAAAAAGACATGCAAATATTTCTTCTATACATAGAAAACAGTATTATCTAAATCAAATATGGAATCATCATAAGAATACTTAGAAGTGAATAATGTATTATAGTTCATAAAAAGTAATAACTTACCTAAGGAAGTTTTAAAAGCAATAATGCCCATTGTATTGTTTACGCTGTAAAAACACAATCTGTGTGTAGATTAATATTTTCCACAAAAGTATCTGTAAAACATGACTAAGATTGTTAGATATGGTCTGAAAAGCAGAGAAAGCAAATCTGGACATGTTAATAGTTATCAAGAAGTTCCAAAAATTGTGAACTGACATTCTCATAAAATAGTATTTGAGTCAAGTTTTATACAAACGCTTCATTTTTTAAAGCACAAAACTATCTCATCATGGTTGGCAAATCATGAAAAAACAAAAGCAAACCCAGCAGAATAGGTTCTAAATACTTAATTAAGAGTTATAGTTATTTATTTAAAAGAAACTGGTCGGGCGCAGTGACTCACACCTGTAATCCCAGCACTTTGGGAGGCCGAAGCAGGTGGATCATTCGAAGTCAGGAGTTCAAGACCAGCCTGGCCAACATGGTGAAACCCCGTCTCTACTAAAAATACAAAAAAATTAGTCAGGTGTGGTGGCATGCGCCTGTAGTCCCAGCTACTTGGGAGTCTGAGGCAGGAGAATAGTTGAACCCAGGAGGCAGAGGTTGCAGTGAGCTGAGATCATGCCATTGCACTCCCGCCTGGGTGACAGAGCTAGACTCTGTCTCACAAAAAAAAAAAAACAAAAACAAAACAAAACAAAAAACTTGACCATTAAAAATGGCTTTATGAAAATATTATTTCATTTTGTAACAATGGGGTTGGGGAGTCTTAATAATTGTCTAACATGTAAAGTAGGAAGGGTATATCAAACTTTGCAAATATCACATTAACTCATAAAACTTTATTAAGGCTCTATTGAGAGGTGAGGTCAGCTAGACTTCCTGAGACAAGTGGGGATTTGGGGAACTTGCCTGTCTTGCCAGAGGAGTGTAAAACGCACCAATCAGTGCTCTGTAAAAAGCACCAATCAGCACTCTGTAAAACACACTAATCAGCACTTTGTAAAACGCACCAATCAGCAGGATTTTAAAAGTAGCCAATCGCGGGGAGGACTGAAAAAAGGGCACTCTCATAGGACAGAAACAGAACACGGGAGGGGACAATAAGGGAATAAAAGCTGGCCACCCCAGCCAGCAGCGGCAACCCGCTCCGGTCCCCTTCCATGCTGTGGAAGCTTTGTCCTTTTGTTCTTCACAATAAACCTTGCTACCGCTCACTCTGGGTCTGTGCCATCTTTAAGAGCTGTAACACTTACTACCAAGGTCTGCCGCTTCATTCTTGAAGTCAGTGAGACCACTAACCTACCGGCAGGAACCAACTACAGACACATTATGAAGGTAGGTAGATCTTCAATAGATCTACTCTTTTTTATTTTTTTGGCAGTTTTATAACCATGTACCAAGGATGCACAATTAAAAAAAGTAAACCCAACTTTTACATTAAGATTTGACTAAAAATCATCAATACATCGTTTTAATGCTAGTAGAATCTTCTTCTGACATCTGTTCCATTAGCATAATTATAATGCCAATTTAAAAAATCTAGTGGGTCTCTTTATTTTAGTTTAGAGTTTGATTGGAAACATTCAGGCAAACATCCATGGCTTGCTACTTTCTCTTTACCTCTAGCACTATGCTTCTCCCCACCAGCCCTCCCTCCACATCCTCTGACTCAGAAACTATTTGAAGAGGACACCTGTTTTAAATGGATCCACAGGAAATACCTATGTTGCCTTTTCATAATCCGCCCCTGCATCTGGTTGGCTGAAATGAAAATGTTGCCCACAGACTGATGCAACTTCAGTGTGACAACATTTACTGGAAGGCAGAAGGGACTCCAGTTTATATTTATTTTCCTTCCATTAAGCCCTGATAGTGTAGTGTAAGAAAAAAATAAGGGCAAAACCAGTTTAACAACCAGAAGATTAGTATTAAATTACACGCAGGGGTTTTTACATGCAAAATTGGAATTTTTTTAAAGCTGAATGCAATCCTGTGGCAGAAAGTTATTTGATAACCCTTTCTTTATAGCTTTTTATCTATAAACCACTTGTCCAAAGTTCATATTCTAGCTGATGTTATATATTGATATGACATTAATCAATCTCTCATGGAAAAGTGCTGCGTAGCCTACCCATTGAAAGCAAAATTTAGAGAGTTTCCTAGTGATTGACAGTCGTTTGTCAACACTGAAAACCTTATTGCCCCAAAATACTGAAAGTCACTCGCGGCTGCCTGTGCTCGGGTTTACACCTCACGTTCACACCCCCACCGGATCCCTCCACACGGGGCACCAGCTCTCGGCCAACTGCAACTACCCCAGGAAGCGTCACCACGATTCCGGGGCGGGAACATTTGTGGACACTGGGGTCCACTCCTTAAGTCCAGGTTCCCCGCCCCCTCGCCCGGCCCGGCGCCCACTAGCCACAGGCCCCGCTTTCCCCTGGAGATCAGCGCGCACTTCCCGAGACCTCGTAGCACTCAGAGGTCGCACCCACTCCTGGGATGCCTAGGGGGCGCCTCCTGGCCGGGTGTCCTGGGACCCTGCGAACGCAGGAGCAGAATGACGAAGGTGACGAAAGAGATGACGACACGCCGCCTGCCAGGCCGCGGCCGGCAGTGGAGAGCGTCCGCAAACCGCACCCGGCCAGTACAGGTCATCGGGGCGCTGGCGGCCGCGCCAGTACCCGGGGGCGCGCGCCCAGCCCCCCTGCCCCGCCCCCTGCCCCGCCCCTGCCCCGCCCCCGCCCCGCCCCCGCCCCCGCCCCCGCCCCGCGCCCGCGCCCGCGCCCGCGCCCGCGCCCGGGTTCCCACGGTGCCCGCCCCCGCGCGCCCGGCGCCTCCCTCCCGCCCGCTCTCCTCGCCGCCCAGCCGGTCCAGGCCTCTGGCGAACATGGCGCTTGTCCCCTGCCAGGTGCTGCGGATGGCAATCCTGCTGTCCTACTGCTCTATCCTGTGTAACTACAAGGCCATCGAAATGCCCTCGCACCAGACCTACGGAGGGAGCTGGAAATTCCTGACGTTCATTGATCTGGTAAGGCCGTCCCCTCCCCCTGCTCGCCCCGCACCCCGTGCCTGTGTGTGTGTTTGTGTGTGTGTGTGTGTGTGGATGCGCGAGCACCTGCGCACGTGCGCGCCTCCAGCATCCACCCGTGTCCTCGCCTCTTCCCCAGTGATTGCGTGTGAAGGCCTAGCTGCCCCCACAGCGGCACCTTCTGAACCACTCACCGTTACCTGGTAGCTGGGTACCCTTGCCTGGCAACTGGGGGACAAATGGAGGTGGGGCGCAGCCAGGTGGTGGGCTCTTTGGAGGGGAACACCGAACTGCTTCTAAGAGGTGACACGGGAAGAATCTTCAACTAACAAAAGCATCGGACCTGATCATGAATGGCCTGGGACCCATTCGCCCTCAAGGTGCTTTTCAGAGGACCCACCGTGGGATGAACTTGTTGCAACTGAAGGAAACTGGGTATTGTCTAGTGATTTGGAACTTCACCTGAAAGAACCAAATCCTTCTCATAAGGGAGAGAAAGCACCTAATAAAGTTGTCTTCTTTGGATCTGTTTTTTTTCCCATTGTCAATAATTTACTTTCAACCTTTACCCCGTACATATTAGGAGACAGAGATTTTCAAAGTGCATTTCCAAGGTGACTGTACACACTTCTCTGTCTTCCCATGTACAAATTTACAGTAGTTTGCATAAGCAGCTCCTCTGTTGGCACAATATGATAATCTTGACAGGTGCAGGTTATTATTAGTATATCATTTTGAAAGTTTTTCTATTTGTGGCACTAAAAGTCCCTCTTCAACACCCCTGGAGAACAGAACATGGGCATAAGGCCCAATAATGAACTCATGGATTGACCTAGGAATTTCAGGGTAAAGGTGACTAAGACACACACTAAAAGATTATTAGGAAGAGGCTTAAAACAAAAGCAATGAAGTTCTAAAGCACTCAGAGAAATTGTAGAACCAATTCCTGGGACTCCCTGAACTGTTTATCCAAGACTATACACTAGGTTGGCTACACCAGCGAGATTATAATCTCTTGTTGACCCTCCATTCTGATGAAGAGAACATGATACCTGTTTTAAAAATTTCCAAAGGCTTAGGATGCCTCAAAGAAATGCAGAGAGGCTTTTGGTTTAAAAATAACACCTTATATTTGCATTATATTAGATACTTTCAGAGTGGAATTTCAATTCTTTTGCCCAGCAGTCTCCAAACTGTGCACATAGCCTTAGGCCCACAAGACTTCACAGGGCACAGAATGTTGCAAGGGTTTTAATTTTCAGATCCTCATCTTCCAACTCTGCTTGAAACTAATTTCCCTCTGAACATGCGTGATGCCTGCCAGTTCTCCTTTCATTCTCCCCATTCATCCAAGTGAGGAGCCGGTGACAAGACTCTGAGGTGTGTTTTTCTGTCTGTTCCTTTTAGCTTCCAGAAGATAGATGGCTGTCACCAGTGCTATCTTTATATTTGATTGAACAACAATGTTGGAGTTGTCTTGACAGGAAGTCTTATTGGGTTGATTGGCTTGTCAATGAGGATTGGCTTTGCCAATTATGTTGTGTAGCAGACATTTTCCGTATATTGAATGAGCTAAGTCTGCAACCCTGAGGTTCTGATGCATATGTATATGAAGCAAGCATACAACCCATAGAGTGCCAGAAAGATGTCCCTTTTTCAAGTGTTTACACTTATGTTAAGGATGTTGAGATGTTATTTAAAAATATGTGCATAGATTTTCAGAATTCTTTGAGGGGCTATGTGAGCAAAACTCCTTTTGGGACACTGCCTTATCCCATTCCTAAGTCAGACCTTACTTAGAGCTGGCCTATTTGAATGTTGCTAAAGAGCAGTGCTGGGCAAGAATACAGAGATGCTGTGGGAGCCATAGGTACTAGAAACAGCCCTCGGCATCACTCTTGCAGTAGATGCTGTGTTGTGGGAGCAAGGGGAGGGGTCAGCAGGTGAACAGAGGTAGAAATTGAGGGTGTTGGTTAACCCAAGAGATGCCTGCTTTTCATAATTGGCATTGCTTACTGTGCATTAAAAAACAAGGCTCAGAAGAAACGATATACCTCTCATAACCTTTGTGTGACATGAAACCATAGTAGAGTCAGCTTGATATGCTGTCATATAATGTATCTTCTAGTATTCAATGATTGGACTTGCCTGTTTTACATACTAATCACCATACAGGACTTTTTCTATCCCAGAAGTCAGACAGTAGATTCAAATGTGAAACATTTACTTTGCTTCATATTTAGCTTCAGATTGTATAGGACCTTTAGCCAGTGTTGTAATTTTTTACTCTGTGGCTCCTGATTGAAATATAATAATTATCTTTAACCAAGAGTGCCTGTGAGAAAGTATGTCTGAGATATATTCATAAAAACATTCATGCAAAGTGTTACTCTTTTTATTATTTGAGATTTAGAATCCTTAGAGCTTAAGCATTGTACAGCTGTTAAAACAACCAACCTGTCAATCCTCAGTAATGGCATGAAATGATTAGGCTACTATAATTTAGCCATTTTACTTTTCACTTTTAATGTTAAAAAGACTGTAAACTTTATTACCTAGTGCCTTGTACAATATTAATGAGTCTAAGTTTATTGGAGTAATTTTGCAAGAGTTTAACTTTTTAAAATTGTAATGTGAATGCCCTTTTTTCTAGCCAACTTGGATTGCAGGAATCATTTATCCTGTTAGCCACAGTTGGATTCCATATTCCATGGCTTCAGTTTACCAGGATCTGAGTCAGGAATCTCAGGCTGCATGCATCCAGGAGCAGACGATTATGTGGCAGTGGCCATTCTGGCTGTATTCATATCTCTCTTTGGGTATGAGGGTCATTCCAATAGATTCAGAGTTTATGGTCAAAAACTGAAATACACATTGTTGCTACCAGTAATCTTATACTGTTATTCTCCAATGGTTTCTTTTCCTAGTGTTGAGAAACTGTAAGAGAACTAAGGTGTTTTTGGAAAACTGAAGTTAGTAAATGGAAAAAGAACACTGTCTTGGTGTGGTAGGCAGAATAATGGGCCTCCAAAGATGTTTACATTCTCATGTCAGGAACCTGTGAATACATTAGATTACATGGCAAAGGGAAATTAAAGTTGCAGATGGAATTAAGATTGCAAATCAATTGACCTTAAAATAGGGTAATTATCCTGAGTTATCCCATTGGGCCCAATGTAATTACAAGGGTCCTTAAAAGGAATAGGGAAACAGAAGACAAGAGCTTGTTGGAGGAAGATGTGACTGGAAGAAAGTCAGAGAGAGATACGACAATGCTGAGTTTGAAGATGGAGGATGGAGCCAGGAGACAAGGGGTATGAGAGGTGTCTAGAAGCTAGAGAGGACAAAAAAAATGGTTTTCCTCCTAGAGTTTCCAGGAACACATACCTGCTGACAGCTTAATTGTAGCGTATTTTGGACTTCTGACCTCCAGAATTGTAGAATAATAAATTTGTGTCGTTTAAGCCATTCGATTGATAGTAATTGGTTACCACAGTAATAGAAAACTAGTATACTTGGCTTTAAAGCCTCTGACTTAGAAAAAAACTTAACTCTTTTTGTACTCGTATGAAATAAATGCAGTGACTCAGCTAGCCCTTTATGTATAGTAGATAACTGGTTAATTTTAGCTTTAACAAAAATGCAAGTTTTTTCCTACTTCGTCCATGAAATTATGTGGAGGAGACATACATATGTGTAACAGTGGGCAATATGAGAATCTGTAAAGACTGGACTGTCAAGCGCGTCTGTGTGAAGAGACCACCAAACAGGCTTTGTGTGAGCAATAAAGCTTTTAATTCACCTGGATGCAGGCGGACTGAGTCCGAGAAAGGAGTCAGCGAAGGGAGATGGGGAAGGGGTTGCTTTATAGGAGTTGGGTAGGTAATGGAAAATTACAGTAAAAGGTGGTTATTTATTGTTAGCAGAAAAGGGGGTCACAAGGTACATGGTCGGGAGATCACAAGACTTATTGTCCAGAAGAAGAATGTCACAAGGTTGATTGATCAGTTAAGGTAGGGCAGGGACAAGTCACAATGGTGGAATGTTGTAATGTTGGTTAATCAGTTAAGGCAGGAACTGGCTGTTTTACTTCTTTTGTGGTTTTTCGGTTGCCCCAGACTTCTTGGCTCCTGCAGGCCATCTGGATGTATATGTGCAGGTCACAGGAGTTACAATGGCTGAGCTTTGGCTTAGAGGCCTGACATGGACAACTTTGGAAAAACTAGGTCTTTACTGTGAAGTATTTCAGAGATTATCATTATGTAACATGTCAGGCCAGGAGAAGGAATACACTTAATTGGAAAAAAGCTGGAAAGAAAGAAAATTTAAACTAGCTGTTGCTCAAATATTAACATTTTGTTAGTCAATATCACAGCTGATGAATTTTCTTCAAGTGACATGGATTCATTCACTCATTCACTAGCAAAATGATTATACTGCATGTTACATGATAATTGCCCCGAAAGATAATAAAGAAGAATTAGGATAAAACCAACATAAATAAATGAAAAGAAAAAGGCAAATGTATTTTGAGGTCTTAAAGTAGTATTTGGGGTATGATAGGTGTTTAGTAAATGTTTAAGTAAATGGAAGCTTTCTCTTCCCAAATTTTCATTGGGTATTCTTTTCTTGTCCTGTCTCCTCCCAAAAACATTCAAAATGATAGGAATTTAAAAATGTATCAACCAGAACATTATTCATATGTATGTGGTAGAGTCTAACAGATGAGTCAGAATCAACTTCTTTGAAAACCATAAACTGAATTTTTTAGAAAACTTAAAATATTGATGATGGATGTAAGACATCTTGATTTTTAAAGATTGAAACAGATATCTGGGAATCCCATTGGCTCCAGTTTGTAGTACTGGCCATTTAGAGAGCCATCCTCCTTAGGGCTGTATCATACCCATTATTCCTCCTGGACTGGCTTTTCATTCGTGTCATGGCAGAATATTGTTCAGGCCCTGCCTACTCAAAGTGTGGGCTGAGGACCAGCAGGATCACCTTTGTCTGGGAGCCTGTAAGAAATGTGGCCTCTCCAGCTCCACCCCAGAGCTTCTGAATCAGAGTCTGCATTTTAATAAGATCATCAGGTGATTTCTATGCACATTCAAGGTTGATAAATGCTGCTCTAAGCCACGTTGTTTTTGTTTTTTAATTTACATGGATTAATTGTAGGACC
This sequence comes from Pongo abelii, assembly GCF_028885655.2. Classification (NCBI taxonomy): domain Eukaryota; kingdom Metazoa; phylum Chordata; class Mammalia; order Primates; family Hominidae; genus Pongo; species Pongo abelii. Next base: position 144,616,986 of record NC_071990.2, read on the forward strand.
CTGTAGAGCAGTCTTAATATATGAATTCTGCCTATTTTCTTTGTTTTTTTTTTTTTTTGAGACAGAGTTTCACTCTGTCACCCAGGCGAGTGCAGTGGTGATCTTGGCTCACTTCAATCTCCGCCTCCCAGGTTCAAGAAATTCTCCTGTCTCACCCTCCCAAGTAGCTGGGATTACAGGCGCCTGCCACCACACCTGGCTAATTTTTGTATTTTTAGTAGAGACAGGGTTTCACTATGCTGGCCACACTGGCCTTAAACTCTTGACCTCAAGTGATCTGCCCACCTCGGCCTCCCAAAGTGCTGGGATTACAGGTGTGAGCCACCGTGCCTGGCCTGAATTCTGCCTATTTTCAAAACATATTACAGATTGACTTTCACTGTGATATAACAAAAAACATGTAAGAAATTACAACTTGAAAATAAAAGAAAGAGAAAGATATGTTTCAGATACGAGAGATGGGTTTGTTATTGCTATTGAGAAACAAATTTAAATAATCTTCAGGGCAACTAAGGTGAAAAACAATACACATTTGATTGTATTGTCCCTATGTTGAAAGAAAGGAGGTATAACAATTTATTGGGAAAAATACAGTTCTTTCCAGGCACTGACTTGTCAAGGTAATTTATCACTCAGCTATTTATTAAAAGAACATTAAGGGTGGGTATGGTGGCTTACACCTGTCATCCCAGCCCTGTGGGAGGCCGTGGAAGGAGGCTTGCTTAAGCCCAGGAGTTGGAGACCAGCCTGGGCAACATAGCAAGGTTCCCACTACAAAAAATTAAACATTAGTTGGGGGTGCTGGCATGTGCCCATAGTCCCAGCTATGTGAGGGCTGGGGCAGGAGGATGACTTGAGCCCAGGAGTTCGAGTTTGCAATGAGCTATGATAGTGCCACTGCACTCCAGCCTGAGTGACAGAGCCAAATCCTGTCTGTAAATAAAAATTAAAAAAAGAACATTGGTTAGCATAGTAGATAATATCTTTGATTGGTTTTTAGTGTAATATATAGAAAAATCTTTATGGTTAATGTTTCTTATTTGATGGTTTTATGAAAGCCAAAGGCATGGTCTTATATTTTGGCTAGGTGAAGGCATTTTTGTAGAAGTTTAAGGTAATATAATCTAGGTACTTTTTTTGTTATCTAGATCTGTATTGCAAAAGAATTTCAGAAAACCAGAGAGAGATGAGGATAAATAAAGTCTCAGATGTGGAAAAGCTTGGGGTGCTCAAAGAATAGGAAACGGTCAAGTGTACCTGGATGATACCATTTTTGCTTTTAGACATGCTGAGAATTTTTGACATTTAAAAAATGTTAAAGAGGGAAAACAAGCAGCTTAAGTATACTACATTTTGCATTTGAGTTAGTCTTATATTTATTTACATATTTATCATAAAACATATTCTTGGCTCTAGTTCATGACTTAATTTTAAATAGGAAATAAAATATCTTGAGAAGAGATTCTGCATGTCATTATGTAACTATGGTACTTAGTTTTGCCAGTCAAAACCACACAGTGCCACGTGAAGGCCAGTAGTTTATTGAGTACTCAGGGAACAAAATTAGGTGGATTTTTTTTGTTTTTTGTTTTTTGGGGTTTTGGATATTATACAGAGAGTGTAAAATTGCAAATTTTTTCTTCAGGAGACTCAGACTTGACCCTAAAATATGCACATAAACTTGAAGGCTCAAATAATGTTTTTTCCTAACCTGGAGGAAGAATTGTGAGAATAATGCTTTGCATAGAATCCTCTTCACCTTCTTTGCATGTTTCTCTTGGATCAGGCATAAAATAGGGGCCTGGTTTTGTTAGAGTGGGGGAAATAGTTGATGATATAATCACCCATTCCCTCTTAGTTGCAAATGGTATTGAAATTACAGAAAATCATCTGACCACTAGTTGAGGTCACTTCTTTTCCCATTCCTGCCATTCCCCCATGTCTGGTATAACATTTAGCAAAATTGGTAACTGCTCTTGAGGGTTTTCATTTGTTTCTCTGTGTGTCTCTGAAATGTCATATGTTTCTGGGGGAAGCATGAACAATAGTACAATTTTCCACATTGAATCAGATGTTCATGTGATCCAAGCATGCTTGGAAAAATCTTACTGCTTAGGATTCCATACAACATAGCTTTCTTGTGCAGTCTGTAGTTAGATAGTTAAAAGGCCCATGCCTCACCTGCTGGGTAGCCCTTCTGAGTGCAGTGGAAGCAGAGCTTTCTTGGAAAGTGAGACACCACTTGATCAGATCCATTGTGGAATTGAACAAGATATGACAGAAGCATGGAATTCTGTCAAGTCAGACAATGCACTAGCACACTCACATTGTCTTATATTTAGGTCTGTCAGGCTGTGTTATAATTTAAAAAATTAATTTCAAAAGCGATACATACCTATTATAGAAAATTTGTGCAAATACAGGAAACAATAGAAATACAGGGAAGAAAATATAGTCCATCTTAATTCTCCCTAATTTTCCTTGCTTCTTAGCATTTTAGTGCTTCAAGATGGTATTTATTTTGGAACTTTATGTACATACAGGAACATACTTAGAGAGACTACAGTGTATATGTATATGTGTGTTCATACGTATGTAGTCAGAGATCAGAAAAAATCATATTCTTTAAAACTTATTTTAAAATTACGGATATCACTCAGAGATACCAATGTTAGTATTTTAATATTTGACTTTTCAGTCATATACATACTTCTGTTAAAAAAACAAAAAATTCAATATGAACATATGGTTTTTATAAATTCTTCATCCACATACACTAAAATTTATTCCTTTTTTTTTTTGAGATGGAGTCTCACTCTGTCGCCCAGGATGGAGTGCACTGGCGTGATCTCGGCTCACTGCAACCTCCACCTCCTAGGTTCAAGCGACTCTCACGCCTCAGCCTCCTGAGTAGCTGGGATTACAGGTGCATGCCGCCACTCCTGGCTAATTTTTTTGTATTTTTAGTAGAGACAGGGTTTCGCCATGTTGCCCAGGTTGGACTCAAACTCCTGGGCTCAAGCGATCCACCTGCCTTGGCCTCCCGAAGTGTTGGGATTACAGGCATGAGCCACCACGCCCGGCCAATTTATTCTTTTTAGTATACAATACTGTAAGTTTTGACAGATGCATAGTTTTGATAGATGCACAGTTTTCCAGAGTGGATGTGCCATGTTGCATTACCACCAGCAATGTGCGAGAGCTCCACAGATGGGAACTCACATTGTATCTTCAGAGTGTGGCGTTGTCAATTTTTCTTTTATTTCAGCCATTCTAATAGGTGTGTAGCACTATCTCATTGTGATTTTCAGTTCCCCTCATGACTGAAGTTGTTAATTATCTTTTCCTGTGCCTTTTAATAATATATTTATGTTCTTTGTGAAGTTTGCCCATTTAAAAAATACTGGGTTGTTTTATTATTATTAAGCTTTGAGAGGTTTTATGTTTGCCAAATAAAAGCTCTTTGGCAAATATGTGATTTGCAAATGTTTTCTTCCTGTCTGTAGTTTATTTTATTGATAGTGTCTTTTACAGAGCAAAAGTTCATTTTGATGATACAAAATTTACCATTTTTCTTCTTTTTATGGAACCTCCTAGAAGTTTTAAAGTTTTAGGTTTTACATTTTTATCTATAATCCTTTTTTTCTGGTATATGTTGTGCAATTTTCCCTGCACTGTGTCTTGAAAAGATGTCATTTTGCCATTGAATTACCTTTGCACCTTTGTCAAAAATCAATTGACTACATTTGTGTGTCTGTTTCTGGATTCTATTCTGCTCTACTGATGTGTGTGCCCCTTCACAGGTACCACACATTGTTGATTGCGGCTTTATAGTAAATCTTTAAAGCAGGTAGTGGGAATCATCTAACTTTGTTCTTTTTCAAAATTTGTTTATGCTATTCTAATTACTTTTCCTTTTTGTTTAAATTTAGAATAATCTTGTTAATATCTACAGATAATTGTACTTGGATTTTTTAGTAGAATTTAATTGAATCTATAAAACGATTTGGGGAAAGTTGGACATCTTAACAATATTTACTTTTCCAACCCATGAACATGACATATCTCTTCATTTATTTAGATTTTTAAATTTCTTTCATCGGTGTTTTGTAGTTTTCAGCGTATAGTTTGTGCATGTATTTTGTTAGGTTTATACCTATTTTATTTTTGATTAGTGCTATTGTGAATGGTATTTTTAATTTTTTTTTAGAAATTTTTATTTTCTTAGTCTATTTTGTGTTGCTACCACAGAATACCACAGACTGGGTAGTTTATACAGAAAAGAAACTTATGTCTTACAGTTCTGGAGGCTTAAAAGTACAAAAGCATGGTGCTGGCACTGGTGAGAGCCTTCTTGATGCACCATACCATGCTGGAAGGCATCACAGGACAAGAGGGGCGTAAGAGAAAGAGCCAAACTAACTTTTATGACAGACCCACTCTTGTGATAACTAACTCTCCTGTGATAATCTATTAACACATTAATCCATTAATGGCAGAACCCTCATGACTCAATCACCTCTTAAAAGGCCTTACTTCTTAATACTGTTAGATTGGGGATTAAGCTTCCACATGAATTTTAGAGACAAAAACATTCAACGGCAGCGACCCTTTAATATTTAATTGACATTTTAATTGAGGTAATTGTAGATTCACTTCAGTTGTAAGAAATACAGAGAGATACTATGTAGGCTTCACCCACTTTCTCCCAGTGGTTACACCTTGCAAAACTGTATTATAATATCACAACCAAGATATTGATATTGAAACAGTAAAGTTATAGAACCTTTCCATTATCACAAAGATACCTCATGTAGCCCTTTTATGGCCACAACTATCTTCTCCCTTTGACCCATCCCTAACCTTTGGCAGCCATTAATTTGTTCTTTCTATGATTTTTGTCATTTCAAGAATATTGTGTATCCATAACCATACATATGTGACTTCTGGGGATTGCTTTTTTTTAAAATCAGAATAATTAACCTAGAAAGTCACCCAAGGTGTTACACGTATCAGTAGTTTGTTCCTTTTTAATTGCTAGTAGTATTACATAGTATGCATACACCACAGTTTAGCCATTTATCCGTTAAGGGATATCTGGATTGTTTCCAGTTTTGGCTATTATAAATAAAGCTGCTGTGGACATTCATGCAGAGGTTTTTGTGTGACCATAAGTTTTTATTTCTCTGATATAAACATCCAAGAAGAAAAATGCTGTATTCTATGATAGTTGCAATTTTTAGTTTTACCGGAAGCTACCAAATGGTTGTCCAGAGTGGCTGTTTTATATCTCCACCAGAAATATGTGACAGATAGAATTTAGCCCCATTCTTGTGAGTTATTTGATGTTGTCAATATTTTTAATTTTAGCCATTTTAATTGGTGTATAGTGGTATCTCATCGTGGTGGTGGTGGTAGTGGTGGTTCTTCTTCTTCTTTTTGTTGTTGTTGTTGTTCTTCTTCTTCCTCCTTCTCTCTCTTTCTCCTCCCCCTCTTCCTCCTTCTTCTCTTCTTCCTTTTTTTTCTTTTCTTTTGTGTGTGTGTGTGTGTGTGTGTGTGTGTGTGACTGAGTCTTGCTCTGTCACCCAGGCTGGAGTGCAGTGGCATGATCATAGCTCACTGTAATCTCAAACTTCTGGGCTCAGTTGATCCTCCTACCTCAGCCTCCCGAGTAGCTGGGACTACAGGCATGTGCCACCGTGCCCAGGTCGTTTTTTTAAAATTTTTTTTTGTACAGACAGGGCTTTGCTGTATTACCCAGGCTGGTCTCAAACTCTTGACCTCAAGTGATCCTCCCATTTCAGTCACCCAAAGTGCTAGGATTACAGGTGTGAGCCACTATGCCTGGCTCATTGTGGTTTTAATTTTCATTTTTCAAATGGCTAACGACGTTGAATATATTTTCATGTGCTTACTTGCCATCTGTATATCCTCTTTAGTGAAACAAATAGTACTGTTTTGTTAAATTTTACTTTCTGGTTGTTTATTGTTAGTGTATAGACACATATTTAATGTGTATATTTTGACCTTATGTCCTGGTGATTTAACTAAACTTATTTATTAATTCAAGGAGCTTTGCTTTAGATTCTATGGGAGTTTCTTTTTTTTATTTAGATTATCATGTCACCTGTTAATAGAGACATTTTATTTCTTCCTTTTCAATATGGATAGCTTTTATTTCCTTTTTATGGTTTATTGCCTTGGTTAAGACTTCTAGTAGGTTTTAGGTAGACGAGAAGAGAGCAGATATCCTTAGGAGGATCCTTTCTTGTTTCTTTTTCCTTTCTTAGGAGGAAAACATGTAGTCTTTTGCAATTAAGTATGATGTTATAGATTTTTTTTTTGTATATGCCCCTTATCAGTTGATCAGTTGAGTAAGTCTTTCTATTCCAAGTTTGCCGAGAGGTTTAAAAAAAGTACAAATGGATGTTGAATTTTGTCCTATGCTTTGATTTGTTCATATGGTTTTTTCTTGACTTTTTTCCAAATTTTTAAAAAATAAATTTCATTGTGTATATTTAAGGTATACAACATGATGTTATGGGATATATTTAGATGGTAAAAAGATTTCTGTATTGAGGCAAAGTAGCTTATCCATTATTTCACAGATTTGCCCATTTTTTGATTTTGTGGCAAAAGCCACTAAAAGCCACTTGTTTAGCATGAATCCCAAATACAGTACAATTTTATTTACATAGAGTCCTCATTTTGTACATTAGATGTCTAGACTTGGTCATCCTACATATCTGCTACTTTATGTCCTCTGACCTACTTCTCCCCATTTCCTCCCCACTTCCCACTCCTGTGCCTGGTAACCACTGTTTTGTTTTCTATCTCTGTATATTTGATTTTTTTTTTTTTGGATTTCACATATAAATGAGACCATGCAATATTATTCTTTCTCTGTCTGGCTTATTTTACTTAGTATCATGTCCTCTAGGCTCATTCATGTTGTGACAAATGGATCTCATTCTTCTTTAGGGCTGAATTGTATGTATATATACACTGCAGTTTCATTGTCCATTTGTCTATCAACAGAGAGTTAGGTTGTTTCCATATCTTGGCTATTGTGAATGATGCTGCAATGAACATGGGAGTGCAGATATCTTTGTGAGATGGTGATTTCATTTCCTTTGGTTATATGCCCAGAAGAGGGGTTGCTGGGTCATATGGTGGTTCTATTTTTTTTTAATTTTAGTTTTTAGAAACCTCCATACTGTTTTTCGTATGGCTCTACCAACCTACATTCCTACCAACAGTGTACAAGAGTTCCCTTTTATCCACACCTTTGCCAACATTTCTTCTTTTTTGACTTTTTGATAATAGCCATTCTAATGGGTGTGAGGTAGTATCTCATAGTGGTTTTGGTGTTCATTTCCATACCTGAGACTGGGTAATTTATAAGAAAAGAGGTTTAATTGGCTCATAGTTCTGCAGGCTGTGTAGGAAACATAACACTAGCATCTACTTCTGGGGAGGCCTCTGGAAGTTTACAGTCGTGGCAGAAAGTGAAGTGGAAGCTTGCATGTTATATGGCAAAAGCAGGAGTGAGAGAGTTAAGTGCTAAACACTTGTAAACAGCCAGATCTCGCGAGAGGTCACTCACTATCACAAGGACAGCAACGGGGATGGTGCTAAACCATTCATGAGAAATCCCCATGATCCAATAACTTCGCCCCAGACCTCATTTCCAACATTGGGGATTACATTTCAATATGAGATTTAGGCAGGAACACACATTCGAACTATATCAGTGATATTGAGCACCTTTTCATAGACCTGTTGGTGATTTTTATGTCTTATTTGGACAAATGTCTGTTCAAGTCTTTTGCCTGTTTTTAATTGGGTCATTTGTTTTTCTATGATTGAGTTGCATCAGTTCTTTATGAATTTTAAATGTTAAACCCTTATCAAATGTTGATTTGCAAATATTTTTCCCAATTTGTAAGTTGCCATTTGATTTCATTGTTTCCTTTGCTGTGCAAAAGACTCTTAGTTTGGTGTAGTCTCATTTATTTACTTTTGATTTGTGGCCTGAGCTTTTGGTATGATATCCAAATAAATAAATAAATCATTGCCAAGACCATTTTCTGGGAACTATTCCCGTGTATTCTCTTCTAGGAGTTTTATAGTTTCTGGCCTTACATTGATGTTGATTATGCATTTCGTGTTGAATTTTGTATATGGTGCAAGAGAATGGTCTAATTTTATTCTGCCTGTGAAAATCTAGTTTTTCCAGCACCATTTATTGAAGAGATTATCCTTTCCCCATTGTGTTCTTTTGGTGGCTTTGTCAAAAATTAGTTGACTATATATCTTTGAATTCATTTCTGAGCTCTTGATTCTGTTGCAGTGGTCCATGTTTATATCAGCAACTTACTGTTTTGATTACCATAGCTTTGTAATGTAATTTAAAATAATGATGTGTGATGATTTTTGACTCGAACCAAGCTTGCATTTGTGGAGTGAATGCTACTTGGTTATGAGGTATTGCTCATTTTAGATATAGCTGGATTTAATTTGCTAATATTTTGTTGAGTTTTTTTGCCTCTCAGTTCATGAGGAACATTTGTCAATAGTGTGTTTTTCTTTTCTTGTTTTTTGGCTTTGATATTAGGATATGTTGGCCTCATTCTTCTTAAGTGTTCTGGAAGAGATTAAGCAAAATTAGTGTTACTTCTGTCCAGAATGTTTGGTAGAATTTACCAGTGAAAACCACTGGGCTTGGGCTTTTCTTTATTGGAAAATTTTATTCACAAATTCTATTTGATTTCAAAATGTAGGACTATTAATGTCAATTTTTAAAGCTGAGATTTGGTATCTTTCAAATAATTGGTCAATTTCATCTTTCAGCATTTCCCTTTTATCTTTCTCTTATTGTCTGTAGGGTCTGTAGTGATAATCATACTTCATTGCGGATATGGGTAATTTGTGCCTTATCTCCTTTTTCTTCATCAGTCTGGGTAGAAGTTACACAAATTTTTATTGATTTGTTTCAAAGATCAGCTTTTGATTTTTTTCGTCTATTTTTATTGTTCTCAATTTCATTGATTTCTCTTTTTTTTTTTTTTTTGAGAAAAGGTCTCACTCTGTGACTCAGGCTGGAGTGCAGCTCACTGCAGCCTCAACCTCCCAGGTTTAGGTGATCTTCCCACCTCAGCCCTGCAAGTAGCAGGGACTACTGGCACACACCACCATGCCCAGACAATTTTTTGTACTTTTTGGTAGGGACGGGGTTTTGCCATGTTGCCCAGGTTGGTCTTGAACTCCTGGGCTCAAGCAATCCACCCCACTCAGCCTCCTAAAGTGCTAAGACCACAGGCATAAGCCACTGTGCCAGGCTGATTTCTGTTTTTAACCTTTACTATTTTCTTCCTTTTGTTTGTTTTGGGTTTGTTTTGTTCTTAACTAATTTCTTAATGGGGAAGCTTACATGATTAATATGAACCCTTTATTCTTTCCTATATAAGCATTTGATGCTAAAAATTTTACGCTAGGCACCACTTTAACTGTATCTCATGCTTTAATACATCTTATTTTCATTTTCATTCAATTAAAAATATTTTTAAAAATTTCCTTTGATTCTATTTTACAGTGAGTTGTACACTGTTTATATTTTTTTGCAGATATCTTTTCATGATTTACTTCTAATTTAATTACATTACAATCAGAGATCGTTCTTTGCATGATTTCAGTTCTTTTAAATTTGTTAAGTTTGGTTTTATGGCTCAGAATATGGGCCATCATGTTACATATTCAGTGTGCACTTGAAATATGTATTTTGCTTTTAGTAAGTGGAGTGTTTCTTAAATGTCAACTAGGAGAAGGTTGTTGATGGTGTTATTCAGGTCTTCTATATTCTTGCTTGTTTTCTGGGTCTCTCATTAACTGAGAAAGGATAATCGAAGTCTCTAAGTATAATTGTGGGTTTGTCTATTTCCTAATTCCGTTTTATTAGTTCTTGCATCATATATTTTGGAGCATACACCTTGTTAAAAGTACATACACATTTGGAAATGCTATGTAGCTTGGTGGATTGACCCTTTATCACTATAAAATGTTTTTTTTCCTACATAATTATTTTCCTTGTTCCAAAGTCTGCTTTGTTTGATATTAGTATAGCTTCTCCAGCTTTCTTTATATTAGTGTTTGCATGGTATGTCTTTTTCCATATTTTTACTTTTAACTTATCTTTATAAACACATTTAAAGTGAATTTTTTTGTAGATAACATATAGTTGCATCAAATTTTTAAAGTTTAATTTGATAATCTCTATTCTTTAATAGGTACAGTTTACATTTAATGTAATTATTAAAATAGTTGGACTTAGGGCTACCATTTTATTATTAGTTTTTTATTTGTTATCCTTTTTTTGTTCCTCCACCTCCATTTCCTGCCTTCTTCTGGGTTATTTGAATTTTTTTCTTTTGAGACGGAGTCTTGCTTTGTTGCTCAGGGTGGAGTGCAGTGGCGCGATCTCAGCTCACTGCAAGCTCTGCCTCCAGGTTCAAGCAATTCTCCTGCCTCAGCCTCCCAAGTAGCTGGGACTACAGGCGCCTACCACCACGCCTGGCTAATTTCTTGTATTTTTAGTAGAGACAGGGTTTCATCGTGTTAGCCAGGATGGTCTTGATCTCCTGACCTCGTGATCCGCCCACCTTAACCTCCCAAAGTGCTGGGATTACAGATGTGAGCCACCGTGCCTGGCCTTGAATATTTTTTGGTATTTAATTTTATCTGTCGGCTGTTTGTATATATCTCTTTGAATTATTTTAGTTGTTTTTCTAGTGATTACCATATACAAACTTAGCTTTACACAATCTACTTAGAGGGAATAGTTTATCACTTCAAGTGAAATATATAAACCTTGTCACTTTACCCTCCTCGATTTGTGTCATAGTTGTCATTTTCATTATATCTACATAACTTGAGAACCCTATAGATAAGGTTATTTTTGCTATTAACAATAAATATGTTAAAGAACTTAGTATAGTAAAATATTATGTTACCCAGATATTTACCATTTCTGTTGCTCTCTTTCGTTCTTATGTTGATATTTCCCTCTGATATCATTTCCCTTGAGCTTTAGAATTTATTTTAGCATTTCATTAAGAAATCTGCTGGCAACAAGTCTCTTGGTTTTTCTTCATCTGAGTATGCTTTGTTTTGCCTTCATTCCTGAAGGATATTTTTGCTGGATATAAAGTTCTGGTTAGCAGTTCTTTTCTTTCATCACTTAAAAGATATGTCACTGTCATCTAGCCTGTGTGATTTCTGAAGAGAAATTTGCAATTATTTAAGCCATTGTGCTCTTAAAGGCATATATGGTTTTCCTCTGGTTGCCTTTATATTTTTTTTCCTCATCTTTGGTTTTCAGCAGTCTGAGTATGATGTTTTCGGGTATGGTTTTATAAGTTTACTTTGGTAGGAGTGTGCTGAGCTTCTTGAATCTCCAGTTTTGTCTTTCACTCAGTTTGAGAAGTTTTCAGCCATTATTTCTTCAAATATTTTTTCTATGATTACCTCTTTCTTTCATCTCTTCTTCCGCCAATTAAAATTCCACCTTATATCCAACCATCACTTTGGCTTTGAAGCTGCCACTTGATATTGACACTTGGTAGATGTAGTATGACTATTCTTATGTGTCTCTATCTACTGATGAGGATCCTACTCCTTTAGTACTATTAAAGAGTACTCTTTTTAGATCCTGCTCTTTCAGGACTCCATTGATATACATGTCAGATCTTTTTATTATTATTCCACAGGTTGCTGAGGGCTTGTTCATTTTTTTCTGTCTCTCTTTTTCTCTGTTCTTTAGATTGTTTAATTTCTATTGATCCATCTTCAAATTCACTGACTCTTTCCACTGTCATCTGCATATTGCTATTGCATCCATCTAGTGGATTTTTAAATTTCCAATATTGTGTATTTCAGTTCTAAAATGTCCACCTGGTTCCATTTTCTGGTTACTGTTTCTCAGCAATTAATTTCTATCTTTCATTCATTTTAACAGTGTTCATCTTTACCTTATGGAGGATTATTGAAGAGCTGCCCTAAAGTCCTTGCCTGATAATTCCACTATTGGTGTAATTTTGGGGTTGACATCTGTTGATTGTGGGTTTTCCTTAATATTGATCCATTTTTCCTGGCTTTTTGTATGTCAAATTATTTTGGATTATACCATGAACATTTTGAATATTGTATTAGTCTGTTTTCACACTGCTGATAAAGACATATTTGAGACTAGGTAATTTATAAAGAAAAAGAGGTTTAATGGACTCACAGTTCTATATGGCTGGGGAGGCCTCACAGTCATGGTGGAAGGCAAAAGGCATGTCTTACATGGTGGCAGGAAAGACAGAATGAGAGCCAAGCAAAAGGGAAAACCCCTTATAAAACCATCAGACCTCATGACACTTATTCACTACCTTAAGAACAGTATGGAGGAAACCACCCCCATGATTCAATTATCTCCCACTGGGTCCCTCCCACAACATGTGGGAATTATGAGAGCTACAATTCAAGATGAGATCTGGGTGGGGACACAGCCAAACCATATCAAACATTATGTGGTGAGGCTCAAGGTCCTGTTAAAATTCTGTGGAGAAGTGTTGATTTTATCTGTTTAAGCCGGCAACCAACCAAGTTTCCTTTTTCCAGCTCTTCTTTTTGTGATTTCTTTTATACTCTCCAACTCTCAAGATGTCCCTTTTTATAGTTTCTGCAGCCAGAAAGAGTCTTCTCAAAATTTTAGCCTCCTATGATGTCATGCAGTTCACACAATTGGCGATGCCTTCACAGTGAGGTAGCAGGAGAAAAGAGAGAGAGGGGGGAAAAAACAAAACAAAACATATTTTCTCTCCACTATTTACACAGCAGGACTTCCTCTTGCTTCGTTCCTCTGGTCATTGAGATGGATTTTTCTTGGGGTTTAGGTACTCATGCTAAAGGAAAAAAAAAAGAGGGAATCATAATCTCTAGCAGAGATTATGATAGAGGACTTTTCCTCTATCCTCAGACTGGAAAGAAGGGGCTTCTCCTGGAGTTTTTGCTATCAGTGTTTGCTTCCCAGTTCTAGAATGCAGTCTGCACTCAGGTCAAATAAGGGGAAAAAAGGAGAATAAAAATCCACAAACTGTACCCTTATGAGTCCTTATTTATTTTTGCTTTAGTTCCCAATGCACCTGTCATTGTGTACTTTTCAAAGTCCTCAGGCAGTTGATTTTTGTACTCTGTTCAGAGTTCTTAGTTGTAATCAGTGGGATTGATAGGCTGTAGTCAGCTTACTCCATTTGGGCTGGCACCAGAAGCCTACATATGTTTTCAATATCTACTTTTTTACACTTAAAATATTTTATAAACATTTTTCCATGCCATTATACATTCTCCCATAACATAATTTTTAAGACTGCATATTCATTCGAGTGTTTATATTGATTGTCTTAGTGAATATATGAATAAATAAATCTTTACACACATCTGTGATTATTTTCTTAGGATAAATTCTTTTTTTTTTTTTTTTTTTTGCAGTTGCAAAATTTAATAGGGTGAAAACAGAGCTCCTATACAATGGGAGGGGACCCAAAAGGGGTTGCCACTCCCTGCTCAAATGCCTGTGTTTATATCCCAATCATTGTCCCTGCCCCATGCTCTCAGGCGGTGTATGATTTGACTATTTCTTTACCTCCTCTTTTTAGCCTAATTTGTATTTTAGTGAGCCCTCTTTATACCTGATTGGCTGGGTGTGAGCTGAGTTACAAGCCCTGTGTTTAAAGGTAGGTGCGGTCACCTTTCCCAGCTAGGCTTAGGAATTCTTAGTCGGCCTAGGAAATCCAGCTAATCGTGTCTCTCAGTCCCACCTCTCAACAGGAAAACCCAAGTGCTGTTGGGGAGGTTGGCTGACAACCGCTCTTAACTGCTTCATGCTGAATTGGGGTGTAGTAGGGGTCATGCAGTTGAGATTTCCTTGGGAGAGGTGCCTTCAATGTCATCAACATTGGAGCATGGGCTAGCAGGCCAGTCCATGGGTCCGCAGTAGATCTTAGTCATGGACTGCATCTGGGGCTGCATTTGAAGAACCATTTGTAGTTTTACAGCTTCGATTCTGGAAGAGACAAACTTAACAAGGAGGTTAAAGATACAAGGATTGAAATGTATGGCCTGAAGTGCAGGGGCATATGAGTGTGGGCAGTGAAAGTGGGGTTTCCTTTAGAAAAATTCCAATACAATGGGGCATCAATATTTCCAGGAAGCCACATTCTCCATAGAAGCTCTTGGTACGGGGAGCTACTGGTAGTACAGCGGCATACAGGGGGTGCAGTGAGAGTGAAAGCGGGTAAGAGAACAATAAAAAGAAAAATATGACAAAGGAGGGCCAAGGGGATCTACGATTCTAGTTACTTTCCTCACGGTTGTCGCTTGAAGAGCAGGCACAGATCCTCTAGAGGTTCACAGGAATAGCTAGCGTTGTCTCCTGGATTTTCAGGTTCCTTTGGCAGTATCCAGGGTTTGGCTCGAATGTGACGTATCCAAGACTCCACTCCAGCCACTTAACTGCGGTTGGGGTAGATAAAATGACTGGGTAGGGTCCTTCCCAGGATGTGTCTAGGGATGGGGAATTAAGAGGGAAGGGACTTGACTAATACCATGTCACCAGGGTGGAATAATTCCTTTCCCTCCTCTCGGGGACAGGTTCCCTGTAATGTTTTAAGAACTCGTTGATATTTGGCTAAGGAGGTGATGTCTGCAACTAAGTTGGCAGTCTCTCAGTCAAGCACAAGGTCATTGGTTAGGAAGGGCTGTCCATACAGCATCTCATATGGACTAAGTCCCGCTTTTTGGGGAGAGTTTCAGATTCTTAGTAAGGCTATAGGCAACAGAGCAGGCCATGCAAGGTGGGTTTCTTGGGTTAGCCTTTTTAGATGTCATTTGAGTGTTTCATTCATTTTCTCAACTTTTCCTGAGGATTGTGGCCTCCAGGCACAGTGTAAGTGATATTGTATACCTAACGCCTGGGATACTCCCTGGGTTACTGCAGCCTTGAAAGCAGGGCCATTGTCACTCTGTAAACCTCGGGGAAGTCCGAATCTGGGAATTATTTCATGAATTAGTACCTTTATTACCTCTTGGGCCTTTTCTGTCCTACAAGGGAAGGCCTCCACCCAACCAGTGAAAGTACCCAGATCAGTAGATACTGAAATCCCTGAGATTTGGGCATGTGGGTAAAATCTAGTTGCTAGTCTTCTCCTGGGTAATGGCCTGGTCTTTGTTCTCCTGAAGGAGCTTGGCAATAAGGCAGGGGATTATTTCTTTGGCACACTTCACAGGCCCTGACTATCTGCTTGACAGTTTTGAAAAGGCCTGGTCCAGTAAATAATGATTTGGCCATCTGATGGGTGCTGTCAATGCCTAAATGAAAGGTCTGATGAAGGGTTTTAAGTAATTTCCATTGGTTAGCTGCAGGCAAAAGTATTTTTTCTTTGGTGGCTAGCCATCCTGAGGAGAGGAAACTATGTCCTTGTGAGTTTCCCCATTCCATTTCTTCTGCTGAGTACTGGAGCTTGGTTTCCCAGAGGGGATTACCCCATACTAGGGGTCCTTCTATAAGCATTTCTAATGGAGAGTCCTGCCTTGTGCCTCTTTTGGCTTCAATATCCGCTTGGCGATTCCCTTATATTTCCCTTTCCTTTCCTTTCTGATGACCCCAGCAATGTAAGACTGCCATCTCTTTAGGTTTCTGTACAGCCAATAATAATAATAATAATCTCCTAATGGTTTCCTGATGTTTGATAGGTGTTCCCTCGGAAGTTAGGAATTCCCTTTCTCTCCATATTGCTGCATATAGGTAAGCATACTTAGTCTGTATATATATTTACCCTTTTTCCTTCTCCTAATTCTAGTGCCTGAGTGAGGGCTATTAGTTCTGCCAGCTAAGCACTAGTTCCTGGAGTGAGGGGATTACTTTCAAGTATTGCATTGTCACTGAACACTGCGTACGCTGCCTTTCGAAGTCCTTTTTCTACAAAGGAGCTTCCATCAGTATACAAGTTGAGGTCGGGATCAGTCAAGGGAACCTCTAAAAGGTCCCCTTGAGCGGCATAGGTTTGAGCAATTACTTGTTGACAGTTATGTTCTATCTTTTCTTCATTGTCTGGAAGAAATGTGGCTGGATTAAGAGTTGCACAAGTGTGCAGTCACAGCACTGGTCCTTCAAGTAATAGAGCCCGATATTTAAGCAAACGGTTGTCTGACAACCACAAGTCCCCTTCAGCAGTGAGTATGCCATTCACGTCATGAGATGTCCACACAGTAAGATCTCTTCCTTATATCATTTTAACTGCTTTAGCTACTAAGACTGCTACTGCTGCCACTACCCATAAACAATGAGGCCAACCCTTTGCCACTGCATCAATTTCCTTACTCAGGTATGCCACAGGTTGCAAGCTGGTCCCTCGGACCTGTGTAAGGACTCTTAGAGCTATTCATGTTTTTTCTGTGACATATAAAGAAAAGTCTTGCCTCGTTGGTAAGCTTAACACTGGGGCTTGGGTTAGGCCCTTCTTTAGGACCTGAAAAGCCGCTTCTGCTTCAGGTGTCCATCTTACTAAATGGGTATTGGCTTTCTGAGTTTCCTTAATTAGTGTGTATAATGGCCTGGCTATTTTGCCGTACCTGGTAATCCATATTCGGCAGAAGCCTGTTATGCCAAGGAACCTTCTTAATTGCTTCAGGGTTTTGGGATGAGGATAAGCCAGTATAGGCTGGATACGTTCCTCACTGAGGGCCCTGGTGCCTTTGGATAATTTTAGCTGTAAGTATTTAACCTGCTGTAAGCAGAGCTGAGCCTTTGGTTTGGAAACCTTGTAGCCACAAGTGGCGAGGAAATTTAAAAGCGCTTGGGTGGCTTGATGGCACAAGGTTTCTGAATGGGCAGCTAGAAGTAAATCATCCATGTACTGAAGGACACGAGTGTCCAAGTATGAGAACTGGCTCAAGTCTTGGGCTAATGTCTGGCCAAATAGATGGGGGCTATCCCTGAACCCTTGGGGTAAAACAGTCCAGGTGAGTTGAGACGTTGGGTTCGAAGGATCTTCAAAGGCAAACAAGAATTGAGAGTCAGGATGTACAGGGATGCAGAAAAAAGCATCCTTAAGGTCCAGGACTATAAACCACTCTGCTTCCTCTAGTATTTGGGAAAGTGGAGTATAAGGGTTAGGTACAGCTGGGTATAGAGGGACAATGGTCTCATTGATAATCCTGAGAACTTGCACTAAACTCCACTGTCCATTGGGTTTCTGTACTCCTAAAATTGGAGTATTGCAGGGGCTATTGCATGATTTTACTAGGCCTTGGGCTTTTAGGTCCTTAACAATCTTTTGGAGTCCTTGCTGGGCCTCGGGTCTAAGGGGGTACTGCCTTAGGTAGGGAAAGGAGGCAGAATCCTTTAGTTTAACTTGAATGGGATGAGCATTCTTTGCTCGTCCATATTTTCTTTCTGTTGCCCAGACTTCAGGATTAATTCCTTCTTCAAGTAGGGGACAACAAACGTGTGTTCCTTTTCCTATGTTCAGGTGTCTAATGGCCCCCGCTTTTGCTAGAATGTCCTCCCTAACAAAGGAGTGGGGCTTTCAGGCATAATTAGAAAGGCATGTGAAAAGAGTAAAGTTCCCCAGTTACAACTTAGTGGCTGGGAGAAGTATCTAGTGACTGGCTGTCGTAGTACCCCTCGGATAGTGACAGATCTGGAGGACAGTTGTCTGGGACAGGAGAGTAAAACTGAGAAGGCTGCACCAGTGTCCAGGAGACAGTTAACCTTCTGGACCTCAACAGTTAAGCATACCCGAGGCTCTGTGAGGGTGATGGCATGGGCTGGTGCTTGCCCTGGGCACCCTCAGTCCTGCTGCTGGATCATGTGGTTAGTGGCTTCTGACTCAGAGGACCTTCATCCCCTAGGGCAGTGGGCCTTCCAGTGATTCCCTTGACATAAGGGGCATGGATGAGGGGGTGGCTTATTTCTATTCGGACAATCTTTTTTAAAGTGTCCTTGTAGACTGCACTGGAAGCAAGCCCTATTAGGCATTTGATTTGCCCAGCCATTCCCTGTTCCAGAGCCTCCAAAGTCTGCTTGCCTGAGGGCCATGACTAAAGTGGTGGCCTTTTTCTTATCCCGTTTGTCCCATTCTACCTGCTCCTCCTGATCTCTATTATAAAAAACTGAGGTTGCCAAGTTCAATAGCGTTTCTAAGCTTTGCTCCAGGCCTAAGGCGGACTTTTGAAGTTTTTTTTCTAATGTCTGCAGCTGACTGAGTGATAAACTTATCCTTTAAGATTAGTTGGCCTTCAATAGAGTCAGGTGACAGGGAGGTATGCTTCCTCAATGCCTTCCTTAGTCTCTCCAGAAAGGCAGTAGGATTTTCTTCCTTTCCCTGTGTTATAGTGGACATCATTGAATAATTTATAGGCTTCTTCCTAGTTTCCCTTGGTCATTCTAGCACACAAGTTAGCAAATGTCTGTGGCACCAATCTCCATGTTCTGATTCTGCATCCTAATGAGAGTCTACACTGGGAACTGCCTGCTGGCCTGTAGGGAATTGTTCTTTTCTCTATTGTCATCCTATCATTGACTTAACTGTAACTGAGATATCAGAGATCACCAGACTCTCGGGCTGCAGTTATGGCAGCACTTCTCTCATTTGGGGTTAGTGTCTGATCTAGCAGTAGCATTTCATCTCTCCATGTCAGATCAAAGTATTGTCCTAACCCTTGTAAAACATCAATATAGCCATCAGGGTCATCTGAGAATTTACCTAGGTCTATTTTAATTTGCTTCGAGTCTGAGAAGGAAAAAGGTACATGCACTCTGACTGGGCTGAATTCTCCAGAATACATCTTAGGGGTGTTTTTGCTTTGGGGGGAAGGTTTCTCATCTGAAAATAGAACATAGAGATGCCAGCACCCCTAGTCATTTTCTGATGAGCATTAGTCATAGATGTCCCCTATGGTCCTAATGCTTATTCCTTTCCAGGATGTGTAACAACCCATGGACCTCTGCTTATTGGATTCGTTACGCTCACCAATGTAGCAGGCCTGCACCCCTTTTCCCACCTTTCTTGACCACAGAGAAAGGGGTCTGGGCTGCTAGATTCTAGTGGTCCTTTTCCAGCATGCCCAACATTGCCTTTGTGCTCAGGGGTGAGTCCTAGAGCTGGGCTGGATTCCTGAGTATTTCATAACAACCCAGCTGCTCCATCAAGATGCATTCCCATAAACAACAGTCCTTATGCAAATTCATTTCATAGAGGGTGTAGGTAACCTTTTGAGTCAGAATTGAGATAGAGTTTTTTTGATTCTTTAAGTACTTTAAGGCTTGGCTGAGTGCAAACAGCTCACACGTTTGAGCAGACCAATTATTAGGCAATTCTCCTAACTCTGCTTCCACAAGTCTCCCTATCAATAACTGAATACCCATTGTGGTTTTTCTCTCAATCACCTGGGAGGCGCCATCTATCGTCCTGTCCTGAAGGGAGTTCCTCCTAGGTCTGGTCGGAACTTTGTATGGTAATTAAGATTTAAATCCCCTGTTAGGAAATCTGCTGGGCTAAGGGAATTTTCAGTGGTTAATGTTAAATCACCTTTTTATAACAGAATAGCCCCATACTTTAAGATTTTTGAGTTAGTAAGCTACCTTTTTGCTTTTTTAACTTAGAATAGTTCTGAACTGGTGAGGTGTGCTCACAATGAGGTTTCCTCTAAAGGTTATTTTTCTATTTTCTTCTGTTAACAAAGCAGTTGCTGCTACAGATTGAATGCATTTGGGCCATCCACGGCTGGGTTAAGGATTTTTGATAGGAAGGCTATGGGTTGTCAGTGGTCTCAGTGTTTTCAGGCTACATCCTTGTTTACACTGACAACAAGGTAGTATTGGAGTGTTATAGGGTCATGGAGAAGACCTTCAATTATCAATTATAGGTTTTAAATTTACCCTGGCTTTTAAAGGAACAGGGCACACTTTTTTTCTTTACTACTTCTATCTCTCTTTTTCTCTCTCTCTGTCTCTCTTTCCCCACCCCTTGCCTCTCTTTCCCCTCTCTCTCTCTGCCTTGACTTACTCAATTCACTTTCATCCTGATCTGTTATGTTGTTGTAGACCCAGTTCCAGTTGTTAAAGTGCTGGGTCATCAGTTCTAAGGCCCTGGCAAGGATGGTGGGGAACAGGTCGCACATAACTGCCCATGTTGAGAGCTGTATGCCTAAATTGGGAGGGATACCAGGGACGAGACTCCCTGGGTTCATAGCCTAGGGGCCTAAGGACACAGCATAGAGCTTCCTTAGATCCCTTTGGAGATACAACTTGCTCCAATACTTGGGAGACGAAGTGAAAGTCTGAAGCATTAGTACCTAGGAGGCAGGGATCAGAGGAAGTAGATTCAAAGGTAAGGAGAATTTTGGGGCTACACTTTCAAGAAAGTTGTGGTCGGGACCTAGGAGGTATGGGTCAGAAGGAAAGGTAGGGGCGCATGCATGGGCAACTGTTGAGTAGAGACTTCTGGCTGCGCCATGATCTCAACTGGCTTATGCCGGGAGTTCAGGACGACAGCTTTCTGCCTCTAGTCGGCCCTCAGCTTCCCCCAGAAAAATTGTGAAAGTGGAAGCTGGTTCCAGGCAGACCAATGCTCCCAACCCAGAAAGGTTGGGGGTCGTTAGAAAGCCTTTTCCCGGGAAACCTCACACCTGAGTCTTTAAGTCAGGCGGCCACGCTCATTGTTTTTAACCGGCCGACAGGTGCCTGGTATTTTCCTTCAATTCTAAGGAAGGATAGGACAGACTAGCAAGCGAAAGTGGTCCAATATTACTCACCGCTTTGGGGAATCCCAATACGGGCTACCAAATGTTACTGGTGGGTCTTTGTTCTTAGAGCTCCCAAGATGGTGGCGGGCTGCTCCCAAGATGGCGGCAAGCCTTTTGTTCTCTGACCTGGGGTTCTTGGCCTCACAGATTCCAAGGAATGGAACCTTGGGCCATGTGGTGAGTGTTATAGCTCTATTAGAAGCCGTGGGTCATGGAAGCAAACCATGGAACCCAGCGACTAGTGTTCAGCTCAATTAGGACGAACCCAGGTGCTTAGCCGTGCCCGAACATTGGCAAGCCTTTAGTCCGATCGGAGCGGCAATGGACGCCTCACTGGATCAGGAGTGCAGCAGACACCTTGCCAGATCCAGAGGGATGGAAGTCAGCGGCAGGTCTGCGATGGCGGCAAATAACAGTAGTGGATAGCGAGTGAAAGTTCAGCTAAAGCTGTAAAAAGCACAGACCAGAAGAGTGTGCAGTTGCAAGATTTAATAGAGTGAAAACAGAGCTCCTATACAATGGGAGGGGACCCAAAGGGGGTTGCCCTTAGGATAAATTCTTAAAGGCAGAATTTACTGACATCTTTAAGAGAATATCTTAACTTTAAATCAATTTAGACACCCTCCAATACTTGGAGTACTGATTTCTCTATATTCTTGCTATAGAATGGGATAGAATAGATAGAAATATAATGGCAATGATCACTCAGGGTGCATAAACCTGACAATTTCCTGTTCAGTAGATTAACTGCAGATCTTTCGCCACATATCTCATAAATATAAGTGACTAGCTGTCTTTGGCTTGATGTTTATAAAATTCAGTGATATCAGGCACATTTGGTTTGGGCTCATAAAACCTTGAGTCAGATATAAATCTTCAGTTTCATAGAGCATCCTAATTAGGATAGAATTGACATGGCTGAAGAGAGCAAGAATGGCTTTCTGTGTGCAGTAATCATGGGGTCTACCTTATGCATTCCATTCATCTTGCATTAAAATTGTGCTTTAGTCATGAGTGATTTATTAGGTCCAATTTGAAGAGATGGCTTCTCAACTTTAGGAGTCTGAGGAAGGAGTATTTTCTATAACACTACAGATCTTTTTTTTTGTAATTACATATGTATACCTTTGCTGTTTTAAAATAGACGTGTGAACATTAAAAATCCCTATAGAATGGGAAAATATCCTCTTTTAAACTATTACAGCATATTCTATGCCAGAGAAGATTACTTCTGTATCAGCCCAAGCCCTGGCAGAGAACGGAACTGGTGCACTCAAAGTGGGTAATTTGAATGAGTTTAGTGAAAGAACCATTTACAATTGTGGGCAGGATGTAGAGATCACAAAATATAGCCCAAAACATGTAGGTTAGTAACTGGGGACTGGAGAGTATCACTTCCAGGCCTGGAGCTTTGACCTTTGGTGCTCATCCAGTGTGCAGGGTGCCTTCAGAGGGTGTGTGAACAGAACAAAGACCTCATGTTTCCTGTTCTTTCTCTGTACAATTTCCTGCCAGTATTCATTGATTAAACCTATCAGAAGTCAGAGGGTCAGCATGCCTCTCGATGCAGTGAACACGGATCTACCAAAGTGCATACAGGAAACATTGGATTGAAATCTCCTTCCACAAATGTGTTCCACAAATGTTGCTGGCTAATTTGCAACTAATTGTATATGATGGAAGAACTTTTCTATTTCACCAGGTATTTATAGTAGAATATAAAATGATAATTCTTAACATAAGACTTCTTAGCAGTGCCAGGCATGGTGCCTCATGCCTATAATCCCAGCACTTTGGGAGGCTGAGACAGGTGGATCACCGGAGGTCAGGAGTTCGAAACTAGCCTGGCCAACATGGTGAAACCCCGTCTCTACTAAAAACACAAAATTAGCCACAGGTGGTGGTAGGTGCCTCTAATCCCAGCTACTCGAGAGGCAGAGGCAGGAGAATCGCTTGAACCTGGGAGGTAGAGGTGCAGTGAGCCAAGATCGTGCCATTGCACTCCAGCCTGGGCAACAGAGTGAGACTATGTCTCGAAAAAAAAAAAAAAAACTGCTTAGCAAAATATACTACCAATTTATTGGAGAATTATATATAGCATATTATACATCTGTTAATACCTGTGATATGATGAATATATTAGGCTTTATAATATAAGGGATAAGCACTTGGGCTTGGGAGTTACACTTAGTTTGAATCCCAGCTTTTCCATCTATGAGCTCTCTGACTTGGGGTGAGTTTATTACCTTCTCTAAGTCATAAAACTTCTATTTTGTTTGTTTCATATGTTACACAGGAATATAATAGTACCTACCATATAGGATTGTTGTGAGGATTAAATGAGATAATGTATTTTTCTTAGTCCATTTGTGTTGCTATAAAGGAATACCTGAGACGGGATAATTTATAGAGGAAAAAGATTTATTTGGCTCATGATTCTGCTGGCTGGAAGACTGGGCATCTGGTGAAAGTCTCAGGCTATATAAACTCATGGTGAAATGCAACTGGGAGCCAGAGTATGAAGAGATCACATGTCAAGGGAGAAAGCAAGAGAAAGAGGAGAGGTGCCACACTCTTTTTAGCAACCAGCTCTTGTGGGAACTAACAGAGATATAACCCATTTACTGCCGCCCAGAGAGGGGAGCTACCTATTCCTGAGTGATCCACCCCCATAACTCAATCATTTCCCATTAGGCCCCACCTCCAGCACTGGGAATGAAATTTCAACATAAGTTTTGGAAGGATCAAACATTCAAACTATAGTAGTATGGAAATTGCATAAGCCAATGCCTGGCACATGTTAAGTATTGTACTTAATAAATGTTGTCTATTATTCTAATTGTTACACATGTGTGACCAGGGACAAGAACCAGAGTTGAGAGGACTCTCCTCATTTTAGGATGAAACTAATTGCTTAACTTAGTGTTTAGAACGGATAGAGAGTTCAGTGATTAAGGGCACAGGTTCTGGAGTAAAATCTTTTGAGTTTGCAGCCTAGTTCTGCCTCTGGCTGTTTCTTTGACAAATACTTATCTGCTCATCTTCTCAGTGCTTTCATTTCTTCATCTTAAAATTGGGTTTAATATCTCTATCTATCTATCTATCTATCTATCTATCTATCTATCTATCTATCTATCCATCCATCCATAGATATAGGTATATTTTTAAAAGTTCATATACTGTATATATAAAAAGATAAGTATGAAAATTCATTATAATATCAAAAACTTAGAATTTATAGTAGATTTGTTTTCAGGATGTGAGAACATAGTCCCACAGAAGCCAGATCTGGTGAAATTGTTTTCCAATATAGGCATACCTTGGTGAGATTGTGGGTTTGGGTTCAGACCACAGCAGTAAAGTGAATATTGCAATAAAGTGAAGCACATGATTTGGTTTCCCAGTACATATAAAAGTTATGTTTACACTTTACTGTAATCTACCAAGTGTGCAATGCCATTATGTCTAAAAAATGTACATGCCTTAATTTAAAAATACTTTATTGCTAAAGTATGTTAATGATCATCTGAGCCCTTATTGAGTAATTGTCTTTTACTAGTGGAGGCTCTTGCCTTGATGTTGATGGCTGCTGACTGATCTGGGTGGTGGTTGCTGAAGGTTGGGGTGACTGGTAATTTCCTAAAATAGGACACCTGTGAAGTTTGCTGCATTGATTGACTTGTCCTTTCATGAAAGATTGTTCTGTACCATGCAATGCTTGGTAGCATTTACCCACAATAGAATCTCTTTCACAATTGTTGTCAATCCTCTCAAATCCTGCTGCTGCTTTATCAGCTAAGTGTATGTAATGTTCTAAATCCTTTGTTGTCATTTCAACAGTGTTCACAGTATCTTCAACAGGGATAGATTCCATTTCAAGAAAGCATTTTCTTTGCTCATCTGTAAGAAGCAATACCTGATCTGTTCAAGTGTGTCATGACGTTGCAGCAATTCAGTCATATCTTCAGACTTCACTTTTAATTCCAGTTCTCTTGTAATTTCTACCACATCTGCAGTTAACTTTCTCCTCTGATGTCTTGAACTCCTCAAAATCATCTATGAGGGTTGGAATTGACTTCTTCCAAACTCCTGTTAATATTGATATTTTGACTTCCTCCCATAAATTACAAATATTCGTAATAGCTTGTAGAATGGTGAATCCTTTCCAGAAAGTTTTCCGTTTATTTTGCCCAGATCCATCAGAGGAATCACTACCTGTGGCAGCTACAGCCTTATGAAATACATTTATTTATTTATTTTTTGAGATAGGATATATCTCTCTCACCCATGCTGGAATGCAGTGGCATGAACATGGCTCACTACAGCCTTGATCTCCTGGGCTCAAGAGATCCTCCTGCCTCAGCCTCTCATGTAGCTGGGACTACAGGTGTGCATCACCATGCCAGGCTAATTTTTTGATTTTTCTTTTTTGTTTTGTAGAGACAGGGTCTCACTTTGTTGCCCAGACTGATCTCAAACTCCTGAGCTCAGGCAGTCCTCCTGCCTCAGCCTCTCAAAGTGTTGGTGTTACAGGGATAGCTACCATCCCCAACCTATATTTCTTAAATAATAAGACTTGAAAGTCAAAATTCCTTCTTGATCCATGGGCTGCAGAATGGGTGTTGTGTCAGAAGGCATGAAAACATTAATTTTCCTTTACATCTTCATCAAAGCTCTTGGGTGACTAGGTTCATTGTCAATGAACAGTTATATTTTTAAAGAAGTCTTTTTGTTTTCTGAGCAGTAGGTCTCAGTAGTGGGCTTAAAATATTCAGTAAACTATGCTGTAAACAGAACCCTTAGATTTTCAAAATGGTAAATAAGCATTGGCCTCAACTTCAAGTCACCAGTTTCATTAGCCCCTAACAAGAGAGTAAGCCTGTCCATCAAAGCTTTGAGGTCAGGCCAGGAGCAGTGGCTTGTGGCTGTAATCCCAGCATTTTGAGAGTCTGAGGCAGGAGTATTGCTTGAGGCCAGGAGATTGAGACTAGCCTGGGCAACATAGCATGAGTCTATCTCTACTTAAAATTTAAAAATTAGCTATGTGTGGTGGCATATGGCTATAGTCCCAGGTACTCAGGAGGCTGAGGTGGGAGCATTGCTTGAACCCAGGAATTCAAGGCTGCAATGAGCTGTGTTTGCACCACTGCACTCTAGCCTGGGTGACACAGTGAGACTCTGTCTCTGAAAAAACAAAACAATCATCCCTCCCCCCACAAAAAAATCACTTTGAAGCCAGGCATTGACTTCTCATTTCTAGCTGTGAGAGTCCTAGATGGCATCTTCTTCTAATAGAAAGTTGTTTTGTCTACATTGAAAATCTGTTGTTTAGTGCAGTCATCTTCAGCAATGATCTTAGTTGGATCTTCTGTATAACTTGCTGCAACTTCTACTTCAGCACTTGCTGCTTCACCTTGCAGTTTATGTTATGAAGACAGCTTTTTTCCTTAAACCTCATGAATCAGCCTCTGCTAGCTTCCAACTTTTCTTCTTCAGCTTCCTCATCCCTCTCAGCCCTCATAGAATTGAAGAGAGTTAGGACCTTGCTCTGGATTAAGTTTTGGCTTAAGGGAATATTGTGTCTGGTTTGATCTTCTCTCCAGATCACTCAGACTTTCTCCATGTCAGCAATAAGGCTGTTTTCTTTTTTATCATTTCAGTGTTCACTGGAGTAGTACTTTTAATTTCTTTCAATAACTTTTCCTTTGCATTCACAACTTGGGTAACTGTTTAGCACAACAGGCCTAGTTTTTGGCCTGTCTAGGTTTCCAACATGTCTGGTTTCCTCACCAGGCTTAATCATTTCTAGCTTTTGCTTTAAAGTGAGAGATGTGCAATTCTTCTTTTCCCTTGATCACTTAGAGGCCATTGTAGGGATATTTATAGGCCCAATTTCAATATTATTGAATCTTGGGAAATAGGGAGGCCTGAAGAGAAGGAGAAAAATGGGGGAATAGCCAGTTGGTGGAGCAGTCAAAACACACACAACATGTATGGATTGCACTTGCCATCTTCTATGGGTGAGGTTTGAGGTGCCCCAAAACAATTATAATAGTAAGATCAAGGATCGCCGATCATAGATCACCATAACAGACACAATAATAATGAAAAATTTGAAATATTGCAAGGATTACCAAAATGGGACAGAGAGACAGGAAGTAAGCATATGCTGTTGGAAAAGTGGCACTGATACCCTTGCTTGATGCAGGGTTGCCACAAAACCTTTAATTTGTTAAAAACAAAACAAAACTACCCATCTGTGAGTTGAATGCAGTAAAATGAGGTGTGCCTCTATGTGATTGATGTCCCTCCATATCTGCTGGTCTAAAATCTGAGGTGGCATCCATAAGATTCTTTTCCGTTTGACTCAGAGATAATAAGCATCTCGAAAGACTTCTTTTCATTTCAGGGTGGCAGATCTGGGAGGCAGCCAATGTGTTGCCAAATTGGTGGCAGAAACCTAGAAAATGGGTAGGAAGAAGTAGTAAAAGCACTAACAGAAGTACGTTACATCCTGGGAGATGTAATATACACAAATAAAGTGTTGTAGGTTGTTGCTAATGGGAAGAGTTAGCAGCAGTGTACACTGAGGCTTGTAGTTTCTATTTTATGTACTCCATTGCTTCAGAGTGAGAGAACCAGCCGGTGAGTAGGGGAAAATACCTTCTCAATAGAGCTGAGATTTGTTGCATGGAGGCCTACAAAGCACTATTGTACTAAATTGAGCTAGAATTGTACATACAAACATTTTCAACCATAGATCTGGGACTAGAATAGCACCCAAGTAAAAAAGTGACCCCTAGATAAGTCTCCGTATCCTATCTATTGAAAAATATTAATACTATCATTAGACAAATATTTCCTTGCTCCAGGTTGATCAAATAGAAAAAAATAACAACTTTATGCAACCATTGAAAATTATTGTAGAACAAAGGAAATATATATCATCCTGAAAACTCAAAAGAAGAGAACACCAGTGAAAATTATTTACAATAGGAAACAAAAAAGTTTAGAAAACTGTTCAGAATCCTCACTATGTTGAAAAAGGTGTAGTCTCATGAAACAGAGCACAGTGCCATGAGTTGAGAATTGAGAAATGAAAAGGCAACAGGATGAGTTGAAAAGGGGAGTGGATAAGATGAGGTTAGTTGCAAGATTCTAAAAATGCAATGGCAAAAACAAAAAAGGAAATGCAATAGCAAAATTACATCCACAATGGGGGCAGTAAAAGGTAATATTGATACTGTGGGAAACCAGATCAGTGTGATGGAGAATAAGCTAAAGAAATTTTTTCAGAATTTAGAAGAAAAGGAAAAAGAAAATAATTAAAGAGAAACCATGAGGTAAAGAGAATGGAACTTCAGTAACAATTATTGATTATTCCTGAGTAATAAACTATAGTAATTAGAAAAAAATAATAAAACAAAATTGAAGAAAATTCCTAGCGCAGGAAGCAAAAAAAATTAAAAGACTAGTATATGAATTGAAAGGTTAATTGTCTTTCAGGCAAAACACATAAGAAATGACATTTAGCTGGACTCATCCTGGCAAAGTTTGAGGTTTAAAATAATGATTAGCTATCATATAAGTAGCCATGCATGAAAAACCAAATAAAATATACACAAAGAACACTCCAGAAAATTACCTAGTAAGGAGCAAGAATTACAATTTTTTGAATCATCTAAATTTATTATGTATTATTTAGACTCTGAGTCAAAGAAAGTAACAGAGGAACACCTAAAGAATTTTGAGGCAAAAATTATGTCTTCTAAAAATTTTATACCTGACCAAGTTATCTTCCTGAGTTAAGATAATTAAAATATATTATCAGTTATGTAAGTTTTCAGAACATACTGTGCATATACCTCATCTTGTTTTTTCATCCTATTTATTACTGCATTTTAATTGAACAAGCCAAGAGAGGAATTAAAATAAAAAATTCAACAATGAAGTAGAAATGATATAAAACTAAATGTCACTAATGCAGACTATTGGTCAAAAATTGAGCTGAGTTAGTGTGGTTTTAATTACAGCTACTTTTTCTTTTTCTTTCTTTTTTTTTTTTTTTTTGAGACGGAGTCTCACTCTGTCACCAGGCTGGAGTGCAGTGGCGTGATCTCGGCTCACTGCAACCTCTGCCTCCTGTGTTCAAGCCTCAGCCTCCCAAGTAGCTGGGACTACAGGCGTGTGCCACCATGCCTGGGTAATTTTTTGTATTTTTAGTAGAGACGGGGTTTCACCATATTAGCCAGGATGGTCTCGATCTCCTGACCTTGTGATTTGCCTGCCTTGGCTTGCCAAAGTGCTGGGATTACAGGTGTAGGCCACCGCGCCCGGCCCTAGATACTTTTTAATGCTGTTTTCCTGGTTAAAGTTACAGAGAAATAATCTGGCCAGATATTTCCTACAGAGATGCTACTTTAATGAGTACTTAAGAATTATTTGTTAATTAGCACCCGAAAGTACTGATCTGAATATGGGCTTTTCCTGCCTTCATTGCTGTTTACATGAATGAATATAAATTGATAAGCTGGCTAAGGTATCTCTTCTGAAATTTTAATATGCTTTTATCATTGGTCAGTTTCAAAGGTAAATTGCAGTCTAATTTAGGCCTATCTAGCATGAGAGTGACTAAGTTATTTTAAAGACCTCACCCAATCAGATGGCTTCTCTTGCTCTTAAATTGTGGTTTTAAATAGCAGAATCAAAAAGAGAAGATGAAGAGTGTTGTATTATTGTCACTGTAAATAGACTTATGCTTAATAGCTCACTGTGGGAATTACCCTGAGATTTCATTTATGGGTACAGTATCAGAGTGCCATGCTGATATGGATGGCCAATAGATAAGTATATATTAATAATTGATAATCAATTTCTTAATGACTTCTGTCTTTAAAAAAATGATTTTAAAAGAAGGAATATCTTTCAATCCAGATACGGATCTCTACCAAATATGTCAGAGGTTAATAGGACTGCGTCATTGATACTGTAATACAGTTGCAATTGCCTTATTCCTACTTTACATTTTTATTGACAGTCAACCTAGCATTATAATTTTAAAATGATTTTTTCCGTCTTATACATTTAATTTTTCTATATATTAGCACAAATTAAACTCATAGCTTGACTGTAATCAACATATATGAACCAATATCTGGTTACCACAGAAAACCATTATTATATGACCTAATTTGATATTTAAAAAATTGCCATTAGTGACCTTAGGCACAAATAGAAAGGGAATAGCCCTGTACCAGCAGACTTAAATTGTAAAGGAAAAGTGAAGTTTTTTTTTTTTTTTTTTCCTAAGAGAATGCCTATCAGATAGAATCTCCCTTGCTTTTTGATGAAGTGGGGCTTGCTCTGTTACTTTGTAGTGGGAGAATTTCTCAGACATTCTGCTGTAGCAAAAAATTTAGACCTTATCACCTTTCCCAATCCTACACCCCCTCATTTCCTCATTTATTTTTCTTAATGGCTTAGAGTGCATGGCCCAACCTTATAAGCACACCCCAGCATACCGTCATCATATCCTGTTTACGTTCAATCTTACTTATTTGAAAAATCTATAATCTGGATTAAACTCAACTACTTGTCTACTCATGCCTGTACCCTAGCAGCTAAGAATGATTGAAGAAAATCACAGAAGCCTCTTGTGTGATCTTGCTTGATGTTTATAACCACAAATATCCAATGAGTGCTCCATACTGTGCTGACCAACCAGCTACTACACTTACCTAGGCAGTTTCGTCTTCAATTCTCACAGTGCCTCTTTCACCTGTTTTCCTCTGTCCTCAGATCTTGGGCATCCCTCTCTAATCCTCTCACTCAGCTGTCTCTTTCACTCAGATAACAATCTTCATATTAGCCAAAGGGCATGGTGACCTTGCTGCTTGTTTCAGTATAAGACAACAAAAGCCATCGGAAGAAGCTTCTACATTCTCCCATCATCAAATTTCTCAAACTACCTCCACTTGAAACTCTACTATACTTTCTCTCCTATTTGCCGTAGAGGAAGTGTCTGTGCTTCTAAGGACAACTCTTCCATGTATACCTTGGAAACTATAACCTCATACCTACTCGAGGATTTTATTACTCAGAGTATCTCTTCTCCCTCCTGTGTTACAGTTTTCCATTTCAACTGCTTCATTTCCATCAGTCCACAAACATAGTGTGCTATCATCTCTCATCTTACACAAAACAAGACAAAATAAAATTTGTCTTTGTCTTAAATCTCCTAGTGTCACTCTATTTTTCTGGTTCTATTTTCAGCAAAACTCTTTGGAAGAAATCTACACTTCTGGTTTCCACTTCCTCTTCCTCCGTTCTCTCTGAAACACACTCTGCCCCAGTGAAGGAGGTCTGATCAAGGTCATCAGTAACCACTGCGTCAACACATACAGTGGCTAATCCTGATTTTTTACTTAAATAACTCACAGGAATGGCTAGCCTAGTAAATAACCTTCTTTTTCTTGAAGGATTTTCTTAAAACTTGGATTCTGGGAAGCAACACTCTTAGCTTTCTTCTGACCATTCTGGCTATTTTCTGTTTCTTCTTAGCCTCCCTTACTGGTTCCTCTTCCTCTTCTTAACCTCTCAATGTTGAATTCCTGGGAAATCAGTTCTAGACCGTCTTCCCCTTACAGTCTACATTCACTACCTTGGAGAACTCAACTAGCATTATGGTGGCTTTAAATACATAATATGTGATGATGGTCCCCCAAATTTATATTTTGAGCCCCAGTCTCTCTTGAACTCTGTATTCTTGTATCTAACCACCTGCTTTTCAAACTTACGTTAAAAAAACTTTTCTTGATTTTACCTCCCAAACCTGCTTCTACTCCCTTATTCTCTATCTAAATAAATAGCACCCCATCATCCAAGACTTTTGTGTTGTACAACTCCAGGGTATGTTGTTCTTATAGATTAATTGGACCTTTGTTAGCATCTTCTGTGCATTTTTTTTCCCATGGGTATCTCATTTATTTGAATTGGACTAAAAAATGCAAACCATTCGGAAGCTGTATTTAGCTCTTGAAAGTTTCAGCCTATCTGGGTAGCTACTATACTAATTACATGATGAAAATGATCAGCTAATATTCTTTTGTTTGAGAAATTGCCAAAGATCAGAGAACCATCTTCATATTGACTAAAGTGCATAACTCAAAAAATAATAATTTTAACTTTAACTTCAGATCTTGGAAACATTTCAGTGAAGAGTTTTTGATTTAAAAAGAACATCAGTTTTCACTTACCATTTAGGATAATAACCATATAATATTTTTCGATTCCACCAAAAGTGGCCACATTTGTTTTTGACTAAAAAGTAGTAAATATCAGCAGCTCTTTTTATTTGCTGCTACTACTGCAGAAAGCTTCATTAACTTTTCAGCCAGAAATATTGTAAAGATCAAAGAGCTTTCAAATGAGTTTCTAACAATGTAGATACTCTCTCTGCATTAGCCAAACTTGCTATGCTCTGTTCCCTGGAGCACACCATATTCTAAGCAAGACTGGGATTATTAAAAAGTTAACCATGGAATAAATAATCAACATAAAATAGTATGCATGATATGTGCATAAGTTTTTAAAGCTAATTATAAAGATAATTTTACCTCTACTGCTGTTTTCCATATCATGTTACTTTCCCAGACTATAATTTTGCCTCCTGCCCTGAAGTAGCTGCCATCCTGAATTTTGTGTTTATCTCCTTCTCCTTTTTTAGTAGTATATACCTCTAAACAAAGTATTGTGTTGGTTAGTTTTGCTTGATTAGGGGCTTCATAAAAGTGGTATCATTATGAAAGCTTTCTTTATCCAAATAGAAATAGTGTGTTTAAGTGGGGTAAGCTTGGCGGAACAATGGACCATTGTGATATCATTTACATGCTTATGTTTTTTATTGCCTTCAGTACTATGTAATTTGGTCTTGTCACTGATTAGCCAATTAGGAATTGGAAGGATGATATGTAAATGTTACTGTCTAACTGACAGAATGATTTATTAGAAGTGTGTATTTGTAGAATTTCACCTGCTTTGTTGTTTGGGAGGCTCAGTGCCAAACCTGAACACAAGGGTCAATGGCAGACCTGTGGCCAGCGGTTTATAAGAAAATTCAGCCACAGTTGAATTTCATTCAAGTACAGTTTTGTTTGCTTGCCAGTGGTGTCATGCTGACTTTAGAATATATCTACCTTTTCTATAGTTTCCATCAGCATTGTTGATATCAGCACATATGGATATAACCCGTGGGTCCTGATGCCACCCACTGACAGCTCTGGCTTGGTTTTTGGCCCTGCTTGTGCTAGTACTTTCTATTCTTCCAATGTCAGTGTTTCTACTCTATTCTTACTGCCAAATGGATCCTCTGAACCGTAAGATTTACATGAAGAGGGCTTCCCTTTGCTCTTGGAAAACTCTGTGTAGCTCATTGACCTAGGTTGTTTCCTTTGATTTCGGAGATGGGAGAGGTTTTGTTCTCATTAAAAATATTCTTTTGATTTCACTATTTTGTCTTAATGTGATTTGGATAGAAAAATGCTAAAAATATTACTCTTGCAAAGAAAGCAGAAAAAAAGAAGGAACTGATATTTGTCCATAGCTTTAATCAACAAAATTAAAAAGCATTCACTTACTTTAAGAAATAATAGGAGTCATTTTTAGAAAATGTGTTAGTTAAAGCTTACTAAGTTTAATGTTCTGATGTCTTTATTTTCTTTATTTTAAAAAGCAAGCAATATATACATTGCAACCCTCTGTAAAGATTGTGCAAGATGCTAATGGAGAGAAGATAATAATATAGTCATACTTAAAGTTTATTCTCTCTTTTTTTTTTTGAGATGAAGTGTTGCTCTGTTGCCCAGGCTAGAGTGCAGTGGTGCTATCTCCACTCACTGCAACCTCCGCCTCCAGGTTCAAGCGATTCTCCTGAGGAGCTGGGATTACAGCTACTCACCACTACACCCGGCTAATTTTTGTATTTTTAGGAGAGATGGGGTTTCACCATGTTGGCCAGGCTGGTCTCGAACTCCTGACCTCAAGTGATCCACCCGCCTCGGCCTCCCAAAGAGCTGGGATTACAGGCCTGAGCCGCCGCGCCCGGCCTATTCTCTTATGTAATTAATTTAAGCTCACTCTTATAAAATTTTCAAGCTTTATTTCATGTCATCTTTTTATGCATGCCTGAGAGGTTATTTTTCATATAATTCTTTTTGCTTACTGATGCTCTAAATAACCAGTGTAGGTAATGTTTATTAAAGTGAGATGTCAGGTTGCTGGCTTTCATTGTTGAAGAGTCTGTTTTAGGTGAATAAGGAGAGAAAATGAGATAATGAGGTGGCGCATATAGTAGCATCTCAGAGACCACTGAAACCAATGCACGAAAATATCCTGGAGTGCACGGTCCATCAATTCCAGTGTGAGTAGCCTGCAAGGATGATCCCCATCAACATTCACAACATTGTTTAAATTACACTAATTAAGTAATCACTTTGTTTTTCTTCCACCATTTTAGAAGAATTTCCAAGGAATTATTGGTTGGGGGAAAGAGGGATAAGTTGGAATAGACAAGGAGAGGAAGAAAGGATTAAGGGTCTAGATTCCTTCAGTGAATGGTGGCTCTGAGCAGGTAGAGGTGAAGGGGAGGAGACTGGAGACTCTTAGAGGATGGCATGAGGGATAGAGCCCTGAAAACTGGGGAGACAGTATCCAGAGTAGTTTGTCAGGTGTGACACCATAGAAACTGCCTATTGTGTTGGACTTTGGAGACTTAGGGGGAAAGGGTAGGAAGCGGGTGAGGGATAAAAGACTAGAAATTGGGTCCAGTATATACTGCTTAGCTGATGGGTGCACCAAAATGTCACAAATCACCATTAAAGAACTTACTCATGTAACGAAATGTCACCTGTTCCCCTAAAACCAATGGAAATAAGAAATTAATAATAATAAAAACTTCTACTCTAAAAAACAAGAAAACAAACAAAAACAATCACTTGGGGAGTTTTTACAATTTCTAATGCCCAAGTTTCCCTTTATGTCAATTAAATAAGAATCTCTAGTGGTAGACATTGGCATCAGTATTTTTCAAAGGTTTCCCAGGTTATTCCAATGTGTTAGCAAAGTTTGGGAAACAGACCTAGCCTATGCTATTCAGTCTCCTACAGTATTAATATATTCCTGAAAATGTGTAAGAGTAAAGTGATGTTTTTTTCTGTTGTAGAATATGTTCATCCCTAGAGAACTTAAAATATAAATATTTTATAGCTTGCTTTATGACGTATTATTCACTATATTGATAATATTTTATATGACTTTGTTGTTCTTTGTTTACAATTTGAACACAGTCTTGTGGATATGTGGTGCTAATATTTTCCTCTTTTGGCACATCTAATTAGTTCCATGTTTTCTCAGAATTAAGTTTATAAGACTGAAGGATTTTATTCTTAAAAAACAAACAAACAAAAAAACACCTATTGTGACTCCTCAATTAATGTCCAAGAAAATATTTTCAGCTGGAAGGGAAGGACTTAAAACATTTCATGAGCTATTAAATGGAAATGCATTGTTCAGGGCCTCTTAGGTATATATATATATAAAAAATATAATATATAAAAAATATATATAATATAATATATAAAACATGTAATATATAATATATAATATAATATGTAAAATATATATAATATAATATATAAAATATAATATTATATATAAATATATACTATAATATATATAATATAATATATATAGGGTCATAGAACATATCCCAGGGGAGATTATATTGTCTATCATTGCATTTAACATGTAACAGTATTCTAGATAAAATAATAGTGGTTGATATTGTTTTTTCATCCCCTCTCTACTCCTTTACATTTTGTCTTGGTTAACAGATAACTGACTTAATAAAATTAAAAAGTTAGTTATGAGCAGAGACGCATGTAGACATGTCAAAATAGTCATGTATTTCCATGTCAAGCCAAATAGTCATGTATTTCCATGTCAAGCCAAAGGCAAACTAAAAGAAGCAAATAAAACTCCATACAATGGATTTTTACTTTATTTTATTTTTTTGTTTTATCCCAGAATCCTGAAGATTTACATTAGGTGAAAATCTAGTGTACATATATATCTTAGGAAATGGATATGAGAGTACAATCATTACTAGAGAATCTGTTCTTCCAGAAAGTATCACTAAATTATACATTTAAAACCAGAACAAAGGCAATGAAGGAACAGTCATTTTTATTAGTTGACTTATTTATTTGATAAACACTTTCTGGATACTAGTGTGCCACTCTGCTAGTTTTAGCAATACAATGACAAGTAACACACAGCCCCTGCCTTCAAAAATATTGTGATGTAATGGGGATGTCAGGCCCAAACAACAGCATAGAAGTATAGTGAAAGAGGCATGTACAGGATATTACAAATGATTAAAAACTCTACCCCTTCCAATTATTGTTGGATTCTAAGGTAACATTGATTAGCTAAATTAAGTCCACCCACATTAGGAGCCACACTGCTTTGTGGAATGTATATATACATTCTGCCTTTGCCCTGGGGAAGTCAATGGCTGTATTTAGAAGTACACAGTTTTAGCACTTTGGGGTCATTTATAGCATTGACAAAGTAGATGTGATAAATACAGAGGTTTTCTAAAATGAGCTACTGAACATCCTTCTTCCTGATAAGTTCTAACACAAAATTGTTCACTTAAAGGAGCATTACCTGGGCCTTTGAAGAGGTTTAGTCACTGGCCAGGATTCATATTAGTAAGTGAATGAAAAGTACTCTACTCAAAATGATTTGCCTTCATTTTCTGCCCTAAATGGAAGGAATTGACGATGTTTCTGATTGCTGTTGCTGCTTGTGGTGACAGTAGTGGTGGGGATGATGGGAAGAGATTTCTGTTTTTATTTTAATCAACCACAGACTTGTTCCCCAGAAGCCATGTGATCAGCAAATTTAGAGGTGAGGGTTGGTCTATACTGGTTTCTGAGAAAGGCCCCTTTGTTGCCTTAGTCCCTCTTTGGGACCTTTTTAATTTAAGAGTGAATCTTGCAGCCAACCATTCTGTGGAAATAGAAATGATGCTACAATTAAAAATAGAAACATTGAAAAGTTACCATGCTTAGAGCCTATTACATAAAAGTCTTTACCTAATATTCCTCTCATCCCTTCACAGAAGAAAATGAAAGACTCTGCCTCTCTTTTAATTATGAGGGTGAAGCTTCCTTCTGACCTTGCTATAGTGAAGGGATTCCTTTCCCCATGGGAGTCCCTCATTCCAGGCTAAAGATGCCATCTGTGCAGAAATATAGTGGTTGTTTGTCCCAAGTGGGCATTTTGTAGTTCCAAAGACCTTCTGAGTATGTGACATTTGTTCACCAAAGACCTCTTAGCCTTTCCCAGGTGTGAGCTCTTCTGTTTGTGTTTTTATGTTTTAGTTCTGGATCAGAGAAAACACAGAAACTATAGAATACCCTGAGTGTAGGGCTCATGGCTATAATCCCAGTACTTTGGGAGGCCGAGGCAGGGAGGACTGCTTGAGGCCAGGAGTTCAAGACCTGCCTGAGCAACATAGCAAGCTTC
Organism: Pongo abelii; assembly: GCF_028885655.2. Taxonomy (NCBI): domain Eukaryota; kingdom Metazoa; phylum Chordata; class Mammalia; order Primates; family Hominidae; genus Pongo; species Pongo abelii. The sequence continues at coordinate 144,654,423 of NC_071990.2, forward strand.
ATCTCTACAAAAATAAAAAATAAAAAATAAGCTGGGCATGGTGGTGTGCGCCTGATATCCTAGCTACTTGGGAGGCTGAGGCAGGAGGATCGCTTGAGCCTAGGAGTTCAAGACTTTGATGTGATGCTGCCACTGCACTCCAGCCTGGGTGACAGAGGAAGACCCTCTCTCAATAAAAGAAAAAAAAAAAAGAATATTCTGAATGTGTGCAAGAGATATAGCTAGTAGGCCTCGAATTGAACTCCAAAGGTGAGGCTTGTGTATGCTGGGCATAAAATGGCATAGTAACAGTTAAGCTCAGCTAAGGTAAGATCTCATTATTCCTCCCAGCTCATTGCTGCATTTCTACATTTTGATAAAATTTTGAATAAAAATAAGGGCAACATGGCACAGACCAGTGAGATCATAGCATAGTAGTGAGGGTGTGGTCAAGCCAGGGTAAGACAGATGGTTAATGGAGCATCCCATGCCACAAAAGCCAGATAAATCTAAGACTGAGAGAACGTACATGACACCACCACGGCCGGATACACTGAAACAGCCTTGTGAGAGCAAAAGGAAGACCTTGCATGGCACTCAGAAGCAGGTGTGAGTAGTGATCAAGATGAGGTTGCTGAGGAACCCATGAGAGTGAGCCAGTAGGGCACAGGCCTTCACACACCAGGAAGCGCAGAAATCTGTTGTGCATTGTAATGATAATATCGCTCACATCCTTAAGTCCAAAATATTTGTCTAGGAGTATCATAGCTGGAATGCTTTTCTCAAGCTGACTATAAACACTATGGAGAGTGGGTTTTACTGAGAAAAAACTGCCGAATGATACCACAGCTCCAGAAAAAATGTGTCCACAAGCACAGTCCTATCCTTGAATTGGCAATATAAGCGAAGGACCGTTTTAGGTTAGGGGATGTATTGCTGAGTTATCTAACTTGTCTTTTGGACACTTTGAGTAGTCTGGGTTCGGCCATGGGGCTTTGCTTTGAAAGTTAAGAACAAGGTCAGGCCCCTCACACAGCTGTCATATGCATTCAGTGGTAGTAGTACATGTTCCTTGAGGTTTTAGCTGTGCAAGCAGCCAACTTCCACAATGGGCAGATGGCAGGAACAGGGGACTGACTTTTGGAAATGGATGGTAGGAATGCAGGCCATTACAGAAATGGTGACTTTTCCACAAGGATGCCCAAAGGTCTGGTGAATGGTTCTAGTGAGCTCGTGTGCTTTTCCCCTCTGTTCTCATTTCCTTTCTGAATTGTTAAAGATTGAATTGTGTCCCTCTAAAATTCATGTTGAGTTCCTAACCTCAGTACTTTGGAATGCAACCTTATTTGGAAATCAGCTCATTTCGATGTAATTAGTGAAGTTTAGGTGAGGTCATCCTGGAATAGGGCAGGCCCTGAATCTGATGTGACTGGTATTCTTATAAAAAGGGGAAATATGGAAACAGGCATGCACACAGGGAGAACACCATGTGAGCATGAAGGCAGAGATGGGAGTGTTGCTTCTACAAGCCAAGGAACACGGAAGGTTGCCAGCAAACCACCAGAGAAAAGGTATGGAACAGATTCTCCCTCACAGCCCTTCCTGCCGACATCTTGATTTCAGACTTCTGGCCCCCAAAACTGTGAGACAATAATTTCTGTTGTTTAAATCATCCAGTGTATGATGCTTTGTTATGGCGGCCCTAGCAGACAAATGCATGGTTATCTGTTACTTGCCTGTCTCTTCTAGGGCACTCTACATTCGTTGAGGTCAGGGACTATGTCCTGATCATTTCCAAATCCTCATCACATACAGCAGTCCTGGTACACTTAGGAGGCCTCCCCAAAATATTTACCGAATACAAAAAGTAGATATGTTGATTTCTGCCGATAAACATTTAGCTATCTCTCAAGTAGGAAAGCATATATACTGTTCTCCCAATTCTCAAACTCATTTCAGTTTAGCAACCTTGACCTTGGGTTAGGTTTGGGGTGACTTCCCTGTGTCTTAGTCTATTTGGGCTGCTATAAGGAAATATCATAGACTAGACGGCTTATCAGCAACAGATTTATTTCTCATAGTTCCCTCAGGTGGGAAGTCCAAGATAAAGGCACCTACAGATTCCTTGTCTGATGAGGACAAGGAATGATGGCTTCCTAGTTCATAGACAGTGGAAGGGAGGAAGGCTGTCTCTCGGGCCTCTTTTATAAGGACACTAATACCATTTATGAGAGCTCTACCCTCATGACTAATCACTTCCCAAAGCTCCATCTTCGAATACCCTCACATTGGGTGTTGAGGTGCAAATATGAAATTTAGAGGGACACACACATTCAAACCATAGCACCTTGATTAGTTCTTCGTCTCCCTAAGTCCCATCAATGACCCTCATTACACTGTATTTAAAAAGTTAAGCCTAACAACTTTCATAGTATCCACAGCTAAGTGAAGTTTTTATACAGTAGCACTGTTTTAGGAAAGCCTTCGTTAAAAAAATGTGTACAGATAGTATCAAGAATTTGGTTAAGATTTTCTTGAGAAGAAAAGAAATTATTTAATTTTCACACACGAAGGATATTTTAATATAAAGATACCTACTCATTGTGAAGACATGTCCTGAATAAATATGGAATATAAGTGGACAATTTATTTAGACAGATAAAAGTCTCCAAAACATATTACCACGGATGCAGACATCTGTCTTCTAGATTGTAGAAGCTAGCTGTATAAAATTATGGTGATATATGAGTGAACTGAGATATTTTTAAACTATAAGTGAAAATGTAGGTCCTTAAAAGTAAACCAGAATAAAGCTTCCTTCATAACTGCAAGCAAAAAAAAAAAAATATATATGCCAACTGGCTATATCTGGAAACCTCAGTATCTATTTACTTGAGTTTTAACCTTTGTGCCAAAGGGCTGGGAAGCAGAAGGAAAGGAGGCTGACTGGAATGAGATGACACAGGACAGGAAAGAGGGGAAGAATTCTAGGTCAGAGGTGAAAAGGACATATTCTATAATAGTTTTCTGAGCCCTCGAGTTATAAGTCATTTCTGAAAGCTTAGAGATCAACTAAAATATCCTTCCACCGTGATAAGGTGGAAACATTTTTAACTTCATTTATCTTTTGTGTGTTCCATTTTCTATGGTTTCTTGTGTTTCTTCTAACAGAGGGAAAAAAGAATTGTTTATTAAATTCCTGATCCAGTTAAATATATGACAGACAGCATGATTTTACATAAGACTTTCTCTCGAAACTGATTTGCTTGATTTACTGTTGTTTTAAGTTGGCTTATATGTTTTGCTTAAACGTTTAGACCTGTCAAAATGGCCACCCAAAGCTTTGATGCCAGATTGCATCTCTCAACTGACAGTTAAGTAAAAAATAGTTTTAGAATATAGGAAAGGTCTTACCCTATGTAACAGAAGTGACTCTGCAGACACTTTCCTCTACTGTTTGTTTACTGAATAAGCACATTGTAACCGGTGTGATTTAGAAGCACTAGACTCAAATCTGTTTAAAAAACATTCCAGATTTACTCTACTAAAAATACTAAGAGAAAATTTTCCTTTAAGATTTCTTACTTGCTACATAGCATTTAAGAAAAATTACTCAATGTAAGACAGTATCTTGAGAAACCTAAAACCAAGTGAAAAGACTTGGAAAACATCTCCTGACCACGATGGTCAAATGTTTGTGGTGTCTATTTGATAGCACAACAAGCGAAATAGAATGCCTTAACTTTTCCTTTTCCCTGATCTAACCTCTGTTTCTAGGAATAAAAAACAGAAGGGCAGTTTGCAGCTCAGAGATTTCTCACTTAACAACTTCAGCTGGGATGGGGCCCAGAATCTGGCTCTCGTGTATAAAATTACACTTTTAACTGTATGTGAGGATATTAACACTTGCCTTCGCCAGTTTTCAACAGACACATATATGTGAGATGCATGTAGGTATTTAACTTTCTAAGATGTTTATAGTTAGAAATGCCTTTGAAACCCCTGGACTATGGGTGTTTTCCTGTGGAATGCCATTGTCCTGTTTATTTGTTTATATTCAAAGCAGTGCATACATCTTATATGAATTGACTACAGATTACATTGTTCTGTTTATTTATTTATTTTTATTTTCAAAGCAAACCAGATATATGGAGAAGTCTTATATGAACAGCTCAATGAGTTTTTAGGAAACACATCTGTGTAACCACCACCCACATCAACATATCAAACATCACCAATACCCCAGAAGCTACTCTATGCCTTCCGTGTCATTAGCCCCTTAAAGGTAACCACCATTCTGACCTCTGTCACTGTAGATTATAGCTGCTCAATCTTCAATTCTACAGAATTTCCATAGAAATTCCTATGGTATTCTGTAGGAGTCATGCAGCTTACATTGTTGTTGTTGTTGTTTTTCCTAGATTCTTTTGTTCGGTGTGTGTCTGTGAGGTTCATTTTTGTGGCTGTGTGTTCTTTTTCATTACTATACAGGACTGCATGTGTTCTTTTTCATTACTGTACAGGACTGCATGTGTTCTTTTTCATTACTGTACAGGACTGCATTTGTTCTTTTTCATTACTGTACAGGACTGCATTTGTTCTTTTTCATTACTATACAGGACTGCATTTGTTCTTTTTCATTACTGTACAGGACTGCGTGTTCTTTTTCATTACTATACAGGACTGCATGTGTTCTTTTTCATTACTATACAGGACTGCATTTGTTCTTTTTCATTACTATACAGGACTGCATGTGTTCTTTTTCATTACTATACAGGACTGCATGTGTTCTTTTTCATTACTATACAGGACTGCATGTGTTCTTTTTCATTACTATACAGGACTGCATTTGTTCTTTTTCATTACTATACAGGACTGCATTTGTTCTTTTTCATTACTATACAGGACTGCATTTGTTCTTTTTCATTACTATACAGGATTCCATTTTGTATGTTTTAAAATTTATACTCCATTCTATTGCTGATGCATTTTTGTGTTGTTTCCAACTTTCAGCTATCAAGAATAATGCTTCTATGAACGTGCTTATACATGTAACATTGGTACACAGGGATATGCATTTCTGCCGAGGAAGAGATTTACTGGGTTATAGAGTCCACATATGTTCGGCTTCGTGGAGACTGCCAGTTTTCCAAAGTGGTTTTAACAATTTACATTCCCTGCAGCAGTGTTTAAAAGTTCCAGTTATCCTGTGTCCTCACCAATGCTTTGTAGTGTCAACGGTTTTTTCTGATTTATTATTTTTTTTAATTTTAGCTATTCTATTGGCTATGCAGTAATCCTTTGTTGTGATTTTAATTTGGATTTCTCTGATCACTAATATTGTTAATCATTTTTATTTCCTTATCTGCCATTTGAATATTGGTCTTTTTAATGACATGTGTGTTAAAGTCCTTTGCCGTTTAAAAATACTTGGTAGTCTTTCTTTTACTCTGGCTTGTAGAAGGCAAGTTTAAAAAAAATTAGTTCATTTTCAGTTATATACATGACAAATATATTTTCTTTCTTTATGGCTTATCTTCCCTCTTTATGACATCTTTTGATCAACTGAAGTTCTTACTTTCAATGAAGTTTAACTTATTAATCCATTCTAGTATTGCATTGTTGTTTTTTGTCCTTTTCAGAAATATTTACCCAATCCAAGGTCATGAAGATATTCTCCTGTGCTATCTTCTAGAAGCTTTGTCATTTTACCTTTCACATTTCTGGTCTGTCTGGGAGTGATTTTTTTGTATAATGTGAGGTAGGAGGCAAGGATCATTTTTTCTCACATGGGTATCCATTCTTTTTCCCAGTGGCAGCTTTGCTGTATAGCAGTTGACTGTTTACGTGTGGGTCTGTGTCTGGACTCTGTGCTGCCCCACTGGTCTATTTACCTGTACTTGTGCTGATACCATACCATTTAAGTGACTATAACTGTAAATTAAATCTTGATATCTGGTAATATAAGTTCTCCAACTTTGTTCTTCAATATAATTTTTTTAGTTCTTGAGCTTTTGCATTTCCATGTAATTTTAGAATCAGCTTGCCAAATCTCACACATAAAGATTTCGATTATTAATTGGGATAACAATGAATCAATTTAAGTAGAATTGACATTTTTCAATATTGTACCTTCCAGAAACCTAGTAGATGCCTCCATTTCTTAAGTCTTCTTTCACCTTGTCAGTAAAGTTTTGGGTTTTCTTTGTGGAGGACTGCACATCTTTCACTGGCTTTATTCCTAGTTATGTGTCCTCTTTTTAGTAGAGAGCTACTTCTAGTTTGTATAGAAGAAAAATCTTCCTTTACAGTCACACCCTTAAACAAAACATTATAGAGGAACTATTTTGAAGCTGAAGAGAGGAAGTGCCCTTGAACCTTGAGGAGGAGGTGCGGGGTTTTTTTTGGTTGTTGGTTTGAGGTAGGTGAGATGCAGTATGTCTTGTCCAGATGGAATCTTTGGAATATCCTTAAAGGCAGCAGATGTGTGTGGGAAGAATGACAGAGTATATTGAGAAGCAGACTTAATGCCTTGAGTAATTGCATAGTTGAGTGAATAAACCAATGCATATTTTAAGTATCTGAAGTACATTCATTGATGCAAAGCAAATGACCATTCTAAACATAGGTTCTATCCTGGATTTACCTTCTTAAATCTTTGATTTAACATCCCCAGTTGCCAGAGATAAAATTATAAATTAAATGATTAAAATGTTATCAAGATAATTGAGTAAGGGATACATGGTTTAGATTTACCACCAATTATATTTCCCATTAAATAAGAAACATCTTGAAATTTAATAACTCATGTGTGAGTCAGTGACAGCATACTGTTTTAGAGTTAAAGTCTCTTGGAGCTCCTGCTGGTTACTACTCTGTTTTTCTTTTCTTTCCCAATCATGCTTTGGGAAAGAATATTCTTTCTTGCTGACACCAGTGTCTCAGCTCCAATTCACTTCTCATACCAGCCCCTGACTCCTGACATCCATCAAAACTGTTCTCATCCTTAAGACCCAAAGACCTCGTAATTGCCAGATTCAGTAAGGAAGTTTTCTTCAAGTTCTTTTGACATTTGAGATGATTGAACTATTCCTTCTCCTTGAAACTCTTCTTTTGTGGCTTTCTTGATATTTATTCTCCTTTCCTGGTCTCCTTCCTACCTCTCTGACTCTTTCTCAGGCTGTCTTCATTCCGCAAATGTTGGTATTGCACATGGTCTGCTTCAGACTCATTGCTTCTTCATTGTGAATTCTCAATCTGGTGGAACTCGTTCACTCTGTGGCTTCCCTGACAATCAGTCTTCTGACGTTTTTGAAGGCTTATCCTGAAATATCCTACACTACAAATACGTATGTCCAACTACCTGTTGGACCTCTCCATTTGAGTGCCCCAGAGACACTTAAAACTTAACGTGTCAGAACAGGAAACATCTTAACATGTTCTGCACCTTGGTGAATGCCACCCTTTCTCCTGGGCCAGCAGCCTGGAAGTGGTTATTGACTCTTCTCTGTTTTTTATTTCCCCATGTCTAGTGAAAACATCCAACTCATCCTCCTCCTTAATAGCCTTAATATCTCTGCGGTCTTGACCCTCTTCTCTATATCTGTCTCTTTTTTCTGTTCCCAAATAGCCTTACACCTGACTTTTTAAAACAGCCTCCTAACTGGCCTCTCTGCCCATTCAATATGGTCATCCTCCAATCTCATATCTGCTTTCAAGATGATCTTTCCAAAATGTACTACTTCTCTATTTAAAACTCTACAGTGGTTCTATTTTTCCTTCAGCAGAAAAGCCGAGACCTTCAATATGGCTTTACAAACCTAGCCATAAGGCAGCTCCTTCTGCTTCTCTAGTCTCTTCTTGACACTACCCCTTTTCACCTGCCTGACCTGTTATCCAGAGCCCCTGCAGTTCCTTCCATCACTCTGTGCCTTCCCTTCGTAAATACTCTGCTTCTGCCCAGAACAGTCACATCTCTATCCACAACTTCTTCTGTGGATGGCTTCTTCTCCAACACTCACCTTGGTTATGTCATGCTCTAGGGGGAACCTCTTCTCATTCCCCTGCACACACCAGTCTGGAATATATTATATTGCATTATATGTGTTTCTTTATCCCACTCTGAACTTTTCAAAGGCAAAAAACACATCTTTCACGTTTGTATCCTCCCTCTGCAGGTACTTTTAGAAATAGGCACTATGTTAGGCTCTAGGGATGCAAAGATGAATAAGACCTTATCCCTGCCTATGAGGCTCTCATAGTATAGAAAGTAAAACAGAAACATCAAAAGATAGTTACCGTGCAGTTTGACAAGTACCAGATGACAGGTATTTTTAAAACATGGAAGATAGAGCACCTGATTCTGGGTCTGAGTGAGTTCTATTTAAGTGTATACAAGGATTGTTTGAGAAATATGGATGGACAAATAATCCTCAGAGTAAATATCCTCTCCAGGAAAACTACTGGCAACCCCATCACCCATTTCACCAGTTGATCTCCAGAGACTGTGCATTTTTGATCTTCACATGTAGAGAATTGCATGGGAGATAAAATATTAACCAATAGGACCCAAACATGTAAATAAACATGATATGGTTTGGTGGGAGAGGTAAACATATTAAGCCATATTTTAGAATTTAGTTGAGACTTGAAAAAATAAGCGTCTTATTTTGTGTGCTCAGGAGCTGTCTGACAAAATCCTAAGCCTGACTGAGATCATAGTCCACCCTGACTTTGTCTAAAAATGTTGCTGACTGGGCATGGTGGCTCACGTCTGAAATCCTAGCATGTTGGGAGACTGAGGTGGGAAGATGGCTTGAGCCTAGGAGGTTGAGGCTGCAGTGAGCTGGGATCACGCCACTACTGCACTCCAGCCTGGGCGAAAGAGCAAGACCCTGAAAGACCCTGTCTCAAAAAAAAAAAAAAAAAAAGAGAAAAAAGGCGTTTGCCTTTATGGTAATAAGAACAGCCTAAAGCCTTGAAAGATGCATTCTACTTTTTCAGATACAATGTTACAAAATTATTAAAGGTTTCTGGCAGGGCGTGAGGGCTCACACCTGAAATCCCAGCACTTTGGGAGGCTGAGGTATGCGGATCACAAGGTCAGGAGTTCGAGACCAGACTGGCCAACATAGTGAAACCCCATCTCTACTAAAAATACAAAAATTAGCCGGGCATGGTGGCACACGCCTGTAGTCCCAGCTACTTGGTAGGCTGAGGCAGGTGAATCGCTTGAACTCAGGAGGCGGAGGTTGTGGTGAGCCGAGACCACGCCACTGCACTCCAGCCTAGGCAACAGAGAAACTCCATCTCAAAAAAAAAAAAAAAAAAAAAAATTACAGATTTCTTTTTTCCAAAGCAGATTCATAAGCTGTCCCTTATGCTATGAAACTTACTGGAACGACTTTTTGGTTTGGTGAGTTTTCTTAGGACAGACAAACACTGTAAATGTTTTCTTAACCTAATCTATTTTTATCTTATGTAAATGTTTTCTTTATTTTTTTGAGACGGAGTCTCCCTCCGTCACCCAGGCTAGAGTGCAGTGGCGTGATCTCGGCACACTGCAAGCTCTGCCTCCCGGGTTCATGGCATTCTCTTGCCTCAGCTTCCAGAGTAGCTGGGACTACAGGCGCCCACCACCACGCCCGGCTAACTTTTTGTATTTTTAGTAGAGACGGGGTTTCACCGTATTAGGCAGGATGGTCTTGATCTCCTGACCTCGTGATCCGCCTGCCTCGGCCTCCCAAAGTGCTGGGATTACAGGCGTGAGCCACCGCGCCTGGCCAGAAATGTTTTCTTAACCTGTTAAACAAACAGAATTTCAAACCTAACAAATAATCCAGATACATAGGTAACTGCTTTCCTTTCATGGCCCTGAATGGCTGGAAAGTTAGTAGAAAAGTATATCTTCAAGTTGAGCTTTCAAAACACATATCTGTTTTCAAAAATCTTGTACGGGTAAAATATTTAATGCTTGGTTTTGTTTTGGTTTTGGTTTTCTCCTAAAAAACCAGTGTGACTAGTTTAAAACAATGCTAAATAATTCCTAAGGGAAAATGCTGCAAGAACCTTTCACATAATGAGTTTACTGCCTTAGCTTGCTGTTTTAGTTACATGTTTTCAAGAAGTTCTCAGACATATGAATGGAAGAACATCTCTGATTCCACTTTAAAATAGATGGGAAAAAAATGCACCAAGGTGGCAGTGGTGGCAGGCAAAGAAGAAGAATATGAACAATATGAGGGCAGCACTATTTTTATTTTATTAAGGATTAGACATAGTGCATTACAATTGGAATAAAACGTTCAGGTTGTAAGTATGTATTTTTCCACTTGAAAAAGTCAGTTCAACTAAGAAACTATTCAATGGGTGTCAGCTTGCAGGTTCTGGATCAATAGAACATAGTATCATGGCATACTGTCTACCATTATAGTATCATGATCATCAGTTATTTGGAGTATTCTGGCTAAATGCTTTATTTCTAAGTCATTATTTCTTCTTATGTGTTTTAATAAATTTGAGGTTATATTATATGTAATATGCTTTTCTGTGCCTCTGCTGCTTCATCTGTGAGATAGAGATAGCTGGAGTCCTGGCTCCTGGAGTTGTTACGAAGAGTAGATGAGAGGGGTGACTAAAGTGCCCAGCACAGAGCCTGGTGCCCAGTCAGCATTCAAGTAGGGTTTGTTGTTGCCTTACTTGTTTTTTGTACTTTATTATACATTATAAGCATTTTCTCAAGTTGCTAACCATTATTCAAAACCATGTTGTCTCATGGATATGTAACATCCCACTTTTCTCTCAAGATTTAAATAATGTCATTTTGGTCAGTTTTGCCATTTCCAGATTGGCAGTAACATAAATTCCACTGAACTAAACATTCTTATGCAGAAGTCTTTGTGACCAAGTAAGATACATCTCTAAAATAGAATGATTGGTCAAAATGTATACATATTTTAAAGACTTTCATTTTCATTCATATGTCCAAATTCCATCCCTGAAAGATTGTAGCCATTTGAAAGTATCCCTTTCTCTTGCCATGTTTAAAGAAGAACTAAGGAAATATAAAAGAATGTGGTGAAAATAATAGAAGGCTGGAAGTTGTAGAGCCAGAATATTTGCATTTATGTATTACTTATACCATGGTATTTATTTATACCAGGGAGGAAAGATAAATAAATTCCTATAATTTCTCATATTTAAAAGGAGCTTTTGTGTGATGGAGTAAAAGCATTGCATTGACTTTAAGCAGCTTGTTTCTTATATTGACTGATACGGGATTAAATACCAGCTTGAGGAAGTCACTCTACCTCTCATAGTTACAGACTCACAATTTGCAAAATGGTGATATCACACCTATACTATAGGACTTTTGTGGCAGTTAAATAATATTCTGCATGAGAAGCACCCAGCAAAGGTCTTGGCACATAGTAAGCACCTGTAGTTGATCACAGGCTTATTGACCATGAGTATCATTTTTGCTGCAGAGCCAGCCTTCAGCTTTCCTCACTTTATTGCATCTGTGGATTCATAAAGTAGTAGAGTTCCAGACAGATGTACTGGCTGTGTCTTGAATGAGGAGAGGGCAGAAATCCATGACATTTTTCAGCTGCACTGTCAACACACTTGGTGGTCCTGGTTAGCATTAACATGACGTGGTTTTATGACTTGACTTAGTGCACATCTAGCCCCTGCTTTGTGTGAGACACTGAATCAAGAATTGGTAATACAGGAATGAATAAAAGGTAATCTTTGTCCTCAAAGGGCTCATAATCTAGACAGGAAGTGCTTACCATCTTTTCTGGGTGAAATTCTTCTTCTTTTTATACTTATTGAACATTCATTTGTGCTGTTCCCATAAGACATGCACTGGTAGGTATTTGGAGGTGAAAGTAAGTAATGATAAAGCCGGGCTGTGCCCCTAAGGTGTTTAGAATGTGGTGTGTAGTTCAGTTAATTGGCATGCTGTGGTAGGAAAATAATGGGCTTTCAGTCAGAAGACCTTAGTTCGTATTCAGGCCTCAAAACATACTTGTGGAATGATGGGTTGGGCAAGGAAGGCCCTTGTGTTCTAAGCAAGAAAATGAAAAGAGTTAAAATCCAGTTATTCATTCATCCATTTGGCAAATATTTATCGAGTACCTGGGATTCAGCAGGGAATAAAATATGCAAAAAGCCCTGCCCTCATGGAGCATAGATTCAGTGGGGGTGACGGAGGATGTAAAAACTGCTGCCGTGAAATTTTTAAAAGGCAGTGAAGGAAGCTATGGAGAGTTGGGGAGGAGGGGTGGCACATTTACAGAGAGTGGCAGGAGAGGCCTATTTTGCCAAATCCCTTTTTAAGCCAATGGGGATGGCACCAGGTTCAAGAGGCAGAAGAGACCCAGAGCCAGCACACGAGATGGGGTTTTATTGGGGAACTTTCATACCGGGGAGAGAGTCTAGTGGTGGTGGGATGGACAGGAGAACCACCTTCCATATAGTCCAGGGGCAGCAAGTGGGCTGGACAGGAAAACCACAATGGCTTGTGAAAGGCATCCAGTTTATATAGCATTTTCACTTAGCACCCTCCCCATAACAACCTCCGCCTGGCAACCTCCATGCAACCCCAAATCGGGGCCTTGATTCCGGGTGCAGCCTGTGTTCCATGGGACAGTATGCGGGCTCAGATGTTCCTCATCGACAAGGAACGAATCTCTGTTTCACCATTGCCGGATTCCCTAGCTCAGAACACACATTCAGTGTGTCTGCCATACAGGGTCTTTCTCAGGGTATGCTTAAGTTATTGCTGTCAGGTGCCTTTAACATACAGGGCCTCACTACAAACTAACATTTGAATGAAGAGCTGGAGGAAGTGAGGGAGCAGTTCAAGGAGACAGCCCCAACCCCAGGAGACCAGTGGGACTGGAGCAGAGTGTGTATGGGGTGCAGTTAGGGGGAAGTGGCAGTGGTAGGAGGCAGGGAAGGGCCTGTGGGACATGTTGCTAAGGACTTTGGCTTTTACTGGGCATAAGATAGGAAGCCTTTGAAGGAGTGTGAACAGAGTGATGGGAGGATGTTCTCACAACCCAGGGAGACATGGTAATGATGTGGACCAATGAGATAGCAGTAGATGTGGTGCACAGGGTCAGATTCTGGAGGTTATTTTTAAAGATAGAGCCAACAGGATTTGCTAAAGAATGGCATTAGCAGGGTTGAGAGCTGAGTTACTATGAAGCCTGAGTGGCCATCCATTGAGATGAGGGTGATGGTGGGAGAAGCAGATTGTGGGGGAGAGCTCAAGGAGTTCAGATTTGCACCAGTTAAGTTTGAGATGCCTGTCTGACTTTCAAATGCAGAAGTCTGGTTAACTGGAGTTCAGGGGAGAGGTCCTGGCTAAGGATGAAAATACCAGGATCATTAACGTAGAGGCAGTATCTAAAGTCAAGAGTCGATCAGATCTCTAAGGTAGTGATTGCAGCTACAAAAAAGAAGAGCTCCAACGACTGAACATTGTGGTAAACTATCGTGTAGATAATAGTTATAACCATTATGCACTTCTGGGAAAATGTGGTACCTCATGAGGTACCTTCACCCTGTTCACTGTGGCCGCCTCCAAAAACTTTGTGTTTGTTTACTAAATGCTGTCTTCATGACATGAAAAATTGAAGGCTTTTTCCTGTCAGGGATTGGATTTATTCAGGCACAAAGATAATTTGGGCACCACTGGAGTTGGGCATAGGCAGTTCTGTGCAGGATGCTTCACAATAGTATTTCAACAGACATAGTGATCTCGGCTTCTGATTTTGTTACATAAAAACACATTGATTCAGAAAAGGACAAAAGCAATGTAGGTCCACAGAGATTAAAACATCACTAGGCCGGGTGCAGCGGCTCACGCCCGGTGAGCACATCATGCCCAGTGATGTAATCCCAGCATTTTGGGAGGCCAAGGCAGTCAGATCATGAGGTCAGGAGATCGAGAGCATCCTGGCCAACATGGTGAAACCCTGTCTCTACTAAAATACAAAAAATTAGCTGAGTCTGGTGACAGGGGCCTGTAGTCCCAGCTACTCGGGAGGCTGAGGCAGGGTTATTGCTTGAACCCAGGAGGTGGAGGTTGCAGTGAGCCGAGATCGTGCCACTGCACTCCAGCCTGGCAACAGAGCGAGACTCCATCTCAAAAAAAAAAAAAAAAATCACTAAAATGGATGTGTACATTATGTACAGTATGCTTTCAACTTTAAGGTAAAAAAAAAAATACCAAAAGATTGGACTTAAGACAGGGGCCAGTTTTTCTAGGTTAAAGATGCCTTCCAGAAAAATGTTTGTTCAGCCATGCTTTTAGCAATCACTTATGTGTAGAGAGCTTTTCCACGTCTCCTGTATTTATTCAGTCAACAGGAATTAGCTTAGCAGCATAACCCAAAGACTTATCATTTATGTTGCCTTATGACTGATAGTGCTAATAAGTAACTAAGTCCAATGATCCTATTAAGAATTTTACAACAAAGAGGGGCTTGAGTGACCTAAATAAAAATCAGTGCCAAAAAATTCCTATATGGAACTTCTGGAGAGTGTCCCAAAGAAAGAATTTTCTTTTCTTTTTTTTTTTCTTTTTGAGACAGAGTCTCATTCTGTCACCCGGGCTGGAGTACAGTGGTAAGATCATGGCTCACTGCAACCTCAACCTCCTGGGCTCAATTGATCCTCCTGCTTCAGGCTCCTGAGTAGCTGGTACTACAAGTGTGCATCATTGCATCCAACTAGTTTTTCTATATTTTGTAGAGACAGAATTTCATCATGTTGCCCAGGCTGGTCTCGAACTCCTAGGCCCAAGGGATCCACCCTCCTTGGCCTCCCAAAGAGCAAAAGAATTTTCAAAGTACATAGTGTGTTTATCACCTACTGACAAATTTCTCAGATCATGTCTGGGAGCACGCTGGCTACGTGGGGATTGTAGATTTTTGCCTATGTATGCTCAATTTAAGTATCAAACACTCCATAAACCTTGCATTGCATCTCTTTAAATTAGAGATTTTTAAAGGCTCTACAATTCAAAAGTATTGTAATAATTTTCAAAGTATGCCACACTTTCAAGAGGTGTCCATCTATGGGGTGATACTTGGGTAGGGGGAATAAAGTCTACTTCTGAATTGTGGGTAACAAACAAAAGTCCAAAAGTGCACAGGCAGGCAGCTTGTACTTACCTTAATAGATGCATACTTTGGAAGTGAACAGCATTGAAGCATTAGGGCTTTCTGTACTCCAGTGGCAGGGTGGGCCTTACAAAACTGTAGGGCCTTCACCTAAGACAAAGATAACACTTATGTGTTTGCAGTAACTCATGGACACTTTGGACTTAGTTTCTAAGGGTTTGATCCCTTCTCCATCCAGTGTTTCTGGACTTCTTCCTGGAGTAAGGACCTTGGGAAGAAGCCTTTGTTCCTGTCTGTAACCCCTATTTAGTGCACTGATTGGGGTGCTTAGCACAATCACAGCATAACAAAGGAAAATAATGCCACTAAAAAGAAAGATTGTTCTGATTCAATATTTGAGAAAATTTCATTCAAGATATTTTAAGTCACAGAAGAGAAGTTGGACTTTGTATATTTACCAAAACAATTTGTCCTGGGCTCAGTGTCAGTAATATTAATATGTCCTTTTTTATTTTTATTTTTTATTTTTATTTTTGAGATGGAGTTTCGCTCTTGTTGCCCAGGCTGGAGTGTAATGGCGTGATCTCGGCTCACCACAACCTCTGCCTCCTGGGTTCAAGCAATTCTCCTGCCTCAGCCTCCCGAGTAGCTGGGATTACACGCATGCACCAGCAATGCCTGGCTAACTTTTTGTATTTTTAGCAGAGACGGGATTTCTCCATATTGGTCAGGCTGATCTCAAACTCCCGATCTCAGGTGATCTGCCTGCCTTGGCCTCCCAGAGTGCTGGGATTACAGGTGTGAGCCACCACACCCAGCCCAATATTTCCTTTTTTAAAATAACTGAGGCAGATGTTGTGGGTATTACATATAAACTTCCTCATAGACAATCTGTAAGTTGGCAGAATTTGATGAACACATTTGGATAATGTATTAGTCCGTTCTCACGCTGCTAATAAAGACATACCTGAGACTGGGTAGTTTATAAAGGAAAAGAGGTTCAATGGACTCACAGTTTCACATTGCTGGGGAGGCCTCACATTCATGATGGAAGGTGAAGGAGGAGCAAAGGCATGTCTTACATAGAGGCAGGGAAGAGAGTGTGTGCAGGGGAACTCCCCTTTATAAAACCATCCGATCTCATGAGACTTATTCACTATCACGAGAACAGCACGGGAAAACCTGCCTTCATGATTCAATTAAGTCCCACCAGGTCCCTGTCATAACACGTGGGGATTATGGGAACTAAAATTCAAGATGAGATTTGGGTGGGGACACACAGCCAAACCATATTAGATAACATTTTCACTTCAGCTCTAGGATTCACTGTCAATTATGGCAGAAAAGATGGATAGAGTTGTGTTGGGAACAGACCCTCCATAAACTCGCCCCAAAACTGGCCATAAACAAAATCTCCGCAGCACTGTGACATGTTGGTGATGGCTGTGATGTCCACGCTGGAAGGTTGTGGGTTTACCGGAATGAGGGCAAGGAACACCTGGCCCACCCAGGGCGGAAAACCACTTAAAGGCATTCTTAATCCACAAACAATAGCATGAGCGATCTGTGCCTTAAAGACATGCTTCTGCTGCAGATAACTAGCCCAACCCATCCCTTTATTTCGGCCCATCCCTTTGTTTCCCATAAGGAATACTTTTAGTTAATCTATAATCTATAGAAACAATGCTTATCACTGGCTTGCTGTCAATAAATATGTGGGTAAATCTCTGTTTGGGGCTCTCCGCTTTGAAGGCTGTGAGACCCCTGATTTCCTACTCCACACCTCTGTATTTGTGTGTGTGTGTCTTTAATTCCTCTAGTGCTGCTGGGTTAGGGTCTTCCCGACCGAGCTGGTCTCAGCGGAGTTGCTCTTGTTTGCCCAGTATGTCTTCAAGTATGTGATTTCTCCCAGCATTTACCAGTTTGAATCATCATCTCTCAGGTGCTGCTCTCTGATCAAGTTGAACATATCATGTAATATACATATATTTTTCAAAGTGTCTGAGCATACCACAACGTTACATTACATAATCCTTTTTTCCCAAAGATCATTTATCTTCCTTTCCCTTACTTCCCTTCCTCCTTTCCTTCCATCTATCCTTTCTTGTTTATCTACAGACAAAATTGCCACAAAAATGTCACTGTTAGCTATTTGGAGAAGCTATTAAAACCATTTGCTAGGAGAAATTCCAGTGTGTGTCTAGTTAGCAACCAGGGCTTTCTCTGACAACTGGTAGAAGGGTCAAGTTGTGCATGTCTTAACCATTCATAAACCATAGGTATTTTATTTTCACTAGTAAAACTGTGTGATAATTATTTCAAATAATGTTATTGTTAATGACTCTGATATTTAAAACACTTCTCAGGAAAATATTACTTGGATTCACTTAGGAATTTATAAACATCTTTTCACTAAATGTAATATATCATACCAAGTTTTATGTCAACTTGTTTTTCCTAGCTATCTTCAAAAGTTAGTATAAATTTAGTAAGCTTCCTAATGTAAAATTTAGTATACTTTCTGATTTCTAACAAACCACAGTTTATTTTTGTTTATGGTATTCTGGTGAAAAAATTATTGATAGTTTTAAAATTAATGTACCTTATAAAGCAGCATAAATTATGTATTTTCTGTGTTCTGAGTTCTTAGAGCTCTTAGTGGTATTTCTTCCTGATTTTAGATTTGTAAATTTTGTTTGGCTTTTTGATGTGTGGGCATTGAATTAGTTTCTCTTAGGAGAAGTTTCCAGATGAGTACTGCTTTTAGAAAAAGAAACGGATATTTTTATTAATACCTGTTGGAACTTCTCTGGAAGGTTTTGGATTTGTTTTCTTTTTTCTGTCCACTACAAAAGTGATGAGACCGGCCTTATCCTTTCATGGAGTGCATTCATCAAAAAAATTTTTGTGGTTCTGTCCATGTACAACTTTCACTGTTGATGGTTCTATTTATTAGAATTTAAACATATACTTTGTATGTTTATGAGAATAGAAATGTAGAAAAAAATCAAAAGGATATGCATCACTTTAATATAACTCAACAGAAAAAATGCCATTGTTTATATTTCTATTGATGCAAGATACTTCATTACTATTCATTGTTTTATAAACATACAGTTTATATTAATAATTGTGTACTTTGTTGATAGATTTGTAAAATCTCTAATTTTTAGAACATATGTTTCTTTATATTTGATTCTAATTTCTCTTAACTATTTTCTTGCCCTACAGTTTACAGTAACATAATGGGTACATGAGATTAGTTCTTCATAATTTTTTTTATCTCCTCAAATCCACTGAGTTTTATCTCATCCACCTGGGAGCTTACGACCATGGCCACCCCTGGATCTCACTGTCATTCAGAACAGCTTGACCTCTAAAACCCCCTACTGGCACCACAGACTCCCATCTTTTAGTTTGTTCCCTCCCACCATACATGTGACCTACCCAAGCACTCTTGTTTTCTCTCTCTCCTGACTCCATGTTTTTCTTTAATCATTCTAAGTCCTATGATCTATCTCTAATTATTCATCTCCTGATACCCTCAGTGCCCCAGTGTCTTGTTGAGCTTCCTAACAAACCCTCAGACCCATTAATTCCCATTGGCATGCCCTATAACTATGGCACTGGGCACTGTTGAAAAAACAATCCTGTAACAAGTGGAAATATACTATTATGGCATCTTCCTTACAGGGCCCTCCGCATCTCCTGGCTGTCCTTCTACCAGTCCCAAGTCAGGTCCCCTCCCACTCCACTCAGCTGTCTTCACTGCTATATTAATTCTGTAATTGGTAAATATGCATTAATATTACATCCCAGATGTGTGCTAAGCTCTAGGGATATGATGTTGAACTAAAAACTCTACCCACGTAGTCTGCAAGAGAGTCAGACACTTATAAAGTAGCAGCACTAATGATGATTTCATTACACTTGAATCAAGCAGTGAAAAGCAAAATGTTGCCTGAGAATAGATTGAGATAGAGTGGGGCAGACTCTAACTTGGCTATGTGTAGGCTTTTCTTACTATTATTGCCTTACTTTTCCTTATTGTTTACTATATGTGGA
The DNA here is from genome assembly GCF_028885655.2 of Pongo abelii. Lineage (NCBI taxonomy): Eukaryota > Metazoa > Chordata > Mammalia > Primates > Hominidae > Pongo > Pongo abelii. The sequence continues at coordinate 144,673,604 of NC_071990.2, forward strand.
TTCCTGGGTTAATATTGTTGTTTCTTTCATTTCTTTTCAAAATTTATTTAAATGATATTATACTTATTCAGTCATTTACAGCTTGCTTTTATTTTTCAACATTATGCCCGTGCAGTTCATCCATGTTTATACATGTTACTTTAGGCAGTTTGTTTTCACTGCTGTATACATATTTTTCAATATTTCTATTTATTTATCTATGGTTGAGTCTGTACATATTTGGGCTACTTTCTATTTTTTGTTATTCTTTATAGAATTCTGATATGAGCAGGAAAGGTGTGATAAAGATTGGTTAATTTTCAATATACAGGTTAAAGTTACCTTCAGCCATTCACTGTAGCCTTCTTTATCTAACATAAGCATCACATATTACTAATAAATTAGCCCACTTTGAATGTTCTACCATATTTAAAACAATAAGATAATGTCTTCATAGATTTTCCTGATCTACTTTCTTTGGAAGAGGATTGAAAATAATTAAATGTCCAAAGTCAGAAAGATAGAACTCAGACTGCCAGTCTGAATAATTTAAATGCAAATGTTTTTAAATGATTCTTCTGCAGTTCATAAGAAGAACTGAAATAGTGTTAGCAATGCTACTAAAAATCAACAAAGTCATGGTGAATTACATGCTATCATATGTAACATCTTTCAGCTCCAAATCACCCTTCAACACCTTCTGTCCCTTAGCAGACTGGATTTTATGAGCATTTCTCCTTCACAGAGAGGCCAATGTTGAGCTTTCTCAGTAAAGAGTGCTGAAGGGCCATTGCAGGAGGAAGGGCCTCTCTTACTGTTTTCAGCTGCTGCCCTACTCATCAGTGGTGTAGGTGTAAGGACATCCAGTGTTGCTCTGCCCCAGCCACAGGCAAGGGAATGTGCAGTCCCTCAGTGACTTCACAGCCCCAGCCTGTTCTGGTGACCACTTTCCTGCAGCCCTCCCAACAAGGACACTACATGCTCCAGGTCTCCTGCCCACAGTGGGCCCTGAACTCCTTCTGTGCACCTGCTCATCAGTGGTGGCTCACTTGCCCCTGGGAAGGCTGCTTCCTGCTTGCCCAGCTGCTGTGGCTCTTCCAGCAGGCTGCAAACACACCTTTTCCAGTGAGGTCTTGTATTAGTCTGTTCTCACACTGCTATGAAGAAATACCCGAGGGTAATTTACAAAGGATAGAGGTTTAATTGACTCACAGTTCCACGTTGCTGGGGAGGTCTCAGGAAACTTACAATCATGGTGGAAGGCAAAGGAGAAGCAGGCATCTTCTTTACAGGGTGGCAGGACAGGAGTGAGTGCAAGTGGGGGAATACCAGATGCTTATAAAACCATCAGATCTCATGAGACTCACTCACTATCACGAGAGCAGCATGTGGAAACCACCCCCATGATCCAGTTACCTCCACCTGGTCCTGCCCTTGACATATGGGGATTATGGGGATTACAATTCAAGGTGAGATTTTGGGTGGGGGCACAGCAAAATCATATCAGGTCTGAAGGCCATCTTTGGGGAGAAGGTCCTTTGCCAAGTTTTGTTTTTTTGGGGTACTCTTCCTGAGCTCCAGGGTACCTTTTATAGTTTTCTTTACATTTTATTTAGGTTTCAGAGTTATCTAGCTCTTTAATGATATTTTTAGCAGTTAAATTATCTTCTGTTGAAGAAAATTGTCACCATGAATAAAAATTTAGTGGGACAAAATATTTTACAAAGTTAGAAAATTTACTGCACTTCAGAACATTATCAAAGATGCAACATCTTTTTTCCCCCAATAATTGCTTATCACTGTTATCGTGCTTAAATCTAAATGTCATATACTTAGCAAAAGGAGATACTGCTAAGTTAGAGGTTAGGTACTTTAAAGCATATTCACCTTTGTAGCAGAGTGCACACTGGTTTCATAGTGTGCCTTTCTGCGTTATTAGTAGTTTACTAAGTGCTTTGTACATAGCAGTCAATAATTATTTGTTTAAAAAATCAATGGTATATTTAATTCAGTGTTCAAAAAGTTCATGCTAATATTAATCGTGTAAAAATCTTTAAGCCTGTAAGATTTTTGAATAGCTCATAGTGTCAGCGTCTGCTCCACCTGGGTAGCTGAGGAAGCTCAGTCAGAACACCCTGGGGGGGAATTTTCTATCATTGTTTGCAGATTAGAATGGAGTCTCTGGGGAGGTCCCTGCTGTGTGTTTATCCAGCAATTGAGGGAACATGGTGTGATTGTACCCATTACTGTGTGAAGAATATCCAAATGCCTTCTTTAGACGGTTGTTCTTCTTGCTACTTATATATTAAAAGCAATTATGTGATATTGTAATGAATTATGTTGACAAGCTTTCATTCCCAAAGCTGCTTATCTATGTACATTATTTCTGACTGGAAAACTTATTTTTTTTCCTGCCCGTCTGAATGAATTGCTTGCCACTGGTGACTTATGGCCTGTTTCATCGATTTTCAGTAATGAGATGGAGCAGTATGAGGTAAATATCTATGCACAAAAGCAGGGATTCTAAATCACATTCTGCAAACCACACATTTGATGGTGCAGTTAGCCCATCTCCTCAAAAATGTTTGTGGTGAAGTTTCCTTGAAAAAGCTTGGGCTTAAAGCATGTCACTTAGATGACAGATTTAGAAAGAATTTCGGTTATTACAGTGAGAAGTCCACTTTGGCTCAGTCAGGCTAACCCGCTCCAAGGGTAGGAGAGGATAATTCACCAGGCAGTGCGTCTAATGGGCATCGTCTCAGTGGATGAGGGAGATAGAGAGAGCCTGTGGTTCTTTTAAATGCATTGATTTCTCTACGGAGTAGCATTCAAATATGTAACTGATCATGGACTCCAGGTAAGTGATGATGGACTCCCCTGGTTGTAGAATTGCTACCGGGTGTTCAAATGTCTCAGGCAAGGAAAGCAGTGAAAACAAAGGCAAAGAAAATCCTTGTGGGATTCACTCATCTGGTTTCATACTGAGTCACTGTCTCACGGGGATGAAGTACCGTTGGAGTTCACTCTTGATCTTGATAACGGAGAAAGAATTATGCGCTGTTAAAAAGAAAGATATCTGTGGAAAGGGGGGGATCCCTTGAAGATGGTGTTTTATAGAACTGCTATTTTATGGCTCTTATATCCTTTCCATGCATTATTTAACTTCTTTTAGTCTTTGCTGAACATAGATACTGCCTAGATTGGTTTCCAGCAAGAACTGCATTGAAAGTTCTATGAGCTGAAAACAAAATAACTTTTTATGCTATAAAGTACCTCATGATATGTGACTGTAGGTGAAATACAGGAAGGTCTCAAGCTCACACCATTTCTCCAAATGTGCTACTTACATTTCTGCGTATGACAAACTACTCTTTCTTTCACATGTATATAACTATGTATGTTTTATATGTACATATCATATATATATCTAGATAGATTTATATAGTCCCTACTTGTGCTCCCCTACTCGGGACTATAGTACCTATATATTTGGTACTATAAAGGTACTATAGTCCCGAGTAGGAGAGAAGAAGTAGGGAGGTCTACAGAGTAATATCTATCTATCTAGACATATGTGACTTTTATAGAGAGATTTTATATGTAGATAGACTTCCTCTCTGGATTACATGTAAATTTATTAAATGTCACGTAATACTTTATGTTCTCTAGTTAGAAAGGAGACCAGGTAGATTTTTCATTTCTTCCTTATCATTTCCCCTTTAATTAATGGTTTTATCCTCATATGGGGACTCATCCAGGCCTTTCTTTATGACACCAATAAATCTCACTGCCTCTTTCCCATCTGTTCTCTCCACAGTTTTCCTTCATTCCATGATCCATGTCACTCCAGTTTCCATTGCTGCCCTTCTCAGCATTCCATCTTCTTGTTTCTTCTGTCTGCTGTGCCTAAAATTAACTTGAAAACATGAACCATCTTCAAGACAAATCTATGGTGTTCTTTATATCAATTTTATAAAAGTACAATGTAATCAAAATGTGGAACACCTTGGCTACCAGTCACTGGGGATATGGCCAAAGGTCAAGACAAGTGTACTCTGGCCTTTTAAAATTCATACAAATAATGATTCAATTTCTTATTTAAAGTGCTGCTTTTCTTATTTGATGCATTCTTGTGTTTTGCCTGAGTTTAGTCAATTATGTAGAAATGTACAAATTAGCAACTAATTAAGGACATAACTTGATATTCTTTTTTGGTGCTGACCTTTCTTTTTTTTTTTTGGAGACAGAGTCTTGCTCTGTCGTCAAGGCTGGAGTGCAGTGGTACAATCTTGGCTCACTACAGCCTTCACCTCCCATGTTCAAGTGATTCTTACCCCTCAGCCTCCCAAGTAGCTGAGATTACAGGTGCACACCACCACGCCCAGCTACCTTTTGTATTTTTAGTAGAGGTGGAGTTTTACCATGTTGGCCAGGCTGGTCTGGAACTCCTGACCTCAAGTGATCCACCTGCCTTGGCCTCCAAAAATGCTGGGATTACAGGCATGAGCCACCACATCCAGCCATAATTAAATTTAGTTGAGGATATTGAAGATGATGTAATGGGATGAAATAAAAGCAATTCTGGATAAATTATATAATATATGTTTTAGGAATAAATGATAGAAGTCTAATGAATTTGTCCTATATTACAAATAGGATTGTAATAGTTTAGTGCATTCCAGAGAAGAAAAATAATAGACTATTAAATTAATTTAATCAAAACCAATTGTGCATTTCAAAAAAGATAAAGACATGAATGGAATTTGAGTACACTTCCATACTTTCGAAAATGAATTTAAAATCTAACATGACTCAGTAAATCAGCTACGATTTTCTGACAGGGATTGTTGGGGAGGTGTAGAAAAAAGATGGAGAAGGAATTAAACAGTAGAGAAGATTTTAGAGATACAAATACTGAGTGACTCCAAAGTAATCCTGGGATTTTTGTTGTCATTGTTGTTCTGATCTATTCCTATTTATATTTCTTGGAGAGACATGATACATTTGACCACTTCATTTCAGCATGCAATGTAAAATAATAAGAGCAACTAGGCTGCTAAGAACCCAAAGCCAGATGGTGTATATGTGTGTCATGCTGAGTTGATGGTTTGGAAGTGCCAGCTCTGCAGAATGGCTGGAGTCGAATAATACTTCAAGGTAATCCTGCTTAAGATCCACTTGCGCATCTCCGTATAACTTTTACATTTTTAACAGTTAATTTAATGAATTGTAAGTTGCAGTGGTCAGCAGGATTCATGTAAGCAACAGAAAAACACACATAAAATGTCTGTAATGGGATTTGTTAACTGTCAGTTCAAATCAAACTCTTATAAAGTGACAGAAGCCTCAACTGTTTTAATAGTATTGGCAAACTGCTTCTTAAATAAGCAAATAGCCAAAAGTGAGTTTATGCTTCTTTCCTAAGAAGGATAGACTGTTTCATAATTTTTAGAGATTATCTTTTGAGGACTAACCAATGTGAGTCAAAGAAACAGTAACAAAACCCAAACATTTCCTCTTTGTCTCCTTGTGTTTAGAAAATACGAAAAAATGGCTGGGCGTGGTGGCTCATGCCTGTAATCCCAGCACTTTGGGAGGCTGAGGCAGGTGGATCACGAGGTCAGGAGATTGAGACCATCCTGGCTAACATGGTGAAACCCCGTCTCTACTAAAAATACAAAAAATTATCCGGATGTGGTGGCGGGCACCTGTAGTCCCAGCTACTTGGGAGGCTGAGGCAGCAGAATGGCATGAACCCAGGAGGCGGAGCTTGCAGTGAGCCGAGATCGCACCACTGCACTCCAGCCTGGGCAACAGAGCGAGACTCTGTCTCAAAAAAAAAAAAAAAAAAAGAAAGAAAATAGGAAAAAATCATTTGTAGTAGCTCCTTTCCCTGACCTCCACGTTCACTCTTTGGGGAAGTCTTCTTAGCAGTTCAGGTGAGGTGGGGGCCGTACTATAGTCCCAAGTAGGGGAGAACCAGTAGGGAGGTCTACAGAGAGTGACAGGTAATAGTGAGGGGACTGCTGTGTTAGATGACACCATTGGGTAAGAAAATGAATCAACTGTAGAAAAGTATAAGACTTCATTTGTACATACTGTTAATTATATAAATCTGAGAAAGTGTGGCTTAGACTATTACGTTTAGATTTGCAGAAATTATTTTGTTTTTTCCCTCTCCTAGAATTCGAGATTCTGTTTTTCCCTTTTTTTTTCATGTTAAGTTTCCCTCCTATTCCTATTTCTTTTCTTTTAAATCTTTATAAAAGCAAGTATTTCCCAAGAATTAGTAAATTACTTATTTATACAAAAAATTATGGAGTAATTTAGTTAGTTTCTTCTTTCTCTATTTTGAAGGTCTGATATTAGGTACATCTATATTTAAGATCATTATGTCTTCTTGATTAATTGATTTTTATCATTATGAAATGTTCCGCATTATTTTTGGTAATATTCCATATGTAGATAGATACTTTTTTTTTTTTTTTTTGACAGTGTCTCCCTTGGTCACCAAGCTGGAGTGCAGTGGCATGATCCCAGCTCACTGCAACCTCTGCCTCCTGGGTTCAAGTGATTCTTCTGCCTCAGCCTCCTGAGTAGCTGGGACCACAGGCGCACACCACCATGCCCAGCTAATTTTTGCACTTTTAATAGAGACGGGGTTTCACCATGTTGGCCAGGATGGTCTTGATCTCTTGACCTCATGATCCACCCATCTCAGCCTTCCAAGGTGCTGGGATTATAGGCATGAGCCACTGCGCCCGGCCGATAGATTCTTTAAAAAAATTCAAAGTTATCTTTTTATTGAGACCCTGGCTATCCTGAAGTTTGTGAAGTAGGAAAATCTGAGGTCTCACAGAGAAAAATATATCTCTACAGTGTTGTTGACTATGAAGGTTCAAAAGAGAAAAAAGTGTTCCCTACTGTATGCTTAGCTTGCTCTGGAAACCTACTTAATAAAAAGAACTTTTGGGGCCGGGTGTGGTGGCTCACACCTGTAATCCCAGCACTTTGGGAGGCTGAGGCAGGCGGATCACGAGGTCAGGAGTTCGAAACCTGCCAGTATGGTCAACATGGTGAGACCCCATCTCTACTAAAAACACAAAAATTAGCTGGGTGTGGTGGTGCGTGCCTGTAATCCTAGCTACTGAGACAGGAGAACCGCTTTAACCCAGGGGGCAGAAGTTGCAGTGAACTGAGATCTTGCAACTGCACTCTAGCTTGGGTGACAGAGCGAGACTCTGTCTCAAGAAAAAAAAAAGAACTTTTAAATTCAGGGGTACATGTGCAAATGTGTTACACAGGTAAATGTGTGTCATTGGGGTTTGTTGTACAGATTATTTCATCACCCAGGTATTAGCCTGATACCTGTTAGTTATTATTCCTGATCCTCTCCCTCTTCCCACCTCCACCCCTCAATAGATCCCACTGTTTGTTGTTCCCCTTTCTGTGTCCATGTGTTCTCATCATTTAGCTGTCGGTTATAAGTGAGAACATGCTGGAAGCCTACTTTAATATTAGTGTAGTTACTTCAGCCTTCTTATGGTTAGTGTTTGCATTCATTTACTTTTAACCAACTTTACATTTATACTTACATGCTTTTTTTTGTTTTGGTTTGGTTTTTAAAATCCAATCTGATAATCCCTGCCTTTGCATTGGAGAGCTTAAACCATTTATATTTAGTGTAATTACAGACATTGTTGAGTTAAGTCTGATATCTTATTTTAGTTTTCTTTTTGTTCCATTTATTCTTTCTTCCTTTTCCCCAAATTTTGACTTTTTCCTGAATTAATTTAATATTGCTAGTATTTCATTTTATTTTCACTATTGGCTTATTAGCTATGGGAGGCAAAATTTTTTAAATGGCCCCAAAGATGTTTCACACTAATGTCAGGAACCTGTGAATATGATGAGATATAATTCCTTTCATTGTGTTACAATATATGGCCTTAAGAAATGAACACTATCCAGGTGGGCTTGATTATATCACATGAGTCTTAAAGGCAGAGAGCTTTTTCAAGCCAATGAGAGATGAGGAAAGCAGAAAGGAAAGTCAGAGATCTGATGCATAAGGAGGATTCAACATTCTCTTGCTGGCTTTGAAGATGGAAGGGACCATGTACAAGGACTGGAGAACAGACACAAGGAACCAAGAGTGACCCTAGCCAACAGCCAATAAAGAAACACGAATCTTAGTCTCACAATGTCAAGGGACTGGATTCTACCAACCTGAATGAGCTTGGAAGTAGATCTTTTCTTTCGGCCTCCACATAAGGGCCTAGCTTGGCCAACACATTAATTTTGGTGTTGTGGTACCCTAACCATAAAACCTAGAGTAACCTTCCTGGGCACCTGACCTACAAACTGAGAAGGAATATATTGGTGGTGTTTTAGCTGCTAAGTTTGTGGTAATTTGTTATGCAACAATGGTCAACTAATACATTAGCTGATGCCCTCTATTCTTTTAGTGGTTGCTCTGTGGTTTACAATATGCATATTTAACTTATCACAGTCTGCTGCCAACTAATATTATACAACTTTATGTGTAATGTAACAACCTTACAACTATATACCTTCCATTCTTTCTTTCTTGTCCTTGGTGCTGTTGTTATTATAAATTTTACTTCTAAATATTCTTAAAACTTCACAAAATTGTTATATTTTTGCTTTAGTTAATTATCGTTAATAAATGTAGAAATTAGAAAAGTAAAAATCTTTTATATTTATTTTCATATCTGTATTATCCACCTCTATTTTTCAGCAATTGTCATTGATCTGTATAGATTTCCATATGTGATATCATTTCTTCATTCCTCTAATATATCCTTTAGTGAAAGTCTAATGATAATTAATTCTCTCAGTTTCTGTTTATCTGAAAAAGTCTTTCACCTTTGAGAGTTTTTCTCCATTATAAGACTTAAAAGATATTGTTTCATTGTTTCTTGGCTTGGATCATTTTACACAAGAAATATGTGTTAATTCTTTTTGTTCTGTATGGTGATATGTTTTTTCCCTCCAGTGGCTTTAAAATTTCCATCTTTGTCAAAATTTTATGAAATTTGATTACACTGGGCATTGATACGGTTTTCTTTGTGTATACTCCACTGTTGAGCTTCTTGGATCTGTGGGTTTATAGTTTTCAGAAAACTTCGAAAAACTTCAGCCATTATTTCTTCAGTTTTTTTTTTCTACCTGACCTTTGGGTCTCCAATACACATATGTTAGACTGCTTGATATTTTCTCACAGTTCACTTAGATTGTTAATATTTAAAGTCTTTCTTCTTTCAGTGATTAATTTTGGAAAGTTTCATGTTTTCATGTTTTCTATGTATTCAGTTTTTAATCTTTTCTTTTTCAGTGTCTAATATGCTATTATTTCCATACAATGACTTTATGATTTCAGATTTTTTTTAACTTTTGAATATTAACTTTGATTCTTTTTAATGTCTTATTTCTCTCATTATTTTTATGTCTTCCTTTAACTTTTTGAACTGATTTAATTTAGTTGTTTAATGCCCTTGTCTACCAATTCCAATATTTCTGTTATTTCTACATCTGTTTTTATTGAATGGCTTTTCTTTTGGTTAAGGATGTTTTTCTACTGCTTGACATGTTCAATAATTTTTATTGGATGATGGACATAGTGCACTATGTTGTTGAATGTCTGGAATTTGTTGTCTTCCTTTAAATAATGTAGAATTTTGTTTTTAATAGGCATTTAAACTACTTGTAGATCAGCTTTTTTTTGTTTGTTTGAGGGCTATTTTTAAGTATTGTTTGGGTGGATCTATGTTAGCCTTTATTCCAGGGCTATGTTAGTGCCACTATTTAGGCATGAGACTTCTTGAGTCTCTACTGAATGCCTGTTGTAGCCAATAAGGCCTCTTCTATGTGATTAGTCAGAACTGGAATACATCTCTATCCTGAATGAGCTTTGAGAATTGTTTAGCCTATTGCTTGTAGTAGATAGACTTCTTTTTTTTTTATTGTGTTACTTGCATTATTGCAGTTGTCTGGAACCAAACCCACAATATCTCCAAGGTGTATCTGAATATGGAGCAATGGCTGTTCAAACATCCTTATCTCCAACTTCTAGTATCTCTGTTATTTGGATCCAGGTTTATTGATTGATTTTTCTTCCATTTAGGAGTCATACTTTTCTTCTTCTTTGTATGCCTGGTAATATTTTTTTTTAATTTTATTTACTTATTTATTTATTTATTTATTTATTAGAGGATGTGGAGAAATAGGAACACTTTTACACTGTTGGTGGGACTGTAAACTAGTTCAACCATTGTGGAAGTCAGTGTGGCAATTCCTCAAGGATCTAGAACTAGAAATACCATTTGACCCAGCCATCCCATTACTGGGTATATACCCAAAGGACTATAAATCATGCTGCTATAAAGACACATGCACACGTATGTTTATTGTGGCATTATTCACAATAGCAAAGACTTGGAACCAACCCAAATGTCCAACAATGACAGACTGGATTAAGAAAATGTGGTACATATACACCATGGAATACTATGCAGCCATAAAAAATGATGAGTTCATGTCCTTTGTAGGGACATGGATGAAATTGGAAATCATCATTCTCAGTAAACTATCGCAAGAACAAAAAACCAAACACCGCGTATTCTCACTCATAGGTGGGAATTGAACAATGAGAACACATGGACACAGGAAGGGGAACATCACACTCTGGGGACTGTTGTGGGGTGGGGGGAGGGGGGAGTGATAGCATTGGGAGATATACCTAATGCTAGATGACGAGTTAGTGGGTGCAGCGCACCAGCATGGCACATGTATACATATGTAACTAACCTGCATATTGCACACAGGTACCCTAAAACCTAAAGTAGGTAGACTTCTAAAATGACCCCCAAAGACATTCACCTTTGTGTATTCCCCTCCAACTGAGTTTGGGAAGAATGTGAATATGATTATTCTTGTAACTACATTACTTTATGTGGAAAAAGGAAAATTATCTAAGATGGGCTTGATTTCATCTGGTAAGCCCTTTAAAAAGAGATTTATCTGACTGATTGCTGAGTAAGAAGTCCAATATCTGAAAAGCCTGGTTCATATATTTAGTCCAAATGTCTAGTTGTTTATGGTGTGAAGGCAAACTTGGTCCAGTTACTGTATCATGGAGTTTTTAGGTGAACAGTTGTAGTGAATTCACTTGTCTTTGGAGGGTATTGCAATAGCTTTAACCAGAACTTTCTTTCTTGGACTTATCCTCCATCATGTTTCCTTGCTTTCCAGGCTGCATAAAACAATTCAGTGGTCTCCAGGTATTTACGCTTTATCAGTACCAAGGCAATATTCTATTTCCTCTGCCTATAAATAAAAACCTCACAGAAATTTTACATATAATGCAGTAACTAGGCTTTTTGAGCTTACCAAACCCTATTTTTTATCAATCTTTAAAACTAAGGGATATTGAATTAGAAGGGAAGGATTTGAAAGAGGCTAGCCAACTATATTTCAAAACAATAAAAACCACTCTCTTTAAACTTTTAAGTTATTTGAAAATATTTTACACCAGTGAAATAGAGAGAGAATAATACAATCAATTTCAGTATGCCAAATAACCAACTTAAGAAATAAAATATTATTTGTACAGTTGAGGCCATGTACAGATAATATTTCCTCCAATCTTATCGTTCTCTCTCTAGAGGTACCTTAATGCAATGTTATTAATTCCCACACATTTCTTCATGTATTACTTCATATCCCTGCATCCTTAAATTTATCTTTGCATTTTTTTTTGAAATTGATTTTAATTGTCAGACTTCTTTCCTGGTTTCCTTTTTTTTTTTTTTTTTTCGGTTTAACATTTTGTTGTGAAAATAAAATGTTTATGTTTGTTTAGATTTCCATTGTATGAATATAACACCATTATTTATCCAGTCAGCTATTAAGAAACATATAGTTATTTCAACTTTTTTGAAGCAATGAACACTCAAATTAACCTTTGGTAGATATGACTAGTACACATGTATGAGAGTTTCTGTAGGGAATGCCCTTTATAATTACATCACGAAATAAATAGAGTATATGCATCTTTAAATTACTATAGATGGTCCACAACTCAGAATTTTTGACTTATTATATTTCGACTTTATGCTGGTGTGAAAGTGATCACATTCAATATTTCATGTTCAGCACAATATTTAATAAGTTACATGATATTTTCAACATTTTATCATAAAACAGGCTTTGTGTTAGATGATTTCGCCCAACTGCAGACTAATGTATGTGTTCTGAGCACATTTTAGATAGGCTAAGTTAAGCTCTGCTATTCTATATGTCGGGTGTATTAAATGCATTTCCAACTTAAGATATTTTCAGTTTACTATGAGTTTATAGGGACTTAGCTGCATCATAAGTTGAGGAGCATCTGTAGATATTGTCAGTTGTTTTTCAAAGTGGTTGTCCACATTTGCATTCCTACCATGAGCTTTCTGGTTGTCCTACATCTTTGTGACACTTGGTATTGTCAGAATTAAATTGTAAATAATTACACTGGTGAGAAATGCTACCTCATTGTGGTCTTAGTTTGCATTTCCCTGGTTATTAGTTACCTTTTTATGTTTACTAGCCAGATTAGCATGAAGATTATTATTCTCTGGTAGGGTCACTCCAGTTTAATCAAACTCCATTAGGGCCAACATAGAGATTCAAACATCTAAAGTCCTAGGATATGAAAAATAGAAAGATATGAATAGAAATATATGAAAAATAGAAAATAGAACATTTTTCTAAGTATGAAATTATTCCCTGAGTTATTTAAGTTATTTCTAGTTATCAAAACATGACTCTTGCCAACACTTCTATTGTGTCGTTCTCAATTGTGGCAGTTTTAGCTTCTTTTACTCTGGCTTTTCTGGCTGTAGAAAGAATGACAATAAACCTCAAGTCACTGAAGCTAAAGACAGGCTACGTTATGAGGAAACATAGAACATTACTCTGCCTAAGACTGACTAATAATAGTAAGATTTGATGAACTCCAGAAAGTCTAGGTTAACAATTTCAGTGTTCTAGTGCTGTGCTAAGTGATGGAACTAAATACTTTTTAGAATCCTTCTTCCCTTGTGAGGACCCTATCCACAGAGCTTTCACAGACTCTTTCTACTGCCAATGAGGAAATTTACCAAAAAAGGTCCTTGCTATCTTTTCTAAAGAGGCAATGAGTAAAATTGTGTCTTTTACAAAGATATCATCTGTAAACTATTTTCAGTAGAAAGAAAGCCAGAAAAATTTTCCTGAATCTATCTTTGGTGCTAATTGGGTATGACTTTGTGTGCAGGAGATACATTTTCTGCCCTTTCCATAATTTGAATGATCATCTGTCTAGCTGCATTACAGTATGCTGCCTGCAGTGTTCTCCCTTTGCAATGGTCCAAGTAAATAAAACATAGCTGATCTAAATGCTTCCATTCATAATTGATTTGGGGAATGTATAACCTGTAGTTTTTTTTGGGGGGGGTTAGAGAAATTGTATAGGTATCTCTGTTTATATTACTTTGGAAATATTTTATTTCATAAATACTAAAAACTTGAGTAGAAGGTCATTTGGTTCAAGTTTGACAACAGAAATTTGTTTCATATCAGCCTTAATTATTACATTCGGTCGATTTTTTTATGACTCAAGGACCCGCTTCCTACCACTTCCTTTGGTAGAAAAAATATCTAAATGTAAGAGATGAAAGCATAGGAAAGTTTTTCACATTTAGACTGAATTGTCTTGTTATTCAGACCGTCCTCACCCTTTTGTTTTCACTTCTTAGATGTTTGTTAAAACTCACTAGTTATATTGACTAGTAGAAACCATAGACGTGATTTAGACATGACATAGTAGAAACCATGACAAACCATAGACATGATGCTTTAAAATAATGGCCCTGCAGTTTGATCGTTGATACTTCTTTCTGTTGGGCCCTATTTAGATGTGTGTGTGCGTGCATGTTTTGCACTTGTCCTGAGGTGAGTGAAAATGGAAGTGGTGTTTTAAAGATGAACTTTCTCTATAAAAGCAAGTTGTAAATGTCAGTTCTCTATTTCTAGGAGCAGCTCTTTAAAATATGCTTCTGATCCTTTCTTATCAGATGTCATGTTGTACACCAGCAGCTCATTTGCTATTCCACAGCTTGGGTCTCTAGATCTTAATGACTCATACCGGCTGTTGTCCCCCTACAGGTTATCCAGGCTGTCTTTTTTGGCATCTGTGTGCTGACTGATCTTTCCAGTCTTCTGACTCGAGGAAGTGGGAACCAGGAGCAAGAGAGGCAGCTCAAGAAGCTCATCTCTCTCCGGGACTGGATGTTAGCTGTGTTGGCCTTTCCTGTTGGGGTTGTGAGTATGATGGAGGATGCATTTAGCCACAAAAGAAACTTGGCTCTTATTTCAGACTTCTAAGAGAAAAAAAAAGAGTTCATTATAAGAGGTTTCTGTATTTTTAGTTTGCTGGAGCTGTCAGTAGCACAGATGCAGTGGCTTAAACAACAAACATTTATTTTCTCGTAGTTCTGGAGGCTGAAGTCTGAGATGCAGGTGTCCACAGGGTTTGTTTCTTCTGAGGCCTCTCTCCCCTTGGCTTGCAGATAGCGCTTTCTGACTGTGTCTTCACACTGTCATCCCTCTGTGCCTGTCTTTGCCTAAACTTCCTATTTTTATAAGGTATAGCAGTCATATTAGATTAGGGCCCCCTAATGACCTCATTCAACCATATATAATCACCTCTTGAAAAACCCAGTCTCCAAATACAGTCACATTGCGAGATTCTGGGGGTTAGGGCTTCCACATATGAATTTTGCAGAGGACACAATTCAGTCTATCAGTTTCTTAAGCAGCCCAGACTTGAAAGGTAGGGTCCTTGGGTCAACCAGGCTTTTGAACTTGGGAGAGGAGATCAGTATTAGCTCATACTTCTTCAGTTACCCAGCTGTGCCATTAGCTACTATCACTGAAGTAAATGCCTCTTAATGTTTGGGTCTGTTTTGACTTCATTGATTTTCATTGTTTTCAGTTAGGTTCTCTCCATAACTCATCTTCCTTCACAAGTCTGTTAATTTTCCATTGTCTGCACATAAACCATGTTTTTTTAAAGGCCCTCAGAGACCCTACAGATTTTAACCTCTGCGTAGCCAGGAGAAGATAACTCATAAATATCACACACTGTAAAGATGAGTAAGAAGTTGTTATTTAATTCAAATTCAGACCTTTCATTTGCCAGCTGACTTTGGGGAAAAACAGAAGTCTCAGTGATGTGGTCTAGCACATGCACCGAGTCCATTGTAGGAAGAGTCAGAAAGTTGTTCATAAGTCCTTCCAGTGGATTACTCATATTTGTCAGGTTCGTAGCTGGTAAAAGGCCCTACATGCTTGCTTTAAGAACAATTAGTAGACACTCAGATGGTCACTGAATTGCTTTTTCTGTGTGCCAAATTATATGTTCTTGGATGAAATAAATAGCCCTTAACCCTGAGAACAACACAATGGCCAGAGAGCATTATAATTTGTTCACACTCCTCATTCCCTCATCCTTGTCCTCTGAAAACTTAAATAAGTGAGTACTCAGATTGAAGCTAACCAGCAAATCTCTCAAATTCCATTGTTTAGCATAGCAGAGTTTAATGCTTTCCATATTACTTAATATTTCCTTCTTTGGACTTTCCATATAAAATTCAAATACTTTCTATCAGAATAGTCATCTAAGAGAAAATTTCTATTACCATAAAGCACAAAGATACATACTTTCTGCATAAAAGAATTATCTAGAAAATCTCAGTCTCTCTGTGTGTACATGTATATGCATCTATATCTAATATATAGTATATGCATGTATATTATATATATCATGTATATATCTTTTCTTTTTTAACGTCTACTCCCTTGGAATTTCTATAGACATGTCATTGCCTGTGGAAGCCTTCATTGCCTAGAAGGACTACAGTAGTAATACAATAAAAAAGTAGGCCAGGCGCAGTGGCTCACACCTGTAGTCCCAGCACTTTGGGAGGCCAAGGCGGGCAGATCATGAGGCCAGGAGATTGAGACCATCCTGGCTAACACAGTGAAACCCCATCTCTACTAGAAATACAAAAAATGAGCCAGGCGTGGTGGTGGGCTCCTTTAGTCCCAGCTACTCGGGAGGCTGATGCAGGAGAATAGCTTGAACCCGGGACGTGGAGGTTGCAGTGAGCTGAGATCTCACCACTGCACTCCAGCCTGGGCAACAGAGCAAGACTCTGTCTCAAAAAAAAAAAAAAAGTAAACATGAGTACAGTGTTAACATGTTTTCTCTTAGCTCCCTTCCATATGTGATATCAAATTATGTCTCTACAGGGAAAATTTCGACTTATGTTGTAAATTTTGCTACTCTCCTCAAAAGCTCATGGCATATGCCCTTTAGGCATTTTTGACCTTCCTTTGGGGGAAACTTGCACCTGCCTGAAGCTTGAAGTATATGTCAACTCTCAGTGTCTTTCCTAAAGTTATCCCATGTATGTTTCATGGTTTATAAAACAAGTGGTGGCCTTTTTGTTTAGTTATTTGTTTTAGTACATCTGATATTTTCCTCCATCTATCACTGTCTTTGTTGTTTTGCCTATGTTTTAGAAAAAAGAGGAATAAAAGTGCCTTTCATCCCCACCCACCCCATCTCTCTTAAACCAGAAGTCCCAGCATCACACTTTCATGGCGTGTGGGTGCAGCTGTCCTAGTGGCTCTCTGACGGCCCAGCCAATCCTCATCACTGCGACCAGGGCTTCCCATGTCACCCAGCACATGGAGGGGATCAGTGCTCTTGAGAATCACAAAAGAAATCAAAGAATAGATAAGGAATCAGAGATGTGTAACTCATTGATGTTTTTAACTCATTTTTTTTTTGGCCATTGATATTTTGTAGTCACTATTTCCATCTTTCATAATCATCCCTGTTACTGTGAGTCACTGTTCCCTTCATAGTTACTAGTCTATTATTTTCCTAAACTTTTAAATGTTCCTTTCAAAGAAAGTGACATTTCTTTCTCTCTTTTTCCCCCCTCCTTTCTCTCTCTCCTCTCCCCTGTTTTAAGAAGAATCTAGGTCAGTATTCTCTAGAAATCATCATATGTTTTCTACTGTTTCTGTCTTGCTCTGTCATTTGATGTTTTGTATCTATTTATGCAATTTCCACCAGACTTCTCACTCTAATACACAGAAATTCATTTTGAGGCCAAAAAAGCCTGATAAATTGTTCCTTCCCAAATCCCATTAATTTTATTGCGAAGTCATATTTATACAATATATGAATGTGCCTCTTTACAAGTATTTGTATTCGTCTGTTCTCACACTGCTAATGAAGACATACCCGAGACTTGAGTAATTTATAAAGGAAAGAGGTTTAATTGACTTACAGTTTCACATGGCTGTGGAGGCCTCACAATCATGGGGGAAGGCAAAGGAGGAGCAAAGTCATGTCTTACATGGTGGCAAGAGAGTGTGTTCAGGGGAACTCCCCTTTATAAAGCCATCAGATCTTGTGAGACTTATTCACTATCATGAGAACAGCATGGGAAAAACTCGCCCCCATGATTCAATTACCTCCCACTGGGTCCCTCCCACGACACATAGAGATTATGGGAGCTACAATTCAAGATGAGATTTGCGTAGGGACACAGCCAAACTATATCAGTATTTTAACACAAAATTTTTTTTTCACTAAAACATTTAATTTTGTGATTTTTCATCTTTCTGTCTGTCTGTAAGGTTATTTCCCACCTTTCCTTTCCAAGGTGCTGTGTCTTCACTGTGGCTTCAGAGCTTCCCCTGTCCTTTCTGTACCTTTTTCCCTGTTCCCCCAACTGCTCAAAAGGGTCTAGAATCCTCCTGTAGTTTCATTCTTATGACTTAGGACTTTCTTCCTTATTAAAATGCAAACTCTCCCTGGAGCAATGCCACAAGGAATCACATGAAGAAGCATCATTTTTACTTTTTCTGTGCCTCCTGGCCTGGAATGGAAGTGCCAACCCAGAAGGCTCATTACATCAGAAGGATGGAAGAGCATTAATGGCCAGGAACTGATGGAAGCAGAATTATGCCTGTAGGAATCTGTAGCATAAAAATGCTTATCATGTGTGCAGGTGATTAGTGATAATATTTATAAGTAAACATCTTCATCACTTTGGTGGACACAGTCAAAATCCTAAGGGACAGAATTCTTAAGCACCCTCTCTGTGCCAGGGGAGCACCGGGCATCCTATAGCTGCAGGCGCAGAGCCTCAGCTTTAAGTCCTATAGGACTCAAAGGCCTCCCCTGCTCTACCACCCTGAGTCCCCAGAGGCCTCCCCTGCTCTACCACCCTGACTGCTGGGGCACTGCCAACCTTGCAGAGTGCTTCCCTGGCTACTATCTACTGTCTTTCTTTGCCTACTGCCTTTCTACTTTTTGTCAGTCAGAAGTTGAAAGGGAAAGCAAAGTTATTTTTGCTTCATGGTGCAGGCAAAATGGCATCGGGCATAAAAAGAGAGTAAAGAGTGAATGCATTACCTCTGTACAGCTGAATTTATCAACTTCGCACAAATTTTCCTGAAGAGACCTATTGGCCCCTGAGGGCTTTTCCTGATGCTCCCATTATCTCTCTCTTTCTCTCTCTCTCACCTCAGCTCAAACCATGGCAGCAAGAAAGACATGGGTGGGTTATCTGGGATTTGTATTTTCTACATTAATGCTTCCTCCAGTAACGAGGTTAATTGAGAGTTGACAGTAATTGCTGTATGTGAGCATGAAGCCCTAAATATGATTTTGTGACCCGTGCACCTAATGCGTCCACTTCATGGTCTCTGTTCATCTCAAGGATACATAAAAATCATGAAACATTCCAATCAAAGATAATTGGAGGAAAGTTTTATTTCAGCATAGCCTTGAAGAAATCAGGCAGGGTTGCTTGAATGAACATGGCATGTATCATCCTGATTTGTGTAGATTCCCATAAATACGAAGCTAGCCTTGATTAGTAATGCTAATGGCCGGAAACCACCACCACTCCCAAAGCCTTGCAACTAATTTTGCAGGGATAACCCATGGGAGGCTCTTCTTACCATGTGCAGTTTATTTCTGAACCCTGTCACCCTTTTAAAGAAGCATTACAAATAATTCTATGACATTATGTGGTCTGGAAGCACTGAAGTTTATTAGCAGCAATCAGACCAAGAATGTCTTTTGTCTCCTGTGAGTTTGTTGACTTTTGTGTTGGCAGATACCATTATGGCTAAGAGACTAGGCTTAGGCTTTTAACCAAAAAGGGGGGGGCGGGGCATGAGAGAAGAGCAGAAACAGCAAATAAATAAATAAATGAATAAATAATATATATATGAGTTTAATGACTATGAAAGTGCCCTTCTCAGGAATCTTAAATGTGTCTCCAACTGCCTACCAAAGCAGCCCTTTAATGAAAAGGAACAATTATTTATATATTTTATAGATTTTAAACTTTCTGTCTTTGTTTTATAGAGGCAGGGTTTCACCCTCTTCCCCAGGCTGGAATGTAGTGCAATGATATTTCACTGCAGCCTAAACCCCGTGGGTTTAAGGGGTCCTCTCACCTCAGTCTCCCAAGTAGCTAGGACTACAGGCATGCACCACTATGCCCTGCTAAATTAAAAAAATTATTTTGGAGACAGGGGTCCCACTAAATTTCCCAGGCTGGTCTTGAACTCCTGGCCTCAAGTGATTCTCCTGCCTCAGCCTCCTGAGTAGCCAGATTACAGGGACAAGCTACCATACCCAGCTAATTATACATTTTTTATTCATTCTAGATTGTGCATCCTATTCATTTGTAGCTGCTTAACTTGAATAATGCACGTGATCTAACCTCATAACCTTACCAGTACACTTTTGCCCTGGTGTTGGTTTGGTTGCTCTAGCCCCAGTGCTGGTCTGCTGCATCCCGGTATGAAGATGATAGCCCTTTCTGAGTGGGCCTGAGGAGATCTTGGAGGTTTTGATCAGTTCTAACCTGGGATGGGTGTCCAGGTTATTAGGAGCAAACTGCCATGTGCCTGTATTAACTTTTCAGAAATTTGACCTTCTTATCTGAGTTTAGACTCAAAGCTGTTTGTTAAGTAACTATTTTTAGTGTTATAATCATGTCTTGTAAAGACTTGGTGAAGATTCTATAGGTATCAACCTATTCTAGAATCCTTTAAAACTTGATTTTACTTGTAATGGGACTGTATGGTATCTGCTTTCTTAGGAAACATGGAAAATGGATTTAAAATCTCAAATGCAAACTCAAAGAAAAAGTATATTGCTATTGTTTTAAACAAGTAATTCCCAAAAGTCTTCATTTGTTGACATAGTAGCTAATTCTAAGCTATCTGTAAGAGGTTTTGAGATGCATATAAATTTAGATAGTCCTAAACCTACAACTTAAAAATTGCAGTTTCATTACTGATTTTTAAATGAAAGAGATAGGCTTAAATGGGAAACCAGAAAATTAATATTGATAACTAATATTAAGGTCTGTTAATATAACACATAAAGGAAGAGAATTTGATTCTATTTGAGATTATAAATAAAAGCAAATGCTTTTCCTTCTGTTTTGATATTAAGGGGGAAATTTAAAGAAATAAATTGTTTACCTTGTTCCACAAACTCTGGATTCAACTTAAAAATACACATTTTAAAAATGATCATGAGGTCAGGAGATCGAGACCATCCTGGCTAACACAGTGAAACCCCGTCTCTACTAAAAAAAAAATACAAAAAATTAGCCGGGCGTGGTGGTGGGCGCCTGTAGTCCCAGCTACTTGGGAGGCTGAGGCAGGAGAACAGCGTGAACCCAGGAGGCGGCGCTTGCAGTGAGCAGAGATTGTGCCACCGCACTCCAGCCTGCGTGACAGAGTGAGACTCTGTCTCAAAAAAAAAATAAATAAATAAAAATAAATGTGTATATATACATATATATGCACTTAATATCTTCTGATCCTCTCTTTATTAAATCTTCACACAGGTACCTAAAGTCAAGACTTTTCTATTTTCTTTAAGCCTTAACTGATGTTTTAAGTTTCTTTAAATGTCCTTTTCCTTTCTTTTCACCTCTGAAGTTAAAAGTACATTGGCTAGGTCATGTTTTATGGTAGAACCCAGTACACTGCAGGTGGAGTTAATCAAATTCTTGCCCCCTGCACTGAAATAAGGAATGTGAATTGAGTTACCTAAGAAGGAAGGTTCATAGATGAGGATTTATTCAAGATCAGTAAGGAAAATGAGCCATGTTTTCCCAATAGCAGGAGAAAGGCTCAGAAAACTGTAATTACCAAAACTAGGTGAGTGGTTTTACAATTATTTTTTAATAGCTTTTCAAAAGACCAAGGACATCATATGTTTAAATGTATGTACCTGATAAGAAACCAGGTTGCTTCTCAATCATCTCATATATTCTTTTCTCCTAAATGAGAACCAAAGATTTTCTGCTTAGGTGACCTATTTAATTTGCACACATTTATGCTAGCTCGGAGTGGTCAGCTTTTTTGATGCTTCCAAGACAAATTTCTTAAACACAATAGTCACACTTTAACAAAATTTCACATAGATGCCCACTTTAAAATATATGACAGGGAAAACTGCACATTTATATGTAGACTGTTCAAAGGACAGAAGTTATTGTCAAATCAGTGATTATTTGTGGACCCATGGAGCCTACTGTGTAGCAAGTACTGAGTGCTAAGAGTCAGGATAGTGTTGGTTGAGAATCGATCTGTCCTTCAAAGGTTTCACAGCCTAGGGAGGGTGGCTTTATAAGCTATATCAACAAGTAAATTAAAATAGGGTGTGATGAGTATAATAATACATGTGTTTAAGGTGCAGAGAAGTATCCCCAAAGAGAGAGGGGTTAATTTAAGTGGCTGGGAGGTCCTGAAAGACTTCTCAGAAATAATGACATCTAAGCGCTGTTTGAAGAATGACTAAGAACTTATTGGATGTATAAGTTAATGATGTATTCAGTTGCAAGTAACAGAATACCCTCAGAAATCCACCTGTCTCACTCTTTCACTTCATTCAAGTCTGCTCAAATAAGCTCAGCAAAGCTGCTTTGAATGATCTGTATGAATTAGCCTCTCATTATTCTCTGTTCCCTTACCTTGCTTTATTTTATCCATGATGATTACCACTACCTGGCATATTATGTTTATTCTTTTATTTGTGTAGTGTCTGTCTTCTCTGACTTGGTTCATACTCTATGAGACCAGGGAAGTTGTGTGTTTCATTTACTGCTTTATCCCAAGCATTAGGAGAAGTGTCTAAATAATTCAACATTAGTTGAGTGTAATCCAGCCAACTATGGTTTAAGTAATAAAGATATTTAATATCTCACAAGACATGGAGCTTGTTGACAGGCAGTTTCAGGGTGGTATTGCTCAGTATTTTCATATTTTGTAGTTTTTACTGAGATAGGGTCTCACTGTGTCGCCTAGACTGGAGTGCAGTGGCATGATCTCAGCTCACTGCAAACTCCACCTCTCAGGCTCAAGTGATCCTCGCACCTCAGCCTCCTGAGTAGCTGGGACCACAAGTGTGTGCCACCATGTGTGGCTAATTTTTGTATTTTTTGTAGACACGGGGTTTCACCATGTTGCCCAGGCTGGTCTCAAACTCCTAAGCTCAAGCGATCCACCACCTTGGCATCCCAAAGTGCTGGGATTATAAGCATGAACCACCATGCCCAGCCAGTATTTTCATTTAAGACTTGTACATTTTCTATTTTCCACATGTCTGTCTTCAGAGTATTACCTTTTTGTACTTGGACTTGCCACCTAAATCCTAAAGAGGGTTAATAAAGCACCAAGCATCACATCCTTCACAACCATGTTCAAGGACAGAAAAGGAAGAAACTCTAGGGAGCCCTCCCCAAGTGTATGTCTCTTCATCGGGTGAACAGATTATTCCCAGAAGCTCCACCCGCAGATTTCACCATAGGTCTCACTGGTCAGAACCATCACATAGCTAGAACCAGCAGTGTGGGAGCCTGGGGAAGCAAGAAGAGGCAGAAGGAAATGAAGTTACCATGAGGGCTTAAACTAATTATGGTTTATCCTTAGGGGCTGGGCGTATTGCTACCCAAACAAAATCAGGAGTTTTAAAAAATGTAATAAGTAACAAATTTAGGGAATAACAATATGTAAAATAAGTAAAAACTAGTAGGATTCTAGGTAATTTATTTTTTATGTCAGTATGAAAAATATATACAGTAAAACTGATAAGACTAATCATGGACATTTTCTGTTGTAGCCAAAAAGGTGTATTTTTCCCATTCATTCTCTACCAATATCATTTTCAGTACATTCTTACCAGTAGTATCATACACAACAACTGAAATCTGATATTTGAAGAAGTCCTTCTCAAAGAAAGATTTCTTACACATTTGATGAAATGGTTTAATTTGTAAAGCTCCATATAAAATTTGTCAGAGGTGTCCCTTGCTTTAGACCACAAACTCAAGAGATTCAGACAACTGGGTTCAATAAGTAAAATCGTCCTTGAACACCCTTCCCCCTAGAAATTATCATGTCCTATAGATCATTTCACAGAGTTCCTACTCTCTCTGGGGGAAAAAAATCACAGAAATATCTCACAAAATGAAGATATTTTCTTCCCATAATTATAGTCATAAGTAAAATATGTATTTGAAATTTGAGATCGAGAAAAGGTGGAATTGATTTTCAGTAACACTAGACATGCGATTCCTGTCCTCAACAATGTGACCCGCAAAACCAGGATCTTATATATGCCCTTGTTTTGGGGACCAGGGACAAGATGCAATATTCTTGATTTTAAAAGAAAAGAAAAACAAGGATTCACACTTCTTCCTTCCCTGCATATCTCACTCCCTCCCTCTTTCCCTCTATCTCCCCAACACCCCCATCTTTCTTTCTCTCTCTCTCTCCCTCACCCTCTTCTCTCTTTCTCTCTCTACCTTTCTGCTTTCACCTCATCCCTCCACCCTAACCATGGCTTTCTATTAGAAAAGGAAACAATAATTTATTGGCTGTGTGGGTGATCCTGAAATTACTACTGTCCCCGTGGGTGTTTTGAGGTAACTCTTAACTCCTTTAGCTGGACCAAAGTGTACTGTTACATCAGCTGATAAAAAAGTAATTTCCCTTCAAGGAAGGAGCTAGTGGACCTTCCACCTACACAAAATTTACTAACTTAATCGTGCCCGTGTGATTACCATTCTAATGATTTGCTTATTTTACCACAAATAGCCAGTCTGGGATAGGACTTTCATTCATTGTACCTTTTTCTAATCCTCTTAGGGAACAAAAGTTAAGGCGTAATTCTGACTATTGGGAAGGTGACGCAGAAAGTCAGGTGGGAAGGTGGGAAGGTGGGAAGGCGAGGAGAAGGCAGATGGTGAGGAAAGAGAGTGTAGCCCTGCCAGCCAGCTCATAGTCTCCTAAGCACCTCTGAAGAGCACATTTTCCAGAAGTTTCCCACCAGAGAATGTCCCTTTAGGTTAGGTCTGTACATAGGTAGGCTACATTGGTATTTGATTTACCCATAGCAACAAATGTATACTAGGAGTTTGGACTGTGTTGGTGAAGCTGTTGCCATGTGAGGAAATTGAAGAAAGCTATGCCGCAGAGGGAGTGAAAAGAGCCCTTAAGCCTTGGTCTGCTTTTGCGCTTTTCTGGATTTTCTGCTACTTTGTTCATTTTTGACCAGAAAAGATTGGAGAGAAATGTGAAATAAGAAAAAATCCTAGACACAAAGGAGTGGCATGCCCAAGTTTACAGGCATGACGGGAGAGGAATTTTATTACCTTGCCACTTGATCCTAAGGACATCTCCCCTCCCCTTTATTTCACTTAAAAATCAACTATGAAATAAGAAGACTGCATTGATACACACATCCATAACTCAAAAGAAAGAAGACTCCGCACTCCCTTGGCCAGAGGGTACTGTGAGCATGCCCTGGCCCAGGGGGCGGCTATCACACTAGACAATAAAATTAGCACTGAGTCAGCAAAGGAAAATGGCCCCCAGATTCATTAATAAAGCAATGTTTTGGTCTGAATATTCAGAAATGCTACCTGCACCCACCCCATTAGCTCAGAGTTCTGAAGAAGACACCGCATATGGAAGCCTCTGCTGTCACCTCTGTTTTAGTTTCTGCCTGTGAGTGAGCCGTTCCACCTGCGCTTTCTGAGGCTTCTCACCGTAGCCCTTCCCAAGGTGGCAAAACCTACAAACAACCCAAGAGCCTGAAAAATGGAATAATGAGAGTTGACTTTCACTGCCTGCTTGCTGTGGGCCAGGCACTGTGGTAAGGGCTATACTGGAACGATTTATTTAATCTTCACATCCCCAGAAGGTAGGAATTTCCATCATTTCCACTTCACAGAAGACTCTTCTGTTTTGCAGTTTTACAGATGGGGTTCCCATTTTATAGCTTGCCTGCTTGAGGTCACACAGCAAGTGAATGATGCTAGTAAATCAACCAGGCTTTGAACCCTAACACTCCAACTAACGGAGTGCTTGCTCTTAGCAACCACAGTTATGTGCTGTATAATGACGTTTTCATCAGTGACAGATGACATATGCAGCAGTGGTCCCATAAGATTATAAACCTATATTATGGACTGGACATGGTGGCTCACATCTGTAATCCCAGCACTTTTAGAGGCCGAGGCAGGCAGATCACTAGAGCCCAGGAGTTTGAGACCAGCCTGGGGAACATAGTGAGATCCCATCTCTCCAAAAAAAAAAAAAAAAAAATTAGCTAAGTGTGGTGGCACACGCCTGTAGTCCCAGCTACTCGGGAGGCTGAGCTGGGAGGGTCCCTTGAGCCCAGGAGGTAGAGGTTTTAGTGAGCTGAGACGGTGCCACTGCACTCCAGCCTGGGCGATGGAGTGAGACCTTGTCTCAAAAACAAAACAAAAAGCAAAACAACTGTATTAGGGGCCAGATGTGGTGGCTCATGCTTGTAATCTCAGTGCTTTGGGAGGCTGAGATGGGAGGATTGCTTCAAGCCAGGAGTTCAAGACCAGCCTGGGGAACAACCAGACCCTGTTTCTACAAAACATTTAAAAAGTAATCTGCTTGGTAGCGTGCTCGTGTAGTCCCTGCTACATGGGAGACTGCAGTAAGACCGATTGCTTGAGCCTAGAGATTCGAGCTGCAGTGAGCTGTGATCACTGCACTCTAGCCTGGGTAACAAGAGCACGAATATGTCTCAAAAAAAAAAAAAAGAGAGAGAGAGAAAAGAGAAAACCACCAACAACGTGCCTTTACTATGTTTAGGTGTGTTTAAATACACAAATACTTACAATTGTGTTGCAGTTGCCTGTGGTATTCAGTAGTCTGTAGCTTAGGAGCAATAGGCTATACCATCTATAGAACCTAGGTATGCAGTAGGCTATACCACCTAGGTTTGTGTAAGTACACTCTATGATGTTTACAGGATGGTAAAATAGCCTAATGACACATTTCTCAGAACCTGTCTCTGTTGTTGAATGATGCGTTACTGTACTCCAAACTTTTTGACAAACCTAACCTAATTTTGCTCTTCATTATTTGCCTGATAAACATTTTTAGCTATGTACATAAGGCCTGAGCTGACCAAAATTTCTAACTTTGGAGAATGTATCAGAATAAGAATAGGAGGCCGGGCGCGGTGGCTTACACCTGTAATCCCAGCACTTTGGGAGGCCCAGGCAGGCGGATCACAAGGTCAGGAGATCGAGACCATCCTGGCTAACATGGTGAAACCCCGTCTCTACTAAAAAATACAAAAAATTAGCTGGGTGTGGTGGCGGGTGCCTGTAGTCCCAGCTACTAGGGAGGCTGAGGCAGGAGAATGGTGTGAACCCTGGAGGTGGAGCTTGCAGTGAGCCGGGATCGCGCCACTGCACTCCAGGCTGGGAGAGAGAGCGAGACTGTGTCTCAAAAAAAAAAAAAAAGAAAGAAAAAAGAAATTTGCAGTTGTGTAGAATCTGGATCAAAAATAACTGCTTTATCTTTTTCCTTGAGGTGGCTTAACAAAAGACTATATTCATTTGAGCTTCTGTTGTTTCCCTTTGATACACTGTTTCACACTGTAGAGCCAATGGTTTTATGCAGTTTTACAGGACAACTTGAAAAGTGCAAGTTTTGACAAGAAAAGAAAATCCTTCCTGCTTTGTCTTGTCATTTCAAATATTGTATGCAGATTTAAGCTACCACATGTTTACCCAACGTGCTTGTTTCTAATATGTGAAAATAAGGTTGTATCTGTAGAATTAGCTACCTTTAAAAAATTGGTTGCAAAATGTATCCAGTATATCATCTGTGAATCATCCCTGAGCTTCCAAGAAGGCATGGTTTGTAGCTATACAACTGCAAAAAACTATTTTTGGCAAGAAGTGATCCAATGCTTTCCATAGAAGTAGCAGCATCCTAAAAACTGAATGACACCTACACCATGAAATATTTTAAAAGAATTCCCAAAACTCTACTTTATCAAGAGTGAGTTTTCAGTCAAATCTGCTTTTCTTTTTAAATTTATAATTGATTCCTCCACCCATTTTAAACAAGGATTTGAGGTGGTGTAAGTCAAATCTGTCACTCAGGCAAACACTCTAGTATCCTGAGCCCTATCATTCATCAAAGTCCTTCTGTAATTAATCTTGGCTGTTTGGGTAAGTGCCTTCTATATTTTGGTGTAAGAAAGGCAGAGCAACTTTCTTATGCCTTTTATCTTAAAAAGGGATGAAAGTAAGGAAAATGGAAAGAAGCCTTCAATAGACCTTCTGGCAAGTTCTGTTATATATTGAGTGCTAAGTGCCAGTCACTAGGCTAACCACTATCATATGATTTCACTGACTCTAGAAGAGGATCTTACCTAATAAATAAGAGACACTGAGCAACAGGAAGCCACTTGTCCCTACAGATTGTGATATCAGGAAGAAGACTGGAGCCCATTAGGGTGGGAAAACTACTGCCATCCTGGCTGTAGCAGATGGTTCTTTCTCTGCCTCTGTCCTATTGCAAGAAAATGCCTGCCCTGTTAGATCTGGTCAGTGATGTTTGATGAACGACATTTGTGCTTGAAGAGTCTCAAGCGAAAAGGGTAGTAAGGGAGGAGAAAGAAATAAAAGCTCATGGGGGAAAAAAATCACCCACATGAAGTAGATTTACGTTGGATCCCCAGGTTCCCTTCACAGATCAGTGTCAAAGCAGATGTTTCTCTCCAATCTTGGCATCTTCCTCAACTGCTGATACTCCAAGTTAATTAGTTTAGTATAACTTTGTGTCTCTTAATTGATGAAAAGTGTTTTTCAACAACAAAAATACCTATAATTGGTCCACAATTCTAGATGGGGCCTAGGCAGGTGACAGGGAATTCAGGTAGACCAACTGCCAAGAAAAAAAGCTCTGAAGTGCTCTCAAACAGAAAGATTGCAGACTCGTGGACAGTATATATCTATCTTTGAGTCATATTGGTTCCAAAGATGACCAATTTTTTTTGCTGACTCCTCCCACTTTATACAGCATAGATCATCGTAGGAAAATTTTAAAGGCAAAATACAAAAGTCCACACCAATTTCCACAATAAGCACTTATTACCCTTATAATAAGAAAGCCCCACAGAACGGTATTAGAAAAGCCCTCGTACAACTACTCATGTTTGGGAAATAAATCATGATTGTGTTTGTAAGTGTGCTCCCATTTAGAGACATTCATGTTCTAAATGTAAATGGCAAATGGTTCATAGAGAAAAACAAAAAATATTGATATGTTATTGATACAATACCAAGAAACAAATATGCCAGCCTCACCAAAAGTTCTTTTCCCATTGTAAATTATGTGTATAACTTGGTATATATTTTCCTAGTTTTTAATCTATATAATCTAAAATAAACCAAACACAGAAAACCATAGCCTTCCTCCTCTCCTAGCCCCATAGCAATTCCAGAGCAGTGAGATAGTCATTTGTGGGTGTCCTAGTGTGCTTGGAAGTCCCGAAATATTCTTGTAGCCCAGGACACTCTGTTTTCTTAGTCTATTTTGAGATAATCCTTCTCTCAGTAAATGAACTTATGCTAACTAAATGATTATAGACTAAAGATTAAATCAGAAAGATAAGTAATTTATGCTGTGAAAAATTTATCAGGTGGACTAAAAAACTGTCAGATTGTCCAGACTCTCCCTAGAGGCAATAACTGAAGAAGCCAAAAGGGAAGCCGAATTCTGGGTGAACTTGAATTGGATGATACTAGTGGCTGGTAGTCAAATTACTATAATCTGATGAATTCGGTTGCACAGTAGGGATTGACTGGCTTGGTAGACCAGAATGCTTTCTTGGGTGGCCAGAGAACCCTGTCCTGTCTACAAAGCTGGTGATGCATTGTTGCTCTTTAATGCCCATACACCTACTCACTATTAAGATCATTTTTCTCCTGTTAACATATCTTTCTTGGGTAGGCTGTATTTCATTTGATTAGCCTTCAGTTTCCACTGTTACAGTAGTATTCTGGTCAGTAGTATTCTGTTACTCTGCTACTACACCCAAGGCATCAAATATAGGCATTGACACATAGTCATCTAACATAGGATGCTTCTAAAAAAAGCATGGTTGATTTATTAATTAACTTGTACTAGATTGGATTAAATTAGATTTTTCTTACTTTTATCCTCAGGTAACTGAGATGTGTTTAGCTGGATGTCTCTCCTGTGTACTTATAGCTACCCTTTGGATATTCATATTAATGTAATTTTATCGAATAACTATAGTCCCCTTTTATTTAAAAAATGAGAAAGAAAGACAGTAAGAGTTTGATTATTCAGTGATTTTATGGTGGAGAAAAGGCCCAAATAGTTTTTTTTTCCAAAAGAAACTTAAATCAATCCTAATTGATAGTGGTTCCCTAACATATTAAAAAGTCTTATGTGAGGTTTATGGATATCTGTTTAATTATTTCATTTATTGTCACTTGACAGAGCGTGAAAGAAGTCTTGCTTTGTTTATTTGGAGTGGAGTTCAATTCTAAATGGATCTAACTCTGAGCCCATAACAGGAGGGTTAGTTATTAGAATGGTAAAATGTTCACCTTATGGGTTGATCTTACCTGTGTGAGGCATAAGACCACCAGATGTACAAAAGTTTCCTCCCTCCAAGCCTTATTTTCGCCACACCCTACCCTCTCACAATGCATACCACCTTGCCAACCAGACCCTTCAGACATCACTCTTCACAAAATAAGACTGCCACCACTAGAAGCCAAGCCCAGGCAATTTGGGTTCTGTAGGTGGGAAAGAAAATCAAACCTAATAGCCATCATTCTCATGTTTTGGTCAGTGGCAAAACTGGCCAGATAGAGATGCTGAGGCTGTGAGAAGAGACAGAACTGCAGGCATATGGCAAGATTGGTGTGGTTGCAGCTTAAAGTCACAGGGATGACACAGGGTACAACCTCAGAGACCCCATCTGCAAATCCAGAGAGACAACTGGTCACAGGGATCCAACCATGCAAGCTGGCATTCTGGGGAAAGATTTCCACCTCAAAGATGAAGTAAGAATATGATAGGAACCTATTAACTAAAATTTGAGTAGGGAAGGAAATGTGCGAGGTACAAGGCAAGACCCAGGTATCTGTTAGGATCAGCAAGTATTCTAAGTCACTGCTGCTTCTCTTTCTTATGGATATGAATTTCCTAGAGAGAAGATGTACCTGGTCAAATAATCCTGCTTGAAATGCTTGAGATTTTATTAATGCTTTTTATTTTAATTTTTGAGATGGAGTCTCGCTCTGTCACCCAGGCTGGAGTGCAGTGGTGTGATCTCAGCTCACTGCAAGCTCCGCCTCCCGGGTTCAAGTGATTCTCCTGCCTCAGCCTCCCGAGTAGCTGGGACTACAGGTGCCTGCCAGCATGCCTGGCTAATTTTTTTGTATTTTAGTACAGACGGGATTTCACCATATTGGCCAGGCTGGTCTCGAACTCCTTACCTCGTGATCCACCTGCCTCGGCCTCCCAAAGTGCTGGGATTACAGGCGTGAGCCACCGTGCCCAGCTGAGATTTTTTTAATGCATTTATTACTATAAAAGACAAGAATGCTGCTACCCTGTGGCCTTGTGAGGCACGTTCAATGCAGAGGACCAGCTTGATGATTTTTCACCATTCATGACCATTTTCCTTTGCCTTTAGTTTTTTCTAGAATGATTAACCACATTTACTCACCAAAACTTGAGTTCTGACTATACGCAGGTTCTTCAAGGAGACCCAGAACTAGCTATGAAATAATAGTCTCTGGCATTTAATTTATTTATTCAACCAATTATTAATAGATTCAAAAGTATCTAGTATGTACAAAAAATGTTTAGAGAGGTTGAAAGTGGCCAGGTGTGGTGGCTCATGCCTATAATCCCAGCACTTTGGGAGGCCAAGGTTGGAGGATTGCTTGAAACCAGGAGTTCGTGACCAGATTGGAAACAAAGTGAAACTCTGTCTCTGCTCCCCCCACAAAAAAGTTAAAAGCATAGGGGTCTCACTGCCTGACCTCACATTCTGGTTTGGACATTATTAACTTTTTGACTCTGGGAAAGTTACTAAAATTAAAATTTTCTAAAGATCTGTTTTTTTCATCTATAAGACTGGATAAAATAATAGTAGCTACCTTAAAGTAGTTATGATTCTTAAAGAACATGTTACTTGTGAAATCTCTGGCCCATACATTGTTAAGACAGAGGCAAGCCAGCCTTAATAAAGCACTGAGAAGGATCGCATGTATATAATATTCTCAAAATGACGAAACTGTAGTGATGAAGAACAAAGCAACAGTTGCCAGGGGCTAGTTAAGGTTGTGGGGAGGGTGTGACTATCAAGAGTTAGTACCAGGCCTGCCTGGGCAATAGAGTGAGACTCTGTAGAAAGAAAGAAAGAAAAAAATAGTTAGTACAAGGGAGTTTCTTTGTGATAACAGAATGCTTCTGTATCTTGAGCAGGCAGTTGTGATGCAAATATGTATGTGTGATACTGCTCCCACCTCCACCAAAAATGAGTGCATGTCAAAGCTGGTGAAACCCGAATTTGGTCTGTAGTTTATAGTATCGTATCAATGTTAATTTTCTGGTTTTGAGGATGTACCATGGCTATGTAAGATGATATCACTGGGGAAAGCTGGGGGAAGAATACACAGGAACACTGTGTTGTCTTTCAATTTATGAGTCTTAGATTATTTCAAAATAGAGGTTTTTTTTGTTTTGTTTTGTTGTTATTCTGCTTTGTTTTTCAGACAGTGTCTCGCTCTGTAGCCCAGGCTGGAGTGCAGTGGTGTGATCTCGGTGCACTGTAGCCTCTACCTTCCAGGTCCAAGCGATTCTCCTGCCTCAGCCTCCTGAATAGCTGAGATTACAGGCATACACCACCACATCTGGCTTTTTTTTTTTTTTTTTTTTTTTTTTTTTTTTTTTTTTTAGTAGTGATGTGGTTTCACCATGTTGGCCGAGCTGGTCTCGAACTTCTGGCCTCAAATGATCCACCTGCCTCAGCCTCCTAAAGTGCTGGGATTACAGGCGGGAGCCATTCAAAATAGTTTAAAAATATAAGGCACGAAGAGAGATGTGACAGCGTAACAGAGAAGAGATAGACTTGTCTCTGCCCTTATGGAGTTTACATTCTACTGGGAAGAGAAACCAGTAATTACACAGTCAGTTATTTCATGGTAACTGTGCTCAGTGTTACGAAGGAAAAATGTAATGTGCTATGACAGCATATACAAAGACAAGGGGGCCCAAAGCTGGGGCAGCTCAGGAGAGGCTTCTTGTTGTTGGGGGATATCTAAGCTCCCGTTTCTATAGTAGGGTGAGCTGGATGGGATGGTGGGAGGCGTTCTAGGGAAAGGGAGCAACATTGATGGGGACCTGGAGGGTGAAAGAGCCCTCGGCAGCTTAGAGGAACTGGCCGCCGTGCAGGAGTCAGAGTTAAGTAGGCCAGTGTTACAAGCACAGTGTTGTGGGGGTCAAGGAAAGAAGTAATTATGTCTGACAAGAAACTGGGGGGAGAAAACAAGTGCACCATGATAGTAGCAATGGATAAAGCTTAGATTTTGAAATGGGTTGTTTTTTAATGAATTTAAAGCTACAATTATAAAATGCACAAAGGAATGGATACTTCGAGTGTGTGATGAGTTTGGGAAGCCACACATAGTCTGGTGAAGAGGGTCCCTGGAAGAAGCTGGAAAGGGACTGGGAAGAGCATGTGGCGCTTGACCACAAAGGAAGTTTGATTTTTTGTCTTGCAGGCATGGAGGAGCCATTGGGACTTTTGAGCTGGCAAGTTCTTCAAAGTTTACTCAGAGGCCAAGATAAAGCATAGATGGAGTTAAAGAGAACTGAAGCCAGTGAGCCTGGCCAAGAGGCTACTGCAGGAGTCCAGGATAGGGACATTAGAGCCTGAAGCTGGGGTGAAGGGAGTGGTACTGGGACAGGGAGTGACAAAGGAGCCTCATGTCAGCAGGCCCAGCCAACAATAGGAACCTCAGATCCTGGAGCATCTCTCCTAGTATTTAGGTTGGTGCAAACGTAATTGTGCTTTTTGCAGTTCATCCCTCTGAGGTCTCATGTAGGTATATAAAAACATGCATGTAACACATCTACTGTCGCCTTGTTAGAAATTGGGAAATTGGAAAGAGTGCACATATCCATTAGTGAGTACTTGAGTAAACTATGGTGCATAATCCTACAATGGGGTTCTATGGAGCGCTTAAGAACCATGGAGTATCTTCTTAAAATATTAAGTCAGAAGAATTGCAGAAGTCTAGGTATAGTATGACCTAATTTCATAGAATAATGTGTAGAGTGCATTTTACATACATAGAAAAAGATCTTGAAAGATATACCTCTTCCTTTGGCAATAAAGATATTTGCAGGTGGAGACTGTAAAGAATGTTTACTTTTTATACATTTCCTTATAGTAATTTATTTATTACAAATATATTCATGCTTCAATATATCTGTCTGTTGCACTTCTACGTGAACGGTGTTGTCTTAGATTGGACTCCTGTGACCAGGCTTTGAGATGGAGACCACATGCAGAAGGAGGCAGCCCTTGGGAGGTGCCCCTGTTAGGAAGTAAGGAAGACAGCACTGGGCAGAGAGGGAAGCTCACCCATATTGCAGTTGTAACTGAGACATACTAGGAGCTCTTGAGCTGGGATGGCCCTTCAGAGTCATCCTAAATTGGGGCAGGGTCTTTATATCCTTACGTTAGCCAGTCATTGGGTTTGGACTGCCTTGAGGAGGGAGCATGACCTTGGGCTAGTCCATTCCCTGTAGCTGAGGGCAACTCCTGTTGAAGGATGCAGCTAAGAATGGCCAGCAACTGATAGTCCTATGCACTGGCCAATGGATGCCCTGACTCTGAAGAGGGAATCTGGGAAAGCACTACAGTATCCATTACAGTTATTTGGTGTAAGTTTAAAATTTATTTTCAGACTTGCAGACCTTGCTTAATTATCTTAACTTCGCTTTCACTAATACAAAGATAAAAGAGGAAAAAATGATTATCTCAATGTGAAAAAAACTAAATGAAATTAAAAAACCTTTTTGATTAAAAAAGTCTTGGCAATTAGGAGTAAAAAGC
The DNA here is from genome assembly GCF_028885655.2 of Pongo abelii. Classification (NCBI taxonomy): domain Eukaryota; kingdom Metazoa; phylum Chordata; class Mammalia; order Primates; family Hominidae; genus Pongo; species Pongo abelii. The sequence goes on from NC_071990.2 coordinate 144,708,204, forward strand.
AATTTATTTGACCTGATAAAGAGGTACTTTCTCCAGGCTCCCCTTTCTTTGAAGGTGTAGGCCCTCTGCGGGCCAGGCTCCTCTGGCTTAATTTCCTCCACCACATTGTGTGGCCTCAGGCCTTGCCTTCCATCTCCTTGACCACAAGCCGCAGAGTGCTCTGATTCTCATATTGGTATTTGCCTCCAGGCAGTCCCAGTTTCTGAATTTCCTTCTGTTTTCGTTTTTCCTCTCTTCTTTTTTTTTTTCCTTTTTTTTTTTTTTTTTTTGTGGCTCCTAGTGATTTCCCTTCCTTTCTTGTGTGCTCAGCAATACATTTAAAAGTATATTTGTTGTAATTTATTTAGCACCTAGTGTTTCACAGCGGGAAGGTTTTTCAGTGTATCTGGTCCACAGTTCTACAGAAAGCTAAACCCCGACTGTCTTCACCAAAGGCAATTTTTCCTTTTGCTGCCTCTAATGTGACTTTCAGTTTTATTTTTTATATTTTATTTATTTCATAAGTTCATTCACCTTTATCCTCTTCTCCTCTTGCTCTATCTTCTATCGAATCTCAGTTTTTCTTCTTTGACCTCTTTTCTTTAACGGAGAATTATTTGATCATGAATTATACCTATTGGGGCAAACTTTTCTGGTTTGTATCATTCAGCTGACTTTTAAAAATCATATTCCTCTCTATGTTTTTTGTGGTATCTATGACTACATTCCATACTGTTTCGTTTCTTGTGATTATGCATTCTTAAATTGGTTTGTTCTTACCGAGCCAGCTATTTGTGAAAGGACAGAACTGGAGACAGACTAGGGAATGGAGCTAGGGCAGCTTGAATTTCCATCTATTTTCCACTACTGCCTTGTCCTGGAGAACGGCCTCTGTGTGGGCTCAACTCATTTCTGTCTCCTCAGCTCATTTTTATCACAGCTCTTTTGGATGGTGACATAAAGCTTGGTCTCCATCAGGTGAGCATGAGCCATATATTCAGGCTTGGTACCACCACTCTTTTCTTGTTGACCTTAGTACACCCACATCCTGCTCTGGCAGAGATGACACACTAGCCTGTTTCCACATTTAGCATCATCACCTCTGACCCCTAATGCCAAACAGGGGCATCTACCCTGGGGAAATCAGAGCATTTCCCCAGTGCTCCCATGCATCGAGACCTCATGTTCCCAGCAAGGGTCATTTAATGTCCTTCAGGGTTTGCCACCTGTAAAGACCTCTCTGTTCTGCTCACTCAACCAGAGAGCTGCAGGATCTTGTTTCTTCCATCAGAGTCTCCCCATGTCCTCGTTTAATTTTCCTAACACTTGGCAGCCTTTTAAAGAGTGATGTTTGGATTATGGGTGTTTCCTACTGTTTCATCAGTTTCGCTTCTGTTTCTCGTTCTCCTAATTTTTGGTTGACTTAAGGAAAGAGAGCTTTCAGTCTTGCACTTGATCTTGAAGTCCAGAGGATTATTATAGGATGATAGAAGACTTAAGCAGGTGAGGGACGAGCTATCTCATAGATGATCTGAGAAGGGCTGGGCCATAAGAGTAGCCTGGAAAGAAGGAAGTTTCTTCCTTACACACAGAAGGGCAAAAATCCACAGGGAACATACAGGAGGAATTTTAGGTCGATAGGAAGAAAAGGAGTAAAAAAGGTACTTGCTCCTGTGGGAGATGTGGAGTCTGGCATGTACAAGGAACAGCAATAGACTTTATTCATTTATTCAGCAAATTTTTATCACATCCATGCTATATGCCAGGCAGTGGGGAACCAGTAATGAACAGGACAAATGAATTCCTGTTCTCTGATACTTCACTTTCTCACAGAGGAGCCACAGAACAAGGAAGAACTGAGCAGCAGCAACAACAGCAAGAGCCTGTTTTCTGCCGGGTTCTATAATAGACAACAGAGCAGTGGAGGGTCTAGTGGCGGCTTCCATGTGGAGGTGCTATTTAAGCTAGACCTGAAAGAACAGAGAATCCAGCCATGTGAAAGGAGGGGAAGAGCATTCGTGGCACAGAGTAGAAAATGCTATGGCCCTGAATCAGAAAAGAGCTTAATAATTTTCAGGAACAAACAAATTACTGGTTGGACTTGAAGGAGCAAGACAGAACATGGCACAGGCTGAGGTTGGAGAGAAAGGAAGGAACCAAATCATGTAGGCATTTGTAGGAGCTGGGTTTGTATTCCATCGTTACTTCCTCAGTCAGTAGAGATGATGAAGAACAGAAATCTAGGCAAATACAAATAAATTATAAGTGTACCAAAATGATGATAGTTAAAACCCATGAAAAAAGAGCATAACATCAACAAGTGCTTTGGCAATTCTCTATATGGAGATTCGGGTTTTAAGATTATTTGGGCAGAATTCATAGCATAAAAAATTAACATTACTCACAGACTTACATTCTAAGGAGAGGAATTCCATGTCGTGCTTTTAGGAATGAATCCTAGAAACTGATTGTCCTCTGGAACAAAGGAGACTGTGGCATTTTAGAGAGCCCTAAGCTTCAATATGCATTTCTGAATTTGAGGATATGGTTGAGGAAAATTAGCCAGAAGGAAAGGACTTGGACAGTCAGGATTCCACAGATCTGGAAAGTGGGAAGGCAAGGGCCATGCTGAAGGAGACATTCACTCTTTGCATTGGGGGCTCTCAGAGATGAAGCCAGGTAGCATGTATAACACCCAGCTTATTCTCACACCCATGCTTTCTCTGTTTGCAAAGAGAAATCACATTGGAAATATTTCTAAAGATTACCCTTCTGCAACAGAAAGAATTGACTGGAAAGTAAGTTATGAAAAAGAAATCTGGAAGCAAGGTAATAGAGCCCCAAACAGAATTTAAATCTTTTCCTATCAGTATTTGGTAGAGTCTGAGTACTGACATATCAGAATATATATAGGACTTTATCCAGTTGAAGCTGCAGACTTTAAGGATGTATCCATTTCCTCCCCTCTTCCCTCCTTCCTTCCCTCCCTCAACAGTGAATGTTTGAGATGATGCTATCCAGCCTTTATAGACCAATCTATAGATAAGTGACTCTTCTTTTTAGCCTTCTTCATGGCGAATTTCTCTCCAACATTCTTTGCATTCTAATTGGTCTTACTCAATTCCAAAGAATTTCCCATTAATCAATAAAGCTTCTTCTTAGAAGTGGACTAAAGCTGAAGTTTCAGCTCCTGTCAGACTCAATGTGAGAGACTCCTTTCAAAAAGAGGCAAACTGTGAATCCAGTTTTCTTTTGGCATTAATTTCCTAGTAGTTCTGGGGATTCAAATGAGACATCAATGACTAGCTGTCACTCAAGTATTTTATCTCAAAGCTTAAAGGACTGGAAAGTGACTGTGCTCCTTCCACTCTCAGTTCAAGTACAGTATTCTGTTCCTGGCAGCCAAAAAGCAGCAGGTGTAGGATGAGGAATAGCTGGCCATTGCTCCTGGCCAGAGAAGGCGCTTCTTCACAACAGTGGAAGGTTTCAGTATCGCTTAGCCTGTCCAAGAGAAACTATTTTTGTTCCATATCCATGCCCTGGTAGGAGAGTTCAAATTTATTTTGGGTTTGCTGATGGCTATACTATCAGGAGGATATCAGTGCAGGAAGCCAAGAAGCTACCATCTGTGCTGTGTTTGTATCTAAAGAATTATTTAGAAGACTGATTACTCAGTTAGCTGGGCCTCCTGACCTTCTAGTATTACACTTAGGAAGGTAACTAACACTTTCTTGAAAGTCACTTCACTTTTAATAACCCATATAATTCCCTCATTATAAGGTAGGGATCAAAGTATTGACCAAAGCTTCACACTGAGTCTCATGTGTTGTGGATGCTATGAATGATCACTTGTGGTTAACAGAAAGTGACTCCTAACAGTGATATGTTAGTAAATATTTAACAATGGGCTCTCTAGGGAAAAAATACCTGATTCATAGCATTTGCCAGTTTCCATGATGGAATAGTAAGAACAATTTTATAAATTCAAAAACATAGATGAAATATAGAAATTCCACAAAAGACAATAATGACCAAAATCAACTCAAGCAAAATAGGAAGCCCAAATAGCCCTATATTTATTAAAGAAAATGAATTCACAAATCTGCCCACCAGAAAAATTGCAAGTCCAGATGGCTTTACTAGGGAAGTATATCAATTGCATAAGGAATAAATTACACTAATCTTGCACAAAACCCTTCAGAAAATAGAGAGGAAACACTTCCCAACTCACCTTTTGATACCAGAATTAGGTGAAGACATTATGAGAAAAGAAAATTACAGATCAGAAATCAGTATACTTCATGAATAGAGATGAAAAGAAAATTCTTTGCAAAGTATCAGCAGATTGAATCTAGTAAAAACATATATATGTGTGTGTGTATATATATGTGTGTGTGTGTGTGTATATATATATAAATTATCATATATGATGACCAGGAATGTAAGGTTGGTTTGACTTTCAAAATCAATTGATGTAATTCACCATATTAACAGAATAAAGAGGGAAAACTGTATGATTGTCTCAAGATATGAAACAAAACCATCAGAAAAAATGGAAAAATTCAGCACTTATTCTTTGTGTATGTATATAACTCCCAAATAAAGTAAGAACAGAAGATATTTTTCTCAACTTGATAAAAGACAACTAAAAGAAGCCTGCAGCTAATATCAGACTGAAGTGTGGAAAGACTGAACACTTTCCCTAAGATAGAGATGAAGGCAAGGATGCTCACTCTCCATCACTTCTATTCAACGTATTGCTGCAGGTCACAGGCAGTGCAATAAAAAAAAAAGAAGTAAAATGCATAAAGTTGTAAGGGAAAAACACTGTTTTTATTTGCAGATCGTGTAAGTATAAAATGCAAAACTATTTCTAAAATAGCTACTAGAACTACTACATGAATTTAGCAAAGGTATAAGATACAATGTCAGTATTCAAAAATCAGTTCATTTTTATAAACTAACAAAAAAGAATGTAAAAAATGTAACACTCTCCACAATAGCATCACAAAACATGAAATATTTATGGATAGGTTCAACAAAATATGTGCAGTATCTGTGCATTGAAAACCACAAACATTGCTGAGAGAAATTAAAGAAGACCCAAGTTAGGGGATACAAATGATCTTCATGGATTGGAAGATTCAATATTGTTAAAATGTTAGCTCTCCCCAAACAGTCACCATGAGAATTCTAGCAGGATATTTGTATAAATTAACAATTGGAGATTCTAACATTTAAATGGAAATGCAAAGGACTTAAAACAGTCAAAACAATTTGGAAAGGAAGAACACAGTGGGAGCCTATGATAAGCAGAATTCCAACATGATGCCAAGATTCCATCCCCTGCTGCACCAGCGTGTACAATCCCCTTCTGTAGAGTATGAGAGAGACCTGTGAATATGATGGGATGTCACTCTCTTGATTAGGTTATGTTATATGGCAAAGGTGAAGAGATTTGCATCAGTGGCTCCATCTAAGACTGAAGTGGCTTGGTGCCTGTGTTGGGACACCCAGACCAAATGTAAACCTTTGGTCCTCACCCTCCAGAAACAGATGTGCCTTTACCACCCCTCAGGTTAAGGCAAACACACATTTATCGCACAGTCTACCTTCGGGGTCAGACTGGGGGAGGAGGTCCACAAATGCCCTGAGGCATACTCATGACTATGTGGGCAGGGAATTCCAGGCTCACAGTAACTCCAGGTGTGATCTCGAAGGGAAGAGGTGCATGCTCTGCATAGGCAAGCCACTTGGCCACAGGATGTCTTCACTCCATGGGAAGGGAGGAGGCTCAAGCTGGCTGAAGTAGAGCCTCCCCAAGCAGAACATCTCAAACTTATATGTGCATAAGATCTTATTGAAATGCAGGATCAGAGCAGATCAGAGTGAGACCTGGGATCCTGCACATTTAAAAGCTTTCAGGTGACATGAGTGCTGCCGACCCACTTTGAATAGCAAGGCTGGAATCATGGGGCGGGGTAGTACTGCTGTGATGCCTGGCAGTGCATCCCTGGCATCGGAGCACATGATCAGCCCTAATTGGTTTGGTGTTACTTGTGAAATCTGTCCAGCAAAAGAAGTGAAAACAGAATGGCTATCTTTAATTAAGTGTTTACTATCTGTCACTAGTATCTTTAGGTGTGATAACTCATGTAATTCATTGGTAACCACTCCTTGCCAAGTACCAGCTTAGAAACACTAGCCAGTTGCTTAAAGACGTTCTTCTGATCTCATAGCATCGATTATTTTCAACCTTTTATCTGTCCCAGTTACCCAAGCCATTGTGCTACAAAATCCCTGGGATCTTCAAGTTTTCCTAAACCCTCTTTTTCCTAAATCCTCATTCTCATGGACCTCAAGACAGCCTGGGAAAACATCCTGGTTTGTTTTACTACAAAATCTTGTTATTAGATCTCTGTGGGGTCCTCCTGATTCATGGCAGTCTTCCTTTTAAATATTTTATGGACTTCTAGTACGTTATCCACAGCAGTGCCCCAAATCCACTCTTTGTGCTCAGCTCTATTTCCAACTGTCAGCAAAAGTGCTTGCATTTCACTTTAAAGGGAAGAATGCTTAATCTGTGTTTATAATCCTAATCCCTTTCTTTTCCTGGGCTTTGCTTATCAGTTGTTCCCTGTCTTTCTATCTCCTTTTACTCTGACTTTTAGCCGATCAAAATACTGCCTGGATCTCTTATTTTGTAAGATCATACACACCTTCCTAATCCCTGTTACATGTCTCAGGCAGCCAGCCTCCTTTGCCTTCCCTCACTGTCCACTGCCATGAAACAGGAGTCACCTTTTACTGCCTCTACCTGCCACCTACAACCACTTTAATCTCTTGCATTCTGGCCTTTTCTTCCACCAACCTACAAAACCACCAATTTGAAGTGGCATTAAACTATTTATTATTTTTATTAATAAAATATGGGAGCATGAATGAGATATAAAATGAAGTCAAAATTGTTTCTAATATTTATGCTGTATTTTTCCATTTTGTAGCATTTTTTATTTTGAGGCATCACTCTACAGAGACTTTTATCTCTTCCTGTGGGATGGTTCCCTTTCTATGCCACATTTTTTGACATTTACAAAAACATACACTTTTTCTTTTAAATTCAGTGCTGAAGGTTAAGACCTTGGGCCATTCATTATTTTATCTGAACTTCTTTTCTCACCATTAGTTGGAAGAAGGGTAAAATATACATTGAGTACTCTACTCTCTTTTGATGATTATATTGCTGTTGGGCCAAAACAAACCTTTGAAACCTAGATGAACTTCTAAGTTATTCCAAGAGAATTAGGAATCTTCCTCTACCCTCCATGGACCCAGCTTCTCAGTGCAGCTAAAGCCCTTGCTTAGTCTGTATAAATTAATACATTTACTGGAAATGTGACTTTAGGAGATTTTATAGCAGTGGTTTCAATGCTGCTAGTGGTGAAGTGGAAATTTGAGAATGTGAAGATTAATTTAAACCACATGATGGGTTCAAGGAAAAGGGACATAGCCGGCAGTTTCCTGAATGTGTGCTAACTCTAGATAGTGGGTAATGGGATCCGAAAAAACCACCAGTGAACTTTTAAACCCTCTTGAGAGGAATCAAACCAGCACAATTAGCCCTGAAACAGAGCTGTACATGAAAACAGGCCTCTTCTCTCTCCCTCAGAAATCAATCCCTTTGCCTGAAAGAACACAATTGGGAGATCAGAGAGAGGAGGCACCTTAACTTTTACTACTAATGGAATGAAGCTAGACCTGTGTTTCCAATTATTAGCTGGTTTACTGATCTGTCTTTCATCATAGATTCCAAATTCTGTTGGATTCTTTTAACTATTGTTAACCAATAAATTGTATGTTGTGGATAGTCGATGAACTTGGAATAAAAGATTTCTTTTTCCTTCCAGTTTGTTGTAGCAGTGTTCTGGATCATTTATGCTTATGACAGAGAGATGATATACCCGAAGCTGCTGGATAATTTTATCCCAGGGTGGCTGAATCACGGAATGGTGAGTGGATTAAAACAAATGGCTTTCTTTTATTTTAAAAAATCTATTAAATAGCTATTATCTGCTATTTAGACCTTCCATAGAATTTGCCTAAAAAGCCATGAAATCTTGGAAGGTTATAATGGGATATTAAAATTCGAGAATACTGTAATATTTACTGAATATAAATAGAAACTTCTTCCCATGGAATTGAGTCATTATTCAAACGATGTAGTAGATGAATCCACAGATTATTAAGGTTGGTGTGTCAGTGGTGTTAAATAATATAACTAGCCAATTCTGGGATGAATTTAATTTCTGTACCATTAGAAGGCTTGTCCTCAGAGCCCAAGGATGGATTCCCATCTACACAGCCACCAGCCCTCCGCTCCACCTGCACCTCACATCGACGGGATTTTGTTTGAAGTAACTATTGCAGCTGGACAGTTTCCCTCAGATGGGCAGCAAGGCTGTTACTTTCTCTCAGAGATCTGTTGCAGGCATTTGGAGGTGTCTTTTGCAATGGAATTGTTTGCCTTCTAGGGTTCTGCCCAAGTTAGGGTGTTCGCCTGTGGCTTTGAGGCCTTTTCCTTCTTCTCAGTCTAATTCTTTCTGATGCTTTAGCCATGATGTTGCCCTCACTAGTTTCAAATCCAGTGCTTTGGATGGTTTTCACATCATTTTACAACATTTGAGGATATATTTTCTGCAGTGAAATTTTGTCTCATCTTCCCTTTCAGTTTTTGGAATTGAGCACTACTTTATTATTAACTAAGAAGCATGCATTTTGGTTACAGCAGTTTTTAGAATATGTCCCAGGGTGTTCCTGGTGAAAAGGGCAGCCCATCACAAGAAATTATAGGGGAAGGAAGAGCTGGAAATCATGAGTCTTGAGTACAAAATAACAGTTTCCCCTCTCCCCCCAATTTTGGTATATTTGAAGAAAAGTGGTGTGTCTAACAAACAAACATCACTGTACTGAAGGGTTTTGATCAATTCTTTCTTAAGCCAATTCATCAAAAGTGGCACATCTCAGAGAATTGGATTTTTTTTAGTTCGATTAGAGCCACACTCTTGAAGGATTAACATGGCACCTCTGGTCTATTTCCAAACACATCAGTTGGGTCTTGTCAGTTCAATTTAGCCATCCATGGGGCCTGGCATGGTTACTATGGCCTTCTCCAACTTTTTCCTTTTCTTGAATGTGAAAAGCATGTCGTAACTCCATGGCTTTGCAATCTTCTGCCCCAAATGCCCTTCTCAGTCTTTCCTGACAAATTCCTGCTAGCTTAGTTCCTATCTTCTTTAAGAAGCCATTCCTAACTCCCCAAGCAAAGTTAGCTATTCTGTTACTTGTGCTTGCACAGCACTTTCATATCTCTATTATGCATGTCTGTATCCCCACAAAAATGTTAAGCTCCTAGTGCAAAACAGCCTTTGAATTCCAAGCACTTCCCCCAGTTGTCTGGCATACAGTAGGATCAATACATATTTATTAAATTGATGAATGAATTCACTGTAGCCAGTTTCCATAATTCTTTGCCAGTTACATAGCTACTATTATTTTTTTTGTGCCAGGCATTCTACAGTGATTGTATCATTAAATTTTCACAGTGGCGCTACAAATAAGGAATGATCTCAATTACAAATGAAGAAACTGAATCTCAGAAACATTATATAATTTGCCCAAATGACGTAGCTCAGGATGGTAGAAGTGGGATCTGAACCCAAGCCTATCTGGTCTCAAATGTGTGGCCACGTTTTATCTGAACAAGCAAAACGTTAATTGATTCTTGATAAAAAGAGTAACATTGTATAGCTTTTACAACAGTAAGTTAACAAAATGTAAGAGAAACATCTTCAGGGTATTTTGAAGCTTAGTTTCAAACTGTTTAGCGTATTTCAGCTGTCTAAGATAAACCAGTCAATAATTAGATACGTATTTTTAAGAAAAAGACATTATGAAATTCCTGATCTCCAAGAGCTGAGTTGTAAATGGAGATAGGCTTTGTAAATCACTTCAAACATTACACCAGAAAACATTGTCATGTGCTCAATCAGGAGCAGGCTCTGGCCAAAAGGCAGGCATATTCTTGTACAAATAGTATCCTTTGTGACATCTCCAAATATGAGGAAGAGTAATATCACCTAGATAACTCTAATTAGAGTGTCCAAATTTTGAGTATTAAAGGGAGACTCCTGAAGTTGCTGCCTCCAGTTGAATGTGAAATGATGTCAGTTACCTTGTTCTGACATTAAGAGAGACTTTGCTGACAACAAATAATTGCATCGTGTGCTATAGAATTAAAGTCTCGGCCACTTTGGCCTATTGTTAACAGGCCTGAACTGCACAATATTACCTTCATGCCAGAGAATGAATCACAGCCTTTGTGGATCCTGGTTCTAAATTTTTAATGTTTTGAACAAATGGCTTATTAAGCATGTATCCAGCCATTAGAACTTTGACTTGCCTCTCTTAATTTTACCTTGATTCACTTTGATGTCTTAAAATTCTTACTCCTGGAGACAAATACTACTTAGAAACACAAGGCGGAATTGAATGACACAAATATTTAGGAAGGAGAAAAGATAAATTAGTTAATATGTCAAATCCTCTGAGAGATAATATGAGTTCAATAAATTCTTTCACAATGAATTTTGTGTACTAATAGTGATAAATGACAGTTCTTTGGTTTTCTTCATGTTCCAATTGATAGTTCCAGAATTACTGAGAAAAAAGAAGTTGTGCATGGTGGCTGAGGCGTATTTTGCAATATTAGACAATTTACATTACTTGAATTCTGTATCTGTGTAACTATAGATACAAAATGGATAAACCATGAGGCCGATACTTTAGACTCGCAATTAAAATATGAACATTAAATGCTGGAATTATGAATAATTTTCATAAAATGTGTAATAAAATGACATTTCAAATAAATGAGCATTTTCTTCTTTGTTTAAATAATATTTGTTTTACTAACTATTAATTTGTATTTGCTTTTAATTCTAATTGGTTTTTAGTATTTAATTTAAAAATAGCATTTTTAAATATATGGAAATAAGTGGATTCCAGATTTCTTACCGGCCTGCCTGGATAACTTGGTGAAACCCTGTCTCTTAAAAAAAAAAAAATTAGCTGGATGTGGTGGTATGAACCTGTAGTCCTAGCTACTCAGGAGGCTGAGGTGGGGGGATTGCTTGAGCCCATGAAGTCAAGGCTATAGTGAGCCATGATCATGCTACTGCACTCCAGCCCAAGTGACAGGAGTGAGACCCTGTCTCAAGAACAAAAAAATTCTCACATGTATTTTAATGTATGTATTTTAATTGAAAATTCAAATTGTATACATTTTTATTATAATTTTATTCTCAATTGATCTTTTAGATTACTACTATCAGTAGAGTGAAAATTTTGTGACATTTTCCATTATAATAGCATATTTAGTAATTTTGCTGAAATGAAGGCAAGAAAAATATAGTTTTAGAATATATTCATATTCTATTAAATATTTTAATATTTATATCTATAGCTTATAAATATATATGTTTTACTACTTATCCAATCACATATTTTCTATTTTGTTTTGTAAAACTACATATGACAATGTAGGAGGATAAAACATTTTATTTAGTACTTCATTAGCTTTATTTGTAGCTTTTTTCAAAAATGTGTATGCTTATTTTAATTTTCAATGGGTAACACATACATATGTCATAAAATTTAAATGTTTCCCTGCCTCCTTTGTATACCAGCTACTTAATTATTTTTTCCTTTACTTATACCTTTTAAAATTAATTTTAACATACATGTAATTAACATCTTTACATGGTACAGAGGGATATTTCAAAACATGTATATAATGTGTAATGGTCAAATCAGGGTAATTAGCATATATATTTTCTCAAACATTTATCATTTCTTTATGTTGAGAACATTCAAAATCCTCTCTTCTAGCTTTTTGAAAATATACAATAAATTATTGTTAACTATATTCACTCTATATTGCTATAGAACACTGGAATTTATTCCTCCTATCTAGCTAGAATTGTGTCTCTGCTAACCAGCCTCTCCATACTCTCCCCTCCTGGCTACCCTTCCCAACCTCTAATAACCACAATTCTACTCACTACTTCTATGAGCTCATCATTTTTAGCTCCATCTTGTTCCAGATCTTAGAGGAAAAGCTTTCAGCTTTTGTCTCTTTGGTATAATGTTAGCTGTGGGTTTGTCATATATGGCCTTTATTGTATTAAGGTATATTCCATCTATACCTAATTTGTTGAGAGTTGTTATTGTAAATGATATTTAATTTTATCAAATACTTTTTCTGTGTCTATTGAGATAATCATATGGGTTTTGTCCTTCATTTTGTTTATGAGATGTATCAAATGTATTCATTTGTGTATGTTGAATCATCCTTTCATCTCTGGGATAAATATAAACTTTTGGATGTGCTGTTGGATTTGGTTTGGTAGTATTTTGTTGAGGATTTTTGCATCTATGCTCATCAGAGATATTGGCCTATAGTTTAATTTTTTTGGTTCTGTCCTTGTCTGATTTTGGCATCATGGTAATGCTGGCATCATAGAATGAGTTAGGAATAATTCCCTCCTCTTTAATTTTTTGGAAGATTTTCAGAAGTATTTGTGTTAGTTCTTCTTTATAAGTTTGGTACAATTTAGCAGTGAAACTGTTCTGTCCTGGGCTTTACATTGTTCAGAGACTTTTTATTACTTATTCAATCTCATTGCTTGTTATTGGTCCATTCAGGTATTGTGTTTCCTCCTGGCTCAATGTTGATAGGTTATATGTGTCCAGGAATTCATCCACTTCCTCTAGGTTTTTCAATTTGTTGGTACACAGTTGTTCTTAATAATCTGTTATGATCCTTTGTATTTCTTGATCTGCAGTCAAATGCTGTACCCCTGAGCTGTACCCCTCCTGATCCTTTGTATTTCTATGGTATCAGTTTTAATGTCTCCTTTTCTGATTTTATTTATTTGAGTCTTCTCTCTTTTTTCTTAGTCTACCTAATGGTATGTCAGTTTTGCTTATCATTTCCAAAAAAAACGAGTATTTCTTTTGTTGGTCTTTTGAAATTTTTTGTCTCTATTTCAATTCTGTTCTGGTATTTATTATTTCTTTCCTTCTATTAATTTTAGGCTTTGTTTGTTCTTGCTTTCCAGTTCCTTGAGGTGCATCTTTAGGTTGTTTATTTGCCATCTTTTCTTTTTAGTACTTCATTAGCTTTAATTGTAAATTTTCTTTGTTTATTTGAAATCTGATTTCTCAGAAATCACCACTAAAGAATTTATTCATGTAACCAAACACCACCTGTTCCCCAAAAACCTATTGAAATAAAAAAAAAATCCATTCAGATGAAAAAGGAAAAAAAAGAAATAAAGAACAAAAAAAGAATGAAGGAAGCCTGCAGGACAAATGGGACAACATTAAGGAAACAAATATTCCCATTATAGAAATTTCAGATGAATAAGAGATGGGAAAAGGCATAGGAAACCTGTTCAATGAAATAATAGATGAAAGCTTTCCAAGTGTTGGGAGAGATATGAACATCCAGATACGGAAAGCTGAAAAATCAACAAGTAGATAAACCAAAAAAGGTTCTCTCTGAAGCAAATTATAGTCAAATTGTAGTCTTTTATCCCTCATCCACCTCCCACCCTTTCCCTTGAGTCCCCAAAGTCCATTGTATCATTCTTATGCCTTTGCACCCTCATAGCTTAGCTCCCACTCATGAGTGAGAACATAATGATGTTTGATTTTCCATTCTCGAGTTACTTCACTTAGAATGATGGTTTCCAATTCCATCCAGGTTGCTGCAAATGCCAGTATTTTATTCCTTTTTATGGCTGAGTAGTATTTAATAGTATATATATATAATCACATTTTCTTTATCCACTCGTTGATTGATGGGCATTTGGACTGGTTCTATATTTTTGAAATTGCAAATTTTGCTGCTGTAAACATGCGTGTGCAAGTGTCTTTTTCATATAATGACTTCTTTTCCTCTGAATAGATACCCAGGAGTGGGATTTCTGTATCAAATGGTAGATCTACTTTTTGTTATTTTAGGAAACTCCACACTGTTTTCCATAGTGGTTGTACTAGTTTACATTACCACCAACAGTGTAAAAGTGTTCCCTTTTCACCACATCCCCGCCAACATCCATTATTATTTGATTTTTTGATTATGACCACCCTCACAGGAGTCAGATGGTATTGCATTGTGGTTTTGATTTGCATTTCCCTGATCATTAGTAATGTTGAGCATTTTTTCCTATGTTTGTCGGCCATTTGTATATCTTCCTTTGAGAATTGTCCATTCATATCCTTAGCCCATTTTTGGATGGGATTGTTTGATTTTTTTTTCTTGCTGATTTGTTTGAGATCCTTGTACATTCTGGATATTAGTCCTTTGTCAGAAGTATAGATTGTGAAGATTTTCTCCCATTCTGTGCATTGTCTGTTTACTCTGTTGATTCTTTTGCTGTGCAGAAGCTTTTTAGTTTGATTAAGTCCCATCTATTTATCTTTGTTTTTGTTGCATTTGCTTTTGGGTTCTTGGTCATGAAGTCTTTGCATAAGCCAATGTCTAGAAGGGTTTTGCTGATGAGCCAACCTCTAGAATGGCTCCAATGAGATGATCATGTAATTATTTGTTTTTGATTCTGTTCACATGGTGCATCACATTTACTGACTTGCAAATGTTAAACCATCCCTTCATCCCTGGTATGAATCCCACTTGATCATGGTGGATTATCTTTTTCACATGCTGTTGGATTCAGTTAGTTAGTATTTTACTGAGGATTTTTGCATCTATGTTCATCAGGGATATTGGTCTGTAGTTTTCTTTTGTTGTTATACCCTTTCCTGGTTTTGGTATTAGGGTGATACTGGCTTCATAGAATGATTTAGGGAGGATTCCCTCTTTCTCTATCTTTTGGAATAGTGTATAATAGAATTGGTACCAATTCTTTGAATGGCTGATAGAATTTAGCTGTAAATCTGTCTGGCCCTGGACTTTTTTTGTTGGTAGCTTTTTTATTACCATTTCAATCTCGCTTCTTGTTATTGGTCCATTTAGAGTTTCTATTTCTTCCTGGTTTAATCTAGGGAGGTTGTATATTTCCAGGAATTTATCCATCTCCTCTAGGTTTTCTAGTTTACGTGCATAAAGGTGTTCACTGTAGCCTTGAATGATTGTTTATATTTCTGTGGTATCAGTTGTAATATCTCCCATTTCATTTCTAATTGAGCTTATTTGGATCTTTTCTTTTCTTGGTTAATCTCACTAATGGTCTATCAATTTTTTTATCTTTATAAAGAGTCAACTTTTTGATTCATTTATCTTTTGTATTTTTTTTTTACTTCAACTTCATTTAGTTTTTTTGTTTGTTTGTTTGTTTTTGACAGAGTTTCACCCCGTTGCCCAGGCTAGAGTGCAGTGGTACAATCTTGCTACACTGCAACCTCTGCCTCCTGGGTTCAAGCAGTTCTCACGCCTCAGCCTCCTGAGTAGCTAGGATTACAGGTGTGCACCACCACACCTATCTAATTTGTGTATTGTGTATTTTTAGTAGAGACAGTGTTTTGCCATGTTGGCCAGACTGGTCTTGAACTCCTGACCTCAAGTGATCTACCCACCTTGGCCTCCTAAAGTGCTGGGATTAAAGACGTGAGCCATGGTGCCTAGACAGCCACCATGGCCGGCCTCATTTAGTTCTGCTGAGATCTTGGTTATTTCTTTTCTTCGGTTAGGTTTGGATTTGGTTTGCTTTTGTTTCTCTAGTTCCTAGAGGTGTGACCTTAGATTGTCTATTTGCACTCTTTCAGACTTTTTGATGTAGGCATTTAATACTATGAACTTTCCTCTTAGCACTGCTTTTGCTGTATCCCAGAGGTTTGGATAGGTTGTGTCACTATCATTGTTCAGTTCAAAGAATTTTTTGATTTCTACCTTGATTTCATTGTTGAGCCAATGATCATTCAGGAGCAACTTCTTTAATTTTCATATATTTGCATGGTTTTGAGGGTTCCTTTTGGAGTTGATTTCCAATTTTATTCCACTGTGGACTGAGGGAATACTTGATATAATTTAGATTTTCTTAAATTTGTTGAGACTTGTTTTGTGGCCTATCACATGGTCTATCTTGGAGAATGTTCCATGTACTGATGAATAAAATGAATATTCTGCAATTGTTGGGTAGACTGTTCTGTAAATATCTGTTAGGTCCATTTGTTCTAGGGTATAGTTTAAGTCCATTGTTTCTCTGTTGACTTTCTGTGTTGATGACCAGTCTAGTGCTGTCAGTGGAGTATTGAAGTCCCCCACTATTATTGTGTTGTTGTCTATCTCACTTCTTAGGTCTAGTAGTAATTGTTTTATAAATTTGGGAACTCCAGTGTTAGATGCATATATATTTAGGATTTTGATATTTCCCTGTTGAACTGGTCCTTTTATCATTATATAATGTCCCTCTTTAAAGCAACTGCTGTTGCTTTAAAGTCTGTTTTGTCTGATATAAGAAAAGCTACTCCTGGCCAGGTGTGGTGGCTCACGCCTGTAATCCCAGCACTTTGGGAGGCCAAGGCCGGTGGATCACGTGGTCAGGAGTTTGAGACCAGCCTGGCCAAGATAATGAAACCCCGTCTCTATTAAAAATGCAAAAATTAGCCAGGTGTGGTGGTGGGCACCTGTAATCCTGGCTACTCGGGAGGCTGAGGCAGGAGAATCACTAGAACCCAGGAGGTGGAAGTTGCAGTGAGCAGAGACCATATCATTGCACTCCAGCCTGGGTGACAGAGTGAGACTCCGTCTCAAAAAAAAAAAAAAAAAAAAAAGAAAAGCTACTCCTGCTCACTTTTGGTGTCCATTTGCATGGAATGTCTTTTCCTACCCCTTTACCTTAAGTTTATGTGAGTCTTTGTGTGTCAGGTTAGTCTCTTGAAGACACCAGATGTTTGGTTGGTTAATTCTTATCCATTCTGCCATTTTGTGTCTGTCTTTTAAGTAGAGGATTTAGGCCATTTACATTCAATGTTATTATTGAGATGTGAGGTACTGTTCACTTGGTTGGTTAATTCTTATCCATTCTGCCATTTTGTGTCTTTTAAGTAGAGGATTTAGGTCATTTACATTCAATGTTATTATTGAGATATGAGGTATTATGCTATTCATTGTGCTATTTGTTGCCTAAATACTTTGTTTTTTTCATTGTGTTATTGTTTTAGGTACTGTAAGATTTATGCTTTAATGAAATTCTAATTTGGTGTATTTCGAGGATTTATTTCAAGATTTAGAGCTCCTTTTAGCAGTTCTTGTAGTGCTGGCTTGGTATTGGCAAATTCTCTCAGCATTTGTTTGTCTGAAAAAGACTATATTTCCTTCATTTATGAAGCTTAGTTTTGCCAGATACAAAATTCTTGGCTGATAATTGTTTTAAGGAGGCTAAAGATAGGATCCCACTACCTTCTAGCTTGCAGGGTTTCTGCTGAGAAATCTGCTGTTAATCTGATAAGTTTTCCTTTGTAGGTTACCTGATGCTTTTGCCTCACAGTTCTTAAGATTCTTTCCTT
This sequence comes from Pongo abelii, assembly GCF_028885655.2. Classification (NCBI taxonomy): domain Eukaryota; kingdom Metazoa; phylum Chordata; class Mammalia; order Primates; family Hominidae; genus Pongo; species Pongo abelii. The sequence continues at coordinate 144,725,772 of NC_071990.2, forward strand.
TGTCTTGATTTTAGATAACCTGATGACTATGTGCCTAGGCTGTGATCTTTTTGTGATAAATTTCCCAAATGTTCTTTGAGCTCCTTGTATTTGGATGTCCAGATCTCTAGCAAGGCCAGAGAAGTTTTCCTTGATTATTTCCTCAAACATGTTTTCCAGACATTTAGATTTCCCTTCTTCAGGAACACCAATTATTCTTAGGTTTGCTCATTTAACACAATCTCAAACTTCCTGGAGCCTTTATTCATTTTTTTAAATTCTTTTCTTCTTTGTCTTTGTTGAGTTGGGTTTATTCAAAAGCCTTGTCTTTGAGCTCTGAAGCTGTTTCTTCTACTTGTTTAGTTCTATTACTGAGACTTTGCAGTGCATTTTGCATTTCTCTAAGTGTGATTTCTTCATTTCTAGAAGTTGTGATTATTTTTTATTTATGCTATTTCACTGGAGATTTTTCCATTCATATCCTGTATCAATTTTTGATTTCTTTAAGTTGGACTCCACCTTTCTCTGGTGTGTCCTTAATTAGCTTAATAATTGACCTTCTGAATTCTTTTTCTGGCAATTCAGGGATTTCATCTTGGTTTGGATCCATTGCTGGTGAGCTACTGTGATCTTTTGGTGGCGCTAAATAACCTTGTTTTGTCATGTTACCAGAATTGTTTTTCCAGTTCCTTCTCATTTGAGTAAACTATGTCAGACGGAATATCTTGTATTCAAGGCTGCTGTTCAGATTCTTTGGTCCCTCGGGGTGCTCCCATGATGTGGTGCTGTACCCCTTCCCCTAAGGAAGGGGCTTCCTGAGAATCGAACTGCAGTGATTGTTATTTTTCTTCTGGATCTAGCCACCCAGTGGAGCTACCAGGCTCTGGCTTGGTACTGGGAAGTGTCTGCAGAGTCCTGTGATGTGATCTGTCTCCAGGTCTCTCAGCCGTGGATCCCAGCACCTGCTCTGGTGGAGGTAGCAGGGAAGAGAAGTGGACTCCGTGAGGGTTCTTGGTTGTATTTTTGTGCACTGGTTTTGTGTTGGTTGGCCTCCAGCCAGGAGGTGGCGCTATGAAGAGTGCATCAGCTGCGGGAGTATAGGGAGGATACAAACTTACCCTAGGGTCGCCTTTGGGTAAGTATTCAAGTTTCTCAGGTGGTGGGGCCGGGCTATAGATCTCTCAAGAGATTATGTTTTTTGTCTTGGGCTTCCAGGACGGGTAGAGAAAGACTATCAGGCTGGGACAGAGTTCGGCATGTCTGAGCTCAGACTCTTCTTGGGCAGGGCTTGCTGCAGCTGCTGTGGGAGACTGGGGGTGTAGTTCCTAGCCCAAGGGGGTTATGTTCCCGGGGGGGTTATGGCTGTCTCTGCTGTGTGACACAGGTCACCAGGGAAGTGAGGGAAAGCCATCAGCCACAGGCCTCACTTAGCTCCCATGCAGCCTGCTGCATGAAAAGCCGGTCTCGCTCCCACCTCCCACCATACCACCCCCAACAGCACACAGTTTATTTCCAGGCAGCTGGTGAGCAGTGCTGAGAACTTGCCCCAGGCTACAAGCCTCCCAGCTGAGAAAGCAAGCCAACTCACAGTTCCTCAGCTGTCCCACAGGGCCTGCAGCGGCAATCCGCCTCCTTCAAAGGGTCTGTGGTTTCTCTTGGCTTTCCTGGTATGTTCCTGCAGTAGTTCTTGGAGCAAGTTGATGATGTGAGTCTCCACACATGGTTTTGTCTGAGTGGGAGCTGCAAGTTAGTCCTGCCTCTTATCTGCCATTTTTTCCCTCACATTCTCCCTAAATGGATTATTTTAAAAGAACTGTCTTCAAGTTCAGAAACTCTTCTGCCTGATCCAGTCTATTATTGAAGTTCTCAATTTTATTTTTATTTCACTCACTGAGTTATTCAGTTCTAACACTTCTGTTTCATTCTTTTTAATGATATCTATTTTTAAAAATTTCTCTTCAGATTATGAATTGTTTTTCTGATTTCATTGAATCTATTTATGTTCTCTTGTATCTTGCCAGGTTTCCTTAAGATCGTTATTTTGCATTTTTTCAGGTGATTTTAGATTGGTTTTCCTTTGGGGTCTGTTACTTAGAGAATTATTGTGTTCCTTTGAATGTATCACGTTTCCTTTTTCATATTTCTTATTTCCCTATGTTGATATCCATGCGTCTAGTGGGACACTGCTTCTTCTGATTTTATGGAATAGCTTTCATAGGGAAAAATGTTTTTCCATATATGTATATGTATATGTACATGTATCATAAATATACAGTTGGGTAGGGTGCTTTGGCTTTGGTTCAGTATGGGGGCGGTAATGTAGTCTCTGATTTCTTCAGCTATAATCAGCATCACTGGTGTCTGTGAGTACCTCAGTGGCCTGTGCTGTGGTTGCTTGTAGAGGCTATTGCATGGCTTTGCTGGAAGCAGGGACACCCGGCAGATCAGTTTGGGGCCTCCGGCAGCAGGGAGCATGGGTGTATGGCAGCTCTACCACTGGAGTGGGCAGGTTCTCTGACAACAGTGGGCCTGGGTGGCTTCATCACTGGAGGGGTCAGGGTCGCTGGTGATGGCAGTAGTCCTGGACAGCTGGTCCTTGGGTCCCTGAGGGATGCGCTTGAGCACAAAACTGCTTTGCTGCTGGAGGGGGTGGGGTCGCCAGTGGTGGCATATCTTGGCCAGGCTGGTTGTTTGGCCCCTGGAGGGCATGTGTGGGTGTGCAGCAGTTTTGCTCTGGAGGGAGCAGGTTGCCATCAGTGGTGGGTCTGGTCAGGCAGATCTACAGTCCTATGGGAGGGACACCTGCTCTGCTACTGCAGATGTCGGGGTTGCTGGTGGCAGCAGCAGCAGGTTTCAGGCAGGCAGCTCTTGGATTCTGAGGAGTGCGTGTGTTGCCTCCCTCTTTTCCATGGCAGCCTTCTCACTGTATTGGACTGCTTGTTTTCTGGGGTGTGGAATACCATGTGTGCTCAGATGCTGGGGTCTTGGCTGCACAGCTACTATCATGACTCTGTATCCCTCTGGGTGGATGTGGTGGGATGTCCCAGAGACCCCAAGGATGTGGAGATTCAGGGGTTTTTGGGCCCCAGGGCATGATGCGCACTGGTGGTGACTCTGCTCTCAACATGATGATGTGCTGTGGCAGCCTGTGTCCTGCGGGCTTGGGACCCAGCTTGATTTTCTCTATGGAATAATGCAATCACATGGTTTCCAGGTAGCTCCCTATACTGGGCTCAGGGCCTCTCAGGGCTGGGGGCTCTCCTCTTGTTAGGACTACAGGCATCCAGCATGGAAATGTGGACTGCTGGGGATCTTCACCTTACCTTTTTCCTGTGCTTGAGGTCTCTCTGGGCTCTGAGCCAATCCTAGCCAGATGCTTTGCTTCCCTGTCTATGCTGCTGTCCCAAGTCTCCATGCCCCAGAGGGGCTTTGTCACTTCTTTGCTGAATTCCAGTGTTCTCCCCTAGACTCTCTGTTCAACATATGACTGGAGGAGGTGAATGCTGAGTACCTCTAGTCAGCCATCTTGATGATGTCTTCTGTAACTTTTCACTATTTCTGCAAATGGTTATGATACTGTAGGCCTGGCTGCCTGTGCTATAAAAGGGGGAGTAGGTCTCTTTGTTGGAGTTTGTAAGGATCACTCCATTATGGCCCCAGAAATCACACTGGGAGAGACATAAGAAATGAAAGGATCTGTTATATATACTCACAGGACTTAGAGACAAGAGGCATGGCAATCCCCACCACATAGGGCCCATATAGGAGCTCTGGGGAGTGGGCTCAACCAGGTAGATAGGGAGGGGAGAGAGAGAGAAAACCCATGGATAAGTGCCTTTATTGGAGGCTTGAGTAGAGTACACAAACAAAAGGTGTGAGGGGATTTCACTGGTGTGTTTGAATGTCACTAGATCACTGTCAGGAGAGGGCTAACGGGAACTTGTGACAAGTACTAGTATTATCACACTGGTGCACCTGGTCACCTGGTTGGAGTGCTTGTAACCTGCTGGTGGGGGATGTTGAGGGATTGGGAAAATATGAAGTTTTAAACATTTACAGTATACAGTCATTGCCTGTTGAGATCTTTATAATTAAAAGAATTCCAAGAAAGAATGCACACTCTTCTTATGTGCAGAATCACATTCATTATTTGAAGAGTCTCTACATAGTTTCTAGAAATCTAGAGCCCAGGACCACAGAACTGAGATATAGTTAAGTGTATCATGACACCATTTCAGAACACGTCGTCAACTCGGTCTTGAATTTGCAGTATTCAACTGCCAGCACAAAATTAGTCAGAAAACAGGAATAAGAAAGCTTATAGGATCTGAAAACCACAGGGCTTTCGTTTTTGATTTACACTAAAGTTTTAGAAGTTAGACATGATTATCATGAAAGGAGAATGTCATATCCCTTCCTTTCTATTGTCTGCCTTTTTTTCTCAGCAACCAATCCTAGAATTTATTTGAAGAGGAGAAGAAATGTGTAAATCGATGAATTAGAAAAGTAACGCAATCTTATTGTATAAATACTAAGTTATCTCCAGGCTGTATGAAAATATCAAAAAAGAGAATTATTGTTTTAATTTATTGTAATTAAAAATATAAGCGTATACAATATAGCACATTTAAATGGAGCCGGCTCAATATCTAAAATCAAAAATCGTTCTCTCCTTGTAGCCCTATTTAACTTTATGTTCTCAGCAACTTGCAGCACATGACAAACATTAGGCATTCAATAAATGTTGGTGATTAAAAGAATGTTTATGCATGTGCTTTTGAAACTTGGAAGAATGTCACATTTACATTTCTATCCTTCCACCATCTTTCTGTCCTCAGTCCACTGATTATCAGATGAAAGAAACGCACAGGTGGTATTAGCAAATGAATCAGAATTTCCAAACTGTAATGCAGGTGGCCATGGACAGTTGTAGGAGACAGAGTTCTGCATGGCCTGCAACATGTAGACCTGGACTTTGATATAATTCAATCTAACAAACATGTATTGTAAACCTATGATCTGCAAATCACCCTGATATTGTGAGGCTGCAGGATGAGAAAAACACAAAACAGATGCAGTTTTAAAGGTTGGAAATGGCATATTTGAGATGGAAGAAGGCAAGTAGGAAAACAGCTCCACAAGCCAACAGCATAGTCCCCAAAGGGCCGTTTTCAGTTTGACGAGGAGAAGCACTATTGTTATTCTTGCCTGTTTCCTCATTGCAAAAATAGAACCATTAACCTTTCTCTTCTGCTGATTATAATTTTAAAGCATTGTCAGTGAAGTAAATATATACTGAAAGCAATAAATAAATAAATATTTAAACTCTAGAAAGATTGCTGAGCTTCAGTGATGCTATAACAGGAAATACCAACAATCAGATAGTGCCTCGGCTTACTGAAGAACTAATTCATGTTTATAAAGTGCTTTCAGAATGCAAAGCACTGAAGAAGGTTAGGATATTATTATTACCAAAGATCTTTAAGCAGACAAGATCTTGATATTCTTATAATCACAGCAGGAGTTGTTCATTTCTCGTGTAATTTATGAGGAGAAAAAAATAATAAACCCCACCCCTCTTCACGCTTGATTTGTCAGTTGTTCTTGTTATATGCAACTGATCCTCAAGAGAACCTTAATTTAGGCAACCATTTATTCTCTTCAATATTACTTTGACATTTGGTAATTACTACAGACTTTGTGCATCTGTCTTTCCCAGAAGAGAAGGCATTAAATGCCACTTGGATGATCATTGGTTTTGCAGGAACTCAGATTTGATGTTATTCTTTTGGTAGATAGCATGACTTATGGTAACTTTCCAGCTCTGGGATACACAGATTGTGCATTTCATTACTCATGGAGTCTGTGCCACACTGATATTAGATATTTCATAAAAATAAGCTATTGGTTGAAAGAAGAATATCTTAAATATTTCATATGAAAAAAAACTGGCCTTTTCCAATTTTCCACACGTATTCTAAAGTAACTAAGATATCTGGAAATTTTCAAAAATGAAAGTAAGAAACTGGAACAGAGATCAGAAATTTCTTAGGAATCTCTCTCTAGGACTCTCAAATGGACCTCCCAAAGAAAACAAATAAGACCCCCAAAAACCAGGAACAAGGAGGTTACATCAACAATGAGTCAGATGCTTTCAGAACTGCTTCATGCTATTCCTGTACATAAGCTTTTTTCTTAACAAATTTTATGGATGATGATAGCTTTTTCCCATTGTGAATTTTCATCTGTGATCATTAGTTCTAACAAGTCCAGTCCTCCCATGTTAGATTTTGCAGATTTAAATTTTAATGTGAAGATTTGATTATTCTGTTTATTCAGATCAGTAATAAATTTCAAGGCATTTACTTTTAGCTATTGCCAATGATATTTTTTATTTGTTATTTTAACCAGAATATTATAAACTGGAAAAAATGTATTATTTTTAAGCTGATGTCTGAATAAATTGTGAACTACTTTGTGAGATAGAAAGACAAGGAAAACTGGAGGGAGAAAGGGGAGACAGGGAGAAGCCAGGATGGAGAAGGAAGAAAGATAGAGGAAAAGAGAAAAGAAAGAAGGATAGTATCATGAATGAGAAGATGTGAGATGGCCATAGAAAAGAGGAAGACAGGATAAGGAGTTGGAAAAGGGGGAGACCAGAGGAGAAAGAGGGTTAAAAATGTTCTAGAATAAAGAAAGCAGAATGGCAGAGTCAAATCATACGCTTCTTTATACCCTACCTTCTCCATGGCTACTTAAGGTTTAGGGATTAATTTTTTCTCTCTTTCTCTCACTCTCTCTTTTTTTCTTTTTAAAGACAGAGTCTCACTTTGTTGCACAGCCCAGGCTGAAGTGCATTGGTGCAGTCGTAGCTCACTTTAACCTCAAACTCTTAGTCTCAAGAGGTCATCCTACCCCAGCCTCCTGAGTAGCTCAAACTACAGGCACACCCCACCATGCATGGCTAATTTTTAATTTTTAAAATTTTTTGTAGAGCCAGGTTCTCACTATGTTGCCCAGGCTCATCTCAAATTTCTGGACTCAAGCGATCCTCCTGCCTGAGCCTCCCAAAGTGCTAAGATTACAGGCATAAGCCACTGCACCTGGCCTTTTTTCTCTTTAGTGCCTGGTATAGTGCCTGGTATATTATAGGTACTCAATAACCATTTGGTGAATCAATAGATGTTAATGGATCAAGCTAGCCTCCTTCTGGTTCCTTGAACACCCCAGGTACCCTTCCCTTCTTGGACTGTGTCCCCAGAGATTTGCTTAGCTCACTCCTCTTCCTCCTCCTCACCTTTTTAGTAATACCTACCCCGAGCAGCCAATTAGGAACTGCAGCTAACCCCATACTCCCCACTCACTGAAATCCCCTAACCCTGCTCCCCCTTCCCATGGCACTAATCATCCTTGATATATAATGTGGTTTTGCTTATATGTTATATTTATGGTTTATTGTCTATCTTCCCTTGCTAGAATGGAATTTCCATAGGGTAGGGGTCTTTATTTCAGTTGCTGATTTATCCCAAATACCTAGAACAATGCCTGTACAAAATGAACAATGAATATTTGTAGCATGAGTGAATCATCCTTACCAATATATGTCCATGTTTTCTCTTGTTCTCTTTTTCTCTCATTCATTCTCTCCTCCCCTTCATAATAGTTGGCAGAGAATACAACCTCAAAGCATTTACTTATTTTCTAACTTGTATTTAACCTCACTCTTCCATTTCAGCTGCATTGCAGCAAAATCCTGCACACATGACCTGCTGTTCCCAGAAAGGGTCTTTTTGTGCATATTATATTGCCATTATTGCCTGAGAAGGCCTGGACTGATGTCCAAAGAACATTCCAGAACACTGCAGAGCTACAGGTTAGCCTGGCTCAAATTTGTTGAAAAGCTCTTCTACATATTAATTGTTTTATCTGGGTATTAGTTATTATCTCTCTAAGGAAATAGTCGGACAATGGCCTTTTTTTTCTTTTTTTTTTGAGACGGAGTCTCGCTCTGTCACCAGGCTGGAGTGCAATGGCGCGATCTCGGCTCACTGCAACCTCCGACTCCCTGGTTCAAGTGATTCCCCTGCCTCAGCCTCTCAAGTAGCTGGGATTACAGGCACGCGCCACCACACACAGCTAATTTTTGTATTTTTAGTAGAGAGGGGGTTTCACCATGTTGGCCAGGATGGTCTCGATCTCCTGACCTCATGATCTGCCTGACTTGGCCTCCCAAAGTGCTGGGGTTACAGGCATGAGCCACCACGCCTGGTCAGACAATGGCTTTTTAAGGCAATTTCATGCCATTACAAATCCCTTTGGAGAACTAATTTGCCATGCTAGGGTAGAATTCAAGGCTAATGCTATTATTTGGCTTGTACTCTGCCCTTGTTTTTGCTTTGTTTAAATGATGAGTAGGCCCAGCAATAGTATTAGTTCATGAAAAAGTCTATAAGTTATATTCAGATAGTTTGAGGTCAGCAAAACCCAGAGTGTGGTTTACACAAGTGCTTTCTCCCCTAATCCTTAAATCCATAGATATTTCAAAGTAAACTTAATTCATATGTTTTCCATTCATTTGCCCTTAGGTCTTTATGTTTAGGGGAGGGGGTGGTGGAAGGCAGGAAGGTACTGTTCTAGGAACTGGCTTCCTTCTTCACTGCCACAGACAGATCATTCATTAGCCACAGACCTGGTTTCTTGGCAGAAGTCCATACCTGTATCCTTTCCAGTTCCCTCTTAATTAAAGCTCCAACCTCAGCACACATCATTGTTGCTGCCAAAGAAAGTAAAGTGGAAAGAGGCTACATTTTCTATCATAGAACCACAGAATCCTAGAATCCTAAACTTGTGATTCTAAAGATCATCTGGTTCATCTACCATGTGAACCTTAAATCACCTCGACAGTATCCTGGTTAATTACCTTTCACCCTCTGATTAAGCATCTCCAGTGATGGAGCTTCAATAGCCAATAGCTATAGGAAAGACTCTCAGAAGGAACTGAGTCTTCTTTTCTGCAGCCCAAATTTCTCCAGTCCCTTCATCCATTCAGCAAGATTTAAAACCAGTCCCCTGTGTTCCCCTCATGTTCTCTTTGCACGAAGATTTCACTCTGTGCCATGATTTCAGGTTCTGCGCTACGTGTGTCCTTCCCTGGTCTGTGCTTCCTGATCCAACTACCCCGTGGGCATCACAGTCTGCCTCTGATACAAGGACCTTGAGATAAACCAAACTGACCGCTTAAGCTAACCCCTCCTTTAAATCTTCTTATTTGTCTTGTGTTGCCATTTCAAAAATGGCAAGATGCATCTCAAAGCTCCTCTTCCTATCACATCCCCCACAGTTAGGTGACAGGTCGTATCAGCTGCACCTCCAAAATAGCTCCCAGATCGGCCCCAGCTTCCTCATGTCCCCCATGTCTGCTTTAGTTTAAGATTTGGTCGTCTCTCAGCTGAACTGAGGCAGCAGCCTCGTCTCTCATCTCCTGGCCTCTGCCCTTTTTCTTCACCAGTCCCTTTTCCATGTTGCTTCCAAGTTTACCTTTCTCCAGATCATGGAGATAGCAAGAATGTGCTGATGGCCTCCCATCCTCATCTTATCTTTATGCTTCTTTATCTGGGTCTTGTGGAAAGATGGTCAGCTAAAGAGAAGCTAGGACAAGAGTGTGGCAACCCCCAATAGAAAATATTCAATCTCGGCCGAGTGCAGTGGCTCACGCCTGTAGTCCCAGCACTTTGGGAGGCCGAGGTGGGCGGATCACAAGGTCAAGAGATGGAGACCATTCTGGCCGACATGGTGAAACCCTGTCTCTACTAAAAATACAAAAACTTGCTGGGTGTGGTGGTGCACGCCTGTAGTCCCAGCTACTTGGGAGGCTGAGGCAGTATACTAACTTGAATCCGGGAGGTGGAGGTTGCAGTGAGCCGAGATTGTGCCACTGCACTCCAGCCTGGCGACAGAGCGAGACTCCATCTCAAAAAAAAAAAAAAAAAAAAAAATTCAATCTTATATATTTTTCATGACCCTTTGATTCTGAATCTGATCTACTGAATTTGTCCCCAAACTGCCTGGTCCTTTAGGGATACTGAGGTGCTGGCTGACTTCCCTGAGCCCATTTATGCCTCTTCTTAAGGTGCAGCTTGTCCAGGAGGTCCTCAGCATCCTCCCTGCCCCCTCTAACCTGTGGCTAACACAGCACTCCAGCCACACTGTCACAGCCCCTGCACACTGCTTTCCTGGGCTGAGTGGATACAGAGCCCTTGTCTCCCATTCAGAACTCTGCTTATCAACTCCAAGTGTGCTCATGCATGCATCACCTCTCCAATGACATCACTTGCTCATGCATGCATTGCTTCTCCCCTGCTTATCTCTTATTTATGAGCCTCTTTACCCAGCAGGTACCTCTCCTGTAGCATCTGTTGTGCTGTATTTGTAGTTTGTTGCTACATTTTTTGGAAGTGGTTGTCCTTTGGGGGCAGGCACATGGTCTTAGCATCCTCTGCATATTCCATTATCTGGCTCAGTGGCACATAATAGGTCTCAGAAATGTTCTTTGAAAGAATGTATGAATGAATGGTTGAGTGAATGAACTTCTATCACATTTCCTTATTCTCCAAGTCTAGTAACACTTTCTGGAAAGGAAATAAAATTATTTTCTCTAAGTGAACCTAAGCCGGTACCTATGATCATTTAATTTTCTACATCCTTCAGTGAGCCATTCTAGTCTTTCAGTGATTCATCGTAGAACCTTATAGAACCCTTATCAAGCTGATTGATTTATAATTTTCAGGATCCATATTCTTCTTTCAAACAAACAGCACAGCTATATCTGATGGCCTCCAAGTGCCCAGCCTAATAACTTGCCCAAGCGCTCACAGCCCATGAGCAGCCAAGCTGGGAGTGGACCACTCAGGGGCTGCCCTGTCTGCACCTGTGTGCCGTGGTACCTGCCTCTCTGTACCTGTCTCCATGGAGCCTTGTAAACATCTAGTTAGAGATGCTGCTAAATTTAAATTACCATTATATTTCACCAAACATATTTCATTAAGTCACTGATAAACATTCCTGGCATTTTTGATTATTTTCCTTTTCATTCAAGCAAGGATGTTTTTCTTCTATTATTTTTACCATCTCTATATCTGTATCCAGGAACTGAGCTTACAGGCAATGATCTAATTCAGATATGTGTAAACCTGGGTGTAATAATTAGCCCGGATTGGTGGAAACGTTTCCCCTTTACACAACCCATTTCATCCTTATCAAGTACATTAATTCATTGGCTCTGGTAATATAGCTAATTATCCTGTATATCCAGGTGCTGCTGCTGATATTGCTGCTATCTCCATGTGCTGGGATAAACAGACCGTTGTTAGTAAACATTCCTTCTGATACCTACCCTCTGCCATCACTACGCACGTACTAATATGTCTTTTTTGCTCTGTTCTTTTTCCCACACCAGTTTAACCCAAAAAGGGCCACTTCATTTCCTTAGGCTGCACTTCTAATGAATGCAGACATTTGAAAGGGGCCTGAACCGGATAACCTTTCGAGTTTTCTCCAGTTTTATTATTCTGTGAAGACAGTTTGGTGTAAATGATTTAAGAGGTTAGTCAGAGTGGAGTTCTCTGTTCGAATGATCTTAAATTTCTCTACTGCGCTCTACTCATAGGAAACGTGGAGCTTGTTGTGGGATTCACGAGGTTGCCCTTGCAAGTGCAGAGTACCGTGCCTACCACACAGTAGGTCCAATAAATAAAACAAAATTAAACAAAGTTAATTTAAACAAAATTAAAGCCTCCCTAGAGCTAATGATTTTAACTTATTGCCATATAATAACTAGCAAGTTAGTGTCAATCTCAATCTAAATTTTCAAGGAAAACTGCCCCGGTAGAAATATTGTATTTTTAGTAGCACTGAATTTGTACTCCTAACAAAAAATTAATCAAATTACTTAAAAGCTGATATAAAATGTAAGTTACTTATCCTTGGACAAAGAATTCAAATCTTCCTTATTTATTGTTAAGAATTCCCCCTCATCATACCTATTCGAAAGATCTTTGCTTAAACTCAGAATTTGACTGCTAATATTCACACATATGGCAAATATGAACTAATCAGACCACAGATATTTTGCTGCATTCCATGGTGTCTCATTTATTTGTTTAATTTGCAGCTATAGCAACTAGATTCTACCACTTTGGGCTTTTACACAGAACTACAGTATGATCAGCTTGGTTGAAGTTTGGCACTCGACACTCTGCTCAATTGAAGACATATGCACAAAATCACTTACCACATTTTTTAACCTGTTTTTCACACTGGGTAGGTCTGTAATATTTGCATAAAAATATGAAAAGCAACCTTCTGCAGGGAGAGAAGGCAATTAAAAGATGTTGCGACCTTTCTTTCTGCAGCATTTCAAAGCTTAAAGTTTTCTTGGCACGCTTTTCAAACGCCCATCTGACTTTGAGGCAGGCTGCCTCTCCACAGAAATCTTGCTCCAGCAATGACTAAAGGATTGACCTGGTGCCATGCATGCTGCTCTGCACAAGAAGGGCATTTGGAAATGACCTTGAAGCGAGGTTTTGCCAAGTTGATGAAATATGGGCCTTCAAGAAGTGCCATTTCACAAGTCATGTACATAAGGGTATCCGCAGCATTGTCAAAAATTGCCCCTTAATTTGGTGTTGGATGAACATGAATTTTTAACCTCCATACGGAATGATACTCGCTCTTGATTTTACTAGTTGCATTTTGTAACAGGTTGGAAAAATTAGGTAATGGAGAACATTGGCATACCACTGTTGTTTCTTTTAGGTGATTTTTAAAAAACATTTGCTGAAGGAGAGGTTGATGCTCAAAGGGTACAGTGATAAATGGAGAGACGGGAGTTTAAAATGAAGGATAAGCCACAAATGAGGATGAAGTTAATGGATAGAGAAAAGATGGGAGGAAGAGGTATCTCTCTTTACTTGTAAGCTGCCCATCGAAATGATTTAGACTCTAGGAGGGGGGCGTTTCTTTCCTCAGTATGCACACTCATAGAGTAAACTGTTGCCGCTGTTTAAGCATGTTAATTGATGTTGACACCAGTTGTTGCTATATGGTTTTCCATTTTACTGAGCGATGTATTTATGTTGCTGCATAATGTTGCCTGATTGCACTTCTCATGCTGGTAAAGTTGGCTGACATTTCAGGCTCTGGATAACATGAAGCTGTGCTTTAACCTTATTTGGAAGTCAGGGTTAGTGTGGCACTAGAAGGTCTCCTTCAGCTTCCCTTCCTGTGACCTGCCTTCTATAACCCTGTGAAGGCTGAGACAGTCCAAGTTTGGGGCAGGCAAGGTGGGACAGCAGAAGATTTCAGGGTACAAGTCATCTATTCTGTTATGCCAGCTCTCAGATTTTTATATAAAATCTGATTCTATACTTCTTTTAAAAAATAATAAATAAATAAATAGGACCATCCAACCCCTCTAGAGCTCTCTAAGGAGACTGTAGAAGACTTGTGGCCACTCTCATTTTAAAAATTGTAATAATCTCCACAAAGTAATCCTGGGAAACATACATCTGTAAGACCAGGGAAACATACTGGCAATAGCAACTTCCCAGAACATTCCTTTTTACACTGCCTGGGATTTTTCAATAAGTAATTTGGCATTTCTGTAAATTTAAAGCGTGTTCAGTAAAATTAATGCATTTTTTCCTTAAAAGCTCAAGCCTTCCAGACTCATCATTTTGTAGAGTTACAAAAGTAAGCCATGCAACTGAGATAAAAGTCAAAGTTATAGATTATAATTGTTTGCACAACTGTTCACGTTTTTAATTTTTTTATTTTTTGGAGACTTTTTAAGAGTCTCACTGTGTCATCCAGGCTGGAATACACAGTGGCACTATCATGGCTCACTGCACCCTTAAACTCCAGGGCTCAAGCTATCCTCCTGCCTCAGCCCCCCAAGTAGCTGGGACCACAGATGTGGACCACCACACCTGGCTACTTTTTAAAAAATTTTTTGTAGAGACAATGGGCTCACTGTGTTTCCCAAGGTAGAGACAATGGCCTCACTATGTTTCCCAGGCTGGTCTCGAACTCCTGGCCTCAAGCGATCCTCCTGCCTCAGCCTTCCCAAAGTCCTGGGATTACATGCATGAGCTACCACACCCAGCCCCTGCTCACATTTTATATAGTAACTTATTTTAAGAACAGTAATGTATTTGCAAAATAGTTTTTTAATGCAGTAATTTATTATATATTGAGATCAACCTTGATGATCTTTCATTAGGTTTTGCTAAGTGTCATATGCTAAATTATTTGCTTATGAATTTTTCCCCAATTGCCTGTATTTGATAAGTTTGCATGGAAAGTTCTGACAGGAAACTCAGAAATATTTCATTGTTTTACCTTACTATCTTTTTTGATGTGTCTTAAAGGTGATTTGCTTTAAATTGCAGTATCATCCTTTTTTTCTGTACCTAAATGTTTTTAACTGAAGAACACAATTTCCCTCAAAACCCTCATCCCTAATTTAGAGCCCTCTTATATTAATATGAGTCATTTTAAATGTCTTTCCTGAAACACTTCTCAACTTCATAAATAAAAAAGAGATACATCTTCGTCCATTCAGGCTACTATAACAAAACAGCACAAATTGGGTGGTTTATAAACAACATAAATTTATTTATCATTTATGGGAAGTCCAAGAGCAGGATGCCAGCATGGTTGGGTTCTGGTGAGGATCCTCTTCCAGATTACAGACTTCCAGCTTCTTGCTGTGTCCTCACACAGTGGAAGGAACAAGGAATCTCTCTGGAGCCTCTTTTAAAAGCCCACCAATCCCATTCACTGAGGACTCCACCCCAGTGACCTAATCACTTCCCAAAGGGCCATCTCCTAATGCCATAACCTTAGAAGTTAGGGTTTCAACATATGAATTTTGAGGGGACAGAAACATTCAGCCCATAGCAGGATGAGAAAAAGAAAGGAAAGTACAACAAAAAACATTAACCATAAGGAACACCATGACTTCTGATATTTAATATCATGGATCACAGATCATAGGAGTCAAGAGACAGAATAAAAAGACAAGGCCCAGGCCCAGTGAGCTTTTGATGCTTGAGGCTCCTCATGCCCTTGCTCTCCCACTGACCTCAGTGCTCAGCACTGGCTTTCTTCTCCTGGTGATAGTTTCCATTTATCTTTTGGTGTAAACATTTTAGAGATGAGAGAAGTAGGGAGCTTATCATTATTTAGTCTGATCAGACAATATCTTCACTTTTAAGTTATGTTCAGAATTTCATTGTCCTGTTCTTTTTAAGAATCATATGAGATTATTTTTGTATATGTGAATAAACTATAAAGCATTTTCTTACAAAAAACTTCATTCAGTGTCCTGGCACAGCTCCTCCAGTTGAACAGGGGCCTTCTTTCCAAAGCCCCAGGTAAGGACTTTCTCAGCCTGTATTCTAAAATGATGGGATGTTGTCTTCTTTGCTTTCATATCTTATCATTGCAAACTCTCAAATATTTTCTACATTATCATCATTTATATTTATACTAGCACACATGTTTGAAAGAGATATGATCCCCATTGAAAACTCTTTTCCTTTTAAAAGTCAATCCCATTTCTAGAGGTCTTGATGATGCTTTCTTCTTTCCATGCCATTGAAGTTGCATTAATGTTGGTCAACCCTGGATGGCTTGGGTCTCATACTCAGAGGTTCTGATGGATTCAGTCTGGGATAAGACCGAGACACTATCTATTTTTTTTTTAATGCTCCCTTACATAGTTCTGAGCCACGTTTGAAGATCTTTGAATTTGTTGGTCTCACAAGCATCCCTGGGGTTCAAAAAATGTGGTTATTGGAAGAACACAAAGTGAGGGAAGCTGTCCTGGTGATGTCTAGATCTGAGCTGAATGGAGCTTATGGCAAAGAGACAAACCTGAGTTAATCTGCATAATCATGCACACTTAACTCTAATGGGTTGGTTATAGGGTGGTATCTCTGCCTCAGTTTCTATTGCAATAAAATACTGGCACCATCTCAAGATTCTCAGAAAATTTAATTAATATTAATATTTAATATAAGATTAAAAGCATACTACAAGTTTCAATTAGCATTAATCCTTTAAAATATGGAGTTAAATGATCCATAACTAATTAAAGACTGCAGTTAACAGGGGACAAGAGTTTTTTCTGGGTTATATGAAACAAAATATAAATCTTTTATATAACTCAATTTCCTACAGAAAAAAAACTTACTTGTCAGTGGGATTTTAAAGTTTTATTTTATTTTCTTGGATCTCATTACTTTTCCATAAATCCTATAAGCAGAATTACAATGAGGTGAGTCATAGTCTTAACACTTTTTTGGAGCTTCTTCTGCCAAAGCAGCTTGAAATATAGAGGATTTTCAAACACTGTGTTTGGGGAACATGGGAAGGTATGGGAAAGAAAGGAAGGGTGGGAGTCTAGGAGGAAAGGAGGAAGAAGGAAAAGAAAGGGAAAGGGAGAGGAAGGAAGGACACAAAACATTTTACTTTAGATTACATTTTAAAAATTTTAATGGCATTTATAAAGGTAAAACTTTCCTGGTATCTCATTTGCATGTTTTAGATAACCCTGAGGTGCAAACGAATTTGGGTTTCAAAAGTTCATTCATGAGCCAGTTATTTGGAACTGGAAACGCGTTTCCCCACGAAAGTTTTGTTATATAAGTGGTAGTTCATTTTTGAAGCTAGTTCCCAAACTCCCCTCATTCTGTTTTGAAGCTGAATTATCATGCATTTACAATGATAAACAGTAGATTATACAGTTGAAAACTTGTAGATGTAAAAAACAAAAAAGTGATAAAATCAATTGTTTAATTGCTTTAAACTTTTAACTTCAGTGCTGGTGCTGGAGGGAAAACAGATTTAATTTGAGGAGTCTGAGGATGTTCAAGACATCTAAGGTTTATATTTGAGAGCATCCGTCAGAGAAGCAGCAGCCATTCTCTCGGGAGGGCCTCTGCAGCCATGCATGTGCTTCAGTCTGGTCACTAAAAAGCCACATCCTTAGACTGAAGGAATAAGTCCTCAACAAAAATGCCTTCTTTTCTTCCTAGGCCAGTCGTGGTGGCTCACGCCTGCAATCCCAGCACTTTGGGAGGCCAAGACAGGTGCATCACTTAAGGTCAGGAGGTCGAGACCAGCCTGGCCAACATGGTGAAACCCCATCTCTACTAAGAATACAAAAATTAGCCGGGCGTGGTGGCACATGCCTGTAGTCCCAGCTTCTCGGGAGGCTGATGTAGGGGAATCACTTGAACCCGGGAGGTGGAGGTTACAATGAGCCAAGATCGTACTACTGCACTCCAGCCTGGGCGACAGAGCAAGACTCCGTCTCAAGAAAAAAAAAAAAAAAAAAGCCTTATTTTTTTCCTATAACCAGTATCAATGGAGCACATATTATGGCTAGGTGCTCCCCACTATTTATGCTAGCAGGCAAAACAGAAAGAACTCCTGTCCTTGTGAGTTTATAATCTAGTGAAGGAGACAAATACACAAATAACTGCACAAGTAGATGACCTACGATCCATCCATTTGTATAAAAAGTTATCATATGAACATTCAAGTCCATACAAATTTACAAGGAATAATGATGACACATAGAGGGTGGATCTGGAGAGTGGAGTACATAAATCTTTAAGTAACTGCTAGGGGCCAGCCACTTCCATATGCTGTCACATTTGTTCCCTAAGTAGCCCTGAGGGGGAGGGATCATCACCACCGTTCCATGGGTGAGGAGCTGAGACTCAAAGGAGTTGAGGAATCTGTCCATGATGGTCCAACCAAGAGCCTGAGTTCAAATCAAGTGTGTCTAGCTCCAGGCACTTTCTGCCCATCTAAACTGCCTGCTCTGCAAAACCACTCTGAAGAGATTTTCTATTATTTTACTCAATATGAGGGTATCCATGCAATAATCTCTTTCTAAAATTTAGTAATAGAAGCCATGTTGCCTCACCTGATACTGATGCGTTCCTTTCTGTTAATAAGAGCTCTTTCCACTTCTCCTCTGACACGATTAGTGCCCTTAAGCCATAGCCAGCCTATCTGTGTCTTCCAATACAGTTTCCTGTCTTTCATTCCTACCATATATTTTGTCTGATTCTTCATTTTGTCTTGATTTTCACCACCCTGAGCCTTTTATTGCAAGCTACCTTGACGTTTTGAGAAGTAGTGGGAATATATAGAAAAGAAATAGACTTCTGTGGTGTAAATTCCACAAAGCTCTCTTTCTATATCCTCCACATGACCTAGAACAGGGCCTTGCAGTTAGAAGTGAAAAATAACTATTGGTTGTTAAATGATCATAGCAATAGCAATTCTGAAGGACAGTTCTGCTTATTTTAAAGAGGACCAAGAAGTTGATGGCTCTGGCTTTATATGTGAACTTCATCAAAAATGTACTCACTGCTTTCCTATTCCTTAATAGAGAGTTGTCTCTTGTATTTTCTTCTGTTTACCACTCATAAATGGAATGTGAAGGACAATGATCACAGCTCACATGCATCACATTCCTCCCTCTTGCTGTGCTAAGCTCTTTTAGGTAGTATTTATTGAGTCCTCACAACCTGATTATTATCCCATTTCATGGAAGGGCATGCTGAAGGTTAGAGAATTTCAGAGGTTTAGGAAGAAAGTGAGGAAATAAGCTTTCTCCCGATGATTCAGCAAGAAATAGGAAAAAAAATAGGGGAAGAAAAAGGATATATATTTCAGTATAGACGAGAGATATAAGTTGCTTTAAGTATAATCAGTAAAATGTAGGAGAGGCTGGAGAAAGTCACAAATGATTTATGAGGGCATGATTCTTCCTGCTTATCCCCTGTATATTAGTCCACTCTCACACTGCTATAAAAATACTACTGGAGACTGGATAATTTATAAAGGAAAGAGGTTTAATTGACTTACAGTTCTGTATGGCTGGGTAGGTCTCAGGAAACTTACAATCATGGCAGAAAGGGAAGCAGGTGTCTCTTACGTGGCGGCAGGTGAGAAAGAGCAAGCATGTGAAGGAAGAACTGTCAAACACTCACAAAACCATTAGATCTCATGAGAACTCACTCACTATCATGAGAATAGCATGGGGCAAACTGCCCCCATGGTCCCATCACCACCCACGAGGTCCCTCCCTCGACACGTGGGGGTTATGGGGATTACAATTCCAGATGAGATTTGGGTGGGGACACAGAGCCAAACCAAATTGCCCTATTATGTTGATGAGCACAGAAAAGTCCTGTGCAAACTGCTGTTTTTAAATGTGAGACATTCTTTTGTCAGGTGATCATAACTTGGGTTGACTTAAAAAATTCTCAAATTCATCTATTTATTTGGATAATTTCAAGTTGAGTAGTTTATGTGTGGATAAAAACCTAAAGGTCTTCTCTATGGTTCCTCTGGCCTGGCTTGTGTTTTTTGGAGTCCCCCAAGATGCTGCAACCCCAGGACCCCTGGAGAACCTGAACGTGTGCTTGATCTCTCCACATCACGGCAGGTGGCCCCCAGCATGCTGCCTGTCATCACTGTCCCTGATGCTGTCCCGCAGCAGCACCCCAAGGCTCTCTGGGCACATCTGCAGCTCTCTAGACCAGAACCATAAAGAAACAAGGTTCTCTCTGTCTAGTCCCACTGGAAAGAGGGAGAAGCCCCGTTGTGAGCAGTACTACGGTGGAGTCCCTAGAAAGTGGGCCTCACCCAAAGAATGAAGAGGAGTCATAGTAACAGATTAACCCATTCATGGAGATTGGCCCAACACATATTTATTTAACTCCTTGTTTGTGGGATTGTTCTGGATACTGACTGTGTTCCTCTTGAGAAAGAACAGCCAATAAAAGAGGGGAAATTAAAGCTCCTTGGAAGGGTGGAGAAGTGAAAAGCTCTGGGACCACTCTAAAGGCTGAAGGTGGGAGTTTAGGGTGGCTATGGTGATTTAGGGAGCAATTTCCGTTTCATGCTGAGTCTAGGGAACTCGGAATATTTACATACAGCTGGAAGAGGAGGTAAAGGTGGAGTATAGCTGGAGGTGTGGTTAGAGAAATGAGCAGGAGTTCAGATCCTGGAGACTCCTCCATACCAAAAACTAGTTTAGGTTTTACCCTCTAGGAAACAAGAAGCAAGGCTAAGTTGTGTGCGTACAATGATTAGTTTACACACTGGAGAAATGGGAAAGAAAGGAAACGTGACTCAGTGTTATCCTGATAGCTTTGGGGAGTTGTTGAAGAGTTTTAAACAAGGGGAAGATGGGGTCAGATGAACATTTTAGAAGGCTTCCTTCTCCAGGGCTGCGGGGATACGTTGACAAGCACAAGCTGGATTTAGGAAGGAATAGAAGAAGGCTGAGAGTGGAACCTTGGCGACTGGCCACCCTGAGGGAGCACGGGGGAGGACACAACGCAGGGAAGCTGGGAGGGAGCCCTCGCCAGGGAGGGAGAATATCTTAGGGAGGAGGAGTGTGGGGTAGCTGAGGAGAGCAATTCCAGAAGGAGGCAGGGCTGGCAATGTCCTGGGCACACGGAGGTCTGACCAGACAAGGGCAGTGGCTGGCACAGGTGCTCCCGAGTGCCAAAGTGACCACAAGAAAAGCCGCCAGAAGAAAAGAGGAGCCTTGCCTGGAAAACAAAAAGCAATTAAACATCTTGTCATGTGGCATGTTTTTAGGGGAAAGATGATGGATGGCTTCATCTTTTACTTGATCCCGAAGCAAGGGCAGATTGAGAAGCGGAGTCTGAGGGACATGATTTTCCCCTCTGGCCTTGGCTCCTTCTGACCTTCTATTTTCTCCCAGTGAAAGAGGTGCTGTTTCTGGCCTGTGGCCTTATTTAGCAGGCTCGGAACTTTTTCCCAGCTTCATGATAATGGCCTTTGGTGCTCTTTCTACTGCTTAATATACTGTCGTCCAGAATAATTCTTTTCTATATTGATCTGAATGGTAATCTATAAATAAAAAGGAGAAATCATAGGAGAACTTGCAGAAAAATGGGAAAAAGTAGTTATTTGTTTCGCACATTTCTGGAGGGGAGGAGAGAGAATCTTTAAAATAATCTCCCATTTGTGCCTTCTCATTTGTCAGCACATCAAAAGCAATGAAATCAACACACACACACACACACACACACACCCACCCAAACCCATGATTTGATAAATTGGAAAACTGGCTGCACGACTTAGAGTATATGTCTTTCTTTAAAATTTTCTGAATCTGATGTAGATATTTAAGAGCCTTCAGAAATTTCCATAGGCATGCCATTAGAGATAAGCCATTTGATTTTGAGGGGATTCAAAAAGGGAAATGTACTTTATCTAAAGAGATGAAATTGGACTCAACTTGGAGAAATGGTTCTCTGACCAGATGTCATTTAAAGGCATTGGACTTTGGGCTCCAGGCATTGACTGTTTCTCAAGATAAATACGCATCTAGGAACCAGGAAGGGCATTTTCAAGGATTGCTGTGAGTTGGTATTATAATGTGCTAAGCACACCCCTGACGTCTTTGGAGGTCCAAGCATACAGATGAGACATAAATGCTTCTCAGTTCCTTCTCATAATTTCTCTGATCTTACTGGGAATAAAAAAAAGAAAAAAAACTCTTCAGGAGCATAAAATGTTATTGAATTTGCAGCAGTCGTCATGGTTACCTGCATAGTTTCATTGCTTTATTAATGTGTAATTCCTCTTATTTCTGGAAATATCATTATAGTGAAACATAATAGTCTGCAGCCTCTTAGCAAGTTTCTCTGTGTATCTCAGAGATCCTGACAATGGCTGTGATGAATGTGTGTGTGGTTTCCGGGTCACTTGCATGCTGATGATCCAGCAACTGGGACATCATTGTTTAGGAAAAGACAACTTGAAGCTAATGACTCTTGAGAATCCCTTGAAAGTTCAAATGTTTCTCGACACAAAAGTGCTTTTTTTTTTTTCCCTGTAGGACAGTAATCCAAGGCTTTACTCTTTTTCTAACTAAAATAATTTGTTTTCTTACATTAAAACTTTTTAAAGCAATTGTTTTTACTTACTAAAGTCACTTTGACGTGCTCAGGAAACTTTTTCTGATCAATTCTTTTTAAAATGATCTTTATTAAATTTGTTTCTTGTATCATAGAAGGGCTTTTGGGAGACACTGTTAGTAGAGGTTTTGAGCAAGTTTTCCTAAGTGTATTCTCCCACTACTCAAGAAGAAGCTAAATAAAATAGTTCATTAACTTATCTGTCAGGTCAACTGCTTAGGGCATACTGATCCTCATACTCATTTCTCTTTTTCTTGGGCACTCAACCAGAATACATTTTTCAGCATCCCCTGCAGTTGGTTCTGGCCATGAAAATCATGAGACAATGGAATGTGAGTGGACATTATGTAATAATTTACAGATCTGGCCCATAAACACCTCCCACAGATCCTCTAGTCCCTTATCTCCAGGTTGGTTGGTAAGTCTGCCAGCCTAGATCCTTGAATAATTGGGTAGAACAGAGCCTCACTATAGGTCAGGAACATCTGTTGTTACAGAAAGGAGACAAACCCTCTGAGATGTGAGGGTTGTGTATTGCATTAGCTGGTGTTGCCCTAACTGATGCATTGCTTGTCAACATTTCTTCTAAGTGGGCCATATAATCTTTGGGAGATAGTCCATGTTTTTCATCCACGAGTATCTCCCATAACTTCTTTCATAGCCTTTAAAAAAGAAGTTGGTGTTGTATACCCCAGGACTTTCCTATCAATGTCCTATGATAATGTTGCTATTTTGGAAGAGTCCTGGAGACTTGAATGGCTACAGCAATAGTGGATATTTTGAAAATTATCAGACCCTGTGACCTATGTGCACAGAGAACCAAAGGAAAGGAAATTAATCTTTTCTGGATACCTCTGTGTACCAAGTACTATGTTCAGTCCTCTACTCTCTGTAATTGATTTTCTATGAACAGCTATCATTCCATTTCACAGATTTTTAAAGTGTCATATACTTTAAATAACTTCTTCATAGCTAGGAGGTGGTGAGGGAAAATGCAAACAAAAGTTTGCCTAGAACCAAACCCAGCCAGCCTTTCTACTTTGCTGTTTTCCGTGGCTGTGCTCAGTTAATGTCTGTTGATCACCATGCTCCAGGACAGAATCTGACAGCTAGTAATAATTGAAAACATATGCAGACAACATTTGATTATCTGTGGTGTTGGGAATAGATGCTCTCATTAGCTGTTAGAAAAATTATAAAACTGACATTGTTGAGTTTTACATTCTATCTTAAGATATCAGAACAACTGTTTTAACAGATACCAAAATAACAGTCGTTTAAAATTGGTGGTCTGGAGGTTGGCAGGCCAATTCCTCCTCATGAGGTCATCTAGGGCCTGAGGCTCTTTCATCTGGTTGCTTGTGGATCTTCTGAGGTTGTTCCTCATCTGCATAGTGGCAGATGGCCTACCACACCACGTCTGCATTTAAGCCATTAGGAAAGAGGGGATGAGAGGAAAGGGCACATTTCTTTCCAGTTAAGGGCACGACCCAAAAATTGCACACATCACTTTTGCTCCCAAAAGTTGCAGGGTTGCACGGACATCTAACTGCAAGTGAGTCTAAGAAACATCATCTGTAAGTGCCAGTATGTCTATTCTTGTGGAAGAAGGAGACAAGAGAGATTGTGGGACAAATAGCAGCCTTTGCCATACCTTCTTTCCTGTCCCAATCTTTGATAAACCTACAAATAAGAAAAATCCAAAACTGCAGTAGCAGAAAAAGGAAGGAAATGAATCATGGAAACTAAGTAATTCAGAAATTGAAGGTCTCCTTTCTCCTTAACCTCTTCCAGTGCATATGCTAAAAGAATCAACAGTTCGTTTCTTGCATTAAATCGCTTTAAAATAAGCTATAACTATTAAATCAGTATTCTTTGAATAAAATGATTACAATGAATTGAGAATATTTGAACAAAGACTAGATGTTAAATCATATTAAATGATTAGAATTAATTTTGTTAGGTTTGACATGTGATTAAATTACAGAACAAAACTTCATCTGGTAGAGACATTTACTGATATATAAGTAAGTGAAATGATATGATTTCTGAAATTTGCTTTAAAATACTCCAGCAAAAGATGGGGGGGGTGATTAATAGTTGAAATTAAATTGGGAAAAATGTTAGTTGTTGAAGCTGGATGATGGGTTCATGGGGGTTTATTATGCTATTTCTACTTTTATGTGTATTTGAAATATTCCATAATAAAAAGTTAAATAAATACTTGTTCCAAGAAACAAAAATAATTTTTGGCTGTGCCCTGATTTTCATATGAGCTCATTTCTGTACTCCCGTTAAGTGCTTTCTTAAGTTTCCAGTGTATTATTTATTCTGCATGCATATACCCAGAAAACATATTTTTATCTAAAGAATTCATTAACAATTTGCTTTTGAGTCAACTAAGCAAGATTTTGGTGAGTGGCCGCTTCATCCGGTGATAGAAGGGATGTAAAAAGCAAGTAAGATAAGGCCCCTCTCAACAAGTTTAAAGTCGACTCAGGCAAATAAGACAGTGCCTCAGATAAATCTAATTTAAGAGAAGTATACAAGAAGGCTTAAATGTTAGGAGATCACATCAAATTAGAAGCATCAGGAAGAGTTTCCTGGATTAGATATTATAAGCTTTAAAGGAAGGGCAGGCTTTTGACAGATGGAAGTGGTGGGGAGAGTAGGACCACCAGGAGAAAGGCTCCAAGCCAAAGAACATGTGATAGTTTCCTGGTGACAGGAAAGAATGATATGGTTTTGAGTGTGGGTATCTGGATGTCTCATTAGAGTAAATCAGGAAGTAAAGAGGATCTGACTGAGAAAATTGATACTTTTTATAAGGATATATAGTTTTGAGACACTGGTGCATCTCAAGATGAGATGTTCATCTCAAAATACAGTATTGGAGCACAGAGAAAGGTTAGCGTGGATAGTCAGCTGCCGAATTTGAAAGTTGAAGCTGTAAGTAGAGCATGAGTTTACTACTGAAGAGAATAGAGAAAATATGTTTTAAGCCAGTTTTATTGGAGTAGAGAATGGCAATTATGACAACATCATTATGAAAATGACATAATGATTTCAGTTCACATTAAAGATACTATGAGTCACTGGTGTAACAAGAACTGTATTCCCTGCCCACCGCCTCTACTGAATTCTCAGTACTTCCTTATCCACACAGTGCCCCCATATCTCTACTTTATTTCTCCTTTCTCCTTCACTCTAAGCTTCTCCAAAGAGTTGTCAACCCAGAATGTTTCCACTGCTTGACTCCCATTCATCTTTCAACCGACTCTGAATCAGAATTCCTTTACCACGCCGCTGAAACTGTTAGTTATCAGTGACCGCCGCATTGACCAATTCCATGAACACTTTTTACTCCTCAGTTCCCTTGACTCTCTGAGCAATGCTTGACCTATCAGGCAAGTCCCACTTTCTTGGAACTCTCTCTTCCTGGCCTCTGGTTT
The DNA here is from genome assembly GCF_028885655.2 of Pongo abelii. Lineage (NCBI taxonomy): Eukaryota > Metazoa > Chordata > Mammalia > Primates > Hominidae > Pongo > Pongo abelii. Next base: position 144,751,246 of record NC_071990.2, read on the forward strand.
TGCTTTTCCATTTCTTTGTAGGCTCCTCCTCTCCTGGACATTTACATATTGTGTTGCTTCAGGACCATTGCTGGACTCTCCCTCTCTTCCTACAATCTATTCTGGAGGGATTTCTTCCTGCTCCACAGTTTCACCCAACAAAAGTCAACAAAGCACCCACATTTATATCTCATTTGAGTTCTAAACCTACCGAGTATCTCACTTGGATTTCCCATAGACTTTTCCTATGTAATACATCCATACTGAAATTTGGACTCCCACATCCCTCCCAAACCTATTTCCCGTCTCAGTAAATATCAGTCATCGCCATCTACCTTGCTGCTAAAGACAGTAAAGTAAATCATTTAGTTTGCAAAGAGTCCATGGGACAATTCTATCAGGAAGCCCAAGCAAATACCACTTTATTATGAAATATTCTTTGAACCCCAGACTGTTCCCAAAGTGGCCGAAGTTTGTAGGCCTTAAAAAGAAAAGTTCCCAAACTGAGTACAGTGGCTTATGCCTGTAGTCCCAGCTATTTGGGAGGCTGAGGTGGGAGGATCACTTGAGCCCTGGAGTTCAATACTGTAGTGAGCTATGATCATACCACTGCACTCCAGCCTAGGTGACAAAGTGAGACTCTGTTTCAAAAAAAAAAAAAACTTAAAAATTAAAAAGATAAATCTTTCTGATGTAACTTCATTGCTACATAGCTGTTTGATTTAGGCACCAGTGCTAGCTTTAAATTTAAATCTGTGGTTGGCTTTGCGCTATGTATTTTTAAAGGATATTGTGGGCTACTTATACTAAGAAGTTAAGCTCTTTGAGTCTGACCACGCTTGGTTACAGACAGGACTATCCTCAGTGGGTCCCACAAGTAGAAGGGACCCTACGAATAATCTGAGAGATGCAGATGTTGCTCTTCTATCCATCAGATTAGAAATCCACAGGTGTGGACATCTCCACAACCTTTACTGTGCCCAACCTTTACTAATGCTTAATTCTCCTCTTTGTTACAGACCTGGGGATCCTTTCCTTCCTATCCCACTAGGTCTTGAGAGAATGAAATTAAAGTAGGCTTGCATTTTATTCAATCTGGAAAGGCACAATGATTTGGTGGAAAGATAGCCTGCTTCTAGTTCCACCTCAGGAACTAGCAAGTTAGTTGTAAACCTGATTAATAGAGCCATCCTTACCTCTTTTCTGTACCTTCTTCCATATCAAACACATCAGAACAATGAACTCTGCTTGAGTATTTGCTTTGTGCCAGATACTACCCTAAATAACAGATGAGGGAACTGAGGCTTAGAAAGTTAGTAAATGGCACAAAGATACCCAGTTAATGCAAACCCACAATTTAAATCCAGGCTATTCAAGTCTGCTCTTAACAACTCTCTTATATCGTGTTGCGGAGAAACGACTTCTGGATTTCTTCTTCCTCTCATTCCTACTGTGCCATTGATGTAAGAGGTACCATCAATTTAATTTAATAACAGTTTTCAGGAAATAAAGTAAGCACTACCAAATCAAGTGTAGTTATAGTGGGGCTGTCTTTTAAAATTCTAACCAACGTTTTTTTCCTTCTTGGTAAGTCCTTTTTTACTTCATGTCCCTGAAGCTAAAATCCTCAGGGACAGCTAATCACAAAAAAACAGGCAGATTCTTGGCTATTGACTTCTAAAATTGGGTCATGCAACTCATAAAAGATAGCCGGGAGCCAGGGTTGGTTTTTGGTTTGGTTTGGTTTGAATTATAAGAGAGAATTTGTTAAAGATAAACTTAAAAAAATTCTTTAATGTTTCCTTTGCATATCAAGACCTAAAGCCTGACAATTCTCACATCAACAGTAGAGTTTGGGGAGAATTAAGGATGATGTCAGAGAAGCTTCTTGTCCCAAAAGAGATTGTTTTAGCTGCTGGTGGGAGGAGAATCTGCAGTTTAGATGCTGAAGGACCCTGAGAAGGTTCTGCATTCCCTGGTGCCCCTGGAATGGGAGATCACTGAAACCCCAGAAGTGTTTTGAGAAGTCCCAGCATACAGGGAACCTGGATTTGATTTTTAGAGCATCACTTCCCAGGAGAGGAAGCAAGCAGCATCACAGAGGAGTGGAAGGCCGCAATCACTAGTGGAGGTGTCCCAGCAACATGGAAAACATTTTAAGATTCATGTCCCAAGAGGCTGCCCTGAGAGGGTCAGAAGGGCCTTGATAACCTGATGAGGGAACATCATCAGTAAATTTGTTGTGGATTCTCTGTGCTGGAGGCTGTGGAAACAGAAACAATGTCTGCAGCAAAAGCAATGTGGGTAGAAGTCTCCATCAAAAATGAGAAGGTAATGAACCAGATACCTCCCCTATGATGCCATGATACATATGGGCCTTCTTAGAATTACTATCCCAGGAAAAGATAAGGAAAGTTAGAACTCTAATTTGATCACGTTTAAATTCTGAATATGACTGCAAAATAACTGAACAAGATTTAATCTCTTGGAAATGGCTGTAGTTTCAGCAGCTATATTACTGAAGATCACATAGCTAGACAGTCCTGTGGCCAGGATTCTAGTCCAGGCAGTCTGACTTCACAGTCCATTCTCTAAACCTCCACACTGTTTTATACTGTTCTATACCTACTGTCTCCATGTTTCCCACAGCCAAATGGAATAGTGGCTTGAGACCTTAAGTTAAATTACATTCAAGAAAGATAAAGGGTGATTACAAAGTTCACCTTTTGACTTTCCAACTTAATTTCAAGATGCATGTAAATTTCAGTAAAATGTTTTAGACTGGAAGAAGTTCAAGATATATTCTCATCTCTCCATCTCTACTACCAGTGCCTAATCTATGTCTTACCTAGACTGTGCCCTCTAAACTGGGGAGATTAGGCTTATCTATGTACTTAGGAGCAAGAAAACTAGGACCAGTGGATGGAAGCTTTAAAAACAGAATTCTGTGTAGAATCAGAGAGAGTTTCTCACAGTCTCAGATATCCAGAGATAAAATGAACATCCTTGGTTGGGACCATGAGCCATATCCCTTGAGGTGCTGTATCATGGATGAGACACCTACAACAAAAAAGGGATCTTATGAAGAAGAATTTGACAGAAGACATGGCTGGATGATTTTGGCCTTTTATGTCTCTTCCAATTTTGAAATGCTGCCACTTTAGAATGGAGGTTGTGAAAACCAAATTGCCTCGTGTTTACAGAGTGGGAAGTGAGAAAATAAAAACAGTAGGTATAAAGTAGTCTTTTAGAGATGGCTACCACTGAGGGAAGCAGAGTTTTATTGTATAGTATGGTGGGACTGAGGGAAGATTTTAACACTGGGAAGAATTGAACAGATTTGTAGATAGAAGAAGGAAGGTAATTAGTTAAAAAATGCAAAACTAAAGGTTAGAGAGGGCCCTGTTCCAGTATCCACTGTTGTGTAATGTACTTCCTCAAAACATACTGGCTTTAAACAATAATCACTTTGTTATAGCTTAGGATTGTGTTGGTCTGGAATTGAGGCAATGCTCAGCAGGATGATTCTTCTGTTCCACATGTGGATGACAGAGGTGACTCTGTGGTCTTTGGCTGACATTGTTTTGTGCCCTTGGTGGGAATGGCTGGAAGGCTGTGCTCAGCTAGAACTGTTGACCAGAACGCCTACATGTGGCCTCGACAGCCTCTTAGGGTACTCTGACTTTTTTTTGGCGGCTTATAGTTCCCAGAGCAGTACTCCAGGAGGTGAATTCCACCAGCCTCTTAGGGTAGTCTGACTTTTTATTGGCAGCTGATAGTTCCCAGAGCAGTATTCCAGATGAAACTGCCAGGCTTCATAAGCCCTAGCCTCAGAAGGCCAGAGCATCACTTCTGCTGCTTCTTATTGGTCATCAGTCAAGTCCCTAAGGCCAGCTCAGATTCAGGCATAAGAACTAGATGCACCTCTCAGTGGAAGGAGTAGCAAAGAATGTATAGCCATCTTTCATCACCCATACAGACAATTGATAGAACAAGATCCTGAACAACGTGCGGAGTCCAAATTGAGAGCAAAGGTAGAGTGATTATCTTTAGAATGGGGGAGGGACATGTCCACCTCAGAGATAAGGACAAAGAAAAGGGGTTCCAGAAGGTGGAAACAGAAATTTTGAGATGAAGATGAGGGAAAGGAGAAGGAGTCATTTCTACAGTTAAGTAATCCAAGCCTATCTAGTAGAAGAGGAGTTTCGCATAATAAAAATTATGCTACCCACCATCCATGTCTTTTACCTCTGGGTTGTTTCCTCATTCTGATAATTTTGTTGTCACTGATTTTACCAGACATGTCTTCCACAGACTTCTGTCTAAAGACACTGTCTGCAAGATTTTTGGCTGACTTGTTCAATGCTCTTTGTGTACCAAACACATGTAGCACACCAAACTCTGGTGTAGTCCAGGGCAGTGGGGCAGGTAAATTGGCTTCCCTGGAAAATATGTCCATCTATGTGCCTCATTCCCAGTTCATGCTTTTAAGGGATGGAGGACACCAGCCATGAACTAAGGCTAGAGTAGCAAAACATGAAATCTGCTTTCTACAAATTATCCAGGTAATCTCTTCCAATCCCCTTCTGGAGGAAAAACAGAGCTGCATGAGGGTGACAGTCTGGCAGGTATTCAAAGCTGCAGTGACCATGGCTTGGCTCCTGTTGTATCCACAGAGCTGTTTGATTGGGTTAATTTATACAGTTTTTCCTGTATGAATCCTTTTGATAAGTATCTTTAGAAGCTTCTAATTCATTTTAAAGGAATATTTCTCTTTGGCTTCATGTCTCATTCTTTTCACATTATATATTCCGGTGATAAATGATGGATCCATAAATACATTACCTTTGCTCAGTCAGTGTTTTCTGTTGTTGATGTAAAGTACACAAATTGGATTTGTTTCAGGATAGCTGAATTTGGAATGTGACATTTTGCCAAGTCAACATCACACTTGCCCATACAACACACATGTGGATTTTGCAGTTGTTTTGTTTTTAAAATTGTATATGTCTGTGGTGCTATTGATTAATGTAATATTGCATTAATGTGCTATTACAACACTCTAGGGCATTCATGAGGTCTTTCAGCCAGCAGCAAAGAATTCCCCAGACAAAAGCTTTTAATAAAATACAGATTTCAGGGCAAAGAAAAGTATCAACCGTGAGAATTTATGGATAGCAGAAGTGCTTGAGGAATCAACTTTTGATGGCCTTGCCAATGGAAATACTGTGTAATTGTTATATTATTTCATTCCCCTCGAAATCTTTAAAGATCATCTATATATCTATTCATTTATTGAATCTGTGTTTTTAAATGACCAAGGTATTATGACTGTGTTGATCCATGACTTCTCTTTCTTATTAAGTTTCCACTTGCTCCAGTGCTTGCATAGACATACTGTCAGATCCAAAAGGTCAGTGAAAGCTGACCCAACCACATGTGTGACATGACATAAACTGCAGGAATTAAAATTGAATCCGTCACTGTCCATTGTAATAGCTGGCAGGCAACTTTCTACAACGCAGTGTTGATGTAATTCTGGCATGGAGTCATTCTGGATCTATTTTAAGTAACAACTATGTTTTCCCTTCTCAAGGTAGTTCTTAATCTTTAACCATTACATTTTCTGTATCACAAAAATCTGGAATAATATTTTTCTAAATCAATTAGCTGATGTAAAATTTAAGTGAATAAAAATATCCTTGGTATAATATACTCAACTTTGTAAATATAGGTGCCACTGCCAGCCTGCTAACAGAAAGTCATAAATCCAACTCCACTCATTTTCAGATTTCAGAGGTTGGTGGTAGTATTTTCAAATATCCATTTGATAAGAGAAACAGAGGCAAATCTTTGCTTTTTTGGCATATGTCTACCATAGCCTTACAGTGGATTTAAAATACAGAAAGTAATATTTCTCCTTTTAACCCTCTACAACTTGTGAGATCAGGAAGAAAGTAAAAAGATACAAAAACAAAACAAAAAAGCATAGAGGTCTTTAATTTAAAGAAAGTTTTTCTGTAACCAAATTTTATGAATCAGCATTTTGATATAAATAATTTACAGCAATAATTATGAGATCATTAAGTTCAAGCATGCAGAAAACCATTTCATGGTCTTTGGTAATAGGGCTGATAGAGGCCAACTTAAATGAGCTAGGCCAGTGATTATAATAATGTGCCTTCAGAAGTCCAACTAGTGTTGATGTTTAGAGTGGAGATAAAATAGAAGGTATTTCTCTTATATTTCAGTGCCTTTAGATCTGGACATTTTTTAATGGGCCCTGCAAAGTAAATGTCAATTAAGATGTCATAAGTAATATAAATTCAAGAGATATTAAGGTGCTGCCCCTGTATCCATAAGAGTAGTACATGGAGCATGTTGAGGAACAAGTGAGGGGAGTTGTATCACACCCTCCAGATATCTTCTTTTTGTGAATGCAGTTTTTTTCCCCTCCTTTGCCCCAGTTGCAATGACTTAAGACTTAGATTCCATTCCATGAGTGTCTCGCTAAAACCACCAGATAGAATACCTTCCATGTCCCAACTATACAGTCCTCTTGTGTTTTTCTGGTGTTTGTATTCCCATAGTTGCGAATAAAAAGTATATTTTTAGTTTTAGAATTTTCCTTTCCATTAAAAAAAATCCCTGAAGATTTGTGGCACCACTGTTATTTCTGTTAATGTCATTGCTTCCATAGCAGCAAGCTAAGACTTTGTAAGAAACTGTGTTTACAAAAAGCAATTATCTAAGTGAACATTATAGCTACATGCAGCAAACTTTCAATTTAGATTTCCCGTAACCATTACAATACACACACACACACACACACACACACACACACCCCTACTCCTTCCCATTTGTGTCATAAATACAGTGTCATCAGCTATATCCTCATGTCCAGGAGCAGGATGGAACTCGTTCTTTGGGCTTCCATAGCAGAATGAAAACTCAGGCAACTCACATTCTTGGTCATAGAAGGTGAGTTATTTCCTGATCTCAGATTCCAAATGGGAGTAGAATATAAAATCAATGAGTGTGTGCTGATCCTTAGGGTAGATTTAAGGAAAAATTAGAAAGGAAATGAAGAAAATAAATTCTCGGGTTTTTTTCACAGTACATTTTGCCAAGCATAAAACATAATATTGACAGACATAATTCATTTTGCCTAAAAGGTTTGTTGCCCTCAGAATTTCAGTCAGCAGAGTCATGTCTTTAATTTAGGATATTTCAGACTTGCTTTACCATCTTCTAGGTGAGAGATTTTAGTCGCCATTCTATGAAGAGATGAAAAGAGATAAAGGGTAATTTCTAATTGGTTGTAACTCAATATGAAATGAGACCGGAATGCCATCTAAAGCATGCTAAGGAATGCACTGTAGAGGCTTTTTCTTCATGTGAGTAAGACTGGCCTTCTTGAATGTTCCAGTGTGCCTTGGTGTTACTAATTTTCTCTGAAAAAAATGAATTCTGAAATCTTTCTGATGAACACTGCCCATGTCCTATTGCACAGGTAAAAGGTAAATAGGAAATAAAATTATCTTTCTATAGTATTTTCAAGCAACACTCTTTAGTAAATAATCTAACTTAGCAACTTCTGGCCACACAACTCTGTAGCCATTGGGTAGAAGTACAAGCAAAATAAGAACCATGGGCCACTTTCTCCCTTCCTGCTGAGAGCTTATGTTTGCATGGAGAACACAGCCATGAATTCAGAATAAAATAAATACATACAAATAAAAGACGGAAAGTGACACATATGCAGCCAACTCTGTTATATAATCAGGGGCAGGAAGGGTCAGTGATGCTAGGTCTTGTTAGACTGTCAAGGCTTAATTCTTATGAGACATTTTAAGGAACGGAAGGCTGTAATTTAGTGAGGAGGAAGAATAGCATTTGTCAGATACATCCAGCAAAATAGTGGCATCATAAAATCAAGCAACGCTGCAGAAATTAAAAATTAAACTTACCATATTCATACTGCATAAAAGCAACCCCATAAAACTGTCTAATCTCACACTTCATCCATCAAAAGCCTTTCTAAACCATTTTAGATATTTTCCCCCAGCTATTCTAAAATTCACTTTCCTTATCTGGAAAATGATCTCCTAGGATCCTTAAAAAAAATCTCCATTTATAATTCAGGAAAATTGCCACAGCCGACAGAAATGAAGGTGGTGGAGTGCTCAGGGAAGCGGCAGGGAGAAGCGATTGCTGAGAGCAGATGAAGAAAGATCACCACCCTGGGTCCTGCAGTAGCCAAATGGCAGCATCTAGACATAGAGAACAAGCAGGAGAAAGGCTGAGGGGTTTCGCCTCTAGAGCCTGATGTATTAATAGCAGGGACCCCTGAGTGTCTCTCTGCACTGGGAAAACTGTTAGTTAACCTAGAAGGTTGGCTGAAGCCACCTCACCCCTGCAGTTCCTGCAATAAAGAAAACACAGCCCTTGCTCTGATCCTTTAACAAGAAGCAAATGTATATAGTTGTGATCCATTTACCACATACTGAATTTACCAAACATCTATTCTATGTAGGTATTGAACAGGATACTAAAATCATGGTCACCCATTATATCATTGTGGTAGGCAGACTCATGTCCCCCAAAGGAGTCCTAATCCCCGGAACTTGTGAATATGTTATGTTACATGGCAAAGGGGAATTAAGGTTGTAGATGAGATGCAAATTGCTAATCAGCTAACTTTAAAATAAGGAGATTATCCTGGATTATCTCAGGGGGCCTATTGTAATCATGAGGGTCCTTTAAATGTGTAAAAGGGAGGCAGAAGAGTCAATGTCAGAGTAATACGATGTAAAAAAAACTTCACTGGCCATTGCTGGTTCTGAAGATGGAGGAGGGGGCCATGAACCAAGGAATGTGGACCCACTCTAGAACTGGGAGGTGCAAGAAAATGGATTCTCCCTTAGAGCTTCCAGAAGGAGCAGAGCCCTGACGACTCCCTCGTTTTAGCCCAGTGAGACCCACGTCAGACTCCTGACCTTGGAATTGTGAGATAATAAATATGTATTGTTATAGGCCCCCAAGTTCATGGTAATTTGTAATAGCAGCCATAGAAAACTAGTACAATCATACTGTTGATTTCTTTTGTAAGAATGTCAGAAATTGCCTTGTTCACTAGCTTGCTTATTTCTTACCATCTCCCTTCACACTCAGGAACGTCTCTTCTAAGAGGGCAAGGCCTTCCTTGCCTGTCGTGTTCACTGCTGTATCCCACAAGCCAGGAGCAGAGTGTCAAATACACTAGTTGATACAGTTTGGCTGTGTCCCCACCCAAATCTCACCTTGAATTGTAGTTCCCATAATCCCCACGTGTCATGGGAGGGACCTGGTGGGAGGTAATTTAATCATGGGGGCAGTTACCCTCATGCTGTTCTTGTGATAGTGAGTGAGTTATTATGAGATCTGACGAGTTTATAAGGGGCGTTTCCCCCTTCTGCTCATTCTTCTCCTCCTGCCACCATGTGAAGAAGGACATGTTTGCTTCCACTTCTGCCATGATTGTAAGTTTCTTTAGGCCAACCCAGCCATGCTGAACTATGAGTCAAACCTTTTCCTTTATAAGTTACCCAGTCTTGAGTATGTCTTTATTAGCAGCATGAGAATGGACTAATACACTGGTGCTCAGTAAATGCTTCTTGAGTGTCAAGTGAATAATTGTATACCTAAGTGAATGACCAGAAATCATGATTCTCTCCCCAGAGCTTCCACAAGGTAGAAACATAGGAAATAGCAAAGGAAAGATGAAAAGTAGCAAGAGGTCAGAAACCTGAAGGAGTAGTAGATGTACAGAACACAGTAAAGTTTCAGAAAATTTGAATTAGAAAACAAAGTGTAAACCCTCTGTGTACTTGAAAGAGCCCTGTGATGCTGAAGAAGGTAACACTGTAGAAAGAGGCTGCTCGTATATAGGAAGGAGACTAGTGGGGTTCAACCACAGAATACTCAGTTCCTTTCTTAGGTAGACTTACCAAAGTGCCGTAAATCAGTTTTTGTCAGGAGACAACAAAAAATGAAATTAACCTAGAGAAAATACGTAGAGAGAAACCGACATGGCAGAGAAACTGGGTGGAACATTTATTAAGTCAAATCAATATGGCAAAATTGTGTCTTCTGCTATGGCTTTCAAGCCCTCTTGACTAAAAATATTAACATACAGCCTTCCACATAGATCACAAATAAGAAAAGTCTTAAATTTTTTGAACACCAAAAAGGTAGAAGCCAATGTGTTTTATTAAGCTTTTTCTTCCTAATTTTGTAGGGGGCAGACAGATTTTTAACCCTATCTTTGCTTGCTTTTGGATGCTTCCCTCATCAACAAAATTTAGTAAGCATTTTGCACACATTAACTTATTTAGTTTTATCTGTGAGGTAGGCACCAGATATCCCTCTCTATATTGATGGGGCAACTGAGCCTTTGTTAAAGCTAAGTGACTTACCTAAGGTGACAGAGTGAGTGAGTGAGTGGTGACGTATGGATTGAAACCCAGGCAGTTTGACTCAAGAGTTTACTCTCTTAGCTCCCCTTCCACCACCAGACACTGGTGGGCTCTGAGATAAACTGGAAGCACACCAGATCCAGTCCTTTGCTGTGGGAGGTTTATATTCTAGTAGAGGAGGCATATAATAAATAAGAATTGCATTGATGTGTATTGCAGCTGGTGCTGTGAAGGAGACATGGACCACAGGATCCTGAGAGTGAATTCTAGTGTGGGCTAACCCATTTCCAGGAACCACAGAGCCCCACCACATTGCAAATTTCCTAGTTTATACTCTGTACCAAGAGCAAATGAATATTTAAATGTGAAAATATCCCATAAGTCCTTCATATGTGAACATTAGGTTAAGTGGAGATTGATGAGAAGGAGTCTAAACAATTTTTAAAAGTTCCAACAATTGGCCAGGTGTGGTGGCTCATGCCTGTAATCCCAGCACTTTGGGAGGCTGAGACGGGTGGATCACTCAAGGTCAGGAGTTCGAGACCAGTCTGGCCAACATGGTGAAATCCTGTCTCTACTAAAAATGCAAAAATTAGCTGGACATGGTGGCACACGCCTGTAAGCCCAGTTATTTGGGAGGCTGAGGCAGGAGAATTGCTTGAACCCAGGATGTGGAGGTTGCAGTGCGCTGAGATCGCACCACTGCACTTCTGTGTGGGCAACAGAGCGAGACCCTGTCTCAAAAAAAAAAAAAATTCCAACATAAGTTTATTTCTAAATCTTTCCTTTCCTGTGGTATCCTACTTGTTCTGAATGTCCTTTGTGTAACCCGGGGTTTCTCAGCCTCAGCATTATTGACTATTTGGGACCGGATAATTCTTGTTGGGTGGGCCTGGGGGCTGTTCTGTGCATTGTAGAATGTACAGTGCACATTGTACATTCTTCTGGTGAGAAGAGGTACTGGCCTCTTCTCACCAGTACCAACCCCTCTTCCTACAATTTGTGACAGGCAAAAATGTCTCAAGACATTGCTGAATGTCCCCCCGAGAGCAAAATTGCCCTAGGTTGAAAAATGCTTGCAACCCACCAACAATTCAAATTCCGCCTATTCTTAAGACCAGTTTTAATCGCCTCATGCTTCGAGCCCATTCTTCTCTCCACCTTCTCAAAAACCCAAAACCACACTATATAGACAGTCTTTAAAGCTCAGCAGATAGCATTTTCTGAAATCAGCCAACCCTTCTTTACCCCAGCCTCCCTGCAGGATGGGAAGGAGCACACAGTGTGAGGAAATTAATCAGGACTTCAAGCTCCCTCTGCATCACCTGTGGTAGTACAAGATTTGTTTGGGGTTTTCTACCTCACTCTTAGAACAGGGTCTAAGGCAATGACTTCCAGACACATTTTAAGCAAGTGACTGACCAGATCATGAATTCCTGAATAGGAATTCGTGAAAATGTCTCATTAATTTATAGTAGCACTTCATTCAGGCCTTCAAACTGAATCACAAAATGAAAACTGGGTGCCTCAGGGTGCCACACTCTTCAGGAGAGAGGTAAAACGTCTGAGTGTAGAAGAGCTTCAAGTGTGTGTGTCTCTGGGCAGTGAGTCCCTTGAGTTTAGCTCCTATTCAGACCAAAACGTAGGAGCCTTATCCTCCTATCAAGTAGCAGCATGGTGGGCTGACAAACAGAAAGCAGAGTGGATTTGAAAGGCATATATGCCCAGCATAACATCTCATCTTCTAAGACAGCAACATAAGATTTCTGATTTTAAACCAAGGCAGAGTTAATCTGCAAAGCCTCTGCTTATTGTGAGAGATATGACAGAGGGAGAAAAAAAATGGAACCACAATGCAGCCATCTCTGGATCAACTTCTGAAAAAGCACTGTGATCCTCAATCTTAACAAATATCAAAATGGACCCCTAAATAGCCCCTTGAATACTCTGAAGTTGTTCTTAGCACTTGTGTTTTCTTTTTGCCAGTAAAATTACAGAGAAAGTAAAAATCGTTTTAACGTGCTAAGGATTTTGATGCAGTATCATTTTAAGTATAATTGTATGTGTTTAGTTACATTGTTGCTTCATTTTATTAATCTACAAATAATTATTGTGAGCTATTAAATGGCAATCACTGTGCCAGATGCTGGATATATAAAGATAAATAAATATCCTGTTGCTGACTTCAAGGATCTTACCATCCTTGAAGTGAGAAACAGGCAAGGAAGCTGACAATCATGAAGCAGGTTTCTACGTGCTTTGACTGCACATTGGATAGTATAATAAATGAGGGGTAGCATCTAACTCAAACATGAAGGTTGGGAGAGGAGCACAAGTGTCTGGAAAGTTCTTTCTTTTTCTTTCTTTCTTTTTCATTTTTTATTTTTTGAGATGGAGTCTTGCTCTGTCACTCAGGCTGGAGTGCAGTGGCACAATCTCAGCTCACTGCAACCTCTGTCTCTTGGGTTCAAGTGATCGTCCTCCCTCAGCCTCCCAAGTAGCTGGGATTACAGGCACCCGCCACCACACCTGACTAATTTTTACATTTTTAGTAGAGACAGGGTTTCACCATGTTGACCAGGCTGGTTCCAAACTCCTGACCTCAGGTGACCCACCTGCCTCAGGCTCCCAAAGTGCTGGGATTACAGGGGTGAGCCACTATGCCCGGCCTGGGAAGTTCTTTCTGAGAAGACAACAATCTATGAGAACGAGTTATAAGATTAAAATTTATTAAATATAGTTGACTTGACACTTCAATATGTCTATTTTGATCATGCTTATGGCTCTCCATATAAATAATGCAAGATGGACTATAATCAAATAGAAAGCTGGAATGCTAGAGAAACAGATCTTTCATGAGTTTCTGAATAATTGCCACAACACTGAACAAAAGTATAATAAAACATATGCTTTATTTTTCCTATTAAGAGACTTTGCCAAAGCCTAGTAAAATACTCTTGATAACTTGCCTCATAAAGTAACAGAGGGGAAATGCCTCCGTGTTTTCCTACATTTAATGCCATCAAGATATGTTACTGCCAAAACATGCAGATAGTCCTGCCTGGACTCAATTTAGGGTGACTGGTCGAGTCTGGAATGCTCATTGCTCTCAATGAGCAGCAGAAAGAGAACTGGACTTGAGATCAGAAAACCTTAATGCAAGTCCCACTCTGTCACTCACTCACTGTGACATTTTACACAAGTCATTTAACCTTTCTGAACCTCAGTTACCTCTTCTGTAAGATGGAGCTCCCCAGGATGACTATGAAGATTAAATGAAATCTAGGTTATTATTATTAGGCCTCTTTGCTAATTAGCTGTTGGGTGAGTGGGTCTTCTTGTGCAACAATACAAGGTCATACTTTAACCTAAGCACCATTGCAGAATATGTGATGGGGTAAATAGAGGTTTTCTCGCCTGTCTTCCTGCCTTCCCATGCCATCCAAATCCACCTCATTGTGGCCAGAATTTGATCCTTATGAAACACAGATTAGTCCTGTCACTTCTCAGGGAACTCTTCAGTGCCTACTCATCACTGTCTGGATGAAACCCAACATCTTGGTGCCATGGTCCCCTCTGTTCTGGGTATGATTTTTACTCACCTTCCTCCCCCTCCACACCTATGCTGCACCAGCCTCTCCACGCCCGTTCTCTCCCTTTCCCCTCTATGTCTTGGCACCTGCTGCTCCCTCATATTGGAATAGCTGTGCTCCTGTTTCTCCCCACAAACTCCTCCCAGCTGGTTCTTCAGCATGCACCTCAAATTGTAAGCCTTTCCTATGTGCTTTCCATGGTGTACAAATATACCATGGTGTGGGAAATTTCCCACCCTCAATGGCCATTGTCCATTTACTTGTCTTTCTCCTTCATTGACCTGGGACTTCTTGGGGGCAGAGATTGGGTTCATTGCACTTCATATCCCTTTGCTTCACTCTCAGCCTGGAACATTTTAGGTGCTCAATAGGTCTTGTTGAATTAATGAATTGATCAATCACTGACTGATTCATAATTGGCTAATATGCACACCAACTGATTAAACATAAGACAAAATAAATTGTATTGATGATGTCAGAATGCAAATTCTTCATTCTTTAAACATTTCCACCCCAAAAGTAGAAAAAGGTATGGATGAGCTGTGAATCCTGATACTCATGAGGTCACTAAGTAATAGTGTTTTTTGGCAAAGACTGGTGCTAGCCTAACTCAGCATCCACTTTCTCCTTTCTCCAGAACAATAGACTCTTATTTTTATCTGGGTATGTGGCCACCAACAATAAAACAAACAAACGGAAAACAGTTATTTTCCAGTGCACCTTGCAGGTAGATATTGCAAACTACTAAGTTCTGGCAAATAAAATAGAAGTGGAAGTGTTTTGTGGAACTATCAAGAGGACTGTTTAATGAGAGCTGACTCATCAAGGAGGAGCCCTCCTTCACCAATGTCTACTTTTCCTCTTTCTTCGGGCCTGGATTTGAGATATTTAGATATGGCTGCTGAGTCCCAGCAGCACTTTGGACCATGAGATGACCTATAAGATCCTAGCACCTATGTGCTAGGATATCAAAGCAAAAAGATGTAATGGGTTGGTTCTCTGATGGCACTATTAATCCTACAGTCCCAGCCTCTAGAGTTCTTTACATAAGAATGTAATGAATGAACACTCTAAGGCAGTGGTTAGTAAACCTTTTTTTGTAAAAGGCCAGAAAATAAACATTTTAGGCTTCTTAGTCCATACAGTCTCAGTCACAACTCCTCAACTCTGCTGTCATAATTCAAAATCAGCCACAGACAATACATAAACGAATGAGTGACTATGTTAGAATAAAATTTTAATTACAGAAACAGGTGGCTGGCTGGATTTGATTCATAGACTGTAGCCTACTGATCCCTGCTCCGAGGCACTGTGATTTTGAGTCCTTGTGATATATATAGCTAAATCTCACCCTAATGAACACATCTTATTGGTGAGATGAAACTTTTGATTTGAAAGAGAGAAACTGTCAAGACTCTTGTTTCATTTTAAAAAGTGTTTCCTTCAGTAGACTCTTTCTCCCTTAATTGATCCTTATTTGATTATACAAAGTTCTGGCATTTCTGTTTCCAGACTCTTTTGATTATTAAGACCAGATGATCCAGGGCTTTTCTAGGTTTCTCAGTTCCATTATGTTCAGTTTGGAGGATTCCAGCAGAATATAAATGGGACAGTCATCAGGTATATGGACAGGGAGGATGGAGGACAAAAGGCAAGGCCTGTAGGAACTGAATGAATAACACCATACTGAGAGCTCCTAAAATGTGTTTGAATTATATGACAAAACTTTCAGGCTGCCTGGATGATAGCTTACTGTACTCTGTTACCAGGGAGATTGTACAAGCTGAACTGATGTTTAACAGCAGGACAAGAGCTACTTTTGGAGATTCTTTTCAGCAGAGACTTTACTTGTTGCTGCTAGGATGTCTTGGCTTTTCTGGTTTAACTTATCCTGTGAATGCAGAACAACATAGTACAGACCAGGAATGGCAAATTGATTTCTCCTTCCGTGCAAACTCCAACTGATGGTTAGTACATAGCTGGAACATTGTATTGAGAGAGATTATGTGGCTGTGTCCAGGTTTTAACCGAAGTGGTCTATGCCTCCCTACAGTGTCTTCCCCAGCTGCGTGAGGGCAGTGAGGGGAAAGAAGGAATCTCAAACAGGTTGCCTCTCTTGATATAGACTCAAGCGACAAGGAAGCTATCAGGGCACCATCATTTAAATAATCTCTAATCTGGTTCTTCATTTTACACATGGCTGTAATATTAAGGCTGGGAAATGTAAAATAAGTCACACAGGGTTCTATGACTAGTTAGCAGCAAAACCACTGTTAGAAGTCAACAGTAGTATTCTTCATTACACAATACTTGACATATTCAATTGAGAAGTTTTTATACTTTTCATTAATTTTTCATAATTTATTTCTAACATAGAATAGAACCAGCTTGTTGGTGTTCCAACAACTAAACTTCTAGAGCTCTTGTTGCTGGCATTTTACCAGCCCGATCCTTCAGACTCCATTTAATTTTGTGAGCCCCAGTTGCCTTCCAATCATTGTGTGTTTTTGCTGTTGTGTTAATGATGTTCAGGGTCAGTTTCTATAGCCTACAACCAAAAACTTGGATTGATATGATGGTTGCATAATATTCCAAAGAGTATAGTCATTAAATTGTGATTATAAATTATTGAGGGATGGAAGTCTGCCTTAGTACACCTCACTCATGGTAGATATTCAATTATCATTTGTTGAATTGAATTGAAATTTCTCACCTATTCTAAATTTGTATTCTTTTAAACACTATTTAACAAACGTCTTTATGGTTATATCTTTCCACATTTTTTTTTTTGAGACAGAGTCTCGCTCTATCGCCCAGGCTGGAGTGGAGTGGTGTGATCTCTGCTCCCTGCAGCCTCCACCTCCCAGGTCCAATCGATTCTCTTCCCTTAGCCTCCCAGGTAGCTGGGATTACAGGCACCTGCCACCACACCCGGCTAAGTTTTGTATTTTTAGTAGAGACAGGGTCTCACCATGTTGGCCAGGCTCATCTGGAACTTCTGATCTCAAGTGATCTGCCCACCTTGGCCTCCCAAAGTGCGGGGATTACAGGCGTGAGCCACCGCACCTGGCCACTTTCCACATAGTTTTGATTACTTAGGATAAATTCTCAAGAGTGGGATTACTGATCACATGGTAGGATCATGTTTATGGCTCAATATGTATTACGAACCTGCTTTCCAGAAGGGCTATATTGATTTACAATGCCCCGTGCCATGCTTGAGATCACCAGTTTCCCTATAACCCTGTCAGCACTCATGCAATAGAAGGAAGTACAACAGCTCATTGTTATTTTAGTGTGAATGTTTTCTCATTTGCGTGTTGCTAATTACATCGTCTCATTTGTGAATTCACTTACTTGTCTTTTGCAACCTAAATGAACTCCATAAAGAATGAAGATATTAACTTATACTGACTGTTAATATTATCCTCACTTGGGGTTTGTTCTTCTATTTAGTTGTGGGATATTTGGGGAACATCTTTACTGTCCTTTGAAGAGAATCCTGTTTAACTTCTTCCAAAACCTTGAACTCTGAAAATTTCCAACCTTGTGAAAATGCTTGGGTCACCTGCCCTAGCTGCCAGCATTAATTAACCAAAGGAAAGCATCTTACCCACTCCTGTCAGCTAATCTGGGAAACACTTTAGATACCTTTCCCTACATGCCAGGATTGCCTTCCATGGTCAAAAATAGGATAAAATATCATATGTTTCCCATCGTTACTGTTCTTTTCCAAATAGGAAATTCGTTGCTATTTAAGCCAAACCTCCAGCCCAACTTGCTGTCCCTGAAGCAAGGATTTGACATATCCCTTTACAAATCTTTACAGATTTCTTGCTTCCACTAAACCAGCTTCTAATGGTTTAAAGTATCCAGGTGCTATCCTCCACCACAAAAACTTGAGTGTAGATAGAACATAAACCATTCTTATGATCTAAGATGGCGATTCTTAAAAATGGGCATCACAGCACAAAGGAAGCCCTTGGCAAAAAGGTAAAAATGAAGGACGCTTCATTCATTCTCAACATTTTGAAAATTGTGTCTTTTATTATCTTCCTGAACCTCTGCTACTTTCTGACCCCTGATTCCATAGTTTCTCTTTAACCAATTTTCAGCTTTAGTTTTCCCTCAGGTAACACAGAGCAATTCGACATTTGTATAGTCCTTTCAGAAATTGTTGCTTTAATCCTCTTCCCTCAAACCTCACTCCTAGACCCTAGCTGAAACATCTTTTGGTTCTGAGGAAACCTCTGTGAACTGAAAATATACTGAAAACTGGTCCTGTATTCGTTGTTCAAAATTAATTAAATAGAAGAGTTACTTTCCAAAATAGCAGAACTCATTTAGAGCAGCAGAACTCAGATACACACTTATATGAAAGGGAACACATACTGGTTGACATAGAGCTGAAGAGAATGCCATGACACAGAAGAGAATTTCATGACATAGAAGCAAATGCCATATCTGTAAAGATCAGAATAAGTGTTCTAATGTAATAAAGCAGGTGGGAAACATTAAATCAGAAGTCAAGAGATGGACCCTAGCCCCAGGTTGCTGCTAATTAGCTAATGACCTTCAGGCTCAGTTTGAGGCTCAGATTCCTTATCTATAAAACTGCAGTCAGGCCAGGTGCGGTGGTGCATGCCTGTGGTCCTAGCTACTTGGGAGGCTGAGGTGGGAGGATCACTTGAGTCCAGGAGGTCGAGGCTGCCGTGATCTATGATTGTGCCACTGCACTCTTGCCTGGGTGACAGATTGAGCTCCTATCTCTAAAGACAAAACAAAACAAAACTGGAGTCAATTGGTGATTTTCAAGACTTGGAGTTGTTTTTAGCAACACAACTCAGTTTTCAAGTGAAAAATGTAACAAAAGAACAGATGCCTGTAGAACTCCTCTGATGGGAATAAGAGCCGGTGGCCTAGAATCCCACCCTCTTAACTCTCTCTTCCACTCCTCAGGGCTTCAAGAAGGCCTCAGATTATTCCTTATCACGATTGTTGATATATGAACAGGCCCAGTTATTTTCCTGCTCTAAAATTCTCTACTCTCACGTGGTTAAAATATAGATTATGCTTTTAGATTGAGTAGGTTAGATTAGCAGAGTAGCACGGAAAACTTGTACCTGTGCCCAGGCCTGGGCATTTTGGGGTGTCACCAGACAAAGAAGCCATGACCTCTGTCTGCCTTCACTACACAACGGCATTGCTATGTCATGGAGTTTTCAGAATGTGAATAATGACCCAACTGTTCTTTTTGCCAGGTGCTTCCTTTGTCCTGTGAACTCTGCTGCAGATCCTCCCACCTTACCTCTAATTCTCACCACCAACCTCATCTTGAGTGGCTCATGCCAACCTACTTGAGACACACCAATCTAGCTTAGGGGGCTGGGGTCAGATCATAGGACCTTTGCTGCTTCCTCTGCTAGAGCTTGTCAAAGCTGGCCCCTTCTCTTATTTCAGATTCCAACTTGTATGTCACCTTCTGAGAGAAGTCTTCTTTGACCATCCTAACTAAAGATACCCTGGATGTCCTGTTTTATTGAATTCATAACATTTATTACTATGTACATATGTATTTAGTCAGTTTGTTATATTTATGTTTATTTGAATCCCTCTACACGCACTGAAATGTGAACCCATAGAGAAGAGAGATCTTATCTGTCTTGTCCATCCCCCAGCATCCAGAAAAGTGCCTGGTCCAGACTAGATGCTTTGTGAGTAAGTTGTGAATGAAAAAATGAACAGGAGACATTGTTATTATAATCTCTATCATACAGATGCAGAAACCGAGACTCAGAGTGGTTTAATTGCCAACTCTGAAGCTTCATCACTGGTAAGCAACTGATTCTAGATTCAAACTCAAGTTTGACCTAAGAGCGAATCTTGACTCTGCTGTTTGGCCTCTCTAAGTGGAACCATTTTCAACTCTCATCAATGTTTACATCTACCTGATACGATGCTAATAAGATAATGATTACAATGACAATGAAAATTGTGATACCAATAACTGCTTATGCTTCAAGTGTTTATTGAGCCTCTCCTTGATCACATGCAGAGCACACACCACCTCAGCTGGCAGCACATTTGTTACCGGTTACCTCTAATTTTTTAAAAGTTATTTCTTATCTTGAGCCAAAATCTACCACTATGCATCTTTCACCCACTGATCTCAGTTTATCCCTCTATAACAAACACAGTGAATCTCTTCTAGCTGCCAGGTAGAGAAAGTAGGTGGCCAAAGAATGGACTTGGGATCTGGATATCACTAGTTTTTGTTGTTGTTGTTGTTGTTGTTGTTGTTTAACCGATTTGCAAATACCTAGTAAGTCAAGCATTCCCAGGTGGGTAATTTACAAGACAGTTTACCTGCCATGGGTGCTTTAATGAGTATTATTATTGTAGTTTCATCTTAATTAATGGTGATATTCTTTTTCTTAGCTAGTAGATAAGCACACTCTTTTTAAGGAAATTGGGTTGTCACCACTGGCTTTGAGTAATTTGTTTTGTCTATGCAAGCTGTCTTCATATGAAAAAGGTTTTCATACTATATCCATTCCCCCCTCCAACTTGAATGTGATAAAGATTGATGAGGAGGAACCAGGTAAAACCTCTGAGCTCCTTAAAACCAAGGCCTAATACAAACCTGTTCAATTTTGTGGTCTCTGGCTTCAGCTTTTGGCTTTTGAGAGCATTTTAGTCCAAACTACACTGTGGTCTCTGTGGTCTTTGCTGGTGGCAACTGGGGATCTTGTATGGCTCATAACTTTTATCTAGGTCCAAATTTTCTGTTCTGTTCCACACAAAGAAATAGAGAAAAATATGATAATAGCAGCTAATATATAGTATGTACTGTGAACCAAGAATTGTTCTAAATCTTTTACTTGGATTATTGCATTTAATAGACAATATTATATTCTGGGAAAATAGCATAGGCCCTCTTTTCTTGTAATGCATTTCATGCATTTTCTTCATTTCATCCTTAATTTCAATTTCCTACTTTATGATATTCTATCATCTTCCTCAGTGATATGACTGATTCAATGCAATAATTCATGTAACGTGCTTACAGCAGTGCCTGGGAGAGACTTAGCACTCAAGAAATCCTAGCTGTTGTGATTACCATATTTCTTTCTTGATGCTGAACAGATTCAGTATTTTTGGATCTAGATTCACAGTGGAGCATGCAATTTTCTGGCTTAAATCAACACACTGTACTACAGTCGACAGGATGATAAGGTAGAAATAGCAACATGCTGCAGGGCAAGAGATCTGGGGTCAGGCTTTAGCTCTGCACTTTAATAGGCTGTGAACACCCCAGCAGTTCCTCGACTCCTGAGAGCTTTGATTCCTCATTTATACATGAGATATATGAACCTGGTGATCTCTGAGATCCCTTACCTCATGTGAACCTTCCTTGACAGAATGCGAATTTCACCATAATGAGGATTATATTTCTGTAGTCTCAGCTCACATAGTACGTTAAAGAGACCCCAAAGCACCATAGTGGAAGATTCTTCAGGAAATGCTTGGTTAGTAAGGAACATCAAAAAAAGGACCCTCCAGGACTCCCTTCTTTCTGTTCCCCCATAGCACTCACTAGTAGGTGAAGCCATCAGTAACTAATGGGGTTAGGAATTATCAGGAAAGGCAGTGTGAAATGCACCATTGGTAGTATCTGTTTTTGTTGTTGTTGTTGTTGTTTTATGTCAATTCGTTCTGATTCTTATTGCAAGGGAAGTAGTGTGGCGTGATAAGAAAAGTGCTGGCCCCAGAGTCCAGAGCCTGTGAATTTCATTTCAGCTCTGCCACTGTCTGGTTTTCTAGCAAATGACATTGACCTTCCCTGGGCCTTAGTTTTCTCAGTTGACAAACTAGAGGATTGCTAAAAATTTCTTGCGGTTTAAAAACTCTCTGCTACCAATTTCTTTATATAAGGACAATACTCATATGAAATCCTATTGACAGAAAAGCATTTTGTCTCCCCTTTCTCTTTTTTTTGCCAAGTGTAATGAGAGTTGGTGTGGAAAAATATATTCTCCTGTGAAAAGGTTCATTCAGCCTTTTCTTAATAGATCAAGTGGTTGGTATTTCGGCTGGCTTCTGAAATACATTACAAATCACAATCTGGAAAAAGTTCCAAAGCAGCTCCAAGCCTTCCTGCTGAATTTGGATACATCCTTAAGTCTTACTCTGCAGCTCATCCTTAACAACTGACAAAATATTTACTTTGCTCAGTACAGAAAAGGGTAACATTTTCCAAAATATTAAACTAGGTTGGATTCAGAACACAGACAATGAGGCAAAAAGCTGGACCTCTGTTCGAAGCAGTGTCATTGAATCATTTTCCAGAGTGCCATGAGAAACAGCCTTGGTGGATGTTTGTGCTCCACAGTAATTCTGAAAAAGGCAGAACCCAGCCAGCCTCTGTCTAGCAGACCCGCTGGTGTGCTGAGCAGTGATTCTCAAAGTGTAGTCCCTGTGCCAGCAGCATCAGCATCTACTGGCAACTGGTTAGAGATGCAGATTCTCATAATCCATCCCATACCTACAAAATCAGAACGTTCCAAAATGTGGCCTCCCAATCTGTGCTGTAATGAGTCCTCCAGGTAAACAAGTCTAGGTACTTCTGGTACTGAGGAAAGTTTGCAAACCATTGGTTTAGGCCTGTGAAGGCTACAGGTGTTTATTACCTTGCAATTGGAAGTTTGAAACAAGGACAAGACTAGTAACTCAAGTTTTTGTTAATGAATTAATTTTTTTTCAAATGTAAATAATTTGAAATTTGGGGGTGTTGCTTTTTGAAATGCTCTCCGCTCCAAGTCTTTGTCCCTCTCTTCCTATCTCCCTCCCCAGCCCCACTTCATGCTTATGGCAACAGGGTCTGAATTATATTTGTCTGTTTTTAAGACAGTGAAAATGCACTGCAATTTGGTTTAATGTACTTGAATGTAGCTAGTAATTTTGATAAAAATTTAATTGCATTTTTTTAAAAAGACTCTCACTTGAAGTTCCTCTTATGATGAAAAGGTGGACAAAAATTGAATGACTACAATTTATAATGTTCTGTTCTATCAATGAGCCTTCTTTTTAACAGAATAACTATTTTTTATAAATAAATTGTGATTTATTTTAAATTAAATTACTGGAAATCAGTCTAGTCACCGGCTTTAATTAAGAAATAGACTACCATCGTAAGGGCTGTAGTGTTACCATTTAAAATTGCAAATAATTTTTAGGGGAAATTAAGATAGCCCTCATAAGACCTCCTCCTCCTCCCGAACGTCTCCTGCCTGCCCTGCCTCCTCTGTGTTGCCTGCCTGGCCACTGCAGGCGTCTGAGCTGTGACCTTTGTCCTGCAGTCTCATGCTTGGTGATATCATCCGGTCCCAGGGTTTCAACTCCTGCATCTGTTGATTTGGAAGGCACACAAATCTGTAACTAGAGGGTGATTTCGCTCCTGAGTTGTAGCCAATGTCACCAACTGCTTCAATGTCCTTCCAGCGCCTTAAGACCACATATCCAAACCGGAACTCCTCATCTTTTACCCTCCCTTTCCTCTTCCCAACATCCCTATTTCCTTTAATGGGCATTTCCCACCCATGACCTGCCATTAAGTTGAGGGCAGGAAACCAGGAATAGTAGGAGGTTCTGGGGTTTGGAACTATGTAGGTCTGGATTCAAATCCAGGTTGGCCACCTCTTGGTCAAGTGCCATTAGGCAACTCACTTCTCAGATCTTCAGCTTCTTCATGTGTAAACAGAGAATTGTTTGGAGAAATAAGAGAGGAAAAGTATATTAAAATTTGGTTGTGTAATGTATTATCCAAACCAGAGCATACTGACAGTGAACATGGCTATTGCTGATAATTACTCCATGACCCTCCAAAAAAGACAAAATCTTAAGCTGCACCAAGCAAAACAGGATGTGTGTTCATTCTACATGTTTAGTGCTATGAGTAATGTAGTAGGTCCTCAATAAATACATGTTCCCTTTCCCTTCCTTCCTGTTATAACAATGTTTGTCTTCAGTATTTTCTGAATCTGCCTGTGGTTTCCATCCCTCCTACACTTACAGCTGTCCTCAGTCCCTGACATTAAGACCATTGTAATGTTCTCCCAACCAGGTTCCTTGCCTTCCATTTTTCCCCTCAAATAGATTCCGTGTACGTTTGCCAGATTAATCTTCTGAAACCACATCTCTTAAACCATTCTCTGCCTCAAGACCCCTAAATGAGTGCCCATTGCCCACTTAATAAAGTTAAAACTCTCCAGCATGGTATTTAAAAGTCTTCCTGCTTGGAGTCCAGTAGCTTTTCTCAGACTTAATTCTAAGCACTGTCCTTTGTCTATACCAGGTTCTTGGCAAACTCTACCATTTCCCAACAGCCTTGCCTTCCCTGACTGCTGGAGTCCTCCCTCCTGTCTCTGCCTGTTCAAATCCACTGTCCTTTCTGCTAAAGTGTGGCCTCTTCCAGAAAGCCTTCCCTTGTCTGCCCAGTGAGAAGCTCTCCCCCACCCTAAATTATCTTAACAATGTTTTATTCATATCCCTCTCTTTTTTATATTGTAGTTAATCAGGTTCATGTCTTAGACATCCCGCAAGGAAGGGGAATGGAAGGCAGTTCAAGCCTCTTTGCCTCAGATAATTCACACATGAGAGGAATTCGGAAAATGCTTGTTGAACAATGAATAAATGACTGACTGAAAGTCATTTTTGCCTTCAATAATGAAATACTGCCATTGCTTTCTCTTTAAGTAAGCAAAACTTCGTAAAACATAAGGCAGGTGTTCTTGTTTATTTTGCTTCTTTTAAGAACTAGGAGATTGAAGTCTTTACTGTCATTGACAGTAAAGATTCTAAAACTACAAATGACTTTTTCCTGCATCTTCACATTGATATTATTAGCTTTATTTGCCTGAAAGAAGCAGCTTATTTCATAATTAGAAAAAAAAACCCTGTAGCTCCAAGAAGCGAATTTTACATATCATAAAGTAAAAGTCAGAACCTGCTTACAACTCAGGTATTGGAAAACACAATTTGTCTCATTGACTGCCTGTCCCCAAACTCCAAACTGTATGGGGCAACTTTGTCTTACTTTTCCCTTGTTTCTGTTTCAATTTTAGAGGCAAATTTGTATATATTTTAATGTAATATGGCTCTACTCTCTCTTTTGGCATATTTGTTTTTATAATTGTTTTATAGTCAATAACACATATGCTTTTTTTAAAGAGCACATCTGTGACTAAGGGAACAGGTTTTAGCAAATTAAAAAAAAAAAATTGCTCCAGATCTCTTTAAGAGAAAGCTGCTCATTTGCAAAGAGATCATTTGTAATTGCCAGTGAATCTTGTGTAATGATGATAAAGAAAACCAGTGATCATTGTTCTGTGACTTCTGTTTCAACATTTATCCACGTGTTTGTCTTACAAAAGTGCTCAGGTATAATGACAAGAGTCACACCTCTTCAGGCTTGCCTTAAAACGGCAGTTACACATTCCGTTCTTCTTAACTATTTTTTTTTTTTTTTGAGATGGAGTCTCACTCTGTCACCAGGCTGGAGTGCAATGGCATGATCTCGGCTCACTGCAACTTCTGCCTCCAGGGTTCAAGCAATTGTCCTGCCTCAGCCTCCAAGTAGCTGCGACTACAGGCGTGCCCCACTATGCCCAGCTAGTTTTTGTATTTTTTTTTTTTTTTTAGTAGAGATGGGGTTTCACCGTGTTGGCCGGTATGGTCTTGATCTCTTGACCTCGTGATCCACCCACCTCGGCCTCCCAAAGTGCTGGGATTACAGGCCTGAGCCACCACACCCATCCTCTTCTTAACTTTTTAATTCAAGAGATCTTTTTCTTTGCATTACATAATTCCCCAAATAATTCTGTTAGCTGCTGCAAATATTTTTACCAGACTTTCATCTTAGTGTGTGTTTTTGGAAGTGAAAATATAAGCAGTTGATTTTTATTGAATTTAAAATAGGTAGGCCTCAGAATTAGCATAATTTTGTGAAAATTCTGTAGAATCTACTTAGGTGGCCATTAAAAAATGAATGGAGTTAGCAAGGGGTAGCTAATTCCCATCCTCTCTCAGGGAACTGTGGGATGTCAGGGCAGGCCACCAAGGATCTTATTTTTATAAGGAACCTAGTGCCCTAAAGCAAGCTTGTCCAACCTGTGGCCTGCAGCCCACATGCAGCCCAGGACAGCTTTGAATGCTGCCCAACACAAATTTATAAACTTTCTTAAAACATTGAGTTTTTTGTGATTTTTTTTTTTTTTTAGTTCATCAGCTATCGTTAGTGTTTAGTATAGTTTATGTGTGACCCAAGAAAATTCTTCTTCTTCCAATGTGGCCCAGAGAAGCCAAAAGATTGGACACCCATGTCCTAAAGAAGATAATTCACTGTCTGAACTTCTATCATCAAATTAAGTCTCTTGAACAAAGGTAAAAGACTTCTTGGAAGTCAGAAGGTTGTCCCAGAAAGCAAGAATTTTACCTGTAGCCAGTCAGTCACCCTGTCAACAAAGGCTTAGTTATGTCCTGGGCCCTGGACAAAGTGTTGAGAATGGAGTTGGAAACAGCCCAGCAGGGTCCTGCGTGGAGTATGCTGTCTGGTGGAGAGGAGCCATTACAGCTGCCCCGTGCCTCTGCCCCGTGCCCCTCCTTCATCCCCATTTGGCCCTATTGGCATCGGAGGAAGACTTCAGAAAGCACTAATGAGAGATAATCTTTAAGTGTCCTCCAGCCTGGGGCCTGGAAAATTCTAAATTCTTGGATCTAAGAGATTGTAAAATTGAAAAAGCAAAAGCACAAAAACAGGCTTTTAGGGCCTAAAATATTCCAATAACCTTGCAGAGTCTTGTCCTCCAAATGTAGGCCAAAAGAGCTTGATCTCTTTGGGGTAATTTTTTTTTCAGCATGCAAAGCCCTGACTGATATTTTAGGGTTCTTTCAACAGGGTTCTTTTGATGCAAAAACGAAGATTTAGTGGCCATAGGGGTTGGGTCTTGGAGGACCTTGCGGGGGCTGGCAGCGTCTACTCTCAGGGTGCACATGCACAGGGACCCAGGAAAGGCCAGGAGGAGCTGGGGCCGCCGAAGGGCGGAGCTGCAGGAAGAATGGAAGAGCATGGATTGTCACCTCATGGTCCTTAATGTGACTCAGCAATTCCCCCAGAGCTTGCTGCATTCCTCTTTATCTGTTAGGTATCTATTATCTACCTCCCTTAACCTCCTCTCTTTCTATTTTATCTTTCTCTGTAGTGATTTCAGACACTTTAAAGCCTGAAACTCTTTCTTCAAGTAACATCTTATATTTAAAGCTGATAAAAACTGAACTGCAAAGTGGCAGTAGGCTCAGCCCCTCCCACTCGGACCTCCCCTCATCCCTGCACCAGTCCCTGTGTTACCTCCAAAAGAACCCCAAAAGCACCTTGGAATATGCTTTGAAAAATCTCTGCCCTGCCCTCTTAGATTTGGTTCTCTCATAGTTTACTGTTCTCCGTGACCTACAATGACCACTTTAGGCCCCCTAGGGGCTGTATTTTGGTTTTTTTGCATCAGGCCTCTTTACATACAGACTGGACTATTCTTGAATGAAGCGCCCACCTCTGACCAGTCAGTTGTGGCCAAGGCGAGGATGGAGTTAAGTTGTACAAAATGTGGCTAGGTAAGGCTATCTCTACAGCAGGGACTGAGCAAGACGGTGGCACTCCGCGGGACTGTGTGTGGGACAGGCACCATGACTGCCATGTGTGGGTGGAGCAAGTGTCCCAACACCAAAACTAGGAGAGTCTACAGGCAGGCAACAGCATCAAACAGCCACAGACCCACATGAGGGAGAGAACAGCTGAGCAGCAGGAAAGAGGATTTGAGTCACCATTAGAGGGTGGGACCACATTTACTTGGACAAACGAGAGGGACTCACAGGGCTTTGACTCTGGGACTATTGAAAGTTCAAAACCAATGAAGAAAAGATTGTCACAAAAGTGATGAATTGGCCCCAAGATGGGTGTGGTCTGGGGAACAGGGAAAATAAAAGTAACCTTCATCTGCTCCTTTGTGTAGGTGTGGAGCTAGCTTTTAAAAAATGTGTTCTTTTCATTTCCAAGATGTCAAGTATAAAACGCCAACTCACTTTAAATTTAAGAGTTCAATTCTTATTCTCTGTAAAGGGCAAAGGTTGCCTTTGTGGCCACATGAGACACTGCTTTGAAGGATGCCTGGCTAAGATCTTTTTGGCAGTGCTGGATCATGCCATTGCCATGATAGAAACCCAGATTTGGGGCCAGTAGGAGGAACTGTGACTCTCCAAGCCAAAGGAGGCAGAATATGGCCCTAAGTGGGTCCTGTACTTCAGTAGGGGCAAGGCCTGACTCCAGGAGTACCCTTGGACTTGGCCTTAAGGCAATGTGAAGACAGCAGCTCTGTTTCTTGCAATTTGAACAAAGCACATGAAACAATTTGTACTTACTACTCATATATGAAGACCTTTACCTCCAACATGGAATTGGTTTGAAGAGACTTAAGTTATAATTCTGGCTTTGACACTACCTTAGTGTGTAGTTGTATTCCACTTTTTTAACCTTTTAGTTTCTTTTTTGGTGAAAGACATATTCACTTCTAATATATCCCAAATTGGGAATCCCAACAAAGCATTCCTACAACCTGTTGTCCGTTCCCTTCTACCCTCTCTGGAGTTCTATTACAAACAGATAGGTGCAGCTTGTTGGGAAAAGTGTATATTTTATCATGTAATGGACATTTTCACATTTGCAATTTAGTGCTTTCCAACTCACCAGAACATGTAGACCATCATTAATGCTACCACACCCTCATTTACCAGGAGACTGCTATGATGTCATTGCTTGTGTCTCAAATGAGTTAAACCACCATGACAATGACAACTCATCATTCTTCTTTCAGCAGATAATACCATCCCCAAAGACCACCCTCCACAGAAAAAGATGACCAGGGCAATGCCATTTAGTTGTTTTTTTCTTAATCCTTTTGTAATAATTTCATTTTTAATGCCTCTCGTTTCTGGACTCTCAGAAGAAAAAAAAAAAAAAAAAGATCTTTGACCAGAGTCAAGGAGGAAATCTGTGGGTTTCTGTGGTACTATTTCATATGCAACCTGTCCCATTTACAAGACTTCATCATTCAGTGAGAGAAAATGACATTACATCAGATTCGATGGGACATTTCATGGTCTTAGTGTCTTATTTTAAAAGTAATTAAAAATGTGATCCTGAGCTCATAGAACTTTCCTAACTTACAATTGACTAGTGCTAATATCTCATCTTCTTTCCATTTATCCTCAAACGTGGAGATTGGCTTCTATAAGTCTAAAATAGCAACCCGATTAGGTTTAAAATCTAATTAAATTCTAACCTGTGAAAGTTTAAGATCCTTTAATGGTTTGCTAATGTCCCTAGCAGTTTCCCAATGGAAGGTATGATATTGCTATTGATACATGAAATGATCTAGGGGCATAGTGGGGAATGATTTTACTACTTATACAAACTTATTATACTTATTTTACTATGTGTTAGTAAAAATTTAAATACATATTAAAGTAAAACTATAACATGTAAGATAGTTAAGTTATAACATACTATCTTATATATTATAGTTTATATTATTATAGCTTACATATTATCATATTAGCATAATATAGTATAATTTAAAAATACTGATTACCTGTTAAATGATAATATTTAGTGTTTGTTGAATTAAATAAGATATACTATTAAAGTTAACTTCACACTTTTCTTTTTTACACTTTTTTCTTTTATAATAATCATATTAGTATAATCATATTACAACTATAATATGATTAATATTAGTATAATATTAACTTTTATATATTAAGAATATCCTTTGCATTAATGAGACAAATATATCATTATATTTTTGCATTTTAATAATAATATATATGTATCAAACCATGGATATTATTACTTAGATGGTCAGTAAAATAAGTGAGTCAACGCAGAATTCATTTTCAAAATACTAAGCAAATAACAGCACAAGTTGTTTTTAGATATAGGAAAGCTCACGAACACAGTAAGAGAATCACTAAAATTGGAGAAATATTAATCAACAGAAGAAAGTCTGACTCCTCAACTTGTCTCCAGTTTTATACCTTGCCCCTCTTTATTTCAGCCTTTCAGAACCATTTGTTGCTCCTTAAATGTACAATTAACTTTCACACCTCCTATTCTTGAATTAAAATGTTGGCTTAATCACATCACATATGGATGACCTTGGGAAAGTCAGTTACACTCTTTGGCTTTAGTTTCCTCATCTAACAAATAGGCATAAAAATAAACGAACCGCCACCCACCAAAACTTTCTTAAAGTTACTGGATATAATATAGTATTGTGTAAACTGTAGTAAATTATACAGATATAAGAGATTATAATACTTTATCTTAACATCTCTCACAGTGCATAGCAAGTGTTCATTTCATATGTGTTAGAGAATAAATGAATGTATACCACTGATGTTCAGGTTTGAAATGGCATTTATTTCATTAAGCAAGCATTCACAGAATGGCAGTACCTAATGCCGAAATAATGGAGGAAGGATATTTTCCTTCAAGATAGTGAAGGAGACTAACACCTAAAGAGGTAATTACAAATAAGGTATTATGCTAATTTTTAAAATAGATGTAAGATGAGGCGCACTGACTAAGCTGGGAAAGCTTCCCAGAAGAGGTGATGCTGAAGCTGCATCTTGCAAGATGGGGAGGAGCTATCTCATGAACAGAGTGAAAAAGGGCTCTCTTGGCTGAGGGAGCATGGGCATAGCTATAGACCAGTAACGTCCAGCAGAAACATAAGGCAAGCCACAAATGCAATGCAAACTAGGTTAAACAGAAGTTCAAAGAAAGTGTGAAGTTAACTGTAATAGTATATCTTATTTAATTCAACAAATACTAAATATTACCATCTAACAGATAACCAGTATTTTTAAATTATAAAGGTATTTTACATGCTTTATTTTGTGCTCAAATAAATCTTCAAAATCTGGCATTTACACTTACAGCACATGTCAGTTTAGGCTAATCATATTTCAAGGGCTTAATAGCTACATGCATGTTGTAGCTACTGTGTTTGACAGCATATGTATAGATGATGGAGGAAAAGCCCAGAATACTAAATAAACCATGAGTTCTTTGATATGCCTCTGGCACAGATTCTAGGTGGAGACTGGTGGAAGAAGAAAGGGAAATGTAGTCAGATATCAGAGCACGAAGGCCTTAGATACCAAGTCAAGGGGTCTCTCCATTTAATCATAAAGGCATTGTGGAGCCTTTGCCACCTTTGAAAGATTTTATATAGATCAGATTTGAGGTTTTGAAAGATTCCTCTGGCAAATGTGTGAAGGATCAATTGTGGGGGCCACAGTGCAAAGAAAGTTGGAGGTATTTCTCAATCTGTTCTGTTTGTCTGTGCTTAATGGAATTTTCATATAAACCCCAGCAATTAGTAGACAGGCAGCCCTTGTGAATTAGCAGTGTTTCCTGAGTTTTTATTATACTCCAGAACTTCATGAGAATTAAGGGTAAGGTGGAAGCGGAGCTAAGAATATCAGGTGTTAAGAGAGAAAGTCTGGCGTGTGGACACCCTGAGGCTCAGGCGGAGCAGCCCATGAAGTGTGGTTCTTAGTCAAATAGACTCTGTCCTCCACCAAACCATGGTGCACAGGCAGTACACCATCACCAAATGCGTGTGTGCAGGCCAGCTGTCCCTAATTGTAAGGTATACATCAAAGGGAACTATCCACCATCCCCCAATCACCTTCTTTGCCAAGATGCTTCTTACCCCTAAACTCTAGATAATAATCCTTCCTTTGAGGTAAAAATTGATTTTTCTAGCCATCTTTTCTAAAGAGGCAAATGTCTTGAGTAGGTTACATATTTTTATCACCATAACCTGCTAATAACTGAGCTATTTGCTTCCCTTTTCCCTTTATGGCAGAATACAAGCTTTCCAAATTCATTTTTCTCCCCAAGATTGCCTACTTCACAGGGTCCTTTCTTCTTCCTTTTATTTTGCCTTTCTGCCAATTTTGCTCCATGGCACCATATTAGCTCCATTGGCCTATAATCCAAAATTCTGCCTATCAATACATGTTTATGTGTGGAAGGTGGTGCAAATGGACATAGACACTTAAAGCGATGTCCTTTCAGAGTCACACTGGCCATGCCTCCTGTTCCTTCTGTTCTGGGAGCTCCCAGGCCTATGCTAGTCCCCCTGAGCCAAATAATGACAACTGGCATGTGCATGAAGCAGTCAGCAAGCTTGGAGGCCACCACCAGAGGGAGGTATTGCCCTCTCTGGTGGAGTTGGTATCCATGAGTCTCACTTCTGGACCCCTGGGGTCTGCCCCCACTCCAGGCACCACCCAACCCTCTTGTCCCGGATGTCCAGAAAGGGGTTGAAGCATGAGGGGATTCTCATGGCCATCACCTTGAGGGCATGGAGCATCAGGGTGGCTCTGCCTCGCACTGCAGACATTTTTTTAA
This sequence comes from Pongo abelii, assembly GCF_028885655.2. Classification (NCBI taxonomy): domain Eukaryota; kingdom Metazoa; phylum Chordata; class Mammalia; order Primates; family Hominidae; genus Pongo; species Pongo abelii. The sequence goes on from NC_071990.2 coordinate 144,783,807, forward strand.
TCTGAAATTTAAAACCCCAATTTTTTAATCTAAAATTTTTTACATTTCAAAACCAAGTCCTGAGATTATATGACCTTGGGTGATTATTTTGCTCAGATTAGAACCCAGGAAATTTGGAAATATTTGGTGGTTTGATGAGATAAAGAAGAAGGGGAAAATGGACCCTGCTTATGTATTGTTAAAAGGAAAACTGTAGACAAGTTAAATTTAACAGACTTTGATTGAGTAAAGAATGATTTGTTAACCAGAGAGCCCCCAAACCAGAGTAGGTTCAGAGAGACTCTGGCCCTGCCACGTGGTCAAAGAAGATTTATGGACCAAAAAAAAAAAAAAAAGAAAAGAGAAGAAAAAGAAAGCTGATGTGTAGAAAACAGAAGTGAGGTATAGAAATAGCCAGATTGGTTACACTTTGGCATTCGTCTTATTTGAATGTGGTTTGAATAGTTGGCCACGTTTGATTGGCCTAAACTCAGTGATTGGTAGAAGAGTAGGTTACAATCTGTTTACACATTCAGTTAGATTACAGTTCACTATGTGCAGAAAACTCCTTACGCTGAATTTCAAGTATGTAAGCAGTAGCTTTAGGCTAAACTTAATTTAACAGTATGAATGGGGAATTGCCTTCACTTTGTTGTGCCACATGTAAATAATTGTTATTTTTTCTCTAGCATGTGCATAGTTTGCCAAGTTAGTAAATTATTAGAAAGTCTTTTTTTCTTTCTTTTAAAAAAGAACCTGTACTTCGAGTGAGATGCCGCTGGGAAGCCAGCTCTGTTGCCTCTCTGGCATCTGTCCATGGTGCCTGAACGGCAGGCAAGGATACTCTGAAAACTACAAAGACCCCCTCTAAACACACCTCTGCCCATCCTGGTCGGGGGTTGGTGGTTGAGGGGGACTATGTTGCTGTGAGGAGAGGGAGACTTGGACTTTGACAGTTTTTCCCACTGTTAAGTAAAACCTTAGGCAATTAGCCTTTTCAAAGGTAAAAGATTCCTTTTTATAATCTCTTGTCACACAAACACACATACACACTCATAAAACAAGAAAAAGTAATGTTGCTCAGGAAAATTGCAACAATGAGATTGACTCCTGTTGCTTTTGTCAATTGCCTTCTTTCAGAAATAGAGTGATGAGTGAGAATGCCATGAATATCCTAAGGGAGTTCCCCAAAGAAAAGAGAAAATCCTTCAGAGTTCCCCCACCTGGTTGGGAGCATCAAATGCCTTTCAGGAGCTTTGCTTCAAAAGAGAAGAAAACACTGATTGAGAGCTGAGTAGGAGTTGTCTTTCTTTGGAAAAAAAAAATAGTTTAGTTATTGGAGAAATAAGTAGGAAGGGGAAAAAGGTACCCATCCATCCAGTGTTGCCTCACTGGGGCTTCCTTTTTTTTTAACTGAGATTTTCAAGTGTTCTTTTTGGAATCAGGTGAGTGAGGATTCCTCACACAGATGCTGATTAGGATATTTCTGTCAGAAAAGAATGGATCAGAATTAGACTCAGGAACCTAAACCAACACCATTGATAATAAGATGGAACAAAAATGCTTGGACCTTTAATTTAGAAAGTGACCTTTCATGACTCGTGGTGGATATCTCATGATACATAACATGAGCAAACACTACTTGAGAGATGAGGATGAAATGAACTCCAATCAGATTGTCTTGGAATGTGGCAAAGGGATTATTCCCTCTGAGTTAAATGCACTTCCCTTCCTGGGGCGGGGGTGGGGAGGCCTAATCATTACTACATAGCTCTGCCTGCATGCATGTATTTATTCATTCATTCATCTGTCATTCATTGAGGGCCCACTGAAAGTTAGATGATGTGGTAGAAGGTAGGGATTTAAAGATGAACAACAGATGACGAGCTGAAATTCTAGTGGCAGAGTAGAAAATGGTGACATACAACCTAAGGTGGTAGGCTATGCCCCGGGTGCTGTGGAAACTCAGAAGACAGGATTTTTCATCAAATGAGATGCTTCGAGGACTTTATCCCATGCAATTTTTTTTTTTTTTCCTAAATAGAATTTAGTATTTCCTTTCATCATTGCTGGTCTCTGTGAGGACATACATGTTTCTGTAACACTGGAAGAAGGAAAAACATCTGAAATTTGTATAGATACCTTTTCACTTTGTGGCATATGGTCATATTTTATAGAATAATGGCAGGGAAGGTATATGGGAAATGTACATATCTACAGGACTTTTCTGACCTGAAGCTAAACCTGTGCATGAGAAAGGGAGTACATCAAATAAGCTTCTGGAATGGAAAATGGTGGCCTTTTTCTGCTAAATGCCTCCCTAGCATGCCATGTTCCCAGGCTCCCCATCTCACTCTCTTCTCCCCTGATTCATTTATAGGGGAAGAAAAAAAGTCTAGGTTCCTGGCCGAGGCCCCTATAACAAAGATAAATAAACAACAGAAAAGGATACAGATGTATTTAGGTTTTACGTGACATGGATGCCTTCCTAAGGTAAAGGAAGACCTGAAGAAACAGGGAAACCACGTATTTTTTATGCTAGGTTTAACACAGAAGTGGATAGTTACCAAGTATAATTGGACTAAAAAGTGTGATCTACTGATAATAAACTGGAGGAAATCCTGTTTTTTCCAATTCTTCTCTTCAAAGATAAAGATGCTTCTTTCCTCTGGATCTAGGGAGGGCACCTCTCCAATGAGGGTCTCCCAAGGTTTGCTTCAAGGAAGGCAGGGCAGGGAAGGGAGGAGGTAAGAAGACCTTCCTACTTCTGCCATTTTCCCAAATTCCTTCAGCTTAAAATACTTTCGGGTATATATATTGAGCCCCATCACATTTTTATTTTCTTGTATTTAATAAGCCCCAAAAATGTGAGGTTTTATTTGACCAGGATATCTGGTTTCTGTTCCCTGTAATCCTGGGAAGCCTCCTTGGGCCTTACGAGTTGTGCCAGTTCTCATGAGTTGAGCGCATACGGCTGGTGTCCCTCCTGGTGACCTTCGCAGCCATCTGGGCTGGGGCCTGTGTCTGTCCGGCAGAGCCCAGCGGGGCAGGGCCTCTGCCGTGAGTTTGCAGATGCCTCATTCGGACTCCGAGTCTGTGACTCAGGCCATCTGTTGGTAATTTGTCGTTGTTCTGGAGTCAGGAGTTTTCAAATGATTCAGTCTTTGGAGTCCCTTCACAGGTGCACTGCCTGTGATTTTCTGACACCCTTTTGCCATCCGGCCTATGGCCAGAGCCCAGCACTGAGTCAAGCTACTGTGGATATAATGATGTTGTTCTTTGCACTTAAGAGAGCTTCACACCAAGTTCCTGCCCCCTTTTGAGCGAGTCACACTCTTTATGGGACTTGTTTGAAGTCCAGCCAAGCTGGCAACCATGGGGTTCCACTTTTACAACCTCTAGCAACAGTAGGCTCCAGTCCTTTGTGTCACCGTGCCATCTGCTTAGCTTTTTTCCTCTTCAAACTGTAAGCAAAATGAGCTACCTAAACGAAAAAATGCCGCCCCCCCAACTAAAACACATTTGCATCAAGTCAACCTAAATGACACTGCTTTGTTTGCTCTAAACCACATGTATAAAAGAATTTCCATACTTCCTTAAGAAATTTTTTCACCAAAAAATTAGACAATCGTAATAGCAATTATATTTTTTCTACACACCAGGCACCGTGCTACATTATTTATGTTCATGATTCCATTTTATTCTCACAGAAACCCAATGAAGGAGGTATTATCACTATCTTGGTTTTTTTGCATGTAAGGAAATTGGGGCTCAGACAAGTTAAATAACTTACAATGAGTATGCTACCAGTAAGCAAGGCATCTAAATCTAAACCCCACTGCCTGGCTCCACAGTGCAAGAGTTTAACTGTTTTGTATACTGCCCCCACCCCTTGATATTAATAATCTAATGCATTGAAGTTCAATGCCTTTAATTAATTTTTCGGCCCTTAAACATAGTGTCACACATCCATTAGCAATCCCCATCTATCTATCCAACAGATATTTTTGAGCATCTACTGTGTGCCATGTACCATGCTGGACCCTTGTCTCTTGAAGCTTATAATGTAGTTGAGGCTACAATTTATTCTATAATGTCTCATGAAGAAGTCTTGTCTCATGAAGCTTATAATGTAGTTGAGGCTACAATTTATTCATTTAATAAACCTTTATAAGGAACATATGGTATGCAGGCATTATGCTAGGGACTGGGGCTATAAAGTCAAGAAAGATACCATCTCTCTCAACTAATATATGATAAACTCATGATTAAACTTCAAATCAGAAAAGCGGGATATTTAGTATGTATTACCAATATTTAGTATGCATGTCCTGGCCAAATCATTGAACTTCTCTCTCCCTTAGTTTCTTCACCTATTCAGTAGATAACATGTACGGTTACCACCAGCTCTGGAAAAACAATTTCTGCTCTAACGGAACCTAGCTTTGAAGTAACTTTTCTATTAGAAGTGTAGGAAAAGAGAAAAGAGTTGAGTCTGGGTTCATGAGAGAAGCAGGAAAAAGAAATTATGAAGTGTATCAGCCAGGAAGCTTCTGGCTACAAGTGAGAGAAAACGACCAAAAGCTTGAAAACTTAGAAGTCTGTTTTCTCCCATAAAAAGAAGTCAAAGGGTAAGTGTTTCTGGTGTTACTTCCATTGCTCAACAGTGTCACCAAAGACCCATTTTATTTATTTATTTATTTATTTATTTTTGAGATGGAATCTCACTCTGTCACCCAGGCTGGAGTGCAGTGGCATGATCTCAGCTCACTGCAACCTTTGCCTCCTGGTTTCAAGCAATTCTCCTGCATCAGCCTCCCGAGTAACTGGGACTACAGGTGCCTACCACCATGCCTGGCTAATTTTTGTATTTTTAGTAGAGACGGGGTTTCACCATGTTGACCAGGCTGGTCTTGAACTCCTGACCTCAGGTGATCTGCCCGCCTCGGGCTCCCAAAGTGCTGGGATTACAGGCATGAGCCACTGCACCCAGCCCCATTTTCTTTTCAGGCTTCTTATCACCACCCTTAGTGTTGGCCTTTCATCCTCAAAGTTATGGTCTCCTGTCCACAAAATGGCTCCTGCTGTGCCCAGAATTATTTTCTCATAACAACAACCCAGGCAGAAAGGAAGCCATTATAGAGAAAGACTTTCTTCATACTATGGCATTTGTTTTTGTTTTGTTTTAGTTTTCACTCTAGAAAGGGAGCCCTTCCCCACCCAACTTTTCCTTTTATCTCATTGGCTACAACTGGGTCATATGTTGAGCCCTAAGCCAATCATAATTTGTCCTTTGGGTCTGGGGGAGGGGTTCTGCTTTCTCTGAGGTCATGGGATCTCTACCAGCTTAAAAAAAAATTGTGTTTGATTTGAAAGGAAGAAAGTGAATAGACAATTAACAGTGTCTGTCATAGAGAGTCGGGTGGAAGCAGACACTAGCAATGGCCAGTTGGCCCTAGAAAAGCTGGAATGTTTGAAGGAACTATAATGAGTGGGAACGCCTAACATGTAAATGCTAGAAAGGATAGGTCCTGGAGCAAAACCTTTGTTATCTAAAAAGATTTTGTCCCTAAAAGGGAAAAGTAGGGGATAAGATTGCCACTAAGAGACTCCTATGAAATCTGTATGACTAGCTTGTATTTGAAATGGAGGAGAACCAGGTACAACTTCCCTTTCATCTTGAATCCAGACACTGTAGACATAATTACCAGGATAGATTGACACTGGGGCAGCCTAAAAGAACCTCAGTCATCCAAAAGTCTTTATTGAACTGGCCACTATGAAACAAAGATGACTAAGACACAGTCCACTCATGGCAGAATGTTTAGGTATTGATGAATTTCCAGCTGTAACTGCAGCGTAATACGTGCTTTGCCAAGGGTGTGCACAGAGCACAGTTGGAGCACTGGGGAGAGACTGGCAACACTGCCTGGAGTGGGGCAGGTGGTGATGAGGGGAGGATGTATAGGGGAAATGACATTTGATGTGGCCCCTGAAGGAAGAAAAGAGGCATTCAGAATTGAAATGTAAGAAAAGGGTAATCAAGTCCAGTGGAATCTCATAATAGAAGTGAAAGTCCTCTGAATATTTTTGAGCAGATATTAATGGTAAAACCTTCATGACCCACAGAACCCATGCTAACACTGCCACTCAGAAATCTTGTGCTCACTTCCTTTGTTGGGTGAGACTGTGGCTGTGGCTTCAGAACGAGGAGATGGTGGATGCTTGTATCCGGTTGCTTGTCGATGAGCTGAGGGGCCACCACTGGCTGGAACAGCAGCCCCTAAAGAATGTAGGAAGGACCATGTGTTCTATCTCCCATCTCTTTCACCACACGATCTTGTTTCCCTCTCATCTTTCCGCTTCCACATCCATGTTTATAAGTCTACCTTACTCAGTAAACTTCTCCCCCTTCACATTAAGACATGTGTTGTTGCATCTTGTTCTTTCCTGTGCCCTATCACAAGACCTGACACATGGCCCGTGTTCAAAATGTGGAATTTGGACAATTGGATGGTCAAATAAATGAAGTCAGAAGTTGGGCAGAGGGTGGCCTATGTGTTGGCCACATAGACAATTAGGACTCACCTGTAGTCTCCTGCCTTCATTATATTAACTGTATCTGGCTCAGGATGTTTTACCTGACTGGAACTTGTGAAATGTGGCAACAGGCAGAAAAGCAGAGGCCAAATATCTCCCTGTAATTAGATATATTTAACACTAGAGGTTCCAGGTAGAATTTCACTATTACCTAAGCCCATCTAAAATGGACAAAGAGAATAAATGAGCCAAGAGCAAACATTTATTGAAACCAATTATGAAAGAGAGTGTGACATAGGCGATGAAGGAACAGACTCTTTAGCCAGGCCTCCTGGGTTTAAATCTCAGCTGCATTGCTTCCTGGCTGTTTTACTTTGGACAAGTCACTTAACCCCTCTATGCCTCAGTTTCCTCATCTACAGAATAGGAATGAAAATAGTGAATACCTCTAAGGATTGTTGTAAGGATGAAATGAGTATAGGTGGTGTAGTTTCATATTACAATGGGCCCTGGCAAATGCAGAATACTGTACAAGTGCCAACTACTTGAGTTTCAGAACAACCCTAGAAATTAAGTATAACTTTTATATTTACATATGATGAAAGTTTAGCTTGGAGAAGTTACATGTGGCAAGTCTATTGATCTTAACATGGCAAGATAATAGCTGGGATTTTCTATAAGAATTTTCTCAATTTCTACATAAAACATATAAACCACAGCCACCCTGTTCTGCCTAGGATCATGAAGTTATGACATCATAGATGGAGCACATCATCCAATCTTTGCTCCTTCCCTCTGGACCAATGGCTAGTGGAATTTTCCCAACAATTAAAGCTATCCCTGGTAAAGGAGCATTTGTTTGGGTTTTTGGTTTTTAAAAAATTTCCAATCTGTCATGAACCAAAATTTTTACCAAATATAATAAAAAATTAATTACTAGAAAAATAAATTTTTTAAAAAACCAGACAATATTCAGGGCCAACATTTTTTATTGCATTCAATGGGAAAGTGGCTTTAAAAATCCTTCAAGTGCTTACTTTCAGTTCCTGCACTTACCTTTCTGTGAATCTATACCAATGGCCAGCCACCAGTTTGCAGACCATACTCTATGAGTATCTGACTTAAAGGACTTCCATGAAGAGTTAGTTACTCCTCAGATGGAAATGATACACATTCCTGTTTGCTCTTAGCTTGTGGAGAAGTTCTCAGATTTCTATAGATTTTCCTTTACAAACATTGACCTGATGTTTGTGAGGCTACCTGGAGAATCTCTATCCATCAGCAGAGGGCGTTAGAAAAGTGGTCTGAAAAAAAAAAATCAACAACAAATAAAACCATAAAACACAGCCTTTATAGTTAATCCTGTGCTGGGCACAAGGTAAATGTTAAAGTCACTTTTAACAAGGCTCAAGACAGCCCCCGAAAGAAACAAGCCCTGGGAGTCCTTGAGAAACGCTGTTTCAGCGAACAACTATCCCAAACCCCTATGTGAAAACCCTGACCCTGGTGAGCAAGACTGAACCATTTTAGACTTGTGTGGAGCCCTTTTGCCCCTTGCCCTGTATCCCTGACTCAAACCAGACTTTCCTGACAACTTTTCCCTCAGGTCCAAACTCAGACTTGGCTGTCATCATCTTACCACTTCTGGGATGAGGCATTAAGAGACAGAAAGAATGTAGCTAGGGAAAGAGTTCGTTTCCATGCAGCCCTACTGTTACACTTCCTATCAAAATCTTCACTTTGTATTTCATTTTATTTAACAAATACTTCCACTGTGCTCACTGTGTGTCAGGCACTGTTCTAAGGAATTTGCAAACATCAACTCATTATAATACTCAGGACAACCCTGTGGGTAGGTTCTGTTTTTCTCCCGATTTTATAGGTGAGGAAACTGAAACATAGAGCATTTAAGCAATGCAAGTTGAGCATCCCTAATCTGAAAACCTAAAATCTGAAATGCTCGCTCCCAAACCCAAAACTTTTTGAGAACTGATAAGACACCTCAAGTGGAAAATTTCACATGGAGGTACCTAACACAAACTTTGTTTTATGCACAAAATTGTTTAAAATATCATGTAAAATTACCTTCAGGCTGTGTCTATAAGGCATATATAAAAAGTAAATGAATTTCATGTTTAGATTTGGGTCCCATCGCCAAGATATTAGGTGTTTGTAAATATTCCAAAATTCAAACTGCTTATGGTCCCAAGCATTTTGGATAAGGGATACTCAACCTGTGTATCCCTAAGTCACACAACTGTGTTTTGATCTCTGTCGACACGTCTCCTCCTCCAGGATAAAGAAGAAAAGCAGTAGGAAGAAGGGCTTAGAATGAGCATGAGCAATAGCAGGGTAAGGAGAAGTTATCCTCAGGCCAGGAGAAGCAAGAACGCAGCCAAATTTCAGAAACAACAAGGGATTCTAGTCACTGGCAAGAGAAAACAAACTGAAGACTGAGTGGCAGGGTTGCTGTGTCATATGAGGAAAATAGAACCCAAGCCACTATATTTCATGACCAAGCTCAAATCAATGGATGTGATAACACTTCTATAATAATAACCATAATAATAAAATAGCTATGCTTTTTGAAACTCTGCTGTATGGCAGTTTTTATAAGTAACTTTGTTTAATCCCCACATCTATATGGGGAAGGGGGCATTATCCCCATTTTTCAGATGAAAAAGTTAATCAAAGTACAAAGAGGTAAAATCACTTGACCATAATCTCATAGCTAGTGATTGGCAGAGCCAGAATCGACATCCATTTCTGTCTAACTCTAAATCATGGGTTGTTTTGATGCAGCCACGTTGTTAGAGTTAGTGGCCCGATGCCGTTATAGGGGTGCTTAGGAGAATCCTAAATCCATATGCCGAGTCACCACGTGCCCAAGAAGTCTCAGAAAGATGGCACCTACAGATAAACCTAAATTAGTTTTTTTTAAGCTTGGAAAATCCAAGAAAGATAAACTTAGCACCCATTAGCCTGACACAAAACACTTCCATTTTATACAAATAGTAATGTTTCATGCATCTCTGCAGGAAGTGCGTGCGACATCATGGCTGCAGATATGCCCCCACGGAGAGCCCTTGCTGGTCCTGGGGTATTTGTCTCTCTTATCCCATGTTGTGTGTGGTTGTAGAAGGTGAAGTGCTGTTACTGAGACTAGCGCCTATCTGATGGCCTATATGAATGACCCACTAGAGTTATTGGGTTCTGCCAACATTATTTCCATCCTAGATCTACAAAATGTTTGTGGGCAGATAGAGCTGGTTCCTGAGATCAGGCTAGAAGGTGTTTTTCATACTCCACGAGGCTTAGGTAAATTCACTATCTTCCTTTTAGAAAAAAATCCTTGGTCCAGCTTCTTTTCAGTACTTGATAAATAATCAGTTGATGATGTGGGAACATTTGCAGCAGGGTATGTAGGTGCTAAAGCCTTATTACATGCAGAGTTGGAATTATACTAAGACATTCACCACTTATCTAAAACAATTCAAGAAGACAATAAAAGACAAATAATTCTAGGATGCATCATCAGGAGTGATATTCTTTCTATGCCAAATGAGATTATGAAAATAACACTAATAGAAGTTTCAAAAAAAAGGAAGCCCATACATTCTTGGAATTAGCAAGGTGCTTCCCGTAATTATACACTTGCTTGGAACCCTAGCCTTTTATTTTTTTCATTGACTAGCCTCCCAGTTAAAAATAACCCTATAAAGTATCGTAGACTACAAAATGCCTGGAATCTTTTTACCAGGTGACATCTCATCTTTCAAGATATCTGATCTTAAGTCACCCCAAATTAACTTGTACATTTTATTTGGCAGTAGACAGTGGTAACATAGGTATTGTTAAAGTATTGATATAGGACAGCGGAGGAAGGAGACTTTCGATGAATTGATCAAGAAGAAAAAGAACTCTGTGTTGCCACCTGGCTATGGTTCAGAAGTATTGCCCTGAACTGCCATACTACCACTGAGGGTGAAATAAGAAAACGTATCCCAACATTATCAAACACACACCTCTATGGGAAGACTGCATATGTGGCACTCATACCTCATCTCCCCGCCTGCTGCCAATACAGACATAGCTAATCCATCACAACACTCTTTCCTGCCAGACCTAGATTTGCCATTAAAATCCTTCTCACCTCAGTGCTTCAGGCAGGTCCTCTCAAGCCATGACAGCTGGGTCATGAGTTGAAACCTGTTTACTTTCTATGGTCAGCACTAGTAACGCAAAGATGAGTACACATGACACCTGCCCTCAAATAGCTGGCAGATTATTGAGGGAATCGTACCCAGCAGCAGTTATAATATTGTGAGATAAAATGATAGAATGTATATGTTAAATGGTACTGGAAGACAGAAGGAGGAATAACTATTCCTGAAGGAGGTAAGGAGTGTTTCCTGAAGGAAATGAACATGGACGAGATTGGAAGGATGTGGGAGTTCACTTATCAATCAAGGTAGACAAGGGGTGGAGGTAAATGGCACGGACTGTGCAGGTGCTTCCCCAGCCTAGGGGCTGAGTGGAGGAATAGCAAGAGGTTGGGGGACAGCCTCAGGTCAAGACCTTGACCTCTTTGATTGCTAGGTAAGACGTTAAGGGTTTTTATTGCAGAAAAAAATCCCAGTCTAAGGTATGTAAACCCCTTGGGGGCCATGAGATTATTCCAAGGGCTGCATGAATTCACAGCACACTGAGTAGGCTCTGATAACGTACTAAATGGATCACATGGGTATGGGCTTTAATAATGTCACTGCTGAGAATGCGCTATATACTTGTAGCAGAAGATGTAGCAAAGAGAAGGCTTTCACCTTCAATGGTTTGCTCTGAAGTTTCATAAAACACTGTGAGCATCAAGGTATAGGCTGGAGAGCTGATTTAACTGCAAAGAGGTGCTGCCTGTGCAGGCTCTTTAGAGAAATCTTGGGATATCAGTGTCTTATCAGGTGTTTTGTGATATGTTACATTATCAAGTTAATTCCTCTCTTTTTGAAAAATATATAAATTCAGCTTGGGGTTCACAAGCTCCAAGCTATGTTACCGCTAAAGCCTTTCTCACAACCCAAAGCACTTGAACTTACCTTCACTCTCTGAGAGGTCATTATATTTAAATAGCTACTCTAAGAAGGAAATATGCTCAGTCCTTCATTTGAACAACAGTTTAACCTTCAAAGAAGAAAAACAAATCTGTAATATCCCTGTCACTAAATTAGCATCATTAAGGATCAGCAGCCATTGTCTCTTTTAGTTGAGGAAGGGTGGGTCACCCATCTCAAAGCCCATTTAATGAACAAGGTTTCTGTGTTTATTCAGTAAAACATTGAACATTACCAAGTTAATAATATAATAATCTCTTATATTAGTAGAGTACAGTTGGCAAAACACTTTCTCTCACATACATTATATCATTTGATGCTTACAATAACCATTCAAGGTAGATGGAAAGGTATTATTCAGTTTATTTCAGTGAAAAGTGCTACCACTATCCAAAGTCTGAATTTCTTTTTTAACAAATACAGAAGTATACAAAAAGAAAAAGCAGCACAGCTTCCAGAGAAGATTTTGAGTGTGTAGAGTTTCATGGTGATTTGATTTTTTCCCCTGAGGCTCTGCACTAAATTTACTGCTTCTTTCATTTTATTGATACTATAATGGAATTTGATACACTCTAATTCAGAAACTGAAATGTTTATTCATTTCATCTGTCAGTACAAAAATCCAATCAAGAATAAATATTGCCCCTCCCAAAGCTGCAGTCATACAGAATGATAATTGCTTTGAAAAGAAATAAACAAGTTTGGGATGAGGGTGCTGAAGCAGTCCCAAAAGTGGGGCTCTTCATCCAGCTTTTTCCTACAGAATCATTTCAGTGTTTCTATCTTGTAAGGAAAAACACTGGAAACTTGATGTTTTTTGCTCTTATTTATTGAACACTTTCCTTGGGAGCCTGCAAATATCATCTGTAATCCTTACAGCAATGCATAGTTGGTGAATTCCTTCAGCAGAGGTATTTTATAAGGCAGTATAGCTTATAAGGCAGTATAGCTTATCGGCTAAAAGCAGAGGCTTTCAAGACATGTGGGTGTGTGTTCAGGTCACAAAGATCAGGGTTTAGGGCACAGTTGTCCCATCTTTTGGCTTCCCTGGGCCACATTGGAAGAAGAATTGTCTTGGGCCGCACATAAAATATACTAACACTAACAATAGCTGTTGAGCTTAAAAAAAAAAGTTGCAAAACAAATCCCCTCACGTTTTAAGAAAGTTTACAAATTCGCTTTGGGTCACATTCAAAGCCATCCTGGGCTGCAGGTGGGAGAAGCTTGGTTTAGGGCCTCACTTCTGCTTCTAATTGACTCAACTTAGGTAAACTACTGAAGCCCTCTAAGTTTCATTCAGTTTCCTCTTACAGTTAATTAGGAATTGTGTTCATTTGTTTTCACACTGCTGATAAAGACATACCTGAGACCAGGCAATTTACAAAAAAAAAACAAAAACAGAGATTTAATGGACTTACAGTTCCATGTGGCTAGGAAGGCCTCACAATCATCGTGGAAGGCAAGGAGGAGCAAGTCACATCTTACATGGGTGGCAGCAGGCAAAAAGAGAGCCTGTGCATGGAAACTCCCCCTTAGAAACCCATCAGATCTCATGAGACCCATTCACTATCACAAGAACAGCACAGGAAAGACCTGCCCCCATGAGTCAATCACCTCCCACTGGGTCCCTCCCACAACACATGGCAATTTAAGATGAGATTTAGGTGGAGACACAGCCAAACCACATCAGGAATTAAATGAGACAATCTGCTTGAGCCATTCACCACAGAAATTTGCATTGAATGATAAGTAAATGTTTGTGTGTGAAGTTCATAAAATAATAGCCAACATTTACTGAGCACTTACATACCGTGTAATGTTCTATGTGTTTTACATGTGAAAACTCATGTAATCCTCTCAACAGCCAGTGAGAGAATGCAAAAGGTTTAGCCAACTATGAACAAAAGAACCAACTGTGAAATTAGAAGGAATAATGTCCTCATTTCACACCAATTGCCAGTTCAGGGGTTCCCAAAAACACTCGCAGCTTCAAAAATAGAATAGAAAAAAAGGACTCACAGAACCCACTGGAAGCTGTTATATTCATGGCTATGGTTTATGACAGGAAAAGGATACAGAATAATGTCAGCCAAGGGAAGAGGCTCATGCAGCAGAGCCTGGAAGGGGCTCAGATGTGATGCTTCCAGTTGTTCTGTCCCCATGGAGTTATAGGGCATTAACTCCTCTCTGTGATGCTGTGTGATAATATGGGTGAAATATTGTCAACCAGGGAAGCTCACCTGGGCTTTGGTGTCCAAGATTTTTTTTTTTTTTTTTAGACAGAGTCTCACTCTGTCGCCAGGCTGGAGTGCAATGGCGCAATCTTGGCTCACCACAACCTCCACCTCTCGGGTTCAGGCAATTCCCCTGCTTCAGCCTCCCAAGTAGCTGGGACTACAAGTGCATGCCACCATGCCCAGCTAATTTTTTGTATTTTAGTAGAGATGGGGTTTCCCCGTGTTAGCCAGGATGGTCTCGATCTCCTAACCTCATGATCCACCCACCTCGGCCTCCCAAAGGGTATCCAAGATTTTTAGGGGGACTCGATCACATACTGCCCACATTGCTGACTTTTAGTCTCCAGTTATTTCTGGAGGCAGAACTAATACCTCTTGGTTTAAAGCCCCCGTCATAAATCACTGTTAGACTGTTTGGTGGCTAAAGCCCTAATAAACAAAGACACTTCTACCAGCCAGGACTTTCTAAGGGCCTAGTGGGTACCTTCCAGTAGCCAAGGGAAATGGCCAGACATCTCTTTGGGTAAGTTTATTCTTCACTGTTAATATTATTCCCATTTGATGGTAAAAGAAACTGAAGCACAGAAAGGTTAAGAAACTTGCTTAAGAACTCCTTGCTGGTACGTGAGAGAGCCAGGATTCTAAGCCAGGCAGCCTTTTTCTGGGATCTCTAAACATTTCTCCTTGCTGTCTAAAAATAGGTTCATTGACTCTGCTGAAATCAGACTGACTGCTGGTAAATGTTAGGACCTGATTTGAATCTGGGTAGATCTGATTCAGGAGGTCTTCATCTTTCCATTTTCCTCTGGTTTTTCCTTACAAAAACATGAGAACCTCACTGAACACTGTCTAAAACACTCTTGCGTCTCATGGATGAAGTGCTAATAACCCATATTGGGTTCTGCCTCTGGCAAACTGAGCCATGCTGAGCGTCAGTATCTGTCTCAAAAGTACTCCTTTGTGGACTCCTGGGAGTGTCTTATGACTATTGAGAGTCAATGGAGTTTTTATGAGCCTTGAAAGTAATATTATCCATGGAGCTAATAATTCTGCATTATTTCTGCAGGGAAAAAACAGAAAACTCCTACCAGTACATACCAATATCTGCAAGTAAATTTAAAGACAAGGGAGGATGTTGATAGTCATGTGCCCTAAGTATGGAAATAGAGCTAGGGTTTGCCGCTGTTTGCATAGAGTACGTCACAATGGAACACATAAGGGCCTTGCTTCCTCCCATATTTTTGAAGGCACAGTTTTATGTCTCAGGAGGCTGTCTCCAGTACCCTCAAATATAGGGTGTAATTAGAGACACCAAGCTATAGCTTGTTGCTTTAAAGACCATGTCTCAGTTGCTCGTCAGGGCTCGTTGGTTTTGCCAGTAGTGGGAGGAGATTAACACCTCCATCACCACCACTCTCAGAGAACAGCTTTTCTGGGTAACCACTGCAAACAGAGAGGGATCATTGATGAAACCCAAAGGGGCGGGCATCTCCCACCCACAGTTCAGCTTTGCTGATGTAAAAGGCCAGCTCATCCTGAGCCAGGAGTCAAGCTCTATGAGTTCGGTTGCCTGAATACTTGTTGAATCAAGGCAAAAAGTAGGTGTGCTTCGTCTTCCACTTCCTATCCAACCCCATCAGTTAGGTGAATTTCTCCTTCATCAGAATCTCAGAGTAAGGCATGAGCAACCATATTTTTAAAAGTCCCACAGGACATCCTGAAGCACAGCAAATGTCAAGAATACAATAGATCGGAAATTATGCCATTTTAAACATTTTTCAAAAAAATTGAAACAAAACCCTGTCACCTAATACTAGTTTTCAGCATCGTAGGCAGGTTCATTCTTTAGAGGGAAATGAAATGACCAACCCCCACTTATATTTAATTTTGGTTTGTAAGAGGGGCCATTTGTGTTAATTAAAAGTAAAGTATATAATTATGTAGGATGAATATGTTAAAAATTAGGGTAAGTTTACCACAAAGTAATTTGATTGTCACTTGTAAATACATCGTAGTTTTTACAGTGTTTTCACCTGAGATGTTAATGACCACAGCAGAAGAAAATCCTAAAGCTACATCCAGGTATAGAGTTGTCCTTTGACTTGTACATCTTCTGTGGGGACAAAAGGTTGGTTTGAAGCTCTTTCCTCAATACACTGTCAGTAACATAGTGACGGAATAATCAGTTATTAAGTATTCCTCGACGACGACAATATTGGATATCTAGGCTGGGTTTTAAGTCCTTTCATGTTGTGGGAAAGAAACAAGCTTGGGTTACTGAAGTTATTATGAACCTAGTAGGGGGATGCATGGACATAAAACCAGCCAGGCACCTCACAGCCAGGCCTCATGGAGGGGTGAACATTGTTCATTGTCACAGCCAGGACAGGACAGTAGCTCCTTTTATCTGACAGTAGTTCTGGAAAGCCAATAGCAACTCAGATAGCCTCCCAAGTTCAACACTTAGCTCTCCAGTCTCTGCTCCTTTCTCTTCCAGAATGGACTTCCTACTGCCCTACCAGTACATGGTTTCTCCACTGTTACAGACGACCCCTCTGCTTATAGTTTGTGTTACTCAGAGCCTCTACTATCTCCTGGCTTCTGCCTACTTCCTTCTTGTGTCTTGTGCTTCAACCCCCCTATGTTTGCTGATGCCCTATGTGTGTTTCACATGTAAAGCCTCTAAAAGAAAGAATGTGATTGGGGTCACCAGTCATAATTCCATATTATGCACCTCCACTGGGCATGTAGTGAATCAAAGAGGTCACCCTAGGGGCCATTACCTGCCTGCAGAAGGCTGTCTTTGGATCAAGCCCTGGCTCCTTGTCCAGCTGGCTTTGACCAGGAAAGTGGAATACTGAGATGTACAGCCGTGGCAAGCAATGCATAAGAAATCTAGAAAAAGGAAACTGCATGTGTGGCAGGCACCATGGGGCCTCTAAGCATGGTGGCTTGTCCGGAGCAAGGCAGACCACACTGGCATCCCTGCTGGTTGAGCTCAGGCGTGGTCCCCTGTCTTGGCCTAGCAGGTGCATGGGCCCTAGGGCTCAATCGGTCTTCTCCATGATTGTGATCACCTGTGTCTTCTTTCCTTCTCAGTGCTGGCCCTGGAATAGGAAGCAGCTCTTTATGTTATTCCACACTTTTCTTCTGTGGAATCTCCTAAAAGAATTACGTGATTTTTACGTTTTAAATGTTTTCATGCCAATTACTCTGATCTGAGCATGGGATAACTAAAATGCCAATGGGCAAGTTATAAATTTCAAAGATTTCCTATGAGTAGTTTATATTGAAATCTAAACATTTTTAACAAAAAATATATCCACATGTAAATCTCCAGAACCTATGAATATAACCTATTATGGCAAAAGAGTGATGATTAACATATGTGGCAAAAAGACACAATTAAGTTCAGAATCTTGAGAGGAGTTTATTCTGGATTACCTGGGTGGGCCCCAAATGCCATCACAGGTGTCCTTGTATAAGAAAGGCAGAGAGAAGTTAGACACACATTGAGCAGGGGCAGAGGCAGGATGACCACAGAGACAGAGATTGGAGTGATGTGGCTACAGGCCAAGGACTTCCAGCAGCCTCTAGATCAAGCTTGTCCAACCCACAGCCCATGGGCCACGTGCGGCCCAGGACAGCTTTCAATGCACCCCAACACAAATTTGTATGCTTTCTTAAAATATTATGATGGGTTGTTTTTTTGCGATTTATTTTTTCTCATCAGCAATTGTTAGTGTATTTTATGTGTGGCCTAAGACAATCATTTTTCCAATGTGGCCCAGGGAAGCCAAAAGATTAGATACCTCTGCTCTAGATGCTGGAAGAGGCAAGTAAGAATTCTCTCCTGGAGACTTCGGAGGGACTGCAGCCCTGCCACCACCTTAATTTCATGTTTTTATCTTCCAGAACTTTGACAGAATACATTGATTGTTGTTGTTGTTGTTTTTGAGATGGAGTCTTGCTCTGTCACCCAGGCTGGAGTGCAGTGGCACAGTCTCGGCTCACTGCAACCTCTGCCTCCTAGGTGTAAGCAATTCTTTTGCTTCAGCCTCCTGAGTATCTGGGATTACAGGCGTGTGCCACCACGCCTGGCTAATTTTGTATTTTTAGTAGAGATGGGGTTTCTCCATGTTGGCCAGGATGGTCTCGAACTCCCGACCTCAGATGGTCCGCCTGCCTCAGCCTCCCAAAGTGCTGGGATTACAGGAGTGAGCCACCGTGCCCAGCCGATTGTTGTTTTAAATGACCCAAGCTGTAGTCATCTTTAGAACAGCCTTAAGAAATTAATTCACATACTTTCTTAACTGACCCATGGAAGTCTCCAGAGCTCTTATCTTGAGAACAAGCACACCTGACACTGTTTGCAAACTAGATTGGACTCTTCAAATTTTGGCCTGGGGTAGATTTGGGGTAACACCATGACCGAGCCTTCTGAGGTCACTGGGCTGTAAGCTCTGGGAGAACAGCACTGTGCTGCCTATTACAGGTGCTTAATACCTATTTGCTGAATGAATAAGTAAATTCACTGGCCTGCTGTTTTTTTCAGGTTCTGTGTACCTAGATTCCTCTGGCCCCAGATGACACCGCACTTTCAAGCTGCAACTTTTCTGGCCATTTTTGAGTCCCATCCTGGTCCTTGGCTTTTTACCATTCTTTCCACTGTTTTTCCTCCCACCATCTACATCTACACGCTGGATAAGAAAGGCAATCTGCCCTCCCTTTTGTTTGCTTTAAATGAAGCAAACTATTGTTTCCTAGATAAATCCCATTACATCTTCTCTCCATTGATATGCTCCATTTCTTCATCTCCAAAGCTTAATCAAACTCCATCCCCCAGATAGTAATTCTTCTTTTTGAAATTTTCATGCCACTTTGTCCCTTTTGTGTATCACTTATTCGTCTCTTGGAAAGCAGATATTTATGTGAGTACCATCCGTTCTGCCAGACTTGAGTGTGGTCTCACCATTGGGTCCATCTGTCTCTTGTTTGTTTTGTTTTGTTTTTATTTTGAGACAATGTTTCACTCTTGTTGCCCAGGCTGGAGTGCAATGGCGTGATCTCAGCTCACTGCAACCTCCACCTCCCGGGTTCAAGTGATTCTTCCACCTCCCAAGTAACTGGGATTACAGGTGTGTGCCACCACATCCAGCTAATTTTTTGTGTTTTTAGTAGATATGGGGTTTCACCATGTTGGCCAGGCTGGTCTCAAACTCCTGACCTCAGGTGATCCACCCACCTTGGCCTCCCAAAGTGCTGGGATTACAGACGTGAGGGTCCATATTTCTCTTAATACACAGTATAGGAACAGGCAGCAGTATAGGAATCCAAAATACTGGGTAATTGAATAAATGGAAAATGAGCATATGGGGGAGGCCAAGATTGGGGAAATTTTTCATAAATTCCTTAATGTGCTAAGAAGTTAAGAAGGTACATAAAATTCCTCTGAAACAACATTAGGGGCCCTGTCGAGCTGGTTGTGGGCTAACCCGAACATGTATGAGTAAGGTCAGAATGGTTAGATCATCTGCATTTGGTTAGGTCGTTTTCTGTTTTGCTCCGTAACAAATCACCACAAATTTAGCAGCTTAAAACAACACACATTTATCATTTCACAATTTCTGTAGATCAGGATTTCAGACAGGCCTAGCTAGGTCTTCTGTTTTAGAGCCTCTCAAAGTACAATCAAAGTACCAGCCAGGATTGGCATCTTATCTGAGGGATTGACCGGGGAAAGATCTCCTTCCAAGTGCACTTGGCTGTTGGCAGGTTTCAGCTCTTCAAAGGCTGTTGGATCGAGGGCCTCAGTTTCTAGCTGGCTTTTGGCCAGAGGATGCCCCTTCAGTTCTTGCTATGTCGGCCTCCCCACATGGCTGTTTGCTTCATCAAAGCCAAGGGAGGGCACTTGCTAGCAAAACAGAAGCCACAATCATTTCTAGCCTAAATGTAGAAGCGACATCCTATCACTTTTACCATGTTCTGTAGGTTAGAAGCAAGTCACTAGGCCAGCCCACACTCGAGGGCATGAATACTAAGTACTTGGAATCATTGAAAAACATCTTACAATCTGTCTTTCACACCTGTTAACAACCATAGGCATTTCCTAAGTATTGAATGGGTCATGTTCTAAAAATTTCTTGTTCACTTGGAACTAAGAACTCAGTATGATTTTCTTTATACAAACAATGGAAGTTAAGTTTCTGACCTTACCACCTAAGTAAGACCCATTTTACCCAAAATATATCAAATATCATGCTAACCAAATCCCTCTAACCAACATTTATTTATTCCATTGTTATTCTGTGAAAAATGGTCTCCAAATTTCAAGTTGGGGTCCTGGCACAAATGTTTCAGTTAATTGGCCTTCAGCATAGCCATGCAGGGAAGTTAGGAGCTTTATACCTCCGTCATCAGTAACTCATTAACTGTTTCCCACAATGCATATGAGCTGATGGTCACCAAGGATGCATTTACTGTGTAGTTATTCTATGAAGTCCTCAGTTTTTGCACTGAAAATCTAAATGTTTAAACAGGGAGAGTAAATCATTTTCAGTTTTTCAGAATGTGTAATTCAAGGAAGCGTTTCAAACTGTTTTTAAATTCTTAAAACTAAACAGAAACTTCCACTCCAACAACACTTAATCCCCTATCACGAAATTACTGGTCTTGGTTTGTTTACATTGAATCTCATGGGTTAGTAAAAATGCCACCTCCTCTCCCTACAGCACAATGTGAAAGAATCTCCCTATTAGGCTGGCAGTAGAAATTCTTTTGAATTTTTAGATTCATCAAAGACTGACCCTTTCTCTTTTTGAAGTCTTCTCTCGCTTCCTAGCTATCAGGGAGTGTGCTTTGAACTCAGCTCCCACGGACCGGTTCCTCTTCAAAGGCTTGCTCCCTTCTGTGCAGAGAGAAAGCGCCTTTTCAAAGTGGTGGGTTCCTGCCTTTTGTGGGTCTGTTGGAGTACACAGCAATAAACAAAAATAATAATAAGCAGCAGTAGCAGTTCTTGGTAATTACAGAGAGATCTGGGGAAAATGTGGAAAGCAAAGAAAGCCACTTTGCAACATGACTTAGAGAAAAGGGTGTTAAACATGCTTGATTCTCAGTTGTACTGAAGCTTTCTGTAACCTGCAAGAAGCAGGGAGGGGCATTTAAAGTGGTCCCTCCTCAGGTGGATATTTTGGCCCAGGTGGGCATCCTGGAGGCATCATGACAAATTTAAAACAACTTAAGTTATTTAAATGAGACTCTTCCCTGCACACTTGAACAGTTAGATCCCACCGTGAGGCAAAGTCCTAGACATCCTGGGTGTGTCTCTGCTTTGTTTTATCTGCAAACACCACCCGAAGCATGAACTTCTTTTTCTTCTTTTCCGTCTTTTGTTTTGTTTTGTTTTGTTTTTAGATATTGACTCATGGACTATTGAGTTGATTCTGTTCCCCACCTCGCCCCCAGTTTAAGTCACTGACTTAGATAATATACAACTGTAGCTCTAATGAACTGTTTATTATTTTGTTTCCTAAGGAAGATATTACTAGAGTTGTGATGCTTTGTGAGGCACTTAAAAATAGGCTCTTAGCCAGGCACAGTGGCTCACGCTTGTATTCCTAGCAAGCGTGGTGGCCACGACAGGCAAATTGCTTCAGCCCAGGAGTTTGAGACCAGCCTGGGCAACATGGCAAAACCCCATCTCTACAAATAATAATAGTAGTAATAATTAGCCAGGCATGGTGGTGTGTGGTGGTGGGACTACTACAGCTGTAGTCCCAGCTATCGGGAAGCTGAGGTGGCAGGATTACCTGAGCCCCAGGAGGTCAAGGCTGCAGTTAGCCATGATCGTTCTGCTGCACTCCAGCCTGAGTGACAGTGAGAACCTGTCTCAAAAGATTCTCCTCACTCTGGAAGTTTCTGATTCTGTGATCTTAGGTAAACTCTCACATAAGAACATCACCCAGCATGACTGCATAGAAGAGCCCCTTACGTTGCTTCGTAATACAGAACAGTTCAGGTATGGAACAGCAGGGGCCTGCAGTTAGCAAAAACAATTGAACCACCCTCTTCTCTGTAACTGAAAATGGTTCTTTCAGTTATGAGGTATATTGTTCTGCTAAGATTGCCATAACAAAAGACCACAGACTAGGTGGCTTAAACAACAGAAATTTATTTTCCCACATATCTGGAGGCTGGAAGCCCAAGATCAAGGTGTTGGCAGGTTTGGTTTCTCCTGAGGCCTCGATCCTTGGCTGGCAGATGGTGTCTTCTCGTGTCCTCATGTGGCCTCTTCTTTGTGTAAGCATGCCCCTGGTGTCTCTGTCTCGTCCGATAAGGTTACCAGCCCTATTGCATTAGGGCCCCACTCTTATGACCTTGCCTAAGCTTAATTGCTTTTTTAAAGGTTCTATCTCCAAATACAGTCACTGTGGGGGTTAATGCTTCACCATATGAATTTCGGAGAACACAATTCAGTTCATAATATGGGGTCACCCACATTATCCATGGGTGGATTGGGGATCATAAATATTTTCTGAAAATGTGTGTATGAGACTATGTGCCTACATAGATTTTTCTGGAGAGAGGGATCACACTCTGTGGAAATTTGAGGGTATTCTAAAAGATAGGAAATATAAATTTATATTAATTTAATTATTTTTCTAGGTGTGATGTTATATGCTAATCCTTTCACAAAGAGTCTGTCATCCTATAACCCTGTTGCTCTGTCCTCTCTCAATTTTGAGATACTCTGTTTGCAGAATATCTGTTTTACAAATCATTAATCTTTCAAAAGATTAAGGAGTAGTTGAAGAACATGTTTTCCTATCCTGAGTTGTCTAAAATTATGACATGGTTATTTTCATTATTGTACAGTTTTGGAGTCTTCCTTTACAAATGGTGGCTTAGGTGCTTGAGCAAATATGTAAAGCTTTATAAATCAAATTTCTGAGCTAGATAAACAGAATCCAAATTCAAAAGGAACTGAGATAAATTTTAGGACAAAAATAAATTAGAATAAACAGAAGTAAACTTCCCAACATAGGCAGTGTTGTTTAAGTTTATGTAATGTGTAGAGGAAAGCAGTGAAAACAACTGGCTGGGAAATGGACACTATGATTAAAATCTAAGGAAAATTAGGATTTCTTAAGTGGAAAAAGAAAATCAATGATACTTTAAAAGTGCCCCCAACCCCTTGTTTTCTCTCCTTCTCTTCTAAGTCTACAGTTTTATTTAGGTCATATCATAGGCTGGTTTCTGGGGCTACAACTTTTACTGTACATTATGCTACTGACTTCTTCAACTCGAACATTGGCTGTTCATTTGCCATCAGTAAATTTTATTTTGGCAGGTTTAGACATTTTTCTTGCACAGTGATTTTTCAAATGTTTCTTTAGTTATTGAACCCTAAATCCAAACAAAATCTTCCATGGACATCGAGCAGATAAAAATGGAACCGTTATAGCTGAAATAGGGTGGAAAAGGATCTTACTGAAATAAACATATACTATCAATATGCCTAATTTGCCTAATCCAATGTATACTTTATATATATGATTCCCCACTTCATCGGCAGTTTGTAGCAAATTCTTATTTTCTTTGTTTGGCATTCTCTAGATTTTGACATATTAGAAGAAAAAATAAACTTATATTCTTTTAAAAACAGTCCAAATTAGCTGGAAGATACTTATTTTCTCTGACTCTTGTAAAAATGTCAGTAGGGTAAAAATGTCAATAGGGGATGCAAAAATTAAGACAACATACATGTCCTTTTCTTCATTTTATGACAATGGTGAGGAGGAGGCTAGAAATCTTAAATGATATAATTGGCTTTGGAAGCATTTTTAAGCTTTAGTCTCATTTGTCTGTAAAGCATGCAGCTAGAGTCACAGAATCTACACATTTAAGATATCTTAGGGCTTTCCAGTGAATGGCTGTTTCTGAAGGAATCACGTCAAAGCTCCCATGTCATTTTTGCTGAAGTCACTGTGTCAATTGCAAAGGCAGCTGGCAGCTCCCACTGCCTCCGTCCATGCCCGATGGCTTTCATGGAGCGCTCCAAGATCCTGTGGTCTCATCCGTTCCTGGAGTCAAGAACACCTGAATCACTAAAATAAAATGAGGTTTGAAATGTGATGTTTACTATTTAGAGTGATCTTAAATATTTATAAGTAGCATAACTTTGTAAAAAAACAAAAACAAAAGCAAATTATTATTCAGGGACCTTCTCAAAAAAATGAGGAAATCTTTAAAAATCAAATTAAACTTCTGAAATTAGTACAAATAAACACTTGTGAATCTTTAGGGTTTTCAGTGGAAATACACAGTGAATTTTTGTATGTGTATATGTGTTTGAACGGTTATAGTTAAGCATTTATATTTTTACAGAAGGCTTTATGCCTGCTTTTTCTGGTTTCTTGTTTGTTTGGTTTGGTTTTGGTTCTTTGTTTTGTTTTATTTTAGTTCTCACAACATTGCCAGCCCTAAATGGCTCAGCAAATAAAGTTGCCATGTTTTATGTTATTTGCCTCAGGTCATGCAGAGGTTTTTAGCCGGGGTGTTTTTAATCTGCTGTTTTAACCTGTCAGCACATCATTGTTGGGTCTTGGGTCATTTGTCAAGTTCTAGGTGCTGTGCTAAGGGCCTTGGAGACAGAAATATAAGTCATGAGTTCTAATTATCACTTTTTTCAATACTATATGTGGAGGATGGAGACAGTTCCAAAAGTATGCACTTGAGTGAGAGGCTGAGATCCCCCTAAAGTTTGTCACTTCCTGCCACCCTCAAGCTCAGCATATACCTGCACAGTGGCCAGTTCTTTTTCTAACTGGGATTTCAAAAGTTAAAGAGGAGGAAGTGAAGGGAACAGAAACTGATAACTACTGAATGCCTGTTATAAGCCAACCTGATGCCCAGAGTCCTCCAATTGAATCCGTGGTATCAACAGTATTTGAATCTAGGTATCCCTAGTGACAAAGGCCGGAGATTTCTCACTAGGATTAACCATTTCTATAAAATGCTAAAGAAGGGCAGTCCCCAGTTTCCTCACCTGTAAAATGAAGACAAAAGCCTTCCACCCTGTCTCATCTGTCACTAAATGGGAGACTATTGATTGTGGCTGAACAAATTCAAATGAGCTCGTGTTCATTCAGCCTCTTCGTGAATTTTGTGAACAACCACCAGCATATTATGATTCAAATCATCAATAGAATTGTTTGTACTGATTCAGCAATGCTGATTGTATGTGATTCCAATGCAAAAATTTCTTCTTAGCCACTGCTAACACTAAAGAGAGCAATATCTTCCATTCTTACCCATATCCTTTTGCAAAACTCACAAAATTTTTGTTTAAAGATTTTTCTTCTTGCAAATGCTTCTGACTGCAGCCTCTGCCAGCTAATGGAGGTATTTCATGGGCTTGATTGGCAGAGAGAGAATCAAGGAGGGGTATGAAGTAGAATAGAGAAAGAAACTAAGGAAGGAACTAGCACAGTTGAGGCAAAGAGACATTTGAGAGTATAAATGAAAGCTTAACTTGAAAATAATTAGAGGAACAATTGTGAAAAAGTCTTATATTCTAGACCCACCCCCTGTCAAAACTGAGGTTAAAATTTGGTCCCCTCTGTGTTGGTGTTGGAAGATGTGGTCTAATGGGAGGTGTTTGGGTTATGGGGATGGATCCCTTATGAATAGATGGATGCCCTCGTGCAGGAATGGATTAGTTACCATGAGAGCAGTCAGACTCTTTTTAACAATCTGCTCTCATGGGAACCACATCCAAACCATAGCAGAGGTCAACAGAGACCTTGGCAAAACCATTTCCAGCAGATGATGGGGGCAGAAGACAAAAGTGCAGTGGATCCTCTTAGCCCATATATCCAATCTAAACTCTTGAGTCTAGAATTTAAGACTTCCTCTCTCTTCATGTGATCTCTTTGCACACACCCACTTCCACTTCTGCTTTCTGCCATGAGTGAAGGCAGCATGAGGCCCTTATCAGATGCAGCTGCCCAATTTTAGACTTTGCAGCCACCAGAGTTGTGAGCCAAATAAACCTCTTTTCTTTATAAATTACTCAGCCTTGGGTATTATGTTATAGCAACACAAAACAGACTAAGACAACCTGCATTTGCCAGAACATCAATAGACGTTTTTTAGTCCTAATTTTGCCTTTTCAGCAGCATTACATGCCATAGACCACTCTCTCCTTTTATTTTCTTCCCCTTGGCTTCCCTGATACTACAGTTTCTGGTTTTCCTTTCATCTCTTTGGCTACTTTCTCTACTATGCATTGCGGGCTCATCTCTTCTGCCATCCAGCCATTAAACATGGAGTCCTTCAAGGTTTATTCTTGGGCCCTGTTCTGGTCTTAATATATATGTATGCCTTTCTTTTAAATGAGTGTATTCACAATTATAGCTGCATTTATCACCTAGCTAAGAATTCTTTTACAAGCTCCAGACTCCCATTAAGTTGAACATCAAAAAGTTTTCTCATTCCTTGTGTACTCATAACCAAAATTGGAAATGTACCCCCAAACTTAGTTCACTGCTAGTGTTCCCTGTCCAGTTTTACCAGCCAGAAACTCAAAGGGAAGTCAGGAATGACTCTCAATGTTTCATTTGAGCAATTAGTTGGGTAGTGGATAGGGAGCACTAGGAAAGCAGTGGCGGGGCACAATAGCTGATCATGAATTTAGTTTTGGATTTACTGCATTTGAGCTGCCTAAAATTTTAGTATCATAAGATTTGAATGTAGTGACCTGGAAGCCAAGGGAAAAATTCTGTAGAGTATGTGGCCAAAGCTGCGTTGGAGAAGGGAGTAATGAAGACAGTGAGGGTCTTCTGCTTCTTTTTTTTTTTTTTTTTTTGAGACAGAGTCTCGCTCTGTCTCCCAGGCTGAAGTGCAGTGGTGTGATCTCGGCTCACTGCAAGCTCCGCCTCCTGGATTCACGCCATTCTCATCCTTCAGCCTCCCAAGTAGCTGGGACTACAGGCGCCCACCACCACGCCCGGTTAATTTTTTGTATTTTTAGTAGAGATGGTGTTTCACCATGGTCTCAATCTCCTGACCTCGTGATCCACCCGTGTCGGCCTCCCAAAGTGCTGGGATTACAGGCATGAGCCACCGTGTCTGGCGCGTCTTCTGCTTCTTTTTTTTTTTTTTTTCTTCTTTTATTATTATTTATTATTATTAAACTTTAGGTTTTATGGTACATGTGCGCAATGTGCAGGTAAGTTACATATGTATACATGTGCCATGCTGGTGCGCTGCACCCACCAACTCGTCATCTAGCATTAGGTATATCTCCCAATGCTATCCCTCCCCCCTCCCCCCACCCCACAACAGTCCCCAGAGTGTGATGTTCCCCTTTCTGTGTCCATGTGTTCTCATTGTTCAATTCCCACCTATGAGTGAGAATATGCGGTGTTTGGTTTTTTGTTCTTGCGATAGTTTACTGAGAATGATGATTTCCAATTTCATCCATGTCCCTACAAAGGACATGAACTCATCATTTTTTATGGCTGCATAGTATTCCATGGTGTATATGTGCCACATTTTCTTAATCCAGTCTATCATTGTTGGACATTTGGGTTGGTTCCAAGTCTTTGCTATTGTGAATAATGCCGCAATAAACATACGTGTGCATGTGTCTTTATAGCAGCATGATTTATAGTCCTTTGGGTATATACCCAGTAATGGGATGGCTGGGTCGAATGGAATTTCTAGTTCTAGATCCCTGAGGAATCGCCACACTGACTTCCACAAGGGTTGAACTAGTTTACAGTCCCACCAACAGTGTAAAAGTGTTCCTATTTCTCCACATCCTCTCCAGCACCTGTTGTTTCCTGACTTTTTAATGATTGCCATTCTAACTGGTGTGAGATGGTATCTCATTGTGGTTTTGATTTGCATTTCTCTGATGGCCAGTGATGGTGAGCATTTTTTCATGTGTTTTTTGGCTGCATAAATGTCTTCTTTTGAGAAGTGTCTGTTCATGTCCTTCGCCCACTTTTTGATGGGGTTGTTTGTTTTTTTCTTGTAAATTTGTTGGAGTTCATTGTAGATTCTGGATATTAGCCCTTTGTCAGATGAGTAGGTTGCGAAAATTTTCTCCCATTTTGTAGGTTGCCTGTTCACTCTGATGGTAGTTTCTTTTGCTGTGCAGAAGCTCTTGAGTTTAATTAGATCCCATTTGTCAATTTTGGCTTTTGTTGCCATTGCTTTTGGTGTTTTAGACATGAAGTCCTTGCCCATGCCTATGTCCTGAATGGTAATGCCTAGGTTTTCTTCTAGGGTTTTTATGGTTTTAGGTCTAACATTTAAGTCTTTAATCCATCTTGAATTGATTTTTGTATAAGGTGTAAGGAAGGGATCCAGTTTCAGCTTTCTACATATGGCTAGCCAGTTTTCCCAGCACCATTTATTAAATAGGGAATCCTTTCCCCATTTCTTGTTTTTGTCAGGTTTGTCAAAGATCAAATACTTGTAGATATGTGGCATTATTTCTGAGGGCTCTGTTCTGTTCCATTGATCTATATCTCTGTTTTGGTACCAGTACCATGCTGTTTTGGTTACTGTAGCCTTGTAGTATAGTTTGAAGTCAGGTAGTGTGATGCCTCCAGCTTTGTTCTTTTGGCTTAGGATTGACTTGGTGATGCGGGCTCTTTTTTGGTTCCATATGAACTTTAAAGTAGTTTTTTCCAATTCTGTGAAGAAAGTCATTGGTAGCTTGATGGGGATGGCATTGAATCTGTAAATTACCTTGGGAAGGATGGCCATTTTCATGATATTGATTCTTCCTACCCATGAGCATGGAATGTTCTTCCATTTGTTTGTATCCTCTTTTATTTCCTTGAGCAGTGGTTTGTAGTTCTCCTTGAAGAGGTCTTTCACATCCCTTGTAAGTTGGATTCCTAGGTATTTTATTCTCTTTGAAGCAATTGTGAATGGGAGTTCACTGATGATTTGGCTCTCTGTTTGTCTGTTATTGGTGTATAAGAATGCTTGTGATTTTTGCACATTGATTTTGTATCCTGAGACTTTGCTGAAGTTGCTTATCAGCTTAAGGAGATTTTGGGCTGAGACAATGGGGTTTTCTAGATATACTATCATGTCATCTGCAAACAGGGACAATTTGACTTCCTCTTTTCCTAATTGAATACCCTTTATTTCCTTCTCCTGCCTAATTGCCCTGGCTAGAACTTCCAACACTATGTTGAATAGAAGTGGTGAGAGAGGGCATCCCTGTCTTGTGCCAGTTTTCAAAGGGAATGCTTCCAGTTTTTGCCCATTCAGTATGATATTGGCTGTGGGTTTGTCATAAATAGCTCTTATTATTTTGAGATACGTCCCATCAATTCCTAATTTATTGAGAGTTTTTAGCATGAAGGGTTGTTGAATTTTGTCAAAGGCCTTTTCTGCATCTATTGAGATAATCATGTGGTTTTTGTCTTTGGTTCTGTTTATATGCTGGATTACATTTATTGATTTGCGTATATTGAACCAGCCTTGCATCCCAGGGATGAAGCCCACTTGATCATGGTGGATAAGCTTTTTGATGTGCTGCTGGATTCTGTTTGCCAGTATTTTATTGAGGATTTTTGCATCAATGTTCATCAAGGATATTGGTCTAAAATTCTCTTTTTTTGTTGTGTCTCTGCCAGGCTTTGGTATCAGGATGATGCTGGCCTCATAAAATGAGTTAGGGAGGATTCCCTCTTTTTCTATTGATCGGAATAGTTTCAGAAGGAATGGTACCAGCTCCTCCTTGTACCTCTGGTAGAATTCGGCTGTGAATCCATCTGGACCTGGACTTTTTTTGGTTGGTAAGCTATTGATTATTGACACAATTTCAGCTCCTGTTATTGGTCTATTCAGAGATTCAACTTCTTCCTGGTTTAGTCTTGGGAGGGTGTATGTGTCGAGGAATTTATCCATTTCTTCTAGATTTTCTAGTTTATTTGCATAGAGGTGTTTGTAATATTCTCTGATGGTAGTTTGTATTTCTGTGGGATCGGTGGTGATATCCCCTTTATCATTTTTTATTGCATCTATTTGATTCTTCTCTCTTTTTTTCTTTATTAATCTTGCTAGCGGTCTATCAATTTTGTTGATCCTTTCAAAAAACCAGCTCCTGGATTCATTGATTTTTTGAAGGGTTTTTTGTGTCTCTATTTCCTTCAGTTCTGCTCTGATTTTAGTTATTTCTTCCCTTCTGCTAGCTTTTGAATGTGTTTGCTCTTGCTTTTCTAGTTCTTTTAATTGTGATGTTAGGGTGTCAATTTTGGATCTTTCCTGCTTTCTCTTGTGGGCATTTAGTGCTATAAATTTCCCTCTACACACTGCTTTGAATGCATCCCAGAGATTCTGGTATGTTGTGTCTTGGTTCTCGTTGGTTTCAAAGAACATCTTTATTTCTGCCTTCATTTCGTTATGTACCCAGTAGTCATTCAGGAGCAGGTTGTTCAGTTTCCACGTAGTTGAGCGGTTTTGAGTGAGATTCTTAATCCTGAGTTCTAGCTTGATTGCACTGTGATCTGAGAGACAGTTTGTTACAATTTCTGTTCTTTTACATTTATTGAGGAGAGCTTTACTTCCAAGTATATGGTCAATTTTGGAATAGGTGTGGTGTGGTGCTGAAAAAAATGTATATTCTGTTGATTTGGGGTGGAGAGTTCTGTAGATGTCTATTAGGTCCGCTTGGTGCAGAGCTGAGTTCAATTCCTGGGTATCCTTGTTGACTTTCTGTCTCGTTGATCTGTCTAATGTTGATAGTGGGGTGTTAAAGTCTCCCATTATTAATGTGTGGGAGTCTAAGTCTCTTTGTAGGTCACTCAGGACTTGCTTTATGAATCTGGGTGCTCCTGTATTGGGTGCATATATATTTAGGATAGTTAGCTCTTCTTGTTGAATTAATCCCTTTACCATTATGTAATGGCCTTCTTTGTCTCTTTTGATCTTTGTTGGTTTAAAGTCTGTTTTATCAGAGACTAGGATTGCAACCCCTGCCTTTTTTTGTTTTCCATTTGCTTGGTAGATCTTCCTCCATCCTTTTATTTTGAGCCTATGTGTGTCTCTGCACGTGAGATGGGTTTCCTGAATACAGCACACTGATGGGTCTTGAGTCTTTATCCAGTTTGCCAGTCTGTGTCTTTTAATTGGAGCATTTAGTCCATTTACATTTAAAGTTAATATTGTTATGTGTGAATTTGATCCTGTCATTATGATGTTAGCTGGATATTTTGCTCGTTAGTTGATGCAGTCTCTTCCTAGTCTCGATGGTCTTTACATTTCGGTATGATTTTGCAGTGGCTGGTACCGGTTGTGCCTTTCCATGTTTAGCGCTTCCTTCAGGAGCTCTTTTAGGGCAGGCCTGGTGGTGACAAAATCTCTCAGCATTTGCTTGTCTGTAAAGTATTTTATTTCTCCTTCACTTATGAAGCTTAGTTTGGCAGGATATGAAATTCTGGGTTGAAAATTCTTTTCTTTAAGAATGTTGAATATTGGCCCCCACTCTCTTCTGGCTTGTAGGGTTTCTGCCGAGAGATCTGCTGTTAGTCTGATGGGCTTCCCTTTGATGGTAACCCGACCTTTCTCTCTGGCTGCCCTTAACATTTTTTCCTTCATTTCAACTTTGGTGAATCTGACAATTATGTGTCTTGGAGTTGCTCTTCTCGAGGAGTATCTTTGTGGCGTTCTCTGTATTTCCTGAATCTGAATATTGGCCTGCCTTGCTAGATTGGGGAAGTTCTCCTGGATAATATCCTGCAGAGTGTTTTCCAACTTGTTTCCATTCTCCCCGTCACTTTCAGGTACACCAATCAGACGTAGATTTGGTCTTTTCACATAGTCCCACATTTCTTGGAGGCTTTGCTCGTTTCTTTTTATTCTTTTTTCTCTAAACTTCCCTTCTCGCTTCATTTCATTCATTTCATCTTCCAGGGCTGATACCCTTTCTTCCATTTGATCGCATCGGCTCCTGAGGCTTCTGCATTCTTCACGTAGTTCTCGAGCCTTGGTTTTCAGCTCCATCAGCTCCTTTAAGCACTTCTCTGTATTGGTTATTCTAGTTATACATTCTTCTAAATTTTTTTCAAAGTTTTCAACTTCTTTGCCTTTGGTTTGAATATCCTCCCGTAGCTCGGAGTAATTTGATCGTCTGAAGCCTTCTTCTCTCAGCTCGTCAAAGTCATTCTCTGTCCAGCTTTGTTCCGTTGCTGGTGAGGAACTGCGTTCCTTTGGAGGAGGAGAGGTACTCTGGTTTTTAGAGTTTCCAGTTTTTCTGCTCTGTTTTTTCCCCATCTTTGTGGTTTTAACTACTTTTGGTCTTTGATGATGGTGATGTACAGATGGGTTTTTGGTGTGGATGTCCTTTCTGTTAGTTTTCCTTCTAACAGACAGGACCCTCAGCTGCAGGTCTGTTGGAGTACCTGGCCGGCCGTGTGAGGTGTCAGTCTGCCCCTGCTGGGGGGTGCCTCCCAGTTAGGCTGCTCAGGGGTCAGGGGTCAGGGACCCACTTGAGGAGGCAGTCAGCCCGTTCTCAGATCTCCAGCTGCGTGCTGGGAGAACCACTGCTCTCCTCACAGCTGTCAGACAGGGACATTTAAGTCTGCAGAGGTTACTGCTGTCTTTTTGTTTGTCTGTGTCCTGCCCCCAGAGGTGGAGCCTACAGAGGCAGGCAGGCCTCCTTGAGCTGTGGTGGGCTCCACCCAGTTCAAGCTTCCAGGCTGCTTTGTTTACCTAAGCGAGCCTGGGCAATGGCGGGCGCCCCTCCCCCAGCCTCGCTGCCGACTTGCTGTTTGATCTCAGACTGCTGTGCTAGCAATCAGCGAGACTCCGTGGGCGTAGGACCCTCTGAGCCAGGTGTGGGCTATACTCTCCTGGGGCACCGTTTCCTAAGCCCGTCGGAAAAGCACAGTATTCGGGTGGGAGTGGCCCGATTTTCCAGGTGCCGTCTGTCACCCCTGGAAGGGGAACTCCCTGACCCCTTGCGCTTCCCGAGTGAGGCAATGCCTCGCCCCTGCTTCGGCTGGCGCACAGTGCGCTCACCCACTGACCTGCGCCCACTGTCTGGCACTCCCTAGTGAGATGAACACGGTACCTCAGATGGAAATGCAGAAATCACCCGTCTTCTGCGTCGCTCGCGCTGGGAGCTGTAGACCGGAGCTGTTCCTATTCGGCCATCTTGGCTCCTCCGTCTTCTGCTTCTTAAAGACACCTCCCCCTATCCCATCCAGCTTCTTCCGTTCAGTATATATTGTTGTGTTTGGTGTTTATTAAATAATTGAAATTTGAATCTATTCTCTGCTTTCCTTTGGAAACCAGTAAATTTTATTCATTCAGTTTTTCATTTATCCATGATAATAGATTCCCTGTTGGGTCCAGTTAGGTCCAAGATAACTCAAAAACCTTTGGGGTGCTGTGGTCACAAGAAAGAATCAGGAAAATACTATAGCTGGAGCAATAAAATGATAACACAAACATTGACTGAGCACTTACCTTGTGCCAGGTACTGTAGTGACTGTTTTACATACATTGCCTGGTTTACTTCAGCACCACACTATTAGGTATTTATTCCTTTTTAAGCCCACTTTATAGCTGTGTGAATTGAGGCTTAAATAAGTTAAATGTCTTCCCCAAGGTCACAAAGCTAGTAAGTGCAAAGCTAGAATTCCAACCCAGGTGTAACTTCAGTAACCACTGGGCTTCCCATCCCACAACTGCAAAAGCCTGCAATTCATTGAACAGTATATTTTGCTTAAAGAAGCCCCAATTCCCCTTCACCCCCCGCCACCATCCCTTTGCTCATTAAAATTAACAAACAAAAAGAATGTCTTTCTCTTTGGTTTCAGCTCTTTAGCTGGTGGGAAGAGGAGGAGAAATTAAAAGTAAGGAGACTCCCAGAGTTTCAAACCCACAAGCAAACAGCCTGGAGATGACTTGAGTCATCTTCCACAAACATCTGATGTTGCAGAGTAGCTCTTTTTTTTTTTTTTCTTTTGAGACAGAGTCTCCCTCTGTCACTCAGGCTGGAGTGCAGTGGCACGATCTCAGCTCACTGCAATCTCTGCCTTCCGGGTTGCAGCGATTCACCTGTCTCAGCCTCCCAACTAGCTGGGATTCCAGATGCACACCACCACGCACGGGTAATTTTTCTATTTTTAGTAGAGATGAGGTTTCCCCATGTTGACCAAGCTGGTCTCGAACTCCTGACCTCAGGTGATCCACCCGCCTCGGCCTCTCAAAGTGCTGGGATTACAGATGTGAGCCAACACGCCTGGCCACTGGTAGCTGTTTGGTGTTGGCATTTTCCAGCCCCTGCAAGGGTGAATTTGGGGGAGGTGTGTGAATACTGGTGGCCTTGGCCTAAGCAGGCAAAAGCTTCACCCTGAAAAGTAGCTTTGGTTAAATGTCAGAATTTATGTGGCAAAAAATCTATTAAAAAGCATATATAAAGTATAGCCCTTACCTTTCCTCTATGCAATTTTTTTTAATGTTTGAGTCTAAAGCTTTTCAACACACCTGGAGAAACTGAATCAACACCAGCCTACCCTCCACCAATGGGTTAAGTTCACAAAGATGGAAAGTTAGAGGAAACCTCATAAACTTAAAGTTACCATTGCTTCACAAGACAAAAAGAACTCTAGTTAAAGATATTCTAAACAAGCAACTCTAGCTTTGCAGTGATTTAGGGAACGTCTTGATGTCTTTTTCCTCATTGATTTTGGTGCATTAAATTTAAGTTGGCTGATAATCCTTGCACTCTTGAAAAAGCAAATGGTTAGTTTACGGCAATTTCTCTTAATGATTATCTTTCAGAAAACGTTTGAGTTATGAGAGAGAGTATCTAACTTATCCTGCTGTTGATAAATAGAATTGGAAGACATATTCAAGGTGCTGCTGCAAAGACACTTTCAGCAATTGCTGCAGCTCAGCCCATGGATGTTCAGTGAAATAAATAACAGAAAGCAGTCTAAGAATTTGCAAGAGGAAGTGTTTTTATATTGCTTAGCAAAATCATCTCTATATTAAAACCACTTGTAAATTTAAACTGTGCCAGGGGAGGGAAGGTAAATGGGCTTACATAATCCAAGTAGCATAGGAAATATTAAATACTTCATGTTGTTAAAACAAGGTGACATCATTTCCAAGGTACTTTTTTCTCCAGAAAATTGAAGGCTCCATCCGCAAGTAAGAAGTAGGAGGAATTATTTGCTGTGGGAGAAACTCTAACATACAGCTCTGCCTTACATTGATTGTGCAGCTGGAAAACGAGAACTCCCCTATATTATTTCACTTTTTCAAGCTGCAAAGCAAATAGGGGAACAGAGGTAAAGAAACTAAGAAAATTCTGAGAAGCCATGCTCTTCAAATGATGGAAGGTGCTGCCAAGAATCACATTAACTTACTACTTGATAAATACAGATTTAAGAAATAGGGATTCTTACCGATTCCTACAATGATGAAAGGGATTTTATGCAGGATCAGAAAAAGGTAGAAGGAGGCAATATGCATCAAAACAGAACGAAAAATTGAAGACTCATTAGAAAAAAATAAAGGTTTATAGTCTAGCAAGGGAAGATCTTAAAAAGACTTATGTTATCTAGTAGAGTTTCCCAAAGGGCCAATCCAGGGATAGAAAATCATTAGGGGGACCACAGATGAATCATGCATTTTACACTTTTCTGCCAAAATGGTGGTCAGTTTTTCAAAAGTTCTCAAATGCATTGTTATTGCAATGCTTTCTAATTTTCTCCCCTTTACATTCCTCCTCAAATAAATCTGCATAGCCATCCTGAAATATTATTCATAAAATTAACACCACAGATGAGCAGATTGACAGAAGAGAGCCACAAGTAGTATTTGTTAGGGCACTGATGTCCCAGAGGACTGACTTGAAAGCTTGAAATGACTCTTTTGGTCATGATTATGTATAAGGAAGATCCGATTAGTACATCACCTTTACTCCCCACAGTTGTCTTTGACTTTTCTGCATTGTAAATTCATATGGCCTTTCCCCAGTATTGCTTATGGTGACCAAGCATTTTTAAATGGTTCTCTAGCAAAGCAAAAGTCATCAGTATTCAGCAATACCACTTTTATTTGCTAGCTTCCCGTCTTTGTTTTCTATATCCTAGTCCTTTATTTGTTTGGTTTTTTTTCTTTCTTATAACTTACTTAAGCTTCTACTTCCTTCTCACTCTGTCTTATTTCTGATGTCAGGAACATGCCGATTTGCCCTTTCTCCTGCTTATCTGCTCAGCTTATTATAAGCCCTGCCCTGGTTCTTCGTATTTCTGTGTTTTCTTGGAAACACTTTATTCAAATACTTTCCTGTACATACACCACATTTTCTTTAATGTACACTTTAAAAAAAAATTTTATGAATGTAACTTTAATAACAAGGTAATACACACAAATTAAAGAACATTCTAAAAAATATAAAAATGTAGAAACAAGAAAGATCACTCATGATTCTTCAGACAAAGGAATCGGTGTTAACATTATGATGTGCTCCTTTTAGATTTTTCCATGTAATATTTA
Organism: Pongo abelii; assembly: GCF_028885655.2. Lineage (NCBI taxonomy): Eukaryota > Metazoa > Chordata > Mammalia > Primates > Hominidae > Pongo > Pongo abelii. The sequence continues at coordinate 144,820,216 of NC_071990.2, forward strand.
TGAAACTAAATATGATAATATAAATATGTTTTGATGTTCTTTGATGTCTAAATATGATATATAAGTATTTTAGATGTTTTTAATGGTTGTGTAATATTCCACCGAGTGGATATGTCTTAGTTGAAAAACCATTCCCCAATGGTAGATTATTAAGATTATTTTAAATTATTTTGCTACTGTAAGTAGGGCTAGGGAAAATATCTTTGTTTACCAAGCTGAAGGAGAATGTGTTTTATCTTGTGTTTATTTCTTTTATTTAGGCTGGTTATTATTTCTTTAGCATAGATTCCCAGAAATCGAATTATAGTCCTTGTTAGTAGGGACAGTTTGCTTCCAAAACAGTGGTTGAGTTGTATTTTCTGTCCAGTATTCATGAGAGGTGCTTTTCACTTAATTCCTGCAACATGACAGATTCTTATTTTATAAGAAAAGTTTGCTAATTTAGTATGTGTACATGGTTTTTAACTTGATTATAACTGTTTATTTTATTAGTATGAGTGCGTATGTGCTTGGGTATTTATTATTAGCCTTTATTCATTAACTTTTTTGCCCTTTTCATCTTTCCTTCATCTTGTGCCCACACTGCGGATTTGCAGTCCTTATCCTTATTCGCTCCTGCTCACTTTTCCTCCCTCAAAGTTATTTTTGCATTCTCTTTTGTCTGGTGTCCAGTAACTTGTGGGGCAGTGGGACCCAAATTGCATTTTAAGATCTTTTTTATGAGATGTTCTCAGCAGGCATCTTCAAGGCCCCAAATTCTCTTTTTGTCCCCCACTGTGAAAAACTGATTGGCATCTGGTGATGGGCAGGGCACGGGTGCCTGGCGCTTGCAGGAAGCCCCGCAGGAGGTGCCCAGAGCCATGGTGGATGAAGTGTGGCCAAGCCAGCCCAAGGTGGGGGACCAGATGTCGCCCGATTATGTTCCATTGAAATCCAAACAAAGCCCCAGATTCAGGATCATTTCCTTGAGACTCCCCAGTTGGAAACTGGCACCGAGCCAGAATCTCACAACAGCTGGTCTCCCCATGCTAGGATTTATGTGCCTTACCAAAAACTGTACCTGCGTGTTATTGATTGGTTTCTGTAAAGCAATTAAACAATATTTTGAAGATCCAAAGCATACTGCTGTCTGCTGAAAATAAAAAGACCATATATCACTGAACATGCCAGCAAGTCTTATTATAGGCTTGAGAACTCTGAAAAGGATGCGTTTTCCTTTTTATTTATGCCACCCATGTTAACCTTGAGGCTGTGTACTGACATTTGCAGCTGCTCAATGAAAACACTCCACTCTTGTTAGGAGACCAAGCCCACCCTTTGGAAATAAATTATATTATAAAATAAGCTTTCAAGGGATACCAGCAGATGAGAAATCATGCTTATGTTTCTCATCATCTAGTTTGTGTTGAGAAATCGGAGAGTCTTTCCAAAATCTCATTACTTGTTATCATCCAGGTCATTTGCATTTATGCCCTTCTCCTTTCCTCCCGCAAAGGAAGATGAACTACAAGCCTGGCAGTTTCATTGTTCTGGATAACGAGGAGGAAAAACTGACAAACAAAAGCCACTCCATTCTGCCCCACCCCCAAAGATACTGAAGTTGGTTGTGCTGAGCCACGGGGGAAGATTGTAATTTAAAAACAAAAACTAGCGTTTCTTTGTTAAATAATCGTCATGAAAGCGTTTATATTCATATAATATTTGGCTAAATATGTATTCCTGATGTGAATCCAGGAACTCTGTTTTATGCATTGCCTTGATCCCTGGCTGCTGCTGCTGCTATCTCAGACACCTGATAATGTCTCAGTCCTTCTCTCACTCTTCCCTCTTCTCCCCTCTCTGCCCCTCTAGCTGCCTGGCGGTCCTCAACTCAGATTCTCAGACCTCACAGTGAGATTTTGGAGCTAACCCGCTCCATTAGAAACAAACAAAATAAATTGTTTCCATTCCCCAGAGGAATGTGCTAAAGCCTTTTTCCTCTTTAACATGGATGCAATTTAAGTTTGGCAAGAGCTGAACACAATATACCTCACTAGGAGGAGAAAGATTTCTGAGAGAGACCCTGATAGAAAGAACTAAACACCCCCTCATCCTTCCTGTGAACTTGAAGTGACAAGAAGTAACCTGGTAATGCCTTCGGTATTCACAGTGTTTCTGCAAAATCCTCACTCATTCCCTCATTCCATAAACATGCATTAGGCACCTACTAACTGAAAACGCTGTGTGCACATTTCTTCCCAGCTGTTCCTTCAAGGTGCATTTCATTTGCTCAGTCTCCAGCCCCTACCATGCCACAGGCATTCAAATGCCGTTCAGTGGCATTTCTCTTCATTACTCTGATTTAGAATCCTGCTTATCTGTAGTGTTTCACAGGCGATGATTTGAAGGGCATTAAGAATAATACGGCCCATAAGCTGGGCGCCATGGCTCACGCCTATAATCCCAGCACTTTGGGAGGCCAAGGCAGGCGGATCACGAGGTCAGGAGTTCAAGACCAGCCTGGCCAACATGGTGAAACCCCATCTCTACTAAAATACAAAAATTAGCCAAGCGTGGTGGCTAGTGCCTGTAATCCCAGCTACTCGGGAGGCTGAGGCAAGAGACTCGCTTGAACCCGGGAGGCAGAGGTTGCAGTGAGCCGAGATCATGCCATTGCACTCTGGCCTGGGCAATAGAGTTAGACTACGTCTCAAAAAAAAAAAGGAATAATAATATGGCCCATTCATTGCAGGTGTTAAGTGGAAATCACCTGAGATCAGCTGTCAAGAATTAATCAGGGATACTTACTGTATTATGTACTTGAAACTAAGAGGGTAGACCCTAAGTGTTAACACACACACACACAACTATGTGAGGTGTTGGATATATTAATTAGCTTGATTGTGGTAATCATTTAACAATGTATCCATGTATCAGAACCCCAAGTTGTACACTTTAAATGTATACAATTTCTGTTTGTCGATTATACCCCAGTACTGAAAAAAAAATGGTCAAGAAGGGCTGGGCATGGTGGCTCACACCTACATTCGCAGTGCTTTGGGAGGCCAAGGCAAGAGGATCGCTTGAGGGCAGGAGTTTGAGATCAGCTTGGGCAACATGATGAGACCTCATCTCTACAAAAAATAAATTAGTTGGGCATGGAGGAACACACCTGTAGTTTAGCCCTACGCAGGAGGCTGAAGTGGAAGGATTGCCTGAGACCAGGATTTCAAGGCTGCTGTGAGCTATGATCACACCATGGCACTCCAGCCTGGTAAGAATTCATTAAGGACAATAATATGATCTAGAACCAATTTAAGCAGAGCCAAAAGAAGGACCTGACCTCAAAGAATATGTGCATGAATCAGAAAAGGGACCCAGTCCTTGTCAACGTCCTGCTTCTCTCTCTTTCTTTTCCCTTTCCTAATCCTCATCTCTGTTTGTAAAACATCTCCTGCTCATGGACTTGAACGATTCAAACATCTTTGTTCAAATTCTGGAATCATGGTGCTTCCCCCAGACTGAGGTGATTGCCACTGAGGATCAGATCCCAGGTGAGTTGAGGGCAGAGGAAAGGGTCCTCTGAAGCCACATTGGAGAAGGGCTTGTTGGACTTCCCTTTACTACAAGAACACCTGCTATTCTTCACGCATCCTAGCTTTTCCTAGTCATTCTTTATTCCTTGATCATATTCACCCACTTACCAAAACACTTACTGGATTGATTTTTACTTTTAGTGTGTTCTACTTTCATAATCCATAAGCTGCCTATCCTGGTATAGCACAGCACACAGCTATTTTTATAATCCTCTACTCATTTGATTCCTAGCCCCAGTAATCCAGGAACCGGCCATTATATCTAGTTCATGCAACCCATAAAGTTGCACATTCTGTACCTTTTGAATAGTCTTTCTCTCATCTTTTTCCCCTTCATCCTTTCTGATTCTTGAAGCTGAAAGGATTCTCAAGGCTCCAAGTTAGCCCTGCCCTCATCTTGATTCCTTCTTCAGTGGCTACCAGATATCATAGACTTATGACGATCAAAGCAAGAGGAATATGGAGTCAGGGAGATATATTGGCTGGAGCAAGGGGTGGGCCTGAACACAAAAGCTGATGAGCAGTTTTTGAAGGTCCAGTCTCTGTTCATGAGGGAGGCTCCTGGTGAAGAGATAGAAATGCCACTCATCACTGTGTACACTGGGGACTTTTCTGTTTACCTGAGATAGTCACAGAATGGAGACCTGACTCCTAGGGGTCAACCAAAGTAGGTACGAGGAAGGATCTGCAGCTGTGTTTAAGCTTTAAAAAAGTGCCTCTACCCAGGATTAGGCTGCAGAGGCTGATGAAAATGTCAGGTTTCTTTGATTTGGCTGAACTCTGTGAGCACAATGTTGTAATACTGTTGATCTCATGCTGATCTGAAGCTGGCCAAAATATATATCCATGATGAATTATAATAAAAATAGGGAGGATTATGACTTGATATATATACAGTTTGGGAAATAAAGCCATTTAAAATATTGGTCTGTGGGTGAAAATGACAAAACATAGGGCCATAAGGGGGAATAAAACCAAAGGTTGGTTGTGTGATCTACATGTGGAGCTCAGAGCATGTTTCTTCCTCCAGCCCCCTTCCCCAGTGCTCTGCCTCATGAGGGAATTAGCACTTGATATTGTCTGTACGACTGGCATTGTTCCCTGAGCCTCGAGTCTACGGGGACCACAACTAGATGGTCTAACGTGTGCCTTATTCAGCTGAATAAGGTGTTGAATAGCTACAAATTGATAGCAAGTTTTAAAGAGCATGAAGTGCCAACTATGCCCTGGCTAGTAAGAAAGCCAGTTATATGTCAAGGAGGCTTATTAGCTGTGCATGACCATATATAAAATTACAGGGGCTGACTTTATAGCACCAAAATTAGGTGGTGGTAAGGAATTTAATCATGTACTGACCAATTTCTTGTTTCATAAGAGCACTAAGTCCCCATAAGTGCCAATGTCAGCAAATTCATAACCCTGTAGTGCAATTGTGGATTGTCAGAATCTGTTCATTGTAGATATGCCATCTATGGATTTTAAAATCAGAGGTTCAGACTAGCTGTATTACTTGGTGTAGTGTTAACCATGTTTGGTGGATGCTGGATGTGCCACACAGGTCCCTTTTGGGGACTGGACTTACTTCCCCAGCAGGTGGGAGTGCCGTCAGTTTCAGCCCTCTGCTCTAAGCCCTCTCCAGAACTGCCCTCATGTGAAGACAGCAGCCTTACTAAGTTCAGACCCCCTTCCTGTGGCAGCCCTCATCCCATAACTGGTCCATGCTGGGGTATAAAGACCTGACCCACTTCCTCTATTAGGGGCAACTCTGAAGGGCAGGGCCTTCACAGCTTTGCAGCTCCTAGTAGGGTGGGCTCAGGCCCTTGTTCAGACTGCATCGCAAGGCCACACCTTCCTTGCTTAGATCACACTTTCTTATTTTCCCTGGACAGGTGTTGGTCCTAGAACACTTCCCTAATAAACTTCTGCATGCTGATTTCCATCTCAGAATCTGCCACACAGGGAACCTGACCAGCAACAGTACGACAATCTGCATGGCTTAAGTCAGAAGGTGATAAGTTAGAAATAAAGCACTGAAATTTAAAGGGCAAGCATGAGAATGACTCAAATTAAAAAGACAATATCAAGTGTTGACAAGGATTCAGAATAAGTGGAACTCTCATACACTGCTGACGGGAGGGTCTATTGGTACAATAATTTGGAAAACTCTTTGACACTATGTTAAAGCTGAATATCTGTGATCATGTCCTATGAGCTAGCAATTTCTCTCCTCAGTATATATGCCTAAGAAAAATGCAAACATGCCCACCAAAAGAAGAATACACACAAATGGGCATAGCAGCACTCTTCCCAAATGCACCAAACTGGAGAGAACCACAGTGTCGTCAATAACAGAATGAATAAATACATCATATTTTATTCACACAATGGAGTACTATGCAACAATGAGAAGGAAAACTACAGCTCCACAAGGCAATACAGATGAATATCACAAATATAATATTGAGCAAAAGCAGCCAGACACAAAAGAAGACATATCATATGATTCCATTTATACAAATGTAAACATCGGCAAGACTGATGTATGGTGTTTGAAGTCAGAGTGGTGGTTGCCTTTACGGAGATTCATTGTGACAAAAAGAAGTCTGAAGGGGATTTTCTGGGAGGCTTTCAAAGCTGTTTTTGATCCAATTGCTGGTTACTGGAGTGAGTTCACTTTAGGAACATTTGTTGATTTTTCTGGACACTCACTATTTGTGCACTTTTCTGTGATACGGTATAGTATTTAAACTCAGAGTTTATATAGTGAAGGAAGAAGAAGGAAGGGCAGATGTAAACACTGGATACAAAAAATGTGACATCACGGATGTAGACAAAAATTCCCAAGATTCAAACAGGACCCCTACTGTCCAGTACTGCAGACTCCTATAGATGACAAGTCTGAGGTCCAGAAGGGCTCCAGTTGGCTCAAAGTTACATAGCCAGCTAATAGTGAAAGACTTCCTGGCCCCGTCCTTTCCCCTCTTCCCACACTTAGCAGAGCCGATGTGGTCACTAGAGTCTCCATTCATCTGAGCTCAGCATTGACCACAGAATCATCCAGGCAGCCTAAGCAAGATATGGAATGTACAGGCAAATAAAACATGAGCAAAGACCTGAAAAAGGCATAGGAATTTGATGTAACAGAAACGTTATCCATTTCACCTATTACCTACTGTCTTCCCAGCCACGCTTCTATAACTATCCACAATGCTTTGTGTTGAAAGTGTGTCATTTTCTTTTTGCAAAGCCAAAGACTACGGAGAAAAGGTTTTGAGCTGTGAGCTAAATTGCCTTTTTCTCCCTTGGCTTTTTGCTGTAATCTTTGGGAGAACTCTAGACTATACTGGGCTCTAAAGGCCCCTTTTGAGAGCATTACCTTATGTCATGGAATCATTGTGAAAAACAGCTAAGTTATAACTACTTTATATGTGTTTAAATAAATTAGTATTTCTCTAAGAGCTTTAATTTCATTTAATAGGTGATAGAGATGACCTTGAAGATTAAAGCTGAAATATTCTTCATTCTTTAAGTATGTTAATATGTGTGTGTGCACATTTGCGTGTGTGCACATGGGTGTGTGTGCTTGTGTGTGTGTGTGCACGGATGAGTGTGTGTGTTTGCATGTGTGCAAATGCATGAATCTGTACTAGTATATAGGCTTGCATGTCATGTGCTTGTGTATGCTTGCATGTGTGTGTGCATATGCACAGGCACATTCTCTATTGATAAAATGCCATTGGCAGGGTGCTTGCCACTCTCTTGAGACTCATGGTTCTCTGCTTTCGATTACACTCAGACTAGTCCAAAACCCCTCTGAAGTAATTCTAATCAACTTGGAAGCCACCACACTCAGGCATGAGGCTGTCAAATGTGAGTGTTTGCAGATGTCAGTGCAGAGATGGCAGGAATCCAGGAGGAGAGATCAAGGCTTAGTCACTGAAAAATACATGCCAGTGCATCCCAGCTCCAGAGCACCATCGCAGCCCATAAGAAAAACGTGTCATGACAGTAAATCAATAACCCCTTGGAGATGATTCGTTTCTGAAATATCCCTGATTAATTATGCCAGTCCATGCTTGGCAAGAGTACTTTGTTCCAGCATTAACCTAATGCTTTTTGCATGAAGCAGGATTATAACTGGTTCTGATAAGTCAAATTTGACATTTTAAATCAGGCTTTAAAGGTTTGGGTTATAGATTTTATAATGTCTCCATGTCCAACATAATTGCTCTTATTGCTGCTAGTAGATGTTTGCCAATCAATCAAAATAACATTTATTTTCATCATAAACAAGGGTAAATTAAAACCGTTTGAAATCATTGTATTTGAAAACTTAGTGAAGAAGCATCTTTAGTATCATTGAAATTTGCTTCCTCACTGTGATATGGGAGCGTGATGAAATTATAAAAGTAGACGGAAATGTGTTACTATTTTCACCTTGAAAAACTAATGCCTCTACATATTTTGTGAATACGCGGCTTAAATTTGGTGGCTTATTCCCATATGATTATGATGTGGGCGCAAAATAGCTCCCTTTCTTTACATAATAGGAAATTATCATTTTTGTCCCTTAAAGATGAATATATCTTTCAGTTTACTTATAAATTGCATTCAGGCACTTATTTCTTATTCTTCTTAAATTGCAAGCGTTTTTTTCTCTAAGAAAAGTTAATGGAAAAAGATTTGCTCAAGGGGAAGTCATACTAATAGGTTCCTTCAACAAAAGCTTAGCATACAATGGTCAACTGGTTTGTACCTTCTCCCTAAAGTACTTCCAATGCATCAGGGTCACCTTCCCTTATGGTAATTATAGCATTATGTTGTATATTACTACACTATTTCTATACTGTATGTGTATACTATTTCTATATGATTATACTGAGATAGATCTCAGTATAGTCATTGAGTGTCATCATGTAGGTATGCGGTGGGAACACGAAAAAGAGGGATTAACTCTGCCCGAGACAGAGCTGACCTTATGGAATAGTGTATTAGTCAGAATAGGCTAACTTACCTGAAGGTAGCAACTTCATTCTGAATTCTCTGTAGATTAACCCCACAAAGTTTCTCATTCACACAAAGTGTGTTGTTATCCAGTTGACCCTCCAGAGCAGCTTTCTTCTAGGTGGTAATGCAGGGTTCCAGAACCCTTCCATCTATGATCTTAACATGTGGCTCTCAGCTCACTATGGTAGAGAAGAGAGAGAGTGAACACACACCAGCTTTTAAATGCACTGGCCTAGGAGTGTCCACATCGCTTCTGTTAATAATAGGCCCGTTGGCCAGGACTGGAGCCTTCTGTGGCCCCGCCTAACTGAGGATGCATAGAAGTGTGAGGCTGATTCTTTGATGGGAGGAAAATGACTCTGCGATATGTATGTACCAAGGATAAAATCCCAAATATTAAGGGATTGCAGTCAGAAAGAGGAAGATGAACAAAGACGTGAAAGTTTGAGGTCTTTTAGTGGAACAATAACAGTTGCCAGTCCAGAGTGGTATAAGATTAATGTGGAAAAGTAGGTTGAATCACATAGTAAGGGCCTTTGAAGGCAATGCCAAGAAACTTGGACGTCTCCTGAAAATAGTGGGAAGATTTTGGCCAGGCGCGGTGGCTCATGCCTGTAATCCCAGCACTTTGGGAGGCCGAGGTGGGTGAATCACAAGGTCAGGAGTTCAAGACCAGCCTGGCCAACATGGTGAAACCCCGTTTCTACTAAAAATAGAAAAATTAGCTGGGCGTCGTGATCGGCACCTGTTATCCCAGCTACTTGGGAGGCTGAGGCAGGAGAATCGCTTGAACTTGGGAGGCGGAGGTTGAAGTGAGCCGAGATCATGCCATTGCACTCCAGTCTGGGCGACAGACTGAGACTCTGTCTCACAAAAAAAAAATAAAAAAAAAAAAATTGTGGGAAGATTTTAAAGAAGAGAACCACATAGTCAGAATTATGTTTTTAAAGCCATACTCTGACATTGGAGGATGCTGATATCTATGAATAAGTGGATTCTACTGAGAAAATATCTGAAAAGCAGGTGAATAACATTAAAATCCTAGGTTATTGTTTTCAAGGTTCCTTTTGTTAAATTTCAGAGTGCTATGAATGATGTTTCATTTTTCTATAGTTGCTCCCCAAACTTGTCACTTTTTTCTGCTCTTTAAGAAAATACTTCAATGCTTTAAATTTTACTGACTGCAGGAACATCTACTTGAGTTTCACTTTTCCCTTGCCATTCACCTCTGCTGTGTCCCCCATTGCTCTCTCTTCTTGCATTCTTCACCTCACTCCCCAGAATGTTTCTGTATTATTCCATTTTCATGCTGCTGATAAAGAATATACCCGAGACTGGGTAATTTATAAAGAATAAGAGGTTTAATGGACTCATAGTTCCATGTGACTGCGGAGGCCTCACAATCATGGTGGAAGGCGAAAGGCACGTCTTACATGGTGGCAGGCAAGAGAGCATGAGAGCCAAGCAAAAGGGGAAACCCCGTATAAAACCGTCAGATCTTGTGAGACTTATTCACTACCATGAGAGCAGTGTGGGGGAAACTGCCCCCATGATTCAATTTTCTCCCACCAGGACCCTCTCAAAACATGTGGGAATCGTGGGAGCTACAATTTAAGATGAGAATTGGGTGAGGACACAGCCAAACCATATCAGTTTCCAAAATGCTTTTAAGGAGAGTGGGCCACCAAAAACACAAGAAAGGTAGCACAAATCTCAGAAAGAGAATGCCTGTCCGTGACAGCAGCTTGGAGTTACTCTCCCTTCTTCCCCTCTACCTCCGTGAGGCCCTTGCTTCCTATGGGATTTACCCTCTGACATGGGCATAAAGACTGACCTGTTGTCCCTCAGACCCTGGAATCTTAAGAAGCTGAATGGTGGGGCAATGAGAGACAATTTCAGGTTCCTTCTCCCAGGCACAGCCATGACACAGTCAGCTCCCCTTCCCTCATATGAGATCTTCCCCTGGCCATTCTTTTATCCTTCAGTTGTCCTGGTGCTCCATAGGCAGTGGAGCATTGGGAGTCAAACTGCCCAAGTCTGAGCACAAACTCACCACCTTCCAGTTGGATAAACTTGTGCAACTTTCTTAACTTCTTGTGCCTCAGTCTCTGTAAAATGGAATTGATGATGATAATAACATATTATTCAGGCATTATCTTGAGAATTAAATGAGTTTTATTCCATGTAAAGTGATCAGTACAGTTCCTGGTATGCAATAAATAGATCTCACAGAATAACTTCAATTATTTGCATGTGTTGTGTGAGCCACTTCTACTCCAAGATCCTATACATGCAACCCCAGTGAATGAGATCTTTTCCAAGGTGAGAGACTTTAAATTTTTATTCACCTAATTGAGACACGTTTCCTAGAACAGCAGTCCATTGGAGGCAAGGATGACTGATGTATAGGGAATACAGTATTTATTGAATGAATGAATGAATGAACAAACGAGAATGGGAAGCAGTGTGTATCAGTAAAAGAGCATGTTTTAGAGTCAGGTAGATCTGGAATCAAATGTTGGCTACACCATTTATCAGTTCTACACTACCTTTGACAAGTGAACCCCTCTGTTCCTTCATTTCATCATGTATAAAATGAAGAAGATAACTACTGCATTAGGATTGTTGTGAGAATTAAATATGATAACAGTGGGAAATGTCTAGTATAAACTCAGCATATATTAGGAGCTCAGTAAATGGTAGCTATTATTATTGTTATTCCATATTTCTGCACATCCAGTTAATGATAGGGGAAGCAGCATAAACACAGAGGGATGAAATAAATATTTTCTTTGTTTACCTGTCAAATTGACATTTACAAAGTTAGATTAGCTTTCTTTTTTTCTTTATCTTATGTTGTTTTCAGTATTGTGGAGCTTATTAAAGTAAAGGAGAAAAAGAAGAGTAGAAAAGGGGAAATTGTAGGTGACGAGGCTGCAGAGAGGTGAGGAAGAGGTGTGAGGCTGGGGAAGTGGCCTAGAAGAAAGTCATGGAAAGTCCCTTCCTTGAAAAGCCAGCAGGATAGAAACCAGGCAGGAGAGGGGAGCGACTTGGCAGATAAATCTCTCCTTTCTTCACTCCCTTCTCCACTCTTTCTCCAGCTTAATCTTTCTACTATTAATATCCAAATTTGTTTCTCCTACTTCTCTAGATCTTAAACTCCATGGAAGATGTCTAAACCTATAGAGGAACCTCTGCTTCCTGCAGGGCATACTCCAGCTCAAAGCCCTCTAGGGTTTGGCAGACACCTCCCTCACCCTCACCTGTGCAAACCCAGCTCTTCATCCTCTTTCACGTCTTGCAGTGGTAACAGTGCCCTTAGTGGACTGTGCTGTACCTTTACATACTTTTTCTTCTCCTTGGCCATGTGAATGAATGCTGTCTTTTACCCTTCTGCTTATCAACCCCTAGTCACATTTAAAAACCCAGTTCAAATGTCTGCCATGATATGAGATCTTTCCTTGACATAACCAAGCAGAGCAAATCACTCTGGTCTTTGCGCCATTGTTGGTCTGCAAGTCTGCATACAGCTCATCATAGTATAGTGGTTTGCTTGTCTGAGGGCATTCATTAGAGGTGCTATTCTGTGAGAACTACACATACTAATTGGGAAATCTTCGTGGAAGAAAGCAAACACTAGGTCACATTAAAAATGGGTGTTATATTTTATGGTACAACAAGGGTCATCTCTAGCATCCCACTCACAAAAAGAATTCCTTAATTGGTAGCCCACAGGCTGCTGAGCTGAAAAGGAAAGAGAAAATACATACCACACTGCAGCCTCCTGGTAATGTCATGGCCCCTTAGCACCTCCTGGGTGTCCTCATTAGGAGGATTCAGCAAGAGATAGTTACTGCCTCAAGTCATATTTAAAATCTTTAAATGCAAAAGTAATAGCCCAGTAAAACGTGTCACTGTCCTAGTGTAACGGTTCCTATGACATATAGTTGCTCTTAATTGCTATGATATGCATGTCTTTATTAAGTGTGCAACACTGTTTTATTTGGCATAATTATTAAAACCATATCCTAAGAGTTGTTGGGGCTAATGTTAGAAGTGAGTAAATTCCAAATTTAGTCCTTAGCCTAAAAAGAGTTTTGGAAGTGCCCAGAACATACTGGCACTCAGTAAGTGTTGTTCTGTCTGAACCGGAGTTTTTCACCTTGGGTCACTGTTTCTAACCTCATTTTGAACATGAGGTTGTTCTGGTGTAAGAGCATCTCAGCCTGGTTTGACAGCTGGCAGGAACAGGTACCCAACCTATGCCAAAAAGGCACAGTTAAAAATGCCCTGGCAGTTTCCAGAGAGAGATTCTATGCCATACTGATAGGTAGCACCAAACTAAAGCCAGCACCAGGCCCTGGGGAGAGGGAGACCCATGACAAGAGGAAGTTCTGTTTGACTTCTGGAGAAACAGAAACTATAGTGGCTGAGACTGGCAGTTCCTCATCGTTCAAAACACTACAATGTCTCTACTAGGAAGGGAGGGAGGGAGGGAGGCAGATTTTGAGTTGACCAATTAGCAAAATTAATAATGATAGTTTCAAGATAAAACATTTTGTCAGATTTCCCAAGGTAAAAATTCAGGGGATTTTTTTGGAGCCTGCATCAGTTTTCTTTCCAAGCTACTTGGGATGTCATTTCTATCTCCCTTGAAGAGGAGAAACATCTCATCCAGCTAACACTGTACACTGGTCCCAAGGAAAGATCCACCTTGATTCTCTTCATGCCCTCACTAATGCTGTGTTTTCCTGTATTCTTCGAACATTTGACTTATTTGGGAAGCCTAGAAGCTTTGCCAAAGATTAGGATCAGCCAGAGTTTGCTGATTTTTCTCAGTTTTTCTCATGTCCCCTTTCTGTTGTTTTAGATCATGTTTTGCTGATGCAATGGGCTTTATTTTCAAACCTGGAAATTTCTTCTTGCTTTATTTCAGGATAAAAGTGTTCTCATTTTTAATACCCTTTTGTTCTATGGGGGATGAGAGGAAACAGGAAAAAATAAACAAAATATTCAAGTTACAATCTAGAGTGCACAACTTTTTGTATCTTAGGATAGTTTTTCATTCTATTCTTACTTACAATATAGCTATAAACTTATTGGACCTCCTAGGAACCCTTCCTTATCCCATCTTCGTAGGCAAGTCCAGTCACATCGCTGGCCCTGCCTGCAGTCCAGGTGCTCATAAGAATACAGGTGCACAGTAACACAAAGATATGCACGTTGCAAAGATATGCATGTCTTTATTAAGTGTGCAACACACACGCACATGCACACTGCCATCTTTTTATTTATGATCCAAAGTTGTTTTTGGGTTATTAGAAAACATGAAGGCAAGAACAAGCTCATTTAGCAATTTGATGCACACATAACTGTGCAAACACTTCCAGAGGCCTGCCTGTATCCTACAGTTGCCAGTAGCAGACAGGGGATTGCCAGGTCTCTTATGACCCAGTGAGGCTGGCCACACCTCACCTAGAAAAGCTGGTTTTACTTCTGAGGAAGAAACGATTTTTGCCCGGTGTTCATATGATATGGGAGTAGTACCCTCCTATTAAAAAATATTTTGGAGAGGAGGAGAAAGACCAGAGAAATGGCAGTTGAACATACTCTTCAAATATTGCCTATTAATTTTTGTGTTGTACACTCTGATTATAACTCTCAATTCTAGAGATCTAAAATAATCTTGAGAGGTCCCCTAATTCATCCATCTGACTTGCCTGGATTTGTGCCATCATGCAGCATAATTTTTGTCCTTCTATTAATCCACAGCGAAGGTTATTCCAAAACTTCTCTGTAGTTTATAGGTCATTCATTGCCATCACAGATAGTCCAAAATTTTCCCCAGGAGCCAGTCCAGATCCTTCTTGTGTAGTGTGAACATTTTTCCTTTAATACCATTACATTCGTCTGTCAGAATCTAAACTTCCAACTCATCCATCTTTCCAGTTTCCTGGTGAAAGAACATCCATTCATAAATAATCTAGTAGTTAGAAGGTACAACTACAACTTATGAATAATCTATTCCAGTATACCCTGGTATGTAGGCTGTATAGCTCTTGCGTTTTGCAAGATAATTTATGTAGCACAGGGACGTGACATTAAATAATATTGAATTGCATAGTGAAAAGTTCATTCCCTCTGAATTATCTTTCAGTCCTTCTCATTCTGTTTAGGAGAGTCTCTCTTTCACGCCAGTATATCTTTTTTTTCTTTTCTTTCTTTCTTTTTTTTTTTTTTTTTTTTTTGAGACCGAGTCTCGCTCTGTCACCCAGGCTGCAGTGCGGTGGTGCGATCTCGTCTCACTGCAACCTCCTCCTCCTAGGTTCAAGTGATTCTCCTGCCTCAGCCTCCCAACTAGCTAGGATTACAGGCGCCTGCCACCACGCCTGGCTAATTTTTATTTTTTTAGTAGGGACGGGGTTTTGCCAAGTTGACCAAGCTGGTCTTGAACTCCTGACCTCAGGTGATCCGCCCGCCTCAGCCTCCCAAAGTGCTGGGATTACAGGCATGAGCCATTGTGTCCAGCTTCATGCCAGTATATCTTTAATGCCCCTCTACACTTATTAATGTGCTTATTTAACACACATAGGGCAGGCCTCAGAATAATCTAATAAGATTAATTCATTTTTATTGTATTTGTTTTTGCAGTTATCTTCTATTTATGGCAAATGTTATTCTATTTATGAGAGTTTACATACAGTTTTTCTTTAAGTACATTTATTTAAGAAAAATGTGAGTGAATTGGGTGAGAACTTTAAAAAAAAAAATCAAGTAGCATGAACAGGGCCACAGTATGACTTTTGTAGATTTTAAGCACTTTGTGTTAGTGAGTCCCTTCTTACATTAGTGTGTATGTGTGTATATGTATATGATGTTTTATGATGGCATTGGTATACAGATGAATATAATCTTCAACTCTGAAAGTTCATTTTTTCTTCTGATTCTAAAAGAAACTAAGACATTTTCATGGGCCCTGGCATTGTGTCTACTGTCCCTAAAGCATAGGTGGGTCAGCCCTGGCATGTGTTACAACAAAACTCATTAGCTTTTCAGGAGAAGCACTGATTTAATCCAACTGCCTCATTTCACAAAGAATAATAATAAGCTTCATACATGTGTGAGAACCTGCGAGTCTGAGAGTGAGGAAGGACAAAATCAGAACTAGATCTCAGATGCCAGCCTCCTAATCTTTCCACTTCATTACGCTGCTGTCTTCCTTTGAGCCTCTTCTGCAAAAGCCCTTTTTCTTGTCCCATCTGCTTCAAGGTCTTCACATCAGAATTAATCATGGGTCCTTCCGTGAATCCAGCCCCATCTCAGGTGTGAGGACTGCTCTGTGTGGAGGTGACACCCCCTTGTGGATCTCTTCTGCAAATAGACCTTTGTCATGGGAGGCCAGTCAGTTCACAGCCTCTATGGCAGTGGAGTCAGTTCACTCCGCTCCATCACGGGGGACCCACCAAGACCCCATTAAGAAAAGCACAATGATGCAACAAATCAGGATAGATTTAAGCTTCGTTTTTTGGACACAATCTTCCAAATGATAGCTCCTCGTTAAAACTAGCTAAAATGGATGATAGAGCGTGGGATAGGTTCACCACTTATATCCTAGACCAGTACTTTCTAGGATGGAGTTTATATGGAAGACCAAAGGTTTACTCCTTGGGCTGTCAACCCTTCATTTTACTTAGCCCTTCAAACAAGTCAAGCCTTGTTTTTAACTCAGCTCCTGGGGAATTGTTCTGTTGACAATGTACTGCAGAAAACAGTCCAAACAATTCTTAAGAGCCAAGAGCCACCTTTGGTGACCAGACTTTGTAACCTTCTCATTGATCCAAGGTGTATTTCAGGTATACATCTACCTGAAGATACCATAAGTTGTAAATGGTATTTGTGTTTGGGGAAACAGCAACAGATCATTCTTCAGCTCGCTTCCAGCCATCTGTAACTCTCATCATACCACTAGAAAGTTCTGACTTTCAAAAAGTAACAGATGCTGGTGAGGTGACGAAGAAAAGGGAACACTTATACACTGTTGGTGGGAGTGTAATTCAACCCATTGTTGAAGGTAATATGACGATTCCTCAAAGAGCTAAAAGTAGAACTACCGTTAGACCCAGCAATCCCGTCACTGGGTACGTGCCCAGAAGAATAGAAATCATTCTGCCATGAAGACATATGTGCACAAATGTTCATTGCAGCACCACACACAATAGCAAAAACATGGAATCAACCTAAATGCCCATCAGTGACAGATTGGATAAGGAAAATGTGGTGCCTGTACACCACAGAATACTATGCAGCCATAAAAAAGAATGAGATCACATCTTTTGCAGGAGCATGGATGGAGCTAGAGACTGTAATCCCTAGCAAACTAATGCAGGAACAGAAAACCAAACACTGCATGTTCTCACTTATAAGTGGGAGCTAAATGATAAGAACTTATGAACACAAAGAAGGAAATAAAGACACTGGGGTCTACTTGAGGGGGAGGTTGGGAGGAGGGAGAGTAGCAGAAAAGATAACTATTGGGTACTGGGCTTAATACCTGGGTGATGAGATAATATGTACAACGAACCCCCCATGACATGTGTTTACCTATGTAACAAACCTTCACATGTACCCCCAAATCTAAAATAAAAGTTAGAAAAAAATTCTGACTTTATGCTAGCTAATGTTATTGTTTATTATTGTTGATATGATAATATACCACAGGAAAAACATATTTAGCAAAAATCATTTTTTACAGTGAAGACCTTTTCATTTGTTTTGAGGCCCAACCAAAAAATAATTCCAATCTGTTGGGAGATAATGTAAGTGATCTGCAATTATGCACTCCTACAGGTTTAGTGATTCAAACATTATTCAACTGTGATATCTTTTAAAAATATAATACTAATGCAGAAAAAAGAGCATGAGATTTGGAGGCATACAGAACTAGCTTTGTATCCTACCTCCAGACCTACTAGCTCTGTGATCTTAGGCAAGATAATTAACCTTTCTGAGCCTTTTTTGCCCCATCTGCAGAATGGAGTTAATAATATCCATACAATATGTTGTTCTGAAGATTAAATTATCTGGAAAAATATTGACTGAGTACCTCTCTTGTGCCAGGTTAAGTGCTGCAGATACCACAGTGAGCAAAACACTAAGAGTGCTGTTCTTATGCAGTGATGATTTTAACTGGAGTTAAATATTTCGTTCCTGGTTCTTAAGTCATTGAAGCAGAGTATTACCTGAGAATGGATTGGAACTGGATTTCACGTAGCTGTAGTTCTAAAATAATTATCTCTCTTGCTGCTATAGATTTTAAGTTATAATTCAACTGCTAAAGGTTACTTATTCAGCAGGACCATTCATAGTTTTTTACCATTCTTTTAGTTCACAAGACTTTAGTTATCTGTAAGGCAACATTTATATTTGCAGTAAATATTTTCTGCTAATTTATGTTTGTTAATATATACTATGTATAAATAAACATAATTTGCATTATAAATTTCTAGAGAGGGAGATACACAGTCTTTAGTGCATGAAAATTCCAAATGATAAGCTGTTATGACATAGAAAAAACCTTCTACTAAGATTTGTCACTGGACAAACCTGCACATGCACAGCTAGCCACAAAAAGATCTTTTGTCTGTGGTTATGTCACTGATGGGACAAGTTGCTCCTGTTTAGTGGTGATGACACCAGTGATGAAGTGATCTAGAAAGATATTCCTTTTTCAAATTGATTTTCTTCCTGGAATGGTTAAAGTACATCCTGATTCTCCCAGATACATCTGATCATCAGCAAGTATCAGATGTCCTATCTGGAAGATACGCATACATTTTATCACTTTCCTTGATAAAATAATGACAACTGAATAAGCATATTCTGATTGGTTATTTATACAACCAATATATATTTATTTAAAAATGGAGGATTTTCTACTTCATTTGGAGCAATGAATGAAGGGTAGAACTTAAAAAATTTATTAATATCAGTGATCCAAAAGTAATGTCATTGTCATTTATGATCCACACAGGCCCTCAGGGTCAGCATTATCATCAGTGTAAAGGTTTGATCTGCAGGTATTTTTCTTCTATGTAAGATTTGATAAGACATAGCCTTATTGCTAGCTGTATATTTGAATTTTACATGAATGCACCATTGTAAAACTGTTGTTGCCATCTCAAACTGTTGGTGACATTCCAGGCTGATGTCATCTGAAGTAACTAGATTATAATGAAAAACCAATAGATCTTTAAAATGCATGCTGTCTCTGTACTAGCACACATGTACGTTGGCTTGCATGACTTCCTTCACAGCTAGTTATACTGTTTTTAAAAAATAGTAATAAAGAAGATAAAAGATAAAGAAATATAAAGCTACCCAACTGTGGAATCACTCACCTGATTTTCTCAGAATGCCACACTCTAATTACTAATGTATTGGCAGTCAGCACAGTTATCTAGAAGAGAATGTTTAAGGCAAAGATCATCCACTGTCTTAATATTTCTTACAAAATCATGTCTTTCTATTTTTTTCTAGGAATATAAACAATAGGTTGCTCCAAAGATGTTCATTTAGATATCCCCAACATGCCTCTTGCCTGCCAAGGCCTACTTGCCACCTGGTTCTATTTTGCTAGAATACTTATTAGACTTTGAAAATCATAATATTCAATTTCCTGCGTTTTCCTTGAATACACAAATAATACAGGCAGAGCAAGGCAACGATTCTTTCACGGCTGTTTAGGAAGTACTAAATAGAATTTAAACCTGCTGATGGGTCAGTTTTCAGTTCTGCCATCTTTATACTCTTGAGAAAGTCTCCAGTATTGGAAGGTAAATATATATCCTCGCCCAGTTTTATCTTAGAAACTCTTTGTTCCTTATATCTGTCCACTAAATTTCAAAACCAAGGGCATTTGAATATCTGAAAGATTTAAGAATTTTAGTTTCCTTTCTTCTTACCTATAGATAGGATAAATTTCGTCTCCATCCTGTTCCAGTAAACTTAGTGTCTAGAGTAACCACTGAAGCAGAAAAACAAATAGATGTTCTACTCAGCTTCTTGGGATTCTGCCTTCAGACATCATGTCTAAATTCATGCACTCCTGGTCCAAACTGGCACACCCTTTCTGGAAGCTAATTTGGCGTTGTTTGATAACCTGCTGCTCGTGCACACACAATTTGGCATTATTTATCAACAGCCTTAAAATCATATAGCCTTTGACAACAAAAACGTAATTTAACATAGTTTGTCTTTCAGACAAAGACTTCTATGAAAGATGTTCATCATGATGTTTTTAATAAATGAAAGGTTGAAAATCTTTTACATCTTGATATCTAAGAACAAGAATTGGTTAAATAAATCTTAGTGTATCCATATAATGGAGTTCTCCAAAGCTATGGTCAAGACCGATGTTCTAGAAGAATTTCTAAACTACCATATCAAAAATTCTCATGCTGCAATATTATGATAAAAATCCAAAACAGAATTGCACACACAGTATGATATTAACTGTGTTTAAGTAATATGAACAAGGAGGGAAAAAATGGGACGTACACCAAAATGTTAACAGTGGTGACTGTTATTCCTTTCTTTAGTTCCAGTTTTTTCTTAGACATTTTTCTAGGTTATCAAAATTCTCTGTAATGGGCATAAAATACAGTAAAATTTCAAAAATTAAGATACAGAAGAAAAATATTAATGGAGCAATCAGCGCACTATGTGGTTTTACGTCCATTCTACTTCTTTGGCGAGCCATAGACTTCTTTCTGCCTGACACTTTCCTAGGAATTTATAGTGTGCATTCTCCTACTGGCGAAAAAACAACTATAGAGAGACGATGATAGCAATCTGTGTCACCAAGTCTCTGTTATTTTCCAGCACACGACGGTTCTGCCCTTTATATTAATTGAGATGAGGACATCGCACCATCAGTATCCCAGCAGGAGCAGCGGACTCACCGCCATATGTACCTTCTCTGTTGGCTATATATTATGGTAAGGACCATGCCTGCTGGGCTTTCTTATTGTATTAGATTTTGCACTGCTAAATTTGGGCACATATTTCATTATGGATATAATCACTAACAGATTCACGCTGTGTGCCTCATTTGGTCCAAGACCTGGGCTTTGTCTCGTTTCCCCAGATGCTTATATTTTTAGAAAGTATATGCCAAACCTCACACAACAGGAATTTGTTGAACAATCCCATGTAAGCAGTGGTTCTTCCAAGGCTACATTTTTCAACTCTTTTTCAAACTAAATGTTTTTCTTGGACACCGGTTTTATTGCTTAAGGGCTTTTTTGCTTGGGATTTTGTTGTTGTTGCTTTTGTTGGGGGGCAGGGGAGTTGCAGCAAACACAAACCAGAACAGAAGTGACCTCTTAGAGCAATGACTTTAAACTTACTAGGAAACAAGTGAAAATGTACGTTTTCCCTGGTCCAATTAAAACCTACTCCAGAATTAACTGTTACATGGAGAATGCATTAAACTGTTCTGTTTTTAAATATTGGGATAAATAAACCACAAGAAATCTTCATTTGATCTATTGTGCACAATTCAGATCGAAGTGTGAGGTGCCAAATTTATCTGATAAAAGAATTTTTGCCTGGTGAGTCTACTTCACATTAATTTCAGTTCTTATCAGGTTTTTAACACTTCAAAAATTATTTATCTTAACATAGAGAATTTCTTATTTCTCTTTATAATTCCAAGTCCTCTTTGACATATTAACATGCACAGAGGAGGTCCCTCCTGCCAGCATTTCTGCCTCCTGGGACTCTTTTGTCCTGAGTTCTGGATCACCATCCCCTCCTTTAAGCCCAAAGGACTGGATAGTGTTCTTCCAAAAACCCCTCAATTGTACTTAATCCCCCCAAATCCTAGAGCTCTTTGGGAGGCCCTATCTCCATGGAGCATCTTGCTCCAGCTGGAGTTGAAAAATAAAATAAAGGTCACTACAGTACATGACACACTTTGCATAAACAATCACATGATGCCCCAAATCTGAGCAGAAAGGAGATTTGCTTCAGGAAGTCACACCCTGTGGCTGCATATAAGGGGACATCCAGAGGATGTCCATGTGGACAAGCATGAGCCACCACGTCCAGCTGGGAGGAGCTTTACGACCATGTGGTAAAGCTCCTCCCAGCTGGGTTTTGTGGCTCACGCTTGTAATCCCAGCACTTTGGGACGCCCAGGCAGGCAGATCACTTGAGACCAGGAGTTCGCGACCAGTCTTGTCAACGTGGTGAAACCCCATCTCTACTAAAAATACAAAAAATTAGTCAGGTGTGGTGGTGGGCGCCTGTAATCCCACCTACTCGGGAGGCTGAGGTGTTAAGAATCTCTTGAACCCGGGAGACAGAAGTTGCAGCGAGCCAAGATTGCGCAACTGCACTCCACCCTGTCTCAAAAATAAATAAATAAATAAATAAATAAATAAATAAATAAATAAATAAGCTCCTCCCATTGGCCCCTCCATCAACTAGTAAAGACCACTTGCAAGGACTAGGGAAGTATTTGTTTTCCTAATTACTTTCTAAGTTTTTTGCCTCATCCAAAACCTTAAGTGTTGACTTTCTCTGATAAAAAATGTTCAAATGATCAGAACTCACACCTGCAATATGACTGAAGTTATGTCTTAAAAATGGATTTATGTGCTTTATACATATGAACTTACATTCAAATGAGTGTTGTCTTTCAGAAGAGTCAAGTAGGGAGGCTGCACAATTATTGCAGGGATGCCACAGATGTTTAAAACATACCTGGAACTGCCTATAGCCATAGTTTAAAAATCAGTCTCGCATCCCACCCCCACCCCAAATACGGTCTTGTTACTTTGCACTCATATTTGCTTACCTGTGGAAAAGGCAAGTTCTTTACTCTGGGAACTCTAGGTATATTTCTGCAAATTCATTTATATGCTATTAAATTATCTGCATCTTGTAGAGCCCCAGAGATTTCAGGAACTATGTACTTTCTGATGGCCTGTCTTCCATTGTGGGTAGAATCAGTCCACGTTCCAAAGAGACACATGGGAAATACCACATAGTGCTCATTATAGACCCCCAAGATCCCTCATTAAAATGAAGCATTACTCATGCTCTGCATGCCAAGTGAGGCTTGCCAGCTCTGCGTACTCCCTAAGCAAACCAGTACTTGTTTGGACATGTATTTACATTAACCAGTGAATTCTCTCAGATTTGCTCTGAGAAAGCATTCAAAGTAGACTTTTTCCTTTGGTGTTCTGCCCTGGGCATTCATAACTATGCCAAATGCTAAACAATGGCCCTCACGTCATGTCACATTATGTAAATCCAAGATTTTAATTGTTATCAAAAAGGTACTGGCTTTTGCTTCCTTTCAGACTATGTTAGGGCCGACATACCATTGACACAACAGCCAAAGGTTTGGGATATGAAATCTTCTGATAGCATACCAGGGTTGTAACTGGACATTCCAGAGCCCCATGCCAAGATGAAAGAAAGCATTCCTCTCATCACATGTAAATTATAAAAGAAATAGATGGCCTGTGCAATACTGAGTAAGGTTGAGCTAAATCTGTACCTCAGGGGCTGACCAGGCTGGCTGGCTGTTTTGCTGGGACTCTAACTTGCTATCCAGTGGCCATCCTCATCTGAATCTATTCTCTTCCCAGGTTTGGGTAGTGAGAGTAGAGAAAGTAAGGGATACCTGGACTTTCCCCACTGACTGGTTCCCATTGAGCTCCCATTCTCGGTCGTTCTGTTTCCCAGCCCCGTTGCAGTCCTCCCCAAGCTTAGCATCTAAAGGCCATCCCAGTCTCCTTCCGTGATGACTTCTGCCTCCCTGCCATGTTTCTTTTTCCCCCAGCCCAAACATCACCTGTCCATTTGTGGGAAGCTCTTAACTCCTTTCCTGGACACCCCCCTCCATCATCAACCCCCCCACACACACATTTCTCTGCACCCCGTTTGTGAGATTTTCCCTAATCAATGAGAGGACCCTTAGCATTCTGGATACATACAGAGGTCTCCTTGGTGTCTGATATTATATATATCATTGGTGTCTGATATATATATATATCATTTGAATGTAAGTTCATATGTATAAAGCACATAAATCCATTTTTAAGACATAACTTCAGTCATATTGCAGGTGTGAGTTCTGATCATTTGAACATTTTTTATCAGAGAAAGTCAACACTTAAGGTTTTGGATGAGGCAAAAAACTTAGAAAGTAATTAGGAAAACAAATACTTCCCTAGTCCTTGCAAGTGGTCTTTACTAGTTGATGGAGGGGCCAATGGGAGGAGCTTATTTATTTATTTATTTATTTATTTTTGAGACAGGGTGGAGTGCATTATGATTCCTGAGTTTAAGTATCAGGAATCATAATGGGTACCATTCCTTTGAGACAGACACTGTGCCAAGTTCAGTTCAAATATTATCTCATTTAGTTCCCCAAACAGTCCTTAGAGATAGGCATGATCTTGCCCATTTTACAGGGAAGTATGCTGAAGTTTAGAAAGAGTACATGACTTGCCCAGGATGAGCCACTGGACTCTTGCCAGAACTACGGTGCAAGCCCCAGTGTGTGGCTCCAGATTGTCGTCTGTTAACCGGACCCTCCACTGCCCTTGCTGTGTGAAGAGTAACTCTATGAATGGACATACTGAGTTTTTTATTTTGTTTAGAAGAAATACATAAGAACCAGCCAAGCCTGGTAGCTGAGGCCACTTTCTGGGTTGGAAACACTTCTAGGCTTTAGCTTACTCAGAAGTAAAACAGAGAGGAGGACAGAATGTACCTCATAGTTGGAAAGACACTGTTATTGTATATAAAGCCCATAGAACAATGCCTGACTACAGTAAAAAAAAAAAAAAAAAAAACTATATTTGCTGTTTATCAGTCCTGAGATGCTTCTCAACAAATAGTAGTATAAACAGTAATGTTTTCTTTTCAAGGCTTGAGAATTTTAGTTACCATAAGTGTTTTCTCTTCTTTTTACTCATTCTGGATCACTTGCACAAAATCAAAAACAATTTTAATAGTCATAAACAACTCCAAGGGATATGAAAATATCTTTTTTTAATTATAAAAGAATGATTAGGAAATCTTACAGGGGTACTGGGTAACACAGGGAGCTTTAAGATCATGAGCTCCTGACTCTTGTCACCTTCTAGTTGACATGTATAAAAGAGGAGACATCTTTGCTCCACCTGGTGCAGCCGTCTGGGACTGAATCTTTTCCCGGGCTGGCTCCACCCTCACTTCCAAGCACCTGGAATCCTTGTCTCCCTGCAGTTCTGCTGCTCCTCATTGCTCTGCCTTTCAATCTGCAAGATACAGAAAGAGGAAACCAACTCAGACCCTAGGAAATGTACATCCTCAAAGCTTCAAGAGTGGTCTCTCTCCTAAGGAGTCTTCTTCCAGCCCCTGGCTATTCTCCCCTCCTTCAGGGGTTTCTCATTCAATCAGAGCCCATGTGAGATCTCAGAAGCCATGTATAATACGTGCTGATCTCTCAACCCAGGACACATCAAGAGCAAGTAGACCTTAGTGAAGGGGCCAAAATGGATCCTGGGTGTTTCCACTTAATGGATAAATATTCCTTGTCAACTGCTGTGAGTGTATTTAAAGCAAAACAGAGATGTCTGTTGTCTCTGGGCCCTAGTGGTTTTAAACAAATTCCATATTCCAAATCTTATTTCCCCAAATGTGTTCATCGAATAACTTTCCAACACAGAAAATAAAACAAAGTCAAGTCAGAATTGTTAATGGAAAAAGCAAACTCTGTAAAATATTTAAAGAGGTTTATTCTGAGGCAATACAAGTGACCATGGCCCAGGGAACAGTCTCAAGAGGTCCTGAGAAAGTGTGCCCAAGATGGTTGGGTTACAGTTTGGTTTTATACATTTTAGAGAGACAGAAGTTACAAGCAAAGACATAAATCTATACCTGTAAGGTATGCATTGGTTTGACCTGAAAAGGTAGGATGTCTCAAAGAAGTAGTGGGTGGTTACAAGTCATAGGTGAATTCAAAGATTTTTCTGGTTGGGAGTTGTTTGAAGAATTAAACTTTGTCTAAGGACTTTAAATCAGTAGAAAGAAATGCTTGAGTTAAGATAAAGGAGATTGTGGAGACCAAGGTTCTTGTTATGTAGATGAAGCCTCATACATGGCAGCCTTCAGAGAGAATGGATGGTAAATGTCTCTTTTCAGACCCTAAATGGCATCAGGCTCTTTGTTAATCTCTCCTAGATCCAGGAAAGTCCTGGCTGTATTAATGGAGACTCTACAAATGCAAAGATCCCCCACAAAAGATGGCTCTGCAAAGCCATTTCAAAATATGTCAAAGAAATACATTTTGGGCTAAAATATGTTTGATTTCCTTCAGGACCTCCTGTCTGTTACGTGATGCTACATCAAAATCAGGTTGAAATTTGGAATCTTATTGCCACAAAGAGTTTGTTTTGTCAGTCTTATGATCTCTATTTTAATGTTAATCCTGGTCAGTTATGCCTAAACTCCAAAAAGGAGAGGGTACAATTAGGCATGTCTAACCTGCCTTCCCCTAATGGCTGCGAGTTCCATTTTTCAGGTTTCTCTAGGGTCCCCTTGGCCCAGAGGGGGTCCATTCAGTTGGTTGAGAGGCTTAGAATTTTATTTTTGGTTTACAGAATGAAGTATGTTCATTCTTTTATGATCATTCCTTAATTATTTCATGTCAAAATTCTATCTCCCACAAAATTTGATTATCTCCTAACTGGGCAATTTTGGATGATTTTTTTGGCTTCTTGTTGAAATGTTTTTGTACCTCAAGTTTCTGCTGGAAACATACATTATTTTTTATTTACATACAATATTTGTAAGCCAGAGAAAAAATTCTCAAAAATAAAAATAAGAGTGTACTCAAATTTTAAAGTCTTAGAATTTTTAGCCATGAATGAGTAAAATTTTTAGGAAAAAATGTGTACCCTCTTTACTAAGAAAATGAAATTTTAGACCACATTCAATTCCTTCCATTTAATCAGATGTTTCTTCACCAGTTAAACAAATCTGGCTGACACGTGTTCTTTGACCAGCAGATGACATTTTTCTCTATTCAGCTTGAATCTTTCACTCCACCATAGCTGTTGACTTTTATATCTGTAACGGTTTGTATACATTTTTCTGATTTTCTGGCATTGGAGAACCGAGTCCAAGATGAATGAAGGTGATAATGTTACTGGCGGCATATATGTATGGGTCTGCAGCAACCTCAGTTCTTGCCTCCTCAGAAGAAATAATTTGACCAAGGGGCATAAGGCAGAGTGAGACTGAGGCAAGTTTTAGAACAGGAGTAAAAGTTTATTTAAAAGCTTTAGAGCAGGAATGAAAGGAAGTAAAGAACACTTGGAAGAGGGTCAAGTGGGCAACTTGGGAGATGAAGTGTGCAGTTTGACCTTTTGACCTGGTGTTTTATGTGTTGGCATGCTTCCGGGGTCTTGTGTTCCTTTCCCCCTGATTCTTTCCTTGGAGTGGGCTGCCCACATGCACAGTGGCCTGCCAGCACTTGGCAGGGGCTGCATGCGCAGCGTGTTTACTGGAGTTGCGCGCATGCTCACTTGAGGCATTCTTCCCTTACCAGTTGAATGCTCCTGGAAAGTCATATACCAATTAAACTCCACCATTTTTCCACTTAGTGTGCGTGATTGAGCCCACTCACCCAACTCCTGAGATCTTATCAGGAAGCTGTTGATCATGAACTTTAGGTGTCTTTCTCTATTGGGAGACTGCCTTTCCCTGGTGCCAGCTGCAACCAATTATTATTTTAGAGAGGCAGTTTTAACAGCAACCGACTGACCATCACCTGATGGTTGCCTGACATTCTTGTTTGTCGGGAGGTGGCAGGGGAAGCTCTCCTGCCCTTTCACGTCTGACTAGCTACCTACTGTAACAATAAGTATCTCACATTCTGAAGAGAGCTACCTTTCTTGGGGCTTACAAGAGACAGCCGAAGGACTTTGCTCACTTACTATCACCAAGGCCATCCATGCTCCACTATGCTTGTCTTCCCCACCCTCTTCCCAAGATGGGGAAGAGGGACAGGCTCTTTGCAGTCTTGAGTTTTGGATCTAGGGGAGCTGTTAGGGGAAGGAAGGGCCTCTCCACATGGACCAAAGCCAAGTGTGAGGCTCTAAGAGAATCCCTGGTAAATAATAGCGATGAGGCAGGAATTTAGGAAGCTGACTCGTTAGCCTTCCTTATATCTCCTATTTAAGCAAGGAAAAGAGTCTTGGAAGGATATGGCAGGGCAGAGGGAGGGGAAGCTGTAAAGCCGCCTGTGATCCCATCATTGTACGTGTCAAAGTTTCTTGTAGATCTGGTTTGACATAGAGGAAGGTTGCTGGAGTTGAGCTGTCTTGATGGTGGCCCACCCAAGAAAGAATGGCTCCTGGGCAAGGGTTTTCCAGCAGCAGGAAACCATGGGGTGTGCTGCCCTGGACAGGAGCCAGGGGGTGTTGAAGAGGTCTAGCTGGAGCCAGCCAGATCCCCCACATAAGGAAGCTCTTCATTTCAGAAAACCTTCAGAGACCCCTGCAAACCTCACACGTATGCACCCGATGCAGAGGTGAGCACCTGGACTTCAGCCTCACAGCACTAATTAGTGGGAAGCAGGGATTTGCCAATGACAGGGAAAGCCCCTTGCATAAGCAGAGGCAGTGAAGTCAGAAGATATTCATCCTTCTTCCATTTCCCCTGCCAGAAAGGAAAGAGGCATCTCAGAACCAGGCCACGTCCTCCTCTTCTACTTCAGGGTCTTGGAGTGCATGGAATAAAGAAGTAAACCCCCCTCCCATTCAGGGTTCCAGCAATAAGCCTGGTGTATTCAAGGAAAGCAGAAGGCCACTGTGTGTTGAAGCAGAATGAGGGAGAGTGCACAGAGCTCCTAGGGTGAGGAAAGGAGAGCGTTATAGGCCACTGGAAAGACTGTCCTTAATTCAAATTGGCAGTCATTGGAAGGTTTGGACAGAGACTTGACATGAACTGAGACATTTCTAAGGAATCACTTCGGCCAATGTGTTAAGAGTGGATTGAAGGCAAGGGTAGAACAAGGAGAAGAGAAGGGAAGGCTATAGAAGAAATCCTGATAAGAGATGAAGTGGCCTGGCCCCTGGTGTTAGAAATGGCGTTAATAGGATTCTGGATATATTTTGAAGGTAGAGTCAACAGGATTTCCTGGCCAAATTTAAATTGAACTCTGGACTCAGCCCCTTTAATAATGTTTAACCTTAGTATGAAAGGCAAAATAATGCTCACCACAAACCCCCAAAGATATCCACATCCTAAAATCCCCAGAACTTGTGGATATGTTCCCTGACATGGCACATGGCAAAAGGGACTTTGCAGGTGTGATTAAGGTAAGGACCTTGTGATGGGCAGGTTAGCCTGCTTTGTGCAGGTGGACCCAGTCTAATCCCATGAATCCTTAAGAGTGGAGAGCCATTCACAACTGTGGTCAGAGAGAGACGTGACTGTGGAAGGACAGTTAGAGAGATGCAGTGGAGAAAGGACTTGAACTGCCGTCACTGGCTTTGAAGACAGAGGAAGGGGCTGTGAGCACGGAACAAGGGCCCCCTCTAGAAGCCGAAAAAGGCAAGGAAAGGGATTCTCCCCTAGGGCTTCCAGAAAGGAACTCAGCCCTGCTGACACCTTAATTTTAGCTCAGTGACACCTATGTTATACTTCTAACCTGTAGAATTCTCTGATGAATATGTGTTGTTTTAAGCCACAAGTCTGTGGCAATGTGTCATAGTAGCAAGAAAAAAATGAATACTTGAACAAATCACTTAATCTCTGTGGGCCTCAATTTCCTTATCCGAAACAAACAGAAAAAAAGAGCATGATGATAGTGATCAGGCAGGATTGCTGTGAGAATCAGAAAAATGGGTATACAATGTCCAGCACCTAACTGGCACTCAGTTACACTGGCCATTGTTGTTCTGTTTACATGCTAGGAATACTCCATCCTAAGAGAGCCTCAGCTTAGTTCTTTCTGCAACTTTCTTCCCTCAACGAACCTTACCCTGGAAGACAGAAGTCCAGATCTTTGAAGTTAGATGCTCCTTGTTTAGTTCCCGTCTTCCTCGGGTCTTTGAGCAAATTACTTATCCTCTCTTAGCCTCATTGTTACCACCTTTAAAATGGGAGAGAATGCCTGCCTCACAGAGTTGTGAGGATTAATGAGCCCATAGGGATGATCAGGAAATGAGAGCATCTTTCCTTCCTCTTAGGCGACAAAATTCCTGAATGCCTGCAGAGACCCTAGGAGAAAGGCTCATTTCCTTTCTCTTTCTCTCTCTCTTCCCCACCACCCTTATTTTATTTTCATTTTATCCTCTGTTCCTCATACGGGCTTTGGTCCTACTTTACAGGATGTGTGGCTCTTCATAACCTATTAAGAATGTTAAAGAGTTTTCTGAAATTTTCTTATGGTTCATATATTAAGTTATTTCCGGAGCTCTGCTTTTCCCATGAGATTCGAGAATGTCATTGCTTTCCCATTATTCCAATCTGCGTATTTTTACAAGCACTGTGCTGAAAATGCACTATTTTCTCATCTTCTAAGGAAAAGTCTATCTGGGCAGTTGAAAGCCTGACAACAGAGAGTATGTCTTGCCCTTGGCGCCTGAGAATGTCCACTTGGGTGTTGGTCAAATCAGCTTCTTAGACCTGCATCTGGACAGAAAAGGCTTATGTATATAATCTGTCTCAATCCCCAGTATTTATTATTCTGAGTTTTTTGTTCTCCTACCCCCAACAGCTGATTCTCAGACATTCTGGGAGTACATGAAGAACTAGAATTCCCCATGTGCTATTAACCTTGCCCCACCCTGAAGTCATGTTTTATGTGTTTATGATCCTTCCCACACTCCCCAGCTTCCCTGCAGCCATGCCCACACCACTGCTTCTTTTCCCCATAGTCTGCTCAAATCACCAGTGTGATGCTGCTTGTGCTCTTGATGCTACTTGGCAATTTTCCTGTGGATTTCTCCAGCCATCTCTATCCACTCCCCTCCACCTCCACCTCACTCTCCCAGTCCTCCCAGCAGATGGCCTGGCCTTTTATTTTGCAGAGAAGATAAAAGACTCTAAACAAGCACTCCTTCAATCTCCCCCTACAAACATCATTTCTGCACCCATCCTCTCTTCACCTCCTGAGACAATAGGAAAAGGGCCTCTATGTCTTTCAGCAAGCAGTCCTTCCTTCTGGACTCTGGCCTCATACCCTTCCACCTCTCCTGGGATCCCATTCGTGGCCATCACTTCATTCTCCTGTAAGTTCAGTCTCACTGCTGGATCCTTTCAATCAGCATCTGAACACACTGTAGTCCTGGTCTCCACCTTACAACATTGCTCTTCTAGGACGAGCCCCTGTACATCTAGCTGCTTCCCTATTTCCCTACTCACAGCTGAGTGCCTTCAAAGAGTTGTCTGCATTGTCTCTACTCTCACACAGCAAAGGCTTAAGAGACACGGTGGTATAATGGTTGAGAGAGTGGATTCATGAGCCAGACTGCCTAAGCCTATATTCTGCTTCTGCTGTATGAACTGGGCCAAGTCACTTAACCTCTCTGTGCCTTGGTTTTCTCATCTGTAGAATGGGATAATAATAATAACTTTCTCATCAGATTGGCATTACCATTAAACTAATACTAGTCTTTAGTATATGTAAAATGCATAGGACAGTAACTCACACAGAGAATGTACTATGTTAATATTATTATTATTAATCCACACCAATGTGGCTTCAGCTGTCATTACTTTAGCAAAACTTTGGCTGATGTCACCAGTGACTTCTCTTTTGCTGAATTTATGGAATGCTCTGTAGACCTCTTCTCAATTGACATTTCAGCAATTTGATACTAAAACACACCTCCCCCCCTTCCTGATACACTCTGTTCCTCTGATTTAGGTGTTGTAACCATTTATTTTCACTCCATTATGAAGATGATCCCTCTCAGCCTCATTTGCTGGCTCTTTCAACTCCCCCCAAACCTCAGTGTTGGAATTCTTCAGAGCTCGCTTCCAGGTCCTCTTGTTTTACTACCCACTCTCCCTAGGTAAACCCACCCACATGTATTTGCAATGCCTCCATTTTGGAACTCCATCCCATACCTCTCTCCTGAACCTACTCCATATCTACTCACTTAGCAATTGCAAACCAACCTCATGCCATGCCAGATGTCTGCATCCGACCCCAAACCTGCATCCCCTTGTCATCGTCCCAAAACTAGTCATTCATGCTGGAAATCTATGAGACATCCTCAACCCATCTCTCTTGGGCGCACTCCAGGCAGTTGTTCACCAATTTCTGACTTCTGTACCTCCAGTGTACTTGTAGAATCTTTATACTTTGCTCCATCTCCACTGCCAACACTATGATCCAAGCCTCAGTTATCTCTCCCCTCAACCACTGCTAGAACTGTCTATCCAAAGGATCCCTGAGTAATCTTTTATAAACAAATGTCATCATGCTACTCCCTTGCTCCAAGACTGTGGATGACTTCCCATTGCTCCTCAAGATAAGAACCAAAATTCCTTTACATGGTTTAGGGGGCCCTGCATTACCTGACCCCTGCTGACCTCTGGCCTCATCATATTCCTCCTTCCCTTTTGCTTGCTAGCTCCAGACACAGTGATCTTCTCTGATTGTCAAAAGCAATAAGCTTCGTCCACCTTCAAAGCTTTCACTTTCTTTGTGCCACCAACAAATCCCACCTCTCCCTCAGTCGTGTCTCGCACCAGTGTTAGTTTCAAATCCTGCTCCTCTTTCAGGCCTCAACTTAACTCTCTTTTTCTCAGGGAAGCCCTCTCTGATTCTCCAGACTTGATTCAGCTTCTCTGTGCTACACTACTATAATCTGTTGATTTCTGCCAGGGGATTTAAAAAATAGTTGAAGTTTTGTGGTTATTTGATTAACTTTTTCTCCAAAGTCTGCCCCAAAAATCCCCTCCCTTCACTATCTAAAGCAAGAAAGAGAATTAGCACTTCAAATTATCTTAAAGAAAATAAAGAGGGCTTCCTTGTCTCCAGTATTCTAAGAGTTAATCCAAGCACATTTTCTTTAGACATTACATCAATAAAATGTCACAGAAAATATTTCTAAGATAGACTTTAATAAGAGAAATTGCAACAGTGAGTTTTAAATGCAAGCAAATAGAGAAAATGAATATATATTGCACATACACACATGCACCCACACACGCACACACACACACACACACCCCTACCTCTCTTACACTTAGTTCATTGGTAACCATATAAAGTGTTTATGACACCCCTGCCATCCATTTCTCCAATATTGAATTTCAGCTTTATTGTCTCTTCTCCCACCTGCCTGATTCATTTAAATTGCCAACTGAAGCTGATAAAGTTGTAGCAGAAACCTCACAGACTGCACTCCTTGCCAGAGTGACTCACATCCTATAGGAGAGATGACCTAGTTCAGGCAATGAAAACATTCCACATAAAGGAAAGATTTATTAATTAGCAAAATCATAACCTCTTCGTTTCCCTGAGGGGTGCCTTCTTGGTGTCTTTGAGAGTATGAGAGCATTTTGAAGGCTCAGAACATATTCTCTTGTGGGCTGCATGGGAGGGTACATGTATGTGAGCATCTTCACAGGGACCCCTATCCTGCCCAGTCCCACTTTTAGCAGATGGTTTCCACAGCTGACATTAACTGAGAGGAAACCAGTCCCCAGGCATTTGTATCTCCCACAGCACCCAACAGAGGCACACATTAAAATCTGGTTAAAAGTAAACAATTCAGATGAAGAGTTATCTGTGCCAGAGATGAGCTTATACCCCAAGAGTCAACAGAAATTTATAGCCGAAAAGACCATTTGCTTGTTATGGGATGGAAATGGCAAGAGAAACTTGATCTAAAATAGCCATATAAAATGTTGACTTTGTACATGTAAGTAGACCGATTTTCCTAATAATTTTCAAAGTAAGAGAAGCAACTGGCTTATTATTATTGTAATATTTTAATTCTCCAATATTCTGAAAGATCTGGGTACATCTTGACTGGTGACAAAGTTCATTAACTCTCTCAAACAAGCACTTACTGAGTGCCTACCAGGTGTCAGGCATTATGCTAGGTGCAGGAGGTAGACTATGGAAGAAGCTTCAGCTCTGTCCTCAAGGAGCTTACAGTCTATTGAAGATACCGGGAACTAAAAAGCCATAGTCATCCAGTTGATAACTGCTATTTGCAAGAGGAAAAATAGAGTCTACGGAAGGTTCTCTAACCCAGACTTAGAGAGCCCTGAAAGGCTTCCCAGAGGAAATGACATGTAAGCTGCCTCTTGGAGGGTGAATAAGAGTTAGCTTTATGAAGGTCCAGGATCAAAGTGTCCCAGGCAGAAAAAGCAGATGGCCTAGAAGCAATGGAGAGGAAGCCACAGTCAGGCAGCCAAAGCAGTTCAGTGCACCTGGAGCCACTGACATTTTCCCTCCTCCTGTCACTGCAATATATGTTCCGCCTCAACTCTCCCCACCAAAACTGTTTTCATTTTTTGTTTCTACAGTATCCTTCTTTGAACTGGTTATTTCATGATTGGGTGGGTGGGTGGGTGGTTATTTAGATGATTGGTTGGTTGGTTGGTTGGATGGTTGCTTGGGTGGTTGGATGGATGGTTGGGTGGTTGGATGGCTGGGTGATTGGATGGTTGGGTGGTTGGTTGGGTGGGTGGTTGCTTAGCTGGGTGATTGGTTGATTGGTAGAGCGGTTGGTTTGCCCATTTCCTGTAACACTGCTCCTACTCAGCCTCCTTGGGAGGCCCCATTCTTCACACTCCCTGATGCTCTAGCCCTCCTGGCAAGCTTTCATACACTGCCTCTCCTCCAATTTTCATGTCTCAGCCAGAGAGTTTTTTTAAAATGCAAATTTTATCCTGTCAATCCTCCTACTTAAAACTCTTCAATAGTTTATTTTTTCTAGTTTGGGTATTTTTTTTTTCTTTCTGGTAGCACTTTTATTCTTTCTTGCACAATGACGTATCCTTGGGCTGTGATATTCTCACACAACAGTAGAAAAACAAGATGTGTAAGTCATCCATAAACCTGAGAATTACGTGCAAAACTCTTACATAAATTAAAATGATGCATAAATTTACAGGTAAAAATACAAATCATTTTGCAACTAGAATGAGTAATTTAGCCCTGTGACATTCTGCTGCAAAAAAACATTGGATAAGAAAGAAAATGGAGTCCTAGAGCCTGGGTTACGTACGTTTTCTACCTCTGCTGGAAGACTGCAACAAAGAAGTGACAATTCATTCATAAATTCTTGCCAGCCTCTGGAGAAATCCAGGAATTGTCATTTGTTCTCTGTGGAGATCTGATCAGGCCCTAGAAGAGTGAACAGCTTGAAAGAAATTGTCAGTCAGCCAAAGACCCATCACATCAGGCCAAGTGCCTTCTATAAACATGTTCCCCTTATTCTCCCTTTGCCACACAAAGTGTCTAGCCACACATGCTAAACTTAAACCAAAGATATGTAAAGAATTTTAGAAAATGTATTATAAAGAAATAGTTAATATGAATACAAGGTGAAATAGTGCTATTTGCGTATTAGACAAAGACAGGTATCTTTTTAAAAAGGCATCTTCCAAGTAGATAAGTCTAATATAAGATGCTGTCCATTTAAAAGTAGCCAGGTGTGGTGGCTCATGTCTGTAACCCTAGTCAGGAGGCTCACCTGGGCCCAGGAGTTCAAAACCCAGCCTGGGCAACATAGCAAGCTAGTAGTCCCAGCTAATCAAGGGGCTGAGGTGGGAGGATTGCTTGAGCCCAGGAATTTGAGGCTGTAGTGTACTATGCTTGTGCTGCTGCACTCCACCCTGGGCAACAGAGCAAGACTGTCTCTAAAATTGCAGTGGGCAATGGGCAGGTCAAACTCATCAGACTCTTGCTTGCTATTCCACATCCGCTGGAAGGTCAAGACAGTCGCTAGAAACAGTATGTGCACTCAGAAGAAGGGCAATCTTAATTTTTATTGTGTTTTTTTTTCCAAGGATGTGACATCTGTCTGTGTTCTAAAGCCAGTAATAGCAGGACACATGGTAGTACTACCAGACCAGATGGGATGTGTTGTGTTGGCATGTAGATTTTTTTCTAATATAAGCATCACATCTCATGGGTGACATGGAAGTGCTATCTTGAGTGTCACTGCTTTCATACCTGAGGAGGATGGCTGAAAAGAACTTCTGGGTCTATGACTCTCTCCTTGACAGAGCTGATCAACTGACTGTGAGGGAGCTTAGTGGTCTTCTCCAGGGTAGATGGTAAGCAATGGTAGCTCCTGTTCGACATCCAGGACAGAGCAGCACCACTTCTCCTTGGCATCATGTACAATTTCTTCTCTGCTGTGATAATGAAGCTGTAATCTCTTCTTCTCACAGTCCTTAGGAATACTCTTCCGAGTCTCAGCTAGCAGAGTCGAGAAAGAGCATGACATAGGGCAGGTGTAACCGTCATAGAAGGGCATTGTGTGGGTGCCACAATCATCTAAGTCTACCAGCAGTATATGACCAGAAGCATTACAGGAACAGCATGGCTGGAATAGCAGCACACGTAGCTGGGCTACTGAAGGTGTCAAACAGAGCCTGTTACAGGTGTCATCAATTGATGGACATTTGGTTTGTTTCTACTTTTTGGCTAAAGATGGAAGTTGGAAGTTATGAAATACCCATATGCTTAAAGAGAAAAATGAATAGCAGAGGGATTTCAAGCCACTGAGAGGGTCTGGTTGAATTTGAAAACCACAGTATGATGCCGCACAGTCATGTAATTTATGACACACAAAACTCTTCAACAGTAAGCTCTGCCTCTTCCCAGAACGCCACACATCAACTCTGCTAAACTGCTTGTAGTTCCACAAACTCACCTCTGGGATTTGCAGTGTTCTTCTCTTTGCCTAGACAATTTCCTTCCAGGTCTCACTGCCATTCCCAATCTAACCTTGAATCTGAGATCAGATGTCACATCCTCCAGAAGCTTTCCCTGACATTCTGAGTCAGTGTCAGGTGCCCCAAGTGGCACCCTCCATTCACCCCATCATAGCATTTCTGACACTGCTGTGAAACATCCAACCTGCACCACCACCGGGCTAGAATCTTATGGACAAGCACTGTGACATTCACCAGATGAGCCCCCATGTCTGGCATGATGCCTGCTGCCTAAGAGGGGCTCAATAAATTTTAAAGGAATAAATCAGTGAATGAGTGGTGCATACTTTGAGAAACATGGATCTATGAGGGTTGAAGATGCTGAGAACTAGGACTGGGTAGCAATGAGCATGTCTCTCCAACACATTGGCAGCGGAAATTCTTCAGAGATGAATTTCTGCACTTTTAAAAATAATTGAGAACTGGAGTAATTAATGTTTGTCAAAACATACTTGTTTGTATTTCTGGACAAGTTTTTATCAAAGTTAAACATAAATCTTTCAGAAATATTAGCTTTGCAATTCTCCCGTTTTCTTTGTCCACATTTGGCACTCCACTCTTGAATGATGGTTTCTAGAACACAACTGGAAAGAGGCAGGAGGCTGTTTACCCAGTTGCACACAGGTAGAAAAGAATAAGTTACCAGCCAGGATTTCCAGTATAATCTAGCATTAGAGATAACCCCTGATAGACATCAGAAGAGGGTGTAAGTCCCTTTTCAAAAGAAAAAATTAAAAACTACTAGTGATATGCCTTCCCTAACCATTGCTTTCAAAGACCTTTTAAATTATTTTTGTTAATTAAAATTTTGACCATGTATACTTCTAAAAATTACCAAATTAAGGAAAGTCTTGATTTTTATAGCATATTGAGTTAATAGGGATATTGCTTGACTTGACCGGATAAATTCTTTAAAGTAGCCACACACAGAAAATAGAGCTACATTTTTTAAATGTATACTGTAAGCCTTTGAATGAATTTTCCATGAAGAAGGCATCATGGAGAAGAAGAAATATCTGACACATACAAATGAGGTGAAGACAAACTGTTGAAATGTAGCTGGCAATGATCCAGCTTCTTAGTTCACTTTTAATAGTTTATTTATTTTTTTTTTATTTTATTCATTTCTTTTTTTTGAGACGGAGTCTCGCTCTGTCACCCAGGCTAGAGTGCAGTGGCACGATCTCAGCTCACTGCAAGTTAATAGTTTAT
This sequence comes from Pongo abelii, assembly GCF_028885655.2. Taxonomy (NCBI): domain Eukaryota; kingdom Metazoa; phylum Chordata; class Mammalia; order Primates; family Hominidae; genus Pongo; species Pongo abelii. The sequence goes on from NC_071990.2 coordinate 144,857,994, forward strand.
TTTTAAATTCATGTATCTTTAAGCTGTGTAGTTTGTTTTTATAAAAGACAAATATTGGGAGATGGCCATAAATTGACTCTTGCTTTGCAAACCAAAGTATATCTTAAAACAAGTTCCCCTGTGCTTATCTAATAATGAATTTGGACAAGAATAATGCTGCCTTGGATTGGAATGTTCAAGGCAGTCATTAAAGTTAATAATCAGTGCTCTTGTATAGAAGCTTTATGCCTAACATTGATCAGCCCTTTATTGTGTGGCATTTGCTAGTATTCAGGTAGCAAGGAGCTCACCACAAAGGCCATCAGGTAGGTTTCCATGGTAGCAGTCTTTCTTTTGTTATTCACCTTGGTAACACAGACTGGGTGCAAGCCCCAAGCCTTGGCAGCTTACACGTGGTGTTGGGCCATTCTCACGCTGCTATGAAGATATATTCAAGACGGAGTCATTTATAAAGGAAAGAGATTTAATTGACTCACAGTTCTGCAGCACTCGGAGGCCTCAGGAAACTTACAGTCATGGTGGAAGGGGAAGCAAACACGTCGTTCTTCACATGGCGGCAGCAAGAAGTGCAGAGCGAAGGTGGGGAGAAGGCCCTTTATAAAAGTGTCAGATCTCATGAGAACTCACTATCACAAGAACAGCATGGGGGAAACTGCCCCCCATGATTCAATTATCTTTACGTGGTCCCTCCCTTGACAAGTGGGGATTATTATAATTCAAGGTGAGATTTGGGTGGGAACACAGAGCCAAACCATATCAGACAGTATCCAAATACTTACCATGTCACTGTTTAATGAAAATAAATAGAATATTGGTAATGCCAGTAGAGTCAAGAACCTGGTCTCTGGGTGTGACAACAAGGCAAGGCATGATGTCTACCAAGGTTTTCTTTTAAGCAGCTGTCCGCTAAGCCAGACTAGTGTCCCTTTGATCTTATTAAATGTTAATAACCCTCAGTTGTCTTATATTATTGCCCTGGAGACAAATAGAACTCAATGGTGACTAGAATAGTTTCATTAATGCTGAATCTTATGAAAGACAAGTTTGTGATTGCACAGTAATAAAAGTACAACATAAAAACTATGGAAGAAAAGAGAATTCTACTTTTTAAGGTATAAGGATAGCATTAAGGAATGAAAACAGCTTTGGATTTTTGTCGGTTTGCGTGTCCTCATTTTTCCCAGTGACTCAATACCTGGGCTTGCTCATTGTCTCTATTGTCTAAAATAAATGCATTCTGGTAAGTGTCACTTCTCTTTGATTGTGAATTGATTATTTGAGTTTATAGCAGCACGTGGGGGCTTTATTATGCTGCCTGCCTTGTTCTGAGGTCAACAGGCAAGTCAACTAGTACTCAGTCATTCAAATAAAGAGAATAATGTACTCAGACTTAACATTGTTCTGGTATTCAGTCCTACCAAAACATCATTTCTGCCACTTACTCAGGAAAAAGTAAAAGCTGTAACTCTTAATTTAATTTACCTTTCTCCTTCCTATAGGATACCTGAAAACATTTATGAATGAGTAAGCCTTTAGTGCCTCCATTTTAATTACTTTAATCTGTGAAATTTCCACAAAGCATTGTATGGCTTTCCCTTGTAGTTTTAGCCTTCATCATAAACAGTCTGAGTGTAACATCCATAGGGGTGTGTAAAGTTTCTGCCATATATAAAATATATTTAAAAGAAAAGCTACAAATACCAAAGCCAAAGAGAAAATCTTGAAAGAAGCTGGTGGTGGGGGGTGGGAGAGTGGGGGGCTTCCTTTTACTTATAGAGAAAGAGGATAAGAATTATAATACACTTCTCATCAGAAGTCATGCAAGCAAGAGGAGAATGGAGTAAAATATTAAAAGTATTGAGTATTGAAAGACAAAAGCCATCAACCTAGAATTCTATATCTAGGGAAATTATCTTTCAAAAGTAAAGCAGAACTGTTTTCTCAGACAAGCAAAAATAGAGAGAATTCATCATCCACAGACCTACCCTAGAATAAATATTAAAAGATGTTCTTCAAGGAGAAGAAAAATATAGTTCAGAAACATGAATCTACACTAAAAGAAGAGCATAGAATAAGGAATAAATAATCCTCAAAGAAAATATATGATTTTTCTTTTTAAGTGAGGTATTAGAGAAGTGTTTTTTAATGTTACAAAGGCAACAACTTATTAGGTGGTTATAGTATAGAAAAATTATAGAAAGAAATACTTTTAAGAATCAGAAGTATTCTAAGAAAGAAGAAAAAGCAGAATCATATAAAATACTCAAACCAAAGAAAACAGAAAGGGGGAAGGGCATAAAAAAAGAAAGAAATGCCCAGTGCAATGAATAGAAAGCAGTTAAAATATGGTAGTTATTAATCCAACTATATCAATAATCACTTTAAATGTGAATAGCCTAATACACCAATTAAAAGACAAAGATTACTACATTAGATAAAATAACAAGACTAAAATATTTTACATGTTTCCTACAAGAAACTCACTTTAAACATAAAGACACAGCTGGGCTAAGAGTAAAATGATGAAGAAAGATATGCTAACACTAATCAAAATAAATCTGATGTTAGCTATATTAATTTCAGACAAAGCATACTTTGAACAAGGAAAATTATCAGAGATAAACAGGAGTACTACATAATAATGAAGGGATTAATTCACCAAGGGGACATAATCTTTAATGTATATGCACATAACAACAGAGCATAAAAATACATGAGACAAAACTGATAGAACTGCCAGGAAACATAGGCACATCCACTATTATAATTGGAGACTTCAACACCCCTCTTTTAGCAATTATTAGATAAAGCAGGCAAAAAATTCATACAGATATAGTTGACCTGAACAACCATCAATCAACTTGATCTAATTGACATCTATAAAATATTTTATTCATCAAAAGCAGACTACACATTCCACTCAAGCTTATGTATGACATTCACCAATATCAACCCTATTCTGGGCCATAAAACATATCTTAACAAAGTTAAAAAAATAGAAATCATACAAAGTATGTTCACAGTCAACATGGGAGTTAAACTAGAAATCAATAAAAGAAAAAATGGCTAGAAAAGTCCAAAGTATTTGGAAATTAAATAGCACACTAATAAATAACCCATGGTTCAAATAAGAAGTGGCAAGAGAAATTTACAAATACTTTGTACTAAAAGAAAATGAAAATATAACTCACCAAAATTTTTGAGATGCAAGGAAAGTAGTGCTTAGAGGTTAATTTAACATTAAATGCATATATTAGAAGTTTCTAATCTGATGTAAGACTAGAGAAGGAACAATTTAAGTCAAAAGTAAGAAGAAATGAAATAATAAAAATTAAAGAAGAAATAAATAAAATTTAAAAACAAACAAACAAAAAAAACAATAAAAGCCAAAGCTGATTATTGTAACAGATTGATAAAATTATGAAACTCCAGCCAGGCTCAACAAGAAAAAAAGAAAGAATATACAAATTACTAATATAATAAATGAAAGAGGAATCCCACTACTGATCCTATGGACATTAAAAGAATAATAAAGAAATATTATGAACAACTCTATGCCCACAAATTTGATAATCTAGATTAAATGGATCAAGTCCTGGAAAGAAACAATCACCAAAACTCATGCAAAGAGAAAGATAATATCTTAATAGACCTATCTCTATTACAGAAATTGAATCAATAATTAGTAACCTTTTAAAACAGAAAACATTAGGTTCAGATGGCTTCACTAGCAAATCCTACCAAACATTTAAGGAAGAAATGATACCAATTCTTCACAATTTCTTTCAGAAAATAGAAGCAGAGGGAATACCTCCTAATCATTCTCTGAGGCCAGCATTGCCTTAATACCAAAACAACTAGAGAAATACATTACAAGAAAGAAAACTTACAGACACATATCTCTCATGAACATAGATGCAAAAAATCCTCAAAAATGTTTGCAAATCAAGTTGAACAATGTGTAAAAACAATTATCCCAAAATAGCTGGATGAGAGGACTTGAAATTTTCTCAACATATGGAAATAAGTACTTAAGATGATGGAGACCCCCGAATACCCTGACTTGATCATGCATCAAGTATATGCACACAGTTTATGCATAAAACAAAATATTGCATGTACCCCATAAATATATGTACAAATATTGTGTATCAATTTAAAAATAAAATAAATTTAAAAGAATTATTCACCAAAACCAAGTGGAATGTATTCTAGGCATGCAAGGATGGTCAACATTCAAATACCAATTGATGTAATCCACAACGTCAATAAGCTAAAGAAGAATCATATGATCGTATTAAAAGATGCACAAGAAGAATTTGATAAAATCCAACATCCACTTGTGATTTAAAGGAAAAAAACCTCTCAGAAGACTATAAATAGAAGAGAACTCCCTCAAGTTGATAAAGAACATCTGTTAAAAATTTATAGCTGGAAGTCCTAGCTAGAACAATCAGACAAGAGAAAGAAATAGAGAGCATCCAAATTGGAAAGGAAGAAGTCAAATTATCCTTGTTTGTATGATCTTATGTTTGGAAAAACCTAAAGACTCCAAAAAAAATAAAAAAACTGTTAGAAGCGATAAACAAATTCAGTAAAGTTGCAGGATACAAAATCAACATACAAAAATCAGTAGCATTTCAATATGCCAACACTGAAGAATCTGAAAAAGAAATCAAAAAGTAACCCCCTTTACAATAGCTACAAGTAAAATTAAATAACTAGTAATCAACTTAACAAAGACATGAAAGAGCTCTACAATGAAAACTATAAAACATGGTGGAAGAAATCAAAGAGGACACACAAAAAATGGAAGGATATTCTATGGTCATGGATTAGAAGAATAAATATTATTAAAATGTTCATACTACCCAAAACAATTTACAGATTCAATTCAACCCCTGTCAAAATACCAGTGGCATTCTTTACAGAAATGGAAAAAAGCAATGCTAAAATTTATGTGAAACTACAAAAGACCCAGAATAGCCCAAGCTATCCTGAGCAAAAAGAGCAGAACTGAAACACTCACATTACCTGACTTCAAATTATACTACAGAGATATATTAATGAAAACAGCATGGTACTGGCATAAAAGCTGACACAGATCAATGAAACAGAATAGAGAACCCACAAACAAATCCAAGGAACTGCAATAAAACCATTTTTGACAAAGGTGCCAAAAACATACATTAGGGAAAGGACAGTCTCTTCAATAAATGTTGCTGGGAAAACTGGATATCCATATGTACAAGAATGAAACTAGACCCCTATCTCTTGCTATATAGAAAAATCAAATCAAAATGGATTAAAGGCTTAAATCTAATACCTCAAACTATGAAACCACTGTAAGAAAACATTGGGGAAATTCTCTAGGACATTGGACTGGCCAAAGATTTCTTGAGATACCCCACAAGCACAAGCAACCAAAGCAAAAAATGGACACATGGGATCACATCAAGTTAAAAAGCTTCTGCACAACAAAAGGAAACAATCAATAAAGTGAAGAGTTAACCCACAGATTGGGAAAAAAATACTTGAAAACTACCTGTCTGACAATGGATCAATAACTAGAATGTACAAGGAGCTCAAACAATTCTATAGGAAAAAAAACAAATAATCTGATTCAAAAATTGGCAAAAAATCTGAATAGACCTCAAAAGAAGACATACAAATGGCTAACTGGTATAGGAAAAGGTACTCAACAGCACCGATCATCAGAGAAGTGCAAATCAAAACTACAGTGAGATACCATCTCACCCCAGTAAAAATGGCTTTTATCCAAAGACAGCCAATAACAAATGTTGGGGAGGATGTGGAGAAAAGGGAACCCTTGTCCACTGTTGGTCGGAATGTAAATTAGTACAACCACTATGGAAAACAGTTTGGAGGCTCTTCAAAAAACTGAAAATAGAGCTACCATATGATCCAGGAATCCCACTGCTAGGGACCCCGAAAGAAAGGAAATCAGTATATTGAAAAGACATCTGCACTCCCATGTTTATTGCAACACTATTCACAATAGGCAAGATTTGGAAACAACCTAAGTGTCCAAAAACAGATGAATGGATAAAGAAAAATGTGGTACATATACACAATGGAGTACTACTCAGCCATGAAAAGAAGGAGGTTCTGCCATTTGCAACAACGTGGATGGAACCGGGGGTCATTACGTTAAGTGAAGTAAGCCAGGCACAGAAAGACAAAATTCACATGTTCTCACTTATTTGTGGATGCTAAATAGGAAAACAATTGAACTTATGGAGATAGTGGAAAGATGGTTATCAGAGGCATGAAAAGTTAATGGTGGCAATGAGGGTAAGTGGGGATGATTAAAGGGTACAACAATAAAAAGAATGAATAAGATCTAGTATTTGATATCAATAAAAGGGTAACTATAGTCAATAGCATTTAAAGATAACTAAAAGAGTATAATTGGAATGTTTGCAACACAAATGATAAATGCTTGAGATGATGGATACCCCATTTACCCTGATATGATTATTACGCATTGTATGCCTGTATCCAAATATCTCATGTACCCCATAAATATATACACCTACTATGAACCCACAACAATTAAAAATTTAAAAAATTTAAATTAAAAATTAAAATTAAAAAGCCCTACAGCTAACATATTTAAAGTAAGAAGCTTGATACTTATCTCCTAAGATTGGGAACAAGGCAAGGATATTCCCTCTCACAACTCCTATTCAGCATCATATAGGAAATCCTACTTATTGCAATAAGACAAGAAGAGGAAATAAAATGTAAATACAAATTGGGAAGAAAGAAAAAATACTGGGCTGGGCACAGTGGTTCACAACTATAATCCTCGCACTTTAGAAGGCCAAAACGGCAGGATTGCTTGAGGCCAGGAGTTCAAGATCAGCCTGGGCAACAAAGCCAGACGCCATCTCTAAAAAAAAAAAAAAAAAAAAAAAAAAAAAAAAATTAAAGTAGCTGAGTGAGGTAGCCCATGCCTATAGTCCCAGCTACTCAGGAGACTGAGGCGGGAGGATCACTTGAGCCCAGGAGTTGAGCTATGATCCTACTACTACACTCCAGCCTGGATGACAGAGTGAGATCCTGTAAGAAAGAGAGAGAGAGAGAAAAGGGAGAAAGAACTGTCTTTATTTATAGATGACATGATTATCTATACAGACAATCCCAAATAATTAATTTCTGGAACTTGTAAGTAATTATAAAAATATTGAAGAATGCAAGGTTAATATGCAGAAATCAATTGCTTTCCTATAACTACAGTAAAGAGTCAGAATTTGAAATTTGAACAATACCATTTACAATAGCACCAAAAATTAAATACTTAGATAATATCTAATAAAATATGCACAGGATCTATATGCAATAAACTATAAAACTCTCACAAAAGAAAGTAGATGTGAGTAAGTAGAACGATATTCTGTGTTCATGCATGGCAATACCCAATATTGTTAAGATGTCAGTTCTTCTCCAGCTTAATCTATAGATTTAACCCTTTTCCATTTAGAAAATAAAAAAGTGCAGCTCACTACCAGCACTCATTTAATTTTACATAAACACACTCTTTGAGGATGAAGCAAATCTGATTGATTTTCAATGTGAAAATATAAAAACTGTTCTTGGAGTTATTTCTAAACAAAACTAACATCAGAATTGTCTGAATCATCAGAATCATCTATTTTGGAAAAATTGGATTCGTCAAATGAATCTTTGGCCAACAACTGTTGGAGAATGATGTTAATATCACGTGTGGGAATGCTACATTTTCTAGAATTTGACATTTTCAGTGACCGAGAATTACTATATTTTCTAAGTGGAAATACTACTACTAAAAACAGAATGCTATAAATAGAATGATGTCTTTTGTTTCCAAAGTTGATATGCTAGAGCAGTGTGAAAATAATAATAAAAGGGAGATATTTCGTGGCAAAAGTATCTCGGGGTAAATGCGGCAGCCGCAAGCACTGCCGGCAAGTATTCTCAGGGCAGATGGGAAAAGGGTTTAATGTAAGTCTAACCAAAAATCCCAGTAAGTTATTTTGTAAATAGCAAAAACTGATTCTAAAGTTTATATATTGAAAGTCAAAAGGCCCAGAACAGCCAGTGCAGTGTTGAAGAAGAACAGAGTAGGAGGACTAGCACTACCTGACTTCAAAACTTACTATAAAGCTACAGTAATCAAGACATTGTGGAGTTGGAAAAAGAATAGATATGTAGACCAATGGAACAAAATAAAGAGCTAGAAATAGACTCTCACAAATATAGGCAACTGATATTTGACAAAGGAGCAAAGGCAATTCAAGAGAGAAAGGACATCTTTTTAACAAATGGCACTGCAGCAATTGGAAGTCCATATGGTAAAAAGCTGAATCAAGTCATAAATCTTACACCTTTCACAAAATTTAACCCAAAATGGATCATAGACTTAAATGTAGAAGTTGACACTTATAAAAAAATATAAGGAATTTGAGTTTGACATAGAATTTTTAGATACAACACCAAAGGCATGAGAAAACAATAATAATCCACTTGACTCAGCCATGAGCAAAGGTTACATAATCATAATAATCACAAATACTGGGTACTGATTTAGTTTCTCAAAATATGACAAAACTAAACTTAGTTGATAACAGATAGGGGAAAAAAAGAGGGGAGAGATTGTAAGAGGACTGAAGCCATATCTTTTATTTTAGGAAACCAAATGATAATATATAAAACTGATAAATCAAGAAATAGCAGTATATAGATATTGTTAAGACATATGGGTATAAAACCCAGAAAGAGGTTGACATCAGCAACATGGCAGAATAGGAGGTCTCTAGCCTTGGCCATTACCCCCAAAAAAGCACTGATTAAGCAACTATTCATGAAGAAGAATGCCTTTGTGAGATTTAGGGAACCCAAGAAAAAGGTTGCAGCACACCAATGGTGCAAAATGTCTGAGAAAAGCTTCATTTAGAAGGATAAAATGAGTAGTTTCCCTCTATCAGATTTCCACTTCCCCTAAGCTACCACAGCACAGTACTAAGAAAGATCCCCTTTGCCCACAATTTCTCCCATAGGGAGTTTCACTTATGAAACTTAGTTTCACTGGAAACAAAATTTTTGGCTGATAATTGTTTTGTTTAAGGAGGCTAAAGATAGGACACCAATCCCTTCTAGCTTGTAAGGTTTCTGCTGAGAAATCTGCTGTTAATCTGTTAGAGCAAAAGGGGATACAGCAAAAACAGTGCTAAGAGGAAAGTTCATAGTATTAAATGCCTACATCAAAAGCTCTGAATGAGCAAAAAGAGACAATCTAAGACCGCACCTCAAGGAACTAGAGAAAGAACAAACCAACCCAAACCCGGCACAAGAAAAGAAGTAACCAAGATCAGAGCTGAACTAAATGAAATTGAAACAAAGAAACAAAAAAAAAATACAAAAGATAAATGAAACAAAAAGCTGTTTCCTTGAAAAGATAAATAAAATTGATATACCATTAGTGAGATTAACCAAGAAAAGAATAGGGAAGATCCAAATAAACTCAATTAGAAAAGAAACAGGAGATATTACAACTGATACCACAGAAATACAAGAGTTCATTCAAGGCCTCTATGAATACCATTATGCACACAAACTAGAAAACCTAGAGGAGATGGATAAATTTCTGGAAATATACAACCCTCCTAGATTAAACCAGGAAGAAATATAAATGCTGAACAGACCAGTAACAAGCAGTGAGACTGAAATGGTAATTTTTAAATTGCTAACAAAAAAAAAAATCCAGGACCAGATGGATTCACAGCTGAATTCTATCAGACATTCAAAGAAGAATTGGTACCATTCCTATTGACACTATTCAAAAAAGTAGAGAAAGAGGGAGTCCTCCCTAAGTTATTCTGTGAAGCCAGTTATCACCCTAATACCAAAACGAGGAAAGGACATAACAACAAAAAAAGAAAACTACAGACCAATATCCCTGATGAATGTAGAAGCAAAAATCCTCAACAAAATACTAGCTAACTGAATCCAACACCATATGAAAAAGATAATCCACCATGATCAAGTGTGTTTTACACCGGGTATGCAGGGATGGTTTAACATACACACATCAATAAATGTGATACCCCACATAAACAGAATTAAAAACAAAAATCACATGATCATCTCAATAGATGAAGAAAAAGCAGATGACAAAATCCAGCATCCCTTTATTATTAAAACCCTCAGCAAAATTGGCATTGAAGGGACATACCTTAATGTAATAAAGCCATCTACAACAAACCCACAGCCAACATAGTACCAAAGAGGGAAAAGTTGAAAGCATTCCCTCTGAGAACTGTAACAAGACAAGGATGCCCACTCTCACCACTTTTAGTCAACATGATACTGGAAGTCCTAGCCAGAGCAATCAGAAATAAAGGGCATCCAAATTGGTATAGAAGAAGTCAAACTGTCACTGTTTGCTGATGATATGATCATATACCTAGAAAACCCTAAAGACTCCTCCAGAAAGCTCCTAGAACTAATAAATAATTCAGCAAAGTTTGAGGATACAAAATCAATCTACACAAATCAGTAGCTTTGCTATACACCAACAGTGACCAAGCTGAGAATCAAATCAAGAACTCCACCCCTTTTAAGTAGCTGCAAAAAATAAAATAAAATACTTAGAAATATAACTAACCAAGGAGGTGAAAGACATCTACAAGGAAAACTCCAAAACACTGCTGAAAGAAATTATAGACTACACAAACAAATGGAAACACATCCCATGCTCATGGATAGGTAGAATCAATATTGTGAAAATGACCATACTGCCAAAAGCAATCTACAAATTCAAGGCAATTTCCATCAAAATACCACCATCATTATTCACAGAATTAGAAAAAACATCCTAAAATTCATATGAAACCAAAAAAATGCAAGACTAAGCAAAAAGAACAAATCTGGAGGCATCACATTACCAGACTTCAAACTGTACTGTAAGGCCATAGTCACCAAAACAGCATGGTACTGGTATAAAAATAGGCACATAGACCAATGGAACAGAATGGAGATCCCAGAAATAAAGCCAAATGCTTACAGCCACTGGTCTTCGATAAAGCAAACAAAAACACAAAGTGGGGGAAAGAACACCCTATTCCACAAATGGTGCTGGGATAATTGGCAAGCCACATGTAGAAGAATCAAACTGGATCCTCATCTCTCACCTTATACAGAAATCAACTCAAGATGGATCAAAGACTTAAATCCAAGACCTGAAACCATAAAAATTTTAGAAGATAACATCAAAAAAATCCTTCTAGATATTAGCTTAGGCAAAGACTTCATCACTGAGAACCCAAAAGCAAATGCAATGAAAACAAAGATAAATAGATGGAACTTAAACTGAAAAGCTTCTGTACAGGAAAAGAAACAATCAGCAGAGTAAACAGACAACCCACAGAGTGGGAGAAAATCTTCACAATCTATACATCCAACAAAGGACTAATGTCCAGAATCTACGAGAAACTCAAAGAAATCAGCAAGAAAAAAAAAACAATCCCATTAAAAAGTGGGCTAAGGACATAAATAGACAATGCTCAAATGAAGATATACAAATAGCCTACAAATATATGAAAAAATGCTCAACGTCACTAATGATCAGGGAAATGAAAATCAAAACCAAATGTGATACCACCTTACTCCTGCAAGACTGTCCTTAATCAAAAAATAAAAAATAATAGATGTTGGCATGGATGTGGTGAAAAGGGAACATTTTTACACTGCTGATGGGAATGTAAACTAGTACAACCACTATGGAAAACAGTGTGGAGATTCTTTAAAGAACTAAAAGTAGATCTACCATTTGATCCAGCAGTCCCACTACTGGATATCTACCCAGAGGAAAAGTAGTCATTATATGAAAAAGACACTTGCATATACATGTTCATAGCAGCACAATTCACGACTGCAAAAATATGGAACAAGCCCAAATGCCCATCAATCAACAAGTGGATAAAGAAAATTTGGTATATGGGGAGGAGCCAAGATGGCCGAATAGGAACAGCTCTGGTCTACAGCTCCCAGCGTGAGCGACACAGAAGAAGGGTGATTTCTGCATTTCCATCTGAGGTACCCTGTTCATCTCACTAGGGAGTGCCAGACAGTGGGCGCAGGTCAGTGGGTGAGTGCACCGTGCGCCAGCCGAAGCAGGGGCGAGGCATTGCCTCACTCGGGAAGCGCAAGGGGTCAGGGAGTTCCCTTTCCAGGGGTGACAGACGGCACCTGGAAAATCGGGCCACTCCCACCCGAATACTGTGCTTTTCCGACGGGCTTAGGAAACGGTGCCCCAGGAGAGTATAGCCCGCACCTGGCTCAGAGGGTCCTACGCCCACGGAGTCTCGCTGATTGCTAGCACAGCAGTCTGAGATCAAACAGCAAGTCGGCAGCGAGGCTGGGGGAGGGGCGCCCGCCATTGCCCAGGCTCGCTTAGGTAAACAAAGCAGCCTGGAAGCTTGAACTGGGTGGAGCCCACCACAGCTCAAGGAGGCCTGCCTGCCTCTGTAGGCTCCACCTCTGGGGGCAGGGCACAGACAAACAAAAAGACAGCAGTAACCTCTGCAGACTTAAATTTCCCTGTCTGACAGCTTTGAGGAGAGCAGTGGTTCTCCCAGCACACAGCTGGAGATCTGAGAACAGGCTGACTGCCTCCTCAAGTGGGTCCCTGACCCCTGACCCCCGAGCAGCCTAACTGGGAGGCACCCCCCAGCAGGGGCAGACTGACACCTCACACGGCCAGCCAGGTACTCCAACAGACCTGCAGCTGAGGGTCCTGTCTGTTAGAAGGAAAACTAACAGAAAGGACATCCACACCAAAAACCCATCTGTACATCACCATCATCAAAGACCAAAAGTAGATAAAACCACAAAGATGGGGAAAAAACAGAGCAGAAAAACTGGAAACTCTAAAAAGCAGAGTACCTCTCCTCCTCCAAAGGAACGCAGTTCCTCACCAGCAACGGAACAAAGCTGGACGGAGAATGACTTTGATGAGCTGAGAGAAGAAGGCTTCAGACGATCAAATTACTCCAAGCTACGGGAGGATATTCAAACCAAAGGCAAAGAAGTTGAAAACTTTGAAAAAAATTTAGAAGAATGTATAACTAGAATAACCAATACAGAGAAGTGCTTAAAGGAGCTAATGGAGCTGAAAACCAAGGCTCGAGAATTACGTGAAGAATGCAGAAGCCTCAGGAGCCGACGCGATCAAATGGAAGAAAGGGTATCAGCCCTGGAAGATGAAATGAATGAAATGAAGCGAGAAGGGAAGTTTAGAGAAAAAAGAATAAAAGGAAACGAGCAAAGCCTCCAAGAAATGTGGGACTATGTGAAAAGACCAAATCTACGTCTGATTGGTGTACCTGAAAGTGACGGGGAGAATGGAAACAAGTTGGAAAACACTCTGCAGGATATTATCCAGGAGAACTTCCCCAATCTAGCAAGGCAGGCCAACATTGAGATTCAGGAAATACAGAGAACGCCACAAAGATACTCCTAGAGAAGAGCAACTCCAAGACACATAATTGTCAGATTCACCAAAGTTGAAATGAAGGAAAAAATGTTAAGGGCAGCCAGAGAGAAAGGTCGGGTTACCATCAAAGGGAAGCCCATCAGACTAACAGCGGATCTCTCGGCAGAAACTCTACAAGCCAGAAGAGAGTGGGGGCCAATATTCAACATTCTAAAAGAAAAGAATTTTCAACCCAGAATTTCATATCCTGCCAAACTAAGCTTCATAAGTGAAGGAGAAATAAAATACTTTACAGACAAGCAAATGCTGAGAGATTTTGTCACCACCAGGCCTGCCCTAAAAGAGCTCCTGAAGGAAGTGCTAAACATGGAAAGGCACAACCGGTACCAGCCACTGCAAAATCATACCGAAATGTAAAGACCATCGAGACTAGGAAGAGACTGCATCAACTAACGAGCAAAATAACCAGCTAACATCATAATGACAGGATCAGATTCACACATAACAATATTAACTTTTAATGTAAATGGACTAAATGCTCCAATTAAAAGACACAGACTGGCAAATTGGATAAAGACTCAAGACCCATCAGTGTGCTGTATTCAGGAAACCCATCTCACGTGCAGAGACACACATAGGCTCAGAATAAAAGGATGGAGGAAGATCTACCAAGCAAATGGAAAACAAAAAAAGGCAGGGGTTGCAATCCTAGTCTCTGATAAAACAGACTTTAAACCAACAAAGACCAAAAGAGACAAAGAAGGCCATTACATAATGGTAAAGGGATTAATTCAACAAGAAGAGCTAACTATCCTAAATATATATGCACCCAATACAGGAGCACCCACATTCATAAAGCAAGTCCTGAGTGACCTACAAAGAGACTTAGACTCCCACACATTAATAATGGGAGACTTTAACACCCCACTGTCAACATTAGACAGATCAACGAGACAGAAAGTCAACAAGGATACCCAGGAATTGAACTCAGCTCTGCACCAAGCGGACCTAATAGACATCTACAGAACTCTCCACCCCAAATCAACAGAATATACATTTTTTTCAGCACCACACCACACCTGTTCCAAAATTGACCATATACTTGGAAGTAAAGCTCTCCTCAATAAATGTAAAAGAACAGAAATTATAACAAACTATCTCTCAGATCACAGTGCAATCAAGCTAGAACTCAGGATTAAGAATCTCACTCAAAACCGCTCAACTACGTGGAAACTGAACAACCTGCTCCTGAATGACTACTGGGTACATAACGAAATGAAGGCAGAAATAAAGATGTTATTTGAAACCAATGAGAACCAAGACACAACATACCAGAATCTCTGGGATGCATTCAAAGCAGTGTGTAGAGGGAAATTTATAGCACTAAATGCCCACAAGAGAAAGCAGGAAAGATCCAAAATTGACACCCTAACATCACAATTAAAAGAACTAGAAAAGCAAGAGCAAACACATTCAAAAGCTAGCAGAAGGCAAGAAATAACTAAAATCAGAGCAGAACTGAAGGAAATAGAGACACAAAAAACCCTTCAAAAAATAAATGAATCCAGGAGCTGGTTTTTTGAAAGGATCAACAAAATTGATAGACCGCTAGCAAGATTAATAAAGAAAAAAAGAGAGAAGAATCAAATAGATGCAATAAAAAATGATAAAGAGGATATCACCACCGATCCCACAGAAATACAAACTACCATCAGAGAATATTACAAACACCTCTACGCAAATAAACTAGAAAATCTAGAAGAAATGGATAAATTCCTCAACACATACACCCTCCCAAGACTAAACCAGGAAGAAGTTGAATCTCTGAATAGACCAATAACAGGAGCTGAAATTGTGGCAATAATCAATAGCTTACCAACCAAAAGAAGTCCAGGACCAGATGGGTTCACAGCCGAATTCTACCAGAGGTACAAGGAGGAGCTGGTACCATTCCTTCTGAAACTATTCCGATCAATAGAAAAAGAGGGAATCCTCCCTAACTCATTTTATGAGGCCAGCATCATCCTGATACCAAAGCCTGGCAGAGACACAACAAAAAAAGAGAATTTTAGACCAATATCCTTGATGAACATTGATGCAAAAATCCTCAATAAAATACTGGCAAACAGAATCCAGCAGCACATCAAAAAGCTTATCCACCATGATCAAGTGGGCTTCATCCCTGGGATGCAAGGCTGGTTCAATATACGCAAATCAATAAATGTAATCCAGCATATAAACAGAACCAAAGACAAAAACCACATGATTATCTCAATAGATGCAGAAAAGGCCTTTGACAAAATTCAACAACCCTTCATGCTAAAAACTCTCAATAAATTAGGTATTGATGGGACATATCTCAAAATAATAAGAGATATTTATGACAAACCCACAGCCAATATCATACTGAATGGGCAAAAACTGGAAGCATTCCCTTTGAAAACTGGCACAAGACAGGGATGCCCTCTCTCACCACTTCTATTCAACATAGTGTTGGAAGTTCTGGCCAGGGCAATTAGGCAAGAGAAGGAAATCAAGGGTATTCAATTAGGAAAAGAGGAAGTCAAATTGTCCCTGTTTGCAGATGACATGATAGTATATCTAGAAAACCCCATTGTCTCAGCCCAAAATCTCCTTAAGCTGATAAGCAACTTCAGCAAAGTCTTAGGATACAAAATCAATGTACAAAAATCACAAGCATTCTTATACATCAATAACAGACAAACAGAGAGCCAAATCATGAGTGAACTCCCATTCACAATTGCTTCAAAGAGAATAAAATACTTGAGAATCCAACTTACTAGGGATGTGAAGGACCTCTTCAAGGAGAACTACAAACCACTGCTCAAGGAAATAAAAGAGGATACAAACAAATGGAAGAACATTCCATGCTCATGGGTAGGAAGAATCAGTGTCATGAAAATGGCCGTCCTTCCCAAGGTAATTTACAGATTCAATGCCATCCCCATCAAGTTACCAATGACTTTCTTCACAGAATTGGAAAAAACTACTTTAAAGTTCATATGGAACCAAAAAAGAGCCCGCATCGCCAAGTCAATCCTAAGCCAAAAGAACAAAGCTGGAGGCATCACACTACCTGACTTCAAACTATACTACAAGGCTACAGTAACCAAAACAGCATGGTACTGGTACCAAAACAGAGATATAGATCAATGGAACAGAACAGAGCCATCAGAAATAATGCCACATATCTACAACTATCTGATCTTTGACAAACCTGAGAAAAACAAGAAATGGGGAAAGGATTCCCTATTTAATAAATGGTGCTGGGAAAACTGGCTAGCCATATGTAGAAAGCTGAAACTAGATCCCTTCCTTACACCTTATACAAAAATCAATTCAAGATGGATTAAAGACTTAAATGTTAGACCTAAAACCATAAAAACCCTAGAAGAAAACCTAGGCATTACCATTCAGGACATAGGCATGGGCAAGGACTTCATGTCTAAAACACCAAAAGCAATGGCAACAAAAGCCAAAATTGACAAATGGGATCTAATTAAACTCAAGAGCTTCTGCACAGCAAAGGAAACTACCATCAGAGTAAACAGGCAACCTACAAAATGGGAGAAAATTTTCGCAACCTACTCATCTGACAAAGGGCTAATATCCAGAATCTACAATGAACTCCAACAAATTTACAAGAAAAAAACAAACAACCCCATCAAAAAGTGGGCGAAGGACATGAACAGACACTTCTCAAAAGAAGACATTTATGCAGCCAAAAAACACATGAAAAAATGCTCACCATCACTGGCCATCAGAGAAACGCAAATCAAAACCACAGTGAGATACCATCTCACACCAGTTAGAATGGCAATCATTAAAAAGTCAGGAAACAACAGGTGCTGGAGAGGATGTGGAGAAATAGGAACACTTTTACACTGTTGGTGGGACTGTAAACTAGTTCAACCCTTGTGGAAGTCAGTGTGGCGATTCCTCAGGGATCTAGAACTAGAAATTCCATTTGACCCAGCCATCCCATTACTGGGTATATACCCAAAGGACTATAAATCATGCTGCTATAAAGACACATGCACACGTATGTTTATTGCAGCATTATTCACAATAGCAAAGACTTGGAACCAACCCAAATGTCCAACAATGATAGACTGGATTAAGAAAATGTGGCACATATACACCATGGAATACTATGCAGCCATAAAAAATGATGAGTTAACATCCTTTGTAGGGACATGGATGAAATTGGAAATCATCATTCTCAGTAAACTATCGCAAGAACAAAAAACCAAACACCGCATATTCTCACTCATAGATGGGAATTGAACAATGAGAACACATGGACACAGGAAGGGGAACATCACACTTCGGGGACTGTTG
This sequence comes from Pongo abelii, assembly GCF_028885655.2. Classification (NCBI taxonomy): domain Eukaryota; kingdom Metazoa; phylum Chordata; class Mammalia; order Primates; family Hominidae; genus Pongo; species Pongo abelii. The sequence continues at coordinate 144,875,854 of NC_071990.2, forward strand.
TGGGGTGGGGGGAGGGGGGAGGGATAGCATTGGGAGATATACCTAATGCTAGATGACGAGTTGGTGGGTGCAGCGCACCAGCATGGCACATGTATACAAATGTAACTTACCTGCACATTGCGCACATGTACCATAGAGCCTAAAGTATAATAATAATAATAATAATAAAGAAAAAAAAAAGAAAATTTGGTATATATACACCGTGGAATACTACTCAGCCATAAAAAGGAATGAAATAATGGCATTCGCAGCAACTTGGATGGAATGGTAGACCATTATTCTAAGTGAAGTAACTCAGGAATGGAAAACCAAACATCATATGTTCTCATGCATAAGTGGAAGCTAAGCTATGAGGACACGAAGGCATAAGAATGATACAGTGGACTATGGGGACTCCAGGGAGAGTGGTACGGGAGTAAGGAATAAAAAACTATACATGGGGTACAATGTACACTGCTCTGGTGATGGGTGCAACAAAATCTTAGAAATCACCACAAAAGAACTTATCCATGTAATCAAACACCACGTGTTCCTCAAAAACTATTGAAATGAAAAATAATAATTTTTAAAAGAAGATAACAAAGCTAAGAGTTGGGTTTTTTTTTGAAAAGATAAACAATATCAACAAGCCTCTAGCTAGATTACCTTTTTAAAAAGAGAAGACTCAAATAAATAAAATCAGACATCAAAGAGGAAACATTACAACTGAAGCAATAAAATGAAAAGATGTTAAGGGATTATTATGAACGATTATATGCCAGAAAACAGGCAACAAAAGCAATAATATACAAATGAGACTGCATCAAATTAAAAAGCTTCTGCGTAGCAAAACAGTCAACAAAGTGAACAGGCAACTTATGGCATGGGAGAAAGTATTTGTAAATTATATCTGATAAAGAATTAATATCCAAAATCTATAAGGACATCATCCAATGCAATAGCAAAAATAAATAAATAAAAAATAACCTGATCAAAAAAATGGGCAAAAGGCTTGAATAGACATTTCTTCAAAAAAGACACACACGGCCAGCAAATATACAAAAAGGTGCTCCCCTTCACTAATCATGAGGGAAATGCAAATTAAAGCTACAATAAGATATCACCTCACACCAGTTAAAATGGCTATTATAAAAAAAAAAAAGAATGAGTGTTTGCAAGGATATGGACAAAAGGGAACCCTGGTACACTGTTGATGGGAATGTTAATTGGTGCAGCCACTATGGAAAACAGTATGGAAGATCCTCAGAAGTAGAAACAGAACTACCATATGATCCAGGATTCTAGGTATATACCCAAAAGAGTTGAAATCAGGGTCTCAAAGAGGCATCAGCATTCCCATGTTTTTGCAGCATTATTCACTGTGGTAAGGACATGGAAACAACCTAAATGTCCAATGAGAGATGAATGATAAATAAAAGATGTATAGACATAGAATGGAATATTATTCAGCCCTTAAAAAGGAATAAATCCTTCCATTTACTAAAATGTGGATTAAACCAAAAGGACATTATTCTGAGTGAAATAAACCAGACTACATGATCCCACTTATATCAAGAATATAAAATAGCCAGTCATAGAAGCAGCAAGTAGAATGATGGTTACCTGGGGCTGGGAAGGGAATTAAGGAGGTGTTGCTCAAAGGGTACATTTCAGTTATACACGGTAAGTCCTGGAGATCTATTGTACAGCATAAAAGCTGTAATTAACAGTATTCTACTGTGTACTTAAAACTTGTTAAAACTTGTTAAGCGAGTAGACTTTTTTTTATTTTTTATTTTTTGAGTTGGAGTTTTGCTCTTGTTGCCCAGGCTGGAGTGCAATGGCACGATCTTGGCTCACCGCAACCTCCGTCTCCCAGGTTCGAGTGATTCTCCTGCCTCAGCCTCCCGAGTAGCTGGGATTACAGGCATGCGCCACCACCCCAGCTAATTTTGTATTTTTAGTAGAGATGGGGTTTCTCCATGTTGGTCAGGCTGGTCTTGAACTCCCGACCTCAGGTGATCCACCTGCCTTGGCCTCCCAAAGTGCTGGGATTACAGGGGTGAGCCACTGCACCCGGCCGCGAGTAGATCTTATGTTAAATGTTTGTATCACCAAGAAACAGAGAGAGGAAGCTTTTACAGGTGATGGTTATGTTTATGGCACTGTTTATGGTGATGGTTTCAATGGATTTATACTTACCTGCAAACTCATCAACATGTATACATTAATTATGTATACCTTCTTGTACATAAATCATACTTCAATTTTTTAAAAATGAATTAGGACAGACACAGTGGCTCACACCTGTAATCCCAGCACTTTGGGAGGCCAAGGCGGGTGATCACTTGAGGCCAGGAGTTCAAGACCAGCCTGGCCAACATGGCGAAACCCCATCTCTACTAAAAATACAAAAATTAGCCAGGTGTGGTGGCACGTGCCTGTAATCCCAGCTACTCAGGAGGCTGAGGCAGAGAATCTCTTGAACCTGGGAGGCAAAGGTTGCAGTGAGCCGAGGTCACTTGTCCAGCCTGGGCGACAAGAGGAAGGCTCTGTATAAAAAAAAAAATTGAAATGAAATGAAATCTAGAAGGAACCGCTGAAAGGGTTGAATGTGGCTTCCTCTGGGAGCAGAACAGGGCATGAAGAGGAAACTAAAGGGCAGTTGGTGGGGCAGGGAGTTTCTGCTTTTTTAATATAAACATTTTAGAACTTTTGATGGTTTCATTCTGATAAACATTGAAATGAACTTTAGAAAGGAACACTGCAACACAACTGGGAAAAAAATCTGACACCACCACCCCTCCCTTGCTTAGTGAGGGCGTGATACTGTGGTGTCATCTAATGTCTGTGTTGCTGATAGACTGGGAGCTCTGTCACAGGGCAGGGACCACATCTACTTCATAGACTGCTGTATTCACAGGTCTGACACCTTCTAGGCGCCAATACGTATTTGTTGAATGAAAAAAATATATAAGAAACATTTCACAGTGGTAGAAGCAGCACCCAGAGGACAGATGTGACAAATGATACAGAGATAGCCTTACTACAGTTTGACATCAGGCACTGGCATAGAGCAGGAGCTCAGAAAGGTCTGGAAATTTGCTCTTTATTAAAGAAGGTTGGTGATGAGAGAGAGAGAGGTTGGTAGTCCAAGGAGGTAGCGAGATCAAGGAAGACATTATCATGGCTGGGATATCAGGACATTGTTTGTAGTACTAAAAATAAGCATCTAGTGGAGGGAGGGACATAAGCGATGCCAGAGAGAGACACTGAAGATAATTTCTGCAAAATATGGAAAATTATGATTTTCTGTTGTGGAATTTCAGATGTTCTTCCTCCTCCCCCTCCAGAGCTAGCAGTTCTGCCGTTGTTTTGATGATTGCTTGGGCCGTTACAGTGCCTTGCTAACCACACTCCCTACCTCCCTTCTGAAAGAACACATGTTCTCTACAATGTTCGATGTGTCTACTTAATGTTTGGCATCTATGTGCCTTGAGAAGCTCCAAATGATTCCAGTTAAGCAAAACAGGTCATGAATGTTATTCAGGGGAATTCAAATTGAATTCTCTCCAGGGAAACATCACCATAAAACCAGGTAGACTGTAGAAAGTGGGATTCATGGAAACACATCACTTAAAATCACTGTAGACGTGTGCCAGGAGATGTGTTGGAGGAAAATGTTCTGAAGGAGATTATTGGCCTCCTTTATGGATTAATCACTCTGATATTTGTGATTTAGAATCAGGAAGAAAGCACATTACCTCATTACAGGAATTCATTCTGGGAGGCATTCACAATTTGCCTCTTTCCCCAGGGATGGGCGGAGGGGCTTGTAACCTTGAAAACATTCTTGCATGTCAGAAGTACAGAAAAATATTATATATTTCTGCATAAGGAAAAGCAGTGGAAAGTTTTTGTTTGTTCTGTTTGCTTGTTTTTTTTTTTTGATCTAACATAAATTGACTATGCCAAAAACTACATTATCTGATGACCACGTCTCTAAGGTAGGCAGTATGGTTTATAGCACTTTACCAAAAGGGAAACTGAGGCTCAGTGAAGTTAAATAGTATCCAAGGTGAACTAACAAATTTGTGGATGAGCTCAGAGTTGATCCCAAATATACGTAGGCAGGACCAGTTAATCGCTGATTTCATAACTACGTAGGCGGGACCAGTTAAATTTGTGATGCCCAGTGCAAAATAAAAATGTGGAGCCCATTGTTCAAAAATGATGCAAGACTTTCAAGATGGTGACAGCATATCCTTAAACCAAGTGTGATCCCCTTCTGAGCACAACACCCTGTGTGACTGCACAGGATACAAATGCATAAGCCTGCCCCATGTATAGATACCTCCCAGATTCTGTACATTTGGGCTAGCTCCACTGAAAAAAAATTGGGACAGCTTTGTTGAATCTTAAACTATGATTATGCCTTAAAATATTGTCTTGAAAAATACTGTTAAACCCCCTGTATATCAAAAATGGACTTCTACAATGATATTTGTACCTGAGTTAGAGATGATTTCGATATTATTTCAGATTGGCTCCTTCTATTTGATATTGATGCATTAATTTTTTGGCTTTACCATACACTTCACTGAGGAGACCATTTTGAGCCCTGTTTCCATCTAAGCTGATGTCCTTTGTCCTATTGCTGGGACCTACAGGCTGTTCATCAGGAATCTTGGCAGACCCCCACACACACTATGACCCCCTCACAGCCACGCAATCCCCACTGCTGCTCACCCCACCTGACACAGAGTGAAGACTCAAGAAATATTCATTGAATAAATGAATGAGTGCATGAACTCTAGGAAACTGCAGCAGAATATCAGATTTTCAAAAATGGAGCAAGAAGCAGTCTCCATGCAATCAATACTCAGGCAATGGTCCAAGGGACCTTTAGAATGGTTCTAAAATTAGACCATTAGGTCTCAAGAGAGGGCCAGGTCTAAAATCAGCATTTGAGCCAAAAGTCAAACCTGTCCTTGAAAAGTCCTTCAGGAGCTTCAGGTTGGAGGTACCATGAGAGGCTCACAGAAACCTACTGGGTGAGAAGCTGATGCACATCCCATATCTTATCCCACCCTGGGGCACATGCTTATTGCCTTCCAAGCCATGCAGTAAATTCCAGTAGGTTAAATGCACATGTGATGTAACTGTTTCTTAAGAGGTAAGTCAGTGCCTTCTCTGAAGGAAGTGTTTATTACTTTATGTCTGCAGCATTTCTTCCCCCTCCTCAGGGGAAGTTGTAAAATTCTGAGCTCTGCATTTTATAAGACACTTAGTCTTGCGTTAAAACTTCACCCAAAGTGATTTATCTTGCATCTTGCAACATTTCTGTATCTCACACATTTTCTATAATGAGCATGAATTACTTTTATAGTCAGTGGGAAAAAAACTTTACAGGGAGATTTTATACTTAGATCATTTTTTGGTTTTGAGCAAAACATTAAAAGAAAAGCTTTCCAGAGCCTTGTCCCCATCCATCACCATCTAGCCTTCAGAGCAGTACAGGAGCCTGGCATCCAGGCTGAACACTAAACTGCTGAAGTGTGTATCTCAGATTCTCCACTTACTTAATCTGTCTAGGCCTCAGTGTCCTTATCTGTAAAATGGTACTAATACAATACCTTCTCCAAAGAGCTGCTCATATAAAGCCTTTAGCACATGTGCATTCAGTGTGGTTAGCTAATTAGCTCTTATTGCATATGAGTCTGTGTCTTCAGTGCTAATAGCCTAGATCTCAAGCAACCTAATTCCTTATCTAAATGTGAATAATAGAGCAAGTTTTTAAATCCTCTTTAAAGTAATCTGAAAAATAGAAAGGTGACATAGCTAGAAGGGTAAAGGATGATATAGCGACCTCACTGCACTCCTCAAGGGCTCCAGTGACCACCCCAACTCATGACAGAATAGGATGAAATTTGGCCATGTAGCAAAAAGAGCTACTGAGCTTGACAATGTCATTTTTTCAACTGACTATATATCATTTATATCCAGTCAACATCCAAAGTAGATTCGAATGTTGTACATACCACTTGGAATCTGAAAATGCTTTCCCTTCCACTTTATTGGTGGCAAACCAGTTTTCTAATAATTCTCTATGAAGACCCTGTGCTAATAGATGCTGTGTATCTTTGAAGCACTTGTCCCTTGGCTTTACAACATCACACTTTTCTATTTTGCTTCCCTGTTACTAGCCCATCTTTCTTGATCTCCTTTTTAGGCTCATCCTGCTTGACCTTGTCCCTTAAATCTTAACCTTTTCCAAGGTCCTCTCATGGGCCCACTTCCTTCAGACCCTGTACTCTTCCTGGGTCTCAGTCTGTCCTGATAGTTTCAACCACAATCTTTTTTTGCCAATGAACTTGATACCTGTATTGCCTGATCGGTCCTTTCTTCAAAGTCCAAATCCATAGAACTGACTGCCTTCAGAACATCTCCACTTGGATATTTTACAGGTACCTCAAACTCAACATGTCCAGACTGAACTCATCATCCCTTCAAACAGGCTCCCTTACAGCATTCCCTTTCTCAGGAAATGGCAGCTGTTTCCACCCTGCTAATCAAGCCAGAAATCTGTGATTAATCCTTAACTCATCTCAGTTTCCTCATTGCCTAAATCTAATCAATCACCACGTTGTCTTAACTCTATTTGTTAAATCAGTGCCTGTCAAATTTCTTTTACAGGCATACACACATAACTGAAATAGAAGTTTCACAAAATTATTCTTATCATCATTATATGCAAGACCCTGTAATATTTTCTCTTCTGTTCGCATCTGTTACTGTTTTAAAATGCTAGTAACAGTGAGTTACTGACAAATGTTTAACAACCAGCTAGGTCTTCTGGAGGCAAGGGAGGGAATACCTGATGTGTAGCATTTGCCCATATCCTTGGTGTGAATATTCCCACCATGGCTGAATTCAAGCTACTGACCAACCAGCTTGCAAACCACCTAAAGATTTAACAACCAGCTCTCATGACAATCTCCAGCATGCCACACTCATGACTCAACAGTTTGATAGACACTGGTCTAAGTGTTCTTAAATCTTTCAGCTAATTTTCATTGCCAATGCTATTGTTCCTCTCCTAGCCGCTACCATTTCTGATACAGTTGGTTCAGCTCAATCTGATCTATTTCAGATTTATTTCATATTTTCAGAGACTTTCTATTTGCACACTAGGATGGAGTCTACAATTCTTACCATGGCTTAAAAATCAGCCCATGGTTTGGCACCTGCCTGCTCCTTCTGCCCTCTCTTCCTTGATCACAACAAAAGTGTTCCCTTCTTGAACTTCTGGGAGCGTTCTCTTGTTCTCGGTTCTTTAGACATGCCTTTTTTTGGCTAGAAAGTTCTTTCCTCTCATCTTTACTCAATGAATTCTTACTTATCCTTTCTATCACAGTTTAAATGCTACTTCATTCATTCATTCTTCTAGTGTGTGACAGGCATTCTGATAAGTGCTGAGGATCCAAGGAGAGGTAAAAATAAACACAGTCCCTCACCCCACAGAACTTACACTGTAGAGGGGGAGAAACATATTATTTAAATAAAGATATTCGAATTTAAGTATGAATAAAAGAGCTTTAAAAATGAACGAGAGCCCTAGTTCTATAAGAACTTATAAAAATCTATCCTAATCTGATGGATCAGGGGAGACTTTCCCTGAGTAACTGACAATTGATCAATTGTACCAGTTGAGCTCATATAGAAAGGATACATATAACCTAATTATTCTAAGTGGTGGCTAACTAACAGTATGGGCAGGAAGAAGAATATGTGAAAACCCACATTGCAGGAGGGAACATGACAAGATCAAGGAACCAAATGAAAGCCAGTGTGACAGGAATGCAAAAAGGAACAGGAGCAAGACACGGGATGGGGCCAAAGAGACAGAAGCCACTCTATGAAGAGCACTCTAGACTTTGTTGAAACTTTGGGTCTCTAACAAAAAACCAGTGGGAGGCCTTTGACATGTTGAAAGCAGGGATTTGGTGTGTTCATACTTCTGGTTTGGAAAGATCCCTCTGGCAGCAGTGAGGATGACATGGAAGGGGGAAAAAATAGATGTAGAGACAAATTAGAAACTATCACAGTCCTCTAGACAGAAATGCTTCTAACACAAATTAAGATGCTGGTGATGCACATGGGAAAAATCAACATATGAGAGAGATGTAAGGGGTAACCTTGATAAGACAAGATAAATGGATTGAACGATTGCTACGCTCTTCCTTTCCATCTTGGGCCTGGCAGAATGGTTCTCACAAAGAAGGGTGGTGAGACAGAAAGGGCCATTCTGCCGTCAACAAGGCAGTGACCTCGTGATGATACACCATCAACATTCACAAGCGCGTCCATGGAGTGGGCTTCAAGAAGTCTGCCCCTCGGGCACTCAAAGAGATCTGGAAACTTGCCACGAAGGAGATGGGAACTCCAGATGTGCGCATTGATACCAGGCCCAACAAAACTGTCTGGGCCAAAGGAATAAGGAATGTCCCATACTGTATCCATGTGTGGTTGTCCAGAAAATATTCTGAGGATGAAGATTCACCAAATAAGCTCTATACTTCAGTTACCTATGTACCTGTTACCACTTTCAAAAATCTGCAGACAGTCAATGCGGATGAGAACTAACTGCTGATTGTCAAATACATCAAATAAAGTTATAAAATTGTAAAAAAAAAAAAAAAGAATGGATTAACTAAATGCGATGAAAGAGAGGGAAGTATCAAAGATGACTTGCAATGTTTGAGTTACAAAACTGAATGAATGATAGTACTATTTGCAGAAATAAGAAATACTGGAGGTTTGGGGAAAGAACATGATTTTGTCTTTAGATATATTGAGTTTGAGGTATCTTTAAGATGGGCAAAATGAGATGTCTTAAGAACAGTTTGATAAACTGCCTAGAATAGAGGAGAGAACTGGGTTAGGATATAGGTTTGTAAAATACCTGTGTATAAGTAGTGAACATGATGCCATAGCCATGAATGAACTCATCAACTGAGAATGCATAAGAGAAAACAGTTTGGAAACCAAGATTTAAGCAAATCCAAAAATTAGTGGTAGGGTAGTGAAGGGTGCACTGACAAAGGGAAAAGGAACAGCCAAGTGGTAGGAGGAAAACCGGGAGAAACTGATGTCAAAGAAGCCAGTATCTTTTGATCGAAGAGCAAGAAGAGATGCCAGACTGCTGTGGGTGAAAGTGAGTACAATGTACAGATATGGCGTCAGTGAATCTGGACCACTTATCGGAGAAGTTTGCTTTTGAAGAGGAGAGACATGAGTAGTACTTGTGAAATATTTGGAAACTTTTGGTTGTGCTTTAATGAAAGGCATCTGAACATATTCATCAGCTATGAAAAACATTGGTTTGAAAGAAAGTTAAATACACGAGAGAAAAAAAGACTAAAGGCAAGTTTAAAAAAAGTTGGGGAATAATCCCCGTGTACCCATGGCACACCTACACTTACCCTTTCTTAATTCTGACTACACTTGTAATTGTTAATTATCTGTATTTCTCATTACACTGTACTCCATGAGGACAGGAATTAGCTCTGCCTCATTTACTTTTTTTCATCGGTGCATTATAGATGTACACAGTTTCAAGGTACATGTGTAATTTAATTCATTCATATAAGCCATTTCCTTTTATCATTTGTGAGTAACAAAGCACTCAGGAGGCATGAATAAATGTTATTTTTTTAATTGTACATAAACGCGAATGCAATCGGAGGTACATTTAATAAAACAGACAATCCAAAAATCTTATTATACTAATATGTGCATATATATGTATGCACACATATCATGGTTATTGATTTCTTAAGCTAAAATTAAAATTGGTACCATGACCATAAGCATACGTTATTTGATCACTAAGACAAGAAGACCTTAGAAGGAGAGAAATTAAAAGTCATCCAAGAACTAAGCACTCTCCAGATAGATGGGCAAGGCCATGAGTCATCTTTGTGCAGAGAATTGAGCCCTGATAAAAATCAAGGAAACAAATGGTGAAAGCACAACTTGTTAAGACAAGTGGATGCATCATTCACACTGATCCAGGTGAAACCCCAAATAACAGGATTTCTTTATCTGAGATGGTTTGATGACCTACCAAGTTAAGAAAACCAAACCAAACCAAACAAGAAACGCTCAATTCCATTTTGGAGACAATATTGAATGCCTCGTTTAGGGAAGCAAGTCCATGCAGCAAAAAAGAAATCAGATGTGCACTTCTTTCCCAGCTTTGCCAGTTTTATGATAAGTTCTTTAGTCTGATCTCAGTTTCTTTATCTGTTTAAAGAGAATAAGCATACCTAATAGGGAGGTTGTACAAAGTAAAGGAGATTGCATCTCATGTTTATAGGCACCACACTCAGAAGAGCTGTCTGCTTCTCTGCCTCGTAGGTTGCAAACCTGAGAATTTCACATCACATTGGCAGCTCTGACATAGTCTCATTTATACCCTATAAGCTCTGATTCATACAATAGTACAATGAGAATGCCATGCTATATCTAGAATTGCTGAGAAGACTAGATGACATTGTGTGCTGAAGGAACTTTGTGAAATACAAAGAACTACTTAAACAAGTAGTCAGCAGATGACAGCCGGTGTGCCAAATCCAGCCCACCACCTGGATTTTTGTTTGTTTGTTTGTTTGTTTTATGACTCAAAAGCTAAGAATGGTTTTCACATTTTTAAATAGTTGAAAAAAATCAAAAGATGAATATTTCATGATGTGAAAATTACATCAAATTCAAATTTCAGTGTCTATAAATAAAGTTTTATTGGAACACATCCACACTCGTTTACATATTGTCTATGGCTGCTTTTGCACTACAATGGTGGAGTTGAGTAGTTGTGATCAAGACCATATGGGAATATTTACTATCTGGTTCTTTACAGAAAAGGTTTCCCTACTCCTGACTTAAATTAAATATAGTGACAGAAAGCGTAAGGATTTTAGGGATTTTTTTGAGATTTAAAAAAATTCGTAAGTTATTGGTGAAGTGTCTGCCATATAGTAATGGCTCAATAAACAGATGTTGCTGTTTATATTCCTTCATTAGATTATTAATTCAACAAATAGTTATTGAGTGCATACTCTGCCAGATACTGCTCCAAGAACCACAGAATACAGCAATGAACATAATTGGACAAAATTCCTTTGCTCATTGAATAGACAATAAACAGACAAATAAAAATAAGTAAAGTATATTATATGGCTGGGAGAAAAAATAAAGGGAGAGAGAATAGAGAGTTTGAGGGTAGAGGTTGCAATTTTTAGATACAGTGGCCAGGGAAGACATCACTGGAAAGGTGACACTTGAGTGAAAACCCGAAGGACACAAGGGAGCCCAAGGGGGTGCTGTGGGGGTGGTGAGGAGTATTGTTCCGGGCAGGGGAAAAATACAAAAACCCAGAGACAGAGAGAGTTTAGAGTGCTTGAGGAACACCGAGGAGTTGATGGACTGGAGTGGCTGGGAACGATGGGGAGAATAACAGGAAATTAAATCAGAAAACTGCTGGGTAGGGCCTTGAAGAACCATCTAGGGACTCTGGCTTTTACTCTGAGTAGGAGAGGAAGCAAGTTTTGAGCAGAATAGTGGCATGGCCTGACTCACATTTAATCCAGATCCATCCGGCTGCTCCAGTGCAAACACCCTGTAGCATAGACTGATTAAAATTTTATAAGTTGATTTGCAACATCAATTACAGCTTAATGGTATTAAATTGGGGGAATATTGCGTATTCTCTCCATGGAAATTAATAAACCACTTGATGGGTACACAGCACCTTCCTTACGTTATTTAAGACAATGTCAGAATGATGAAACTGCTTCTAATTTATAGACAAACAATATGATATCTCAGAATCCCACAGGGTAGTTCTAACCGTTTAATTTCTGCTGATTCTCACAACTGCTTCAGCTTTTCTAACAGAATCTTTGGACTAACATGGCCTCTTTTTTTGATACAAATATTTTCGTTTGGACAGTGATTCAGGTTGACCTGGACGGACCTAGAGAATGCCTCTTTGCTGTAAGATTGCTCCTCAATCTTTCTTTCATTACGACTTCCCTCTACCAAGGAACCTTTGTAGACATGGTTTTTTTCCCTAATTTCCACCACAGGAACATTTTTTATTGTGCTAAAATATACATAACATAATATTTATCATTTTAGCTATTTGCAAGTATACTATTTAATGTCCTTAAATGTATTTACAACATTGTGTAACCATCACCAGTATCTATACCCAAAATTTTCTCATCATCCCCCACATAAACTCTGTTCCCATTAAACAATAACTCCCTGTTCTCCACTCCCCCGAGCCCCTGGTAACTGATAGATACCATGCTTTCTGTCTCTATGAAATTGCCTATTCTAGGTACCTCATATAAGTGGAATCACACACAATATGTGACCTGTGTCTGGCTTATTTTGCTTAGCATAATGTTTTCAAGGTCCATCCATGTTGTAGCTTGTATCAACATTTTACTCTTCTTTATGGCTGAGTAATATTCCATTGCATGCATATGCCACATTTGATTGTTCACCTATTCATGTGTTTCTATATACATATGTGTACATCTGTGTGTATGTATATGTGTGTGTGTGTGTATATGTGTGTGTGTATCTGTGCTTTCTACATAAAAAGTGTAAAATTGTTTCACCACCCCAACCCCAGAATGAATTTTCACCTGCAAGAGGAGTGGGGATATTACCCTCATTGATAATGCAGGTTCTCAGGTATAGATCCCCAGGTTTCCTGCCAAAAATGAGGTACATGTGTAGGTAATGTTTATTATTATTATTATTATTATTTTGACACCAAGTCTCACTTTGTCGCCCAGGCTGGAGTGCAGTAGTGTGATCTCAGCTCACTGCAACCTCTGCCTCCCAGGGTCAAGTGATGCTTGTGCCTCAGCCTCCCAAGTAGCTGGGATTACAGGCGCGCACCACCACGCCCAGCGAATTTTTGTATTTTTAATAGAGATGGTGTTTCGCCATGTTGGCCAGGCTGGTCTTGAACTCCTGAACTCCTGACCTCAGGTGACCCACCCTCCTCAGCCTCCCAAAGTGCTGAGATTACAGGTGTGAGCCACTGCACCCTGCCACTAATGTTTATATATAGATAAACTACTTAGAGTGAAGCCAAGGATAAGGAAAATGACCTCAGAGCACATAAGTATGAAAAGTCATCTTTATTCCCAATGCAATAGAGTTATCTGTATTTTATTTAGTCTTCACAATTGCCAACAGTTTATAAAGGAATGTACTCAAGATTGTTTGGAAAACAGCTGTAAGCAGTCATGTCAGGACCAAGCCAATGGAGCCGATATTCTAACTAAACTTTTGAAAGCAGTGGCAATTCATGATGCTACTATTCCCACTGAGTCAAAAATATTTCTGGAACACAAAGAGAATGATTAAGTAAGTATGTAAAATAGGAAAAAAAATGAAATCAATGTCACATCTGAAGATCAGAGGAGTGGGAAGCTGGTACCTGCTAGGGTATGCATGGTTGTGCCAGCATATGGCATGAATGTTGGTGTCTAGTTGGAAGGCCATATGGCAAGGTATCTGGCACATACTCACCTAGGTCTTATTCTCCTGTGGTTGCCCAATGCCATATTGTCTCATCCTGTAAAGAAGAGATTTAAAAGATTGTTGAACACTGTTAATAAAGTCAACCATTTCAAATACGTGACCAGATTGTTTAACAGTGTTAATAAAGTCAACCATTTCAAATACCCTTCAAATATCATCAAAGACAAGGAGAGACTGAGAAACTGCCACAGTATGAGACTGTGGAGATGTGAAGACTGAAGACCACATGGGGTCCTGGATTGGATCCTGGAACAGAGAAAGGACATTCACAGGAATACTGGGAAATTCTGAATAAAGCCTATAATTTAGTACTGTCATATCAATGTTAATTTTTTAATTTTAGTTAATTGTCCCAGGACTATACAAGATGTTAACATGAGGGGAAGCTGAGTGTGTTGTGCTTCTTCTGTGAGTCTAAAATTATTTCAGAATAAAAAGTAAAAGAAAATAAACAACAACCAAGTTTCCAGTAGCTCCTGAGTATCAGAAGCGAACTTGAGACTGGCAAATGCTGAAGCATGGGGAGAGTGAGGGAGTATATATTTGCATCATAGCAGCTTTGATGCCTGCCATAAGAGTGACTCCTGTCCTAGTCTCCTTTCCAATTCTTTTGCAGGGTGTGCTGGGTGCATCATGTAACTGGCATGTGGGTGTACCCTTTCCTGGAACACATTGGCCCAGGAGCCAGAATCATCTTCTTTGGGTCTACAACCATCCTAATGAACTTCCTGTACCTGCTGGGAGAAGTTCTGAACAGCTATATCTGGGATACACAGAAAAGTAAGTATTGTCTGAGGGAACATAAAACAAGAGAATTACTGCCGGCAACAGTCTATGCAGAGACTGAGGGAAAATTCCACTGTAGCCTCTTCTTTTAGCCTTCACATAGGATCTCCTATAAAGAGCTCCATTTTTAAAACTACAATATGAGTTTAAGAGCTGCTGACAGTTACCTGAAAGGTTTACTAGTCACTTGGTCTTATTAGCTAGTAAAACGTCCAAATCTAAAGAGGAAAGAGGCATGTCTATAAAATTTTATAGGGAAAAATGTAGTGTTAGCAAAAAATATATATTAGGGAAATTTGTCCTCATTAACAACACAATGCTGCCTTAGTTAGCTAAAGGGACCTCAAATTAAATAGATACATTATTAAATGTAACCAGTCTTCTTTAAAGTCACCCAGATCTCCACTTTCTATGTGAGTGCAGTCACCTGGGAGAGGTCTCACTACCATTCTGCTAGAGCTCTATCTAAGCAGTGTGCGATGCTCCGGCCACCTTGACTCACCAGTGGCTGTCATATGGAAAGTCTGATAGTGGCAAAGAGCTACACGCAGTAAAAGATAATACTTCGTGGCTGGAAAAACTCTTTTAACCTGCGATTTGATTTCTCTTTTGTTTCCATTTACGGTAGATCCTCCATCTTGGCAAGGCACGTAATCTTATCCAAGCTGTGCAAAACCTGTCCAAAGTGTATGTAAAATAACATAAAAATTGAAAGGTGGAAAAAGTGCCAGAACAGACATGTAGTGATTGAGTCCTGCATGAAAATACATCCAAAGGCAAGATGGTTTGGAGATTTTAGGAAGCCCTGGCTCTTTCCTCTGACACAATCACAGCATTCTAGACATCCCCAGTAAATGGACTCTGTGACACAGACATTGAGCACCCTGCTTTGTGCCAGAAACCCTACCAGGAGCTCAATCGAATCAGACAAATAAAGCACAGTGAGTGCATGGTTACTGTGCGTGGTTAATGAATCAGACTTTTGTGTGTGTGGGTCCTCTAAGATTGTATGTGTCAGGGTATTAGCCAATGTTAAATGGCGCAGAGGAATTTGAGGGTTTCTTTTCTCATCAGCTTTTGATTTTAATCAATGTTCTATTAGAAAAAGTACCAACATTTTTAATTCTGTTCAGGTGTTCAGGCCACAGCTTGGGGAACCAGACACTAATCTTTTAATAATATTCCACCTGTTCAATGGAAATAATGATCTTTCTCCATTAATTTACAGAAGTATTTAGTTACTTGACAAAAATATTTTGAGAACAAAATATAAACCTTTCTCAGCTTCTTGAGAGAAAGGCTGTATTTAAACTTAAACGAATGTGTCCAATATATGTTATTCAGGAAGTACTTAAGTACCTGCTTACACTTGACTTGATTGACTTGACAGTCATCTGGCCACAGTTCTACTACTTCTATGAGAGGATGACCTGAAAACCACTAGAGAGAAATATCCACTCTACATTAATAGAATACTGCTTTTTAGCAGCTTTGAATGAGGAGTTAAAAATGAATAATGAAATTAAGGTTTTTTGAATGATTTGTTTAATTTATGCCATTCTCTTAAGTAACATAAGGATTGACTAACTTTTTTAAAAATTCATTTTAGATATGAAAATTAAGTTTATGTACCTAGGACCATCTAGTTAGTTCCACAGAGACAGATGTTTTGTGCCAAGTAAGTATCGTCCTCATTTACAAGAGGGGTCACAAACTGATGGCTTCCCCCAACTTCTGCCTAACAAGTTCTGTTAGGCCTACATCGTGGAATTTTTGTTTTTGAATCAGTATTTTTAAATTGGGTGATTTCGGCTGGGCACAGTGGCTCATGCCTGTAATCCTGGCACTTTGGGAGACTGAGGCAGGTGGATCACGAGGTCAAGAGATCGAGACCATCCTGGCCAACATGGTGAAATCCCATCTCTACTAAAAATACAAAAATTAGCCAGGCATGGTGGCGTGTGCCTGTAGTCCCAGCTACTTGGGAGGCTGAGGCAGGAGAATTGCTTGAACCCAGGAGGCAGAGGTTGCAGTGAGCTGAGATTGTGCCACTGCACCCCAGCCTGGCAACAGAGCAAGACTCCGTCTCAAAAAAAAAAAAAAAAGGGAGATTTCACATAAAGGCCAGATTTTCAGCTTCTTAGGAAATATTTTAAGATCTGGAAACACAGAGCCCACTGTTCTCTTCTGGTGACAATGGTTTAGAATAGAGTATCAGTTATCCCTTGGCCAGGCACAGTGGCTTACACCTGTAATCCCAGAACTTTGGGAGGCTAAGGTGGGCGGATCACTTGAGGCCAGGAGTTCAAGACCAGTCTGGCCAACATTGCGAAACTCCATCTCTACTAAACATACAAAAATGAGCCGGGCATACACGCCTGTAATCTCAGCTACTTGGGAGGCTAAGGCATGAGAATCGCTTCAACCTAGAGGCAGAGGTTGCAGTGAGCCAAGATCATGCCACCACACTCCATCCTGAGCCACAGAGAGAAACTGTCTCAAAAAAAAAAAAAAAAAAAAACAGAAAAGAAAAAAGAATTGAGTATCAGTTATCCGCTTTAGATGACTAACTTTCCCTCGTTCTCACCTGGCCACTTTACTCAGTCACATTAGCTGCCTGATTCTGTTAGCTGTTGAGTCAAAAACTACTCACTAAAAGCAATGTGTTAGGATGAATTGAGGACATGGGAGTACAGTACTACAATCCTGATTATTTCACATCAGTTACTGTACAATCCCCCAAGAAGAAGGAAGATTGCATTGGAGCCACCCTCCTTTTTCCATAATGGTTTTTAATAGCTCAACTCTGTCTACTTGGGTAACTTATGTTAGCTACAACTTCAAGATAAAAATCACATTATTGCAGAATCTTACTGCTGAAAGAGAGATTGGAAATCATCGAAACCAACCCTTTCCTTTTACCAAAAGTAACTGAGGCCCCAAAATCTTAAGTGACCCTCCAGAATAGGTGATGGCAGAGCCAGTGCCTTCTAACTGATGTTCAGTCCAGTCTCCAAATTTCCCCTTTGTATAAGGATACCAGTTGTATTTGATTAGGGCCCACCCTGATAACCTCATTTGTAAATACTTTATCTCCAAGTAAAGTCACATTCTGACTTTAAAACCACATCCTGGGGGTTAGGATTTCAACATATGAATTTGGAAGCGGGGGACACAGTTCAGCTCATAATACTTCACTCTCTCCCCACCAGAATACATGTCCTTCACCCAATGAAAATATTCCATCCCAACAACCCCAAACGTCTTTCAGACATCAACTCTCAAGTCCAAAATCTCATCTTAAATATCATAAAATTGGGTATGCGTAAGACTCAGGGTATGAGTCATCCTGAAGCAAAATTGTTCTCTAGCTGTGTGTGAACCTGGGAAACCAGACAAAAAGTTATCTGCTTCCAAAACAGAATAGTGGGACAGGCATAGAATATACATTCCCATTCTGTAAGGGAGAAGTTGCAGGGGAAAAAAAAAGAATCATGGTTCCCAAGCAAGTCTGAAGCTAGCGGGGGAAATTCCGTTCCATTTTAAGGCTTGAAAATAATCCTCTTTGGCTAGATGCTCTGTCCTCAGGGCTCACAGGGGAGGGGATGCATAGCCCTGCCTTCCAGGCGCAGGGTCACGGGAGCCCCACCCCCACAGCCCTGGGCAATAGTTCCACCCTCTACAACCAAGGAGGAGCCAGTCACTGAACCATCTTTGAAGCCATTGGTCCTTCATTTCATCCTGTCTCTGTCCCTTTCAGTCCATGCTGTCAATGTTTCTGCTGGTATAAAATTCTCAAAAACCTTATTGGCCTCCCATGAAAGTCACGGGGTTCCAAGCAGTCAGACAAGAGGGCACTCCGCGGATCTTTTTCAGATAACCATCTCTCTATTTCTGGCATCTACTGTGGAGGCTGATTGGATCCGTGAGTCACGTACCTAATTTCGTTAGCACATGGCTGTCCAGCCACACCCTTGGCATTCTCTCCCAATCTGAGGTACTGAGGGTTAAGCACTTCGATGTAGCAGTTTGGCGGGGTGAGGGGGAGACACAATTCACAGCTGAAATATTTCTTTACTTAAGCTAAGACTTTATCCCAATTTTGGTATATCTGACCAGTCTTATTAAAGCTACATTTTGTAAGACCAGAAATGAGTCTTTTCAAAACCAAAAGGTTGGTGTGAGGACAGAGAAAGTAGGCAAGCGGGGAGACAGGAGAGGTCTATGTGCGCAGAAACCTGCACCTCTTCTCCTCCAGCTACCCGTGCAGGTCATTTCCGCCCAGGCCCATCCAGGTCTAGCGATGTCCCAGCACTGCCTCCTGGTGGAGCCCTCCACCGGCCTGCAGGAAGGGCATGTGACTGACTCCCTCAGGGCCCAGCAGTCTTGTCCCCTCTGGTCCCAAAAGTATATCCTGCCTCCGCTTTGCGATAGGTTTCTTCCTGCCCTTTGCGTGGAAATTTTATCTCTGGTTCTTGCAAACATTATTTACAGCTGTCTAATTTTTTCTCTGTACCTCACAGCTGCCAAACTAAAGTAGGTGGGAAGCCATTTTCCCTCTCGGTCAATGAATACCACCCCCCACCCCCGTTCTCCACCCGCGCTTTTGAAGATTCCAGCACTGCTGCCAAGTCAACCCATCTGCAGGAGAACGCTTTGGAAAAAACAGACTTTAAAAAGAAAAGCAAACTGCTCTTAGCCCCTGATAGCTTCTCCACAGGAGAGGGAATATGGACAGAGCTGAGGTTCAAGACACATGTGCTGTTTGAGCTGAATCTGTGCTGTTTTCTTCTTTCCGTGGTTACCCAACAACGAAGGCGTGTTGTACCTTCTTGCCTTCAAACCTGTTCCTCCTCCCGTCAGATGTCCTTACTCCTCAATTTGAAGTTTTCCTTCATAGGATTTCTGAGAAGGACTTTGGAAAAAGTGCTCCAGATCTCTGCCAGTTCCTTAGCCATGAAAACCAAACATAAAAGACCATCTGGGGACATTCGTTAAGAGCACGTTACCCACATTCCACCACCACTACTCTGACAGCACAAAACATATACCAGGAGCTGGGGTTATGTGGTGGGGGAGTCCTTCCTATTGTAAGCCCTAACATTATGACCCTCTGGGGTTAAATTTTATAATTTTCATATTGTGGAGTCCCATATTTTGTTCTACTGCTTTCCACTAGTCCAGGCTTCTGAGGTCTTCTCTGTGTTCATTGCTTATTAATTTTATTCAACAAAGATTAATTGAGCTCCTGCAATGAGACACACACACTATGTTAGGTGCTGGGGAACAAAATAGGGAAGGGCCTTACCCTCAGAAAGCTTGCAATTTATGAAAGAATACTAACAAAACCTTCAAAGTGGTATTTTAAGTTATTTTGTTTCATTTTTACTATTGAAACAAAGAAACTGAGAATTTGGTATGATTCAAAAAATGTTTAGGTACAAGAAAAAGAAAAAAGAAAGAAGCACTTGCCAGATTTAACTATAATTCCTAAAAATGATGAACATTTTCATCTTCAGGAACATGAAACATCATTGACTATTCTCTACAGACAATAGGCAAAGGGTCTTACTGGTCCAGTACATACAAGTCCTTCAGGAAGAAAAACATGATTCTACCAGGATTGGGTTGAATAGAGAGAGAATTGCAGTTTAAGATTCATGAGTATGGAAATAAACAGTTCTTGTGGCTAATAAACTCTCTATGAACTTTAAAAAGAAAACAAGAAAAAAAAAAGCATGGCTTTTTAAAATCCAAAGTCCTTGCCTTAAGAAGGGACAGGACTAAAGTAAAAATAAATGAAGTCTGTTTGAAACTCATGAGTTGCACACCTCATGTTGCCAGAAGCTGGTTTAAAAAGCAATCTAGCTGGGATTTCCATGCAAACTCAGCAAGTCATGAATCAACTTGCAGCCTTGTCTCCCAGAGGCCATAGGAGCTGGGTGTGTCCCAGAGATGCTGTGTCCTGATTCTGTGGAAAGGGTGGGGAAGAGAGGTCACTGAGGATGTTTCTGGAGAAAGTTGTGCGTGGCTTTCCTTCTTAGGTAGGAGGGAAAGGGGGGTGTGTCAGGAGGGTGAATGGGAGAAGTGAGGGCAGATGAGTGGATGTGTGACTAGTGTTAGCAAACCAGATTAAACGAACTGCTCATAGTTTAATCTGATGCTCAAATAAAACACTTTGCCTGTATTTCTAGGTATGGAAGAAGAGAAAGAAAAGCCTAAATTGGAATGAGATCCAAGTCTAAACGCAAGAGCTAGATTGAGCTGCCATTGAAGACTCCTTCCCCTCGGGCATTGACAGTGGGGGAGAAAAGGCTTCAAAGGAACTTGGTGGCATCAGCACCCCCCTCCCCCAATGAGGACACCTTTTATATATAAATATGTATAAACATAGAATACAGTTGTTTCCAAAAGAACTCACCCTCACTGTGTGTTAAATAATTCTTCCCAAAGTCATTATTGATAATAACATTTTTTCCTTTTCTAGTTTTAAAACCAAAATTGGACCTTGGATTTTTATTTTGGCAATTGTAACTCCATCTAATCAAGAAAGAATAAAAGTTTATTGCACTTCTTTTTGAGAACTATGTTAAAGTCAAAGGGGCAGATATAGAGTAAGGCTTTTGTGTATTTAGTCCTAAAGGTGGCTATAATCATGAACCTAGGCCATCATGGGGACCTGAGAGGGAAGGGGACAGATGTTTCTCATTGCATAATGTCACAGTTGCCTCAAATGAGCACCATTTGTAATAATGATGTCAATTTCATGAAAAGCCTGAGTGTATTGCATCTCTTGATTTAATCATGTGAAACTTTTCCTAGATGCAAATTCTGACTAATAAAGACAAAGCCACCCTGAACCTGACTTCTGCATTTTGCATCTCAAAATCCTAACAGCATTAGTGTCTCCTTTTTATTTTTATTACCTGTTGAAAATGGGTTTACTGAACCTGGTTCTTTCCTATAATTTTTGGATTTTAAAAAATGTGAATCTTTTTGATAACTCCAAAACAAATTTTTTTTTCTTTTTTTCCAGATGGAGTCTCGCTCTGTCGCCCAGGCTGGAGTACAGTGGCGCGATCTCGGCTCACGGCAAGCTCCGCTTCCCGAGTTCACACCATTCTCCTGCCTCCTCAGCCTCCCAAGTAGCTGGGACTACAGGCGCCCGCCACACGCCCGGCTTATTTTTTGTATTTTTAGTAGAGACAGGATTTCACTTTGTTAGCCAGGATGGTCTCGATCTCCTGACCTCGTGGTCCACACACCTCAGCCTTCCAAAGTGCTGGGATTACAGGCATGAACCACCACGCCCAGCCACAAAATTGTTTTAAAAAAACTATTTTACAAAGTCTTTGACCGTAATTATTTTTAAGATGAAAAATATGTTATATAAATTATAAAATGCTACTTAACACAGATATAAGTATTGATTGCCCAATGTTGAGAGAGATCAACAAATTATATAAAACCATTCACTCCAAAATTATAATTAAATTTTAAAATTAAAAATGAAAAACATTAAACTTTTTAATTTGAAAAAAATTAAACTCAAAAAATTTAATTTAAAATTACAGTTACATTTAAATGTAATTAAATGCTAAAAATCTCTCTTCCTTCCTTCTATCTCTCTTTCTTTCTCTTTCTCCCACACACATTCACTCTATATGCCCCCCATTTCTGAAAGCAAAATTGATAGAAATATAGAATGCATCTAGCAGCATTACCATATTAGTTTCCTAACTCATGGAGCTGAGACTTTTAAGTAGGAAAAGTCTCAGAAAATCCACCAAAACAGAAATCCACCAAAACAGAAAAGCACAGCAATACCACACCCTTGGAATGACTGCTGCAATTAGTACAGGATCAAAGACTTGAAGGATCCAGAGTTGGTTTCCATCACAACTACATGTATCTTACCTGTCTGACCTCTATTATGGGCTACATTGTGGCACTGTGTCCCCCTAAAATTTATATGTTGAACCCCTAACCCCTAGTGCCTTAGAATATGACTGTTTTTGGAGACAGGGCCTTTAAGGAGGGGATTAAGTTAAAATGAGGCCATTAAAATGGGCCCTAATCCAATCTGAGTAGTGTCTTTGTAAAGAGGGGGAATTTGGACACACAAAGGGACACCAGGAAAGTACATATACAGAGGAAAGACCATGTGAGGGCATGGGAAAAAGTGGCCAACTGCAAGCCAAGGAGAGAGGACTCAGAGGAACCAAACCTGCTGACACCTTGATCTTGGACTTGCAGCCACCAGAACTTTGAGAAAATAAATTAATATTGTTTAAGCCACCAGTCAGTGGACTGACATTTTGCTATGTCAGTAACAGCAAATTAATACGAACTGTGTACAAAAGATGGATGAATTTTGGAGGATGATCAATTATTGTAAGTTTCCTTAGGCGGTGGCTCCACTGATGGCAGTGTTTCCAGAACTCTTTTTGCTGGAGTAAAACAATACAATCCCTGGGATATCGAATGAAGGTACTAAATTTTTTTTTTTTTTTTTTGAGACGGAGTTTCACTCTTGTTTCCCAGGCTGGAGTGCAATGGCACCATCTCAGCTCGCTGCAATCTCCACCTCCCTGGTTCTAACGATTCTCCTGCCTCAGCCTCCCCAGTAGCTGGGATTGCAGGCATGCAGCACCAAGCCCTGCTAATTTTGTATTTTCATAGAGATGGGGTTTCTCCATGTTGGTCAGGCTGGTCTCAAACTCCCGACCTTAGGTGATCCACCCGCCTTGGCCTCTCAAAGTACTGGGATTACAGGCTTGAGCCACCGTGCCCGTCCTAAAATTTTCTTTTAGCAGGAAAATGGGGTGGCGAGGCTGGGCGCAGAGAGGCTGGGGCTGCGGCTCAGTGTGGGCTCCGCTGGTGGGCAGCGGCAGCTGCGAGGAGCTCACTGCGATTCTAGCCCCTCTGCAGCTGCTCAGACTCAGGTTTAACTTCTTTATTCAGGAAAAGTGTGGATTCAGAAAAGAACCCAGTAAGGTTGGACCTCGAAGATCAGACACGGCAACAAGTGGTGAAGCATACAAGAGAAGTGCTTTGATTCTTCTGGTGGAAGAAACAGTCTTTTATCTTTCTCCCTATCCTATAAGGACCCTCATAAAACCTTTATTTTTTTACTGTTGGGTTTACAGGCTGTGCATTTGGATCAGCTGCTATTTGGCAATACGAATCACTGAAATCCAGGGTCCAGAGTTATTTTGATGGCATAAAAGCTGATTGGTTGGATAGCATAAGACCACACAAAGAAGGAGACTTCAGAAAGGAGATTAACAAGCGGTGGAATAACCTAAGTGATGGCCAGCGGACTCAGGTATCATAGCTGCAAACGTCCTTGTATTCTGTTTGTGGAGAGTACCTTCTCTGCAGTGGACAGTGATCAGATATTTCACATCTAATCCAGCCTCAAAGGTCCGTTGTTCTCCTATGTTGCTGTCAACATTCAATCATTTCTCCTTATTTCACATGGCAGCAAATACGTATGTTTTGTGGAGCTTCTCCTTCAGTATAGTGAACATTCTGGGTCAAGAGCAGTTCATGGCAGTGTACCTATCTGCAGGTGTTATTTCCAATTTTGTCAGTTATGTGTGTAAAGTTGCCACAGGAAGATATGGACCATCACTTGGTGCATCTCGCGCCATCATGATGATCCTCGCAGCTGTCCGCACTAAGATCCCAGAAGGGAGGCTTGCCATTATTTTCTTCCAATGTTCACATTCACAGCAGGAAATGCCCTAAAATCCATTAATGCCACAGATATGGCAGGAATGATCCTGGGATGGAAATGTTTTGATTATGCAGCACATCTTTGGGGAGCTCTCTTTGGAATATGATATGTTACTTACAGTCATGAACTGATTTGGAAGAACAGGGAGCCTGTAGTGAAAATCTGGCATGAAATGAGGACTAATGCCCCCCCCAAAAAAAAGAGGTGGCTCTAAGTAAAACTGGGATTGCACAGTACCGGTTCATCTGTCTTGTGCCGCCTGAGAGCCCCAGGAGACATCGGCCCTAGAGTGATCATGGCTATGTTCCCGCCTGGAAGACGCCGGCATCTGGCCTCCCACTGTTTTCAGCTGTGTCCCCGGGTCCGTGTCTTTTCAGAAAGTGAAAATGACATAGTTGTGAAATAAAGGTTTACATCTAGTTTGTAAAAAATAAAAAAATAAAAAAATTTCTTTTACCTTGCAAGGATAGCAGAATGCCCTCACTACATTTTCTCAAGGCTATTTCTTTGTGTGTGTGTGTGTGTGTGTGTGTGTGCGTGTGTTATAAATATTTTTAATTTAACTTTTATTTTAAGTTCAGAAATACATGTACAGGTTTGTTATATAGGTAAACTTGTGTTATGGGGGCTTGTTCTACGGATTATTTTGTCACCCAGGTATTAAGACTAGTACACATTAGTTGTTTTTAATAAATAAATAATAAATGAACAACAAATATAAAATGATCCTTTCCCTCCTCCCACTCTCCACCTTCTGAATGGTCCCAGTATATGTTTTTCCCTTCTATGTGTCCATGTGTTCTCATCATTTAGCTCCCATTTATAAGTGAGAACATGCACTATTTGATTTTCTGTTCCTTCATTAGTTTGCTAAGGATAATGGCCTCCGGCTTCATCCCTGTTCCTGCAAAAGACATAATCTCATTCTTTTTTTATGGCCGCATAGTATTTCATGGTGTATATGTACCACATTTTCTTTATCTAGTCTACTGTTGATGGGCATTTAGGTTGAGTCCATGTCTTTGCTATTGTGAATAGGGCTGCAGTGAACATATGCATGCATGTGTCTTTATAATAGAATGATTTCTATTCCTTTGGTTACACACCCAGTAATGGAATTGCTGGGTCGAATAGTATTTCTGTTTTTAGGCCTTTGAGGAATCGCCGCACTGTCTTCCCCAATACTTGAACAAATTTACATTCCCACCAACAGTGTAGAAGCATTCCTGTTTCTCCACAACCTCATCAGCATCTGTTATTTTTTGACTTTTTAATAATACCCATTCTGACTGGTGTGAAATGGTATCTATCTCACTGTGGCTTTGATTTGCATTTCTCTAATGATCTGTGATGTTGAGCTTTTTTTCATGATTGTTGACCAAATATATGTCTTCTTTTGAAAAATGTCTGTTCATGTACTTTGGCCACTTTTTAATGGGGTTGTTTGCTTCTAATAAATTTATTGAAGTTCCTTATAGATGCTGGATATTAGACCTTTGTCAGATGTAGAGTTTGCAAATGTTTTCTCCAACTCTCTAAGTTGTCTGCCCAGTCTGTTGATAGTTTCCTTTGCTGTGCAGAAGCTCTTTAGTTTAATATGATCCCATTTGTCAGTTTTTACTTTGTTGCAATTGCTTTTGGTGTATTCATCATGAAATCTTTGCCCAATCCTATGCCCAGGATGGTATTGAGTCAGTTGTCTTCCAGGGTTTTTATAGTTTTGGGTTTTTCATGTAAGTCTTTAGTCCATCTTGAGTTAATTTTTGTATATAGTGTAAGGAGGAGGTCTGGTTTCGTCTTCTGCATATGGCTTGCCAGTAATCCCAGCACCATTTATTGAATAGAAAATCCTTTCCCCATTGCTTGTTTTTTTGTCAGGTTTGTCGAAGCTCAGATAGTTGCGGGCATGTGGTCTTACTTCTGCATTCTCTATTCTGTTCCATTGGTCTATGTGTCTGTTTTTGTTCAGTACTGTGCTATTTTGGTTACTGCAGCCCTGTGGTATAGTTTGAAGTCAGGTAGCATGATGCTTCTGGCTTTATTCTTTTTGTTTAGGATTGCCTTCTCAAGGTTATTTCAATCATGGCTTTATATCGTGATTTAGTCCACAGTGACCTTGTTTGTGTAACTGTCCCATGGGAAATCAAGTTTCTGTTACATTGATTATATCACACTGCTTGAAGAATTCAGCAAGTACCCTAGATAACTTGAGAAGACACAGGCATGCCAGAGGGTAATAGATAAACGGCCCCCTTTAAAAAAAATTGGGCTATCTACCTTTGTGAAGTTTCTAGGGCTGCAGTGATCTGAACGAGACATATCAATATATGCCCTCTAAAGTAAAATCAAATTGTTTCATTTTGCATGCATTACCACTATGAAAGAAGCACATTGCTTGGTATGTCTTATTAGATTTTGAAGGAAGCATATGTCGCATTGAGTGTGCTGTTCTTATCCCTAGATCAAAACCAGAGAAAAATTGAGTTATAAAAATTATAACAAAAAATCTAAAATCATTACAATTTGCTGATGAATGATTTTTTTGTTTGTTTGTTTGTTTTTTGAGACAGAGTCTCGCACTGTCACCCAGGCTGGAGTGCAGTGGTGCAATCTCAGCTCACTGCAACCTCCACCTCCCAGGTTCAAGCCATTCTCCTGCCTCAGCCTGCCAAGTAGCTGGGATTACAGGTGCCCACCACCACATTCAGCTAATTTTTTCTATTTTTAGTAGAGACGGGGTTTCACTATGTTGGCAAGGCTGGTCTCAAACTCCTGACCTTGTGATCCGTATCTATTACTGCCAAAAAACTATCTCAAAACTTAGTTGTTTAGAATATTTATTTGCAAATGAATCTGCAACTTGGGCAGGACTTGGCAGCCTGAGCTTGTCTGTGTGCCACTGGTTATCTGCTGGGGTGACTTGAAGGCTGGTGGCAAGAATCCTCTGAAGTTTTGCTCACTTATATGCCCAGTGATTGCTGCTGGTGGTTGACTGAGGCCTCAGCTAAGGCTGTAACTGGAACAACTATATGTGGCCTCTCCACATTGCCTCTTGGCTTCACTCCATGTGACTGTGTGTCTTTTTCATGTGGTTGCTTGGCTTTATCACAATGTGGTGCCTGGATCTTAGCAGGCCCAGATGAAAAGTTTTTATTTAATATGACTTAGAGTCAGAAGTCACATAGTGTCACTTCTGCTGCAGTCATAGTCTGGCCTAAATTCAAGGAAAGGGAATGTAGATCCCCATGTCTTGATGAGAAACTATCACTGTTACATTGTAAAAAGAATATATGTGATTATGAAATATTGGTGGCTAGATTTGGAAACTGCAATCTGTCACACACATCCAAAACAATAAACTGAAAGCTGACTTTGAAATTAAGATAATAAGGTTATAGAGTACAAATACATGCAAATCCACAGTTTTATTATATACAAGATGTAATGGGATATAATGAAAGGAAAAGACCCTTTGCAATAGCAACAACTTTAAGAAAAAAATTTTGAAACTATTAAATGATGCAAACGAAGGTTTGAAGAAATGGAAACATATACCATGTGCTTAGAAAGCAAGACTATATCACAGATACCAAGTTCCAAGTTAATTTATAATTCAAAAATACAAACCTGTGTTTTTTATTTATATGCTTGTTTATTTTTGGAACTAGACAAGTTAATCTTTAAGATCATATGTAAAAATTAACAAACAAGAATTGTTAGGAAAGCTCTGAGTTAAAAAAGCAATGAGAAAGAACTAGAAGACTAACCCAACCAAATATTAAAATATAGTATAAAAGCCTCATTTAATAAAGCAGTATGAAATTGACTGTGAATACACCAACTAATAGAACAAAATAGGAAGAACAATAATAGAAATAAATTCATGTGAGAATTTAGAATATAATAAAAGTTGTACCTCAAATCAGCAAGGAAGGATAGGTTATTCAATAAATATCATTAGGACAACTGGAAAGTGATCTGGACAAAAAAAGTTGGATCTATATCTTGCATCTTTTACCATGACATATTTTTACAAATGGCTTATCTTCCTAATATATATAGAGATCCTTAAAAAAGAAAGAAAACAACAACCTAATAGGAAAATAATGGCAAGAAAGTATGAATAATTCAGAGAAAAACAAAGTATCTCTTAAACAAATGAAAAGAATGCAACTTCAATCATAACAAGAAAAAATACAAATTAAAGCCACACTGAATTTCATTTATATCTATTGGATTGTCATAACTGCTAGCCTTTGACCACGCGTTCTATTGAATAAGAGTATAGACACTTTCATAATTGCTTGTGGAAGTACAAACAGGCACAATCCTTATAGAAAGGAATTTGTCTATATCTTTTAAAATTACAAATGCACAAATCATTCGACCCAGCAGTTCTATTACTCAGAACTTATGCTAACTCTTATTTCCACATATGTTAAGCTTATTAATTGCGGCAAAGTTTGTAATAGGAAAAAATGGAAACAACAGAAATGTTAATAATAGGAAACTGCTTTTAGAAATTATGATGCCTCCATTTAATGACTACTATAAAAAGGAGGAGCTGTAAAAAGAAGGAAGAAGAGAGAAAAGAAATGATGACATTCTGTGCACTGATATTGAAAATTTTCTAAAAATCTACTTTAAATTCTAAAAAGAAATATGTTGAATAGTGTGTATAGCATGCCACTTTTCAAAAAGGATGGGGGGAGATAAAAGAATGGATTCTTGCTTGTATACACATAAGAAAACTTTAGAAGGATACATAAAAGTGTAAAAAGCTGTCCGTTTAAATGGTAGCGGGGGAAATGGGGCTGATAAAATGGAAATAGAATTGGTGGGAGATTGTTCATTATACATGTTTTTTTTTATTTTTGAAAAACTTAATTATATTACCTGTTCTAAAAAAGGTAGTTAATAATCTTAAAACTAATTCTTTGAGGAAGGAAAAGTATGTTAAAGAGGAAAATTAAAAAGGGATTGCAATTTATTCAGGAAATAATGGCACAATACCTCATAATTAAACTTAATGAATGTGGCCAAAGCTGTACACAAAAAAAATATGTAACCTTAGATTTTACTTTTATACAAAACCAAATGAAGAAAACAAACTACGTATTCAGCAGAAGAAGTAGAAAACAAAAGCAAATCATAGAGAAATATAAGGAAAAATAAAAATAAAAGCAGAAGTTAAATAAGCAGAAAAACAGCAAAACTGATAAATACAGTATCTCACCTATAAAAGTATCAATAAATATGCAAACTAATGACGTGTTAACTGGAAAGAAAGAGAGAGAGAAACACGAATACTTGACAATATAAACACAGATGGGAAGAAAATTTTTAATTATAAAACTTTTTTAGCTTCATGGACACAAATTATTAGAACTCAATAAAATGTACAATTTTCAGGGAAAATTGATTCAATAAGAATTAGAAAGCTTTAATAAGCTTACATTTAGGGAAGACATTTTAATTTTTCATTAACTATCTCCATAAAAGGAATTGGGTCCAGAGCATTTTATGAGCAAGTCCTTAAAAAATCTTTTGAACAATTCTTGTGTTATTTTAAATGTTCCAAGATTGCAGAATGATGAAACACTTCCCAAATTACTTTTCAAAGTTAATATAATCCTTATAAAAGCCAACAAAGAAAAAAATGTACTTGCTTTGACTAAAATATTGGAAACATAAATTCAACACTAAATATGTTTTCATGACTAAATAATTCTATTCTAAAAATTCAAGGATGGCTTAATAGAATTTTCATTAACGCTACTATCTCAATAATGCACAAAAGAAAAAAATCATGATATTCTCTATAGTTGCTCTAGGACATTTGAGAAAATTTCACATTGATTTACGATAATATTAGTGAAAGAAAAATATAAAAATATCCCATATCATTATAAGAAATAGCCATCTAAAACACCAAAGGCTTTCCCATTTAAAGTCAGAAATGAGACAAAAATATCCACAACACTGTTATTGTTCTTGTTTTTCTGAGGAGTTGGGGATGTCAGATTTAGCTTCAAATGAGTT
Source organism: Pongo abelii (assembly GCF_028885655.2). Lineage (NCBI taxonomy): Eukaryota > Metazoa > Chordata > Mammalia > Primates > Hominidae > Pongo > Pongo abelii. Next base: position 144,906,032 of record NC_071990.2, read on the forward strand.
ATATTTTTACCTTCAATGAAGCAACATTTTTCCATTTTTAGTTGACATGTAATAGTTGTGTGTATTTATGGGATACAGTGTGACATTTTGATACATGTATACGATGTATAACGATCAAATCAGCGAAACTGGCATGTTCATCACCTCAAACATTTATCATTTCTCTGTGTTGTGAACATTCAAAATCCCCTCTTCTGGCTTTTTAAAAATATCCAATGAATTGTAGTTAACTATATTCATGCTGCAGAGCTTCAGAACACCAGAATTCATTTACCTTATCTAGCTGTAATTTTGTATCTGTTAACTAACCTCTCCCCATGCTCCCCTCCCTCTACCCTTCCCAGCCTCTAGATCTGTTAACTAACCTTTCCGCACGCTCCCCTCCCTCTACCCCTTCCCAGCCTCTAGTATCCATAATTCTAACTCTTTTCTTCCAGGAGCTGAATTTTTTTTAGCTCCTACATATGAGTGAGAACACGCAGTATTTCTCTTTCTGTGCCTATTTCACTTAATGTCCTATAGGCTCATTTATGCTGCACAGATGGCAGGATTTCATTTTTTGTGGCTGAATAGTATTCCCTTGTGTGTGTGCGCGTGCGCGTGTGTGTGTGTATGTTTGTGTGTATACACCATATTTTCTTTATCCACTCATCTGTTGATGGACATTTAGGTTGCTTTCATGTCTTAGCTATTGTAAATAGTGCTGCAATAAATATAGGGGTGCAGGTATCCCTTCAATATACTGATTTCCTTTCCTTCGGCTAAGTACCCAATACTGGGATTGCTGGCTCATATGCTAGTTCTATTCTTAGTTTTTTGAGATAGCTCCATACTATTTTCCATAATGTCTGTACTAATTTACATTCTCACCAACCGTGTATAAGAGTTACTTTTACTCCGCATCCTTGTCAGCACTTATGTTTTGTTTGTTTGATAGTAGTCATTTCTAACTAGGGTGAGACGATATTTCATTGTGGTTTTGATTTGCATTTTCCTAATGATTAGTGATGTTGAGCATTTTTTTATATGTTTGTTGCCCATTTGTATATCTTCTTTAGAGAAATGTTTATTCAGTTCCTTCGCCCACTTTTTAATCAGATTATTTGTTTCTGGTGTTGAGTTGTTTGAGTTTATGAGTTCACTATATAATCTAGATATTAGCCCATAGTCAGGAAAACAGTTGGCAAACATTTTCTCACATTCTACAAGTTGTCTCTTCACTCTGTTGTTTCCTTTGTTGTGCAGAGCTTTTTTAGTTTAATATAATCTCATTTGCCTATTTCTGCTTTTGTTCCATGTGCTTATGAAGCCTTAACCATAAAATCTTTACCTATATCAATCTCCTGAAGCATTTCACCTATGTCTTTAATTTTAATTGATTTTTGTATAGGTAAGAAATAAGAGTCTAGTATCATTCTTCTGCATATGAATGTCCAGTTTTCCTAGCACTGTTTATTTAAGAAGGTGTCCTTTCCCCAGTATATGTTCTTGGTACCTCTATTGAAAATCAATTGTATGTTTCTAGGTTCTATGTATGTTTCTGGGTTCTCTAGTCTGTTCCATTGGTCTGCATGTCTGCTTTTGTACCAATACAGTGCTCTTTTAGTGATTATAGCTTTGTAATATATTTTGAACTCAAGTAGCGTGATGGCTCCAGCTTTGTTCTTTTCATTCACTATTGCTTTGGCTATTTAGGATCTCTTGTGGTTCCATATGAATTTTAGGAGGTTTTTTTTAAAATCTATTTCAGTGAAGAATATCATTGGTATTTTGATAAAGATTGCATTGATTCTATACATTGCTTTGGGTAGTATGATCATTTTAACAATATTAATTTTTCTAATTCATGAGTATAAAATTTCCATTTGTTTATATCCTTTTTAATTTCTTTCAAGTGTTTTGTAGTTTTTGTTGTGGAGTTTTTTTACTTCCTTGGTTAAATTTATTCTTATGTATTTTATTTTTTGTAGTCATTGTAAATGGGATTGCTTTCTTGATATCTTTTTCAGTTAATTATTGGTCTATAGAAATGCTATTGATTTTTCATGTTGATTTTGTATCACACAACTTTACAGAATTTGTTTATCAGCTCTAAGAGTTCTTTGGTAGAGTCTCTATGCTTTTCTATAAATACGATTAGGTCATCTAAAAATGGGGACAATTTTATTTCCTCTTTTCCAGTTTGGCTGCATTTTCTTTCTTTCTCTTGCCTAATTTCTCTGGCTAGGATTTTCAGTAGCATATTGAATAAGAGTGGTTAAAATGGGCATCATTGTCTTGTTCCAGTTCTTACAGGGAAGGCGTTCAGCTTTTTCCCATTTAGTATGATGCTAGCTGTGGGATTGTAATATATGGCCTGTATTATGTTGAGGTATGTTCCTTCTAGGCCTCTTTGTTGAGATTTTTTTTTTTTACTTTAAGTTCTGGGATACATGAGCTGAACGTGCAGGTTTGTTACATAGGTATACATGTGCCATAGTGGTTTGCTGCACCTATCAACCCATCACCTAGGTTTTAAGCCTCACATGCATTAGGTATTTGTCCTCATGCTCTCCCTCCCCTTTCCCTCCAACACTGACAGGCCCCAGTGTGTGATGTTCCCCTCCCTGTGTCCATGTGTTATCATTGTTCAGCTCCCAATTATGAGTGAGAACATGCAATGTTTGGTTTTCTGTTCCTGTGTTAGTTTGCTGAGGATGATGGTTTCCAGCTTCATCCATGTGCCTGAAAAGGACATGAACTCATTCTTTTTAATGGCTGCATAGTATTCCATGGTGTATATGTGCCACATTTTCTTTATCCAGTCTATCACTGATAGGCATTTGGGGTGGTTCCAAGTCTTTGCTATTGTAAATAGTGCTGCAGTAAACATATGTGTGCATGTGTCTTTATAGTAGAATGATTTATAATCCTTTGGATTGGGTTTCGTAGGGTAAGACTTTTTCTTGTGGGTGTAGCTATAGTGTTGCTTTGGTAGGATGTTTTGGCTTTGATTCTGGGTGGCCAATGATTTATAATCCTTTGGGTATATACTCAGTAATGAGATTGTTGGGTCAAATGGATTTCTGGTTCTAGATCCTTGAGGAATCGCCACACAGACTTCTACAATGGTTGAACTAATTTACACTCCCACCAACAGTGTAAAAGCATTCCTATTTCTCCGCATCCTCACCAGCATCTTTTGTTTCCAGACTTTAATGATCGCCATTCTAACTGGTGTGAGATGGTATCTCATTGTGGTTTTGATTTGCATTTCTCTAATGACCAGTGATGATGAGCTTTTTTTCATATGTTTGTTGACCACATAAATGACTTCTTTTGAGAAGTGTCTGTTCATATCCTTTGCCCACTTTTTTTTTTCTCAGCCCATTGTGGGCTGAGAAATACTTAATATAATTTCACTTCTTTTCAATTTGTTGAGAGTTGTTTTGTGGCCTAACGTGTGGTCTATCCTGAATAATGTTCCACGTGCTGATGAGAATAATGTGTATTCTGCAGCTGTTGGATAAAATGTTCTGTAAATGTCTGTTAGGTCCATTTGGTCTAAAGTGCAGATTAAATCTGTTTCTTTGTTGATTTTCTGACGAGATTAATCTGTCCAGTGCCAAGAGTGGGTTGTTGAAGTCCCCAACCATTATGGTATTGTGTCTTTCTCTTTCTCTCTTTAGCTCTAATCGTATGCACTATCTATATCTGGGTTCTCCGATATTGAGTTCACATATATTTATAATTGTCATATCCTCTTGCTGAATTGATTACTTGATTATTATAGAATGGCCTTCTTCATCTCTTTTTATGTTTTTTGACCCAAAGTCTGTTTTTTTCTGGTAGAAGTATAGCTATGACTACATGCTTTTGGTTTCTAATTGCAAGGAAAATTTTTACCACTTCTTCACTGTCAGTCTATGTGTTTTCAGGTGATATGAATTTCTTGCAGGTAGCTTATAGTTGGATCTTTTTAAAAAATCAATTCATCTATCCTATGTCTTTTAATTGGGCAATTTAAACCATTTACATTCAAGGTTGTTACTCCAGTCATTTTGTTAATTGTTCTCTGGTTGTTTTATATAGCCTTTGATTCTTTTTTCCTCTTTTATTGTTTACCTTTACAATTTGGTGGGGATTTGCAGAGTTAATATGTGATTCTTTTATCTTTCTCTTTGTTATCTTCTCTATCAGTGAGTTTTATATCCTCATATATTTCACAAAAGTAGATATTGTCCTTTTGCTTTCACATGTAGGAATCCCTTACCATTTCTTGTAGAAATAGTTTAGTGATCATGAATTCCCTCCATTTTTGTTTGTCTAGGAAATAACTTATTTTTCTTTTATTTCTGAAGGATAGCTTTGCTGGGTGTAGTATTTTGCCTGGCAATTTTTTTCTTTAAGTACTTTTACTATGTCATCCCATTCTCTCCTGGGCTGCAAAGTTTCTGCTGAGAAATTCACCATTAGTCTGATGGGGACACTTTTCTCTTGGTGTTTTTAGAATTTTCTTTTTGTCTTTGACTTTTAGCCTCTGGACTATAAAATATATGAGAAAACCTTTTTGGATTTGATCTAGTTGGGAACTTTGAGCTTCCTGTATCTAAATGTCTGTATTGCTTGCAAGACTTGGGAAGTTTTCAGCTATTATTTTATTTAATAGGTTTTCTTTGCCTTGGCCCATTTATTCTCCTGCTTAACTCCTAGACATGAGATATTTGTTCATGTTATAGTGTCCCATATGTCACACAGGCTTTCTTCATTCTTTTTAATTTTTTATTCTTTTTCTTTCCTCTTTTTGTCTGAATGGGTTATTTCAAAAGACCTGTCTTCAAGTTCAAAAATTCTTTCTTCGACTTGATCTAGTTCATTGTTGAAGATCTTGATTGTATTTTTTTCATTCATTGAATCTTTCAGTTCCAGGATTTCTGTTTGGTTCTTATTTATGATAATTATCTCTTTGTTCAATTTCTTTTTCCAAACATAAATTGTTTTCCTGATTTCTTTGTATCATTTGTCTGTGTTCTCTTTCATCTACCTGTGTTTTCTTAGGATCATTATTTTAAATTTTTTTCAGGCATTTCGTAATTTCTTTTTCTTAAGGGTCTGTTACTGATGAATTATTATGTCCTTTTGGAGGTATCATGTTTCCTTTCTTTTTCATGTTTCTTGTGTCCTTACATTGATATCTGCACATCTGATGTAAAAGTCACTTTACAGTCTCTTCTTCCAATGTTATGGATTGGCTTTGGTAGGGTAAGAATTTTTCTTGTGGGTGTAGCTATAGCGTTGCTTTAGTAGGATGTTTTGGCTTTGATTCTGGGTGGCCATAGTACTGTAGTCACCATATGATTTATTCGGCTTTGCCCTCCAATGTGGAGTTCCTTCTGGCTTTGAGCTGATCCTGCCAGGTTCTTCTTTGCTTTTCTCTCCTTCTGTGCCTCAGAGGTTCACTGCCACTTCCCTGCTGAATTTCAGTGTTCTCTAAAAATTTTTATTTTTTAAAAAAATCTTTTTAAAACTATACTAAAACAGTAACTATAGAATTGAAATTATTAATGGAATAGAAAGTTAAATGTAAGAAAAAGCAAGAAGGAAGCAAAACCAATATTTAGGAGGCAATCATCTCTCCAGATGACTCACAGAAGAGGAAAGCTCAAGGACTAGATTATTTTTAAGAAGTTTCTGGTACAGTTCCTCTGAGGTCCTGTGACTACCCCTCTCCCAGGAAATAACTTTTTTATTCGACCACTACATTGACATCTACAGAAGTTGACACCTGTAAGTTTTGGACATAAAATTGATTCAACTTACAGCACAACAATTTAAATGTATGGATCACTGCTATATTGAAAATATAATATGTCATTAGATTTAAGGCTAGGCTTTGCTTTGTTTTGTCTAGATTTTTTTTTTCTCATGGTGGGTTAGTTTGCTTTGGGAACCCCAGACCCTAAACCCTGGCCATGCTTCTGGCAGCACACCCAGCACTGTCTCTCCAGGTGCTAGGAAGGCACTAAGACACACCCACCCAGTCCAGGTGGGCTAATGCACCAACTGACCCATCACAGCAACTTGGCTTGCCCAGCAGCATAGCCCATCAGGATGACTCTACCTACTGCTCTATAATCACTGTGTGTTGAGAAAAAAAAAAAAACTCTGCCTTGGAACCTCCTGTTTCCCCCCACTAGTTCTCAGGAGAATGTTTGTGCTTTACTCTCTCTCTCTCACTCTCTCTCTCTTTCTCTCTCTCTCTGTGCCTGTATGTAAAGACTGAGCTGCAGTCTACAATCATAGGGAGAAATGTTCTTCTAGCCTCACCTCTGGAAAAAGAAAATTAATAATTAATTAATTAAAGATCTTAAGATGGAGAGGTTATCCTGAATTATCCAGTGGTTCCAGTGTAATTACAAAGGTCCTTATAAGAGGGAGGCAGGAGAGTCAGAATGAGAGAAAGAAATGTGATGATGGTAGCAGAAATCAGAGTGATGCAAGGAAGGGGCCACAAGCCAAAGAATGCAAGTAGCCTCTAGGAGCTTGCAAAGGAAGGAAAATGGATTCTCCCTTACAGCCCCCAAAGGAGTACTATGCTATTGACACTTTGATTTGAGGACTTCTGACCTCCAGAAATGTTAAGTAATAAATGTGTATTTTAAGACATTAAGTTTGTGATAAAGTTTTAATAGCAGTAATGGAACTAATGTATAAGAATTTTTACTTATTTATGTAGGCTACTCTTGTACTATGCTGAATAGTACACATAGTAATAACCATATGGTAATATCTAAAACTCATGATTGTGATTTTCTAATAATTGGGTGGCCAACAGTGTTGTCCCTCATTAAGCCAAAGCAATTATCCGGTGCTGACAAGCCAGTCAAAATCATTCAAATTCATGTATGTAATTGATTGAAATGGAAGCACTGAGGATCATTGAAGAAGTACCATAGAAACAGCATTTGCCATTCAAAGATATTTAGATGCTTTCATGACTACTCATCAAGGAAGTAATGAAAATTTTGAGGACAGATGATCATAATTTTGAGTACAGTTCAAAGAATTTTAAAGTAATGACAAATGTCTATGCTTACTATAGGGAGATTTGCCAGAAAGAGAGAGTTATCTTATGTCCAAGCTTTATGAAAAAAATATATTTTTAAAAGCTCAGTCAAAACAGTCCATGCATTAAAATCCTCTCAAAGGAATTTCGCAAGCATGTAAAACCAAACACAACAAAAAAGCTGTCTGAATGCTATGTTTGGTTTCACATACTTGCATAAGCATATTAATATTTAATGAAATTGTCTCAACATAGATGTATGTAAGAATGAAATTTATTCATTTTCAAACAGCACAAAATATTCTGGGCCCACAGCCCTGCATTCTGACTAGGCCAGACATCTTATTTCTTTATCCCACTCAGGTTTAATATTTAATCTTGAGTTTTTTGAAATCAAACTTCCAAAACTCCCTCTCCTTTCTCTTTCCCGTTGGTCCCTGGAGAAGGAGAATGACTTACGCTTTCATAGCAAATGACATCAGAGGTGATGAGTTCCTTCTCTGCCTCTCAGTCCAATACAAAGGGACCAACATCAAGTGCTAGCAGTGTCTTTCGAGTGGGAATGATGAAATTGTTAGCTCTTTAGGGAGCTCCATGGGGGCCCACCCTTGCACTGTCCTGTCCTCTTCTCCCTTAATGCCATGGCAACAAGCAATCCACCCAAAAGTCTCTGCTTCTGATAAACCCAGACTATCTTCCACAGCATTTACTCATCCCTCCTTGCCGAGCCAAGGGAGGATCACAGGCTGCCCTAGGGCATGCTCACAGTTTCAGCAACAATAGCATCAACGGCTCTGCCAGCTAAGTGGCATTCCCCAGGCCCCCACTCTGACAGTTCTTCCTGGGGGTATAGGGAATTTGGAGAACACAGATTTCATTAGAACAGGGTGGAACACATTGAAACTTCCTTGCTCCCTGCCTCCCAGTCTCTCCACCAAGCGAAGAGGAGGGAAAAGGCACTGTTCATGCTTTAAGGACTCTGCTTCCTTCAGTGCTCCCATATTCTTGCCCTCTCTGTGTCCTTTATTTTATAAAACCCAAAAGAGTGGGGCTTAAGAAACTGATTCTGCTAAATGCCTTCTGCTAGCAAATCCCACAGTGGAGGACTGGCATTAAGAATCCATTTTTCTGCCCTTGAAAGGTGAGATATTTGGCAACTTTTATCCTGAACTATGGACTCTAGCTGGCTGTTCCAGGAAGGCACAAATGTCCCTTATTACCACTTTATCACTTTTTAAAAATATTAATTTCATACTATAGTAGTCATTAATTTTTGAATTTTTATATTGCAAAATGGTTTTCCAAGACAGATTCCCAATTTATAACATTTTGCCTCTAAGAACTAAGTTTTCCATTTAAACTAATTCAACTTGAGACCGTAATCTTGGCACTAATTCAGTTATAACTTGGGAGATCACTATATTGATTTCAAAATTCCAACTAAAGCTCTGGGATAAAAAGTTTTCTGAGAACTAGAAGTAATATAGATAAGGGGAGGATGTCTAAGACTAAACAGCTTTTCATTTATGAGAGATCCTAGCAATCTTCAGCATTTTTTTCTCACTCAAAGAATATTGAGGCAAAGTTCAAAGTATATTGTATCTGGGGAATTTCTGCTTCCATGTAATTCCCGCCAAATACTTGGGTCTGGATCACCATACACACACACACACACACACACAAACACACACACACAAACACACACACACACACAGACACACACAGACACACAGACACACACACACACACAGACACACAGACACACACACACAGACACATACACACAGACACACACACACACAGACACACAGACACAGACACACACACGCACATGCATGCACACATACATGACTATAAATAACTAGAAAAATTGTAAAATATAATAAAAAACAATTTTCAGACACTAATCAGCAGAACTGTTTAGGCCTGTGATCTCTGAAGAAAGGGAAATAAACGATGTGAGCCCTCTGTGAGCACTGGCTTTTTGCCTAGAGGCAATTCCCAGATTACAGCACTAAGAGGAGAATCCCAAACAAAGCCTGGTGGTCTCACTGGGTTAAGGAGACCAAAGTTCAGGAAGACTGAAGTGACTAGAATTTGTGGAGAAGAGAAAGAGCTCTAGAAATCTGCATGGCATCCCCTCTAGTCTTTGGTTGACTCAGTCTGCACATGAATTAGGTAAAACTCTACAATTTTGGGGAAAGAACAGTTGCTGAGGCACCATAAGCTGAATAAATAGAAGAGTTCCCATAAGGCCAGAAACCATTCAAGTTGCCACTAGCCAGAGTGAAGAGGCCTCATTGAACATACAGGTCATTCAGTAAAGACCCTGGAAGAGTCAGATGTTTGTTACAGATCTTGAGTAAAGGTTACTCTAGACCCACTCTTAAAAAGCTTTAAAAGAAGCCTCCAAATTATTAAACTAATCTTTAGCAATTTAACCACCTGCCAGAATAAATCACAATTCTCTTTAAGGAAGACAAAAAAAAAAAAGATCCAACACTCAAGACATAAAATTTATGCCTGGCATCCAATCAAATTTCTAGATATGCCAAGATGCAGGAGAACTTGACCCAAAAACAGGGAGAAAATTAATCAATAGAAATAGACACAATTGATAAAGGAGATGAAATTAGCAGACAAAGACATTAAAGCAGCTATTATAAATATATTTCATATGACAAGAAGGCAGAGGGAGAAATTAACATGTCTTGGAGACAAATAGAAGATATAAAAATGCAAATAGAACTTTTACGTATGAAAACTACACTGAACTGGATTAACAGATTAGAAACTGCAGGGGAAAAAAATCAGTGAACATGAAGACGTTGCAATAAGAGCTATCCAAACTGATGCACAGAAAATAAAAAGAGGAAATAAATTCAACATAGCCTCAGTGATCGGTGGAATAATATGTATGTAATTGGGCACCCACAAAAAGCGGAGAAAAAGGGGAGAGGAAGGAAAAATATGTGAAGAAATAATGGCAGAAAATGTTTCACATTGGTTGGAAACTACAAACCCACAAATCCAAAAAGCTCGACAAACCCCATGCAGAATAAAAAACCAAGAAAACTTCAAGAGAAATAATAATCATATTGCTGAAAACAAGTGATAAAGAGAAAAATCTTAAATGCATCCATAGAAAAAAAGGTACACTTAGAGAGGAGCAAATACAAAAATTATTATAAATTTCTCATCAGAAATGATGCAAGCCCAAAGAAATGGAACAAGATCTTTAAAGTGCTGAAAAAAACCTGTCAACCCAGAATTACATACCCGGAGAAATATTTTTCAAAAATTAAGACAAAAGATTTTTACAGACAAACAGAAGTTGACTCTTTGTCAACAAACTTGTGCTATAGGCAAGAAGGTAAATGCAACCAGATGGAAACTTGGATCTCTACACAGAATGAAGAACATTAAAAATGGCAAATCTGCGGTTACATATAAGTCATTTTTTCATCTTATAAACTCTTTAAAAGATAGCGAATGTTTAAAACAAAAATAAAATAATGTGTTATGGGGTTTAAAATATATTTAGAAGTAAAATATCTGAAAACTTATATATAGCACAAAGGATGGGAGGGCGAAAATGAACGTGTATAGCTGTAAGTTTCTTCGTTAATTCTTCATTGGTATGATACTGTTTGAAAGTAAACTTTTATAAATTAAGGATACAATTTGTAAACTCCAAGGCAACCACTAAAAAAGGGAGGTATAGCTAATAAACTAATAGTGGAGATAAGATGGAATACTAAAACTATCCTATTATTGAGGTGTTCTGTATCTTGATTATGTTGGTGATTCCATGTGAGTTTACAACTGTCAAAACTCAGCAAAGTATTTAAGAAGACACGGTTTATTGTAAATAAGTAATTTCTCAATAAAGTTAATAAAAACAATCTAATGGAAAGCAAGAAAAAAAAGGAAAACGTAAAACAGATGGGACAAAGAAAATAAATCAGAAGATTTTATATTTAAACCCAATCACTCGATAATTACATTAAATGTAAATACTCTAAACTATTCAACAAGAGACAGAAACTTTATGAAAGAGCACAAAGGCAAGACAAAAGTATATTCTACCTATAAGAAATTTATTTTAAAAATAAAGACACTGGTTAAAAGAGTTAAAAATATAGACAATATGCCACTAGTCACAAGAAAGGTGGAACAGCTATATTAATTATAGGCAAAGTAAACTTTACAACAAAGAATATTACCAGGAATAAAGATGAACATGTTATAATCACAAAAGACTTAATTCTTCAAGAAGACATAACAATTTTAAATGTTCGTGCTCCTAATGAATGACTTTCAAGTTATACAAAGCAAAAAAGAATAGTTTTGAAAGAGAAATAGGCAAATCCATAATTATAATTGAATATTTCAAACTTCTCTCTCAGTAATTGATAGAGTAATTAGAAGAAATCAATAAACATATAGAAAATTTAAATAACACCATCCACCAACTTGACTTAATTGTCATTTATAGAACACTCCATCTAACAACTACAGAATACACATGCTTTTCAAATTCACATGGGATATACATCAGGATAGACCTTACATTGAGCCATAAAACAAGCCTCAAAATATTTAAAAAGACACTGAGCCATAAAACAAGTCTCGAAATATTTAAAAATATTTTTTCTGACTCTCCTCTTTTTCTCCTCTTTTTGTGGGTGTCCAATTACATATATATTGTTCCACAGATATACTGTAATATACTGCAATCATACTAAATATATTATTCAACTACAATGGAATTAAATCCAACTAAGTAAAATTGAAAATTCAACATATCAAAATTTGTGTGCTATCGCTAAAGGGGTGCTTAGAAGGAAACGTATAGTTGTAGATGCTTATTTTAGAAAAGTAGGAGTAAAATAATCTTTCCCCTTAAAAAGGTAAAAGAAGGAATAAAAATAAACTTGAAGTAGAAGAAGAAAGAAAATAATATGGATAAGAGCAAAAATTAATAAAATAGAAAACAGCCAAACAATAGAGAAAACCAATGAAACCAAAAGCAGTTTCTTTGAAAATAGATAAACTTGTAGCTAGACTGGTCAAGAAGTAAGAAGACAAATATTTGCCAATATCAGAAATAAAAGAGGAGAAATACTAAACTGCATAATAAATCCTATAGGCATTAACAATGTAATAAGGGAATATTATGAATTATTTTATGCCAATAATTTTAATTTAGATAAAATAGAAAAATTCCTTGAAAAACAAAACTTACCAAAATGAACTCAAGAAGAAAGAAAACTTGAATAGCCCTATAAAAACTGAAGAAATTTAATTCCTAGTTTGATTTTCACAAAGTTAACTCCAGGCCCAGATGTCTTCACTGGTGAATTCTATCAAATATTTAAAGAAATAGCACCAATCCCATACAAACACAGACTACAGAGGAGGGGGGATACTCCCCAACTCATTCTATAAGGCGTACATCACCCTGATATCCAGTACTGCCCTTGGACTCAAAAAAACCGGCCTCTGCTTCGTGCCCTTATGCTTCAGAAACCCCACTTGGCATGCCCTTCTCAAGATGTTCTAAGTCATGCTCTGCTGCCTGGAATCTGTTGGGGTTGGCAATGTCATCTGGGCAGGGTGCCTTGAGTTTGGACTGGGACTCTCACGGACCCTGCGCCCAGATTCTCCCTTCTCTGACCCTCTACACTGCTCATGGTATCAACCAGAAGCCCAAAGAACTCAGGGACTCACATCTCTGGGGTTATCCCAGGATCCCATGGCAAAGATCCAGCTCCAGGAGGGAGGCTTGGCTAGCAGATTGCTCCCTCCGGGCAACACAATATTGCTCTTGTAGGATCATGCAAGATTGGTCTCCCAGAATGATGCTGAAAACATGCTGATGTTGAGCGATTCTCACTTATGTCAGACACAGAGCAAGTTCAGGACTCTGGCCTACCAAGAAGTCACTGCCAAGCCTTGGATTTGAGCCACATGTTTGGACCCTTGTCTGGACTCTCACCCATCTACATCCTGACTGCAATGCTGCCCATGATCACAGCACCTAAAGGCAGCAGGTGTCTTTTGCCCATGGTAGCAAGAATCCTGTGCCCTGTACACTCCCAGCTTTAACACCCAGGTTGGTCACTTGGCCCCTTCCATCAGCTTCATACAATATGCCAGGCAGTCCCCTGGAAGCGAGGTCCAGAAACCATCTCCTCCAGTTGTTTATTATCAAAGGCATAGCTTCTAGCTTTGTTCTGTCTCCCACTTTGAGAAAATGTAGCAGTGCTGTTATTACTCACAATGCTGGAACCTGTTTGCATTGAAACAGCATAGATCATCTTACCTTTCCAATTCCCTAATACCACTTCTTTCACGTTCGTTACATCATTACTCATGATGCCACATCAACCATCTGCTACCCATGAATATTAGCTTTCAAAGACTCACAGTAAAAGTTGTCACTGTGCTTTGTTGCTGATGGCCATAAATGCAGGTCTTACCCAGAGTGTGCAGAAAAAATGTGAGTGATATTTTGTGTTCTGGTCATGTCAATATTTAAAGAATTAGCCTGCTGGGGGGCCTTTGAGAACATTGCCCTGCAGCATCAATTGGCCTTCTGATTGATGTTCTCTCTTGCCTCTGATTGGTGTGGTTGTGCTCTCCCAGGATGCTTTTAAGTCACACCAGATGAGGAATGGACATTTCTTGCACAAATGGGACTGCCTTCTTACCCTACCCATGGGCCCCTCGTGGCAGTGTGTAGATGGCAATAGCATAGTCAACATTGAAAGAGATCACATTCTAGAAATGCACTGGTTACAGTCTAAAGAGTCCAACATTTATGCCATAAAATCCCAAACAGTAAATTTAACATGACCAGAACACAAAATATCACCTACATTTTTTCTGCACACTCTGGGTAAGACCTGTGTTTGTGGCCATCACCAACAAAGCACAGTAACAACTTTTACTGTGAGTCTTTGAAAGCTAATATTCATGGGTAGCCGATGGTTGATGTGGCATCATGAGTAATGATGTAACGAACATTAAAGGAGTGATATTAGGGAATTGGAAAGGTAAGAAGATCTATGCTGTTTCAATGCAAACAGGTTCCAGCATTGTGAGTAATAACAGCATTGCTACATTTTCTCAAAATGGGAGACAGAACATAAGCCAGAAGCTATGCCTTTGATAATAAACAACTGGAGGAGATGGTTTCTGGACCTAAACAGGAAGAGATGCTACCAAAATAAGATTTTATGAACAATAATTAGACAATAAACAAATATATAAGTACTTCTTCTCCACCCATTTTTTCTAAATCTTTACTAGACCTCACATAGGCCGATGAATTTTGTAACATGTTTTAAATCAAATTGTTTATATAGACAAAGGCCTGGCAAAAAATATTTGTCTGGAGCTCTACATATTTTAGAGACATTCCTGCTAATATCAAAACCAAACAAACCACACAAAAAAGAAACCTACAGACCGGCATCCCTCAAGATCATAAACACAAAAATTCTTAACAAAACATTAGCAAGTTGACTCCAGCAATATAAAAAAAAGATAATACGTCACAAACAAGTAGCATTTATCCCAGTAATACACGATTTGTTTGCGTCATAAAATAAATCAATTTACAATATTAGTTGAATAAAAAAGAAAACCATATGATAATCTCAACAGATGAAGAAAAAGCATTTGACAAAATTAAATATCTATTCATGAAAGAGTTGTTTTATGTCTGGCAGACACAGGGGCCTTCTGAAATAGAGACAGGCCTCATCCTAGGGTGAGATGGATTCATAATGGTATGTCTGTCACATATCTTCCAGAAACTGAGGGGACTGAGATTGTAGGACCAGTGACATTCTGAAGCGCCCACTGCAGTCAGTGGCAATGCCAAGATTCAGTGTTTTCTTGTCTGTCCCCAGAGCATCTCTTTCCCTATACCACAGTGTCTCCATATAAAGAATGACTGATTTCATAGAGTGAAACTGCATTTAGTACTATTAGGAAAAAAAGAAAACGTTGAAATTCTATTTCCACTAAGAATAAAATGACATTTATTTTCTATATTGAGATATTCATGGGTATATTTTTGAGAGATGAAGTAAATGTGCCAAGATTACTAATTTTTTTCTATAACTGAATCAGGAGCAGATACAGTGTTGTAGGACAGCAGATTTAACTATGTTGGAGGCCCTATTTAAGAAAAAATATATGAAATTAGTAACATGAACATTTCTTCAAAAAATTATTAATTTTACAAAGCTGACAAATGCCACACACAAAAATCCAGAACAGGGGCAGGGTGTGGTGGCTCATGCCTGTAATCCCAGCACTTTGGAAGGCCGAGGCGGGTGGATCACCTGAGGTCAAGAGCTCGAGACCAGCCTGGCCAACATGGTGAAACCCCGTCTCTACTAAAAATACAAAAAATTAGCCGGGCATGGTGGTGCGCGCCTCTAGTCCCAGCTACTCAGGAGGCTGAGGCATGAGAATTGCATGAACCTGAGAGGTGGAGGTTACAGTGAGCCGAGATGGTGCCACTGACCTCCAGCCTGGGTGACAGAGTAAGACTCTGTTTCAAAAAAAAAAAAAAAATGCAGAACAGTAACAAATATTCTCATTCATTGAGTGCCTGCCACACCTCTATGCTACTTTTTCCTTGCCTTTCTTTTTTGTTGGAGTTGGGATTGTATATATTTTATTGGCTTTATATTATGATTTTCAATAGAGAAAATAGAAAGATAATTTAATTTTTTTCTAGCATAGTCAAATGCTTTTTTATTGATAGTCAGGATTCATAAAACGTGCAAATTCACACACAAATGGACCATCTATATGGTTTGTGCCCTATAAACATAGAAATCTGTATAAACTCTATTTCCACAATTCCCACCAAAAGAAAAATAAATGGTGCATTTATATTTGAATATATCACGTTATCAATTATATCTCTGCAAGAGAGGATTCCATATCAACAGCAAGTTATGGAGTGCCTCTATGTGAGCAACCTCCAAATTATGTGGTATTTCTCTCTTCCTGCTATATCCCACCAAGAAATTGACTCAACCCAGAGTAGACTGCAAGGCCCCCTGTTCTGGTGTCTAACTCTCTTAGACCTACGCCAGCTCTCTTCCCTTCCAGCTTAGAGGCTCTTCTGGTTGTGACAGGGACTAGTGATAGCCTACTGCATCTTCTCCCAAATCACTCCTGCCTCACATTTGGGCTGAGGACTTTTGACATTCTTGTCCTCAAGTTCTGTGTGCCTCCAACCTTGTTATCTGGGCTGGGACAGAGACCCAGAGAACAAGGGAAGAAATTCAATAAACAGGAGTGGGAAATATCTGGGTTAAGTCACCCATGAAGTGCCACAACCCAGTGGAACTAAATTCCCAGTCAGGATTGTTTTTTGGGGCAGATCTCTCTTGATAGGTGTCCTTCAAAATTTTGGAGTTATTTAATTTTTGCAAATAACATTCATTAAGTTAACTTCTTGCCACACAATCTAATAAAAAGTTATTTGGAGGCACAAAGTGCTCTATAATTTTAATATCAATTGAGACTATGGCCAGGAGAAACGACTGTTTCCCCACTGGAGGGCCTGAGCTTAAAACACCTTTCCAATTCAGCAATGTAGGAGACAAGGGTGTAAACCCTGGACACTGGGAAAAGCTATTTGCATCCCCAGAAGTTAAATTTTTTTTACCTGCAATACACCCTTTCAAATAGTAAAGGAGAAAAAATTACCGTCCCACACTCCTGGTAAAAATATATCTCCTTTCTTGCATGGTCACCCAGGAAAAGAACCTGTTTTACCTACTATGTGCTTTTCTCACACTTAATTTAGGCATGAAATTGTAACGATGTAAAAATTACCGTGTGTGTGTGTGTGTGTGTGTGTCTATAACATACTTTATATATATATATATATTCTTTTACATGTATAAAATTCTACATTTTGAAAGATAGTACAAGAAAAATAACTTGAGGATGGCTCTGGAATCGATCCCAAGATAATGATGGCTGTACACAATTTGCTCTTCTCAGTGGGACCCCTTCTCTTTCTCCTGTCCCCTCCTCTTCTCCTCAGGGACTCTCCCCTTCTCACAGATTTCTGGCTATTTTCTAGCAAGCCTGTTTCTCAACTCATTATTTTTGCCCATTTATTAGGCTTCAGTTCCCTCTCTTTATTCTTGTCCACAACACTCCCTTCCCCACAACTTGCATTCTTTCTCCTTCTTTGAGACCGTGGGTTTCACAGCCTACACTGGGAGTGATGGTCATTCCCCACCACTGAGAGGCTTGACTGCTTTTCTCTAGAGGAATGACAGGCGAGGGGGCTTGAGACAAGGGTGTGGGTGTGGGTTCAGAGTGGACCTGGGATTCTGCCAGGCCCCCTGCTAACCTTGAACAGTATTCTTTTGTGCTCCCCACCATAAGGGATAGCAATGGAAAGAATTTGTTCCTGGACATTGGACATTCTACTGTTAAAGTGTTTGAAGATTGGTAAGTGATTAGCATATTGATGATTGCCAGAGACCCCAAAACTCTGTCCCCAACATCCTCCCACATTCTCTTATTTCTGTCACTGTCCCAGCGATGGGACAGTGGAAAGGGGCAATCATAGGAAACAGCAGAGAGATAAGAAAAGGGAGAAATGAACAGAATAACACCGTTCATTGCCTTTTGTGACATATTCCCAAGCTGACCTTCCTGAAGCTGAAAGAAAACTATTCTGTCTGAAACAAAAGGAAATGAATAGTCAGTTCAAATAGCGTTGTTCTTAGGAGCTCCAGCTGTAGATCCAGACAGGCATGGCTTTGATTCCCCATTCTGCCATTCACTGGCTGGGGGACCCTGTTACTAACCTCTATAAACCTCAGTTTTCTCATCCAGAAAGTGGAGATAATAGTGTCTCCTTCCTCGCAGAGCTATTGTAAACATTCAATGAGCTGGCTGTGAAGATGGCCTCACTTCTAATAAGAATTCAAGAGATAAAAGCCAGTGCTACTTTTTCAATGCAATGTAGTTGGAACTAAAGGGCAAATTCAAAGTGTAAGGTAATTTGCTGACCTTCATGAGTTCAAAATCCAACTGAAGAAACGGAACACAAAGGAAAGATAAACAACAGTGTAATTCAAGAAAAGATCAGTGTTTTTCGAACATGCCACATCTATAAATTACCCCAAAGAGAAATTGTCCACTTGGCTCTAATTAATGAAAAATAAAACCTGAATGTAAATCTTGGTAATTACAACAACAAAAAGAAAAGATTAGTGTTATAAATGATAGTCTTGGTCAGGGCTCTGAGACAAGAGAAATTTGTGAACACTGAGGGAGGAAGTCAAGATGCTATTAAGGGCAAATAATTTTTTTATTTTTAAAAAATAGTGATTTTTAATGTAAAGAATTCCTATGCAGTGTTCGTCACCCTTAAAGTTCAGAGGCAGTGGAAAATTACATAAGATTTAGAAGGATTAAATCTGTGACTACACATATTAAAATTGGCCTGAGTCTTAGTCTTTTGCCCTAATAGCTATAGGAGTCATATCAAAAGGGAAAACTGGAATAAACTGTTAAAAAGATTATTTTGAAGGGGGTTATGAGGTTGCTCGCCCCATCCATGATCTTAGACAACTTGTAGTGACGGTCAACCACTCATAATACCAGCTCCTATTATGCATCTCTTTTAGGTGTTCTTCAAACTAATCAACCACAAGTCAAGGTCACCTTTCAGACATTCCATATCACCATGTCCTCAACTCTTGCATTGCCTGCAAGGACCAATCCAGATCAGGTGATTAAAAAAAAAATCTTTTCCCCAAATAAATTTATTATTATTAATTATTTCACATATTAATAAATGTAAAATTTGAGTAATAAACAGTAGTCATTGTTCCTCTAATCTTTTTAAAATCTCTTTGCCTTTTTGCTCTACTTTCTTGGAAATTTCTTGATTTTATCTTCTAATTCTTCAATTGAGTTCTTCAACTGCTAGCAGCTTTTTAATTTCCAAAAGCTCTTTTTTAGTTTCCTGGATGTGCCTATCGTATAGCATCCTGTTCTTGCTTTCTGCATACAATGTCTTCTTTTGTTTCTTGAGGATATCAGTAAGGTTTTAAATACATTCTTTCTTTCTGTATAGCTTTTTTTTCTGCAAGTTACTTTTGCTGCTGGTTTCCTTTCTTGTCTCGTTTTCATTTTAAGGACTTTCCTCAGAAGTGAGAGAGTTCTTGGCTGTCTCTTCATATTTAAGAGAGGAACACTAAAAAATCAATATGTAGCCCTAAGTAGGTGGGAGGAATTGTCCA
The DNA here is from genome assembly GCF_028885655.2 of Pongo abelii. Lineage (NCBI taxonomy): Eukaryota > Metazoa > Chordata > Mammalia > Primates > Hominidae > Pongo > Pongo abelii. Next base: position 144,925,385 of record NC_071990.2, read on the forward strand.
CCGAACACTTCACGTTAGAGGATTTATCTGGACAGTTTGATGCCATTGAATTTTATTATCTGTATGTCTTTCTTGTTGGGTTTATTAGATGCCCTGAGAAGGCTCTTTCAAACTCCTGCCTGGAGGATTGGATGGTCCGAGGCCCAGTTATCAGTGTTCCAGCAGTCAAATAGGGAAGAGGCCTCAGGGGAGGGAATGTGTCAGCACTGCGGATTTAGTTTCATAGGTTTGTGTGATGTGTGTATATACTCTGCATAGTCATAGAGATGACAGAGAGAGAATAAGTCACATAATTACCTCATGCACTTTCTGATTTTCAAACGATGACACGTAAAAGAGATGGGTAATAGGAACTGGAATGATCAGTGGTTGACTATCCCTACAAGATGTCTAAGATCATGAGACAGGGACGAGCAACCTCATAACCCTCTCCACAATTATTATTGCCTAGCCTGAAACCTCAGAGTTTAAAAATGGTGAAATGTTTGGAGGAGAACGGGGGGAGACTAAAACTGTATGAAATTATTTGTCTCCAATGAAGATAATTCAAGTACAGTCATGCACTGCATAACAACGTTTCTGTAAACGACGAACTGCATATATGACAGTGGTCCCATAAGATTATACTATATTTTTACTGTACCTTTTCTACATTTAGTATGTTTAGATACACAAATACTTCCCATTGTGTTACAATTGCCTGAATTATTCAGTACAATAACATGTTGTAGTTTTCTAGCCTAGGAGCAATAAGCTGTAGCATATAACCTAGGTGTGTAGTAGGCTGAAGCATCTATGTTTGTGGAAATGCACTTTATGACGTTCAAATGATGACAAAATCACCTAATGGTACATTTCTCTGAATGTACCCCCATCGTTGATGCATTGATGCGTGAATGTACACAATTTATTATGACCAAGAAAATTAGGCTTAAATCCTTTAGAAAAACATATTTAAAATACGATTATATGTTTAATAAAATATATATAATATTCTAGAGTATGTATAAGCATGGAAAATACAGTTCATGTATCAAAATGTCATCCATAGGATGATGTAAAATACAGACATCAAACCTCCTACTCTATAAACAGAAATTGTACCTTCTTTTACGAGTCCACATAGAACACTCATAAAAATAGCTATACATTAACCCACAAAGAAAGTCTCAATAGATTCCTAAAATAAATAGACTCACGTGCAGATGTCATGGGGCAAACTTTGCCACTTAATTATCTAAAGATCCAGGCATGGTAGCTTGCACGTGGAACCCCAGCACTTTGGGAGGCCCAGGAGAGAGGATCACTTTTGAGGTCCAGGTTTTGAGACCAACCTGGGCAACTTAGTGAGACCCCCAATCTCTAAAAAAATATTTAAAATTAGCCAGGTATAGTGGTACACCCATGTAGTCCTATCTACACAGGAGGCTTCGGCGGGAGGATCACTTGAGCCCAGGAGTTTGAGACTGCAGCAAGCTGTGATTGTGCCATTACACTGCAGCCTAGGTGACAGAGTGAGACCCCATCTCTTAAAAAACAAAAAATCCAAGGAGAGCTGGAAGACTTCATAGGTATGATCATTTTCAAAATTTAAAAGTGTAAGCATAAATGCACCCAATAGAGATGCAAACAGTGAGCTTCCTTGGCAAAGATGAGGAGCAAATTCACTAATGTTTCTAGAGAACAGGAGCCTAGATAAAGGAGTAAAGAGACAGGGCAGAAAATGAGGATGGAAATGTCCTTCCCTTAGCTTACATTTGCAAGAGTTTGGATTTCATCTTGTGGGTAAATTTGAGGGATTTTGAGCAGGAAGTAACTAGGGTAGATTTGCATTTTAGAAAGATTGCCCCAGTTTCTACATGGAGGCTAAAAGCAGGAGACCTCAGCTTTGATAAGATCATGAAGTAAAGGCATAGAAATGAAAACAAGGGCTAAGTAGGAGAATTATTTACAGCAATGCTGTCCAATAGAACTTCCTGCAGTGCTGGGAATGTCCTGTGTCTGCACTGTCTCATAGGATAGCCACTAGCCATATGAAACAATTGAGCATTTGAGGTGTGTCTAGTACAACGAAGGAACTTAATTTCTAACTTTATTTTATTTTAATTAAGTGAAATAACCATGGGAGTTCATTAGGCAGTGTAGCTTTAGAAGGTGTGTGTGTGTGCATTTCTAAAATTTTAAAAATATCTTCACTGAGGTAGAGTTGGCATAAATTGCCCACACTTAAAACACACATTTTGATGTTCTGATGTATGTATATACCATGAAGTCATGACCACAGTCCAGATAGTGAGTATATCTATCACTCCCAAAGGTATATATAAAATTAATGCACCTGAAAAGCAGATACTGGATAAATATAGAAGGACTCTGAATTTTATCAGCTATTTCTTTGTCTGCTTTAAGGACAAAAATGCAGCAATAAAACTCCACAAAACCTTATACCATTTTTGTTTATTTTTTGCAATTTCAACATTATATAAAGAACCACACAGCTAAAGCAAAAGTTTTAGAATGGGAATGGGAAGAAAGAAATTCAGAAAATGATTCAGGGCACAGAAAAGAATAATGCAGTTTCTGTACCATGGTTCTTCTTTTGCCTCAAGGGAAGTGCTGTCAACTCTTCCTGCAGCATTTTTTGCATGAAATTTGGGTTACTTCCAATAAATTACCTTTAGGTTCCATTGTCCTTGAAAATTTCACCCTGAGATTAAAAATTTTCTGCATGTACTGCTTTTTTGTGTTTTGTTCTTAGTTTATACATTTTACCACTTAAAATTGGTGTATCAGTGGATTTCTGTCTGAAACACATATGTGCTAACACGGGTAAGTTAACTATTTTCAATATTTCTAAGAAATAGACAACAATTTGGCAGAAATTTAATGGAGAAGAATTTTCTCTCTCGCACACCGCTCCCCCCACTCCCAACACACAACCTTTTTTTGAAGAAACAGGGTCTCCTTTTGTGGCCCAAGCTGGAGGGCAGTGACACCATCACAACTCACTGCAGCCTTGAACTCCCAGGACCCAGCGATCCTCCCACCTCAGCCTCTGGAATAGCTAGGACTACAGGTGCATGCCACCACATCTGGCTAATTTGTTTTTATCTTTTGCAGAAATGGGGTCTTCATATGTTGCCCAGGCTGGTCTTGAAATTCTGGGCTCAAGTGTTCCTCCCACCTCAGCCTTCCAGAGCACTGCAATTACAGGTGGGCACCACCATGCCTGGTCTATTTTCACCTCTCTTTTCTTTCTTTTTTTTTTTTTTTTTAAAGATGGAGTCTTGCTCTTGTCGCCCAGACTGGAGTGCAGTGCCACGATCTCAGATCACTGCAACCTCCACCTCCAGGGTTCAAGCGATTCTCCTGTCTCAGCCTCCCAAGCAGCTGGGATTACAGGCATGCTCCACCACACCCAGCTAACTTTGTATTTTCAGTAAAGACAGGGTTTCACCATGTGGGCCAGACTGGTCTCGAACTCCTGACCTCAAATGATTCACCCGCCTCGGCCTTCCAAAGTGCTGGGACTACAGGCCTGAGCCACTGTGCCAGGCCCCATTTTCACCTTTCTAAATGAAGAATTTAAAAACAAATTTAAACACATGTAGACTTTAAGCCGAGCTTCTCTTTTTGTCTGAGGCTGTGAGGCTCCCTGGACCTGGGTGCAGTTTCCTGGGCACAGGCTCCACATGGCATCTGCCACAAGCTGGGTGTGCTCCTGGGCATTCTGCCCTCTCCCGAAGAGTTTTTAGAGCAAATTCTTATGATTCTAGGAAAAATTAGTCATGTTGACTAAGGAACTCTCTGTACCTCTTCACTTAGTGATAAAGCTGAGAAAATTCCTTTTATTCAAAAACATATTTGTGATAAATCCAAGCACTCTACTTAACATGGGTCATTTTCCCTCACCTCATAAACTCTGCCCTGTGTAAAGCAACAGCACTCCATCCATCCATCCATCCATCCATCCGTCTGTCCGTCTGTCCATCCGTCCATCCGTCCATCCATCCATCCAATCCATTCATCTATCCATCCATCCATCCAACCACCATCCATCCATTTATTGCATTCACTGAAGTATTCTATGTGCCAGGCACTTTTCTCAGAACTGGAGATACAGCAGTGAACAATAAGAACAGAAGTCCTACTCTCATCCTACACACAGCCTTGCTAGCGGACATGGGTAAGACAGAACATTAAAACAACAACAGTAAATATATAGCAGGTCATATAAAGATAAGTACTATAGCGAAAATAAAATCAAATAAGGGTGATAAGAATTGCCAGAGGAATGAGAGAAGTTATTTTATCAAGAAAGTCACTGATAAGGTGACATTTGATTATATTTTTGCAGCTAAAGGAATCAGCCATGTGAATATTTAAGGAAAACGCCCTGAGGCAAGCTTTTTTTGGAGGGGTGGGGTGTATTTGGGACCGGCTGGGGCTGAGCAAGCTGGAAGTCAGGGATGGAGCAGGGAGTCAGACCATAAAAGGCATGGGAAGTATTATTACAAGGACTTCGGTTTTTACCCTAACAGACATCAAAAGTTATTGGAAGGTTTCAAATAGAGTTGTAATGCTATCCAGCATATGTTATTTGTTGTTTTTTTAGAGACTCGGTTTCTCTCTGTCGCCCAGGCTGGCATGCAGTGGTGTGATCATAGCTCACTGCAGCCTCCAACTCCTCAGCTTAAGCCATCCTCTCACCTTGGTTTCTGAAAGTGTTGGGATTACAGGTGTGAGCCACCGCACCCAGCTAACATATGTTTTTTAATGGATCAGCCTGAGACTACTGTGGTAAGAATTGACATGATGTTGTAGGCAGAATAATGTCTATGTCTTCATCCCTGCAACCTCTGAATATGTTATATCTCATGGCAAAGGAGAGTTAAGCTTGTAGATGGAATTAAGGTTGCTGATCAGATTTGGAGAGATAAGGAGATTATCCTGTATTATCCTGCTGGGCCCAATGTAACCACCAGCACGCTTATAAATGAAAGAGGGAGACAGAAGAGAAAAGAAAAATTAGGAAAATATAAATAATCCACTAACACAACAAACACAACCACAAGAAAGAAATGTTGAGGGAATGTCTGAATGAACAAAGATTAAATCACATAATTCGGGGGCAGTTTTTATTATACTTATGTGTCTAGGGAAGAAGGAAACTGTTTAATCATAAAATTGCTCAGATTTTGCTGTAAAGTAAGTTTCAGTTCTCTATATCTTCATACAGTTGCACTTTGTAAAATGATACAGCTTTATCTGAAAAAAAAAAAAAGTAGTCCTAATATAATACAGAAATCTTTTCCAGATCAAATCTTACTTTCACACTCACGGAGTAAAAATTTTTCACTGAGTTGAAACACATTAAAACATGCTCATTATTTTATATGCCTAGGAAAATTTTGAATTCTTCATATTACTTTTCCCAGGCATCCAGATGGGGTCTAAGAAAAGCTCTAGTGAGATTATATTTCGTCTGTATGGTTAAAAGAAGGAGTATTGGCAGTCTCCTAATTTAGTGGTGGTTTTTAGCCCAAATTCCAGACTAAGGAGGTTTCAGTTTCTGCAATTACAGCTTTTAAAAACACAGCAATGAATCTTCACAGGTTTACCTTCATTACAAATTGTATCACCAAAAAGATGAGAGAAAATAATATCTTTTAAAATTCTTTTGTAGATCCATTCTCTGGGTGTTATGGAGATCTCTCATCTTAACTCTAACACCTTTAAGGTATCCAAGGAGAAAATCAGGTGCATGGATGGCAGGTCAACTTCGGATATGCCTCTCTTACTAATCACTATTTTCATGGGGCCATAGAACTTCCTGTAGTTAATGGTTGACACCTTCTGGTGGCCTGCAGGACAGGTGGCAAACTCAGACACATTAGGACTCAAAGGGGGTCTCGAGAGGTCATTGAAATCTATTTCTCTGCCTTCAGGCAGAACCACTGGGGAAATATGAGATACTATCGTAGTTTTAAGACTTTCAAGAAAGTAAATTCCAGGACATAAGAACAATAACTCCAGAAAAAAAAAAAAAAAACCCTCAGTGTCTAGTAACCCTCAGTGTCAACCTTTATTTTCATTGTGGAGCTATTTTAAATCAATAAGCCTGGAAAATAGATACATGGCACAACTGATCTCTAGATGTCAACACATCAGTTAATTGCATATGACTCCCTAGAAAGTATATGTAACTCACAACTTGCACCTTACAGAAGAAGAAGTCAAAGTCCCTATCATTTCTAAAAGGATTCTAAGCCAGTTACTTCCATTCTTTTCAGAATAAAATAGTGATTTCAGGAACGTGAAACCACCTGTCACATTTCTATTTACCAGAACCAGTCAAGATTTGGGCTTTTCAAACTGCTTTGCCATTTTGTTTCTTCTCCTCATTGAAATTTACTTTTCATAGGAAACATGAATGTGAACATGTACTTTAAGGACTTAAAAGGAAATACACCCTTTAAATGTTAACGATGTCTATAATTATTTAGCACCTGCTTAAATAAAGACAGGAATTGCTCCAGAGTGTTACTTATTTTCATTGATCATAGAATCCTAGAGAAGAAGGCAGAATTTTGTTGGGGGGAAAAATAACACCCCAAGAGAATGACAAGGGGAAACTACTGAAAGACTATGATAGTTACAAATCAAAATGTTCCCAGGCAACTGCCATATCTCTGGTTTTCCTTGATCACATCAAATCTAAATTCATATGGCAAATTACATCACGCTGTGGAGTTTGATGCTCTAACAGCTGTACCATAGAGCCAGGTAGTGTCTATGATTACAAATACTTTCTCACACAACTTTTACTTTCTGAAGCTATTATACTAATAGCCTCATGTGTTTGCTTGCTTGCTTAATTTTTTAATTTCGCTATTACTAATCCTTACCCAAACTTTTCATCAGAAGCATGAAGTCCCTCTCAATAGGATCAAACACATCAGGCCATCTATCCATCTCATCATTTTACTTGAAAGGTTCTCTCTGGGGGCCTTCCTTCCTTTTGCTTCATGTGACCAGGCTGCTTGGCCTGCTCCACGGGTGACACCCTGAAACTTACTGTCTCCATCCACCTGGAAATTCCGTTTTCTTCTCTCCCAAGTTTGAGCCATTGTTTTGGGGACTCCGTGTCTTCCTCTTTCTTGGTTTATTCTTTATTTACATAAGAAAAGCCTCAGAGCTGGGCGTGGTGGTTCACAGCTATAATCCCAACAGCTTGGAAGGCCAGAGGCAGGAGGAACGCTTGATGCCAGGAGTTTGAGAGCCATCTAGGCAACAAAATGAGATCCTATCTCTACAAAAATTTTAAAAATTAGCCAGGTTGGTGGCATACACCTGTAGACCCAGCTACCTGGGAGACTGAGCTGGGAGGATCGCTTGAGCCCAGGAGCTGGTGGTTTCGGTGAGCTATGATGACACCACTGCACACCAACCTAGGCAACAGCACAAAGCCTGTCTCAATAAAAGAAAGAAAGAGAAAACAGAAGGAAAGAAGGAAGGGAAGAAGGAATGAAGGAAGGAAGGAAGGTAGGGAGGGAGGGAGGGAGGGAGGGAGGGAGGGAGGGAGGGAGGGAGGGAGGGAGGGAGGGAGGGAGGGAGGGAGGGAGGTGCCTCCAAAGATTTCCTAAGAGGGAATACATGGGAAGTTGGTTTTTTTTTTTTTTTTTTTTTTTTGGTTTCTTTACTTGTTACATGTCTGGATGGGTCTTTATTCTATCTTCGTAGTTCATGAATAAGGACACAATTCTAGGTTAGAAATAATTTCCACTCATATTTAAAACTGTGCTTCACTGTTTTTGAGCTTCTTGAGTTGATGCTGAGAAGCCTAATACTTATTATAATCCCCGTTTCTTTATCTGCCATTCTCTTTCTGTCTCTGTCTCTTTCCCTCTCAAAACTTTTTGGCTTGTCTCTTTATTCCCAGTGTTATTAAATTTCACAATGTGCCCTAGTGTGAGTCTTTTAAATTCAATGTACTGAGTATCGTTAGGCCTTTACAATCTGAAAATATATGTCTGCCAGTTCTCAGAAGTTTCCTTACATTATTTCTATAATATTTTTCCTACTTCCTCTGCTCTCTCTCTCTTACTCTTTCTCTCATTCTCTCTCTCTCTCTCTGCATCCTCTCCCCTTGTTCTCTGGAAAGCCATTAGACATTAAAACTCCTATGCTAATTGATATGATTTGGCTCTGTCCCCACCCAAATATCATCTTGAATTGTAGCTCTCCATAATCCCCACATATTGTGGAAGGGACCTGGTGAGAGGTCATCGAATCACGGGGGCAGGCTTTTCCCATGCTGTTCTTGGGATAGTGAATAAGTCTCATGAGAACTGATGGTTTTATAAAAGGGCAGTTTCCCTGCACACACTCTCTTGTCTGCCGCCATGTAAGATGTGACTTTGCTCCTCATTCATCTTCTGCCATAATTGTGATGCCTTCCCAGCCATGTGGAACTGTGAGTCCATTAAGTTGTTTTCCTTTGTAAATTACCCAGTCTCAGGTATGTCTTTATTAGCAGTGTGAGAACAGACTATTACACTCATCTTTTAAAGTTTCAGTACTGCACTCACTCTTCCTCTGCTGTGCCTGAGGGCTAAATGGCCCTGGTTCTTTATCTCCAAGAATAAATTCTTGTCTCTGACTGAGGTCATGGAAGTTCTCTGTAGAGTGAGTTTAACTCCTACTTAAAAGAACTTCTAACCAGACATACAACTTGCCAATAAACATGAAAAAATGCTGAACATCACTAAGCATCAGAGAAATGCAAATTAAAACCACAGTGAGATACCACCTCACACCAGTCAGAATGCCTAGTATTATAATGTCAAAAAAACAATAGATGTTGACGAGGATGCAGAGAAAAGGGAACTCTTACACACTCTTGGTGGGAATGTAAATTCGTTCAACCCCTATGGAAAACAGTATAGAGATTTCTCAAAGAACTAAAAATAGAACTACCATTCAACCCAGCAATCCCACTACTGGGTATCTACCCAGAGGAAAAGGAATCATTATATCAAAAAGACACCTGTACTTCTATGTTTATTGTAACACTATTCACAAGAGCAAAGTCACAAAATCACATAAGTGTCCCTCAGCAGTTGATTGGGTAAAGGAAATGTAGCATTCATACATCATGGAATACTATGCAACCATAGAAAAAGAATAAATAATGTCCTTTGCAGCAACTCAGATGGAGCTGGAGGCCATTATCATAAGTGAAATAACTCAGTAACAGATAATCAAATACCACATGTTCTCACTTATAAGTAGAAGCTAAACAATGGTACGCATAGACATAAAGATGGAAAAAATAGACACTGGAGGCTCCAAAAGAGGGGAGGATAGGAGGGTTGAAAAATCACCTATTGGGTACAATGTTCACTATTTGGGTGGTGGGTACACTAAAAGCCCAAACCTCACCATTATGCAATATATCCATGTAAAAAACCTGCACGTGTACCCTCTGAATCTAAAAATGTTTTAGAATTTAAAGACTTCTGATCAATCCTGCTGTTGTCAGTTTCATTCCTTTCCTCACCTTCTGAGATACCTGGCTCGTTGTTGCACTGGAGCTGTTGGTTGCTTGAAATTGCTTATAGCGGGAGAATGTGCAACCACAGAAATCAACAAACACTGCAAATCAAAGAGTTTCTTGTTTTGCTAGAGAGTTTCTTAACCAGCACACCACTGCGGGAAGTCCTTACTTCTGAGCCTTCCCAAAGCTCTGTAGCACACATCAACTGTTTCTTTCATATTCTCTTTCTGCAGATTGTTCGATTTTAGTTGTCCATATTCTGCTGTCAGTCACCAATTAGTTAATCTCCTTTCTTGATCCTAAAAAGATTTGTTGACATCTATCACCAATTGTCATCTCCTCTCCCACCAATCAGCCTATATTACTGATATGGTTTAGCTCTGTTTCCCAACCCAAATCTCACCTTGAATTGTAATAATCCCCACCTGTCAAGGGCAGGACAAGGTGGAGATAATTGAGTCATAGGTGTGGTTTCTCTCATGCTGTTCTCGTGATAGTAAGTTCTCATGAGATCTGATGGTTTTGTAGGTGGCTTCCCCCTTCCTCCTCCTTACCCCCTTCCCCCTTCCCCCCTCCCCGCTGCCACGTGAAGAAGGACATGTTTGCTTCACCTTCTACCATGATTGTAAGTTTCCTGAGGCCTCCCCAGCCATGCTAAACTGTGAGTCAATTAAGCCCCTTATCTTTATAAATTACCCAGTCTCAAGTGTGTCTTTATTAGCAGCATGAGAACAGATTAATACAATTACTTTTATATAGAAAAGAAAATGGTTATATTTCAATTTCAACAATTCTTTGAAAATAAAATAACATGAGAATGATTTATCATATAATTTACGTGACGTAAATATACATGCGATAGTGTTAATATACACAACTACACTTAAATCTTGGCTTTGCCATTTACTAGCTGTGTGAATTAGAGAAAGATACTTAACTTTTCTGGTGTTCAATTTTTTTCATTTGATAAGTAGCAAGAACACTACCTATCTTGCATGGATACAGTTTGAAATGGAAATGTGTATAAAATGACAATAATATACATACTATGTATTAATGGCTCATACCAGATAGTATATAGTTGATATTATTAACATGAACATCAGTTATAATTTAAAATTATTTTATATAAATATATGCTCTAAAAATTTTTTAAACTATCATGCATCAAGTCAAATTATGCAAAAGGAGGTTAAGGAACTATTAAAACATTGTTTTGCTGCTATTTCCTGGAGAAAATATGACTTAATTAGTCAGACTGAAACGGATTATTTTAAAGTGTAAGTAATTTGCAGGTATTAATAGCTAGCATTGCCCCTAGTATGGTCCAGATGGTCTTATCAGGTCTTATTGGGTTTCTTGTGCATTAAAATACTGAGTTTAATGAGCCAATAGTACCCTAAAGCAGGTTTGCAATAAATTCAACAAATATACTGGCACCTCTCCAAGTGTATAATAAACAACCTCCTCCGCTCCTTGCGGCAAAAGAAAAGACTCTTGACTGCAGAGCATCACTTACCTTCAGTGAACAGGGCTGTTGTAAAAATGCTTTAGAGAGCAAATGCCTTTAAAGAACTCAAAGACCTGGACATTATCATTTCCATTTGGTGACAGAAGGTCCAAAGAAGCATCTTTCCTTGCCTATAAGTATCACTGAGTTGTGAGAGGATATGAAGAACAGACATCGGTGGGGAGACAGAAGGAAATGTTAGCAAGTGGAGGGGTTTTATGAAGTCAGGAGGTAAAGAGAGAGAGAGAGAGAGAGAGAGAGAGGAAAAAGGAGGAGGACAAGGAGGAGAAAAAATGAAGAAGAAAGAAGGGAGAGAGGGAGGGTGGATAGAGAAATGCCCTCTCTTGGTTCTCAATGTCTCATCCACCTCCCTCATTCAAACCACAGACTAAAGCAGGCAAGGAAGTGGCTCCATCCTCTCCATTCTTTCAGAGGTCTGAAATATATCAATTATGTCCAGCAGGGTGATTATTTTTTTAAACCTAACATAAGTAAGCCTTTCTGTTCTACTAGACTGTGCTCCTTAAGGGCATAGAACATGGCTCATTCTTCTTTGCATCAACAATATTTAACACTTCTTAGATACATACTAGGCATCAGTAAAAGAACTTTCTCATTAAAACATCTTAGGGCTTATATGCTCTGTTTTTTTTCCCTGAGGTCCACTGCTTATACTGAACAGGAAAAATTTAGCCTACATGTTAATAAAATCTTATATTTGGTCCTGGATCATTAAAAAAAAACAAGTTAAAAGCCCATTTTCTATAAGGAATTTGGGTCTTCTGCTGATGGACAGAGATGTTCTTCACTGAGATAGACTTTGTGAATTCAGGAGTGGTAATCTCTACCCTCAGAGGGCAGTGGGGGTCAGTCATTGAACTCTTATTCTAAAAAATAAAAACATTAAATAAAGTTAAAATTAAGGATGCTTTATGGAATTTCAGGGTTTTGATGATGTGTAAAGCTAATGGCAACAGAGCAAAATTTACTCCTTTAAGGAGAGGACAGCCTGAAAATATTTTTTAAATAAGTAAATATCAAGTTAGAAAGGTTTGGAAAATAGTTGTTAAAATTACAATAAACCTCTCTACTTTTCTTTTATCCTTTTCTGTTTTTGGATATTGGTCAACTAAATTAAGTATGTAACAAAAATTCAAGTAGGGACTTAATTTCCCCCTGCTGGTAACTCCAGATCTCTAGGGTCTCATTTGCAGGAGTGCTCCTGGGGCATTAGGAGTGGATGCTAAGGAAGAGTTTTTCAGACCAGAAGGGGAGAAAAGGGCTGCCCAGCATCCATGGGTAAAATAAGGATGACCCAGGTGGGGAAGATTTTGAAAACATCCTAAGGTGTTTTTACCTTAACACCTTTTAATAAGAGAATCAAGAGAATTTGATTTTCTTTTGATAAGAAAATCAAAAGATGTAAGCTATTGGGGATATTCAAGTAGGGTCAGGGAGAGTCACATGCCTTTCCTTCATCTTCTAGTACAGTCTTGGGTAAGGTGCTCTGAGGTCTTCAAGGCAGTGTTGTCACATTGAAGGAGCAGATTGCATGTTAGACACTGAAAAAGACCTCTGATTACTCTGAGGATGACACTGTCACCCACTCAGGGTCGAGCTGAGAAAGCCTTGTCCATGAGTTGTGATGTGACTATGCTTCATCTTCAGAAGCCGTCGGAGTGGCTACAGCCAAACAGCAAGCCCAGAGGAGCAACAGGTGGGGACAAAGACACAAACAGAGGTAGCTATAAAAGCAACATCCACTGAATGAGGCCAACAAGCACCAAGGCAGCAGGAAAAAGATTACCAAGAAGAATGAGGTGCCATTTCATCAGAAGGAAGGAGAAAGGATCGGGGTGTCAGCACCCCAGTAACTGTACTGGGTGGGTATTAAGATGCAAAGGCCAGAGCATGATCAATAGTCTCATTAGCTGTTTACAATGCTAAAGTCACCAGGAGAAATAAAAGTTGAATGTCTATTTATTTAATGGCATTTGTTAAGCTCCTCATCAAATGATGTGCCCAGTATTGTGCTAGATTCTGAATATGAAACAGTGAGAGAAAAAAATGTGCTTCCTGTCCTCCTTGAGCTAACAGTGTTGGGTCTAAATATTGCTTATAAACAGTACTGTTGGTTTTGTGGTAGTGGAGAACCCAAACACTTCTGTAGTTTTTAGACTTGTCCAATTACGTAATGGGCCGCAGATCACACACAAGAGAATACTCAGAGGCCTGTATGGCAGATTTCACCTCCAACCTAAAGATTCAGTGGCTTAACTTTGAGTACAGTCACTTGAATTACTTACTGTTACTTGAATTAGTTACTTGAATAGCTACTAAATAGGAACTGGTTTAAATAGTCATGACCTTGTGTAAACTGAAAACAGAAATTCATTAATACACCCAATCTAATTGCATTTGGAAAATACTTGCAGAATCATGGAGTTGGAAAGTCATTACCTACTCGAAGAGACAATCCAGTCTCCTGCTTCTCTGTTTATTTATTCATTCATGTTGCAAATACTGAGTGAGTGCCTACCGCATACCAGCAATGTAAGTACAAATCCCTCGCTCCAATGATACTTAAATTGTAGTGTTAAAGACAGACATAAGAAAACAAGAAAAAGTGAATAAATAATTTTCCAGTCGTGTTAAGTGCAATGAAGAAAAAAAAATAAGAAAGCAGGGTAGTGGTTAGGGAAAGGTAGGAAGGAAGGGAAAGAAGGAAAAAAAATGCAGGATGGAAGAAGAGAAAGATGGGGCAGGCACTCTCTTACCCAGAGAGGGTCAGGAAGGCCTTCTCTTCGAGCAGATACCTGTGCATAATGAGGGTCTGAGCCATGCAAAGATCAGGGAGAAGGGCTTTCCAGGCAGAGAGAACAGGAGTGCAGGCCTGAAGCTAGACCAGGGCAGCCAAGGCAGAGTGAGGAGAAAATTGTGGGAAATGTCGCAGTCAGGGGCTAGATCTGCACAGACCACCCTTAGACATTTACATTTCTCTCTGCATGTGTGTGTGTGTGTGTTTGTGTGTGTGTTTACTTCTTTTTAAATGATGAGAAGCTGTTGGAGTGACAGGACTTCTTTTCAGCTGCCAAACTTTTTGTGTTTGCACTTTTCCTTAACACTTCTTCCAGATTAGGTTCTCCTTAAATTGTTTGTGGCTGGAAGTGATCCTAGACACCTCTGGCTCAGCTTCCCAACTCATGCAGGTAAGAATCTTGTTCAGAAGTGGTCATTAGACCTTCCAATGAGAGCACAAAAAATTGGAACTTCCAATGGGAGCACAAATGTTTACAATGATGGTGCGTCTAGGATTAGAATGAGAAAGCCCATTCTATGCGCGTCACTGTGAGCATGGAAAATCAGGGGTGACCGCCAGAGAGCAGTTTTCATGTATATTCATATTAGCAGGGCTTCCTTCATGACCCTGCATCTCAATGAAGAGAGAACTTATTTTCATGTCCACATTGTGGATATACTAGTTCTTTCTCATCCTACACGTAGACATGTAGCTGGGAGTGTTGCAACAGGCCATGTCAATGGAATGGAATAACAATAGTGTCTTAGTCAGCTCAGGCTGCTATAATAAAGTGCCATAGGCTGGGTGGTCTATGAACAACAGAAACATTTCTTACAGTTCTGGAGGCTGGAAGTCCAAGATCAAGCTGCTAGCATGGTCAGGTTCTGGTTAGGGTCCTCTTCTGAGTGGCAGACTATTGACTTCTTGCTGTGTCTTCACATGGTGGAAAGAAAGCTAGCTAGCTCTCTGGCCTTTTCTTATAAGGGCACTAATCCCATTCATGAGGGCTCCACCCTCATGACCTAATCACCTTCCAATGGCTCCATCTTCAAATACCAATCACACTGGGATTAGGGTTTCAACATAAAATTTTCAGGAGACACAAACGTTCAGTCCATTGCAAATAGCTGCTATCATAGAGTTCCTATCAAGTGCCATTCGCTGTGTACTTAAATACGTCATCTCTAATTTTCAAAACCATCTCCTAAAATACCATCTTTTTTTTTTACAGGAGAGGAACCTGAAGCTTAGATAGATTATGGAACTCGCTCGAGATCATACAAGAAGTGGCAATGCTGGGATTTGAGCCCATGATTGACAAAGCTTTTATTCTTTGCATTCTACCATGCTGCCTCCAAATAGGTCAAATGACTAGAAAAAGAGATTTAGGTTCATAATTGTCACTACGCATTTTTCCTACTATGGGAACAATTATGAACAACTCCATATGTGTCCAATTTTATAACAATAAAACACAAAAGAACATCTGTATCTTTTTCTTGTAGGGTAGCAGCCTTGAAATTTGTATCTTGGTTTATTATATTAGATATTTATTGAAATAAGCAGACCTTAATTGAAAACTGGAAAATGTTTATCATATCTGAGTATTTTTAAATAAATAATTTTACTTAAGGAATTTCCTAGAACCTGAAATTGCTTTACTCTGCATAAATCTTATTTATACATCAGTGTACTGTGGGAAGTTTAAAAAAATCTTATTTAAATACAGACATAGCTAAACTGCAGAGAACAAAGCATTATTTCAGCGTTATTTGTAAGTACTGATACTTTTCTGTTGCTATTTTTCTAACAGAATCTGGCTCAGGACTGTGTCATTTTCATTTTCACCTCTCTGTCCTTGGTTTTGTTAATTCCATGTATTTTAACTTTGTACTTCTTGGAGCATAGCTGGCTCTCTCTGTCTCTCTCTCTCTCTCTCTCTGTGTGTGTGTCTTTCTCTGTCTCTCTCTCTCACACACACACACACACACCTGTGTGCACATCTTCCACAGAAAAATTAACTCCATGGGAGATTGTTGTGCAGAATAGAATACATTTTGCCAGGCCAACAAATCAGAGACAAGCCAACACTCAGGCTCCAGATCTGGTGTCCCACTAACTCCTTTATGTAGCTCAATGCTGGAGTAACACACTTCAGATAAAGATTTTGCCCTGGTGGCTATAGACTATGAACCGGCTACACTAGTCTTCACACACCAATAAGCACTAGGTAGCCGGACTAGAGTATTAAATGTTCAAGATATTGTCATTCAATCTCCATAATAAATAGATAACAAAGCCAAGTTCTTACTAAGGGGTTACTTGATAGGAGGTGAAATGAGACTAGAACCCAGGTCTTCTTACCTCTAGGAAAATTGTCTTCCTTCAAAACACCATGCTTTCCCCTGAATTTGAGATCACAAAAAAAAAAAAAAATACACACTATGTCTTCTAGAAATACCAGAATTAGAACACATCTACATGAAAATCCTTGTCCTCTGATAGCAGTCACCTGTGATTTCCCGGGATAGAGCTCATTCCTCTTCCCCATCTTCCCAGGCCAGTGATAGTAACTTCTTTCCTTTGAAATGCTGCAATGCCTGTGAGCACTCACCTATAGGGACTTCAGAACAAATCCTTGCTGAAATGGAAGGGCGGCAGAAAGAACATTGCCTCTTCCTGTGTAGAACTTTATGGGATTTCTCCCAAGTGTGTAATATGTGTGTGGTTGTATTTTTATGAAACTTTCATGAGAGTACTTCATTTCAGTTCTCCTCTGCCTTTTACGGTAATCCTGCTCCTATTATTTTTCTGTTAACTGAGATTTTATTTTTAAATATTAAATTGTGATTATGAAAAGAAGTTCTTTATTCCCAGAGCCACACTCATTTATATGTAACTTCTTCTGACTTACGTGGAAGCAACTCCCACGTTGGAGTTTCAGCCCTGGTCCCATAATTTGCAAGCATTAAATGGAAGCCTCATATTGCAATGCAAATTATAGTACCCAGGGACTGGCAGTATAATCACCCAGTTACAAAAAAAGGTAAAGAGGAGACGAAATTACCATAATGGGCCACAGAAAATACACAAGAGAATGTTCAGAGGCCTGCATGGCAGGTTTCATCACTATTCTAAAGATATGCTTGCTTTCCTCTGAAAATGTAAGGAAAGATGTAGTTGGCTCCACCTTGATGGAACTTGATCTTCAGCTGCTTTTACGATAGTGATGGACTGGGCTGAATTATTCATATCTTCTCATCCAAAGTGTGAAATGGCTAACCAGGATTTGGGATCATTTTAGAAGCTGAACTGCAATGGATGAGTAGGTTGAAATATGGAAACATGGGGAGTGAGAGAGAACAGCATCTAGCAGGAGGAAGAGGAGCACGCCAAGGTCTCGAGACAGGAAGCCCTGTTTGAAGACAAGCACGGTCCAGCCAAGCTAGAACTGGGGCGAGACATTTCTGGCACATAGTGATTTCAACTGAAGTCCAGCTTAGAGCCTGGGCCCTGGACGCCAGTGAATCAGCTCATCTGAGGGGAGAGCTCCCTCTGATACTTAAACATCCTTGGGCCAGGCTTCTAGAAAGCCTGCTCTAAGGGGAATGAAGGGAGACCTGAACTCTTCAATATTGATTCTTAGGATCTCTTCAATTAGCGGCAAATTACTATTTTCCTAGCTTGATACATAGAAGAATGCTGAACATAGGAGGTTCTTACTGAAATCATTTGGAAACTGACAAGAAAAAAAGTAGGACTTCAAGAAATATTTTCCCTAAGATTATGACCTCACCAATGCAAGTACTGGATGGTGTTATAAACAAATGTTTGAAAGATGACTTTAAAATGAAGATATAAGTAATTACTTTGTGAGGCTTACAGTTTACAGCTGAAAAAACAGCTGTACTATGGGTTTTTGTGACTTTTGAAAATATTTCCAGAGACACAATCACATCTGGACTCCAAAAATACAGTGTCTTAAACACCACAGAACTGACCATGATTTGCTCTAGAAAACAGTATTAATTCTACAAGGGGTTCCAGAGGTGACAAAGCTCCTGCCGTCAAAATTGCACATGAGGAATTTAAATGGAACTGTTTGATGAAATGTGAGTGATGATATTAAATTCTAAATTAGTATCTTATATTTTAAGCATGCCTGTATCACTAAATTAATAATTTAAATATAGCTAGGTAGACATTTGACTATCTATCAATTAAATTAGCTCCCCTCAAAAAATGTTGAGATTTATGGAGAGGATCTTCTAACTGGAAAAAAAAAAACAAAAAAAAAAAACACCACGAGTCTCTACTCTGAATGCCAGATTCCCTTATATTTCGACATATGCAGTATTTTGAGAGTAAACCCTGCAGGACTTGATAGGTAGGTAGGATGTTGAGCGAGGGAAGAGGAGAAGTCAGGTAAGTAGGTGGTGGTGTTACCAACTGAACTAGCCAATGGCAGAGACATAGTTTCACAGGTGGTAGGGTGGGCAAAGGGATATTAAAAACTCACTGCTGGCAAGTAGTTGAAAAAGAGTTAGTGTTGGTTTGGCTGCTCTGGTTGGCTCTGCCATCCCAACCCTTCCCCATGGCTGACCCTGAGGAGTTGCAGGTTTCTTTACCACCCCTGCTGCCTCCCTTTTCTCCCTCATCTTCAGACTTCTCTTTGGCATCTTCCCCAAGCGCTCCCGTGAATTTGGGCTGGCCAGTTCCAAGCAGGGACAGCAGCCAAATGGTGGATCCACTGGAGGAACAGGAGCTGCAGATTGGAGATGCATTCTCATTAACTACACTTTTTTGTTTTCAACTTTTGTTTTAGGTTCAAGGGGTTCATGTTCAGGTTTGTTTGATAAATTGCATGTCGTGGGCATTTGGGTCACTCAGATAATTTTGTCACCCAGGTAATCAGCCTAATACCTGATAGGTAGTTTTTCAGTCCTCACTCTCCTCTCACCCACCTTCACCCTTAAATAGGCCCCAGATCTATTGTTACCTTCTTTATGTCCATGTGTACTCAATATTTTGTTCCCACTTCTAAGTAAGAACATGTGGTATGTGGTTTTCTGTTTCTGCTTTAATTCACTCAGGATTATAGACTTAGGATAATGGCAGCCAGCTGCATCCATGTTTCTGCAAAGGCCATGATTTCATTCCTTTTTATGGCTGTGTGGTATTCCATGGTATATATGTACCACATTTTCTTTATCCAGTCCACCACTGATAGGAATCTAAGTTGATTCCATGTCTTTCCTATTGAGAAGAGCACTGTGAACGAAACTTCTTGAAGCCCCATTTGCAGTATCAGCACAAGTGGAAGAGCTTGCCTTCAACTTGTCTACAGAAAATGCATGTTTCCTGAAAACGTGGTGGGAACTCTTGAACGAGGACTATGATTCTTCCTCAAAACCTGACAGCTGATTTGGCATGCTTCATTGTTTAATGACGGTGCAATAATTCATACTTCCTCATATATGATATTTGCACATGTGTGAAATGTATAGGATGATCTCTTTCCAGCATTTTTATATATACTCAGAGTGAATTTTTTCTTGGTTTTCTTGACTTTTGAGAAAGCAGAATTCTGATGCTATTTTTGAAGCTGACTAATACTTGTTTATCCTTAAATACATTCTGCCCTCTAAGCTTTTATAGAATCCTTTATGAGAGTTAATTTAATCAGTAGATAGTTAATATTAATAGTGCTATGGTGCTATAAGTAACAAACTAGGTACACTATTATTTGTTTTGCAACAAGATGCCAAGCATGCCAGAGTTTGAAGTAGAGCTTAATCTTATGGACCAAGGGAGGTAACTTTAAGATTGCCAGTGGTAGATCCACCTCCATTAGGCTAAGTTCTCTAGAACCAACGACTGTGTCTTATTTACTTCTCTGTCCTCAGCATCTGAAACAGTGTCACACAACACTCACTAAATGTATGTTGAATAAAAAAGTTGACAAACATAATTAAACGCTATTTTTTCTTCCTATACTTAGCATGAAGACTATAATTGTTTCTCTAAAAAAAAAGTATAAATCAGAACTTCATTGACTTGAAGGAAAACACTCTCTTTTTTATGGAAACTTGAACTTTGATGGTAGCTTTAAAAAATATATGATAAATATTTTTTGCCCTTATATAATTTTTTTAAAAGTCTTTACTTCAGAAAATAAAAGACTGTCTAGACGGAATGCTTTTTTTTTTTTTTTTTTTTTTTTTTTTTTTTTTGAGACGGAGCCTCACTGTCTTACCAGGCTGGAGTGCAATGGCGTGATCTCAGCTCACTGCAACCTCCACCTCTTGGGTTCAAGCGATTCTCCTGCCTCAGCCTCCCGAGTAGCTGGGACTACAGGTGCGTGCCACCATGCCCAGCTAATTTTTGTATTTGTAGTAGACACGAGGTTTCCCTATGTTGACCAGGATGATCCTGATCTCTTGACCTGGTGATCCACCCACCTCGGCCTCCCAAAGTGCTGGGATTACAGGCATAAGCCACTGCGCCAGGCCAGGAATGCATGTTTGATATGGTTTGGATCTGTGTCGCACCCAAATAGCATGGTCAATTGTAACCCCCAATGTTGGAAGTGGAACCTAGTAGGAGGTGACTGGATCATGGGGGTGGAGTTTTCATGAATGGTTTAGCACCATCCCTCCATGGTACTCTATAGTGAGTGAGTTCTTATGAGATCTGGTTGTTTAAAAGTTTGTGGCACCTCTCCTATCTCTCTCTTCCTTCTGCTCTGGTCATGTGAAGATGCTTGCTTCCCCTTTGCTTTCCATCATGACTGAAAGTTTCCTGAGGCCCCCCACCAAAGCCAAGCAGCCTCATTCTTCCTGTACCGCCTGCAGAACCATAAGCCAATGAAACCTCTTTTCTTTATAAATTACCCAGTCTCAGCTATTTCTTTATAGCAATATGAGAACAGGTTAATACAATATTTTTCCCTGTTTAGTTCCATGGTTACCGCTTTTAATATTTTTTATATTTGATATTTTTATATGTTTGATTGCTGTCTTTAAAGTGCCTTATTAAAATCATGGCTCTGTGCTATTACTTTTGGAGTTTTGCAAGTTGTTTATGTAATAATTCTGAAGAAGTGACTTTGTTTTCAATGCATCAAATTTAAAGGATGTGATTGTTTTTCCATTATCTGACCTTAGTGACAATGTTCTATTTTGCTTGTCCTATATCTTATGTTGCTTTTTAGTGGTCTGTGTTATGCATCAACAATTAAGCCAATTAATTCTCTACCAAATATAACTTCTGGATATCTTTGATATAGCATCTTAATTCTTTGTAGATATGGAGATGTGTACAGAAGTATATCCTGAAGCCCCACAATGGGGCTATGAAAAAGGACAGATGGATGGGCAAATAATCTTGTTTAGCATATGAGGTCATAGTTCTTGATTAATTTTTTTAGTTAGAGATCACACATATAGTATGATTTCTATATCAAAGGTATGCTTATTTCAAAAAATATTTTTCTTACATGCCCTGAAAATTACAATTTTCTAAATGTGCAAAAATAAATTCTTATTAAAAGGAAATTTTAAATTCCCTGTTGGCCATGTTGAGTTTGAGATGCCTTTGAGGACACACAAAAGATCTTTGGATATAAAACTGCCTAAGGAAATAAGGAAGTTTATTTTCATTGGAACTATAGAAGGCAAGCAGCAGCAGAAGATGGAATAAGGGAGAAGTATAGAAACTGTGGCATGGTCATCCAAGAGAGGTTAGATGACTGTAGGGTTTTATGTTTAAGGATGTTGACTAAAGGACCCGGAATATGTGGCACAGTAGAATCACATGGCTTCAGGGTTTCTAATAGTGCCAATCTTAAGGGCTTCACTGATGAATGAGCTGACTCTGCTATAGTCAAGACCTCGTGCAGCAAGTGCAGGGCACAAGGTAAGCACTGTGGTCTGTAGATTCAGACAGGGTGAGGCCTGAGGGGGTCAGAGGCCCTCTCTGTAGGGAATGAGGCCTGCTCAGGCACTAGGTTTCTCAGCTCTCCAACCTGAAGTCTGAAAAAAGAAGTGGATGGTGTGGGCATGCACGCACACACACACACAATTTACAGAATAAGTTTAATTATTGTGCACTGCACATTTGCGTCCTCATAAAATTCATATGTCAAAGCCCTAATCCCCAGTATGATGATACTAGGAGGTGGGGCCTGTGGGAGTGATTAGGTTAGGATGTGTCAAGAGGGTGGAGCCCCCATGATGATATTAGTGCTCCTGTAAGAGGAAGGGACACCAGAGCCTCCTCTTTCTGCTCTATGAGAACACAGCAGAAGATGCTGAAGGTGATCATCTGCAAGACAGGAAAGGGGTCCTCACTGCATCTGCTGGCACCTTGACCTCGGACTCATCAGCCTCCAGAACTGTGATAAATCAATTTCTGCTCCTTAAACCACCTAGTCTGTGGTATTTTGTAATGGCAGCTTGAGCAGACTAAGATAATCACGTTTCAAAGGGTTTGTTTGGCTAGAGGGATTTTCCCTCTGCCCTTTCAGTGTGTTGGGCATCTCAGTTGCTGAAGAATGAGGCAAGGTACTTGATACTAATGGGAATAAATGATGGTTCACGCCCCACAGTCACAGCTTTCTACTTCACCATCTGTGACAGGCAATGAGATCTGCCCCACTCTACCCCTTCCCTGCCACCCAGAGTGGAGGGAAATCCGCTTCTCGTCCTTACTGGCTGGTCTGAGCCATACATGCGCCATGACCCAGTTACGGAACTTGCTTTCCCTGACACTGTTTCTGAAGTCACTGGCCCTCCAGACAGACATAAGCATCTCTTCTTTCTACAAACATCTGTTCTGTTGGGCCTCCAAGTTGGAGGGTGGGCACTTGGTGGCTGCCTGGCTCAGAAACTGCCCATTATGAGCAACAGATCATCTCGCCTTCCATTAAGTATGTGATTACAGCCAGATGCTGTGGTGATGGGCACACAGCTCCCTGTAATAACCATAATTATTATCCTGGTGTTTCTTCAGCTCAACATACTCTGAACTTCTGAAGTCAGAAGAAATTTGGAAGAATTGCTTATTAGAGGCTGCAATCAAATGGAGGAGGAGAGCTTTTTTTAAGAAGGGTGGAAATTCCCGCCTGACATCTTGGCTTCTGTACAACCTAACCTGACATCCTGTGGTGTGGTTCTGGAGGCCGAATGAACACACACTGGCTCCGCATTCCTGCTCTTATTTCTCTCTTTCCTTGATCTTTGCTCTGTCCCAGCCCCATCTCTTCTGGCTTTTTCTCCGTTGCTTCTCCTGACTGGGAGGGTAAAACAAGCACCTGCTGGCCCACCAGCTCACATTCCCCCTGCCATGGGGGCTCGCAGAGAGGCGCACCTCCCTGCCCACTTGGGTGAAGTTCCTGGAATACCCAGGGAGAGGGGGTCGTTGGAAGCTAAAACTGGCGGCTTGCCGTGATGACTAACAGCCACCTGCGCTTGCCATTCTTGTGAGTCCCTCTATTTGTGGAATATGGAGCTGTTTGGGGTATATTTGTGCATGTGCTAAGTCTTTACTTATAGGAGCATATTTAAAAGAGTCGGAAATCCAGTCTTTGAAGAAACATGTAATATTAGTTTGCTAGGGCTGCCATAACAAAGTTCCATACATTGGATGGCTTAAACAATACAAATTTGTTTCACAGTTCTAGAGGTAAGAAGTCCAAGATCAAGGTGTCAGCAGGGATAGTTTCTTCCGAGGGCTGTGAGGGAAGGGTCTATTCCAGGACTCTCTCCTTGGCTTGTAGATGGCTACTGATACACTTTGGATATCTGTCACCACCCAAATCTCACATTGAAATGTAATCCCCAGTATTGGAGGTGGGCCTAGTGGGAACTGTTTGGGTCACAGGGGTGGATCCCTCAGGGCTTAGTGCTGTTCTCACTGTAGTAAGGTCTCACGAGATCTGGTTGTTTAAAAGTGTGTGGCACCTCTCACCCCCTTGTCCTGCTTTTGCCACGTGAGATTTCTGCTCCCACGTCACCTTCTGCCATGATTGGAAGCTTCCTGAAGCCTCCTCAGAAGCTGAGCTGATGCTAGTGCTATGCTTCCTGTATAGCCTGCAAACCATAAGCCAATTAAACCTCTTTTCTTTATAAATTACCCAGCCTCAGGTATTCCTTCATCGCAATGCAAGAACAGCCTAACACAGCTATCTTCTCCCAGTATATCTTCACATCACCTTCCATGTATGTGTGTGTCTTTATTTTCACACGGTGTTTTGTTGTTGTTTTTTTGACAGAGTCTTGCTCTGTCGCCAGGCTGGAGTGCAGTGGTGCAATCTCGGCTCACTGCAACCTCCACCTCCTGGATTCAAGCAATTCTCCTGCCTCAGCCTCCCGAGTATCTGGGACTACAGGCTCGTGCCAGCATGCCTGGCTAATTTTTGTGTTTTTATTAGAGACAGGGTTTCACCATGTTGGCCAGGACTGTCTCGATCTCTTGACTCCATGATCCACCTGCCTCGGCCTCCCAAAGTGCTGAGATTACAGGTGTGAGCCACCACGCCTGGCCATGGTGTTCTTATAAACACCAGTCATATTCAAATAGGCCTACCCTATTCCAGTATGACCTCATCTTAACTAACTCTATCTGCAACACCCCTATTTCCAAATCAGGCCACATTCTGGGGTACTGGGGATTGAGACTTCAACATATAAATTTGCTGGGGGGACACAATTCAACCCATAACATATGTACTATAAGCCTACTGCATGCCAGGCAGTGTGCCAAGCTCTGGGGATACACTCTTGAACAAGAAAGACAGTTGCTTCTCTCCTTCATGTTATTTGAGAGAAAAGAGAAAAATGACACAATAAAAAAGTGACCAATATGCTGTAATAGGGCCCTGAGAGGGACCATGGGAGAACAGAGGAGAAGCAAAGAACCTCACAGTGGAGACCAGGGGAGGTTGCCCTGAGCAAGTCAGGTCAAAAGCCTGAATCTGAAGGAAGATAGGAGTTTACCAGGGAAAAGGTGGGGTGGAGCAGACATATCTTCCAGGTGGAGGCAACTCAAAGTACTAAGGCCAGTGGGGAGAGAGCACAGCAATTCTGTGGGGTTGAAGTAATAGCACGTGCAAGTGTGTCCCAGACATTAAGGAGAGGAGGAAAAGAGTAATGGAGAGACACTGGAAGAAGAATGATGCAGACCCAGTAAGCCCACCGAGGAGTATGGCAGAAACCCAAGGGCCCTTGGGAGCCACTGAAGAATGTCGTTTAGGAAATGACATGATCAGATTACATTTTAGAAAAGCCCCACTGGCTGAGCCTGGAGAGGAGGAGAAGGAAGGAAGACCACTTAGAGGGGCACCTCTGTGCTCCAGATGAGAGATGGCAGTGGCCTGAGCTAGGAGAGTAGCAGAAGATGGAGCTCATGGGACTTTGCTGCGCACTGGTCCTGTAGATCCCAACCCAGGCATCTCAGAGCTCCCGGGGCTTCTCCATGTCTATGTGCCAGTTTGACACTCATGTCCTCCTTCCTATTTTTTATTTTTCAAATACTTGCATGGTATTTACCGCATGCCAGGCACTGAGTGCATTAGAAATGCTAATTCATTATGTGCCAGAAAGTAACTATGAAGGAGGTACTGGGAGGCACTGTTATTAATCCATTGTACAATGGGAGGACAAGGTCACAGAGTTAACAGATGACAGTGCCAGGATATGAATCTGGCTGTCTGGATTCACAGTTAATACTCTTTTTTCTTTCTTTCTTTTTTTTTTTTTTTTTTGAGACAGAGTCTCACTCTGTTGCCTATGCTGGAGTGCTGGAGTGCTGGAGTGCTGGAGTGCAGTGGCATGATCTTGGCTCACTGCAGCCTCCACCTCCTGGGCCCAAGTGGTCCTCCCACCTCAGCTTCTCTAGTAGCTGGGACATAGGCCCATGCCATCATGCCCAGCAAATTTTTCAGAAAATTTTTGTAGAGACAGAGTCTCCCTATGTTGCCGAAGGTGATCTTGAGCTCCTGGGCTCAAGCCATCCCCCAACCTCTGCCTCCCGAAGTGTTGGGGTTATAGGCATGAGACACTGCTCTGGGCCACAGTTCATACTCTTAACCATGACCCTACACTGCCTCTTATGAGTAGGTGGTCATTTTATCATCACACCCACAAGAGGACCTGGCACATAATAGGGCCTTGATAAATACTTGTTGAATGAATGTTGGTGGTGATTGGATATATATGATGAAAATGGTGGGGAGATGCAGACTGGGGGATGGGGACCAGTGTCGAAGATGACTTCCAAGACTTTCAGCTTGGGTTGGAGGTGAGGGTATTTGCTGAGTAGAGGACCACAAAAGAGAAAGCTGTCTCTAGGGAATGAGGAAAGAATAAACTTTAAATCTCTATACCAGAGACCTCCACGTGGAGGGGCAAACTGGAACGGCCTGATGGAGCACAGCTCTTCCTACTCCTCAAGCATCTAGAGCCTCAGCCACCCCTCGAAGGTGCATGTCACTCTCTGCCCTGGTGAGAACATCCATCTGAAACATTTTAGGCCTTACCCTGTAACAGCTGAATAACAGCTATTAGCTTTGGACTCTAGGCATTTTTATGAGATCTTAGTTCCAGGGCTTGAGGTTTGGCAAAATGAGCATATTATTCACACGCAAAACAACTGCATTAAAATAGCATTAAGCATCTGGCTTACACTGACAAAACCTAGGAAATTCAGAATTATGGTAATAAGTCTGTCCTGAGTTCACCCCCAACACTATGCCTGGTGCTGCTCCATTAAGTGTGGAGAGAAAGGCCCCCCCCTGGGCAGAAAGAGCCAAACCAAGGAGGTGGAAGGCTGGACAAGTGAGGGAAAAGAAGAGGAGGAGGATTTGGGAAGAGAATGTTGGGGCAGGGGCTATGGTCCCCTGACCCAGGCCTGCCACATGGCATATGGTGATGTAGCCATGAAGTGCTGGCCCCCAAGGCCACTCCTCTGATCCTAGAGCCAGGCAAGACTTGCCCGCCCCAGGCACCGGCTCCGCTGGTCTGAGACTCCCTCCTAGAAGCTGATGAAGATGAGACACATTTGTCCCATGCAGTTGAAGCGTCTTTCACGTTTGCATCCCTGCAGACCTCAGACACAGGGAGAACAAATACGCAGGTACATTTCTCCCCACTGAATTTCCATTTTCTTGAAAAGAATTAAAGAGGAAGAAGCTTGATAACAGATGAACAAACAGCATTGTACTGTGTTAGAACATAGCAACATGGCTGATTATAGCATTAGGGGATCACTCTGTTAAGGATATTTGAGAATGTAAACAATTTTGATCTGGAGTTCCATTGAGAGTAGAAGAAAAGTGAGAAAAAGAAATTCCTTCCTCTTGGTCAAAAAAGAGACCTTTCTCCATTTGAGATGACGTGTAACCATTTGTTCCAATGATTTGTAGTAAAATCAGTAATTGGTTCTTGGGATGCATTTTGGGAAAAAATGTCTGTAATTCCAGAATTCACTAAGGTAGTTTCTGTAAGAACTTCCTCTAATCTTTTAAAATAGTTAAGTATAATCCAAGAGCTCAAAAATGGGCCACGTTCTTTTTAAATATAATAAATGTGATCCCAATCTAACCAACTTTGAGACGACAAAAATACGTTCCTTGGGGAAGCTGTATTAATGTGGCGTAAGTGTCAGGGTGGCAGAGAAGGTGAGACACACCTACATTTACAAGAACCCCAAATAACTTTTGTAAAATAAAAATGAAATGTCAATTCCACAAATTGATTGCCCTCTTCCAATAGTTTTCAGATTTCTTTAACCTTTTCATCTCCCGATCTCTCAGTGATTAACAAATCTCTTCTCTTAGCCCTACAATTACTATACACCAGAATAATAACCCAAGTAAATAAACTCCTTTAACCTTTCCAATAATCCTATGAGGTAGCCACTCTTGATCATGGAATGATGTCATTTATCATTATGATACATAATGACATTAGGTTACTTGACCAAGGTCACACCATCAGTAAATGGAGGAGCTGGAACTGGAACCCCATGTGTTCCATTCCAGAGGTTGTTCTAAGCACACCTTGAGTTCCCACACCACCTGCCACCACCACATGTAATTTAAGCTGAGGTTAGTCGTCCATCCCACCCAGACCTGGGTTGCCTGTAAAACCCGGCGGAGGACATCCAGAGCTGTAGGGGTCCTGATCCCTCTGGAACTCCCCATCTTAGAATGAGAAACCTTGTTCTCTGTCAAACCAGCCAAGAGACAGAAAAAGCAGTTGTGTTCATTTCTAAATTGTTAAAAATGGTTCTGAAGGCCCATTTCTTTTATTCCTCCTCTTAAGTGGGAAAACCAAAAAAATTCTATGCTACCAGGTAAAAGCTGAGCCAGGGATAAAATGCAAGAAAACTCAGGCTTTAGAAAACGACCTGGCAATCACTTTTCCAATGTGCTATAAAATCTTAATAATTCTGAGTAATCTGGCCCAAAATGCATGAAAGTGCAGAACAGCTGGAAGTTCAGAGAAAGTCATTTGTGTGCCCTTCTTGTCACTTGCAAGTGACAACCTTGGCTCTGTTGTGTAGCTATTTAGATGTCACAGCCATGAATCCCTGACTCTCCATCAGAGGCCACTGGCAACACCTCCCCTTTTTTTGTTGTTTGGAAGAAAGAGATATAGGAGAAGTTGTTCAAATAAAATGACTGTTTGGGGTGGGGAACAGAGAGGCAGTGTAAACATAGGTAATAACAAGCGCAGAGAGAAACTCAGGACACAGTGACATCAGCAGAGCCAGGCATCTCTAAGCCGGTGACAGTCTGCACCGGCAGATTTCTTGTGGAGCTCTAGATATTTCTGTTCTGACTGGAGTCTTTATTTAACAGTCTTGATGAGTGCATTAACTGTGACTTAACTCTGAGTTTGAACGAAAAGTATTTGACGTGTTTCTTGGCAACACCTTTTGACAAAAGGATGCATATATCCCTAGTTTTGTGCTAGAATTCTTTAGTGGGGACTCTCTGGAACTAAAACATCCTCTTTGGAGGTTAAATTTTAAGCCTTTTCACAGCTTCTGTATCCCACAGCCTCCTCTCTGCACACACACTCATGCACACGCATACATAGAAGCACCAACCCCGGGGGCGGACTCACTCCAGCCTAGATGCAAGCTGCTGGCCTGTGCGCAGTGTATTTTCCCACAGGACAGAGGCAGAGGGACCCCAGTGGGACCAACACAGGAGGCCTAAGTTGGGTCTGAGGTCTCCCAACCTCCCAGAAAATGTTTCTCCTGGATCATGCTCTTTGGTTTCTTTCCTTGTTTGTTTTCTACTTGAGCGGCAGGGACGCAAGAGAAATTGACAGAAGAAAGAAACCGCCTGAGCATCAGACACAGGGGTGGTGGGAAATGAAAATGATTTATAGAGTTTCGTTGGCCTCCACTCTCACCTTTTCTGCTTTTTGTAGCTCAACATCCCACAGGTGTGAACACAGCAAACTATGTAGCCCTGTTTTATTGTGTAATTAAATAACACCCTACGCTGAGTCAAGCTGAGTTGTGAAACCTCAAGGTTCGGAACATCAGGTAGAGGATGTGGGGAAATGCCTGCTGCCTGAGGTCACTGGGTTCATTTTCCTGGCACCAGTAGAGGTGAGGCAGCTGCCTTGTAATCAGCTCCTCCTGGAAATTACTACACCCACACAAACATTTGGGTCCCATGGAAACGGCAGGAATGCGGTCTGGTCTAGGAGCCTGGAACTGGGGCCTGAGCATCTAGATTGGCTTGGCCCCACCACCAACTTCCTGTGTTGTCAGTTTACACCTCAACACCACAGTTTTGTCTTTGGAAACACCAAAGAGAGGGTCCTGCAAAGAGCAAATCTGCGGGAATGGTGTGAAAGCTCTCTATTTGCTTAGGATGCTTTAGCTTTGTTCCTGCCCAAGGCAGGAAAAAAGATGAAATGACTAACCCTATTATTCTACTCTATAATTCTGCTACTGTGCTGAAAGGCTTCGCAGCGTCTTGCCTGTGGTGGGAGTTTGGCAGAGAAGACCTCCACAGCCCTTCCAACTCTGAGATTCACAATAGTCAGTGACTTCATTGAAAACCATGGAATTGCATGCTGTCATCACTGGAGAGGGCAGGCCAAAATCTGAATGGATACACTCTTATTGGGCATTTTTAAATGTAGGCAGTAGACAAACATTCCTTTGTTGCTTTTCTCAGGAAACAAATTACTTTCTGAAGACGATGGCAGGCACATTTAATAGAAGACACACAGGTAGCTTCAGCTAAGAAAGAAAAAAAGGCCAGGCACAGTGGCTCACGCCTGTAATCCCAACATTTTGGGGGGCCGAGGTGGGCAGATCACCTGAAGTCAGAAGTTCAAGACCAGCCTGGTCAATATGGTGAAACCCCATCTCTACTCAAAATACAAAAATTAGCCAAGCGTGATGGCATGTACCTGTACTCCCAGCTACTTGAGAGGCTGAGGCGGGAGAATCACCTGAATCAGGGAGGCAGAGGTTGCAGTGAGTCAAGACCGCACCACTACATTCTAGGCTGGGCAACAGAGCAAGACACTGTCAAAAAAAAAAAAAAAAAAAGTATCCTTGCCTATCCCCCTCCTCCCTACCAATGCACCAAAAGAAAAAGTAGCTTCCCTAGAAAAGAATGTCAGCCAAATATAAGTCAGGATGCTATCAGAGTGTAGAAGACATGCAGGGGAGAGGTGTGAAGGGAGGCAGGAGAGGAGGCTTCTGGGAAGGGCTTCCTCAGGCAGGCGGCTCCTGAGCCAGGCTTTAGGAGATACCAGCAGCATTCACCATCCGAAGGGAGAGAGTGGGTCACAACGGGACAAGGATAGGGGCAAGCAAGCGGATGTGGAAAATTCCATGGGGTAATAGAGTTTTACTTTTTCATCTCTCCAAGAGCCAGTGCTGTGAATCCCCTAGGAAGCACAGATTTATAACTTGGTAGGGACCACTGTTCGGTATAACTTTTTTGTAGTTTAGTTTGTTGTTGTTATTCTGACTCTCAAGACATAACGCTGGCTTTGCAGAAAGCACATGTGCAGCCACTGAGTTCACAAATGTGGACTCAGCCACCGCCCTGTGCCAGGTACCTGGAAAACACTGGCAATGTCCCTACTGCCATGAAGCTTGCATTCCTGCCTGGGAAACAGACAAATAGGAAATCAGTGAAACAAAGATCAGTTCTGAAAGTGATGAGTGCTTAGAGAAAAATAAAACGTGTGTGTGATGAAGTGGTGGGGAGGGAGTAACATTCAACAGAGGAGTTCGAAAAGACCTTTCCAAAGTTGTGACACGTGGGCAGACCTAAATCACAAAAGCAGCCAACTTTGCCAAGTGAGATGTGCATTCCAGGCAGAAGGAACGGCGACAGCAGAGGTCCTGAGGAAATGAGATCAGTGTGTTCTAAGAACAGAGGGAAGGCCAGTGTGGCTGAGAAGGAGAGTGATAGGAAGGGAGAGGTAGAGGAGTGGACACTGGAGGGCTAGGCAGGGGCCAGATCATAGGGACCCTTGTAACTGATAGCAAGGAATTGGACTTTATCTTTATCTGTAATAGGAAAGCAAGGTAGGAATGTAGGTTGAGTAGGCTTATTGTAATTCAACATGGAGACACAGTGATGAATTAGACCCTAGTGAATAATCCTAGAATCTCTCAGAATACCTGCGATATTAGTGAATGGATGACAACTGACTAGAAACCAGATAGGTGCCTGAGATTTATAAGGCAGACAGTTCCATACAGGAATTTAGAATCCTACCAGACTCTAAAACCTTCCACATATATATTTTCCCAAGTATACATACTGTGCCATGAATATCTAAAGAACATTTCCCAAGCATGTGTGTGGTCGTGAATGACATCCAAATTTAAAATACAATGCATTCTGCATATTGCATACAGTTTTCTCAGTGGCTCTTCTAAGACACCGTTTCTGGTGAGCATGTTCGAATACAGTCTGAAAGGGAGAGAGGAAAATCTCAGCTCTTCTTCCAAACCAGCCGCCATCCTCAGGAGGCCCCCACACCCTCAGGAAGAACCAATCTGCCTGGTCTTATCACTGTGACAGATCGAATGATGGGTATCAAGTCATCATTTCATGGCCAAGATTTTGTCCCAGACTGTAGCTCACTCATTTCTGACAATATGTTGAAAGTGAAATGTGCTTCCTCACCCCTCCTAACTTCCTTTTACAATTTATGAATTTTGCAGTTTTGCTAAACACAAAAGCTGCTAGAAATTTTCAGAATAAGATAGCCCTTTACACTCAGCATGCAGATGGCAAAGTCTCAAGGGACAGAAAATTATTAAACGTGGAACACACAGAATGAGATTTAACGTTTTTAGGACCAGAAAGAGGATTATAAAATTCAGGCAGCACAACAATTACCAGCCGAAGCCTAACTGGCCAGGAGTGTCATAATTATTCCTAGTCATCAATTCTGATGGATTCTGGGCCCCAGCAGAGAAGTCACTTCATCCTCCATTGTCTAATGGATGCTGATGAAAAGGTTATAGTGCCAGGAAGGTGGTGCTCGTCTCTAATCTTGCCTGTCTTGTTCTGTCAAGTTAGAGTTGATGAGAGAGACCCAGGTAACTTGTTCTCTTGCTCTTGTCTTGATATCTGATCTCAGGATGGCATTCGAGCTGGTATTTACCATTTGGCCATGTGCCAGGAGTCCTGTATTTTAAAGATCCTTAAGTAGAAACACACATAACTCAAAATGTTAAGCTAGAAGTATCTTATTTTCTCTTCTAAATCTTTCAACTTACAATTTAGGAAACAGATCTAGAGTAAATGGGTAATTTTTTTGAGGCAGCAACAAAACCAGGACAGGAAGTCACACTTCCGTCTACCAAGTTCTCCCAATCCAAAGCTATCTGAAGTGGCTGCTTTAGATTTCCCCACCCACAAGACTTGGCCACAGTTCTCCTAATGCCCAACCCCTTGGCATCATAGCAGTAAAGGGAACTCTCCCTTATTGTGAACATAATATAACACAAGCTCTGAATAAAGAATGCAATATTGCTTTTATCATACTTTTTTCTTCTTCTTTGAAATTATGGTGATTCCTGGTTTATCTTAAATCACACTATCCCAAACCCTTGTCCACATAAAACAAAGCCAGAAATCAGGAAGTAAGCAAGAAAGGCACCTATAGTGAAAAAATAGCTTCTTGTGGTCCACACTAAAGATGGCAGGATATCCCATTTGGCCTTTGCTGATCTCTCTGATTCATGTTTAAAACCTTAACAAGCTTGTTTGCAGGGTTTGCAGTCTTCCGGGAGCCTGAGAGCTGCCAAGACATAAAAAGAAGAGAAGTTTCTATGGGCCAGGAACCATAGGCCAGACCCTCAGAGCACCAACAAGGCACCGCACACAGCCAGGAGAGAAACAACACAAACAAAGCATGAAAAGCAGGCAGAGTTTTAAAAGGAGCATTTCCAGGCTGGCTTACAAACCTCCACAGGCCCAGGAGCAAACTCCATCAATAGCGCGTGGCAGCCATGGAGGTTTTTAAAGCTATCCCTGACTTAAATATCCAGAAAAGGTTTTTCTTTTGGTCATCATGCTTTGAAGAAACAGAGAACTGTGATATATCTTAGCAAGACTGGCATGACTACCACTTAACATGGCGATTACTGTTGAGATTGTATTGTCTCAAGGGTGTAAACACACAAATGAACAAGTAAAACTCCTCAGCTATGTAAAACCCCCAGGGGCTTCAAATGCTTCTGGTGTTTCTGAGGCTCTTCTCTTCAGCCTTCCCTGTACAACCAGCCCCAGGCAGCCCAGTGTGCTAGCTCCCCAGTTTTTAAGCCAAGAAATGTTAATAGTTTTGGAAAACATCTTAGCTTCAATTATACCTGAATGCAAATTCCCAACCACCTGGGCCTTACGCATTTTTGAGGTGTTGCTCACTGCAATCCTAGCCCTATCTACAACACTCAGCAAAACCCTAAAGGGGGTGGCTGATTCTTTTACTTTTCCACCTAAACCAGCCACCTTCTGTACCCATTACTCTCAGCTTGTTCCCCTTGAAGAGTGATTTGTTTGGTACTTGGATGTTTTTTTTTTTTTTTAATTTTATGGTGTCCTACAACATGCTGGTTAGACTAAGCCATTGTCATGTTGACAAAGAGTCAAACTCTAAAATATTTGAAGAGATTTATTCTGCTCCAAATTTAAGTGACTAACAGCCTATGACACAGCCCCAGGAGGTCCTGAGAACAGGTGTTCAAGGTGGCCAGGCTATAGTTTGGTTTTATACCACTTTAGGGAGACATAAGACATCAATCAATACATGTAAGATGTTCACTGGCATGGTCCGAAAAGGCAGGACAACTGGAAAGTCGGGGGAAGAGGGGACTTCCTACTCATAGGCAGATTCAAAGATTTTCTGACTGACAACTGGTTGAAAGAGTTATTATCTAAAGACCTGGAATCAACAGAAAGGAATGTCTGGGTTATAATAAGGGGTTGTGGAGAACAAGGTTTTATAATGCAGATAAAACCTCCAAGTAGCAGGCTTCAGAGAGAATAGATTGTAAATATTTCTTTCTTTCTTTCTTTCTTTCTCTCTCTCTCTTTTTTTTTTTTTCCAGATGGTGTTTTGCTCTTGCTGCTCACTCAGGCTGGAGTGCAGTGGCACGATCTTGGGTCACTGCAACCTCCACCTCCTGGGTTCAAATGATTATGCTACCTTAGCCTCCTGAGTAGCTGGCAATACAGGTGTCCGCCA
The DNA here is from genome assembly GCF_028885655.2 of Pongo abelii. Lineage (NCBI taxonomy): Eukaryota > Metazoa > Chordata > Mammalia > Primates > Hominidae > Pongo > Pongo abelii. Next base: position 144,960,007 of record NC_071990.2, read on the forward strand.
CTATGCCCAGCTAATTTTTGTATTTTTAGCAGAGACTGGGTTTCACCATGTTGACCAGGCTGGTCTCGAACTCCTGACCTCAGATGATCCATCTGCCTCGGCCTTCCAAAGTGCTGGGAATACAGGCATGAGCCACCATGCCTAGCCAGCTTGTAAATATTTCTTATCAGACTTAGAGTTTGTTCTATTGGTCTTAGGTCTCTGTGTTGATGTTAATGCTGGTCAGCTGTGCCCGAATTCAAAAAGGGAGAAGTGTATACTGAGGCATGTCCAAATCCCACTTCCCATCATGGCCTGAACTAGTTTTTCAGGTTAACTTTGGAATGTCCTTGGCCGAGATGAGGTGTCCATTCAGATGGTTGAGGGGCTTAGAATTTTATTTTTGATTTGCAATCAACTCAGCTATATTAAAGCATGCATTACTTTTATGCTGTCTTTACCCCTCTCCTCCCAATATATTTTTGTGGCTCCTCCTCATAAAAATTTACTTGGAACCCGGAGAATATTATTTAAAAAAAAGAAAAAGAAAATAAAAGACTCTCTGCTGAGGAAAAATTTACTCCACCCACCAAAGTTACAAAACAGGAAATAATGGCTCAGTATGATCCTGGGGACACTCAGGTGCTCTTTTGAAGCTATTTACAAATAGGGCGGTTGTTCAAATCCAGAAACCTGGGTCACAAAATCTAAGTATGCAGGAGAAGCTGCCTCCTACAAGAGAAAGAGCCTCCATCCTGGCCTGTTGGAGTGGTCTTACAGGAGAGTCATGAACCTAGCCAGAAATCGAGTCTTTTCTAATGTCAAAAACATAGACCTCAGGGAAGAAGGGGCTGAAGAGCTCTCCTCACTAGTGGCTGCCCACAGATGAAACCAGTTGCCCAGGGTGGCAATCTGTAAGAGAGCAGAATGAATAAGGAAAAAAAATGGCACCAATTAATGTGGATTCCATATTCCACTTTTTACCTATGAGGCCAAATATAAGCTGGTCTTTTTCTTGCTGGAATGAACAACCCAATAAAACAGAAAGTAAAAACAACCAGAAAAAAAAAAAGATGCTCAACAGAATTGGCCTTTCCTTATCAAATAGCTGTTGTTTCTATTTCTTCTCCTTTAAGGTAGACACACAAATAGCCATAGCCTAACTCAAACCACTCCACCAAACCTGCAACAGGCTGATAGTTTACCTAAAATTGTCATCACAGTCCACTGGAATTCTGAAACTAAGTAACGTGGGGTTCGTGTACTGAAAATAAGTGAAATGTGCTATAATCAAAATGTTGAACTCTTTTGTATACCTCCCCAGACAGCGGCATTCTTGGGAAAACTGCAAAAGAATATTGAAGACAGTATAGGAACCAAAGATGATGAGGTGGTATTTGACTGGCACGAAAGTCAAGAAAAAAAGTGTTTTTGAACAATATTATGTAACTAGAAATCTAAGTATGTTTTCTCTGCAATAAATGCATGTGACTGACAGAAGCCAGTTATGAGTATCCAGGCATCCAAAAAAAAAGTGTAAAATGAAAGACAATTTCAAATATGTTACAATGTTATGTTTCTGAAACAGGGATTTTACTTTACTCCTCTCTCTTAAAACTCATGGAAGAAAACTCTGTCTTTAATGAAACAAAGAAACGGCCATGCCCCGAACAAAACTACTGAACATTTCTACCAAAAATGCTAACGCCTGGTCTCAGGTGGGCAAGGAGGCTAAAGCCCACATTACAGCTCAGGCAACGTGTCAATTTCCCATTGGCTCTGCAAGACAAACCAGCATCCTTTCAGGGCCCCCAGGTAAGGCTGCACAGGTGGTGCCCCGCTAAAGCATGCCTGGCCCAGAGGGTGAATAAAAGAGGCTGGGATAGAGTCCCTGCCGTGGTTTCTAAACAAAGCTAAGACAAATCACACAGAGACACCCATCTGCTCATAAGCACTGGCCAGAGGGGTGCTTTCACCCAAAGAGGAGGCCTTGTAATTCACACTAGGCCCCAAGTGGGCTAATGGCAGCCCTGGGTCTTCACTTAGGGAGAGGAGATCCAGCAGTGGGGCAGGCCATGGATGAAGAAGCGAATTATTCATGTGGCGACCCAGTTCCACACCCCCAGAATGGCATAGAGTCAGCCTCTGCTGGAGGCCTCTCACCACAGCTGCTCATTCCTTTTCTTGAAGACACATCTCCCATTTATTTTTGGGCCTGAAGAATGAGGGCGGCTCTCAGGAAATTCCCTTAAATAAAAAACAACCTGGTTATATGTGCTTCCCTCTCTCAAATTAAGCAAGCAGGAATAAACTGAGCATAAGCGAAAGCAGGTGAAGGACGTGCATCACAAGGAAAGACAATTCAGCCAGTAAGAGTTCTAGCAAAAAAAAAAGAAAGAAAAAAGAAGAAAAAATTAGACAAAAGGAAAAGCAATTATAGAACGACAGAAAACAACTAAAAGTGAACTAACAAATATGCACATTTCAAATTTTGATCAACACTGATAATTGGGTATCTAAAGATGTCTGTCAATATTCTTTTCCGTCAAAATATATGAGAGTTTTCTTACATCCGTGCTGACTTGGGGATAGTATCCATCTTTTGAATCTGGAGTAGTCTGTTGGATTTTAAAAAATGGCTTCTCTTACTTTTAATTAGCATTTCTCTGATGATTAGTGAGGTCAAGCAGATTTACATATATTGACTGATCATTTGCATTTGGCTGCATTCAGAAGCAGCCCCTTGTGCTGGGAATAATCCTTAAAGGGAATGTGAATAACATTTTCAAATGGGGAGAAGCACACTCCGTACTTTTGAAGTCAGACTTCGCTGGCATTTTGGCATGTAGAGTAAGCTCGGTCATGAGGGACAGACTTACTTTTCAGAAAATCTAGAGAGCCAAATTATGTTATGAGATTTTCTAAATTTGGGGTCAGCCAAAGGCACGGAAAAGAGAAGAGACAAAATCAGAGAAGTCAGAGAAACCTTCCTCAGGGTCAGACAAGGCAGTCTTCTTTCTACACTGCATGACAGGGCTAATCCACCAAAATATCCCTGCCAGCGCCTGAAACTTTGAAAATAATTATATGGGGGTCAGGCTTTGAATTTTTGAAAGTCCATGATTAAGCTACAAATAACCAAAGATTCTTGAGCACTTACTATGCAGTGGCCAGTAAATCAAATGTACCATAATTCACCACAGCGTCTGGGTCAGGGAGAGGTGAGAAAATTCCTGACTCACAAATGACTCTGTGAAAAATGAGGATAAGAATGCCCAGTTCATAGAGAGCTATGATAATTACATGAAACACGGTATTTAAACACTTTTGCCTTGGACAAAGTTGGTGCTCTGTAACTATGAATTCCCTCTCCCTTTCCTCCAATTCCCTCTAATAGTTAATGTGTCTTTATCAATCCTCATTACCTGAACAGTGTCCATGACCTGGAACACAGAATGGGAACCTCAGCTTCTCTGGGCAATGGGGCAGGATGAGATGGTGCATGGGGACTCATCCCCATGCAAAGGGTGAGGACATGACAAATGGTGGTACCTGCACAATCTTCTCACCAGGTGGGATGAACCAGGGGTTAGCATATACTACCTGTTTATGAACAGATGCAGTGCTGGATTCTGTATAAGCACTAGACTAAACATACAAAGCCCTTGAGCATGACATGTACCTTTTATATGCTTTTGAAGAATTTGGAGGGGTGCAAAGGGGCATCCAATCCTGCTTTCTTTGTGGGGCAGTGGGGGTTGGAAGGAGGAAGAAGTGAAATGTGTGTAGGGGATGTGGGGGGGTTAGGAACAATGCAGCCCTCTATGGCAGGGAGCAGGATGGGAGTGAGGTGGGAGCCACAGCCGACAGCCAGGCCACAAGTTCTAACTCTCCACTCAAGACTGGGATGCTTTCTTACAGCAAAAACCAAACCTGATACCACCCCAAATTTTTCTTTTATCATTAGCATTTTATTTCCTCAAATGTGTTTACTTTGCAGTAGCAGTACTGTCCAAACATCCTGGACAAGGGTATCACGCCCAGGACTATTTAAAGAAAGGAACCCTTTGCCATTTCCACAAACCCCGAAATAGCCTAAAATGTGAGAATTTGCATCAGATCTCACTGCCATGCAAATCAGAGAGTGGTTTGCAGGGTGGCCTTATTTATTTCGGTAAATGCGTGGGCAGGGGAGGTAAAGGGGCAGTTTGAAATGCTTTTAAAATTTTTAGTTTCAAATTATTGAACCCTCCAAGAAAAAACTCAGATTTTTCTAGGGATAAAATAAAGCAAACCTTACTTCAGATATGTGTAAAGCATAAATACACTTAACAATCTTGAAAGCTATATCGTTGACTATTTGAAAAGAGGGCTGGGAATATTTTCTTCTTAATGAATAAGTAAATTCACTTCACCTGAGGACTTAGTACAAATGGGCTCCGACATCATCTTTACTGGCCCTTTCCCACCATGGTGTAAGGCTATGGTTCCTCCATCTCTTCTGGGCATGGCCACCACTTCTCACCTTCTTATCTTGATGTTCTACCCAACCGTGACTCCAGTTACGGTACTTACCTGGGGTTTGCCTACTACCTCTATAATTTTCTTCACCTCAATCTGCGCTACTGGTGTTTTGTCCGCAGTCTTCTTCTGGGGCCCAGGTCTCTGCATGACCTCCCATTGGCTGAATTATTCATTGTTAATGGGAATGTATCTCTGGGTCCCTGAATTGCTTCCTCAATTTGGTATCACATAAAATTAACTATCAAGGACGAGTTGTTATTAACGTGAATATGGAAAGGTAAACATGCAAGAATAGCCAGGAAAGCAATTAAAATAACAACTGTGAAGAGAAATGCTCTGGTAGACACTGAAACATACTAGAAAGCCTCTATTAAAACAGTCTGGGCCTGACCACAGGAATAGAAAAATAGGCCAGTGGGATAGAATAAAAAGTCCCCAAGGAGACCCAAGACGTGGAAATGTAGGTGTATCCTACACAGGTATTGCTAGGGCAAAGATGGGGAAAATTTCCAATGCGGTAGCCATTGGAAAAAGATAAAATCTGTATTGCATACCATATACAAGAATAAACTCCAAATGGATCAGGGATCTAAATGTAAACATTTAAACTGTACAAATACAAGAAGCAAATATGGGTGAATTTTTCTTTAACCTTAATATAGGGACTTAAAATCCAGAAAAATTAATATTGATAAATGTGTCTACAAAAAATAATTAAAACATTTTTATTGCAGGAGAACCACACACAAAGTCAAAGGGAAAAATATGTATAATTTATAACACAGATAAGGGGTTAATATCCTCAATATTCAAATAATTCTTAGCGAGGGAAATGATTAAAGTTACCTGAAAAATAGAAAAAAGACATGAACAGACAACTCATTTAAAAGCATATATACGGCATTTGAACTTATGAGAAGATATTCAAACAACCCATAATTAAAGACACGCAAGTTAAAACTATTGCATTTCTCACCTATCAGATAAGGAAAAATTTAAAAGTATGACAACACATTCTGTTGGCAAGAATAGAGGGAAACAGGTACTCTCATGCATTGCTGGTGGGAATACAGATTGGCACAACCCTTTTAGAGGGGGATTTGGTGATGACTAACAAAATGATTCATCCACTTACTTTTCAACTAAGCAGTCCTACTTCTAGGAATCCACCCTAAATATACATCTCTAAAAGTACAAAAATACATATACACAGGTTATTTATTATGATATTGGTTGGAAAGAGCTTGAATACTTAAGAGAGTAGGTGAATAAACTATAGTACACTCAGGGAGTACTATGCAGCTGTAAAAAATGAGTGATAAGGGATGCCTATGAACTGATATGCTGTGTTTACTAGGGTATACTGTTAAGTGAAAGAAGCAAAATGTGAAAAAATAAAAAAGCTTGCTATCTTTTGCATAAGAGAAAAAGGAAATGAGAAATTATACACATATCTGCTCAATAGTGCAAAAATAAATAGAGAAAAGATAAACCAGAAACTAATGACTAGTTAAACATAAGGAGAAGGGAATGACTCCTATTCACATACAAGAAATAGGTAGAATTGGGTTGGAAAGGATGGGAAAATTAGAGCAGGATAGAATGGATAGTGGGGGGCAGAGGAGTGACTCTTTTCTGAGTAACCCTTCTTATAAAATTCTGACTTTTGGCAACCATAGTAGTGATTTCTGTGCTCAAGATATGTAGATAGACAAAATCAACAGGGATGATGAAAGAAATCCAAATTGGAATTTGTATCAGTCAAGAATCCAAGCCAGGAGGCACAAGTCATGCAGTGATTTGAATACAGAAGTTCAATATGAACAGGGAAATAACTATCAAAGTGTAAAGACAGCCCTAAAGAATATTCTAGAGCTGGGAGAGAGTACAAAAAGAATGAACAAATTTGGAAGTGGCCCCTCTCCAAGGATGCGATTGAGATCTCATGGGAGATGATGGAGATACTCAATAAATACTAAAAATTAATGGGTTTTCTGCGCCCAGAGCTGTACCACAGCCACCAGGCAAGTAAGAAATACACCCTTTGGTAGGCATGCCAAAGCTGGCGGGAAGAAATTGCAGCCAGGGCCAGCAAGCCAAAAGCAACCCTCTGGAGTGCAAGTAGTCAAGACTGGCAGAAGGGCATAGAGAATGACTCAGCACATTAGGAGCCCACTCATCAGCAGGGCAGCATGAGACCTGAGGTGTGCGGTGTCTACTTTAGGAGGGTCACATCGAGGTGGTCACCAGGCCAAGGCCAGAGCTGTGAGCTCACTAAGGCACCATGTGGTCTGAACAAGCAGCTGGGACAAAGCAGCACTAAATTTTTTCCCGCACACTGCTGGCCGCCGTATGGTAGGAGTGAAGAGATAAAACGGCAGCACATCGGGGCCGGGTGCAGTGGCTCACGCCTGTAATCTCAGCACTTTGGGAGGCCGAGGCGTGCGGATCACGAGGTCAGGAGATTGGGACCATCCTGGCTAACACGGTGAAACCCCCGTCTCTACTAAAAATACAAAAAATTAGCCGGGCATGGTGGCGCCTGTAGTCCCACCTACTCCGGAGGCTGAGGCAGTAGAATGGCGTGAAATCAGGGAGGCGGAGCTTGCAGTGAGCCTAGACTGTGCCACCGTGCTCCAGCCTGGGCGACAGAGCGAGACTCCGTCTCAAAAAAAAAAAAAAAAAATAGCAATGCGTGGTGAACCTGTGGGCTTTGGAACCATCCAGATGTGGATTCGACTCTGACCTTGTAACTTACTAATTGTGTGATGCCAGGCTAGTTACCTAATTTCCCTAAGCCTCAGTTTCCTCACCTGAAAAATGGGTCATCATAATAATACCCACTTTATATTATTTATTGCAATTATCTCTATATTTATATTATGATTATCTATATTCAATAGATATTTGTAAAGAACTTACTACAAACTCAACCAGCAGAATTCATAATAGTTTGATATGGTTTGGCTGTGTCCCCACCCAAAATCTCATCTTGAATTGAAATCCCCATAATCCCCACGTGTTGAGGGAGGGACCTGGTGGGAGATGACTGGATCATGGGGGTGGTTTCCCCATGCTGTTCTCATTGATAGTGCATGACTTCTCACGAGATCTGATGGTTTTATAACTGTTTGATAGTTCGTCCTTCACAAGCACTCACTCTCTCCTGCTACCTTGTGAAGACGGTGCCTGCTTCCCCTTCCACCACCATGATTGTAAGTTTCCTGAGGCCTCCCCAGCCATGCAGAACCATGAGTCAATTAAACCTCCTTTGTTTTAAATTATCCAGTCTCCGGTGTTTCATTATAGCAGTGTGAAAACAGACTAATGAATAGTTGTTATTGTGATTGTTATAATAAAGCCACATCAATGACTAGTTCACTTCTCCTTGAACAAACTATATACTACGCATTGAAGGACCTATTTAAGGAGAGGCAGATACCTCATAGGTTATGTTTCTAAAGGTTTGATATAGCTCATTGTAAGTAAATCCAGGACATGAAATTTTAAACTTACAAAACAGATAAATAGTGGGTGATTATTTTTATTAAAACATGATTCATGGCCTCTTTTGGAGCAAGTAGCATTTGGTTTCCTTTTAATTTTGCAGAAACAGAACCATGACATAAAACAAAACAATTGTTTGTGTATTGCCTTAGGCAGACTGAGAAAGGGCCACTGCTGGGTGACTTAGGCATGGGAAAAATCTGGCTTAATAATAAGCCTTAACAATGTTGACTCTTTCAAAGGGGCAAAGAGAAGCCAAAGTCTCGCATTTATCTTTTCCAAACAGATTCTGAACTACTTAAATGTGATGACATAGATCAAATATTTGAGGTTAAGGATTGCTTGTAGGTTCATGCTTTTTCCTTTAATCCATTTTTTGAGATAACTCCAGGAAAAATAATGGGCAAGCATAGAAAAAGGGTGAGTATAGCTAAATAGGATCCTATTTCAGTAAAACACTGCAATGTCTGGTGTTTCTAGTAATGCATTTATTTTATGAAAAGGATATAAAATCAAGACACTTCTGTGGCAACTTCTCCATTTATATAAGGGATACAAAATATCACAAATAAAATATGCTACTCTGCTGTCTTCCAAATATTTCCAATAATCCTTTAAGTCTAGGAACAAAGGCTAAATTCCTGAATAAATTATCTTATCTTTATAATCTGCTCCAGAGTTTTGGAAACCCTAGCTTTTGAAAATTAACCAAAAAGTGTTTCCATCCAGTCATTTGGAAAAGCAACGGAAATTCATGCTAATTTTAACTTAGACAGAGATGTTGTTTTGCCATCTTTTTTTTTTTTCTTTTTGAGATGGAGTTTCACCCTGTTGCCCAGGCTGGAGTGCAGTGGCAGACCTCAGCTCACTGTAACCTCTGCCTCCTGGGTTCAAGCAATTCTTGTGTTTCAGCCTCCCAAGTGCGTGCAACCATGCCCAGCTAATTTTTGCATTTTTAGTAGAGATGGGGTTTTATCTCTCCTAAAAATTGGCCAGGCATGTTTGCCAGGCTTGTCTTGAACCCCGGACCTCAAGTCTTCTGGCCGCCTCGGCCTCCCTAAGTGCTGAGATTACAGGTGTGAGCCACCACGCCTGGCCTGTTTTGTCATCTTTTACTGACTCCTTGTTGATCCCTATGTACTCTGACCACAGTAGAGATCCCAAAACACCTTCACCTCTGAGTCCTCATCCAACACTGCACTCCTTCCCTTGGCAGTGACTTCTACCTTATATTGGTAAGATCTGGTATATCTAGAATAAGTGTCATCCAAATCATTGTACTGATATCTCAACATTCATCCACCCTATGCTCCAGCCTCTGAACAAGCAGGGACTCTATCCTTCCTCAAGATTCACCCCCTCACTTGGGTTCTCAATGTCATGTCTAGAAAGTTCTTCCAGCATATCCTTTATTTTGGATTTTCTTTCAAAAGTACATAGGTCTCCTTTAAGCTTTCCCCAAATATTTGCTATTTGGTTATCTCTATACTTGCTGGTTCTCTGCCAGAATTATCTGTCCCTTTAAACTTAGCATTATCCTTACTTTCTTATTGACACAATTCCAAGGAATAATCATCTTCTTCTCCATCTTTGCCACTTCTGACTCTGGTGGGGACATCTGACTCGATCTTAACTACAAGCCTTTGCTCCTCATTTAGCACCATCTGAAATGTTCCCTCCTCCTCATTTATTTCATTCTTACTCATCCTTAAAGGTCTAGCTTAAGCCCCTTCTCACCTGTAAAGTCTCACCAGAATCTCCCTTCTCTGTACTTTAAGAATACTAACTGTTGGGAGGATTCACTGCATCTCCTAGTTGTACTCCAGTTGCGCTTTGAGGAACTACACAATCCCCATTTCATCAATCTTGCCTAGCTATTCTTCCCTGGCCAAGGAGGGAGCCATGTATCCCTAGCCATGCCAACTGGACTTTCTCTCCCAGGAATATGAATCTTGAATGAAGTGAACAAAGAAGGAAATGGATAGATACCCATTCTGGGTGCAGGGTCCTGGTAAACCTGTCTTGAAGGCCCCACCCCTCGATCCTGGTAGGTACAGAACCTTGTCTTTCCTGCACTTGGCTCCCCAGATTTCCTTCATTTCTGTGAGTCACACATTTTTCTCCCCTAAAGTTAGCCAGAGTAAATGTCTGTCCCTTTCATCCAAAAAAAACTCAACTAGGGCTCTCCTGTTGCCTTTTATTACTGTTTAATTTGAGGCAGGGGGCTGGTGATGTCTTGCAAAACAAAGAGATAGGAAGTTTTTAAGGGCAGAAACTGTGTCTTATGACCCTATATATCTTACACCACTTATGTACACTGTAATCAGACTCAAAATTTTCACTGAATCAACAAATACCACTACTTCCATTATTGTTTCAGCAAAAAAACTTTAAAATTTGAGTATTTTATGTATCTTCTGTAACTGCATGATAATAAGTATATATGAAAATCTTCATCTCTAAAACAAAGGAACTAGAATAAATTATCTGAGACTATCTTTGATTCTATATTGTAGTTAAGCATCAGTCATTAATTCTGTAAACACATTCTGAGTGTCAGCTATTGGCCATGCACTGTGTTAGGCACTGAAGTTGTGGATAAGATGAAAAAGACATGATACTGGCTCTGGCTTTAGCACAATTGATTTGAGTTATCTGGTATTACTCTTACCAGTTTAACTTATGCCTTTTATAATGGTAGTACCCAGGATTAATTTGGCACTTTTTTTCCCGAAGCATTTTCATATATGACACATCATTTATTATTCCTGTTGCATACAGGGGAAAACTGCTGTTAGATCACATGACTAAGATCAAAACCAGAGCTAAAAGAAGACAGGTCCTTTGATTTACAGTGATGTTCCTTCCTTATTTCCTTTGGGACACAATTAAATATTGGAATTATATTTTATTTAATTTCTGTTTTACATCCAACTCATGGATTTTTCTCTTGTTGTACAAGGTAAAGGCAGTTTCTGAGTTCTTACCAGAGGAAAACACCAGAAGTATTAGTTGGTTACTGGTACGTTTGGCTAACAAATATTTATTTAGTGCATGCCAAACATAACACATTGGACTACCCTTGACAATAACCCCAGTCAAGACATGTATATAGCCCCTACCCTTGCTGAATTTACACTCTTGTGGGAGAGCAGGTCAGAGCCACCTAATGTTGGAAACCAGGATGAGAAGATACAACATATACTCAGGTTCCCAAAACTTTTATGTTCACAAAGAATCTGAATTGAATTTCTCAGTCTGCTCCAATCACTTGTACATTGATTGAAATGTATCAGCTTTTTTTTCACCCTTCATTCTAGATGCAATGTCTTTGTCTTCGAGGTATTCCTTCTCTCCAAGTTTTTTTCTTTCTTCTTCATAGTCTCCCTCCCTAACTCCATATTTCAAAGTGATCCCCAATACCTTTTTCATCTGCAGAGCATTCACAAAGATCCTCATGAATCTTCAGTGGTCCTCAGAGCTCTATTCTTTCTTGATTCACTTGATGTTTTCTGATGATATAAAAAAAAATCCTTTCTTGAGAAGCAGAAAGCTGTCTCTGTTATACTGTCAATGGTCCAGGACAGGACCAGAGGGCCAAGAGCCAAAAGGGTACCCCAAAGAATTTATCCTTTAGGAATGCAGTTTTGGCAAGCAGTGTGTCTGAATGTGCCCCTATGCTATTTTGCTTCTAGGGTCAATAGAAGTATATAAAGTCAACTTTCTTCAAAACATGTGCCATGAAATTGACTTGATAGGAAAAAGGAATAACAACAGTAGCAAGCAAGTTACAAAGCAAAATTAGGCTGGGACACATCTGTTAAAGGGGCAGTTGATATAAATCCACATTTGTCAATTGTTAAAATGTACAGCTTTTTGTATAGTGTTAAAGATGTTACTATCATTTTTAAAAGCTGGACACCATTGATTGGAGTTACTATTATTTTTAAAAAGCAGTTTGTACAGGGTATCATTTTCACTTATAATTACTGCTAATATAGGCAAACTAGGACACTGCCATGTTGATTTGAGAGGGAGGGGAGTGAAGAATATTAAGAGATTTTAAGCCAGGCACGGTGGTACTTGCCTGTAGTCCCAGCTACTTGGGAAGCTGAGTAGTCAATTTCAAGAGGACCGACTGAAGCCAGGAGTAGGAGACTGCAGTGCATTATGATCATACCTGTGAATAACCACTGCATTCCAGCCTGGGCAACACAGCGAGATCTCCATCTCTAAAAAAGTTTTTAAAAATTTTTTTACAAAGAGATTTTACAGTCATTACATTTCTAAACTATGGCAAATGAGAGAGCTCTAAAAGAATACAAAGTGTAAAAGGAGGTCAGTGATTTTAAAGTATATATTTCTTTGATCATAACACCAACACTTTTTCAGAGAATTTACTAATATTAATTACTCTTCACAGCATTCACATTACTTAATATCAGCAGCTGCATTTTGTCTTCATTGGTGAAAATGCATAAAAAGGGAGTTAAAAGTTTGTTCATATCTGGAAAGGAATTTGAGACACAGCTAGTTTCTAAATCTTGCCTTTATAGTACATCTTTAAGAGCTTCAGCTTTGAGGAAAGATAAACCCAGGTTGAAATTCCAGCTCTGCCTCTTACTATCATGTGACCCTAGGGAAGCCACTTATTATCTAGGCCTTAGTTTCTCTCTATGTAAAATGAGGATATGTCATAGATTACAGCAGTGGGCCCAACTGTTCACCATTCTCTATATCCAGACCTTCTGCCATGCCCTTTTCCAGTGCTCTCCCAAGGGATGGATGGAGTCCATTAAGGATGAAAGCCACATCTTTAGGCTTAGCCAAACAGACAGGCTGCAAGCAGAGGTTGAAATGGATTTATGCAATTAGGCTCCTCTGGAGCTTGTGATCAGAGCTTGTAGCTCTGCAATCGCCAACAGAACATAATCAGCCCAGCCTATTGGAGGATGAGAGACACATGGGGGAGCTGAATTGCCCCATTCATCCCAACCAAGACCAGGCTAGATCAGTCTTCAGTGAGCCAAACTCTGCATGTCATGAGCCAGCACCATCAAGACAGGCCAAGATCTCTTTAACCAATCATGACAGCTTGTATGCCACTGAGGTTTTATGCATTTTTTGTTACACAGCATTGCTGTGACAATAGATAAGTAATAGATGATGGTAGTACCTCTTATATGCATTTCAATTTAAGTGGGAAAATATATGTAAATCACTTAGAAGAATACCTAATGCTAACCATAACAGCAAAAACAATGATAATATGTTCTGTTCTTTTGGAGAAACAATTATAGAATATGCAAAAGTATTAGACATTCATCTGTGGATTCTGAACAAGAACTGTCTCATTGAAAATGTTTACAAAATCATGAAATTTTACTTCCAGTTTTTGTAAAGGACCAAGATGTTGGTCCAACTGTGTTTTTTTAAGCTATAAGTTTAAGTATCCTGGGACCTGTTCTCATGAGTAAAAGTGTTCTTTTCTCTCTAGAAGATTTACTTTGTTAAAATTTAAAAAAAAAAACAAAAAAAACTCCACCCCCACACCCCCAACACAGAGTAGAGAAAGACATTCAAACTTACAGCCTGCTGAAAGAAGCCAAAGGCTAGCCTCATGAATAAACCCAAGCTATGGCCAGGAACGGTGCCTTGCGCCTGTAATCCCATCACTTTGGGAGGCCAAGGTGGGCGGATCACTTGAGGCCAGGAGTTTGAGACCACCCTGGCCAACATGGCAAAACCCTGTCTCTACTAAAAATACAAAAAAATTAGTTGGGCATGGTGGTGGATGCTTGTAATCCCAGCTACTCGGGAGGCTGAAGCAGGAGAATTGCTTGAACCCAGGAGGCGGAGGTTGCAGTGAGCTGGGATCACACCACTGCATTCCAGCTTGGGCAACAGAGTAAGACTCTACCTTAAAAACAAAAACCCAAGTTATGAGGTTTTGTTCCCCTGGAGGACTGGACAGAAAATGACACTCATCACCGTCCTTTTTGTTCTTTTCCTATTTGGATAAACTTTTTGAAATAGTTTAGTATGATGGTTAGGAAATGTGAGCTCTGGAGTTAAAATTCTGGTTCTGCTACTCACTGGTTTTGTGATGTGAGCATTAAACTCCATAAAGCTCTCTTTTGTCACTCTCTTTTGTCACATCCCTTAAGTGGGGATAAGAACAGTAACCTCCCAAGGTTACTGCAAGGATTATATAAAATTGTAGCTGCAAAGTCCTTAGAGCCATGCCTGGCACACAATAGTCAATAAACATTAGCTATTACTAGTTATTCTAACAGATGAGTCTGCCTTCTGTCAGCTCCATTTCTAGCGAGCCTAGATTCTGTGGACCATGCTCCTGTCTAAGCTAGGTGAGCCTAATAGGCCTTGATTCAAAACAGGTCACTAGTACTGAACTACCTATGGCCATCCTAAGTAGAGATGAGAAATGGAATCTCAGATTTCATACCCAAATGTGAGGAAAAACCACACCCATGAGAGAGAAGGACAGGAGGCAGAGAGTTTGGACAAATGTCAAGAATAATGTTTCTCAGCCTACTTGCAAGCCATCTCACCCTTCCTCTTATGAGAAAAGAGAGTCCAAAGTGACTTTCAACTGTACACTGTAGTTCTGCCCACTAGCACAGAGACAAATCAAATGATCTTTACCTAATCAACTAATAGCATGAACAAAGAAGTGACTGTCCCTCCCTTACACACCAATGTTCTTCCTTTTTTGGCTATGTCTCTTCTTAATCCAGTGAAATTAACCACTGGAGCCGTAGTCTACCCTCAGTGCTGCTGTCCTCCTCAGGTAACAAGATCAGGAGAGAATTCAAGAATATCCTGTCCTTCCTTCATGGAACCACTTCCTCAGTCGTTACCTCTCTTCCTCCATATCCTCCTGATGTTAAAGAGAGGGCCTTCATCAATGTGTCTTTGTTGTGGCCCCCAGAAGCTGCTGAAACATATCAGGACATTGATTACATCAGCCACAATGCCACGATGAGCCCCAATTATCTTGTCATCTCGAATCCTGCTCAGTATGTTACCCGACCAAGCAGGGTGAACAAAAAGCACCAGATGAAAATATGGCCCAAATAATATGCCAGCGCTATAAAATTCTTGAAATTTACTGCCACCTTATAAAAGTTAACAATACGAACATTTTCCCATTCTCAATTCAATCTGTTGCTCCCACAGAGAAATCTCAGTCCAAAGTTCTGCTCTACCCTTTTTCCTTTTACTGGCTCAGTTACAGGCAGAAGAGATGGTATTTGGGGATCTGGGTGGACTCTGGGATCCTTCTTCAGCAGCTGCACCCTGGGCCATCTGCCAATATAATTGGAGTAGCGCCTTAGCACCTTCAAAGTTTGATTATTTCAACCCTAAGACTCTCAGTTTCCTCTTTTCTAAAATATGTAAGGGTCAACAGAACACATGAGAATATCATAGCACCAGTCTTAATCCCACAAAATTCAGAAGCACAAACAAATTTCCAGTTAATAATATAAACATCAATTTCCATTGGATGGGCGTTCCCCAAGCAAAGGTAACTTTCCCAGAGCCTAACCCATGTTATACTCCAGACGCTTGTTGCTAGTGCCAGTTACAGACCATTGTAAAGATTTGGTGTTATCTATGTCTGCAGGGAAACAAAAAAGGAGAAGGGCCTTTTCCTTTAGATTTCAGGATGCCAGCGAACTTATGCCAACTGTTAGAATTCAGGCCGTGGGTAGACAAGTTCACAGGAGAAAGCCTGTATGAACCGTGTTGTCTACTCCTTGCCATACTTTGCCTACATAACAAGTTTGTATCCACAATTAAAATGACAACTTAAAAATAAAGATGGAGGATGTTCTATTGCACTCATTGCTAACTCTGCTATTGCCAAGAGCAATCACCAGTGAAGAGACAGAACCATCAGTGTTTGAATTTAAATGTTGAAATAATAATAAAGCCTATGGTCTCCCTAAGGTTAGTTTATAATAAAAATAACTTCTTGATCCTGGAAAACTTATCTGGTTTCTTTCTTCCTTTCATTCTCCACTTAATGACTGAAGTTATTATTTCCACGGTGGTCTCCAAACCACACTTGGTTTCTATGTAGATCGGCATGTCACCTCCAACAATTTCACCAGCTGCCTTTTCTTCTCAAGAGAATATGATTAAAATATTAATCCAGCTTCTGGACTAACCTAGCAAGAGAGTTATATAAATTTCTACACAGCACAGCACTTGCTGTTAAATATGTAACATGTCCTCCCTTTCATTTTTATGCCTCCACAGTTAAGTTAGCTCCTAGAAAAGCAGATATAAAAATTTTACCTTCCTGGCGGGGCGCGGTGGCTCACGCCTGTAATCCCAGAACTTTGGGAGGCTGAGGCAGGCGGATCATGAGGTCAGGAGATCGAGACCATCCTGGCTAACACGGTGAAACCCCGTCGCTACTAAAAATACAAAAAATTAGCCGGGCATGGTGGCAGCTTCCTGTAGTCCCAGCTACTCAGGAGGCTGCGGTAGGAGAATGGCGTGAACCTGGGAGGCGGGGCTTGCAGTGAGCCAAGATCATGCCACTGCACTCCAGCCTGGGTGACAGAGCAAGACTCTGTCTCAAAAAAAATCAAAATAAAATATTTTACCTTCCTGCCCCTCTACTGCTTGTTCTTTCTGACTTCTCAATACCAAATTTGAATAATTGCAAGCCCTAGCCCAAAATGTTGGTTTCCAACGGGCAGAAATGGGCTGGAGGAAAACATCTGGGGGCCTAAGCTGAGCCACTGTGGCTGGCCAACTGGCAGCTATGACCTTAGCAAAGCCCCCGGTAAACAGAGGGCCTGCTCAGTAATCCGCGACAGCGTCCTCTCAGTGGTGCCAATTCACCCATTTGTCCTGCTTACTGGAAACCATCCAGAACTGCAAATCCATCATTCAGCATTTACAGAAACCACCTCTGGGCCTATCATTGGGCTAAATCCTTGCTTTTGAGGAGCTTACAATCTAAGCACTGTAATTAGAGACCAATTGAGTATTAAACTATGTGACACTAAGTAGGAGTTTGAAGAAAACGATCATTGTGGGCTGGAGTAATTGGGAAAGATTTCATAGAGATTGTGGAACGTTGAGAGGGAAAAGTAACATAATCCTTGAGGTCTGTGAAGCTGATAAATGTGCTTAGGATAAGAGAACCCCAGGCAGTGTATCAGGCTTACCTGTGGAACTCATCACTAAGAGGATGGGACTCCTCTCAGGTCAAGAGGAAATTTAATCTTTCCTGAAATTCTTTAGCATTTGAATCATGATGGTGACATTGCTGACATAAAAATCAGACATCCTTCATATATTCAGGCCTCCAATATAGAAATGTCATTGAAAGAAACGACTTTCTACCAATGCCAGCCCAGGCTAGATGAAGAGCTGACAGCACTTGCATATGAAGTCAGGATTACTGGTGGAGTTAGTAATAGGTCATTTCCAAAGGGCACGAACAGCCAAGAGAGATAACTGGTAATACCTTCTGAGATTAGGATTAAAACTATCAAACAGTAGAATTCTATCTGTTCCATTAATTTTTAAAAATCACATTGTAGGTTTTAGTTTAGTAATTAATAGCAATGGCAACACTTTATTATTTTCCCTTAATTATTAACTTTGCATTCTCCTGCATATTTTAATTGAAATATATGCATTATATGACAAAAGTGCCTCTGGAGAAACAATCAAAACCTGATCAGCTCTTCCCATGATTAATGACAGAACCGGTGGGCAGAGCTGACAGCATTTTTCAATATGGCAAACTTGATTTTCCGAAAGAAAAAAAGTCAAGGCCCATGTTCTCCCTCACACTTAGCTAAATTGGTAACTGAATCAACTAACGCAATGGGTTATCTTATCTCAAGAAATTATTATGTAAAACTGAAATATACCACTATTTCTCTCTTTTGGGTGGATTTCATTTTAATGGAAGAGTAATCTTATTTTATTCCAAGTGTCATTTCCAGATCAGGTTTTCCATGAGGTAGACAGAGACCTTGCTCAGTCCGATGTTTCTGAACAGTCCCTCCTCACTTCAGCCTGGGAAGTGACAGCAAAGTGGGTGGCTGCAGGCACGGGATGTGGGCTTTCTGTGGGCATCAAAAGGTCAATCAAAGGAGATGTAATATTCACTCAGCACTCTGCTGACGGTAATCCAGTCCATGTTTCTCTATTTAAGACTTTAATGTGGGCCTGAGACCCACCACTCCCACACACAGTACTCAGTAGTTTGTGACCATATTAGAAGTTCCCAGTTATGGGTACAGGCAGCAGGCTCATATCTGCATATTCTCAGCCAACACCATCTGGGAATTGAGTTTGTTGTGCTGACTACAAGCCTAGGACTCTTCCAGACCAGCAGCTCCAGCCTTTAACCCTTCCCCTTCTCCAAAACAGGAAAGCATAGCAGAATGTTAGATGAGAGTGTATAGAGGCTTGATTCTACTAGAAGGTATGTTTTTAAAAATAATTAATTAAAAGGTTGGGCGCGGTGGCTCACGCCTGTAATCCCAGCACTTTGGGAGGCCGAGGTGGGTGGACCACGAGGTCAGGAGATCAAAACTATCCTGGCGAACACTGAAACCCCGTCTCTACTAAAAATACAAAAAAATTAGCTGGGCGTGATGGCGGGTGCCTGTAGTCTCAGCTACTCGGGAGGCTGAGGCAGGAGAATGGCGTGAACCTGGGAGGCGGAGCTTGCAGTGAGCCGAGATCGTGCCACTGCACTCCAGCCTGGGTGACAGAGCGAGACTCTGTCTCAAAAAAATTAATTAATTTTTTTTTTTTGAGACATGGCCTTGCTGTGTCACCCAGGCTGGAGCGCAGAGGTACTCATTGCAACCTCTGTTTCCTGGGGTCAAGCAATCCTCCCACCTCAGCCTCCCAAGTAGCTGGGACTACAGGAGCGCGCTACCACCCTGGCTAATTTTTTGTATTTTTTGTAAAGACAAGGTCCTCGCCATGTTGCTTCAGTTGGTCTCGAACTCAGGAGCTCAAGCAATCCACCTGCCTCGGCCTCCCAAAGTGCTGGGATTACAGGTGTGAGCCACCGCTCCCAGCTATGTTTTTAATTTAAGAATAATTCATAAATGTTGGCACTTTAAGATAAAAAAATGAAACACTTCAGAGTTGCAGCACCATGCTGAGAACTTCTGCACTGAACTCTAAAGCTGCCTAAGTCACCCGGTGTCAAGTCACACAAGTCAACTCTAACTCCCTGACTGGCTGTCTGCCTGGCAGGCATTCTCTTTATAGAGAATGGACCAACACCCATGACTGTATATAGTTATAATTAAGAGCACAGACTCTGAGGCCAGCCCGCCTGAATTCAGATCCCAGCTTCACATTGTTTGCTCTTCATTGGAGCTGTTCACAAAAATTCCAATTCTCTTCTCCCTGATGTAGATAATGGATTATATTATCTGCTGCCTTGAAGCTGGGCATGGCCATGTGACTTGCTTTAATTCTTTTGAGAGCAAAAGTGATGTGTCACTTCTGGGCAAAAGCCAGGAAGCCCTCCTTACTCAAAGTGTGGCCCGTGATCTAGCACTATAGGCATCACCTGGAAGGTTGATAGAAACGTGGCATCTCAGGCCCTCCAGGACCTCCTGAATCAGAATGTGAATTTAATAAGCTCCCCAGGAGATGCCTATGCACGTTTAAGTTTGAGAAGCCCTGCCCTAAGGTATGAAGCATTATTCACAATGTTCTCTTCTCTGGCCACAGCAGCTGATGTCCCCGGTGGTGAAGTTTCCTTTGGCCTAGGCTCCTGGCCTGACCTGAGATGGACAAGAAGCAAGGCATGAGAAAAATAAGCTTTTGTTCTAAGCCACTAAAACTTGAAGGCTGTTACATTGGTTTAACTAGCTCCTTCTGAGTCATGTGATCACTCAGCACTCTGTGACCTTGGGCAAGTTACATAATCTCCCTGTGCCTCAGCTTACTTGATGTAAAACAGAGACAGTAACAGAAAATAATATTTTAAACATGATGATCATAAATAAAATGTATTATTTATTCTAAACCCAAATAAAATGATACATTATCTTTTCTCCTTGCCACTCTCTTAAAACGTATATAAGGAAATAAAACATTCTAAGCCGGAAAACATATTTTGGTGTCTTAGATTTTTCCTTTACATTTATAGACCAACTTTTCAAAAGGAAAAAACAAAACCGTGGTACTGAAGCAATTCACAATGAGCTGCACAATGAGCCACATTATTCGGTTCCAATCACAGAATTTGAACAAGCAGCTTCCAGTCTCAGCCTTTTACCTACTCTAGACCAGGGGCAGCTAACATTTTCTCGAAGGGCCAGACGCTAAATATTTTAGGCTTTGTGAGTCAGATGGTTTGTCACCACTGCTCAACTCTGCCATTGTAGCACAAGAGCAGCCACAGACAACACAGAAACAAACGGGCATGGCTGTCATCCAATGTAACTTTATTTATGGACACTGAAATTTGATTGCCATATAAGGTTCATGGGTCACTAAATATTATCCTTATTTTGATTTTTTTTCAATCACTCAGAATTGTAAGACCCATTTTTAAGTCATGAGTGGTACCGAAACCAGCAGCGGGCTGGATATGGCCCATGGGCCATACTTTGTGGACTCCTGCTCTAGATTCTCAAGTTCATGCTTCAACATGTTAAAGAAAAACTTATTTTGACACTTGTTAAGGTAAGGAAGACTTAATTCAGGACTACAGTGATAGGTTTTAAAACTATCGCAACAAGAGGAACAGATCAGGCTCAACGCTGAATACAATCAGAACATGTGGGGGTTTATAACTAATGGGCAGAGTGAGGGGGTCAGTGATTATAAAATTACTAAGAGGAGATATCAAGAGTAGAGGAGTTCTTGCAAAATGAACTTAACAGGCTTCTCGTTGACGGGAGGCCAAGGACTTACACATCAAAAGTAGGGGATGAGAAATTTCATAGATATTGAGGATGTGGGATTCTCTCTAAACTAGCTTAGCAGGATTCTTGCTAAAGCTGGGCTGTATAGGCCCATCAAGAATGGGGGCCAAGGTGGAGGCCTGGTTGAAAAGAGGACTCAGGGCCTGACTGAAGTTTGGTCAAGGAGAGAGCCTTTGTCAAACTACACCACGAAACCTCCTTAATAGTCATGGATATGTGGTGTTCAACCCAATATCCACTTAGAAATCAGGTAAGAAATAGTCACAAGCCTGTTTTCATTAGCTCAACTTGAAGAAAATGTAAGATCCTAAAGATGTCAAACTTTCAGCAGAACTTACACCAGTCTAACCCATAAAAATCACGTCGCCCATCGCTCCTTTCCTCACTACACAAAATTAGCAATTTACAAAGGAAATGGTTGGCGGTTGTCTTCATAGATGAAGTCAATGTAGTCTTATTCCTTTGCTAAAAGGCAGAGAAACCAGTTCCTGGTGTCTGTTTTCCCTGGGGCTATTCAAGGCCAGTTCACGTAGAACCACTGGGAAAGACAAGCTTTGGCATCACCACAGATTTTTAACAAGGCGCTATACTACTTTTAAAAAAGATTTAAGTAATTTTTTCAAGAGCTTTGGCTTTTGCTATTTTTACTGACGTTTTGAAAGTAGCAGTGCTTACAACATTTTAAGTCTAGATGTCTCTATGGAAACCCAAGATAACTCATATTTTATGACCAAATGACAACCTACCTAGAGTCTTTATCCCATTGGCTCACCATGGGTCATCTGAAGTATCAGAAACATCTTAAGTCTATTTTCCAAAACCCTATCTTATCAGGCATAATGAAATTTATATAATTATTACTCTTGCTGAAGAGGAAATTAGGAAGGAAAGAATTTATTTCTCAGGCTTAATTTTGATGCTTATTAAGATATCACTATTTAAAACATTCTTATTGGAAAAATTTTTTTATCAATTTTGGCAGAATGCCTCTTTTACATAGTAAAAGAGGAGGAATGCAATCAAATAATTTAATAGTTGCTTTGAAATTTATGTCATTAATTTTCCTCCTCTCCTTTCCATCAGTGTCAAATACATTTTCTGTTTAAAATGTAACAGCTCCTCTTCCCACAGACTGCTTATTCATTGCAACAGAGAAAAAAAGTAATTATATAGTGAAGGAATAGGACAACACCTTGACCAGATGACCAAAATTGACATCACCTTGGTGTGACGGCCTTTGTGTGCCTCCAGATGTGATATCCTGTGAGGAACTTAACATCACCCAGCACCTGAATCTAATCATGAGAAAACATCAAATAAATTTAAAACAAGGACCATTCTACTATTTAAAAAAGAAGAAGAAAATTGAGAGGAGGCAAAATGACTGTATTATTTAAAAATGTCAATGTCATATAAGACAAAGAAAGCCAGTGAAAATGTTCTAGACTAAAAGAAGCTAAAAGCAGACAGGTACAGTGGCTCATGCCTATAATCCCAGTGCTTTGGGAGGCCAAGGAAGGAGGATTGCTTCAGCCTAGGAGTTCAAGACCAGCCTGGGCAACATAGTGAGACCTTGTCTCTACAAAAAAAAAAAAAAAAAATTAGGTGTGGTGACATGAGTCTGTGGTCCTAGCTACTCAGGAGGCTGAGGAGGAAGGATTGCTTGAGCCAGGTTGAGGCTGCAGTAAGCTGTGATCATGCCACTGGACGACAGAGTGAGACTTATCTCAAAAAAAAAAAAAAAAGCTGGATTCAAGACGAGTAAATGTAATGCTGGACCCTAGACTGGACCTGGGATTATAGGGCAGTGGGAGAACTTTACAGGACGTTGGGTCAGCTGACAAAACTGGAATACAAATGATAGATTCAAGTATATCAATGTTAAATTTACTTAAGTCAATAACTATACTGAAGCATTTCAGGGTAAAGGGCCATGGTGTGTGTGTGTGTGTGTGTGTGTGTGTGTGTATGTGTGTGTGTGTGTGTGTGTGTGTGTATTATATATATACTTTTCAGGGTAAGGGCCATGGTGTGTGTGTGTGTGTGTGTGTGTGTGTATTATATTTATATATATACTTTTCCCAGTAAAAAGTTTAAAGAAAAATTAAGAGTTCTTGCCTACACTGAAGCTCTTGGCCATCTATTTTCTCTCCATGATACTCCAAATACAACACAGGAAGAGATGGTTGTGCCAAGTAACAAGAAAGCACAAAGATATTGTAACATGATCTTTTATCAGGGATTGAAGCCTACCAAAGCATTACATACCACCCATTCTCCAGTTTGTTGCAAAGACCAGCAAATACTGGATAACTCTAGCAGCTTCTAAATGTAATCATTTCCCCCTAATTTATCTCAACAGGGCAGTGATTCTAAACCCTTTTTTTAATCTCACCACTTTCAAACTATTTCGTACACAAAACAAGTCTTTCAGCTGGTCTCTTGGACAGGCACTATCAGTATCAATCAATTGAATTCAAGCTTTTGAACTAGGACATCTTAATATTTTAACCCGTGTCTAAGTAGCTGGGGAATGTGGTACTCAGGAAGCTGAATGACCTCAACATATATCCATAATGCCTCATCATCACTTGGAAATTGCTAGCAGAATTCCACAGAGCTAATGTCTATGACACCCTCAATGGTCCTGCCCTCCAATCTGCAGTATGCCATATTAATGATTTTCCCCCAAAGCGATGGAGGGAACTGTGCCCCAGTCCAAACATTTAGGACAGATTTTCGATAGGTCAGTCACTGAAGAGGGAACCAAAAAGATGGTAAACCAAAACTAAATTGTTCAGCTATGCTTCAGAATCAGGAAACACTACTTATCCACCATTCTCCAAAACAGCAAAGACGGAACATATGTATATTGTTAAGTCTTTTCTATCCTTCCCTGTCTATCATTTTATTATTTCCTCGATTCTTTTAGTAGCGACAGTCTCTGGGCTAGAATACTTATATACTATTTTCGGCTTTGGCTTTTTGTCCTAGATAGTCTTATTATTCACTTTTCCCCAAATTTCAATCAGTAATTTCATTTAGCAAATGTTTACCAAGAACCTACTGGACATAAGATGCTCAGCCAGACTTACTGGGTGGTACTCCACAGAGGCAAAACTCCAGGTTGGTTGTCCTACAAATAATCCCCAAGAAAATGATATGAACACAATAAATACAATGAAATCTGCTTGCAGAAAAGCATAAGAAGCCAGAAATGAATTACGACCAACTGCAAAAAGGAACAAACTAGTCAAAGCACTAAAATTTAATGAGAAGATAATTTTTAAAGTGGACAAAATTGAAGGTGCATGTAACATTATCACAGATTTAAAATCATGCATATTCTCCATAAAACTTTTCAAATGCAGTTAAAAACACGCACACACGCACACACACACACACACACACAAAACCAAGCAATTATAAGTCCTCTGAAGCATGTAACTGTGATTAGCTGCTACTCTCAGCAATATAAAAATACTTTCACCACAATTACATTCCAGCCTGTAATGTAATTCAAAACAAACAAGTCAGAGACATCTCTCAAATGACAGAACCAACAAATACAGATGCTTTGCATCAAGGAAATGAATCTACCGAAGAAATGCAACTGAGGAGCAGCAGCCCCTCCAGGGCCTGGAGCTGAGCTTCTGGTGGAACGGCGAGGCCCCCTTCTGGGCAGAGGCACACAGTGCGCCCAGCGGGGCTGTGCAAAGCTGCCCTGTAGTCAGGAAGGTGAACTGGGGACTTCCTGCTGTGGATACCCTTTCCAGTGTTGTGTTCAAAGTTTTACATTTTAGATTTTAAATTTATTATATGGATTTTAAAAGAAATAACCGTTTGTTCCAGATTAAATTGACCATTATATTTTTCAGTCAGCATTCTCACCACCAAATGGCACCTATCCCCTTTACCCTGTGTTCTTTTTGCTTTTTGCCGTAACTCTTATTGTCCTCCAATAAACTGTGTAATCTATCATATTCATCTCCCTTTGCTAGAATATAAGCTCCACGAGGGCGGGATAATTTGGTTTTTTGCTCAATAACAATTGTCCCATTTATGTCTTTATCTTTTAAGACTATTCATCTTCAAATAAGACATAAATAAGGTTTTATTATAGCAATATGCCATAATTTTTAAGTGACAACTCAAGCACTTGTTTTAAAAGTATGCATTTTCTCTAAATGCTTTATAAAAGCAAAGTCTTTTCTAAGGACCATATAATTATGATCTCTATATACACAACTTATATACAATTTAGAGAGAAGTCACAGCCACCAGTGCCCTGGGAGAACATCGTAGCTGCAAAAAATGAAGAATCTGACTCTGAAATGCCAGTCCTGGAGAAGGTGTTCTCAGGGTGGCAAACTGCCGTCCAGACACCCAGGTCCCTGGGTCTGGCCACACATTCTCTAAAAACTCAGCACTTGCCTGGACTGGGCACTTGTGGCTAGAAGGGTACACACTACTTGCTAATTTCTAAAACCTCAAACCTTAATTTTCCCCCATCTTAAAACAGGAATCAGCTTGTGGAAAAGCTAATAACTGTTTACAACTGTCAGACTTCTAAAAAGTGCTAATTTGTTCCCTTAACAGAGCAAATGATGAGAGACACCATTTTCCCGCAGATTAAAAACAATATATAAACATATGATTCAACGATGTCAACAGCTTTCAGTCTATGAATCTTGTCCAGGTCACTTTGGGTCACTTGGTTCTTTCATCAGAACATGTTCAAGATTTCTGACATTCCTTTTTCCGAACTTTCGATTTTGGCGCTGTGAAAAGAATAGAAAAGAAAAAGAAAGTGAAGAGGTAAGCTCATAGCAGACTCTCTTTGTATGGATTTAAGGGAAGTACATTATCTACAATAGAAAACTGACCATTTGGCTTGGGCAAAAGAGCGAGACTCCGTCTCAAAAAAAAAAAAAGAAAACTGACCATTTGGATTTTCTTGTTTGTAGAAGGTCTTTAACATTTCCACTGCTTCCTCAGCCCGATATCCAGGGATACACTGATGGAATGAGAAAGTTGAGAATAAACATAGGTCTATGAAAATGTGTGTTGTATCCCATAAAAACAACATATATGTACATGGTTATGTAACAGATTTCAGATGTTAATAAACTTTGGGGATATTAGTAACATGGGTAAGGAGGTACACTTCCAAAAGATGTTTGATATATAGCCTCAGTTAGGCATCATTCCCAATCAACTGTTATTCATCCATCAACTATTATAGAAGTTACCAGCTTTGTGATCTTGGGTTAGGCACTTAGACTCTCCATGCCTTATTTATAAAATGCTGGCAATAATAGCACTTATTTCAGATGGATTTTGTGAGGATTAAGTGAGATAATACCTGTTAAATACCAGGCACATCATAAGTGCTCATTAAGCATTAGTTATTTTTATCTGCTCCTATTTACTAGTGGCCCATTAAGCATTCCATGCTATAGAGCTAGGGTTGGCAAATTATACTTGGTGGACTAAATCCATTCCATAGTTGAGAATTGTGAGATAAGAATGGTTTTTATATCTTAAAAGCTTTGTTAAAGAAAAAAAAAAGACTAGGTGACAGAGACATAAGTGGCTCACAAAGGGTGAAATATTTACTAGCTAACCCTTTGCAGAAAAAGTTTATCAACCCTTGCTACAGAGGATTTTAAAAAATACAATTCAGCTTGTTCTATCTTTAGCATCTAACTGGAGAAAAGAAATCATAACATGTGAAAGAATAAGAAATTGTGATATCAGTAAGGAGTGTTAACCGTATGAAATATTACCTGAAGAACATGAAACTTGAACTTGCCTTAGAGATAGAGAATATTTAAAGAGGCTAAGCAGAGCATTTCGGGGAAAGGGCAAGAAGAAGCCTGGATTGTGTGTGAGGAAATCAGCTGATAGAGGAGGAGGTGACTATTAAGGAAGCATAAGGAAAGAAAGACAAAAAATGGGGTAAAAAATATGTACGGCTTTGAAAGCTTGTCAGAAGAGTCTGGACTTAAAACCATGCACCCTTCTGAAGTGCAAGAAGTGACACAATGAGCATCTGGAAGGAAGGAGCCAGAAAGCACAGGCACAGAGGACAGGAAGAGCAGCTACTGTGAGATGCTGTTCAGAACGAACCTCCCATTCTCCTGTGTCTTCAGTCTGCCCTTGCCTGGGCCTCCGACACCTGCATAAACCTTCACCATAACAAATAACCTTCTGTCCACCCTGTCCCATCAAAGGCTGACACCCTGCTCCTGCCTTCACTCCTCAGTGGCCTCATCTTCACTGGCTTGAGTTCCCAGCACTTCACTGAGTCTGCCCTCTCAAAAAAACCCCAAGTCCCTACTGACCAAAACACTGGCCTCCTTTCAGATTCCTCAACTCTGCAGTCCTGGAGGCAACTGGCCACACCTGCTCTGTCTGACCGCTCTTGCCTCCCTTGGCTTCTCAGCGTTTCATCATCCTAACCACTGCCAGCCAGTCCTGTCACAGCTGCCCCCTGCTTCCTGCTGTGTTAATTGCTGGAGCTCCCCAGAGGTCCCCCTCCACTCCACTCGCACACTCAGAGCCCTCTCCTCTTACGTGGGATGAGAGCAGTGGTTCTCAACCATGGCTGCTCAGGAGAACCGCTTGGAACTCTCTGGAAACACAGTACTGTTGGCCCCCTGCCTTCTGATTCAGATGGTCTGGGGCAGGGACTGAGCAGAGTCAGGCGCAGAAGCCTCCAGGTGATTCTAACAGGCAGTCAGGGATGAGAACCGCTGAGTTACAGGCCTCGAAGGAAACTGCACCGCTCTAACACACCGAGATAATTTATTATTTATATTTTCAAGTATCCATTATAGCAACAAATTTGTGGCGTTAATAAAAAGCACACATTCATAATAAATTTTTTTTGTTTTTGAGACAGAGTCTCATTCTGTCACCCAGGCTGGAGTGCAGTGGCGCAATCTCGGCTCACTCAATGCGAGCTCCGCCTCGTGGGTTCACGCCATTCTCCTGCCTCAGCCTCCCAGGTAGCTGGGATCACAGATGCCCGCCACCACGGCCGGCTAATTTTTTGTATTTTTAGTAGGGACGGGGTTTCACCGTGTTAGCCAGGATGGTCTCGATCTCCTGACCTCATGATCTGCCCGCCTTGGCCTCCCGAAGTGCTGGGATTACAGGCGTGAGCCACTGCACCCGGCCATAAAATAAAAATTCTAAAAAACAGAACAGGTGTTATAATTAATCACCATCTTCTTTGAAAAGAATAGTTCTGTAGGCCTCTACAAATTTTAATGCTGCTTATAATATAGTATGAAAAGAATCTGTAATTCTGCAGTAAGAAACAGTATCCCACCTCCCAATCACCTGCTGCCTCCTAAGACCAGACGAATAAAAAAAAAGAATACCCAGCATTCAGAGCCTGGGCCACCACTGTTTTCCTTAGAATCTAAAAGCACCTTTAAAAAAAACCATAATTTGGCATTCAGCCTGGAGATACGGCTGTAAGCCACAGGCATTGATTTGCAGCTGAGCCGATGTGGCTAGGTATACACACTGCAAATGAACTTGTTTTGGTTCTGCTGCATCGACTACAAAGATGTGTGAGAAAGGACTGTGTTTGTGCCCTCATATCACTGACATGTTGGAGAGAAATATTCCACCCATGTCTGACATCAAAACACTCATCTTTGTTCTGCCCAGAAACTGAAAAATTATTTAGATCATTCTTATAAAGGAAATATGGAGTCAGCAATTCATTTGCAAAGAGTTATGTAAGCAAAATTTGAGCTACTAATAGAAGTGATTGGAAAAATCAAATCACTTTCTGAATGTCTTTAATGATCAAACCAATTGTATCCTTTACTCTCCATCATTGCATTAGAATTTCTTTTCTGATGTAATGTTAAACAGCATCTATTCTCAAATGTGCAGAAGTTGATAGGAAAGCTAATGTTGAGCTAGAAAACTCAAGAACGTTTTAAAAACTCGTTCTCAGTGAGACTCAGCCAAATTTAGTCCTTCGTAGGTCCTTAAAGTATTCTAGGAACCCCTGAGGTTTTTGAAGTGAACTGCCCAGCCATATCCAGCATCTGTTAAAGCTTTTTCTTTTTAAAGCATAATACTTTTACATTAACCTTACATCTTAGAGAGAAAAACAATCAAACCAATTAATGAAAGTAGGGGTATAGTCACAGGCCAAACTCTGAAATACAAATTCCTTTTGTTCATAGTCTGACCCATAAAAACTCTGGGAGAAGTGGCAAGATTAAAGGGAAAGGAGAATTTCTAGGAGACTAAAGACATGGATTCTTAAGTCTGGGGGAAATTTCAACATTAAAAAGACAGAAAAAAAACACATGAAAATACAGTGATTGCTAGATACTAAAATTAGGATGTGGCAATCAAGCAAAATGATTAAATTTGTGCAAAAATATTGTGTGTGCTGTAAATAGTCTCTAGCGTCACTGACACAGGCCAAGCATCACCAAACTTGGTAGAGCATACAGCTGGTAACGTTCATTGAATAAAAACTCCAACAGCGAGTGTCTTCAGGCATACCTAACGGTGTCGGTGAAGAGTGTTCGGAGTCAGCTGGGAAGGGTGGACTCTCCTTCAGGAGGGAGTCTGTTAATGAAGAGAGGTAGGCACTCATCTAGAAACTCTTCCCTGTCATCTTATACTGAGGCATAAATGAACTCCACCAGAGGCCCTGAGATCCAAGATGTCTGATTCTATCATAGTTTCTTTGTATACTGGCCACACACTAGTTATTCACAAGCCCATAAAGAGATGAAAATAATTAGCAAGAAAGAAAAAGCATAAGCAGTTTGTATTACCTGAAATGGTCTCCCAGTGTTTGGTAGGTCAGCAGAGGCAATATTTAGAACAGAGCCACAACCACCAAATCGTTCATTCTGACAGCCATATACAACCAGTGGGATTTATAAGACAGAATTAAGGTCATGCATAGAATGTACAGTTCAAGTATGTATCGTGACAAAACCAGAGTAGGTTTATACTAGCCATCCTGGAGAGGAAAGCTCATGCTACTCTTCAAAACAGTGAAGCTTAGGATTCATCTTATAAACCATACAATCCAGTTACACAGAAGAAAAGGGGTTAAAGTATTGAGAAATTGACATTTAACAACTGCAAACAGAATGAAAACTGAGTATGTGTTTGCTTAATGTTCACAGTTCAGGGCTCTCTCTGCTCTTTCCTAAATCACTTTTTCAGAATCATTAGGGAGTCAGAGCCAGAAAGGATGCAGAAATTTAATCCAGGGATTTTCACCTTTTAAAAATAACAGATTCTTCCCTGTTCTTGCCCCAAATAAAATATAACCTGTGCCCTAATACAAAATAGACTAAAGCTTAGCCACTCTGTAAGGCAGGATGAGGAGAGAATTCTAAGTTGCCCATAACAACCCTTTTATAGAGACTGTACATTTTATCATACCCCAAAACCTCTGTATTATTTTTAAAGTGTTAAAATTATCCATCCATACATAGTAAAATAAGTACATAAAAATTAAGGAACTAAAAAACTGAGTTTTTCAATTTTCAAATAATTTTTTAAAAAGATCTTTAGAAGTCCCTACAGAGTCTCTGCACTATTTAAGTTGCTTAATCCATGCGAGACAATCCAAAGAGCTGTAACTTTACTCATTTTCCATTTACAATTAGAATATCATAAAGGATTTACTTCTTATTTACTTTTTACTGATAATGTTTGATACATTGTAATAGGTATTCATGGCAAACAAACCAACAGATAAACAGAGAAAAAAAATTTAAGTCACTCATAATCCATTATCCAAAGGCAAAACTTAGCTGCATATTCTTTAGGACTTTTCCTTTGCAAACTGTTTTATAATCCACTTCAACTTAATTTATGATTTATCTTTATATAATTGTTAAAGACAGTTCTAATATTTTCTTTCTCTAGATTATTTGTTTAATCATTCTATGTTTATTGATATGAAAAGAAACAGGTCATTTTACTATTTAAAAAGCTTTCCTTTTTTTGGCTAAGAGACACTATATTTTACAAGGTGTTTCCTAAGTCTGTGTTTTCATATTTTGGAAAACAGGCTACATGTTTGGCCACTCTCTTGTTCACACGAATGGTACAATACATTAACTCATGAAGTCAAAGGATACTCATCAGGCGGAGAGCAGCTGCACACATAATGCACGGCTCCACAGTGACATATAACACAGTGTGTTCAAATACTTCAGAGGGACTCTTGCCACTTTGAAGACACCAATCGAGGACCTGATCGATGGCCACCATTTCTGCATGTCGAGTAGCCTGAAAAGAGAAAGGGGCTTGCACTGATGCTGTTTGCTTCATGTGACTACTATTTTACAAATATACAAAAACTAAGTATAAAATATGCGCCTATCCTTTCTGCCAATATTTTAATGAATACAGTTTCAAGACACCCTTAGTAGTGGACAACGTATTCCCCAATTCAAGTACCATAACCTCGCTTGCGAAAGATATTTAATCAGAGATGCCATAGGAATCATGCTGTATTTTTAGTTAAGTACCTAAGTACCTTAGGGGAAACTCTTTCAATTAAAATGCCATGGAGAAGGTAAGTCTAAAAAACAAAGAAAAAAAGATAAAGTCTGTGGTTTCTGAATATTTCAGGGGAAGCAAAATTTTCATAAGCTTGTGCTCTAGTTTCAAATATATGTTCAAGGCTGTCACTGATCTCACTCCAAGCAAATCTACATTAAGTTTACTGGAATGTCATCTCTCACACTTTTGGGGAATGAGGTTTTATATACCGGAAGACTCTAGAGAAGTAGAGATTTGGTATTGGTTTCAGACACTTCATGGGAAGCAGTAGAGGATAGGAGAAATCACATAGCATGTGGAACTGACTACATTTAAATTTGAATCTTGACAGAGACATTACTAATTATGTGGACTTAGGCAAGTAACTTAACTTCTGTAAGTCTAGGATTCCCCGTATGTAAAACGGTATACACTGGTATCTACACTTATAAACCTTATAAATCTGAATTACATGAAGCATGGTGCCACATAATACTACACATGTACTCTGCTAGCTCTTGTCTCCTTTTCTTTCTCCCTTACTAAAACAGCTTAAAGTGAATCATAGATTCTATATGGAATAATTATTTATAATATTCATGACAATAGCATTTATCAATAATTTACACTGAGTATTAACTATGCGCAAGCCACTGGGCTAAATAAATTCTGTGTAGGATAAAAAGTCTCTGTCCTCAACAAGCATAAAATCTGGTGGGGCTCATTTACCTGTGAGATAGGGCAGGGTATGAAAAGTGCTAGCACAGTGGCCCAAGATGCCACGGAAGCTAGAGGCAGATGGGAGCAGAGCTGGCCAAGGGGCTACATGGGTGAATCACAGAATTAATTACCAGAGATGGAAGGTACTTTAGAGAAGAGGTTCCCAAACCTGGCTGCACACCAAAACTAAGTGGAGAGTTTAAAAAAAAAAAAAAGGTTTCCCCAACTTAGGTGCTTTCAAAAAATCAGATTTAGAATTATGGAATCAAATCTCCCTATTGCTCTCAATATACAATTGCTGAACTCAATCATCTCAGTCATTACTTTTATTACTAAGTCATCCCTTTTATTACTAAATCATCTCTTTTATTACTAAAGAAAAAGAAGCTAAGCAAAGCTGGCATGTGTTAATCACATACAGCTGGGAGAGGAGGTGGTGGTGGCGACTGGGTGGTGGTGGTGGTATCAGATCCAAAAGTAGAACTCAGGTCTTCTCATTTGGGGTCAAGAGTCTTTCTATGCTGTAGTTAGAGAGTAATCTTCTTTATGATACGGAATAACAAGATAAACCCAGGTTAATTTCAGCATACAGAAGAAACCCCGGTCACTGGATGGGGTTAGATGGGTATTGTTAGGACATTCAAAGTTCTCATCTTAAGACATCATACACAAAATGCAAATTGGAAAATTTGACCACAATTTAAAATAAAGAATTCTACTCCTAAATAAGTATCTATACATTCATTAATTGCTGTATTATGTTTATTACTTATCTCATATGTTTTAATATCCCCTTAATAACTGCTTTGTGATTCAACATGAATGTAATTAAAACATTTTTAAAAATTCTTCAAAACGTTTTTTCAAAAAAAATTTTTGTATGTTTTACAGTATTTTAAATTGATATTTAAAATTATGTCATTTTTCAACAAACATCAGCTAATTGTTTGCAGAGGTATGTGTACATGCTTCTGTTTTTTCTAACTGAAAAGGTAACGGCTAATTTAAAAATGACTACCCTGACAGTTAAATAATATTTCTCAGTGTTATAATGGTAATTATTTTAACATTGCTTGAAATTATTGTACATGCGAGTTAAAATTAAAAGACTGTATATATTTGAATATTGTTACATGATTTATATGAAAGAAAACTGTCTGGAAGAATATGGCAAAATTTTAATAGTTCTGCATAGAGAAATGAGAATAGAACTGCTTCTACTTTCTGTATTTGAA
This sequence comes from Pongo abelii, assembly GCF_028885655.2. Lineage (NCBI taxonomy): Eukaryota > Metazoa > Chordata > Mammalia > Primates > Hominidae > Pongo > Pongo abelii. Next base: position 144,993,485 of record NC_071990.2, read on the forward strand.
ATTTTAAAAAGGTATTTCAAAATGAGCATTTAAACAACAAAGAAGGGCCTGACAGTGGCTGAACACCCCCAGCAGACGTATGATGCCAAGAACATGATGGCTGCCTATGACCCCCAGTATGACCTCTACCCAACAGAGGCTGCCATTTTCAGGGGCTGCATGTCCATGACGGAGGTAGAGGAGAAAATGCTTAATGTCCAAACCAAGAACAGCAGCTACTTTGCTGACTGGATCCCCTACAATGGGAAAACAGCTTTCTGGGACATCCCATCCCCAAGGCTAAAAATGTCCACCACTTTCATCAGTAACAACACGGCCATCCAGGAGCTGCTCAGGCACGTCTCAGAACAGTTCACAGCCATGTTCACGTGCAAGGCCTTCCTGCACTGGTACACGGGCGAGGGCAAGAATGAGATGGAATTCACTGAGGCCAAGAGCAACATGAATGACCTGGTATCAGAGCACCAACAGTATCAGGATGCCACTGTTGAGGAGGAGGGAGAGTTTGAGGAGTGGACTGAGGAAATGGGGGCCTAGAGCCTTCTGTTACTGGGTTAAGGGTGGGGGCGGTATGAATTCTTCATTTACCCACAACGTGTTCTGTGATAGCCATGTCTGTGTGGGCACTTGCTGTTCTTGCTGTGTGTTCACCTCTATTAAAGCATTTCCATAGTAAAAAAATAAAAAAAAATAAAAATAAAAAGTATGAACTTACATATATTCATGCTTCTCACTTATTACAGGGTAAATTTAAAACTGATTCATTAAAAAGTTGTCTTTTTCAAGAATTCAAAGGACAAAGAATTTTGTGAAATACTATATTTTTATTTAAATGCCTTTTTTCTTTCTAATTCTACACTTCGATCTACTATTTTTCATAAGCAAATTGATAAAAAAAGTTTTTTTGGGGGGCTGACATATTAACTACAGATTTTCTATGCAGTGAACATGGTTATATATAAATCTGAATTGTCCAACTACTTTGTCGGAACAGTTCCTACTGATTGGAACTGCTGGGGCGAAGTATATGCAAAATCTACATTTTGAGTAAATTTCCTATAATCAATGTAAGCTTTCCCAGTGTTTGAATGTTTCCCATTCCCTAAAACTGTTCAAACATTAGATATCAGTATTTTTAATCACTGATAATGTAATGTTACAAAGAAATTGCTTTTTTCTTCTGTTAAAGTTAAGTTAGATCATCTTCATGTAGCCTTATTGGTTGTTATTTCATTTTCCTCTGTTCCTTTTATTTTCACTTCCCTTGTAATATTAGTCTCTTTGTTACTGATTTCTAAGAGCTCATTTCTGATTAAAGATGTGAACATTTTGTCAAGCATTGCAAATGAAATACCATGTTTATTCCTGTTTATTTTACTGTGGTGTTTTATTTTTTTGGTTGTACAGAAGTTATGTATTAAAATATAATCCTGTTCTATTTTATGGCTAAAAATAAAAAATACATGATTTGTGAATCTGGATTCCTATTTTACATGTGTTTTGCTAAATATCAGTTTTCTTTTCAATAGATGTGATTGATGGATGAACTAGTTCCCATAGCACTGGTATCAACACCAGCTTATTCTCTGGCTCCCAAAATCACATGACAAGATAAAGGTCTGTGTGAATGGCATTACAGGTATAAGTGATCTTTGAGTCCACCTAGGAATTTCTGTAATCATAAAATTTGGTAGTTTACTTATACTTCCCAAGTATACTTATCATGACACACTGTTGTGATACCACGTTTAAGAAGCATTGCCTTGAACCATGAACTTCCCAACCTAACCACAATAAAAGTCATATAAGCTATTAAAATGTACATGCTACATATAGCTACAGAGGCAGCTGGTGTTGAAGACCCTATTTTGTTGAATTATCTGATAAAGAAATAGCTTCCTTTATATAATCCTCATATCTCCCTCCAAAGCTATACATTGAGGATACTTTTTTAATTTACTAGGATGAAAATATTATTTAAAGGTACTAAAAAAGGAATGCATTATGAGTTAAATTGACCTATTTTGTAAAATGAAAATTTCATATATTAGATTGGCTTAAAGTAGAGACAGACTTGTTTCTTTCATGCTGACATTCTGATGAAATAAAATCCCCTCTTGGGTTTCACTCAAGCATTAGAGTAAAACTCTATGAAACAGAAAATTATTCACTAACATTTTATGGCTTCATTAAATTGTTCTGAATTTTCCACAATAAAAAAATCAACATGTATCACTTTCAAAATCAGGAAGAAAATGATACTGAAAAAGAGAGACGTTAAGAAAAGCTACCCACCACTGGCAGCTACGGGACTATATTCAGTCTCACCTTCACACCAACTGTGGTAAACTCTCTCTAGTACACCCATCACTACTGTATGTTTGCAATTATACTGCCCAACTCACATACATTTTTGGTTTGGTTAACTTCATTTCTCCCCTTCCCTACAACTTCATTGTTGTAGACCATAAGGCAGCCAACAGGAACTTCAGTATTTTCGAGGGCTTCTTTGGCCTGAAACACAAAGTGGAAAATGTAAGATGTAATACTCCATACTTGAAAAGAGTATAGGAAAGAAAGAGATGCAGCATGAACAAGATATACGTGTACAAAGACTGAAACAAAGAAGTGCAGCTTTCCCTTTTCTGGAATATAGTTCCATTACAGTATTTAGTGCCCGTGTTCTGTGTTGTGTCCATGTTAAGGGAGACTCAAAAAAAATCCCCTTGATAGGTCCAGAGCCTCTGATTTCTTCTTATTGGAAACAGATGCGATCAAAGGAGCCTGTGACTGACCACTGTTCTTAAAGTGCCAGGGTCTATGTGTCTTTTCAGAGATAGAATACATATTTGCAAAAAGGTAGGGGAATAAATAACACTTATAAATCCTTTATTACAATCCTTTCCTCATTGAAATTCCTTTGCTTCTCTAAAAATTATAGAAATTATCCTCTAGAGTCCCAATAGCTAAAGGTAACCAGACTAGATGTCGCCCTGTCCCACAATTTCTACTCTACGTGAGACAATAAGAGTTTAGAAGTACTCTATGTAAAATGGCACAATCATTATGAAAAGCGTTGTGGAAATGTCTTTAAAAAGTAAACATACACACAGTCTATAAAAAAATTCCACTCCTAAGTATTTAAAAGAAGGGAATATGTGTCTACAAAAAAAAAAAAAAAAGAAGAAAGCAAGCTTAAAAAAGAACCAAAACCTTGAAAAAGAATGTTAATAGCCAAAACCTGAAACTGCACAGGTGGCCATCAACAAGAAAATGGATAAACAAACTGTGTCCTATTCATATAATGGAATACTAGTCGGCAATAAAAAGGAACTACTGATACTGTAACAACATGGATGAGCCTCATAGACATGCTAAGTAAAGGAAGTCACACACAAAAGCACACATACTATATGATTCCTTTTGCACAAAGTACCAGAATAGAGAAAACTAAACTACAATGACAGAAACTGGAACAGTGGTTGCTTCATGGAGGAGGATGTGCAGATTGATTGGGGAGGCACACAAAAAAATTTTCTGAGGTGGTGAAAACTTTCTGGATCTTGATAAAGACATGGATTACAGAGATGTTTGCATTATTCAAAACAGATTGAAGGATACATTTACAACCTGTGCATCTCACTGTATATAAAGTACACCTCAACTGAAAAAAATCAATGAGAAAAACAAGTGTAGGAACACTTCCATGACTACCATCCCAGGAATGGCAAATCAATTATTATATTCTCAAAGTTCCCTTTATCACAGGCCATTCATTTTTCTTCTTGCCCCATGATAGCAGCTCTGGGCCCTAGGAAAATTAACTCTACCTTCAGGTGGAGAGCTTAAGCAGGCAGCTTATGCCTCAGTAGAACCTGATACTGCCTCTGAGAGTCAGAATAAGGGAAGCGTACTACCCTTGGACTAGTGTACATTCGTTCCCATCTCAATGCAGTCGAAAGAATATAACTGCTGTACAGCTGTTTCCGGAAAGGCAAGGTATTCCTTACTGTGGCAGCCCTGAAGAGGCTTTGGAAGACTTGATTCTCACTTAAGTGCAGGTACTTATACACATCATAGGGCATATAAAGTACAAAGTTGAAGGCATTGTTAAAACAGTGTCTTCTGTCTCCTGCACTAGTCTCTTACTCCCAGTTCTACTTTATTTAACTAGTGACAACTTCCTATCATAAGGCATACAGGATTTCCTCAGTTACTCCCACCATGCTCAACAGACACTTATTCTTCATGTGGCCATTACAGGAAAAAGGAGAAGCCCACAGCAGGAGCAAACTGGGCCTCTCTTTTCTCCATCTGGTTGGTGGGTCAGAGATGGGGCATGGAGAGATGTGAGAAGACAGTATCTGATGCAATAATACTGCATTCAGGACTGTTGTATGAACTATCCACAGGCTGGTTGTGTCCCAGTTCTGTGATAGTGGTTAAAGCATGTCCAGTTTATGCAAGTTCGAAAGGCTTGAAGAGTCCCGAGGTTTGGTTAATATAGACAAATGCAGCATAGGCTACTATAGAGAAGAAAGCCAGGAAGAAGACGGACAGTTAAGGAGAATGGAAATGCCATGTGTAGCTATGGCAATTATTATACTAAGAATTTTATTTAAGGTAAGTGTAGAATTACACAGAGATCCAGGTACACAGAAGAGACAAATCATTTATTCATGCAAAAAATATTTGTTGAGGATCTTGAGATGGAGAGATTATCCCAAATCCAGGTGGGCCCTAAATGTAATCACAAATGTCCTCCTAAGAGAGATGTCTGACACAGAAGGCAAGAGGCAAAGTGATAATGGAAGGAGAGAGAGAGAGATTTGAAAATGCTGCACTGCTGGCTTTGAAGATGGAGGAATGGGTCATAAATGTCACTTCAGTACCTGGAAAAGGCAGGCTTCCAGAAGTTATTCGGCCCTGCCAAAACTTTGATTGGGGCTCGCTAAAATTTCAGACTTCTGGCCTCCAGAACTATAAGAGAATAAACTTGTGTTGTTTTTAGCCACCATGTTTGTGATAATTTGTTACAGCAGCCATAGGAAACTAATACATGCAGCAAAGATGAAGAAAAACATGCTAAAATGGGAAAACAAACACTTACAAACCACATCTCTGGCAACACTCTAGTATCTAGACTATATAAATGACTCTTAAAACTCAACAGTAAAATAATAATCCCATTAGAAAAAGACTGTTTTCATCCATTTGTGCTGCGATAAAGGAATACCTGAGGCTGGGTAGTTTATAAAGAGAAGAAGTTGATTTGGCTCACAGTTCTCCAGACTGTACAAGAAGTATGGTATCAGCATCTGCTTCTGGTGAGGGCCTCAGAAAGCTTCCACTCATGGCAGAAGGCAATGGGAGCAGGCATCACACAGTAAGAGAAGAAGAAAGAAAGGAGGGGATGGTATATTCTCATGATAATGATATAGTGAGAACTTGCTACTATAAAAATGATTTATGAGGCATCTTCCCCATGATCCAAACTTCCCACCAAGCCCTGCTACTAATACCAGGGATTCCATTTCAACATGAAATTTGGAGGCGACAAATATCCAAACTATATGAGAAGGCAAAAGACAGACATTTCACCAAAGAAGATAATACAGATAGCAAATAAGTACACGAAAAGATGTTTTCACATCATTAGCCGGTAGAGAAATGTGAACTAAAACCACAATGAGATATCACTACACACCCATCAGCATGACTAAAGTGAAACGTAAAAACAACAGCAAATGCTGGCAAGGCTGTGGAGAAATGATATTACTCATATACTGCTGGTCGGAATATAAAATGGTACAGCCACACTGGAAAATAGTTTGGCAGTTTCTTAAAAAGCTAAACATGCATTTAACACATGACCCAACAATTCCACTCTTGGGCATTTATCTCAGAGAAATGAAAACCTATGCTCAGACAATGTATGTCTGTGTGCACAAATGTTCATAACAGCTTTATTCATAATAGCCAAAAAGTGGAAACAACTCAAATGCCCTTCAGTGGGTGAACTGCTAAACAAACTATGGTACACCTATACCATGGGACGCAACGCAGCAATAACAAAGAATGAACTATCGATAATCTCAACAACTTGGATAGATCTCATGGGAATCATGCTGAATGGAGAAAGCCAAGCCCAATGGTTACAGATTCATGTACATAACATTTTTGAATTATAAAATTATAGAGACAGAGAACAGATTAGAAGCTGCAGCTATAAAGAGGTAGCACAAGGGAGCCATGTGGTAATGAAACAGTTCCAGTGGTGGTTATATAAAGTTACACATGACAAAATTTCATAGGCATGCATATACACACACACACACACGTACAAATAAAACTGATGACATCTTAATAAGCTCTGCAGTTTTCCCAATGCATTTTTCCTGGTTTTGATACTGAACTATAGCTATGCAAGATGTTACCACTGAAAGACACTAGATACTTGGGCCCTCCCAGTATATTATTATTATAATTTCTCATGAACTTATAATATTTCAAAATGAAAGTTAAAAGATCAAAAAGGATTTTGCAATGGAGATTAAAAAGAGATGTTTAGTGAGTTTAGAGAAACATTTGGTGTTACGGACAATCCCAGAAAAACACTAGGCCAAGAAGGAAGGGTGGTCAAGTGTGTCTAATTCAGAGAGGCAGCGGCAATTTAGGTGGAATGGTGGAGATGAAAACCAGTAGCTTGAACAGTGACTTATCTAAGAGGTTAAATTTTTAACTCCAGCTGTACTTTCCCCAACAAACCTCTTAAGAGAGCTAATGTTTTGTCTACATCTCAAGTATTCTGGTTCTGAGAGCTTGAAAATAAGAGCTTACAATTTATTGAAAGCTTACTTTGATCCAGGACTAATTTAAGCATTTTATGAGTATTAATTCATCTCATTTACAAGCCTATAATGACCTTCTCCATTTTACAGATGAGGAAACTGAGGCATAGGGAGATTATATATATCACTAGCGCATGTGAGAGAGCTGGGACTAGGGCATAGACAACCTGGCTCCACTTATTCATTTGTTCAACAAACATTTGTGGAGCACCTACCAAGGGCCAGATTCCAGGGCTCTCTGCCACTGTTCTGCCTCTAACTTCTACTTTAGTAACCACAGACACTTCACTCATCAGCTGCTTAATCAGGGTTTGAGTTTAGAGTGAATCAAGGGGCCAAATGAGAGAGAACAGTTGGCAAGAGAGCGAGACATGGAAATTTTAAGGATAAAAAAATGGCAAGAGGAGTTCAAGGCTGTAGTGAGCTACGATCATGCCACTACACTCCAGCCTGGGTAACACAGTGAGACCCCATCTCTAAAAAAAGTAAAAAATAGGCTGAGCACAGTGGCTCATGCCTGTAATCCCAGCACTTTAGGAGGCTGAGGCAGGTGGACCATCTTAGGTCAGGAGTTTGAGACCAGCCTGGCCAACATTGTGAAACCCTATCTGTACTAAAAATACAAAAATTAGCCGGGCATGGTGATGGGTGCCTGTAATCCCAGCTACTCGGGAGGCTGAGGCATGAGAATCGCTTGAACCCAGGAGGCGGAGGTTGCAGTGAGCCGAGATTGTGCCATTGCATTCCAGCCTGGGTGACAAAGTGAGACTCTGTCTTAAAAAAAAAAAAAAAAAAGGTTAAAAAAAAACAAAACTGTAAGAGAATAAACAAATGGAGGCCATGTGATCAGGATTTTCTGTAAAAATATCTCCTGAAGAGCTCTACATTGGCTATGCGGGCCATTTCAAACCTGCAGAAGAGAATGCAGGGCCGAGTGGAAAGGACGTGAGTGGGATGGGAGATGAGATTCCATGTTGCCTACAAGTTCTGTCTTGTTCACCTGGAGACAGCACCCACGCCACCATGTTACTGGGTTTAGGCCTTCCATTCCTTCCTTTGGATTTTTCTCTTTTTCCTTCTAGCAAATTTATTTCATTTTACTCCTCTCAATATTATCTTCATGTTTATTTTGAGTAACACATTTTTTTTTCCTGAAATGCCTTCCATTGCTGTCCGAAACAGAGAGCATATATGAGCGATCGGAATATTTTAAAAGGACAAATAACGTCATTGTTGAGGAATGGCCGAGCCTGCCATGCTGAGGATGAGTGGGTAAGCAACTGGAATGGTAGACAGGGGAGGGGGCGGTGAGAATAACACAAAGCCCCATGGAAGTGAGTTGAGGGAACTCCTTTGCAACAATTAACACATAGATTTGCTTCACTAACAAGTTCACAATAGATTTAATTAACCTGGAAATCAATTTCACCCCATACCCATATCATACTTTCAAACACTCCCAGCAACTCTACTGTCAAGTCTGATCACTTCTTCACAAATGCAAAAAAGCTCAGGCAAAATGGGTCTGAAATTAGTGCAGGTAGCTTTGAATTTAACCTTTCTTGCCCTTTTGAGGGGGAAAGACCAAGGTCAGGTACTATTTAAAAATGGCTGCTAGGTCTTGCGTAAAGTAACAAATGATCAACCTTCAAACTTAAAGAATAAAATCTCTGTTCTTCCCACCCAGACACTGGTCTCTATTTTGTCTTTGAATATAATTTCTTTTTTTTTCTCTAGTCAGGGCCTGCCCAGTTACAGATAATGAAAGCATCTAGATGGAAGAGACTTTGTAGTTTATTATTTTCTCCAAAGACATTACTACTATAAACTGCTTTCTAGTGATGTCATGATAAAAGGGGGAGAGATGGAAACAGACCTTGTTTGCACAGAGTCTGATGAGTCCTTAAAGAAATATTTCCTATAAAGACAAAAAATTAGGGGGAACAAATAAGTTACCCAGAACAACTCTCAGGTAGAACATCATCCTGTTCAAAAGGTTAAACTATATAACTGTTTCTGCTAATTACTCTCTTCTGAGTGATTACTCTCTGAGTAATTAGCAGAAACAGTTATATAGTTTAACTTTGGGGGTTTAAAAAGTGATGATGTTTTTATTTCATCAACTTTAAATTCTTCAATATGGCACTGAAGGTCTCCCAACTATCACCCATCCTCCCATTGGCCAACCGAACCAACCTAACTTTTCATTATTCATTTAGGTTATTAACCTTTTCAGAGCAGAAATCCCCTTTTAGACTCTGATGAAAGTTACGGACTGTCTCACTTGAAAAAGGCACACGCACATAATATTTTATATATAGTTTCAGGGTTCATAGATCCCCCTAAACCTGAGCCCGAGGTTAGGGAGCCCTGTTCTAGATAGATAGCTAGATCTCCTTCTAACCCAAAACAAAGTTCTTGATTTCTTTGTACATGACAGTATCTTTGCTTGGATCAACCTTTCCTTTCCACCAGCCACATCCTTTTGGTCCCTTAAAATTTAGAAGGAATTCTATCATTTACCTCAACGGACGTGTTGAAGGACCTTGCCAGCTGTTATCTGACAGCACTTTATATCTGTCTCTTGTGGTCTTTGGACATGTTACTTACCAACCTTTTCATCTGTGCTTGGCTTAATTTCATCAATTAAACAGTATGTTCCTGGAAGGCAAGCACTAGATCCAGGCACTATGAAGCTTCTCTTCCTCACCTCTGCAGCCTATGCACCCAGCACAAGGTCTAACACATAGCAAAAACTTAATCATACCACATTTGTTGAAATGGTGTCTGTGGTGTTTGCTTTCTTTTCGAATTTCCCTCAGAGCCTAGCATAATGTTACATTAATACCAACTGCCCCAAAAATGCATACTACAAAAAAATACAATTGACTTTTTTCTAGAAAACTTGTAACATTTTTTCTATATATATATACACACATAGTCAATCTTTCTTTTTTCCTAATTATAAAGTAAGATGTGTTCAAGGTGGAGAACTTAGGGATTAAAAAAAAAAAAAAAAAAAAAAAACCTCATGTATCAAAAAAAAAAAAAAAAAACCCCACTAAGAATCCCAATACCCCAAAATATAATCCCTGTTATTCTGAAGCAATGGAGGTTTTTTCTGTTTTTTCCTATGCCCTGCATACACATATTCACAGTTTTTAAAAAGTCAAACAGATTTACACTATATATACAGTTCAGCAGTCTGCCTTTTTCATTTAGAAATGTATTGTTAACCTTTCCCTATATTGGGTAATATTTTTTCATCACATGATTTTGTAAAGGTTGTACAGTATTTCTCCTTATGAACATATCTGATTCAACCAACTAGTCTCCTATTATTTGACATTTAAGTGATTCAAATTCTTCACTATTATAAACAAGTGAAGAACTTCTCTTATATAAATATTTATATCGCTTCCTTGTAATTTATTCCTAGAAACAGCTGTAAAATACAAAGAGCTCCTACAGTGCAATTTTTTAAATCAAACTATTATAAAATTGGGCAAAGTATATGCCTCGGCAATTCACAGAAGAAAAAAATCTAAATGTTCCATTAAATTACACAGTAGATACACAGTATTCAGGTAAGGAAACTGAAAAGGAAGAAAGAGAGCAGAGGATATGTTGGCAAGCAGTGAGCTACCTAACACCAAGAGGCAGGCCAGGCCAGTATTTAACAGCAGATGACAGGGCTCAAGTCACAGCCCCATCCTTCCCAGCTCTCTAACTTTGGGGAAGTTACTGAACTTTCTCAGCTTCAATATCCCATCTGAAAATGAGGACGATAATAATACTCACCTGATAGGGCTGCTGTGGGGCTTATGACATGGCCCACATGAAAACATTGTGCATAGCATAGTATCTGGAACACACCAAGAGTGCAACACTATTACTTAGTCATACTTTTTTTTTCCAAGCCTATCTTTAGAATGCTATGCTGAACATGCTATGATGATTAAAACGATAACCTACGATGATGCTATGCTTAGATCTCAGAAAGAAACCTGCCATGAAAAATAATGGTTTTATTAAAAAGCAGTAAAGTTGATAACCGTATATGCTATCCAACAGATCCTTTTGTAGTGATGGAAATGTCCTTTGATCTGTACTGTCCAATACGGTAGCCGGTGGTCATATGTGGCTGCTGACTACTTGAAATGTGGTTAATACAACTGAGGAGCTGGATTTTATTTTATTTCACCTTAATTAATTTAAACTTAAATAGACACGTGGTTAGTGGGTACGATATTAAGCATCATGGTTTTAGAAGGCAATACAGGAATATCTATATAATTTCAAAGCACATACATCCTTTGTCCCATTTTAGGTAGTCACTCCATAGCAACAGAAATACCGTGAGGTAGGGAGGAGTGACTAATATATTAAGACTACCAAAAAAAACTGCTGATAATCAAAAAGAGAATATATAATTCCATTTATGCAAAAGTACATATGGCTGTTTACATATGGACAGAGAGATATGGAAGGATGCTCCCAAAATACTAATAGTATTATCTCTAATAATAGGACTTTTAGGTAGTTTTTACATAATTTGTTAACTGTTCTATATAGTTTGAATTTTTTGTGACCATGAATTATTTACATAACTGGAAAAAGAAAACATTAAAATATTTTCACTTTGGAAAAAAAAAAAAAGGCATTACTGGATCAAAGGATAAGCTCACTTTTAAGGCCTTTTATATCTACCTAGCCGAATTGTCCTAATAAAAGGGTGTTCTACGCTTTTACACTGTTGGTGGGACTGTAAACTAGTTCAACCATTGTGGAAGACAGTTTGGCAATTCCTCAAGGATCTAGAACTAGAAATGCCATTTGACCCAGGCATCCCATTACTGAGCATATACCCAAAGGATTATAAATCATGCTGCTATAAAGACACATGCACAAGTATGTTTATTGAGGCACTATTCACAATAGCAAAGACTTGGAACCAACCCAAATGTCCATCAATGATAGACTGGATTAAGAAAATGTGGCACATATACACCAAGGAATACTATGCAGCCATAAAAAAGGATGAGTTCATCCTTTTCATTTGTAGGGACATGGATGAAGCTGTTAACCATCATTCTGAGAAAACTATCACAAGGACAGAAAACCAAACACCGCATGTTCTCACTCATAGGTGGGAATTGAACAATGAGAACACTTGGACACAGGGTGGGGAACATCACACACCGGGGCCTGTCATGGGGTTGGGGGAGAGGGGAGGGATAGCATTAGGAGATATACCTAATGTAAATGACGAGTTAATGCGTGCAGCACACCAACATGGCACATGTATACATATGTAACAAACCTGCGCATTGTGCACATGTACCCTAGAACTTAAAGTATAATAATTTTAAAAAAGTAAATTAAACTTAAAACTTTCAACTTTGGCTTAACTAGAGTTAACTTTACCAGCATATTAAATAAAAACTGTAATATACGTGTTACATACAAAAAAAAAGGGTGTTCTAAATTCAGCTCCTCCCAACCAACAAACACCCCAAACATGCACACTCTTATTATCACCAAGCATTAAAATTGCTTTCACTTTTGCCAATTTAACAGGTGAAAAATTGTGTATCATTTTAATTTGAATTTCATTAATAGTGAAATTGTGTATTCATTTATTTGCTGGCTACTCGTCACTTCTTTTAGAAATACCATGTTCAGGTGAAGTGTGGTGACTCACACCTGTAATCCCAGCACTTTGGGAGGCTGAGGTGGGACAACTGCCTGGGCCCAGGAGTTCAAGACCAGCTTGGGCAACACAGAGAGAGCCTGTCTAAACCAAAAAAAAAATCTTCTAAAAATAAAAAGAAATTTTAAAAACAAATATATTCATCGCCTTTGACTTTTTCAGTATTAGCATATACATCTTTCCTTTTACTTCGGAAAGTACTTAGATTTATATAAATTATATGTTACAGTTATTAAACCTGTCCTTTTATATATGTTGCAAATATTTTCCTTCTTTGTATTTCCTTTACTTTGTATCTTTTTTTTTTTCTTTTTTGAGACAGGGTCTGGCTCTGTCTCCCAGGTTGGAGTACAGTGGTACAGACACGGCTCACTGCAGCCTCAATCTCCCAGGGCTCAAGCAATCCTCCTGCCTCAGCCTCCTGAGTAGCTGGGACTACAGGCACATGCCACCATGCCCTACTAATTTTTAAATTTTTATTTAGTAGTGACAGGGTCTATGTTGCCCAGGCTGTTCTTCAACTTTTGGGATCAAGAGATCCTCTTGCTTCTGCCTTCCAAAGTTTTGGGATTACAGGCATGAGCCACTGCATCTGGCCATGCTACTTTGTATCTTTTTAAACATGTAGATGTTTTCAAAGAATTTCTAGACCTCTCTGGCTTTGACAATTTTTGTCTCTTAATTGTATTATAAATACCTAGGGATGTGATTTCTCAGTTTACGTCCTCCTACACAGGATTAAGGAGGCAGCTGCTTCTTGGGTTCTGGCATATACATGTTTCTTCAAGGTCTTAAAGGAAAAAAAGTACTTGTTAGGAGGGCTACATGTCACTAGGCAACAGAAACTTTTCAGCTTCATTATAATCCTATAGGACCACAGCTGTATATGTGGTCCTATAAGATTATAATGGAGCTGAAAAGTGCTAGCGAGCTTTTTAACTGGGATAAAAGTTTGTTTGTAAACGTATGTAAATATATTTACATGTGCTAGCCCAGGGTCAACTTAAAAGGTAGCAAAAGTGTTTAGCCCAGAAGTCTACATAGAAACTAGTGTTGTCTACCTCCATACCACCCTGAATGTCCCCCGATCTCGGAAGCTAAGCAGGGTCAGGCCTGGTTAGTACTTGGATGGGACAACAGGGCTAAGGTGAGTAGATTTAATGCTCCAGGATAACGACCTTTACTGACAGGTCATTGTGTGGCACGTGGCTGTATGTACAGTTATTAAAATGTAAATACATACATTTACAAACAAACTTTTTTCCCAGTTAAGAAGCTCGCTAGCACACGCCATTCTGTTGAAAGCCCCCTTTATTTCGCAGTCCTGAAGGGAGTGAGGGAAGGAAGTAAAAGGGCAGAGGAAATAACGAATGAATGCGAGACGCCGATTGTACAGGGACTTGTTTCCATACTGCTCTCTACCAGAAACGTTCTCAGTTTCCTTCCTTCTGCTGGACATGTTCCAAGGGCCAAAACCTCAAATAATGTGACTTTGTAGATTGGAGAGTGTGTAACCACAGAAAGGAAAGGGAGGCAGCACGTGCCAGCCGGCGACAGAATGTTAAGTCTGCAGCATAGTCCACCGCAATGAAACAAATAATTTCTGTATTTCCTCCCCTTCCTTCGCCCAGAGCCACTGTGAGAATGGGCTACAGAAAGTTTCGAGGCAGTAAAGCCAGTTGTTCACCCAGAACATCTGACTGCCATAAAAATTATGGTGACGAGAAAGAACGTTTGCTCAAATGCCGGGGTCGGATTGAGGGCTAGAGAAAGGTCCCACCCCGCAGCATCCACCTCCCGGGCTCCTCACCATGTGCATTGCCTCCTCCATCCACTTTTCGGTCTCCTCTGCCGACACCGAGCACGCGCCGCCTGCAGCTGGCTTGGGTGCCGCCTTCGCCTCCATACCCGGCCACCACTCAGCGACAGAGGCCGCGGCGGAGGAGGAGCGCGGGCAGCGGAACGCGGCAGGCCCGGGACCCCGTTTCCTGGGGAGTCGAATGAAAAGGCACTCGGGAGCTATTTCTGAACGGACTTGGGCGTGTCGGACCAGTGAGCGGCGGCGGCTGCGCGGCGGCAGCGGCAGAAAGCGTAGCGGCTTTGCTGTAGTCCACGCCCCCTTGCCGCTCCGGTGACAGTCTCCGCGGAAAGTCACGTTTGTGATTTCGGGAGAGCACAGAGTGGGACGACGGCGCTCTTGCTGGGTCATCTGGGCCAGGTGACGAAGAAACAGTTTCCCGGTGAAGCAGCCCCTCACCCCTAGTCAGCCCACAACCCTAGGGCCTAAAGATGCTGAGGTCTGTATGGAATTTTCTGAAACGCCACAAAAAGAAATGCATCTTCCTGGGCACGGTCCTTGGAGGTGGGTGACAGCGTGCTTGAAAGGGGGCATTGGGAGAAGGGGGTGGGAGAGGTGACTTTTTCTAAAATAAGGACAGGCCGGGAGATCCTAGTCTGGGATATGTAGAGGAGATTCGATCAACCGTGGGATGAAAAGGGAGGTGGCCAACCTCCAGGGTTCTCCCATCTCTGCAGTTGAGAAATGCCTCTGTGCCCTTTGCCCTGTCACCGACTCTTAACTCTATTTCTCACCTATCCTTTTTTCTCACGGACCTTTGGAGAACTCGTCACAGTTTAAGTTTCTGTTTCAAGGCACCATTCTCTTACAGGAACTTTTTAAAAAAAATTCTGCTTTCCTTTGAGATTTTTCATTTCTGTTTGGCACTCTTGATACTTTGGCTCTCACCATTCTCAGGAGTTTAATAATAATCTAGGGAAGTTACCTATAGGCTGTACTTCGGGTGGTGGTTAAAGTCGATTTGAATTTTTGAAAACAGCGCAGTTGTCCTAAAGGACTGAAAGATGTGGATTAGATAAAGAAAAACAAATCAATATTTTAGCTCTGTTTCTGCCATTTTAGAATACAAACTATGGCAGTAAGAAAAATGCTTGAGGGATGTTGTGCAATCTTCCTCAGGATCTTCAAGGTTGGGATCATCGTAATCTAGCTGACATAACTGAGTTGCACAGGCCCAGAGGAGATTTAGAAACAGATGAGATAAAAATCTTGAGACGCTTTTTCCTCATACAATGCTCATGTGGTAATATTCAGGGATTTGAAGGAGGGAATAAAAGCTTTGTGAATTATATGAAAAGGACATCTAGGAACTATAAAAGAGGGAATTTGTTAGAACTTGAGTTTTTGAGAAATAGTCTTATCACTTATTACATGCTGTGTTTACAAAAGTACTTAAAATCAAGAACAGAGTTTCCCAAAGATTTTGGTTGGCTTTTCTCTTAATATTAGATTGTATTCTGTTCTCCCCAAACAATTTGCAATTAACAATACCTTTAGCATCAATAGTTCAGATTTTGGTGATGCTTGAAAGTTTGGTGATGCTTGAAAGTTTGAAACAGAGTTCTTGTTGCTGAGCCAAGGATGGTGTTTTGCATGTCTCTGAGGTCTGTCACAAATCAATAATAAGCATATGTAAATTTTGAACACCTTTGAGAAATCCTTTATATATAAAAGGTATTTTCTGATATCTTCAGTCTCTAGTACCTAATGTATATTTAAATTATCCTAAGACTACAGAGTCCATTTTATTTATAAAAGCTAAAAATGTATGTGTGATTGAAGAAATACAAGTAAAGTATTTTTGTGTTTACTGAAGGAAGGAAAATTATCTCTTTAGCGATCTCAGAAGGAATACTCCTTCAGCTTATGGAACAACCTTGTAGTAGATTAGAAATAATCACAGGGGAAGCAAAAGAGTATACTTAAAAGAAACTTATAATTTTTTTAAAAAAACTAACAAGAGCTTTATAGTTACAGAATAAGAGGAATGCAAAAAAAAGAAAAGTTCAGACGGCCAGAAAGAGAAAATAATCCTAGTGTTTTATATCAAAAAAGGAGTCAGTCTGAAAAGAAAGGAAGAGTGGATGACCGTGGTTGGCATTTGTTTGAGTCTCATATTCTTTCTGCTTCAGGGAGAAAGTTCTACAGTGTGTTAGGTTTTAATTAGTCTAACTTAAGAAATACTTATCAAGTGCCTGTAATGCTGAAGGTAATATGAATGGAAATACAAGATTTATATATTTTTAATAGTAACAGCTACTGTTTATTGGGTGCCCACTTTGCGCTGGGCATTGTGCTAAGCTCTTCCTATTTAGGCAGAATGACAAGAAGACAATTATTATTATCCCCATTCAAAAATGTGGCAGCAAGAACCCTAAGAATTTAAGAAACTTGCCTCAGGTCTCAGAATTAGTGAAGGGAAACTGGAATTCAAACCCAGGTGTGTTGGACCGCAAAGCACATTCTCTTTCCATATTATATCACTGTGCTTTCTTGGCCTTTATGGTCTGATAGGAAGGAAAAGCAAGTATACATGTAATTAAGATACAGAAAAACAAGAGAGGTGAAAAAATGCTGTACGGATCACACTGGCAAGTAGCATATGCAGTTGTGAAAAATCAGGAAGAATTTGATGGAAGAAGAGACACATTTTGACAGGCTTGAAAGCTGGGTAGTATATCAACAGGCATGCTCAGAGAAGTTTGGCCATTCAATGGTGGGGGAAATAAGTAAGTAAAACCTTGAGTAGCAGGCCTTCTTAAGTAAAAATTTCTGTTTCCTCGAATTTGAGATGGGTAACTAATTGGTTTACACGTTTGTATAATTTGACCAGTTTGGGGGGTTTGGGTGTGTTCGGTTTTTGTATTTTTTTGTTTTTTTGTTTTTCAGACAGGATCTTGCTCTGTTACCCACGCTAGAATACAATGGTGTGATCATAGCTCACTGCAGCCTTGTTTCTCCTTTGCTAGCTTTACAATGTAAGGCAAGTAGAAAGGCTTCGTTATGAAGATTTGCCTGACATCTTCACACTTTCCTCACTCATGCGGTCCTCTCACCTCCTCAGCCTCCCAAGTAGTTAGGACTACAGGTGTGCACCATCATGCTTGGCTAATTTTTAATTATTTTGTAGAGACGGGGGTCTCACTACATTGCTCAGACTGGTCTTGAACTCCTGGCCTCAAGCAATCGTCCTGCCTCAGCCTCCTAAAGTGCTGGAATTACAGGCATGAGCCACTGAGCCTGGCATAATTTGACCAGTTTGTGAAAAGACTAGAGAATTGACTCCCAAACTTTTTGATCTAAGGTCTCCTTTACACTCTGAAAAATTAAGGCCCCTCAAAAGCTTTCTAAATTTTATATCTATTAATAGTTACGATATTCAAAATTAAAATGAAATTTTTTTAAATATTAATTCATTTTAAAATAATAAACCTATTACATATTAACATACATAACATTTTCAAAAAATTAATGAGTGTCATTGTTTTACATTTTGCAAATCTTTTTACTGTTTGGCTTAATTGAAGAAAGCTGGATTCTCATCTCTTTCTGTATTCTGTCAGTTGTGGTATATCACACATCATGTAACCTCTCAATTACTCCACTGTATACTCATGAGAGAATGAGAATGAAAAAGGCAAATAACATTTTAGTATTATTACAAAAACAGTTTTGATTTTATAGACCCCCTGAAATGGTCTTAAAGACCCCAGGGGTGCCCATACCACACTTTGAGAACCATTGCACTGGAAAAAGTGTTGGAGAACAGAGAGCAACCAGATTGATATTTATTGACTTGCTGGTTTCTGAAAAACTCAGAACATTGACTTGGATTTATACCTTAAATCCTGTAATCTCTGGCTTCTTCACATTTTTTATTCATTCATTCTGTCATTGAACAAACATTTGAAAGAGAGTAAGTGCCTGATCTCACTGTACTTTACTCTCGAAATACAAAGGAATAAGACAGATCCTGACTTTGAATTCATGGTACAGAAATGGAAATAAAAGTAGTATGATAGTATAGTACAAAAATAGAGCAGGGTGTTGTGGGAGCATAGATGAGAAGAAAGTGAAGATGTCAGGCAAATCTCCATAAGGAAGAATTTCTACTTAAGTTGTAGAGCTAGCAAAGGAGAAAGGACACAGCAGGAAAAAGCCATTCAAGAGGTTCAGCAACATTGCTTTTTATGAATGAAACTGTATTTCACTGTGGCTATGCAAATGAGAAGTGGCAAAAGATTAACTTGGAAAAGTAGCTAGAGTACAGATTGTGAAGCCATTCTACATAATTTGGACATTATCCTTTGTATTGGTGCTTCCTAGAGTTTACTATGGATAAAAAAATCACTTAGGGAGCTTAATAAAACATAGGATCCTTTATTCCAGATTCTGATTCTTTAGGTTTAGAGTGCAGTTCAAGAATTCCTTAATTCAGCAAATATTTATTGCATTCTAACTGAGTCCCAGTCAGAGTTTATGTACTGGGGATGCAGCATCATGCAAGATAAGACATTTGGGGGTATTTTCTTTTCTTTTTTTTTTTTTTTTTTTTGAGATGGAGTGTTGCTCTGTCACCCAGGCTCGAGTGCAGTGGCGCGATCTCGGCTCACTGCAAGCTCTGCCTCCCGGGTTCACGCCATTCTCCTGCCTCAGCCTCTTGAGTAGCTGGGACTACAGGCGCCCGCCACCACGCCCAGCTAACTTTTTTTTTTGTGTGTATTTTTAGTAGAGACGGGGTTTCACCATGTTAGCTAGGATGGTCTCGATCTCCTGACCTCATGATCCGCCCGCCTCGGCCTCCCAAAGTGCTGGGATTACAGGCATGAGCCACCAAGCCTGGCCCATTTAGGGGTATTTTCAAGGAGTGTCCTTAAAGGCTACATTTTTAATTGTCCCAAGTGATTCTGATGTAAGTGGAACAGGGAAACCACATTAAGAAACGATGGCAAGATGTTGAAGGATTCTAAAAACATGAGTGATATGATGAGATTTATGTTTTAGAAAATCACTTTGCATATATAAGATGGGTTAAACAGATGTGTGACCAGAGACTGAAGAGTTAGGGACCTATTGAACCAGTTCAAGAGCATTAATGTTTAGGGTCTAAGTGATGACAGTGATAAAGAAGTTGTAGATAATTGGCAAGATTTAGAAAATGTGTCTGAAATAGAATCAGAATACTGTAGTAGGATTTTGTGATCTGTTGGATTGGGAACAATAGGTTATTTTCAAACTTTTTTTGAAATTATTAACCTTGTGAAATAGTTGCATTGTAGGGATTTTCATCCAGAAAGAGAAGACTAAGAGATGGTTTTAAAACAACTGAATTGTGGAAAGACTAGAAGTCTTATTTTACTGGTAATGTTATTAATGGAAAACTCAAAGCATTTGACATTTATTTTTTAAGGTATTTAGTAAATATTTTCATTGTTAATACATAAAGTCATAGCTACAAAAGAAACATTAAAGCTCATATAATCCTAATCTTTCATTTTATGGATGAAGAAATTTAGACACAGAGGGAGGAAGGGACTTTCTCAAAAGTCACCTAACTGCTTGATATCAGAGCCGTCAATATCTCCTGTTTTCCAGGCTAGGCTGCCAGTCAAGTATATAGACAGTCATGAGCTCCATGTTTTAGCCAATGAATTACCTGTCCTCATTCTTATTTTTCTAAGGGAACAAATCTGACAAAATCAGAATTTATGAGCCTGATGAATTAGACCTTGTATAAGAACTTAGTTCAGTGCTAAACTCAAGAAAAATAATAGATTGTGTGATTTTAGCCTGATTTCCAAGTACCACAAAATGGGCGGCTTAAGCAACAGCAATTTATTATCTTACAATCCTGAAATTTAGAAGTCTAAGATCAGGATTGGTTCCTTCTGCAGGGTGTAAGGGAAGGATCTGTTCCAACCCTCTCACCATGGCTCATAGATAGCCGTCCCCTCTGTTTTTGCTTCGTCTTCCCTCTGCAATTGTCGACGTCCAAGTTTCCTTTTACAAGGACAAGTCTTATTGAGTTAGGACCCACCCTAATGACCTCATTTTAACTTGATTACCACTGTAAAGATTCTATTTCCAAATAAGGTCACATTCTGAGGTGTTGGGGCTCCCATGGCAATTCATTTTCTTTTTTAGTTTAGTTAGAATATCAAAGTGTGGCTAACTTAACTACTCTATGATGTTCACATTCTCATTTCACGTTCAGGAAAATTTCACACTCAGGAAAACTGACTTCCCCTCAGATATAGACCAAATGTACACACTTATATCATACTGCCTATGCTGAAATGTGTTAAATAACAGTTCCTTAAAAAAATCATCAGATTTGTTGAGACTCTGGTTAAAGCAGTGGACCTTCTCCCCAGAAAAACACACCAATCAAATTTACTATTATTAAAGAAAAAAATTCTTAGCTGTGCAAAAAGTGTCATCTTAGTGTTTGATTTTACAGTATAATTTGAGAAATAATCATTTTACATGTAACTTTCAGTAAGCTGTTGTGCAAATAAGATACAAACAATTCCTTCAGATCTATTATGTCAGAATTGCCTGTCATAGAGTAACTTTGTGAAATGTAAGTCAGTTTCCTTTGTTGGTATTGTAGCACTATCATCAGTTTCTTTAGAATGGAGTACAGGAAAGGTAGCCATGTAGCCACTTATATGAACTCTCATTTCTTCTTTAAGCTTGGTTATAGTACATTAATTTGCATATAAACATAGCAACAGCAATCATACTGTAGTTCTAGTTGTTTTTAGCACATACCCTTTTACTGAACTACTATTTTTAAGAATATGTAATATCTTATCAGTTCACCTATAGCACCTGTATTAGTGAAAATAATTCAGGATATGTATTTGTTTTGCAGTTCCTAGAGGGCTACCCACTTTCTACCTGTGACAGACCAAATCTAATTACTTAGGTCATGCACAATTCTTAGGTTATGTTTAGTAGATACTGGGGGTCACAGACAGTGGGAGGTAGGTTAATTCCTTACAACCTTACTCTCAGGTTATAATGAAACCAAGTTCTGGCACACTTAAAAACATCTACTGGCAAACAGAGATTAAAAGTAACACCACCTGTTCTGTAAGCTTATTGAAGTCCCAGTGTTCTGTCCTTGTTTCATGCTACCGCAGAACTGCTTATAAAAGATTTACCTGAAGAAAATGCAACAGTATTCTAGCTGTAGGATTTGGCTTGCTACCTGGTTAACTCAGTTGACTAAGAATCCTTTGAACTAGCGGCTAAGGATCCCAGGCAAAGGTGAAGGACTTGCCTGATTTGTATGTTCTAGTTCATATGAATATTACTAAAATGTTTTAGCTAGTCCAGTATCTTGAAAACCATTAATTTAATCTATGAAAATCCATTCCTGATAATCATTATGCTAATTAAAAATATTTGGTGCTGATCAGTGATAAAAGCTAGTTGAAGAGCTTAAGCCTTGGAATGTGGCTTTTGATCAAGTGTGGCTAACTAACCACTCTGGAATGTTCACATTCCCAGCTAGGAAAACTGACTGCCCCTCAGATATAGACTAAAATGTACACATTTAGTACACATATTTTCAGCATACTGCCTATGCTGAAATCTGTTAAATCACAGGCCACATGACACCACCTATATTCTTATCCTGTGGTGTTACAATTTAGGAGTTTCTGTACCCTCTTCCTTCTTTTTTTTCCAATTAAGTTACTAATTTTTAGATGAGAGAGTTGTATTTTCTCTCCTTATCTCAAAGAGATTTTTCTAACATGGATGGATAAATAGACTTCTGCCTAACTACCTTTCTTTCATTGTTCCTTTTAAAAATTGTATCTTATATTTTTAAAAAGTATTTTGTGTTCATTGAAGAAAATATAGAGGACAAAATAACCTGTTATTCCACCATTCAGCAATGATCATTGTTTATTATATTTTAGAAATTAAAACTCACCTATTTTTTGTATCTGTTTCCATTAAAAAAAGTAAAATTTCTGGGATCTTATTTTATCACCTAACAGTATAACGTGGGTATTTCCTTAAGTCATTATTTAGCAATGTGGTTTTTAATAGCTACGTAAGATTTCGTTGTATGGCTAGACTATCATTTATTTAAACAATTCTCCATTGCTGGACATGTAGAATATCTCTAGTCTACTAGTAAAGGCACTGCCAGACTTTTTAGATTTAATTCCTTTCCCTTCTTCAAACCTAGCCCTTATGTGCCCATCATTTCCTCTGTCATTGGCTGTAAAAATGCTGATTTCCTTTTCTTTGGGCCAGTCTTACAAAATTCTTTATTTAGGTTTTAAAAATGTAATTTTAGCTATCCACCAATATAAAACTTATAATTGCATAAAGTAGGTTAAAAATACTGTGTAGAATTTTTGGTACTCTAATGAATATAGTACTTTTTTAATGATTGTAGGAGTATATATTCTGGGGAAATATGGACAGAAGAAAATCAGAGAAATACAGGAAAGGGAGGCTGCAGAATACATTGCCCAAGCACGACGACAATATCATTTTGAAAGTAACCAGAGGACTTGCAATATGACAGGTAAGACAGAGAAATATTTATACATGTGTAAAGTTGTTTGACGGTTTGTATTAATTTGCATATCACCGGGATCAAATTTAGAGGAAAAGGCAAAGAAAGGATGGTAAATCTAGCAAGTGTTTGAATGATTGAACTGAATTACATCATTTTAATGTGAATTTTAAAAATCAGTTCATTCATTTTATTTATTCATTCAGCAAATACTTGTATCCAGGCCTGGGGAAGCAGGAAGTGAACAACAACAACAAAAAGCCCCTGACTTTTGGAGTTTATATTCTAGGGAGAGGAAAAGATGATAAACAACAAATAAGTAACTTTAGGCAGTGATGGCTGCCATATGGAACATAAAGCCATGTGAGGGCTGGAACGTTCTTTAAGACAGGGGATCAGTAGAGTCAGGTTTCTTTGAGGTAACATTTGAGCAGAAACCAAATGTTACAATGGAGGGAGCCATGTGAAATGCCTGAGGCGGGAATAAGCTTGGTACTCTCAGGACACATCAAAAAGTCCATGTAGCTAGAGCAGAATGAACAATGGCAGTGATAGGAAACAAGGCTGCAGAAGTAGGCTTGATCCCACTGGGCCTATTGGCCATAGGAAAGAGTCATTAAGTTTATTAAATTTACAGTAGGCAACTATAGACCTGTGAGTCGTCCACAATAGTATACACTCAGGCAATGTTAATTGATGGCAATAATTTAACCTCCAGAGCTAGAAACATAGTCCTGGGAGAATGCCATCACAAAATCAACCTGCCCATATTTGAAGAGAACAGTGTGTTCTAACTGGCATAACTGAAGAATTAGTTCTCAAATCCATGCAAAGCCTGTTTTTCTTTTTTATTATTTAAAGCTTACTCATTTCTCTAACATTCTTTCAAGAACAATTAATTTGGAAAGAATTTATAAAGGTACATTCTCCTTATTTAATTTTAAAAGTAGAAATTTTTTAGAGTTAAAGGCCTTTATTATTAGTTTACTTACCTCATTTTACTTGAGGCTGAGATTAAGAAGGGTAAGAGGCACATCCAAAATTACAACTGGAGTATGATTTTTAATATTTGAAGTAGTAATACTTAGAAAAATACCTTCATTCTGCAAAGCGAATAGTAATCATAAATGCTATACATAATGACAATTCTGAGAGTAAAATGAACATTATAAAAGCCACTTCATAAATGTTTTGTGAGGCCGTGATGAGATAATGCCTATAAAGTGCTTGATGTATGATAAATACTCGGTAAATGATAACTTTTTAAAAATTACAAAATTAGTTAAATTGATATTCAGCATTCAATGTATTGGCACTGCCTAGGACATTTTAATGAATTTTTAGAGAATGGTCCATTTCTGGTTATTATTTGAATTTTCAAAAAATAATAAAATGGGCCAGGCATGGTGGCTCACGCCTGTAATCCCAGCACTTTGGGAGGCCGAGGCTGGTGGATCACCTGAGGTTAGGAATTTGAGACCAGCCTGACCAACATGGAGAAACCCCATCTCCAATAAAAATACAAAATTAGCCAGGCGTGGTGTTGCATGCCTGTAATCCCAGCTACTTGGGAGGCTGAGGCAGGAGAATCACTTGAACCTGTTAGGTGGAGGTTGTGGTGAGCCAAGATCACACCATTGCACTCCAGCCTGGGCAACAAGAGTGAAACTCTGTCTCAAAAAAAAAAGGTAAAATGTAGCTGCTGGGGTCTTAAAATACATCTCAGTTTGACATGGACCCTTGTGTCAGTTTGGGTCCCCTGGGAAGCAGATGCTAGGATGGGATTAGATGTACAAGAGATCTACTAGTAGAAATGCCTGTAAAGAATAAAGGGGAAGGGAGGCAGAAGAAGGCAAGCGAAGCATTTAGGCCACAGTGCAGGTCTGACACTTGTGAAGGGAAAAAGACAAGGAAGGAAGAAAGATTAGGCAAGAAGAGTCTCAGACTACAGCACAGTTCTAAGAAAGCATTGGGAGACCATGAAGTGTCTGCAAGCCAAAGTTTCTGGTAGAGGAGACCTGCAGAAATAGGCCTGCTTTACTGTGCCCATCCAAGCAGTGTCATTGTCTGGGAGCAGTGCAAACATGGTGATGGATCCAGAGGAGTGGCAGATGGGGTTGTCAATTATGTATGCTCCTCCAGCAAAAGATAGGGGTCACACATTTCCATGATGCAACCCTAAGATGAACAAATAGCTGACTATAGGCAATTAAAAGTAAAATATTTAATCTCTAAGAGCCAAAATATAGGTTCAATGAAACTTTCCAAATTAGCTTTCTGCACATTCTGCATTTTTTGTACAATTCATAACATGAGCATTGATAATGGTGTTACAAATAATATCAAATTTCTATTCCTTTGGATAAGATGTCATTGATATACTAGGAAAAAAAATGGGTGCTTTGGGGTAAATATAAGTAGTTTTTCCCTTACCCAAGAAGTTTTCCCTTTTAGAATGTGGTGTTCATAGCCAGGTGTGGTGGCTCACACCTGTAATCCCAGCACTTTGGGAGGCAAAGGTGGGAGGATTGCTAGAGCCCAGGAGTTCAAGACAAGCTTGGGCAACATAGTGAGACCTCATCTGTACAAAAAATTTAAAACATTAGCTGGTTACGGAGGCCCATGCCTCTAGTCCTAGCTACTCAGGAATCTGAGGCAGGAGGATCGCTTGAGCCCAGGAGGTCAAGGCTGCAGTGAGCCGTGATTGCACCACTGCACTCCAGCCTGGGTGACAGTGTGAGATTCTGTCTCAAAAAAAAAAAGGAATGTGGGGGTCTTCATATTTTTTCATTTTGTTATCGTTACTTTTTTAGGGTTTACAGACTCATTTTACATTTTTATATGTGTATTTCTCCATTTCTTTTTTTCTCTAATCCCATGACAGATTCTTATTCTCCAGCATTTCTTATTCCACATGTAGAGCCATAAATAAACTCCTAAAAATCACATGAAGTTTTTTTCCCATAGATTGCTAGTCTCATTTCATCTTCACATTATTCCTGGGAGTAAGAAACAATAACAAACAACAGCCACTGACAAAACTAAAACTAAAACTCAGCAACTCTTAGTTTCTAACCCAGTGCACTTTTATTTATGTTATAATAAATGTTTATTGCTTTGTAGTATTACAAACAGTAAACATTTACGATAAACAGTAACAAATAATACCCACTGACAAAACTAAAACTCAGCAACTCTTAGTTTCTAACCCAGTATGCATTTGTCTAGGTTATAATAAGTGTTCGTTACTTTGTAGTATTTAATAAATAAACTTCTTTAAAATTAGAATGAAAAATGAAGCAAAAAGTATAGCTGAATATAAAAATGTTTTTGATCATTGTCATTATATCAGAAGTAAACACTTATTGTAAAAAATTTGGAGAGTATGGAAAAGAAAAAAAGGAATTGTTAATAATCCATAGCTCAAAGACCACCACTGTTAAAATCTGAGAATAATTCTTTCTATTGTTTCTTCTGTGTGTACTTGTGTTGCTGTGATCATAATGTTTACATAATTTTATTAAATTACATAAGCAGATAAATGATTTGTTAGGATATAATCGTTTTATAATAATAATAATAATTTGAATCGTCTAGCCCTGACTTTCCCTTCTGACTCTTGCTAGTTGCTAGCCCTATCATATAGCCTAAAACAATGAGCATTTCTTAGTGAGGGCAGTCATATCACTTGTGACCTTTTTTACTTTTTTGTTTGTATTACAGTGCTGTCCATGCTTCCAACACTGAGAGAGGCCTTAATGCAGCAACTGAATTCCGAGAGCCTCACAGCTCTGCTAAAAAACAGGTAAATGCAAGTTACAGCATTTTCTGTTTAAGCACTGCACTTAAAGTTTATAGAATGAACTGATATACTTTTCAAAAATCTTTGTTATTTTTCTATCTAATCAAAGTTTATATAGGCTCAGTAAGAAAAATACTAATTATATCATTTAACCCACATTTAATTTTGTCTGTGCTCTACTTTTGTGCATAAAGCTTTCAAGGCAATGATATTTGTATGTATTGTTTTTCATATAAATAGACCTTATAGCACTTTGAAATTGTTCACAAATTTAATTATGGAGTGCTTGTGAAATGTGTTCCTGAACCAGAGGCTGTGAAGCTAACAAAGTTACGTTAAATATTCTGCTTCTTTCTGAAAGAGCTTACGGTGTAATAAAGCATGTGAACATACATTTTAAATAAATAAGATATACAGAACTTATATTTTAAATTACTGGCCGGGCGCAATGGCTCACGCCTGTAATCCCAGCACTTTGGGAGGCCGAGGCGGGTGGATCACGAGGTCAGGAGATCGAGACCATCCTGGCTAACACGGTAAAACCCCGTCTCTACTGAAAATACAAAAAATTAGCCAGGCGTGGTGGCGGGCGCCTGTAATCTCAGCTACTTGGGAGGCTGAGGCAGGAGAATGGCGTGAACCCGGGAGGCGGAGCTTGCAGTGAGCCCAGATGGCACCACTGCACTCCAGCCTGGGGGACAGACCAAGAATCTGTCTCAAAAAAAAAAATTACTAACAAAATGAAATACAAACATAACATGAGCATGCAATACTAATAATTTACATTGTCATGGCAGTTTGCTGTTTCCAAAAGCACTTTCACATATGTAACCTTGTATATTGTGTGTAGCATGTGTTGGGGTATTGTAATTTGGTATGATGCTGTATTAGTTTGAGAAGACTTCCAGCAGGAAATGGCTCCTATTTTAATGACAGTGATGGGAGGGTAGGCAGGGAAATGGTTTCACTAAATAAATGTTAATCATTGTGGCCTTCCTAAAATAATCACTTGCCTTTAATCACCCTTCAAATAGCCAGGGGAAAAGTAGTTCTATTTCTAAACTGTCTCACTGTGCTAGCCCTGGTGCTAGGTACCTTCCATATATGCTCCCACTTAATTTACACAATATCCCTGTGAGGCAGTTACTATTATTCATTTTGCAATAGGAATTGAGTGCTCAGACAGTCTACATAACAAGTGGTGAATTTTATTTAAAAACACTTACTATATTCAGAGAATACTTCCCAAAATAACAGTGGATTTGTGTACTCGAGATTTCTTTTATCTGATTAAAACAGAATGCTAGTGATGAGGGGTTTTCCATTTTTAATTTATTCATTCTTAGAGGTAGACAGACCTTCCTTCCTTCTTACAGATATAAGGTTTAGCTTATAAATTAGTTCATACAGTTTTATGAAGAAGAAACATATAAGCAGATTGCTTTTAATCAAATAAATAATTACCATTTATATGTACACAGGTAGGAATTGAAAAGAAGTAGATTTTAATTTCCTTACTTTTTGTCGTGATGAGAAGACAAGACAAATTAAATAAGTGAATAGCATTTTTATACAAGCAACATAATACAGATAAAATAATCGTGGTGGCATTCTTCCTTCTTGGTGAATCTGTTTCCTGCAAGGCCCTATGTTCCATGTGCTTTAGGGGATTTAATAGTTAAGATCAAGTCTCTTTAAGACCTTTTCATCCAAAGGAGGAAGTAGACTAAATAAATTATCGTAATTCCAGACATGTTTAGTGCAATGACAAAAAGTAAAAGGAAAATTTAGGAGTATCAAAAAAACCAAGGGATTAATTTTGATGGATTATCCTGGACAGCTTTAAAGAAAAGATGTGATTCTCTTTTTCTTAATCGGTACACAGAGAGGAGAATTTCTTAAATTCTGGAGAATTTAAGATGGGCCACAGTTCTCCTCATTCACAGTTTCTTCTTTAGATATCTCAATGTTACTTTTTCTTGGCTTTCTTTTGATTTGAAATAGCTGTTTGTAATTTGGTGGGGGGAGAAGGGTAATATCCATTTGAAAAATATTTGCATAAATAAGGGCTTGATCCCTTACAAAGTGTGATTAAATAAGGCCTCCAATCTTATGACTGCTTTTATATTAATTTTATATGAGACTCTGGTCTCATATAAGCCTGTTGAGCAAGTTTTTTTTTCTTTAAACTATTTGTGATAATAACTAAGATAATAACTAATGAGAAATAAGTAGATGATTTGATAGTCTTATTTTGCCAACTTCATAATAGCAAATAAACAGTTATCACTGTTTTTGATATTTGGCACTCTTCTTGAAGACTAATAATGGCAATGAAGTTTCAATTGCAAAAACAAAAAAATCTTAAACATCCTCCATCATAAGAGAAGTAGAACACTTTGAAAGGATTCATTTAATTCTCTCTTTTTTTTTTATTTCTCCATGAAGGTATTTTAGTGACATTAAAGAGTCTGGTTGTATTTAACTTGCAGTTGATTTCCATCAGACAAATCATTTGAAAGGAATATTTGCATTGAAGGTACTTTTCTCTGTTCTACATAGATTTGGAATCTTTTATGTAGATTTTGGAGTTTTAAAAAAAATAGCATCAGTATTTAAAAATCTACTTTTAAGGTCTAATAATGTTGAATGTAAACATGAAGAAATGTCCTGGGTAACTATAACTGTCTTCTCCCACCAAAATCATCCCAAATAAAATACAGTTTTTTGTTCGTTTAGTTTTGGTTTTTTTTTTAGATAGAGTCTTACTCTGTCACCCAAGCTGGAGTACAGTGGCACAATCATGGCTCACTACTAAGCACTTTCTATATTGAAATTTTCAGAACCACTGTTTTCTTATCTTTTTTCATTTAGAATTTTTATAAGAAGTACTTAGAAATTTTTCTGAGGAAGCATTCAAAAAGAGATATGAGTCACTTATGATACATTAAATACCTCACCTTTGAATTGTGGTTGATTCCCAGTTTAATCCGAATACATAGGACATTCTGCCATGAGTCTTGAACACTAGATTAGATTAAGGTTGCAGCAGTGTCTTGTATGAGTTACTCAACACATTTTCTGAACCTGTGCCATCTAGGAAAGAGGTAACTGAAACTTTAGAGTCTCCTCATTGGCAAAGAAAGACAAGAAGCTAGTAGTATCCTTAAAATTGTAATAGTAACTCAATTTCTTGTTGGAATGCAAATTTATGTCTGAAAGTAATAATAAAGAATATGGACTTGTATTTTCTATATCTGTGGTTTTTTTTATTTCATGTTTTCTAGTAATTTATTTTTATTGTATTTAACAAAAGTGCTGCTCTGTGACAGATTGGAAAGGAAAAGGAAAAAAAAACTGATCCTTCCACTAGTGATTTGAAAAGCACTAAACTACCTCCACATAGTACATCCATACAATGGTGTACTATACTTTGGTTAGAAGAGAAAAGTGGCTACCATCTGTATACAATAGTCCCATCCACCTTATCCATGGTTTCACTTTCCAAGGTTTCAGTTAGCCATGACAACCATGGTCTAAAAATATTAAATGGAAAATTCCAGAAATAAACAATTCCTAAGCTTCCAGTTGTGTGCCATTGTGAATAACATGATGAAATCTCCCTTTGTCCAGCGGATCCATACTGTAGATGCTATCTACCTGTTAGTCACTTAGTAGCCATCTTGGCCATCAGATTGGATGTTGAGGTATTGCAGTGCTTTGTGTTTAAGGAACCTTTATTTTACTTAATAATGGCCCAAAAGTGCCAGAGTAATGATGCTGGCATATTACGGTTGTGCTATTTTATTGTGAGTTATTGTTGTTAATTTTTTACACTGCCTAGTTTATAAATTAGACTTTATCATAGGTACATATGTATAGGATAAAACATAGTATATGTAGGGGTTGGTACTATCTTCAGTTTCAGGCATCTACTGAGGGTCTTCAAATGTATCCCCCCAAGGATAAGAAGGGACTACTGTAGTACTGTGGAATGATTTCCACAAGATATATTGCTATATTTTTTAAAAGGTAAAGAAAAATGTGTATAATATTTTTCACTTATCTAAGGGGGCAGATATAAATGTATATATACCTATTTGCTTATATAAAGCAAAACAATGGAAAGTTTAAGCATTTTTTAAGTTGTCACCTATGAAGAAGGGAGAAAATGAAGGGGGATAGGAACAGACTTTTTTGAATATACCATATTATATAAATTTGATTTGGGAACCATATAAATATTTAATATTATAAAACTATAGTGTTTAAAAAATAATGTCCAAAAATATATAGTACCATAAATCAAATTAATCTAAATATGATTCTAGTTGGTAGTATAACTACAAAGACAGAAACTGTGCTAAATTACTTTGAAACAGAAATTTCACTGTATATCCTTAGTAGGATATATACTCTTCACACACAAAGAATTGGAAAAACAGAAACCTTAAACTCTTTTACACTGAGACTGTTGTGTATAGAGTGAGGGATGAAGCAAATTAGTAATTTTGTTGGTTTCACCTATTTTTTATGTGGACAAAAAGAAACACAGATGTAAGATCAATGAGATTAAGTTAAAAACCTTTTGACTAATTTTCTAAATTTTGACTAATTTAGAAATATCAGTATGAATTAATGATGTATATTACCTTTTTGATTATATACACATATAAATAAATAAATAAATAAATAAACATTTATTAGCTTAGTTCACTGAAAAAATCTTAGAAATAGTGACCTACCCAGTAGCAATGAACATTCTTCATCAAAGGTTTTGGTCTCTACCATTTCCTGCTATGAGAAAACAGGACCCAGTGAAATTGGTGATATCAAGTCTGCAGCAAGAATTAAATGAAATGAACCCAGAATAAGTTTTCATGTCAGAAACTGTAGATACTATAAAAGACTACTAAAAGATCATACAAATCAAAAGGATTCAGGAGGCAATGTGAATAGTCTTCCAGAAGTGAAAGATGGGCAATTTGAACATTGACAGAGATAATAACTACAGTGGATTGATACACATGAAATATATGTGTAAATTCATGTGTTTATGATTGTAAAACAAAAAAACACTTCATATTTACCTTTGAAGGATTATAGGACCTACTTCATTATTTCTAAAACAGCAAGTTAGGGAAAAGAAAGAAATATTTCCTCTGTGTTTCCTATATGATTTTGTAGTGTATCTATACATAACACTCAAGGAGAAAAAGATTGTAAGAATATATACCAGTGAAAGTGATTGTTATTGATTACTGGAATTTAAATTTTTTTTTACTGTATTTTGTGGGCTTGCTTTTCTGCAGTTATGCTGTGTTGCTTTTAATTTTTTAAAAAAATATAGATCTGTAAAATTCAGAGTTTTCTATTAGATTATCTAGATTATTATTTTCATATTTTTTTATTTTGTTCTTTAGGCCTTCAAACAAGCTAGAAATATGGGAGGATCTGAAGATAATAAGTAAGCCTGCATATTCTGTGTGACAGCACATCCTTAAAATATTTATAAAGGGAAATGTTTGCATTCTATTGGGATGACTCTTTTTTACCTGCCTTTTAGAATTGTTGTTAGTAGTAAACAATATAGTACGGGTAAAGCAAGTAGATCAATGTCTGGTCATAGAAAGCATTCAGTAAATGT
This sequence comes from Pongo abelii, assembly GCF_028885655.2. Lineage (NCBI taxonomy): Eukaryota > Metazoa > Chordata > Mammalia > Primates > Hominidae > Pongo > Pongo abelii. Next base: position 145,025,901 of record NC_071990.2, read on the forward strand.
TAGTGGTAATGCTATTGTTATTATGATGATGATGGTAGGTAAAATTGTCCTAGACTACATATGCCTTTATTAGGTACTGATATCTCTAATGTACTTTAAAGGAAGTTTTTATTCCAATCCAGATCATAGATTTACTTTGATATTGTATTGTAAACTTTTGTTAGTATAAAAAATTGAAACAAAAAGCTAAACTAGGGCCTACATATCTGCTTGTCTCAGAACTGTTATCCTGTTTTCCCATCCATTCAGCTAATCCTTGTCAACAGAATGATGCTTAAGCCTTGCCTATTTGTTTTTTTTGTTGTTGTTGTTGTTGTTGTTGTTGTTTTCATTTTTATTATACTTTAAGTTCTAGGGTACATGTGCACAACCTGCAGGTTTGTTACGTATGTATACATGTGCCATGTTGGTGTGCTGTACCCATTAACTTGTCATTTACATTAGTTATATCTCCTAATGCTATCCCTCCCCTCTTCCCCCACCCCACGACAGGCCCTGGTGTCGACAGGCCCCAGTGTGTGATGTTCCCCACCCTGTGTTCAAGTGTTCTCATTGTTCAATTCCCACCTATGAGTGAGAACATGTGGTGTTTGGTTTTCTGTCCTTGCAATAGTTTGCTCAGAATGATGGTTTCCAGCTTCATCCATGTCCCTACAAAAGGACATGAACTCGTCCTTTTTTGTGGCTGCATAGTATTCCTTGGTGTATATGTGCCACATTTTCTTAATCCAGTCTATCATTGATGGGTTGAGTTCCAAGTCTTTGCTATTGTGAATAGTGCTGCAATAAACATATGTGTGCATGTGTCTTTATAGCAGCATGATTTCTAATCCTTTAGGTATATACCCAGTAATGGGATGGCTGGGTCAAATGGTATTTCTAGTTCTAGATCCTTGAGGTATCACCACACTGTCTTCCACAATGGTTGAACTAGTTTACAGTCCCACCAACAGTGTAAAAGTGTTCCTATTTCTCTACATCTTCTCCAGCACCTGTTGTTTCCTGACTTTTTAATGATCGCCATTCTAACTGGTGTGAGATGCTATCTCATTGTGGTTTTGATTTGCATGTCTCTGATGGCCAGTGATGATGAGCATTTTTTCATGTGTCTGTTGGCTGCATAAATGTCTGCTTTTGAGAAGTGTCTGTTCATATCCTTCGCCCACTTTTTGATGGGGTTGTTTGATTTTTTCTTGTAAATTTGTTTAAGTTCTTTGTAGATTCTGGATGTTAGCCCTTTGTCAGATGGGTAGATTGTAAAAATTTTCTCCCATTCTGTAGGTTGCCTGTTCACTCTGATGGTAGTTTCTTTTGCTGTGCAGAAGCTCTTTAGTTTAATTACATGCCATTTGTCCATTTTGGCTTTTGTTGCCATTGCTTTTGGTGTTTTAGTCATGAAGTCCTTGCCCATACCTATGTCCTGAATGGTATTGCCTAGGTTTTCTTCTGGAGATTTTATGGTTTTAGGTCTAATATTTAAGTCTTTAATCCATCTTGAATTTACTTTTGTATAAGGTGTAAGAAAGGGATCCAGTTTCAGCTAAGCCTTGCCTATTTGAAAACAAACCTCTCTAGTTCCCTGTAGTTCCTTTCAGCTTTTATACTTCCTTTTTCGGGGGGTGGGGGGAGATGGAGTCTTGCTCTGTTGCCAGGCCGGAGTGCAGTGGTGCAATCTTGGCTTACTGCAACCTCTGCCTCCCGGGTTCAAGCAATTCTCTTGCCTTAGCCTCCCGAGTAGCTGGCACTACAGGTGCGTGCCGCCACGCCCAGCTAATTTTTGTATTTTTAGTAGAGACAGGGTTTTACCATGTTGGCCAGGATGGTCTCAATCTCTTGACCTTGTGATCCACCCGCCTCGGCCTCCCAAAGTGCTGGGATTACAGGCATGAGCCACCATGCCTGGCCTATGCTTTCTTATAATCCTTATGACCAAGATTTCTACATTCCCTTTCTTCTCTTCACTCCCTCACGCTTTGATGCACTACAGCCCTGCAGCCTGGCTTCCACACCTGTGTCTTCACCCAAGCAGGTCTCTCAAGCATCAGTAACAACTTCTGTGTTACCAAATCTACTGGACATTTTCCTTCTGCTAGGACTCTAGGCAGCAGTCAACACCTTCACTCTCTCCTCTGTTTTGAACACCCTGTCCTAAGCTACTGGGAAGCCTGTCTTACCAAGCTTCCCCAGTCTTTCTGTACTTTTCTGTAGTCCTTAAACAGGCTCATCCTCCTCGGGCTGCTGTTGAAGGCTAGAGTTCTTCCACACTCAGCCTTCTTCTCTTACTTGAAAATAGCTCCATTGACAACTAAGAGTTCTGAAGCTACAATTCTTTGTGCTTCCCAGACTTTTCCTTGTTTTCCTTTCTAAGCTAATAGTATATACCTCTTTCACCTAATATATTTCATTGATTATTGTTTCAATTAAGGGATCATACCTAATTTTTATTAAACAATTGTGAGGAGAGACTGAAATATTTTGAATTGATATATTTTTATACTAGAAACAGTTGTAAATATGTTTTTAAAAGTCATCTTATGAAAAAATAACCATAGGGATGGTTCATGATTTTACACATTTGTATTAATCACAGTACCAAATGGTTTTCTTTTCTCTATGAAGGTTTCACAAGAAGTATTGTGGCTGTATACAGTACCTGTATGCTGGTTGTGCTTTTGCGGGTCCAGTTAAACATAATTGGTGGATATATTTACCTGGATAATGCAGCAGTTGGCAAAAATGGCACTGTAAGTTTAATAGACTTAAATAGACATTGTTCTTTCCCTCAAGAGGTTCAAAGTTTAACTTATTTATCCTGATAACAATTTCTATGAAATAAATATTTTTATATTTCATGTGATTGTGAACTTTTAGTATTATGAATAATTTTTATATATTGAAACTAGAATTTTTGGTATGTTAAAAAATACTATTTTTCTCATCATTTCAGATCTTGAAAAATCTCAGCCAAAGTTATATTGAAAACATTATTTATTTACCAGTTTAAAACTTGGATAATTGAACTGTATTTCTGTTTTGTACAGACAATTCTTGCTCCCCCAGATGTCCAACAGCAATATTTATCAAGTATTCAGCACCTACTTGGAGATGGTAAGATTCTTATTTGTGACTTTTATACTAATTTTAATTCATTTATTTTTATTATTGAGGAATTTTTAAACTAAGCAAGGCTTTCAGGTTTGTTTTTTCTTTAATAGGCCTGACAGAATTGATCACTGTCATTAAACAAGCTGTGCAGAAGATTTTAGGAAGGTAAGGCATTTTTCTTTGACTTTTCTGACTTCTTGATTCTAATGAGTGAAAGAAAATTAGAATTGTTCTAGTGAAACCAGTGACTTGACAAATGGTGATTTGTGAAACTCTTTGTAATCTAATCAGATACCATCCTAGGATATTGCATTGTGAGATCCATTTTCTTTATCATTTTTTTATACAGAGGGGAAAGTTTTAATATTTCATTGTTAATTGATTTCATACAAATCAGAAATATCTGGGTCATGAGATAAAAGACCTACTTTAAAATCTGCCTCTGAGGCTTTTACCTCCCATTTATACTAGCAATATCTATAATTACAGTAGGAATTCTCTTATGGAATCCAGAGAAATACTTTTCTTGGCTCTGTAGTAATGGCCCTTAACTAGTGGCTGATTTCTTAATCCATTCTATTCCAGTCAGCAGTTACAGGTGTAAGCAGAAGAAACAGGATTTTAGATAGTAGCCTGTTAAGAAAAGAGTGTATATAGGATGTGTTGTATAGTTTCTATTTATCCCAATTCCCTTTTCTCTGTTTCTAGTGTTTCTCTTAAACATTCTTTGTCCCTTTTGGACTTGGAGCAAAAACTAAAAGAAATCAGAAATCTCGTTGAGCAGCATAAGTCTTCTTCTTGGATTAATAAAGATGGATCCAAACCTTTATTATGCCATTATATGATGCCAGATGAAGAAACTCCATTAGCAGTGCAGGTGCTTAATTCATAACCATTTAACCAAACCAGTTACTCTATTCTTTTAAAATTTTACTCTCGAAATTTTGATTTCTGAGTCTCTTGAAAGGTAAGTGATTGAAAAGTATATATTTCAATAATTGAAGTAAAACCCCATTAATTTAGAAAACAAACAGCCATTATGAGTGATTTCTAGTAAGAAGCACTTAACAATTTTAGATATTCAGTACATTTTTATTATAAGGTATGTGACAGTAGATACTGTGATGTATTCTGGGGATGTAAAATGAGTAAGACATGTTCATTACACCTGGGGAACTGAAGATACAAATTCAATTGGTGGGCTGCAGTGTATTTTTGTATCAGATCAAGTAGCAGAACATAGAGCTGAAGGTCAGGGCAAGATTATAAAGAGCTTTGTATGCCAAGATAAGGAGTCTGAACTCCAATTTGTAGACAAAGAAAGGTAGATTTTAACCAGTCCAATGACACAATCACCTTTGCTTTTTAAAAAAGTTAATGATGAAAGTACAAAAATGGACTGAGGAGGTTATGGTCATCCACTTGAGAAACAAGGTCTAATCCAAAAATTATCAACTATAGTGTTGCTAAACACTGGTGTGTCCTGGGTAGTTGTTACATAAGTTATTCATTGATTAAGAATAATGAAAATGCCCGATTGCAGGTTATGGCTCATTTCCTAAATTAGTAGTTTTTCATTTGTCTGCTGGTTTGCACCCATTCTTTGTAATTGGGAGAACACCTCTTACTTGACAACTGGAAAAGCCTTAGAACAGAGAGGCCCCCTATGCCATACCTCAGCAGAGAGGCCCTGTTAGAACAGAATGCCTTATTTTCGTTGCCTGCAGGATTTTCCCATTGCCAGAGACAAAGATGAACCTGTTTGGGTGCTGAGAGATCCTACATTCATGAGTAGGCCAAAAAAAATGTTGCATCCCATTTAAGGAAACCCTGTAACTTGAAAGATAGAGACTAAACTGATCAAACAGAACAGATGGAACAGAATTAATGAAACAGGAGACATCTTACAAAATAGAATCTCAAGGAGATGCAATAAGAGTATTAAGAAATCTTTTTAGGACTCTAAAGTAATTTACAGTTTTCAAAATTCAAAACAGGACCAAAAAGAAAACAAAAGAACAGGTGAAGAGAGAAATGATGGACCAGGTCTTACTGAACTGAATTAAAACCTGAAATTTAAGATTGAAAGGACACATAGAGTCTCAGACTAGATTGATGAAAAAAGACATACATATCCTGATAAAATCTCTTACTGATAAAAGAAAAAAACATAGGAGGTTGACGGGGAGGATCACTTGAGTCCAGGAGTTCAGGACCAGCCTGGGCAACATAGCGAGATCCTGTCTCTAAAAATTAAAATTAAAAAAATCAGTCAGATGGGCATAGTGGTGCACGGCTATAGTCCCAGCTACTCAGGAGGCTGAGGAGGGAGGATTTTTTAAGCTCAGGAGTTCGAGTTCATGGTGTGCTATGGTTGCACCATTGCACTCCAGACTGGGCAACACTGATCTGTCTCTTAAAAAAAAAAATGCTTTGGGAGGCCAAGGCAAGAGGATGGCTTGAGGCCAGGAATTCGAGACCAGCCTGGGAAACATAACAAGACCCTACCCCTACAAAAAAAAAAAAAAAAATGAAAAATTAGTATGGTGGCCCATGCCTGTAGTCCTAACTACTACTTAAGAAGCTGAGGCAGGAGGATCACTTGAGCCCAGGAGTTCGAGGTTGCCTAAGCTATGATCATGCCACTGCACTCCAGCCTGGATGACAGAGTGAGACCCTTTCTCAAAAAAAAATAATAATAATAAAATTAAATTAAAAAAAAAAAAACTCAGACCTCTGCAAACTCAAAACCTGTTTCTTCTTTGTCTGACTATACTAGAAATCTATCCAAGAAGGGCCAGATAAACAGAGCTCTTACTAAGTATAATTTTACTTTTACTCATGTCTTAAATTCTACTTATTTGCACACATAAACCATTATAGGTTTTTATTTTGAGGAGGGAGGGTCTAACTTTTTTTTATTGTTGATAGAACATAGACTTTTAGATTTCCTGAACTCTTTATTTATGAATGTGATTAGTTTCATCATAACCTTGTGCTAATGTTTGAAAACCTTAAGTGTGACATTTGAATTCTATAGGCCTGTGGACTTTCTCCTCGAGACATTACCACTATTAAACTTCTCAATGAAACTAGAGACATGTTGGAAAGGTATGTATACTTCATGTAACAGGAAAAATATGTGTGTATGTTGAATGTACTTGAGACTATTTTTTAGTTTTTCTTGAACAACACGGTCAGTATAATATTATATCAAAATTAAATTTTTGACTCTGTTCCCCAGCCTTTAGATAAGATTTCCTACTCAAACTGGAGGGAAGCAGTGATTTCTTAGGGTAACTCAGCTACTAACTCTACTATCTGAATTCATCGAGTTCCAGTCGTTTGTTTTTCCTCAGTAGGATTGTCCACTTTTTTCTTATTCAGATTTCCACCCCATCATTTCATGAAGCTCTGGAGAAGGTCATCAGTGATCTTTTGTCATATCCAATGAACCTGTAATGTTCATCTTACTTGACCTTTCTCTGATATTTGACACTGCCTTTCTTGAAATTCTTTGCTCACATGACTTTCGTGACAGTATAATCTATATTTTTCTCCCACCTCTCAAATCATTTCTTAGACTTTTCTATCTCTGTCTTTCCTTTAAACATCAGTGTTTCCAACCTGGTGCAGTGGCTCATGCCTGTAATCCCAGCACTTTGGGTGGCCAAGGCGGGTAGATTGCTTGAGCCTAGGAGTTCAAGACCAGCCTGGGTAACATGGCAAAAACCCCATCTTAAACAAAAGAAAAAAAAGTTAGCCGGGAATGGTGGTGCACACCTGTGGTCCCAGTTGCTCGGGAGGCTGAGGTGGAAGGATCACCTGAGCCCTGGCAGGTTGAGGCTATGGTGAGCCATGATTGCACCACTGTACTCCAGCCTGGACAACAGAGTAAGATCCTGTCTCAAACAAGCAAAACAAAACAAAACAAAAAAAGCCATCAGTGTTTCTCAGGTATTTGTTCTTTCTTCATTGGCAACTGCCTCCCAGGCAGTGTTTTATACTCCCATTACTTTACTATGCTAGTAGTTAAAGCCAAATGTATAGCCCTAGTCCTCCACCCTCAGGAGCTTGTCTGGATTGAAATTTCTACATTTCATAGATAGAAATAATTTGTTCATTCACTTAATTCATTTATCTCATTGAATTATTCATCAACTATGTATTGGCTGTCTGTGGTATATTAGGTACTGTTCTAAATGCTAGGTCTTCATCCCTACTGGAATGTGTATGTTAGTGGGAGAGGAAAATAATAAACTAATAAATTTAATGTAATCTCAAGTATGTATAACTTTGTTGATGAAACACAAAGCAGGTTAAGGGGTTAGAGAGTGACCAGGGATGCTGTTTGTAATAGGTTGGTCAGAAAAGGCCTCTTTGAGGAGATGTCATTTGAGCAGAGACCTGAATATACTGTGGAAGTGAACCTTATAACCCAGAAAAATACAGTTCAAGGCAGAAGAACAGTTGCAGTGATCCTAATGCTTGGCCTGTTCAAGGAATAGCAAGGAGGCCATTGTTGGCTGGAGCACAGTGAATGAGAAAAGCAATAGGGAAGTGAGATTGGAGAGATAGATGGAAACTCTAGAGTATGTTGAACCTTGTAGTCCATGATAAGAAATTTGTTTTTTATTCTTAATGTATGGGAAGCCATTGGAGAATTTTAAGCAGGGCAGTGACATCATCTGTGTTTATAAAAGATCTCTAGCATTGGGAGATATACCTAATGCTAGATGACGAGTTGGTGGGTGCAGCGCACCAGCATGGCACATGTATACATATGTAACTTACCTGCACGTTGCGCACATGTACCATAGAGCCTAAAGTATAATAATAATAATAATAAAAAAAGAAAAAAAAAAGATCTCATTGCTCTATGGTAAGCTGACTATAAAGAGATAAGAATAGAAGGAGGGAACCAGTTTCAAGAGTTGAAGTAGTCTAATCAAGAGACAGTTGCAGTTTGAACTGGGTGGTAGCAGTGGTGGCAATAACAAGTGGCTAAATAATAGATTTATTTTTAAGGTTGAACCAGTAGTACTTGTGGAATTATTTAGTGTGGGTTATAAAACAGGAGGCAAGGATGACTCCTAGGTATTGGGGCTGAGCATTTGAGGAAATAGGAACTGCCATTTACATTTTGGCAGTGTTAAGCATATCCAAGTGGATATGCCTATCGGCAATTGAATATGCAAGTCTGGAATTCAAGAGTTAGTTTACAAATATAATGTTTGGAGTCATCACTTTGTATATGGTATTTAAAGACATGGGAATAGGAACAGATAGAGACTAGAAGACAACTGAGTCATAGAGCACTCCAACATTTAGAGTTTGGGATCGGGGGAAGAGCCAGCAAAGGAGACTGAGCAGGAGCTGCTAGCGAAAGAAAAGAAACACCAAAAGAATGAGGTATTTTGGAAGACAATTGAAGAAATGTTTCAAGGAGACTGTGATTAATTGGGTCTAATGCTCCTGAAAGGCCAAAGGAGATAAAGACAGAGAAATAACATTAGATGGAGTTGTCGATTGATCTTGTTGAGAAGTTTCAGAGGAGCAGTGGAGATAAGCTAATTCCAAAGAATTAGAGTTTAGCAGAGACCAAGCACAGACAACTGTTGCAACATTTTGCTTTGAGAGATTCTGAGAAATAGTATTTAAGGGGAATATGGGAGCCAGGAGATTTTGACTTTAACATTTTTTTATATACACCTTTCTACTAAACTCCATGAGATGAGTAATTTTTGTTTGTTTAGTTCACCAATGTATCTTCAGCTCTTAGAACAGTGCCTTGCATGTAGTAGATGCTCAATAAGTATTTACTGAATTGATAGAGGGAAAAATTGATGTAGAAAAGCATCGTTAGTTTTAAGAACAAAGTACTTTGAATAGGAGAAAGGAATGAGATTCAATACACAGCAAAATAGTTTAGGAGTCAGGTAGGGATGGCTGAGGATAGGTCAGATGCATGTAAGTGGGTAGATGGGTGGGACGAGTATGTGGAAGTTCTCTTTGCTTCTATTGTTATGTGTGTGAAATAGGAAGCAAGCTCACCTATTTCTCATTTCTCTCATTGGCCTAAATGAATTCAATTCAATAATAAGAATAAAAATTAACATTTTTGAGTGCTTGTGCAGCAAGCACTGTTCTATACTGCTTTGTCTATCTTAACTCACTTAAACCTTACAGTAACCCTAGGAGGTAGGTACTATGATGATCTTTTCTTCAGTTTCCATTTCTTCAACTTTCATCCCCTTAATCATTTTTCTTCTTGGAACCTTACCATATTACCTTTAAAAGAACAAAGTTCAGCCCAAATTACTGTGCAACCCAGCAATTCCACTCCTAGGTGTCTACCCAAAAGAATGAAAACATCTCTAGACAAAAACTTGTTCAGATTTTTCATAACAGCATTATTCACAATAGCCAAAAAGTGGAAACAATCCAGATTTCTATTAACTAACAAAAGGATAAAATCTGCTGTATTCATATAATGGAGCCCTATGTAGCAAAAAAGGGGAGCAAACCATTGATACATGCTACAGCGTAGAAGAACCTTCAAAACATTATGCTAAGTGAAAGAAGCCAGACACAAAAGACCACATATGTATGACTGTTTCTATGAAATGTCCAGAAAACTATATAGACCAAAAGTAGATTAATGGTTACCTAGGGCTAAGAGTGAGATGAGAATTGGCTGGAAATGGGCCTAGTGGGTGACGAAAATGTTCTAAAATTGGATTGTAGTGATAGTTGCACAACTATGCAAATTTACTCAAAATCATTGACTTGTGCATTTAAAATGGGTGAATTTTATGCCCTCTAAGTCCTACTTCAATAAAGCCGTTAAAATGCTTTTAAAAAGAGAGACAACTAAGGAGAAAACGTAGATAGATAGAAAGATACACACATACACATGCACACTCTAGTCAAGAAATTTGAACATAACTAGATATTTTCTAGCTTTCGTAATATATAAAATACTATTTTATATATTATTCTTTATATTAAAGAGTTTTGTGAGGAACTAAGAGAGTGTAATTAAGATCAAAAAGCCCTGGTCTCATATTTGAGCTCCCTGATTTACTAATCACATGCCTTTAGTCAAGTTTCTTCATCCCTCAAGTATCAGTTCCTCATCTGTACACAATAATACTTTCTGTCTCACTGAAATATCATGCTAGAGTATGTAAAGCCAACCAATCTATGACTATAAGGAAATTTAAGAGTTTCCTCAAAATTAGTAGTACTAGTATTGATATTTTTTTAAAAATTCATTGTACAAAGTGCTGACTAGTATAAAAAATCTGAAGTGGATGAATATTCTCATTATGTTGTGCTAAAGAAGCTCATTTTTTAATACTTACTTTTTAAAGATTGATTCCTTGATATATTTTTACAGTATTAGATTATGACTAGAAATGTTGGTGGCTTTCAAAGGTAACCACGTTATTACTGAATTTGTTTTCTCTTCCATTCAGAATCTAAAAAGTAACTTATACTTCTTACTTTATATAGCCCAGATTTTAGTACAGTTTTGAATACCTGTTTAAACCGAGGTTTTAGTAGACTTCTAGACAATATGGCTGAGTTCTTTCGACCTACTGAACAGGACCTGCAACATGGTAACTCTATGAATAGGTAAGATGACATATAAATATGTTATACTAATGAATGCTCTTAAAAAATGGTGCTTTGCTTGTCTTTTTATTCCAGATAACAACAACAAACCTAGTAAATTTGAGTGCCTCATTTTTTAACAAATTAAACTCTGTTAAACCAACAACTTCTTCACTAGCAGAAGCTCCTTCTTGGTTTCAGTATTAAAATTTGCAGTCTTCCAAAAACTTTGCCACTATATTGAAGTACTTTAGTTGTGATTACCTTTCTGTAAGTTGAATTCCAATTATTGTTTTTTTTAACTCTTTAGAATACAAAACTCACAATGTGTTTTAATTTTAATGCATTCTCTAATGTTATTCTAATGGAATAACATTAGAGAATGCATTAAAATTAAAACACATTGTGAGTTTTGTATTCTAAAATATGCATTTTGGTCTGCATATTTCAATATTTTGGTCCTTATAATACCTGGGCATTGTTGGTATAGATTCTCATTTGATGAATTAGCTCCTTATAGTTCTACAAATACTTAAATGTATTCATTCCAGTCCTTATTATAGAATTAGGAACATTTATTAGTGCAATTGTTAGTGATTTTAATCATAACTATTACTAAATCATGGACTTACGTATGCCATAAGGTATCTTATGGTTTTTTATATCTTTATTATCCCAACACGAATATCTTTGGTCTCATATTAGAATTTATACTCTTTAAGGATTTCAATTTTGCAGTTTTTTATATCAAACTCAGAAAATAATGGGTACTAAATTACTGTTGACTGACTGTAAACTCATTCATTAAAATTTGAGACACATCCTTTGAAGTAGCTTTAAAATTTTTTTTTAATTGGGGACGTAGTAATTGATAGGCAATATGTATGTGCAATAACCAATTTAATTCTTAAATACATAGGGCCAGAAGTTACTTACTAGATTCTCTGAGACCCTTCTTTATTGTAGAGAAAAGATTAATTTGACATTGACATTAAGCATTTGGAATGCTTACAGCCATAAAGTTTATTTTCTGAAGTAATTTAAATATCAACATAAAATCTTAAAAAAATTTTTAACTTATACGAAAATAAATTTCAGCTCAAGACCAATCCTATACACTGTATAAATCAAAGTGCTCCAATTAGTAAAATTTCACCATAATCTGTATATAGCAAGATATTCGTTATTTTGCAAGTGGTGATACGTAATTGTAATGGTTATTTTAACATAAACAAATACTTGATTTTGTACACTGAAGAAATGTAAAAATTATACTACAGCCACATCAGCCATGATAGTGTTTCTTTTCTGAACTATAGTAATCATTATCTGCACTTTCATATACAACCTACATGTGCTACCTTGAATTGGAGTTTTATTCCTCAGTTACATTTTAAGCCTCCTCTCAAAAGTCAAAAACTATCTTGTGCCCTTTCATCTCTCTTTACTCATACAAGGCACTCAGTAGATATATTCTATATAAGTTTTTCTATTTCATTTCAATAACCAACTTCATGCTCCATGATTGAACCCTAGAAACATTTTCATCAAGCCTATTGTCATCGTTGTTTAATATGTTGTGAAAGTCTAGCTATCATAGTAAGTCAGGAAAAAACAAATGGCTAAGGCCTGTAATCCCAGCACCTTGGGAGGCTGAGGCGGGTGGATTGCACGAGCCCAGGAGTTCAAGACCAGCCTGGGAAACATAGGGAGAGACCCTATCTCTACAAAGAATACAAAAATTAGCTGGGCATGTGGCACATGCCTGTAGTCCCAGCTAATTGGAAGGCTGAGATGGGAGAATCACCTGAGCTCGGGAAGTCAAGGCTGCAATGAGCTGTGATTGTGCTACTGCACTTCAGCCTGGGCGAGGGAGTGAGACCCCCCCCACCCCCCCCCCAAAAAAAGATGGAAGTAAGGTTTTTAACTATTGGCAAAGAACACAAAGTATATTATTTACGTGTATTATAATTAATAAGCCAGACCTCTGAAGAGAATCAACTGAAAAATGAGGTAAACTAATAAAGGCTTTAATGTGTATATATATATATATAAAATATGCAACATATATGTATTAATGTATTATATGTATTACATATGTATGTAATATAATGTATAATGGATATTTAAAAGTCAAAAGTGCAAATGAAATCCAGAAGTATATTACAGTAATAATAGCAGCTAATACTTTTTCCATGTGCTAGTTTGATGGTATTTTTCAGAATGTATCTCATTGAATTCTTAAAGTAATCCTAGGAAATATGTACTAGTATTCTTCATTTTCCAGGTGAGGAGACTAAGACACAGAAAAATTAAATAACTTCAGGTCAAGTGGTAAAGCCAGGTGTTCAATAATGTCTATCTGAGATAGAAATTTTTCTCCAAATTTTTAATTATTCTCCAACACTATGATTAATTAAGGTTTAAGAATGTAAGGAGGGTTAAAACTAGAAAAGCTATTTTGGTAATCCATAACATTAATAAGCTAATAAGATAAAAAACATTATCTTCAGTGTTGCTGAAAAGACATTCAATAAAACAACATTTATTATGGATAAAACCTCTTACTAGAAATAAAAAATACATTTTTATATAATAAAATAATATTTGAGTCAGGTGTGATAGCTCACATCTGTAATCCCGATGATTTTGGAGGCCAAGGCAGGAAGATTGCTTGAGGCTAAGAGTTCAAGACCAGCCTGGGGAATATAGCAAGACTCCCGTCTCTACAAAAATTTTAAAAACCACCAAGAGGATTGCTTGAGCCCCAGAGTTCAAGGCCACAGTGAGCTATGATCATGCCACTGTACTCCAGTCTGAGTGACAGAACAAGACCCTGTCTCTTAAAAAAGAAATAAAAAATATAAAAAGAGTATTTGAAATCAAAAGCAGATATACTTAATAGTAAAACTAGAATGATTTCCATTAAGTTCAAAAACAGTATAAAGATGGTCACTATTGACAGATTATTCAGCGTCATTCTATTATTCTATCTAATGGAGTAAGGCTAGGAGAAGACCAATTTTGAGATCCAATTAAGGAAAGCTGTTGATTTTTTTCTATACTTATATCTTGAAAATAGGTAACTTTTACTGTTGGATAGTGAAAAAAGAAGGAAAATAGACAATTTACTGAGTGTTCTTACCATTTTAATAAACTGTTAGTTGACTGTTGGTTTTCTAAGTTAAACTCATGCTATCTTTAAAAATGATATTAATTTTGAAAAGGGAGAAGAAAAAGCTATTGTTATATGAAGGTGACAGACTTTATACTTAGAAACCCAAGAGAATCAACTAAAAAGTGTAGAATTAGCCTTCCAAAATTAATCTAAAATATAATCAAAATATTATCAAAATTCTATTGGAGATTGGAGGATGGTTGATTTTTTTCATCTTAAACCTGACAAATGGTAATAAAGGTAATCTGGAGGAATAATGGAGTGAGAATGTTTAAGCAATTATTGGAAAAGAAGAGCAATGAATATGCTTTTCCTGTATAATATATAATATAAGGTATAATTATTAATGTTACTCATAAAATAATAGGTAAGTCAGTGAAATAGAATGTAAAATCCAGAAGTAGCCCTAAAAAATGTAGGATTTTAGTAATGATTGTGGGCAAAATATATGTTGGTAAGACAAATAACAATTAGTCATTTTACAATGACTAATAAAATTCAGGAGGTTTAAGCATTTAAATATACTAAGTAAAAACAAATATACTGATCGAAAACAGGTGACTCTTTATGTGACCTCAAGATGGAGAAGGTATTTCTAAGAATGAAAGTAAAGAACTTTATATAAAAGAAGGCTAGGTTTGACTGTATAATTTTTAAAACTTAAAGATCAAACAAGCTTTTATAAGCTTTTCATCAATATTAAATGCAAATAATATATAGGAGGAAATGTTTGCTCTCTCTATGTATACATATCATACATGAGTGTAATGACATTATATACAGAACTTTTGCACATCAATTGAGGAAGCAAACACCTAAGGAAAGAAAAATTTTCTTTCTTAGAAAATGTGCATCAAAGACACAGATAATTCACAAAAGAACAGAAGGAAATGGCCAGTTTGTTAATCTAAGATTTATTGAACACGTGCTATGAATCAGGCCCTGTATTAGGTTTCTGTTCCCATAGATCTTACAATCTAGTTGGGGAAATAGTAAATATAATTGTATAAACTATGAGAAGTGTTATAAAGGAGAAGAACACTGAACATATAATAGAAAAATTTAAACAAAAGTGGACAGTCAAGCAGTTTTCCTGAGGAAATAATTTGAACTGAGAACTAAGATTGAAAGGTATTAAATATGACCCTAGACTGCAGTGGGACAGTTGACATTCTGGGCAGAAGCCACAGGGCAAAGGTTTTGAAGCCACCTAAGTACATTTTAAGACTTATGAAGAGGCTGGCGTGGTAGCTGAATACATAGAACAAGAGTGGTGTCAGACAAAGCTGGAGAATGCAGCACATACAGATATGGCTGTCATCTGAGAACACTGGAAGGCTGCTGGAGAGTTTTGAGCAGGAGAGTAATGTAATGGAATTTACATTGTATGATTTCTTTGACTGGTTTGTGGAAAAGGAATTGGGGAAACAGGGACTGGGGCAGGACACAGCAATGGATGAACGAAGACTTATTAATCAATTCAACTAGTATGTATTGGATGTCCGCTGTACACAAGACCCTTTACTATGTTCTGGGACAATACAGTGCATAAGATAGACATGGTATGTAACCTCATGGAGCTTGCATGATAGTGAGGGGGAGACAGAGCAATCAAGTAATCAAAATCATGATAGATTTTGAAAAATGCCGCAAAGGTACCATGAAAAAAAATAATGCCTGCTTCCCTCAGGAATACATAAATCTTCCCACTTCCTTTATTCTTTTTTAAGCATTGCCTCAAATCTCAGCATAGCACACTGGTTGTACACCCTAGCTTCAGCACTTGCATGATATTTAAAAGGAAATTTTTAGTGTAGCCCTAGATTGAAATGTATGAGATGTCATATTTAATGTAATAAGACTAAATCTACAAGCCCAACACAAAAATGAGTCTTGTTGTTTAAGTCATTACATCACATACATACATTGATACATACATGTATTCATTTATGTATCCAACAAATGTTTATTGTGCTGTAACAAGTTAAAAAGTTATTGCTGTAGTCCAGGCAAGAGATAATGCTCAGCTTGGAATCTGTTGGGCAATGGGGAGAATTCTTGGCACTTCTTTATTTGAATATAGGCAAGGGAAAGAAGTGCCAAGGATTTTCAAAAGATTTTAAGATTATTAAAAGATTTCTTTTGAGAAATCTTTAGAATATCTGATTGGGTATAGGCAAGAGAAAGAAGTGCCAGGGATAATGGCCATATTTGCTGCTTCTAGAGCCTGATAGATAATGGTGTGGTTCACTGGAGTAGGGGGGAAATACCCAACATTGTTTGTAATTAAGAGAAATGCAGATTTAACCTGTAAGATACCATTTTCACCTATCAGATGTGGAAAGATTAAAGAAAAGGATAATGTTGGATGTTGAAAGAAGGCATAAGGGAGCAGATACACTTTGATCCAGTGATTTCATGTTTATACAAAAACTTACTTATATTAAGAAAATTTAGGCAAAAACTGAAATGCCCAACTCTAGGGAGCTCATGATATAAATTGTCACAGCTAGAGGACAGATTACTGTATAGTCATTAAAAAACAATCAAACACTTTAGAACTTTTAATAAGATGGAAAATACTCATAACAATAAAAATGCAAAAACAGTATGCTTAGGAGATTAGAGGTTTTTGGTAGACACAAAAAAACAAAGATATGTGTAAAAAAATGCCAAAAGAAATTGGTCATGATGTCAATTAGAGTTGTTATTTCTAAGCAATAGAATTGTAGGTTTTTTTTCCTTTTTAATAGATTTCCAAAAATATTCTTCAATGGCTATGTATTACTTTTATAATTAAGAAGTTAAAGTCCTGTGAGGTCATTTCAGAAAATAATCATTACTGTGATGATTTTTCAGTCTTTCCAGTGTCAGCCTGCCTTTAGCTAAGATAATTCCAATAGTAAACGGACAGATCCATTCAGTTTGCAGTGAAACACCTAGTCATTTTGTTCAGGTAAGAAGAAAGCTTGGGAGTGTTATTAAAAGCAAATTATATTTGTGGTGGTGGTCATGTTTGTCTAACATAAAGTTACATTCTTTGCTGAGAGATTTTTTTCAAAAAATCACAGAACTTGGAACTACATGTAGAGTGTGGTAGAGTGTCCCATGAGAGTAATAATGGACCATAGCAAATGTGTAAGTTTGGAGTACCTTTCTCCGTGTTGTAGTCCAACACTATGGGACTACATTTTAGTCCAGGTATATTATAGTCGTCAGTTGAATTTATATAGCATGAATGTTTTGCATTAAGCTGTGCTAGTAAGAAGATTGAGCCTTGAGGCAGATCAAGGATCCTGTTCTACACATTTTGAGGAAAACTAAAAAAATTTGTGGAGAAGTAAAGCATTTTAGTGATTAATAAAATGTAACTGTTAATAGTGCATCAATAATATGCTCACTAAAAGACGCATAAACAGTGGGTCATTTAAATGTTTTATCAGACTACCTATAACTCCGTCTTATTTCTTCGTTTCCATTTGGAATGCATGGAGTAATTCAGTAATTCATTGAGTAATTCAGTAATTCATTGAGTAAGACAAACATTATAAACAAAATAACTTTGAATTTCTGAGTCATGTGCAAACTTGGAAACTGTGTTATAAGTTAAAAAATTGTTTGCAATACCAATTGCAAACTGCTTCAATAATGTACAATGAGAAGAGACCCTATGGCCTAAGCATAAAGCTGACATCTTCTTAGTGTAACTTGTCTCAGACAATTTAGTGTATCCTCTCTGTAGACTTTTTACTCTTGGGAACGTGGAGAGCACTGAGACTAAGAGTTCATTTCCTCCTTTCACTGTGGTGTCATCAGTCTGTCCTTCACATGCACATTTTCCCGCACTGGACTCTTCAGTCTTCTGTCCTCTTTCTCACCCATAAGAGCTGGGCACTCATATTGCAGAAGAAATAGTGAATAAGACTGATCTCATTTTACTGAATTTTAAGCTTCACATCTATATCAATGTGAGAAAAAGGTCATAACTTGGGGCATTTAAACCTTACCTTTACCTTTGTTCTCTTCTGTAGAAGTCCCTGGCTTGGCCAGTAGGCTGTTCATTTTGACAGATGAGTGGAAATTACAACCAAGCATAAAGCATCATCAGCCTTAATGCTTAAATAATTTTATGTACTATACTTTAATTAAAATCAATATAATTGATAATAAAAACAAATGTTTCAGTATAGTAAAAACGCCATTGATACTAATGTTTAGTAAAGTTGTTTAGTGTAACTGGAGGTATATTAAATGTATATACTAGACCATTGATTGACAAGGCTATTACAATTATAGTTTAATTTTTTAAACTATAATTTCTATGAGTTAAAATACCAAGTGGTCTTCTTAATAAATTGTCGTATGCTTTACTATTTCCACTTATCTTTTTTAAAGCCTTTGCCTTGATTAGAATGTTAATTTACATAAAATTAGTCCTTTCGAATTACTGCTACTACTTCAACTACAATGGTGTGTAGGAGAGCCTATGGTGGGAATGCTGTAGAACAGGGGTTTTGCAAACTGTACAGGGCCAGATAGTACATACTTTAGGCTTAATGCAACATACATTCTCTACAGAAACTATTCAACTCTGCTCTGGCAGTGTGAAAGCAGTCAGAAACGTACATGAACAAAAGAGTATGGCTGTTTCAACAAAACTTTATATACAAAAACAGGCAGCAGTGGATTTGGCCTGCCGGCCATACTTTGTTGACCCCTTTGGTAGAAGATACTAGGATGGTAGTTGGTAAAGGTAGGAAATGGGAGAATCAGAAAACAATCGAGAAAGGTGCCTTTTCAAATTATTTTCAAATAGCTTTCAAATAACATAAGCAGGAGATAAATTATTTCAGATTGCTTTCAGATAACATAAGGAAAGAGCTTTTATAGTGTGAACCAACCCTATGATACATAATTTTTATCTCAGACTACTGAAAACATCCTGGAAGCTGCATCAGGATACAGTGTTTGAACAGATTGAAGTCTTTATTATAAAGCTGATATAAGTTAGCTATGACCTATGAGCCAAATCCAGCCAAGCACCAGCTTTTGTAAGTTTTATTGGATGACAGCATGCCCATTGGTTTATGTGTTGTTTATGGCTGCTTTTGCACTACAATGGTAGTATTTCTCAGATTTGTCCATATACCTCACAGACATATGTACACACATATACCACAGTCCTCCAGTGTTTAAATCATTTTAAGTGTATAAATTAAAAACTCAATAAGATCCTTAAGATTAGAGCTTTTTCGTAACTCAAAACCAAAGCACTTTTATTATCAAGTAGAATCTAAATTACAAAAAACAGATTGTTCTATAATATGGCTGACGACTACTATTAATAATTTGTTGTGCCAAAGTGAATGTGGACCTGTCTGCTACTGTTCATGCTGTTGAGCATTCAGCCTGCATTTTCTGAAGCTGACTTGCTAGTATTTTTTTTTTTTTTATCTACTGTAACTATTCTGAAAGCTTCATTTGTATCATGTGTTTTACATGATTTGTCCTTAATTTGAAAGATTTTCTGCCTCTGTTCTTTTCTCATTAGCACAAGACAGTTAAAGTAATGTTACTTAAAGCCAATAAGAACATAAATAAAACGAATGCCCTAAAATCAGGAACAATAGTAGGTTATATGTTTTATCTTCTCAATAACCAAGAGCGTGTTTGAGTTTTCTTTACATTTTCATAGAAATCAAAACACAAAATTTCCCCTCAAATTCTTGGGCCCCTGAAAGCATGTCTGTAAATTCTGGTTTGAGAAACATTGATCTAAACCTGTGTTTCATTGAACACCTAGACTGAATACTTGAAACTAAATAACATCAAATTCTCTGATAATTTAACCATGAATTGATTGAGATTAGGACATGTCTAAACCTCACTTGGATTTTCCAATACTTAAGAAACAGAGATCACTAGGGACAGGTTTACTTCCCATTTCTTTGACACTCTCAGAGGCTCTCAACCTTTTCTGTCATGGACCCTTTCACAGGCTGGTGAAGCCTATGGACCCCTTCTCAGAACAATATTTATAAGTGCATACAATAAAATACATAATATTATAAAGGAAACCAATCATATATAGTTTTCAAAATTTCTTTTAAAATTAAGAGTATGATATAGCAGTATTGCTTTATTCATGCATTAAATACCAAGATATAATGAAAGTTCTGATAACTTCCACAACTGTCATATGACATGAAAATGCCTATGACTTCTATTGAAGACAAAGTCATACAACCTGCTAATATCATCACAGTTTGTTGCCTACATTCATAATTGAAAGAGATACCAGATTTTGGTTAAAAGTTAAAGAAAATGAAGATGTAATTTTTTTCTTATCTTTACATTCGCAAATCCCTTGGGGTGTTAAGAACCCTTACACTATAGTGTATATGTGTGGCTCATGTATGTGTGTACATGTAAAATATGCACTTACTACACATATTCATGCCATATATTAGATCTTCTAGAAAGTAATACACCCTTAACCATGTTATGTCAGCTTCCAGCAAAAGTACCTTTACTCCTATAATTATTTATTCAACAGATACTTATCTAGCACTTGACATACACAAAAATTCATTTGAAGACTATTTGGGGTTTTTGTCCCTCAAAGTCACACTTGAACGCTTATGATACCATCATCCCTCATATAAGAACCTAAATAATAACTATCTCCTAGAATTTATTATAAGAAAAACTACTCATTTTCTTAAACGGTTTGCCTCTTGGCCTTTACCACAAAACTTAGAGCTGAATTCATCGCTTGATTGCAGAAATTAATTCAAATTATCTATACGTTTTGCAAACTATAATGTTATATTATCATCTTTGCTAGGATCTGTTGACAATGGAGCAAGTGAAAGACTTTGCTGCTAATGTGTACGAAGCTTTTAGTACCCCTCAGCAACTGGAGAAATGATTTTTCCTTCAAGAAAAACTGCAGTGGGATTCATTTACTTTTTAAAATACACTGGGTAAATCACCTATACTTAGAGTAACAGTTTGTTATCAAAATGCCTGATAAAATATATTCTTAATAAAAGTCTTCATTTCATAATGAAATCAATTTATTTGGCATCTTAATATATTTTTTTAGATTCATCAACAGACCAGTTTTTGTGGGCATATATATGTACACATGTGCAAATATCAGAATTGTTAATAATTTGTTACACATGGACATTTGTTCCAAACTGACTAAAAATCAATATAGATATTTTATATACATATATATATAAAAATATGAAATTCAGTGTACTTTACCATATTAATACTGAGGAAAAATCTGTTGGAGACATAGGTCTAGGATGTGTGAAGTTTGGAAAAATATGCTATTTAATTATAATGTTCCCTAGACTGCTGTAAACAGAAGTGAATCAGACTTTTCTCCAGCTACCCTTCAAAATAATAAATTATTTGTCTCAAATATACCTTGATGGAGGACTTTTTTATTCTTATGGAAATAGTGAATTTCAACAACTATGATGAACTATTGTTCCTTTGCTATTTCTTCACTATATTTTTTAAGGTTTTATTAAAAAGCCTTAGAAAGTTGCATATTGATTTAGAGGCTAAAATTGTGTTGATGCTGTTTACTCACCTAATTACATAGTTTTAATCATTTGTATGTACATAATTTTAAAAACTTACTTTGTATTGATTTTGAATACAGTGAAAATCTTATTGCAATAAACTATTTTAGTAAAATATTATTTTGTTGAGTTAATATTTTTCAGCTATTAATTTACTTATCCCATAGCATTTTTGTTATTATTTTGGAAGAGAGAGCATGCTAGTTTGTTTCATTTTAATTGGTCATGCACTTGGTGCTTTTTTGTTGTTGTTAACTTGTTCATTTAGTAAAAAGCAAATAGCTTTACTTTCTGAAAAAGAAATAATTCATTACATCTGTAATTCTTCATTTAGAAGGGTAATTAGGGCAAAAGTAAATAAATCATTATATATTATTAGTATGTTGACATATATTTTCAGTAACATTGTTTTATGTTCCTCCAACATAACATGTAGCTGAACAGTAGAAGGTAGAAAATAAATTATGACATCTCTTCTAAGGCCTGGCTAGGCCTGAAGCTCACTGCTAGGGAGTTTGTGTCTACAATGTTTTTAAAAATAGGTAGTGGAGCCATAGCCCTCACCATAGACACCTCTGAGCCCACTGGCATTGTCTCTGAGCAGAAGATGGCTGTGCCACTCACATATGCTAATCTTGGCAAATCTGCCAAGCATGTCTTCACCAAGGGATATGGATTTGGCTTAATAAAACCTGATTCGAAAACAAAATCTGAGAATGGATTGGAATTTACAAGCTCAGGCTCAGCCAACACTGAGACCACCAAAGTGACAGGCAGTCTGGAAACCAAGTACAGATAGACCAAATATGGCCTGACATTTGCAAAGAAATGGAACGTTGACAACACACTAGGCACCGAGATTACTATGGAAGATCAGTTAGCATGTGGACTGAAGCTGACCCTCCATTCATCCTTCTCCCCTAACACTGGGGGAAAAATGCTAAAATCAAGACAGGATACAAGCGGGAGCACATTAATCTGGGCTGCGACATGGATTTGGACATTGCTGGGCCTTCAGTCTTGAGGCGCTCTAAGTGCTGGGTTATGAGGATTGTCTGGCCAGCTACCAGGTGAATGTTGAGACCACAAAGTCTTGAGTGACCCAGAGCAACTTTGCGGTTGGCCACAAGACTGATGAATTCCAGCTTCACACTAATGTGAATGACGGGACAGAGTTTGGCAGCTCCAATTAGCAGAAGGTGAGCAAGAAGTTGGAGACTGCTGTCAGTCTCGCTGGGACAGCAGGAAACAGTAACACTGGCTTCAGAATAGCAGCCAAGTATCAGATCGACCCTAAAGCCCACTTCTCCACTAAAGTGAACAACTCCAGCCTGATAGGTTTAGGATACACTTAAACCCTAAAGCCAGGTTTCATACTGACACTGTCAGCTCTCCTGGGTGGCAAGAATGTCTATGCTGGTGGCCACAAGCTTGGTCTAGGACTGGAATTTCAAGCATCAATGAATGCTGTAGAATTGTTTATTTTGCAGCATAGCTACCTTCACAATTTAGTGTATCTTTTAATGTATGTCTGGGTTGCAAGTATTGCTAAATGTCATGTTGGACCTCCAGGTTAAAGATGATTCAGCTTTAAGGTGTTACCCTTTCAGGGGTACAGAAGAAACCCAGTTCCAAAAAGGTCCTTTCAGTGGTAGATTTAGGGAACTTGGTGGCCCCTGTAGAGAAGCCAGGTTTCTTTTTTTATCTAGAAATGGCTGCAAGTGGAAGCTGATAATATATAAGCACCTTGTAAATTCATATTGAGTAAATGAATGAAATTGTGATTTCCTGAGAATTGAACCTCGGTTTCCTAATCCTAATTGATGAGAGGCTTGTTGCTTGATGGTGTGTACAAACTTACCTGAAAGGGACCTTTTTAAGACAGATCTTCATGACTTGTTCCCATCCCAGTTCTTCATTACCTCTTTTACACAAAAAGATCTACAGGGTGTGGTCACTGTTTCTTTTGTGCTGTTTTGGGGTGGAGAGGGTGGATGTGATGAAGCCAATAATTCAGGACTTAATTCCTTCCTGAGTTGTGGGTTTTTTTGTCCTTGCATCAGAGTATAAAATAGCTTCCAGGAGCTCTAGCTATAAGCTTGGAAGAGTCTGTATAATTGTAATCACAGGGTGACAGCACTCAGAATCTAAATTGGGCTTATGTGGTATTCTCACCACTCAATTTATTTTTTAGCAGTTTAATGGGTACATTTTAGAGTCTTCCATTTTGTGTGGAATTAGATCCTCTTCCTCAAATGCTGTAATTAACTTAAAAAAAAATAAAATAAAAAAAGGTAATGGTCCAGCCTGGGCAACATGGTGAAATCTTGTCTCTACAAAAAAATTAGCCATGCACGGTGGCATGTGCCTGTAGTCCCAGCTACTTGTAGGGATGAGGTGAGAGAATCACTTGAGCTGAGTAAGTCAAGGCTGCAGTGAGCTATGATTGCACCACTGCACTCTAGCCTGGGTGACAGAGTGAGACCCTGTCTGGGGGAAAAAAAAAAAAAAAAGTGGTGGAGAGGAGGGAATATGCTTCTTTTCAAAATTTGACAAAATACGATATTCTCATTTTTAATGGGGTAAATGAAAAATAGCATTTTGGTAAATCTGGGAATGAGTGTGTAATGGGCACACATCTCTTCCAACAAAATTAACCCAGGATTTCATCCAGGGAAAATTTGAGACTAAACAGGTGTGGCCTTGTAAGGATACAAATTTGATCAGCTGAAAATTATCTCTTAGAATCATATGCGTCTGTATAATTGTGGCAGTGGAAGAGATGACAAGGTAAAAACCACATGTATTTAAAGCTACTTGGGAGGCCGAGGCAGGAGAATTGCTTGAACCTGGGAGGCGGAGGTTGCAGTGAGCTGAGATCATGCCACTGCCCTCCAGCCTGGGCGACAGAGTGAGACTCCAGCCTGGGCGACAGAGTGAGACTCTGTCTCAAAAAAATGAATAAATACAAAATAAAGTTAATTGGTCTTAGTACAAATCTGCCTTCTAATCGTATAGCAGGAGCCCTCTCATCAGAAACCTTTAGTTGTTTGGTTAATCTAAAAAGTTATTTAAGTCAGGGTGTCATAAAAAATACACATATAGACATTTTAACTTTAAATATTCTATATTTACCACTTATTTACTATAGGATCCAGGTTTTTTCTAACTTTTTAGTGTAGGTCTACTCAGTTGGGCTGTTGGTGATATAGTGGTACAGCATAGCTGCCTTCCCATATAGGTCTGCTGATAGATGTCCTCTGTCTTTCTTTAATTCCTGGCCTCAAGGATCCTCCCACCTCAGCCTCTCAAGTAGCTGGGATTACAAGCTGGAGCTTGTAATCTAATTATCTTTCTTGTACAAATTACATGCATTACATTACGTAGGTGTGAACCAGAGACGCAGAATTCTTGAAGATTTTTACTATATTTTCCCCCAATCTTTTAGAGCAGTTTTGCCCACAGTTAACCAATAGCATTTTTTTTTTTTTAATTTTTAAAGTCAACAAACTTTTATCTAGTCTTTCCAAAGTATTTAACTTGGCTTTCACAGAAACTACAACTCTTCACGCTTGCGTCCTTGGCTCATATAATCATCATAAAAAGTTCACCTGGCATAATCAATTTGTTTGGTAACTGTATTTGTTTCCTAGAGCAGCTGTAACAAATTACCACCCCATAAGTGTCTTAAAACAAGAAATTTATTCTCACACTTCCGGTGGCCAGAAATCCAAAATCAAGGTGTCAGCAGGGCCATGCTCCCTCTCCAATCTCTGCCTAGTTGTCACATGGCCTTCTGTCTCTGTGTCCTTTTCTGTCATTTATAAGGATACTGTCATTGGATTTAGAACCTACTCATATCCAATATGAGCTTATCTCAATACTTACCTATTACATCTGCAAAGACATGATTTCCAAGTGAGAATACATTCTGAGGTTCCAGGTGGACATAAATTACTGGGGAACACAATTTGACCCACTACAGTCACAAACTCAAACAGCCTTTGGTAAACATACCTTGCAGCAAATGGGAATAGAAAACACAACCCCTACTCAGGTTAAACAACAGAAATTTATTTTCTCACTGTTCTGGAGGGTGAAAATCCAAGATCAAGGTATCAGCAGATTTGGTTTCTTCAAAGACTTCTCTCCTTGACTTGCAGATGGCACCTTCTCGCTGTCTTTATATGGCCTTTCCTCTGTGCACTTGTATCCCTGGTGTGTCTTCCCCTTCTTATAAGGACATCAGTCCTATTGGCTTTAGAGCCCCACCCTTGTGACCTCACTTAACCTTAGTTACCTCTTCAAAGGCCCTATTTCAAAATATAGCCATGTACCACATAACAACTTTTCAGTCAATAATGGACTGCATATATATATTGGTGGTGCCATACGATTATAATGGAGCTAAAAATGCCTATCACCTAGTGACATCATAGCCATCATAAGGTAGCACAACACGTTAATCATGTTGTTTATGGTGATGCTGGTATAAACAAACCTGTGCTGTCAGTCATATAAAAATCTAGCACATAAAATGATGTAAGGTATATAATACTTGATAATAAACAGCTAGGTCACTGGTTTATGTATTACTGTGCTATATGTTTTGTCATTATTTTAGAGTGTACTTCTACTTAAAAAAAAAGTTAACTGTGAAACAGCATAAGGCAGGTCCTTCAGGAGGTCTGTGAGAAGAAGGCATTGTTATAGGAGACGACAGCTCCGTGGGTATTATTGCCCCTGAAAACCTTTTAAGCAGGACAAGATATGGAGATGGAAGACAGTGACATTGATGATCCTGACCCCATGTAGGCCTAAGCTAATGTGTTTCTGTAAAAGTAAAAAGTTAAAAATTTTAAAAAGAAAAAAGCTTATAGAATAAGAATATAAAGAAAGAAAGTATTTTTGTACATTTGCATAGAGTTTATGTTTTAAGCTAAGGGTTATTACAAAAGAGCCAAAAAGGTTTTAAAAATTAAAAAGTTTGTAAAGTTACAGTATGCTTATGTTAATTTATAATTGAAGAAAGAAAAACATTTTTTACAAATGTAGTGTAGCCTAAGCATACAGTATTTATAAAGTCTGGTAGTGTTCAATAATGTCCTGGGCCTTCACATTCACTCACTGACTCACCCAGAGCAACTTCCAGTCCTGTAAGCTCCATTCGTGGTAAGTGCCCTATACAGGTGCACCATTTATTTTACAGTATTTTTACTGTACCTTCTCTATGTTTCCATATGTTTAGATATACAAATACCACCGTGTTACTATTGAATACAGTATTCAGTAACATGCTATATATGTCTGTAGCCTAGGAGCAACAGTCTATACCATACACATTAGGTGTGTAGTAGGCTATGCCATCTAGGATTTTGTAAATACACTCTATGATGTTGGCACAAAAAAAAAAATGACTAGCAATGCATTTCCCAGAAAGATATCCCCATATTAAGTGATGCATAACTATATAATCATGGGGGATATGGCTTCAACATAAAATTTTCAGTTCAGTCCATAATACCACCAATTCCTTGCTACTCTAACGTGAAAAAATTCTCACCTCTGAGTCACACATGGAAACAAATCAATGTGAAGAGACTTTAATGGCAAAGTGCACTGGAGAGTTAAAATGGTTACATGGGTAATTTAAGAAAAAATTTAGTGGGAAAAAGGGAAAGGGCTGAAATGCCAAAATAATTTTCTTATCCAGTTTTACATTTGCTTTCTCCATGTGCTAACAATTATAGACACCTGATAGTTCCTAGTCTTAGACATAACTTGCAGCATCAGCCACTCTGCTGCACTTTAGATCACATTAGTTAGGGCTAGAGCCCAGCCCCATTTACACGGCATCTGATGAATGGTTAGCTGTGGCAGTTCTACCATAATACCATTTTGCTCCAAAGAAATCCAGTTAAGTGGCTGTCCATGGCCCAGTAGTTTCACCTGAAATTAAAAACATACATGCAAATGTCTCCAAATTTATCTCTTTATCTCACCCACTTTCTACTGGGAAGGACTGATTAGTAGTTCAAAAAAAAAAATGTAGACAAGAGATTCATTTTTACCTTTATTTAGTGATTCACAATCACTCTTCATCCAATTGAGTATATGTATCTTGCCTCTATATTCTTGCTTCTATTTTACTCTCAAGAGGGAAATAAAAGTGTGCAGGGGTTGGGGAAGGAGAATTTTCAAGGCTGAATGGAGTGTCAGAGTGGAGAAAATGCTGAAGAGAGGATCAGGAGCAGGAAATAGCTCTGAAACCAGAGTCTGCCCAAGTATCTACTCAGCGTTCCTCCCCCAGATATTCTAATAACCTCCACTAATCAATAATACATACATTTGATCAATTGTTACTGTAATTGTTTTATATTCTTAGTCTTACTATACTAAGCAAATTCAAATAAGTTCTCTACATATTCTGGGGTTATTTTGAACCAAAAACTTTGCTTCTCAGGTGGATCAATATGAAAACAAAGCCCATGAGCTTTTAAATGATGATGTTAATTGGCACCAAAAAGAACATAGATAAAATAAAAATATAATCAGTATCATACCTGGGCTACTAAGCTGTAATTAAACATTAGATTTGAACTCATCTTCTTTCTGCCTCATCAACCACATGTATTAGAAACGAAATGCAGAAAGGTGATGCAAGCAGAACCCCCATATGGACAATTCACCTCCAAAGGGATAATTTATTAAAAAAAAAATAAGTTACAAAATATATCAGAATGAACTCAATGCCAGATCTGGTGGTTACAACAGTTAGATTAATCTCTTAACTTTCTCCAAAATGTTTTATAAACATAAAATAGTAGAGTCATGACATCTTGTATTCAGATATGTTCTGGGGTGGGGTGTCAGGGAAAGCATCCAAATTCTAGTTTTATGAGAAGAATCGTTTTGGATGCATGCAATGAACTTGAACAACGTAGAATGACTGTGAAGAATAATGTCTACTTTTACAGTGATATGCATAGAGATACTGTAGTTGTTTTATCAGCTTAGTTTTCTGGGAAACAAAAAGTTTCAAAGATTTTGACCAAACACTGATATTGGTGAAATTCATTTTATTTTATTATATTTTATTTTATTTTTTCAGAGACAGGCTGAAGTGGTGCAATCACAGCTTACTGTAGTCTTGACCTACTGGGCTCAAGCAATCCTCCTGCCTCAGCCTCCTGAGTAACTAGGACTACAGGTGCGTGCCACCATGCTCAGCTAACTTTAAAAAAAAAATTTGTAGACAGGGGTCTTGCTATGTTGCCCAGGCTAGTCTCAAACTTCTGGCCTCAAGACATCCTCCTGCCTCAGTCTCCCAAAGTGCTGGAATTACACTGTGAGCCACAACGCTTGGCTGGAGCTCATTTACAATTACTTTTATGAATTATAAGAGAAACAGTTGTAAGGCTCCCCTTAAAAGTTAATGTTTGCATCAAGATGTTCTAATCAGCAATTTAAAGGAACAAGGTAAAATTCCCTCTTACCTCTGTTGCCCCCAGAATAGCTTTGGGCTGGCCAAGGAACAGCTGTCCTGATGTGGGCCATTTAAGAAAAATGGCATAGACTAATTTTTCTTTAGGCTTGGATGTGTACCTGGATAAAAGAAAAAAATAAAGAGCATAGTAACAAGTTACATCCCATGTTTTTCACTATTTATGGATCAGGAACAATCTGGAATTATTTTACAGATACTTCCACAATGTCACCATTAATAGAAGGGAAGGAAAAATAGCCCCATGGTGTTATTAAAAAGCACCTTCCTCCCCCAAGACCAAAAGGAAGTTCTTGGAAGAAAAGATTTTCCTGAGCTAGCATTCGTCTTCATCAGACTGCTCTCATGGAGCTGAAAAGGGGAGGGAGATGATCTAAGGGGGCAGGATGCAAGAGCTTCATGGCTTTACATGTGTTATTCAAATTTTTATATTCATTCATTCATTCAACAAGACAAGATATGCATGTGTCAATTCTGTGCCTAGTACTGTGCTCAGTGTTAGGGTTACAATAAAAAACAAAACACACATAGTCCTTGTTCTTATGGAGCTTAGACTAGAGTGGGGAAAGCAGACACTAAATAATCACACAAATTTAATATGAAAGTGTGAGTTCTGATAAGCACCATGAAAGAAAAGGAAATTGAGAGATTATAACAAAAGGATCTCTTTAGATTAGAACATCAGAAAGAAGCCTCTCCAAGAACATAACATTTAATCTGAGACTTAAAGGATGAATGGGAGCAAAGAAGAAGATAAGGGAAGTATGCTATAGACAAAAAAAAATGGATTTCATTCATTTATTCATTCAATTACTCAAGAAATACTTATTGAAATCTTAAAATGCTGGACACTGTTTTAGAGCTATATACAAAATTGAACAAAGTCTTTGTCCTCATGGGGCTTACATTCTAGTGGGAGAAATTAGAATGAACAAATATGTCAGGTGTTGATTAAATGCTATGGAGAAAACAAGCCAGGTTAGAAGGACAGGGCATGCTAGGTAGGAAAGGAGGGGCCTGCCTGGGAGTGTTATTTTAAACAGAATAGTCAGGGAAGACTTCTTAGAGGTGGCATGGAAGAGAACCATGGGAGCGCCATAGGAGTGCCACGGGAGTGTCTGGAGAAAGCCTTCCAGACAGAATGACCAGTGCAGGAGCCCCAATTCAAGAGTGTGCTCTGCCTGTTGATGCAATAGCAAGGAAGGCAGAGTGCCTGAAGGAGAGGAAGTGGGGGAGGGTGATGGCGGATAAGATCAGAGAGGCGATAGGAGCCAGATTTTACAGGCCCTTGTAAGCATCTATGGGACCTGGCCTTCTCTCTGAGACTGGAAGCCATTGGAGAAATGTGACCATGGGAGTGGCATTATTATTTAAAAGTATACTCTGATTGCTTTGTGGTGAATAGGTTAAAGCGTAGAAATAGAGACCTATTAAGAAGCTACTGAAATAATCCAGGCAGGGGCGAGACAATGGAAACTAAAAGGATGAGGGTTGCCACAGAGAGGATAAGAAGTGGTCAGATTCTGAATATATTTCAAAGATAAAGAGGATGATATCTGCTAATGGGTTGGCTGTGACTATAAAAGAAGGGGAAACTAAGGGCTTCAAGGTTTTGGGCCTGACAACCACCTAAAGGATGAAGCTGCCGTTAACTGAGATGGGAAAGACCATGGGTGGAGCTAGTTGATAGCAAAATTTTAAAACTCAGGATTTCAGTTTTGGATGTACAGGTCTAAGATGCTATGCATCTAAGTGGAAATGCTGAGTAGGAAGTTATTGAGGCTGGAGTTCAGAAAGAGGTCTGCACTGGAAATAGAAATGTGGAGATCATCAATATAGCATTTAAAGCCATGAAAATGGATAAGATCACCTGGGACATTAAGATAAACGCAGTGGCTCACGCCTGTAATCCCAGCACTTTGGGAGGCCGAGGCAAGCGGATCACCTGAGGTCAGGAGTTCGAGACCAGCCTGGCCAATCATAGTGAAACCCCGTCTCTACTAAAAATACAAATTAGCCAGGCGTGGTGACGGGCACCTGTAATCCCATAGCTACTCGGGAGGCTGAGGCAGGAGAATCGCTTGAACCCGGGAAGCGGAGGTTACAGTGAGCCGAGATCACACCAGTGCCCTCAAAAAAAAAAAAGATAAATAGAGAAGAATAGAAGTCCGAAGACTAAACCTCAGGGCACTTCAAGATTTAGAGGTTGGAAAAATGAGATGAAATCAGCAAAGGAACTAAGAAGGAAGAGCCAACAGGTACGATGAACACCAGGAGAGACAGTGATAAACTGAGGCAGTCACTGCCAGTAAGCTAAGAAAATGAGCACTGGGTACTCATCACTGGAACTGGCAAGGCAGATGTTATTGTGGGCCTTGAGAAGAGCATTTCTGGAGTGTGGGGGTGGAAGCTCGACCAGAGTGGGTTCAAGAGAAAAACTGTAGCAAGGAATTGGAGATAGCAAGTGAAAACAATCCTTTCAAGATGTTTTACTACAAAGGAAAGGAGAGAAATGGGAAGATCGCTAGAAATGCAAGTGAAATTGAGTGAAAGGGGAGAATTGCTATAACAATCCTTGGGTCGATGATTTGCAATCGGATCAGGACACAAGGGTTGACCTTAAAGCCAAAAGTGAGATAATTTTACATTATATGTGTCTGGGTGCGTGTGTGTGTGTGTGTGTGTTTCCATAGTTAACAGTTAGCTGTCCAGGAGCAGGCATGGAATAAGTAGATCTGAATTTAAAGTTGATGTTCTGTCAAGTGAGTATGGCAGAGGGAACGAGGGTTCAGGAGTTGGGTGTATGCAATAGATTAGTTACAGTGATGGGCCACAGAATCTGTCCCGGATAAGGAAAAAGACAGAGAAAAGATGATAGGATTAAAAGATAGTATGATCACTGGATTATAGATCCCTTTGGAAGCCGAAGTGCCATGCAGAGTGAGCCAAAATAGAAGAAGAAGTGGTAGTAGACGGCAGAATCCTTCAAACTGGAGCCATGGAAGGGGTTCAGTTATTAGTAATGCAAAGTCTAAAGTATGTTTATAAAAGAAAGGGAAGTTATGGACACCAAGGTTTTTGGCCTGACAACCACCTAAAGGATAAAGCTGCCATTAACTGAGATGGGGAAGACTGTGGGTGGAGCTGGTCTACAGCAAAAATTTAAAACTCAGGACTTCAGTTGTGGACGTACGGGTCTAAGATGCTATACATCCAAGTGGAAGTGTTGAGTTAGAAGTTCGACTTTGCATTACCAATATGACCTTGTATATTGATAATGCAAAGGAACAGGTAACAAAGGTCAAGCGGACAAGATCCCTAGAAGACAGGAGGTGCAGGTAATTAGAACTGTGAATAGAAATTTCAATCTCTAAGAATTATGTGAAGAGTAGTTCTGGGGACAGGGACAGCAAGCCAGGGCTCTCTCAAAGGATTTTAAGGGTTGACCTGGGAGTCTGTAGGTGACTGCAAGAAGGTGGGCACGAAGAACCTGGGGGGAAGAAGGCTCCTATGGTGAG
The DNA here is from genome assembly GCF_028885655.2 of Pongo abelii. Classification (NCBI taxonomy): domain Eukaryota; kingdom Metazoa; phylum Chordata; class Mammalia; order Primates; family Hominidae; genus Pongo; species Pongo abelii. The sequence continues at coordinate 145,058,430 of NC_071990.2, forward strand.
GAGGGAGAGCGGGACCACTCAGCGGCAGGGAAGTTGGTAGGAGCCAGACTCACGGCTTTATAAGCCGCATTAAATATTTAGCTTTTATGTTTATTTATTGAAATAAACACAATAGAATAATGGTTAATGATTGTGAAGTCCCAGATCAGATACCCTCATATTCAAATGTAAGTACAGAAGCAAATTCCAAAACCAGATTTGTACTATCCTCTGTCACATGAGAGATTGGTACTGAGTTCTCATTATGGCTTCTCCCAGATCAACATTTTAAAATTCCACAATTATTTGCTCTGTCCAGATTGCCTTACTTCATTTTATTCAATGGGTTGATAATGTTTTAAGTCATAAGTCAAGTAGACTGAAGAACAATTAGTCTAATCTTTCGGTCCCTATTTGATCAGGCAGGACTCAGGTGGCAACTGAAAGCGAATTTTTAGAACTTCGCCAATACTCATCTTATTTTATATATGTTAAGAAACCATATCAGAAACTGTCATATTTGTGGAGTCTGATTCAGGTACTCATTGACACACAGAACCTCCTCAAGCTCAGAGAGAAGCATCTTCCCTGAACCCTCCCTATTTTCACTCATTTTTAATCTAACATTTTCTCTGCCATTAGGTACCTCTTGTTTGCTAATTCCATGGGATGCAACATCTGCAAAAGTCAGAATTTACAGAACTAGTTAAACAGTAGTCTCCATTTTAGACTAACCATTCAGCATTTTTCATTGGTCTGAATGGCTTACAATTTTTCTAAGAGCTGAGTACTTTCAGCCAAAATTTGTCCACCACTGGGAGATACCTAGAAATGATGTAAGCTCAATCTGATAAACAATAAATGTTTCAAAACATGCAAATTCTTCCCGTTCTCTTTATATTAGAGTAAGCAAAGTTTGGAAAGTGCTTTGTATATGTAGGAATTCATCCAATTTCTCTTTTTATCCTACTCTTCTTTATATGTCTGATAAACTTTAAATCTCTTCCTTTATAAAAGAGCACTTGGTAACAAGAATGACTTACCACACATCTGGGGTGACAGTGTCATTCTGGGATTGCCAGGTATGGGTTTCATAAATAGCTTCTCCATTGACTTTTAGCCAGGACCCCATTTGCCTCAGTCGCTCCTCAAAAACTACAGAAATGGTGCCATCTAGTGTGGGCCCAATATTCATCAAAAGATTTCCTCCACATGAAACTGTTTCTACAAGTTGCTAAAAAATTAAGAATAATGTTTTTAGATAAATAAAATAATTCCATCTTTAATGTGCTAATATGTTGCATTTATATATTTATACATGTATATATAGTCACTGCCTAGAAGAACAAACGCAGGATAGAACAATGTCCTATATTTATAGGCCATTGAGCCATATAAGAAATAATTCCTACATGACCACACTATTAAGAATATTATGTTAATAGCCACCAGACATTTTACTGTACCTTCACCAATTCTTCAATTGTAAGATAGTCAGAGATTCCAGCTTCCCTCCTATAGCCCCAGGACAGTTTGTCTATTGTCATGCAGTTTTCCCATTTATGTGGCAAAAGATGTCCTGGGTTATAACGATCACTGCAGGTATAGAAGCCACCATGCTTACAGATGCTACCAGCTCCCCAACGATCATTGGTGACTACTGTCTCCCGAACTGGGCTGAAATGAAACATACAATTTTTTAAAACAAAAGGTATAAGCTTTTTATACAAAAAGAAATGTCACTGAAAAGACATGTAATTGAAATATAATTCTGAAAAGGGACCATGGCATAGCACAGTGGAAAGCCCATGGTTTTGAAGTCAAACAGACCTGAGTTGATTGGAGTTCTGGCTTTGTCACTTTCTAGCTCCCAGACCTAGAGCAAGTTACCTGACTCCTCTGAATAATGAATTCCCTCATCTATGATTAGAACAAAAATAAGTTATGTAACACATTTAGCCCGGTACCCAGCACAAACAGCACTCATAAGAGTATTATATGAATATTTTAAGCTCCCTTCCATATTGTAAATGGTAGCCAAAACTGAATTTATACCCAAGACACTTTTCTTTTCAATGATTCAATGATCTCATACATGTAGTCTAGCCTTTCTCTTTCTCTTACCATTGTGCCTAATATTGAAAAATCTCAGAAAATTTGACTGTTGATGTCATGTGAAATATCCCCACATTACTTATCATAGCAGATGGCATATTTTAGAGGGAAATCCACGCCACATAGAGGGGACAGTTTTGAGTCACAAATTGAAGTGATGGCTCCCAGTTTTTTCCCTTGGAAGGAGTACCTGGACACACTGCTGTTTTAAGTATCAAGAGTTCTTCAAGAATATTTGTATTTGTGCCCTTTGTGGGCCCAGGAAGTGCAAGCAGAAGGTTGCCTGACTTCATAGCACAATACCCAGTGCTTTCTAGTGTACATGCAAATTTGGCCCATATAGTTTAAGCCTCATGGAGGAGTTTAATCAGAACTCCCTGTTCTAATAGGGCAGCCTTGAACATACCAGAAAGCAATAGGAAAAAACTGGAGAAAGTGAAAATGCTGCGATGAAGGAAAAGAGGAGACAAACAAGGGTGACATTGGCTGGGCAGCAAAGATGACCAAAAGGTAAGAGGACAAAAAGAAGCAGTCAGCGTGATTCAGAAGCACATAATCAGAAATAGTGATGAAGAAACAGAGTTGTCCCAGAATAGAAGCCATAAAGGACCAGGGTAGGAGAGAAAAAGGGGGGACCCACAAAATTAACACCTTCAAAGTTCTTGATCCTGTGATTTTTAGTCTGATCTCAAAATCAGACCATTGAGTTGGATTTTACTCCTGATTTATTTACCCTTGATTATGTTGAGTAAATAGTGATATATCTAATAAGTATTATTCACAATGATTTTCTCCCCTCACACCACCAATGACTTAAAATGAAATATTTCAAGAGGTGAAGGAATTAAAATGTTAGAAATATATTAGGAATGTGGAGGGTAACTGCAACAATCTCATAGCATACACACCTTTCATTATATAACCAGGCCAAGAAGCCTGTGCTGTTCCAGTATTGATCCGGCGCTCCTCCATCACCATCCGACCACAGAACCTCAGGCTGATAGTTGTTCACTAACTCATAGAGTTCTGGCAATGTCTTAGAAACTGGAAATTGCCGCTTATGGAATGAACTGGATTCATCCTCAAGGAAGAGAGGATGAAACCATTCAAAAAGGGAATAGTACAGTCCAAAACGCAGGTCAGTTCTGTTCCTAATGGCTACCTCAAGTTCCTTGACAATGTCCCTCTTGGGCCCCTCATCTATGGCATTCCAGTTCCACGAATATTCTGAACCCCACAAGGTAAAGCCTAGAAAATTATAGTGAAAACCTTTGTAAGCATGTCAACTTTATTTTAGTAAATTTCAACCCACACAAATGCCCAAACAAATCACATAGTACATGCGATATATAAATACCTGCTCCTACAAATGACTGTTTTATGGCCATTTTTTCATGGCATATATCGTGCTTTTATATGAGAAGTGAGAATTTAAATGAGGTTTTTAAATGAGGTTTTTAAAAGCTACTTTCAGGGTATATCACTGTATGGTTTGATCTATCTCCGGTATTTTCCCTCTTAGATTTTAAGGTCCTTGAGGGATTGCATCATGTCTGCAGTGCTCCCTGCTATGTCTTCAGCCAACTGCTAGCACAAGGTATAAACAATCAACAATAGCAGCTCACAACTAAGATGGGAACGTATACATGTACCATGCTAAATGATGACTACCACTATTTATCATGAAGATCCTGTGATGCACTCCTGCAAGATTCTTAGTGTCTTCTAGACCAAAGCTTGAAGTCTACTGCTTAATTTTAGGATTGTTTATTTTATTATAATGTGATTCTTTTTTTTAATTTTATTATTATTATACTTTAAGTTTTAGGGTACATGTGCACAATGTATAGTGTGATTCTTAGAACACTGGTGATCCATGTATAGCAAATCTCTTTTAGCCTGATTATTTAACCAGAGGGGCAAAAAAAACCCTACTATTTCCCAATAGTTCTATACTTTAAAATATACTCACCACGTGTAATCTCATCCTACTATAAAATCATAAGCTTGGATTTTCCTCTTTAATAAAATTACCCAAAAGTGAATAGTCTACCAACTACATAGATTAAAAAAAAAGTGTATACCTTTATACAAACACTTAGAAGTGGTTCGTTTTTAACAGGAATTTGCATTTAGATTACTGATTGTTCTATATAAAAATGTTAGAAGAGATATATAAACTGAAATACTTAAAACATAATAAATATGAAAGCCTTAAAAATTTCATCAGTGCCTAGCGACTTAAGTACATTGTTACTATTCCACTAAAATCTAAAAGAATCTTTGAGAATAAACATTTATAAGGTACATTTGGTGAAACATTTTACCCTTGGTAAATTAGAACAAGTCTAAGAATGACTCATACTTTCGATTTTCTTTTTTTTTTTTTTTGAGACAGGTTCTGACTCTGTCACCCAGGCTGGAGTTCAGTGGTGCGACCTTGGCTCACTGCATCCTCGACCTCCTGGGCTCAAGTGATCCTCACACCTCAGCCTACCAAGTAGCTAGGACTACAGGTGTGCACTCCACCACGCCCAGCTAATTTTGTCTATTTTTTCAGAGACAGGGTCTCACTTTGCTGCCTAGGCTGGTCTCAAACTCCTGGCCCCAAGCAATCCTCCTTCCTTGGCCTCCCAAAGTGTTGGGATTATAGATGTGAACCACTGCACCTAGCCTTAGATTCATTTTAATAAGCTTTTTAAAACAGCTCACTCTTGTTCCTATCATTTCTGTGGTAAGCTTCAGAGCAGTGTTGATATCTAAAGTCATATTCAAAGTTATTCAACTTGACAGGCCCTAATGTCAGTATTAAAACCACATGAGTCTTCATTTGAATATCACCACCGTAAACTCACACTGCGACTTTCCTTCCTGAGCTTAGTATGCATTTTCCATAAGCAATGAAAACATCTGACAACATGGGTCCCAGAAAATGTATACATGTGGGCTACATCATCTCCTCACAGTTTGATTAATAATTTTTATTAAATAAACTATGTAACGTTTTGTGCCATATGGCTTGGGAAAGTTCCTAGACATCAGGAAATCAGCATGTTCTCAAGCAAATACACTTGATAGACATTCATCTCAGCAGGATAAATATCTACAGGAGAAAATCATGAAGCTACTGGAATGTGGCCAAAGGGAAAAATATCCTATGATCATTCCAGATTTTTTGTGTTGGTTCTCCTCTCCTATTCCCATCCTGTCCCTGGAGAAAACAATAAGGCAAAGTTTCCTTTTTTTTTTTTGAGACAGGATCTCCCTCTGCCACCTAGACTGGAGTGTAGTGACTCTATCTCCACTCAATGCAGCCTCAAGCAGTCCTCCAACCTAAGCCTCCCAAGTAGCTGGGACTACAGAGACACACCACCACGCTAATTTTTTAGGTTTTTTTGTTTGTTGGTTTGTTTGTTTGTTTTTGTAGAGACAGGGTCTCACTATGTTTCCCAGGCTGGTCTTGAACCCCTGGGCTCAAATGATCCTCCTTCCTCGGCCTCCCAAAGTTTTGGGATTACAGGCATGAGCAACCACATCCAGTGCAAATTTTTTTATACCAAGGCAAAGATGATCATGCAAAAGAAACCAATGAATGAACAAGCAGTTGGAACAAAAACAATTTGTTAATGCTTCCCTGGCCTTACAGATACTGGAGTGGTAATGGGTGGAATCCATTCTATTAAAATAGGACTACTATGTGGGGGTTTAGATATTCTTCTACCACCTCTGATTTTTCTGGAAACCATTACAGTTCCACAATCCTTTTCCCTCCAGGTGATCTGGGTCACTTTCATCACTGTCAGTTCATCCACTATTTGCACCATTTGGCCATCTAAGAGTTGGCAAAAAGTGCAGCCAGGTGTATCGTAATGATGCAAGACTATAGCAGTATAACCCCCATGATGCATTCACAGGATGCATTACAGAGAAAGGGAAGGAAAGAGTGCAATTCCAATGATGAACTTTGACTTGCAACCCACACTCCCTTCAACAAACAGCTTTAAGTAAATCTTGGAAATATTATTCAAAATACATGTGACAAAACGTGACCATCTTTCGTCTGTTATGTGGAGGGTATGATCCTTTCTGTATTCCTAACATCTCTCAATTTGGGTTGAACTTGCAGTCCCTAAGTTATAAGCAAGTGCCAGTCACCACTTATGGTTGCTCCTAAGAGAAAATTAGACCTTGCTTTAGTTTTTTCTTCCAAAAAAACAACTTTTCATTTCTTAACCATTGTCATCAATTTCCATAGGCTGGATTGACTTACCTTCATGATGTTTGGAAGTTAACACAATGTATTTGGCACCAGAGGCCTGAAAAATATCTGCCCACTGGTTGGCATTAAAAAATTTTGCTGTAAATAGCGGTCCAAAATCTTCATATTTGAAACTAGGAAGGTAATTATCTTTCATAAATTCCACATACTTCGGTATCTTTTCCTTTTGCCAATACCACCTAAGGGGAGGAAAGGAAAGAGTGCATAAACAGCACATACACACACATTTAAAAGAACTGTTCCAGCTCCCCTTACCATTTACCCCTCACACAGATAGGACCCAGATTCTCTTTCTCACTTCCCCATCAGTTTGACTTGGCTTTAAAGACAGCTTATGCAAACTAAACCCCCTCTCATTTCCCACCTATCCCCCTGTGATATCCACTCAGCTCATAAACTAGAGCATTCTAGGCAACTCAGCTACCCATTCTCTCTCTCTTTTTTTAAAGACAGGGTCTCACTCTGTCACTCAAGTTGGAATGCAGTAGTGGAATCATGGCTCACTGCAACCTCGACCTCCTGGGCTCAAGCGATCCTCTCGCCTTAGCCTCCTGAGTAGCTGGGACCACAGGCACGTGCCACCACACCTGGCTATTTTTTTTTTTCTTTGCAGAGATGTGGTTTCCATATGTTGCCCAGGCTGGTCTTAAACTCCTGGGCTCAAGCGATCTTCCTGCTTCAGCCTCCCGAAGTGTTAGGATTACAGGCATGAGTCACCATGTCCAGCCCCATTCTCTTTTAATTCTTCACTTTTAAATCACAACATGTAGTATGTGTCTTTACACATTGTCCTTTGTAACATAAGTGACTAGGACTTCTAAAAGGAAGACTACATGCCTAAAACATAACATGCATCTATTATATTCAGTAGTAGAGAACACTTTGGAGGCACAGGACAGAAAGGGAGGCAAAAGTAAAATTAAAAAGATGCTGTTATTTTAATAAATGACTCAACCTTCAACAATTACTTGCTATATGCATTCATTCTAAGCAATGGCATATTGACCCTAAACTGCGTAAGCAAGACTTCATGAGGAAAAGCACATCTACATATTTTAGATAAACACAGCAATAACTATCCTCATGAAATAAATGCAACCCCCATTTCTGACCCACCTCCTGCTTTTTCTATCACCATTCCTTTCATATGAGTATTTCTACAGGATAAGCAAATCCATAATCAGCACTATTATTTCCCAAGATGATCAGGAGACTCTGCTAAGAAGAAATAATTGAAGGGCATACTATGTGGCAGGCACGCTGTTTGCCTGCGCAAAAGTCGTATTTACCTAATTTCCCAGCTTCCACTACAGCTACGACAGGGATGTGAGATCCATGCTGGCCAAGGGAACTTGAGGGAAAGCCATCTTTGGGGACGGTGGAAATGGTTTCCCTCCTAATGAAAAGAGACACTGGCCTTCCTGCCTTTGGGCAGGGTTGTGTGAAGTTTTGGTGCCTGGCTGCCATCCGGTGACCATGAAGGGACAAGTCCCCAGGCTGAGGATGACAGAAAGAGCCCATGTGTTTGATTTCATCAATGAACCGACTACCTCTAAATTTCCTGTTATGTGAGATAACAAGCCCCTATCATTATACCTTTTAGTTGGGTTTAAAATCCTTGAAGCATTTTTATTATTTATTTATTTATTATTAATTAATTGATTGGTTGAGACAGGGTCTTGCTCTATTACCCAGGTTGGAGTGCAGTGTCATGATCATACCACACCACAGCCTTGAACTCCTGGGCTCAAGCGATCCTCCCACCTCACCCTCCTGAGTAGCTGGGACTACGGGCATTACATTTTAAATTGAACTGCAAAACAGAAACTGGGACATTCAGAAAGTTGAACAAGAATAAGGAATTTCTCCTAGCACCATCTAATTTGAACGTGCACTCTCCCCTACAGTCTAGACTTGAATTTCATGCTGAGAGATGAGGCATTTATGGTAAAGGTCTATCATTTATATTTGGTTTTTAATAGGCATTTAGAACAGTCACATATACTCATCTATACTGTTGATTCCCCGAAAGTCAAATTGAGAGTGAGGAGCAGAGGATACAAAGGGAAATCACAGATAATTAAAGAATCTTCCACAGGGTTAATGCATTTTCAGATAATCAGCAATGTGTTCTCTATTTTGTTTAGTATGAGAAGTATCTTTATTGTTCTAGGTCAAAACAACCATGGGTTTATTTGTAGAAAATGATGTTATTCATAGCAAAGAATAAAATGACTCAAAACTAGCTGTTTTATTTTGGCATAGTACTAGTCTCAGTTAACAAATGTCAAATCCTCTTTGGTACCAATATATCTTTACCTAATCTTCATGGTTGAACAAAATGATAATATAAGATACAATTTAGGGGGAAGAAAGTTGTTAATTATGTACCACACTAATCTAAAATATTTCCAAAATACACTCAAGATTCCTTACAGCCCAAAACATGCAAATAAAGATTTGTAACATCTTTTTGAAGTAGCTATGTTTTGGCATAAGAAGAAAGAGTCTCTGTTTTAGAAGTTGAATTATTTAAAGTATATGAATAATTCTCCATAGCTTACCCAGTTTTATTTTTTACATCAACTAACCTACCAATAAGAAAGGTTACTGGTTGCAGGTAGTCAATTTCTTTGTAATGAAAGGGTTAAAATATGCTATTCTGGCATATTATTAAAGGTAAAGAAACATGAAAAATAGGTGCATGAAGAGCACTTTGACCTTTGTGCTGTTTCTTAGGAGAGAAGATGAAATTCCAGTATGAAAGGCATTCTGTACTAGAAGGAAAGGCAACATCCTAAGCTTGAAAGACAAGAAGTAGAATACTGTACAGACCTTGCTAAAATTTATTTTTTAAGCCTCCCCACATAATTTAGTCACACAATGTCAATTTAATTCTTGGACCCAATAGAGGCCCTAACAGAATGGAGGTGTAATTTTTCTACCCCTAGAGTAGAGCATGGTACCGTGTACACTATGTAATTTTAATATAATATATAGTTCATACTCTGTATTGTGTCTACTAAATACAGTATGTTAATTTGGATGTATACTATTTATGTAGTATATAGTTGATTCAAATAAATACTGTTTAATGATTCCCTTGTTTTACTTAAGAATATATTATGTGCCCCCAAAGTCCTGGAATTACAGGTATGAGCCACCGCGGATCACCTGAGGTCAGGAGTTCAAGACCAGCCTGGCCAACATGGCGAAACCCCGTTTCTACTAAAAAAATACAAAAAATTGGCCAGGCATGGTGGCGTGCACCTGTAGTCCCAGCTACTCGGGAGGCTAAGGCGCCAGAATCGTTTGAACCCGGGCGGCGAAGGCTGCAGTGAGCCGAGATGGTGCCACTGCACTCCAGCCTGGGCGACAGAGTGAGACTATGCCTCAAAAAAAAAAAAAAAAAGAATATATTATGTGTATGTTTCTATATATGCACACAAAATATTTCTATTTTGAAGGACTTAATACTTGTAGCATTTAGTCAGAAAAGGCATGTGCAACAGTTTAAGAAATTACATGCACATTTTCACATAGATCTCAAAGTAAAATCTAAAGCACAGATTTTTGTGTAGCACCTTTCATACGGCAGTATGATAATTGGGTTGTGTTAAGAGTACCATTCTAGAACCTCTTTAAAAAGTTCCTAGAGCCACACATGGGTAATGTTAACATTAAGTAGCCAATGGTGTTCAATGAACAGTCGTTTCACATGCTCATGACTATGTTTTAACCATAACTTCATGGCAGAACGACTGTAAATTGGCAGGTAGCAGCAGAGCAACCATGGGCCATTGTGCCTGAGTCACCGCTCGTGTGATGCCCTTGCACAAACTGATGAATGTCTGTAGTAGCTCGATGTTGTAGTGTCATAACTACAGCTTAATATGCGCAACTATGAAGAAGCTGAGGAGTCAAGGAGTATCTGAAAACTCTTACAGTCACACGTAAGAAAAATTCCCTGTTCATCCAGCAGAAGCACTTAGGCCGGAAACCACTTATTCGACACCCGGAAGTGCGAAACGCGGGTAACGCAGTGGGAGGTGAAACCGACGAGGGTGCAGGCAGTACCAGGCGGCGAACCAGGCCCGCTGGGTGGTGGCTGGAGGCTGCAGGTGGGGACAAAAGCGCGGCAGACGAGACAGAAGGGAGCGCACTCACCAGAACCACTCGCTACCGAAGCTGGGCACGGAAAACACTCCCCAGTGGATGAAGATGCCGAACTTGGCCTGGTCAAACCACGCGGGCAGCTGGCGGGCGTCCAGGGACTCCCAGGTGGGGTCGAAGCGCGTGGCGCTGTGGGCAGGGCACGGCGGCGGCGGCAGCAGCAGCAACAGCAGCAGCGGGAACGCGAGCCTGGGGAGCTCCTGGGGCCGCATGTCCCGGCGCAGGCTGGCTGTCCTCTCTGCAGGCTCTCGCGGCCTCGGGAGCGCTGTTCTTCCGTTTCTGCCGCTGAGTATGCCGCGCCGCGGTCACCTGACCAAGCCGGACTTGGAAACCGGCCACCCTTCCCCCTCTGGGGCGGGAGTGGCCACTCTCCCGCGCGTTCCGAATGACCTCAGGAGCGCTGCATCGCTCAGCATAACTAAGGAGGCCAGCATTACCCCAAAGCCAGCTGCGACGGCTTTGCTAAGGCTCTATCCTCTTGAGGGGAAAATATGAGTCTGAGTCAGGGCCCTGTGGCCAGCGCCTCTTCCCTCAAGCAGACACGACCCTGACCAAGAAACTGCCCAAGAGGACAACGCCACCAGCCCACCCTGGTGGCTGCTCCACACGTCCGAAGCGTGGACGAGAAGGTCAAGGCAGGAACTTCAGCCGGGTCTCGCCATGATGGAACATGGAAAGCAGCCTAGATCGTTCTCGGCCTCTGTATCAACTCCCAAGATCCTGCATGTTAGAACCGTGGTTGCCAACCTTGAATTTGTATCAGATGAAATTCCAAGAGCTTCAGATTCAGCAGTTAGGTTGGGGCCCAAGAATTTGCGTTTCTACCCAGTTCCTACTTCTAGGATGTTCTGATGTTGGGCCGGGCGCGGTGGCTCACGCCTGTAATCCCAACACTTTGGGAGGCCGAGGCGGGCGGATCACAAGGTCGGGAAATCGAGACCATCCTGGCTAACACGGTGAAACCCTGTCTCTACTAAAAATACAAAAAATTAGCCGGAGGTGGTGGCGGGCACCTGTAGTCCCAGTTACTCGGGAGGCTGAGGCAGGAGAATTGCTTGAACCCGGGAGGCAGTTACAGTGAGCAGAGATGGTGCCACTGCACTCCAGCCTGGGCTACAGAGTGAGACTCTGTCTCAAAAAAAAAAACAAAAAAACAAAACAAAACAAACAAACAAACAAAAAACCAAGAAAATTGTGATGTTGCTGATTGGTGGGCCAAACTTTCCTGAGAACCACTGCATTGAACAAGGAGATGATCTGAGACAGGTGAAACCAGTGGAATGAATGTTTAAGAAACCTGCAAGCTTGGGAAAAAAGGCCAGTAACTTGGAAAGACTAATCAAAAGGATATTTGGGAAGCTTATCACCTCCACCTCGTTTGGTTTTCTTGTTTGTTTGTTTGTTTGTTTTTAGACAGAGTCTCGCTCTCTCGCCCAGGCTGGAGTGCAGTAACATGATCTAGGCTCACTGCAGCCTCTGCCTCCCGGGTTCAAGGATTCTCCTGCCTCAGCCTCCAGAGTAGCTGGGACTACAGGCACGTGCCACTGTGCCAGACTAATTTTTGTATTTTTCTTTTTTAGTAGAGACAGGGTTTCACCATGTTGGACAAGCTGGTCTCAAACTCTTGACCTCAGGTGATCTGCCTGCCTTGGCCTCCCAAAGTGCTAGAATTACAGGCATGAGCCACCAAGTCCAGCCTCTCCTCCACGTCGTAAGTGTTTTCAAAGTAAAGCCAGAATCCTCAACTGCTTCTGCCCCCATGAAATCATTACCCTTCAATGAGCCAATTCAAATGCTGCCTCTTGTGAAGCTTTCTGCCACCACCCTCCCCTCCCAGAATGTTGTACTTTCCCTGATCTGCTTCATAACACCTCCTTCCAAGCACACACAGGATTTCACGCATCCTGTAGTAGCTAGGTGGTACAGGTCTGATTTCCCATCAGACTGTGAGCTTTTTGAGGGCATTCATAATGACCTTCTTTTCTGTAGTGCCTACATTTACAGCAGAAAAGTGGCACTCAAAATGTTTGTTGAAGCTCTCCAGTGAACTGGGGTTCTAATTATTGAGTGAAGAACTTGACACTAAGTGGCTGTTGCCTGCATTATCCCATCCCATCTCTGCAGAGAGAGATGGGAGCAGCAGAGGGCGCTGTCACTGCAGGTGTAGGGGCATTTTTCCTCTTGATGACATGCCAGATGGCCCCCCGGGGCCACAGCTCCACCGTAAGAGTCCCCAGTTTTGTTTTGTTTTTTTACAATGAGGGTGTTCTAGAAGAAAGGGCTCAACGAATCCAATTGCAATAGCTCCAGTTTGTGATAAAGATGACAATTTTTTTTTTTTATTTGAGACAGAGTCTGGTTCTGTTACCCAGGCTGGAGTGCAGTGGCACAGTGTTGACTCACTGCAACCTCCACCCCCGGGGATTCAAGCAATTCTCGTGTCTCAGCCTCCTGAGTAGCTGGGATTACAGACACCAACCTCCAGCTAACTTTTGTATTTTCACCATGTTGGCAAGGCTGGTTTTGAACCCCTGATCTCAAGTCATCCTCCTGCCTCAGCCTCTCAAAGTGCTGGGATTACAGGCATGAGCCACCGTGCCTGGCCTGACAATTTTTATTATCAAGTTTGTGGAACCCAGAATGATCTAGGGCCTCAGTGGCCACTGAACCCTGGGGCACGCTTGAACAAAAATATGGGCTTCTCAGCCACTATGCCTTGACATCCTCTCTAATCAGAAGTTTGTGTAGTAAGTGCAAAAGACAATATTCACAGTGACAATGATACTGTGAACTGTCAAAGGGAGAGTAGACATGACTGTGGTGACAATGCAGCAGCAGCAGGACCCTGTCCTCTCATAAATGGGCATCCTTTCCCCATGAACACCACATAGCAGAAACGCCCATCTTCCAAAGTCCTTTTATCATGTTATGAATTATTTACACTTCCATATATTTCAGTTAAAGAGTGGTAATCAGATCTGTATGGATGCCACTTGCGTCATTTGTCATTTCATTTGAAGGCAAAGAAATGTTTTTAACTGGTAAGTACAACCTTATCATAAAAGTCTATTTTCTGTAAGAAATACTAAAAATATATTAAAGACCTCCCTTAGTGCCCTTCAGGACACATAAGGATCCTAATATACCAGGTTGGGAACCATTGCTATAGGATTTGAAAGGAATAGCAAATAGTATTATCTGGAAGTGAAGAGGAAAAAGAGATTCTACTTAAAAATATTTGTTAAATGACTGAAAGAAATAAATCTATGAAGTCGTTTAGAACATGGTCCTTTAAGGAAAGACCTGCCTGCTGTAGAGTCCATTCACATTTTATACGTTTGTAATGCCTTACAAAGCTAGTCTTTGCACTTAAAGCTACTGCTAACTGAGCAATAGAGCAATAGAGTCACACCTCATAAGGCTTAAATGTGTATTTAAAGGTTTTGACAGGGGATCTAGAAATCTGAGTGAAACCCTGGGTTCTGCAGCTGCACATGGCTCATGTATAAGGCATTTGAAGGGCTTGTAGCCTTGATGGGGAACACTGTCAACTCTGATCCTGTTTGTCTGAGGTTACTTGGGGTACAAGATGAAGATAGAAGGGCGTGCCTCCCTTCTGGAACCATCATGGCCAGCAGCCGCATGTTGGGCAGCTGCTGATACTCAGGGTGCCCAGGCGGGAGACGGTGAGAGGCCAGCCCTAGCCAAATTCCTTGCTGCTGCCAGAGGAAGCAGTCTTGCCATGTGTGTCCACAGGGATATGATTAGCTGCCGAGGTGGAGCTGATATCTGAGTGAGGCTCTCGAGGACACATTCTGGATAGATCTCCATATGGGAGTTGGATGACTGCCACCAGCCAGTCTTGGCAGTCCCCAGAATTCTTCTGAAGTGGACAGTGGAAGAAGTGAAACATTTGCCCGGCAGCTGGCATCAACGCAGTCTCTCTCTGGATATGCAGAAGAAAAGGTTCAAAAGGAACTGAACCCAATCCAGTCTTTATATGGTAAATATCCCAGCTTCACGGTAGAAGAGCAGGCATGGGGGAAATAAAAGAAAACTCACCTTTTTCAGGCCAGGGGGCAGGGAAAAGAAGCAGAGAGGAATAAAGGGAGGAGGCCCCGGGGTGTCAGCAGAGAGGGGATATCTGCCAGGCTGTGGCCCCACTTCAGCCTCTGCCATAGGGCTGTGTAATCCTGGGGAAGGCGTTCAACCTCTTTGTGCCTCAGTTTCTTCACCTATTAAATGTGAATGATAATTGTACATCTCCCTCCTAGGGGTGTTGTGAGAATTAAATCACGCGAAGTACATGTTAAGCCTCGTCTACGTGTGGACCAGTATTACCGTGTGTGTGTTAGATCAATTCAGGGGAGCCTACAGGAAGCGGAAATTTTGTCCTGATTCCCATTTAACCTGAAGTCCTAAATGAGAATCAGGACAGAAATGTCCTGATTAGGACTCAGGCTAACTGGCCAGTGTAGCAAGGTACGGCCATGTTAGACAGATGGAGAGGCTGCTTTTTACCCTTCCTGGGGTGACCTTGATATTCGAGTGACACAAACAGGACCCAGAAGTAGCCAAGAACCTAACAGGAAATCTGCCCTGAGTGGTTCACTGTGGCAGGGCCTCCTGTGCCAAGGACCTGGGGTTCACAGCCATTCCTCAGAGGACTCTTGCCTGTCTGTGGAAACTGAGTGGGGGGGCAGAAGCCCGATACAGACCAGATCTTGAATTGGAGCAGCTTCAGGCTTTATCTGGGAACAGTGAAAGAATGGGTGTTAGCACTCCAGGACCAGAGGAGGCAGGGACGGCGTGTTCCTTCCCAAAAGCTGGAGAACCCCACCTCTACTCCATGCCACCTTAGAGAGAAGCAGGGGAGGGGGAGGCATCTGCAAAATTGAGCGTTGTTACCCAAAGAACAGCCTACATATTTGCTGAAGATGCTGTTTAATTGACAAGATTTAACTATGTTTAATGCAGGTAGAATAATTAAATTTGATCACCAACCACCCAGTGTGTGCATGGGGGACAGGAGCATGCTGTCTGCTGAGGCAAGCAGGGTGACTAGAAATAAGAACAAATTGCCACTTTTTCTCTGCACCAGGGTTGTCAGTGGCAGGTAATTTAATGACCCTAGTATGCAGCTAAGCATCAGAACACGTGACACATTTGCCTTCTACTTCTGTCCTTCCCAATGTCTTCAGGGAAAAATGAATGATCTAATGAATGGCTGGGCATGGAGGCCTAATTCAGGGAAATGAGGTCTCAGTCACACGTTGAGTCTCCTTTCCAGTGGCCCTTATGCCTGAGGGAGACAGTGTCCCCTGGGGTGCACCAGTTGGAAGAGAAGGCGGAGTTTTCACAGCCCTGGTTAGAAGTGGGAGGGAAGAGGTCAGGTCTTCAAGAGGAAGAGGAAGCAAAAAAAGAAAGAAGTAGGAAGAATCAATATCATGAAAATGGCCATACTACCCAAGGTAATTTATAGATTCAATGCCATCCCCATCAAGCTACCAATGACTTTCTTCACAGAATTGGAAAAAACTACTTTAAAGTTCATATGGAACCAAAAAAGAGCCCGCATCGCCAAGTCAATCCTAAGCCAAAAGAACAAAGCTGGAGGCATCACGCTGCCTGACTTCAAACTATACTACAAGGCTACAGTAACCAAAACAGCATGGTACTGGTACCAAAACAGAGACATAGATCAATGGAACAGAACAGAGCCCTCAGAAAGAAGGAACTGAAAGAACTGAGATAGGGCTGGGCAAGAGGAAGAAAGGAGATGAAAGAAAAAAGAAAGAAAAGAAAAGGAAGGAAGGAAAAGAAAGAAAGAAAGGGAGAAGGAAGGAAGGAAAGAAAGAAAGAAAAAAGAGAGAAAAAAGAAAGAGAAAGAAAAGAAAGAAAGAAAAGACAGAAGGGAGGGAGGGAGGGAAGGGAGGAGAGAGAGGAAGAAAGGAAGGAAGGAAGAAAGAGAAAGAAAAGAAAGAAAGAGAGGAAGGAGGGAGAGAAAAAGAAAGAGAGAGAGAAAGGACATCAGAGAATGGAGCTGGGGAAAAAAAAGATTCAAACACAAAGAAATTCAAAACCAAGAGTGTCCCAAACTTAGAATAAAAAAGAAACTAAAACACAAAGACAAATAAGTGAGAATAATGAATAAAGACAAGAGAAGAGGGGAGAGGTGGAGGTATCAAAAGGAGATGCTAAAATAAACCCCAAAACCAAAGCAATATGAGAAGCCTTAGGCTGAGCTCATCACAGCAGGCATGCCAGCAGGGGCACAGGGGAGGGGACAGCGAGGGAGGAACCAAGGAGGGACTGGCAAAGGTGAGCATGAGCAGGTGCAGGAAATCTGTTGGGGAGGCAATGGGCAAGGACTGAAGAACAAGTGGGGAAGAAGACATGGATGAAAAAGAGAGTGAAGAGGAGTCCTCCTGAAATAAGGAACTGAAATAATGACCAATGAATGAATGAATGCAGTGTTTTCATTCACATAATAACCGGAGTCTAGGCAGCTTTCCTCAGTTTAGCAGAATGGTTGAAAACATGGGCCTTACACTACTTAGCAAATTATTCATGAGTGCACACACTTTTGGGGGGTAGAACCCACATAGAAAGGTTATCTAGTGCTGAAATGTCCTTTCTCAATCAGCAGTCTGCCCTTGCCATGCACTATTCTGATGGTGTATGATGTATTCGTATGTATAGGTAAGTATTCTGCATGTATATGTATGTATTCTGTATGTCTATGTAGGTATTCTGATGATGTATGATGTATTCTGATGGTGTGTGATGTATTCTGATGGTGTATGAATGTTGTAAAGCCACACTGGTGTTTTGATTCTTCCATTTCACTGTTGAGTGAAGCCTCTGATGCAGAGGAGCAGGCTGAGAATTGCCAGGCTGTGCTGTGACTTTCCTGGGCCCTGGGCACCTTTGCCTTCATGGACCTCTTATTCCTCCATTTAAAAAACAGTCATAGAGGTATATTCTACAACAATGTTGGTAAACAGGTGGATGTATGAATATTACATATTAAAATATTTTCTTTGACTTGCAAGGTTTTTTTTTTCTCCTTCAGATTTTAGATGGAATTAAAACATTTTTGTGGGTCTCAACAAGTATTGCCAGCACTGCACCTGCCACCCCTGATAGGTAAGTCAGCTCTGGAGAACTTAGAGATACAGAGTAATAACCACTAACAATATACAAAGAGATTTGATTAAATATTTATATCAATATGAGCCAAGGTAGGTACGTTAAAATAGCAATGATTGGATGCAGTGATCATGGAAATTTCATGATTCAAGACAAAGGTGGTTTCTTTAGGGTGCTGGCATATACTTACTGAGTTTAGTGCTTACTATATGCTAGGCTGTTCTGAATAATATATTTAGGCTTTTATTAAGTCCTCATAAGGTACATTCAAGTATATAAAGTACCTCCAAATGTATTTTATTATCCTCAATCTACAGATAAGGACAAGAGGCAGAGAGAGTTAAATAACTTGCTAAATAGTGTAGGGCCCAGGTTTTTAACCATCCTGCTAAACTAAGGAAAGCTGCCTAGACTCTGTTTATTATGTGAATGAAAACACTATATTCATTCATTCATTGGTCATTATTTCAGTTCCTTAATTCAGTTATTAATTACCAATTCACTTTGTGTGTGTGAGAGATGGGTCTCGCTCTGTCACCCAGGCTGGAGTGCAGTGGTGCAATTTCAGCTCACTGCAACCTCCGCCTCCCGGGCTCAAGCGATCCTGCCACCTCAGCCTCCGAAGTAGCTGGGACTACAGATGTGCGACACCATGCCCAGCTAATTTTTGTGTTTTTTGTAGAGACGAGGTTACGCCATGTTGACCAGGCTGGTCTCCAACTCCTGAACTCAACCTATCCTCTCACTGCAGCCTCCCATGGTGGTGGGATTACAGGCGTGAGCCACTACACCCCACCTGTTAATTACATCTTTATCTCAGTAGGTTGAAGTATATTTATTCAGCCTTTGCTCTGTGTCAAGTACTGAGCTGAGCTCAGCATTTGCAATGACAGGAACACAGACCCGGCCCTATTCCTTATATGGCTGACTCTCTAGTGGGAAATACAGACATTAAACAAACGACCACCTCAATATAACACTGCAAACTGGAGTTCATGGCATGAACCATGGAATGCTATCAAAGCACTGGGATCCCAGTCTAATCTGGGCATCAGAAAAGCTTCCCTGAGGAATTAAAATTTGGATAAGGTCTCAATAATTAGTTAATGAATTAGGCAAACGGTGGGAGCAAGGATGTTCCAGGCAGAGGCCAACAACATGGGTCAGGTGCACAGGACATAAACCGAGCCATCGAGAAGCTTCCAACGTGAAAAGAGAATAAACCCATAGAGACAAGCAATGAAGTGCTGCCATGAGACAGATGTGTGGAGCATTTGAACAATGGGAAAGTGCTGGTAGGAGAGAGGTGGTGTTCAAGTCAATGAAAGCAATGTAGGATGAGATCTGTAAGGAAGACTAGATAAGCCAAGAGGCATGCAGAGGATCTTATCCATTTTAGAGCCCTGGGGGCTATTTACTGGAGTAGCTGAGGATAGCACCGTGGACACAGACTGAAAAGGAAGAAATTGCTATGAGCTCCATGTGAGGCTTCATAGATGAGACCTATGGATCTATCCAAGATCATATCCTGACACAGTGGTCAAAATAAAGAAGCAAGTGTGAGCAGTGGTGAGTTGATGGCTCATTTAAAGAAAAGCCATGCCCTGCAGACTGGTCCCAAGCTAGAGACCCTTTTCTCTAATTGTCTGAAGAATCCCTTTGGCAGGCTGTGTAATACGTATGACTCCAATCTCTTAAAGTCTCTAGATGGAGGCCACATCCCATTGCCTTTACAAAACATCTTCTTTATCCATGGATGTTGATACTTGAGAACTTATCAGAAAGAACTTCATTCCTTCTGTGAAGATCAGTGAAGCTCATATTATTATCTGACTACAGAACTGCTCAATGTTCATCCCAAAAAAGTAAGACTCCCTTAAATATCTGCATAAGATTCATTTTCTGTGTTTTATTTTCCTAATTTTCTTCAAAGAAGATGTGTTACTTTTATGAATAAAATATTAAAAATGTAAACCATGGAATCAGGGAAGGAAAATGGCAGATAGGAGGCAGGACTAAATTGCAGCTGACACTCAGAGCGACAGAGCAGCATGTGGAGACTCACGTTGTGAATTTTTGCTCCAGAACTACTACTGCAGGATTATACCAGGAAAGCCAAGAGAATCCACAGACCCTGTGAAGGAAGTGGATTGCTCCTGCAGGACCCAGGAGACAGCCCAAATACTACACAGCAAGAAGGTGCAATCTAGGAACCAGAAAGTGGGCCCTCACCAGACACTGAATCAGCTGCCTGTGTACAGTGTCTTGACCTTGGACTTCCCGGACACCAGAACTGCCAGAAATAAATTTCTATTTTTTATTAGTTAAAAAAAGTAAGCCATGTAGATTATTCATTAACATATGAAGCAAAATGGAATCATAAAAATGAAACATTCATTACAATTTTTGGGAAACTGCTATTTGTTTTGTTTTGTTTTGTTTTTGAGACTAAGCCTCGCTGTGTTGCCCAGGCTGGAGTGCACTGGCTGTTCACAGATGTGATCATGGCACGCTGCATCTCAAACTCCTTGCCTCAAGTGATCCTCCTGCCTCAGTCTCCCGAAGAGTTGGGACTACAGGAGTGCACCACCACACCCAGCCTTGTCTGTTTTTGAAGATAAGATCCATATCTGAATTTTTTAGATCAGTGACTGAGCAACATAAAATATGAGGATTTCCCAGATTGCCCTTCTTTTGTTGAAAATGTTAAAAAGTGATCTTAAATTTATGGATACATATAAAACACTAAGATTTCTCCATTTGATTTATGTATCTCATAATAGCTTGTGACATGCTCAAAATAACATGATTTTTTTCAATTATTTCATATGGTCTTTTAAAAATCACATTTTATTGAATTTATTCATTCATTCATTTTGAACACCTAACATATACTAACAAATGTGCCAAGTCCAGAAGATTCAAGGCTGAATCAGAGGACATCCTTGACTTTAAAAAGCTGACAGTCTAGAAGAGCCAGGCCTACATGAAAATAAATAAATGCAATAAGGACCAAAAGCACAATTATCGAAATATGTACAGGGTAGAGGTGCTGAGCAGTGGGAAGATACAGAATAACTAATGCCTATTAGCTGCTTCTGTATGTATGACAGGTAGTGTTCTAAGTGCTTTACTTACATATATTAGCTCATCGCCAACCTGTGATCATTTCCATTATCATATTGTTACACTCATTTTACAGACAAGGGACTGAGACAAAGAATGGTTGCCTAACTTGCCCAAAGTCACTCAGCTATACTGAGTGGCAGAACCAGGGTTTAAATAAATGTAGGCCACTGGGCTTATGAACTCTGTGCTCTCAACCTCTACACATTTGCTGTCCAGACTGTCCAGCATACTGTCTAGGAAGAAATGCAAAGCACTTTAAGCAGAGAGGGCAGCTTGGGCAAGGGCACTAGTGCAGGAAAGACACAAGCACCTTGTGGAGTCAAGCAGATAGGATACCAGAAGGCTGAGGAATATGCCACATCGTGGGGAGGTTTGGATCAGTTTTGGTAGACAATGAGAGGCCATTGAAGGATTTTAGTCAGAGGAGTGATGGGGCAGATCTGTTTCTTCAAAAGATTATTTTGACTGTATTAGGGAGGATGTGCTGCAGAGGGTCTGGATGCAGGTGGGGAAGGGAGGATGTGTTGCAGGAGGATGTGTTGCAGAGGGAGGATGTGCTACAGAGGGTCTGGATGCGGGTGGGGAAACCCCCTTTAGAGACCACTTCTCCCAGGTAAGAGAAGGCTGTAGCAGTGGAGCTGGAGAGAGAAGAATGGACCAGGGCTATTTTAAGGAAGACTAGGCCAGTGCCAGTTTTGATTAGTGGATGCCAGACTTAGTGGTCGTTTAGCATTTTTATATGAAACCTTCAACCGAATCAACAGTGTGCTTCATGAAGGCAGAGCCCAGATTTGTTTTTCTCGCCATTTTACTCCCAAGGCTTGGTAATGTGCTCAGGAAATGCTTATTGATTGAATGAGTTAATGAATAAGTGAATAAACCAACAAATAAGTAAATAAAAAAAGAATGAATCAAAGAAATGACTCAGTATTGGATTAGACCAAGTGCATAAGGGAAAAGTTAATGGACTCTCAAATGACTTGCTGAAAAGATTAAGTCAATTTCTCTTTTCTTATGCAATAAATTTTGTTTCCAGGCCTTTCTTATGAGTATTGTGTGTGGAACATAAAGCAACCAACTTAGCTCCACGATTTAGCTATTGGGGGACCCATGAAAGAGCCTGCCCAGCCCTGCATGCTTCTGGGAGGGGGGGGTCTCAGTCATGTCATGTGACTACATCACTTGGCTCCGTTTCCAAGTTCCCCACCTCTAACCTCTCTGGAGCTCACATTCATGTTTCAAAAACATCACTTCTGTTATATCACCCATCACTCACTCCCTTTACTACACATCTCTTTGCCCTGCTTTAGTTTTCATCTGAGCACTTCTTGTTTCCTGACATTATGTCATTCATTCATTCATTCATTTTATTTGGTTCTATCTCTCTGTTAGTTTCCTATTGCTACAGTAGCAAATTACCATAAACTTAGTGGCTGAAAACACAGATTTATCATCTTGCAGTTCTTGAGGACAGAAATCTGAAATGGGCCTCACTGAGATAAAGTCACTGTGGCCAGGGCTGCATTATTTCTGGAAGCTCCAGGGGACAATCTGTTTCCTTACCTCTTTCAGCTTCTAGAGGCTGCCCTCATTTCTTACCTCGTGGACCCCTTTGATCTTTAAAGCCCGCAAAGGCAGCTTGAGTCTTTCTCATGATGCTATCTCTTTGGTCTCACTCTTCTGCCTTCCACTTCCCCATTCAAGGACTCTTGTGATTACATTGGGCTCACCTAGATAAACCAGGATAATCTTATTTTAAGGTCAGCTGATTAGCAACTTTAATTCTAGCTGCAATTTTAATTCCCCCTTGCCATGTAACAACATATTTACAGATTACAAGGATTAGGATGTGGATGTCTTCTTTTTTTTTGAGACAATGTCTTGCTCTGTCACCCAGGCTGGAGTGCAGTGGTGCAATCTCAGCTCACTGAAACCTCCACCTCCCAAGTTCAACCAATTCTCCTGCCTCAGTCTCCCAAGTACCTGGGATTACAGGCATGCGCCACCATGCCCAGCTAATTTTTGTATTTTTAGTAGAGACAGGGTTTCACCATGTTGGCCAGGCTGATCTTGAACTCCTGACCTTGTGATCCACCCGCCTTGGCCTCCCAAAGTGCTGGGATTACAGGCATGAGCCACCACACCTGGCCCAGGATATGGATGTCTTTGAGGGGCCATTTCCTGCTCAGCACAATCTGCCTCTTCTAGAATTTAAGTCTCTTGAGAGCAAAACTTTGTCTACTTTGCTCTCTGCAGTACAGCCATTGATTAGAAGAGGGCCAGTATATTGTAAGCATGCAGTAAATATGTTTTGAATAAATCAGCAAATCTTGTCCTTCTCTTTCACAAACCACCTCATACCACAGCAGAATAATTTTCCCTCATATCAGCATGGATCATAATATACTCTTTGATATGGTTTGGCTGTGTTCCCATCCAAATCTTATCTTTAATTGTAGTTCCCATAATCCCCACATGTCATAGGAGAGAGCTGGTGGGAGGTAATGAATCATGAGGGCAGTTACCCCCATGCTGCTGTTCTCATAATAGTGAGTGAGTTCTTACAAGATCTGACGGTTTTATAAGGGGCTTCCCCCCTTTTGCTCTGCACTTCTTTTTCCTGCTGCCATGTGAAGAAGTACGTGTTTGCTTCCCCTTCTGCCATAATTGTAAGTTTCCTGAGGCCTACCCAGCACTGTGGAACCGTGAGTCAAATCAACCTCTTTCCTTTATAAATTACCCAGCTTGGGTATGTCTTTATTAGAATCATAAGAATGGACTAATACACTCTTGCTCAGAGAACATGAATCGAGCACTTCTAGGTGAGATGGCAGCTTGGCCCCAGCCACTTTGTTCTTTCCTAGCAAACTTCAGTGGAAGTAACAGCAGATCTTGCAAACAGAGAAACATCTGCCTCAGTTCTGAACCAAGCAAGTGACCATCCTCATGCCACAAAATAGAAGAACTGCTAGATCCAGAACTGTCACCCCTGGGTGGCGTGGAGGCCTTGAGGGTTGGGATTCAATCCTCATTCCTGAGAAGGTGAGAAGCATAGCAAAGAGGTCAGGGGGTCTGAGAGGCTTCAGTGATGCCCCTTACTTGAGCTCTCTCTGATCCCTCTAAACCAGGAGCTCTAGAACCCCATTGTGAATGTGGACATTATTATGGATGCAAATGTCCACCTGTGCAGAGGATTAGGCAAGACAGAGAGAGGTGTTTTTTTGGGAAGACTGCCTGAGTGAGCAACCACAAAGTTTCTGGTCATGGTTCCTGCCCCGCCTCCCTCTCTACTTTGGAGCTCCTGTAACTCCAAGTGGATAATATACAGTTTTGTTTTTGTCATTGTTATTGTTGATGTTGCTTGTCTTTACTTTGCAAAATATGAACCTTTCATCATATGAGTGATTTTGGCAAAAGGCACCTCAGACATTCAAATACTTCCTATTTATTAAGCGCCTCCCACTGTGCAATCCATATGCTAGGCACTGCAGATGATGTCTTAGTCTTTATAACAACCTTGCAGGTTGGATAGCATTGTTCCCTTTTCAGAAATGTGGGAACATGCCCAAGGTTCGGGGTATTCTAAGTGGGAGAATTCAGATCCAGCTCACTCAGAGGTCTCTGCTGGCCCAGGTCTGTTCATCATCTTCTAGTGTAAATGAAGGCAGCTGCTCTGAAGGCAGGAGGACCAGGCTTAATCTGAAACCTGTGATCATTGAAACAAGCATGGCTTTCTCTGCACGGGGTTCAAATGAATGGATCTCTATTTTCTCCTTTCCACATAATCACTCAAATAAGATAGGGACTAGAGTCAGGCAAGTGAGGACTCTCATCCCAAGAACAAAATAGAAGGGAGCACAAAATACTCAGTAATCAAGATAAATAATAACTTTAATGCAATACAGTGTTTTAAAAAATCAAGTCCTCAAACTATAGCTGTCTGCCTAGCTATTTTTAAACATAAAGCTTTACCAAGGCTGGGATGAGGCTTGAGCAAATGAGGCCAGTTGTACAAGTTCAGCGTCAGATCCTGTCTATTTAAAGTTTTGGTATTTTGTTCATCATGTTTATTTCTTTTTCATTAATTCTATCTGAAGCACCCACCCACCTTCTCAGCAGAAAGCCTGATATCTCCCTCTGGGGCTACCCTTTCCACATGAGTTATAGGGACCTGTGATGTGCAAAAGGAAGTTACACAACTTTTCTTCATAATTTCTGTCTTTTGGGCACAAAATTCTGACTTTTGAAGAATACAGTTGCGTAATCACCACCACAATCAAGATTTACAACAGCTCCATTATCCTAAATAGTCATCCCCTCCTCCACTCCCAATAACTGGCAACTACTGGTCTGTTTTTCTGTCCCTATAGTTTTGCCTTTTCCAGAATGTCATTTACATGGAACAATATAGTATGAAGCCTCTTGAGCCTGGCTTCTTTCATTTAGTATAAGCATCTGAGAGTCTTCCATGTTGCATGTAGCAGTAGTTCCTATCTTTGTATTGCTGGCTAGTATTCCATTGTTGGATGTACTTATTTGGGTTGTTTTCAGCTTGGGGAGGCTATGAATAAACCACTATAAACACTTGCTTTCAGAGTTTTAAATGAATATCAGTTTTCATTTCCTTTGGGTAAATACCTATGAGTGGGTTTATTGGATCACTTGATATGTCTACTTTTCACTTTCTAAGAAACTGCCAGACTAGTTTCCAAAGGGGCCCTTTTGCATTCCCATCAGCAATTGACTTTAGTTTTTGAGGGTGGGACTAAGGAGGACCCAATCCCCAGGTGTGTTAACATCCCCACCTCCCAACTGTGAATGGGGTCGAGACCTCTGGCATCTTTAGTGACGGGCATCTTAGCACTCCCCAGCAATCTCTGAGGAGTGAGGACATGGAAGGAGTGATTTCTGGGTTGTCTTGGAGATCTATTCAAAGGACGTTGTGAAACCTAGGTGTTCAACAACAAATAAATAGATAAAGAAAATGCGGTGTATATATACCATGGAATACTATTCAGCCATAAAAAGAATGAAATCCTGTCATTCGAGGCAACATGGATGGAACTGGAGGCCCTTATGTTAAGTGAAATAAAGCCAGGCACAGAGAGTTAAACACCGCATGTTCTCACTCATATGTGGAAGCTAAAAAAAGTTTATCTCACAGAAGTAAAAAGTAGAGCAGAAGATACTAGAGGCTGGGAAGAGTAGAGGGAAGGAAGGAATAGGAACAGATTTGTTAAAGGGTACAAAATCATAGCTAGACAGAAGAAATAAGTTCTAGTGTCCTATACCATTCTAAGATGACTATAGTTAACAATAACATATTATATAGTTTCAAATGGCTAGAAGGAAGATATTGAATGTTCCCAACACAAAGAAATGATAAATGTTTGGGATAAGGGATATGCTAATTACCCTGATGTGATCATGTACATTATATGTATTGAAACATCGCTATGTACCCCCACGAATATGCACAATTATTGTGTGTCAATTAAAAATAAAAATATAAAAGAAAAAAAAAACCCGTGGCTGAGTCTAGCAAGGATGGAAGGAGTCCCTAGTGAATCGCTTGCCTTCAATGAGAGAGCTAGAGTCGCAGAAGCAGCAATCGCTGAGGCTAACACTCAAGACAGTCCCCTCCTGTCTTCCTAGACTCATAAGCCCAAAAGTTCTTGTTTGGTTCAAGACAAGGAAGGCATCCTGGAAAATGTCTTTTAGGCAATGTTTGTAGAAGGAGCTGAGCTAGGTCTGATTTATAGAAACAAAGAAATAGAATGTGTATCCTGAATGTCTTAGAGCACTGTATTGTGCTCCTACTACATGCCATTCATTACACCCAGTGCTTTATATACACGAATTTCAATCCTGAAAACAACACCACAAATTAAACGTATGCATTACTTAGGGACCAAATTGAGGTATCAAAATTGAAGCAAATGACAGTGACACTGATCATATTTCTTCTGTGCCTAAATCTTTTTACAGCCCTCTGTTTCATATTCCAGCACGTCCCCGCTCTCCTCCAGGGCTCCAGCCATACTCACCTCCCTCCTCTTCGCTTCCATTTTCCTGCCTTGGGCCCGCATGCGTGGTATTTTCCCTGCCTGGGATGCCTTCCCTGCCTCTTCCTCTTTTTTATCCCTACTCACTTGTATGAGCCACTCCTTGTGTCCTGAAACTTTTCCTGACTCACCCCAAAAGGGTCAATTATTCCCTCCTTTATCTCTCCACTGTAGTTTGTACACCCCTGTCTCCTATGCCGCTAGTCCAAGATTAGAGAGATTCCTATTCACTTCTGTGTGCCCAGCACAGAGCCTGAGCCTGTTAGGACATAGTAGCTGTTTTAATTTATTTATGTTTTATTGTATTTTTAATTGACAAGTAATAATTGCATATATTTATAGCATACACGATGTTTCAAGGCATGTATAGATTGTGGAATGATCAAATCAAGATAATTAGCCTATTACTGCAAATATTTATCTTTTTTTGAGATGGGGTCTCACTGTGTTGCCTAGGCTGGAGTATAGTGGCTCAATCATGGCTTACTGCAGCCTCAACCTCCCTGGGCTCAGGTGATCCTCCCACCTCAGACACTAGAGTCTCTGGGAGTACAGGTGCACATCACCACACCTGGCTAATTTTTGTGCTTTTTTGTAGTGATGGGGTTTTGCCATGTTGCCCAGGCTGGTCTTGAACTCATGGGCTTAAGCAATCTGCCTGTCTCAACCTCCCAAAATGCTAGGATTATAGATGTGAGCCACTGCATCTGGCCCAAATATTTATCATTTCTTTGTGGTGAGAACACCTAAAATGCTCTTTTCATTATTCCAAAATGTGTACAGTCACCATGCTGTTGTGATACAGCACCAGACCTTATTCCTCCTCCTGTCTGACTGACTGAAACCCTGGACCTGTTGAGCAACATCTCCTCTTTCTCCGTCCACCCTGTCGCACCCCAGTCTCTGATAAACACCATCCTACACTCCACTTCTATGAGTTTGTTTTAGAGTAAGAAGAAGAAAGGAAGAGTGGGAGGAAGAGAGCATGGTAAAGGAGGTGTTTACTTTTGCAGTCTGGTACTCTAGAGGGAAGTGGTGGGATGGGCTCAAAACTATGAGCCAGCTTTGGCCTCTCTCATAAAATAAATTCATCTTTGATTTTAAAATGAAAACAAAGAAAAAATTTCATAGAACCATCACATTCCAGACCAGAAGAGGCCTTAGAGACCATCAAAACTAACTTCCTGTTTTTTGTTTCTCTCTCTTTTTTTTAAGTGACTTTAAAAGCAGGCCTACTTTCACTATCAGAAGGTGATTTATCCTCACTCTGCTTATTACCTGGATTCCTTGCCTTTCTGTTATTTCATTTTCATGGTGTATTGTCAATTTTGATCTCTGCCATTTCTTTTCAGATAATATTTTGATCTTTCTCTTACTTGCAGTCATTTTTATCTGCCTATATTAAGGAAATGCTATTGTCAGTGAAAGACACTTAGTTCTAATGCCAAGTATTTGGGGAAAATATTTCATAAGAAAACATACCATATTTTTATGTGCATGTTTTGCATATAAACTCTGAGAAATAAAACTTCTTAATATATTTGGGGGATGGGGAAGATAGCAAAAGAAAATTGCAATTATAAAAATAATTAGTTAGAAGGGGATGGGTATTGTCTCAAGGAATGCCTTCAGGAAGTTTGATTTTAACCAGAGTGTCACAACTGTTTCCATTACCATGAAAAATCCACATTCAGGCATCTAAAGACTACTAGTGATGAAATAGGGACAAATTCAGTTACAAAGGTCGTTTAGCTCCCTAGCTTGTCTAATTTATGAAATGTGGATACCTTTCATTATGTATTAAAGCCTTTGAATAAAAATTCCTCCTTCTGTAAGTGAATCTGCAATGTATAAAGAGCCCTTCAAGTGGCACTGTGGCTTTAAGAGGGGCTCCTGGCACAGCAAGGAGGAGGAAGACACTGGCCAGAGATGAGACGGATCCCAGCCCACATTTAGGCTCCTGTTGAAGGCAGTGTTTGTAGCACTAATGGGCGGAACCAGCTAGTTGATAAGTTTTCATTTATTTCTTTTATAATCTTACATAAGTCATCACTTTAAAGAGAGTGGTAAAACAGTGAGGTATAGTTTTTTTGTTTCTTTTTTTTTATTTTTTATTTTTGGTATCACAACACTCTTATGTGATTAAAAATATGCTTATTTCATCTTCAGTTTTTATCCCTAACCTTTTGGAAATTGTATTCAATGAAAATAGCTAAATAAATGAATAGAGTTTAGAAACATTTTGCTTTGAAAAGCTGTATTGTATGCCTCTTTTTTTAAAATCAGTGTCAAATAGGCACATTTGCTACGTGCTGGCCAACATGTCCGTGGTACCAAGGGACAAGTCTAAGGAAAAAGAAATCTTATAGCATAGGTGGGACAGGATAAACAAAACTGGAAATAAACAAAACCTCAAATAAACAGGATGCCTAATCATTTTTGGATTGCATAGACAGTGGTATTTGAAAAGTGAATCCTAGCCCACTTTTGTCCACCTCGTCAGGTTCAAAACTGAACTACTCCCCACAGGGTTCCTATTCTGCAGTGCTACATTACAGCATCCAGAGGAGCCCCAGTTCCTCAAGTCTCTGTCCTTGCAGATGACCTTCCTCATCCTGGGGTGCCTTTGCATTTCAGACGCCACATCCTCTGGGAAGCCTTCCCTGGTTCTCCACCCCAAGAGGGTTAGGTGACTGCTCCTCTGAGTTTCCTCAGCCCTTCTACATAAATCTCAGTTTTGTCAATTGCCATGGACTGCCAAGTAATTATTTGTTAATGTCTACTCCCCAAATAGACTTCATTCATTGATTCATTCATTCAATACACAGCGGTGCTGGGAAAATAAAGGCAAGAATCAGTACTTACTGTCTTAAAGTAGCTCAAAGGGAGTAGGGGTGACAGATTAGCACCCCAGCCATTACAATCCTGTGTAAAAAGTGACATAAGAGCCTGATGGTACTGTTTAGGAGGGGCACTTCACCTGGCTTGGAGGTTGGGGAAGTGTCAGGAAAGCTTCCTGGATGGTGCTGTGGTTTGCATATTTGTCCCCTCCAGAATGCCTATACATTGCTGGTGGGAATGTAAATTAGTACAACCTCTTTGGAAAACAGGGTGGAGATTCCTTAAAGAACTAAAAGTAGATCTACCATTTGATCCAGCAATCCTACTACTGGGTTTCTACCCAGAGGAAAAGGAGTCAGTACATGAAAACAACCCATTCACGTATATGTTTATTGCAGCCCAATTCACAATTCCAAAGATATGGAACCAACCTAAGTGCCCACTGACCAATGAGTAGATAAATAAAATGTGGTGTATATACAACACAGAATACTAATCAGACATAAAAAGGAACAAAATAGTGTATTTTGCAGCAACTTGGATGGAGCTGGAAGCCATTATTGTAAGTGAAGTCATTCAAGAATGGAAAACCAAATACTGTATGTTCTCACTTATAAGTCGGAACTAAGCTATGAGTATGCAGAGGCAGAGACAGTGATATAATAGACTTTGGAGACTCAGAAAGGGGAGGGTGAGAGGAGAGCATGGAATAAAAACTACATATTGGGTACAACATATACTACTCAAGTGACAGGTGCATTAAAATCTCAGAATGCATCACCATATAATTCATCCATTTAACCAAAAACCACTTGTAATCCAAAAGCTATTGAAATAAAAAATACATATTAAAAAAGAAAAAAGAACATTTGTCCCCTCAAACTCTTGTTGAAATTTAATCCCCCACCTGGCAGTCTTGAGAGGTGGGACCTTTAGGAAGTGATTGGATCATGAGGGCTCTGCCCTAATGAATGGAATAATCCATTCGTGGATTAATGGGTTTATCATGGGAATGGGATTGGTGGCTTTATAAGAGGGGGAAGAGAGACGTGAGCTAATACGTTCAGCCCTCTCGCCATGTGATGCCCTGCACCACCTCCGGACCCTGCAGGGAGTCCCCACCAGCAAGAAGGCCCTCACCAAGATGTGACCCTTTGACCTTGGGCTTTGCCTCCATAACTATAAGGAAAATTCATTTTCTTTATAAATTACTAACTTTCAGGTATTCTATTAGAAGCAACAGAAGACAAACTAAGACAGATGAGGAGATGCTTGACCTGAGGCTTGAAGGATGAGTGACAGTTGGTCAATTAGGTCATGCTAGAGAAGGCGGGGGATGGTGCTGCAGACAAAGGAAACGGGAGTTCAAAGGCACCCCGAGAGGAAGAGGAGGTGCCATTCAGAGAATGATGAATTGGTCTGCATGGCTAGAGAGTGGAGTATTGTGCAGAGAGGGAAGATTTTCTGCCCTCTGAGGGTGTGATCATTGAGTCTATGAAAAATGGACAGTAGGCAGATTAACAGGAAAAAACCATATTTAATTATGTATATATGCACAGGAGTCCCACAAAATCTGAGACTGGAAGAAGAGTCAGATGATTGAAACTCATATAGTATCCCTGAGCTACAGAAAGCAAGAGGGGCTTGGTGCTTCTGGGAGTGGTGGTGACACACATCATGGGAGGGTGAGGGGAGGAAATGTGTGGCAAAGGTTGTCTTATTATGCAGATAAAAATTCTCTCGGGTAATAAAAGTTGTTTCAGGGTAGCCTATCAGAAGAATCTGTATCAGCCTGTGACAAAGTCCATCTGGGCAAGGAGTCAACCTTCATTCTCATCTTCCATGATAAGATCTTCCCTGGTTGATGAGAGTCCTAAAAAATTGTTTTCCTTTACAGAAGTAAATTTCTTTTACCAAAGGACAGCTTTTCAGAGCTACTCCTGTGTCTGCAGTTTCTCAGAATAACCCGCTCAAAATATGCCAAAGAAGTATATCCCACAGTGGCATATTTTGGCCTCCTACAGTCATATTTTGAGGTGTTGTGTCCTGAGCCGCCACAGTATGTATAATAGCAGCAAAGAAAGAGTTTGGGGTAGGGTATAGAACCCTGATATGCCATGCTGAGGAATATACACTTTATTCTGTGTATATTCATAGACACTTGTTTTGAGAGAATTAAAATGGAGGGGTAGCGAAGTCTTGTGAGTACTTTGGAAAGATCATTCCAGAAATGGGATGGGGGCAGAGTAGAAGAAAGTGAGTACGGAGATAGAGAGTTCCTTTAGGAGAAAATAGAAGATGGAGGCTCAAACTAAAGAGGTGGCAATGGAATAGCAGGGAGGAAACCGATTCTGAGGATATTTATTTAAGGTATTAAGATATTTATTTATCTAAGAGAATAGACAGAGCATGTTCATGGAGGAGGAGGAGGAGTTCAGCTCAGGGAGTGTTGACTGCCAAATGTCAATGAAACATCAAGAAGGGAAGCCCAGGAAGAAACTAGATGCTGGGATCTGAAGCCCAGGAGAGAGGTCTGGAGTGGAGAGAGTCATTTGTGTGTAAGTCAAAGCTGAAGCTGGGATCTCCCAGGAGAAACAAGTCAAGTGGGAAGACAAGAGGGCTGATGCTGGACATCTGGGGAACAGTACCTAAGGGCAGATGGAAAAAAGAGACCCTGACAACAGGGTAACAAGAAAGCAGAGGGGCTGAAGGAACACCTGGGGAGATGAGTGTCCTAGAAACCAGGGAAGCAGAGCCCACAAAACGAGTGAGTGGTCGAGAGTGTTAAAAGCGACAGAAGACATCAGATTAAGTAAGACCTGAGAGGTTCCCAGTACATTTGACAATGAGCTGCTCAGACGTGATCTTTGCCAAAGCAGCTCCATGCAGTAGGGCGAGCAGTAGTCATACCGCAGATGGTAGAAGAATGAATGGGGAAGGGGGACTGTAAGAACTCGGGAATAGCTTCTAGAGTATATGCCACTCTCTCTAGAAGATTGACTGTCATGGGAAAATGAATGGAGGAATATTGGGCTGAGAGGTTCCTTGACGATATGGAGAGCCTAGCACAGTGCCTGGCCCAAAAAAGGCACTCAAATATGTAATTATCTAATAAAAGTTGAAATGATTAATTGCTAAATCACTGAAAAATGAGTCAGAGAAGACTTCTTGTGTTTGAAAGCATTTAATTCCTCATTTAATTCCTCTCTTCACAAGAGAGGACCCAGAAGATTAACCAGAGAAGGAAAAAGCATGCGGTCCAGAAGAATGTATGAACATTCATGTTGTAAGCAATGGGGAGAGAAAATTGGGGTGAGACCCAGGCATAGGCAACTGGAATGTGTGCCCCAGAGAGAAGGCAGCTTGTGAAGGGGGAGCTTCTTGCTGAGGAAGTGCACTGAGGGAATACAGACAGCATCATCAGGTAATACAATACACTAGATAGCAAACGGTGCTGAGAAATGCCATTGTAATCTAATGCTGGTTATTCGGGGTAACTGTAAAATCCATCTCAGTGCACTCTCAATCTTATCGATGACCTACTGTCTAAAGTAATGCATAGTTAATTATCTAAAGGCAAAGATACCTTTTTTTTCCTATCATAAACTACACAAGATATCAAGAAAGTAAGGTAACATTTGGAGTAGTATAAATTTAAACAGACTGTTAGTAGAAAATATTTAGAGCAAGACCAGACAACATTGGCTGACTTTGTGAAAAGGGGCCTGTATTTGGACAGATTTGATTTATTACTTTTGTTATTTTATTTTATTTTATTTTGAGACAGGCTCTTGCATCGTTGCCCAGGCTGGTGTGCCGTGGCATGACCATAGCTCACTGAAAACTTGAACTCCTGGGTTCAGGTGATCCTCCCTCCTCAGCCTCCCGCGTAGCTAGGACTAGAGGCTTGCCTCACCAGCTGTACTAAAATTTTTTAATTTTTAATTTCTGCAGAGATGGGGACTTGCTATACTGCCCAGGCCGGAGGTGAACTCTTTGCCTCAAAGGATCCTCCCATCTCAGCCTCTCAAAATACTGGGATTACAGGTGTGAGCCACCGTGCCCAGCCTGTATTTGGACAGTTGTTGCAGCACCATGCTTAGCCTATATTTGGACAGTTTTTGCAGCAGAGATGGAATAATCATATCTTCCCTACAGAGTTCCTGTGAGAATTATAGGTGAAAGCCCTTTTAAATGATCAAGGGTGAGCTGTGTGTGTGTGTGTGTGTGTGTGTGTGTGTGTGTGTGTATCATGACCTAGTTGCTACTAAGGCCTTTGTGCGTATTGCTGTGCTTCTGCGGCATGTACTCCTGGTTTTTGTTCCTCTTTTCTCTTACCTTCTTGATTAGGTTTGTTCTCTTATTAAATGATATAATATGTGCAAAATGCCTGACATAGCACCTAGAATCAGGGTGTGTGTGTTAACAAGAGTAATTGCCAGCGCTGTCCCTTCTTTCCCCCCATGATATAATATGTGCAAAATGCCTGACATAGCACCTAGAATCAGGGTGTGTGTGTTAACAAGAGTAATTGCCAGCGCTGTCCCTTCTTTCCCCCCATATCTCCATCTCTTCCCACTGGCTATCTATGGTCTGTGGGTGAACCAAAGGACATTCCTCCTTTGCCATGAACTTTCAGAGGACTGATGACTCCTGAGCCTCACTTACAGTCTTTTAATTCTGGGCGAGTCACAACTTGGGGGTCTAATTGTGAAACTGATAAAGCTTAGGCTTTGAAATCACCAGCTGAATCAGCATGATCTCCACCGCTCATTTTGCAAAATCCTACAAGGTGTGGCATTAACTAAGATATTTCTAATCAATGCAGCTGCCTTTCCTTTAGAAAGCATTGACTCAGACATCAAATCTGTGATATTTATTTAGTTCTTGGAAGACTGGCTTCTTAAACATGACCTTTGAGTATTTACTTATGAAGGAGTTCAGAAAATGCTGCCCCAAAATATGCTGTTTTGGCAGGCTGGTTACTTCAAACTGAGGGTGCTTGGGGAAGAGCAATTGCAAGAAGGAGCTTTCTCTGAACTTCCTTTTATCTGCCTAAAGACAGATCCTTCAGCCTGTAATCCCAGCACTTTGGGAGGCCGAGGCAGGTGGATCACCCTGAGGTCAGGAATTCGAGACCAGCCTGGCCAACATGGTGAAACCCTGTCTCTACTAAAAACAAACAAACAAACAAAAAACAAAAATTAGCTGGGTGTGGTGGCGGGCATCTGTAATCCCAGCTACTCGAGAGGCTGAGGCAGGAGAATCAGTTGAATCCAGGAGGCAGAGGTTGCAGTGAGCCGAGATCAAGCCATTGCACTCCAGACTGGGTCACAAGAGTGAAACTCCGTCCCCCCTCCCCCCCCCAAAAAAAGACAGATCCTCCAATAGGAGTTCATCTGTCAGGAATGGGAAAATCTGGGATCATAGCAGGCCCAGACAGATTATCACCTATGCTTCTGCTAGAAAACAACTCCTTATTACTTGATCAGCTTTTTAAAATCTGCACGAGACAACCTTTATTCTTTATACACTTCCTCCCCCCACCCTCCCATAACTTGTGTCACCTGCCCGCCCCCCAAACTCCAAGATCCTGTTCTTTTCTGTAACTCAGGATGCTATACAGGCTTCAGTCATCTGACCCTTTGAGCCTCATATTTTGTGAAACTCCCAGGTGAACGTTGGTAATTAAAATGGGTTTTCTTTGACCTGTTAATCTGCCTTATGGCAATTTAGTTCATAGACCAGCCAAAGAACCTAGAAGGGTGGAGGGAAGCTATTTTTTGCTCCCTACACCCAGCAGACAGATACCCAGGGATGTGGGCAACCGTGAGAGGTAGAGATGGGCTTTGAGGGCAAGGGGTATGGGTGCGGGTGGGGAAGGGCATTAGGCTTCACTTCACAAGGGACTCCAGAATCTGCCCCTAACCCGTCCGGCAAGTGCAACGCATTTTCGCGCCGGAGTTTCCTATCTGTTAACTGGGTATGATCATTCTTGCTCCATCACAGGGCAGCTCACGTATGTGTACATGGCACCCCCACCCACCACAGTGGAAATGATATCGTTAACTCTGACCTTGCATCCCAGCTCCTGAAGCCCAAACTCGGCTTTTCTGCGGCCAGATTGCTGGATGAACAGCGCTTTGTGGAGCGGACCCCCTGCTGCCATCCTGCCGGGGGCCAGTGCCCGGGGCTTGGGGGAGGAGCAGCCGGGCAGGTTCGCGGGCACCGAGGGCGGCCCAGCTCCGAGCCCTGCAGCTTTCGCCCGCTGGAGCGAGAGCCGGCTGTAGGCGGCTCCTTCCTGTGCAAACTTTTCTGTCCTCTTCCTCCTCCCGCCCTCCGCACCGGCTCCTCGGCGCCCGGCGTCCACCTCCCCGCCCTTCTCGGTGCCTCCGGGTCCCTGCGCGCGGGGCAGAGCCGGGCAGCAGCGGGCAGCGCTACCCTCGGCGCCGGCCCCACCCGGTGCTCCGGCCCCGCCGCCAGGAGCCGATGGCCGAGGCGGGCTGGCGCCCCGCGGGGTCCCCGGTCGATCCGGCCGGGCAGGCGGCGGCGGTCCCAGTCCCCGAGCCCGAGGCCCCCGCCCCGCAGCCGGCGCCTGCCCTGCGCTGGCTGCCCGGGGACCCGAGTCCCCGCGGCCGCTCACAGAGCGACCTCTCGTCGTCCTCGAGCAGGGGCCGCCCGCTCCGAGTCCACATCTCCGGCTCAGGTAAGAGCGGCTCGGGGCGCTGGCCGGGGAGGGCCGGCCGTGGGCAGGTGGCCGCGAGGGTGACGCGGCCAACCCGGGACGCCCGCGAGCACTGGCCCCGCAGGCTGGCGGCGGGGTGGGGGTGGGGGACAGGGGAGGGCGGAGGCTGAACTCCCCACACCGCCGCCTCCTCGGCCGCCGGGGCTCGGCGACCCTAGGCGGAAGATGCTAAAAGCAGGCGACGGCTTGGTGCGCCTTAAGGGGCGAGTGTGCAGCCTGGGTTGGGGTAGGGAGCGCTCCCTCTCGGCTGCACGGCGCCAGGCAGCACCGCAGCTGGGCTTCCGAGGCTTTTCCATCAGAAAGAGGAACATTCTCGGTCTTCGGCGCGACTTTGGTCCCTCGGAAGGGTGCGGTTCCCTCACTTTGTGGGCTGGGGCCAGGGCAGGTCTTGGGAGGCTTCCCAACTAACTGCTTATGGTTCTGAAATAAAGACGCCTTTTGCGGGTTGCTGGTAAGAGGACCCGGGATATGAGTTTTTCCTCCTTGCAAAAACCCATGAGGTTGATGGGGGAGAGCAGGGGAGAGTTTGGCGGGCTGTTTGTGCCTCTCATCCTTTAACATGTTTTGAAAAAGCCTCGGCCAGGCGCGGTGGCTCACGCCTGTAATTCCAGCGCTTTGGGAGGCCCAAGGCCGGCCGATCACTTGAGGTCAGAAGTTCGAGACCAGCCTGGCCAACATGGTGAAACTTCGTCCCTACTAAAAATACAAAAAATTAGCCGCCGAGGCGGCGCATGCCTGTAGTCCTAGCTACTCAGGAGGCTGAGGCAGGAGAATCGCTTGAACCTGGTAGGCAGAGGTTGCACCACTGCACTCCAGCCTGAATGAAAAAGTGATGCTCCGTCTTACACACACACACACACACACACACAAACCTCAAGCTAGCCCCTCTGCGGTAGCACCAGCTCATGTGTCCTCAGAGGCTGCCCTGTGCCCCGTGCACCGGGACAGACAAAATCAGGAACTCAGCTAAGGCCGATGCTGCCGGCCGAGTTGTGTGACATTGGACAAATCACTTAACCTTGTCTCTCCTATCTCAGTATTCAGAGTGGGAATCATAGTATGGTACTACCACATCGGGAGGTTATGTGGATTAAGTAATCATTTTAAACTGTTTTTGAACAAAGCATTAGCCTAAGAACTGTAGGACTATTTTTTAAAAGTCCACCAGATGTGTCAGGTTTCCACCAGTTGTCTGATGTGCAATCTTTGTAGGATGCATGGGAGCTGGGAAATTAGAAATGAAGCTAGCTAGCATCAAAAACTACCCATAGCAGCAAAAGCCCTGCCAGGGTGTGAATGTGCACTGTACCCGCTACCACTGCCCTGGTTTTCAGGCTCTGTGCTCCGGGATCAGGCCTTCTTTGGGTTCTAACTCAACCTCACCTAAAGCTGAGCTTCCTGTTCAAAAAAGCACATTTCCATGCCTCTAACTCCACTTCAGCTGGCTAACTCTCTCACCATAGCCTTCTGTCTTCTTATTCTTGTCATATTGTTTTTGCCACCCAACATGTGTACTTGAAAAACCTCAAAAGCATTGCCGTTGTGACTTTGTAGATCGCATTGGATGAAACAAGTCAGAACTGTTAGAA
This sequence comes from Pongo abelii, assembly GCF_028885655.2. Classification (NCBI taxonomy): domain Eukaryota; kingdom Metazoa; phylum Chordata; class Mammalia; order Primates; family Hominidae; genus Pongo; species Pongo abelii. Next base: position 145,096,497 of record NC_071990.2, read on the forward strand.
TACAGGTAGTGGGATTTGTGTGAAGATTCTTCCTCTGAATTTGTAGTGTGAAAAGCATTGAGTCCGAATGTTTTTAACCACCTGCTCTTGGTGTGTTGGCCAAACTGAACTCGAGCCATGGATTATTTTGATTGATTTCTACAAAGATTAACTGTTCAGAGACTCTAAAGAGACCACTGAGAATTCACCTAGTTGGTGATTGTAGACAAAGTATAGCTTGCATCGCCATTTTTTCATTTTCATAGATGGAAGTTATGGACTGTATGCCGAAAAAGGACAACAAAGACATTTAAAATGTGAGTGTGCAAAGTGTACATCATGTGAGCCATGGGCTCCAATTTATAAAATTATTTTACTTCCAAGGACTCTTTGTCTTTTCTGTGTCCTCTTAACGGATGCTAGGAAGTGAAACCTTTCAGCTCAGTTGTCCCCTGTGCCGCAGGATGCTGGCACACATGTAGAAGAGTGAACATCTTTCATGTACCTGATTTCATTTTCAGAACTGAGCCTCAGATCCCTTTAAGAGCAGACTAAATGTGATCAGGAGCTCCCTGCTCTTAGAGTCAGAGAGAAAAAGAATGAGCAGGTCCTTCACTGACACACAGAGTATTTCTCCAGAATGCCTCATAGCCTCTGCAGCCTCTGTAAGCCATGCAGGATGGATCTGAGAATCAGCAAGATGACCGTGCTGGGATCTCTGAATTATCTCAGAGGCACAATAAGAGGGTTACATGCCTTGTAAAAACATTTCTTGGCCTAACACTATAGTAGCCCAATTTCCAGCCCTTCCCCAGAAGCTCTGGGCACACACAGAGGCAGCACCTAGAGCAAGGTCATATGTGGCTTTGCCAAAACAGCCCCTGGACCAGCATCTGTGGCCTCATCTCAGAATCACAGGCCCCACCCCAGGCCTGCTTAACTGAATCTGCATTTTAATAAGATCCCCAAGTTGCTCTTAGACACCTTGCAGTTTGAGAAGTGCTACTCTCCCACACTGGTTTTCAAACTTGGCTACACATAGGAATTGCTTGGGGAGTTAACAACAAAACAACTTGTGGCTGGGTCACACACCTAGGGATTCTGATTTAATTGGCATCAGGTGCATCCTGGTCATTAGATGATGCTAATGAGTAGCAAAGTTTGAGAACTGCTGTTCTGTGCCATATATGTCACCCTGGCTTGCTACCGTATGTCTTGTGATACCGTGATACAAGTGTAAGTTTAAAGAATTTGTTTTAGTACCTTCTCACATCCCTATTGCTACATCCTCTCTTCTACTACTGCAGTCTCCCAAGCAGCCTTCCTCACTCCTATTTTTGATTCCAGCTAGTTGTCAAATGTTCTTCCTAAGGGATAATTTCTAATCATGAGTTAACTCCCTGCTGTGAGTCCTTAGAAGAGTGTTGAGGGGAAAAGGAAATCACCTTTTGCAGTGACAGTGACCTGAAATGGAGAAGAGGAAGGGGAAGAAAGAGTGCTTGCCAAGAGTTGTCAGAGAACAGCCTCCCTCCGGAATGACAGACCATACTTGCTACCTGCAATCATTACCCCAGCCTCCCCCACAGCTCCACCTCCATCCTTTCCAGGAAAGAATAATAAAAACTTGGAACTCAGTCTCTAAAATCTTGCCCTCTGCTGCAAATAGTCAGTCTAATACTAAATATACATTGTTAAAGACCTGTTCTGTGCTAGCACTGTGTTGATAGATACTGTGAGGGTACCCCAAGAGAATTGGCTTCCCCTGACTATGCTAGCTTATTACTAGATTTTTGTCAAGAAAAGCGTTTCAGACTTCAAGGGATTTTATTTAACTTGTGGCTTAAGGAATTTTTCACATAAGAATGCATCTGCTTTATCAGAAAAAAAAAACCCAAGCCAGTTTTATATTTCAAAATCTATACAAAAAAGTTAAGAAAATAAATATTTTCAAATAAGTAATTTTTAAAGATAGAATTGAAATAACAGTGGCATTTATGAATAAACTCTTTTATTGAGTTTATAAAAACGTGGATTCATTTTGCCATATGGTTTTTGAACTCACACTTCTGGAATTCAACAAAAGTTCTGAATTTATTTTTCTTTTTTTTTGAGATGAAGTCTTGCTGTGTTGTCCAAGCTGGAGTACAATGGCTGTTCACCAGCACAACCATAGTGCACTGCAGCCTCAAACCCTGAGGCTCAAGGGATCCTGCTGCCTCAGCCTCCTGAGTAGCTGGTGTTATAGGCACATGCCACTTCTCCCAGCCTTGGATTTTTAAAATATAGTATTTCTTTGTAAATAAGGTGATGTTTAACTCAATTTTTAAAGTAAAATCTTGAAACAAGGTTCTCATAGTATATGGTCAGGTATTCTCTTAAGTTTTAGACCAATCCTGTTCGGTATTAAGGAGCTTTGATAACTTTTCAGTGGTTTCTGATGTGCTGTTCTTATAAGCACAGTGTTTAGTAAGTAAAGAACCTGAAGACACACAGCCACATAGACCATGTAAAGATTCAGCAAGTACCGACTGTTGGCCTACTGGGTGCCAGGTGCTGTTCTGGACCTGTGTGGGCTATAGGGAGGACCAAAAGGTGTTTTTATTTTCATGTGATGATGCTTAGTCTTGCACATTGGGCTGCATAGATCAGAGAACCATTCAAGCCACCTCCAAAAAAAGCAGTATAGGTGTATGGACCACTTCATTAGCTTAGTGTGCAAGTACAATCTCATCTTTTTATTACTCTGATTCATCTCTTCAGTATCCCTATGCCCTGGTACATATAGGCATAGGGGTAACAGCAAATCCAGGATCTTTTTCTCGAATCTTTAATTCCTGGTGTGTTCAGTGCTGAGTGGAAGTGAGAAATCTCGCATACCTCAGTGTACTATCAGTTCATACCCACTGCTTCCTGGCCACTTCCATGAGATACTGCTGTCCAAGACCAGTTCTGCTGTTGGGTCACCTGTGCTGTTGGGGGAAGCTTGTGCTTGCTCATCCCTTGCTGGTGCTTCTACTGTGTTTCTTACTGACCTCCAAGGTTGTAACTCTTTGAGTTGATGCTTTGTACTCCGAAAGGGTGGCTGGGTCCCAAGAGGCTTCTGAGCCCCAGCCACAAGCTGAGCTGCAGGTGCCCTAAGCGAGGAACGATGAACACCTGCTCACTTTACATTTGTGTAACTCTGAGTGGATTTTTTTCCCAAACAAAGACCATCTAGCTCTAAGTTTACTTTCTGTCTCTCCCTGGTCAGGGAATAGCAAGGCTACCCTGCCCAGGCCAGATCGGGCAGTACAAGAGGGTGCTGGATAGAGCAGGTGCTGGTGGGCTAAGGTCCAGCCTGTGCTTTGCCCAGGTCAAGCTGTGCACCTGGTGTGGACATGTGTGCCTTCCTTCTCCCCCAGGGAGAGCACCCTTTTCTTTGCACAAAATCCATGGGCTTCTCATCTACCCAGGAGCCTGACCACCGGTTAGGCTTCATTCCAGAAGGGGCACCTCCCATCTGATTCTCACCAAGTTACCATAGCAGCTGATGACAGTCCTGTACCAGAGCTTGGCACATTTGAAAAATTGGCTTCACCTGTTAAGTCAGGAGGCCCTTTATTAGGTTAGATTGCCCCTGACCTGGGGCTGACACCGGAGAATTGTCAGGAATTGAGGCAACCAATTCCTCTTTCTCTAGCCCTTTCCTAGGCTGGCATGGTCTCAGCAGGCTTGAGCTTCTGTTTGTCTCTCTGTTGACCAGCTTTCTTATTCTCTAATCAAAACAGATTATCTCTCCTTCATAGGTGTTTCCTCATCCATCAACTTAAAATGGCACATCAGGGGTCCTACCTACCTGACAACAATCTTCCTTTGTTTCCTTTTAGCTCTTGCCTTGTGTTTACCTGGGGAAAATTTCTTCATATTTCGTAGTTCAAATTCTCTAGAAAAGACCTATTGTGTGAAGCCATCTTTATACAGCAAGACAGAGATCATATGCCCCAGAGGTGCCTCTGGATTGGTTGCCTTTGATCAGATACCAATTGGAGCCGAAACCAGTTGTGGAGCATGAAGTCACAGTGCCAACATGGCCATGCAGAAGGGACTGAGCCTGGCCAGTTTCCATTCGTCCATTCATTCAATTAGTCTTTATTGATTACTGCTATGTGCCAGGTACTGTGCATACAAAGTACAGGCACTGGGCATGCAAAGGTGAGCAGATGTGATTCTGTGATTCTGGAGTTAGACTGAAAGCAGAGAGGACACTCAGAAAGGGTGTGGCAGGCCAGATACAGCAGTGTCTCTGGTGATCTAAGCTATAGGCCATGCATCATGCTCAGTAAATAACATGATGATGATGATGACTGTTCTTGTTTTCAGAGGATGCATGAAGAGCTAATTTACTTAAACTAGTTAAGCTCTAGTTTGTGTCAGTACATCAGTGGCAGCTCTGAGACAGATATTAAAGCTGTGGATTTATTCTGGCCCCTACCTACTGCTGAAGATGCTGTAGGCAAGGGCATATCTTGATTTTTCATTTCTTCATTCAATCAACAAATGGCTAATGAGCTAACACAAAGGTTGCAAAGACATCCCTCAGGAACTCACAGTTTAGTGGGGAAAAACAGGCCAATAAGCCAAAGACCACAGTGCAATAAAGTATAAGCTATGATTAGTGCCCTGTCCTGGGCCTGGGGGAGAACCTAGGAGGGTCGGCTATAGGGAATGGCTTTGGGGAGAAAAGCCCTCTGGGAAGAAGTGAAACCTGGGCTATCTCTGTGCAAAAGGAGGAACTGAAAGATGGAGTTGGGTTGGGGAGGAAGAGTGTTTGGGGATGGGAAACAGTACATGCAAAGGCCTGAAACAAACTGGCATAATCAGAAAACACTCAGCAGTTGCTTTTGGCTCTGAGCAGGGTTCTTTTGGGAGAGAAGGGAGAGTAGAGAGCTGGGCAGAGACTGAGTATGGGAGGTTGCTGTGTTTGCCTTTTTCTTGGGAGACACAATTTAGGCAATGTTTATAAGGCATTTGCAAGTTTGATATGGATATATTCTGAGTATATTCTGACATGAATACTGAAAGACAGAGACAATGGTAGAAAGAGCACAGACAACTGAGATTGGGACTGTCAGGGCTCAGAAAACAATACCTCAAAGCGTGGTGCTTTGATGTGCTGAGTATTTCTAACTGAAGGACATTGGAAAGGCCTCAGAAGTAAAGCCTCTCTCTGACCTTCTCTTGCTCTTCTCTTGACCTCCTATCTTCTGTTCCCCTTTCTCCCGAATCGCAGGCCACAGAGGCTAGAATTCCTCTTCCCTGAGGTGAGTTGTAGAAACTAGGAATGTTACTCTAACCTTGCCCTGACTTTTTGTGTAGGAACTAGCCATAAAGAAATCCTTTGACCTGCCTCGTGTGATAGTAGGTCATAAGACCTTCATTCCAGGAGGGAGGGAGGGAGGGAGTGGGAAGGAAGGGAGGCAGGGAGGGGGAAGGAAGAAAGGAAGGCAGGCAGGCTCCCATATCAAATAAAACTTTGATTCAAGAAGTTTGTTAGGCTTTCCTCTTGTTAACCTGTCTTGTGTTATAAGAGTGTTGCCATGACCCTTATGATAGGTGAGAAAAGGTATCACACCTTTCTCCCCCATACACAGAATCTGGTTATTATCTGTGTAATCTTGGTCAGGACAGATTGACACCTGTCACCTCCCTATGCTAGGTTTAAGTCACCTCCCTATGCTAAGTTTCCTTATATCTGACCTGGAAATAATTAGTAACAGTAACACATAGCTCATAGGATTATTGTGAGGCTGAAATGTGTGAAAGGTGCTTTTGAACTTTAAAGTACTGTGTAAGTGGTGGCACCTTTGCATGCTTCCATTATAAGACTTATTGTGCTGCATTCAAAGGATGCATGGATTTTTCTCCTTCCCTGCACCATAAAATCACTGAAGATGGAAAGCATATTTTATTTACTTTTGCATTTTCAGTACCTACTACACAGCCTGGTACATACTAGGTGCTCAGTAGATACTTGTGGAATTAATGCATGAATTACCTTAAAAATAGTTCTTTTGACATTAAGTATCTATAAATCAAAAACTAGCCTAAAGTGATTTTTTTTAAATGTGTAAATAGAAGATTGGGTAAAAATGGGGATTTCCAAATGTTTTAAAATTTAAAAATAATGAGAGATTTTTGTTTTTTTTTTTCTTCTTTGAGACAGGTCTCACTCTGTCACCCAGGCTGGAATGCAGTGGTGCTATCTCTGCTCACTACAACCTCTGCCTCCCATGTTCAAGCGATTCTCCCACCTTAGCCTCCTGAATAGCTGGGACTACAGGCATGTGCCATCATGCCTGGCTAATTGTTGAATTTTTGGGTAGAGATGGGGTTTCACTGTGTTGGCCAGGATGGTCTCGAACTCCTGACCTCAAGTGAGCCGCCCATCTAGGCCTCCCAAAGTGCTGGGATTACAGGCATAAGCCACTGCTCCTGGCCTGTTTTTGTTTTTTATACAGCTACCCATGAGATCATTAGAACTTCCTTGGGGTTAGTGTGTAAACCTCACTTGGCAACACCTGTGGAAGTGAAGAGTGAAAAGGAAGTCATAAGTGTCAGTTCAGCCTGAGGCTAGTGGTGATGGAACCCCAGCCATGGGGACTCTGCAGCCTCCTGGGAACGCTGGTGCTGGGTATTGGATGCAAGAGTGTAGGCAAACGAAGGCAGAAGGAAGTGCACTCATGCTAGCCCAATCCTGCATTATTTCCCCACATGATCACACTCTATAGCAACCTGTGAGAGAACAGTGTATCGGCTCCTTTTTTCAGGTAAGGAATCTGGTTTCAGAAGAGTGGAGTAACCCACCCAAGTCCCTCAGGCAGCAGGGAAGGAATAGAACCAAGACTCAAATCTTCATGACTTCAAAACGCATACTCTTTTCTTACCCTACACCACCCTAGTACATATCTGTCGCCCCTCATAGAAACAACTCATGTTTATCTCCACCAACAGAGGGAAAATTGCATTATGTTTTACTCTGAATTATGAAAGAGATCATTAGAATAAATATCACTTTCTATCAAAAAGTATTTTTAAGGCCCCAGTCAATGGTCTGTCTACTTTAAGGCACATTCAACACCACATTTCTAGCATAAAGAACAAATTTGACTTACTCGTGATGGAGTGTTCTGCCATGTTTTCAGCCTAGCACATTTCAGTGATCATTACTTAGGTGGATTCTTTTAATCTAAAACAATTCAGTTTTGGAATCATGTGTTTAATTCATGCCCAAGAACCATATCTTGTCTCAAGGTACAAGTGTAGTTTCGGTTACAGTGAAACTCAGGAAAAAACATTGAAGCAGCTTTAGTGTTTTTAAAATACCATGCTGAGTGACTCATTATCTTTGATCACACTTGCTGAAATTTGCACAGAGAAGTAGGTTGCAGCAGCTTGCCTTAGAAAGATTTCTGAGCTCTAACTTATTTTGTGACCTATTGGCTAAAATCTGACATTTATATGCCTTACTTTGCAGTTTCTTGATACCTCTGTGAAGTCTTGAGAAAGAGTAGCTATTGCTTATCCCTCGTAACAGGAAGAAACTTGTGACTTAAAAAAAAAAAAAAAAAAGCATGTTATCTCTCTCTAGAACTTTGGACTGTGGCTAGGGCAAGAATGTCAAAGGTACAATGCTTTGATTTTGGGTCCGTAACTCACATACTGTAAGCGTGTGACATAATAATTGATGGTCATTAGTCAGGTCATCAATGTTGATTTATGATCTTTTTTGTTTTATGTATATTTTCACCTACCTGAATGTTTGGCATATCTCCTTTGGAGGTATAATTTCTATTAAATAATCTTCAAGTAGCCTAAATATCAAGAACAAACATATTAAACCCCTTTTCTCCAAACTACTGGGCATTATAAATCTTTGATTTCTGCTCCAGAGGTTTGGACAACAAGACAGAAAGATGTGATAGTGATAAAGAATGTGACTTAGCCTGGGCGCAATGGCTCACACATGTAATCCCGACACTTTGGGAGGTGGAGGCAGAAGGATTGCTTAAGTCCAGGAGCTTGAGACAAGTCTGGGCAACATAGTGAGACCCCATCTCTACAAAAAAAAATAAAAAATAAAAAATTAGCCAGGTGAACTGGTGTGCACCTGTGTTCCTTTCTACTCAGGAGACTGAAGTGGAAAGATTGCTTGAGTCCAGGAGTTCGATGCTGCAGTGAGCTGTGATTGCAGCACTGCAGTCCAGCCTGGGTAACAAAGTGTGATCCCATCTTAAAAAAAAAAAAAAGAATGTGGCTTATGGTTAGTAAGTGTAATAGAATTTATGTCTTCAAATGAGTGTTATCTTTTAGAGTTGTCATATTGGAAGAGTATATACTTATTCCCCTTATAATCTTATTAGGCAAAACAGTGTTCAACAAAAGTTTTGTGACTAAAATATGTGGCCCATGTTTTTATCCTCTTGCCCTGACTATACCTCAATTGTAGCTCTTTCTAAAAATCATGTCTACATTTGAGTGACATAGATGTACTGTCACTGAGGAAGATTTGAAAAAGCATTCCATAAATGGCAGTAACAGTGGCCACGTTATAGGAATACATTTATTGTCTCCCAGCATGATTATTTTGGTGGGAATAACAATAATTTGGACAGCTAAGTCATTCACATCACTTTATAGTAACACTGCGTACCTCCAAAATATATAACCACACAAGGTAATATGTGCTAACCAAGCAGATCAATTGGAACTGTTAACACAGTGACTGTGATATCTAGAAAGTAAAGGAGCTTTGAAACAGCCACTGTGACATTTGTAGAAGGGACTCAATCAGATATGAATGAGAGGATTACTAAGTAATAGCAAGGGTTTGAACAAAACAAACAAATTTCCATAGTTAGCAATAGAGACTCCCTTCTTCGAATGAAGGAAAAGAGGTTTGTTTGTCTGTTTGTTAACAAGAGCAGCCATTAACCAGGAAGGAGAGTGTGGCTTCATGATACCTTGCGGCCAGGAACTGATACATTGATACATTGGTTGTGATCAAGGAGGGCACTCCCTTTTTGTTTCCAGGGATTGATCTAACTCTCTCTTGCCTGCTCTATCCATCTATCTATCTATCTATCTATCTGTCTGTCTGTCTGTCTGTCTATCTATCTACCTATCCATCTATCCATTCATCATCCATCATCTATTAATCTATCTATCATCATCATCATCATGTATATCATCTATCTATCTTATTTTGACCTACTATAACAAACTGTCATAGACTGGTTGGCTTATAAATAAGAGAAATTTATTTCTGTTATTATGTCTCACAGTTCTGGAGGCTGGAAATTCAAGATCAAGACACTGGCAGATTCAGTGTTTGGCGAGGGCCTGCTTCCTGGTACATAGATGGCCGTCTTCTTGCTGTGTCCTCACATGGCAGAGGGAGGAAGAAAGCTCTTTGTGAGCTTCTATAATGACACTAATTTCATTCATGAAGTTTCCACCCTTAATACCTCATCTAATCCTTATTACCTCCCAAAGACTCCACCTTATAATACCATCATGTTAGGGGATAGGGTTCTAATGTTTGGATTTTGAAGGGATACAAGCATTCAGTCCATAACACTACCTAACTAATCTGTCTTTCCATCCATTCAACCATCCATCCTTCTGTCTTTCCCTCCCTCCCAGATTTCTCTGATGCCTTGAGCATATATTCTCCTTAGATTTCCCCAATTTACATGTCTTCTGTTAAAGCTAGCAGAGAGGGCTGCCCTTGGATCCCAATTCCACACACCAGCCTGGTAGCCATTCCTGACACCAGCTATATCCGTTTTGTTGGACAGAGACCACTGGGATGTATTCTTGCAGGTGTGGAGAGCACAGTTCCTCGATGAGAGGTGGGGGACTGGGAAAACACAACAAAAGCATTCATTACCTCCTTGTACCTGGGGCCTGGGGAGGTAAGGAATTCCAGGGCTTCTGGGAAGCATATATGTCACAGAGAAAAGCCTAATGTCTTTTAGGTGAGAAAGAAGGGAAAGAGTAGAGTAAGAAAACTATGTGAAATAAGGAAGCATTTTTTTTAAATAACGAAGTGGATGTTTCATTGCACCATAGGTGTTTTAGAGTTGTGGGGAAACAAGCAAGAATGAGGCATGTTCCTAGGGAACAACAAGGTAAGAATAGGAAGGATGATGGAAATCATTGGCTGGGGTGAGGTGGGGGCACCTGTGGCTTGAGGAGTATAAAGAGTACAGGGAAGAAGGCTTGGCCATGAAGACAGGCATTCTCTCCCCCTGACCCAGATTGACATGGTGCCTGATCTCCTCCCCAGCGAACATGCCAGTCTGTAGGGTGCACATTTCCACAGAGCTGTCTGGGCCCCTCTGGTTTCCATTCAAGGCAGCCCTCAGTGGTCATTTAACCAGCTCTCCTCATTCCTTCAGGAAGATTAATAGTGGGCCTCACATGGCAGATCAGGCCTAGGTCTCTTCCCAAATGGAACAATATGGTAGTGAGGCCAGTTCAAACCCTTGCTTTCTGGGGATTACATCCCCAAGGGTGACCCTGAATTCAGAGGCCTGCTCGGGGTGCAGGATGGCATTCCTTTGGCCTAATCTGATGAAACATTTCTCAGCAAGGGTTTAGAATTTGCATGAGGTCACATGTGATTATCCAGATCTGGATTTATTGTTTTTTTATGGGGGTGACTGCTCCTTAGGCAGCTGACACATTCTCAGAAGGCCAGCCACAGGCAATGGCAAGATGAGAATGTTTGCCCAAGCCCAGGAACATGCTGGGGGGGACTCAGCAGCTGCTAAGCAGCTATGGAGGGAGAAAGGTGTTTTGAAATTTCTGGTGCCGAAAAACCTGCCTTGTACATGAAAATCTGTAAGCAAATGTCCCTGTTCCACCTCCCCTTCCTGAGCTGCCTGGCTGCCACTCCTCCCTTCTTCTGCACACGTCTACTTTAACAGTTGCTTATTGAGCCTTCTTCTAAGGCTTCCCTTGATGTTCATGTTTGCAGGCCCTCACCTGTGTTAAAGTCATGCCTAGGAGTGGGGGTGGGGTGTCTCGATATGATTCAGCCGGTCCCCGGCCTCAACAAGCAAGCTCTTAATCCTAGATCGTGGTTTTCAGCCATGATCACCTTGCTGCACTGTTAATAGACAATAGGCAACAAAGGCACACCACAAAGGATGAAAACTGAGAGTCCCAGTCAGCCACACCAGAAAGCGCCAAGGCTACCATTTTTTGCTAGGTGGGAGTTGGAGTGATATCTCAATGCATCAGTGGACTACTCAAATCAAACGTAATGGTCTGCTGACCAGAGCTCCCACTCCGAGTTCACATATGAGTAGATGACAGAGTCGTATTATCTAATGTAGCATTTCTCATATCTAATGTAGACTTTCTCATACACATTCTAACATAAGAATCACCCAGGGATCTTGTTGAAATGCAGTAGGTTTTGAGTGGGAATTGAGCTTGTGCACTTTCTAACAGGCTTCTAAGTTTTGCTGATGCTGCTGGTCCTCAGACCACACTTTAAGGGAAGCAAGTCTGTATGGAGAGCTTTCAACGGGCTTGTCAACTATTTTAAGGACTGATTCCTTATAGCACTGATGTACCTCAACATCCCATCCATGGAAACTTCCATGCTACTTAAAAGTCTACTCTTGCTTTCCTGTTTGGCAAACCTTACTGTATATTATCTATGTAGTAAATAATGGGTGGAGGGTGTCATGCTTTTCCATGAAGTTTTTTGATGAAGTATCTAAACTAATCCATGCTTTGAAGGATTTAGAGAGAGAGCATGGCTTTAGAACTTTTACCTACACAAAATATTTTGCTTCAAGAGTGTCCGTATGAATTGGCTTCTGGGACTTTCTCTGAAAAACTTCTAGTGTCCAGTGTCTAGAGGACTGTACAATTAAGAGGCAGGAATAGATTTAAAAAAACAAACAACAATAAAAACAACAAAAACAAACAAAGAAAAACAAAGATTAGGGGCGAGTGTGGTGGCTCACGCCTCTAATCCTAGCACTTTAGGAGGCCTAGGAGGGCAGATCATTTGAGCCCAGGAGTTCGAGATCAGCCTAGGCAACATGGTGAAACCCCATCTCTAGAAAAAATTCAAAAATTAGCCGAGTGTGGTGGCATGTGTCTGTAGTCCCAGCTACCTGGGGAACTGAGACAGGAGGATCACTTGAGCCTGGGAGGTTGAGACTACACGAACCATGATCGCACCACTGCACTCCAGCCTGGGCGACAAAGTGAAACCCTGTCTCCAACAAACAGAAAGACAACAACAAAATAACCCCAAAGACTAAAACATTTTATTCACAGAAGACTCAAATCCATTCTTTAAGGTGACATTACCCAAAACATGAACAGACAAGAGTAGAAGATGGATATACAGCAGTCCCCCCTTATCTGTGTGGGATTCATTCCAAGACCCCTAGTGGATGCCCGAAACCTGCAGATAGCACCTGCTGAACCCTATGTATACACTATATTTTTTTCTATTCATACATACCTATGATAGAGTTTAATTTTAAAATTAGGTACAGTAAGGACAACAATAACTAATAATTATAATGTAAAAAGTATGTGAATGTGTTCTCTCACTCTCAAAATACCTTACTTCACTGTGGAAAGTAAAACCTCAGATAACTATGGATTACTGTGGACTTTTGAAAAGTTTTACAATTGTGAAGCATTTTTAATTCTTCATTTCTCAGTGTCTGTTGTGCCTTTTGTAGACTAGAAAAAGGTAACGCTGAACAAGATGAGCTGGGTTTCTTGACACCCAGACCAGGGCTGTGATGATAGGAACAGGAAGGAAGGGAGACCTTGGGTACTATTGCCTCCATGGGTTGAACATACAGACCTCCTTCTAGGGAGACTAAAGATGCTGAGATACACCTTAGTATCAGAGTGTCGGTGGTGGCAATGATAATTATGAACATGTTGGAAAATAGGGTTGAGGCTGCGATAAGAAGATATGTTAATTTTATTATCTGTGATTGATATTATAATACCCATTGAAAATGCCCTGTAGAAGAGAGAAATATAATAATGGGGGAGGCTAAGCTCTAAATGGAGAACTTTGACTTGCTGGTTGGATTAATAATGTGACTATTTATTATTGCCTTGGGTATCACTGGAATTTTCCTACATAGCTTTGTTCACATGAAAAGTTAAAGTTTACTGCATAGTGCTTGCTTAATAATTTGTTCAGCAAGCACTATGCAATAAACTTTAACTTTTCATGTGAGTATAGACTGTCTCCCTCTCTTCGAGTTCACTCTGAGTAGTAGACTTTTGTAATCTCAATGTGCCTCATCCGTAGTAGTTGTTTATAAGGCATTTGTTGGAAAGCGACTGATTATACTTGGGAGTATTTGTAGTCACCTGAAAATAGTGAGAAGCCACAGCTGGAAAAAAAAATTAGAAGACTAGGGAAGAAAGAGTGTGGTGAGGGAGGTTAATGGGCCCCAGCTCACCTAAGAGAACCTAAAGAAGAAAAATTGAAAGGACATCTTCAGATTGCATCTGAAGGAAGTCACTAGAATTCACAGCCAAAGCATTTTTGATGAAGTTCTAAGAATGAAAACCCAGAGAGTCACTGAGGGAGTTGGAGTTGAAGGGAAGTTTAAGGAGCAAAACCACAAATGGAAATAAAGGGCAGGGAAGCGGGGAAATAACAACAACCAACAAGAAAAGTTCCTGTGAAGCAACTACTCTTCACCCAGTACCTTTCGATAATCTTTCATTAACATGATCTTCTGTGTTCAGACATGTCTGTTTATGGATAATATTAAACATGTAGTAGATGGTGCTCTATCAAAATTAAAAACAAACTGAAGGCTGGATGCGGTGGCTCATACCTATAATCCCAGAACTTTGGAAGGCCAAGGCAGGTGGATCACTTGAGATCAGGAGTTTGAGACCAGCCTGGCCAACATGGTGAAACCCTGTCTCTACTAAAAATACAAAAATGAGCCAGGCATGGTGGTGGGTAGTCCCAGGTACTCAGGAGGTTGAGGCCAGAGAATTGCAGAGGTTGTAGTGAGCCAAGATCGTGCTACTGCACTCCAGCCTTGGCAACTGAGCAAGACTCCATCTCAAAAAGAAAAAAAAAAAAAAAGCAAAAAACTAACCAACCAACCGAACAAACCAAAAAACACATTGAAGAAACCTTTAGGAAAACTGGCATGATCTCTGATGTCCAGCCGCCTGTCACTTGCCAGGTATTTAAGGAGTGAAATGAGCAATGGTGTTTCATCCAGATGCTTAAACATGCTTATCCCAGCCCAGAAGTGTGGCTGAGGGGCTAAAACCCATGTACCACTGTTGACCCATCAACAAGGTTCAGCAAGTATTTACTGAGTCTCTATTATGTGCCAGTGAGAAAACAAAAATCCAGTTCATAGAGACTGCATTATAGTGAGGGTGTCAAAGATAAAGCTGGAAACTAAAGTGGCAAGGAGAGATTTTAATGAGTGATAGACTATTGCTATAGAGAACTATTCAGTGTGAACTGAACAACTTCAATTTGTACAGAAGTGACTGTGCATTTTAAAGAGGAAATGAAGGAGTATAGAGGGAGGTGAGCAGAGGTTCAGTAAATTCACGGAGGTAAAAATATCATACAAAGCAGGAAGAGGGGAGTTGGTACATGTAAACCCATCTGGGTTTGTTAACTGGTGCTTGTGGAAGTCAGGCTCCCACCCTCCCACAGAGGCTGGAGACAGGAGCCCCATCTTCAGATGTTAGATGAACAAACAGTAAATTATTTTGACAGTTTTGAGTTTTCTCAGACAGGCACTTTAAGGGGAGTTAAGGTCATTCTAGAGATGTGGCCTTGAGCTGTTAGAAACTGTATTTGTGTTTTATTCGAGTCTCTATAGGCTGAGGTTGAGGCCTAGTTGAGAAGAGGGCTCAGGGGAGCTGACTAGAGTTTGATCAAGAAAAGAGTCTTTGCTGGGAGAGAGAGACAATACACAAACTACATAAACTAAATAACACAAACTAAATAAACAATATTAGATGGTGATTACAAAGCAGAGGAAGGGTATAGGTCGTGCTGGGGTGAAGGTGTGCAGATTGCAACCTTAAGTATGGCAACCAAGGCAGGCCCCTCTGAGAAGGTGGCATTTGGAGAAAGGCCTGAGAGAAGTTAAGGGGTGATCCTTCCAGGCAGAGAGAAGAGCAAGGGCAAAGGCCCCAAGGAACAGAAAAGAATCCCGGGTTGGGCCCCTGTAGACCATCGCAATGACGTTGACATTTTCTCTGAGTGAGACTGGGGATCCAGTGGCGGGGGAGGGGGGGCGCTGGGCACAGGGGCATCATGTTTTTTGATACAAATGTAGAAAGCAAAGTTTGGGAGATAACTACTTCATTCATATCAATATCAACTTAGGAGTGAATCCACAGTATTCACTAGCCAATTGATGGAGATTTTAACATTACGTGGAAGTAGCTAAACTAATGGAAGACATTTAAAAATGTCTTTATCTCCAACAATTTGCTGTTAAAAAATTATTCAATGACACTTGTTAAAGCACAGTAAGGCAGGTTTTATTTAGGACCATTGCAATAGGTATAGGGACTACTGCTATCGATTTTGTAGTCGGGGAGAGGGATTGGGCTCAACTCTGAATGTAACAGGGAAAATAACTTATAGCCAAGGAGCAGTGTATCTTGCTCCTTGGCTATAAATTACAAGTGGGTGTCAGTGGATGGAAAATTACTAAGAGGAAACGTCGGGGTTAGAGCACTCTTGCTGAAGACAGGCCAGGATGATCAGCCCTCACCTGAGGAAAGGTGAAGGGCTAAGGAACTCGATTGAGGGTGGGAGTTCTTGGTAAACCAATTTAGTAGGGCTTTTGTTAAAGCTATATTTTACGAGGAAGTGCCCAGATGGGCCTAGAAGATCCAGGAGCCTGACTAAAGCTTGGTCACTCAAATAATCTTTGTCACTGCCAGTCTAAGAGGTCAAAAGTGTAATTTTGTCTTTCCCTGGTTACTATTGAACCTAGGAAATATTTTCTATTATTAGCCATTTGCATTTTCTTTCTCTGTGGTCTTCCCAGTACATATCCTTTGCCCTTTGTTGCTGTTGCATTATTTTCTTAACTCTTGGTGTGTTGAGTTGGTAAATAATCCTTTGTGGTATACGTTGGAAGTATTTTTCTGCTATTCGGTTTGCTTTCGTTTTGTTCTTAGGACGTTTTGTTACTCAGGAACAAATCCAGTTTTGAGGTGTGAAGGTGTGTGTTTCCATACACATACGGAGGATTTACAAATATGCTGTAGATGTCTGTATTTGCCTTTAAATGCCCTTCAATAAAAACCATCCCGGCTTCTGTGATTCTTATCTTCCCTTTTTAGTGTGGGAGGCTTCCTGCTTTGCTTTGTCTGCACATTCACATAGAGCCTGCCGAGCTTAATTTTAACCTGGGGAAAAATACAGAAGAGAAGCTATTTTCAGTCAGGTCATATTACTGAGAACACCTGTGAAATTCAGGATATTTTCTTGGGGGTAAGTTAAAATGTAGGACGCCACCTTGCCTGAAGCACATTTCTATTGTGGTTGCTGTACAAATTGGGAGGTGTTACTTGGAGCCAAAAACCTTATCACTTTCACACCAGCACTGCTTCTAAGTTGCATGCCTCCAACCCTCAGTCTTTGGTATTAATTCTGAAACAACTAGTATAACCATCTGTTGAAAAGTTCTGTGGGAAAAAAAGGGGTCTTTGTGGCCTGTTTTATTCACTTCCATGAGATCAACACAGAGATATTTTACATTTTGGTTATCAATCTATTTTTTCTTGCTTTTCCTCTTGCTCCAGTTTGCCTTCCTAAATGTCTGGCCATAGGCAAATAAAATATACCTCCACCCTAGATGATTATAGTGTCAAAATTCCCTTAATCACACAGTAGCCCCAGCCATCTGTTTGAGTAATATTTTTCCTACCTCATCGTGTGAATTGTCTTATTGTTTTGGTGAAATGTTGACGCTACCACCTACTCTCATCCTCCCACCTCCATTTGCAGATAAAATCTAATTATCACCTCAGGATGGTTTCTTGACATACAATATAATCACCGACACAAAAGAATTTAGAGCACTATGACATTTAGCTTTTTTTTTTTTAAGACTGTTGTTTAAAAAAATGATCCTTTTAAATTTGCTATTTCACAATTAATTTTTTTAAAAAGAAACAGAAAAGAACAAAAAGAACAGAGACCAAACCTTTTACTCTTAGTAATTAATCTATTTGTAGTGTTACATTGAAGGTAGTAGCAGAAGGGACAGTGAAAACTCATGATGGTTAAGAAATTAACAAACGAACTTGCTTTTAGGACTTCAGGCAGGGATCATTACTAAAGTCCCTAGCTTTGATTAGAATTTTGTGATACCAGCTACTGTATAATTCGGCCCCAGTTTATTTCAGACTTTCTTCCTTAAATTCATTTATTTATTTCAAGACATTAAGGTATGGACTTTAGGTGTGGGGCATCTCCAATGCTCCTGCGTGCCAGGCACAAGGTGTGGGCCAGGAGAGTGAATATCTGGTGGAGGGAGGCGAGTAATACAGGAAGTAGTGCATTTTACTAAATGGAGAAAACATTGAAGGCAGCCAGCTTGATAGAATCATCAAAAATAAAAATCGAGGCATATAACAAAACCAGACAGTACATTTATAACTCCATATGTCAAACTAGAGAGAGGAAAGTGAAAAAGATGAGAAAAAATATTTTGAGAAAAGTTGACTAGCTCCTCTGCAGTGACAGCATTCAAAAAATCAATCTAAACGCAGCCCTAGAGCAGCAATTCAGCTTCCCAGCTTGGAGGACTCTAGGTTTGAAGCTTTCAGCTGCTATCAGATTTGAACCTCTCAGCTCACAGGGTGCTAACTAGAAGAGGAGAAGGAAGATGTACATCACCACAGGACCACAGCGACGCGTCCTCATAGAATTTTCAGACTCAACGCACTGGCCACGCCATGGGGTCCAATTGCTGCCATTTAGAAAAGCATGCTTTTAAAGTGTGTCATTTAAGAGTAAATATTCTTTTTTAAAAATATGGGCCAGGAACTAATAAAAATGATGCACAAAGACTTGAGAAGATATACTGCCTGTCTGTCCTCCTCCCTCAGAGAGACCACATTTCCTTTTGAAACAAAAATGAGGCCAGAATGAAAGGGCCTCCCTCCCTAACCCCAGCCTCAGTTAGAGAGGGCCACAGGAGCTCGCTTACCATCTCTCTCCAAAATATGTTCTCCATGTGGTTCAGCAAGAGGATTCACTTGGTTTGACAAACTTTTCCCTTTAAAGAATAAACACTTCCTGAAGGGTTAAAGGCCAGGTAATGGCCATTCACATTATTTTGCAAGTAAGTTACTTTAATCATCATCATCACTAGTATTGCAGAGAAGTTTAAAGGGATTCTCATCTCTCAACCATATTTCGTCCTCATAACCTTTTGAATCCAGTGGGACTCTTATTTACCCCATTTCACAGATGGGGAAAGTGGAGAGGGAGGTAAATCATCTTAGGTCATACAGCCAGTAAGTGCAGAGGCAGAATTTAAAGCCAAGTCTTCTGAGTCCAAGTTCAGGGCTGCTGCCATCACCCCATTCGTTGCACTCCCACATTTGCTGGAACTGGAGCTTTGGATGGGATTGGGGAAGGAGGGAAGAGAAGGTCTGGAAGTGTTGGAGGTGGCATGGGGAGGGAGGTATACCTTCCTGCTAAGATGGCTCACCCTCACCGCACAGGGTCTCGATGTTTGGAGAACTGACCGGACCATGTGGACTTGGTCCAGCTCTTCCAGACTCTTCCACACTCCAGTCGTTTTCCCCTGGCTGATTTCTTTCTCCTTAAGGTCTTGTCGTGAGTCCTGGAGGCACCAGTTCCTTGCATACTCCACCCTCCTTCGTCAGCATGCTGCCACCTTTGAAACACAGGCGCGTTGTTTCTTTTGCCTGAACCCCAGTAGAAATGTAAAAGGTGACACCTTGTCAGTGGGAAGCGAAGTCAGGTCATATTCTTGAAGGTAAAGTTAGGCCAGGGTTCTATGGAATAAGCTGGAACCATCTCCCATGAGAATTGTGCTTTTTTTCCCCTTTTGCTTTGTTTCGTTTTCTCATTCCTGCCTCAGCAATACCCTTGAAGGATGGATGGGATCCTTCATGTCCAGGTGTACCTCACCTGCTTCAGGAGACACCAGACTGAACTCTTTCTCTCTGACGTTCTCCTTGGGTCCATCCCACGTGCTGCCTGGGAGCTTCTTCCTTGTCACCTAGGGTCCCGTATGTCTTCATTTTTGCCCTGGATCCAGCACCTATAAATGGAAAGAGATTTATAAGAAACACTGCACAATCAAAATATATGGACTTTGTTTGAATTCTTATTCAAAGTGTAAGAAAAAAAAAGTTATCCTGGATATATTTGATGATATTAAAGAATTAATGTTCCTTCTTAGGTGTGAAATAATATTGTGGTCTGTTTTAAGAAAGAGTCTCCCTCTATTTACATGTAAAAATATGACAGGAGAAAAAAGATGTCTACTTTTTTGCTTCAAAATCTTCAACTCTCCCTTTCACCTACCTCTTTCCCTTTACTATGTAAACATGTCCTATTTGCATTAGAAATATTAAATTTCTAAATTCATATGTAGTAAAACTACTAGGTTTTAAAAAAATTGAGTGTCAGATCTGTTATAAGGATGAAATTAAACGTTTCCATGTCCATTTTCATTTTTTAGGCTACATGGTGGGGAGACCAGAAAGCTCACTATCTCACTTATTCCGGTCTCCTTTGTCATTTTCTTTAGTAATATTCTGGGTAGAGAAAGGTAAGAAGTGTGTACAAATGACTTCTGTAGTGGTAAGATACATTCATGCGTTTTTGCAATGCGAGGAGGTAGAGATCGTTTTACAAAGTCGAGCTCGTGCTCTTTGTTTCCCAACTGGCCTTTGAGTACAGGTACATTAGAATTTGTAGACCTCTGAGGAAGATTTCAGGACCTTGCTGCAAACAGTGGACCAGTAATGGTGATTAGGTAGCTCGAGGGCCCCTAAACGCCTCCCTGATGATTGACCAGCTGGAATGCGTGCGTATGGCTTAGGTCTCTTGCATCCCCACTCCCTGGGAGGAGGGAAGATCTGTTACAAGTCGGTTGAAAGGGTCTCTCCAGACACTTGGCAATCAGAAGCAGATATGGTAGCTTTTAGCCCCCTCGGCCCATCTTTGGCTTCTGCTACCCATGTGGTTGGGCTGTACCCAATAAGAAACCACCTCATCTTCAATGGCCATGAAGATTTCCTGGAATGAGATCAAGGCTTTCCCCTGCTATAATATATAGATGACTCTTCCAATAGAGCAAGTGCCTTCATGCCCCGCTCCTTTGGGGTAGCTTTGGATTTTGGCTGGAATGTTCTCATTACTGACATCTGCTTTTAATTTGCATATGATCAAGCAGGTCAGCCCCAACTGCATCTCTCAGGCTATTAAGAATGCAGAGGCAGAATCCCCTGAATGTGATGTGAGACCAGGCTATTTCAAAATCGTCACTGATCCTACTGAGGAAATATCAGTAGAAAGGAAGAAGAGGAAGAAGCAGAGGATTCATGAGTTATTTATTAGTTTGTGATGCTACATATATCAGTGGTAACCCTATCCTGACATCTCTCCCTCCTACCTCCACTCCTAATTCTTTCTGGATCTGAAGTGGAAAGAGACAATGAAGGAAGGAGCTGAATATAATTCATTCATGAGCATGTAAGATAACCCCTTCTCCTCTTCCCTCTCTTACTCTGCCATGTAACAAATATTGTTAAGTATACCAGTTATTTTCTAGTACTAGAAATATCAATAAAAATACCAGTGATTTTTCTTTTCTTTTTTTTTTTTTTTTTTTGAGACAGAGTTTTGCTCTTGTTGCCCAGGCTGGAGTGCAATGGTGCGATCTCAGCTCACTGCAACCTCTGCCTCCCAGGTTCAATCGATTCTCCTGCCTCAGCCTTCCGAGTAGCTGGGGTTACAGGCATGCACCATCACACCTAGCTAATTTTTGTGTTTCTAGTAGAGACGGGATTTCTTCATGTTGATCAGGATGGTCTTGAAATCCCAACCTCAGGTAATCCACCTGCCTGGGCCTCCCAAAGGGCTGGGATTACAGGTGTGAGCCACCGTGCCCAGCTGTTATTTTTCAATACTAGAACAAAAATTGAGAATAGGGATTATGAGGATTGTTATGAAAACATAAGTTGTAAATTTCTTGCACATTTGGGAGTTGTTTCGGGAAAACAGATACTTGGTGTTTTTTAAACATTTTTAGTAATAATTGTATGGTATTATTTATGAAAATATAATTCACTAGGTTTTAAAAATTAAAATCTGTCCTTAATTAAATAACTCAGTACTCACAGAAAGGATTTTGAAGAAAAGTGTCTTGTAGAATTTCTGTCTTTACAAACAGAGCCCTGCAGTTGCAATGGATTGATCTGATCAGTCAATTCATTGATTAGAAACTGAACCAAGTATTTGATTCTGTATCTTTAAATTAGTCTAATTCATCCATAAGCCATGTGATTTACTGGTAGCAAGTTAAAAATGACAAGAAACCCAGCCTAGTTTGTGGCAACTGTCTTGAGCTCTTCCACTTTGATTCTACCATTTACCCACTCATTCATTTAATCAGCTCTGAATGAGACTCTACTATTTGGACAGCAATGAGTAAGATACCATTAGTTGCTGTGTCTGGGTGCTTATTTTGGTGTAAACAGATCTTTGACTAGTTCATTTAGGTTACATTTCAACATAATGTAATATGGGCTATAGTAGGAGGGAGAACTGACCTAGACTGGGATTGCCAAGAGAGGTCACCCAGAGGAGGTATTGGATACCTAAGCTGTCATGAAGGATCAAGTAGGTGCTCGCTGCGGAGGGAGAGGAACTTGTTCCAACCAAGGGTAGCAGCTTGGATGCACAGATGAGAGGGCATATAAGGACTTTATTTTGGGAAATAGTGAGGAACTCTGGGGGATTGGGATATAAAATGCAAAGTAGAGGGCTGTGTGTGTGTGTGTGTGTGTGTGTGTGTGTTAGGTAGGAGAGTTGGAGGAGGGTAATGTCAAGAGTTGACAGGAGTTCTAGGCTTAGAACCAGCAAGGACTCAGGGGGGCTTTAAGTAATAAACTGGCCAGACTCCTGAAGCTGGCTGCTGGGCTGGGCTGATTAGTCTTAGGACCAGATAGGCTTCACTGGCTGCCAGCCTGGGCCAGGCCCCACATACCTCAAACACAAGCAGGGACTGAAGGAGAGGAAGATGCAGTAGGCACTGACCTTCTGACCTTGGCGGGATGCTTGAACCGTTCTGCCCTTTCAGGAGGTTCTACCCCTCTGAGCTCAGTTCGCCTCCTCACCCTGTGATGACAGTCTTAGCACTCAAGATGCGGTGACCTGTCGAGAAGTGGGGGCAGGGGCCCACTGTCTCCTTTTTAACTCGGTCTCCAGAGCCCAAAAGACTAGGCTGTTGCTTAATGTTTGTTGAATGAATAACTGAATGTGAGAAGTTGTTGGAGAAGAACTTTCAGGAAGAAATTTTTTAGTGATCACCACCCAGGTCCCATGGTTGAAGTCTCAGCCTTTTGGAGGAAGGCGTTGCAAGGTTAATACAGGCTGGTATACAGGGTTGCTGTGGGCTTAGAGTGCAGGGGAGATGCCTGGTCCCCTCCTCCAGTCAGTCCTCCCTGGAGCTGGGCATAATGAAGTCTCTGGGGAGGGCAGCACCCACAGGCTCTGGCCTGGCCTCTGCATTCCCACAGGAGTAGTGGTGAGAGGAGTCAAGTTACCACGTGACCTTGAATGAAAGGACGTTTGAGGGGAGTGGAAGGACAGGAATGGAGACTCCCAAATTCATGGGGACAGCTTTGCTGGGTACCAGAAGGCCAGTAAGTAAGGCAGTGAGCCAGGGAGAGCTGGGTTATTACTGCTTGTGTGATCTCACCCTTCACCGCCAGCTCATGAAGTCTGAGGAAATTCAGGTTGCCTTTGGTGTTAACCTCCTTGAAGACTATCACTAATTGAATGATAGCCTTCAGTTACTCTCTGTTCTCCAAATACGTCCTCTCTTTTTGCCCTATGTCTTGACATGAGTGGTTCCTGTGCTTGGAGGGCCTCTCGTCTCTTCTTCATTTGACACAGAGCTTCTGCTCATTCTTCAAAACCCTAGTCAGATGTTGTTGCTTCACTGAAAACTCTATGCCGTCAGCCAGAGTTCCTTGTTCTTCCCTTTGTGACCTCGTAGCCTTGTCACAGTGCTCTCTGTTGTGTTGGAATAATCTGTTTACTTGATGTATTAGGCCATTCTTGCACTGCTATAAATAAATACCTGAGACTGGGTAATTTAGAAAGAAAAGAGGTTTAATTGGCTCACAGTTCTGCAGGCTGTATAGGAAGCATGGTGCTGGCATCTGCTTGGCCTCCCCAGGCCTCAGGAAGCTTACAATGAGGCTGGAAAGCAAAGGGGAAGCAGGCCCGTCACACGGCCAGAGCAGGAGCAAGAGAGCCAGAGATTGGGTTGGAGGTGCCACTTACTTTTAAGTGACCAGGTCTCACGAGAACTCACTCACTATTGCAAAGACAGCACCAAACCATGAGGATTCTGCTCCCGTGACGCAAACACCTCCCACCAGGCCCCACCTCGAGCACTGGGGATTACAATTTAACATGAGATTTGGGTGGGGACAAATATCCAAACTATATCACTTGACTGCCTCTCCGGTGTGACTCTGAGTTTCAAGGGTAATAATCCTGTCTTAAAATTTATGTGTATACAATTCATGCCACAGAGTCTCATTGTGAAAGAAAAAAGCACATTAAAGAACATATCTAAGGCATTGGAAATACATCATCCACAGTTATTCCTAAAAGGTAATGAGTAGTTGAATTAACAAAATATGGTATTTATGTACATGAGTATTATCCAGCCATAAAGAGGAACATATGCTGCAACATGGCTTGAAAACGTTCTGCTCAATGAAATAAGCCAGACACAGATGGACAAATATTGTATGATTCCACGCAGAGGATTTACCTAGAATAGGCAAATTCCTAGAGACAGAAAATAGAGTATAAGCTTCTAGGGGCTGGAGGAAAGGGGAGAAAAGGAGTTATTGTTTAACAGGTTTGGAGTTTCTGTTTGGGTTGATGAAAAGTTCTGGAAACAGTGGTGAATGTACGTAATGCCACTAAATTGTACACATAAAAATGGTTGATGTAGTAAATTTATTTTAAGTATTTTTTATCACAATTCTTTTTTTAAAAAAAGCAACAAGGAGGAAAGAAACAGATGAAAAAATTAGCAGTAAAGTGTTCCAATGACCCAAATGCAGAGAGTGGTTCAAAAGTATGTAAACCAGTTACGTGGGAGACAGGGCACTATAGGCTTTTTATCAAGAGAAGAAACCCGGGGGCTCAAGCCTGTAATCCCAGCACTTTCAGAGGCCAAGGTGGGTGGATCACGAGGTCAGGAGATCGAGACCATCCTGGCGAACATGGTGAAACTGCGTCTCTACTAAAAATACAAAAAATTAAGCTGGGCATGGTGGCACACACCTGTAGTTCCAGGTACTCGGGAGGCTGAGGCAGGAGAATTATTTGAACCCAGGAGGCGGAGATTGCAGTGAGCCAAGATCGCGCCACTGCACTCCAGCCTGGGTGACACAAACTCCATCTCAAAAAAAAACAACAGAAAAAAGAAGAAACCCTGTGTTCTTTCTCTTGACACAGTATTTAGGGAATCAGTAAGATTCCATCAACATAAGCATCATATTCTCTTATTTTTCTGCAAAATCATCAGCAGCAAGTGCTTTTTCCTAACATTAAAATATATTTATTCTGGCTGCGCACTGTGGCTCATGCCTGTAATCCCAGCACTTTGGGAGGACAAGGCAGGTGGATCACTTGAGCTTTAGAGTTCAGACCAGCCTGGGCAACATGGTGAAACCCTGTCTCTACAAAAAAAAAAAAAATACAAAAAATTAGCAGGGTGTGGTGGCACACACCTGTGGTCCCAGCTATTTGGGAAGTTGAGGTGGGAGGATTTCTGGAACCCTTGAGGTCGAGGCTGCAGTGAGCTGAGATTGTGTCACTGCACTCTAATCTGGGTGACAGAGTGAGATCCTGTCTCAAATAAATAAATAATTAAAAGTTAATTATACTTCTGTCTATGGAATTTTACTTCACGTGAGCTAAGAGAACTCAAACAGGTTATTGAAATGCTTTAGAAAATTGTTAAACTGTTTACTTTTTTAAGTTTTTAGTCTGTCTTATTTATATGTGTATGTGCATATATGTGTGTGTGTATATGTGTGTGTGTGTGCATATATATATATATATATATATATATATATATATATATATACCACTGCACTCTAACCTTGGCAACAGAGTGAGAACCTGTCTCTAAAAACTAATACAAAATAAGTTAATAATAAAATAAGTTGGCCAGGTGCACATAATTAATAATGCCCAAGAGTAAAAATTAAGTAAACAGTTATAACATGATTAGTCATTTTATTTATTTTATTTTGCTGGATTGGAGTCTGCTGTTATATCATATAAAACATTTGCTAGGATTTTGTATTTTTAACACCCATGCACATTTATGGGAATTCATTAGAGGGGGAAGCCTGGATTTAAAATTTCCCTCCATGAAACAGTGAAAGATCAAGAGGTGAATCATGTGGGACATGAAGCATGTTATGGCTGAGCTGCTGACGAGGCCTCGACTGTGCTTTGCATCATGTAAGGGCTCAGCACCCTGAGAAGGTGCCTGGTAAATGCCGCTGGCTGATCGGACGGCAGTTCTCGGAAGGCCTGCTGATCAGAAACAGAGCCTTTGGCAGAATCTAAATGGCAAAGTCACAAACAGTAACAGGCCCTAAAATAACAACTGCAACCTCAGCAAAATGAAAACCTTCTATGTGGGAAGTATAATGGGAAATGTATTGATTGGTATTTTTCTCCAGATACATGAATAGTGATCACAAGTAGAGATGCTCCCCTTTTCTACAAAGGAAAAGGTGTAAAACATTGGTTTTACAATGTAGTAAAACCAATAAAATGGTGGTATAAAACATTGATCACCATCAGCAGATTCTTCTAGCAAGAATGGCAGTTCAAGCCAATAGATATGTTTGATGAATTTTGTGGTTGCAAGTGGCTGGAATGGAATGAAAATCAGCCTTCACGAATCCATTCTCTCATTCTTCTCATTTTAATGAGCACCTACTACATGCTAGGCATTGTTCTGGGTACGTGCAGGATATCAGCGAGCCTAGCCAAGATTAAATTCTCTCTGCTCAGATACAGAAAATAAGGGATACACATCATACATAAATATATAATATGTTAGAAAGTGGAAAAAGTAAGTAGAAAAAAGAAAAAGTACAGCAGCAGGGGAAATTCAAGAGTGCCAGGCCGGGTGCGGTGGCTCACGCCTGTAATCCCAGCACTTTGGGAGTCCGGGGTGGGTGGATCACGAGGTCAGGAGATTGAGACCATCCTGGCTAACACGGTGAAACCCCGTCTCTGCTAAAAATACAAAAAATTAGTCGGGCGTGGTGGCGGGCGCTACACGGGAGGCTGAGGCAGGAGAATGGCGTGAACCCGGGAGGCAGAGCTTGCAGTGAGCCAAGATCATGCCACTGCACTCCAGCCTGGGCGACAGAGTGAGACTCCATCTCAAAAAAAAAAAAAGAGTGCCAAAAACTGGTGGGCATGAGGCAGGAGCATTAGGTGGGCAGGGGCAGCTCTGCTGAGATGGTGATAAGTGAACAGAGTCCTGGAGCAGAAAACCAGTGGATGATGGGGGAAGAGCATTCCAGGTAAAGGAGGTAGGAAGGCCCCAGAATGGAGCCTGCCAAGCTGGATCTGGCCTGTGGTTGCTGCAGGGTGGAGTGAGGGCAGGGTCTTGTGGGCTTTCTCTTTGGGCAGGAAGGGGAGTCTGTGCAGGGTCCTGAGCAGAGGAGTGAACTGACCTACAGATAATTTTTAAAAAGCATTCACTTTGCTGCTGTGTTGGAAATAGAGGGTAGGGGAATGGGTAGGGTGGAAATCAGGAGGCTTGTGGGGGGTTATCCTTAGGTCCCAATGAGACACATGAAGGGCTGATCACCAGCCTCCAACTTCTGGGCTCAAGCAATCCTCCCGCCTTAGCTTTCTGAGTAGCTAGGCCTTCTGGTGCACAACATCATACCCTGCTAATTTTTCTATTTTTTTGTAGAGATAGCATCTCGCTATGTTGCCCAAGCTGGCCTTGAACTCCAGGCCTCAAGCAATCCTCCTGCCTCAGCCTCCCAAAGTGGCTGGGATTACAGGCATGAACCACTACATCTGGCCAGTTTATTTTATTATTATCATTATTTACTTATTTTGTATTTTTTTTAGAGACAGGGTCTCACTCTGTTGCCAGGCTGGAGTTCAGTGGTACAATCATAGCTCACTGCAGCCTCCAACTCCTGGGCTCAAGCTATCCTCCCACCTCAGCCTCACAAGTAGCTGGGACTACAGGCACATGCCACCATGCCCAGCTATTCTTTTGTTGTTGTTGTTGTTTTGTAGAGACAGGGGTCTTACTATGTTGCCCAGGCTGATGTTGAACTGCTGGCTTCAAGCAATCCTCCTGCCTTGGCTTTCCAGAGTGCTGGGATTACAGATGTGAGCCACTGTGTCCAGCCATTTTTTAGTAAAACTTAAATATAAACCAAAAGTAGATAGAATAGTCTAATGATCCCTCATGCACACGGTCCCTGTCCCTGTTACTAACTCATAGTCAAAATTGTTTCTTCCTCATGCCTATCTGCTTGCCTTCCCCAACCTCAGAATATTTTAAAATAAATTCCAGACATCATATTATTTTTCTTATAAATATTTCAGCATGTAATACTAAAGAATAAGGACTTTAAAAAAAAAAACCCACAGTGCCATTATCATACTAAAAGAAATTTAACATTAATAATATTAGCTAGTCAGTCAGCATTCAAATTTCCCCCATTGTCTCATCAATGAATGTTTGGATCAGGATCCAAATAAGTTTGACCCATTCCATTTGGTTCAGAATTTCCTTTTGAAGTGTCTCTGTAGATGATTTGTCTAAAGCCATTAGCAGCCACACACTCAGTTCTGTGTTCCTCATCATCTACACGTCGCGTTCCTTTCTGTGTCTTTCCCAGAGCAGTGGCATCTCTTGTCGCTGTAACACTTTCACTTCTTTAATTCACTACCTCGAATCACCAAAGTGACTTTAGCGCCCCAAGTATTCTGGAGTCATTGTGAAAGCTGCAGATGTGGTTTAAGTGTGTTTGGCTTTTGAAAACCCCCAAAAGTTTAGATATGCGCAAAATTCATGGTTCCCTCCCTCTCTCGTTCTCTCATTTAGAGAGAAGAGACACTTTCTCCTATAGTTGTCTCCATACAGGCTTTGGTCTTTGATTTTTTATTTTTTATTGATTTTTATTTATTTATTTATTTATTTTGAGACAGAGTCTTGCTCTGTCGTCCAGGCTGGAGTGCCATGGCATGATCTCAGCTCACTGCAACCTCCACCTCCTGGGTTCAAGTGATTCTTCTGTCTCAGCCTCCTGAGTAGCTGGAACTACAGGCACACGCCACCACGCCTGGCGAATTTTCGTATTTTTAATAGAGACAGGGTTTCACCATATTGGTCAGGCTGGTCTCGAACTCCTGACCTCAGGTGATCCACCCACCTCTGCCTCTCAAAGTGCTGGGATTACAGGTGTGAGCCACCGCCCCCGCCCCTGTCTTTGATTTTGAAATGCCAGTCTGCATCAGCTAGAACCTTCCCTACGCTGGGGTACTGAGTTGAGGAATGAACTTCCCTCTTTGTTGTTTGCTCTGTGAAACTTTTGACCTGTCTGTGTAATCCTTAGATGTATCGAGGTTTAAAGTATGCTCTGAGATTGGGGAGAGAAGAGAAGGGGTTTTAAAAACAGAAACAATCGAAGCATTGAGCGTCAAACTTTACCTCTAGAAAGGTTCCAGCGATTCCCACGACTCTGTCATGCCCTGGAGAGAATTTTGGTATAGTCGCTATGCATCTTTTCACAAATTATCATTATAATCACATACACAATTTTACCCTTTCTAAATTCACTGTGACATTATAAACACTTATTTTCTGTTGTTACATATTTTCCTTTACCTTGATTTTTAAAAAACCATAATATCCAGGCCTTCTTCCTTGGAAATACAAAACCACTGAGTAGCGACACTCAGAGTTAAGGGAACAGAATCCCAGGCCTGGTTTTGCCACCAACTAGAGATACCACCAAAGGATTGTCCCCTGAGTTCCCAGAGTTTTCTCCTCCCTTAAATGGGTACCATAATTCTTACTTCACAGGATTGTTACAGAGATGAGATGAATTAAGGTTATAGGGCCCTCGTAAACTCTAAATTAATATTCAAAAATAAGGTGTTAATGTCTATCTTTAGAGGCAGTAAGCAAAGCTGTGGAAACTAAGTAGTTAGTTCTCCCTGCTGATCAAGGCTATGGTACTCAAACCTTGAATCTAGGGCCCAACACTTAAGGAGGGAGAACCTGTGTGTTCAGGCTATGCTCCAGCTGCTGGCTCAGGGTAGGGGGACTTCCTCCCACATATAAGCAAGAGGAATCACTGAAACAGAGTTCAAATATTCAATCCAGAAAGCAATCAGTAATGGAAGAATTGTAACTCTGGTTTCTTTATAAATGGAGCTGAGAATCTCAGATATTTCTGATAATTTAATGAAGGTTTATGAAATTTTCTTAGTCTTCCTATGCCTTTGTATTTTGATTTTTAGAATGAATGTACTTCAAGCTTAGCACGTCCCTTATACACTGTAGGAGTATGATAGATCTATGTTGACCTGAATGAAGGTATGAGCAGAGGAGAATTATCCATGCAAGTATGGTATTATTTACATTCCTCTTGTTATTGAGCTGGTGATTCCAGTATTTCTACGGAATAATAGATCAACGGGCACATTTCGGATTTGATTAATCAGAGCTGCAGATGTGGTCTGACAATTCCTCTCATCCACTCAGTTCTGCTCTCTTGGTTGCTTTCTTGATTCCTATTCCCAAATATATTTCTCCCTGGAGACTGTTTTCTTCTGGACTAGTCTCTTAATCTTCCCAACCCATATTTGGAGAGATGTTTAGTGCTCACCCGTGACCATGAGAAAGTGTTGCACTTTCTGGCCTCCCTTGCAGTTAGGCAGGGCTATGTGATTGGTTCCAGCCAGTGTGGGCTGTGAGGGAAAGAGGTGTGTTACTTGTGGGCTGAGACAGTGAGAAGCTCGTGCATAATTCTCCAGGCTTTCTTTCTTCACCTCATCAACTGAGGAGGCCACAAGTTCAGGAATCATAGCCATAGGATGGTGGAGCCACCATTGGCCTCAACTCTGAGTCACCATGGCAACAGCCTCCTTGGAGAATCATGTGGCCCACAATGGACTTTATGTAATTGAGAAATCCATTTTTGTGGTGTCAAGCCAATGAGATCTGGGGCTTATTTGCGACAGTCGCACAATTGTGTTTATTCTGACTACACATTCCATCTCTAAAATGGCCTCAGTCTGTTCTCTGATTTTAAACCTTTCTTGTATGTGGGGAGTACATCCTGAAAATTTTGATGTACTTATATTATTTAGATTATATTGCCATATTTTCCAAACTGTGGCCTACGTACCACTGGTGGTATGTGAGATATTTTTATACGGAATATAGATAGACATACCTGTTTTTTAAATATTTATTTACATGCATAATTCACTTCCACTTATGGCAAGTGATGTGTCTTTCCCATTCTTAGTGGTTGCATAAATGCTTCTTTTACAATAACATTGGAGAAAATGAAGTGACTTAAGGAGAAATATCCAGCAGATAAAAGTATAATTGATGTGCAGATATGGCAAAAGTCTGAGAAATGCTATTCAAATGACTGAAGATTTGAGAAATGCTGTGTATGATAAGTTATATGGTGGAATGTCTTAAAGAAATCTCCACCAGACCAGGAGATTTTCATTTTTGACAACCAGTTCACAGCATTCGATTCAGTAGATGTTTTTGAATGAGTAAACATTACTATAAAAAATGTTTAAATCTAGGAACCTAAATAATAAAAGCCCCAGTCCAATCCTTTGAGGTCAATTTCATTGTTTTTCTCCTTATTCTCTGCTCTTAACAGATTCTGTTTCCCTTAAGTGTGTTAGGCTCAAATCAGATTTAACCAAAGATCAGCATTCATGGCATCATAACATTTAAGAATTTAAAATATTGTGTGCATGACATTTTTAAAAATAATGATTTGCTTTGCTGATATTCAGAAACGAGGTTGCTGTTGGTCTGAGTCACAGGTGGAGCCCCATTTGTTTTTCCATTCAGCCACTCGCTGGCCCTAATCACAAATGTCTTTGTACTCACAGTCATCTTATGCAGGGTTTGTACTTCGGCTTCTCTCACTGTGCTGGAGATTAAAATGTGAGATGAGGAGTAACAAACTTGCCAGTGACATGGAAGTAAATATTATTGTTTTTGGGGGGTGACATCGACTGCATTTCAAATACAGCCATGAAAATGTTCTATCAATAGCTTTCTATCGATTGGCAGTTTTGTGCCTTTTCAGTTCAGCTCCCAGAGCTGGTCCTGATGAGGTGACAGGCAACTCACCCCAGGTGTGGCAGGCCCCTCCCCACTCTCCTGGGGCTCTCCCTGTCCCCCCCTTGCTCTCCTTCCCTAATCCCAACACCTTTTTTATGAAGATCAATCCTTTGTACAGCAGCCATGGCCAGCGTGAGTTGCATGTGCAAGTGGAGAAGTAGCAGGTTCATCGACTCGTTCTGGCAGGGGGACTCTATCTTATTGAGCACACTTTTGACAGTGGAGACGCTGCCTTATTGCAAATCCCTTCCCGGACTCCTCCTCTTCCTCCAAAATTCAGGCTGAAGACAATTGCCCTGATTCCCTAACCTAAGGGATGGCTGTGCAAGTGGTAATTGATGTTTATCAAGTGCCCCTGAGACTCGAAGAGGCAAATTATATTCCTATTTTTCATGAAATTTAAAAAACTTTCTAATTTAAGATCATTTAACTTTTAGCTGCTGCAAAACTAGTACGTGGAGTTCTTGTATACTCTTCACCTGGACTCCCCAAATGGTAATATCTTACAAAACTGTAGAACAATGATGGAAATCAGGAAGTGAATGTAGGTAAAGAGCAGTACAGTCTAGTACTTCTAACTAATCTGCAGCTCTCATTCAAATTTAGCCAATTATCCCACTAACAATTATCATTGTTAGTAACAATTATCATTGCGGTGTTTGCCAGATGGTGACTTTCTAGTTATCATTCCTTCTGCATTTATCCATTGGAATTCTACTACGATGAAGAGCTACCACTTCTGAGCTATTTATTCATTCAGTTATTTATTTGTATCAGTGTGGTCTCATGGATATTTACTTTATCCTATAATCCATTACTATCATTACTTTATTTATTTATTTTTTTAGAGACCCTCCAGCTCTGTCACCCAGGCTGGTGCAGTGGTGCAATCATAGCTCACTGCAGCCTCAAAGTCTTGACTGAGCTCAAACAATCCTCCTACCTCAGCCTCCTGAGCAGCTGGGGCTACAGGTGTGCACTGCCACACCTGGTTAATTTTTTTAAAAAATTTTTTATAGAGATGAGTTCTTGCTATATTTCCCAGGCCAGTCAATCATCACTCATTTTGTTGCCCAAATTGTTGTGCAATTGGCTAT
Source organism: Pongo abelii (assembly GCF_028885655.2). Lineage (NCBI taxonomy): Eukaryota > Metazoa > Chordata > Mammalia > Primates > Hominidae > Pongo > Pongo abelii. The sequence goes on from NC_071990.2 coordinate 145,129,312, forward strand.
CGAGAGTTTGGTACAAGTTTACTCCTGTGTCCATTTGCCATGCTCCCATCATTTAAAAAAATCATTTCCTTACTTTCTGGGACCACAAGACGTTCCAGACTCATCTTGTGTTTTCTCTGTACCTGCTTTAGAATCAGTCTTTTCTCCTATGAGCCCTGCTTTCAGTATTATTTTAATGTTAGGTTTATAACATTCTGTTCATGTTCTTGGAAAATTAATATGTACCATATGGGAGATCTCTATGTAGGAGATATTAGATATTCTTCTACCATCTACAGAACTGATTTCTTATGAAACACTGGTCCCAACAACATGTCAGATTATGAGGAGCATAGCCTATTTTGAAACATATGCTAAAAAATGGGAAGCCACACAATTAGGATTTTCACCAAAAAATCTGTTTTACTCTTTCTTGCTTCTATATTTCTTTTTAGGAGGTAACTACAGGTCCAATATCTTTTAGATTTTTTGTTGTTTGTAGACTTCGTTTTTTGCTAAGAAATTCTTTTTGCCCCATGTAAATATCTTCTGCAGTTTAGCTCCTCACTGGCTTGAATTCTCCCCTCATCATATTTTATCCTGACACCTTCCCTCTTTGCTGAATTCTTGATAATAGCATCTCTGTTTCTCTGGATCTTGTGCCAATTTTTCAGTCAATCTGATCAATATATACAGCCTCAACACTGAAGTGAATCTGAAAGTTTCTTGACCAAAACTAGAGTCTAATGCCTCCATCAAATATATCCCAACTATATATTTTTTCTAAATAGAATGTGTGTCAGTGTTTGTGACTATGTGTTTATTATAGATTGATTCATACTCAAACACTAACAGTGTTTTTTTGTTTGTTTGTTTGTTTTTTGTCATTGTGATCGTTGTTGTTTTTGAGATGGAGAATCTCTCCATTGCCCCAGGTTGGAGTGCAGTGGCACTATCTAGGCTTATTGCAACCTCCACCTCCCCGGCTCAAGCAATCCTCATGCCTCAGCCTCCTAAGTAGCTGGGATTACAGGCACATGCCACCACGCCCAGCTAATTTTTGTATTTTTGGTAGAGACAGGGTTTCGCCATGTTGGCCAGGCCGGTCTCAAATTCCTGACCTCAAGCAATCCACCTGCCTTGGCCTCCCAAAGTGCTGAGACTACAGGCATGAGCCACCGTGCCCAGCCAACAGTGGTTTATTTTCTTTTGAAATTCACAAATCTTACTGCTATGAATCTATTATCATCAAATTCTAGAAGCATAATGTCTTTTATCTGTGGAAGTTTGGTCATCATTAGATAAGAATCCAAAATAAAAAATGAAATGTTTTTTACTTTCTAATTTGAAATAATTCTGTCCTTACAAAACTGGCAAGACTAGTACCTAATGTTCTCATAGACCCTTCACTGGGTATATGTATAATTTTCTTATATATTGCATTTCATTGTATATTACATTCATGATCTTCCCACTCAGAACTAGTAGGGTCATGTGGTAAACATCTGTTGAAAATGCCTTAGTGTTATATTCCTGTGGGGAAACCACCTCTACCCCACATTATCAACCATGTGATTTGGAGAGATTGACCCATTCTTTGTTCCTGGGCTTTACTTGGCTTTGGCCAATCATCAATGGCTGCGTGCTTGGTTTAAGGGTGTGTCCGTGATCCAATTCAGGCCATTGAGATGCATGGAGACTTTCACTAGGTCTTATGGAAGTTTCTTCTCTATTCCATGGAGGTCCCTGGATGCTACATTATTATGTTTGTCATCCATGGGAGCCAGCCCAACTGTGAAGGTTAAGAGAGAAGAGCCTAGACAATTTCTGAGCTTTGAGAATGGATGCAGTTAAGCCTGAGGCCAGCCCTACCTCCAAACCAGTTTTGTGAACCCATGAATTTTCCTTCCCTCTTTTTTTTTTTCTAAGTATTTTTGATTTCGGCTTTCTGTAGCTTGGAAAAGTTTCTGTTGATAACGGATCTTTTTCTGTGCATTCTATCGTGTTATTTGTGCCTGTGTTGGCAATTATCTTAGTTAATTATGTGGCTGTTTTTCTTCAACTAAATTATGATATCCTTGAAACTGTGGACTAAATCACTTACCTGCCTTTCTTATATTTGTATGGAGCTTAGTCCTTCCATTTAGCTGCACTCTGAGGGCTAAATTTCCACCAGGCCTAGAACTGGGTCTGGTTCTCCATAACTGTTTATGGAATCGTGAATTTTATTTAATATACTACCTGTTTTTGTCTTCTATTATTGCATAGCAAATTACTACAATCCTAGTGGCTGAAACAAGTTACAGGTTCTATGGGTCAGCAGCCTGCGAGCAGCTCAGCTGGGTTCTCTGCTTAGGGTCTTGCCAGGTCACACTGAAGGTGTCAGCTGTTCTCATCTGGAGCCTGACTGGGGAAGAATTTGTTTTAAGCTCATTACACCTGCAGGCAGGATTCAGTTCGTGCAGCTGTGTGGCTGAGTGCCCCTCGTTTGCTGGCTGTTCACTGGAAGCTGCTTGAGGCTCTCACTGTGGGCTTCCTCAGCGTGGCTGCTCAGTTCCTCAAGGCAGGAAGGAGAATCCCGGTCTCTAGTTCACTAAGGCAGCGTCTTAGATAATGTAACATAATCACAGAGTGGTGTCCTGTTCCCTTTGCTACATTCGATCAATAAAAACAAGTCACAAGTTCCATCTACACTCAAGGCTAAGGGATTGTACAAAGGCATGGCCATTGGAGGTCTGTCCTCCATGCTACCTTAAAAGTTCCTGTTCAAAGAGTTTTCTTTAAACATAAAAGTGGGTTCGATGTCTCTCAACATTGATACCTATCATAGTAGGCAATTAGATTTTTAAAGTTATAACTACTTTTTTTTCTACTCAGGAGAGGCATTAAGTTTGCTTGAAATTTCTTCTTATGATCACCTGTATTTTATTTAGGTTGAATCATTTTGCAAATGATTCCCTGGAATGTGTTTAACTTTTCAAAATACTTTTATATTCTTTTGATGGCATTAAAAAAAAAAGCAGTGGCTCTGAGATAGTTACGTTGGAAATTTGATGTGAGTATTTTCCAAGAGCCCAAAGGACTAAGCACTGTCTCCTATAAATATTTCATTTTTGTTCTAAATCTAACAGCTGGCCTTCTCCTCCTCTCCCCCGATTTTTTAAAAACTAAAGGCATGGTGTAAAACAACAACAACAACAACAACCTCATACACTCCTTTACGCAAAGTAAAAATTAACACACTAATAGACTTGTGAAATTTGGCCAGATTTTCCTTTATCTATACAGAATGCCTAGATGTTGACTAGCAGATTAGATTTCTCAATATTTACTTGGCTAGTTAATTGTAACAAATATTCCATTTGGAACATAATTAAGAGATAATAAACAAAAAATAGGCAAATAAATAATCATCAACACTCCAAAAACATTTTCAGCCAGTTAATTATTTTCTTGCATATATTTTCATGTTTTTAATGTTTTACTTTACATCTGCTAATTAATTTCTCCATATTGTTTATACACAGTCTTTGAACATCATGATTTCTATCCATGGTTCATAGTTCAATGAGATATCTTAGCTTTCTCTTTTACAAAAAGTCTTTTAAAAATAACTTATCATATTCCTATCTTTAGGTTTTAAACATCGTTTTACATAATTTGTGTACTTTTTTTTATAAGCACCATGTCTTAATTTTCTAGCACACCTGGAAATGTTATAATGTGACTTAGTCTTTATATGAATGATCTGTCCTTTATATTCTTGATGATGAACAATCAAAACGCCAGTTTAGAGGATGGCTTTCAGAAAGATGGACTTGGAGAAAAAGCGCTCCCTAGCTGCTGTTTTACAGTGTGGACACTAGATGGTGTAGTGGTCATACTGATCAGCCAATGTAATATTGGTGGGACACCGGAGACTTGATGTTTGTGCTTAATAGCTTCCATTGAAAAGACAGATGTACCTATAAATGTATTGTTTGAATAGTTCTCTCTCGTAAAGTACTGAAGTCCTTGAGAAGCAATATGAGATAAATTACTTTTTGTTTTTAACTATTTAATGTTTATTTATCTTCCAATCATTTTAAAACCTTTATTGAACCGTTTTGTTAAGTAAAAATCCAGTCCCTCTTGGGGTAAATTGTTTGCACAATACAATTGATTCTTAAGTACATTAAGTCTTTCTAAGTGGACATTTGTTTTCAATTTAGAAAAAAAAAGTCTATGTTCCAGTTCTTCGAACAAATATTTTTGAAGTTTTTTAGAAACTTTTTAAGAGTTGCTGTTTTCAGCCAATAGAGCACAATCACATTTCTGGAATGAGATATATCAGACAAAGCCAATGTCCTTGACTAAATTGAATCTTTTCTAAATTGATGTCCAACAGTACTAACGTAGATGTTATAATCTGCATATCCAAAGGGTTTTTCTTTATCTTGGCTGGAAACGTGGAGCATCTGCAAGCTTGGTGTCTTCACATTAGATTACTCTTTGTGTGCTAGAATTTGCGATCCAAGCCTGAATCCTTTAATTACCTTTGAGTTATATAACACCCAGGGGACAAACTGGAAGAGATGCTGCTGTATAACACTCCGCTCTCATGACATAGCTTTGGAAGGTCTCTCTTCTCACGCATTTTCTAGATTACGTATTTTACAAGTCATGGGGTGATTTTCTGTTCCTGAAAAAGCAAGTTTGCTGAATTGCATTAATTCAAAAAGAAGCTGTGCTTAAAAATACAAGAAAACAAAAAGTTTAACAGATTTTACATTTATTTACTTTAAGCAGTATTCATGACTACCTAAATGGCTTCAAGGGAAAAGTTTATTTCTAACATTTAGCTTTTCAGTTTTAAAACAGAAGTTGAAAGAGGGAATATCTGTGGTTTTTAAAGTTAACCTAAAAATTATTTGAAGAGGGGCCGGGAGCAGTGGCTCATGCCTGTAATCCTGGCACTTTGGGAGGCAGAGGTGGGTGGATCACTTGAGGTCAGAAGTTTGAGACCAGCCTGGCCAACATGGCAAAACCCCATCTCTACTAAAAATACAAAATTAGCCGGGCGTGGTGGCACACACCTGTAGTCCCAGCTACTCAGTAGGTTGAGGCATGAGAATCACTTGAACCCAGGAGGCCGAGGTTGCAGTGACCTGAGATCGTACCACTGCACTCCAGCCTGGGTGACAGAGACTCTGTCTCGAAAAAAAAAAAAATTATTTGAAGAAGACTAAATTTCCTGACACTGCTTGTATTATAGGTATATACTACTTAAAACTCTATGCTAACATACACAAAAAGCAACAAACTACTATATCAGTTTATATATTTATGTGCTTTAATTTGTATAAAATACATTTTGGGGGTTGTGATTTATGATTTACCTTTATAATTAGGTGAACTTCTTTTGAGAAGTTGAATGAAATGTAAAAAACATTTTTCAATTTTAAGTTATATTTTAAGAACACCAAGAATTTTGCTGTGGTGGATCTTCTGGTAGAGGGAAGATTCAGTCTTTTTAAATTTTATTTTAGCATGCTCTGTGTCCAAAACCCTGTGCCAGGCAACAAAAAAGACACATAAAAGTAGCCAACTTGGTCCTTGCCCTTGGGCACTCACAGTCAAGGTCATCAGTATTTTAAAATAAAATATCACCTAACATAGGGAAATAAAATTATGATCCCAGATAACAATAGAGAAGATGAGAGAAGGACCCTAGGGGTTAAAAAGGTGAGGAGAGGCTTTGTGAGAAGGGAAATATTAAATAGTATTAAAGATTATATAAGATTTTGACTTAGCAAAAAAAGTGTGAAAAAAACTCCAACCAGGAGAAATGTGATGAGCAGAGGCATCGAGATGAGAATGCCCCCTGTGAGTTTTCAGTTTCGCTGGAATTAAAAGCTAGGAGATGAGACCAAATTGATATATCGGAACCCTATTATGCAAGGCTTTGAATCACAAAACTCAGACACTTGAACTACAGCCTCTAAACAGTAGATAACAGTTGAAAATATTTGGGTACCAGTGTGAGATCCTGAAAACCATTTAAAGAGATTAACCTGGTAACCATATCATCGATGGAAAAAAAAAAAGTGAGAGAGGAGAGATGCAAGGAGAGCCAAGAAGCACCTGTTTAGGTAGCTTACATATGAAATAAGAGCTTCAGCAGAGGTTCAAGAAGTACAACCAAAAACAAGGGATAGTGAGAGGTATGGTAAGAGAAATATGACTATCAATATAATGTTATAGTAGCATGTACTGTGCAGGTAAGTTCTCATTATTTATTTTTCTAGATTAGTCTAAATCTGGTCCAAGACACTGCATCCCCCGTTCGTTTGCCAACACCGGTGAGAATTCCACAGTCAACTTGCTTACTAGGCCCCTCCCTTTCCCTCTCATGGATTAAATCAGCCATAGTCCAAATGCAAAGAGGGAAGGAGCTTCATTTACTGTTGTTCCTTCACAAAGGAACCATCGCAGTCAAGTGCAGTGCTCCATGACAGCTGGAGAGGGGTCCCCAGACCTCCATCCTCACGGTCCAGGATGGGGAAGTCATAGCCAGATTTAGCAGTTCCCCTTTGTCAGTGCAATGCCTCATCCTCCATGTTTCCCCTTCTAGGATGATCTAGTTTGATTCAACTCTTCTTGGCCCTTAACTTTCCTCAGGGAGGCAGGGGAGGCCAGAAGTCAAGAGAATAGATACCTGGCATTAGGCTTTCCCCATGAGAAAGCTTGAGCATGGTAGCCATGGAAGGATGTGTAGGTTGTTCACTGCTCAAGAGCATTGACTGTGGGGAAGAATGGGGCTGAAACGCAGCCTATACCCTGCTTGCCAAGCTGGGTACAAAATCACTCCTGCCAACAAGAAAAGGAGGAAAAGGACCTTTTAAAAATATTTGCTCTTGACTTGGATGCTGAGGGCTATATGGAGGGCCTGGACAATGAGGAGAGGATGAGGAGGAGGAGAAGGAGGAAGGAGAAGAGGAGGACGTGAGTGCAGAAGAGGAGGATGAAGACGGTTATCACAATGGAGAGGTAGATGGTGAAGAAGACGAAGAAGACCTTGGTGAAGAAGAAAGGAGTCAGAAGTGAAAACAACTCAGAGATGAGGGAGAAGACGATGACCAAGTGGAATAACATATTTTCAAAAATGCCTATTGTGATTTGTGTTTTTACCCATATCCCCTCTACCCTCATAATCCTGCCCCCAAAACTTTTTTTTTTTGAGACAGGGTCTTGTTCTGGCACCCAGGCTGGAGTGCAGTGGCATGATCATGGCTCACTGCAACCTCTGTCTCCCGGGTTCAAGCCATCCTCCTGCCTCAGCCTCTTGAGTAGCTAGGACTACAGGCACATGCCACCACACCTGGCTAATTTTTGTGTTTTTTGTAGAGATGGGGTTTTGCCATGTTGCCCAGGATGGTCTTGAATTCCTGGGCTCAAGTGATCCCCCCACCTTGGCCTCCCAAAGTGCTGGGATTACAAGCGTGAGCCACCGCGACCCGCTCCAAAACTTATTTTTTTCTTATTGTAACGTTGCTGTGGGAACAAGAAGGGAAAGGTGTACTGAGGGTTGCTGGAGGAGGGAAGGTGTGGGGGAAATAAAATACTATTTTTATTGTCAAAAAATTTGCATAAAGGAGACTTACGGGCCAAGGGAGGTCCTGGTTGAAGGAAGGAAAACATTTTGCTTTGCAGGGAGGATGAGTCTTTACTAGAAAACAAAACAACAACAACAACAACAAAACATCCCCCAAACCAGCAAAAATGCCCATTTTAGCAAATTGCCCTATTATGTGTGTAGTTTTTAAGTAGACTTTCATATATAAGAGAGACAAGGAAAGAGGCGAGCGGACAGCTGAGATGAAAGAGCACAAGGAACCCCCCCAATAAGGCACTATCTCAGAGAAGGCGCTTCTTTGGGGGTCACTCAGTGAGACCTGGGAAGATGAGGGGAAGGGGCCTCTTCTGCAGATGGTAGCCTGGAGGAGAAGACCCTTTTCCACTGCAACGAGACAATCAGCGGGAAGAATGAGTGGGTGTGTATTCATTATCTATTGCTGTATGACAAGCTACCCTACAGTGTAGCTGCTTAGGAAATACATTTATTGTTTCTGTGGGTCAGGAATCCAGGCACATTTAACTGGGCCCTCTGGCTCAGGATCTCTCCCAGATTGCAATCAAGGTATGCGCCAGGGCTGCAGTCATCTCCTGGCTCTGCCGGGAGGAGCTGCGTCCAAGCTGACTCACGTAGTTGTTGGCAGGGTTCTGTTTTCTGTGAGCTGTGGGACTGGGGACCTTAGTTCCCCATGGGCTGTTGTTTTGCAGGCCACCCTCAGTTTCTTGCCACGTGGGCCTCTCCATAGGGTAGCTCACAACATGACCACTGCCTTCTCTCAGCATGAGCCAGAAAGAAAATCAAGAGAGGGATAGCAACATGGGAGTCATGATCTTTCTATAGCCTTGTCTCAAAAGTGATATCCCATCCCTTTAGAAGGGAGTCAACTTGGGGCCGAGCGCAGTGGCTCACTCCTGTAATCCCAGCACTTTGGGAGGCCAAGGCAGGCAGATCACAAGGTCAGGAAATCGAGACCATCTTGGCTAACACGGTGAAACCCCGTCTCTACTAAAAATACAAAAAAATTAGCTGGGCATGGTGGCACGCACCTGTAATCCCAGCTACTTGGGAGGCTGAGGCAGGAGAATTGTTTGAACCCGGGAGGCAGAGGTTGCAGTGAGCTGAGATCATGCCACTGCACTCCAGCCTGGGTGACAGAGCAAGACTCCATCTCAAAAAATAAAATAAAATAAAATAAAATAATAAAAGATAAAAGAAGGGAGTCACTTGGTCCAGGCCTCCATAGTGTGGGTGGCTGAAGGAACGTGAAGATAAATGTCTCTGAGGAGAAGAAGGTGAAATAATTAAGAGGCTTAGGTTTTGGATGGGTCACCTACACAAATGAAGTGACCCAGAATGCTGAGGGAACCAGGGTGGAGGTAAACTGGGAGCTGGGTGCTAAAACTTCTAGGGTGGGAGAGAGAGTGACACCAGGTGTTGAAATTACAGAAGGAACCATTTCTGGCAACACAGCAGACCAGATATCTTGTAAAAGTCTTCCATTACAGAACACCTACAAATCAGGAGCTCAAAAACAGATATACTCTTTAAATGTCTAGCCAAAATTTTGGAAAAGTGTGGGAAATCCCTCAGGGCCAAAACCAGAGGGAGTTGGACACCAGAGTGATAAGCAGACACTGAAGGCAAGGCCAACCTCAGGGCTTGGCTCAATATTCTAGAACTTTACCCTTGTTCTCGAGTCTCCGTGTGGACAGGGGATGAGAGTTACCTGGTTTCTGCTCCTTTGACTATGGCATAGACTCTGTAGATGTCTGTAATTGACCGGGAGGTATGAAGATGACTGTATCAAGTTATCCTCCTGGCCAGGCGCGGTGGCTCATGCCTGTAATCCCAGCACTTTGGGAAGTCAAGACAAGGAAGGAGGTGAGCAGACAGATGTGCTGGAAGAGCACAAGGAACCCACCAGTCAGGCATGATCTCAGAGAGGGCGCTTGTTTGGGGGTTACTCAGTAAGACCTGGGAAGGTGAGAAGGGACCTTTTCTGCAGACAGTGGCCTGGAGGAGAAGCTCTTTTTCCATGGAAACAAGAGGAATGGCAGGAAGGATGAATGGATATGTGTATTAATTATCTATTGCTGTATGACAAATACGGATCGCTCGAGTCCAGGAGTTTGAGACCAGCCTGGGCAACATGATGAAACCCTGTCTCTACCAAAAAATACAAACATTAGCTGGACATGGTGGTGGGTGCCTGTAATCCCAGCTAGTCAGGAGGGTGAGGCAGGAGGATCACCTGAGCCTGAGAAAGTCAAGACTGCAGTGAGCCATGATCACGCCACTGCACTCCAGCCTGGGTGACAGAGTGAGAACCCTGTCCCCTCCCCACCCCCCAAAAAGGAAAGAAAGTTATCCTGCCCTTGCCTATGACTTAGATGAACCCAGTCTATCTTTTGCAGTTATACATGGGGATGGCAAAAGGCAGAATCCTGGGCCTTGGCGTGAAGGCCTTGGGTCTTAATGCCTAAGTGAGTCACATAAACCCTGGACAAAAGGCTGTACCGTCAATAAGAGGAAAAGCTAGAAAAAAAAACCTATCACTCTCATAAAAATTGATAACCGTAGTCCACACCCTCACATAGATTTGGCACTAGAATTTATACCACCTGTTTAGGTCTGTAAATGCCAAGCCAAACTAATAATTGAAAGTGGTTCTAGTTGGAGCACTGTGGGGCACCCAGCACAATTCAGAGCAAATCGTTTTGGAAATAGAATCTCAGCCCGGGTTTCCTGCAATTCCCATACATTGCTCAACTAAACATGAGTTCAGAAGTCAAAATTACAAAATACCCTAGGAAACAAGCCACAAAGAGAGTGAGTCAGAAGGAAAATAAGACAGTAGAAAAATTAGATTCTAAATTATCAGAGACAAGCAGGATACCAGGAAGACAGGAAGCAGGTGATTTGGCCCAGTGACAGGTACCTGGAAGCAGTTTGGTTGTTTAGTTATAAATCTTAAAAACTCTCATTCATTTTTATTTAGCAATTTTATTCCTGCAACTTTTTTCCTGAAGAATGATCAGGTATGGATTTATAATGATATTCAAATAGTGTCATTGATAACATTAAAAAAATACTTGGGAACAACCTTCAGATCTAAGAAAAGGGAAATGAATAAGCAAACGATAGAAATTACAGGGTATTATTATTCATATTTGTAAACAGTTTTAATGACATGGGAATTTGTTTACAATATAATATTAAAGAATAAGAGCAAGATAAGAAAATGCTTTCTAAATGTGGCTGTATTTAGCTCTCCAAATTATTTAGCTAAACAAAACTATTTCATTCTTCTAGCATTCTGTTTAAATAGGTACGTGATGTATTTGGCAGCGGAAAAAGGGCATAAGAAAATTGATAGCTTTGCCAAGATTTTATTGAGGGATTCAGTTGTATTGAAAGAAAAAAGACTACAGAGATTTTAGGTATAAAAATATATAAATAATAGCTTTCACAAATAGAATTTAATTTCAAACTCTGAAGCACTTAAAACATGCAATCACCATTCACATACTTTAATTAGAAACATCATACTGAGTCTTTCTATTTTGGATATGAAGACTTCTCAGAGAATTTAGAAGTTAGTTAAATTTCTATTGTTGTCTTTGAATATAATGATGGGGTGACCATTCTTGCCATAATAGCCAGAATTTGGTATCTGTGAATTCACCATGACCATGGTGGTGATAAAGAGCATTCCTCCACAATCGGTCCATTTCTGTGAATCCAGAAGATTGATTCCCTTTTGCTAAACCATTATTTAGTGAATGAAAGGACTTATACCATGTGAGAATGGGTTACAGAAACGCATGCTAGCAGCAATCCTCAGGTTGTTGCCCAGAACCGTCTACAATGACAACATGATCCCTTTCTCACTTTTATGATTGGTAAAAAGTTGGTTTATCCTCTCTCAAAGTTTATCCTAAAGTTGCTGAGTGACACAATGATATTTTTGTACTTAATCACAAAAGCAGAGAGTCTGACAAGAATTCAAAAAAGGGTGTATAGAATACAAATACTGTTGAATGGTGCAGCAACAGAGCTGTACAACACCTTTGTCTTGCCTGGAAGGCAGTGTGTTAGTAGGGCGAGAGCGAGGGCTAAAGTAGAGACTGTAGATATTATCTGCCTAATACTGTAATTTTCCCAGAACTGATAGCTTGATTTTGCCAGTTATACACTCAAAGACTTTGGACTTTGGTGTGGAAATATATTTGCTCACTACATGCTAGATGCCAGACTATCATTTGTTGATTGGTTGATTCATTGTTTGGAAAATACCTGGACTACTATAATAGGTGCCAGGCATCATATCCAGAGGGGGACCTAGCATAACCAGAATTCATTCAAAGGAGGACGTCCAGAATTCTGAGAGGTCTAGAGCACTGGAACGGTGTCTTATTTTTCTCTACACTTTTTCTTCCTAGCACTGTGTCTGGCACTCAGGATATTCATAATAAAAGTTTGATAAAACAATGGATTTACAAATGGTGGTTGAGGCTGTTTTACCCACTGGCAGGCTATGTTCCTGAAGTTGCCTATATCCCTGTCTGCCTGTTAGCTGTGAATACCTCCTAAGCCAAGATGTTCCACTACTGTGCTGTGCCAAACAGCTGTGACCCATCATCACCTCCCGTGAGATACATTCTTTTTATCCTGCATCATGCTAAAGATGTTAACTCTTGACTAGAACCACTTCTTGGGGCTGTGGTTGTACTTTTGGAGGCCCGTCATGGACTGGGACCAGAAAACTGGAGACTTGGATATGAACAGAGATCAATGGACTAGAGACTTCATTTTGCATCTCCGAGTGTTGGATGAGGCATCCTGAGTCCCTCCACTGTACAGACAGGATTGGGCCCAGCTACTCAGGGGGACTGAACTTTCAAGGGAAGATCAAGTAGCCTCAGTTCTGGAGGAAAAAAGATAAAGAGTGGAACAAACAGCGCCTAATTCAAATAAGGCATCACATTCCCTATAGTCATGGCATCAGAACAGGCTGCCTTTACTGATGGCATTCCCTGGAGAGCCTAAGGTACACTGTCATTCAGCCTAGAAGACCTCAGAAGGTCCAAACTCAAGCCTGATGTAGAGGACTTGATGTAACTATTCAACAAATGTTGGTCAAGTTCTACTACTTGTTTGTAGGAAATGAGCAAATGTGTATTGTCTATCAGTGCAGTGACCTCTTCACGCACAAACTTGGCCCAGTGAGTGTCAGGCTCTGGGTAATCATTTTAGCCACTGCTGTCATGAGGAGGGACAAGTATAGGGTTAGAAGGAGTGGCTGAGTTGGGGTCAGAAGTTTCCTTCTTTGGAACCCAAGTAATGGGCAGGTAATAAAGATTAGGACTCAGGCACCAGGGAGGAGAAGAACATAAGGCTAGGAACCAGGGGAGGGAGAGAAAAGTTTCCCTGATGCTGGCATTCTCCTCTAAACCCCAAGACCCTAGCTGGTCCTACCCAGATTAAAAAAAAAAAAAAAAAAAAGCTACTTCTATATAGGCTTGGCTGTCATAACTCAAGTTGTTGGGGGACACATGACTATTTAAGCAGCAATTATGGAGTTGTTGACGGGCAGGACCAAGGCCTGGCAGTAGACCTGTACACCAAGGGGGACCAGTGGAAGAGTCTAGCAGACTACAGGGACAGACAGTGGGGGCTCAGTGGGGTAGAGACCGCATCTGCACCATGATGCAGCAAGAACATGGAGGAAGGGAATTTGAAGAAGAGAAGGTGCTGGAAACCCAGCTAAGAAGTCACTGTCAGGAAGCAGGTCTGTCCGTTGGAGGAAGATTCCAGCTACTAGGAAGAGGCTGAAAGCAGAATTCCAGCCTCCAGGGAAAGAATGACTTGGCCAGGGCCAAATCTCAGTTAAAGTAGAAACTGAGATTCCAGGCAGCACAAGGACAACACACTGGAACTAGGAAACCAGGTTTGCAGTTAACCTAGGGCTTCAGGAGTAAGGAATTGGATTCAGAAACAGAGCTGCCAGTGCCACATACCAAGCAGGAGGCCATACTGTGGCCCTGTAGCTCAGGGAACATACAGGAGTCTGATGGTGTCATCTTGGGAACACTGTGTTCTGAAAAAGACTAATTGGGACCAGAAAGCAAGCTCCATGAAGGCAGGGACCCTCCCTGGTTATCACCAGGCATGGCACCTAATAGGTGCTCAAAAAATACTTGTGTGCGAATGAACTCTGTGAGCAATTTTATCCCCCAACTCCTCAAAATGATGTGGAAGAATAAGACTTCTTAGGTAATTTCTGTTTCAAATTAGATTTGGCTGGGGAATTAATGTAGCGCTGAATGTTTAAACGGGAAGTGGATGAGCCCAGCAGCAGGGGATTTTAAGCTGGGGCCGCTAGCACTTCATGGCAGGGACACATTATTTTTCTTCTTTGAAACAATCCATAAACTTTGGAAACACATTATCATGTGCTTGGATGAGACCCTGGCCTTATGCATCATATTAAATGGAAGAGAAGTTTTTATCTCAGCAATTGAGATTTTTGTTATTGTTATTTTTTTCTGGTGGTAATTAGCTAGCAAGTTCAGCTAATTACCACTCTTGATCCACATCAACTGCATGAAGACAGATGATCATCTATTTGCCATCGTGGAAAGACATGATAATTATTCTAAATGTTAAATCAAATTACTTGGCTGCGAGTATAGAAAAAGAGAGAGAGAAGGAGAGAGAGGATTGTAACTAATAGTCCTGCTGTACAGCATTTGACTGTTTATTTTATTTTTCTAAGAAACCATCACACTTTAATTTTTGGCAATGAAAGATGATACCAACATTCAAGTAACATTTACAGAGTATCTGTGTAAAATTATATAGATAAATCCACAAATTATTTTTGTCCATGGAATCAAAGGCTGATATGAGATAAATTATTGATGCAGGGCAGGCAAGTCCCAAAGTGGAGCTTAGCCCACGAGGGTTCTTGGCTTTGCCCAGGAAAGAATTTAAAGGCAACCCCAAGGCAGAAGAGAACAGCGTTATTGAAGAGGCAGTGTTTCGGCTCCGTGACTGCTGCTGCAGAGCAGGCTACCCAGTAGGCAAAGTAGCAGCCCAGGGCAGTTTTGCAGTCATATTTATACCCAGTTTTAATTGCATGCAGATTAAAAGGCAGTGTATGCAGAAATTTCTAGGGAAGAGATAATAACTCCAAGGTCATTGGGTCACTGCCATGAAAAGGGGCAGTAACTCCCAGGTGTTGCCATGGTACTGGTAAACTGACATGGCACCCTGGTGGGAGTGTCTAATTGAAAACTGCTTCTGCCCTGCCCTATTTTAGCTAGTCCTCAATCTGGTCCAGTGTTCGAACCCCAGCCTTTGGAGTCGAGTCCCGCCTCCTACCTCATTTTGTTGTCCAAAGTTTTATATTAATAAAGACAATCTGATGTTATTTGTAACTTACCTCTCAGTAACATGAAATGGTTTGTGGCAGTGAACTATAATGGAATAATTGTGTCGAAAGCCTGTTAGCTCCTCATGTAAGATTAGATTAACCCTTTTCCTGTTTAGAAAAAAAAGGTACAGCTCACTGCCAGTGTTCATTTAATTTTACATAAACACGCTCTTTGAGGCTGAAGCAAGTCTCCTGATTTTCAATGTGAAAATAGAACATAAAAACTGTTCTTGGAGTTATTTCTAAACAGAACTAACATCAGAATCATCTGAATCATCAGAATAATCTATTTTGGAAAAATTAGATTCATCAAATGAATCTTCGGCCAACAACTGTTCGAGAACGATGTTAACATCAGGCATAGACATAGGAATGCTACGTTTTCTAGGATTTGACATTTTTTGCGATCAAGAATTACTGTATTTTGTAAATGGAAATGCCACTACTAAAAACAGAATGTTATAAATAGAATAATGTCTTTTATTTCCAAAGTCAACATACTAGAGCGATGCAATAATAATAATAAAAACAAGATATTTAGTTGCAAAGTTATCTTGGAGCAAACACTGCAGCCGCAAGCACTGCCAGTGAGTATTCTTGGGGCAAATGGAATGATTAAGTCCAGAGTTTGTTGAGAAAAAAGGTGAGATACTTTTTTGTGGTCATATTCAAAAAATGAATGAGATATTTAAAGGTAAGAGTTTTCTATTTTGAAATTGAGACTCACTATTCTTTCATACATCCCATGGGAACTCTACCTGAAGGGTTATTAAAAGTAAAATATTGGACGGGTGCAGTGGCTCATACCTGTAATCCCAGCACTTTGGGAGGCTGAGGTGGGCGGATCGCCTGTGGTCGGGAGTTAGAGACCAGCCTGACCAACATGGAGAAACCCCGTCTCTACTAAAAATACAAAATTAGCCGGGCGTGGTGGCGCATGCCTGTAATCCCAGCTACTCGGGAGGCTGAGGCAAAAGAATCACTTGAACTCAGGAAGCTGAGGTTGCAGTGAGCCGAGATCATGCCATTGCCCTCTAGCCTGGCAACAAGAGCGAAACTCAGTCTCTAAAATAAAATAAAATAAAATAAAATAAAATAAAATAAAATAGTAGTCTAATGCTCAGCACAAATTCTAAATATTACTGGCAGTGAAAGATCTTCTAAAGCCTTTTTATACTTAAGATCATTGATCTTATACAAGTAGATAGAATTACAGGATCCCGATTTAAAAGGGTTCTGGCATTGATAAATATGGAAAGATTTTCCCTAGCTATAAGGTGGTACTTAGAAACTCCAGTATGTTGTCAATAGAAATATAAGTGTCTACGAGTACTAAATATTATGATATCGGAGAAACAAACCTCATTGGCCTGGTCATTCAATAATCTTCAAATTTTTGAGAACATTTTATTTTTAGAAAACGGAACCCTTTTTTCCCCAAATTTTACAGAAGCCCAACTGATCAAAGTAGAGCCGCTTTGATGAAAAGATCTGAACATTCTCAACGTGTTTGAGTGACTCTCCACAGTAACCTCTGAGACACCACCAGAGTGTCACTAGGGTCATGCAGAGCAGAGTTTGAAAACCAGATGTCCCAAATGTCAGTCCTCAGAGTAAGGCTTTCTCAGAATCTACCCAAAGAAAGCAGGAAGAATGTAATAAAGATAAATGTAAGAGTTCGTGAAATAGAAAACAAATATATGAGGATCAGCGAAACTAAAAGTCGGTTCTATGAAAAGACTGATGAAAATGACACACCTGGGAATATCCATGAGAGAGAAGAAAGCACAAAAAACAGTATTAGAAATAAAAAGGAACATGCCTGTAGAAGTTGTAGAGATTAAAAGGTAGCAAGAAGATATTATAAACAATTTGATATCTATAAATTTGAAAACAGATGAAATGTACATGTTCCTAAAAAATGTAGCTTACTGAAACTGGCTTACAACAAAATAAAAAATTAAAAAGACCTATAACTATTAGCTAATTTGAATCAATGATCAAAATGCTTCATAAGACTCTGAAGATTTTATGAGTTCAATTCAACCTTCAAGGAACAAATCATTCTCATCGTATGAGTTTGCTAGAGCTGCCATAACAAAATGCCACGGATTGGGTGGCTTAAATAACAGAAATTTATTTTCTCACAGCTCTGGAGGCTGGAAGTCCAAGATCAAGGTGTTAGCAGGTATGGTCTCTTCCTAGGTATCGCTCCTTGGCTTGCAGATGGCTGCTCACATGGTTTGGATTTGTGTCCCACCCAAATCTCATGTCCAGTTGTAATCTCCAGTGTTGAAGGAGGGGTCTGGTGGGAGGTGATTGGATCATGGGGGTGGATTTTCCCCTTGCTGTTCTTATGATAGTGAGTGACTTCTCACGCTATCTGGTTGTTTAAAAGTGTGGGGCACCTCTCCCTTTGCTCTCTTCCTCCTGCTCCAGTCATGTAAGATGTGCCTGCTTCCTCTTTGCCTTTTGCCATGATTGCAAGTTTCCTGAGGCCTCCCCAGTTATGCTTCCTGTACAGCCTGTGGAACCATGAGCCAAGGAAACCTTTTTTCTTTATTAATTACTCAGTCTCAGGTAGTTCTTGCAATGCGAGAGCAGACTAATACAGCTGCTGTCTTGTATCCTCAGGTGGTCTTTTCTCTGTGTTCATTTCTGGTGTCTCTGTGTCCAAATTTCCTCTTCTTATACAAACACCAGCCAGATTGGAGTGGGGCTCACTCTAACAGCTTCATTTTAATACCATCGTCTCTTTTAAAGGCCCTGTCTCCAATACAGTCACATTTCAAGGTCCTGGAAGCCAGGGCTTCAACATATAAATTTAGGGGAGGGGACACAATTCAGTCCATTGCACTAATCTTATGCAAACTATTTCATATTACAGAAGATGACAACACACATCCCAGCTCATTCTAGAACCAGGCAAGGATAATAGGAGAAGGGAAAATGGCAGACTAATCTCAATTATCAAAGTAGATGGCAAATTCCTAAACAAAATGTAACCTAACCCAGCAATGTGTCTAAAAATATAATGATCATGCCCAGATTGAATTTATTACAGAATATTACAGTCACAAAAACTCTGTACTCAGCAATTAAAACTCATGGTAGCAGAGTTTAAAATTTGTTAGTTTACTGGTTCTTAGTGATAAAAGAAAATTTTACTTACTTAAAAGTAAATTTGATTTACATAAGATTGGAATTTTAGGTAGTCTTACGTTCATTAAACTCTGTCTTTATTAAATGGATTTTTAGTTTGGTATTTTCCCTGTATTTGGTCTTCCAGTCAGTAAAACTTTTCATGTGCTGCAGATGACTTTTAGGAACTCACCACCGTGAAGCTGGAGGACCCACATTCATAAAAACATCACAGTGTTTCATGCAAGGCCTAATGAGCTTCTGGAATTGTTCAGAGGAGAATGCCAGTCTGTGACTTCAAATGTGCTTTTGCAGAAAATGTCTGTCAGCCTGTGGTTGCTTAAGTCTGTTATTTTAAGACACTCATCAAGAGGAACATAGCATTTCACCTCCTCCATGCTGTTTACATGACTTAATATAAGATCAGTGTTAGAAAGCTAATTACAGCATCCTAGATTGAACAGTAATTAGGCATTTGCCATCACAAGTGGGTGCTATTGAAAAAGAGAAAGGAAGAAAACACCAAACGAACACCATTCAGTGAAATTTTTAGGTTTAAATATCACTCCAGGAGTTTAATGTCTTTCTTTCTATCTATGTACAGGAACACGCTGTCTTAGTGTTATGTCTGAAGATCTAAGAAAGAAAAGGCCTTATGTCTTAATAGCTGAATTTCTGTGGTAAGGAAGTTCAGGCCTCTAGACCCTTCCATTGAAGGGTCTATTATGATGCCTTCCTGTGGATGGATTAATTTTGCCCTGTTGTGTGGCCTCAGCCCATTCCCCATCCCAATGACAATCTTGCCAGCACATGCTGCGTGTCACTAGATGGACTGGCCGAGACCACAAATGAAGCAGAACAAATCCATACCTACTACCATGAAAACTCAACGTGTATATCCTACCGACAGTCAGCCAAGTAGAATTGTACTTGTATAAAAATACAGCATTTCTTATGATAATTTTATGTAAGTATTTGAGACAATATTTTGAAATATTAACAAGTTTTTTTTCTGTAATTCTTTGTGCCTTGTGATGCTTCCTTTTGCCCCATCAGCCAAGACATTCCACGTTCATTTACTTGGGAAAACGTGACAGAGCTGAAGGCAGAGAACAATGAAGTCAGCTCCTGACTTCTGAATTTCAAAAGTGTAGGCCAGGCATAAGATAAAAGGTTGGGAAGAATTCTTTAGAGATAAGCATTGAGGTGGGCCATTCCAGGGTACATTTAGGACACTCTGGAATGACCCTGCATCAAGCATGTTGAGAAAGAAAGAGAAACTTCCTGTTTTTTTCTAGGTGTTCCGGGTAGGTGGCCAAGGAGAGTATCATCAAGTTCCCTGTTCCACAGCTTGGCACAGGAGCAGAGAAGGAGCATATGAGACCAGGAGGGCACTAAGGTGGTCCTTTCCCAGCCAGGGGTTATGTGAGAGCAGCAGGATGTTTCCAAGAGCAGCATGAACACAGCCCAGAGAGGCTGCAGACCTGAGGCTGCTGTGAGTTCAGGAAGGAGGCATGACACAACAGTGACCTCCGTGAACCTCTTGCCTAGGGCTGTGAAGGCCAAATGGAATTGAGGACATCTCAGAGAATTCCAGTGGCGATAGATGACGATCCCAATGCTGCACTGACATGTGGGCATAAGGGGCCTCCCTGCTCTGGGCGCCACCTTGGCCTCCTCCAATTATCCATCTCTCCCAGGGTAGGGAATATGGAGCCACCTGGAACCCAGACATCCTTTCCTATGCTATGTTTTGGTTACTTTGGGCCCTAGAATTCCTGGCCCAAACAGGGAATTTGTCGACTTCCAGGTTTTCCTGGGCCACTTCCCTAGATCTATTTTTAGGAGATCGAAGGCAGGTTGTACTTCTGGTCTCCCTAGACTCGAGGGTTAGCCTGGGCATGGCTGTTTGTGGGGTGTGTTGACAGAAGTACATTTGTGGATATGAGAGGTGCATGCAGACTCTGACACAATGGGACAGACCTGGGGGTGCTCTGAGGAGTGGGGGCTTCAGGCCAGGAGCCAACTCTCTCGGTGCCACCATGTTCCAGATCATTATGAAGGTGTATTGGTTAAGGTTGGAGGATAGAACATATGGTAACTAATAGTTTGTTAGCTTGATTTACAGCTTTTAAATATTTAGGCATATAGGATGGGGGCTTCCATTTGTGCACTTGCCCCAGTCCCTACAAATATAATGGGCAGGCTTGGATAACACCAATGGTAAGATGAACCATCCTCTCCATTCAGATTGCCTGCATGTTTACTATTGTTTAGTAAGTTTTCTAGAGCTTTACCCAATTTCAGGAAAAGGTAACATAAGAAGAGGTAGGGAACCCCAATTAACTGAGATTTTTCCATCCAAAGCCTTGGATGGAAATCCTAATTCCAAGATGTCCCAGTCACACTAAGACTTGTACTCCAGGGGGCGCTATTCACATCGACTAATACTCTATAGGGGCCATTCCCTTGATTTGGTCACTCATCCTCTTTCCGGTCATTTGTTTATGCTCTTTCCATTAACCTAGCAATGTCCTTCCCTCTGTCTATCCATCTCATCTACAAAGCCATACATATATGAAGCATAAATGAATTTCCTACTTAGACTTGGGTTCCATCCCCAGTTCATTCCAAATTCATTGTCTACATTACACAAATTAGCTATTGTTAAGAATCCCGACCTTAGGCTGGGCACGGTGGCTCAAGCCTGTAATCCCAGCACTTTGGGAGGCCAAGGCGAGCAGATTACTTGAGCCTAGGAGTTTGAGACCCAGGCTGCAAAATGGCAAAACCCTGTCTCTACAAAAAATAAAAAAAAAAAATAGCCAGGCATGGTGACATACATCCCAGCTACTTGTGAAGGTGAGGTGGGAGGATCGCTTGAGCCTGGGAAGACGATACTATTGTAAGCTGAGATCATGCCACTGCACCTGCACTCCGGCCTGGGTGACAGAGCAAGACCCTGCCTCAAAAAATAAAAAATAAAAAATAAAAAATAACCCCCATGAGATTATCTGTTTGAGAGGAAAAATTCCATTTCACATCTAAACTCATTGAACAGGTATTTATTGAACATCCGCTAGGCATCAGGTTGTGTAGTTGTGTATTAGATGCTGAGAATTCAAAGCAAATTATCGCCCTGTCCTCATAGGAAGTCTTGTGGGGGCTGCAGAGCAGTGGCCAGACAGTTGCTATGCCATATGGCAAGTGGGTAAGTGTTAGGGTGATGGAAGGTCAGGATCTCAAGGAGGAAACACAGGGGGTGTCTAACTGGTCTCGGTAGGCCAGAGAAGACTTTCTAGAAAAAAGGTATCTCAGTTGAAACTAGAAGGATGTTTCTTGGAGATTATTGGCATATCTTCATTTCTGCTTCAAATAGTTACAGAAGAGACTCAGTTCAGCAGTAACAGCACAGCAAGTTTATTTTGGGGTTAAATGTACATATTCTTTTCATATCTTGAATGGATATTAATCCATTCAAAAGCCAAATGATAGAAACTTTGGTTAAGCAATTTAAGTAAAACCTAATTTTATCTATAGAAGTCCTATAGAAGTTCTTCATAATTTTGTTTATATTCAGAGCTAGAAGATCTATACATGTAGATCACTGAAATGTTTATAAGATGATTCCTACATTATCTGATTAAATTATTGATTCATTTAAATATTGAATGCCCACGAGGAGCTTATAGGGAAATAGTGAATGTGTTAGGCCCTGTACTGGACACCTTCCTCTATGTTATCTCACTTCAAAAACACAAACGTGACATTCAAGTTCTATGATAATAGCAACCATTTCTCCATGCTGTTGTATTTGACAATATTCTCATGCATACTTTTTCTCTGCTGTCCCTACTGTGGATGTAAGGCTCTAAAGTAGCCCTAGTTTTTTAAAAGAATATTCCACTTGTCTGTTTTTATCCATGTTACAGATCGAGCATCCCTAATCTGAAAATCTGAAATGTGAAATGCTCCAAAATCTGAAACTTTTTGAGAACCGATATGAAATAGTGATACCATTGTTTTCTGATGGTTCAATATATACAAACTTTGTTTCTTGCACAAAACTAGTAAAAGATGTTGAATAAAATTACCATCAGGCTACCTGTATAAGGTGTATATGAAACATAAATGAATTTTCTGTTTAGACTTGGGTCCCATCCCCAAAAGATCTCATTATGTCTGGTCCCAAACATTTTGAATAAGGGACAGTCGGCCTGTACTATGAATGAAAACCATTGACATTGCATTTGTATTATCTCCCCACCACACTATGACGTCTCAGAGCAGGGTCTTGTTCACTGTTGAGTCCCTACCACTCTGCTCAATGCCTGGCTTATGCCAGTGCTCAGTGAGTGTCAGTGGAATGAATTTGTTCAAGAAAATAGTGTGTTTGACAGCTGTTCACCTGAAAAACCATTAAAGGCTAATTACTTGTGTTGAGAACCAATGTAAGTATCCTGGTGGAATATGGAAACAATCCACAATGATTGGTGGAGATTGAGCACCACTCCTTCTCTACTGAATGAAAACTGGGTATTGCTGCTACTGGAGGGGAAGTGAAGTAGGGAATGCCCCTGATTTGATTATGGTCCAGGGAGCAAGCCCAGGCTTCTGCCTCAGTGCTGGCCTTGGCCTGTTCCTAGCCGGCCGCATATGGGCTTCCTCTAGAGTTTGCCGTCCATGGATCTGGAACCAACAGCCTGAGCTACAGAGACTGGGCTGGAGCTGCTACTAAGTGCTTGGCCCTGTTTTGCTCTCATTAACCAGGTCAGAATTGCTGGCTGCCGTTGCTGTCAGGTGGGGTGAGTCAGGTCTGTGGGGATGTTTGACATCATAGGGGCCCTCTTATTCTAATCAGCTTGTTTTAGCAGAGCTCCTTTGTATAAACACATCAGCTGAGGGAAGCTCTGAAATGAAGACTGTTACATAATGATTTTATGAATAACATACAGCTTCCTAAAATCGGTCTTTTTCTGTTATATCTTCAAACCAGGTTTTAGAAGCAACACAATTTTAGATTCTTATAGTAAGAACAAATTTAGACACCTTCATAAGGTGTGACGCATTTGATGCAAAATATAGATGGACAAGGAACGATGTTGCTTATTAATAAGTTCAATTACAGGATGGGCACTAAAATATATATGAACTAAGTTAAGTATGTCAAATGACACACTAAAGGCTAATTAGGTAAAGGAAGAAGTGTACATGACAGGTTTCTGATTTTCTAGCTTTTTAACAGTAAATGTAACTTTATTTCCAGCATTCGACCAAAATGCAGGGATTTGGGCCACATTTACTTGGCTCCGGGGGAGTTTTTCAGTTCTGTTGAAGCACAGCAAGCAAGGCCCGGGTCATGAGAATTCTGTGGTGCTGACTGCATTTGGAGCTTAATTATTTAAATGTTTCCAGACTCAAGTGACTGATGAGCTAACATATTTTTAATTCAGACTTTCACAGAGCAAGCTACAAGGTGTGTCTTGATAAACCGATGCTCACTTGAAGTTCCATGCCATGTATTTTATTTCAGTAGCCACATTTTACATGACAAATTTAAAATTGTATCCAAATTTCAAGAGAACAGAGTCCTACATTAGTTCCAGTACCCAGCCCTCTTTCATGAAGAGGACTAGAGGTGGTTTTGTTGTTGTTTTTAAAGAGAGAAAAAAATGCTGTTAGAATAAAAATAAAGAATGTTACCAGAATGTTCTACTTAATTTAGCTTTCCAAAGATAAACACACTGGTGAATCATTACATGCTGATGGTGCTGTTTTAACATTAATCCTTTAACCTTCTCCTTCTCCCTTCCTGTCTACTGAGTTGGGTGGGTTATAGGTAGAGTCACTTAGGGAAAAGTTTGTTCCTTTTTAATTTTTCTATGGTTCAAACTATTTCTCGTATAAGCACTATCTACTGGAGGCTCTTAAAATAGCACTTTAAAGAATAAAATAATACTTGAGAATAATTCAGTTGGTGGAAATTCTATAAATTTAGATAATTTATTAATCATTATGCTTATTAAGTAATTTAACTATCTCAAATGAATTACAGATATTTTATAGCACTATCCACATGTTAATTGAATCTTGATCCTCAGGCCTGCAAAACTGGCCATGGAAAATATTTTTGTAGTCCCCAGCAAGCCAGATCTGTGAGTCCCTTTATTCCTCTAGGTCTTTGTTTGGTATCTTTTTAGCGTATGTTCTGTTTTCCAAGTTGGGAGCAGCTAACTAAGTGGGTCGTCCTTTCTCAGAAGGTTTATTTCTTGGTAGTGATCTTGTTATTGAGACTCACATTTACCTGAACTGCATTAGGAGAGAGACACTCTTACTTATATTTGTATCCCCAGATTGCTAGCAGAGTATCAGTAATAAATGCTTAACAGCCAATGTTTTTGAGTGGATAATATAGTAGGTTTTCGGGAAGAGAATGTTTTTGAAAACACCAAAACTCTGTGTAAGAATCACAGCATCAGGCCGGGCACTGTGGCTCATGCCTGTAATCCCAGCACTATGGGATGCCAAGGTGGGAGGACCACGTGAGCCTAGTAGTTTGAGATCAGCCTGGGCAACATAGTGAGACCCCATTTTACTAAAAATAAAAAAGTTAGCTGGCTGTGGTGGTATGTGACAGTAGTCCCAGCTACTTGGGAGGCTAAGGCAGGAGGATCGCTTAAGCCTAGGAGTTTGAGGTTGCAGTGAAGTGTGATAGTGCCACAGCATTCCAGCTTGAGTGACAGAGTGAGACCTCATCTCAAAAAAAAGAAAAAGAAAAAGAAAAAGAATTATGGCATCCAACTCTGGGGCTGTTGCTAGGGCTCTGCAGCCCTTGCTGAAAGTCCTGTGAACTTACTTGCTGGCCAGCAGCCCCATCTGCCTTCTGCCTGTGTCTTGCAACAGCCCTATTGCTGCCAGCACAGCCCTCCTGCCTCCTTCCCTCCTGCGTTTCTGCTCCCAGTATGCATATCAAGGTCACATTCTTCTGCTCTATACTCTGGATCTTTCTACACTTGGCATGTATTTTCCCCTCTGTGTTCTCACGCTCCACACTGTGGAAGAACACATTCTCTCGGGAAAACCCATTGTAGGGAGGGACAGGAATGACTTCCAGGAACATAGTTGCTCAACCTAGCCTCCAAGAAATGAAAGACATACCATTCGTGAGCTGCTTGCTGTCCCTCCCTTGAAGGAATATTGAGGTTGTCTAGGGTATGTCAGTGGTTTTGCTTTTTTGCCTTGAGCAGTTGTACGGAAACATAATACTGGCTTCCAGGTAAGTAGTAAAGACCTCATGCATTTTCATTAAATGGTTAAATGTGATTTCTTTTATTCAAGGTGAATATCATCCTCTACCCACAGACCATCCTAAAAATAAAGTGAAATCCCTACTCTCTACAACCCACATGCCAAATGTGAGCAAACATGTTTGGAATAAGGTATATTACATATGTCATCTTTGCAGAGTTCAGTTGTAATTTGTCCTGGACTCTTGGATTCCTCTTCTGCTATCTGTTTTTCCTGATGGGAGCCAGTGATAAAAGGATTAAGGAGATTTGGTTCCCCCTTCAAACAATACATGGTTCCATTTGTGTTCTAGCATAGAGGTTTTTAAAGTCTTTATTCAGCATTGACCTAAACACTTTTTCATTTAAGCCACTGAACATGCTGGACCCAGGCTTTGGAATGCCATACAGAGCTAGATTATTGGAAATCCTCCAGGTCCATTATATTGACATTCTTTTTTTATAATTTCTCTCCCATTTTATCCTGAGAAATTCTCTTTCATTACCTGCTCAAAGCCCATCACTGGTGCCCTTCCTGATGCTCCTCCTATCACCTGCCGTATTTTCTACCTGTTACTCAGCACGCAGGACTTCAGGTGCACCTATGGAAGTAGCGGTGGGGGCTTTGGCTGTTTCTGAGCCTGTTCCTGGGGAGAGGCAACTTTAATTAAGATGACTTGATGACATGTAGTTTGTTAAGACAGTGATGATATAGTAGATCAAAGAATGCCCCCCGCCCCCCCAAAAAAGAACCACATCTTAACCCCTTAAACCTGTGAATATGTTACTTTACATGGCAAAAGGGACTTTGCAGATGTGAAGACATTAAGGATGTTGACTTAATGATCCTGGGCGAAATGATCCTACATTATTTGGTTGGGCTCAGTGTAATCACAGGATTCCTTATAAGAGGCACAAGAAGGTCAAAAGAGGAGAAGGCAATGTGACGATGAAGACAAATTTTGGAGCAATGAGGCTGTAACCAAAGAATGCAACTGAGCCTACGAGGTGGAAGAGACCAAGCCAGAGCCTCCAGAGGAATGCAGCCCTTCAGAACACCTTGATTTTAGCCCTATAAGATAAGACTAACTTTGGATTTCTGACCCAGAACCATCAGAGTAAATTTGGGCTGTTTTAAGCCACTAAATTGGTGGTAATTTGTTACAGTAGCAACAGGAAACTAATACCGATGAAAAGATAATAGGAAAGGAAAGTAAAAGCAGAAGTGTGAGCCAGGGAGGGATCGCAGTCATCTGATGGCAAAGCACTTCTCTAAGAACAACCACGTGGCTTCCCCTTCCTGGCCCGTGTCCCTGTGGTTATGATAGAACCTGGTTAACCTTGACTGTTATCCAGTGCCTTTCCTGGCTTTGTCCTTCCTATCAGATGCAGATGTTTTACTTCCTTTTTTTATGGCTCCCAGGAATTTTCTATAACCCCCTTGGAGGAATCACTAGACCTCGTGTCTCAAAGACTAGCTAAATGTTTGCTGTGGTCCTAACAAGTCCATCTAGAGCCATTTAAATGGCTGGCATTGATGCTTTCTGTTATCTGTTCTAGGTTTAGTGGCGTGAATAGTAAACATAGTAGATTAGTCCTTTGTAATTAAACTTAGATAGCATCTCACCCCTGACTCTTTTAGAACAATGATGGCAGTGGGAGGAGTCAGAGAGCTCAGTCCCCAGTTAAATCAGTCAGGCATTTATTGATGACCCTCTGGGTACTCAGTGCCTTGCTCTAGGTGTCCTAAGCTGATCTGAAAGATTGGGGTCACCTCCAATTCTTTTTTCAATGAAGGCTTGGATAAGGAGACAAAAGCGGAATGGTGAAAAAGAATCATTCTCTCAATTAATCTAAAGCCTATGTGTTAATACCCTTTAAAAAAATAAAACTACTAGATGGCAAGTGAACTTTCGTAGGAGAAAACTAAACTTTCATTAGGCTATTTAAGGAGATCAGGCGGAAATTGATTCATGAGAGAAAAAAGTAACACATGCTTTTTAGGCATTTTTAGGAATTTTGGCTCTGCCTGGACCACACTGTTTATTGATTCATCCATCACTTATCTGGTCATGTATTTATTCTAGAAACAATTGTTGAGCACTCAATAGTGTTCTGGGAGCTATGAGGAAGACCTTGACAAGATTTCTACGTCTTTCGTGGAAGCAATCAATACATGTTTGATAAGAAGTAACCCAACTTAACAAATGTCTTATTACTAAAGAAATGCTTATTAATTTAAATTTAAGTCAAGCAGAGCCTAGAATACTTGTTTGATGAATCCCAAACAGCCTATGGAGGAAATTTTTTGAGTTGCAAAGGGTGCTTCCCTTGCTAGCCTATAAGAACAGCTCATTAAGATCCAACCTATACCTTTCCCCCTTTCTATGCTGTATTAAGACATACCACCCTTTCTTTATAGAATCATGAGTCTGTAAGGGATTTGAGAGGTCAGCAGTCCATTCTGCTGACTTGGGCACAAATGCTTTCAGGAGCCAGGCAGGCCATGTAAGTGTGTGTAGCTCAATGTGAGACAATTGGGAGTGGTGGAAACTTTGGCAAACTCAGAGCAGATGCCTTGTCTAAAGCTTTCAAGGTTTGGCCTGGCCAAATGATCATGTCAGTGAGCTGGATTTGATTAGACTACCAGTTGGCAACTCATGATTCTAATCTGAGAAAACAGTAGTCTGACCCTTTCTTAAAGTCTACTAGAGAGAATCACCTTTTTGAGTATGGATAGCAGGCTGCCCCCCGTCTGGCTGGCATGAGCCTGCCAGCCACATCATTGGAGGGGAACTTGCTATGTTATTAGGATGGGTACCCATCATACTTCCAACTAACTAGTGGCTTGTGGAGAGAACTTGTGCAAGCTGTATATTCCTGGAGCAGCTTCTCTGAACCAGTTTTTTCCTTTGTTTGCTGGTTTTGTAACAATAGATTCATCCATAAGCAGCTGCAACTGCCCTTTAAGCAACAGGCTACCCTTTTGGCTGATCGATATGTTCAGAAGCCCTTTTTAGCCAACAGTCAGCACCATGTCAAACAGATGCCTTCCTCTGCATTCCAGTGACCTGGTGGCATTGCTGCCAACTCAATAATTTTTTGAGCATTGGCCATAATAAAGTATATGTAAAGTTCTTAAAAACTATTTTTAAAAAACCTTGAAGTGATAAATAGATTGAGCTAAATAATGGTAAGCATATATCCTTCTGCTTTGATTTACAGATTTATAATTTAGTCTTCCTTCAGGAATAATTTTTAAATGCAGCCATCTCCTGGAATTTAGAAAGAGGCCTGTATCTCAATGCCTTTTACAGGCAGAAATTCTACCATGTTTATTTTCATACCAAGACTATTGAGTGCTATTGAGGGCGAAGTGATTGTTTCGTTTAGTTTTGTTTTGTTTTGCAAAGGCAAAAGAATAGTTTTAAACATTTCATTAGTCAAATTGAGACAGAAGCCTGAAGCTTTAAAAGAAATTGTGCTTTTGCATTGAAAGCAGAAGTTCAATAAAATAAGATTCTATAAAAAGAAGTTGGGCCTGTACATTAAGCCTGGCCATTCCTGGTAAATATTGTAGAATGAAGAGATGACACATGAACATGCTACAATACGAAAGACCTGAGTTTGAATCCAGATCTATCATTTGTGCATCTTGAGGCACATTTCTTAACCTCTCCAAGCCTTAGTTCCTTCGTCTATAAAATGGGAATAATAATAGTACCAAACTCATTCTTGCTGTTATGTTTAAATGAAATAAATGCATAAAGAAAGTATTAGGCACCGTGCCTGGTAAATAGTCAATGTTCAAAAAATGAAAGCTGTGGTCTCTGGCCTGAGACTCAGATACAGGTGTCAGTTCTGGGTTCCAATTCTGGAGGAGAAGGAAGAAAGCCCAGAATCTTCTTTGAGAAAATCAGAATCTTCTGGAAAAAAAGGCCTTCTTGGGATGGCCTTTAGATCTGTACAGGTTGCTGGTCAAAGTGTCCGATGAATTGATTTTCACTGCAATGGCCAGAGCTTCCCCAACATGTTTTTGCAGGGCCAGGCCAATGTTGAGCCTCCTTCTCAGAGGGCTGCTTGCAGGTTTTTGTAGGAGTACAATGCTGGGCTAAGGCACACTAGACTGACACCTAAGAAATCTCATTTAGATGTCAGAATTCGCTTCCTAGGCAC
This sequence comes from Pongo abelii, assembly GCF_028885655.2. Taxonomy (NCBI): domain Eukaryota; kingdom Metazoa; phylum Chordata; class Mammalia; order Primates; family Hominidae; genus Pongo; species Pongo abelii. The sequence continues at coordinate 145,158,947 of NC_071990.2, forward strand.
TCTTGGGTTAACTGGTTTTATTAGAAAAGCTAAACATATTTCACATATTGGGGAACCCTCTGTCTCTGACTTTGGCAGAGTTCCTTTTATGCCTTTCACGGACATAGGCTTTTTAGTTTTCCAGTCACCAGGGCATTCACTTTGAGATTCATTGCTGAGTAAGTGCCATCTGTGTGGACTCCTGGGTCCCAGATGGTCCTTTGTTTTCTCTCATTGTTCTGCATTGTTACTGTAAGAAAAATACATTCCCGGGCTTTTATGTATTAGCAGTCTTAAAATATTTTGGAATTCAACTCATGCCTTCATTTTCAGTGGAAGGTCTTTTTTGTTTGCTTGTTTGTTGTTTTAAATTTTTAATTATTATTGATACATAATAGTTATACATATGGGTTACATCTGATATTTTGATGCAATCATACAACTTGTAATGACCAAATCAAGGTAATGGAGATATTCATTGCCTCAAGCATTTATCATTTTTTATGTTAGGAACATTCCAATTCCACTCTTTTAGTTATTTTGAAATATAAAATATGATTGTTAACTATAGTCACCTCATTGTGCTACCTAACATTAGTTCCTTTAGTTTTGTTTTCACTCTCGCTCCCCCTCTCCCTAATGGTTTTATGGTTTTGAAGTCATCTGCACCTTGTCCCTCTAACCTTCCCATCTAGTCAGGTTTTCTAATGACATCTTGAGGAAGTTTCTGCTCAATTTTGAGGGCATATTGCCGATCCAGTATTTAGGGACCCACGTGAAGCTCAGTTAATTATTGATTATGAAGACTTATCCTCTCCCTGCCCCTCAAGGCTTTATAAAGCCATGGCTCCTGGAACTAAGGCATCAGCCATTTGTTTTTCCAACCTCATTTCTTGAGCCAGAACTCTCCATTCAAGCAGAGCCTGGCTCTGATTGCTCCTTTCTCATGTGGAGCTCTTTTAGAGACATTACTACATAGGAGCTGTGCATCTGGCCTGGACCTCTGCTTTTGTCCCTTGGGTACAGCAGGATACTGCAGAAACCTCACCCACAGCCTTCAGCTTTTGGCTCCCTTCTCATTTATAGAAATGGTCAACTAGCTTCTTGTGCCTAGCTGTGATTTACCTATTTAATATTTTATCTATCATTGCTATGTGTTTGGAGCAGTGGGGTGTTGTCCAAGTGTGGATTCACCAAACCACCTTGGCCAAAAGTCCAAACTTGTCGGAAGACTGTGTCTGATGGATGTTGCCTTATGTAAGGTCCAGACACCAGGCAATCTGGGTGTGCAGAAAAGTTTCACAGCCTCTGCATTAAGATGTTAAAGAGGGTAAGTGTGGGCCGGGCGCAGTGGCTCATGCCTGTAATCCCAGCACTTTGGGAGGCCGAGGTGGGCGGATCACCCGTGGTCAGGAGTTTGAGACCAGCCTGGCCAACATGGCAAAACCCCGTCTCTACTAAAAATACAAAAACCAGCCAGGCATGGTGGTGCATGCCTGTAATCCCAGCTACTCGGGAGGCTGAGACAGGAGAACTGCTAGAATCCATGAGATGGAGGTTGCAGTGAGCCAAGATTGCACCACTGCACTCCAGCCTGGGTGACAATAGCAAGACTCTGTCTCAAAAAAAAAAAAAAAAAAAAAAAAATACGTGGAAGTAGCTAAACTAATTGAAGACATTTAAAAATGTGTTTACCTCCAACAATTTGCTGTTAAAAAATTATTCAATGACACTTGTTAAAGCACGGTAAGGCAGGTTTTATATGGGACCATTGCAATAGGTATAGGGACAACTGCCATGGGATTTTGCAGTCGGGGAGAGGGATTGGACTCAACTTTGAATATAACAGGGAAAAAAAATTATAGCCAAGGAGCAGTGTATGTTGCTCTGCCTTAAAAAAAAAAAAAAAAAAAAAAAAAAAAAGAGCTATCAGGCACACTCCAAGGACCATGAATAAGGGAAGAGAAGCAAATGTTATCAAGAAATTCAGGAGACCCCTCCCCACACCTTACATCAGAAGAGAAACCTCAAAAGAAGAATAGTTAGGCAGAATAGAAAACATAGTCATGTCAAGTAAGCATTGGCCTAAAATCCACATAGTAGAACATTGGATAAATGTATAATGTTTCTTGCCCAGATCTTCCTGGAAATACTATCTGTTGCAAAACTTTCTCCTATCAACTGTTTTTGGTTAATAGTTCAGGGATTTGGTTTAGTACCTTGGAGAGTTATATATCCAAGCATTTTGCTTGTCAAAACTATTTGATAGCTGTATTTGTAAAAGCAGTGGCTCTAATGTTTTTACAAGAGATTTTCAGCTGGGTGGGGTGGCTCATGCCTGTAATCCCAGCACTTTGGGAGACCGAAGTGGGTGTATCACTTGAGGTCAGGAGTTCAAGACAACCTGGCCAACATGGTGAAACACTGTCTCTACTAAAAATACAAAAAATTAGCTGGGCATGGTGACAGGTGCCTGTAACCCCAGCTATCCAGGAACTGAGGCTCGAGAATCACTTGAACCCGGGAGGCGGAGGTTGCAGTGAGCTGAGATCATGCCACTGCACTCCAGCCTGGTGACAGAGCGAGACTCTGATTCAAAAAAAAAAAAAGAAAAGAAAAGAAGACCCTTTCAGTAGAATCTGTTCCAAAATGAACAGGGAGCAAGCTTTCTCATTGGTAGTCAATATTCTGATTCTTTGGATGAATCAGAAACTCAAAAGTTTGAAATAGTCAGATAGGCCCATCTGAGTATCCAAGAGATCTACTGGACCAAGCAATCTAATTACCTGGACAGTTCACTCTTTTTCTCCTCCATCCTGAGAAACAGAGCCTGATTTTGTAAGAAAAGCTTCCAATCCATCCTCTAAAAGTAAAACTATGCTCTTTTTAGCCTGTGATTTTGGAGTCTCTCTGCCCCTTGGAGTGGTGTTTCTGCTCTTTTTCTCCATAGAATCCATCTGAACTGGCCTTTATCCCCCTGGGCTCGAATTTCAGTTAGGAAAGGCAGAGTATTATTGCCACCTATTGTCATCAGTTCTTCTCTGTGCTTCCAATAAGTGAGAGCTTCTCGTAGGAAAGTTAAGGAGTAATGTGACCCAGTGCACTGGCTCATGCCTGTAATCCCAGCACTTTGGGAGGCAGAGGCGGGTGGATCACCTGCGGTCAGGAGTTCAAGACCAGCCTGATCAACATGGTGAAACCCATCTCTACTGAAAATACAAAAATTAGCCAGGCGTGGTGGTGAGCACCTGTAATCCCAGCTACTCACGAGGCTGAGGCATGAGAATTGCTTGAACCTAGGAGGTGGAGGTTGCAGTGAACCAAGATTGCGCCATTGCATTCCAGCCTAGGCAACAGAGCGAGGCTCTGTCTAAAAAAAAAAAAAAAGAGAAAAAAAAGAAAAGTAAGCAGAACTTTTATAGGAAGCCAAGACATTATCTTCTTTGTTAAAACTGAGAGAGACAGTTGCTAATAGGGTTTTTGTTTTGTTTTTTTTTTCATAGAAAGATGTGCCTGGTGATGCATTTGAAGACTCAGGGCCCCACAGCAACCTTGCTGTTGCCACCTCAGCCAGACAGGCCCGGCATCCCAAACATCATACAACCAACCCCAGGCAAACATTCTCTTAAAAAACCCAGACAGTGAGGGGTTGAGTCCTTCTTTCGAAGGTGGGATCACACTGAGGGTACTTGGATGCAGGTGCTCCAAATTACCCCAGCCTCAAACAAGTTTGTCAAACTCTAGGCAAGCTGAGTATATACTCATGGGAAGGTTAATAAAAATGGGAACAAACCCCATATTTAGAAACATAATGGAGAACATTAGGCTTATCGTTGCCTCTACCATGCTCACAGCATCTCTGGGGCCATTGGAAAGGGCCTGGTGAACATTTTATAACCAGGCATTCCCCAGCTACAGCATATTAATTGTGGGTGTGAATTAAATCAAGGGAGGGAGTGGATTCTCCCTGGAGCTTGAGGAAAATGGTCCACTTACTGTGCTTTTTCACGGTTGCATTGCCCTTCCTCTGATGCTGGGGAGGGACAGAGGAGGGGCAGTGGTGGAGCCAGTTACCAATACAGAGAAATGGGAAGCAGTTATGTCCTCGGCAATGAATGCAGTTTTTGAACAGGGCTTAATTTATAATGGACACTCAACATTAATTTTCTGATTTCTAGACATTTTTCCATGTTGCCCATTTCTTGTTTATCTCTTAGTGGAGATGTTTGAGTATTTACAAGCAAGGCAGGGAGATGATAAGTTCCTAAATACCTAGGGGAATCCTGTGACAAAATAGTATTAAGAATTATTTTCTGCCATTTTATTTTATTTTTATTTTATTGTAAATTGACGAATTATAACTGTATATATTTATGGGGTATGATGTGATATTATGACATATGTGTACAATGTGGGATGATTAAATCCAGCTAATTAACACATCCATCACCACAAATACTTGTCATCTACCATTTTAAATTGCAAAAATGGACTGAAGGACCACAGTCCTTCAACTGAAACCCTTGGAGTCAGTTGTGTTTCAGAATTCAGAATTTTATTTTAGAAAGGTAATAGAAAACATATGCTACTTATTATGAATCACTCCTAGCAGGATCTGGGAAGATTCTTAGAACCTATAATATTAAACATTTCTGTAGCAAACATGATTATTTGCTCTAAGTGGAATAAGTAAGGATTTTTAATAGCATCACATCACTTCAAGTTATGACACTAAATGCATTTTGGAGCGAAACTTACAAAAAACAACAATATTTTTAAAACTTTCTGGATTTTAGACTTGTGAGTAAAGATTAGATTTTATATAAATCACATTGTGAGTTAGGGAGTGCTTAATGGGCTGTCCTTGGAAGCCAGTCAGTATTTATGAAAAAAAAAGTGTGTTTTGAACGACCAATAAAATGAACTTTTGGAACATAATCCATTTGTCATTTAAGGACTAACAGTATTAATAAAAATAACTGAGAGTCACATTTTGAACTGTGGACAAAGCTAATATAAATATATTCATATTAGGCAATAGGTCCTGCCAATAGATGAGACTTCTTAGCTACTCCTTACCCACACCTCAGCTTTGATGATGTATCTTCTCTCTCTGTTACCTTTATTTCCCTGTTATCTCCTCTTTTTTTTCTTAAAAATAGTTAGTTTGTCCTAGATTTTGAGCTTATAACACTCACTCTGGATAGTTGGCAGGTCTTAATCAGGGCAAGTAGATGAGGTATAGAAACCACAGTGATTTCAGTCTTACGGGATCCAAGCAAATTTTAAAAAAATATATAAAGATGATTTTTTTAAATTCGTAGAGTGATATACCTTTAAAATTGTGTGACAGAATTGAAATAACAGGGTTAAAAATCTCAGGTTAAAAATCACTGAGAAATTCAGCTATTATTTGAGGAAAACATTTCTGAACTATCACTGACGTAAATAAAGTGTTTTGTTTAAACAATAAAAGAACCTCATATCTATAGGAAATCCTGAAGTTACATTAAAAACAAAAATACTTAAACCTAGAAGCTGTTACAATGGGAAACTAGACTATAAATAATTTGAGACCGGTGTGTCACTAGGAATTCCAATGGCATAAAGAAATGCTTAATAAACAAATTGCCTTTCAAATGTAGCAACTCTGGGGATATAACCCTATGAACTGTTTTTTAAAACTCTGTCTGTATGAAAGACCTGGAGAGCCTAACTATACTGTGGATTCATTTCATCGTAGGTCCTATGAGGTCATTGTAAATCTTTGTACTATATTTGAGAAAACAGTTGCGCTGTCCCCAGCATCTAATGTCATGACAGTCACAAGGCCTGGCACCTGATTTCTCCAGCACTGTGCTTACCCTTGTGTCCTGACGGCGTAAGCAGTTTTTGGTGTCTTTGAGAGTCATCTTTACACAGCCAAATTAAAGGAAAGAAGTGAAGTAGGGCCTTCCTGTGTTAGTCAGTCTTTCCTGGTCTTCACATTTCTTTAGCCACGGATTATAACCGACTGTAGAATCCCCTAACCTGTTTTGACAGTTCTTTCTTGTATTATTAGTGACATTTGGTGAAAATACTTTGAATTTCTCTGTTAGGATAGGTGAGCAGAAATTCTGCTCAGAAATAGAAGAACTAGTCATGATGAACATAACTAAAATGGAATGGCAATACTCAACTTCCTAATATTTATTTGGAACAGAGATATTAAAGATAGTCTTTATTTTTCAATGTTTTATCTGCTACTCCCTGCCTCCTCCCCTAACAACAACCAAAATGCTTTAAAATTTTAAATTGAAAAGTTGCCCAGTCATTCAGTGATGTCAATGATAAAGGCTGAACCATATTTAGACTAACCCCAAGGAAAGGATAATGTATTGTATTTTTAAATATTCCTTTTTACCTTTTCATGATCAGTGCCTCTTCCTGCTCCTGTTTGCCCTGGCATCTTTTGGAAAGCTCTGTGTTTTGCATAGCATGTGTGCTTTTTTTTCCTGAAATGTGCAACACATTCAACATTGCAGTGATTTTTTCCCCCTCCTTAGCTTAGAGCAGAGGTGGAAACCCCAGGGGATTCAAGTACCCACTTGATAGGCTCAGTCTCTCTTAATCAGCCTGTAATGGAGCTAATGGCTGTTTGTCATCCTTGGAGATATAAATTTCCTGGCGGTGTCTCCTGCAGACAGTGCATGAAGTATGCTCAGTGTGCCAGCAAGGGCTGATAATCAGCAGAAGGACAGGGTGCTTCGTTAGTCAGAAGAGCCAGGGCTTCCCAGCTGCCAGGCTACAGAACTCGCCTCGCCACTCCTGAGACATGGACAACGCCGGTGGGTAAATCAAGCATGAATTCTTCATAGCTGCTGGCTTCCTTTGCAGCCCGCATCCTTTGCTGCAGAAGGTTTGCCTATTTGTTGCTCTCGTTTTGCACTTAAATGTTCAAAACTGAGACGCGTGTAATATGTGAACCCCGATGCATTGTCCACAAGACAATTAGTGTTTACTTTGAAGTTTAGGAACTGGGCATGCAGATTGTATTCCAAATTCACCTTTTGTGAAGACTACTGCTATTTTATTTAGGCTGAAGCAAGTGTGGTGTTTGATTCTTTTGTGCTCGGAGCGGTGGGTGGAAAATGCATACAGTTAGTGAAAAAACTATTACTAAGGGACGGCACAAGGTAGATGGAATTAAGTTAATGAGCTGAGCAAAAATTCTGTATAAATATTACAATATGCACGGTGTAACAGCATAAGAGCTCTTTGGTCTGATGCTTTCATCTTCACGTTAGGATGCAATGTCGAAAATGTTTCGATAGCTTCTGATATTTTAATTTCGGAATAGAGACATTAGTGGTCAATTGTGAACCTTTAAAAATGTATTTATTTTTAATATCTTTACTTGATAACTAGACAGACGGTTGAAGTATGTTAATGTCAATTAAATAATTAGCATAAAATTATCAGGTGGAACTTTTTTCTTTTTACTTTGCTGTATTGAACTTTTAGAGGAGATATACTGTGAGATCATGCCCCATTTCAGTGTTGTCGGCACTCAAGCAGAATTCTCCCAGCTGTGTTATGGATTATCTGTCTCCTGAAGCTCATTAGTTCAGTTACGCAGCTGGTATCAGCTTGAAGGTGATGCTTCCCATGCCTTGAGACACGGTCAGCTCTTCTAAGAGGTTACATCATTTAAAACACATTCTACACTACAAGACCACCCATTGGTGGTGAAACATATTTGTTTATGAAATTGAGCTAGTTCAGTCCTCAGCGCAGGTAGCATAGGCTAGCAGAGATTTTAAAGTCAGCGTGTATTAAGTTCTTTTATGAAATAGCTTACCAGGAACAAAACTCTGTGACTAACATTATTTGGTCATTGCCATTGAAGATATTGAAATAAAGTGGAACAGTATAATATTGGAGATGAAAATGTTAGGGTGGTGGAAGAAATGAAACAAGTGTAAGGATGTGTGAGTAGTAGTAACAGGAGGGAAGCTGGATGCATGTATATGGATTATACCCCCATTCTGGTCATTAAAAAAATGTACTATAGGGCTTGTCATAAAAGCAGGTAGGTATGGTATTCCATGACAAGGCACAATTTGAAGATCAACCAAAAGCTTCTCTAATTACAGCAGTAGAGTGAGTAAAAATTAAATAAATAAACTTAGAATCTCTAATTTAGCCTCATTTAAAACTTCTGCCACCCACAATTTATTATACTGACATTCTGGCAGAATGATCACTTTAATTCAAGTAAATGCCTTTTTAAACTGACTCATATATTTATTTAAAGGCCATTTAAAAAAAGGAAAGAAACTCCTGTGGCAGACTTTATGTAGGCTTAAAAATGCTAAGGGTTATTTTTCTTTTTTGGGTAACTAGAGCTTTGGGGGATGTTTTCACAATCTTTAGTTATGTTATTAAATGCAATTAATAAAATACCTCTGCTCTTGATGAGTTTAAGATTATTTAAACACTGTGGAGAGTGGCTTGTAGAGTAGCAATTTCTATATCATTTCAAATTTTAGGTGTAATCTCAAATATAGCCATACATACCTTTGAATAGAATAACAGGTTTTAAATCACATAATTTGAATGTTTCAGAAATAGCGTGTTTCTTATAATGGCTTATAATTGGCTGTCAGTGATCACTTTTCATGGTAATTTTTTGATGAGGTAAGCAGCCTCTCTTACAGGAGGAAAATGTAAACATCCATTACATACACACATTGCAATACATTGTATTGACTGTAAGGGAAGCATTTAAGATAGAACTGGTAGGTGGCAAAAAAAAAAAAATCTGAAAAATCTGAAATAACTTGGAGCACTACAGTTTCTCCAATTTAATTTAAAGAAGATAATGATGTTGAGTATTTGCCTAAATTTTTCTAATCAGAAATGGGTTGAGGCCCTGGATTTCAGAGCTAGTAGTTTAGAGCTGGGCACTGGTACTGACAACTGGATCATTAGTTTCAAGGAGCCAGGCCTTCTTCCAGCAAGGCTTTCTGTGTGGGAGTTTGGATAATTGACAGGCAGAAGCACAGCAATGGGTCCACACAAGTTGAATGTCCCTCATTTATTCAAGTCACATAGAACGCCGCATCAGGATATCTGTGCATGGTTTCTGTTGTTAACAAGTAAAGAAAGATGAGCTGCTTGGCACTCCGGCCCTTTTGGTGGGTGTGTGTACATTTCAGCTATCATGGCATTGTGAATCTGTCCTTTCTCTCCTTAGCAGCAAAGAGCTGACATTCCTACTATCTCGGAGAAGGAGACATCCCTTCCCCATAATTGCTGGCTTCTGTATTCCTTTAAAAGCTTTTCCTGGAATAACAATAAAATATTTATCAAACTGTGTGTGTGGAATATGTCAGGGCAATTTTAGCAATATCTAAAATTTTCTTCTTTTTTTTTCAAATAGCTATTTCTTCTTAGAAGTTATATAACAAGTCGAATAGATGGTGCTTTAGAATGGCACACCTGTGACTACAAGCACCATCAGCGTTTTGCCAGTACCACTATCCTCCTTACCTCCATCAAGTGGTTCTCATGAATGAATTGTGATAAGACATTCAGAGGCAAAGTTGATTGGTGTGTGATTTTTATCTGAAACACAATTTTTGAAATGTAATCCCATATTCTACAGTGCAGAGTACTGTAAAACAAACAAAAAAAATTCTGCAGAATTTATTGTGTTGGGTTTTCCCTACTTGATATCAAGATATTTCAGTTACCATGTGTGGGTTGAAAGAGCCACACTCATTTGGAGGGGAGGTGGCAGCTGCTGAGAGCCCCTGAGCCTTCACCGTGCATTCTAGCTCAGGAGTTCAAAGGCTTTTGACCATTGATGTGCATTCATTGAGTTTGAGAAGGTCACAGTCTGCCAGCTCCCTGCAAAACAGACTCGAGAGTTATTTGGAGCCAGACTGAGGAAGGGTTTGGAGTGGAGTAGTCGAGAACATCAGATAATTTTAGGTGAACGTTGGCTCTGCCACCTGTCATCCCAGTGACTGTGAACAAGTAATAGAAACTCTATACATTTAATTTTCTCATTGGTAAGGGGTGACAATAATGGTACCCATCTCATAGGATTGCTATGAAGAGAAAATAAGATAACTCCTGTAAAGCTTTTGGTACAATGGCTGGCATATGGCAACATACAATGCATGTTGGCGTTTTAGAGAGCCATCAAAAGATTGAAGCAGGTTGCTTTATGAATAAATAAATACATGCTCCAGGAGCATAGCTCTGAAAGTGGTGTGGATGACAGTATGGGAAAGTGAGCAATTCTGAGCAAAGAGACTAGTCAAGTGGCTGTCTCAGAAAGTAGAGTTGGAAATTAATGTGGGTGGTGCAATGGGTGTGGGGTTGGGGGATGCATTGGATATGCATCAGCAGAGCACGACGAGTGGATATGGAGGCAGGGAGAACTGCAGCAGTCAAAGGAGACCCTGGAGGTTTCTAGTTAGAGAATTTAAGACAATCGTCCTGCACTACTGAACACAAAATGAGTTTTAAGAGAAAGACAGTGAGTTCCATTTTGACATTGTTGGGTTTGAAATACCTTGTGTGTTGCCCACTAGCCATAGTAGTTGGTTCACTGATGACTTTTTAATCCACTTAAAGGATTAAAAAGGATTCCTGCCCCCTCTCCCTCCAGTCTGTGGGAGATCCTATGGGATGGTATAGAGAAAGGAAACTTTCAAATGCTTCATCTTTTTTTATAGGTGGAAATAAGACCAGGCAAAGCGGAACATGCTCCTAAGCATTGAAATAATTAGGGTAAAGGCCAGGCTGTTACATAAGAAAATGTAAGCACGAAGACATTTCATTTCAAGCTGGTTCAAAACCTTAGCAGCCCAGGTTGTCATGCCAAAGTTCCTGAACAGCTAAAGATGGTGACTCAGGAGAAGGGTTACCTAATGGGGCAGAGATCCAATAAGAATGCATATGTTTTGAAAGAGGTTGCTTTCTAGAATATATGACTATGTTTGCAAACTCTATTTTATGCAATTAAAATTTTGTTTCCTCTAATTCTCCACTTTCATGATCTCTTGGTCTTACTATCTATATTTTGTTAACATGATACTTTTTAGAAATTTATTAATGTTATATATACACACACACATACATAATATGTACACATGCATTTGCATGTGTATTGTTAATATATATAACTATGTGTGGATTCTTTAATTAGGGGATTGTCAGCCTTGATGTAGGGGAATGTAATGTTGCTAGCTCTTCTAAAAAACTTGATAAAAAATTGGAACGGATTTTCTTTTAAATTAAAAAAGAAACTCATTCTTATCCTCTGAAATGCCCCTTATGTTGTAAAGATTATTATTTAACATTTTATTAACTACCAAGCAAATTACAGTATTTTCCTTTGAATTTATTGTGAAACCCATTGTGCTATTTTAGCATTTTATGTTTCACAAAATAAATATTCTTAGAAGCATCCAGGATTCATGTAAATATATTTTTCTTTTTCTTTTTTTTGAGACGGAGTCTTGCTCTGTCGCCCAGGAATGCAGTGGCGCAATCTCGGCTCACTGCAAGCTCCGCCTCCCGAGTTCACACCATTCTCCTGCCTCAGCCTCCCGAGTAGCTGGGACTACAGGCGCCTGCCACCATGCCTGGCTAATTTTTATATTTTTAGTAGAGACGGGGTTTCACCGTGTTAGCCAGGATGGTCTCAGTCTCCTGACCTCGTGATCCACCCGCCTCGGCCTTCCGAAGTGCTGGGATTACAGGCGTGAGCCACCTCGCCCGGCCCGTGTAAAGATATTTTTCTAAGCAAAAACTTAAAATTTGATAAATAATTTGTTTTTTGGAGCATCTGTTTTCAAAATGCTAGTATTACCAAAATAATTGATTTAAAATAAAAATGCCAAAAGGAAAAATAAGTTCATATATAAACATAAAAGTACTGTGAAAGTGGGACTAAATTTTCTTCCTAGTTTTCCTCTAATAGTGTAGTGACTGTGACCTCCTGAGAGTAAACTGACAGTCATGGCCCAAGAGTGTGCAGAAGCAGGACAAAGTCTTTGTTTCTGAAATGGAGTTTTTACTTTTGTTTCAGGATCACTGGAATTTGTTCTGAGTGTCTCTTTCTTTGCAACCACTCATCTTTCCAAAGGCAGAATGAATTGTGATTTTTCTGTATCACCAAGGTGAAATAGAAATGCTTGTCAAATGGCTTCTGTCGAGAACAACTGTTAGAAAAGATATAAAGCACAAGCAAAAATGCATTTTGGTGATAGAGAGAGGAATCAGTAATCAACATTTTCTAAATTATACACCATTCCATATTAATTCCACAGGTTATTAAATAAACTCCCCACCCCACCTCTACACACAAAGAATTTAGCATTCAGGCAATTTTAAGAATTGTTGAGTTTAACAGCATTCAACAGGTTTCTTAGCATGTTAAGAAACATGCTGAGGCCGGGCGTGGTGGCTCACATCTGTGATCTCAGCACTTGGGGAGGCCAAGGCGGGCAGATCACAAGGTCAGGAGTTCGAGACCAGCCTGACCAACATAGTGAAACCCCCATCTCTACTAAAAATACAAAAATTAGCCAGGTGTGGTGGCACATGCGTGTAGTCCCAGCTACTTGGATGCCTGAGGCAGGAGAATCGCTTGAACCCGGGAGGCAGAGGTTGCAGTGAGCCGAGACCACGCCATTGCACTCCAGCCTGGGTGACAGAGTGAGACTCCATCCCAAAAAAGAAAGATGCTGATAGAATTGGCATATAATTTCCTGTGGGTGCTAATATTTGTTGTGAATTCCTAAGATGGAATATAGAATGCAGCATTTCCCAATCATATTAACCTCAGTTTCTCCAGGGGATACCTAGTTACAAGGTAGATAACTCCAATTTGGAATGCACTGTTAAGATCCCTTCATTCGCAGCTTCACTTTCCATTTTTACCTTATTCTTCCTCTCCGGAGTTCTTCTCAACTTCCTGTTTCCAAATATAGGAAGCCATTTTTGGTAACTAGCAAAGTTACCAAGAAGTTACTTTTGGTAAGTAACTTTTAACATGGATATTTAATTTCTAAACAATCAAGCATTGATACTTCCATAAGTATGTACATTTCATGTACATGAAATTCCATTGCACATGTACATGAATATGTACATTTCATGATACTTCCATAAGTATCAGTGCTTGATTGTTTAGAAATTAAATATCTGTGTCATCTATGTCCAGGATTTCTCTTCTCTTTCCTTGCCTCTAACCTTTCACTGCTCATAAACATCACCATCAGATGAAGTAAAGAAGGAAAGGGAGCTAGGCCTCGAACCTGCTTTGGAAAGGAGTGGAATTCAATGACACCTATGAGATTGGGGGTCATGCACAGATTTTATCTATCCAAATGTAACAATTCACATGAAATATTAAAAATAGATGATGTAAGATGTTATATGTAAAAAGTCAACTTCAAAGTTCTATTTTTGTAAATCAGGTACCAAGAACATATATAACAAAGGCAAATCATATTTAGCTAAATGTCAAATGTCTTAAAAGGAAGGAACCTTACTTTTTTGAGTGTCCATTATGTCCTAGGCATCAAGTTAGGTATTTTACACATGTTACATCATTAATACTTGCATTCACCCTGTAAGTAAATATTATCTCCCCCAAGTTACACATAAGTAGCTGAGGCTAAGAGCTCACCCAATAAATAAGCCGGTAATTTATAAACTTGAATCCAGCCTTTTGTAACAATAGAAAAATTCAACTCATCATTTTTCATGTTGTCTTACTGCTTTAAGAGTGGGGATTCTTGGTCTTTGTGTTTTCCATAGCATTGAGCACAGTGCTTGGGCTGTAGTAAGTGTATAGTAAATGTTTGTTGAATTAAGTCAACAAACATTTAATGACATTTAATTAAGTTGGAGCAATTTTTTAAAAAGCAAATTAATTTGTAAATATCAGTGTCATATGATCTTATTATACATCTGAATACCCTCTTGGATAGAAGTTAGTATATGGATAAGACAAAATATAGTTGTGAAGTGTTTCTTTCATAAACATTCATAAATTTATGACAATTTATAAAATAGAATGCTTTTTGATAGAGCCCACCTATGAAATCTGTTACCACTGAAAAAAATTATTCAAAATTTTCATTTGAAGGATGTGATAATATTAGAGTCATTAACAAAAATTATGGAAAGAGCCTTCCCCATATGTTTTTAATGATATTTAAATGAAATGCAGACACACCTTTCTGGAACATGAAAGAATTTTACTTTTTCTCTCTTCTTCTTCCAGAGAGATCATGATTAGAGGGAAGACCACAGACTACCTGTGCCTTTGTCTCATCTGACCACACCTGTGCCTGAATAGTCCTTTTTCTTTCACTAGCATTGCTAACACGTTACATTCCACATGACTCTTTCCAAACTCTGTATTACTCTGTGAACCACTACAGGATTTGACAAACACACAGTGAAACAATAATCTCATTTAAATTTTGATATCTATGTCAGGAGAAGCCATAGTTTCAAAGTTTCAGTTTCAGGTTTCAGAGCTATGGTTTCAAAGTTTCAGGGTTTCCTACCATTTGGTATGAAGTATCTGTGTAATTGTTTTTATAGGTAGCTCTTTTATTATTTTTATAGATAATTCCCAAAATCCAGCTATCTCCCCAAAACTATTTTGAATTTTTTTCACATAAACCAATTTTTTCCAAATATTTAATCTTCTAATTAGGAATAGTGATTGAAGTTGTGCCTCAGGACTGGACTTTAGAATCATGATTTCCTTTCTTAGACCTGAATCATTCAGTCCCGGCACAGCATTTATACCTTTACAGGTGTCAAGTTCAAATCCTTATATTTATTGTTATTAGTAATGATTATATTTGACTTATTAACCTTTATCTTCTGTTATTTTCCATGTATCCTCTACATCTACCAGTCTGTTCCACTGTCTGTTCTGTATCCACAAAAGCATTTGTACCTTCATTGTTGCTGTTCTTCCCACCTAGAACGCCTTCTCCTCCTTGCCATTCAGTCATTAATTCATCCGTACATCCTGGTGATGTTTCCTGGTCACCCACTCTGTGCCACGCAATGTCCCAGTTAGTGCGGATATGAGAGAATGAAACAGAACTTCTGTCAGCATGCTCCTTCCTTCTAGTAGAGAAAGCAAAATTAGTAATGAATAGACAAAATGCTTGGGGTTGTGATTAGTGCTGCTAAGTTAATCAACTGGTATTTGGATAGAGAATGAGGTTGGGGTGGAGGCTACTCCAGACTCAGTAGTCAGAGAAAGCTTCCTGAGGAGGTGGCATGCAGGCTGAGGCCTAAGGAATGAAAAGGAATCAGCCACGTGAGAGCCAGAGTCAAAATGTGTCAAGCTGAGTGGCCGGCAAACACACACGCCCCCAGACAGGACGTTGACTGCGATGTCTGAGCAACAAGGCCAGTGTGGCTGGGGCCTGATGAGCGGTAGGTGCCTCAGACCAATCAGGGAGGGTCTTGAGGCTTGGCCTCTGCCTACCAGCTTTCAGGAGCCTTTGAAGGCTTTTATGAGACTGGGAAGAATGGACTGGAAAGAAGCAAGAGTGGAAGCTCCTAAGAATGAAATCCTCTTAGAAGGCTCTTGATGGAGGTGGTGGCAGTGGGGAAGGGGAGAGGAAATTTACTGCAATCCCAGCCCTGTGTCAAGGCCCAGCACATATCCCATCTTACAAGGTCTTCCCAACTGTCTCCAAGCCCTGAATTTTCTCATGGCGCTGATGGCATTCAACACCCAGTTTTGTACTTACTGGAAGTTCATCTGAGATTACTCTCCAGTTGAGTCTTCCCTTCCCAACCAGATTTAAAAGTCTTGAGGGCAGATGCCACATCATAGACATCTTTGATGTCTTCCAAAGAGTTAGAGTGGTCATTCTCAACTCTAGCTACTCATTAGAATCACCTGGAAATCTTTTAAATACCCATCTCTGTGCCCCACCCTAGACAAATTCAGTCAGGGACTTTGGAGAGGGGTCAGGACATTGGTATTTGTTTAAAAGCTCCCCACTATATTCTAATGAGCCATGAGGGTGACAACCACTGTTAGAGTCCTCTCTCTTTCTCTCTTTTTCTTCCCCTTTCTCTCCCTCCTTCCTCCCTCCAGTCTAGCAGGCCAGTCTAGCTGAGATTTTGTGCTTGGGAATTATCTGCTTCCAGGTGAGATGTGAGGCTGTGAGATAAATGAGACCTCCAAGGAAATGGCTGAGAAAAGAGCAGAGATGAAATACTGCTTCCAGGCAATGTATCAGGATAGGAACAAAGGAAACTGAAGCCAAACTTTCTATAATCCATCCTTCTGGAGTCTGTAGACTGGATCAAAGAAGGTAGTTACGGAGAGACTTAGTCACCTACTTCCTAATCAGGAAGGTTGGTTTCTCTTCCAACATCTTACAAGCAAATTAAATACTAAAAGTGAAGATTCACAACAGTGGCAAAAACTATTTCTGAAGAGACTACATGTGAAATTTAACTAAAAAGACATGTTAAACATATCTTGTCAAATTCTATATAACAGAAGAGGTACATTATTAGACCCCCAAATAGCACTGCTATGATTTAATCATCACTAACTGTATCTGTACCAAGAGGCTGGGTCAGAGCCACGATTAGACATCGATGCTATATTTGCTGTATCCATGTGACTTGCCACCGGCGCCCTGCTTTTTAGTGATAGAGAAATAGGTCCTGTTCCACCTTGTACTTCCTGCTCCAAACACACACACACACACACACACACACACACACACACGCACACTCCAGAATGAGTTTCAGATCATTTTAAATTGATAGTGACCTTAAATATTAAAGCCTAGGGATGCTTTGATAACTTGCTTTTCTGGTGTTTTGGTTAATAAATGGTGTTTTTTACAACAAGGTTAATACATGCCTTCTAATAGAAACAGCGCAATTTAGTAAAACCATCTTTTATAATGTTTGACTTAACTACCTCACATGGTCATAAACATCACTTGAGAAAGTGTCAGTGACAGAGGGTTTTAAACCCCAAATGTTTATACAAGTGAAGCATCTAGTATTGGGAGGAACCACCAGGGACTGGCAGGGGAGGCTGGGGGGGATGGGGGTTGAATGTTTCCCTAACTGCCCCTCCTGCTCCAGCCCCCACCATTTCTCCCCAGACCTCACTTGCATGTCCCATACTGCCATATTGCAAAGCCTCCTCCTTGTCTTAGCCTCAGCTCAAGTGTCCCCACTTGCTCCAAACCATCCTCAACTCCTCTGGATAGAATGAGTGTTCTCACTCCTCTCCTCTCCTCTCCTCTCCGAAAACTCTCTTCTACCCCTATTGGAACACGTAGCAGATGTACCATCATGCTGCTTCACGCGCTCCTTAAGAACAGGGCCATGTCTCCTTCTTGAGCCTTATACTGAGTATAGTACCAGGCAGAGGAGGTGTGTTCCATAAGCAGGCAAATGAATACACTAGCTGAAATCAAGCCTGAGCTGTCTCTTTTATTGTGTGCTACTACTTATATAGAAACTGAATTAATTCTTACTGGAATTGAATGCTGTGGCCATATGCAATTTAATATGAGCAGCAGTTCTTCAACTGAGGAGCCCGTTAGAATCACTTGTGCAATTAAAATCTTCCTGCCTGTCTGTCCATCCATCCATCCATCCATCCATCTACCTACCTGCTTACCTACCTATCATCTATTTTTCTGTCTACCTATCATCGATCAAGAGCCATACCAGCCCCACTCCAGACCTACTAATTCAGAATCTCCCATGGGAAGAAAGGGGTACTTTTAGGAAATGTTTCACAGATGATTCCTCTGTACTCCCCTGGTGAGACCCATTATCGGTCTAAGAAACATATAATGAAGCCACTCAGACAAAATGGGTTTCTACTGTTTTGTGTGCTATTAAGATACTTGCTTATTGCCAGTGTGAAAGCACATTATTATTAGAATGCTAAAGATCTTGTGCCATGCACAAAAATGCTCTGAAATACCCTATTGAAGGGTACACAGTGTTGACCTGTACACAAAGAAGCATCTTTCTTTGAGACTGTTGCATGGGAATGGTGGTGCATTCTGTTTTCTCTCCCTCCACTTACTGTGGAAAGGGACTCAGTAGCTTTTGTATCATTAACTGAGACTTGCTTAAAACTGTACACCCAACTTGTCTTTAATTTACCACCTGCTGCATGCCTCTGCACTTCACATCCTGGGTCTTATTTTCTTAGTAAGGGAAATTTGGCAACCCTCCATTTTTAAAGCAGCTTGACTTGGGGCATTTTTAATAAGGGGGTAAAAAGAAATATAGCCAGTCCCAAACTTTGAGAGTGGTCAGTATGGTATAAAGAGTGAAAATATCTTAGGTTCCCTGTGCGAGATTCTATAGTCTTCACAGCGCCGATCATGCTTGCTTGTGGTACTTACAGAACATGTCAATCGGTGGGGGGGCCAGTTCGTTTGCTCAAACAATAAGCATTTCACAACATTCATTAACCTTAGGGTCACTTTTTTAAGTTAAGGAAGTTCAAAGACATTTGTTTAAATAACTGTATGACTGTGACGATAGTTGAAAAAAGCCAGATAGTTGAAAATTAAAGCCAACTTTGTTTAAAATCCAGACTTTGTGGAAAGCCAGGAGCTCTGCAGCATACACTTAGAATAAAGCTCCAGCTTTAACTTCTAAATATCCTGGCTTATGTCAGTCTTTTTGTCACAGCCCTAATGCTGCATAAACAAAGGTGTCTCTTATATACTAACAGATGTGGGCTTTGTCTTTAGCCGTCTCAGGGAAGGTTTTCATGGAACCTTGAAGCTACAAAAACTCCCAAAGTACCCTTGAGTACCTGGGTTACTGTAAAACAAAATCATGTCCCACAAAATTATGTTTTAAATGCAGGGCTAGTAAGAAATGAAGTTTTTTTTAAAAAAAAATGCTGTACATACTTCACCAAATTCCTGTCATCTTCAAAAATGCTTACAAATATAGCTGGTTTCTCACAGTTCTCCGGTGAATTATGTAAACACTTCAAATCATCAGTTCTGCTTTTATAGATATGAAACTAAGGCAGAGAAGTTTATTTATTTATTTTTTCAGAGAGCAGCCTCATGCACAGCTTAACTGCACATAAAAAATGTTGCCCTGACATATAAAATCCATGTCTGCTTGAGTATATGCTTGGCCATCGGCCAACCCACAAGGCATAGGCCATGCCAAATGTGATTTCCATTGACTTTTATGCAGGGGGAAAGCCAGGCACAGTTTACCCTTTGGGATGCATGCAATATTGTTTTTAGGGAAATGTGGTTGTATTTGTCCTGGCCTCAAAGGCTGTCTCACTGGGGGACAGGCTTTGGTCACAGTTTTGGTCACAAAACACAACTGTCCCCATCAGTTATGTTGAAGCTCTCTGTACTAGGATATGCAACCAGGTGATCAAGGATTGGAAATCAGCTGGAAATTCCAATAGAGGCTCATTAATTAGTGGAGCCCACATATGCAGGGCATATACTTATATGGCAGGTGGGCAGCAGATGGGGGACAGTGCAAATCTCCAGGAAAAGAACAAGAGCAGGATCATTAAAGAAGCCTTAGCATTTTCACACAGGGACTGAGCTTGGAAATCCAGTTTCAGAGAATGGATTGGAGGATTGGGTAGGGAATGTGGACAGATTATAGGGAGAGACCAAGATAGACACCTGGCTTATGAAACGGGTCTACAGAAAACATCAGGAGGCCCCCACAGGTTTCATTCTGGCTTCTTCAGTTTGGTGTGAATTGACAACAAAGGAAACTCAGGAGGGCGCGAATGAGTTCCTGTGGATCCCCAGCACTCTCAGGCCTCCTCGGTGCAGAAGGGCAAATCCTTCCCATAGTTCCTGCCTCTCTCTGTAGAGTAGCACAGGACTTGGGAAGCCAGCAGCTACAAGGAAGCTCACCTGTCAAGCACTAACACTTTATTTTAATTTGTATTTTGCATGAGAATCATTAAATTGCAACTCTTTCTTATACTTAATCACATTTACTGGCTTTCTCAAATTGAACATACCCCAACCCTTGAATAGTGTGGGATTGTGCAAAGGAATGGAATTAGAGTTCGAAAAGAAGAATGCAGTTCCTGGCTGAGCCTGTTCTACCTGCTGGTATGGGGCCTTGGGCATATCCATGAGCCTCACTTTCCTCATCTGTAGTTTAGGGTTGATTGTTTTTGGCTTGAGCAGTAAGTATTATGTAACATAGATTCATTTCGCACCTACATGGACTGTAAATCTGTGTGAACATTAGCTCATTTCTTCCTCTCAGCTACCTCCCAAGGTGACCACTTGGCCCTAGGTCCCCCTGCTCTGGCTCCCTGAGTTCCTGCCTTGCTCACCTCTCACATTTTGCTCACCTCTCACATTGTGCACTTGCTTCTGGCAGCTCCCATCTCCCTCCTTCTAATCTGCTGTTTTCTTCTTTTTGTGTGTCTGGGAAACCAAATAATCAAGAGTGTTATCCTTTTGTTCAAAATGATAGTACACAGACCCCACTGAGGCCCTGAGTAGTGTATGATTCACTTGTGTGGGCTGGAGTTTGTGAATTTTTTACATTTATTCGGGCTGAGTTGCAGTTCAGTTGATTTCCTGGTTCTTGACATAATGGAGGTGGACAGCTAGGTTACATCTTTTAATGTTTCCTCATCATCCAATTTAGAAACCTCCAGAGATCCTGCCCAAACCTGAGGATAAAATTCAAGCCCAAAACGTCACACAAGACCCCTGTGTCACCAGCACTGTCACCACCTCTGGTCATGTAGTCGTGGGTCCCAGCTCCCCAGACTCTTCCTCTCATCCCAAGTACTGTGTCTTCCTGCTGCTTTGCTTGGCAATGTGCTGTTCTCCTCGCCTATATCTGGTCTCCCCACTGGCCAGGAAACTGCTCAAGGGCAATGTTACCTTACCGTTGGTTTCCTTAGTCCTACCCAAGATGTGGCACACAGTAAGTGTTTAATGCATGCTGGCTGACTCACTGCTTCTGCCATTGTTACCAAGCTACAGAATGTTCTATAGAGCACAATGATGTATATAGACCATCTCATTACATAGATTTTAAAAATATTTAAGGAGAAAAGGACAGTTTAGAGAAATGTAGCCAAATGCAAACGATGCAAAATGCAGCTTAATGAGGTTAGTAAAAATCCTTATCAACCCAGAAAAGTCCTTGTGAACCTTGATTTTTTTGTGTGTGTGTTTGACTGACATTAAACCAAATTTAGAATTTAAAAATATATATTTTGTAGGGATTCCTTGCAGGAGAAGATAGAACATGTAATAATTACAGTAACAAGTGTATTGAATTTGGTTATCTCATGAAGGAAGATGTACCATATACTTTAAAAAAATGTTCTCAAAGAAGATTTGATTATATCAAAGGCATAAGACCTGTGAAACTTGGCCCTAAGTTGAGGAGTAGAAAGAAGCCAGCCTTCACCTAAAGAAGGCTCAGTCTAATGACATTGTTTATCCATTTGCTTTGAACCTTTCAGATTACCTTCCCTAACACTGATGTCAAATATGCCAGTGAAGAGTTTGAATAAAATGTTTTCATGAAATGTGAGAGTGGAAAAAAGCAATTTTTAAAAATAGCATATTTTTAGACATGATTTAGTATATGTATTTTAAACTAAATTAATAAATTAAATATTATTATAGGAAAAAAGCCAAATTACCTTCCCTAGAAAAAGAAATTATTTTCAAACTCCTAAAATGTATTAGTATATTTAAATTGTCCCTTGCTCTTAATATATGGAGGGAGAAAAAACTGTCATCATAATACCCAAATGAAGGCCCATGTGAGCAGATCACTTGAAGTCAGGAGTTCAAGACCAGCCTGGCCAACATGGTGAAACCCCGTCGCTACTAAATATACAAAAATTAGCCAGGCATGGTGGTGCATGCCTGTAGTCTCAGCTACCCGGGAGGCTGAGGCAGGAGAATCACTTGAGCTCAGAAGGAGAAGGTTGCAGTGAGCCAAGATCATGCCACCGCACTCCAGCATGGGCGACAGAGTGAGACTCTGACTTGAAATAATAATAATAGTAATAATAATAATAATACCTAAATGAGAGAGAAATAATTCTGAGCTATTGTTGAAAATCAGTTCATGGGAGTACAGCATACAAAGTTGGTTTTATTTTTATAAAAACATTTTGTGTGTGCATAGAGCAATGCTCAATCCCTGAAGAATAAAAGGAAGAATAAAAGGGGAATTTTTATATTTTACTCTAGATTTTTCTATTTTTGGTTTTGTTTGTACAGTCATTGTGTCCTGCTTTAAAAGCCAATAAATTATGTTTTAATCAGTTAACTGGAGAGCGGCACATATTATATTGTCTGACCATGTATGATGCGCAATATTCTGGGTTCACTCAGAGCACCCCCATAATCAGTTGCTAATGACATGGGTCCCTACCCCAGAGTAACTTGGGGTGAGTGATATGAAGCCCCTGCCTTCCCACCCACTCCCCACCCCGCCCCAATGTAAGCTATTATTGAACTTGTTTCTTTGTTAATTAGAACTAGCTCTGAAATCTTGTTAATTTTTTTGTTGTTGTTTTTTAGACAGTGTTGCTCTTTTGCCCAGGCTGGAGTGCAGTGACCCAATCTCGGCTCACTACAACCTCTGCCCCCTGGGTTGAAGCAATTCTCCTGCCTCAGCTTCCCGAGTAGCTGGGATTACAGGTGCCCGCCACCACACCCAACTAATTTTTGTATTTTTAGTAGAGACGGGGTTTCCCCCTGTTGGCCAGGCTGGTCTCAAACTCCTGACCTCAGGTGATCCACCCGCCTTGGCCTCCTAAAGTGCTAGGATTACAGGCGTGAGCCACCGTGCCTGGCCAAAATCTTGTTAATTCTTATGACCAAGACACAGTCATAATTACTAATTCATATTCACACAATATCACCACAACATGGACATTTCAACTAGATTTTCTTCCACCTTCCTAAGTTGAGGACAGACTTGAGGCCAAAATCAGCAATTTGGGATTATATCACCACTCTTTTTTAATGTTGTGGGAAGCAGTTTATTTTCATGGTATGCAGCTTTTTTCACATGGCTAAATTTCACCCTGTGTCTGTTTGGGTGGGGATGTGTGTTCAAACTGCCCTTGAGGAGCTCCAGGCCTAAAGCTGGGACCCCAGGGTTGCCCTGGATCAGGTGAGGTGTTGTTAGAGAGGCTGAGTGTGTAAAGGCTTGGCCAGGAATGGTAAAGTTGCATTTGTCCTTATGCCTGCAAGCTGAGTACAGTGCCAGAAATCAGAGATGGAGACCACAGCAAAGAGCTGATAAAGTATAGTCAAGGAGGCTGGGAACGGTGCCTCACACCTGTAATCCCAGAACTTTGGGAGGCCGAGGCGGGCAGATCATGTGAGGTCAGGAGTTCGAGACCAGCCTGGTCATCATGGTGAAAACCTGTATCTACTGAAAATACAAAAATTAGCTGAGCGTGGTGGTGCATGCCTGTAATCCCAGCTGCTGGGGAGGCTGAGGCAGGAGAATTGCTTGAACCCGGGAGATGGAGGTTGCAGTGAGCCAAGATTGCACCACTCCAACATGGAGTGTAGAGACTGAATGAGACTTCATCTCAAAAAAAAAGTATAGTCAAGGAATATGGTGTTTAAAATAGAATATGGTGTTTAAAATACAGTCATGTATACATACAATAGAATTAAATAGTTTCTGTGCCAGAATTCTTATTTATTGTGAGATATATCAAATTTTTACTTGGTGATTCAGAATTTAAACTATATCACTACCTATACAGTTTATTCAAAAAATAAATATTAAGTTATAAATTTATTAGTTATTTATGACTTAAGTAATCTTTATAAACAAATATTATTTATAACTTATGCCACATACTGTGAAAATAAACTACTTCTCACAACATCAAAAAGGATAATAAATATAATAATATTCAATATATAATAATATTCAATATATAATATTGAATAGGTCATTGCTGCATATTGATTTCCATTTCCCTTTGTGCAATGTGTCTCCAATAGATGTAATATCACCAGTGACTGTGTGAACTTTGCAATTGCTAAAAATGACTGGGTGAAGCTTATTAGTTCTTATTTTCTTTGTCATAATTTTAGAATATAACTTAATCGAAAGACATATTTAGCAAATATGAATTGAGTGCCTACTGGGTCAGGCACCCTGCCGGGTGCAGTGAATGGGGCAGTGATGAGACACATGGAGTCCCTGCTCTCATGGAGCTTACATTCTATTGAGGCCAACAGACAGTGACCAGATCAACACGTAAATGTATGATAAAATGCCAGGAAGTGATAAGAAGCATGAAGAAAGGTAAAGCAGAGTGGTGGGGCAGGGACAACTGAAGAGCTCTTTTAGGTAAGGTGAGTTTCTTTCCAGTGACTGGCCATCTAAATGTGACTGGGTTACAAAATTTGGGAGATTTGCAAGCATAGCTTTGTAAAACCTTCTTTGATCAGTTTGGTGCAGTTTCAGGTGAACGCTATTTTTTATTTCAATTTGCTTGAATGCTTTTAAGTTTTGTGCTGTTTCAAGTTTCAAGAACAAGAATTTTACCTTGTTTTGTGTGATAACAGAATGAAGGCACGTAATTACACCGACTGTCCCTCACCCCTGCCAAACCTTTAGTGGCCCAAATTGGTTTAAAATTTAGCACAAAACCGGCCGGGCACGGTGGCTCGCGCCCGTAATCCCAGCACTTTGGGAGGCCGAGACGGGTGGATCACGAGGTCAGGAGATTAAGACCATCCTGGCTAACACGGTGAAACCCCGTCTCTACAGAAAATACAAAAAATTAGCCGGGCGTGGTGGTGGGCGCCTTTAGTCCCAGGTACTCCGGAGGCTGAGGCAGGAGAATGGCGTGAACCCGGAAGGTGGAGCTTACAGTGAGCCGAGATTGCGCCACTGCACTCCAGCCGGGGCAGCAGAGCGAGACTCCGTCTCCAAAAAAAAAAAAAAAAAAATTTTTGCACAAAACTGCATTGTTATCAGAGGATGTTCCCATGTCTTAAGAAAAACCTGGCAGTATTAAGGTGGCAGCTTGATTACACAAATAGTAAATCATGTCTTCCTTAATAACAAAGACCTGTTGTTTATCCTTATAGAGACCAAATTAACACATGTTTATCTCTGGAAAATGTTGCTCTTAAGAGCTTCTGCCTGCGTGTGCTATGTACGCCAGGGGGCATGATGTGAAGCGTGTCAATTAAAGAAAGACAGGGAAGGGTTTTAGCAAAGACATTAGAATTTAAACAACCAAGGAGAGTTTCTTTCAGCTATCACATTGAGCAGGTATATATTCATTTTAAGATACTGATATTACTCAAACAAGTTTGGAATTCCTCTTTTAGAAATGTCTTTGGAGCTACTTTACAAGACAAACTAAAACGTTAGGTTGATTATTAGTGCTTTCCTTTGCCAACTTGGCGCTTCCTGCTCAGTGTATGTCAATAGATTAGAACTATTTCTTACCCTTGAGACGCCAACGCTGTTGTGAGGAGACAGATGAGACATAGAACTGGAAGTGCTTAGATATCTATGAACCAAACAAGTTAGAAGGTCCAGGAGGGAAGGGCCACTTGGTGATGTAGGGGAGGCTCCAAGGGTGATGATATTTGGGCTGGGATGTTTGAAGAACAGGTTCAAGTTTGCTAGGCAGACGGAAATGTGAGTCTCTAACTTTATAACCACACATTATTATTTTCAAAACTAAGATAGCTTTACTGAGTTCGATAACTTGCCTTATTCAGCAGACTTAGACTAGAATGATCTTGACTAATTTAAAAAAATTTGTAGGACACAGATATTTTATACCTTTTAATTTCATAAATATTTATTGAGTTCCCAATTATATACTCAGCCACTACCTTAGGTAGCCTTGCAGAATTCAAGAGTCTTTCCCCATCTTTTAATTTTTGTATTAAGGTGAGATTCGCATGACATAAAATTAACCATTTTGAACTGTCCAATTCAGTGGCATTCAGTACATCCACAATGTTGTACAACCACCACTTCTTTTTTTTTTTTTTTTTTTGAGAAGGAGTCTCGCTCTGTCGCCCAGGCTGGAGTGCGGTGGCACGATCTCGGCTCACTGCAACCTCTGCCTCCCAGGTTCAAGCGATTCTCCTGCCTCAGCCTCCCTAGTAGCTGGGACTACAGGCGCGTACCCACACCCAGCTAATTTTTTGTATTTTTAGTAGAGACGGGGTTTCACCATGTTAGCCAGGTTGGTCTCGATCTCCTGACCTTGTTATCTGCCCACCTTGGCCTCCCAAAGTACAACCACCACTTCTATCTGGTTCCAAAGCCTTTTCATCTATCTCAAGAAAACCCTATACCCGTTGTGCAGTCATGACTATTGTCCCCCTCCCCAAGACTCTTGCAAACACCATTCTGCTTTCTATCTCTATTGATTTACCTATTTGGGATATTTCTTATAAACGGAATCATAAAATATGTTACCTTTTGTGTCTGGCTTTTTAAATTGAACATAATGTTTTCAAGGTTCACCCAGGTTGTAGCAGGTTATCAATACTTCATTCCTTTGTATGGCTGCATAATATTCCATTCTATGGATATACCACGTTTTGTTTCTCTATTCATTTGCTAAAGTACATTGGGTTTTCCCCACCATTTAGCTATCATGAATAGTGCTGCTATAAACGTTTGTGTACATGCATTTGTCTGCATTCGTTTCCTATTGTTGCTGTAACAAATCACCACAAACTTAGTGACTGAAGGCAGCACAGATTCATTATCTGAGAGTTCTGGAAGTCAGAAGTCTAGCAGTCTAGTGTCAGCAGGGCTGCATTCCTTCTGGAGGCTCTGGGGGAGAATCTGTTTCCTTGCCTTTACCGACTTGTTAGAGGCTGCTGGCATTCCCTAGCCTGTGGTCCCTTCTCCTAGGTTCTAAGCCATCAGAGTAGCACCCTCTCATCTTAGACCTCCGCTTCTGTCTTTGCACCTTCTCCCTTTGACTCTGACCCTTTGCCTCCCTCTTATAAGGACCCTTGTGATTACATTAGGCCCATCCAGATAATCCGGGGTAATAGCCCCATCTCAGAATCCTTAATTTAATCATATCTGCAAAGTCCCTTTTGCCATATAAGATACCATTTATAGGCTCTAGGGATTAGGAGGTAGATATCTCAGGGCAGGGAGGGGCTGAAGGTGGGGGAAGAGGGAGATCGTTGTTCACCCTACCCATGGTATTTCTTACTTGAGCAAAGTCTGATTTCTTTAGCAGTGCTGGTCACAATCCTCACTAGGCTAATATTTTCATTATTCATTTTTC
This sequence comes from Pongo abelii, assembly GCF_028885655.2. NCBI lineage: Eukaryota > Metazoa > Chordata > Mammalia > Primates > Hominidae > Pongo > Pongo abelii. The sequence goes on from NC_071990.2 coordinate 145,186,281, forward strand.
CAAGAGATTTCCCTTTACATTCTGGTCAATGGGAAAGAAGATGAATGTTTAAATGCAGGATATATATATATATATATACACATACACACATATATATATACACATACATATATATATATATATACTGCAAATCCTTGAGGGCAGGGATGGCCTTATTCAACTCTTGATGTCCAGTACCTAATAGAGTTCAAGTCACATGTTCAATAAGTACAGAAAATAATGGTGGTGGGTTATATCCTGAAATGAGGGAGGGTATCATTTTATAGTTTTCTTAAAGATGTCCATAGAAATAATAAGATTCTGTAACTCCAAGTACAAATACAGATCTATTATATGAAAATCATATTGGTCATATGCCTTCTCCCTAAACATCTTCTGGAGGGGGAAAGAGATAATAGACGTCTAACCAGGTCTGCTGAGAGGGACAGAATTTTACCATCTGAGAAAGAGCAGAACATATTTTTGGCACTCAGTCTAAATTTTTCCTTTCAGTGGTATTTTTAAAACCAAGTGAAGTTTCAGCATTTGAATTATTGTCAAGCTCCACATTGGACAAGGAATTAGCTAAATATTAAATTAGGTAATTTGGGCTTTATTCCAAACTAACCAGTACCTCATAGTGATGGAGAAATACAGTTTGGCATCCTAATGGTACCTCTACAAAATGTCCTTGAGTATTGAGTGTTCTGTGTCGTGTGTTATTCATTGCTGGGAACAACCTGTAGAATGTGCCATCTGCAACATGTGGCATCATAGCCTTCATGAGCGAGCAGACGGTGTAATCCAAGCTGACCTCTGAAAAGCAATCAACAGTATTGCAGCTCTTCTGTTTTCATCTTCTTGTGGTTCACAGTTCTATTAAGGTAATCTCTGTGAAAAGAGGAAGATGAAAATCTTGGATACATGACCAAAATAACTTTAATAATGGGATTTGAGTCATTCTTAATATTGTCATTATATTTCAGAATTATAATTCATAATATTAAGATGTTTATAAATATTATTTGAATGAAGATCAAAAAATTAAAAGATTTTATTTACTATCATTTAAAATATTTTCTTGTTTTGGATGAATGCAAACATTGAAGAAACAAAGTATGTCTAGAAAGCTATAGTAAGGCATATTCATTCTGGCTACCTTTAGAGGAAATTTAAGAAATAATGTTAATATACCAAATGTTTGACTTGATGACACGTTTAAATTAAATACAATTGTAGAATCTCTATAACTACCTACCAGTTTTATCAAATTGCATTACTAACCTGAAACCTCTATGCCTTAATTATAGCTCAAAAACAAATTAAAAGTGTTGTGATAACTGTTATTGACTCAGTAAACAACTATCATTAATCCTTCATAGGGTCATTGTAGGATTAAATGAGTTAAGCTTTCAAAGCCCCATTCCTGACACATTATTTATAAAATGAATAAAAATCATGGTAATGAATTCACTCATCCAACACGCTTGGCAAGGCAAAGTAAATTCCTTTGTTTAATTGAAACTGAACAGAGCAGGTCTATATCATACGTAACTCACATGTTATGGTACAATGCCATTTATACTGGAAAATTGAAACTAATAAGTGAAAATAACTAGTGATGGAACTAAGCCAGAAATACACTGGTATGGATCAGCCTTTGGAGCAGGGAAAGAACTGAAATGGTTCACATTGGAGAGAACTCTTGAACTCCAAGTCTTTCTCACAAAAAGTCATTCCTAGGTCTTCTTAATAACCAATGCTTCATGCAAGTCATGTATTTAATGGCTGCTCGAAGCAACACAAACTGTAGCAACAAGTTATGCCACAAATCCTTTCTTCTCTCCCTTCTTGAATACCAGCCTTCCTTGTTGGAAGGTACAGAGCAGGGAATTAAATACTTAACACAAACACTGAATGTCCACAGCAGCATTTTATAAGAGAAGTTTTATGTAGTATCTAACATGCCATATGTTACATCATTTCAAGAGGATTTAACCTTCTAGTAGAAAGCATTCTTTTTTATTTTTATTTATTCATTTGTTTTTTAGAGACAAGGTCTCACTCTGTTGCCCAGGCTGGAGTGTAGTGGTATAATCATAGCTCACTGCAGCCTCAACCTCCTGGGCTCAAGTGATCCTTCTGCCTCAACCTCCCTAGTAGCTAGGACCACAGGTGCAGACCACCACTCCTGGCTAATTTTTAAAATTTTGTTTTTAGAGATGGGGTCTCACTGTGCTGCCCAGTCTGGTCTTAAATTCATGGCCTCAGACAATCCTCCTTCCTCGGCCTCCTAAAGGATTAGAGGCCTAAGCCACTGAACCTGGCCAGGCAAGCTTTTTTTAGCCTGCTTCCTGGCTCCATCTGCAGAGCTTGTGTGCTTCCATGCCTATGGTACACCCAGTTAATTTGTATTAAATTGAATGGAAGACTTTCTCACACTAATAGGGAAAAGACAAGGCCATAAATTCAGCTGAATTCTTAACCAATAATGTCCAGCTTCATTTTCAAACCCCACAAACGGGGTCTCATTGACAAAGTTCAATCTGCATTCTGGTCCTGGGAACCCTGTGCACATTCTAGGAGTGAGACAATCTTAGAAATGTTGAGCTTCTCGTAAAGTGCACACACTCTAGAAAACATCATTAAGAGATAAGCAGAGTAGAAAAGGACAAAATTGATGGAAACCCTAAGATTCTGTCTTTATTCGGCAGTCCCTTTTTTGATCAAATTTGTTCCATTTCTAGGGCTATGCCTATATCTGTTATAGTACAATGCCATTTATGCTGGAAAATTGAAACTAATACATGAAAGTAAGCAGTGATGGGACTAAGCCAGAAATGCACAGTTATGGATCAGCCTTTGGAACAGGGAAAGGAACAAAGATGGTTCACCTCCCAACCTGGCCCCCTGCCCCTCCCTGGCCCTGACTCTAAGCAGATGGTCAATTTGCATTGTTCCAGAAGTAGAGAAGCAGGAGTACATCAACTACAAGGAGAGCCTCAAGCTGCCTTTTTTGTTTTCCCTATCTCGAGCACTGGCTCAAACTCATCTAGGGAAGGCTGCTGCTTTGAGGTCCACATGATATTGTTCTTTAGACTGCTTCTATTTGGGGAAGAATAAGAATATTTTTAATATTCTGTCTTGTATTTTACCTAAGTATGTATGTTATTTTAAAGAAACTATTTAGATACCCCCTGCCACCAATTTATTAAAATAGGCTAGAATTTGCAAATAAAGGCAAATAAATGTGTTTGACTTTTTAAAAGTTAGTGAACTTTATATTTTAGAGGAGTTTTAGGTTTACAGCAACATAGAGAACAAAGTACAACAAATTCTCACAGGTGTCAGGGGGTGTCTGCCCCCGAGTATGGACATCCACCACTAGAATGGTGGATGATTTGTTAGAATCAATGAAACTACATTGACTCATCATCATCTAAAGCCCAACATTAGGGTTCACTCTTGGTGTTGTACATTTTATGGATTTTGACAACGTATAATGATATACATTCACTGACACAGTGTTATATACAGTAGTAGTTATATACAGTAGTTTCACTAATCTAAAAAATCCTCTGTGCCCCACCTATTCATCCCTTTTCCCCCCTAAATCCTGGCAACCACTAATCTTTTTACTGTCTCCATAGTTTTGCCTTTTTCAGAATGTCATATAGTTGGAATCATATGGTATATAACCTTTTCAGATTGGCTTCTTTCACTTAGTAGTATGCACTTAAGGTTCCTCCATGTCTTTTCATGGCTTGATAGCTCATTTCTTTTTAGCACAGAATAATATTCCACTGTCTGGACATACCACATTTTATTTATCCATTTACCCACTGAAGGACATCTTGGTTACTTTCAAGTTTTGTCAATTATGAATGAAGCTGCTATAAACATCTGTGTGCAGGCCTTTTTGCTGACATAATGTTTCGACCGATTTGGTTAAATACCAAGGAGTGCAATTGCTGAATCACAGGGTGAAAGTATATTTAGTTTTATAAGAAACTGCTAAACTGTCTTCCAAAGTGGCTGTACCATTTTGCATTCCCATCAGCAAAGAATGAGAGTTCCTGTTGCTCCACGTCTCTACCAGGATTTGATGTTGTCAATGTTCTGGATTTTGACCATTCTCAAAGTTGAGTAGTGGCATCTTGTTGCTTCAATTTGCAATTCCCTATCGACATATGATGTTGAACATCTTTTCATATGCTCACTTGCCTTTTCCATCTGTATATCTTCTTTGGTGAGGTCTTCCTTTTTAGTGAGGACATCTTTAGAGAGACCTTCTGTTCAGGTCTTTTGTCCATTTTTAAATTGGATTCTTCATTTCCTTATTGTTGTGCTTGAAGAGTTTATATTTTGGGTAACTATCATTTATCAGATATGTCTTCTGCAAGTAGTTTTTCCCAGTTTGTGGCTTTTCTTCTCATTATCTTGACATTGTCTTTCAGAGAGTAGAAGTTGTTAATTTTAATGAAGTCCAGAATATTAATTATTTATTTCATGGATCATGCCTTTGGTGTTGTATCTAAAAAGTCATTGCCATACTGAAGGTCACCTAGATTTTCTCCTACATTATCTTCTGGGAATTCTGTAGTTTTGTACTTTATATTTAGATCCATGATCAATTTTGATATTTTATAAAGGTCTCTGTCTAGATTCATTTTTTTGCATGTAGATGTCCAGTTACCTTTTGAAGATGAACTTTGTAAGATGAACTATAGATTTAAGGTGAAAGTAAAAACGGTCCTCATTTAGCAGCCAATATTTTACTTAACAAGGCAGTATCATAAAATGACTATGATAATTATATTTCATTCTACTTTTACAAAATACTAGTCAGTGCAGGTATGCCTACTGACATCATTTTTACTGTACTACAGCAGGTCTTCCAACAGGGAAGTAAAATAATCTCATGTAGAAAATGGCCTAAAAAATGTTAAGCTCTGAGTCCCATGTTGGCCTTTTGCAGTGTGATTATTTTCAGAACAAGATTTCTTTTTCCTTTTGCAGATAATCCAACAATAAAAATATAATTATGGAATTGCAACCTCTTTGGGAGAAGGTCCTAATATATATTCTAAGTTCTCTTCTGGAAAGTTACATCTTAAGAATGTACCGTTCCTTTCAAAGGCCATAATTAAACAATATGTTTTCCTGCTGCCTGATCTTGCCAGAATAGGAACACTTAGTCCTTTTCATTTAATAAGAGAGCAGTTTTGCTAAAAATGAAACTTAATTTTAAAAATTTTGATATGTGCCATTGTATATATTTGAAGATGGTATTTATATCCTCAGAGGTTATTGAAAAAGAGGTGATCTGATTTTAAACAGCGGTCTTGGTGCCAGCTGTGCCTTATACTACTGATCAGTTTGTGTTCATTGTATGATAAGTGTTTACAACAAAGGAGTCTGATAGTGAGGATGAGCCAGTTAGATGATTTATCTCTGGTCTATTCCATTGGAGAATGAGGCTTGGATTCATGCCAAGATGATAAAAGACAGTAGTATCTCTGTTATAAGGTGTCAGACTGATGACTTTATAGTTGGGCATATGCAGATAGCTTCAGGCAGATCTTGGGTAATTTGCATACCACAAATATTTGCTCACTGTATATAGCTAGCAAATGAAACAAATACCACAGCAAATATAAAACCTGGCCTTGCCTTCATGGGATCTCATAGCCACAAATTAGTGGGGCGTCACAAATTTAAAAATCAACACCAATATTTTAAATCATTTTCTCATTTTTTTTTTAGAAAGGAAAGACTAATTTAGATAGCCTGAGGAATTGAAGTAATTTCTACGCACAGAACGTGTATCTACTCTAAGAAAAATGAACTTTCTTAGGGTCACTATTATCATTAAGATGGTGCACAAATATATTCAAAAGCATGACATTTATCCTCTCCACATTCTTGTTCTCTGCAGATGGCATGTGTTACTTTATCTCCATTAGTATATCTTTTTAAAACCCAAATTAGATTATACATATTTGTTACATAACAATAATTTTTCACTTAACAGTATCCATTGGATATCTATCCATATTGATATATATGAATATTTTAAATACTATTCCATTATTTGTATGTACTCAAATGCATTTAACTGGTTCATATTGATGGAGCATTTAGGATGTGTGTGTGCATATGTGTGTGTGTGTTTTCTGTTACAAAAATGCCACATAAAGCACACATTTCAGAAATCTTCAGTTACTTAAATAAATATAGGACAAACTCTTCAAAGTGGAATTGTGGGATCAAAAGTACATAGCTTTAAAATCTTGATAGATACTGCCAAGTTGTCCTTCTAAATGTTTCTAACTATTTATACTCCCACAGACAGTGTATGAGAGTGCCTCTCTTTCCCACCAACCTCAGCAACAATTAATATTAGCAGGCCTATAAATCTTTGGCAACCCAATAGGTGAAAAATCATTTCTAATTATTGTTTTAATTTGTTTTGTTTAGTGCCAGTTGTATGTACTTCTTTTCTGTGACCAACTCTTCATTCTTAGCTTTTCCCCATTTTACTTTAAGGCCATCTTGTTGATTTATAATGGCTCTTTATATTAGGGATGTTACGCCTTTATCATGAATGACACAAATGCAGGCCTTTTTTATTTGAATGTAAATAAGAAAGCTTTTCATCTTTATAAGCTTTTTATTTAAGGCTTCTGGATTTTGTATCCCATTTAGAAAAGCTCTCCCCTTCCTAATTTATTTTTTCAAAACTGGACCAGGTGTGGTGGCTCGTGCCTGTAATCCCAGCACTTTGAGAGGCTGAGATGGGCAGATCACTTGAGGCCAGGAGTTCAAGGCCAGCCTGGCCAACATGGTAAAACCTTGTCTCTACTAAAAAAAAAAAAAAAAAAAAAAAAAAAATTAGCCAGGCGTGGTGGTACACACCTGTAGTCCCAGCTACTCAGGAGGCTGAGGCAGGAGAATCCTTTGAACCCAAGAGGCAGAGGTTGCAGTGAGCTGAGATTGTGCCACTGCACTCCAGCCTGGGTGACAGAGTCAGGCTCTGTCTCAGAAAAAAAAAAAAAATTAAACCATGCTTTCCTCTGCTGCCTTTATGGTTTCTTTTTGTTATATGCATGAAAGATTATATATATTTTATTATATATGAAATGTATTTTTACATAAGGGGTGAGGTTGGGATCACCGTTTATTTTCTTTGCCAATGTGCTTCTACACATCATTCATTAATTTTCTGATTCATTTGAAGTATCACCTTTGTTACATATTATTTTCCATACATGTTGAGACCTATTTCTGAATGCTTTATATCAGTGTTTTTCAAAGAGTAGCCAATAAATCACTTAAGGTTGTCTGCAGTCTATCAGGCAGTCTATAGGCAGTTGGATTCCAAGAAAAATGTTATTAAATGATTTGATTCACAAATTTAAAATAGAAGATAAATTATGACTTCCACAGAATTTCTGTGCTTTCTTAATTATTTTCATACCTTTAAACATTGCCCATGCCCATGTATTAGCTCATCTTGGGTAGCATATATTTAACAGGGTAGATTTTGCCATGAACAATGAATTTTCAGGTCCTTTGTATATTATTATTTTCATTTTGAAATTTGCTTCTTATTTCTTTTGGGCTATGATACATACCCAACTCACCAAACAAGATGTACGGCTTCAAAGTCATTCATTAAAGTGTAAATGTCAAGTCCTTTTGGTTGTCTCATATCTTAGTAGAGGAATATAATTCTAGCTGAAAGTGGAATAGATCTTCCCTCTGCCATCCCCTGGCCATCAGCACTTGGGCACATGGCCACATGGCCCTAGGTGTCACCATTAGATGCTCTCAATCCAGATTCTCAACACAAGGGTTGCCATAAAGGTACAGGCCTGAAGAGATTTGTCATGCTGGCCTTCAGTGGTAGGGATGGAGTGTCCAGGGGTTGCATAGTTTGGCAGCATGACTAACCGAGGGCGGTGCAAATGGTGGTGTGCTAAGCAGGTGGTTCTTCTGAGGGATCCTTGCTGTGCCTTGTTCCCTTGTTTTTGCTATAAGCTCAATTCCATGAGCCACTCAGTATCCTTCCAAATAATTTTTTTTCTAAGTTAACCATTCTTTTGTTTTTCTAAATTAACCATTCTTTTGTTGTTTGGAAAAAAAGAAAAGAAAGAAAGAAAAGAAAAGGAAGGAAGGTAGGAAAAAAGGAAGAAGGAAAGTAAAGTGCACAGGAAACGTAACAATGATATTTAGTTTTTCTTGGACTGGTAGCTTATCCACTCTTAGTCCTCAATATGTTCTTGGTAAGACTTTGCCAAATTGAAGTATATTCATTTTCTATGCTGCGTAACAAATTATCACAAATTTAGCAGCTTAACACAACACATATTAACTATGTCACAGCTTGTATGGGTCAGGAGTTCAGGCACAACTTAGCTGGGTCTTCTGCAAGGCTACACTCTAGGTGTTGGGCAGGACACAGTTCTCATCTGGAGGCTTGACTGGGGAAAAGGGACTGGTCCCATTTTAGCAGAGTCAGTTCTTTGCAGCTGTAGCACTCATCGCAGCTTGCTTCTTCAAAGCCAGCAAGGAGAGCAAGGCTCTAATGCAAATCTGCTGTAGCAATGGGAGTCTTTTATAACATAATACAATCACAGGCGAAACATCCCTTCGCCTTTGGCAAACGTGATAACATAGTCATGGGAGTGACATCCCATCACCTTTGCAATGTTCTAGTTGTTAGAAACAAGACACAGGTCCCACCCATACTTAAAGGGAGAGGATTACACAAAGTCTTGAACACCAAGAGGCAGTGATCATGGGGGGATCATCTCAGTGTCAGTCCACCACAAAGCTTTCATGTCAATTTCAAACAAAAGCTATAGCATTTCTGGTAAAAACAGTCTAATGATTCCAGAACAAGGTTACAATAATATTTTTAGTGTGTAGTTGATGAATTATTTCAGTAAATATAGATAGAAACCACAAATACTAAGGTCTTCCTTGTAGCAAATAGAGACTTAAGTTATAGTATTGCTGAGAGCTTGATTGGCAGTTACAAATTCAGTGATCGCTATGGCTTAAAAAGAAGCAGAGGAATGCCAGGTGCAGTGGCTCATGCCTATCATCCCAGCACTTTGGGAAGCCAAGGTGGGAGGATCACTTTAGGCCAGGAGTTTGAAACCAGCCTGGGCAACATAGCAAGACCCTGTCTATACAAAAATAATAATTAAAAGATTAGCTGGGCATGGTGGTGCATGCCTATAGTCCCAGCTACTCAGGAGGCTGAGGTGGGAGGATTGCTTGAGCCCAGGAGTTCAAGGCTGCAGTGACTATGATCATACCACTGCACTCCAGCCTGGGCCACAGAGCAAGACCTTGTCTCAAAAAAAAAAAAAAGTATCACACACACACACGTACACACACACACACACACACACACACACCCAGCTATCCAAGTTTTGAGTTTATTTTTCATTTTATATTAAGCATTAAACACCCCAAACATATATTTGCTTAAGAAAAAATGCTAAATACATAGTTTTAAAAAAGGGCAGTGAAGTTAGAAGATGAATGTTAGCAGGCAGATTCATCATACTTTTCCTTCAAATATTTTAAGAATAGTAAATCCACAGACAATGCTTCTTGCATGTAGGGAAGTACACGTGTCTTGTACATTGCTCTTTCTAGCAATGTAGATAAATTCCTTTGTTCTACTCTGTCAATTTTCCTGCCCAATTGCATATTTGTCCTTAATAATCAGTAGTTTACAAAATTTATTCTGTCTAAAAATTGTAATTTAGAGTGTTCGTAGCTTCCCCAAAACTATGAATGACATTATCTCCTTAATGATCATTTTCTCTTTGCCCAGTTGTCAGGCAATAAAATTATTCAGTGTAGCATCAAAAGCCTCAGCCAAGGGCTGATAAAGTCAGATGAATCTACATACTTATGCATAATTTTTTTTAACAGTGTCCAATATTCTTCTGAATTATTTTTGAATCATTACATCTTTTTGCTTTCATGAGCCACCAATGCTATGCTTCATAAAATGACAATTGCTGCAAAGTACCTGAAGTACTGTCTGTCTTTCCAAAACAAATTAATGATAAGATATACCTATAGCAATGTAATGTTGTAAAACAAACATAACAGAACTTTATATAGTGATTTAATCTTTAAATCATGTTGGGAGTTAGTGTTTATGCCATCAAGGCTATCATTGCTCAAAACATTTCAAAAATTACTAAGTGAAAGCATATTCAGAGCCATCTTATAAGTGACACAAGCAAAATAATTCTTATTTTTAATTTACACTTTTGTTTTATGCTTATGTAGATCACCTATTTTTACTTTTGGCATCTAGATGACATTTGGCCCATTCAAAAAGAATTAATTGTGCTGGGGAAAAGTCTTTAGGTTTGGGAGTGAGAAAGCCTGATTACAGTGGGAGGGATTACTAACTCTCCCTTTGATGATGGATTAGCATACCCCAACATGAGTAAGGATAGCGATGGTTTAAGCAAGACAGTTGACAAGCTTGATGTAATTGATCAAGAACTTTGCACACAACAAGTAGATATCATTCCTCTTAGGCAAATATGAAACATACACAAATATTGACTATTTACACAGTCACAAAAGAAGTTTTAAGAACCACTGAAGGGTGATTTGATTTGCATTACTTTTTCTCACTGTAGTGCAGTTAAATTAGAAGTCAACATAACTACTCTGAAGATAATGTGTTCTGGTTCCTAGCCTCCAGAAGCTGGAGGAGGCAAGGAATAACAACTTGTTATTAATAGAGTCATGCGCTACGTAATGATGTTTCAGCCAACAATGGGCCACATATATGATGGTAATCATATGTAACTGTAATAGAGTTGAAGAGTTCCTATAACCTAGTGATTTCACAGTTGTGCTGTCATAGTGCAAAATGCTTTACTCACATGTTTGTGCTGATGCTGCTGTAAACAAACCTACTGCACTGCCAGTTGTATGTAAGTGTAGCACATGTAATTATGTACAGTACATAATGCTTGATAATGACAACAAATGTCTATGTTACCGGTTTATGGATTTACTATACTTTTAATCACCATTTTAGAGTGTACTGCTTCTACTTACTGTTTTTAGAAGGTCACTGTAAAACAGCCTCAGTCAGTTCCTCCAGAAGGTATTCCAGAAGAAGACACAAAGGATGGATAGATGAGCAAAGTTAACCAGGACACTCAGTCAAATAGAATAGAATAACATTCTCAAACAAAAGACTTAAAGACAGACATAAGGAGAGCAACTTGCTATCTAGCTAGATGCATTTATGGAAGTGCAGAGATGGAGGAGAAGTGAGCCAGGAGATGAGGTTGGAAGGTGAAGCAGACCTCACAGAACCAGTCAATGCCTACAAAAGGTCAATGGGTTTTGTATTCCTCTTGATTGAGCCTCAAAACAAACATTTTCCATTTCTGTTTTCTGTCAACTAATTTAGTGCTATTAATACATTAATAAACTACTACTTAATTTGAAAAAATACTAAAAGTATTTCTCAAGTACAAGGGACATTCTCAGGCAATTGTGTAGTGGACTGCATAGTGGCTCCTCAAAAGATATGTCTATGTCCTAACCTCCAGAACCTGTGAATATGACTTTATTTGAAAAAAAGATCTTTACAGGTGTAATTAAGTTAAGGATCTTGAGATGAGATCCTCCTGGATGACCCAGGTGGGCCCTAAATCCAGTAAGTGTCCTTATGAGAGACAAAAGAGGAGAAAATAGAGACACACAGAAGAGAAGGCATGTGTCTTAGTCTGTTTTTTGCTGCTGTAACAGAATACCTGAGACAGGGTAATTTATAATGAATGAGAATGTATTTCTCATAGTTCTGGAGGTTGGTGGTCCACGATCAAGGTGCTGGCATCTGGTGAGGGCATTCTTCATGACTCATGGAGGCAGGCATCACATGGCAGAAGGGCAAAGAGAGAGCAAGAGGGGGTTCAAACTTGCCGTTTTATCGCAACATTAATCGCACCCTTTGGAGTGGAGACCTCATGGCTTAATCACAATTTGAAGGTCCCACCTCTAAATACTGTGATAATAGCAATGAAGTTTCAACATGAATTTTTTAGAGGACAAACATTCAAACCATAGCAGCATGTGAAGTTGGAGGCAGAGATTGGAATGGTATAGCCACAAGTCAAGGAATGCCTGGAGCCTCCAGAAGCTGGAGGAGGCGAGGAAGGATTCTCCTCCAGTGCCTTCAGAAGGAGCACTGCCCTGCCAATTCCTGACTTCTTACCTTCAAATCTGTGAAACAATACATTTCTGTTGTTGATTTGTTTTTTTGTTTGTTTGTTTTTGAGACAGAGTTTTGCTCTTCTTGCCCATGCTGGAGTACAATGGCATGATCTCAGCTAACCACAACCTCCGCTTCCTGGGTTCAAGTGATTCTCCTGCCTTAGCCTCCTGAGTAGCTGGGATTACGGGCATGCGCCACCCTGCCCGGCTAATTTTGTATTTTGAGTAGAGACGGGTTTTCTCCATGTTGGTCAGACTGGTCTTGAACTCCCGACCTCAGGTGATCCACTGGCTTCAGCCTCCCAAAATGCTGGGATTACAGGCGTGAGCCACCGCACCCAGCCAAATTTCTGTTGTTTTAAGTCACCAAGCTTGTGGTAATTTGTTGTGACAGCCACAAGAAGCAAATACAAGCAGCTGAGATGAAATGGAGTCCTATATGCATTTTATCTCTTGTGACGCTAAAGAATGCCTAGATATTTATGCATCTAACTAGGTAATCGTGTTTGTCCCACTCATGCATGGCCAACAGCTACATAGAGGTGAATTATATACAGCTCCTCTGCAGTAAAGTACACTGTAGCACCTCTTTAATCATACCAGATCCTTCATTCAGAATGTCCTTTCCATTCCACATACTATAGTCCCAAACCCTAGATGAGGTCAGGATACACTGGCCTTATACTGATACTGTTGTACAATGAATAGGAATTTAATCAATGTCCTATTATTATTATTTGTAATTTCCTCTTGGTCTTGGAATGTCCTACAGTTTTTGAAGATCCAGCTTCTGTACCACATTGTTATTAGGGAGAAATTATTTACTGTCTGCATCGCAAGCAGTCTTGCTTTGGAAACACTTCGCGAACCTAAAAAATGTGATCTGTTGACCAGAGCAATGAACAACTATGGTAACGTAAGTAAGCAAAATTCACAAATAAAACAAACACTTCATTGTGTCAAAGATTTTCACCTTCTTATCTTCAGAGCTTTTAGTAGAACTGCAGTCAGATGTAGTGGTTTGGGCATGGCTTGTTTGATTGTGTTATGGATTGAGCCGTGTCCCTACAACCTTACATGTTGAAGTCCTAACCCCTAGTACCTCAGAACATGACCTTATTTGGAATAGGGTTGTTGCAGATGTAATTGGTTTAGTTTAGATGAGGTCATTAGGGTAGGCTCTAATCCAGTATGACTGGTGTTCTTATAAAAAGAGGAAATTTGGACACAGAGATACCCACACAGGGAGAACACTATGTGAAGATGAAGACAGAGATTGGGTGATGCTTCTACAAACCTAGGAATGTCAAAGTTTGCCAGCAAACCATCAGAAACTAGGAGAGGGGCATGGAACAGATTCTCCCTCACAGCCCATCCTGCCAATGCTCTTGTCTTGGGACTTCTAGTCTATGACACTGTGAGACAATACATTTATGTTCTTTAAGCCATCCAGTTTATGGTACTTTGTTACAGCAACCCTAGCAAACTAATAGTTTGGCTATTCCCTATTAATTTGCTTGGAAGTTGTTCATGAGTACTAAGATAGCTCATGAAAATACAAAGCAAAAGACTCTATTTAAATTATATTTCAGGTAATTTCATTGTAAATTATTTTGGAATTAACTATACTAAAAAGATTTTATAGTGCACATATAATAATGAATTGAGTACATCATTATTTTACAGAGACATTATTGGTGAGGATATTTATACAAATTATTGTTTAAATGGGTCTTTTTTTTTTTACAAAAAATATTTCATAAATAATCTATCCCCTGACTCCTTGATTGGCTTCAGAAGTGTTTTGATATAGACATCATCTCAAACCAAATTTAACATCACTTCTAGTTGGATAATTTTTAGTGGTTCAATTTAGAAATATTTTCTTAAAAATCCACAGATGGAGTCATACTATGCACAAGTTACTTCTGAAAATTGGTTAGTTTATGGTCCAAAAGTAATTAAGATTTGCATTCAATTCAGTTTGGAATTCAGTAAATTTTAGTAACATTCCTTTGTGAAGTCAAGTCACTGGTTATAGCAATGTTTTAACCATCAGTTGTTTATAATGCATTGTGTCATCTATATATAAGTCATGGGCATTGAAGAAGGAAAATGTACCTTCAGTGAACTTTGGAATTTAGTTCCCCAAAGGAGGGCTATTACTAGAAATGAACAGAGAGGTACAAGAGAGGCATAAATTAGACTCAAATGGGGCCCTCAAAGAGCCCCAAATCTAGGGTTTTATTTTCATTGTTAGAATGTCTATGTCTGTCTATGTCAGTAATTGGGATTATTTTTAAATTGAAAAACTCTATCCCACTTTAAAACTCCTAAATAGAACAAGCATTTATCTAACCTTAGTATCATAACATAACTCCTCAAAGTTTATTGACTTTAAAATAACTAAATTCAGTAGCTCTCAAATATCCATAGTATAATGAGTGACAGACCTGTAAAATCTAATTGACTTTATTTGGCAGACACAGGCAAACACATACATGTATTTTAACATAATATGATGACTACTTAGACATAACCTGATCCTTCAAATACAACTGAAAAGAAGGTGCTCCATTTTGCATGATTTATCATTGAACTAGAGTTTCCTTTCCTGGGTACATGGAGCAAATAGAAAAGATAATTAGAATTCCACTTTTCTTGAAATGTCAAGAAAGGCAGGTGTACTCTGACCTCAGCTTTAAATTTAACCAAATATATAGGGGGATTTGAGACTGCTCAACATGTTTCTCATGGAATTTCCCCCAAGCACTACTCTCTGAAGAGCCTGAAAAAGTATGTAAGAAAAGTCTTGTTCTCTCTTGACATGAAGTTATGCTCAGCCTGCTTATTATGCTAGAGCTTAGTGTCTGAACAGCAGAGAACATTTTCTCATCCTTAGTTATGTTTGTTGTTCTAACATAACAGTCTTCTGATCACGATGATTCTCTATAATCAACATTTCTTAAGTGCCCAGTGAGGTAAGTCTTGCTTCTAAAGAATTTTAAAATGTATTTTTAGCAAGGCTCTAAAGATTAAGTCTTCACCTTGCTGTCAGCAGTTACATTTTTTTTTCTAAGGGGTAAAAAGCACAAACCAGAATTATGCTGGATCTCCATTAAGATATAAAACATTTTATGGTGCCTGGTTGCTGTTGACCTACATTGATAATTGGAAATATTACAACTTATTGCAAAGCTACTATGTATTATGTATTATGTGTTTTGCATCCTTTTCTGTGATGTAGATAATATTAGTCCTATTTTGCAGATGAGGAAACCAAGACTCCGAAAGCTAAAAAACTTGCTAAAGTCACATGGCTAATGAGTAATAGCAAGATTCAAAATCAAAACAACCTGACTCTAAAACCCTCCTGTTAATCAATGACCTTTTCTCCTCTCAAAATTCTGCAATAAATGGAAACCATTTCACATGTGTTTATTCATTCACACCTACAGTGTGCCAGCTCCCAGTGTAGTCTAGGGATACTATCCATGGTGAAGAGGACAGGCTAGGTCGTTGCCCTTATGGGCTTGCATTCCATTGAGACAGATACATTTCTCAGTGCTTAATTTAGTTAAGTGAGATGGGGGCGGTAAAGAAGAGAAAATAGAGAGACAGAGAGTCATGGGGTTTCAACTTTATGTGGGAGTCAGGGAAGGCCTCCATGAGGAATTGTTAGCTGCAAGGAAACCTTGGTTGAAGTGAGGGAGGAGGAAACCTTGCAGATATCTTGAGAGAAGAGCACCTGTACAAAAAGAACAGCAAGCACACAGCCCCTGTGCTGGGAATAGGCTTGTGTCTGAGAACCACAAAAAAAGCCAGTGTGGCTGGAAAGGGCAGGTAAGGGAGAGCACAAGGGGAACTGGGCACAGAGCTAGCCACAGCCAACTCAGAGAGGCGTTGTAGGCCCTGGTAAGGATTTAGGACTTTCTTTTCACTTCTGTGATAAGAAACCAGTGAAGGGTTGGGCTTGGGGAAGTTGCCCCTGGCTGTGTGGTCGCAGTGGAAATAAGGGAAGCAGGTAGGATCCTGCCATGACCTGAGAGAGATGTATGGCTGGGACAGAGCCACAATAGTTGGAAACTGGTGGGTGATGACATTTGGGGTCTCTTTTGAGAATTCAGGGGATTTATCATCTCGTTGGTGGCAGGAACAAAACTCATAACAGCATAGTGGAAGAATACAGACAGCATCCTGTTAAGGACAGCAGTGTTTTCTGCAACTTCTTCCATGTGTCTACTGCAAATTGTCTGAGAAGGGCAGGGCCTAGGAAACATGGTGGAAGTTTTGAGATAAAAATATTGTAGCCCATCTGCATTTCCCTGGGAGCTCAATTAGTTATCACTTTGCCTTACTAATTACTAAGAGTTCATCATAGTTCTAAACAGATTCCTCAAAAGAATTAAATTCAAAGGACAAAGGGGTAGAAAATGGATCTGACTGTCTCTGCACTGGGAACTCCTGGGAGGGGAGGACGAGGAGGAACAGACCAAACAAAGCACGGCTGATAGAAAGAGAAGCCTGCGATGGGTGGGCTGAGTCAGGTAAGACAGAAAAGCTTGCTAAGGTGGAGTGGAAGGAAATCCCATCATTACTGTGGCTGCCCTCTGAGGTAGGAAGGAATGAAGAGCCCAGGGGGTTTAAAGTGCTCTGAGGCACTGATACTCTAAATGTGGCATGCTAGCCTAGGCGAAAGTGTAATTCAAACAGGCAGACTACTCTCTCTGCATTCCTACAACTGCTTCTCCTTCCCAGGATGTGTGCGTGTGTGTGTCTCTGTGCATGTGTGTGTGTGTGCTTGTGTCTCTGTGTGTGTGTCTGTGTATGTCTATGTGTATATCTGTGTGTATACAAGTGTGTGTCTTTGTATATGTGTCCGTGTGTGTATCTATGCATATGTGTCTATGTATGTTTGTGTGTGGGTGTCTGTCTGGGTCTATGTGCATGTCTATGTCTATGTATGTTTGTGTGTGGGTGTCTGTCCGGGTCTATATGTATGTCTGTGTCTATGTATGTTTGTGTGTGGGTGTCTGTATGTCTATGTGTACGTCTGTGTGTGTCTGTAGATGTGTCTGTGTGTGTATCCGTGTGTGTGTGTCTGTGTGTGTCTATGTGTATGACTGTGTCTATGTATGTCTGTGTGTGTCTCTGTGTGTATGTCTGTGTGTCTATGTGCATGACTGTGTGTGTCTGATTACACTCAAATGCTTCTGTGGAAAGAAGTCAATTAGATTTTGCCTTTCCGCATGGCTGCTGTGCGGCCTGTGCTTGACCAACCATCAACCAAAGCCTGTGGCTTTTCCTGTGAAAGGAATGCCACGTTTTTGTGTGTGTCTGTTTGTAAACAGTGACATTCAAGCACAAGGGTTAGGGATGGAGTGGATAAGGAGGGTGTGAAACAGCACAAATCAGAGAAAATTTAAGAGGTACAAGAACAAGGTTCTTTGCCTTGGCTTTAAAATGCTGGTAAACACTAACTAATTCTATGAGGCCAGCATCATCCTGATACCAAAACCTGGCAGAGATACAACAAAAAAAGAAAACCTCACACCAATATCCTTAATGAAACACCAATGCAAAAATCCTCAACAAAATACTGGCAAACCAAATCCAGCAACACATCAAAAAGCTTATCCACCATGATTCAGTAGGCTTTATCCCCGGGATGCAAGGTTGGTTCAACATACACAAATCAATAAATGTGATTCATCACATAAACAGAACTAAAGACAAAAAAACACATGATTATCTCAACAGATGCAGAAAAGGTCTTTAATAAAATTCAACATCCTTCATGTTAGAAACGCTCAATAAACTAGGTATTGAAGGAACATAACTCAAAATAATAAGCACCATATATGACAAACCCACAGCCAATATCATACTGAATGGGAAAAGCTGGAAGCATTCCCCTGAAAACCAGCACAAGACAAGGATGTCCTCTCTCACCACTCCTATTCAACACAGTACTGGAAGTTCTGGCCAGGGCAATCAGGCAAGAGAAAGAAATAAAGGGTATTCAAACAGGAAGAGGAAGTCAAACATCTTTGTTTGCAGATGACATGATCCCATATCTAGAAAACCCCATTGTCTCAGCCCAAAAACTTCTTAAGCTGATAAGCAACTTCAGCAAAGTCTCAGGATACACAATTAATGTACAAAAATTATTAGCATTCCTTTACATCAACAACAGGCAAGCTGAGAGCCAAATCATGAAGGAACTACCATTCACAATGGCCACAAAAAAATAAAATACCTGGGAATACAGCTAACAAGGGAAGTGAAGGACCTCTTCAAGGAGAACTACAAACCACTGCTCAGAGAAATCAGAGATGACACCAAAAAATGGAAGAACATTCCATGCTCATGGATAGGAAGAATCAATATCATGGAAGTGGCCATACTGCTCAGAGGGATTTATAGATTCAATGCTATTCCCATTAAACTACCGCTGACAATCTTCACAGAATTAGAAAAATCTATGTTAAAATTCATGTGGAACCAAAAAAGAGCCCAAATAGCCAAGGCAATCCTAAGCAAAAAGAACAAAGCTGGAGGCATCACCCTACCCAACTTCAAACAAAACTACAGTAACAAAAACAGCATGGTACTAGTGCAAGAACAGACACATAAACCAATGGAACAGAATAGAGAAGCCAGAACTAAGACCACACACCTACAATCATCTGATCTTCAACAAACCTGACAAAAACAAACAATGGGGAAAGGATTCCCTGTTTAATAAATGGTGCTGGGAGAACAGGCTAGCCATATGCAGAAAATTGAAACTGGAGCCCTTCCTTACACCTTATAGAAAAATTAACTCAAGATAGATTAAAGACTTAAATGTAAAACCCAAAACTATGGCAATACCATAGTTGTAAAATAGACTTTGTAAAACCCATAGACTTTGTAAAACCCAAAGTCTAGGCAATACCATTTAGAACATAGGCATGGGCAAAGATTTCATGATGAAAACGCCAAAAACAATTGCAACAAATGCAAAAATAGACAAATGGAATCTAATCAAACTAAAGAGCTTCTGAACAAAAAAAAACTGTCATCAGAATGAACAGACAACCTACAGAATGGATGAAAATGTTTGCAATCTATCCATCTGACAAAGGTCTAATATCCAGCATCTCTTAATACAAGGAACTTAAACAAATTTACCGAAAAAAAACAAACAACCCCATTAAAAAGTGGGCAAAGGACATGAACAGACACTTTTTTTAAAAAAAAGACATACATGCAGCAAACAAACATACGAAAAAAAAGCTCAACATCACTGATCATTAGAAAAATGCAAACCGAAACCACATTGAGATGCCATCTCATGCCAGTCAGGATAGCTATTATTAAAAAGTCAAAAAGCAACAGATGCTGGCAATGTTGTGGAGAAAAAGGAACACTCTTACACTCTTGGTGGGAGTGTGAATTAGTTCAACCTTTGTGGAAGACGGTGTGGTGATTACTCAAAGACCTAGAAGCAGAAATACCATTTGACCCAACAATCTCATTACTGGGTATATACCCAAAGAAATATAAACCATTCTGTTATAAAGATACATGCATGAGTATGTTTATTGCAACACTATCCACAAAAGCAAAGACATGGAATCAACCTAAATGCCCATCAATGATAGACTGGATAAAGAAAATGTGGTACATATACACCATGGAATACTATGCAGCCATAAAAATGAATGAGATAAAGTTCTTTGCAGACACATGGATGGAGCTAGAAGCCGTTATCCTCGGCAAACTAACACAGGAACAAAAATCAAACACCGCATGTTCTCACTTATAAGTGGGAGCTGAATGATGAGAACACATGGACACATGGCAGCAAAACAACACACACTGGGGCCTGTTAGGGAGTGGGAGGGTGCGGAGAGGGAGAGTGTCAGGAAGAATAGTTAATAGATGCTGGGCTTAATCCTAGGTGATGGGGCTGATCTGCACAGCAAACCACCATGGCATACACTTACCTATGTAACAAACCTGCATATCCTGCACATGTACCCCCAAATTTAAAATTAAAAAATATATAATATATTATATATATAAAAGAAAATGTGGATACACAGAGACACCAGACATAGGCACTCACACAGAAAAGGCCATGTGAGGACATAGAGAAAAGGCAGCCATCTACAAACCCAGAAAAAAAGGCCTCAGAAGAAACCACATCAACTGATGCCTTCATCTTGGATTTGTAGCCTCCAGCCTGAGAAATTAAATTTCTGTTGTTTAAGCAAAAAAAAAAAAAAAGCCAGTAAACATTGGTGGTTCTGCTTTATACTGAAAATGATGGCGGTGAGGGGGGAACAGTTTACTAGGTACAACCACAAGATATTTTGTCAAAAAGGATTGAAAGCCACTACTTGCTTTCATTTCTTGAAATACATACCATTTCTTGAAATACACTTATTAAGCACAGATGAGTGTTGTTTTGGTTTTTGCTTAGTGATTAAGTGTACAATCCCTAATAAAATATTTTGAAGTTTTTCCAAAGAAAAGTAACTCTGCCTGGCTGCATCAGCTAGACAAATGTACTTGCGCTGCTCTTTTTTTGTTTGTTTGTTTGTTTGTTTTTCCCTGTATCTGCTGGAATATTTTAGCTGATGGGCGTTTGAGCTGGCATTTCTTAAATGAGAATCTCTTCGAGGTGACGCACGCTGTGTTTTTCCCTGTGAGACGTGTGACTGCCTTGTGGATATTTGTGAGTACACTTAAGTGTTTTTGTTTTCCACTATGCTAGGTCAGTTTTCAGATCTTATTAAAAAGCTCAGGGTTTCGGGAATCCGACTGTTCTGCGAATGCCTGCTGCTGTTGTTAAGTGGCCTGCACCATACTTGAGTAGGTAAGAAGAGCTGAGATTTCACCAGAAACAGTGACATTCACACCCAGGGGCTGAAATAAGGCGGAATGCCCACCTGGAGATAAGTCTTGGCTGTCACACCTGGACCGCCTGCTCTGGTCATGCGTGTGTGTGATCTATAATAGGGTCACAGCTTTATGAAATTCAGTCACTTTGTAGCAGCCACTCTAAGGAGGATGATTCATGGTCCCTGTGCAGGCACTGCACCCAGCACCTTCTCAGGAACATTCACATTATTTCCAGCTGGATTGAGGCTGGAAGCTCCCCGGCAAGCAATAGAAAAGCACCAGGTGTTCCCAGCAGCGCTCTCCTTCACCCTTGCAAGCTGTGACTGGCAAGTTTCCCAAAGCAAGAGAATTGTACTTGACTGCACACGGAGTGATGGCTGCCTCACTGCCAGAGCATTTGTTCTGGATGCCTCTGTCCCCAGGTGTCTCAGAAGTAACCCTAATCATTGAACTTTGGCCCTCTGGAAACAAGGCCAGTCGCAAGACACTTCAGGAAACAATTTGTGCATCGAGACTCGAGCTGCTTTGGAGTTTCCTTCTCTGGATTTTAGTCAAGCTGTCACAAAGTTCATGACTTGGTTTTTCCACTCTTGTAAAACGAAGGCTGCTCTGACTCCTGTCTGCAATCTCCAGCTTATTGCCTTTAATACTTCCCCATTGCTATTGCTAAACCCCTTACCTTATACAGACTGTGGAGATGGGCAATGGAAAAAAATCTCCAAGCTTTTTGATATGGTGCTTTGAAGACACAGTTTACTAATGGCCTGAAAGAATTCATGCAACTTCCCACATGCAAAGTTTATTTTCGGAGAGTAGTTTATATATGGAATAAATGGAATAGAATTGAGTCCAGAAATAAACTCTCACATTTTTAGAAAATTGGTTGTCAACAAGGATGCCAAGACAATTCAATAGGGAAAGAAATGTCTTATCAGCAAACAGTGCTAGGGCAACTAGATATCTATGTGAAGAATAATAAAGTGAGAACTCTACCTTACATCATATTAAAAAATTAACTCAAGATTGATCAAAGACCTAGATGTAAGAGCTAAAACTACAACAGGCTTAGAAGAAAACATAGGTGTAAATCTTCATGACCTTGAATTAGGCGATTATTTCTTTAGAATATGACACTAAAAGCATAAAAAGCAAAAGAAACAATAATAATTTGGACATCATCAAACTAAAAATGTTGTGGCTCAACGGACACCATCTATAAAGTGAAAAGACTACCCAGAGAATGGGAGGAAAGTTTTGTAATGTTGTATCTGAAAAGGGGAGTATCTATATAGAGAACAATTACAATGCAATAATAAAAAGGCAAATACTCCAATATTCAAATGGGCAAAGGATTTGAAAAGACATTTCTCCAAAGAAGATATTCAAATATCTAATAAACACATGAAAAGATGCTCAGCATCATTAACCATCAGGAAAATACAAATCAGAACCACAAGAGACCACTTTATACCCATGGGAATGGCTATAATCAGAAAGACAGGTAATAACAAGTGTTGGCAAGGATTTGGAGAAATTGATGGTGGAAATTTAAAATGATATAGTCACTTTAGAAAAGACTCCGGCAGTTCCTCAAACAGTCAATCATAGAGTTACCATATGAACAGCAATTCTACTCCTAGGTATGTACCCAAAAGAAATGAAAACATATATTCACCAAAAACTTGTCTATGAAGTGCAGAGCAGCATTATTCTTAACAGCCTAAAAGTGGAAACAACCCAAATGTTCATCAAATTGATGAATACATAAATAAAATATACTATATCCACTCAATAGAATATTATTTGCCAATTAAAAAAAAATAAAGGCTGAGTACTGTGGCTTACACCTGTAATCTTGGCACTTTGGGAGACTGAGGTGGGAGGATCACTCGAGGCCTGGAGTTCAAGACTAGCCTGAGCAACACAGCAAGACTCCATCTCTACAAAAAGTAAAAAATTAGCCAAGCATGGTGGTGCACACCTGTAGTCCTAGTGACTTGGGAGGCTGAGGTTGGAGGACTGCTTAAGCCCAGGGGTTCAAGGCTGCAGTGAGCAATGATCATGCCACCACACTCCTGCCTAGGTTGCAGAGCAAGACCTTGTCTCTACAAATAAACAAAAAATAAATGAAGTATTGATACATGCCACAACACGGACGACTCTTGAAAACATCATGCTAGCCGGGCGCGGTGGCTCATGCCTGTAATCCCAGCACTTTGGGAGGCTGAGGTGGGTGGATCACCTGAGGTCAGGAGTTCAAGACCAGCCTGGCCAACATGGAGAAACCCTATCTCTACTAAAAATAAAAAATTAGCCAGGTGTGGGATGGCACATGTCTGTAATCCCAGCTACTTGGGAGGATGAGGTAGGAGAATTGCTTGAACCTGGGAGGCGGAGGTTGCGGTGAGCCGAGATCGTGCCACTGCACTCCAGCCTGAGCAACAAGAGTGAAACTCCATCTCAAAAAAAAAAAAAAGAAAACATCATGCTAAGTGAAAGAAACCAGGATGAATGTTGTATGATTCTATTTATATGAAATGTCCAGAATAGGCAAATTCCTAGAGAAAGAAAGTACATTAGTGGTTGTCTAGGGTTGGGGGAATTGTGGGGAATAGGGAGTGATGCTAATGGGCGTAGGGTTTCTTACTGGGTTGATGACAATACCATAAAATTGATTGTAGTGATGGTCACACAACTCTATGAATATACTAAAAACCATTCCACTGTATACTTTAAATTGGTGAATTGTATGCTATGTGGATATTTCAATAAAGAAGATATTTAAAAATCACAAAATAGATGATTAGAGAATATGGAATATGTCATTAATTATAGATTTTTTCTTTATTTTTAATTCTTTCTTTGATTTCACTTGCTTTCTCAGATGTTTCTTAGAGAGAAAACATCCAAAGCAAAGATTTATAACTCTGTAAGGAAGCCACAGATTTTGTAAGAAAAGGCTAAAGAGAAAAAGATGACTGCAATGTAATGTTTGCATTTATGATTTACTTTCTATTCACGTTTCAGACTTAGTTATTTACTTTGCACCTATTACCACATACTTGCTATTATCTCTCCATACACACGAAAGTTCTTTGGAATTTTTAGTAAAATGTCCTCAGTTTCTGAGTCAAACCTGTCTACTGAGAATCAAATATAGTTTTCACGAAAGTTGCTTCCTACGAATTGCCATATGAGAAATAGAAGAAAACAGACGGGCAGCAGATACACTGTTTTCTCCTAGTTGATGGCAAAAATTAGATCTCTATCAAGATCAAAAAACAGTCCTTTATTCCATGAACTAAGCTTCTTATCCTAAGCTGATTACGGGGGGAAATATTTAAAAGAAACATCAGTGAAGGGAAGGGGAAATCGTGGGATAAAATACATTCATTGGCTTTCTTCTCCAAGCCAAACTGCAGAGGAAATAACAGGCACAGAGACTTCTAGCAGGGTTGTCTGGTGGGACATGCCCTGGGATATGGGGTCAGTCCATTCCTGTCCAGACCAGGCACTTCCTCTGACCTTGGCAACTCTCTTACCTCCTGTGAGCCTAAGCTTTCTTGTCTGCAAACTGAGAGATCTCTCAAGTCTTTCCTGGCTGTAACAGTTACAGGGGCATCCAATCTTTTGGCTTCCCTGGGCCACATTGGAAGAAGAAGAATTGTCTTGGGCTACACATAAAATACACTAACACTAATGATAGCGGATGAGATTTTTTTAAAAATTACAAGAACATCTCATAATGTTTTAAGAAAGTTTACATATTTGTTTTGGGCTGCATTCAAAGCCATCCTGGGCTGTGTGCATCCCACAGGCTACAGGTTGGGCAAGTTTGGTCTATGATTTTATAACCTGATCTAGAACTCTCTGAGACATCAATGGTAGATAAGGATACAGGTAGATGAATGAATATTGTAGTTGAGTGAATATTACACCCAGTGTGTTGATTAATGAATAGATGTGATCATAGAAGAAGCAATATCAAGATTTTTCCCCGGCCGCTGGAGTTGTCACTGATTAGCAAAGCATTTTAATTAATAACTCAAACAGAAAAAGCATGTCTGTTAGTTTTGCAATCCACAAAAAGATGAACATGAGAGACATGTTAATTCCCAAACTTAGTTTCAAAAAACTATCTGCCAGGTTTCAAATGAACATAGGCTCGATTGGCCACACGAAAATTTAAATATTCTGAATGTTGAATGGCCGACCATAAGTTCAATTTGAACTAAGTTTGATGTGGCTACTTTTTATTTTTTACTTTTCAAAAATTGTGGTACACCCTGCATCTTCTCACTCATAAGTGGGAGTTGAACAATGAGAACACATGGATGCAGGGAGGGGAACATCACACACTGGGGCCTGTTGGAGGGTCGGGGGCAAGGGGAGGGAGAGCATTAAGACAAATACCTAATGCATGCAGGGCTTAAAACCCAGATGATGGGTTGATGGGTGCAGCAAATCGCCATGGCACATGTATACCTATGTAACAAACTTGCACATTCTGCACATGTATCCCAGAATTTAAGTTAAAAAAAAAAAAGTGGTACAGTGAACAATTCAGAGTTTTGTCAATTTCATACAGCCATGCACTCCACACCCCTATCAAGATGTAGAATATTTCCAACCCCTGAAAAAAGATCCTTCATGCCCTTCCCAGTCAGTCCCCACCGAGGCAAACACTGATCTGATTTCTCCCCAATACGTGTTTTTCCTATCCTGGAACTTCATCAGTCATAGAATATGTATTCTTTTGTGTCTGGTTTCTTACACTCAGGAAAATGGTTTTGAAGGTCATCCATTTTCTTGGTTTTATGAGTAGTTTCTCCCCAGTTGTATTCCCTGGCAAGAGACAGAGATGAACACGCAAGGCATTGATAAAGGAGTTCTCTTAGAAGCCACAGCTTTTGAAAGGCAGGGAAAGAAGTCAGATTGAGCAGATTGGGGAATAGAGCTGTGAGGCAGCTCCAGCCCCAGCCTCAGTGCATCCCAGTGGGGGTACTGGCGTGAGACTGTCTGTCAGTTATCTCAAGGTGTGGTGTGGAGACCTTGATGCTTGCCCTGTGTTGATCAGGCATTGGATGTGGGCTCCTTCTACAGGAAGGTGGTACTTTGGGCAAGGCTGCTGCTTTCAGGCAGGGAAGTTCTCCTTATAAAAAGCTGACAGCTGAGGGCTGTCTTCCAGCAGCACTCCTAGCAGCCAGGGGAAATCATCCCTTTATTTCTGAGGGAGGTTCCAGGCAGCACATCACAGTGTTTTATTGCTGAGTAGTATTCCATTAATGGACATACCACAATTTATTTACCCACTCTTCTGTTGAGGGACATTTGGCCTGTTCCAATTTGGGGCTATTATGAACAAAGCTGCTATGAACATTCCTAAACTGGTCTTTTTATGGATATATGTTTTTA
Source organism: Pongo abelii (assembly GCF_028885655.2). Classification (NCBI taxonomy): domain Eukaryota; kingdom Metazoa; phylum Chordata; class Mammalia; order Primates; family Hominidae; genus Pongo; species Pongo abelii. The sequence goes on from NC_071990.2 coordinate 145,212,849, forward strand.
TTTCTGCTGAATAAATGACAAGTAGAATTTCTGAGTCATAGGGTAGGTGTATGTTTAACATTACAGAAACTGCCAGACTAACCTGAGCTTCAACAACTAATGTGATTTTAAAATAAATTTGGGTACAAATATAGAAATATACCTTCAAAATAACAAAGAAAATTCAGGTGAAACTTAAATATGAACTTAAAACTTAACCTGAAGTTGACCTCCTTAATGATAAGGTTCTCCTGTGCAGTATTTGAAAATGAATTACAGCACTCAGGTTCTTTTTCCCAACAGATTTTTTTCAGTAAAGTACAGCCCTGCATTGCTTAAAGACAGGGATACAATCTGAGCAAGGTGTGTTGTTCAGTGATTTTGTCATTGTGTAAACATCATAGAGTGTACTTACACAAACCTAGATAGAATAGCCTACTGTACAACCTAGGTTGTATGGTATAGCTTATTTCTCCCAAGCTACAAATCTGTGCAACATGTTACTGCACTGAATACTACAGACAATTATAACACAATGGTAAGCATTTGTGTATCTAAACATATATCTAAACATAGAAAAGTTACAGCAAAACTATAGTGTAAAGATTAAAAAACAAACAAACAAAAAATGGGGCTGGACACAGTGGCTCTGCCTGTAATCTCAGCACTTTGGGAGGCCAAGGCGGCAGGATCACTTGAGGTCAAGAGTTCGAGACCAGCCTAACCAACATGGTGAAACCTCATCTCTACTAAAAATACAAAACTTAGCCGGGCATGGTGGCATGCGCCTATAATCTCAGCTACTCTGAGGCTGAGGCAGGAGAATCGCTTGAACCCAGGAGGTGGAGGCTGAAGTGAGCTGAGATCATGCCGCTGCACTCCAGCCTGGGTGACAAAGCAAGACTCTGTCTCAAAAAAAAAAAAAGATAAAAAATGGCACACTTGTATAGGACACTTACCATGAGTGGAGCTTGCAGGACTGGAGGTTGTTCTAGGTAAGTCTGTGAGTGAGTGATGGGTGAATGTGAAAGCCTCGGATATTATTCTACACCACTATAGACTTAGCCTACACTAAATTTATATTTAAAATTTCTTTTTCTAATAATAAATTAACCTCAGCTTATTGTAACTTTTTTACTTTATAAACTTTAAAAATTTTTTAAACTTTTTTACTGTTTTGTAATAACACTTAGCTTAAGACACAAACTCACTGTACAGCTGTATAAAAACCCTCTGCTGAGGGTGTCAGGGTCTCATGAAGCTGCAGTCAAGGTGTGAGTAGGGATGTCGTCTCATCCAAGGCTTGACTGAGGAAGGATACACCTTGAAGTGCATGTGGTCACTGGGCAGCATGCCATTCCTTGCAGAATGCCAGACTGAGGGCTCAGTTTCTTGCTGGCTGTGAGTGGGAGGTTGCCCTCTGTTCCTTGTCCTTTCCATGTGGCAGCTCACAACATGGCAGCTTGCTTCTTTAAAGCCAGGTGAAGAGTCAGTGTCCCCTAGCAAGACAGACGTGCCCTCTCAAGGGGAGGGGATCACACAAAGGTGGATTACCTGGGGTCTACCTTCGCATCTGTCCACCATGCTCCCAATGGTAAGAAGCATTTATTGTAGTACCTCAGTTAGTCAAATATTTCCTTCCTCCAAAAGCAGAGGAAACTAGAACTCCCTTCCAGTTTGTTCATCCATACACAGTGATTTGTCAGGTAATGAATGTTCCTGATTAGCTTTAGCACTGGTGTATTTCAACCAAATCAATTTTTAAACAAAAGACAAAGGCCAGTAACATCAAAAGAGAAGTTGAACAGAACTTTAACTGGGAACACTAAAAACTTAAATGTATGTATTTAGTAGATACATATTAAATGTCATTATGGTAATATCCAGATCTGGTGTTTTCTCAGTTACTGCATTAAAAAACTTAAGTGCTCATTTGTAAATGGTGTTCTATTGACAATACTGCTTGCTACTGGTAGGCCTAGCAGTAAAGCTGCTCTCCATACTTTCAATAAATCCTCAGTCTCCTTTTCCTATTTCTCCTGGTACCCACAGACCTTGTATTAGTCCATTTTCATGCTGCTGATAAAGACATACCCAAGACTGAGCAATTTACAAAAAAAAAAAAAAAAAAAAAAAAATGGTTTATTGGACTTAGAGTTCTACGTGGCTAGGGAGACCTCACAATCATGGCAGAAGGCAAGGAGGAGCAAGTCACATCTCACATGGATGGCAGCAGGCAAAGAGAGAGCTTGTGCAGGGAAACTCCTGTTTTTAAAACCGTCAGATCCATGAGACTTATTCACTATCACAAGAATAGCACAGGAAAGACCCTCCCCCATGATTCAATTGCCTCCCACCAGGTCCCTCCCACAACATATGGGAATTGGAGATGATTTGGGTGGGGACACGGCCAAACCATATCAGACATAAACAGTGTGTTGATATGGATCAGGTTCATTTATTCATTCATTCATGTATAAAACTAATACCCACTGAGCACTTACCCATGAACTGACTGTGCTGGTGTTTCAGTAGTAAATGAGACATGGCCTCCAAATGACATTCAGTCCAGACAGATGAGGAAATACTGCACAATAAACTACACTGAGGAATTTGCTATGGAAATACATAAATTAAGGGCCCAGAGAACTTGATGTCCAAGTGGCACGCTCCTCAGAAAACAAATTATAGGAGAAGTACAGGCCAGATATTGAGAGTTAATCAACCCAAGTAGACAGAAAATAAAACCTCAAGGAAGGATGTGTCCCTTAGATGGTAATAAAATACAGAGACAAACAGAGGCTTGAGAACTGAGGCTTTAGATAAATCTAAATAGAAGATGGGAAGAAAAATAACCCACAAATTTTAAGTAACTGCAGTGTTGGCAAGCTGTGAAGTAAAGTCTTATTCTTCAAACGGCAATATCAGTTTTCAGGTACTAGCTATTTCTATATTGACATAAATAATGGAATACAAGTAAAATATTCATAGTGGATTTGCATACAATGAAAAACTCTAGATGAAGCAAGGTAATATTTAAGGTGGGAACAAAGTAAAAATTATCACCTAAAGTCACAGACCCAGGTGAGAAATGCATATTAATGTTGACTGTTATATTAATGAATGTAGTTAAATATAATAATATAATAATATTCAGTGTTGGTTTGTAGAAACAAATCACTGCGTGTGTTACTGGTTCACAAGAAAACACTGTAACACATCTATAAAGAAGTAATCAAATAATCTAAAATACAGTGGAATCTTTGTGGCTTCATGTGGGTTTTAGAATATTTAAAGCAAAACAAAATCTAGAGCACTTTATCCTGTAAGGTAAATAAATAAATATATCAAAGTATAACAATAATTTTGCAAATAAAATAAAAAAGCTTTTAGGTAAAGATTGTTTCTTATCGTATATTAGGCCCTTTTCTAAAATTTTTTTTTTTTTTTTTTTTTGAGACAGTCTTGCTCTGTCACCCAAGCTGGAATGCAGTGGCACAATCTCGGCTCACTGCAACCTCCTACTCCCAGGTTCAAAGGGAAGCTACTCAACCTCCCAAGTAGCTGGGACTACAGGCATGCACCACCACACCCGGCTAATTTTTTGTATTTTTGGTAGAGAAGGGGTTTCACCAGGTTGACCAGGCTGGTGTTGAACTCCTGGCCTCATGTGATTCGCTTGATTCAGCCTCCAAAAGTACTGGGATTACAAGCATGAGCCACTGCACCTGACCTAAAATTTTCCCTTGTGCATTCTCAAAATTGCAAGTTCTCTACCTGGAAAATTTGGAGGAATGAAAACCCCTCAGCAAAAGACCCTCATTGCACTGGAGGGTGGTGTGTGGATTTAAAATGGCAATATTCCAAGCACATTTTGTATATACTTCTTAATTGTGTGATTACATGATTTCTCCCTGAATAAATCTTGTTTTGATGAAAGATTAAGTCAGAGCACCTGCAAGCTTCATTGCTCCTCCCCCTTTCTCAGCTCCCATGTTTATCACCTGTTTGGAGAATGTGTCAACGTTCTCTAATTGAGAAGTAATTTGCAGTTACTGAAATCCATTTTATATTAAAAAGCCTCTTCAATATGCACAACTTCCCCTAGAGAGCTGTTTCACTTGGAGGCATTTCTTAGATTTAAGTTCTAATAAAACTAAGTATGTTTTAGGAAATAACTTTATAGCTTTTTTTCCCCTATTTTAAAATACAAGGCACATAAAAGTAAAGAAGAGTTGAAGTTAAGCCTGTTAAATATAAGAAACTACTTATTTTGTTTGTGATTCCCTTAAGATGTCATTTGGAGTTTTAAAGATATCATTGTACTACAAATAAAAAATATTACAGATTCTATTTACTCTTCAGAAAGTAAAAATAAGTAGTGAGTAGGAGTTCTTCATCTGTTTTTAGTTATAAAATGCTGACCTATTGAATAATGAAAGTGTTTTAAACAACACTAAAAATGCATCTGTATTTTTCCCTGAATGCAAAATAGTAAGATTTAAATTCACCTTACTACTAGGGATGTTTCAGTTCTTATGACTACCAGGCAGTTTTGTTTTTCATCTTGAATTGTTAATTGTCTTCACCTATATTACAATTAGTTTTTTCTTTTTTTCTTTAATTTCGGCTTTTATTTTTGATACAGGGGGTACATATGGAGGACTGTTACATGGGTGTATATTGCACCCAGATAGTGAGCAGAGTACCCAATAGGTAGTTTTTCAACCCACATTCTTCTCCTTTCCCCCTATAGTACACAGTGTCTATTGTTCTCATGTTTATGTCCGTGTGTGCTCAATGTTTAGCTCCCACTTATAAGTGAGAACATGTGATATTTGGCTTTCTGTTCCTGTATTAATTTGCTTAGGATATGATCTCCAGCTGCATCCATGTTGCTGCAAAGGACATTATTTCATTCTTTTTTATGGCTGTATAGTATTCCCTGGTGTATTTGTACCACGTTTTCTCTAGCCAGCCCACCACTAATGAGCACCTAGGTTGATTCCATGTCTCTGCTATTGTGAATAGCGCAGTGATGAACATACGAGAGCATGTGTCTTTTTGCTATAGTGATCTATTTCCCTTTGAGTATATACCCAGTAATGATATTTCTGGGTCAAATGGTAACTCTGTTTTAAGTTCTTCCAATTACATTTTTCATTCAAAGATGCAGAGCACTCTCTCAACATGCTAAGTGAACCCTTGCCCTTCCCATGGATGAATGAAGTACTGAATATCCCAAAGCATTGAATCACTTCTCTTGATTTTAAGATCCTGTTTCATTGGTGCCCTTGTTTTTATCGGTTTGTTTTTTACTCTGTTCTTTTTTGTCTTTTTTCTTTTCTTTCCCTTTTTAGCTTTAACATTTAATATTGACCTAATTCATTTGTGTGATTATTTTTCCCTGAATAAATCTTTCTTTGTTTTTTTAAATACATGCAATTAAAGCTTTAAATATAGCTCTAATTACCACATTAGCTTAATTCTACATGTTTTATAGTGCTTTCATTGTTGTTTAGTTCTAAATATTTTATGTTACAATTGGATTTTCTTGTGTTACTTAGGAGTATGTTTCTTTCAGTTTCCAAAAATGTGTGGGAGGGGTTTTTATTTCTGTTTTTAACTAGGTTTTCTTGTTGATTTTTAATTTAATTACATTATGGTCAGAGATCGGGGATTACTTAATATGAATTATTTAAAATTTATTGAGATTTCTGTTATGATCTAGTGTTGAATCAATGTACAGTTGCCATTTTCTTGAGTACAAGTCTCTACACGTTTGTCTATTACATCAAGCTTGTCAATGGGATTGTTTAAATTCATGACCTTAAAAATATTTTGTTTTCGTGATCTATTAGTTTTTGATGGTATGTTAAAAATCTCTCCTTATTGTTGTGAATCTATCCATTTATCATTGTAATTCTGTTAGTTTTTGCTTTATAGATATATATGGTTCTGATGTCAGGGATATATGAGATAATAATTTGAACATCCTGTTAGATATAATTTTTGTCATTACACTATATAATATGTCCCTCTATGCTATTTGTTATTTTACCTTCAGTTTTAATTTATCTATTATTAATATTGAGATTACAAATTTTCTTTTGGTAAGAATTTGCTTAGTAAATATTTTTCATACTTTTATTTTTAGCTTTTGCTGTTTGGGGTGTGTCTTCTAAAAATGACAGATAAAGAGATGTACTATGTTTCTGCTGCTCACAATTTTTTAGTCTTTGTCATTAGATAAGAAAGCTTATTCCTTTCATATTTATTGAGATTACTAATTTGGACTTACATTGCCATCTTAATTTGTGTCATCTTTTTAAGCATGCTCTTCTTCAATTTTCTTTCATTTTCTCATTATTTGGATTAGTGAAGCTTTCTTTAATCCCCTTTCTTTTGTTTACTGATTTGGAAGCTTATAGTTATATCTTTCTTATTATTTGAAAGTTACTTTTTCTAACAAAATTTAAAATTATTTAGTACATATTTCTTTCCCCTGATCAAAATCAGGACTTTAACATACATATTAAAACTTCACTACTTCCTCATTTGCAGAGCCGATAGTTTATTAAATTCACCACCATGTCCTCACTTTCTGTGCTCACTGTTGTTTCCTGCATACCACCCTTACCTCTAGGTTCATTTTCTTTCTTTCTTTTTATTTTATTTTATTATTATTATTATTATTTTGAGACACTGTCTTGCTCTGTCACCCAGGCTGGAGTGCAATGGTGCAATCTCGGTTCACTGCAACCTCTCCCTCCCTGGTTCAAGTGATTCCCCTGACTCAGCCTCCCAAGTAGCTGGGATTACAGGCACCTGCCACCACACCCGGCTATTTTCTTGTATTTTTAGTAGAGATGGGGTTTCACCGTGTTGGCCAAGCTGGTCTTGAACTCCTGACCTCAAGTGATCTGCCTGCCTCGGCCTCCCAAAGTGCTGGGATTACAGGCATGAGCCACCGCACCCGGCCTGGGTTCATTTTCTTTCTTGCTGAGGAATATCCTGTAGATGTTTTCAGTGATTAATTACTTTTAGTGAATGATTGATTTAGTGAATGAGTGTTTACCTGGATATAGAATTCTAAGTTGACAGCTGCTTCTTCAAAACACTAAGAAAAAATAGTCTTTCATTGACTTGGATTTATTATGATTCCTTAAAGTGGCATTTGCCTTTTCTGTCTACTGCTTTCTAAATTTTCTCTACATTTCTGCTGCTCAGTTTCACTATGATATGTTTAGGTATACATTGATTTGTTCTTTCCCTTGGCGACACATGGGATTGTTTTTATTCTCTACTTGGAAGTCTAGCAGACATCTCAAAACTGAACTTCTAATTTTCTATTCCAAATCCACTCCATTAACTGTTGTGCTAGTTTTAAGTAATGGGAATTTGATCTTTTCAATTGCTCAGAAAAAAATTTTGAAGTCTTCCTTCCATCATCTTTTGTCTCCCACACCCCACATTCAATCCATAGGGAATATTGGTTCTGTTTTCAAAATGAGCCCAGAATCCAGATGCATTTCATTACACCCACTGCTACCAACCTGGTCTAAGCCACTATCATTTCTAGTCTGGATTATTCCTGTAGTCTCTCCTGGTCTCTTTGCTTCTAATGTTGTCTCCTTTGTTCTCTACTCAGAAGCCACAGTGATTTTTAAAACAAAAGCCAGATCATGTTATTACTTTGTTCGAAACTGTCATTGCAACCTTATCTCACTTGTAGTAAAAGCCAAAGTCTTTTTTATTATTTTTATTTTTTATTTTATTATACTTTAAGTTCTGGGATACATGTGCAGAATGTGCAGGTTTGTTACATAGGTATATACATGCCATGGTGGTTTGCTGCACCCATAAACCCGTCATCTACATTAGGTATTTCTCCTAATGCTATCCCTCCCCTAGGCCCCCAGACCACCCCCCAACAGGCCCCAGTGTGTGATGTTCCCCTACCTATGTCTATGTATTCTCATTGTTCAACTCTCACTTATGAGTGAGAACATGTGGTGTTTGATTTTTCTGTTCCTGTGTGAATTTGCTGAGGATGATGGTTTCCATCTTCATCCATGTCCCTGCAAAGGACATGAACTAATCCTTTTTTATGGCTGCATAGTATTCCATGGTGTATATGTGCCACATTTTCTTTATCCAGTCTATCACTGATGTACATTTGGCTTGGTTCCAAGTCTTTGCTATTGTGAACAGTGCTGCAATAAATATAAGTGCATGTGTCTTTACGGCAGCATGATTTCTAATCCTTTGGGTATATACCCAGTAATGGGATTGCTGGGTCAATTGGTATTTCTGGTTCTAGATCCTTGAGGAATCGCCACAGTGTCTTCCACAATGTTTGAACTAATTTGCATGCCCAACAACAGTGTAACAGCAGTCCTATTTCTCCACATCCTCTCCAACATCGGTTGTTTCCTGACTTTTTAATGATCGCCATTCTAACTGGTGTGAGATAGTTTCTCATTGTGGTTTTGATTTGCATTTCTCTAATGACCAGTGATGATGAGTTTTCTTTCATATGTTTGTTGGCCGCATAAATGTCTTCTTTTGAGAAATGTCTGTTCATATCCTTTGCCCACTTTTTGATGGGATTGTTTGTTTTTTTCTTGTAAATTTGTTTAAGATTTTTGTAGATTCTGGATGTTAGCCCTTTGTCAGATGGATAGATTGCAAAAGTTTTCTCCCATTCTGTAGGTTGCCTGTTCACTCTGCTGAGAGTTTCTTTTGCTGTGCAGAAACTCTTTAGTTTAATTAGATCCCATTTGTCAATTTTGGCTTTTGTTGCCGTTGCTTTTGGTGTTTTAGTCATGAAGTTTTTGCCCATGCCTATGTCCTGAATGGTATTGCCTAGGTTTTCTACTAGGGTTTTTATGGTGTTAGGTCTTACATTTAAGTCTTTAATCCATCTTGAGTTAATTTTTGTATAAGGTGTAAGGAAGGGGTCCAGTTTAAGTTTTCTGCATATGGCTAGCCAGTTTTCCCAACACCATTTATTAAGTAGGGAGTCCTTTCTCCATTGCTTTTTTTTGTAAAATGTGTCAAAGATCAGATAGTTGTAGATGTGTGGCATTATTTCTGAGGCCTCTGTTCTGTTCCATTGGTCTATATATCTGTTTTGGTACCAGTACCATGCTGTTTTGGTTACTGTAGCCTTGTAGTATAGTTTGAAGTCAGGTAGTGTGATGCCTCCAGCTTTGCTCTTTTTGCTTAGGATTGTCTTGGCTATAGAAATTCTTTTTTGGTTCCATATGAAATTTAAAGTAGTTTTTTTTTTTTAATTCTTTGAAGGAAGTCAATGGTAGCTTGATGGGGATAGCATTGCATCTATAAATTACTTTGGACAGTATGGCCATTTTTATGATATTGATTCTTCCTATCCATAAGCATGGAATGTTTTTCCATTTGTTTGTGTCCTCTCTTATTTCCTTGAGCAGTGATTTGCAGTTCTCCTTGAAGAGGTCCTTCACATCCCTTGTAAGTTGGATTCCTAAGTATTTTATTCTCTTTGTAGCAATTGTGAATGGGAGTTCACTCATGATTGGCTCTCTGTTTGTCTATTATTGATGTATAGGAATGCTTGTGATTTTTGCACATTGATTTTATATCCTGAGACTTTGCTGAAGTTGCTTATCAGCTTAAGGAGATTTTGGGCTGAGACGATGGAGTTTTCTAAATATACAATCAAATCATGTCATCCGCAAACAGAGACAATTTGACTTCCTGTCTTCCTATTTGAATCCGCTTTATTTCTTTCTCTTGCCTGATTGCCCTGGCCAGAACTTCCAATGCAATGTTGAATAGGAGTGGTGAGAGAGGGCATCCTTGTCTTGTGCCAGTTTTCAAAGGGAATGCTTCCAGCTTTTGCCTATTCAGTGTGTTATTGGCTGTGGGTTTATCATAAATAGCTCTTTATTATTTTGAGATACGTTCTATCAATACCTAGTTTATTTAGCGTTTTTAGCATGAAGGGATGTTTTGTCAAAGGCCTTTTCTGCATCTATTGAGATAATCATGTGGTTTTTGTCATTGGTTCTGTTTATGTGATGGATTGTATTTATTCATTTGCATATGTTGAACCAGCCTTGAATCCCACGGATGCAGCCGACTTGATCGTGGTGGATAAGATTTTTGATGTGCTGCTGGATTCAGTTTGCCGGTATTTATTATTTTCGCATCTATGTTCATCAGGGATATTGGCCTGAAATTTTCTTCTTTTGTTGTGTCTCTGCCAGGTTTTGGTATCAGGATGATGCTGGCCTCATAAAATGACTTAGGGAGGAGTCCCTCTTTTTCTATTGCTTGGAATAGTTTCATAAGGAATGGTACCAGCTCCTCTCTGTACCTCTGGTAGAATTTGGCTCTGAATCTCTCTGGTCCTGGGCTTTTTTTTGGTTGGTAGGCTATTAATTACTGCCTCAATTTCAGAACTTGTTATTGGTCTATTCGGGGATTCGACTTCTTCCTGGTTTAGTCTTGGGAGGATGTATGTGTATAGGAATTTATCTATTTCTTCCAGATTTTCTAGTTTATTTGGATAGAGGTATTTATAGTATTCTCTGATAGTAGTTCGTATTTCTGTGGGATCAGTGGTGATATCCCCTTTATCACTTTTTATTGTGTCTATTTGGTTCTTCTCTCTTTTCTTCTTCGTTAGTCTGGTAGTGGTCTATTCTGTTAATCTTTTCAAAAAACCAGCTCCTGGATTCATTTATTTTTTGAAGGGTTTTTCTTTGCTCCTTCAGTTCTGCTCTGATCTTAGTTATTTCTTGTTTTCTGCTAGCTTTTGAATTTGTTTGCTCTTGCTTCTCTAGTTCTTTTAATTGTGATGTTAGGGTGTCGATTTTAGATCTTTCCTGCTTTCTCCTGTAGGCATTTAGTGCTATAAATTTCCCTGTACACACTGCTTTAGCTGTGTCCCAGAGATTCTGGTGTGTTGTGTCTTTTTTCTCATTGGTTTCAAATAACTTATTTATTTCTGCCTTAATTTCGTTATTTACCCAGTAGTCATTCAGGAGCAGGTTGTTCAGTTTCCATGTAGTTGTGCAGTTTTGAGTAAGTTTCTTAATCCTGAGTTCTAATTTGATTGCACTGTGTTCTGAGAGACAGTTTGTTGTGATTTCTGTTCTTTTGCATTTGCTGAGGAGTGTTTTACTTCCAATTATGTGGTCAATTTTAGAATAGGTGCAATGTGGTGCTGAGAAGAATGTATATTCTACTGATTTGGGGTGTAGAGTTCTGTAGATGTCTATTAGGTCTTCTTTGTCCAGAGCTGAGTTCAAGTCCTGAATATCCTTGTTACTATTCTGTCTCATTGATCTGTCCAATATTGACAGGGGGGTGTTAAAGTCTCCCACTATTACTGCGTGGGAGTCTAAGTCTCTTTGTAGGTCTCTAAGAACTTGCTTTATAAATCAGGGTGCTCCTGTATTTTGTGCATATATATTTAGGATAGTTAATTCTTCATGTTGCATTGATCCCTTTACCATTATGTAATGGCCTTCTTTGTCTCTTTTGATTTTTGTTTGTTTAAAGTCTGTTTTATCAGAGACTAGGATTGCAACCCCTGCTTGTTTTTTTTCTTTCTTTCCATTTGCTTGTTAAATATTCCTCCATCCCTTTATTTTGAGCCTATGTGTGTTTTTGCACACCGATGAGTCTTGGCTCTTTATCCAATTTGCCAATCTGTGTCTTTTAATTGGGGCATTTAGCCTGTTTACATTTAAGGTTAATATTGTTATGTGTGAATTTGATCCTGTCATTATGATGCTAGCTAGTTACTTTGCCTGTTAGTTGATGCAGTTTGTTCATAGTGTCGATGGTCTTTACAATTTGGTATGTTTTTGCAGTGGCTGGTACCAGTTTTTCCTTTCCATATTTAGTGCTTCCTTCAGGAACTCTTGTAAGGCAGCCTGGTAGTGATATTTCTCAGCATTTGCTTGTCTGTAAAGGATTTTATTTCTCCTTTGCTTATGAAGCTTAGTTTGGTTGGATATGAAATTCTGGGTTGAAAATTCTTCTAAGAATGTTGAATATTGGCCCCCACTCCCCTCTGGCTTGTAGGGTTTCTGCCGAGAGATCCGCTGTTAGTCTGATGGGCTTCTTTTTGTGGGTAACCCGACCTTTCTCTCTGGCTGCTCTTAACATTTTTCCTTCATTTCAATCTTAGTGAATCTGACAATTATGTGTCTTGGGGTTGCTCTTCTCGAGGAGTATCTTTGTGGTGTTCTCTGTATTTCCTGAATTTGAATTTTGGCGTGTCTTGTTAAGTTGGGGAAGTTCCCCTGGATAATATCCTGAAGAGTGTTTTCCAACTTGGTTTCACTCTCCCCGTCACTTTCAGGTACACCAATCAAACGTAGGTTTGGTCTTTTCACATAGTCCCATATTTCTTGGAGGCTTTGTTCATTCCCTTTCATTCTTTTTTCTCTAATCTTGGTCTTCACGCTTTATTTCATTATGTTGATCTTCAATCTCTGATATCCTTTCTTCTGCCTGATCAATTTGGCTGTTGATACTTGTGTATCTTCATGCAGTTCTTGTGCTGTGTTTTTCAGCTCCATCAGGTCATTTATGTTCTTCTTTAAACTGGTGGTTCTAGTTAGCAATTCCTCTCACCTTTTTTCCAGGTTCTTAGCTTCCTTGCATTGGGTTAGAACATGCTCCTTTAGCTCAGAGGAGTTTATTGCCCACCTTTTGAAGCCTACTTCTATCAATTCATCAAACTCATTCTCTATCCATTTTTGTTCCCTTGCTGGCGAGGAGTTGTGATTCTTTGGAGGAGAAGAAGGCCAAGGCCTTTTTTTTTTTTTTTTTTTTTTTTTTGAAATGGAGTCTCACTCTGTAGCCCAGGCTGGAGTACAGTGGCGCAATCTCGGCTCACTGCAACCTCTACCTCCCGGTTCCGGGTTCAAGCAATTCTCCTGCTTCAGCCTCCCGGGTAGCTGGGATTACAGGAATGCGCCACCACGCCCAGCTAATTTTTGTATTTTTAGTAGAGATGGGGTTCCACCACGTTGGCCAGGCTGGTCTTGAATTCCTGACATCGTGATCTGCCTGCCTCGGCCTCCCAAAGTGCTGAGATTACAGGTCTGAGCCACTGCACCTGGTCCAAAGTCTTTATAGTTAACTGCAAGGTCCTACGTGGTTATAATCTCCTTCTCCTCATCTTTACCTCTCTTATTCTATATACTCCAACCACATCATTTCCCCTGGGTTCCTCAAACACATGCCATGCTCCTATCTTTATATTAACTGGTCTTTCTTCTCAGAACACCTCTCCCCCAGATAGCCATATGGTTAACTCCATTATCTCCTTTGTGTTTTTGCTTAAACATTATCTTCTCAGTGAGGACTACTGTGAACACCACATGCCAGTCCAATCTCTCTTACTCTTCTGTATTTCATAGCACTGTTCATCTTCTAAATTGTTATAAAGTTTACTGATTTATTATGTTTACTGCTTATTTTCTGTCATTCCATTAGAATGGAAGCTCTATGAGTGCAGGTGTTTTTGTATTTTGTATAATTCTATCTCCTAAGTACCTAGAACAAAGACTGGTAAAAAAGGAGATGCATAATAAATATTTGTTGAGTGGTGAACCAATCAATGAGTTATTATTAATATAGAACTAGCATATATGTAACACAATATAGACCCAAAGTCTTTTCATAGAGCAGGAATACAGTGAAATACAGTTACATCCCAAATGCCCATTAACTGGTAAATAAACAAATTTTTGTGTAGCCATACAATGGAAGGCAACCTAGAACAAAAAGGAACAAAATACAGATACAGAGAGCAACATGGATGAATATCAAAAACATTAGATGAAACAAGCCAGATTAAAAAAAACTGTATATAATATTATTCCATTTGTAAGAAATTTTAGATTAATCAAAAGTATGGACATGGAAAGCAGGTTGGCAGTTCCCTAATGCCAAGGGTGGTACAGGGATGTGAAACAGGAATTAACTGCAAAAGGACATAATGGAGTACTTTAGGGTTCTCAAAGTTTTCTGAGACTTGAGTGTGCTGTTGGTTGGACTACATGTTTATTAAAACTTATTGAACTGTTTGCTTTAAATGGGTACATTTTAGGGTTCATAACTTATTCTTCAAAAAGCTGCAAGCAAGCCTGGGCAATATAGTGAGACCCTATCTCTCAAAAAAAAAAATACAAATAATTAGCTGGGCATGGTGGCAGGCACCCATAGCCCCAGCTACTTGGGAGGCTGAGGTGGGAGGATTGCTTGAGCCCAGGAGTTCAAGGCTACAGTGAGCGATGATTATACCATTGCACTCCAGCCTTGGCCACAGAGCAAGACCCTGTCTCAAAAACAAAAAACAGAAAACAAACAAACAAAAAAAGCTGCAAGCAATAAACAAACAAATACAGTTAATTCTGACCACATACTATTAGAATTTCATCTTTCTTTAATTCAGGAAGCACTTCACAATCTTGGGGCACCTTCAGAATGAATGAGCACCTCTGTATGGCAAAAATGTGGATTTAGTAATTTGCTAAAGTTCAGAGCCTTCTCTGTACCAACCTACTGGGCATCCCTAGCACTTGGAGGAACAAACTCCTTCTTTTTTTTTTTAATTTTTATTTATTTATTTCTTTTTGAGGCAGAGTCTCACTCTGTTGCCCAGGCTGGAATGCAATGGCGTGATCTTGGCTCATTGCAACCTCTGCCTCCTGGGTTCAAGCGATTCTCCTGCCTCAGCCTCCCAAGTAGCTGAGATTACAGGAGTGCATCACCATGCCTGGCTAATTTTTGTGTTTTTAGTAGGGACAGGGTTTCACCATGTTGGCCAGGCTGGTCTCAAGCTCCCGAACTCAGGTGATCCGCCCACCTTGGCCTCCCAAAGTGCTGGGATTACAGGCGTGAGTCACCACTCCCAGCTGGAGGAACAAACTTCTCTTCCTCCACTGTTAGGATCATGTATTTGTAGGCTGCAACGCCCACCCTCCACCGTACCCATACTATGAACTCCGCCACAGGAGAGTCCACACCTCACTTATCCTTATGCCCATGTGCTAGAGGTACCATGCCCATGGGAGGTCCTCGGTCAATTCTAGTTGAATGAGTAGATGATTATTTCAGAGTGGCATACAAAAGAAAATTTATAGTCACCAACAGACTTGATATGCTCTTGCTATGGAGTCAACATTATATATTATTACCAAAATTTTACATGTATTCCCAGATTTTTTTTTGTCCGTGCTTGGAAGTTATCATTAAGGAAATAACATAAATGCTTATTTTTAATTTATCATCTATGTATTGAGTACCCTCTATTTGCCAGGCAAATTTTGTTGGTTTCTAGGGATGGATGTGATGGTTAACAAAACAAAGATTTGGGCCTTACTGGAAGCAATTATTTTGTGTAAATTGGGCAGTCATATAAAAGATGTCTTTAAGGACTGTTCTCTTTAGATTTTGGTCAATAAATTAAAGATTATTCATTTTATAGCAGTTTTTAGAGTTTTAATACTATGGATGAGTACTTTGTTTTGCTTATGAAATGAAGTAGAGCAAAATTACAGACGCTTTTCCTCCCAGGGTAGGGAGAATGTCTTTGGAAAAGGAAATTCCAGCACCACCCCTTGAGGTCTTTATTTTCCAGCATAAATCTTCCAACTGTGGGGCTCACTCACTAAGCAAGCACACGTGAGCCACACCCCACCTCTGCAGAGACTCACGCAGGGTGAGGCAGAGGCAAGGTATTTTGTTAATCCTTTTAGCTTGAGCAAGCAGAAGAAGGAAAACTCAGGAAATAAATCACATGAAAATATGAGAGCAATAGGAAAGAAAAGCCTGTCTTTCAGGTTTGTTTCCTGTTCTAATACTTGTGGAATGTGGTCTTCTACTGATGCTTAATATAACTAGAATATGCAAAGTTGTAATTCTTTCCTTAACAAAAGTTTTCCTTTGTCTGTTAGCATTATCCTGTTAAAACCAGCATCTCTCAGAATTGTTAAAATCTAAGATATAGTAGCCATTTAGTTGCAACTTTACCATACAGTAACATTTTACAAAGTAAACATTAGTTACATATACAGAGTTTTCAGTTTATAATATCTAGTAAAGCTCCCATTTGCTTTTTATATTTTTCTAAGTAAGCTGACTCTTACAAAATGTAGCCAAGTTTTGAAGACATACAAAGTTTTTAAAAACCAGAAGATCTAGTAAAAACTACCTGAATAGTTAAAACGACTTTTGCATATCGTTTTTAGTATACTATTAGGAAAACTGCTAAGTTTTCATTCATTTCCTTCCCGTTAAGAAAGAATTTTTCTATGGCTACAATTCCCATTAGCCAAGGAAATGTCACTAATTCACAGGATGTTTATGGTCAAATCCAGAAATAAGGGTGTAAATTAATGTAATCTTCATCTGCTTGTATATGGCCACTATTAACCACTGTTGCCTCCCAGATCACTGCTGTTCTGATCAACCATCTCATCTCTTGGGACTCTGCCTAACCCTTCCCTCCCATCATAATTCCTCCACCCCTAACATCTGGTGTCTCAAAATGAATCCTCACACAGCTGGCAGCACCTGGACAAGGCAGAGACCTCCAGGATTAGTACTCATGGCATTTGTGTTCTGAGGAAGGTTCCCTCTTCTTCCTGCTCCATGCTAGATTTGGCTGCCTAGAAAAATCTGGCAGTAACCTAAGTTATAGGATTTGGTAGTGGTGACTGTAGTAATTGTAAACCATCTTCTCTAAAGGCACCAAGTTGTATGTCTGCCATTTGGACTTTGACCTAGAAAAGAACTTTCTCACAAATGGTCCAGATTGCCAATGTTTAGGCTTATGTCCGCTTTAACTTTTACTTAATAGATATAGTGGCTTCCATCCAGGAGGAGTGCAAGTGTCACTTTGGGCACCCCAGGTGGGTGAGTCTAAGACTTCCCACATCAGACAAGCCAGTGAAGTCTGTGTTACAGGGTAGAATGCTTGAAAACCTGAAAAGTACAACTTTTTGTCATAAAGGCACACTGGCTTTCAGAAGGGGAAATTCTATCTCACTAATTTACTTTAATTTCTTTCTGGAAATAAATGAATAAATCACAGTAGTTCTTTCAGAGCTTGAAAAATATTTAGAGTGTTCCATGGAAAAAATCAGTAGATGCCATTAGTCTATATTTTTAGGAAGGCTAAATAGAAGCTGTTCCTCAAACTCAGCCATGGTATGATATGATGCGGCGTTATTATAACAGAAAAGTAGTGGTGTGCTGAAGGCAGTTCACACAGGCTAGTTGAACATTTGGCCAAATTGTTACATTTCAAGGAATTTTGCAAGCTGTTTGATATCAGTTTTGCTAGCTGGTTGAAGGCCTGTAGAATAGGTCATTGTGGGAGTATTTACATCACAGTAAACAAAGCAGTCTGAGGCTCCCTCCTGCCTCCTCACCCCCAGCCCAAACCAGTTAAGCATTTACCAGGATATCATTGGATAAGAGATTGGTTTAGAAATAGAGAACAAAGAGTGGGACCAATGGGATAAATGCTGAAGAATTATAAATAGATAGCTTCCTCAGCATTAGGTATTGGGACTAATCTTGTTTAGCATTTTAATAAATTCCCTAGAGAGAGGTAGTATACAGAGAAATGTCCATACATTTCAGATGACATTAAATGTTTCCAGAGTTAAACTATAAACCCATGGGATTAACATCCAGAGCTCTTAGTAAAACTGTGTGAGTTCTAATAAGGCAAAAGTAAGGCAATTTGGGGGAAAATTATCTTAAAATTCTCTTGTTAAATGATAATTTCTAACCTTTGCGTTACAACCTAGAAATGAAATTTAGAGATTTCTGTAGACGTTTTCTGTGTTCATTAGTATAACTTGTTAGCTGTGATAAAAAGGCCACTTAAATGCCAAGCCCCATCAGAAGCTCTAGAAACCAAGAACAAGAACTGTCCCACTCTTAGAAAGAAACCTTAGTACACACTTCCTGCAGTTTTGGTTGACATGCTTCAAGGATAATGTAATGGAACTGGAAGAGTTTCAGAGAAAATTGCATAACCTGGTTGGAGTATTGTAGGAATCCCAGATGAGGCCGAAGATTATATTAACTAGCAAATCATGAAAGGTCTTGAATAAGGTAAATATAGCTGTATTAAGCAATGCCTGAAAAAACTGGAACTATAGTGCACCTCCTTGATCTTTGAAATAAGGATTTATAGAAGTAATAGAAATATACTATTGTTTCTCAAGGAAAAGAAGAAATGATAGCAACCTCAAAGTTTAACTTTTATCGGTATTTAAAAATTATTATAGTTACATATTTTGAATGTGCAAAATTTACTGTATATTTCCTCTGATCAGTGACCTCCCTTTATCAGAAAGACTCTGTCAAAAGGAAGAGTGAAACCTTCTCCCCCTTAACTTACCTTTAACCACTTTTGTTTGTTTGTTTTTTCTTACGGCAACTCAAAGCAAAGAGCTGGAGGAGCCAGCCATTATAATTGCTTACTCTCATCGCTTAGCGCCCCAGGTGGGATGTGTTTCCAAAACACATTTTTGTATTTATAAGGAAATGTAGTTAGGATTAATTTTATTGTCCTAATTAGAACTCACATTTTGGTTAAATCCTCAATTTCATTACAAAAAAAAATCAGTGTTTCTTAAGAGTGAATTAGGGAAAGGGAAGAAGACAATGGATCACACTTTTCTAGGGAAAAGATCTTCCTCACAGCGGTGGGTGGGCTATTTGTGTGTGAAAAAAAAAGGGCAACTTAATTAACCATGACAAAACAGACAAGTAAGTGTCTTTCAAAAAAATCAAACAAGGCTCTGCACGATCTTAATAATAAAAATTTTAGAAAAAAATGATTTTCATGTTAGTTCAGAGTTGATTGTCTAGGATAAATTAAAAAATGAAAGCTGTGGTAAATGACCTAAATATGTTGCACTTTCTGATATTTTTTACTTTTTAATGAAATATATGCCATCAGCAAAGTGCACACATCATTACAGACACCTCAATGAATTTTCATAAAATGAACACATTCAGTAACCACCATCCAATCTAATGCACCATATATAGATGTTCCATATACTGTGTATATATATATATACACACACATTATATATATATAGAGTATGTAGATTACTTATACTAATTAATCATTAATTGTAAATATGAAGAATATTTATTTGTATTCATATTTTTAAGAAGATTGAGATTTAACAGGATATTATAGAAGGGTTTAATTCACCTTTCAAGTTTGTTATAGTTTTTTTCCCCTTTTGTGTATTTTAATCACTTTATTTCACAGTAATTCTTTTGAAATAAAGGAGAGGTCAGCACTCCAGAGTTTTAGGTGGGAGACAGCAAAGAGTATATTTTATTGATCTCACACGTAGACCTATCATTTAGATTTGTTGTCAAGCCTGTTGAGGCCATTAATGCTGTTTTTAAAAAATTATATTTGTTAAAAGGAAGAGAATTTATAAAACGAGAAAAAAAATGGGCACAGGACATGAGAGTGCCACAATACTGCAAATAGAATGTAAGGAAGGAAATAACTTTTAAGAAACAAATTTTGTTAAATTAAGTACCGTGACTAAATACTTTAATTCCTTTTCTTGTAGCCTGTAAGGATCATTTGACTTTGAACCTTTTAAGTCAAAGAGGAGTAGCCTGAAAGCCTGAACTCCCTACCACCCTGAGGGGATGCGGGTGCGGCGGGGCCGGCTGGGGCCTTCCCCCACCCCCTGCTCCTGCGCCTTCCCCCCGCTTCCCCCTCCTCCCCTCCCTATCGCCCTCACCCCCCTTCTTCCCCCGTGACCCCTGACCCCAGCTAATCTGCATAGAGGAATGACAGGCATCCGCTGGGCAGGATCCGCCGCGCCGGCTGCGGCCGGCCGGGCTGGGAGACCCGCGCGGGGTAGAAGGTTAGGGGACCCGGCGGGCCACTCGGCACAGGCCGGGACATGAACGCTTGGAAGTCTGGCTGGGAGCGGACCCATGCTCGAAGGACCAAAGGAGCCGCGTGATCGCTGGACCTGGCCCTGCGACCCCAGTCATGGGCCAGACCTCGGTGTCCACGCTGTCCCCGCAGCCCGGCAGCGGTGAGTCCGGGGCGCACGCGATGCGCTCCCGCCGCGCGGGCGCGGGGCTGGCGGCGGGGCCCCGGGGCAGGCAGGACTAGTCGTCTGGTCGGGTTCCGCTCGGACCCGCCAAGTCCCTCGGAGAAACCCCAGAGGTAGCGCTCGCCAAACTCTTTGTCGTGAAAGAGGAATGCCTTTTGGGTTCCAGCCGATTTTACCTTAAAGGCACAGGCTCCATTTTTCTGTGCGCGATGCCTCGCTGTGGTTTTTTATCCAAATTATTTCGGAGCCAGAAACTTACGGGAAACGCCATTTGCGTATTACTGTGTTTTTAAAAACGCGAAACTTAGAGGGCAAGAGAAACATGCCAACAGGTTTTTCTGTATTTACGCTTGGCTTCCGAACACACTAGGACTGAATGCTTTCAAGCTTGTCAACTGATTTATGGTTTGTTATTCGGAGTAGAAGCGCTGATCGCCTTATCCTGGCAGACGCTGAATACTTAATAACTAGCCCCGAAATGCGTAATTGTTTCAAATGAGACTTGTTTTGTTTATAGTAGATACAGCAGCTATAACATTTAGGGAAACATATCTCATGAACTGAGTTCTCCAGGACTAAAGTTAGTTTTATGGAAACGTGTGTAACGTGTCTGAGTTCTAATGCTGTTTTAAAAGTTTCTTTTTTCCATTTTCTTAAACAAAAGGAGGGAAGGAAGGTACAACTGGGATTTCCCCAACAGTGTGGGGATAAAAAAAAAAAAAAACTGTTTGGTGGTGTTGCTTGTGATTGGATAAGGAAATAAATTTAAAAGGTACTATTTTGATATTTTTCCATCAACGATTAAAAATAAATAAAACTCAAAGGGACCATTTATTTTACTCATTGAGATATTTGATACACTTTTTAAATTGTGCAAACATCAACAGGATCTTGCTGAAAGGAAATGACAGGGTACAGAGGAAGGTTTTTTAATCTGCCTCAGGATGTCTAGCTAGATAGCATTCTGTCATTCCAACCCCCCACCCCACTTTATACCCAATGGGATTCTTTAGGTAGCACAGCTTCACTCCCTGAGATACCACAAGCTTTGCTGAGATGTCTGTTAATACCACAGAAGACCCTTCTGCAAAGAAGAGACATCAGAATCAGAATATACCTTCTTTACCATTAATGACATGGCTACAGCTCTGAAATCAAAGACTTCATGTTGACAGCTTTTTGAGAGATTTTTGCGGGGAGGGGTTGAGCAGGACTTTAAATTTAGTAAACTATTTTGTGCAAATAAGACTTGGTTTCCTTTGTCTTACCTTAAAGTGGTGTGAGACTTCTTTTCATTTCAAGGAAGTGTTATGTTTTTAAATTTGTGCACCGGCAAAGATAGAATTAAATCAGTACTCCAATACAAGAGTATACAGAAAGTATTGTCCTGAATTTAGTGATTTTATCACAAAATATTATTTGAGTGAATATTAGAAAAACAAATTTTGCCTTAATAAAAATCAAGGAATATTGTATAAATGATGTCTAAGAAGCAAATAAAATCCTAAAGTGAGACTCCCTACGTCTTACTCAGTACAGCAAAAAAACCCGGATTGCTACAATTCCAAATAAAATGACTGATTATAATGAAAAACTGTAATCTACTTAAGTAAAAAGTGTTTTAAAAAAAAGTTATGCTTGATCATAAAAGATAATTCAGAGAAATATCTCACGGAATGGTGTTATACTTAAATTGCAGGTCCTCAGTTTTGTGGATTAAAAGTTTGTATGAATTGAAATGACCAATCCATACATCATAAATACAGGGTTTTTTATTTTTCAGTTAAGGAATGACAGTAGTTATGACTTAAGTTGTGGTATTGTAAAAGAACAGTTTTCTTGTGGTATCCAGTATCTCTAAATCCATTAGAGCTACCCCGTTTCCCTGAAGGTTTGCCATCAGATTCTAAATGAAAACCAAAAAAAAAAAATTAAATTGAATACCGTTTGCTAAGTTTTATATTCATGTCTGTATTTTTCTGAGTCTGAGACTGTCAAACTCTCTACTATTCCAGGTATTTTGTTCACTCCTTGTTAACTGTTTAACTCTGGCTTTACAGATGGTGTGAAGATCCTTGTTCTGTTTGATCTTAGCCATTGACTAGCTGTTTAAGTCTGGAGCAGCTGCTTAGGATTACTGTATTAAAGATGATTCTCATCTTAAATGCTTAGTGGGCGAAAATCTGTTTAAGTCAAAGGAATCAATAGCACAGAGTTTAATTATTCATACTTACCGCTCAATTTGGCCTTTTGTAAAAATCTTCATTATAGGCTAGAAGTTAGCTTGCTTTTCCCCATTTTGACTTTAGGCTCTCTAGAGCCTTTCAGTTTAGGTTGCACCTAATTCTCTGGGTTCTAGGAAGACCATTAATAATTTTTTCTGAAAATATGCAGTTAGATCCATTATTTTAAAAAAACAGCTGTATTGATGTATAATTCACATACTATAAAATTCACCCATGGAAAGTGTACAGTTCATTGTTTTTCAGTATGTTCACAGTGTTGTGTGACCCTCAGTCTCTATTCCCACCCTATTCAACCAGCAGGCTCTACCTTAATTAAACACTAATCAACCTTTCTGTCTCTATAGATTTGCTTATTGAGAACATTTCATGTCAATGGAATCATAATGTGTCATTTTGTGACTGGCTTCTTTCAGTTAGCATAATGTTTTCAATGGTCATCCATGTTGTAGCATGTATCAGTTGTTCATTTCTTTTTATTGCCAAATAATATTCTACTGTATGAATATGCCACATTTTATTTATCCATTTATCAGTTGATGGACATTTGGGTTATTTCTGCTTTGGGCTATTTATGAATAATGCCGCTCTGAACTTAAGTACAAGTTGTTGTGAAGATATGTTTTCATTTCTCAGGTATATATTTAGTAGTGGAATTGCTAGATTATATGGTAGGTAGTTCTATGTTTAACCTTTTATGGTGTTGCCAAACAGTTTCCAAAGAAGTTAGACCATTTTACATTCCCACCAGCAGTGTATGAAAGTTACAATTTCTCCACGTCCTTACCAACATTTGTTACTGTCTTTTTGATTATAGCCATCTTAGTAGGTGTGAAGTTATATCTCACGGTTTTGATTTCCTTTTCCCTAATTACTAATGACCTTGAGCATCTTTTCATATGCTTATTGGCCATTTGTGTATCTTCTTTGGAAAAAATGTCTTCAGATCCTTTGCCTAATTTTAGTTGGATAATTTGACTAATTTGACTTCCGTTGGAGTTTTAGTTCTTTGTATACTAGATCCAAATCCCTTGTCAGATACATGATTTACAAATATTTTCTGCCATTCTCTGGGTTGTCTTTTCATCTTGATAGTGTGGTTTGCAGCTCAGATTTTTAAAGTTTTGATGATGAGCAGTTTATCAATTTTTTTCTTTTGTTGTTTGTGTTTTTGGTATCACATCTGAGAACTACAGCCTAACCAAGGCAAGAAGATTTACACTTGTGTTTTCTTCCAAGCGTTTTATAATTTTGGCCGTTACATTTAGGTCACTTAATACATTTTGAGTTAATTTTTATGTATGGTGTGATGTAGGGTTTCATTCTTTTGCATATGAATATCCAGTTGTTCCAGCACCATTTGTTGAAATGACCGTTCTTTCCCCATTGAATGGTGTTCCACCATTGTCAAAAATTGATTGACTGTATATGTAAGGGTTTACTTCTGGACTCTCAATTCTACTCCATTGTCTCTTCTTATGCCAGTTACCACAATGTCTAGATTACTGTTGCTTTGTAGTAAATTTTGAAACCTAGAAGTATGAGTTTTTCAACTTTGTTCCTTTAAAAGTTTCTACTGGTTATTCTGGTTCCCTTACATTTTCATATGAATTTTGCAATCAACCTGTCAATTTCTGCAAAAAAGCCAATTAGAGTTTTGATAGCAATGATATTGAACCTGTAGATCAATTTGGGTAGTATTGCTATGTTAACAATATGAAGTCTTCTAATCCATGAACATAGATGTCTTTCCATTTCTTTATATCTTCTTTCTTTTCACCATGTTTTGTAGTTTTCAGTGTAGTGCAGTGGTGCGATCATGGCTTATTCACTGCAGCCTCAACCTTCTGGGCTCAAGCGATCCTCCAACCTCAGCCTCCTGAGTAGCTGGGACCACTGGTGCCCACCACCATGTCCGGCTACTTTGTATTGTTGGCAGAGATGGGGTTTTCTGTGTTGCCCAGGCTGGTCTCAAACTCCAGAGCTCAAGAGATCCACCCACCTGGGCCTTCCAATATTGCAGGGATTATAGGCATGAGCCACCATGCCTGGCCTGAACTCATTTTTTAGTCCTAGTAGTTTTTCAGTGGATTCCTTATGATTTTCTATGTACATGATCATACTATATACAAGATCTATTTACATGTGCAAAGAAACAACATTTTAATTCCTCCTTTTAGAGTTGAATGCCTTTTATTTTATTTTTTTCTTATTTAATAGTTCTGGCTAGAACCTTTAGTCCAATGTTAAGTAGAAGCGGCAGTTGTGAGCATTTTTGTCTTGTTCCTGATCTAACAAAAAAAAGTTTTTTGTTTTTTGTTTTTTTTACCATTAACTGTGCTATTAGCTATGGGTTTCTTCATAGGTTCCCTTTGTCAAAAAGTTCTCTTCTATTCCTACTTTGTCAGTGTTTTTATCATGAAAGATTGTTCAATTTTGACAAAGGTTTTTCCTGCCTCTACTGAGGTGATCATATGGTTTTTGTCCTTTATCCTATTCATTTGTTATGTTACATTAATTGATTTTTGGTTGTTAAACCAACCTTGCATTCCTAGAATAAATCCCACTTGGGTAATGTGGTTTTTTTTTTTGTATGTTGCTGGGTTAGGTTTTTGTATGTTGCTGGGTTAGGTTTACAAGTATTTTACTGAGAATTGGATCCATTATTTCTAAGTACAGGCTAAAACGATATGCCCCCAAATAGGATGGTTTCAGTACCCTCTGGAATCATGCCCTAGGAGGGTTGAGACTTCTAGTATTTCATTGTGAAGTGTAGAGCATGGTAGATTGGATACAATACATTTTTGTTGAATATATGAATGAGTCAACAAATAGTCTCAATAAGCAGCCTGACTGCTTTAAGCCAATGATTATATGAATGAGAGGTATGTATTATTTGTATTCTTTTTTTAGTCCAAGAATTACATTACTCTGGCTCTGTTGTCTGAAGGGTGGTATCTGAATCTAGTAATTATTTCTTCTAGTTTTTTCCAACTCCACCCCATTTTCACAGTGCCACAGACCAGCACTTGGCTGCTTCTCCTCAGTCCTTGGGTTGAAAGGGCAGACAATGCCACTGTCCCCATGTTGAAGAGACAAGAAAACAAGTAAATAAAGTGTGCAGGATCACACCTATGTTGTGATAGCACCTGTATTTATCTGTGTCTCTGGGTTTCCAAGTTTTGTTCAGGGCCCTGTATTTGTCTTGTCCAGAATATTTATCCATTTCCTTGTAAACCAGGCACAGGAAGAGGTCCTAAAGGCAAAAGCTGATGGAGTTTGTTTTCTTTATTGTATAATATATACATGGTAGGAAGTCAAACATTACAAGATGGTTTGAGATAAAAATGAATTTACTCCCTCCCAGAATCCTCCAGTCCCACTTTTCATCTATAACCCAGCATGAACATTTTTTTTTTCATTCCACACAGTTTTCATTCATAGATATATCTTTATCAGCAGTCAAACAAGACATACTATACTTACCACTCTATACTTTAAATTTTTTGTGTAATATAACTTGAAAATATTTCCATCTTGTTCTCTTTAATTCTATAAATGAACACTATTATAGTATGTGGATGTATCAAAACTTCCTTTAAAAGAATCCTGTTGTATTTTAATATTGTTCCTGGGTTCTTTGCATATGTATATGCTCTTATGAACAATACTGAAATGAACATCCATATCTATGACCTCTCTCTGCACTCCAGGCTCAAATATGCAACTCCCTATTTGACAGGTCTGCTTGAAAACTTGCTGGGCATCCCAGGGGTAACATGGATCTAATGGAAGGTTTGATTTTGTCCTCCAAGCCAGTTCTTTCCTTGACTTTCTACATTTCACCAAATGATACCCCAACCACTCACTTATTCTAGCCCAAGATCTAGGAGTTATTCTTAGGTTTTCCTTTCCCCCCCCACATGGATCCATCAGCAGCTCCTGTCCTTTTTTCTTCCCAAATATATCTCAAGTCCATGCTCTTCCGTCTGTCCCTACTGCCACTATCCAAGCTCTGAGGCCATCCATTACATGGACAGCTGCAAACTACATGTCCTAATGACATATTAGCAGTAGAGTTGCTAGGTCAAAAGATTTGTGTGTTTTATTTTGATAGACTTTGCTACATTATTCTCAAAGTGGCTTTCTCAGTGTTATCTGCTTATTATATGAGAATTTCTGTTTCTGTACTCTGTCACCACCACTGCATATCAGGGTCACTCTTAGCCTATAGCCTTGTGAGAATTAGAAGTCACTTCCTCTGGGTGAGGCAGCTAGCTCCACAGCACAGACTTAACAAGTGGCACTTTAGCATGTATTTAGTTCCCACTCATTCTCTTACCTATGTGTCCTTCTGCAGTCAACACTCTACACAACTGTACATGACCACAATGCTGTGCATAAATAATTTTTTAGACTCTTTGTAAATCTATATGTAAAAAATGGCATCTTATTTTGATTATGAGTGATGTAGGACATTTATATTTCTTTTTCTTTCAATTGCCTATTTATAGACTTTCCTTATTTTTATGGTTTCTTACAAATTTGTATATTCAGGAGATTAACCTAATGTCTATCATATATTTTAACATTAAAAAATTTTTTCTTGTACCTTAAGTTTGTTTATAGTACGTTTTTATAGAAAACTTTAAATTTTTAAGTCAAATTGATTAGTCGTTTTCTTTCTTACAGACTAGGGCTATTTCAAAAATGCTTTCCTCTGCTATTTTTCTCATGTTTTGAATATTTGATCTCTGTAATTTATTCTGGCTTAAGATGAATGGATTTAATAATATAAAATTTTTAAACTTTTACATGGCCAAAAAAAATTAACATCAGAAAGTTGAAAAGGAAAATCATAAAGTTGAAAGAAATATTTAATTATATATGAAAAATAAGTTAATATCATTAATGTAGTAAGACCTCTTAAAAGTCAGTAACAAAAAGATAAGCAACCACATAGGAAAACAAGTAAACAACATGAACAGGCATTTTCCAAAATATCTAATGGTTACAATTGTGAACTCACTATGGGCCAGGAACTACTCTAAGTGCTTTACTTGAATTAACTTTTTAATACTTATGACGTTCATCCGGGGTAACTAATATTAATATCCCCATTTTATAAATGAGGAAAACCAAAGTACAAGAGCTAAGTAACTTGCCCATGTTACTTGACCAAAGGAGAACATAAGTGATCACTTGGTAAATGAAATAAGGTTTAAGCAATTAAATGAAAAAAAAAAAAAAAAGGTGGGGGATGCAACTGATCACCTATGAGTTTAGCAAAGATTAAAATGAGTAATTCCCAAAAGACAATTGTTTTGTGGTAATTTAAATTGGTACAACTTATCAGAAAAGCAGTTTGGCAATATATATTAAGTCATAAAATGTGCCCTTAGGCCAGGCGTGGTGGCTCACACCTGTAATCCCAGCACTTTGGGAAGCCAAGGCAAGTGGATCACCTGGAATCAGGAGTTTGAGACTAGTCTGAACAAAATGGTGAAACCCCGTCTCTATTAAAAATATAAAAATGAGCCAGGCATGGTGGCAGGCGCCTGTAATCTCAGCTACTTGAGAGGCTGAGAGAGGAGAATTGCTTGAACTTGGGAGGTGGAGGTTGTAGTGAGCCGAGATTGCACCATTGCACTCCAGCCTGGACGACTGAGTGAGATTCTGTCTCAAAAAAAAAAAAAAAAAAGTGCACTTAAACTACACTTAGACCCAGTAGTTCTGCTTATAGAAGTATATTGTAAAAGAAATAATTTGCTCATAAAAACAATTTTTACAAAAGCAAAAAATTGGAATTAACTTAATAGTCAAACATCAAGAGACTTATTGAATTGATTGAGATACAGACGTGTTAGAATAAGCCATTTAAAAATGATGTAAAAATATTTTTAAAAGGCGGTTTTTATGATAAATAACATCAACATGTGAAAAGGCAGGTTGTGAAGTAATATGATTCCATTTTTAAAATATGTAAAGAAAAATTTATATGTACACACACAGAGGAGAGGAACTTCATTCTTTTTTTTTTTTTTTTTTTTTTTTTTTTTGAGATGGAGTCTGGCTGTTTCACCTAGGCTGGAGTGCAGTGGCACAATCTCGGCTCACTGCAACCTCCACCTTCCGGTTTCAAGCGATTCTCCTGCCTCAGCCTCCTGGGTAGCTGGAATTACAGGCGTGAGCCACCACGCCCAGCTAATTTTTGTATTTTAGTAGAGACAAGATTTCATCATGTTGGCCAGGCTCGTCTCGAACTCCTGACCTCCTGATCTGCCTGCCTCGGCCTCCCAAAGTGCTGGGATTACAGGCGTGAGCCACTGCGCCCACCCAGGAACTTCATTCTTGAAGAGTTAGTGTGACAGTCCTGGCTTTCCCCTGCTTTGGACATGATCAAACCCAAGGTTTCCATATCCACTGTCCACCTGGACCTCGACCGTAATTAAAGTCATGAGCTGACCTGCAACTGTACTAGCTTTTCTCCAGCTGCGTGGATTCTGAGCTTTAAGCTCAGTGGCTGGTTTTCAGCTACTTTTTTTTCCTTTGTCAGTGATGAAAACGAAAACACTGATCCCAATATAGCCACCTTCTTTTAGGTTTAATTGTTTTTTTAGTCTGTTTGATAATAATATAAATGTCACTTACTTTCAGAGAAAGAATGTGAGCAAAATTTCAACATCACCTACTTCTCTTTGGTCCATAGCTCTTCAGATTTGATCAGTGAGTAGTATCCCAAATATTTTAATTTTATTTTTGGCAGTCTGAAATAGAAAATAATAAATTTATTTTATTTTTAGCAGTCTGAAAACATAATGACTAATGAGCAAGTCACACGTCACCTCTTGTCTTCTTAATGCAGTGGGGAAGGAAATGAGAATTGTAAGAATTGGTCTTACAATTAAGCCTATTTAATTTGAATAGAGGAAAAATTCCAACATCTTTTCTTTGGGGACTATACTGTAGCAGGTTAACTGCTAGTCTCTATTCTTGGGAGAAAATATTAATATTTAGTGAAGACTCAACTGATGCAAAAGTGATATTAAGGATAGAAATAGTCTTAAGAAAATAAACACTTCTTGTTTCCTCCCCACAAAAGCAGGGGAACAAAAACCAAAACTACAGAAATGCAGAAATGAATGGGCAAATCGCATTACTTGCTAAAAGGTCGGTCTAACCATTATCATTTATATTTATAAACCATCCCTCCATTTATTTTCATTTCAAGGGGCTGGATGTTTTTATTCACATCAACCTTCTGGCAAGTAAAACACTGCAGCCCTTAACACTAAGGAAATTTGGCCGCCAAGGAAGGACTGAAGTGCTATTTTGCTTAAGAATATCCTGGAAAGCTGTGCTGGTATGTGCTTGGCAGGTATAGTCCTACAAATCAGCCTGTTTTATGAGGGGATATTAAGAAGGAGAAGAGTGGCACCTTCATGCAGCAAACAGTTCCTAAATTAAAGTTATTATGTGTAAGGTGTTATGCTAAGCAAGGTGGGAAGTTTCAAAGATAAATCCTACACAGACCCTGCCCACAAAGCGTCCAGTCTAGAAGATGCTTAGTGAAAATGTGCAGAAATGAGAGTGGAAGGGAAGCGATACCTAGAGAATTGCAGGACTAGATCAGGAGGCAAAACACAGAATGGGGACAAGAATTCAGGCTCTGAAAAGGAAAGGGGTGGAAGGCAATACTGAAAGTCACAGGCAATGGGAACCACTGAAGCTTTTTTTTTTTTTTTAAATCAAACCAGAAAAATGATTATTGCTTTGCCTCCGGAGATGAGTTGGCCTGCCGCATGCAGTATAGATTTCATGGGGAGAGACTGAAAGTGGGACCAAGAAGTAGGCTGGAATAATCCAGCAAGGTGAAGTGGATGCCTGATCTGGGGTGAGGGGTAGGTAGAGAAATGGGAGTAGGGTCTCACCCAACTCTCAACTCCCAGAGTTACCTAGTTTGTGTCTGCAACTCTGACCTCTCTCTGCACTCCAGGCTCAAATGTGCAACTCCCTATTTGACAAGTCTGCTTGAAAACTTGCTGGGCATCCCAGCGGTAACATAGATCTATACAGAAGGTTTGGTTTTGTCCTCCAAGCCAGTTCTTCCCTTGACTTTCTACATTTCACCAAATGATACCCAACCACTCACTTATTCTAGCCCAAGATCTAGGAGTTATTCTTAGGTTTTCCTTTCCCCCTCCATATGGATCCATCAGCAGGTCTTGTCCTTTTCTCTTCCCAAATATATCTCAAGTCCATGCTCTTCTGTCTGTCCCTACTGCCACTATCCAAGCTCTGGGGCCATCCATTACATGGACAACTGCAGTAGATTCCAGCTGCTCTCCTGCTTCTGTTCTCACCCTTCTGCAATTCATTTTCCACAGAACAGCTAAAGTAATTTCTTAAAGCATAAATCATGTCACTCACTCACTCAAAACCTTCCAGTCCTCCCACTGCACTTGGAATGAAATCCAGATTGCATAGTATGGCCCTCAAGGCTCTACATGAGCCTATATGATCCCTGCCCACCTCTCTGACCTTATCTTCCATCACTTTGCTCTGGTCCCCTCACTGCCTTTTTCAGTCCTCAAACAAGCCTGGCTCAGTCCTACCCATGGACCTTGGCCGTTGCTGCTCCCTGTTTGGGACACTCTTCCCTTCGCTCTTCGCAGAGCTGACTCCTTGTTTCAGCTGCATCCTTGTGCTTCATAGAGACCTTCCCTTCCTATCCCTCTCCAGAATAACCCACCCAGGTCCCAACCACAGCTCTCTGTGCCTTCACTGCACTTAGCACTGAGATGATCTTGTTTGTTTGTTTTATTCATTGTCTCTCTTTGCTAGAACATAAGCTCCATGATCTAAAAGACGTTACCTGTCTTGTTCACCAATGTCTCTTCTTATTCCTAGGTATATGCCTGACACCAAAACTATTTGTCAAATAAATGAATAGCTCTGTTTGGCCAGGTCATATGTTAGTAGAGTAGTAGGAACTGAGTAGAAAGTTCAGGGGCATCTAAGAAATGTGGAGTTGTTTAAACTGATTCTTTAATTCTCCAGTCTCTAAATAGCATGCTCTTTACTACCTATTGATTGATTTTTCAGCATGACACATTATCTACTGAGCTCACAGTATGGAAACCGAACACATAATTCTCTTTTTTACCCTGCCCCAACCCCTGCCTCTCATAATTCTCTTTTTTACCCTGCCCCAACCCCTGCCTCTCCCCATTTCAAAATCATACATTTCCTATTATTTCCTATTCTCCCATTTTCTCATCTTCTCAATAGTCTTTTTTTTTTTTTTTTTTTTTTGAAATGGACTCTTGCTCTGTTGCCCAGGCTGGAGTGCAGTGGCCTGATTTCAGCTCACTACAACCCCCGGCTCCTGGGTTCAAGTGATTCTCCTGCCTCAGCCTCCCAATTAGCTGGGATTACAGGCACCTGCCACCACGCCCGGCTAATTTTTGTATTTTTAGTAGCGACAGGGTTTCCCCAGGCTGGTTTTGCAATCTAGTCTTGAACTTCTGACCTCAGGTGATACACCCACTTCAGCTCCCAAAGTGCTGGGATTACCTGTGTAAGCCACTGCGCCCAGCCCCAACATTCTTATATTGTGTTTTTGATTATATCAGTCATCCATGTAACAGCAGAAATGCCAATGATAGCTAAGGCTTGTGGTAAACCACGATTTCTTTTTCTCTCCTGCATACCTTTTGTTTTTCCTACTGGTGTTTTTGTTAGCTTGCTAAGTGTCCTACATACCATCCCCACACTTTCTCGTTATGTATTTAACGAATCGCTTCTCAATATGTTCAAACACTCGAGTTATTCTTACAGGTTCATCTTTAAGAGCTTCATACATAGCCTTTGTCCTCTTCCCATGTGGACTGGATTTCCTCTGAGCCCACTGTCCAGCTGTTGTCTTGGGATCTCTCTTCGTCACACCAGGGGGATTCCTTCCACTTTCCTCTTGCGTTGAATCTCCAGATTGCTGGATCCCATGCCTTTTTTTTTTTCCCCCTGGGTCTGTTTCCTTATTTTGGCAGAGCACACAGGGTGCTTCTTGAGAAAAGCTCATTGGGTGTATGGTATTAGAACGTGTCTTTATTCTGGCTTCATGCTTGGTTGAGAGCTTGGCTGGGACATAAGGTAGCAAAGCAGACTTGCTGCAGTATGCACAAACACCACCATCCCTCCCAATTAATCAGGATGAACATTTTCCTTTTATCTGGAAGACTTGGTTTTTCTCTTTAGCAGATAGCTTTTAACTGATTTCAAAAGACTTTCTTGGGTGATGGTCACACAAGATCTCAACTTTGACCTGGCTTGTTGCAATGGTCTAAAAAATATTTTATGGAAGTTTAAAAGTTTTGTGGTACATAGACTAATTAAAAAATGTGTTTACTGTGATAATAATGTGCTGGCATTTTTTAAGAAGACTCACATTTAAGATCTACATTGAATAATTGTGGTATTCCTGTATTTTTCTGTGTTTTTATTTTAGGGATGCATCATCTTTATGGGATGCACGTTCTGATAGGATCCTGGGGGTATTACAAACTACCATTGATATTTCACAAAAGTGCCCAATTGTGAGACTCACCTAGTGTGCAAAATACTGATTGCTGGGTCCCATATTATAGGTCAGCAAAATCAAAGTCTTTTGGAGAGGGGCCTCAGAGTCTGTGTTTTCAACAAACATTCTAGAGGATTCCTAAGGTGAGAAACATCTTCTGGAAAACAAATTATAGGTTAGTTGTACTGTACAGATGCTCCTCAACTTATGATGGGATTACATCTTGATAAGCCCATCATAAAGTAAAAAAAAAAAGTAAGTCAAACCATGGTAAGTCAGGGACCTTCTGTATTTAAATAAAAAAAAATTCTCATTTGAATCTTTATGTGTGTCTTTCTCTTTACTTGAGGCAAAAGTTACAAAATATCCAGTTCAGAGACTCTGATGTTCTATACGTAAATGCCGGGATGAATTGGGTCATTCATATTTACTGTTCATCAGCAAATATTCCTATTGTCAAGTAGAATGTTGAGATTCTGATGGAATATTATTGCCAGAAACCTGTTTGCTTTTATGTACATTTTGTTAATATTATAAGCAGCAAAATAATGCATTTCCCACAACAACTAGGTTTGAAGTAAATATATAGTTACATTCGAAGGCAAGGAAGTTATCAGCAGAATGCCAATTTCTGTTTAGGAAAAGGCAACAGAATTTCAACTTGTTGCCTTTTCAAGAAGACCCCTGTGAACTTCATCTGGGGGTGCTGCATGCTAATTACTTAACCCAAAACCAAAGTCAAAGAACAGGGCACTAGGTGAAAATAGCTGTTTAATAATGAGAAGGAAGAACTATAAGAAAGATTTTAGTAAAATACATTTCTGAAAAGGAGGCTGAGCCCTTTTCCCTTTTAGAACTGTAGGCGGCAAATTCTGAAAATTCCAAAAGGAAGCAATCATTTATTTAAGACTTCTGTTCATGCATTCCGTTTTGGATAATGTTTGGCTTTTTATTTTCGCCTCTGTTTGTACTTCAGGCATCCTTTCCTTTCAATTTTGTGCCTCTTTGCAGCCCATTGCCCAGAGTGAAGTAAACTCCATTCAGTCTTAATTGGGGTCTCTTAAAAGCTTTTTCTAAAGAATTTTTCAGCCTCCGTGTGGAAGGCCACTGTTTGTTGCCTAAGGTGTTTCAGGGTGTGCTGAACATTCCCTCTGACCTTCCTTCTTGTATAAAGATGTTTCTGACAACAGCTGGGTGGCTCACAGGACTGAGAAAGGCAGTCTAAAAGGATGATTCAGGATTGCACTGATCAATTTCATCTATTATAAAGGGATTTTGTGTTTTTCAAAATTTCTTCTGCATCTGTAAAGTTAGCTTGTGTTGACCTGCCAACCTGTTTATGAAAGAGCCGGGTGAGAATGGAAACTTGGAATAAACCAGAACAAGTTAACTGAGCTCATGCCGTGGGTTCCTGTTGGCCTGACTGCTCTGTGTTTCATTTTCCTAAAGGCCTCTAAAGCAGAATTGTATACATCTGTGCACAACTAATGTTCTGTCGCTTGGAAAGTACTTGACTGCCAATTTTCTAAAGAAAACATGAAAAGAATAAAATCAAACATGAGATTTTTAGAAGAATTTAGAACTGTACACTTTTAAAAAACTGAATCCCCTCAGTCATCCAACCACAGAGTGTCAGAACACACGTATACCTCATTTCCCAAACAAGAATGTTTTAATTTAGGAAGCCATTATAAAGTAATCATAGCAAAATCCTTCAAAGAACTTTTCTTTTTCCTTCTTTCAAGTGGGCTGAGGTGGAGGTGAGGTTGAAAGCTGTGTGACATTTTCACTTTACCTTCGACATGTTAATAAATAACTTTGCAGATAATAGTAAATGTCTGTACAGTATTAGTCTGCTAAGGCTGTCATAACACCATACCACAGACTGAGTGGCTGCAACAACAGAAATGTATTTCCTCCCTGTTCTGGAGGCTAGAGGTCTAAGATCAAGGTGTCAGCAGGGTTAGCTTCTGCGCAGAGCCTCTGTCTTTAACTTGTAGATGTCTGCCTTCCCTCTGTGTCGTATGGTCCATCCTCTGTGCCCACACACATCTGTGCTCAAATATTCTCCTCTTATAAGAACCCCATTGGAGTAGGGCCCACCCATATGACCTCATTTTACCTTAATTTTACTTTTTTAAAGGACCTGTATTTAAATATGGTCCCATGTTGAGGTACTGGGAGTTAAGGCTTTAACGTATAAATTTTGAGGGACACAGTTCAGCCCATAGCACTGTCCTTTTTTGTTTTTGTTTTGTTTTTGTTTTTATTTTTTTGAGACGGAGTCTTGCTCCATCGCCTAGGCTGGAGTGCAGTGGTGCGATCTTGGCTCACTGCAACCTCCGCCTCCCAGGTTCAAGCGATTCTCCTGCCTCAGCCTCCCAAGTAGCTGGGACTACAGGCACACACCACCAGACCTGGCTAATTTTTGTATTTTTAGTAGAGACGGGCTTTCGCCATGTTGGCCAGGCTGGTCTCAAACTCCTGACCTCAGGTGATCCACCTGCCTCGGCCTCCCAAAGGGCTGGGATTACAGGCGTGAGCCACTGTGCCCAGCCCCTTTTTTCTATATTTTTTAAATAGGGCATTTAAGGACTTTAAGCAATGTCCCTAAAACCAGCGTACAAACCAGGTCTTATTAGCAATGTCCCAAAGCACACTGCATCCATTGTCTTTCTTCTGATTTTTCAGTTTCATTTCTTAACCGATTAAGGCCTCTTCCCCACTCACCTCAACAGTGCCATATTGATATTACTTGAGTAAGAGGAGGCATTGAAGGTGATTTTCAGCAATGGAAATTAACCAGTGTGACTAGGCAGCACTCTTAGGAAGTAAAGCATAGGCTGTAGAGTATATGGGGTAAACTTAGAAAATGGAGTATGTGTTCGTGACCAGCCTGGGCAATGCGGCGAAACCCGTCTATACAAAGAATAGAAAAAATTATGTGGGTGTGGTGGTGTGCACCTCTAGTCCCAGATACCCAAGAGTCCAAGATGGGAGGATCACCTGAACCCAGGAGATCAAGCCTGGTGATCCGTGATCACACCACTGCACTCCAGCCTGGGTGACAGACAGAGTGAGACCCTATCTTAAAGAAAAAGAAGGAAGGAGGGAAAGAAGAGAGGGAAGAGGGAAGGAAGGAAGGAAGGCGACAGGGAGTGGGGAGGGAAGGAAGGAGGGAGGGAGGAAAGGAAGGAGGAAGAAGAAGAAGGAGGACAGAAAAAAGGAAGGAAGGGAGGGAAAGGAAAGGAAGGAAGAAAAAAGGAAATAAAGAAAGAAAAAATGGAATATGTGACATTATGTTTCTGCCATTGTGTAAGAAATCAATACCAGTATCTTGTGATTGGAGCACCAAATTGATCGAGTAATGTTCAGGAAAGAAACCCTCAAACTACTTATCAAGATCCTAATCCCAGTGTGGTCAGTAACTAATGTGGCCACCTGACCGGTTTTATAATCTTCTTTGAGGGCCCTGAATGTGAAGCACTGTATTTGGAGAAATGTTTTGTTCTCAAATGTCACTACTTATATAGTCTTCCTTTTCTGTGTTTGGTTTTGCTGGCTCTGTATGCTTTCATTGTCTTAGATGTGTTTGAAATCTGCAGGGTGACATGTCTCTTTTCAAAGAGCTGCTAAAATAAGAAAGAAAATGAATAAGCGTGTTAAAGAAAGATGGTGTTTAAACACCTGTCAAAGTAAAGCCAGAACAAGAATGTTCTTGCCAGAAAACGCAGAGCCCCATTGAGACAGGTTGGTAATTCGAAGATGATTCATTACGACTAACTGCATTTGCATTCTAGCCCATATGCATTGTAAACCACCTAGCAGGCTTCCAATGATGTCTTCCTATCAATTCATAAATCTCACAGGAAACTCTTAACTGGTGCAGTCAGTTTTGGTGGACTGCTTATCTTGTCAATGTGAAGATAATGCTTCAAAAGCACACCCACCTCCTCTAGGTTCAGAATTCCTTATTTTATTGAAAAAGGTCCCTCAAGCTGGTTAAGCACACAAATAAGAACTGGGTGCATCAGAATCTAGTGACCCTAGGTCCTTTTGTAAAATGATTAAAACTCTCCCTAAACCTCAGAAATTATTTAATTTTATAGGCATCTCTTGGACCAGGAATTGCCTTGAGATGGCGAGATACAAGCATTCTACAAAGGCTGCAGACAAGACTCACTTCTCTTAGGCCCTGATCCGAATCCAGATTATGATGGATTGGGCATGGGGATCAGGGCGTGCAGAAGCTCTTAGCCAAACCACTACACCCTTTAGTTGTGACTCTGTCATTGTAGACTTTTAAGGCATCTTGCAGATTAGAATATGCTGAGCACTCAATCTGAGGAAGGTTAAAAGTCATAGAATATTGGTGTTCTTCCAAGTTGAGAACAGTACACTTGGATCCAAGACCCTATTTCAGATTCAACATTCAATACCCTAAGGCATAAAAATGGCGTCTTACTATAGACAGTGGAAATAACTGATAAGGATTTAATTAATTGCTTGTGGTTTTGCAGTGCCAGTCCAAGTTTATTTTCATTGCTGGGCACTGCAGTCCTAGAGGTAAAGGGAATGAGCATAAGGTTCATGCTAGATATTAAAAAGGGAAGGGCAGAATAAACAGAGGGCCCTTTGATAATGATTTCTTAGCCAGTCCAGTGGATAACATGAGTCTCATAATCAAGAATCCTCTGGGACTTTGTCATCTACATTGAATTTATAGGTGGTCTTTACTTAAAATATCTGAAGTTAATGGAATCATAAAACGGATCTTTCTTTTCTCTTTAGATTGTGACATTAGGCATATTTGGAAACAACAGTAAAATGCAACTTCCTGTGTTTAGCAGCCATAGCAACACATCTTATATGGTGCAGGATTTTTAAAAACCAAAAGGAACAACAATTTGTATCTGACTAAATAGTGCCTAATCAGTTTCACCTTGATTTACTAAGTGTTGTATTAATCAAGTAAGCAACCGGCCTTTTCAATAAAATATTTTTATGTTTGTTGGTTTGGTTTTTAAAATTTTTTATTTTTTGCAGGTGCAAGCACAAAAATAAAAAATTCAGCAATTTCCCAGCTGGTAGGAAATAGAGCCAAGTCCAACTCTTAGCTCCTCTCTCATTCTTGTATATGATGTCAACCTTCTTGCTTAGTTTCTTTCCTTAATCCAGGGCATTTCTGCTATAGAGTAGTGGGGATTTCCCTCGAGTCTTAGTTGGTTTTAGCAGCTCCCAGCAATTATCTTGAGACCAACGGAGAATGCAGGTATCTGTTTTGGGTGGGTATACAGGAGTTTATTTATTTCAGGGGGCATTTTTGTTTTCCTGGAGACCTCTAGAAGACCAGGAAAATATTTTTCCAAGAAATTTTGCTGCCCCAATTGCTCCAAATCATAAATAACCCACTCTCCATTTTTATTCCCCACAAAACCTCTTATCAGCCTTTTCCCACTTGCTTACATGTATTATCTCTATTTACGCTAGCCGCAACCCAAATCGTGAATTGTGAATTGTATTACCCCATTCTACAGATGAGGAAGGGACTCTGAAAGGTTGAATTACAGACCTAAGGTTACCAGCTAGGATGGGGCGGAACAGATTATTACATTCAGACCTTTCTGGCACTGGAAGCCCATGTTTTTCCTTTGCAGTACTAACAGGTCTGTGTTTATATTTAAAATGGCTATTTCCTATTTTTTAAGCATACGCAAAGTCATATCAGGGTGACAAATAGCTAAAGAATTACACAAAACAAACCATTTTCTTCTCTGGAAGCTTTAGTGTGGAAATACCTAAGTGTCAGCCGTCTCTCCACTTGTGTTTGCTCCCCTTAGGGTACTGTTCTAACAGGAGATATTTGCTTCACAGTGGAAAGGTGAGATAGGAGAGGTGGTGTGTTCTGTTTAAATTGGAATAAAAACTTGTTGCTGGCTGCCAGTCTTAAAGAATGATTCCTCGTCATTGAACATGTTACATTGTAGAGTCAGATTTTTGCCACCACAACTCTGGGCTATTATGCGAGGTAGTTCTACCTTGTAGTTCCGATATATTTAGTTAATGGAAAGCCTAAAATATTGCCACATAATTGAACATCTGTTGTGCTACTATAGTATCAAAGAATTTAATTTCAGATTAAAATGGTTTTATAGTTTTCTATATTGTTCCACTGTTTTCTAAGAGATTCACGTTCTCGTGTGTGATGGCTAAAGAGAACGGAAAAAACAAAAGCAGTTTGGATTTAGTTCCAGTTTAGTTAGGTAATTTATTTTCTTGTTTCTCTGCCATGGAACAAAATTGCTTTTCTGGCTTCCCCAATTAGGAGAAAGAAGGTTAAGACTGAAGAAAAATCTGAGATGAGAAAGAAGGAAATGTTAACAAAGAGAGTGCTCTTGAAGAAATTAATTTTCACCACTCATCACTGGGTGAAAATAGAAACTTCTTAAAAGACAATTTCACATATAAATTATTCCAGCTGTTTTTCAATTATTTGTCTTTGATGAATTGTCTTTCAATTACCTTGTAAAGAGCAATTAAGTGTTTGCTTACCTGAAAACTGTGTCAGCAATGTCTGTACCATTCTTATGAGTGTTAATCGTCCTTTCTGCTGGCTCTGATATTTTCCCAATTCCAAACATTAGTGTTTGTTATATTATCTTTCAAAATATTTGGAATTCTACAGGAAGGCACTGTTGGAAACAATTTCCTCTGTGAAAAATCTAAAGACCTGCTAAAATAAATCATAGCCTAGGCCTTGTAAATTATTGCCCCACATTTACCCATGACTTACTCTTTTTGTAAATATTTTTAGGGACCTTTTTGTGGCCTAAGTACAGTATAGGGGCACCACCAGGAATAAAATCAACTTGCTCCCTGTCCTCATGGGACTCCTAATCTAGTGGTGAGAAGTATTATTTTTTCTTGCTTCTCAGAGAGGTAGTCTTTTTATTAACCTACTCACTTAATAACAACAACAATTAAAAATCATTTTTATGGTTTCTGAAAACATTGGTGAATTGCAACCGGCTACTTCTGAGGTTCTGTTACGGGCTTTTTCCCATCATTCTAGAACATGTTCAATGTTTCTTCAGACCAGTATTGAAAATCTAAATAAAAGTTATATTAGAAAAGGATTTTGGAATAAGCTGGTTGGTTTGATGGTGCCCTAATTGGATTCAGAGGCTTTCTGTATGTGTTTTATCCAAATCCTGCTGGAGCAACTCATTCTCTGGAATGCTTGCTTAACACACCTGTCATTTTAAAGAAAGAAACCAAAATAGAACATCTCGCAAGTGGGGCATCCTCAATAACTATGTTAGAAAAAATATAAAATCAACACTAAAGCCATCATTAGAAAAAATATAAAATCAACACTAAAGCCATCATTATTATAAAATTATCTTTTTTTAAAAAACAACTAGTGGAATTGTTTCTCTCTCTCAAGAGAATTAGGTGTACAAACCAAGGAATGTTAATCCTTTGCTTTTCAGTGGCTTTTAAATGGTTTCCTGTTTAATTTGAATAGGATATTTCTACCTTTTAGGCAATGCTATGAAACTAGACTAAACCTCTTTTGCCCTCAAACAATTTTACCCTGAATTTTAACTCATACTTTGGAGGCCATTTTGTGCTATGTCTGCCATGGGAACTAATGCTACAGTGCCACCGTGTGAGCCCCTGGGGTCCCCCACATTTCCTACTCACTACACACTGCAGGTCTACATTTGGGTGGATGGTTGTATGACTAATATCAGCCTCTCTCATAGCCTGCAAGCCTCCTAAGGGCAGAGATCTGATCTGTTTTTGCTTACCATTGTAGCCCTTCCTCTATAATAGCTGCTCAGTTAATTGTGAATGAATGTTTCCGTTCCACAGTGAGCACACTTTTCTACAGCCTCATTATTTTTGCAGATATCTCCTTCCACCTCTCCCTTGGATTGTCCAAACCCTGGGTCTCCTTGGCAACACCGTTGCCCTGGTAATTCTCTTTATTGGAGGCTCTGTTGTCCTTTACCTCTCCTATCACAGGGGGCATTGACA
Organism: Pongo abelii; assembly: GCF_028885655.2. Lineage (NCBI taxonomy): Eukaryota > Metazoa > Chordata > Mammalia > Primates > Hominidae > Pongo > Pongo abelii. The sequence continues at coordinate 145,253,828 of NC_071990.2, forward strand.
TTGCATCAACTCCCCAGTGCTATTTCCTGCTCGTTTTGTGTCCAGTCTTGTGCATGCCCTCATTTAAGGCAGGTGCCGTCTGCTGAGTTTTCCTTCACGTTTCTTTGATGCTGTCATCTCTTGACTTCCTGGTCATTTCCTCATATTCACTGGATGAAGTTCAGACTCTCCCTCTCCACCCCAAATCTTGCTGTGACCTGAAGGAATTCAGTCCCCATACAGTCCCCGTGTGGCTGGTCTGACATCCTGGCTGGTGCAGCTCTGCAGCCCTTCTTCTTTCTTGCATCTTCAACACCCCAACACCCAGGGCTCCTTCTCCTCAGCCCATGAACCTGCTTGAGTGTCCTTCACACTTTATGAATTTAAAACAAACAGCAAACAAAACCTTTTTCTTTACTTGTTCATTCTCAATGCCAAAGAAATTCAACGTTCTTTATTGTGCAAAGCCCACTTGCTCCTAAACATAATCGTTCTCTAGGAGTTTACCCCTGGTCCTCAACAGCTGCTTTTGTTTAGAAGACTCCACCAAATAACTTCAACTCCAGCTTCTTGCTAGAGTGCCAGTAATGCATTTCTGACTGTCCGTTGGACAACTTCCCTTGAATGTTCTGCCAGCACCTGAAGTTCATGGTGCCTGAACACAAGCTAAAGGTCTCTCCTCCAAATCTTCTCTCTTCTTGACATCCAGCCATACCCTTGTAGAGGTTCAGGCCATGGAGTTCTCAGGCAGTTCCTCAGACTCCTCTCTTCTTTCTCCTCAATGTCCCTCAGATCATCCATCATTTCCAGTCCCTTTTCGCTCCTTCTCTCCAAGTTCAGATGCCTGGGTTGCTGCAGTCATCTCTTAACTGAGCTATAAGGACATAAATCTGGGAGCCTTGGGGACTCCGTATGACTAATTGACATAAATTCTTCTCCATGGGATGGATCTCCCAGCATCCTGTTTTCCATAGTACATGCCTGCAGGTTTCATGTCTGCCTTGGGGAGATTGTCCGGGATGCTGCATGTGGCCACGGTCTCTCCACAGATACCAGCCTTGGGGACTCTGTATGACTGCCAGGAGGCTCTTGGACATAGAGAGAGCGTTAGTCACATTATATATATTCTCTGGGTTTTTATTTATCCACCAGCCTTTCGACTTAAAGATATTGGTCTAGATTTAATGTGTTATTTTAATAATATTTGTGTTACATTCATCCTCAATGGGAATTTTTTCATAATTTTGTCTGAAACAAAATTTAGCCCCTTACTTAAAAACTGTGATATTTCAGCCAGGCGCGGTGGCTCATGCCTGTAAACCAAACACTTTGGGAGGCTGAGGTGGGCGGATCACTTGAGCTTAGGAGTTTGAGACTGGCCTGGCCAACATGGTGAAACTGCGTCTCTACTAAAAATACAGAAATTAGCAAGGCATGGTGGCATGCACCTGTAATCCCAGCTACTCGGGAGGTTGAGGCAGGAGAATCACTTGAACTCTGGAGCCGGAGGTTGCAGTGAGCTGAGATCTCACCACTGCACACCATCCTGGGTGACAGAACGAGACTCCATTGATTGGGGGCGGTGGGGAGGCGGGGGCGAGAGGAGAACTGTGATATTTCAGTATATTTTATTTTACAAATTATATATAAGGTCTACCAGCTTCTCCCCTAAAGTTCTGTGCCGACGCACATTCCCAGCATGAACAGGGTAATCATTATCCTATCATGGATGAGTTGAAATTCTTTCACTTGGCAGATTGTCCATTGGGGATATATCAGCTTTTTCTTCCTTTTCACAAACACAGCACACACTCTATATACCACGACCTGCTCCACTCCAGACTCCGGGAGTTGTTGTATATGACTAAACATCTACGGGGAACAAGATAGGTTGTTGGTTGATTCCTGTCACGTTTTTCCTCTCTGTAGCAAACATCTTGCTATTCCTAAGCAGTCATCCTATCTGTTCATAGAGACAACCCTTCCCTTGTAGCGATAACAGTGGCATTCAAAATGTAAAATGCTTTTATTTACATTAAAATTGATTTTCCATTAGCAAAGTGGCCCTTTGCCTACTCAATCAGAATTTCTGTAAACCCCAAATAAGAGCGACTTTATTTAATCTGTTAAATATCCTGTAGCAAGTCTTGGGGATGTTGTTCATGTCAGTGAATCAGAATGTCGTGCAGCTGCACAAACATATTCGTTCTGCAGGCCTGTTGGCCACAAGTTTAAACTCTGGAATTCTCTTGTCAGTGCTTGCAGGCAGATGGAAGTCTTTAGTAGCTTTTCCCTCTGGGAGTTTAAAAATAATGTCTGCCTCTGTTAAAAAAACAAGTTTAAAAATTGATAGTATCAAACTTCTAAAATTAATATTATGATAAATAAGGATTCTGTACAATCAAATTACTTTAGTCAGTATAAAGTATAGAGTACACTGCCTGCCGCCAGCATGAAATTAACCGTGATGACACTGGGCATTGTTTTAGACAGCAAAACAGTACCTGCCCTAACTCCTTGGATTAGCCCAGTAAGTGGCTGGGAGTTGAATTGAGTTACTACTCATTAGGGTTTATCTCTTGCCTTCTCTTAAAATAGAAATCCACTCCCACCCACTAGCCTCCTCCCCATTTTTGTACAGGGAATACTTGGGAGGTAAACTACCTGAGTTTAAATCCTGCTTACCAGCTGTGGGATCTTGCTAGTTGCTTGGTCTCTCTCAGCCTCAACTTCCTCATCTATAAAATGGGAATACTAATAGCAACTACTTCGCAGGGTTGTAGTAATGATGAAAGAGGCAGTATTTATAAAGCACTTAGAACAGGTCCTTTTTTTAGCGTAATAAAATATCAAGTAATAGAATAGGTCTTAATGTGACCTACAAGACTGATACACTCAGCACAAAGCAATATGAAGTCATAGAATTTTTAAAGTTGGAAAGGAGCCTAGAGATCATTTAACCTAGTCTCCTAATTTCAGCAATGAAAAATTGGGGTCCTAGCACAAGGTCACAGGGCTGATTAAGTAGCAGAGTTGGAACTAGGCTCCAACTCTCTTCTTGGCTTACAGATTACCATCCCAGTTGGGTGGTCAAAACCCAGAACAATAACACAGATTTATTGCTTGTCCTGATTGTGCAATGTCTTCTTTGCTTTTTTTTTTTTTTTTTTTTTGAGACAGGAGTGCAGTGGCATGATCTTGGCTCACTGCAACCTCCGCCTTCACGGTTCCAGTGATCCTCCTGCCTCAGCCTCCAGAGTAGCTGGGACTACAGATGTGCACCACCACACCTACCTAATTTTTTGTATTTTTAGTAGAGATGGGGTTTCACCATGTTGGCCAGGATGGTCTCGATCTCTTGACCTCGTGATCCGCCTGCCTCGTCCTCCCAAAGTGCTGGGATTACAGGCATGAGCTACAGCGCCCGGCCTGCTTTTTTGTTTTTTACAAATAGTCTTACTGCTATTTTAGAGCTACTAGGAGTGTTGCTGGTTCACCATGAGTTTAGCTATCATATGCCAATGGAGACAGCCTGGTATAGTGGGAAATAAGCCTGGATCAGGAATCAGGTGACCTAGACTCTTATCTCTTTCACTAGTTAACAATTTGGGAAGCCAGATAGCCTTCCTGGCTCCCAGTTTCCTTATATATATAGGGCTTTAATATATAGCATAATGTGAAAGTACTAAACATGATAGTTGTCCCATGGTGGATAACACTGTAACCCAGTGCTTTTATAAATTACATCGCTCAGAACTGCTGAGTGCTCTAATATGCATTGTAAGAATATATATACAACTTTTTTTTTCTTTTTTTTTTTTTTTTTTTTTTACAGAAAATAAACTACTTCTCTACCTTTAGTCTTGCTTCGGTGAAATTCTAATTTATCATGGCTTCAGGGCAACATCAAAAGATGGTGGAGAAGTAGATGAGCTTTCCCAGAAACCAAGTAAGGGAAAAAAGTTCCATAGATGAATCTCACAGACGTTCAGTGAAAGAAATACAAAAGATTATATTGTGTGATTCCACTAAGTTAAAGTTCAAGAAGAGGTAAAACAGGCCAGGCACAGTGGCTAACACCTGTAATCCCAGCACTTTGGGAGGCCCAGGCAGGTGGATCACTTGAGTCCAGGAGTTTGAGACCAGCCCGGACAACATGGTAAAACCCTGTCTCTACAAAAAATTACTAAAAAAAAAAAGAACAGGTAACACAAATCAATGCTGCTGGAGGTCAAAATAGTGGTTATCTGGGGGAATAGAGGTGAGAGGGTGGCTATTGATTTGGAAGAAGCATAAGGAGGCTTTCTGGGGCTTTGAAATGATTGATACTTTGGTCTGAATGGGATTGTAAGTGCAATATCATTTACATTCTGTCCGTATGCCTCGAAAAAATCTTTTTGGAAAATCTCCATAGTATTAATTTTAATGACTGTGGGAACTACTGATCTTATCCCAACTGCCTTTAGATAACTTTGTAGTTTCTTTCAAGTGATGGGGGAATGAAAATTGACAAATTGGGAGGCAAGTATGAATAGCAGGGTTATGAGCAATCTTCCTCCAGAGCGACTAAAATCCTTTCAATACACTCTAATATAGTAATGTTTTCACATTCTATTCTTTTTCTTTAAATTTAATTTCTTGCTTACATTCTGTTCTTTTACTCTTAGGGATTTAAAAAGATGATGGCAAAATAATATTTAAAATACTTTAGTCATGATTATTACCTTAATGCTGATTATTTTTAAAGGAACCATCAGCTGATAAAAAGCAATTTTCTTCTGAGCCAAGATCTTTTCTAACTCTAAAATTCTATTATTTTCAGATTTTTAAGTGAGGGAATACATTTATATATAGAAAGTTAAAAAATAATCTAAAATTTTTAGATTATTTAGATATTTAGATCGTTCCTTTAAAAATTTTTACATTTAACCATTTCACATGTTCAAGGACATGACTATAAATTTGTTTTAATTTTTTTCCGTAAATATGTATCATATGTCTCTGATGAACACAGTACTGATAATGAGAAGATTTTTCTTGGCATTACTTTAAAAGGTCAGCCAGCCTTGATTTATTCACTTCATGGTAAGTCCGTCATGGGTGTGTGTGTGTGTGTGTGTGTGTGTGTGTGTGTGTGTGTGTGTGTGGTGGAGGGATGTTTGGAATCTCTTCTCTGTGTATGGTTACACAGTAACTGTGGATGTATACCTCCTGATGCGTGCTGGAGCTGGGCCCATTGTCTACCATTTTGCAAGATGTTGAATACTACTTACCTTATCTGGATCCATCATGTGCTAAAAAGTGTTGAAACAGCCATTTAAATGTTCTCTTACTTATATTATACTGGGAATGAAAGTATTAGTAAAGGGAGAATTTTGGAGAGAAAGATGGCCAAGTCTGAAGCATATTACTTCCCAAAACTCTTTTCAGCTGAAATCTTTCCTGTTGGTAAAAGACAGTAGGCACCGAGGCCCCTTCGAGCTGACTTCCTCACTCCTAAGAAAAAAATCTTTATCCTCATTTACCTCCATGATAGCGAATGCCACATTTTAAAATATAAACTTGATTTTGGAGTAGTTTTAGATTTGCAGAAAAGTTGAAAAAATGGTACAGAGAGATCTTATATCAGCATGATACATTTGTTACAACCAAGGAACAAACACTGATATTATTCCTGTTAACTAAACTCCACAGTTTATTAGGATTTCAGTAGTTTTTCCCTAATGTCGTCTTTTTTGTTGTTCCAGGATGCATTCAGGATGCCATGTTACATGTAGCAGTGGTGTCTCCTTAGGCTTCCCTGGTCTGACAGTTTCTCAGACCTTCCTTGTTTTGAATGACCTTGGCAGTTTTGTTTTTGTTTTTGTCTTTGAGATGAGGTCTCGCTATGTTGCCCAGGCTGGAGTGCAGTGACGCGATCTCAGCTCACTGCAACCTCTGTCTCCTGCTTCAAGGATTCTCCTGCCTCAGCCTCTCCAGTAGCTGGGACTACAGGCACGCACCAGCATGCCCAGATATGTTTTGTATTTTCAGTAGAGACGGGGTTTCACTGTGTTAGCCAGGATGGTCTCCATCTCCTGACATTGTGATCCGCCCGCCTCGGCCTCCCAAATTGCTGGGATTACAGGCGTGAGCCACCGTGCCCGGCCTTGTTTTGTTTTTGAGACAAGTCTGGCTCTGTAGCCCAGGCTGGAGTAAAATGGCGTGATCTTGGCTCACTACAGCCTCCACTTGCTGAGTTCAAGTGATTCTCCTGCCTCAGCCTCCCAAGTAGCTGAGATTACAAGCGCCTGCTACAAAGCCTGGCTAATTTTTGTTTTGTTTTGTTTTTTTTTTTTTTTTTTTTTTTTTGAGACGGAGTCTTGCTCTGTAGCCCAGGCTGGAGTGCAGTGGCATGATCTCGGCTCACTGAAAGCTCCGCCTCCCGGGTTCACGCCATTCTCCTGCCTCAGCCTCCCGAGTAGCTGGGACTACAGGTGCCCGCCACTGCGCCCAGCCAATTTTTTGTATTTTTAGTAGAGACGGGGTTTCACCGTGGTAGCCAAGATGGTCTCGATCTCCTGACCTCGCATGATCTGCCCACCTCAGCCTTCCAAAGTGCTGGGATTACAGGCATGAGCCGCCATGCCTGGCCAGACCTTGAAAATTTTGAGATGTACTGGTCAGGTATTTTAGAAATGTTTCTCAATTTAGTTTTGCCTGATGTTTCCCTTGTAGTTACTACAGGGTTGTGGGTTTTGAAGTACCATTCTCCTTATATCATATCAAGAGTACATACTGTCAGCACAACTTATCACTGATGATGTGAACCTCGATCCCTGGCTAAGGTCCTGTTTGTCAGCATCTTCACCGTAAAGCCACTCCTTTCTCCTCTCTTTCCATACTGCACTCTTTGGAAGGAAGTCACTATGGATAGCCCACATTTAAGCAGTCAGGAGTTAAGCTCCACTTTCTTGAGAGAGGGTTATGTATATAAATTATTTGGAATTCTGTAAGGACTTACCTCTTCTCCCACATTCATTTATTCATTCAATATTTATCTACATGAGTATGGATTTGTGGATGTTTATTTTGTACTTTGGGTTATAATCTAATACTATATTTTTACTTTGTTGCTGAGATTATTCCAGCTTTGGCCTTTGGAAACTCTTGAGTGGGCTCCTCCCATTGGTTTTCTTTTTGAGCACTTTCTGGGACTACAAGATGTTGCAGGGCTCATCTAGAGTTTTCCATGCCCCAGCTCTAGAAGCAGCCTTTTCTGTAAGGAGGTGGTGTTTGTCTATTGGAGAATGCTATTAGAAACCAAGATCTGTGTGCTGGGCGTGCTCATTGCTACTGGGGTGTTACTGCTTCTAGACCTTCGGAGAGGACAGAGCTAGCAAATACATGTGTGTAAGCAAACCCATGCATATATACATGTCTATATTCATTTACTTATCTATCTGTCTACCTGGCCAAACATGGGGTCATGCAGATGTCTCCAACTCTCATCGGGGCTGCATGGATCATTCTAGCTTTACTCTCTCGCTTATCTGTAACTTCTGTCTCCAGTAGTGAGAAACCTGGCTTCCACCATCTGCCATTCATGTACTTCCTTGTTTGATCCCAATATACATGTTCAGCAGTTTCAGAATTTTTAAGCTGCACCCCGTGTGATGCCACACATTTTGATTCTTCTGTTCATTTTCTCTTCTTCTCCACTTGCCATTTATCTTACCCTTAAAAGGAAGATATTTGACCCAATCTGCTGTAAACTCTCATTAGCAAGAGAGTAAGGAACTCCTTTAGACAACAGAAGGCAAGGATAGCCACTTGGCTGCCTTAGAAACCATGATCCAAGCTCATCTGTGATGGCTTATACCATCAGTTCCCCCTGACCTCATCACTGGCTTATACCATCAGTTCACCCTAACCAGTAGTGGGTTGCTTCTGTGCCCAGATGTTGTACATCTGCCCTTGTTTAATGATAGCATATATCTTAAGCTATTGTTCCAATTGAGAGAGAGAAAGAGACCTCATGTAAATGTAGGCAATAAAGTTAAATCTTCCCTAAGCACTGTTCTAATTTTTCTTTGCCATATATTCTGTGGCTTTTAAAGGGGAAAGTGACAGAATTATAATAGAAATACAAAAACTGTAATAGAAATAAAAATATACACAGATAATCTTAATATTGCAAAAACATAATAAAGCACAAAACATAACAAAGCCTGGAAACCATATTTTAAGGAAATAAAGTTTGATATCCTTAGTGTTTTGTTTTAACTTTCTTAAAGCATACACAGCAGAGTGTTATCAAAGCATTATTTACCACACACGATTTCTCCTAGTTATTTTTGCTTTGATTGGGCTTCAAAAATGCATTCTCATTGACCTTCAGATATTTAAGGATATTTGGAGAAAAGTTGAGACCATGTTTTTTGCCACCTACTTTTTTTCCACAGGGCGGCTGTCAGTTTGTACGAAATTAGTACCAAGAGTTCTTTTATGGAGATCCTTTTCTAAATGGTCCTTCAGTTACAACATTGTGAGTTGGAATACTATGCCACATTTGTCTCAGTTTCTCAGTGCCTGAAATAATTATGTGTGGTGAAAAATTGATATCTGAAATATCATAACTATTAAATAGTATAAACATACAACAAACTCTATTAAGTAGATTCAATTTTTCTGAGAATCCCTATCATTTATTTATCAAATTTCAAAGGGAAGACTATTCAAACCTACAATTTATTTCATATGTATATTAGTCTGTTGTCGCACTGCTGTAAAGAAATACCAGAGACTGGGTAATTTATGTAGAAAAGAGGTTTAATTGGCTCATAGTTCTGCAGGCCAGCTTCTGCTTAGCTTCTGGGAAGGTCTCAGGAAACTTATAATCATGGCACGTGAGTGAAGGGGAAGCAGGCATGTCTTACATGGCTGGAGCAGGAGGAAGAGGGAGGGAGGTGCTACACACTTCTAAACAACTGGAATTCATATGATTTCACTCGCTATAGAGTATCAAGAGGGGATGGTGCTAAACAATTCATGAAAACTCTGCCACCATGATCCATACCTCCCACCCGTTTCCACCTCCAACACTAAGGATTACAATTTGACATGGGATTTGGGTGAGGATACATTTCTAAACCTTAACAATATGATAATTATCTAGCCTCATTTGTTTTTAGCTTATATGGTCACATTTGCACTGGGACTGCCTGATACATTTCTGTTTAAATAAAAAATAAAACCTGTATGTATTTTCTGATTTCTTAGCTATTGGTGGTGTGGGGAAATTCTGTTAGGGGTGGGCTTGTTTCAGTGGGAAGATAGACTGAGCTGTGTCATTTAAAGTCTCTACATTTGGTTAGCTAATGACTGTATTTCAAAATATGCTGTGTTTTAAAATGTAGAACTCAAGTGTGAAAAGGTAAGTTCTGATGAATGACAAGTTACTCTTAGTAACATAAAAGTGGATCAAAATTAACATTTAAAACAATCAAGAAATTTTACCTTTCATCTGGGATTTATGGAAAGTTTCAAATGGATTTTAATGGAAAACTGATCCACAAGAAAAATTATAGAAATATCAATAGCAATGCCAGTGTCCTGGGTATCTAAAGAGGAGAGTTAATATTCTGCCCGTACTACTCAAAAGCAGATGACAGTGGTCCTCACATTCATGATTTAAGAGAAGTACAATGGCACATCGGCCGACTGTGCCAATATATGGTTTCAAATTGCAAGTGTGGTTTATGATAGGGGAAAAATAGGCTGTTCTTAATTGCTTCAGAGGGAAAGTAGAATTTTTATGGAGCATCAGGGAACTGGATATGTGGGTTGAGAGAGAAAGATCCCATATATTGTAAGAAAATGAAAACTGGACATGTAGCCGCAGAGATGAATTTGAGATGGAAACTTTTGTTTCTATGTTCATAATAATCAGCCCTTTTGTATTTTGCAACATTTAAGTTGTTCAAAGTTAAGCCCTTCATGAGAGTTCAGCAGAAAGTCTTCATGAACAAGTAAAACCATACTCTCAGTTCCCCCCGGGTTTGCCCTCTGGTTCAAGGAGGGAAGTTGGACAGGAGTTGAATTGAAGTAATAAGTATTTTGCTCCTTTGCTCTGAATTAGCTTCAGAATGAGTCTGTCCCCTGTATTTCTATCTGTTGTGCTATGGCTGAAAGTAGGGGTAGGAACCACTTTCAGAAGAATCAGTTAGCATAGGACTTGAATCTCCAATTTTCCCTAGCAATGCACAGTGTCTGCCCATCTCTGCCCAGATAGTACCTGAAATTACAGTACCCTTCACTAGTGGGAGGAATAGGATTTATTCCTATTTGTGTGGAAGGAGAACTCATAAGAATTCAGAAATTGTCGTCTATTGATTGTCTTTCTTCATTCAGTTTGAGATTTTCCTGGTTCTTAGTGTGTCAGGTGATTTTCGATGGAAACTTGGACATTTTTGTATTATGTTATGTGACTCTAGATCTTGTTTGAAACCTTCGGTTTTAACTGGCTTTGTCTGACACCTCTATAGCAGGGGAAGCAGTGGGTGCCACCTTGTTGCCCCTACACGGAGGTAAAAATCCCAATTCTCCACCTGTCCTCTGTTGACACGATGTGTATGTGTGTGGGGTGTCCTTGTTACTGTTGGGCACAGGTGGAATTTCCAGATCCCCTTGTGGTCTCCCTTGATACCACAGTTGGGGTGGTCTTGTTCCCGGTGTGCAATGATTTGGCCACCTCTGTATTGGGGGGAAGGGGAGAGATACCCAGTTATTGCTGAGTAGGGATGGATGTCAGGGCTTCCTACATGGTCTCCACTGACACTGTGGAAGATGCTTCATTATCAGCCACCAGGCATAAAGGTGCTAGTTTCCTGCTTGGTCTTCTCTGACACCACTCTAGTAGGGGTATTAGGGGTCCTTTTCAGAGGCTCATGAGGGTGGAAATCTAGTAACTCCATTCAGCCTTTGCTGGCATGCGTGGTCACAGGTTCTTCTATGGTGCTCAGCTGTAGTAGAGCAGTTATTGTCTAAAAGTTTCTTATGTTGCTACTCTGCCCCTTTCCTGGTTATGTGGCTAGAGAGTGCAGACGTTTGTGGTCTGTGTCCATTGGTGTTTCTGGGTTGCTGGCTTCCAAGCTTGTTGGCCTTTCGAGGTTTCTGACTTCAGCTACGAGTCTGGGATATTTGAGGCAAAAAGAAAACCCAGGAATCTCACCACCGTGTTGTTTCTTGGGTTCCGAGGTCCCAGGCTTGTCTACCTTCTTTTGGCCTTACAGAATTTTCTTACATTTATATGCAACATCCATGGTTTTTTGTTTTTTGTTTTTTGGTTTTTTTTAGTTGTATTTAGCCAGAGGAATAAGAAAAAGTTAAGTTTAGGCTGTGTGTGGTGGCTCACGCCTGTAATCCCAGCAGTTTGGGAGGCTGAGGGCGGGTGGATCACTTGAGGTCAGGAGTTCGAGAGCAGCCTGGGCAACATGGTGAAACCCTGTCTCTACTAAAAATACAAAAATTAGCCGGGCCTGGTGGCATGCGCCTGTAGTCAGTCCCAGCTGCTTGGGAGGCTGAGGCAGAAGAATTGCTGGAACCCAGGAGGCGGTGGTTGCAGTGAGCTGAGATCACGCCGCTGCACTCCAGCCTGGGCAACAGAGCAGGACTCTGTCTCAAAAAGAAAAAGTAAGTCTGTTTTATCTTCTTGGAAGCAGAAGTCCTTGCTATTCAATTTTTGTTTTTATTTGTTTTACTATTACCAATATTAAGAAAGTTTTTTAAAATACGCAGAAGATGAAAGAATTGGTATCACGCCCCGTATGCATATCTACCAGCTGGATTCAACACTTAACATTTTGCTATATTTTACTTTATTGCACTTTTATCCATCTGCCTTTTCCATCTATCTATCCATTTATTATTTTTGACGGACATCAGTACACTTCACCTCTAAACACTTCAGCATACATGTCATTAATTAGACTTCACTGTCTGTTTACGGTTTTTTAAAGGTAAATTTTACATAAAGTGAAATGCAAAAAATTATAAATACCATTTGATGAGTTTTGGGTAATCCAACCATCGTTGAGATAATTTCCATCACCGCTATACGTTCCCTCAAGTTTCTTCTCAGGTCATTTCTGCCTCTAAGAAGAAACTACTGTTTTGATTTTTTCTTTTTTTTTTTGCCATCATTTCAAGTGCTATTTTATTGATGGAATAATATTATAGTTCATCCATTCTGGCCTGCTTCCAGTTCTTTGCCATTAAAATTTGATAGTTGGTGTAACATAAGTCATTGCTATCTTCCATCAGCCTAGAACACAGTGCAAGCAAGGCAACTTAAGATTTTGTGCATTTCTTCTGATTAATAAAATAGTGAAGACATACAAAGACATGTTTTTATCACACACAGTACCCAAATTTTCCACATATTTTTTGTTGTTAGTGTAGTTATCAGTTTCTTTGAAGCTCAAAACCTTTTTTGTAATAGAAGCAAAAGATAGTTTTAGCCTTGTAAAAATAGAATTAACTTCCTGGCACCAAATTTTATTTTGTGAAAGAGAAACCATGATTTTAACTACACCATAACTGTAATATTCATTACTGAGAATGTCAGACTAGTCTCTGGAGGAACAGCCTATTTCACAAATACTTAGAATACTCTATTCCTGTACAAAATATTGATGGGGTTGTTGCAGATGGATTCAGCTGTGTTGCACAGACACTCATTTGTCTGGCCCCATCTATAATGTAAGTCTCTTGCTTCTAGTCTGTTTCCCCAGAATGATTTTCTAAGTGGGCTGTAATTTCTGATTGACTGATTGATATGAGGGGAGTCCTACCAGCTGTGAAATGGGACAAATAAACTTTATGTGAGATTCCAATTAGAGTGGACGTGCTTACCGTTAACAGCCCAGGGACCAATTGATGATGTTGTTTTATTACAACCTTTTTTACAAGCTTTCTCTGTCTATATCTTTCTTTATACAGTTGACGGACTGGACAAAACTTCTATAGCAAACTCAGATGGCCCCACAGCAGGTTCCCAAACACCTCCCTTCAAAAGAAAGGGGAAACTATCCACCATTGGTAAAATCTTTAAGCCTTGGAAATGGAGGAAAAAGAAGACCAGCGACAAATTTAGAGAAACCTCAGCAGGTATGAGTATCATAACTGGTTAGAAGATGGGATAAACTGTAAAATGTTTTAAAAGGTAGAAAATTATGTTTTACAGTGTGTTTTTTCCCAGAAAAAAATTAATCCATATTTGAAATGAAATTCTTTATTTTAAGAATAAAATAAGGATGAAACAACTTAAGAGTTTGATTTGCCTTCTTTCTGTACTGACCTTGACTTTCTAATATATTCTTATTTAAAAATATGTATTTGTAAATTTATATAAAAAATGGATGGGTGAGGCGAGGGAGTGAAATAGTAGAAAATTATAAGTGGAAATGCTATTCATCAACATTGTGATGGCAGGTATCCATTTTTATATACACATGATGTTAGATATATATTTAGTTAGACTATACTATTTATATTAATATATAAATATTTAACGATTTAACTAGTAGACTATACTGCTATACACATAACATAATGTTAACGGTCTTGTTCGTTAATTAAATCTTTTTTAAAAATGTATTTTTTGATGTATTTATTCTTTAGGAAAGATTTTAGTGGCTATATGAAAGAAAAGTTTTGTTATATTTGATTTTAGATTTCTATCATATCCTTAGGACAAATAAATGGTCTCTGTCTTAAGAGAGTAGAGGCACAACCCTATTGGTGTGAAAATGTTTGATTGTTAATTTAGTTTGTAGATTTGTTAAACCTTAAAAGTTACATTGCTTAGTGCCTTTCATATCAACTCGTGGACAAAGTTGGCTTTAAATCTCAGGCCAGAATTCAGCCCAATTTAAACAAGTGTCAGCGTGAGTGTATTGTGTCTCAAATAGAAAAGTGTTTAGTAAGTTCAACGTTCCCCATGCTTACTGTCCAAGGCAATCCCTTCATGAGAATTCCTCATTGCACCACCGTCTAATATTGTTAGTGGATGTACAGGGTCACAGAGCATATCTTATTGGCCTGTACTAAGATAAGAGCTAGGGTTTTGTTCTAGAGCTGTGAAATGAAATTAAAAATACTACACACAATGCAAGGATATGGAATAGGAGCATCAAAGCTCCCCAAAGAAAGTGGTCTCGGATGCATTTGCAGCTGTATAGTTTATTTGAGCATTTTATATTTAACAAGAAATAATGATAAGCTACCTGGAATTTCTTTCAAAATAATCCTGGAGGAGGGTGAGGTAGGTAAGATTATAGATAAAGGAAGACTGGCAATGGGTTGTTTAAGCTGGGCAATGGGTCCATTGTGGTTATTATTCTCATTTCTCTGCTTACGGATATTGGAAAATTTCTGTAATAAAAAGATAGAGAAAGAAGAGAAACTTGGCTTAGGGGAAAATAATGCTAGTTTGGTTATTGGGTCCTCTTCAGTACCTAAGTGGCTTTCTGGGTTAGGGGGCAGTGAGAGGTGGGGGACAGAGTGCCGTGCTGTGTGAGGACACCCGGCTGGGTGACTTTGAACAGGTCAGTTCAGCCTCAGTTTTCTCGCCTGCAAAACTGGGGAGTTGAATGTGCTGAACTCGGAGGTGCTTCAGTTCCTGATTCTGTTGGTGGTCCCCAGAGACACCCTTACACCCTTGACTCCTTCCAGTCCCTGGCTGGGCATCTTGTTCTCCTCTGTTTTTTGGTTGTGGAAGGAACGTCACTGGTCTTCTTCAAGTGCCTGCCTCTCACATATGCTTAAGCATTGGGAGAATCTGGCCTTCATGTTACCAAGACTACCCAAGATGGGAACAGGGCTCGAGACGTAAGGTACGAAAACGAACGTATGATACAAAATGGTGTATCATACGTAAGTTTTTTTCAAATTGGAGAAAGATGTCATATCTAGAGGAAAACTGATATATTCAGTTGGTGCAAAAGTAGTTGCGATTTTTGCCATTACTTTTAGTGGCAAAAAACTGCAGTTACTTTTGCACAAAACTAATATTTGGATATAACCAAGAGAAAGTTATTTTCTTCTTTAAAAAATTATCTCAAGCAATGGAATCGAGCTGTTTGGGTATGATCAGGGCCATTTGCTGTCTGATAATCAATGAAGTACACCTTAGGCAAGACTCACAATATCTTGAGGTATAAAAGAAAGTTCATTTCTTCCAAGAAAAGTAACTCTTCTACGTTTGTCCTTCTCTTAAACTCCTGGGTTGGTATTCACATGGATATGAACCTTGTGTTCTGCTGCACAGTGATAAATACCACTTTTCCTAGTATGGGTTTCTGTTATAGGAATTCTTAATTGGTAGTAGATAGGATGTAACACTAATTTATTAATGCATTATAATAACATGTTTATTATTGTAGTGGGAGGTAAGAAGGGTCCCATTCGTGGCCCGTTTTGGTGGTCCTTGAGTCAGTTGTATTTTGGAATGCTCATTCTACGTCCAAAGGACATCTTGTCCTATAGGGCAGGCTGGGTTTATGCCCCAGCTTCCAGTTCTCTGGCCTTATTTTAAAGCAGAAAGTTTCCAATATCTTCAACTCTGATTTAGGCTATTCAATGTCTGGCTGTTAGATTCTAGGGCAGGAGAATAGGTCTCTTTTCTGTCCACTTCCCTCAGATATCCCTCTTCATTTCTTTTCTTCTCCTGCATGAGAGGTCCCACCTAAGCTCTAGGTTCTTCTATCCCTTCCCTATCGTTAAAACTCAAAATGGCATTTACATCTTTTTTTTCCCCTACATAATCATTTTTTCCCATTTTGCTTTGATTTGATTTGATTTGGTGGGAGGTGAGGATATAAACATCCTTCCTTTGGTTGGATTTTTATATATGCTTGTATCTCCCCAAAGCTAAAAGTACAAACGCCCTGTCTAAATAAACACAGTTGTTCCTCTAACTTCTCATAGTGTATTACTATCAAGACCAAACTTACTGAAAATCTAACCTATCTCTGCTGCCTCTACTTTCTTCCCATGTTCTCATTCCTTTTCCCACTGCAATCTATCTCTGTATCCTGTATTCACCGAGGTTACTCCAAGCCTCGTAACCATTAAATTTAGTGTCATTCTCTTACTTTCATTCATTTCAACCTCTACAACATTTGCCGTTACTGAACAGTCAGTCCTGCCTTAATTTCCAAAATACCTCTTCCTTAATTTGCAAAAGCTACCCTTGTCTTGTTTGTCTTTGACTTCTCTTTCTCTCTTTTGCCTTTTCTCTTCCTCTTCTCATCACCCCTAACCCCCAGCAGGAAGGTTGCTATGTGCCTTAGCCCTTCTGTTGCTTTGAATATGTCCTTCTTTCCCATACCCACATCCCTCAAACTGGCCCAGGCTCCAGCTGATGCCCATGCACATCTACCCAAGCAGCTGATGGGTAGCACTATTTGAGGACAGCATGTTAACTCGAAATCCATTCATATGGTCTAAATGTATTTCTGTGGAAAACATGCTAGTTGCTAGGCACTGTTCTGGAAGCTGGTGTTCTGCAGCCAATAAGCAAGTGAAGTTCCTGCCCTCATGGAACTTTCATTCTAGACAGGTAAGGTACTAATAAATGCTATGATGGACACAGGGCGTGAAGGAAGAGGGAGTGGAAAAGTACTATGTATAAATGCATTCCAACCAAAACAGATCCCCTGCTAACCCCAGCTATCCTTGTTACTGTAGACATGGCTTCTTTTGGCATCCAGACTTTGAACCATGGAGTTCTTTGACTCTTCTTTCTCTCACCATCTTCTACATTCTATCAGTTCCTAAAACATTTGATTTATTTTCTCCTCATGCATAGTCTTTAACATCAGCCTATCCTGTCAATTCCTGTTGTCTAGTCCTGTCACCTAATGTCTCAATTAGTGCAATGTAGCTTTTTTGCTATGCTTATTTGTAGCTAGCTATAGAAATCTGTAGGCCACTAGAGAAGACAGGGAGAGGTAGAGTTCTGGCAGCAAGCCTACCTACAAGGGGAACCTGACCTAGCTGGTGAGGCTGACAGAGGAGGTTTGGGATGTCATAGGCTGTCAGGAACCCGAGTGACCAAGATAATGACTTTATAAGTATCAAGCCAGGCAAATAGAACAATGAGTACTTCACTACAAAATGGCACAAGTTCCAACAGGTAGGATAAATCTCAGAGCATCCAGGTGAGCAATATTAGAAAATTCAGACAGGCCTCAGTAACCAGGGTGTTCTTTTCTCAGGTAGGAGTATTTAGGTGGGGCAGATGGTGTCTGTTATGAGAATCAGAAAGACTTGAAGAGGGCCCTGGTCACCCAGGCTGCTGTGCAGTGGTGCTATCACAGCTCACTGCAGCCTCAATCTCCTGGCTTCAAGCAGTCCTCCCGCCTCAGCCTCCCAAGCAGCTGGGACCACAGGCACACGCCACGATGCCTGGTTAATTTTTGTACTTTTGTACTGTACTTTTAGTGGAGATGGGGTTTCACCATGTTGCTCAGGCTGGTCTCAAACTCCCGGGCTCAAGCAATCTGCCCACCTCAGCTTCCCAAAGTGCTGAGAGTACAGGCGTGAGCCACCTCGCTCAGCCTATGGCCCTGTCCTTTTTTAAAGAACAAGGGAATAGAGCTGATAAGTAGGACAGGAACTTACCAAAGGACTCAGGACAGAAACTTGCTATATAAAGTGGAACACAGGGCATGGATTTGGAAGAGGAGTCCCCTAAGATCCTAAGCCTGTGGTGCTGGAGCTACTGTTGCTAGAAATGACATAGCCCAAGAGCTGGGTGAGCAGGGAGAGGAGGGCTTGCTCTGGTCAGCAGCAGTGGCCCAACATGTGTGGATCTGGGGACATAGGTGGGCAGAGCACCCGTCTCCCCTCTTGCTCCTCCATATCCTCTTGGATACCACCATCAGGAAACATTTCTCAGATGGGACTTTGCTCCTGTCACTTCTTGCTCAAAAAGTGTGACTGGGTCTGCGTTGCTTCTTCAGCGAAATCCAGACTTCTCAGCTCTTCTCAGTTTAACCCAAACTGACCTTATCTTTTCTATTCGTCCATAGCCCTTGGACTTCAGTCATGCTGGGTCACTGGCTCAGCATGCCCCAAGCCTTCTTGGTCTTTCCTGTTTCTTCTTTTTCTTCTTGCTGTTTCCTGTTCCTATGAGCACCTCCTTCCTCCAGCTATAGCTATTGAAATACTACCAATCAATCAAGGGTCAGTAACATGTCTCTTTCTCCTGCAGATATTCTTGACTTTGATTCAGCACCAGCTGATCCTCCTTTGCCTGTACTCCTATTAGGACATGTTTATTTTAACTTGTTTTCTTGTTTTAGTGTCTGTCTTATGCTCCTAATTTACTATGTAAAGTATTTAAGGGCAGAGACTATCACATTCACTTTTGTTGCACTTCACATAGGTTCTTTATGTAATAACTTATACATGGGATGTAATAAAAAAAAAACACACCTTGAATTGCTTCTTTATTAAATACCCACTATAACCAAAAATACAGTACTGGGTGCTTTAGGAATTTTTTTTTTGGTGGGGGAAGGGGGTCTCATTCTGTTCCCCCAGGCTGGAGTGCAGTGGCACAATCACAACTCACTGCATCCTCAACCTCCCTAGGCTCAGATGATCCTCCCACCTGAGCCTCCCAAATAGCAGAGACTACAGGCACACACCACCACACTCGGCTAATTTTTGTGTTTTTTGTAGAGACAGGGTTTCACTGTTTTGCCAGGCTGTTCTCAAACTCCTGGGCTCAAACAATTCATCCTCCTTGGCCTCTCAAAGTGCTGGGATTACAGGCATGAACCATCACACCCTGCCTATGCTTTGGGACTTTATAAAAGAAATTGAAGATTTTAAAAATTATAACATATTAAAATACTAACAAAACATGTACTTCACAATTACAGCCATGTACCACTATTAAGAAGCCAATAAAATTAGAAAAAATATTTTCCTATCTTTTGTCTTTATTTAAAAGTAAGTTATACTCCTGTATAAAGAAAATCAAGGCAACTTATCTTCAATAAAATGGAGACTTTTATTTGTGTTGGTAGTAATAGAAAAAGAATGCCTGTCTAGATTTTTGGGTAGCATTCTAGGAATCAGATGTCTGATTTTCTGAAGGTACTTTGTACTCCCTAATAGTAATAATGATGGCTAATTTTTATTGAATGCTGTTAGGTACCAGGTTCTACTCCAAGAACTTGATTCATATTAACTCACTGAATCATCAGTACAACCTTATGAACTGCAATCTTTAAGGGCTACTATTATCCCAGTTCTACTGATGAGGAGACTGGGGCTAGATCATTTAGATGACTTGCCCAAGAAAACACACCTGGCAGTAGGCAAAAGCAATATTTGAACCTAAGCAATGAGGTCCCATAGCCAGTACTTTCAACCATTCACTAGTTGCATCTGTAAAAGGTGTCTTCCTACCCACATCAGAAAGGACTGATCATTGAAAGGTGGCTCTAATACATGGTTTTGCCTCACACACTAGTTTTTGCTGTATGAAGGATTTTGTCTGAAGAATTACTTTATTTCTACTTGACTGGCCTGCTTTCCACAGTGCACATGTAGAAAAATTGTTGGCAAGGATCAAAGTTATGTTTGGTCCTATTAAAGGATAATATTCTCTTGTAACCATAGAGACCTAATGTTGCTATTTGGGATTATTTTCCACATCTAGAAAGTAGGGCGAAGTTAAAGGATTTGCTTAAGGCGATATTTGTTAAGGATTGCTCTGGTTGCATTAATAAATGACAGTATTTTGATTTTACTTATCTTATTCCACTAAGAAGTTGGAAGTGGTTTTTTTTTTTTGGAGACAGTCTCACTCTGTCATCCAAGCTGGAGTGCAGTGGTATGATCTCGGCTCACTGCAACCTCTGCCTCCTGAGTTCAAGTGATTCTCCTGCCTCAGCCTCCTGAGTAGCAGGGACTACAGGCGTGTGCCATTATGCCCAGCTAATTTTTGTATTTTTAGTAGAGACAGGGTTTCACCATGTTAGCCAGGCTGGTCTTGAACTCCTGACCTCAGGTGATCCACCTGCCTCGGCCTCCTAAAGTCCTGGGATTACAGGCGTGAGCCACCGTGCCTGGCCTAGAAGTGCTTTTATTTATCATTCACTCTCACATCATATTGGAGGAAGAGGAAGGAATCTTTCCTTTTTCCCAATTTACTGTATCAGGGAGAAGTTACATAACCAGCCAAAGGCCACACAGCACATCTAGATCCACAGAGGGCTTCTTGCTTTCTGTTCGACACTTCTTTTTTTTTTTTTTTTTTTTTTTTTTTTGAGACAGAGTCTCACGCTCGCCCAGGGTGGAGTGCAATGGTGCAGTCTCACTCACTGCAACCTCCGCCTCCCAGGTTCAAGCAATTCTCCTGCCTCAGCCTCCTGAGTAGCTGGGATTATAGGTATGCACCACCACACCCGGCTAATTTTTATATTTTTAGTAGAGACGGGGTTTCAACATGTTGGCCAGGCTTGTCTCAAACTCCTGACCTCAGGTGATTCGCCTACCTCAGCCTCCCAAAGTCCTGGGATTATAGGCGTGCACCACTGTGCCCAGCCAAGCGTTTGACACTTCTTTGTCCTCAGCAAGCATTTACTGAGCATCTTCATCTATTGTATGTGATACATACAATATGTCAGGAACTATTACAGGCTCTAGGGATACTCTCATAGATTTTAGTGACATAAAGGAGACAATCTTCCTTCTTTCAAAAAACTTACATTCTAGTAGGAGAAGGAAGCAGAAAATAAACCCAAATAAGTTAGATACTGTGTTAGAAAGTGAGAAGAGACAATTAAAGCAAGGAATTGGAATAGAGAATGTGGGAGGGAGGTTACAGTTTCAAATTGGGAAATGTTCCTGGGAAGGTAACATTGAAGCAAAGGCAGGAAGGAGGGAAGGGAAAGCACTGAGAGAACCCTGGGAAGTCATCACAGGGTTAGCCATAGCATGCGCTTTCAGTAATGGTGTGGACACATTGTGATTCTAGGCCTTTACAAACTTTATCTGATAATTTAACCATTAAAATGCCTCACATTGATGAACCTCATGGTTGTTAATCTTTTTGTCGTTGTTGAGACAGGGTCTCACTGTGTTACCCAAGCTGGAGTGGAGTACAGTGGAGTGATCACGGCTCACTGAAGGCTTGACCGCCTGGGCTCAAGCAGTCCTCCCACCTCAAGTCCCCTGAGTCGTTGGGACCACAGGCATGGGCCACCATGCCTGGCTAATTTTTGTGTTATTTGTGGAGACGAGATCTCACTATGTTGCCCAGGCTGGTCTCAAACTCCTGGTCTCAAGTGATTCTCCCACCCTGGCCTCCCAAAGTATTGGGATTACAGGCGTGAGCCACTGCACCGGGCTTGGTTGTCAATCTTGATATCTACTGCAGCTGCATGGCTCCTAACAAATTATGGAACTTCGTTCTATACAATTCTACCAGAAGAGGAGCAGGGTTTAACTCTATAATATAAGCATTTTGTTATGGCTTTCTTTCTTCGACTCAGATTCGCAAGGCAGATTCTGACCCACCATCAAACCAGAAGTCAGAAAGCCAACCTCATGGAGTTCCAGTTTAGAATGGCGCATATGTTGGTGTTTTCTGGTGGATACAGTATCGAGTCCTATTGAGACTGCCTTTCTAAGTTGAAATAA
This sequence comes from Pongo abelii, assembly GCF_028885655.2. NCBI lineage: Eukaryota > Metazoa > Chordata > Mammalia > Primates > Hominidae > Pongo > Pongo abelii. The sequence continues at coordinate 145,275,512 of NC_071990.2, forward strand.
CAATGCATTATTGCCTCTCTCTTAAGCAATCCTTAACTTACATACTGGTGGTGTCTCTGGTACTGCATTTTTAGATTATTTGGAATTATGGGTATGCTCCCAAACTAATTTACAAAATTGAGTTTAACCCATAAAACGCCTGAAGCCTGGGACTATTAATATTTATTCAAATACAGCCAAACACTATTTATTGTTACTATAGTAAAACACTTTCATAATTTTCAATTGAAATTAAGAATGTTTGAGTTGTAAAGGATCTTAGCCATCTAGTTCTGTCTCTAGGGCAGAAATCAACCCTGTCTCCAGCAGCCCTGATAACATACAGTCATTGAGCTTCTCCCTGAATTCCTTATTCCCAGCTGTAATTGTTGAGGAAGTTTCCTTTTGTGTTGGCCTGAAACAAATTATCTCCAGCCTTTCTAACTATCTTCTGATGTGTGTGTGTGTGTGTGTGTGTGTGTTTATCTCCTAATCACATTGTTACATGATCATCCTTCCATCTTTTCTTTAAGTTTGTTCATCCCTTTATCTATTGTCAGTTTCAGAGTTTCTCACCACAGGAATGTACTAGATTGTCTAGGTCACTCAGTTTTTATGGAGTTCCTGGCCCAATGCAGTGTGTACTAGGGACATGGTCATAAACAAGCCTGACCAGTTCCCTGTGCTCATGGAGTCCACAGGGTGCCTCTGCATCTGGCGGTACCTCACGTGTTCTTTCTTAGCTATTTTTAATCCTAAGCTAACATGGTGACTTTTCCAAAAATTCTTATTATTTCTACTTCACCAACCACATTTTCACTATGTAGAATTAAGTCTAGAATAGAATTTCATCTTACTTAAAGAGGAATTTATCAGTAAGAATTAAGCATCTTGTAAATGTCTAGGGAGCTGGAAGTTCCCATAAAAACTCTCTATCACTTTTCTGCTTATTTAGTGTTCTCTTTGTGGAAAATATCACCCAGAGCCTCCTAACGAGGTGATCTGTTTTACTTTTTTTTAACAATATATTTTCTGTTCTTTCTCTGTACCCTCATGTGGATATATGTACATATCATATCCACATTTCTTGGATGCTAGTTTCTCCGAAAGCACTAGAAGTCTCTGGCATTGGTTTATTTTTCTATTCTGGCCACTGTCCTCCATGATATCTGGTTTTATACCATTATGTGGGTGTTTTCCTCTCTCTTGAATTCAACTTTAAGTTTCTCTTCAATAGGCCAATTCAGTGAGCATCTTCTTGGCATGTCATTTTTTTCTTAATTTTTTTTATTTTTAATGAATGCATAATTGTTGTACATATTTTTGGGTATATGTGATATTTTTATATAAGCATACAATGTGTAATGTTTAAATCAAGGTAATTGAGATATACATCACCTCAAACATTTATCGTTTCTTTTTGTTAGAAATATTCCAGTTCCACTCTTTTAGTTATTTTGAGATATACAATATTGTTAGCTATAGTCGCCCCATTGTGCTACTGAACACTAGATCTATTCTTTCTATCTAACTGTACATTTGTACCCCTTAACCATCCCTCCTCCCCACTACCCTTCCCAGCTTCTGGTAACTGTCATTCTACTCTATCTCCATGAGTTCAGTTTTTTTTGTTTTAGCTCCTACATATGAGTGAGAACATGCAACATTTGTCTTTCTGTACCTGGCTTATTTTACTTAACATAATGTCCTTCAGTTCCATCCATGTTGCTACAAATGACAGAATTTTATTCTTTTTTATGGCTGAATAGTATTCCATTATGGTGGAATAATATTCCATTGTGTATATGTACTACATTTTCTTTACCCATTCATCTGTTGATGGACACTTAGGTTGATTCCATGTCTTGGCTATTGTGAACAGTCTGGCATCTCATTCCTATTTTCATGTAATGAACCACATGTCTTGTCAGGCTATTGTAGGAACGTTATGGTCCAGAAAATCAGATCTTGTCTTTGGCACCATCAGTTGAAATGGCTTTTCGCATTTCTTTATCCACTCTTTTCATATGTCATGATCTCTAGCCAGAAGAGAAGAGAGCCACATCTCACCTTCCATGCCTTCATGTTTTCCACTCAGGACTTCTGACTAGCTAGACCATCCAGATGGCTTCTGAGGAAGACAATTATTCTTATTTTTAAAAATCAGTAGAGGAGGGTTTGAGGAGTTTTGATGTGCCCTCTTTCATGTCCTAAGAAACACATTGCAAGAAGACAGCATTCCTTCTGATTAGCCAGGCAGGTCTGTGCAAGGCTGTCATCTCTAGCACTGGCACCTCATCAAGAGCTCCTCAGTGACCACTTTTGACTTTTCCTGCTGGGTCTCATGAATCCTCCTTGTCATCCATTCATACAGCAAATATTCACTGAGCTTCTACCCTATGCCCAGATTCTGTTCTAGAGAAACAAGCTCATGAAGCTGCTATTCCAGGGAAGAAACACCTGGGAAGGGTGTTGTGGGGAAAATCAGAGTATACGTGGAGATTGAGAATAGTGGATCAGTGAGAGAAGCAAGACACTGGCTTGGAGTCTCTGGTACACCACCCTTCTCTATCTTACCTACTGCTCCATGCCAGATCTACACAGCACATCAATTCTCCCTCTCCTGTGTGTTATCTTTTTTCTCCTATTAACCTCTTGACAGGACATCTTGGTTTTGTCAAGAGGTTGATCTCTTGGTACCTATTTTCTTCCTCAAAACATTTCTTTTTGTGTGGCTTTCTTAACTGTATAATTCTTCCATTTTTTTCTTTCTTCTTTTTTTTTTTTGAAACAGAGTCTTGCTCTGTCTCCAACTGGAGTGCAGTGGCATGATCTCAGCTCACTGCAGCCTCCGCCTCCCAGGTTCAAGTGATTGTCCTGCCTCAGCCTCCCGAGTAGCTGGGATTACACGTGTGTGAGACCACACTTGGCTAATTTTTGTTTGTTTGTTTGTTTGTTGTTGTTTTGAGATGGAGTCTCACTCTGTCACCCAGGCTGGACTATAGTGGCATGATCTCGGCTCACTGCAAACTCCGCCTCCTGGGTTCACACCATTCTCTTGCCTCAGCCTCCCGAATAGCTGGGTCCACAGGTTCCCGCCACCACGCCTGGCTAATTTTTTTGTATTTTTGGTAGAGACGGGGTTTCACCGTGTTAGCCAGGATGGTCTCGATCTCCTGACCTCGTGATCCACCCGCCTCGGCCTCCCAAAGTGCTGGGATTACAGGCATGAGCCACCGCGCCCAGCCTAATTCTTTCATTTTTTTCTAGAAAACATTCATCTTTTCCAGACTAGAGCAAAGGATGATGCAACCCAAGTTCTTTCACCTTCCCTTTTAGTGGGAAAGCTGGTTTATATTTATAGATTGCCTCTTGGTGGCTCCTCTCCAAGGAAGAAAAATAGAGGTCCCAGCCCCGAGTTTCTACACAGTCCAGACCATGGGGTGTCAGGGTTACCTTTGGTTGTTTTTGGCAGCCCCTCTTGGAAACATTTCCTGTAAATAGCCCCTCAACAAACTGGGCCTTTAAAAATGGGGCTTTTTTGTTGAGCCCTGGTTTGTGCCAGCTATGTCCATCCCTTGACCTTTCAGAAAACACAAGTAGCTTTTTGACTTTTCCAAAATGTTTTCCTGCCTTGACTCTCTCTTTGGTTGTGGCCATGGGCCAATGAGCCTATAGTTCACTGGAAGATGTATGTATTCATTCTGACAGCTCCAGTGTGGACTCCTGACATTCTTCTTAGAAATAGCTGTGGTGTGGCATATGTGGGAGGCAGATGTACAAAGGTACCATGAACGAGTTCTCTTTCTATGGCTGAATACGTGATCATGACCTTCTCCAAAGAGGTTATCTCTTGGTCATTCACCATGTGGGTGTTTCCTCTTTGTTTTATATGTGTCTGTGTATATGTGTGCATAGTGCTAAGAATTTTAATGTATGTGTAGTTTTGCATAATCGCTACCACAGTCAGGATATGTCAGAGTTCTGTCACTCCCCAAATCTCCTTTGTGCTGTCTTTTTTTTTTTTTTGAGACGGAGTCTCTGTCGCCCAGGCTGGAGTGCAGTGGCGCGATCTCGGCAAGCTCCACCTCCTGGGTTCATGCCATTCTCCTGCCTCAGCCTCCCGAGTAGCTGGGACTACAGGCGCCCACCACCACACCCGGCTAATTTTTTGTATTTTTAGTAGAGACGGGGTTTCACCATGTTAGCCAGGATGGTCTCGATCTCCTGACCTCATGATCCACCCACCTTGGCCTCCCAAAGTGCTGGGATTACAGGCGTGAGCCACCGCACCCGGCCCTGTGCTGTCTTTTTATAGTCACACCCTATTCCGCACCCCTTCCCCCAGCCCCTAACTTCTGGCAACTACTGGTCTGTTCTTCTTCACCATAGTTTTGTTGTTTCAAGAATGTCATAGGCTGAGCACAGTGGCTCACGCCTGTAATCCCAGCACTTTGGGAGGCCGAGGCAGGTGGATCACGAGGTCAAGAGATCGAGACCATCCTGGCCAATATGGTGAAACCTCGTCTCTACTAAAAATACAAAAAATTAGCCGGGCGTCGTGGCGGGTGCCTGTAATCCCAGCTACTTGGGAGGCTGAGGCAGGAGAATCACTTGAACCCGGGAGGCGGAGCTTGCAGTGAGCCAAGACTGCGCCACTGCACTCCAGCCTGGCGATAGAGACTCTGTCTCAAAAAAAAAAAAAAAAAAAAGAGTGTCATATAAATGGAATCATTCAGTGTGAAATCTTTGGAGACTGGTTTCTTCCACTTTGCAGAGTGACTCACGAGAGCTTCCTCCGGGTTGTTGCATGTATTCATCATTCCATTTTTTGTTGAATAGTATTTCATGGAATAGATGTACCACAGTTTGTTTATCCATACATGAAAGACACATGGGTTGTTTCTAGTTTGGGGTAATTATAAATAAAATTGCTATAAACATTCTTGTGTAAGTTCTTGTGTAAGCAAAAGTTTTCATTTCTCTAGGGAAAATGTGTAGGAATGGGATTTTGGGGTCATATGTTAAATGTGTGTTTAACTTTATAAGCAAATGCCAAACAGTTTTCCAGAGTTTTGCATTCCTGCAAGTAGCAGAGAAAAGTTTCAGTTGCTCCACATCCTTGTCAACATTTGGTATTGTCATCATTTTTTGTTGTTAAGGTAAAAACATTTATCATAAAATTCACTATCTTAACCATTTTTAAATGTGCGGCTCAGTAGTGTTCAATATATTTACATTGTTCTGTAAATAGATCTCTGCAACTTTTTTCATCTTGCAGAACTGAAACTCTATACCTATTAGACAACTTCCTTGTTGTCCCCCCCAGTAACCCACCATTCTGCTTTCTATAACTATGAATTTGACTACTTTAGATCCCTCATATAAGTGGACTCAGATAGTATTTTTTTGTGACTAGTTTATTTCACCTAGCATAATGTCCTCAAGTTTCATCCATGCTGTAGCATGTGACAAGATTTCCTTTTTTCAAAGACTGTGTAGTATACTACATTGTTTAGATCCATTCATTGGTCAGTGGACGTTTGGGCTGCATCCATCTCTTGGCAATTGTGGATATTGCTGCTCTGAACATAGGTGTGCAATAATTAGTTTTATGTTTACCATTCTAGTAGGTATGTAGTGGTATTTTGTCATGGTTTTAATTTCCCTAATGGGCTAATGATGTTGAACTTTTTTATTGATACATAATATTTGTGTATATTTATAGGATACATGTGATATTTTGTTTCATTCATATACTGTGTCATGATCAGGTCAGGGTATTTAGGCTATCCATCACCTCAAACATGTATCATTTCTACCATTGGGGACATTTCAAATCCTCTCTTCTAGCTGTTTTGTAATATACAATACATTGTTGCAATTGCAGTCACCCTACTGTGCTATTAAACATTAGAGCTTATTTCTTTGATGTAACTGTATGTTTGCACCCATTAATCTGCCTCTCTTTATCCCCTCCCCCACTGACACCCACACCCCCTTCCCAGCCTCTCGTAACTGTCATTCTACTCTCTACCTCTATAAGATCAACTGTTTTAAACTCCCACCTATGAGTGAGAACATGTATTTGTCTTCCTGTGCCTAGATTATTTTACTTAACATAATTTCCTCCAGTTGTATCTATGTTGCTGCAAATGACAGGATTTTATTCTTTTTTTATGGCCAAACAGCATTCCATTGTGTGTATATAATCATATTTTCTTTATCCATTCATCTTTGATGGACACTTAGGTTGATTCCATATCTTGGCTATTGTTAGTGCTACAATAAACATGGGCATGCAGGTATCCTTTTGATATATTGAGTTCCATTTTTGGGGGTGTGAGTACCTGGTAGCGGGATTGCTGGATCATATGGTGGCTCTATTTTTAGTTTTTTTGAGAAACCTCCATACTGTTTTCTGTAATGGCTGTACTAATGTACATTCTTACCAACACTGTGTAAGAGTTCCCATTTCTTTGAATCCTCACCAACATCTGTCATTTTTTGTCTTTTTGATAATACCCATGCTAACTGAAGTAAGATAATATGTCATTGTGGTTTTGATTTGCATTTCCCTGATGATGTCTTTTTGATAATAGCCATGCTAACTGAAATAAGATAATATGTCAGTGTTGTTTTGATTTGTATTTCCCTGATGATTAGTGGTTTTTTCATATACCTGTTTGCCATTTGTATGTGTTTTTGAGAAATGTCTATTCATATCTTTTGCCCACATTTTAATGGGGTTATTTGGTGTTTTGTTGTTGAGTTATTTGAGTTCCCTGTACATACCTCAACATATTAAAGCCCTTATATGACAAACCAACAGCTAACATAATGCTGAATGGGGAAAAGTTAAAAGCCTTTCCTCTAAGAACTGGAACAAGACAAGGATGCCCACTTTTACCACTCCTATTGAATTGGAATTCCTAGCCAGAGCAATTAGGCAAGAGAAAGAAATAAAAGGCATCCAGATTGGAAAAGAGAAAGACAAACTTTGCAGATGACATGATCTTATATCTAGAAACTCTTAGATCTGATAAACAAATTCAGTAAAGTTACAAGATACAAAATCAACATAAAAATCAGTGGTGACTCTTTTCTTTCTTTCATTCTTTCATTCTTTCGTTCTTTCGTTCTTCTGTTCTGTTCTTTTGTTCTTCTTTCTTTCTTTTTTTTTTTTTTTGAGACAGGGTCTTACTCTGTCACTTAGGCTGGAGTGCTGCATAGATGCTTACTGCAGCATCTACCTACAGGGCTCAGGTGATCCTCCCACCTCAGCCTCCTGAGTAGCTGGGACTACAGGCGCACACCACCACACCTGGCTAGTTTTTTACATTTTTTTGTAGAGACAGGGTTTCACCATGTTACCCAGGCTGGTTTCAAACTCCTGGGCTCAAGTGATCCACCAGCCTCATGATATTTTTCACAGACATAGAAAAATTTGTATGGAACTAAAAAAGAGCCCAAACAGCCAAAGCAATCCTGAGCAAAAAGAAGAAAGCTGGAAGCATCATAGTACCTGACTTCAAAATATATTACAAGGCTATAGTAACCAAAACAGCATGGTATTTGTACAAAAACAGACACATAGACCAATGGAATAGAATAGAGAACCCAGAAATAAAACTACATATTTACAGCCAACTGATTTTTGATAAAGGTGTCAAGAATATAGATTAGGGAAAGAACATCCTCTTCAATAAATGATGCTGGAAAAAGTGAATATCTAAACACAAAAGAATGAAAATAGACACCTATGTCTCACAGTATATAAAAATCAATGCAAAATGGATTAAAGACTTAAACAGAAGACCTAAAACTATGAAACTACTAGAAGAAAACATAGGAGAAACACTCTAGAACATCAGTCTAGGCAAAGATTTTTATGTCTAAGACCTCAAAAGTACAGGCAACAAAACAAAAAAGCACAAATTTGACTATATTAAACTATTAATAAAAAGTTTCTGCTCAGCAAAGGAAACAATCAACAGAGTGAAGAGACAATCTGTGGAATGGGAGAAAATATTTGCAAAATATTCATCCAACAATGAACTTCTTTTCATGTACATATCTGCCATGCATATAACCTCTTTGATAAAGTTTCTATTCAGGTCTTTTGCCTATTTTTTAATTGGGTTATTTGTTTTCTTACTATTGAATTTTGAGATTTCTTTATATATTCTAGATACAAGTTCTTTGTTGTATATGTGATTTGCAAATATTTTCTCCCACTCTGTAGATTGTCTTTTCATTCTTATAACAGTACCTTTTGCAGAGGAAAAATTTTTAATATTAATGAAATCCACCATATCAGCTTCTTTTAAAATAGATCATGCTTTTGGTCTCTTGTCATGCCTAATCCCAGGTCACAAAGATTTTTGTCCTATGTTTTCTTCTAAATGTTTTTATAGTTTTATGTTTTACATTTAGATCTATGATCAGTTTTAGGATCATTTTTATGCAAGGAGTGAGGTTTGGGTCAAGGCTGGTTTTTTGCATGTAAATGTCTAGTTATTTCAATATCATTTGTTGAAAAGATCATCCTTTTTCTACTAAGTTGCCTTTGTACTGTTTTAAAAATCAATAAGCATATATTGTTCTTCCACATATTCTCTTTGGTAAAAGTCTTTTGGCCAATTTTTACTGAGTAGTTTGTTTTCTTAATGTTGAGTTTGAGAGTATTGTATCTTCTAGGTTCAATGCCTTTGTCAGATATGTTGCTTGGTGTTATTTTCTGCCAGGCTCTAGTAGCTTGTCTTTCCATTCTTTAACAGTGTCTTTTAAGAGCAAAGGCTCTTAATTTTGATGAAATACAATTTTTTTTTCTCTTTTCAGATCATGCTTTTGGTGTCATGTGTAAGAAATTTCAACAGCATTTGTTGAAACGACTATCATTTCCCCATTGAATTACCTTTGCACCTTTGTTCAAAAATTAATTGGCAACATATATGTGGTCTATTTCTGGACTCACTACTTTATTCTCTTAATCTGTGTCTCTTCTTTCACCAATATCACACTATCTTGATTATTATAGCTTTATAAGTCTGAAAATTAGGTAGTGTGATTTTCCAACCTTATTCTTCATTTAAAATTGTTTTAACTAGTCTAGTTTGTTTGGCTTTCATTTAAATTTTAGAACCAACTTGTTTTTATTGTTGAAAAGTTACTGCTGGGGTACTTTTTTTTGGCTAGGATTTTTATTTAAACTGCATTAAATCTATGCTGCAGTTTGGGTAGAACTGATATCTATACCATGTTGAACTTTCTAATTTATGAACTGGTTTGCCTCTCCATTTGATTAGCTCTTCCATTTTTTTTATTAGCATTTTGAAGTTTTTAGAAAACAGTAATAAGTTTATACTTAAGTATTTGTTTTGTTTATTTTTTAGCTACTGTAAATGATATATATTTTTAAATGTAAATTTCCAGTTGTTCCTTGTATCATGCTACCTTATTAAACTCACTTATCAGTTCTAGTAGTTCTAGTGAAAATACCTTAGGATTTTCTACATGTACAATTATGTCATCTGTGAATACGAATCATTTTATTTCTTCCATTCTGACCTGCATGCTTTTTATTTTTTTCTTCCCTTTTTTCACCAGCTAGGACTTCTACTACAATAGGAAACAGGAGTGGTGAAGGAGATATCCATGCCTTGTTCCTATTCTGTGGGGGAAAGCATTCATTAAGTATGATGTTGGTGTAAGGTGTTTTTTTGTGTGTTTGTTTGTTTGTTTGAGACGGAGTCTTGCTCTGTTGCCCAGGCTGGAGTGCAGCGGCGCGATCTCGGCCTCTTGGGTTCAAGCCTCTTGGGTTCAAGCGATTCTCCTGCTTCAGCCTCCTGAGTAGCTGGGACTACAGGCACATGCCACTGCGCCCAGCTAATTTTCGTATTTTTAGTAGAGACGGGGTTTCACTATGTTGACCAGGCTGGTCTGGAACTCCTGACATCGTGATCCGCCTGCCTCAGCCTTCAAAAGTGCTGAGATTATAGGCGTGAGCTACCATGCCCGGCCCAGTTGAAGGTTTTTATACATGCCCTTTACTAGGTTGAGGAAGTTCCTTTTTGTTCCTGACTTTCTAAGAGTATTTATTATGAATAGATATTGGATTTCTCAAATGCTTTTTTCTGGATCAATTGATAGGGTTATTTGGGTTTTTTTCTTTAGACCACTATTATGGTTGATTACATTGGCAGATTTTTGAATTTTGAACCAGTTTTTGCATCCTTAGGATGAGTCCCACTGTGTTGTTTTGTTTTGTTTTGTTTTGTTTTTTGAGACGGAGTTTCGCTCTTGTTGCCCAGGCTGGAGTGCAATGGCACGGTCTTGGCTCACAGCAACCTCTGTCTCCCAGGTTCAAGCGATTCTCCTGCCTTAGCCTCCAGAGTAGCTGGCATTATAGGCATGCGCCACCACACCTGGCTAATTCTGTATTTTTAGTAGAGATGGGGTTTCTCCATGTTGGTCAGGCTGGTCTCGAACTCCGGACCTCAGGTGATCTGCCCGCCTCGGCCTCCCAAAGTGCTGGGATTACAGGCATGAGCCACCGCGCCCGGCCAGCCCCACTGTGTTGTGGTGTAGTATTCTTTTTATATGTTGCTGGATTTTATTGAATAATATTTTGTTGAGGATTCATGGTATTGATCTGTAGTGTTCTTGCACTATCTTTGTCTAGGTTTGATATCAGGGCAACACCAACTTTATACAATCAGTTGACAACTGTTCCCTCCTCTTCTGTTCCTGGAAGAGATTGTGTAGAATTGTTGTTATTTTCTTCTTGAAATGTTTGGTAGAATAAATAGTAAAGCATTATGGACCTGAAGATTTCTCTTTTGAAAGATTTTAAATAGCATATTCAATTTCTTTTATAGTTATAGGACCATTCAGGTGATCTCTTTTAACTTGGGTAAGTTTAAGCAGGCCCTCTGGTGCTTTGAAATGGAAAAGAAAGTGAAAGTTTTCCTCTAGATTTCTTTATGGTTAACCAACTGCCTTATCTGCTTCAATAAAGTCTATGTGCAAATGCTACTTTCTCAGTGAGATCTATCTGGATTGTTCTGTTTCAAATCTCTCCTCCCCCCCAGAATTCTTTGAATTAAATGGCCTTGTTGACATATAATTGGTATACCAAACAGTTGACCCATTTAACATGTGCAACTCAATAGGTTTTAGTAATATTCATGAGCTGTGAAACCATCACCACAATCAATTTTAAACATTTCCATCTCTCTAGAAAGAAATCCCATACTCATTAGCAGTCATTCCCCATTTCACCAATCTCCCAGCTCTACTTTCTATCTCTGCAGGTTTACCTATTCTTGATATCTCATGTAAATGGAATCATACAATACATATGTGGTCTTTTATGACTGATATCTTTCACTTAGCAAGCTTTCATTGGTCATCCATGTTGTAGTGTGTATCAGTACATGATTTCATTATCAAATACTAAACATTCCATTGTATGAATATACCACATTTTATTTATTCATCAGTTGCTGGACGTTGGGTTTGTTTCTATTGGTGGCTATTATGAATGATGTTGCTGTGTGCATTTGTATATAAGTTTTTGTGTACATATATGTTTTCACTTCTCTTGGTTTCATTTCTGTTGGTTATATACCTAGAAATGGAATTGCTTAGTCATGTGGTAATTCAATGTTTAACATTTTGAGGAACTGCCAAACTGTTTTTCAATGTGGCCACACCATTTTATATTCCTACTAGCAGTGTATGAGCATTCTAATTTCTCTACACTCCAGCCAACATTTATTATTACCTGTCTTTTTTTATTATTGCTATCCTGTTGGGTATAAAGTAGCTCCACCCAGCACTTTTGATTCCTCCTTGTCTTTTCTTTTCTGATTTATTTATTTATTTGAGACAGGGTCTTGCTCATTCACTCATGCTGGAGTGCAGTGGTGTGATCATTTCTACTGCAGCCTCTAACTCCTGGGCTCAAAGCAGTCCTCCTGCCTCAGCCTTCCAAGTTGCTAGAACCAAAGGCATGCACCACAACACCCAGCTTAACTTAAAAAAAAATTTTTTTTCATAGAGATGGAGTCTTGCTCAGTTGCCCAGGCTGGGTGTCCAACTGGCTTCAAGTGATTGCCCTATCTTGACCTCCCAAAGTGCTGGGATTATAGATGTGAGCCACCATGCCTAGCCTGATTCCTCCTCTTTTTCTACCTTACTTTTTTCATTTTCCATGCACATTTTACCATCTAACATTTATAAATTATTTCTATGGTTTATTATCTGACCCCACTTCCTAGTAGATTATAAATTCCATGAGAACAGGGATTTTTGTTTTCTTCTTTGGTGAGATCTCAAAGGAACTTGTGTAGTGCCTGGCTTATGTTAAACATTCAGTAAATGTATATTGAATGAACGAATGAATGAATGAATGGCTCTTGATGGACCTTATCCCATCCTATATATGGAGCATTTGCAAGTGAATCTTTTCGATTTGGAAAGTGCTGGATTTGGGGCGAGGGGTAGGGAATGACTGTGCTTGTTTTCAATCCTTCTTTAGTGTTCATATCACTGAGAGTTGCTTAAACCAGCCTCAAGAAACCCTGAAAAGCCATAGTAAACTAAATGAATATTTTACCAATTTAGTGGGTAGGGTGGGGAGCTATTCTCTCATGAATGGAAAATGACCTTAAGTAACTGTGACTGCTCTGTAAGGCAGCATTGCAAAGGTCAATGTGGGAACATCATTCTCAAAAAAGGAGGTGGGGTGAGGGTTGTATTTTAATTCAACCGTTTGTGTTCTTGTGTATTTCACAACAAAACCTAATCAGACCAAATGAGTGCTAGAAATTCCGTGGGCAAGAGATATTATATAATAATTTTATTATGTATGCTTTTAAAAAATATCTTCTATTATTTTCCTAAAGGTATATAATTGTGTTAAAACAGATTTCCTCTATGTGCTCTAAATATAAAGGAGACTAATTATTTCTCTCCTTTTTTTCTCCCAGTAGAATGGATTTTTTTTCTTGGTTTAATCTTTTTATACATAGGTGGATGGAAAGACTCATTATGGCCCATCTTTTTATTTATGGAGCATTTATTATTCATTATAGGTCTATTCTAGTGGTAAAACCCATTTATGGGAAAGAGTAATAGAATATGAGTGCTAACTTTTTGTGCATTTGTCATAATTGAAGTTAGTGGTTTTATAAATATGGGATTCTTCCACCATGGGTTTAGAATAGCCCAGCTGCACAATAAATGGCCTAACCATCAGGTCCTACCTCTTACAGATCAATAAAACCATGAAATCTTTTTTCTAAATGGAGTTGAGGAGTCTCCCTTGCTTCCTGTACATTCTGGAAAGTGGGATATTGTGTTTAATCCAAGCCGAGCTCTGGATTTAAATGAGTTGCACCATAGACTTGACTAGTATCTCAAGCCTCCCGTCTTTTCCAGGGGGAGTTAGGTTTTTCTAGTGAATTCAGATAAGCAAGGCATTTTCACTGAGCGTTCTGTAAAAACATTCTCAAATGAGACATGGATGCTACTGATTTTGCTGATTTCTGATTACAAATGACGCATTTTAAAAATCACACACATAGAATGAATTGCAGAATTGTTAACTTGCTTTCCCTTTTTTTCCCATCATATTTGATTGCTAAGGGGGATGTGGAGAAAAGGAGCACTGTTCCCACCCACATCTTAATTAAATAAGGCCTCCATTGGGTTGAGACAAAGTGGGTTTGTATTGCTTTAAGAGAAGATCCGATTGTTTATATCCCTTGCTTGGGTGGATAATTTCCGAATTTCATTTTCCTTTGGAGTGGTGCCACTTTAAACACTTTTAAAGGTACTACAGAAGCCCTTCTGGCCTGGGTCGGAGAATTCATGTCAGGAAAGTCCATTATTTTATTTCCTTTGCATATTATTTCCCTTTGTGGTTTTGTTTTGTCTTTTTCATCCTGTGATATGAATCTGGTCCTTATCACTGAGAGCTAAGTCCTGGAAAGTGACTGTTTCTTGGCTTACATATTTTCCTGGTTTATTTCTCACTTAGAATATAAGATGCAATCTTAATTTTTACTTCTTTTGTGTTAGGTGTTTGCTCATCTGGGCTTATAACACTTTTTGTCCGAAGGTTTCTGCAACTGATTCCCAAGCCTAGACTCTAAGTTTTGAAATTGGTACTCATAAAATTTCCTTTATTCCAAAGTTTAAGTGTTTACTTACTACCTATAAGACAGGGTGTAAGAGGCTATATACAAAAATACAAGATAATAAAAAAACATGATTGGAAAGAAGACTAGATATTAGAAAATTATTAGAAAACTCATTATGCATTATCATGATGAAAATTCTTTCTCATCTGTTTTTCATTTCAGCATTTATAGAAATCTATAGTCCAAAAATATTTTACAATTTGATTTTATTTTAAAATCCATAATGTAAATTTACCATCTTAGCCATTTTAGGTTTACAGTTCAGTAGTGTTAAGTATATTCACATCGTTGTACAACAGACCTCCAGAACTTTTTCATCTTGCAAAATGAAAACTCTGTGCCCATTTGTCAATTTCCCATCCCCCCATCCCACCACTTACCCTCTGTAATGTTTTTTTAAAAAAACTTTAGATGAATCAAATGCAAAACATTATTGACACCAATGAAAGTTTAATCACCTGTGTTAAGTAAGACAGTGATATATTGCTGGCATTCTGTCGTCTTTTCTTTTTGCTGAGTTTTTCATTTCAATTCAATGCTAAAAAGTTCAAATTAGTTACTACCCCATGAGGCTTGAAAATGTTCCCTTTGGATAATTTGGGTAATTTCTATATGTGTAGCATTGTGAAGTAAAGTAGTTTTTTCTAAAAAATTAAAGTTTAAAAAATGTATTTCTGTTACTCATTTGAAGTTTTATTTAGGATTAAATTTAATATAGGAAAAAGATATGTGGGTATTAATAATAATGATAACTAACTCATTGAGTTTTTACTATGTGTCAGGCACTCTTTTAATTAATTATTTAATAAATTTTTATAGACAGGTTCTCTCTCTGTCACCCAGGAGGGAGTGCAATGGCACAATCATAACTCACTGTAACCTCTAACTCCTGGGTACAAGCAATCCTCCTGCCTCGTCCAGATAATTTTTTAATTTTTTGTCAAAATGGAGTCTCACTACGCTGCTCAGCCTGTGATACTATTTTAAATGCCTGTAATCTTCCCAGTTACCCTATAATGCAGGTTACTATTATAATCTCACTTTTACTCCTGAGTAAACTGGCGAGGCACAGAAAAGTTAGGTAACTCACCCTAAGTTCCAGGCCTTGTGCAAAGCATAGCCAGTATTTAATCCTCAGAACCCTGCCTTGAGTTTTCATTCCTAATCCCTATACTATGCTGCCTTCTAGGTCAATAAGCATGTCAAAGTGAAAATATTGGTGGATTATTATCAAGGAATATGCAAATGTATACAGGAGGAACGGAAAGTAGAGGAAACTCCTATTATTATTATTTTCCTATTTCCTGTTTCAAAAAAAACTCCTATTTCTTTGGTCTGTAATTTATGCCAAACCCTTTACAATTTTTTTTTTTTTTTTTTTTTTTTTTTTGAGACGGAGCCTTGCTCTGTCACCCAGGCTGGAGTGCAGTGGCACAATCTCAGCTCACTGCAAGCCCCGCCTCCCAGGTTCAAGCCATTCTCCTGCCTGAGTCTCTGAGTAGCTGGGACTACAGGCACCCGCCACCACGCCTGGCTAATTTTTTTGTATTTTTAGTAGAGACGGGGTTTTACTGTGTTAGCCAGGATGGTCTCGATCTCCTGACTTCGTGATCCGCCCGCCTCGGCCTCCCAAAGTGCTGGGATTACAGGCGTGAGCCAACACGTCCGGCCTACAAGATATTTTAATCATCCTAATGTCTATTCATTCTAGGTTTTAGTGCCTGTGTTTTCATATGTGGAAACAAAGGCTCAGAGAAGTTGGGGAGTTTGCCTGTGATCACCTACTAATAACTTGCAGGGTCTGGATTTGAACACAAAGGTATATTCTTAAGAGGACTGGAATACATCCTATATAAAAGTATTCTATTATATAGAAGTCTATTATATATAATGTAATATAACATCGTGAACTTCTATATAAATATTATATAGGAATGATATTTATTTTGTTCCTTTCTGTAAATATTATACAGGAAACTTAATATAGGACAAGAATACTTCTACACATAACATATTCTAGACCTCTTAAGAATTATATATATCTATGTCTATATAGTATATAGCAATCTATTCTTTTTAAATTAAATTAAATTTTATTTATTACTATTTTTTAGAGTGATGGGGTCTCACTATGTTGCCCAGGGTGGTCTTGAACTCTGGGCTCAAGTGATCCTCCTGTTTCGACCTCTCAAAGCTTTGAGATTACGGGCATGAGCTGCCACACCCAGCCCAGTCTATTCTAATTTAT
This sequence comes from Pongo abelii, assembly GCF_028885655.2. NCBI lineage: Eukaryota > Metazoa > Chordata > Mammalia > Primates > Hominidae > Pongo > Pongo abelii. The sequence goes on from NC_071990.2 coordinate 145,291,949, forward strand.
TGTATAAAATATTCTATTATATATAGTATATATTAAGAGAAATATATTCTTCCTTCTACATTTCGTAGCCTTTCAGTCTTCAAGAAGGATGAGACCCTGATATTACCCTAATAATCAGAATATTTGAAACACAGAGTGGCAAGCGGGGATTACTGAAAGAGAGCATAATGTCTAAGTACAAACTTAGCTTTGCTATCAAACCTTAAGTGTTACAGTTTCAGCTACAGTGAAAAGTTACATTTCCCCAAACTGCATTTTTGTGTTTATCTTAGAAAATAAAAACTTTAGTTGAAATTACCCATTTTCCTATCACTGCAGGTTTGGGCAGGAATCAGGTGTAGTTTATCTCTCCTGCTTTAGTTTAGGCCTGGACCAGTTTTGCCAAAGGAATACTGTTCTTTACAAATACTGTGCTCTCTGTTGTGTAGGCAAGATGGTAGGTAGTGGATAGAATGTGAAGAATGCTCCAGAAAATAAACTTTTTAATCATCTTAAGAAACCTGGTCTGATTGGGTACGTATAATGAAAGTAATAAACATGGATTTGGGGAAATTCCTACTCAAATCTTCTTACAACTTAGACTGGTTATCCCTACCTACCTGAGTTGGTGTTGTTTTGATATGTATTGTTCATGGCTCAACTCAATAAAAAATAGACTTTTAAAGATTATACATTTTTGGCCAGGCGTGGTGGCCCACGCCTGTAATCCCAGCACTTTGGGAGGCCTAGGCAGGCGGATCACAAGGTCAGGAGTTCAAGACCAGTGGTGGGTGCCTGTAATCCCAGCTACTCAGGAGGCTGAGGCAGGAGAATCGCTTGACCCAGGAGGCAGAGGTTGCAGTGAGCCGAGATTGTGGCACTGCACTCCAGCCTGGGCGACAGAGGGAAACTCCACCTCAAAAAAAAAAAAAAAAAGATTGTACATTTTTTTTCATGACCTCCCTGAAAAGATCAGCCTAAGATATGAAGAATTTCAGCCACCTTTACCCCAGGGCAATAGAATTAGATCTTTAAATGAGTTGGGACCAGCACAGTGACTCATGCCTGTAATCCTAGCACTTTGGGAGGCCAAGGTAAATGGATCACTTGAGCTCACGACCAGCCTGGGCAACATGACAAAACCCCATCTCTTAAAAAAAAAAGACAAAAATTAGCTGGGCATGCTGGTGCATGCCTGTAGTCCCAGCTACTCAGGAGGCTAAGGTGAGAGGATGGCTTGAGCCCGGGAGGTGGAGGCTGCAGTGAGCCAAGATCGTGCAACTGCACTCTAGCCTGGGTGATAGAGCGGGACCTTGTCTCAAAAAAAAAAAAAAAAGAAAAAAAAATTAAATGAATGGGAATGTCTTCACTTAGGATGCTTTAGTGTCACTAAGATTTCTTTTATATCTAATCTTGCTTGCTGTTGACTGCTGAAATGAGATATTATCCCATCTTGATCAAAGGTGTTGAGTCCCTGAAATGTGTAGATTGAAAGCAGATCATGGAGAAGGGTGTTAGAAGTTCAGGCTCTCTGGAGCTTCTCTTCCAATGGCTATTGTTTATGATCTCTTAGTCTGAAAAGCTTCATTACCATTTAGAGCTGAGATTCACTTTATTTATTTATTTATTTATTTTTGAGACGTCCCCAGGCTGGAGTGCAGTGGCACGGTCTTGGCTCACTGCAAGCTCTGCCTCCCAGGTTCATGCCATTCCCCTGCCTCAGCCTCCCAAGTAGCTGGGACTACAGGCGTGCACCGCCATGTCCATCTAATTTTTGTATTTTTAGTAGAGACAGGGTTTCACCATGTTAGCCAGGATGGTCTCGATCTCCTGACCTCATGATCCACCCGCCTCGGCATCCCAAAGTGCTGGGATTACAGGTGTGAGCCACCACACCCAGCCGCGAGATTCACTTTAAAATCAGTTCTCTAGCCTGTTCTTTTTGGTATGAGATTAGAATGTAATTTCTCTAGGGATGATTATCATTATTTGTATTTAAAACATTGGTCCCCTCTGTGGTGTCATTGTGTCTTAGGTTTACCATCTTTTACTGTAAAGAAACAGGAAATGGAAACACGCATGCTTTTCTTTGAACTAGATGAATTCAAAAGCACCTGTCTTAGGCATTTGTGTTTCTTATGAGTTTGGGAGAGTCCGAGTGAAGGGGAAGGACAGGCTGTGTTACACGTAGCACTCAAATCCTCGCTTCTGATTACTCTCCTGAGATTGCTTGTACTTCCTGGCCCTTCTGGGATTGAGGACTTGCTCATTGTTTGAATCCTGGACCTTTATCCCTTCGGAATTAGAACCATAGGTCCCCATGGGCTGATTTCCCATGGCCATTCCCTTCTGCTGTTTGCACAGGTCGAAGACAATCCCCTCTGCCCTCCTCCCACCTCAGTGTTATCTGTGACCTCCTACTACCTGAAATTTGTTAACTATTATATACTTTTGTTACAGGAAATGGGTCCCAATCAAGACCCCAAGAGAGGGTTCTTGGATCTCGCACAAGAAAGAATTCAGGGGGAGTCCATAAAGTGAAGTGAAAGCAAGTTTATTAAGAAAGTAAAGGAATAAGAGAATGGTTACTCCATAGACAGAGCAACCCTGAGGGCTGCTGGTTACCGTTTTTATGGTTATGTCAAGATTACATGCTAAACAAGGAGTGGATTGTTCATGCCTCCCCTTTTTAGACCGTATAGGGTAACTTCCTAACATTGCCATGGCATTTGTAAACTGTCATAGCGCTGGTGGGAATGTAGCAGTGAGGATGAACAGAGATGACTCTTGTGGCCATCTTGGTTTTGGTGGGTTTTAGCTGGCTTCTTTATTGCAACCTGTTTTGTCATCAAGATCTTTAAGACCTGTATCTTGTGCTGACCTCCTATCTCATCCTGTGATCTGGAATGCCCTAAACATCTGGAATGCAGCCCAGTAGGTCTTAACCTCATTTTACCCAGCCTCTATTCAAGATGGAGTTGCTCTGGCTCACACGCTTCTGATACTTTTACAAAAACAAAACACCTATTACAAAACATCCTACCTTTTATGTTAAAAAAAAAAAGGAAAAAATAAAATGAATATTTGTTCAAGTATGTCTGGAAGGATACACGAGACACTAATAAAAGTGGGGAATTGTTTGTGGAGTAAGGCTGAGGTTCAAGTCTAATAGTTGGGAGGCGGGGTGAGAGTGAGAATTTACACTGTATCCTTTTATAATTTGAACGCTGTGAGAATGTACTACCATTTAAAAGATACCCATTTAAAATTAACCTTAAAAAGTGTTCTGCTGTCTGCTTTCTTAAGAAAAATCAGAAAGCAGCGTACCTCTGGTGGGAAAGTTGGAATCTTTGCAATTATCAACTCAGATTGGAGAATACAAAGCAGTAGTCTTCTGGTTAGACACACCTGGGTTCAACCAGGTTCCTACTGTGTGACTGGAAAATGTATTTAGTCTCTCTAAGTCTCAATACCCTTATCTGAGGAGGAAAATAAAAATAATTGCTTAGCCAAGCGCAGTGGCTCACGCCTGTAATCCCAGCACTTTGGAGGCCGAGGCAGGCGGATCACTTGAGGTCAGGAGTTCGAGACCAGCCTGGCCAACGTGGCGAAAACCCATCTCTACTAAAATACCCATCTCTACTAAAAATACAAAAATTAGCCGGGCATGGTGGCGCATTCCTATAATCCCAGCAACTCAGCAGGCTGAGGCAAGAGTTCAAGACCAGCCTGGCCAACATGGGGAAACCCCATCTCTACTAAAAATACAAAAATTAGCCAGGCATGGTGGCGCACGCCTGTAATCCCAGCTACTCAGGAGGCTGAGGCAGGAGAATCGCTTGAACCCGGGAGGCAGAGGTTATACTGAGCCAAGATGGCCCCACTGTACTCCAGCTTCAGTGACAAAGTGAGATTCCATCTGAAAAAAAAATAACAGTAATAATAATAAGAAGAATTGCTTAGCTTATCTTTTAGGGATAGTGGGTAGAAAATAAATAGGAAAATGTTCTCCAAGCACATAAGAAATAGATGATTACTATCAGATTTCTGAGTGAAGTTGCGACAGTAATTTCCCAAGAGGAGGAAGGAACACAGATCTCTTCATCTTCCTCTTTCTTAAGTCCTGGTCAAGTTTCAAACCCTTGAGTGGGTAAAGAGGGGCTATATTAGTTCTCCTTTCATATTTCTGCCCTCAAAAACCTAGAGAATCTGTGGTAACTACTGGAAGAAAATTCAATTTAGAAACATTTATTTGAGGCTGGGCACAGTGGCTCACGCCTGTAATCCAAGTACTTTGGGAGGCTCAGGCAGGCGGATCACCTGAGGTCAGGAGTTCAAGACCACCCTGGCCAACATGGTGAAACCCCGTCTCTACCAAAAATACAAAAAAAATTAGCTGGGCATGGTGGCGGGCGCCTGTAATCCCAGCTACTTGGGAGGCTGAGGCAGGAGAATTGCTTGAACCCAGGAGGTGGAGGTTGCAGTGAGCTGGGATCGCGCCACTGCACTTCAGCCTGGGTGACAAGAGTGAAACTCCATCTCAAAAAAACAACAACAACAACAACATTTATTTGATACTTTTTTGATTAGTCAGGGCTCTTCATTGCTGATGAATCATGACAAACTTAATGAGAGAGAGAACTCATTGGTTCATGTAACTGAAAAATCCAGGGGCAGACAACCTTCAGGCGTGGTTGGATCCAGATGCTTACAAGCTATCTCATTAGGAACTTGTCTGGCTCCCTCTTTTGAGTCTGTATTTCCTCTCTATTGGCTTTTTGTTGTTGTTGTTGTTGTTGTTGTTGTCGTTGTTAACTTCGGTTCTCCTCTTGTGGAGGCAAGGTGGCTGCTTGCCACTCTTGCTCATATTTGTCTGGTTTTAACAGCTCCAGAAGAAAGAGAAAGCCTTGCTTTCCTATTGTTCCAGCAAATTTTTGGGGCCTGGATCTTATTTCTGCAACTTGAGCATGTGCCCCTCTCTGAACCAGTCCCCAGTGCCAGGGAGAAACTGGGCTCTGATTGGATAAGTCTAGGAGCCCAAGAGCCTTGTGCCCAGAGATGAGGTTAGCCTTCTAAAAATGACACGGACTAAGAGGGGGAATGTGGTTTCCCAAAGGAAAAATGTCAAGAAGGCCATTTCTAAAAGAAGTAGAAAAGGATGCTAGACGTGCCTTCCCTCCTTCCCCCCAAAAAGACACTTAGGTCCCCAATATCTACTCTGTGCGATATATTATTTTTGGCATTATGGGAATGAAATGATAAACACGACATCCCTCAGAAGGCTTAGACTCGAATCATGTGAATATGCAATCTCATACACATGAATTTAGTAATGAACCACTTAGTAAGTGCTATAACAGAAATAATAGTTAATAGCTAATATGTATTGAATGCTTTCTAGATCCTAGGTACTGGTCTAAGTATTTTACTTGGTTTAACCTATTTAGTCTCCAAAAGAACCAGAAAAGTAGTTGCTATCTCTCCATTTTGCAGATGAGGACACTGAGGCACAGAGAAGTTAGTTGAAAGTGCTTTTGGAATACAAAGTTCTAGCCCATCAGGATAGTGAGATCTCCATGCAGAGCTACTGTGTGAAGAGAACTTAAAATTTTAGAGTGGATTTCACCGGAGAGGGATAAGGAAACAGTCTAAATTCTAGGAAGAAGGAATAATACACGAAGGAATGGAGCTGAAGAACTGCAGATGTTTAGGAAATGGCAAGAAGTAAAGTTTGACTTTAACGCCAGGCTTGCAAAAAAGAGATGGAAGGAAAGTGATGGGAAAAATGGTTCGCTGGGACCGATTGTAAAGCTTGGCTGCCGTTCCAAGTCCAACTTGTTCCACAGACTGTAGAATTCTTTAGTAGGGGAGTGGCTGGAGCAGATAAACAAAAAAATCACCAGACCCCTGAGTGTTTTTAGGTGAGGATGTTGGCTTTGTATCTCTGCTGTACATTCTTGGGATGTTTTGGAAGGTTTTTGCAAATGTCCTGTTGGGTGGCATTGAGGTGGTTGTTTCTTTAAATGACTTAGCTCTGCCTTAGTGAAGATCTTTTTAAAAGCAGACCATTTTCTGACGTTCTGTTTTCTGCAACTGCTATTGAAGAGGGGCAAAGCCGAGCCAGGCTCTTGTAGAACACTTTCAACACGAGACGAGTGGTTTTGTGTGTTTCTGTTACAGTTTTACAGTGAGGCCATTCAGTACTCAGAACTGAGAAGATAACATGGCACACTTATTTAATAGTCTTCTATTTGCTCTTCTATTTTGTCCAGTCATTAAATGGTGTTAGAATTGAGAATTAGGACTCTCTTTCCTCGCCAAAGAAAAACACAAGTGACTTGTTGACTACAAGATTTACTCTCACAGATATTTCCAGAGTAATATGAAATCCTGGCCAAGTATTCGCAGAAAAAAGCCAGCGGCATATGCTCCAGCCTCTTTTCCTGAGTGCAGCTCCACAGCTACCTCTCCATGCCCAGAAGGACATCATAAATCATTTCTAATTTATGAGGAGCCCAGTCGTGTACTACACCCTGCTAGTTGCTGGTGTTTGTCGTCTACAGACTGTGAGCTCCCTTCTTCAGTGCATACAGAGACTTTTTCAGATCATCCATAGGACAGAAGGTTGAGATTTTTTTTCCCTAGGACTGGCCCAGCCAAGAATTAAGGAGGGAGAAGACAGAAGATTCTTGTCCCTCAGGGTTTTGCCACAAGCCTTACTTGCTTTCTCCCAAATTGAGGACTGGGAAGGGGCAGAAACAATATCATTATCATGATTAGCTATTTTTTTTTATTTTATTCAACAAATACACATATTTTTTCAAAGCCAACAGCTTGTAAGTCAACGTTGGGGACACAGCAGCAGTAAGCAAAACAGAATTTTGGTTCTCAATGAGATTATGCATACACATGTTAGGAGGTGATGATGGGTTTTGCAGGGAAAAAAGAGATAAAGTTGGGAAGGGGAATAGCCATTCTACATCAGGAGTTCAGGGAAGGGACTTCCACTAAGGTGACCTTTGAGCAGAGACTTGTGGGACAGGATGGAGTGAGTCTAGCAGGTGTCTGGGGAAATGGCCTCCTGGGAAGGACAGAGGCCACCATGCAGGGCCCCAAGAAATTGAAGCCAAGAGCCAGAAAGAAGTGGTTAGGAGCTAGGCACATGGGAGGAGGGACACCCTAAGGGGCCGCGGTGAGTTCAGGGATTATTGGAAGTAAGATGGGCAGCCATGGGAAGTTTTTGGAAGATTACTAGAGTATAAGCCTGAAGTCAGGAAAATACAGGGCAGTGCTTCCTTCACTTCCCAGAGAGAATTGTGCGCTGCTGTTATCAGAATTGAACTGTCAAAACATCGATTAGCCCAATGCAGAGTGAAACAGAAATCATGGCTTTGTTTGATCTTGGTATAAAAAAAGCTCTTATGCTTTTCCAGTTGGGATAAAAGTGAGAGGCCATGAGCCATTTATTTACTCAACTGGCGATAATACTTTTCATGGAGACACCTTAGCTACTGTATTCAGCTACGACATTCAGCGACATTCAGTGCCCCACTAGCGTCTTCCCTGGCAGTATCTTGGTTGTGCTGTAGCTGTGGTGCATAGATTTCTGTGCATAGATTGGTGTGAGCTTCAAAGTCAAAGAGCAGTTGGTGGGATACTTGGGATCAGATTCGAGCAGGCTGCAATAACAGCAGGCTCTCAGTGATGACCTGGAGCCGACTGCTGCCGTTTTCTGCTCACAAACAACTGACTTTAGTCCAGAGCTACAGAGAGATTGGGTTAGATTGATGCGCAGGAGTTACAGGGAGTGCGATTTGACTCCTTCTCTGGAATACCTTCCTCAAAATGAGGGTGATCAATACTGAAGTGGATTGCGCCTTAAAGTGAGCATCTTCCCTCTGAGTGATTTTAAGCAGGTGAGCACATCTCAGGAATATTCTGAGATAGCCCCTGCTTTGTGCGGTGTGTTGGACTAGAATGACCTCTCAGATTCATTGCAATGCAAACCCCCTCTGAGCCCATGAAAAAGTGTCCAGTGAATGTGCTCTGCAAACATGCAGGCACTATATAAACAAGAGGCAAATATTTTAAAAGGTGAAGAATGAGATACTTGTACTGCTGTGAGAGCGGTGGTTGGAATGTTGTGCCCCAGCAACATACTTTCCGTGCTCAGTCGCCTGCAGTTTGTTCTCATTGGCCCTGTACATAGGTATCCGCATTGTGTGTTAAATATGCTCTCAGCCAAAGACCAAACAAATAGCCAACAGCATTTTCGTATCAGAGCCTGTTTATAGGAGGTAGAGCAAAAGAACAAAGCTGTTGGTTTTGATTCTTGGCAGGAAGCCAAGGCTGCTGCTTCAAGAAAGCTCCAGAGTTTATAAGGAGGAAAGAGGGGGAATTTTTAGTTTACAAGGAAGAAAGGGGGAATTTTTAGCTGAGACTAAGTTAGAATTTAAGCAAAAGAAAACTCAAAACTAAAACTAAAGAATCCTCCAGGATCCATAATGGAAAGGCAGAATAAGAAACCTGTATGTTCCAGGCTATGAGATGATTTTTTAGAGCAAGAGTGAACGTTTTAAAAGGTGCCCGAAGCAGAGATTACAGACAGCCTCGATTAATGATACAGGATCACACAGCATTTGAGCTGGATGAATTGTCCTTAGTGATCCTTGAATTGTGTCCCTTATTTTACAGATAATGGATTAGACGCCCAGGAACTTAAAGTGACTGCCCAGGGTCACTCAACAAGTTGTAGGAATTCAAGGACTAGAATCCAGGACTCCTGGCAGCCATTTTGTGTTTTGGGCAATTTTAAAGAAGCAGCAAACAAGTAAAAGTTTTGTTTCTTATGAGCAAAGGACCGGTTAGGAAGACAGCCACAGTGATTGAGTGCTGAATTGGCAGTGCATTTGGTTTGCGAGAATGTGGCCTGATCCCTAGGCCAGCGGCACTTGCTCTTGCAGTTGCCACCTTCATCCTTAAGTTTAGGGCAGAACAGCCATGAATCTCTGGGCCTGTCCCCAGGAATGGAGGCCAAGACAACTGTTGGAGGAGGTCTACAGAGTCCCACCACTCCTCAGAGCCCAGTCAAGCATGAATGGGCTTCTACAATCCGTAGGAGGCTGCAGTGATCAAGGTCCTTCTAAAGCACCTGCAAAATCCCAGCAGTGTCCCACCTGTCATTGTGGGTGTTCTTTGGCTTCCTGCGTTGATAAGAGTTCTCTTCTTTTTGACAAGAGACTCAACAAATTGAAACTGTATTTAGATAACAGCACTCTTTTTACATAATAGGACACCCAGTTAAAAAAAAAAAAAAAGACTTGCCTGGTTAACTTTTTTCGTTGAAATTACTAACCTTTAAGTGAGCTGTTGTTACTTGCTTCTGGAAGGGATGGGAAGAATGGGGTCAGTGAGGAATCTAAAGGAAGGGAGGGAAGGCTTCTGTGTATGTCTCCTTTTTAACCCAAAGCTGTTCATTGTCATTCTTTTGACCATTTATTCATTCATTCACTCATTTTCCTGTTTGTTTCTATTCTGATTCTATCCAAAGAAATGTTTGACAAAACTTACAGTAAAGAGCTTATATATTGTACATAAAATGTAAGTCAAGTCAGATTTTAGAGAAGGAGGAAACAGAGATTCCATCCACGAATTGTCTTATGAGATCTGTGTCAAATGTCCAGTTTTACTCTGATCTTTCTACAACCAGGATTTAAAAAGGAATACACAATTTCTATTATCAGAAAGGAAAAAAAAATCCAGGTTCTTCAAGAGACTAAGTGTTGCTATTCTGTGGTACATGCAATTAGCAAACACTTATGGAAGACTTTCATGCACTTACTACAAAGCTGGCTGCCCAGGGCGCATCTCCCACCCTGTCTCATATCAGTGTTCTTGCTCGAGGCCCTGGAGCCCCTGAGCAAACATGTTCTTAGTGTTATCACAAATGTCTTCTTAGTGTTATCACATGCTCCCTTTGGATGTGTCAGGACCTGGTTTGGGGTAATGGCTTTAGTTTAGTTGAAACGATGTTGTCTAGAGCAGTTCCAGGATTTGCAGATAATGAACCCAGGAGTAGGAATCGGGGAGCGTCAGAAATCTCGTGCTACTGAAGCTGCCTGTTCTCTACCACTGTAGCTTTCCTGCTCTTCAAAGTGCCCTAGACTCCTTATCTGGCCCTTCACTGCTGTATCAAAGTACATTTTTGAACAGAGGGTTTGGAGGAAATAGAGTCCTGCAGAACACGCTTTGGGACATGTTGACTCAGGATTAATAGATGACACGACCACATGTTAATTTTACACACCTTCTTGGCCTCTGAAAGTGAGGAATGGACTTTGGAGTTGTATGGACATATAGAGCACAGGATTTAATACTATACACACTCAAGGGGAACACTACTGAGATCCCGCTCCGGAGCTCCCAAGCCCCATTCCAAAGTTCTACCAGGAATTTACATTTCTTCCAGAAGAAGGAAGAATCAATGTTAAGATCCCCATGGCTTTACATGTCTGTGAAAACTGATTATTATTATTTTTTTTTTCTGAGATGGAGTTTCGCTCTTGTCGCTCAGGCTGGAGTTCAATGGCACGATCTTGGCTCACTACAACTTCTGCCTCCTGGGTTCAGGCGATTTTCCTGTCTCAGCCTCCCTGATAGCTGGGGTTACAGGTGCCCACCACCATGCCCAGCTAATTTTTGTATTTTTCGGAGATGGGGTTTTGCCATGTTGGCCAGGCTGGTCTCGAACTCCTGACCTCAGGTGATCCACCCACCTCGGCTCCCGCAAAGTGCTAGGATTACAGGCATGAGCCTTCATTCCTGGCTGAAAGCTGATTATTCTTAACTGCCTTCTCCATCCTCCTAAGACCTGGGGATTGTCAGCTAATATATGAGAACTCTCTAGAATTAGTGAGAATGCAGGGGAAAGGGTTATAGAAATATGATGTATTGGGCTTTTGTAATAGATGGAGTGAGAGAGAAAACACTAGAAAATAGTTCATTTTCCTGGAATGCAAATGGGTTACCCAGAATATTTACTGATGTTTATGTTTTTTTCTTTAATGTAAGCATACATACCTTTTTCATACACTGCATATCCATATAATTATATGTTTTATAATGCAACATTTCTAGCTTCAGCGTGAGAAGCAGCCTTTATGCTCTCTAGTTGGTATGTAATAATATCCCTGGACGCCAGGCCAAAGGTGGCCATTTGAAAGACCAGGGATGGCGGCTGGACTTCAGATCATGGGCTGCAGCCGTTTGCTCTTGTCATAGCGGTGTTGATTCAACTCAGATCATGTGTTTTGTTAAAGCAACTGAGAAAACGAGTTTGAGCTCTCATGTGAGGAGAATAAATGTGCTCAATTCTACTTGGAATGTTTTTCAGAATTATCTTAAGGAATGACTTGATTCTTATTTGTGCTTGTTCTTTTTAAAAGTATTAGAAAGGAAGATATCCACACGACAAAGTAGAGAGGAGCTGATAAGAAGGGGAGTGCTTAAGGAATTGCCTGATCAAGGTGAGGAAATTAATCATACATTTTAAATATTTCGGTCTTTCATTCTTTGGTCTTTCTTTTGTTTTCTTTTGAAATTTAAAGTGATCATGGTCTTTGTAAGGTAAAGCGGTGATTACTGCATTCCAAGAGCCTTGCTTCCATTGGTAATGCCTTTGTGAGCTGCAGAGAATCTGAAATATTATAGAATTCTAGTGACTTTCCTGGTGAATCTGTCACCATATGTCATTCTAAACCTAAAACTCTGCAAAGGTACATCCGAGGCCAGTACAGATGAGATACAAATACTTATGGCTCCTTCTCTTCTCTATTCTTGAGCTTCAGTCTTTCTATTCACATGAAACTCATGTGTGAGTAAATGCAAAGTTTTAGCTTGGTTCATGCTATTTTGTTTCTTAAGACTACCAATAAAAGACAAGAGAGAAGGCACACATACCTCTTGTCGTTTGCACTCTATAATAACACTGAAATGTACAATCAATAAAGCACGAATAAGCAGACTAAACTAACCTGCTTTCTGCGTTCTCTCAAGTAATTTTGCAGTATTGTTCTCTTTTCATTTCTCTGAATCTTTCCCTAGCAATGATTATTTCTAATTTTTTCCCCTATCTCTGATCTTCTCTTTTTTTCTCTATCCTCCCAAGGAGGAACTTTGTTCAGAAAAGACAAGGATCAGATAGAAACTGGTACTGACCCTCAAAAGAAGATACTAACATTGGTTATTTCTCCAAATATATAATACCTAATGATTTTCATCGCTTCCACTATTAAATTTAAAATTAAAGGACATTTTGTTGCAATATTGTTGATTTATCTCATGCCTCCCTTCCCCTCACATTTACTGTAATAATAAAGTATTATTATTGTACTTTTATGGGAACAAATAAAATGCTATTAATTTAGAATTGAAATTGAAATAATAGTACAGCTGTTTTCCTGATATATGTTCCTTGCAAAGGACTTAACATTTTTTGGCATTCACTATTTGTAAATCAAAATGACATGCTTTTTTCCAGCATCTGAATAATTCCAGAGTGGAGCTGAGAAATGCTTTCCTGTTTTTCTCCTGATTCAGAGAAAGTAGGGAACTCTGGAGTGAATAGTAGCATTTTCTTAAGCCCTCCCAATTTTAGGTATTTTACTTCAATTTCTGACCTGTCAAACTTTTCTTACTCTACTTTATGAATGAATTTTATGTGTTCCCTGTTTTTCTGTTATTTTGAAGCTATTTATTTCCTGTTTGAGACTTTTAAGAGTTAAAAATGCACATTTCTAACTTTTTAAACTTAAAGGTAGACTTGCAATATCAAAATTAATCTCCTGTCCAATGTCTCTGAAGGCAATAGAGAAATAATATACCCATTGAAAGCTTAACACTGGGCCATCAGCTTTATGGGATGGGCCAATGCATTTATTAGACATCGTTTATTTAGAAATATTTTAAAGAAAGTACAAAATGGAAGATTTTATGATTGAAACTGTTAATGGGTTCAAATGTGAAGATTAAAAGCCCATCTTTTTTTCCTAATTAAAATTTGTAGGTAGAAAAAGAATTTGCTCTGTCTAAAAACCAAGTAGCGATAGTCAATTTAAAGAAATTGTTTTTATTCTGCCTACTCTGTGAAACTATTTGCCTCATAGATTATAATTTCTTGGGCCAACATATACTTCTCAGAAATCTGACTCTCTGATCTTTTTATTTAACTTTTCCAGTGGAAACTAAAAGTTTTAAAACATAAAAGAACAAAACAATTTTTTAACCTAAGCATAATATAATAATAGGCTTAATGTTTGAGAAGTCATAAAATACTAGATTTTACTTTCCAGCTTTTCCATGGTCCCTGTCTAGAACCGTAGAAATTATCTAATGGTTGAAGGTTCCTGAGGATGTCAGTGGTAAATGGAGTCCTTCCCCTTTCCAGCTGAGGGCTGGAGAAAATAGTTTTCTGTGATTTTCCCAAAAGCAATTATCTGGAGAATTTCAGTCTGAGAGACTAGAAGCTGCTGTTCTTGGTAACAACCTCCTTTCTGCTGCCAGTGAAGATTCATTCTTTGCCTTGATCTTCTTGACCTTGCCTCTGCTCTTGACAAGCCTGTCCATCAAGCCCTTTATTCAGTGAGCCAGATAGACTTTAAAAATCCCTCTAGCTACCCTGAGTTTGACCCCATCCCATCATATCCCATACTCTCCCAGCTATTATTATTTTTCCTTTTAGGTTCTCTTTTTTACATCCAGACATACCTTCAGCCTAAAAGTTCAGTGATTCGTCTTCTCTCCTGGGAAGTCTATGATCTAGTCGAAGTTTGCTGCTTATCTCTGCTTTTTTCCCTCCATCTTTTCCCTTAGCTTTTGACATGAGGGTGTGGAGGTGGTTTTGCCTGTGTGCCATCCTTTCCTTTTCTCCCACTGTGGACTTTTATCACTTGCCTTTTGGTCATACATGATTTTCTCTTTCTATCTGTCCCTCCTTTAACTATAATATATCCCCAATACACCTGTTTACTAGAAGGAGGTGACCCCCTTCAAACACCCTCGTGTTCCTTATTTAACCACTTGTTCCTGTTTGTGCTTTATCTCTCATTTTACTTTAAGCTGACAACTACTTTTTGTGTTTTCTCTTTCCTTTGCTCTCGTGAGATGTGTTGACTTGGGCTGCTTATTGTCACCTGCCATCCAGCTCAGCACCTTCTTGCCTTCCTTTGCTCTGCTTGTATTTTACTTACACACACACACTATATCAAGGATTTAACTTATTTTAATTCTAAAACAACTTCCTTAACACTCAATACTAGAAAGCCTTTTCAATATACACACCAGCTAATTAATAACTTTACTTCCCCCCTGTTTTGTTCTTGAATTCCATATTTATCACAAATGTGTCTCTTTTTTCTACAATTATTTTCATACTAACTAGCTTTATTTCTTGCCTCAAAGTAAGTATTTTCCACATTGTTGACTATTTCTGTCTATCATAGGATAATCCACTTTCTTCTTGTGTCACAGCTATTAAAATTTCCAGGTTTTTCTAAGTTTAATAAATCAGTTATTTAACTAAAGAATTTTAATATAATAATGCTTAAAATAGAATTAAATTGTCATTGACATGACTTTATTATCAACTAAAGTCAAAGAAAACAAAGATAAATTTATATTTGAGTTACCTAAAAACTGAAGATTTTTATACATAAGCAAGTGGTTTTCTATTTTGTTTGGAATTTTCCATTCTTCATTTTTATTTTATCTGGATATATTGTGTTCTCCTGCTTTTTATAGCTAATTTCTTGGGATTTAATAATAGGAATTAAGAATCATTTGGGTTCTCTTTGGTTTGACGTATAGTCTTTAAAAAGTTCTTACTTTAATTTTATTAAAATAGTTGAGATTTACTTGTAATGGCATTGCCTTCAATTATTGTTTATTTTAGTTTTACAGAGGACTTAGTTATAGGTTATTGGGAGTTATATGACTAAGCAATGTTTGCTTTTTCATTCTAAAAATGACATAATTTCATGATATGTAGTTGATTTATTAAAATGTCATGCCTGTTTGTTCAGAAGGCAAATGGGTTTTATTGTTAAGCCAAAGCAATTCAATCATATTTAATGACAATTTGGGAAATGGTTTCTGTTTTATAATGATTGTCGAGATAAGAGTAGTAAAAAATAGAAAGAGCTCTAATCAAGCAGATTTTTAAGTTTGCTCAAACCTTCCATTCATTAATTTTTCTTTTACGATGGTAGCAAAGCCTCTTAAAATTTTCCAGATATAAAGTAGGGTTAATCTTTTCAAGAATCACTGAATTGAACGTTTCTGCAAAGTCTCTTTCACTTTAGAAACCCCCAGGAATTATGGAAATACAGGAGTTAAAATTAGTCATTTATGATTTAGATATCTCTTCAACATTTTATCCATTATGGTTTTTTAAAATTCCTTTGTGATTACTTTTTTAATGTGTGTTTTTTTTTTCTCGAACATTTTCAAATTATTTTTAGGACAACTTAGGGACTTTTTGGCTAGTTATATGTAATAATTACCTGAGTATACTTTAATCTTTCCATAAATAAAGAAATAAAAATAAAAATAGCCTTGCTATCATCTTTTCCCCGACTATAGAGTAGCAGTTATATTGCTGTGTGAAGTTAGCACATCATATACTTAATATATTCTGGAACCAGTAGTACTTGGAAATTTTCATATTCTCCCACTTATTGTTTGTATGTGTAATTACATTTCATGTTATTTGTGTATTTGCATTCACCTTGTGTTTTTGGTGCTTGTAAAATGTTTATTCCATTTTCCAGATTATTCCTGTCGCCATTCTGTTTCTAAATGACAAAGAAACACTAAGTATTGACTTCAGAGAAACCTAAGCACCTGAACGAGGGACTCTGCTGCCCTGGGATATTGGATAATTAGGATGATCATTCCTGTTGTCTTGAAATGGCGCATAGATATTCCCTCCGTAGCAGCTTGTCCCCAAGACGGAGGATTTTCTAGCTCTTTTGTTTTGAATAAACTGGTGAAACAGTGCAGGGTGTATTTGGTTCCCAGGGACTGAAACATGAATCCAAATTCTACAATCCTAGTAACTGGAAAACTTGTTTTTAAGAAAGCCAGCAAGTTAGACATCTAGGTGTTTCTTTCCCATTTTAGATGGAGATGTAACAGTTAACTTTGAAAATTCAAACGGGCACATGATACCCATCGGAGAGGAATCTACCCGAGAGGAAAATGTAGTAAAGTCTGAAGAAGGTAATGGCTCTGTATCTGAAAAAACACCACCTCTGGAGGAAAAGGCAGAAGATAAGAAAGGTAAAATAAAGACAAACCCATATTATTTACTTTAGCATATAGCTCAATGTCTAGAACCAGCACTTAGGCTCCAACTAGTGACTCTAAAACCAGCAGTCTGCAGAGGAGAGGTTTACAAATAGAAAAAAGAAAGAAATGATAGCTAGTAAAGTGAAATCGGATGATTTTCTCAGGTAGATGCATCCATTTTATAAGCACAGTATTTGTTTTTTCAATTATTAAAAATGTTAATTAAAAGTAATAATCAGAAGGGGTGGCCTCTTTAATCATTAGAGGTGTCTGGGAAGATTATCCTTTCTTAGGAGGTTTGTCTCAGGATCATAATGAAAGTGAGAAATCTGAACATCTTTCTCTGCTGGTTACAATTGGCCCCGTGAGCAGTTCAGCATGGAGGAATATCAAAACCCACATGTCTTGTTCAGCCCAGCACTGTCTCCAGCAGTGGGAACTTGGCTGGTGGCATCCGCATATCCAATATCACAGGTTCCAGACATTTCTGAGAGAGACCCAGTAATAGCTCCCAGAGATGCCACGGACTGTGGTTGCTCTGCTGGCTGATTCCCACAGCCTCTGTGCAATTGGAAACTTCAAAATGTGCCAGAGGCGATTATGCTATTCCCAGAAGACTTCTTTAGAGACCTTGGTTCCTAGAGTGAATATGCTACAGTAGATTGAGATACCTGCAAAATACATGTCTATCAGGGCCTCCCAGAACATTCACAGATTCCTGGTTATGGATTGATGACATCTCGATACCACTGCTGTGATGCGTAGGAACCTCCAAACATGAAATGAAACTTCTGTAAGGAAAGATTTCGTGGAGAGATTCTAGATGCTTCCATGCAGCAGAGAAAGGAATCTTTAGGAAATACACTATTTCATGTTTTATAATGTCTGTCTCTAAGTTGAATGGTAAAATTTTGTCAAACCTAATGTGTGTTCTGTGGGCATTTTGAACTCTTAGAAACTGATGAAAGTGAATTCTCTTCCTCTGTTCTTGACCCAGATCCTTGAGAGAGAAAGGGAAAAAGGAGTATTTGATGGCCCTATTAAACACACCATTGTAACTTAAAATCATCCTCTCTGGAAGTTCATAACCGTTCATTATTGGCATATATTAGCCTTTAAAACTTTTAGAAGCCTGTGTAAATAATCTGTTGGAAATGTATTATTTTGCTTTATTTCAAGGGCTTTATCTAGCCTTGTTCCATTGAAGGACTCTGGTTAAGCTTATGTACACAAATTATGAAATTAACTAATACTTTCAGTGATAATATTCCTGGAACATAAAAAGAAAGTAGACTTAAATAAATTTTAGTGGGATTCAGTTGAAAGTATTAACGCAAGTAGGGATGTTTTTTGTTTAAGTCTTTCTGTCCTGTCTCGCCAGACTGTTGAATTTCAAATCCATCTGTGGTTTGTCCCTGGCAGCCTTCTCACATCCAAGAATCGCATCCTGCATTACGTAACAGTGCCATCTCTGGTGCCTGGTCCATGCAGGGTATTCGTCACTGGACTGGCCAGACATCAAAGGAAGTGTTTCCCTTATCAACATAATAAAAAGTTCCTGACAGTTTTATATGAATTAACCAACAGACCTCGATGTTCTTGAAAGAAGATAGCAGACCTTATGGGTCCATGAATAGTTGAGAGATGTTTTTCTTTACTTAGAATTAGTACATTCAATTCTTCCTTGTCTGATAAGGTCCAAGAGAGCCTCTTGCTTGGCTAGTAGGTACATGAGGAAGGAGCTGGGAGTGCTGGATGCTGACATACCACTAATGAGGCAGTGCGGCTCTCTCCTGTGTGGAAAGTGCACACACCAGAGCCACAAGGAGAAGCACTAGGTATAGAAGCCACTTCGTGAGACTGAAAAGAATGGCGCGCATAACTAATATTACAGTGTATTATGTTAATTAGAAAATGCCTTATGACAAAGTTAACAATTTATTTCTCTAGAAAAACACATTTTAAATTCTGAAGACCAACTCAAGCTTCACTTTTGCCTCTGCTCCTCTTCTGGTCTCACTGCTTGTGTGAGCTCACTACCATGCAAACCCCACCATCCTATGATCTTAATTCACCCTTTATTTTGGGATACAGTGCTCCCTTTCCTCCTGCATGAAGCCAACTTATTCAAGAGCCTTCTGTCATCTATTTGGTTATATTTACCAAACCATATCATCTGCCTTTAGAGCCCTAGATGTGTATTATATCTCTTCATAAGACAATATCTCAATACTTTAATATTTGAAACATCACCATCAAAGAAAGCAAAACAAACGGCACATGGTGTCCTTCACACTTGCTCTGTGAGTAGATTCCACCCAGGCCCCCTGGGCATTTCTGGGGCTCCTGAAGGCACCTGATTCTGTAGTTGGTACAGCGGTCTTGGGCCTCCTCTGCCTAATACTAGAGACTTCTTCCTTAAGGTCTTTGGGGCTCTTGGTCTCCCATTATTCTTTCTCAGCAAGTGCCTTTATATATATAAGAGCAAAAAAACTGACTTGCTCCCTGTTAAACGAAACTTAGTGTTAAATATAAGAAATCTTATGGCTCACGCCTGTAATCTCAACACTTTGAGAGGCCGAGGCGGGCAGATCACCTGAGGTCAGGAGTTCGATACCAGCCTGGCCAACATGGCAAAGCCCCATCTCTACTAAAAATACAAAAATAGCTGGGCGTGGTGGTGGGCGCCTGTAATCCCAGCTACTGGGAAGCTGAGGCAGGGAGAATTGCTTGAACTTGGGAGGTGGAGGTTGTAGTGAGCTGAGGTCAGGCACCATTGCACTCCAGCCTGGGTGACAGCCAGTCTCAAAAAAAGAAAATAATAATAATTTTAAATAATAATAAGATTTTGTAAGAATTCTTATAAGAAATCTTGCTTGACATTATTTTTATTGTTATTATTAAAAAATCTTCAATGAAATAACAAGTGGTGAACACTTATTTGTTCCACAAATAATGAAGGTCTACCATGGGTGAGACTCTACTAGGGGCCAGGAAAAGAGTAGTAAATGAAAAATGGCCTTTGCCTTAAGAGCATGACCTGTGAGGAGACCAGAGTGCAAATGGGCAATTGTAATGCAAGATGCGAAGTACCATAGAAGGCCTGAGCACAGCAACCCAAGGGAGCTCACAGCGAGGACCAACATTGGTTCTCAGAGGAAGATATTTATGAACTAAGACATGAAGGAAACAAGAAGGAGGTAATCAAGTGAAGCAGAGGAATTGGGTAAGAACTGCATTCTAGGCAGGGTGAAGACCACATGCAGCCCCAGGCTTGTTCTAAGTATCGTTGAGCTCAAACCTTCCAGTGCTCAAAGGAGCCAAGCCTGGAAGTATGGGAAACAGCTTGTTTTCCAGACCGCATTGCTGGAAAGGCTAGCGTCCTTATCAAGCCAGAATGACTAGGCAGCCCCTTCTTAACCTTCTCTTGAAGTGATAATACTCCTATACGCCATCAGTTTATGTCATGTCTTCAGATCACGTGGTAAGTGTAAAATATACAACTTGACTTAATTCATTACCTCCCAGCTGCAACTAAAGCTCTGTTTTCTACTGATGTGTGTGTCAATAACTATTGGACGGTCAGTCCCATTCGTTGAATAGACATAGTGTTTACAGCATTGTGTTCGATGGGATTTTAAATTTCAGACAAAAGGAGTTTATAATTCAGTCAAAAAATTATACTGTTTGCATACTCATATGTCCCTGCATGTGTGTGTATGTACACGTGTGCACACACACACACACACACACAACTTAAGAATTACCAGAATGACAAATGTTCACACATAGTTGGTAGCGTTCAAAGAGTCAAGAGGAGCGGACCGTATTCTCTAAGGAGCCAGAAGAAAGTCTGTTCACAGTGTGTTCATTTTCTCCCTAGTAGGTCTTGTCGTTGCCAATCAATCTGGTGAACCATCTCCTCCTTCCCAAACCCAGAAGCTGGATTCTTTCCGGTATACCTTTAGAATTTTAAGCCTTAGGCAGAAAGGAAAAATATCCCTCAGTGACATGCTATTAAGGGAGAGGATAAAACATGTGTAGAGTTTGTGGTATATAAGAGAATTAAGGTGATGTGTTACGGATCAGTTTGACTTTCGCTATGGATGACACTATTGGGCTTAATCTCCATACTTCATGGTATTATACTGGGGGCTAAAGTTACAAAGATGTATTTAAAGAATAGACTTCAGCCATATGTCAGAAGACTGGGAAGTTAATGTATATTTATATATTTTAAGTTAAAATTAAATGTTATGGGTGTGTATCAACTTGTATCATTCTCAAACCTAACTGACTTTTGTGACTTACTTGCCTAGTTAAGACTGGCTGAGTTAAGAGGGCCATTACTATTAATATACATGATACTCAGCTTAGTTGAGGAGACAAGATGTATAAACAGAAAGGCAAAAATACAAAATAGCTTCTGATAAATGTTGAGTAAGTGGCTCACACAATAAGCCCAAGTAAGTTCAGAGGTAGAAGAGGTCAACTTGGGCCACAGCGACAGGAGAGGATTTTGTGGCTGAGGCAGGATCAAAGGTGAACTTTAAAAGTAAAGCTTTATTGATTACCTATTGTAACTGAAGTCATCATATGCTAATTATATATGTGGACTGATGGGGAATGTGGTTAAAAGAGAATTCTATACTTCACACTCATTAGGATAAGAAACAAAATAATAGAAATAATAATAAAATGCAATATATTCCAATATTAAAACCCTTTCTAGAGCATTCAATTATGGGAGCCTTGGTTAAGGCTCAGTCTTGTCTTAACACTGTCTCATGTTTTTTATTGTGCCCCATTTTTAAAGAAATGCTGCTTAGCTCTTTGGACTAGAATGGTATTTTAGTTTAATTCTCATCAGCCACTATTAGAAAGAATACAGATGTGAATATATAAATGAACCTTCAGCATATCCTCTGTCTTTCAGTAACAAAAGACTAACACTCTTTCTTCTCCGGTTACACAAAACCTTGTGAGAAGCTGCTATTCTTAGGTATGAGTTTTGGATGAATTTTAGCCTTTGTCTTTCCAAAATAATTATTTGGTTTACATTACAAAATAGACCTAAGTATTTCTTCGATTCGGCACCATCTAGATGTACCTATAGTTGTGACAATATTTGAAAAGGCCAGACATGGTGGCTCATGCCTGTAATCCCGGCACTCTGGGAGGCCAAGGCAGGCAAATTGCTTGAGCCCAGGAGTTCAAGACCAGCCTGGGCAATGTGGCAAAACCCCATCTGTACAAAAAATTCAAAAATTAGCTGGGTGTGGTGGCAAACACCTGTGGTCTCAGCTACACTGGAGGCTGAGGTTAGAGGCTGCAGTGAGCCGTGATCATACCACTGCGCTCTAGCCTGAGTGACAGAGCAAGACCCTATCTCAAAAAATATATATATATATATATTTTTAGATTTTCTTTCACACACACACACACACACACACACACACACACACAAAAGAACAAAAAGAAAGGAAGGAAAGGGCAGAGGAAGTTATTTTAGAACAGGAAGCTGCCAATGTACTGGGAAAGCTTTAGAAAATTTTGCTAGTAGAAGATGATTCATTCTAAAGCGTATTGTTGCCTCATGTAAAAGATTCTCCAGAGTCTCTCTTAGCTTACAAAATAATTGGGTTTTGATCACAGCGAGACTGAACACAGATCCCTTTCAGATGGATCAGGCTTGGGTTCTCAAGGGTAACCATGAGTCCAGCAGTTGCTGTAGCTGTCATTCCTCACCCCACAGCAGTGACTGTAACCTGTTCATCTGCCAGTCTCCAGGAGCCTTCAACTTTGTGAAATCATTGTTTGTTCAATTTAAATGTAGCACTTCACGCCCACATCATCATCCAGCAACCCCAGATCCAAGGCTGGAACTGAGGCCCCTGACTTGCAAACATTTACACACATCCTCAACCTAATTTCGTCAACGTAGTTTGTACAACCCGGTTTTATTAAAGGGTGATTCATGTACCCTGAGAACACTTCTCAGTTTGTCGTTCAGCCTTTGTTTTCACCCTAAACTGTGCTCTGTCTGGTGCAGAACTCCATGCTGGTTCCCAAGTACCAAGCAGCCATGCTTTGTGTCACTATCGTCATGTCTTGCTCCTCGTGTTTATATGGTGTGTGTCTGTATCAGTCTGCTTCTGTTCACTTTCTCGTTTATAGAGAACACTGAAAACCACTCTGAAACACCGGCAGCTCCTGCTCTACCTCCTTCTGCTCCTCCTAAGCCTAGACCCAAACCTAAACCCAAAAAATCACCTGTGCCTCCGAAAGGGGCCACTGCTGGGGCCAGCCACAAAGGTGACGAAGTGCCTCCCATTAAAAAAAATACCAAGGCTCCTGGTAAGCAGGCCCCCGTCCCTCCACCCAAGCCAACTAGCCGAAACACGACCCGAGAGGCTGGTGAGTATGCCCCCAGTGCCCCGTGGGGTCACTTCTAGGGTGCTTGGCTCTGGGGTGGGGCTAATTGTTTCTTCTAGGTGTGATGGGCTTTTGGTGTCTTAGGACATTACACCAGCAGGTTCAGCTTTGACACAAAGAATGCCCAGGAGATTCCTTTGTTGCTCTCTACCAAAGGAAAGTCAACCCATTGAATAGTTCACCTCATTAGTTTTTGAGTGAATATACTGGTTTCGTCTTGAGTATCCACTATCAGCACCAGTTGAAGGATACTGGGAGTAGTATGCCTGATGAATGACAATAATCTGATATAACATTATTTAGACATTGACTGACCTACCTATATGAGCTTATGGGTGGCTTTTTGGCTAGGATTTTCTTTCAAAATATCTTAGGTTTGCATATAAAAATGTGACAATTTATAACTTTGATATATTTGCTGGATGTTAATGTGTTAAATCTTCAGCATCCATAGTCATCTCCTTTCTGATAAATGACAAAGGGTTCATGTCACTTGTTTCAGCTCCACCCCACCACTTTCTACTGCAGTGAAAACTATTTCAGTGGAGTGGAAAGTTACACTCTCAGTGTTCCACACCTCCCCTGTAGACTTGTGTGTTCTAAGGCAAAACATCCTGGTGTCATGTGGTTATAAGTTACTATTACAAATCACCAGTGGATGTTTGAGTGACCTGCAGTAACTTCATGCAATATGTATCCAGCTTTGCTTTACAATCGGATATGCTTGATGCAAAGTGGAAACTCCCATTTTTTTAGTGAAGAAGGAGAAAGATGCCTACCATGTCATTTATCTTTTAAAAGGACATTAATCAGGCCAGGCCCAGTGGCTCATGCCTGTAATCCCAGAACATTGGGAGGCTGATGAGGGTCGATCACTTGAGGTCAGGAGTTTGAGACCAACCTGGTCAATGTTGTGAAACCCTGTCTCTGCTAAAAATACAAGAATTAGCCGGGTGTGGTGGCACGCACCTCTAATCCCAGCTACTCAGGAGGCTGAGGCAGGAAAATCGCTTGAACCCAGGAGGCAGAAGTTGCAGTGAGCTGAGATCGCACCACTGCACTCCAGCCTGGGTAACAGAATGAGACTCCACCTCAAAAAAAAATCTGTTTTCCTTAAAATCAACAGCAACTTTCTAGCAGTTGACTGTCAGCATTTGCCTTGGTGTTGATCTTTTTCCTCTCATAATGTATGACCATAATGCTCAAATTCAGAGAGCGGTTTAGTTGACAGTATAACAGATCTCTGAATGCCAATAGACATCCCTCTCCCTGTGCTCCTCACGTCCCGCCTTTGACCTTTAGTGTCTGGGTCTCTTCTGATAAGCTCTAAACTGAAATGTCCCAGAATGATGTGCCAACAGTGCCCAGTGGCCATCTCCTCAGGGACCAGCTGTCCTCACCCATCAGTGTCCGTTCTTGTTGGGATCTGTGTGTGTTTTCCAGACTTCCTAGAAAACCCTAGGAGCATTGCTTAAAGTGAGGCAGGCACTGATTTTCTTAAAGAACAGCCCCAAACGGTCACTCTGTCATTGGGAATTAAGCTCCTGTCTTGCACTAACTTCTCCACTTTCCCATTCTCCATGTGGTAGTGGCTCACTCTGAACTCAGCTTGGACTCTCTTTACTTCCCTCAGAAGAAAGCCGATGATTAACACCAGGACAGGGGACAGCTTTCATAAACGATTTTGAGGTTTTTCCAGATATTTTGCTTGAAGATTTATTTAGGCACTCATGATGTTCCTAAGAGAATAGCACAGTGATTTTATTCATTGTATTGTAAAAGGCCTGACTTTTCCAGAGGCTATCACAGAGAAAACAGGGGTTGTATTTAAGTACACCAACAAGCCCATCATGTAAGAATCGTTTTATCAAATATTGATAATATCCCTTTATGATCCTACTGATATTCCATTTGTAACCATTTAGAACTTTCTGCATAGTAACTTTGTTTTATTTGAATAATATGGACCTTCTGGAAAAGTTTGTTCAAATGCTACTCTTGATGTTCAGTCCAGTGATTTAAGTTGTTAAAACAGCCATAAGTTAAGAATCTTTCTCTATTGCTAAGTTAGTATAGACCTGTAGCTACCTAGATATTAGTTTTAGAACATTCAGCTTCTTTGCCAGAGAAATCGGGTTAAATCTCCTTGATTTTTGTTTCTCATTGTTACACATTATTAACAACAAAAGTACTTAACTGAGGACAGGCGGCATTTTTTTTTTTTTATCATGCCCTTAATTCAAGGTAACTTAAGCAACATGTTTGATTTCAACAAAGACCTGTTATTTAAGAAGATTCTTTAAGAAAAACTGTAACGTGGCTTGAATTTCCACTCTGGGCAGTGAAAAAAAATATATATCTTTTTCCTCAAGCCAAACTAAAATTAACTTTTCTGTTAATGATGAAAGAATTTTCTTGGCCAGGCATTGTGGCTCACGCCTGTAATCCCAGCACTTTGGGAGGCCGAGGTGGGCGGATCACCTGAGGTCAGGAGTTCGAGACCAGCCTGTACAACATGGTGAAACCCCATCTCTACTAAAAATACAAAAATTAACCAGGCATGGTGGTGGGCACCTGTAATCCCAGCTATTTGGGAGACTGAGGCAGGAGAATCACCTGAACCCAGGAGGCGGAGGTTGCAGTGAGCTGAGATTGCACCACTGCACTCCAGCCTGGGTGACAGAGGGAGACTCTGTCTCAAAAAAAAAAAAAAAAAAAAGAATTTTCTTTAACAAATTGTTAGAATTGATATGTGAAAAGGATTCTGTTTAACTTACCTAAGAAAATAATTGAACATGGTTAGGCACCGAATCCTTAGCGTCTTTGTTGTGAAAAGTAAATGTAGACTGGACTTAGATTGAAGGAGTGTGCTTAATGAGTTTGACTTCTAGGCTAGGGAAGGTTGTTTTCTATAAGGTAACAGGTCTAGATTTGGGGAAGAAGAATTCTAGTTATGTATATCTTAAATGATAAAGACCCCAAAACCATAGGGATTCCTTTTAAGCCTGGAACCTGCCACTAAATGAGACTGGCTTCTTTAGTATCAGTCTAATCAGAATTAATGAAGTCTTACATCTCATTGTCTATTCTTTCATTTATTCTTCATCTCTTCATCCTCCCAATTGACTTCAATAAAGTCATAACTGGAGGTAAGTTATAATAACATCTGTATACAGTGTGGATTGGCTTCACAATGTTAACAAGATATTTTCTAATCATTTTATGAAAGATAGTTGAACCCTTCATGAAAAGAAGGAACATGACAACATTATAACAGAAGAAGCCATTAGGATAAATTTATAGGTCATGAAAGAAAAGAGTATTCTCATAGGAGTTTATTTTATCATCATATATTTACTAAGATGACATAAAGAAAAAAGTAGTTAATCTTTTTGTTTTGAAACTGTTTTGAGTGAGGGTGCCCTATCCGGAAGTAGGCAAATATACCGTAGCTATCCTTCGATGAAGACCTTCTTGGAACTTAAGCATTAAGGAAGATCACATTTGCGAAGGTGGGGTCAAAAAACCTGAGAATGATATTCCTTCCCTTCACATTATTTAGAACCAGACACGGTGGCTCACACCTGTAATTCTTTGGAGCCATCAAAGCCTCTCACTTTGGGAGGCCGAGATGGGTGAATCACTTGAGCCCAGGAGTTCAAGACCAGCCTGGGCAACATGACAAAACCCTGTCTCAACAAAAATACATTAAAGTTAGCCAGGCATGGTGGTACACACCTGTAATCCCAGCTACTCCGGAGGCTGAGGCAGGAGGATCACTTGAGCCCGGGAGGCAGAAGTTATAGTGAGCCGATATTGCACCACTGCACTCCAGCCTGGGTGACAGAACAAGACCTTGTCTCAAAAAAAAAAAAAAAAAAAAAAAAGTTAGGAGCAACCCATGTAAATATGTTTTGTAAACAAGAAGTTTTTTACAAACTTCCCTTTTGATGTTTTGAAGGGAGTGTACCTTTCCTGTGTGGCCATGGGTTTTCCCTTTACCCCATCTCTACTGCAGATGGAAGTAGAGTCCAGCATGGCGAGCTTTCTTCTCTGGAGCTACTGGAACAGCTGGTGTGGATTTTACTCTTTTAGCAGTAAGATGAGTGATTTTGTTTTTGACCCAGAAGGATATATACCCCAGTCTCTTCTGAGTGCAGGCCACCACTCTATTCCTAGAAAGACAGCATAGAACATGTATAATTTATGATGAGCCCAATTGTGTGCTACACCCAGCTAGCTGCTGATGTCTGTCCTCTACACACCATAACATTCCTTCTTGAGAGCATACCGGGCTTTTTTCAAGTGACCCATAGACAAGGGGCAGAAGATTCTCCCTTTGGCTGGCTCAGATAAAGACTAAAGTGAGAGAAGATAGAGGACTCTTGTTCCTCTGAGTTTTGCCGTAAACATCACTTGCTCCTTGCTGGATTGGAGGAAGGGAGGGGCAGAAGACAAGACTATTATCATGATTAGCCTATTTTCTCTTATACATTTATTCAACAAATTCTAAAGGGAACATTTTAAATGTTGTTGACAGTTACACCTTGGTTACTTTATTTTAAAAAGCATTGTATTCTTTGATTTTTTAATGCAAAGTCTCTCTGTTGTAGCTGGCTCCTCTCATTCAAAAAAAACAACTGGCTCTAAAGCATCAGCTTCGCCATCCACTTCATCCACCTCATCTCGTCCCAAAGCTTCAAAGGAGACAGTTTCTAGCAAAACAGGGACAGTGGGGACCACCAAGGGCAAGAAAAAAACTGGCAAGCAGCCAATGACTTCTCGCCTGTCCTCAGACACAACCACTTCTGGCACATCCGACCTTAGAGGAGAGCCTTCAGAGACCAGAGTGGAGAGTTTCAAACTCGAACAGACTGTCCCTGGAGCTGAGGAGCAGAACACAGGCAAATCCAAGTCCATGGTCCCTCCACCCCCTGTGGCTCCAGCACCTTCTCCTCCGGCCCCCCCTCTCCCTCTTGAGGATCAGTGCATTACTGCCTCAGACACTCCAGTTGTCCTCGTCAGCGTTGGAGCTGACCTGCCCGTCTCTGCCTTAGACCCAAGTCAGCTTCTTTGGGCTGAAGAGCCGACGAACAGAACCACTCTCTACTCAGGCACTGGCTTAAGTGTTAACAGAGAAAATGCAAAATGGTGAGTTGGGGAACAAACCCCCTATTTTATCTGAGAACTAAAGATCACTAATATATTCTGTTGGAAATGAAGCACCGGGTTTGCTTTCTTTTATAATTTAATCTACTGAGTCTTAGGTAGGCATACATGTGATCCAACCATTGCTTTGTCAGAGCCCTGCCCTGGGAATGCCTAGGCTACTGGAGAAAATTACATTGGTAGAGCTGACAAATACCACTTGAGATCGGTGTTTTCAAGTACAGTTAGAACCTGCTTCAGCACTGCTCAACAGTCCACAGTTCCATTCTCTTTCCTTTCAGTGCTTATTTTAAATCTTTACTTTACCATTGTGCTTACCCACTCATGTCAGCAAGTTACTGAGCCTTCGCCTTCTCCAAGAACATAAAGAAGATCGGAAGAGAACTCTCAAATTTGAACTCTTTTTTCTCCAGCAGTAGAGTTGTCCCCTTTCTTGTTTCTTTAAATTCCCACCCAGCTTAAATGTTATGTCCTCTGTGAAGCCATTCAATACTTCTAGACAGAATTGGTTATTGTGTCTACTATACTTAGACAACCCTGTGGGACAGAATTAGCCAACATGTTTTATATACCTCTGTGTGCCCAGCAACCACTCCAGAGTCTGATATGCCACAGGCACACAAAGGATGCTCATTGAATTGTTGAAAGAAAATAAAAAAGGGATTTAAGATGGTTATAGAAAAAGTCAGCCTACTTTAACATTGCGGAAGCAGCATTGAAGATAAGATGACCCTATTGCTAGATTTTGTAGAGTATAATGGAAGATAAAAAATAGTGCTCAAGTAGTCTTAGTTTCATTTAAGAAGGTACCTGAACAAAATGGGCCAAAGAACTCAATGTTAACTCACCCTCATCCAGTTCGTGGGTTAGTTGCTTTACCATCACCCAGTTGCCCAAGCTGGAAACCTGGGGTTCATCCAAGGCTCCTCATTCTCTTTCATTCTTTGCATTTCATCACTGACAAAGTCCTATAAATATCCTACTTACAGGTAAATAAAACATATTAGCCCTGTCCCACAGGTATGAAGGGATGGATGGCTGTCAGAGTATAGTAGACGCAATGATAAATTCTGTCTAGCAAAGGCTTAGAGTTCTTGCATCCTGGCTTTTTGCTCCTGAGTCTAAGAACAAAACCTGTATTCATTGTTCAAATCATGTAAAAGGTTCTCTTTCAAAACAATCTGTCATGTTAGACTTAAAAGAATTATTACATTAATTAGGTTGGTTTTGGTCAAGAGACTAAGATATCAACTTTAATTATTTAATTGCTAATGATAATGACCTTTATTTATTGAATACTCATTTAATGTCAGGAACTAAGCACTGTACATGTATTATCATTTTATTTATACAAGTCTTCCCAAAAGTATCCCTGTTTTATAGATAAGAAAACTGGCACTGAGAGAGCTAAAATAGTTTGCACCAGACTGCCCAGTTGGTGGTGGTGAAGCCAGAATGTATACCCAATTCCATGCTCTGAATGAATAATTTCATGTTTTCCAAAGCAATGGCTTCTACTTCTACTGCCATTTCTCTTCTGTTAGTTTCTTTGGGTTTTTTTAAGTCATTTTGAGCACCAATATTTGAAGGAAATATTAATAATTACAATTATTAATTATTACAAATAAATTACAAATTAATTTATTTTCTTTGTTTGACATTTTAATAAAAGATATGGGAAAAGAAGATTTATTGAAATGAACGGTTATGGTGTCTTTCTTAGGACATTTTGTGCTGCTGTAATAGAGTACCTGAGACTGGGTAATTTATAATGATTAGAATATTGGCTCATAGTCTTAGGGGCTGAGAAGTCCAAGATCAAGGCAGCAGCATTTGGCAAGGATCTTCTTTCCATGTCATCACATGGTGGAAGGTGGAAGGGCAGAGAGCACAACAGAGTGAACCTACCCCTGTGAGCCCTTTTGAAAATGGCATTAATCTATTCACGAGGGCAGAGCCTTCATGACTTAAACACCTCCCTCTAGGCCCTACCTCTCAACACTTTCACACTGAAGATGAAGTTTTTTGTTTGTTTGTTTGTTTGTTTGTTTTGTTTTTTTGAGACAGAATCTTGCTCTGTCACCCAGGCTGGAGTACAGTGGCATGATCTCGGCTCACCTCAACCTCTGCCTCCCAGGTTCAAGCGATTCTCCTGCCTCAGCCTCCCCAGTAGCTGGGACTATGGGCGCCTGCCACCATGCCTGGCTAATTTTTGTATTTTTAGTAGAGAAGGGGTTTCACCATATAAGCCAGGCTGGTCTCGAACTCCTGACCTTGTGATCCGCCCACCTCGGCCTTCCAAAGTTCTGGGACTATAGGCATGAGCCACCATACCCAGCTGGGATTAAATTTTAACCCATGAATTCTGAGGGACGCATTCAAACCCTAGCAGCATTCTTAATACTTCCAGCACATAGCAAATATCTTCATTTAACTATACTGAGTATTTTCCAACATTGCAATCACTTCCAGCCATTAGAACTGAACATTCATTCTTACAGCATATATTTTTTGATTGCCTTTTCTGTGCTGGGCAATGTACTAAGCACCAAGGATACAAAAGTGAGCAAGGCAATATAGTTAAGACTAGCTTTTACCAAAATATTGTCTGATGTGCCCAGGAAGTATAATGTTTAAGGTAACATCTGAATTTTGGGAACTAGATTGGGTATATGGGATTATTGTTCAATATACTAAAGAATAAGGTGCAACATGTAAAGTGCTTCCTGATATAGTCTTAAACACTCAGAGAGCTCATATCCGAAGGTGGCCTGACACTATCCTGTTCATTTCCACAAATATTTAAGGAGTGCATTTTATTGTGCTAAGCACCACACAACATACTAAGGGCTTAATATCAGTCTTCATCTCAAGTATATGAAGAACTGTCAGACCAAAGAGGTAAGCATCTGTTCTTCATTCCTACTGGGACTATAATCAGAGGGAGTGAGCTTAGTACATCATTAGCCATTGAGGCTATTTATAATAGATATTCCTGTCCATCAAGGTAGTTATAATGCTTTCCTAGAAGACGCCATAGGGATTTTCTTCTCTGTATATTCTTCAAAATTTAAATTTCATTTCATCCTACAGGGATGGTTTGTGTTTGCTCTTGAATTAATGAACCTGGAGTAAGTAGTCTCTCAAATTTCCTTCCAAATTCCTTCTGCCTTTTTCAAGTGGATATTTGGATTAGAATATCTGGTCTTAGTCACTTGCTTTACTTAGAACTTTCCCTCTGAGTTATGTTTCATCAACTAATGTGTGAAAATCTTGTCATTTTGTGAAGAGACTTCTGTTTGGAATACAAATATCAAAACTTTCAAGAAGACAAGTGGCTATGTATAAAAATACCTACCTCTCTTCCCATATGGCAGGGTACTAATTATTTGGTAGGCTTCCATTCATGGGCAGCTTCATCAGTAACACATATGTGTCATACAATATAAGGTAAATACTAATAAGTCCATTTGGAGGCCATATCCAAAAGGCTACTTTGTACAGTTCATTTTCACAAACATGTATAGAATGCACTATATTGTCCAGTGTGCCCAGGAACCCGAGGGGGAAAAATGAGGGGTAAGTCATGAGTTGATTAATACAAATTTGGAATATATTTAACATCAGATATAATTTATAGCATAACTCATTAAGTGTAAAATATAATAGTATAATAAACGTAAAATGTAATAGGTAGACCAAGAGTCTTCAGTCTGGATTCTAGACAAGACTTGCTACCTTGGTTAGGCAACTCACTCACGGTCTTCTTTGATTCCATGAGCTATAAGTTATCTGCCCTCCTTATACAATAGAATACTTGTAAATTGTAGATGTATGCTGGACTCTTTGAAAACCATGAAACAAAATACAAATAGTAAGATTAGAATAATAATCAATATGATAATTAATTAGTGAACAATGACACCAACAAATAAAGGACTCATCTCTCAAATTTGTTCTGTTATTCAGAACATATTATTAATTGGCATGTATTTTAAATGTGCTGTGATCACCCATAATGGCAGCCAATTCAAACAAGAATGGCTTCCAGTGGCAATCAACTAAAAACCCAGACTGTGGAAAATTTTTCCCATAAAAATAGATCTTCTCTTATTTAAGATGAGATTTCACACTGTAGAAAACAGTATGATGGTTCCTCAAAAAATTAAACATAGAATTACCATGTGATCCAGCAATTCTACCTCCATGTGTATAGCCAAAATAATTGAAAGCAGGCACTTGAATTTGTACACCAGTGCTCAAAGCAGTATCATTCACAATAGCCAAAAGGTGAAAACACGCAAATGTCTATTGACTGATGAATGGATAAACAACATGTGTTATATACATAGAGTGGAATATCATTCAGCCTTAAAAAGGAAGCAGATTCTCACACATGTTACGACATGAATGAAGGAACCTTGAAGACATTATGCTAAGTGAAGTATGTTACATACAAAAAGACAAACATTGTATAATTTCTCTTAGAGAAGGTGCTTAGAATAGTCAAATTATAGAGAGAAAAAGTAGAATGGTAGTTGCCAATGGCTGGGAGATAATGGTTATGGGGAGTTGTTTAATGGGTAGAGTTTCAATTTGGGAAGATGAAAAAGTTCTGAAGATGGTTGATGGTGATGGTTACACAGTGATGTGAATGTGCCTAACGCCAGTGAACTGTACACTTAAAAATGGTTAAAATGGCTAATTTTATGTTATGTATATTTTACACAATAAAAATGAGATTTCCTATTTCCCTCTTTGAGAACGAGAATATAGTCTGTTGGGTTTTTCTGATAAGTGAGAAACAAAATTTTGACAGTGCTCACTCAGGTTTATAACTACAAAGTAGAGTTTTAAATACCTCGTATTCTGATAAAGTTTATCTGTGTTTATTGCTGGAAGAACTTTTTACCGGAAAGCAATTTGGGGGATCTTTGTGTCTTAAAATGAAGATTACATTATTTTTGATGTGATGTTTTTATGTAAATTACTATGTATTTTTTAGTCTAGTCTTTGAAAATTGGCAATCTTTGTACATTAATGGTAACTCTTTAAACCATAGACTTTTACCAGGGTAAATAATAGAAAATTATTGCATCCTTGCATATCACCTTTTTTCTTTCTTTCTTTCTTTCTTTCTTTCTTTCTTTTTTTTTGAGATGGAGTCTCGCTCTGCCCCCCGGGCTAGAGTGCATATTACCTTTTTTCTAAAAAGTTTATTTAACTTGCACATTGTCTATTATATTACAAGAGGCAGTTTTAAAAATGCAAACACACATAGGATAAATGAGTTTTTACTATTTACATATTGGGATAAAAGCAGGATTAATTCATATATATATATATATATATATATATTTTTTTTTTTTTTTTTTGAGACAGGGTCTCACTCTGTTACCCAGGCTGGAGTACAGTGGTGCTAGCATGGCTCACTGCAGTCTCGACTTCCCAGGCTCAAGCAGTCCTACCACCTCAGCCTCCTGAGTAGCTGGGACTACAGGCAAGCACCACCATGCCCAGCTAATTTTTTATTATTTTATTTTATTTTATTTATGTATTTATTTAATTTATTTATTTTTGAGATGGAGTTTTGCTCTTGTTGCCCAGGCTAGAGTGCAGTGGCGCGATCTCGGCTCACTGCAACCTCCACCTCCCGGGTTCAAGTGACTCTCCTGCCTCAGCCTCCCGAGTAGTTGGGATTACAGGTGCCGGCCACCACTCCCAGCTAATATTTTGTATTTTTAGTGGAGACAAGGTCCCCTATGTTGCCCAGGCTGGTCTTGAACTCCTAGGCTCAAGTGATTCTCCTGCTTCAGCCTTCCAAAGTGCTGGGGTTACAGGTGTGAGCCACCGAACCCAGCCGTGTATTAATGAAAGAAGATGTACTTTTCTATGTCATTACCTTCTGGGTGCTGTGATGCAAAACAATGAGTCTCCCTTTTCCAGGAACTTGTGGGATTGAGAAGGCAGAGAAGCAATGGGTGGTCAAGGTGTAGTACGCTAAGCACTATAGCGGGGTTGTCTTCAGGTCCCCATGGGACAGACGTGGGGGCAAGGAATTAAACTGAAGGCCCATGAAAGCTTCCTGAAGGAGCTGAGGCTGTAGCTGACACTTGAAGGATAAGCAGGAGTTCATACAGGTCAAAGAAAAAGTGCAGACAATGTCAAATATCCAGGAGCCTCTAGCTCATTATTCTTTCCGCTGAACCCCCATTGCTATGGAAAAAATAATTTGCAAAATGTAGTTTTACCCTATTTGTTTGCTAAATGTATCAGATACCAAGCCTTTGCATTTTACAGATGAAAAATGTAAAACCTTGAGAATTAAGGTTTCATTTCAGTGACTTTAGCCTGGCCTATGTCGAGTGTCTGCTTTCCCCAGCCTGAAGGAAGCCCATGAAACTAGAGCTCTTTTTCATGGTGTGGTGCCCCCAAGGGTTGCTCTGAGCTTCACATCACTCCCATGCTTTTCTGCCTTTAACAGTTTCACAACCAAAGAGGAGCTGGGGAAGACAGTGCCTCAGCTACTGACTCCTGGGCTGATGGGCGAATCTTCAGAATCCTTTAGTGCCTCAGAAGATGAAGTCCACAGGGAATACCAAGCCAATGACTCTGACTCGGATGGGCCTATCTTGTACACCGATGATGAGGACGAAGACGAAGATGAGGATGGCAGTGGAGAAAGTAAGACTGTTTTCAAGAGGCAGGGAGGAGCGTGGGTGATAAGCAGAAGCAGCTGCAGTTTATAAAGAATAAAAGCCTCATTAGGAACCAGACATCTGATGTTTTCTTTCCCCTCATCCTCCTTTCTCAAATTAGAAATGTGTGTATCCTAAAGTTTAGCTTTTGATGGGAGGCCTTTCCAGAAGATGATGTCACACGACTGGATCTGGCCTTTGTTGATGAGCTAGATGAGCTAGATGTGCATATTAGTATTTGTGCTGAGAATCAAAGCTTTCTAATAACAGAGACCTTTCTCACTATGACCAAAGAGAGCCCTTCCACTCTGGGCCCATTGTTGAAGAAAGAAAGTCAGTGCAGATTCATAGGCTTACTCATTGGAGGTGTTTGAAATTTTCACTCTCTTTTGTACTGGGATTTATAGAAAGGGGAAGGAGGAATGAGTCAAGAATGCCAAATACCTCATTAGCATTAAGAGGCTGGGCACGGAGGCTCACGTCTGTGATTTTGGGAGGCTAAGGTGGGTGAATCCCTTGAGGTCAGGAGTTCGAGACTAGCCTAGCCAACATGGTGAAGCCCTATCTTTACTAAAAATACAAAAACCAGATGGGCATGGTAGCGCACACCTGTAATTCCGGCTGCTCTGGAGGCTGATGCAGGAGAATCGCTTGAACCCAGGAGGCAGAAGTTGCACTGAGCTGAGATCTTGCCACTGCACTCCAGCCTGGGAGACAGAGCGAGACTCCATCTCAAAAAATAATAATAAAAAGAATGCTAAATACCTTGTTAACATTAAAAACAATCATACTTCCACAATAAGTAAGATAGTAGGCCTTCTAGGAAATAATAATATCATTTATGTATTAAAAATAATGGCAAAAACCACAATTACTTTTGCGTCAACCTAATATAACTTAGAGATATGGAAAGTGCTTTTATTTTTTTTTTAACTTTGAGCAGGATAACATGGGAGGGATTCAGTGTGGGACTGAATTTGTAGATTATGGCAAGTTATTACTATATTAGTGATTTAATGGCACTTTTTCAAATCCCTTTTAATTTGCATGGAGCAAAAAATAAAATAAAATGAAACCATTATCTTCCATGTGGTGTTACTTATCATTTGTTGAAATTTTCAGGATTCTGGGGTAATTAAGGGTTAAACATTGGTAGACTCTGCCAGGATGGCGTCTGAGTAGAGGAAAGGAGGAGACAAGGATTAACTGTACAGAATAAAAGCAAAAGAACTAAGTTTTTTAAACTTGAGAAAGGAAAAGCATTGTGCAATCATTCATTTCTATGATCCACCCTCTCAGCAAAATAAACTGCAGCTATCACTTTCCAAACGATGAAGTAGTACTTCTAAGTTTTTTCATGGTGTCCCAATATTTTTCAGAACGTTAAAAAGAAATAGCTCTTCAGTCTTCTCAAAATGAACTGCATCCAACTCAAAGTCTTTTTTTCCTTAGGTTAATTAAGATTCTTCTCCTGCATGAGGAGAAAGAATTTGGTCTGGGCTCTATTTAAAGTCCATACCATGTGTAACCCGAGTGCCACTGGCTAAAAGCCTCTCTCTCTGCATTTCTGCTCTTTTTCAATCCTCAGGTGCTTTGGCAAGTAAAATACGCCGGAGGGATACTCTTGCTATCAAACTTGGCAACAGACCATCTAAGAAAGAACTAGAGGACAAAAACATCTTGCAGCGTACATCTGAAGAAGAGAGACAGGAAATCCGACAACAAATTGGAACCAAGTTAGTCAGGTAATTGCTAGCATTTTAGGACAGTACTGACTAATTTGCATTTTTCTCCTTCCCAAAGCTTCCTACCTAACTGGGTTCATTGTGAATTCCTCATGTACAGATACATCTGGCCTACTGGGTCTTTTAAAGTTGGTCTTGCATGATGAACCACTCGAAGAACCTGTCCTTTGGCCCAGCTAGCCAATGGCTTTGAGGTCACCAAAGCCTATTCCGGGAGTCAAAAACTTTTTTTTAAAGACCAGTTGGCACACATTTCAGGCTTTGCTGGCCAGACAGTCTCTGTTGCAGCTACTCAACTGCGCTGCTGTAGCATAAAAGCAGCCATAAATAATAGATAAACAAATGAGTGTGGCCATGTTCCAATAAAACTTTATTTATTCATAAAGCTGGATTTGGCCTGCAGATCACAGTTTCCTCAACAATCCTGGCCTAATTTATGGACTCACTAGCATTCCTGGGAATGCCGTGAGGTTCTGCCCTGTGGACTGTGAGACTGCAGAAATATTAGTTGCCTTCAATGGTCTGGCTCCATCCAAGTCAGGCAGCCTTAACCCTCATATCTAAACATCCCCTTTCCAACTTCAAGTAAATGGATCATCTGACGTCTCTTCCTGCCTCCAACCATTGTATAGGATATTTGCTTTTGCCACTGGTGACTTTACAAGTCCCTTTAACTGGCAGTTTTAATAGAAGTGAGTATTCATTCATGCCAGAGGTCTTATTTTTGATGATCAGTTTAAGCACGTGTAAGAATTAGTTGTTCTGCTGACTTATCTTACTCTGCATACACAACAGGGTGCATAACTGGGAGAAAGGAACTGTCTAGAATCCCAGAGCAGGATTTGGAGGTGGGGGGAAAATTGCTGTCCTTGCCTGGAAGTGGTATAACTGGAGGCAGGATTGGCACGGAGGCTGCTGACCATTTCTCCAGAGGAAGAGTAACCCCTAAGGCACCTCCTTACGGCTGAGTTGTGCAGAAAGGTGTCAGAGACAGCAGCTGTGGCGTCTATCTGAAGGAAAAGCACAGCCTACCAGGGAACCTCGGGGGACGCTTAGAGGGTCTCTCTGTTCCGTAAACCCTCTTGCGACTCTGGAAGAAATTTGGGAATGTTTACCAGTGGTCTCTCTCGCTCTCGTCTTCTTAATTCAGCCCTAACCTGTGACCATTTCTGGCTTCGGGAAAGAGCCAGCAGAAGCAAGAGGGACTAACGTGATTAATGGTATCGAGCTGGAAAAACCTACAATTCTAAACTTGCCATCTTACCAAGGAAAAACAAGGGGCCTCTCTGAGGCCCAGAGAGATTAAGGAAATGTCTCGAGGACATGCAGTTCCTGAGTAGCAGAACCAGAATTAGAATTTCGCTCCTGGGCTCTGCCCGATTTTCTTTTGTATACTGTCTCCTGTTGTGTACTTTCTACTCTATGTAAGAGAGTATATGCTTCTAGGTTCTCTGATTGTTTTATTACTCTTGTTTATGTTTTACCATGAAGAAGAATGTAAATCATTGAATAATATTTGCATAAAATAATAATAGTATTATCATAGTAAGGAGTAAAAAAGTGTGAAGTATCATATACCCACCTCAATAAGTGTCAAAGTAGCAGTAAAGAAAATTTTGTAAGTTTTTGTTAAAATCCTAAACAAATGAGGAGTTGTAATCCCAGCACTTTGGGAGGCCAAGGCAGGCAGATCTCCTGAGGTCAGGAGTTTGAGACCGGCCTGGCCAACATGGTGAAATACCATTTCTACTAAAAATACAAATATTAGCCGGCCATGATGACTGGCACCTGTAATCCCAGCTACTCCGGAGGCTGAGGCAGGAATTTGGGAGGCGGAGGTTGCAGTGAGCCGAGATTGTACCACTGCACACCAGCCTGGGCAACAGAGTGAGACTCCATCTCAAAAAAAATTTAAAAATAAATTTAACAAAAATATGCTAAATATCTTACTATAGGGAGAAACCCTAAAGTCATTTTCTTTAAAAATAGAAGCAAAGAAAAATTCCTTAACCTTACTATGCTAAAAGTCTGGTCACGATTATTTGTGGTGAAGAAAAGGTATAAATTGTAGGAAAGACATACTATTATTATACATGGCTGTATACCTAGAAAGCTCTAAAAACTGACCCAAAATTGCTATATATAATAATTTCAGCAGGTTTGCTTGATGTAAGATTAACCTATAAAAATCAACATTATATTTATATAACATTGATACACAGAAAAAAATACAATGAAAAAGGGAGATTGCATTCACAGCATAGCAACAACCACATTTTAAATACTTAACTATTCACTTAACTCCAGGCCCAAGAAATCCGTTTCCAGAAAATCATAATGGAAGGAATGAAGGAATATATAATTAAATGGAAAGAAAGTAAACATTTTTATCAATGAAGAAAAATCAGCAGACAAGTTAATCAAATGGGTAACGTGAAGTTTGAAGGACAATAGATGTACTTTATAGAATCAGGGCATAATGGATTCATTCCATAAAATGAAACCTAATAGAAATAAATGTCACCTTTTTCAGTGTGGGCCAAAGAAAAACCATCTGCCAACATAGGATGAGAGGCCTGTGGCCACAGATTGAAAAGATATTTGGGGCTGTGATAAATTTAACGAAAATCATCATGAACATAGCCATTATGAGAGGTGGCTATTCAACATCCTAGTATGGGCTTATCCAGAACTGGCAGAAATACAGTCTATAGGTCAAGGCAGGAAAGAGCTCCTGCTTGGCCCCATCTGTAAAACAGAGCTAACTAACCCAAGAGCTTGGGAGAATTAAAGGAGATGATACACTAATGGTTCTTTAGTACCTGGGTCATAGCAAGCACTCAGTAAAATTAAGTTTCTTATTATTCATTTAAATTATTATACATCAGTTAAACTAGTAAAGCACATTTAAAAATTAAACCCAATGGGCCGGGTGCGGTGGCTCATGCTTGTAATCCCAGCACTTTGGGAGGCCAAGGCGGGCAGATCACAAGGTCAGGAGATCAAGACCATCCTGGCCAACACGGTGAAACCTCGTCTCTACTAAAAATATAAAAAATTAGCCGGGCGTGGTGGCGGGTGCCTGTAGTCCCAGCTACTCAGGAGGCTGAGGCAGGAGAATGGCATGAACCCGGGAGGCAGAGCTTGCAGTGAGCCAAGATCGCGCCACTGCACTCCAGCCTGGGCGACAGAGCGAGACTCCGTCTCAAAAAAAAAAAAAAAAAAAAAAAATTAAACCCAATGTTGGCAAGTTTATGAGCAAATAGGACACATAGACATTGCCCTTTTTCAATATTTCTGAAGAACAGTTTAACAATATGATAAGAGAATTATGAAGCAGTCTGTTTCTTTGCATGGTAATTCCATTTGGGGACTATATAAAAAGTAAATAATCCAAAGGGGGGAAAATGCTATATCTTACAAAGATGTTTATTACAAAGATATTTATAGCAATGACAAATTAAAACAAACCAGTGTTCAAAAACAAGGGTCCAATGAAGAACGCTGTGAGAAGTTGACACTGTGAAATCCCATAAAGTACCAGTTTTCTAAACACTTCATCAAGGATGCCCTGGAAATGATACATAGGCATCTACTGGAAGAGCTAGGGAAGTGTAGATGTGTGTCTGGGCTGGAATGGGAGTGTAGGTGTGTGTTTGGGCTGGGATGGGAGGAGGCTTCTCCATCCCAGATCGAACTATCCAACTAAGACAGCTTCTGTCTCTTACAGATTAGGATTCCACTGCAACCCCCAAAAGTTCGAAAACTTTTATAAATACATAGACTGTATCTATCAAAAATGTCAATGGGCGGGGCGCAGTAGCTTCATGCCTGTAATTCCAGCACTTTGGGAGGCTGAGATGTGGATCACGTGAGCCCAGAAGTTTGAGACCAGCCTGGGCAACATGGCAAAACCCCATCTCTACCAAAAAAAGAAAAAATTAGCGGAGCTTGGTGGCATACGCCTGTAGTTCCAGCTACTTGTGAGGCTGAGGTGGGAGGATCGCTTGAGCCCAGGAGGTGGAGATTGCAGTGAGCTGAGATCATGCCACAGCACTCCAGCCTGGGCAACAAAGCCAGACCCTGTCTCACCAAAAAAAAAAAAAAAAAAAAAAAAAAAGTTAATAGAGCAGAGTTTTCACTGTTACTAAAATGTAAATTTTACAAAATTATTTTTGTTCAAACAGCACATCTAATCACTGTCATTGAAAGGTAATTCACCCACAGTTCCAGCCACAGAGAACTCCATGTCTAATGAGAGACAGAATTATATGTTGCATGACGGAGTCATGTGAAAAGCACAAACATCTAAGTCAAAGGATTTGAGTATGAATCTTGGCGCTAGCATTTACTAGTGTTTTACCTTAGGCAGATTAGTTAATCTCTCATTTCGTCATCTGTAAAACTGAAACTGGCTGCTACCTTGCTGAATTGTTTTAAGGATTCAAGATCACATAAGCTAAGCACCTAGCACAGTACCTGGATTTTTAAAAGTATGACTCAGCTGTAATTATTATTTTTATAATTACCTGTGTGATAAGTGCTTTAATAGATGTATAGTCCTTGTGTATAAATTGCTGTAAATGAGCAAAGAACCAGGAGCCTTTAATTCTCACTTTCAGGAGAGGCCAAATACGTATCTTCAAGATATTATTTTAATCATCTGTAAGATTTCAGTAGATGGAAAAGGAGAGAAAGATGTTCCAGAGGAAGGAGACACCATAAATAAAAGAAAGGTGGCTTATTGTGGGTGTAATAGACAGTATATTGATAATACGGATACGTAGCACAGGATACATGGGGACATGGATGGCAGAAAACCTGGCTGGCATAGACATAGATATTCAACAAGTTCCTTTGTCTGCTCAATTAAGTTAGTTTCAAGGTAGCTCTGATGAAGATCATAGTTTAACAAACATTTTATTGAGATATTTAAAGTATTAATTTCAATTCTTCTTACCATTTCTGTCATAGCCATAAACATTTAGAATTAGTAGTACTACCTAACGTTAAGATTACCCGGCCAGGCACAGCATTCTGTTTTAGACCTTAATGAGCTATATATTAATTAGACTATAAGCTAAGCTGTAACAGAGACCAAAAACTACAGTGGTTCAAACCAGGTATGTGTATTTGTTTTTCACGTGACAGTCCCCAGGTAGGTGGGCCATCCAGTATGGGTGGGAGCATGGCTCCTCGAAGTCTGCCTGGCAGCCCCATTCGTTCTGTCTTCCTGCTCTCCCATTCCCTAGATGGTCTCATCTGCATGATCAAAGCTGGCTCACACCATCATGCTGAAGTTCTAGCCCGTGGAAAAAGGAATGAGAAAGAAGGGAACATGCACCCAGGCATTTTAAGGATGAGAAGGGGAAGTAACAGACATCATTCTGCTCACATCCCATTGCAGAAACTCAGTCACAGCACGATACCTGGCTTCTAGGGAGGCAGAAGTCTGTAGTCAGGTACCTAGCTAACATCCAGGCCGATCTGTTGCTAAAAGGAAGGGAGACTGTGTAATGGGGGTTGGTGAGCAGCCTCAGCCATGATCTGTAGTCTCCAAACTAATGGGAAGGAGACTTTTATTTTGCAGCTTTAAAAATGGATTTTTATTTCTCAAAACATGAAAAATAGAGCTTTGTTGTTTTATTCTGAGTCTCCTACTAGGGTACCTTGTTTTTAACCTGTAATATATCATTTTGTCATCATAGGAGGCTGAGCCAGAGGCCCACAACTGAAGAATTAGAGCAAAGAAACATCCTAAAACGTGAGTGTTCTATACTATAGAATGATTCCTTGTGTAATCATTAACAAGCTGCCTCTACAGATGATCGATTTATCAGTAAGAAACCATCATATATTCATTTACTCAAGATGGACTGAAATAGTCCATTTATGTCACATTTATATGTAATTGTTTATATATTTTTTAAATTTCTTGAATTTGATATTTGATTTTATGGCTTTGAGCCTTATATCCACCCCTAGACCAGAGTCATGGTCATGACAATTGTGTTTAAGAAAGATGAAATATATTCCATGTATTCTTTCACCCAAATATTGAATAGAATAAGAATGCTCTAGTGTTCTTGCAAATAAATGTCAAAGAAAAGGCCAAAAGAATCCACAAACAAACAAATCAAATATTCCTATATTATTATTAATAACACAGTTTGCTGCTAGTTTAACAAATGGCTCAATTCAAAACAAAATTTTCAATCCATTGCATTTTCCTATGTCATGATAACTCGGCTTCCTTCTTGAGTTGTTTATAATTTCTCAGCACGAAAACGTTCTCCATTCATTTTCCTACTTTATTTTCCCATTCTGTTTTTCCCTCTATTCTCTTTGACTTTAGTTTTTACTCATCCCTGCAGTAGTATTTATTGGAGTTAGTATGTTAAAGCTATAAAGCTAATAGAAATACAGTTTGTCATGCTATTGTGTGTCAATGTGGTCAGGCACTGCAGTGAGTTAAGAAATGGATATTTTTAAATTGCGCCTAGCTGTAGTTTTATATATTGTTAACCCAGTTTCAAAAGATCTTTTTATTGTATGAAATATCAGAGAACAGGAATGGGTAAAACTCCGGATAGTACTGCAATGGTAGTGACCCACGGTGTGGGGGAAATCCTTGTCAGCCAGGCTTTTCGAGTTATCTTGGCCTGCTAGAAGACCCCTCCTCTCCAATCTAAGATACTTTTTTTCCTTTAGGGAAGAAAGATTTTGGTAGCATATTGTATTACAGTTGTTAGTACGAAATCAATTCAACAATGAATATGAACTGCCGTCCAGTGAGAGGAACTACCATCCACCCAGTCTATGGGATCACTTTCTTTGGAATGCTTTTTTCTGGCTTTTTTTTTAACATAACTAGAATACAGCTCCAGGAAGGACTTAAGTGGCTACTAATGTATAGAAGAGCCAATTTGGAGGAGGAAAAATTCACGGCTAGAAAAGAAGGAAAATTTTGTGTTTTTGCTTTGCTGAGGAAGAGTAGAAGCAGCATCTAATTTTGACAACAAAACAAACCAAAAAGGTTCATTGCTTTTTGTGATAGGTTCCTGGGAAATACTTGTTGAATTAAGTTTTAAGCATGCTCAAATGCAGACCCTAACCTCCTAAAAAACACAGAGATTATGTCTTACTGGATGCCTGATCCAATACCTAGAAGAAAAAAGGAAGAGCACATTTTGGGTAATTCTTTCTTAACCTGTGAGATAAATAGTGCCAAACCACAACGGAGTTTGGTTATCTGAGGAACTGTTTCGTAGATCTAGAAACTTATCGCACGTTGATCTTAAGTGCTGCATTGGCCTTTATATCCCGTTTTCCTGGAGGTTTGGGAAAGAGTGAGACACTTCAGATTTGACTCCAGCCCTTCTTTTCCTTCCTTCTAAGTTCAACTAAGCATGTTTATTTCTGGAAGCAGAGGCATATTTCCAGCCTGGAGAGGCTGATAACTGGCTTATGATTTCCTGACCCACTATTGTACAGCCAAGGGAGGCAGAAGAAAACTGGGAGAGGTCATCTTTCCCTGAGCAGTCACAGGAAACTGAGTGGCCTAACTTACAAACACTCTACTCAGCCCGTTTCCCTCTTGGTTCTTCCACATAGATTGCTCTTGTTTGTTTGTTTGTATGTTTCATCTCCAGCTTTTGTTCAAGAACAGTAGAAAAGTATGTGATACAATGTGGTTTTTAAGGACGTTTACTTTAACTAGGTCATCTTTTTTTTATTTTTTATTTTTCTGAGACGGAGCCTCGCTCTGTTGCCCAGGCTGGAGGGCAGTGGCACAATCTCGGCTCACTGCAACTTCCGCCTCCTGGGTTCAAGTGATTTTCCTGCCTCAGCCGCCCCAAGTAGCTGGGACTACAGGTGCGCATCACCATGCCTGGCTAATTTTTGTATTTTTAGTAGAGGTGGGGTTTTGCTATGTTGGCCAGGCTGGTCTCGAACTCCTGACCTTGTGATTCACCCGCCTCGGCCTCCCAGAGTGCTGGGATTACGGGTGTAAGCCACCATGCCTGGCCCTAACTAGGGCATCTTTTCTGGCAAACTAGAAAACTAATTCACAGAATAAAACATTCAACAATTTTTAGAGCCCATCACTAGTTTAATAAACATGAGTCAGATGCCAATAAATGCCATTAGTTTTCATTGGTGACCACAGGACAAATTATATTTCTTAGTGTCAATTCACCATACCAGTCCTTACTTGATGTCTTTCCTAATTATTTTAGTGATACTAGAGCTTTTTAAAAAGATATTACATATATGTATTTATATTATATTATATTATATTATATTATATTATATTATATTATATTATATTATATTTAGTTATTCATTTTAGAACCAGTTCCTAAAAACTGATAAAATAGAAAGCAACTTTTGGTACTTAAAAGGTCAACTTTTGCTAATCAAGAAAGGTGATGTATTTAGCTGCGAATGTAATTCTAGCTATGTCTTCTATAGAGAAAAATGAATTAGGCCATTGGATTCTGCATA
Organism: Pongo abelii; assembly: GCF_028885655.2. Taxonomy (NCBI): domain Eukaryota; kingdom Metazoa; phylum Chordata; class Mammalia; order Primates; family Hominidae; genus Pongo; species Pongo abelii. The sequence goes on from NC_071990.2 coordinate 145,336,827, forward strand.
TATTTTTCCCCAACATTTTATTATGAAAATTTTTAAACATGAATAAAAGTTGAAGGAATTTTATGGTAAAATCCGCATATATCTACCATCTATAGTCTGTCATTAACATCTTGCTTTATGACATATCCATGCATCTGTTGATCCAGCTTTTTTTAATGCACTTTAAGTTTATGTGTGTTTTTTCATTTGCTAAAAACACCCACATGAGGCCAGGTAAGGTGACTTATGCCTGTAATCCCAAAGCCTTGTGAGGCCAAGGCAGGAGAATTGCTTGAGGCCAGGAGTTTAAGACCAGCCTGGGCAATATAGTGAGATCTCATCTCCACCAAAAATTGAAACAACAAAACATCTACGTGGAAACATGTAAAAAGCAAAAAGAAAAACAAATCCACAAAAAAATTTGGCTTTTTGAACCCATTTTATCTGAATTAACAACTCAAGAGGATAATACTCCAATTGCTGGTATTTTTGTACTTTTCTTTCTTCTTTTAGCTCATCCACAAAATTCTCTGGGTAACATTGCTCACCAGGCGGGTTTCCTGTGGTGCTTGCTGCTGTTTAACCACATGTATTATTTGTTTATTTATCGGAAATGCTTCCTGCGGGTCGTCCGAAACGTTCGCCCCTCTCTGCTCTGATGAGAGTCACTGAGAGCAAGATTTGTCAATGAACCACGTCACTTCCTTCATGAATATCCCACCAGTCTGTTTAAATTCACCAGAAAGATATACATCCTACTTTATAATTAGTCCTCTAGTGAATCAAAAAATGAAGGAAGCATACACGGTGAATTTTCAAATGCTGAGTTTAAGGTTTAAACTTGACTCTATGAGAGATTTTGCAATGACTGTTTAATAAGATTCAGAGAAGCTGTCATGGTAGCTCATGCTGGTAATCCCAGCTACTTGGGAGGCTGAGGCGGGAGGATCACTTGAGTCCTGGAGATCAAGACAAGCTTGGGCAACATAGGGAGAGCCCATCTCTACAAAATAAAAGTAAAGATTCAGAGGAACAGTCATGTTGGCTTCCCTCTACCTCTCACCCTCATCCTCTAACTTCACTAAAAGTACAATTTTGAACATGGAAAACTTAAAGTCAGTTTCTGATGTCAAAAATGAATTCAATTCCCTAACTGCATTTGGCCCTTCTCTTTTTAGACATCACTGTTACCTGGTAGCACTAGTTCAACAGTATGCTTAATAAGGCAAAACTATCAAATATTCCCTTCAAGGAAATGTCATTTTTGCATATTTAGTGAAGACTGGAGCATTTGTTAGCTTTGGGATGTATTATATCCAATTTTTTAATCTTTGAAAAGTACCTTAAAAATATAGCATAAATACTGTATAGAAAGAATTGACAGAAATGTTTTAAGAATTATATTTCTCTTTTTATTAACAATGTCATCAATATCACTAACAATATCATCAATTTTTATCAACAATATCAACAATTTTATTTTCACTATCGCATGACCTTGTAAAGCTCTGGTTTGAATCACAAGAACCACAGTGTGGCATTTGTTTATTATGTATTTTGACAATCCACAAGCTTTATCCAACTCATATGAGGTAATTCTTTGAACCTAAGTATGCATTTTTAAGGATATGAAAGGATATATATTTTGTGAAGCAATTAAAAACCTACAGTACTTTCATAGGAAGAAATTTAAATTATAACCAAATTTGTTTGACTGGCACGAAATGAAAGGATATTAATTCATTGTTTCTTGTCTTGTGGGTGATTACAGTTTATGTCCACTCTTTGTCTAATCACCTTCTTTCTTATGCATTAAAGTTATTATTTCAGAAGAACATAGAAACTTTTCACTGTTCAGAGAAGGAAAACTGATAGAGAATTTAGCCTGTTCAACTAACAAATACAGATGTTGCAAATATTGAATACTGATATGTTATTCACAGTAAAAATAGTCTTAGTTGTAAGAAGTCTATTTGAATTATAAAATAAATATATTTCATACCTGTCATGGATTAAAAAAAATTTTTTTTAATTGAACCCGGGAAGCAGAGGTTGCAGTGAGCCAAGATCGCGCCACTGCACTCTAGCCTGGGTGACAGAGCGAGACTCCGTCTCAAAAAATAAAATAAAAATAAAAATAAATAAATAAACAAATAGAAGAAGTTTTCCTTTGTCAACCTTTTGGTCAAGCCTTTTTACAGTGTTATTTTCCTTCAAAAGAGTTCATAATAGCACTTTCTAAAACATAATCTTTCATAAGCATCGGTATCCAAGAAGCAAAATGTGTGCTCACTGATCGAACAGATGATCAGCTAAAGGAAGCAACAGAGAGAAGTTCCTCAAGTAAGCAACAACCAGCAAAACCTGAAGGGGTGTTTATTTCTTTAAAAATTTTGGACATTTTTCTTTAAATCCCATCTGTTGGGCAGCATAAAATCGTACTACTTGGTGAATCACTAGAGAACGAGAAGACTTTGGAAAGGCAAAGTCACAAGAAAATAAATAATTTCCACCCAGAGTACATCATAACCTCATTTAGAACGTTCTGGTTTGAAAGCAAAGTCCAAGGAAATGCTTACATTCTGCTTCTATGGAAACCAAGGAAGACAAATCAAATATTTTGGTTGGATTTGAGTGGAAATCAGCAGCTCAGACATGCATCGGATGGTTCTAATTTGCTCTTTTAATATGTCTCAGATTTTCACATGAAGGCCAGATCCAGAAGTAAATTTTTATCTGAATTCTGGTAAATTGTGCTTATAAGCCCATGAAATGATCAGCAATAGAGGGCTTTCATTAGAATATGGGCACTCCTGTGGTTTTTTTAAGAATACAGCAGGACATCAGGAAGCAAAAACATTTAAAATTAGTAAAGCAAACCAGTCCTACAAAAAAAGCGTGTGTGTGTGTGTGTGTGTATAAGATGATCAACCTTCCTACAAAATATTTTGACAACTTTTTAACAATGTTGGTGGTGTGTTTGATCATTATTTGTTAGAGTCACATGATTGTGGCCTGATACACTTTTCTGATTATAAAATCATCTATAGTAACTGTCATCATGACTTTCCTCCTTTAATAAACAGAAAAGAATGAAGAAGAGGAACAAGAAGCAAAAATGGAACTTAAACGCAGACTCAGCAGAAAGGTAATGAAATCGTGACTGTTAATGAGCATATGTGTTTTGAGATATACTTTTTAAAAAAAATACTAATCCTCTCTGTATGTGTAAATCAGATGTTTAGAAATAATTATTCCTATTAGTCTATAATCATAGACATCAAAATCACAAGCCTGGGCAACATGGTGAAACCCTATCTCTACAAAAAATACAAAAATTAGCTGGCGTGGTGGCACATGCCTGTAGTTCCAGCTACTCAGGAGGCTGAGGTGGGAAGATTGCTTCAGCCCGGGAGGCGGAGGTTGCTGTGACCTGATATCATGCCACTGCACTCCAGGCTGGGAGACAGAATGAGACCCTGTCTCAAAAAAATGAAATAAAATAAAATAAAATAAATCAATATAATGCACATGCTATGAATGATGTTTATAATTGTGTGTTGTGCTAATTTTGAAAAATTAGCAAGTGTTTTAAATTGCATTTACTCTATGAAAATATGTACTCTGTGTGAAAATGTTTAAAGACACAAAAAAAGAAAAAAATAAAATCATGTCTTTCATTCAGAGACAGCCATTATTAACATTTCAATGCGTGTATTTCCATTTTAAAAAATTGTTTTGAGTCAGGTGCAATGGCACGCACCTGTAGTCCCAGCTACTTGGAAGCTGAGGCAGCAGGATTGCTTGAGCCCAGGAGGTCAAGACCAGCCTGGACAACATAGTGAGACCTTGTTTCAAAAAAAAAGAATTAATTAAAAATTAATCTCGCTTGATTAGAACAATGAAAAAAAAAGAAAAAAAGAAGTGAAAAAAGTTTTTAATTATGATAAAAATTATTTCTTAAAATGCTCACACTTTCCATTTAGTGTTGGAAATATTAAACAAGTAAGTATTTTGTTACTCCTGAAGATTTCCCACTATTCCACATCACAGCTGGGTAAGTAATTTATTAAGTGAACTTGATCATCCAGCCTGCCTGCTACAGTGCTACCCAGATTGACAAATGTCTTACCTCCCAAACTCAGACAATTGTTGCCACTTATTTATGAATATATAAATCTGATGTTAGGGCCATCACCTTTTTCTGTGTTAAAAAAAGTAATAGCCTTTGGAAAAATCAAGCACCATCAGAGTTTATATTTCATTATAAATCCTTCTAATCATTCTTCAGGCATACCTTATGCACCTAAAAATGGATAAAGTGACTAAAATGTGACATCTACATGAAGTGTGACCTGACCCACGTTTTTGTGGGCTGGCCGGGGAGTCTTCAACAAAAGCATTCCAAGGCAGATGGAGGCAATGCTTCATTCCCACAGAAAAGCTATGGGACTATGTTCAAAGTGTTTGGTTCTGTTTTTCAAGGAAAAACATCCTTAATTTATCTATTGTATTAGTCCATTTTCACACTGCTGATAAAGACACACCCGAGACTGGGAAGAAAAAGAGATTTAATTGGATTTATAGTTCCACATGGCTGGGGAGGCCTCAGAATCATGGCGGGAGGCAAAAGGCACTTCTAACATGGTGGCGGCAAAAGAAAATGAGGAGGAAGCAAAACTGGAAACCCCTGATAAACACATCAGATCTTGTGAGACTTTTTGACTATCACAAGAATAGAATGGGAAAGACCGAGCCCCATGATTCAATTACCTCCTCCTGGGTCCCTCCCACAACACATGGGAATTCTGGGAGATACAATTCAAGCTGAGATTTGGGTGGGGACACAGCCAAACCATATCATTCTGCCCCTGGCCCCTCCAAATCTCACGTCCTCACATTTCAAAACCAATCATGCCTTCCCAACAGTCCACCAAAGTCTTAACTCATTTCGGCATTAACCCAAAAGTCCACAGTCCAAAGTCTCATCTGAGACAAGGCAAATCCCTTCCACTTATGAGCCTGTAAAATCAAAATTTTATCTAGTTACTTCCTAGATAAAATGAGGGTACAGGTATTGGGTAAATACAGCTGTTCCAAATGGGAGATATTGGCCAAAACAAAGGGGTTGCAGGGCCCATGGCAAGTCTGAAATCCAGTGGGGCAGCCAAATTTTAAAGCTTCAAAATTATCTCCTTTGAATCCAGGTCTCACATCCAGGTCACGCTGATGCAAGAGGTGGGTTCCCATGGTCTTGGGCAGCTCCGCCTCTGTGGCTTTGCAGGGTACAGAAAGCAGCCTCCCTCTTGGCTGCTTTCACAGGCTAGTGTTGAGTGTCTACAGCTTTTCTAGACACATGGTGCATGCTGTTGGTGGATCTACCATTCTGGGGTCTGGAGGACAGTGACCCTCTTTGCACAGCTCCACTAGGCAGTGCCCCAGTAGGGACTCTGTGTGGGGGTTCCAACCCCACGTTTCCCTTCTGCACTGCCCTAGCAGAAGTTCTCCATGAGCCCCACCCTGCCCATGGCAAACTCTGGCCTGGGCATCTAGACAGAGGTTCCCAAACCTCAGTTTCTGACTTCTGTTCACCCACAAGCTCAACACCATATGGAAGCTGCCAAGGCTTGGGGCTTCCACTCTCTGAAGCCACAGCCCAAGCTCTACATTTTCCCCTTTCAGCCACAGCTGGAGTGGATGGGGCACAGGGCACCAAGTCCCTAGGCTGCACACAGCACAGGGACCCTGGGCCCTGCCCACAAAATCACTTTTTCCTCCTGGGCCTTCAGGCCTGTGATGGGAGGAGCTGTCATGAAGATCTCTGACATGGCCTGGAGACATTTTCCCCATGGTCTTGAGGATTAACATTAACCTCCTTGCTACTTAGGCAAATTTCTGCAGCCAGCTTGAATTTCTCCTCAAAAAATGGGTTATTTTCTACTGCATCTTCAGGCTGCAAATTTTTTGAACTTTTATGCTCTGTTTCCCTTTTAAAATGGAATGCTTTTAACAGCACCCAAGTCACCTTTTGAATGCTTTGCTGCTTAGAAATTTCTTCTGCCAGATACCCTAAATCATCTCTCTCAAGTTCAAAGTTCCACAAATCTCTAGGGCAGGGGCAAAATGCCACCATTCTTTTTGCTAAAACATAATAAGAGTCACCTTTGCTCCAGTTCCCAACAAATTCCTTATCTCCATCTGAGACCACCTCAGCCTGGACCTTATTGTCCATATTGCTATCAGCATTTTTGTCAAAGCCATTCAACAAGTCTCTAGGAAGTTCCAAACTTTCCCACATTTTCCTATCTTCTTCTGAGCCTTCCAAACTGTTCCAACATCTGCCTGTTACCCAGTTCCAAAGTTGATTCCACATTTTTGGGTATCTTTTCAGGAACACCCCACTCCTGGTACCAACTTACTGTATTAATCTGTTTTCATGCTGCTGATAAAGGCATACCCTAGACTGGGAAGAAAAAGAGGTTTAATTGGACTTACAGTTCCACATGGCTGGGGAGGCCTCAGAATCCTGACAAGAGGCAAAAGGCATTTCTTACATGGTGGCAGCAAGATAAAATGAGGAGAAAGCAAAGGTATAAACCCTTGATAAACCCATCAGATCTCATGAGACTCATTCACTATCATGAGAATAGCATGGGAAAGACCAGCCCCCATGATTCAATTACCTCCCCCTGGGTCCCTCCCACAACATGTGGGAATTCTGGAGATACAATTCAAGTTGAGATTTGGGTGAGGACACAGCCAAACCATACCATTTTTTTTTTCTCAAAGCTCACAAATGTCAAATAATGATCAAACTGAAAGATTTTATTGACTCAGTTTCTAGAGATGACTCTAGTTTTCAATGGCCCTTAAGTTACCATCTGTAGACAATCAATCACCCCTCCTTATTGCCCTGGGCACAGTCTTGTGATACAAATCATCTTTCTCAATCCAGCTGGGCCCCTCCATGAGGCAGCAGTGCCAGCCCTTACCCTCTGCACCCACTTGCCTCCACCATACATAGCTCCATGCTGTAGGTGCAGGTCAGCCCATAGCACTGGTAGCTACCCCATGACTGGGACAGTCCTGAGGACAAGACTGGATGGAGGATTTCTAACCTATATTGCCATTGGTCACTTTCCTTCTAGCCAGTTCTTAGGAGCAAGGGCTTCTCTACCTCCTTATTTCCACCTGCCCCAAAGTGGCAGCAAGAAGCTAGCAATATAGATTGGACAGCAACTAGACCATAGCAGATCACTTAGATTGTTCTCTTTCTTGTCCATTGCCTACCGGGGCTCTATGAAGATAGAGGGAGCCATAGTTGGCACATCCCTGCTCAAGTGGGCTCAGGGTATGGGCCTAGGCCTTCTAAAAGTCCTTGAGTGCTTTGAATATTACAGTATTGGCTTAGTTCAGAAGGAAACTGAGGCCCAGGAAAGGGCTGTTAATGACTACAGAATGTAGACCCAGTGCAAAATAAGGAATATCTATGGACAGGTGTTGTGGCTTATGCCTGTAACCCCAGCACTTTGGGAGGCTGAGATGGGAGAATCGCTTGAGCCCAAGAGTTCAAGACCAGCCTGAGTAACATAGAGAGACCACCCCCCCACACACACACTCTGTTTAAATAAAAAAATAAATAAGCGATATCTCCAGAGAGGACCACTTAGATGATAGGTAGTCTGGCTGTATACAGAGTATATATAAGAGAGGAAATATATGAAAATGGGCCCTATGGCTACAATAGAGGTCTAAGTCTTCCTCTCTGGAGATAACTGTGATACCACCCAGCTAAGAAAGACCGAAATGGGAGTGAACCTCCGTAGCAGAGGGTAGATAATGCCTGTTTACCAGGGGGCCAGCTTTCTTTCACCTGTCAGAATCTTATTCTTTGGTTTGACAAAGGACCCAGAAAGAAAAGCAATATAATTACAAATCTGAATTTGACAAGGACCACAAGGAGGAACCGAAGTTGTCAGAAGTATCTTAAAGGTTGGAGTTGATTTTAAGCAGTGATGGCCTCAAGGAAGTACAGTTATCCATCAGCTCTCCTCTCCCCATTCCTGTACATTGGTTTTTCTGGCCAAGGGCATGTGTCCGATTGGGGTCTTGTCCTTATTATGAATATCTTAAAGACAGCTGTGCTGTAGGTGCACCCTTTATTGGACCCTTTCTATGTCATAACTTTGTATATTTCTGAGTGTATGGGCTTAATATTATAGGAACAGGTTTTTATTCCCATTTCTAAAAAATTCCATGGCTTTTGCCTTGATAATTCAATCACCAAACCAGCCATTCTCTATCTGGGTTACTATTGTATCTGCGCATTGCATATTCCTTGCGTCAGGGATGATAGACCTTTATCACAGTGCCAGGCAAGTTGGGGAAAATAGCATAATGCAGGTGGTTGCCAAAGACTGTGACCTATCTAAAACGATGATTTTTTTATAGTCTCAAAAATTAGGGCACATGGCTTTCTAGTTCTCATTAGAAATTCCCAAGATGCTGTTGCCTTTTTTTTTTTTTTTTTTGATGCCTGAAAGTGACCTTATTTAACCATAACTTTGAAGTGTTCTCTATAGAAAACTTGCCACCATGAGGCTGTAAGTGGTTTACTGAACTCTGCCTTTTTCCTTGTCCTCCTGCAGCTCAGCCTGAGACCCACAGTTGCAGAGCTACAAGCTCGAAGGATCCTGCGATTTAACGAGTATGTAGAAGTCACAGATTCTCCTGACTATGACCGCCGAGCAGACAAGCCCTGGGCCAGGTTAACACCTGCAGACAAGGCAAGAATCCCAGTGGATTTTGTGTTGATTGTATTGCTTTTCTGGAAGCTCCAATATCCACATCCCCCCTACTTAAGTCATCCTAGGGGACGAGATCTTACCAAATATTACAACGGTTTTCTGCCTCTGATTATTTAAGCCACTTAAGTGATACATTTAGTGATATCAATGTAGTTCTTTCAACTAAGTCTCAGAGAAAAGTAGTTATTTACCATATAACCTACCTTCTTTCATACCTGGATGAGGAGGGCTTTCTCACATCCAGGATTTATCCTTACTCTTAGAAAATATAACTTATACAACTTATCATTTTAAAGAGATATGTTAACAATAGAAAAGTTTAATTTTCGTCGAGACTGGCACACTTTTTAATAGAAATGACAAGATAGCAAATAGTTTAGGCTATGTGGGCCATACAATCTTTGTTGCAGCTGCCCAGTTCTGCCATTGTAGCATGAAAACAGCCACAGACAATGTGTAATTGAATGGATATGTATATGTTCCAATAAAACTTTATCTACAAAAACAGATGGTGGGCCAAATTTGGCCTGCAGGTCAGCTTACCAACCCCAAATCTAAATCATTGCACACAATTCCTGAAAAATGAAATATACACTGGGTTCTATCAATGTAGAAAGACTTCTATCTTATTAGTACCATGGTTCCATAGGCAAAGATTCATGCCAACCATTTGTTTTTAAATTGTTCTAATTTTTATCTCTTAGCAAAATCTGGTATTGAATAAACTCATGCTATACCCAGTTTTTTTTTTAATCGTAAGTACTTTTGCTTAAACATGCCACATCTTAATGCTAAAACTAGGCATTTAATCATGCTCTGTGCTGACCCTTTTAATAGGAAGCTTAATTATTTAAAATACCTACTATGCATCAAGCACATACTGGAGATACAGATTCAGAAATCCTTAGCTCATAAGTAGAAATGAAAAGTAAGAAGGAATAAGATCACAAAGGAAGAATGTTCAGAACAAGAATAGAAGAGAAGGAGGCTGAGAAAAGCACTCCAGGGATGTTTTAGGAAGAGGCAGCAGAAGAATATTGAGAAGAAATGTCCGTGAAGTGGGGAAAGAGGAGAAGCTGGTAGCACAGCAGCTTGGAAGGACTGTGTCAGGGAGGACGGACGGCCACATGTGTGCAGTGACATGGTGAGAGGGAGTATTTTGGTGGCCTGATGGGTGGAAGCCTGTGGTGGAGACAACAAGGATCAAACACAATCCTGAGAATTTGGGCTCTGAAGTATGATGAGGCAGTTGTTCAACGTATGGCTGGTGATTGTGAAGGTTAATAAGCTTGGGTGCATAAATTTGGAAAATGAGATACGGTATCAAGGGAGTGATTTTTTTTAATTTATGGGAAATACTTGAACAATTTTTTATGTGGTGAAGGGGTCAAAAGAAAGGGAGAGGTTGAACATACAGGAAAAGTCAGTAACTGATAGCGTGGGAAAAATCATTGGAGTAGCAGGTCAGTACTTATGTGGAAGAGGCAAGGAGAAGACCCTTGAGGACGGAGGGAGAGCACAGGCTGAGGAAGCTAGGAAGTCATATCTCATTGTGCTTTTACCTTGCCTCTCATTCATTATGAATGAGATTGAACATATTTTCATATGCCTATTGGGCATTTGGGTTCCACTCCACCGAAGTGCCTTTTGCCCGAAGAAAAGTGCCTTTTCTTTTGGGTTGTCAATTTTTTCTGATTCATAGGAGTTCTTCATATATTCCAGTTATATATGTTGCAAATATTGATTTAACAGGATTCTTTTTTTTTTTTTTGAGACAGAGTCTCGCTCTGTCACCCAGGCTGGAGTGCTGTGGCTCGATCTCAGCTCACTGCAAGCTCCACCTCCTGTGTTCACGCCATTCTCCTGCTTCAGCCTCCCGAGTGGCTGGGACTACAGGCGCCTGCCACCACGCCCAGCTATTTTTAAAAAAATATTTTTAGTAGAGACGGGGTTTCACCGTGTTAGCCAGGATGGTCTCGATCTCCTGACATCGTGATCTGCCCGCCTCAGCCTCCCAAAGTGCTGGGATTACAGGCGTGAGCCATGGCGCCCGGCCAACAAGATTCTTAAACTTAATACAGTCGAATTCAACAACCTTTTTCTTTGTGGCTTATGATTTTGTTTCTGGTTTTAAAAATTCTTTGCATACCAAAATGATAGATATATTCTCATATCCTGTCTTCTAAATTGTTTATAATTTTGCTTTTCACATTTAACTTTTTTGTTTACCTGGAGTTGTTTTTTGGGGAAGCTATAAGATATGCTTTCAGTTTGCTTGGTCATCTGTATTATATATTTGTTTTCTGTGTCATTATTTGTTCTTTTCTCTTCTTCCTCCTAATTTTTTGGGCTTTATTGGCTATTCTGTTCTAACCTAAGATAGACTCTCCAGATCATTAATTTTCATCCTTCCTTACTTTCTGATACAAGCATTGAAGGTTAGAAATGACTCTGTGTGTCAGTGATTTGCAACCTTGGCTACACATTGGAATCACCTATAGATCTTTAAGAATGTGGATGTCTGGGTCCCATCTCCAGAGATGCTGATCTCATTGGTCTGGGATGTGGCCTTCATATTGGGATTTTTAGTAGTTATAAATGTCTCACATGTCCTTGAAAACAATATGTGTTCTACAGTTTGAGGGTGTGCAAATTTTCCTGTAAGATCAATCTTGTTAGTTCTATTCAGATTTCTGTAGCCTTAGTTATTTTTTTGTCTGTTTGATCCATCAGGTAACAAACAAGATGTGTTAAATCTCCCACTATGTGGATTTTTTTTTTTTTACTTCTTATAATTCTGTTAATTTTGCTTCATTTATTGTGAGGTGTGTCATTAGATATATGTTTAGAATGCATACATTTTCTTGATGAAACCTTTGTTATATTTAAAAATATAATTTTTAAACTAGATTGTCAAAATGAGTTATTTTAGACTACCTTAGTACTATGAATTGAAGCAGCAAACCTCTGTGATGTTTAGCTCATGGCTTCAAATTTTCAGGGTACATTTCATCCCTCCCTGCCCATCCCCTTACTTACTAAGTACCAGCTTGCAATTTTTTGTTTGTCCTTGGAGGATCAGATATTCTAGCTTACCCTTACACTGAGGGTATGCCATTTGGTTCCCAATTTATGGAAAGAGAATTAATTATTAGACCTGAGTGGGTTTTGTGTGTCTTCTATATTTCACCAAATCATAAAGATGCCTGCTCAAATTCACTAGATTTAACACAAGTGCCCTCAAGGTCAAAGCCAGTTTCATTGCTCACTTACCTTATTTTCTCTGGCCATGATCTTCTTTTACTCATTCTTGTCAAAGTATTTTTTACTCTTTTCCCAGCTGTTTAGTACATTTAAAGCAGTTTTTAGATGCTATGTTTAGCATTTTAATTGTTTTTCAATGGAAGAGTTAGTCAAGGCATCTGGTATGCCATTTTGCTAGAAATAGTACTGCATTCTGAACTTGGTGCAAGGTTTCTTCCATCCTCCTTTCCTTTTAGTTGTGGGCTTTGGTCATTCACCTCTCATTTAGTGGCTCCTAGTTGACCCTGCTCTAGTCACTGTTTCTGTGCAGTGACCTTCCCCAAAATTTAGTGATTGAAAACAGCAACTATTTTATATCTTACAGATTTTGTAGGTTGGGGATTTAGTCAGGGCTCAGCTAGGTGATTCTTCTGCTCTTCATGAGGTTGACTAAGGTCACTCAATGTTATTCAGCTGACAAATAGGCTACTTTGAAGGCTCCAAGATAGCCTCTCTAACATGTCTGGTGTCTTGGTAGGGGTGGCTCAGCGACTGGGCTCAACTGTGGCCCCTAGTCTGCCAAACTACCTATACGTGGCTTCTTCAGCATGGTGGCCCGAGTCATCAGTCTTCTTACATGGTGACTGAGCAAATGTCCCAAGGGAACCAGGTAAAAGCTATATGGCCTTTCCTGATCTGGCTTTGGAAGACATCCAGCCTCACTTCCACTACATTCTATTAGTAACAAGCGAATCATAAGACCAGCTCAAGCTTCAAGGAAAGGGGAATTAATTAGCTCCACTTCTTGACAGGGGAGTGGCAAGATCACAATTGTGGCCAAATTTGGAAAATACAATTTTCCACACCCACCATTCCCAGCTATCTTATTATTCAAATGCAAAACTTCAGAAAGGCAGGTAGGGCCAGATAAATTAGTAAAGACCACTGCAGATGCCAAGTATGCAAGCAGGGAGAGTCTAAATGACCACCCACCCTCATGTGGAAACTAAATTGTCCAAACCCTAGAAATAGTTCTTTTTAACTCTTGTTCTTTTGTTGCAAGGTAAAGCTCATTCATCTCTAGCTGTAACAGAGAGGATTTTTTTTAAAATTTTATGTTGAAACTAAAATGGGATTTTGTTCTGGACTTCTAGGTTGCAGGGGAAAGGTACATGGCCAGGTTTTCTGCCACAGGCTTTGTTTCTGTTCATGAGCGCTTTGAAGGCATATGACTTTGACATCTCCCATGCAGATCTGAGCCCCAGAGCATAGCCACTGCCCCTCTCTCCTCACACATGGGCCTCATTTTCTCCCTCTGACAGTATCTCTCACATTTCTCCTGAGACTTTTTAAAGTCTAAAAAGCAGCATTTTTAGAAGTGGATTTTTATTGTGTATGTGTCTGTTTCTCTGGAAGAAAATTAAGAGGTAGAATTTCTTTTAAATAGAAAAAATATTGGCCAGGCGTGGTGGCTCATGCCTGTAATCCTAGCACTTTGGGAGGCCGAGGTTTCTTGAGCTCAAGATTTCTTGAGCTCAGGAGTTTGAGACCAGCCTGAGCAATGTGGTGAAACTCTGTCTCTACTAAAAAATACAAAAAATTAGCTGGGTGTGGTTGCACGTGTCTGTAGTCCCAGCTACTCGGGAAGCTGAGGTGGGAGAATTGCTTGAGCCCAGGAGCAGGAGGCTGCAGTGAGCCATGCCACTGCACTCCAGCCTGGGCAACAGAGCCAGACCTTATCTCAAAATAAATAAATAAATAAATAATGTGGTATACTTTTTAAAGATAAAAAATACAAAAATGCAACAATTTAAGATGTTTATGTGTAGTATATTGTATATACACAAGTGATGAATATTCATTGGGCCACATCTGAATATTCAAAAATGCAAAAATAAGAAAAGAACCACTTTAAGAATTTCTTAAAATACTTTTAAGAATTTCTAAAAATACCATTTACTACCTAACACTGAAAAAAATTGTTCCCTCTAGTTGTTAAAAGATAAGTGTGATGAAATAGTACAATATTATTGCCCAGAGATCCTAAGACTATCAATGGTCTTAGCGTATATTTTATTTTAGAATGAAAATGACACATGCTAATCACCATTATTAACAAGCATTTCTGGTTTTTGTTGCTTTTTACCTTAAAACATTTTATAATATATTATTTATTATATATATATTTAGATCAGATTTAAAATATTGTATTAAGTTAATTCATGTAAAAATTATAATTTAACTATTATGTTTAAAAATGAATTTTATTTTTAACTTTTGAGCTCTACATCCCATTTTAAAAAACTATTCAAAGTAAATATTTCCAAAAATAAACAATGAGGCCAGGTGCAGTGGCTCATGCCTGTAATACAAGCACTTTGAGAGGGTGAGTTGGGTGGATCACTTGAGGTCAGGAGTTCAAGACCAGCTTGGCCAACATGGTGAAACCCCATCTCTACTAAAAATACAAAAATTAGCTGTGCATGGTGGCTTCTGCCTGTAGTCCCAGCTGCTTGGGAGACTGAAGCAGGAGAATCACATGAACCCAGGAGGCAGAAGTTGCAGTGAGCTAAGATTATACTGCTGCACTCCAGCCTGGGCGACAAAGCGAGACTCCATCTCAAAAATCAAACCAAACCAAACCAAACAAACAAACAAACAAAAAATGAGCTTCCTTTCAGCCTAAAGGAGATATCTTTTTTCTTTCTCTTATCTTAGTGCCATTTTCTTAGCCCCATTAAGCTACCACCTTGCATTTTAAAGAGTAGTAGCCAATCAGTCAATAATTAATCAATGCCTCTCCTTTCTGTGAAGGAGGAAGGCCCTTGCTGGGTGTGGTGGGGAATCTCCGGAATCTGGTAGTCTGGTTAAATGGCTCGTGTTGGAAAAGAGAAGTGGTGGGAGAAATGCCTTATTAATTGTGAACTTGATTGAGCTTTATTCACCTATAAAATAAAATTTTCAGGTCGGGGCACAATGACTCACACTTGTAATGTCAGCACTTTGGGAAGCCAAGGTGGGAGGGTCACTTGAGGCCAGGAGTTAAAGACCAGCCTGAGCAACATAGCAAGACCCTCTCTCTATAAAAACTAAAAAAATTAGCCAGGTGTGGTGGCACACCCCTGTATTCCTAGCTACTTGGGAGGCTGAGGCAGGAGGATCCCTTGAGTCTGGGAGTTCAAGACTGCAGTGAGCTGTGATTGTGCCACTGCACTGCAGCCTGGGCAACAGAATAAGATGCTGTCTGTAAAACGAAAATAAACAAAATAAAATTTTCAGTTTTAGAATATATGTACTTACAGCACTAGAAACAGATATATGTACAGTAAAATAGAGATGGCCTGGTTTCCTGCACTGAGGTAGATAAATGAGCTGACCCTTCAGTGGCAGACAGGTGAGGTCAGAGAAGGCCACTGAATTGGCCTGAAGACCTAGGCTTGCCTGCCAGTAACCATCTCCTTAGAGTAGAGCTTGGAAGCTCCATGGAGGAGAGAGGGGCAGGCTTTAGAACTGGGCACTTCTAGGATGGATTGATCCTTGACTTGGCCACTTAGTAGTTGTTTGACCTTGGCCAAGTCATTTAACCTAGGTTTACTTACTAGTAAAATAAAGCCAATTATATCTATCTTGAGAATTAGGTAGAATATCTCTAGAATTCCTGCTCATCAATAAATGGTAGCTATTACCAATATTATACTCATGGTCAGGGATGAGAAGCCAAGCTTTGTTCCCCATTTGTGATAGTTTCACTGTTGATTCCTGAGTTTACGATCTAGTCTAAAATTATCCAGTGAAAGAGAGTGTAGAATTTTTTCAGATGAGATGTGCTTTTGTCTAACAGGTCACTCAGTAATCACTTATTAAAACCCTTACAACATATTAAGTATCATCCTAGATACTGGGGATATAAAGTTGAATAACACAAACTGTCTTTCCGGGAACACAGTGTCTAAACAGGTCCTAAGAAAGCCTGAGGTTTTTGTTCTCCGTAAGCTATTCTTTGCCCTGTTCATTGATGCCCTAGCAGCAGAAGGGAGTACACTTGCCTCTCTGTGGCATTGAACTTGATTAATGAGTAGTCCAGAAATCCTCTCCACATCCCGTCATAATTTTATCCAAGAAATAAAGGATATCAAAATGGCAATTCTAGTTAATTCTGGCCCCACAGCTCATGCTATTTGAGAAGGCAGCAAGGTCTGCATTTTTTCTTTCTTTCTTTCTTTTTTTCTTTCTTTGTTTGTTTGTTTCTTTCTTTCTTTCTTTCTTTTATTATACTTTAAGTTCTGGGTTACATGTGCAGAACGTGTAGGTTTGTTACATAGGTATACACATGCCATGGTGGTTTGCTGCACCCATCAACCCATCACCTACATTAGGTATTTCTCCTAATACTATCCCTCCCCTAGTCCCCCACCCCCTACAGGCCCCAGTGTGTGATGTTCCTCTGCCTGTGTCCATGTGTTCTTATTGTTCAACTCTCACTTATGAGTGAGAACATGCAGTATTTGGTTTTCTGATCTTGTGATAGTTTGCTGAGGATGGTTTCCAGCTTCATCTGTGTCCCTGCAAAAGACATCAACTCATCCTTTTTTATGGCTGCATAGTGTTGCATGGTGTATATGTGCCACATTTTCTTAATCCAGTCTATCATTGATGGATATATGGGTTGGTTCCATGTCTTTGCTATTGTGAATAGTGCCTCAGTAAACATACGTGTGCATGTGTCTTTATTGTAGAATAATTTATAATCCTTTGGGTATACGTCCAGTAATGGAATTGCTGGGTCAAATGGTATTTCTAGTTCTAGATCCTTGAGGAATCGCCACACTGTCTTCCAAATGGTTTAACTAATTTACACTCCCACCAACAGTGTAAAAGCATTCCTATTTTTCCACAACCTCTCCAGCATCTGTTGTTTCCTGACTTTTGAATGATCGCCATTCTAACTGGCATGAGATGGTATCTCATTGTGGTTTTGATTTGCATTTCTCTCATGACCAGTGATGATGAGCATTTTTTCATATGTCTGTTGGCTGCATAAATGTCTTCATTTGAGAAGTTTCTGTTCATATCCTTAGCCCGTTTTATTGATGGGGTTGTTTGCTTTTTTCTTGTAAATTTGTTTAAGTTCTTTGTAGATTATGGATATTAGCCGTTTGTCAGATGAATAGATTGCAAAAATTTTCTCCCATTCTGTAGGTTGCTTGTTCACTCTGATGATAATTTCTTTTGCTGTGCAGAAACTCTTTAGTTTAATTAGATCCCGTTTGTCAATTTTGGCTTTTGTTGCCATTGCCATGAAGCCTTTGCCCATGCCTATGTCCTGAATGGTATTGCCCAGGTTTTCTTCTAGGATTTTTATGGTCCTAGGTCTTACGTGTAAGTCTTTGATCCATCTTGAGTTGATTTTTGTATAAGGTGTAAGGAAGGGGTCCAGTTCCAGTTTTCTGCATATGGCCAGCCAGTTTTCCCAACACCATTTATTAAATAGGGAATCTTCCCCATCGCTTGTGTGTGTCAGGTTTGTCAAAGATCAGATGGTGGTAGATGTGTGGTGTTATTTCTCTGTTCTGTTCCATCGGTCTATATATCTGTTTTGGCACCAGTACCATGCTGTTTTGGTTACTGTAGCCTTGTAAAGTTTGTAGTCAGGTAGCAAGATGCCTCCAGCTTTGTCCTTCTTGCCCAGGATTGTCTTGGATATGCGAGCTCTTTTTTTGTTCCATATGAAGTTTAAAGTAGTTTTTTCCAATTCTGTGAAGAAAGTCAGTGGTAGCTTGATGGGAATAGCATTGAATCTGTAAATTACTTTGGGCAGTAAGGCCATTTTCACGATATTGATTCTTCCTATCCATGAGCATGGAATCTTTTTCCATTTGTTTGTGTCCTCTCTTATTTCCTTGAGCAGTGGTTTGTAGTTCTCCTTGAAGAGGTCCTTCATATCCCTTGTAAGTTGTGTTCCTATGTATTTTATTCTCCTTGTAGCAATTGTGAATGGGAGGTCACTCATGATTTGGCTCTCTGTTTGTCTGTTGTTGATGTGTAGGAATGCTTGTGATTTTTGCACATTGATTTTGTATCCTGAGATTTTGCTGAAGTTGCTTATCAGCTTAAGGAGATTTTGGGCTGAGACGATGGAGTTTACCAAATATACAGTCATGTCATCTGCAAACAGAGATAACTTGACTTCCTCTCTTCCTATTTGAATACCTTTTATTGCTTTCTCTTGCCTGATTGCCCTGGCCAGAACTTCCAGTACTATGTTGGATAGGAGTGGTGAGAGAGGGCATCCTTGTCTTGTGCCAGTTTTCAAAGGGGATGCTTCCAGTTTTTGTCCATTCAGTATGACATTGTCTGTTGGTTTGTCATAATCAGCTCTTATTATTTTGAGATACGTTCCATCAGTACCTGGTTTAGCATGAAAGGCTGTCGAATTTTGTCAAAGGCCTTTTCTGCATCTATTGAGATAATCATGTGGTTTTTGTCATTGGTTCTGTTTATGTGATGGATTATGTTTATTGATTTGTGTATGTTGAACCAGCCTTGCATCACAGGGATGAAACCGATTTGATCATGGTGGATCAGCTTTTTGATGTGCTGCTGGATTTGGTTTGTCAGTATTTTATTGAGGATTTTTGCACTGATGTTCATCGGGGATATTGGCCTAAAATTCTCTTTTTTTGTTGTGTCTTTGCCAGGCTTTGGTATCAGGATGATGCTGGCCTCATAAAATGAGTTAGGGAGGATTCCCTCTTTTTCTATTGATTAGGATAGTTTCAGAAGGAATGGTACCAGCTCCTCTTTGTACCTCTGGTAGAATTCGGCTGTGAATCTGTCTGGTCCTGGGCTCTTTTTGGTTGGTAGGCTATTAATTATTGCCTGAATTTCAGAACTTCTTATTGGTCTATTCAGAGATCCAGCTTCTTCCTGGTTTAGTCTTGGGAGGGTGTATGTGTCCAAGAATTTATCCATTTCTTCTAGATTTTCTAGTTTATTTGTGTAGCAGTTTTTATAGTATCCTCTGATGGTAGTTTGTGTTTCTGTGGGATCAGTAGTGATATCCTCTTTATCATTTTTTATTGCATCTATTTGATTCTTCTCTCTTTTCTTCTTTATTAGTCTTGCTGGCAGTCTATTTTGTTAATCTTTTCAAAAAAACAGTTCCTGGATTCATTGATTTTTTGAAGGGTTTTTTGTGTCTCTATCTCCTTCAGTTCTGCTCTGATCTTAGTTATTTCTTGCCTTCTGCTAGCTTTTGAATGTGTTTGCTCTTGCTTCTCCAGTTCTTTTAATTGTGATGTTAGGGTGTCGATTTTAGATCTCTCTTGCTTTCTCTTGTGGGCATTTAATGCTACAAATTTCCCTCTACACATTGCCTTAGCTGTGTCCCAGAGATTCTGGTACATTGTGTCTTTGTTCTCATTGGTTTCAAAGAACATCTTTATTTCTGCCATCATTTCATTATTTATCGAGTAGTCATTCAGGAGCAGGTTGTTCAGTTTCCATGTAGCTGTGCAGTTTTGAGTGAGATTCTTAATCCTGAGTTCTAATTTTATTGCACTGTGGTTTGAGAGACAGTTTGATTTCTTTTCCTTTACATTTGCTGAGGAGTGTTTTACTTCCAATTATGTTGTCAATTTTAGAATAAGTGCAATGTGGTGCTAAGAAGAATGTATATTCTGTTGATTTGGGGTGGAGAATACTGTAGATGTCTATTAGGTCCACTTGGTCCAGAGCTGAGTTCAAGTCCTGGATATCCTTGTTAATTTTCTGTCTTGTTGATCTGTCCAATATTGACAGTGGGGTGTTAAAGTCTCCCGTTATTATTGTGTGGAAGTCTAAGTTTCTTTGTAAGTCTCTAAGAACTTGCTTTATGAATCTGGTGCTCCTGTATTGGATGCATATATATTTAGGATAGTTAACTCTTTTTGTTGAACTGATCCCTTCACCATTATGTAATGGCCTTCTTTGTCTCTTTTGATCTTTGTTGGTTTAAAGTCTGTTTTATCGGAGACCAGGATTGCAACCCCTGCTTTTTTTTTTTTTTTTTTAACTTTCTATTTGCTTCCTCCATCCCTTTATTTTTTTTTATTTTTTATTTTTTATTTTTTTGAGACCAAGTCTGGCTCTGTTGCCCAGGCTGGAGTGCAGTGGCACATTCTCAGCTCATAGCAAGCTCCACCTCCCAGGTTCACCCCATTCTTCTGCCTCAGCCTCCTGAGTAGCTGGGACTACAGGTGCCCGCCACCATGCCCAGCTAATTTTTTGTATTTTTAGTAGAGACGGGGTTTCACCGTGTTACCAGGATGGTCTCGATCTCCTGACCTCATGATCCACCCACCTTGGCCTCCCAAAGTTCTGGGATTACAGGCATGAGCCACCGTGCCCAGCCCATCCCTTTATTTTGAGCCTATGTGTGTCTTTGCACGTGAGATGGGTCTCCTGAATACAGCACACTGATGGGTCTATACTCTTTATCCAATTTGCCAGTCTGTGTCTTTTAATTGGGGAATTTAGCCCATTTACATTTAAGGTTAATATTGTTATGTTTGAATTTGATCCTGTCATTATGATGTTAGCTGGTTATTTTGCCTGTTAGTTGATGCAGTTTCTTCCTAGCATCGGTGGTCTTTACAATTTGGCATGTTTTTGCAGTGGCTGGTACTGGTTGTTCCTTTCCATGTTTAGTGCTTCCTTCAGGAGCTCTTGTAAGGCAGGCCTGGTGATGACAAAATCTCTCAACATTTGCTTGTCTGGAAAGGATTTTATTTCTCCTTCACTTATGAAGCTTAGTTCAGCTGGATATGAAACTTTGGGTTGAAAATTCTTTTCTTTAAGAATGTTGAATATTGACCCCCGCTCTTTTCTGGCTGGCAGGGTTTCTGCAGAGAGATCCACTGTTAGTCTGATGGGCTTCCCTTTGTGGGTAACCCAACCTTTCTCTCTGGCTTCCCTTAACATTTTTTCCTTCATTTCAACCTTGGTGAATCTGACAGCTATGTGTCTTGGGGTTGCTCTTCTCGGGGAGTATCTTTGTGGTGTATTCTCTGTATTTCCTGAATTTGAATGTTGGCCTCTCTTGCTAGGTTGGGGAAGTTCTCCTGGATAATATCCTGAAGAGTGTTTTTCAACTTGGTTCCATTCTCCCCATCACTTTCAGGTACACCAATCAAACGTAGATTTGGTCTTTTCACATAGTCTCATATTTATTGGAGGCTTTGTTGGTTTCTTTTCACTCTTTATTCTCTAATCTTGTCTTCTCACTTTATTTCATTAATTTGATCTTCAATCACTGATATACTTTCTTCCGCTTGATCGAAGTGGCTATTGAAGCTTGTGTATGCTTCACAGAGTTCTCGTACTGTAGTTTTCAGCTCCATCAGGTCATTTAAGCTCTTCTCTACACTGGTTATTCTAGTTAGCCATTCATCTAACCTTTTTTCAACATTTTTAGCTTCCTTGAAATGGGTTAGAACATGCTCGTTTAGCTCGGAGAAGTTTGTTATTACCGACCTTCTGAAGCCTACTCTGTCAACTTATCAAACTCATTCTCCATCCAGTTTTGTTCCCTTGCTGGCGAGGAGTTGCAATCCTTTGGAGAAGAGACATTCTGGTTTTTGGAATTTTCAGCCTTTCTGCCCTGGTTTCTCCCCATTTTTGTGGTTTTATTTACCTTTGGTCTTTGATGTTGGTGACCTACAGATGGGGTTTGGGTGTGGATGTCCTTTTTGTTGATGTTGATACTATTCCTTTCTGTTTGCTCATTTTCCTTCTAACAGATAGGCCCCTCAGCTGCAGGTCTGTTGGAGTTTGTTGGAGGTCCACTCCAGGGTCGCATTTTCAGCAAATCACCTGTTGCTTCTTCCCAGCATAACCGCTGAGCTGACTGGGACTGATGAAGCAGACCTGTTACCACTCACTACTGGCCAATTTTAAACTTAGTTTCAGACATTTTTGTTTCCTTTTTCCTCTCTATAATTCTCATTATGCCAAAATTACTACATATTTGGTCTCGGTTGCTATCTCATAGAGCTTTGTTGTTGTTGTTGTTTCTACTCTAAAAATACCTAGTTTTGGCTCAATGGCTTCCCATTGGTGGTACAACCCAGCACCATTGGAGCTCTGATCCCCCATAACCTCAGCCCAGCTCTATCTCATGTCTTTCAAGAAAATCAGTCCCAGACTGGGTGTGGTGGCTCATGGCTGTAATCCCAACACTTTGGGTAGGCCAAGGCAGGAGGATTGCTTAAGCCCAGGAGTCAAGACCAGCCTGGGCAACACAGCAAAACCTCATCTGCACAATTTTTTTTTTTTTTTAATTAGCCAGATGTGGTGGCCACACACCTATGGTCCCAGCTACTTGGGTGGCTGAGGTGGGAGGGTGTCTTCAGCCTTGGAATTTGAGGCTACAATGAGCTGTGATCACACCACCTGCACTCCAGCCTGGGTGACAGAACAAGACCCTGTCTCAAAAAAAAAAAAAAAAAAATCAGTCCTAATTACATATATGTGAAGAATCATTAGGCCTAAAACCTGGTCTCCTTTGCAAAGAAGAGAGTTAAGTTTATTATACATGTATTTGTCTAAAGTGTCTGATTTACTTTTTTTCCTGTTTTAAACTCTCTCAGGAAATCTTTCTCTTTATTCCAAGAGGAAGTAGCTCTTGTAATAAAACTATGATCAATCTTCAGTGAATTTTAAAAATGAGCATTCTATTTCTTTAATTGCCTGTAGCCACATCTTTCTGGTATATTTTTTTCAAACAATTAGTCCTTACAATTTCACATCACTTCCATTGCCACTCATTCACATAACTGACTCATCATTTCTAATTGTAAGCCAGCACACACAACATGCAGATCTGAAGCAATTATCCTGATGACAGGGGCCCAGAAGCTCATTTTAGTGGAAGGACTGTAGGATGTGAGGTTAAAAAGCTTGTGTATGAGCCCCATGTTTATCACTTAACTCTCGTCCTGTTTAGAGAAAAAAAGTGCACCTCGCTGCCAGTGCTCATTTAATTTTACATGAACACGCTCTTTGAGGCTGAAGCAAATCTGACAGATTTTCAATGTGAAAGTAAAATAGAGGCCGATTGCAGTGGCTCACGCCTGTAGTCCCAGCACTTTGGGAGGCCGAAGTGGGTAGATTGCTTGAGCCTAGGAGTTTGAGACCAGCCTGGCCAACATTGCGAAATCCATCTCCACAAAAGATACAAAAAGTTAGGCAGGCATGATGGCGCACACCTTTAGGCCCAGCCACTCAGGAGGCTGAAGTGGGAGGATTGTTTGAACCCAGGGGGCAGAGGTTGCAGTGAGCTGAGATCGCGCCACTGCACTCCAACCTGAATGACAGAGTGAGACCCTGTCTCAAATAAATAAATAAATAAATAAATAAATAAACTGTTCTTGGAGTTGTTTCTAAATAGAACATCAAAATCATCTATTTTGGAAAAATCAGATTCATCGAACGATTTTTTGGCCAACAACTGTTTGAGAATGATGTTAACATCACACATAGAAATGCTGTGTTTTCTAGGATTTGACATTTTCAGCAATCGAGAAATACTGTATTTTGTAAATGGGAATACCACTACTAAAACCATAATACTATAAATAGAATGATGTCTTTTGTTTCCAAAGTCGATATACTAGAGGGTTGCGAAAATAAAAGCAAGATATTTCATGGCAAACTTATCCTGAGGTAAACAACTGCAGCCATTAGTGCTGCCAGGCAAGTATTCTCAGAGCAAACAGGAAAAGGGTTAATGCGCATCTCTCTCTAGCAAGTCATGTGACCTCTCTAGGCCTCCATTGTATCAGCTGTAAGGTAAAAGCCTTGGAATAGTTTTCAGGTTATCAACTGCTTTTTAACAAACCACCCCAGAATTTAGTGGCTTTTAAAACAGCTGTTTATTTTGCTCTGAATTCTGAGTTAGGAATTTGGGAAGGGCTCAGCCCAGCAGTTTGTTTTGGATCCCTGTGGCATCAGGTGAGATGCTGGGTTAGATAATTCACTTCCAAGATAGCTTCTTCACTAACCCTCGGTGCCTTTTGCTCCTTGGCCTCTCTCTCTCTATCTACTCAGCATCTTAACCTCCAGGGCCTTTCCCTGTATCTTGGGTTTCTCACAGCATGGTTTTCTGAGAGTAGTCACTTTTTTTTACATGGCAGCTGGGTGTAAAGTAGCAAGAAGCAAAAGGTGCCAGGCCACTTAAGGGCTACATCAGACTGGCACATATCACCTCTACTGTGTGCATTTGTTGAAAGTGGTTACAGGACTCACCCAGAGTCAAGGCTGGAGAGATAGACTTCACCTCTTGATGGGGGAATAGCAAAGTCACATTGCAGATGAGCGTGTAGGATGTGCCTGTAAATAATAAACTGTCTCTCTTTATGCATATGTATATGGTCATCAGTGAATTATAAATTTTATTAATATGACGGATGTATAGCACACAATTTACAATTGTAATGTTTTGTAAATTCCATGTCTCAGTTGATTCTCACAGAATGCTTTCATTGATTTTTGCCATACTCTTAGATCAGTAGTAGCCAACCTACTATTGCAAATAAGGACTTTATCTTATTCTTGGTTAAGTCAACTTCGGTGGCATTATCTTCTTTCATTCCAGTGGACTCTTCATAAATAAAAATGAAAGAATTGTTAATCCCAATCACAAACTAGAATAATTTGTTTTTCAAGAGGCTCATAATAATGACATTTTATTGACTCTACAGTGTATAAAGCACTTTCAAATATGCTCTTGATTAATTCTCATGATATTGTGAAGAATTTCCTCCTGGTTTTCCACATAAGAAAATTGAGGTTTGGAGTGAAGTGACTCACTAAGGGTCACACTGCTAATGAGGGCATAGCCAAGACTAGAATCCCTGTCTTCTGACTGCAAGTGTACCGCTTTTCACTTCCTCTGCTGAAACCTTACATTTGGAGAAGAAATTTAAAATGAACATCAAGACAGGATTCTCTGCCACTATTCAAATTAAAATACCTCCTTTCGGCTGGGCACAGTGGCTCACGCCTGTAATACCAGCACTTTGAGAGGCCAAGGTGGGCGGATCACAAAGTCAGGAGTTTGAGGCCAGCCTGGCCAACATGGTGAAACCTCATCTCTACTAAAAATACAAAAAATTAGCCGGGCATGGTGGTGCGTGCATGTAATCCCAGCTGCTCGGGAGGCTGAGGCAGGAGAATCACTTGAACCCGGGAGGCGGAGGTTGCAGTGAGCCAAGATCGTGCCACTGCACTCCAGCCTGGGTGACAAGAGCGAAACTCTGTCTCAAAAAAAAAAAACCTCCTTTCAAGGAAGAATGTTCCATAGATGTTAATTGGTGAGTGGTATAGAGCAGCCTCACTCTTTCTCCTTCTGGTTCTAGGCATCAGTTTTTGCGGTAAGCAAAAGTGTCCTCACTGTTGATTGGACTGGTAACACAAACTGGACAGCCATGTCACAGAAGACTCAGGCTCACACATATTTCTCTGCTTGCTTCTTCATTTCCAAAAGTCAGTAGCAAGCATTATTGTCACAGTTCCTAGTCACAGATTCCCCATAGAAACTACAGGGGCTGAGGAATATATCTGGGGAGAAGAGACAATCTGTGACACAGACTTAAATATAGCATTGAAAGGAGTGTTGATGGAAAAGCTCGTGTATTGCAGAATGATGGTTAGTTATGAGAGACAGCCAGAGACAGGCCTCAGGGCTTTTTTCTGTCTGTTCCCTTTCCTAAAATTTATTATTTTCCAACCACAAAGAAGACTTTTTATCTCCCAGTGAAGTCACTCCCTGTGACTTATCATTCTTAGTTTTGGCTGAAGAGTCCATTTTGCCTAGAGGTTACAGGGGTGTTTTTATTAGCACCTTTTTAAAAACATGAGTAAAACATTCTTTGTAGAGAAGTTAGGAAATAAAAATAAGCAAAAATTTGAAACCACCAACCATCTATAATCCTGCCACTATTTGTTAACAGATAACTAATGTTAACATTTCAGTCTGAATGGCGTAAGCATCCCCTCAAATACCAAAAATTACGTGACACGGATTATGTGTTCTTTAAATAGCAATGCATTCCATTTGATATTTTCTTTGGGTAGCTTTAAGGATTATGCTGAAATTATAAGTTCTATTTCTATAAACTTTCAATATTAAAGACTATATAAGCGACTGCTTTCTCAGTAGCTCTCTGGCAGCTAGTCAAAGCCATGTTGTTGTGGGCAATATTCAATGTAGAACTTTCCATAGGAAAATGGTATTGCTTCTCAGAAAATGTCATGACCTGCACTTTCCTTGTGGTCATCGTGGGTGGGGGATGTTCCATGTGACTCATAGACCAGGCTCAAGGATGAGTTTAGCAAAGGCGCCCTCCCACTCCCGCTTGCCAAGGGCACTTGAAGGAAGTCTATCATGGTTTTAGTTTGGCTATAGTATGATATTGTATTTATTACACCTTAAAAGAATGTCTAAGCTCTGTATGGTGGCTCATGCCTGTAATCTCAGCACTTTGAGAAACTGAGGCGAGAGGATCACTTGAGCCTAGAAGTTCGAGATCAGCCTGGGCAACATCTTGAGACTGTGTCTCTATAAAAAAAAATTTTTTAATTAGCTGAGCATGGTGGTGTACACCTGTGATCCGAGCTATTCGGAATGCTGAATTGGGAGGATCACTTGAGCCTAGGAGTTTGAGGCTGCAATGAGCCATGATCTCACCACTCCACTCCAGCTTGGGTGACAGAGTGAGACTCTATCTCGGAAAAAAAAAAAAAAAAAAGGTCTGCTTCGTTGATGCTGTATATACTGGGGCAATATATGACCTAAATAACAATTCTGTTTATCTATTTTTTTTTCCTGTTTAGGCAGCAATAAGGAAAGAACTAAATGAATTTAAAAGCACAGAAATGGAAGTTCATGAAGAGAGTCGACAGTTTACAAGGTAGGTGACAAAATGCAGTTTAGAAACTGAAAATGCTTAACATGTGATCCCATGTTAGGTTGGTTAAAAAAAAGAAATTGCTTACAATGGTAAATGTTATGACAGGTATATTTTATCACAATTAAAAAGTGTTTTAAAACAGTTTAGCTTAAAACCATCTTATGAACATTTCCGCTTCTCTCACATTCATCCTTGTTTGCTTTTAAGAACCTAATAGTCAATGTGACAGTTTTAAAGATATGACTAGATAAGATTGTAAATTTCTAGAATTTCATAATAAACTCAGCTATCTCCTTCAAGAACACTAAAGCTAATCATGCTGAATAAGAATTTCTAAAATTAAATCTTTTCTTTCAAGGAAGTCTGAATCATTCCATAGGGCTACATTTTGTTTCCTTTCTTTGTTTTTTTCTGGGCCTGAAGACATCATTTATTCTGCTCTTGAACAGACTTAGTTGAAGTTGTATGCCCAGAATAGATGCTGGCGAGAGTCAGTGTGGGCACATACATAACACTTTGGTTTCACAATAGACATAACATAGGATTGAAGCTGACTTTTCAGAAGATGTAACTTTAGAATGGGAATCCTGATTTTACTGGTGCCGAAGGAGATCGCTATCATCGTACCATTTTCCCCCCAGTCCCCTTCAGTTTCTTTCACAGGTTACCTAACCCGGGAGGGACCTGAGTGATCATATAGTCTGACCCCCTCACTTCACAGGTGTTCTGTTTATTTCTTTCTTAAGGATGAATGTACTTTGCTCTGTATAACAGGTGTGTTTCTAAAAATTTGCAAGCAAATCAAATCTTTAAAAATCGAATCAATAAAAAATACCAGGATAGATGATCAATGACATGAAGAAGATCATGATAGGTCTTTGTGGAAAACAAATATTGATCCCCTAAGCTACAGCCATACATCCTGGTGCCACTGTTCCTGCAGTCCCGGTGATGATGGTACTGTGTGCTGGGAGCATGTCACAATATAAAGGAAGTTGCTGTATAACCTCCAACTTTAACAACAAACTTCCCTGAAATTGATGGGGGAGGAGTGAGGTTTGTTATCATAGACTTGCTCCACAGCTTTTCTTCCTATCTTACTGTCTTGTGTGCCAGAGAAACTCCCCTTTCTTTCAGGGTTACAGTTGGCCTTCCATATCTATGGGTTCCCCATCTGTGGAGTAAACTGACCACAATCCAAAATTTTTTTTTTTTTTTTTTTTTTTGAGACAGAGTCTTGCTCTGTCGCCCAGGCTGGGGTAGAGTGACATAATCTCAGCTTACTGCAACCTCCACCTCCCAGGTTCAAGTGACTCTCCTGCGTCAGCCTCCCAAGTAGCTGGGATTACAGGCATGTGCCACCATACCTGGTTAATGTTTGTATTAATAGCAGAGACAGGGTTTCACCATGTTGGTCCAGCTGGTATCAAACTCCTAACCTAGAGTGATCCGCCTGCCTCAGCCTCCCAAAATGCTGGGATTACAGGCATAAGCCACCACACCCAGCCCAAAATATTTTTTAAAACAAATACAAAATAACACCACAACAATAAAAATAACACAGGTCGGGGAGGAGCCAAGATGGCCGAATAGGAACAGCTCCGGTCTACAGCTCCCAGCGTGAGCAACGCAGAAGACGGGTAATTTCTGCATTTCCATCTGAGGTACCGGGTTCATCTCACTAGGGAGTGCCAGACAGTGGGCGCAGGTCAGTGGGTGCACGCACCATGCGCGAGCCGAAGAAGGGCGAGGCATTGCCTCACTCGGGAAGTGCAAGGGGTCAGGGAGTTCCCTTTCCTGGTCAAAGAAAGGGGTGACAGACGGCACCTGGAAAATCGGGTCACTCCCACCCAAATACTGCGCTTTTCCGATGGGCTTAAAAAACGGCGCACCAGGAGATTATATCCCGCACCTGGCTCAGAGGGTCCTATGCCCACGGAATCTTGCTGATTGCTAGCACAGCAGTCAGATCAAACTGCAAGGCGGCAGCGAGGCTGGAGGAGGGGCGCCCGACATTGCCCAGGCTTGCTTAGGTAAACAAAGCAGCTGGGAAGCTCGAACTGGGTGGAGCCCACCACAGCTCAAGGAGGCCTGCCTGCCTCTGTAGGCTCCACCTCTGGGGGCAGGGCACAGACAAACAAAAAGACAGCAGTAACCTCTGCAGACTTAAATGTCCCTGTCTGACAGCTTTGAAGAGAGCAGTGGTTCTCCCAGCACGCAGCTGGAGATCTGAGAACGGGCAAACTGCCTCCTCAAGTAGGTCCCTGACCCCTGACCTCCGAGCAGCCTAACTGGGAGGCACCCCCCAGCAAGGGCAGACTGACACCTCACACGGCCGGGTACTCCAACAGACCTGCAGCTGAGGGTCCTGTCTGTTAGAAGGAAAACTAACAAACAGAAAGGACATCCACACCAAAAACCCATCTGTACATCACCATCATCAAAGACCAAAAGTAGATGAAACCACAAAGATGGGGAAAAAACAGAGCAGAAAAACTGGAAACTCTAAAAAGCAGAGTGCCTCTCCTCCTCCAAAGGAATGCAGTTCCTCACCAGCAACGGAACGAAGCTGGACAGAGAATGACTTTGAGGAGCTGAGAGAAGAAGGCTTCAGATGATCAAATTACTCCGAGCTACGGGAGGATATTCAAACCAAAGGCAAAGAAGTTGAAAACTTTGAAAAAAATTTAGAAGAATGTATAACTAGAATAACCAATACAGAGAAGTGCTTAAAGGAGCTGATGGAGCTGAAAACCAAGGCTCGAGAGCTATGTGAAGAATACAGAAGCCTCAGAAGCCGATGCGATCAAATGGAAGAAAGGGTATCAGCGATGGAAGATGAAATGAATGAAATGAAGTGAGAAGGGAAGTTTAGAGAAAAAAGAATAAAAAGAAACGAGCAAAGCCTCCAAGAAATATGGGACTATGTGAAAAGACCAAATCTACGTCTGATTGGCGTACCTGAAAGTGACGGGGAGAATGGAACCAAGTTGAAAAACACTCTGCAGGATATTATCCAGGACAACTTCCCCAATCTAGCAAGGCAGGCCAACATTCAGATTCAGGAAATACAGAGAACGCCACAAAGATACTCCTCGAGAAGAGCAACTCCAAGACACATAATTGTCAGATTCACCAAAGTTGAAATGAAGGAAAAAATGTTAAGGGCAGCCAGAGAGAAAGATCGGGTTACCCTCAAAGGGAAGCCCATCAGACTAACAGCAGATCTCTCGGCAGAAACTCTACAAGCCAGAAGAGAGTAGGGGCCAATATTCAACATTCTTAAAGAAAAGAATTTTCAACCCAGAATTTCATATCCAGCCAAACTAAGCTTCAGAAGTGAAGGAGAAATAAAATCCTTTACAGACAAGCAAGTGCTGAGAGATTTTGTCACCACCAGGCCTGCCCTAAAAGAGCTCCTGAAGGAAGCACTAAACATGGAAAGGCACAACCGGTACCAGCTGCTGCAAAATCATGCCAAAATGTAAAGACCATCGAGACTAGGAAGAGACTGCATCAACTAACGAGCAAAATAACCAGCTAACATCATCATGACAGAATCAAATTCACACATAACAATATTAACTTTAAATGTAAATGGACTAAATGCTCCAATTAAAAGACACAGACTGGCAAATTGGATAAAGAGTCAAGACCCATCAGTGTGCTGTATTCAGGAAACCCATCTCACGTGCAGAGACACACATAGGCTCAAAATAAAAGGATGGAGGAAGATCTACCAAGCAAATGGAAAGCAAAAAAAGGCAGGGGTTGCAATCCTAGTCTCTGATAAAATAGACTTTAAACCAACAAAGATCAAAAGAGTCAAAGAATGCCATTACATAATGGTAAAGGGATCAATTCAACAAGAAGAGCTAACTATCCTAAATATATATGCACCCAATACAGGAGCACCCAGATTCATAAAGCAAGTCCTGAGTGACCTACACAGAGACTTAGACTCCCACACATTAATAATGGGAGACTTTAACACCCTACTGTCAACATTAGACAGATCAACGAGACAGAAAGTCAACAAGGATACCCAGGAATTGAACTCAGCTCTGCACCAAGCGGACCTAATGGACATCTACAGAACGCTCCACCCCAAATCAACAGAATATACATTTTTTTCAGCACCACACCATGCCTATTCCATAATTGGCCACATACTTAGAAGTAAAGCTCTCCTCAGCAAATGTAAAAGAACAGAAATTATAACAAACTGTCTCTCAGATCACAGTGCAATCAAGCTAGAACTCAGGATTAAGAATCTCACTCAAAACCGCTCAACTACATGAAAACTGAACAACCTGTTCCTGAATGACTACTGGGTACATAACGAAATGAAGGCAGAAATAAAGATGTTCTTTGAAACCAATGAGAACCAAGGCACAACATACCAGAATCTCTGGGATGCATTCAAAGCAGTGTGTAGAGGGAAATTTATAGCACTAAATGCCCACAAGAGAAAGCAGGAAAGATCCAAAATTGACACCCTAACATCACAATTAAAAGAACTAGAAAAGCAAGAGCAAACACATTCAAAAGCTAGCAGAAGGCAAGAAATAACTAAAATCAGAGCAGAACTGAAGGAAATAGAGACACAAAAAACCCTTCAAAAAATTAGTGAATCCAGGAGCTGGTTTTTTGAAAGGATCAACAAAATTGATAGATCGCTAGCAAGACTAATAAAGAAAAAAAGAGGGAAGAATCAAATAGATGCAATAAAAAATGATAAAGGGGATATCACCACCGATCCCACAGGAATACAAACTACCATCAGAGAATATTACAAACACCTCTATGCAAATAAACTAGAAAATCTAGAAGAAATGGATAAATTCCTCAACACATACACTCTCCCAAGACTAAACCAGGAAGAAGTTGAATCTCTGAATAGACCAATAACAGGAGCTGAAATTGTGGCAATAATCAATAGCTTACCAACCAAAAAGAGTCCAGGACCCGATGGATTCACAGCCGAATTCTACCAGAGGTACAAGGAGGAACTGGTACCATTCCTTCTGAAACTATTCCAATCAACAGAAAAAGAGGGAATCCTTCCTAACTCATTTTATGAGGCCAGCATCATCCTGATACCAAAGCCGGGCAGAGACACAACCAAAAAAGAGGATTTTAGACCAATATCCTTGATGAACATTGATGCAAAAATCCTCAATAAAATACTGGCAAACCAAATCCAGCAGCACATCAAAAAGCTTATCCACCATGATCAAGTGGGCTTCATCCCTGGGATGCAAGGCTGGTTCAATATACACAAATCAATAAATGTAATCCAGCATATAAACAGAACCAAAGACAAAAACCACATCATTATCTCAATAGATGCAGAAAAGGCCTTTGACAAAATTCAACAACCCTTCATGCTAAAAACTCTCAATAAATTAGGTATTGATGGGACGTATCTCAAAATAATAAGAGCTATCTATGACAAACCCACAGCCAATATCATACTGAATGGGCAAAAACTGGAAGCATTCCTTTTGAAAACTGGCACGAGACAGGGATGCCCTCTCTCACCACTCCTATTCAACATAGTGTTGGAAGTTCTGGCCAGGGCAATTAGGCAGGAGAAGGAAATAAAGGGTATTCAATTAGGAAAAGAGGAAGTCAAATTGTCCCTGTTTGCAGATGACATGATGGTATATCTAGAAAACCCCATTGTCTCAGCCCAAAATCTCCTTAAGCTGATAAGCAACTTCAGCAAAGTCTCAGGATACAAAATCAATGTACAAAAGTCACAAGCATTCTTATACACCAACAACAGACAAACAGAGAGCCAAATCATGAGTGAACTCCCATTCACAATTGCTTCAAAGAGAATAAAATACCCAGGAATCCAACTTACAAGGGACGTGAAGGACCTCTTCAAGGAGAACTACAAACCACTGCTCAAGGAAATAAAAGAGAATACAAATAAATGGAAGAACATTCCATGCTCATGGGTAGGAAGAATCAATATCCTGAAAA
This sequence comes from Pongo abelii, assembly GCF_028885655.2. Taxonomy (NCBI): domain Eukaryota; kingdom Metazoa; phylum Chordata; class Mammalia; order Primates; family Hominidae; genus Pongo; species Pongo abelii. The sequence continues at coordinate 145,369,801 of NC_071990.2, forward strand.
TGGCCATACTGCCTAAGGTAATTTACAGATTCAATGCCATCCCCATCAAGCTACCAATGACTTTCTTCACAGAATTGGAAAAAACTACTTTAAAGTTCATATGGAACCAAAAAAGAGCCCACATCACCAAGTCAATCCTAAGCCAAAAGAACAAAGCTGGAGGCATCACACTACCTGACTTCAAACTATACTACAAGGCTACAGTAACCAAAACAGCATGGTACTGGTACCAAAACAGAGATATAGATCAATGGAACAGAACAGAGCCCTCAGAAATAACGCCGCATATCTACAACTATCTGATCTTTGACAAACCTGAGAAAAACAAGCAATGGGGAAAGGATTCCCTATTTAATAAATGGTGCTGGGAAAACTGGCTAGCCATACGTAGAAAGCTGAAACTGGATTCCTTCCTTATACCTTATACAAAAATCAATTCAAGATGGATTAAAGACTTAAATGTTAGACCTAAAACCATAAAAACCCTAGAAGAAAACCTAGGCATTACCATTCAGGACATAGGCATGGGCAAGGACTTCATGTCTAAAACACCAAAAGCAATGGCAACAAAAGCCAAAATTGACAAATGGGATCTAATTAAACTCAAGAGCTTCTGCACAGCAAAAGAAACTACCATCAGAGTGAACAGGCAACCTACAAAATGGGAGAACATTTTCGCAACCTACTCATCTGACAAAGGGCTAATATCCAGAATCTACAATGAACTCCAACAAATTTACAAGAAAAAAACAAACAACCCCATCAAAAAGTGGGCAAAGGACATGAACAGATACTTCTCAAAAGAAGACATTTATGCAGCCAAAAGACACATGAAAATGCTCACCATCACTGGCCATCAGAGAAATGCAAATCAAAACCACAATGAGATACCATCTCACACCAGTTAGAATGGCAATCATTAAAAAATCAGGAAACAACAGGTGCTGGAGAGGATGTGGAGAAATAGGAACACTTTTACAGTGTTGGTAGGACTGTAAACTAGTTCAACCATTGTGGAAGTCAGTGTGGCAATTCCTCAGGGATCTAGAACTAGAAATACCATTTGACCCAGCCATCCCATTACTGGGTATATACCCAAAGGACTGTAAATCATGCTGCTATAAAGACACATGCACACGTATGTTTATTGCGGCATTATTCACAATAGCAAAGACTTGGAACCAACCCAAATGTCCAACAATGATAGACGGGATTAAGAAAATGTGGCACATGTACACCATGGAATACTATGCAGCCATAAAAAATGATGAGTTCATGTCCTTTGTAGGGACATGGATGAAATTGGAAATCATCATTCTCAGTAAACTATCGCAAGAACAAAAAACCAAACACTGCATATTCTCACTCATAGGTGGGAAGTGAACAATGAGAACACATGGACACAGGAAGGGGAACATCACACTCTGGGGACTGTTGTGGGGTGGGGGGATGGGGAGGGATAGCATTGAGAGATATACCTAAAGTATAATAATAATAAATAAATAAATAAAAATAAATAACACAGATAATAAAACGATACTGTATAATAGCTACTTATACAGCATTTACATTGTATTAGGTAGTATAAGTAATCTAAAGATTATTTAAAGTATACAAGAGTATGCATGTAGGTTGAATGTAAATTCTTCACCATTTTATATCAGGGACTTGAGGAATCCATGGATTTTGGTATCCGAAGGGGTCCTGGAATGAATCCCCTGCAGACACCAAGAGCTGAATGTACTTCTTCTTTATTTTTTTATTTCCTTCTATATCATTTGTTTGTATATACATGTAGAGCATTCCAACATCCTGAATGGATTTTTATCTATTTGAGGGCTTTATTCTATCATAATCTACTCTGAGACCAACAACATGTCCCTGTCAAGCCAGACATTTTTGTTCACCTCTTTTCTCCCTTCCACTTCTAGGGTTGGGAAAAATGTATGCTAAAATGTGACACCTTTAGTTGCTCTTCTGAAGTAAAGTTGATTATTAAAAGGTGACTGAATATTTTGAGTGACATCATGCTGGCTGGGGCCTCTGGGCAACTGGGAAGATAGAGTGCTTGGGTACGGTTGAGTCCTGACCCCTGAGCTGCAGTGACTGCAGTCAACCGATACAGTATCATTCGGGATAGTTTTGCTTCTGCGTAGTTTTCCTAGAAGCTGGAGTATCTGATAGCCTTATCTTCATTTGATAGCATGATATAAAGAATAAATTACAGTCAAAAGGAATCAAATTTTAAAAGTAGATTTTTATGGAAGTTCTCATTTTATGAAAAATAAATATTTATACTAAAAGAGGTTCTTTTTATTCTGTTGTACTCTATATGAAGAAGTACAATAAAATTGGAGTACAGGGAGAAGTAAGGGTCATTTTGTTTTTGTGGGGGTATTTTTTGTTTTTGTTTTTGTTTTTGTTTTTTAGTAGAGATGAGGTCTTGCTATGTTGCCCAGGCTGGTCTTGAATTCCTGAGCTCAAGCAATCCTCCCAGCTCAGTCTCCCAAAGTGTTGTGATTACAGGCGTGAGCCACTGCACCTAGCCTCTTTTTTATATATGTATTTGTATGTACAAAAATAATATATTCTAATTAAGCATTCAAGCAATACAAAATTCTATTAAGTATAAACGAAAACCCTTCACTTCTTTCCCAACCTCATTTCTGTTCTCACAGGTATCCACTAGTAAAAGCTTGATGTAGATCCTTTTAGATGTTTTTCCATGCATTTATAAACATGTATGTGTGTATATATATATATAAAAAATATGTGTATGTACATGTATGCATTTATATGCACCCTCTCTCACACATAAACAAAGCATCTAAGAAATCTTTCTATGATAATATATATTTCATTCAGCTGGATGCAATGGCTCAGGCCTGTAATCCCAGCACTTGGGGAGGCCAAGGTGGGCAGATCATTTGAGCTCAGGAGTTTGAAACCAGCCTGGACAACAGAGCAAACCCTGTCTCTACTAAAAATACAAAAATTAGCTGAGTGTAGTGGCTCACACCTGTAGTCCCAGCTACTTGGTAGGCTGAAGTGGGAGGATCACTTGATCCCAGGAGGCAGAGGTTGCAGTGAGCCCAGATCACACCACTGCACTCCAGCCTGGGCAACAGAGAGAGATCCTGTCTCAAAAAAAAAATTATGTATATATTTGTGTATATATATATATTTCATTTGAATGACATTTCATAGATAATATGCCAAAAAGTTATTGAACAATTACACTATTGATGGATGTTTATGGAGTTTTCAGTTTTTCATTATTAAAACAATGTTGCCTTGACTTTCTTTATGCATATATCTTTGTGCACACATGCCAGTATTTCTGTGGTAGTCCCATAAGTGGATTTGCTGGGTTTCTGGGCATATACATTTTGCATTTTGGAATAAACTATTCCATTATCCTCCAAAAAGAGCACTTAGTTTACAGATCTACAGTTTAAGAGCATGCCTAGTCTACTCACTCACCCTCATCAGCATCTGGGAGGAGAGGGATGTGGTCGAGAGGTTTGTATTCTAAAGGATGAACAATAATACTCCATTTCATTGATTTCTATTAGATTGGGCATCTTAACATATCTTTATTGATCACTTATATTTTATTATTTGATTTGACCATCCAAAACTTCTGACCAGCTGAGGCAGGAGGATTGCTTAGCCCAGGAGTTCCCTACCAGCCTGGTCAACATAGTGAGATCCCATCTCTAGAAAAAATTTTAAAAATTAGCTTAGCATGGTGGCACTTGCATGTAGTCTCAGCTACTTGGGTGGCGGAGGTGAGAGAATTGCTTGAGCCCAGGAAATTGAGGCTGCAGTGAGGCGTGGCTACACCACTGCACTCCAGCCTGGGTGACAAAGTGAGACCCTGTCTCAAAAAAAAAAAAAATTATGTGATCAATTTTTTGGGTAGTTGTTTGTCTTTTATACGGATTGGTAACATCTCCTTAGAGATCATGGATATCAACCCTTTATTGCATATGTTGCAATATTTTTCTCCATTTTGTTGTTAACTTTTAAACTTTTTAATGGTATTTTGTTTAAATTTTTGTATATTCAAATCTATCTGTATTGTTATGTTTTACTTCATTGTTTTGTGTCTTATGGATAGAGGAAGCCAAGAGTATAAAACTATTATTTTTACCTGTTATATATGCTTTGGAGAGGTGCATTTATTTGTGTGTATGATTCAGAAAGTAAACTAACTTTACTTTTTTCTAAATCAGCAGTTGATTCTCTCAATGCCACTTATTTCCCTGTGGATGTGAAATTCTCTTTTAATATACACATCGGTAAATTTCTGGATTGTTTATTATGTTCTAATTAGCTGTTTGTCTATCCCTGTCTATAGCCTACTGTTTAATTTGGGTAGATTTGTAGTGTACTTTTATATTTGATGGGGCATTTTTTTCACCCTCAAAATTCTATTGGCTATTTTTTTTATTTACTCATCTAGAGAAATTTAGTATATGCTTCTTGTATTTCATAAAAGTCTATTGATATTTTTATTGCTTATGTAAATATAAACAGATGCAAATATATAAGCTTTCGGGGAGAGTAACAGCTGATATCCAGGGTAAACTTTAAAAGTTCTCCAAAACATAAATTGATTAACACTCTTTAATACCTTTCCAGATAAGGAAAAATTAAATATTCATATCACCAAAATAAATATGCCTTGCTTAAGTATTCTTAAACCTTGGCAGTAAAGCAAATGTTACTGCTATTTTTCCATTAGCTTATGACATCATTTGAGATATATTCCAGTAGGGATATAGTTTGGCTCCAAGACATAAAAATAATGCTTATGATTTTCAAGCTGTTTTCAGTAATTCTTTTAAGGGGAAGAAGTTCTGGTAATCACTACTCTTTCTAATAAAAATAATACAAAAACATGATCCAGTTTTACATTTAGCAAATTGTTGATAAAAAAGGTGGTGGTACTCTTAGCACCAGCCTCTCTTGGGGAAAATAAACACCTTATGAATCATTACCTTGCCCTTTAAATGCAACCTAGATACACAGCAGCTCTCCTTTCCTCTTATTAGCATGAGACATTGTCTCCTTATACCAAGTAAGCCTTCCCTTCAAAACCTCAATCTGTGAACTCCTTGCAGATTTGGGGTGGTTAATAAATGGGCTGACTCCTCTTCTCGGGCACCTCTTTATCTAGAGGCCATTTCCAACACAGTGATGTACTGGTGTACAATGGAAGGACCCATTTCTGTATATAGCTTCCTTTGCTTCTCTAACTCCGGAGAGAGACACAAGCTGGTGGCCAAGGGCAGGCATGGGAGGGAGACTTCTCACAACTCACCCCTTTGAACCTTTTGAATTTTTGAAACATTATGAATGTATTACCTAGTCAAAAACAAACATTTAAAAGAAAAAATAATGAATCCATTCTCTAAGTCCTTGTTTCTGTAAATGAAGATTCCATCGTGGTGGCTTTTCTTGACGTGTATTGGCACTAATATTAATTGTGACACTTCCACGTCTTGTGCACTGAGGAGGTACCTCTGATACTTCCGTCATGGAATACATTCCATGACATGTTTGGTCTGTAGTGATGAAGAACTGTGGTGCTCTACTCTTTCATCTAATTCTCCCAGTTTCTCCCAGTATTTTCCAGATGGTGCCCTGGAATTGGAATGGATTCTAGGGCTGTACAAGAAGGGTAGGGACAAATGGTCACCACAAGAAGTCTTCCTGTGGCCCGATAGGTACCAAGCCCTAACCTCAGTTGCTTAGGTCTTGCTACATTCTGCATTTTCTACCCCTCAACAGTGCCCACTCAGCCCACTGTTCAAAACCCAAAAGTCCATTTGAGAGTGATAGATCATTAGATAGGATCATTGCATTCTCGAAGGAGACCAACGTGGCAAACAAAAGCCACTTCCTTTTCCATAGTAAATGGAATTTCTACAATATAAAATAACTCTCTAAATTCTAAAGACAAATTGCATGAAAGGTCAAATTTTACTGAAGTTCTAAACTGTAAAGTAGTTACAGCTGAGTGGTAAGATTTTGAGTAATTTTAATTTTCCTCTGGATATTCTCTGTTTTCCCAACAGAGAAAGTGTTAACACATATCAGATTTGTTATCAAGAGAGAATATCGCTTTTTAAAAATAAACTTCTCATTTTGTAAATGATGGCATTTTTGGAGTATACAAAGTAGTTTCATATTTGTATCAGCTTGTAAATTATTTACTTCTTATATTAAGGAGTCTTACTGAAGACTCATAGAATCATTGAATTGAGGCTCTTAGAGTTAAAATGAGCCTCAAGAGATCATTGGCATAATGTCAAGCGGGAAAGACAGGATATTGACTAACTGTAGCAGCAGTATATTTTATTTAAAATTCAGATGCCTGGAAATAAAGATTAGGAAATAACTTCAAAAATTCTTAGTGCTTTATTATGGAGTGGGGTTACAGTAATCTTTTTTTCTTTACTTTTCAAATTTTCTTAATGGTACAAAGTTTTTCTTCATGTTGAGAAGTTTCTTAATGTTGAGAAGTTTTCTCATGTTGAGGCTGAGATATTCACATACAGTGACCCTTGAACAACCCGGGTGTTAGGGGCACCGATCCCCACTCACAGTCAAAAATCCACGTATAACTTTTGACTCTCCCAAAACTTAACTACTAAAACCTACTGGTGACTGGAATCCTTACTGATAACATAGTCAATCAACACACATTTTGTATGTTACATGTGTTATGTACTGTGTTCTTACAGTAAAGTAGGCTACAGGAAAGAAAATGTTACTTTAAAAATCATAAGGAGGCCAGGCACAGTGGCTCATGCCTGTAATCCCAGTACTTTGGGAGTCCGTGGCCAGAGGATCACATGAGGTCAGGAGTTTGAGACCAGCTTGGCCAAAATGGTGAATCCCTGTCTCTACTAAAAATACAAAAATTAGCTGGGTGTGGTGGTACACATCTGCAATCCCAGCTACTTGGGAGGCTGAGGCACAAGAATTGCTTGAACCTGGAAGGTGGAGGTTGAAGTGAGCTGAGATCGCCTGGGCGACAGAGTGAGAATCTGTCTCAAAAATAATAATAATAATAATAATAAATAGTAAGGAAGAGAAAACGTATTTACTATTCATTAAGTGGAATTGGATCATCATAAAGGTCTTCATCCTCATCGTCGTCTTCATGTTGAATAGGCTGAGGAGAAGGAGGAGTTTGGTCTTGCTGTTTCGGGGTGGCAGAGGTGGAAGAACGTCCATGTATAAGTGGACTCATGCAGTTCAAACCCATGTTATTCAAGGGTCAACTGTATATACGTATGGACACATACACATACACACAAACTTTTTTTTTTTTTGAGACGGAATCTCGCTCTGTCGCCCAGGCTGGAGTGCAGTGGTGCAATCTCGGCTCACTGCCAGCTCTGCCTCCCGGGTTCACGCCATTCTCCTGCCTCAGCCTCCTGAGTAGCTGGGACTACAGGTGCCTGCCACCACGTCTGGCTAATTTTTTGTATTTTTAGTAGAGATGGGGTTTCACCATGTTAGCCAGGATGGTCTCAATCTCCTGACCTCGTGATCCACCCATCTCGGCCTCCCAAAGTGCTGAGATTACAGGCATGAGCCACCGCGGCTGGCCCATATACGTATTTTTTAAAGCAATGATCTCATTCTATACTTTCTTGAGGTATTACTATCCTATGTGGGTTTACAGTTAAAGTAAACCACTCTTTCAGCTTCTAGATATGCTTATCAAAATATGACATCACAGGAACTATACTTGAAACTGCAATGAAAATTAATAAGGGGTCCTCCACCGAGGAATGGAAAGGCTGCTTTTGTAGTGGCACTGCCTTTCATGGATACTCCATTTACTTGCTACCTGGACAGAAATTAAAAGAGTTGCAAAATGCTGCTTTAACTACTACCAGAGTTGAAAGCAAGGCTCAATATTGGGAATGATAAGAGCCCAGCCAGTGTGTGGTCTAGCCTGTCAGGTAGAACAAGGAGCTGTAATTTAAGAGAGCCTCTTCCTTTGTTTAACGCAAGTGTATGTACGGGAGGATCCCCTGAGCCCCAGAGTTCCAGGCAGCAGTGAGCTATGATCCGGCTACTGCACTCCAGCCGGATGACAAAGCCAGACCTGGTCTCTTTAAAATAAATAAATAAATAAAATTTAAAAATAATAAGTATAGGTGGCATGACAATGAAACTCTTTTAAAGAAAAGGGGAATGAATTATTTAGGAGTTTTGTGTCTATCAAGTAGGGAAGTACAGGAAAGTAAAATTTTACCTTTGTGTGTAATTATATATTTTATGTTATGTGAATAAATTTACAGGAAGGGCTGGGTGCAGTGGCTCATGCCTCAGCACTTTGGGAGGCCGAGGTAGGTGGATCACCTGAGGTCAGCAGTTCAAGACCAGCCTGGCCAAAATGGTGAAACCCTGTCTCTACTAAAAATACAAAAATTAGCCGGGTTTACATGGGATTACATGCCTGTAATCCCAGCTACTCTGGAGGCTGAGGCAGGAGAATCACTTGAACCCGGGAGGCGGAGGCTGCAGCGAACCAAGATTGCATCACTGCATGCCAGCCTAGGCAAAAGAGCAAGACTCTGTCTCAAAAAAAAAAAAATTTATAGGAAGATGAATAATTTTTTAAAATTAAATTATGAAGGAACCACCTTTATTGAAATCATTGTCTTTATCTGAATTCCATAACTTAAAAATAGCTTTTCCCCCATTCCCTCCCTCTCAACAATAAAAAAAAATAAGAAAAAATGTATTGCAGTTTTAAATGAAAGAAGAAAATATGTATGACTTTAGATTGGAGTCTCAGGAAAGTTCTGAAAAGAGGGTGGACAAAAAGCTTCATTATCCTTTGGGCACAGTAAATCTATTTATTGCTCCACCAACTTGAAGCCTAAAGCCAAAACTGTCATGCTGTCACATAGACAAACTTCTCAAGAGGTAAAGCTGAACTTCTCCTACTTTAAAATGAATGCAAACTACCGAGAAATAACAAACTGAAGCGTATTTTGCATTTTCAGTACCTCTAACCACAGCGTTTTAGAGCTGAATTTGAAGATAAGTTGACTAATTTAAACAGGATATAAGTGTCATTTTCAGATTGGATAGAGCAGGAAAAAATATGGCTTTTGTTTTCCTTCTGGTTGTTACTTTTTACCGAATCTGGGTAATCTATCTAAAGAGAGGTCATAGTTCTGACCTCTGGCTTTGTCAGCACATTATTGCACGCATGGTATCGATCGGTCACCTTCTTTTCCTAGCCAGCCCTTGAAGCTGTGTTGGTGGCCTGTGACCTTCCAATACAATCCAGACTGTGGAACTCACTGTGTACTGGGATCCATGGGCAAATGGTGTGTGCAGGAAAAAAAAAAAAAAAGTCTTACACTGTCCTCAGTCATTTTTGAAAATTAAATGCAGAATACTTTCCAGGATAATACTGGGCTTTCAAAGATTATCTCTTCTGGCCAGGTGCGGTGGCTCATGCCTGTAATCCCAGCACTTTGGGAGGCTGAGGCGGGAGGATCGCTTGAGGCCAGGAGTTCAAGACCAGCCTGGCCAACATGGCACAATGCTGTCTCTACAAAAAATACAAAAATTAGCCAAGTGTGGTGGCGGGTGCCTGTATTCCCAGCTACTTGGGAGGCTGAGGCAGGAGGATCTCTTGAATCCAGGAGGCAGGGGTTGCAGTGAGCCGAGATCATGCCACTGCACTCCAGACTGTGTGACAGAGTGAGACAGTGTCCCCCCAAAAAAAGAAGATTATCTCTTCAGGTCCATTGACTACTCCCTTTGTTATCCAACCCAAAATTTCATTTACCTTCTTCATCCTGCAGACATTACCAATGGGGAGAGAAAACATCAGGTTTCCTTATCCTTGCCCCTTGAATTCAAGATTAGATGAACATCTGAAGATTAGGACACGGTGGAATGTTTGGTACGCAAAGCCCAGCAGATTTGGCAAGGGCTAAATAATTGCTAAGTTAGATGAGCTTTTAACTAATTTTTAGAAAAGCTGAACCTAAGAAAGATAGACCTTTGGTAGCTCATGGTGTGAGGGTCCTAGAGGTACAATGCACTGTGTTGTCAGGGCTCCCTGGGTTGCTGCTCCCTTTCTGGAGTATGGACAATGCTGGTGTGCCCTGCTCAGAGGGAGATGCTGCTGCTAGTTTGGGATATCACTGGATGGGCTCTTCAAGTCATTGTGAAAAGTTTGAGAATAGACTGTAGCAATCAAAGTGTGACCTGAGAAGGTGGAACAGGATTTTTCTCTGGTCAAAATTGATCACAACTTGAATGGATAATGAAATTGCGGTATACATATACAATAGAATACTACTCAGCCACAAGAAAGAATGAAATTCTGTCATTTACACCAGCATGGATGAACCTGGAGGATATTATGTTATGTGAAATAAGGTAGGCACAGAAAGATAAACACCACACATTCTCACTTACACGTAGAAGCTAAAAAGTTGATCTCATTGAAGTAGAGAGTAGACTAGTGGTTATTAGAAGATAAACAGGGTAGGGGAAAGGAGATAGGGTGCAGTTGGTTAACAGATACAGCTAGATGGGTTGAATAAGTTCTAGTGTTCTATAGCACTGTAGGGGGACTGTAGTTAATAATTTATTGCATATGTTCAAAAAGCTAGAAGAGAGAATTTTGAATGTTCCTGACACAAAGAAATGATAAATGTGTAGGATGATTGATTTGCTAGTTTGATCATTACACATTTTATGCCATCAAAATATCACTCTGTACCCCATAAATATGAACAATTATTGTCAATTAAAAATAATAATAATAAAATAACAAAAATTTTAAATAATATTTGATTAAAATGGACAGAGGTAGAAATTCAGATGATCACCTTTTCTATTCCATGCTACCCAGAGAACACCAGAAAATCATGCCTTCGAATGGAAGTACAGATGAAGACATATTTTGATCTCATACTCAAATGTAGGTTAGGAAGACAGAGTCTGGAGCATAGCGCTTCCACTTACCAGCTCTCTCTCTCTGCCTTGGGCAAATGAGTTAGCATCCCCATGCCTCAGTTTCCACATCTGTACAAAGATGATATAGGAGTACTTTCCTCATAGGATTGTTTTTGGGATTAAATGAGGAAATACATGCGTAGCACTTGGACTTGTAAGCTCTGGTAAATATTATATTAGGATTGTTATTATTATCTGTGTATTAGTCCATTCTCACGCTGCTATAAGGACATACCCGAGACTGGGTAATTTATAAAGGAAAGAGATTTAATTGACTCACAGTTCCATGTGGCTGGGGAGGCCTCAGAAAACTTGCAATCTTGGCAGAAGGCACCTCTTCACAGGGCAGCAGGAGAGAGAATGAGTGCTGAGTGCAGGGAGAAGACCCATCAGATCTCATGAGTACTCACTGTCACAAGAACAGCATGGGGGAAACCACTCGCCTGATTCAATTACCTCCCACCAGGTCCCTCCCACAACATGTGGGGATTATGAGATTACAATTCAAGGTGAGGTTTGGGTGGGGACACAGCCAAACCGTATCAATTTGCCTTTCACATTGTATATAAAATGTTTGATTTAAGAGGTTTTCAGTTACTCTTTGAAATATTTTCATAGAACTTCCATATTTTGCTTCAGGTTGTGGTTGACTCTTCCTAGAAAACATTTTGGAATGTCCTGTCAGGTGGGTTATTGTGTATTAGTATACATTTACTGTAATTAAGTTTAGGCGCTTCCGACTGGACTCCTCAGTCATATAGAATTATTTATAGAGCTAACAAATAACTTCCTAGATGCCCCTGTGTATATGTGTTCAGTGACTTATGAATTCAACAAATAGTTATTGAGCACATCCCTAGTGAGCCAGATTGTGTTCTGGACCCTGAGAGTTTAGGACCTGTCTCATAAGGTCCTCAGGTGGTTATGTTCCAGTAGAGAAGCAAACTATTACCAAGTCAACAATAAATACACATGAGCATTTCAGATAGTGCTAAGGACTATGAAGAAAAAGGTAATAGGACAGGGGTGGGTATAGATCTGATGGCCAAGAAAGGGGTCTGTACCTGTCCAAGTTCTCCAGAGAAACAAAACCAATAAGATATATGTATATAGATATATGAGAGAGGATTTATTAGGGCAATTGGCTCACATGATATTGGACGCTGAGAAGTCCCACAACAGGCTGTCGGCAACCTGGAGACCCTGGAATGCTGGTAGCCTGACTCAATCCAAGGCTGGAGGCCTGAGAGCTTGAGGCAGTGGGGAGTACTGGTGTAAGTTCTGGAGTACAAAGGGTGGGGAGCCTGGAGTTGTTGTTGTTCAAGGACAAGAGAGGAAGAGCATGTATCCCAGCTCCAGTAGATAGATTGACATAGTCTCCTTTTCTCTGTTTTTGTCCTTTCTGGCTCTCTGGCAGATTGGCTGTGGCTACCAACACTGAGGGAAGATCTTCCCTACCTAGTCCACTCAGACTCACAAGCCAGTCCCTGAAAACACCCTCACAGACTGTATTAGGCCATTCTTGACTGCTATAAAGAAATACCTGAGACTGGGTAATTTATAAGAAAACAGGTTTAATTGGCTCACAGTTCCGCAGGTTGTACAGGAAGCATAGCAGCATCTGCTTCTGGGGAGGCCTCAGAAAGCCTCCAATCACGGCAGAAAGGAAGAAGGAGCAGGCACATCACATGGCAAGAATGGGAGCAAGAGTGGAGGAGAAGTGCCCCACACTTTTAAACCAGACCTCGTGAGAAGTCACTCACCATCACAAAAACCGTACCAAGCCATAGGGATCCACCCCCATGACCCAAACACCTCCCGGCAACACCTCCAGCATTGGGGATTATATTCCAACATGAGATTTGGCAGGGACAAATATCCAAACTATATCATTTTGCCCCTGGCCGCTCCCAAATCTCATGTCCTTCTCACATTTCAAAATGCCTTCCCAACAGTCCCCCAAAGTCTTAATTCATTCCAGCATTAACTCAAAAGTTCAAAATCTCATCTGAAAAAAGGCAAATCCTTTCCACCTATGATCCTGTAAAATAAAAAACAAGTTAGTTTTTTCCAAGATATGGTGGGGATCTACATTGGGTAAGCATTCTCGTTCCCAAAGGGAGAAATCAGACAAAAGAAGGTGGCTACAGGCCCCATGCAAGTTCAAAACCCAACAAGGCAGTTGTTAAATCATAAAGCTCCAAAATAATCTCCTCTGACTCCATGTCCCATGTCCTGGGCACTCTGGGGTAAGTGGGCAGCTCTACCCCTGTGGATTTGCAAGGTGCAGCCCCCAGGCTGATCTCACTGGCTGGCGTTGAATGTCTGTCGCTTTTCCAGGCACAGGGTGCAAGCTGCCAGTGGATCTACCATTCTGGGATCTGGAGGACAGTGACTTCCTTCTCACAGTTCCACTAGGCAATGCCCCAGCAGAGACCCTTTGTGGAATCCCCAACCCCTCATTTCCCTTCCACACTGCCCTAGTAGAGGTTTTCTGTGGGGGCTGTGCCCTTTCAGCAGTCTTCTGCTTGGACACCCAGGCTTTTCCATGTATCCCCTGAAATCTAGGTGGAGTCTCCGAAGCTTCCATCACTTTTGCATTCTGTGCATCTGCAGGCTTAACATCATGTGGAAGCTGTCGAGGCTTTCAGCTTGCACCCCCTGAAGCAGAAGCCTGAGCTGTATCTGGGGCCCTTTGCACCAAGGCTGGAGCCAAAGTGGCTGGGATGCAGGGAACAATGTCCTGAGGCTGCATGAGGCAGCAGGGCCCTTGACCTGGCCCTCGAAAGAGTGAAAGAGTGATGTTGCCTCTGTGTATCCAATGCAGGCATGGCGGTCCTCACATCTGCCCAAGGTTACAGTCAGGGATAGACTAAGAACAGACCTCAAAGTGGACACATTCCTGCTTTAGTAATAAATTGCCTACCAGTTTTGTAAAGCTTGGTATATCTTATTTTTCTTTTGACTTTTGTCAAACACAGAAGTAATATGAGTCCCTTGTATCCAACTAGCAGCTCCTCAGTTATCAATTCATGGCCCATCTCATTTCACCTGCTCTTATTTTTTAGTTTTTCATTTTGTAATGCTTGTATTCAACACAGCGACATTTATTAAGTACTATCATGTGCCAGAGACTGTATTCAATGAGTACGTAAAAATGGATAAGAACATTTCCTTCCTCAGCTTCTCATGATCCAATAGCAAAGGCACATGTATCCAAAGATTATATAATGTAAGCAATAACTGGCATAAGCCAAAGGTTATAGGAACACAGGAAGGAGAGCGATTAGTGCTTCCCTGAGCAGTGGAGAAAAGAGTTTGGAGAACGCACAGAGTGAGACTGCATAAAGCGCAGATGGGAAGAGAGATAAAGGTAGAAGAAAGAGTAGGCCAGGTGTGGTGGATCAAACCTGTAATCCCAGCACTCTGGGAGGCTGAGGACAGATTGCTTGAGTGCAGGAGTTTGAGAACAGCCTGGGCAACATAGCAAAACCCCATTTCTACTAAAAATACAAATATTAGCTGGGCATGGTGATGCATGCCTGTAGTTTCAGCTACTTGGATGCTGAGGTGGGAGAATCACCTGAACCCAGGAGGTTGAAGCTGCAGTGAGCTGAGATCGCACCACTGCACTCCAGCCTGGGCAACAGGAGTGAAACCCTGTCCCCCACGGGGCTCCCCCTCACCCACCCCGCAAAAAGTAGGTAGAGGAAAGGGCATTAGCGCAAAAGCCTTTTTGGGGCAAGTGATTGGAACGGAGAGTATTTGGAAGCAGTGATAGAGATATAGCTAGAACCATGAGTTGGGCCACTTTCTGAAAAGCCTTACTTGCCACTCCAGGAAGTTTAAATTTTATTTTGTTGGCTTTCCTATTTTAATTTTTTTAAGGGACAGGGTCTTGCTATGTGCCCAGACTTGTCTTGAACTCCTGGACTCAAGGCTATCCTCCCACCTCAACCTCCCAAGCAGCTGGGATTACAGGTGTGTGCTACCATGCCCAGCTTAAATTTTATTTTGTAGGGAATGGGGAACAATATGATCCTTTTGAGAAAGAACTGGGTTGGGCGCAGTGGCTCGTACCTGTAATCACAGCACTGTGGAAGGCAAAGGTGGGCAAATCACTTGAGACCAGGAGTTCAAGACCAGCCTAGGTAACATAGTAAGACCTCCATATCTAATTAAAAATAAAAAAAAGATTTTAAAAACCCCAAGAACTGGAATGATGGAACCAGTATTTTTAAGGATAGTGCGAGCAACAGTGAGGAGCATAGATTTGACGGAGAGAGCCTGGGACGGGGAAACTAATTAGGAGACTGGCTGACCAGAGCAGATGAGCATTCGATTGTAGAAGACAGAGTGAAATGCTAGGCAGAGTTGCATAAATGTGGAATCGCAGAGGTAGGCTGAAGAGCTTGATCACTTAAGGCTTTATGGAGAAGATAACTTTTGACCTTGATCTTGAAAATGAAAACATAGATAGGAAATGAAGGGAAGGAATTGCAGTATTAGTGAACAGCATGTTCAAAAGCACCGGGCTACAAAAATGCGAGGAATGTTCAGGAACTCACAAGGAGGGAAAGGAAGCCAGCTGGCTGGCTAACAAGCATACCGTGAAAGTAGTGCCAGCAAAAGATGGCACTTTAATGATTCCAAGACAGGCAGTTGAGGCAGGACTTGGTGACTAATAGGAAATGCTGGATGAGGGAGAGAAATGAATTGTTAATCTGAGGTTTCTAGACAAAAAATATTTTTAAAGATAGAATATTAAACAAGACAAAGTGCAAAGGCAGGTTAACAAGGAAAGCTTTGTATAGTTGTGGACATGCTTAGTATGTACCTGTGGAACATCTGGGGGGAAGCGCCCTGCGGGCTTTTGGAAATTCAGTTGTAGAAAGTAGATCTGGAGTCGTCAGCAGGAGATGATGAGAGGCTGAAGCTAATGAAAAAGTGCCTATTTGTTGCTGTGCTTTTATAATACAGACCAGGTGTACCGAAATCCCTTTGTGAAACATCTCCTTCTGCTTGATAAAAAAGGTTAGAGCACAATGCTCAAGAATAGTGATGTTTTCTGTCTTGGTTGCTGTGTAACCTGAATACTATAACCAGCATCTTTTATGTAAGGGTTGTCTCTGCTTTCCTCAATAATATTTATAACAGTATTTTGTTATGACAGCAATCTATAAACAGTAATTCAGTTGGGGGATATCTAGGGTAGCTTTTCATTGTAAACACGACCACACCTTATTCAGCTCACTGCGTGCAGAATGTGCTCCTAGGCCACAGACTCATGGTTTCTATCTCTTACTCCAGGTTTCATCGTCCATAACGAAGTGTGAGACTATTTGGAAACAGAGACTGATCATCTTTGGGGGAAGCCCTGCTTCCTGAAAATCTGATATTGCACTGGGATTTGAATGTGTGTGTTTCCGTTTAACGTGTGGTGAAGGAAGCGTGTGACTCAGCTTGGTTGAGAAGTGCTCCTCACCTGTGCGGCCCAGATGGCTCCAACAAGCAAAAGGAAGGATGCAGTGACTCTTGCTGCCCAGAATGCACAGTGATGGTAAGAGACACCATGGATATTCTTCATCAGAAGCTTTAATCAAAGAAGATGAGCAGAAGACAATCGCTGGCTCCCTGTTACCAGAAAGCCAAATTTTATAATGCAGGTGAAAGAAAAATATAGATTAAAATTGCTGGGCACTGAAAAGGGGTGGGAGTTGAAAATCAGAAAGAAAGAGAAATATTTCATTATGTTAATGAAGAAAAGAGAAAATTGAAGCATAAATGTATTTTTGAAGTAGTTATTTGGTAGCTGAGAACTTATTAAGGGATTTAGGAATCTAACCTCCTGATGTGGATTCCGCAAAGACTTGATCGGAGAATATTCTTGTTTCACCATTATGTTCGTACAGTATAGTACCATTATTTTATGTTGTGCCAGTGAATCCAGTTGCCAGAAATAAGTCTGAATGTTTTCATGCATCTTTTTCTTAAATGCAAGAGCTTCTACTGACTCTTAACAAGCATGCTTACCCAAATTTTGTTGCATGCTTTTAAGTAGCATTAGCTATGCACACTTGACATTTTTAAATATTCCTTTCCTAGTGTACCAGCCTTCACAGGATAAGAGGACTGGGAATAAAGTCAGGTGTAATGTGACCCTAGAAAACTGTAGCAAGCTTCAGAAATAAATCTTTTGATCTTTCCCTATCTTGATTAGATCCAAAGTCAAAGCAACCATACTTCACCTAAAGAAGACAGTATTGACAATCATGACACCCGTTATAAAAACTTGACTCCAAAGTTAAAACTTAAGCAAGACATGAACGTGCTGCCTGCAGATAGTCCTGCATGGGAATAAGGACTAGTTATTTTTTAGTGCTGCATTTTTTTAAAGTTGGATTGCTGCTATTAAAAAAAAAAAAAAGCACACAGATCAAAAAAACACCCAAAGGCTTAACAGAACATGGAAAGTTTCCACTAAGTTGTGTGTGAGGAAATCCTCATCTTGTATTTTAAGAATCTGCAGATTGCATCCATAAATACAGTACAGTATTTACTGTCAATGCAAAAGAATCAGTGAGGTTAAAGTAGTGGAAGTTTTCCCTATGAGCCTACAGTCTGTATTGTTTACATTAAGAAACTGTCTATTATTGTGTTGCTATTTTCCATGGAGTCACAGGCACACTATGACTTCTGCTCCCAAATACATATGACCATATGTAAATACCACGTTGCATTTCATTGTTCTTCACAATTGCTTTGTGCCCCTTTAATTAAAAACACATGAAATGAATAACAAAACAAGACCCAAATAGAGTTTATTTTATTCTCAGAGTTTGGACTACAATTTTCTGAGATGTTTCTGGTTCAAGACTGTAATTTTCTATTTCAACCCAAAAGTAAGCATTTAACCTGGTGAATAAATATAGATCCTGCCATTCATTGGTATTTTAAAGAACCACTTGAAATCGGATCATTTTATTTAAAAATAAAAAATGTTAATGCCAGTTGGCCTATTATAAAAAGCCAGGACCGTGTTAGAATTAGGAAAAGTAACGAGCATTACTGCACCTCTTGTTAGACTCTGTGCATTAATAAAATACACCTAGAGTCTGTTGTCATTTCACTAATAGGATAAGACAAATTTTTTGCTTTGAAAAAATTTTTCTGCATGCCCAGGTGTCTGTCTCTGGCTGAGGTTTTGTCTGTTTTATAGTGTTTCAATCCAGCCATAAAAATTAACTTGTGATTTTTTTTTCCCAAAGTCATGCTTTTCCTTAATTATATTTTTATTTTATTATTTTAGTGTCTTGGGAAAAATACCAAGAGATATAATGTTTCTTTTAAATGTCTATGCTTAATCATCTTTAAACACTTTTTAAATTTCTAACCACAAGACCTCTCTATAATGGTAAGTGTTAAGACATCACCATTTTATCACTCAAAGTATGTTATTGAAAGTTTCTATTTGGTTGAAAAAGGAACAATTTTTTCCCACTTTTGATGCCTATGATGCAATTTTTTATTGCCTACAATGAGATACACTCAGTACAAAAAATGAAAATCTGGTATTTCAAAATTGCTTTTCTTGTATAATAGGTCAGATTTATTAACTACTCATACTTTTTCTTTATACTAATCGATACATTTAGAAAAAATTTTCTAAGTTAGAGACAAGTTTAAAAGTAAAAAAAAAAAATTAGCCACTGCTAGTCTACGTAATTGGAATCACCAATTATTTTATTAGAATGATTGCTTGAGTAAAAAGCTGTGGAAAGAATTAAAGGATTATGAGCTAAGCTGTATTTTGCAGAATATGGTTCTATTTTAGTAGAGCAGAGATGAGACATATCCCCACCGGCCACCCAGCCAGAGGTCTCCTACCTGGGGGCCCTAAAGGGATGCAGAGGTCTGGCCCACCCTCCGTGCATAGGCACCTCTGCCCACCACCAGTGTTTCAGCAATCCAACCAGTTAGAATATGCTGTATAGGAAAATAAAAGTGTGTGGGAATTGGATTTCTTTTGTTGTAACACAGTTCCAGGTTTTTGGCTATTTAAAGTTTGACATTAGGCTGACATTGAGGAAGTAAGCGAGTTTTCCTGAGTTCCCAAGATATGATTAAGGAAGAAAACAAACCCATCTCCAGGAAGATCCCAGGCAGGAAAGAACTAGACAGATGTAGAAACCAAAGTGACCATTTTAGTTTTTTTTTAATGGAGAATAAAACATTAATATTAGGGTATTAAGAAGATGCTCAGCAGGCTTGATCAGAATCTTCATGGTCATTACCAATCAGTCTGACAAAATAGTTCTCTGGAAGTCAGCATTCATTTAAGGCAGCTCGCTTGATAATTTCCTGTGTTATGTGAAGTGTCTTGCACTTTTACATGTTAGCTATAATTCGTTAAATTACTTAACTGAAATCCGTAATAGAGAACCATTTTGGCATTTGAACAGCTATTTTACATGGAGAAAAAGCAAACACATCTGTCTCTGCTTTACCCAGAAAAACTGACTTTCTGGTTTCATCTTCATATTGTTTAGTAGCATAATGAGAGTAGTCCTTTATCTTTCTCTAATGTTAGTAAATATATTCTGTTAGTAGAAAGTTCTGAAATTGAAGGGAAAATATATTTAAGGAAATAAAGGAATTCAATACACCCTTCAAAAGTCACCAAATACTGAAAATAAGAGATGAGTCCTTAAAACCTGAGTCAAAAAAGGTCCAGTTTTACAGCCTGCAATTAATTCAGGGCTGCGTTGGCATTAAAAAAATATATATATATATGTATATGATATATATTATAGCTTACACTTAAAAGAGGAAAAATTTGCATTAACATTGCATATTCTGATATGTACCATATTAACACATAACAGGCATTTTATTTATGCTTCATAGAATCAGACAGACACAACTTTCAAAAATCATACTGTAGTCACAATAGAAAAGCGTAGTCTTGTCTACCACAGAGGAGTATGCCCACACTTAATAATGAAAACTTTCTTCCTTTCCTGCTGAAAAATTTCTTCAGTCTGTTATTATTTTTAAGTGCCCCTTGCTGCAAATTTCAAACAGAGCAAGAAATCTTCCTCAGAGTAGGCGGTATGGAATTAAACTAGTACAATATGTATGAATTCATGGCATTTACCCCTGAGTATGGTAAAATTGTTAAAGCATTCTTAAATTCCAATTATATGAAGCCTATCATTACTAGGAAAAGTATATTCTTTGGGATAAGAATTAATTTCTTCACACTATTAGAGCATGTTGTGAGTAGTAAGGAACTACTTAGATGCAATTTATTTACAGAATTGTCCCTTGGCCTCTTGAAATGGCTAGATCTTTCACTACTGTGTAGATAGTCTCTGCTTACTGGTAGGATAGATTACATTGCTTTACTGGACAAAGCAGAATGAACTTATATAACTAAAATATGTCCTATATTGGCTGGGTGCGGTGGCTCACACCTGTAATACCAGCACTTTGGGAGGCCAAGGCGGGGGGATCAGTTGAGGTCAGGAGTTCGAGACCAGCCTGGCCAACATGGTGAAACCCCGTCTCTACTGAAAATACAAAAAAAAAAGTATCTGGGCATGGTGGCTTGTGCCTGTAATCCCAGCTACTCGGGAGGCTGAGGCAGGGGAATCGCTTAAACCCGGGAGGTGGAGGTTGCAGTGGGCCCAGATCGTGCCACTCCACTCCAGCCTGGGTGACAGAGCAAGACTCCGTCTCAAAATAATAATAATAATAGTAATAATGAATGAAATAAAATAAAATATGTCCTCCAGGGAAAAGCAATGACAGAGTAATCACCAAATTAATAGGAACATCTTTCTAGAGAAAGTACATCCCCAGTTAGTTCAAACACAGGTTTCAAAGAAGTAGCATTGGGCTCTACTGTAAAGGCAGGCAGTGACCAAGAGGTGGTGGGGAGAGAGGTAGGGTACCCTCAGATCATTCCCATTTTCACTTCCAATTTCCTTTTTGTAATCATTAAGCTTAAGCTATGTATGGAAATGCAAAGCACCATTAGCATTTCTAGAAAGCAGCTGGAACCTTACCCACCAATGCTTTTTTGAAGACAGTATCATCCCAAATTTAAAAATCCTATTGTATATGTTGTAAAATTTCTGGCAAAGAAATGGAGGATCCTGTGGCAGCTATTCCCACCTAAAGCCAACCCTATAAGGATGGGTCATTTTTTAGCCATGCTAGGATTTACTGCACACAAAAAAAATGTCATTTAGCTTGTCGCATTGCTAGCACAGCTGCACATATGAGCGAAGCACTGTTGGTCTGTGTTTCTCAGTGGGGGTACTCTTGGCATTTGGAGCTGGGTAGGTCTTTGCTGTACAGAATCATCCCATGCATTGCCAGATGTTTAATATCCCAGGCCCCTGCTGACTAAATGTCAGTAGCATTCTCAGTCATTGTAAACACCAAGAATAAAAAGCATTCCCCCAGGTTCAAATGCCATCCCTGGGAGGTTGGTATCACCTCCCCTGAATGCCACTGTCTACTGCAATTTGAGGACACAGGGAGAAAAAGTGCCTATCCTCAAACATTGTCTCTGCTGCCTTGCATTTCTTTGGGCCCTGAATGGTTTTTCTCCCTTCATTTTTCGAGCCTTTGTCTCAGTGCAGCTGTTCTTCAGGGAGGAGGTTACTGGGCAGCCTTGGCCATTCAGTGGGCATGGGGACTTGGCCTAGTCCCTATATATATATACTTAAAGTCCCTATATATACTTAAAGGAGAGATCATACATGAAGAAAGCTTTTTTTTTTTTTTTTTTGCCTTACAACTTTTCTTTAGAACCACATTATTTGTCATAATCCTTGTTACTGTCATGAGGATTGTTGCATGGGTTAAACACAAACATAGACTAACAATGCACTTGAACAAACCTGGTGGTCTTTGGAAATAAATCACCATTAGATTTCACCTGGTTATGCTGCAGCCCATAAGTTCCAAACGAATCATCTGCTTATCCTATTAACAAAGCATTTAATTCACATGCAAATGCTTGAATTTTCCCTGTATAAATGTAGTCATGCGATTCAACTTTTCTAATAAGATTTGTGAATGCTGCATTATGATGAAAATGTGGATTAACTGTGGATTGCATGCCTATTGTTCATACTTCAGTGATGGTCACACACAAAACAGGATGAGTTTTACTTAGGTGAAACATTATTAAACTGTACTAACAATACAGAAACATATTCTCTTTGTCGCTTTTTATCACCAAAACTGAATGGTAAATATGTCTTGACATTATTTGGATGAATTGTGGCTAGCAGAATGGAATTAACTTAGCCATTATAATTTTTTAAAACATTAAAATGTCTAAATTGTTTTTGAGGCCAAGTAATGCAGAGTCAATAAAGGTGGTTATATTGTAAGCTTTTAGATGGTGCTTAAGAATTCTTATCTTTTTAAATAGCAGTATTTTTCTTTTTTTTAAGAATAAATTGAAAGGCACAAATAAGGCAGAATGCCACTCTACCCTCAGGTCAATTTTATGGTATATGAAAATGCCAATAATATTTGTGCCACTTGCCAACTCGGGGGAGGAGGGGCTTTTCCCTTACTGGATACTTTTGTTATAGTTTGACTACGTCATTATGTTGTTTAGAAAGCCTCCACAACGAGAAGTTGCCACTGCAAGGCTAACTCGCCTTCAGAAATAATCAGAATGATTCAAGGGTCAAACCACTTTCATCCCTTACTGATATTTCTTTTTCTTTTTTTTTAAAAAAAACATTTCTTCTGTGGCTTAGAAATGTGCCAGTGTGTTCAAAACATTTACACCAATTTCACCAGATTTAGGACCTATCAAAAATTCAAACGAGTTTCTTTTTTTTTTTTTCTGTGTAACAGGGATTTTAAAATAACAGACTATATACATTCTTTTGTTATTTCACACTTCAGTTAAAGTGATAACAATGGTAAACTGTGATCATTATCAGACTGACTGAATGCTTTCTGATTTCCAGTGAGTGATCTAGTTCTACGTATTACACAGGTGTAATATCTGTGAGTGTAAATAACTGGAACTGTACACTGATTAACATGACAGTTTCTCTTTTGTTGTTGTTCTTATCTGTACTGTATTATAGTATGTGGGTATAAATATCTACAAGTATACACACATATGTACTTGTATTCCACTATTGTAACCTGAAATACTATGTATTCCCTTTTTTAATTCCGTACTGGTGTTTGTGTTATTTAAAAAGCAAAATTCTGCTCTATTTAGTTGTATAATATTAGAGGATACTTTGCCGTGCACAATTCCAAGTGCCTTAGAACATTGTTTAGCTTTCCTAAGTATATATAAATGCATATATGTATAAAATTGGGAAAAGTTACCTCAATAAAATCATTGGGAAATCCCCAGTTTTAGTTTGTTCCAGTTTCTATTATATTTGGATAGTGCTCAGCCTTTTTAAATGAAAAAAGAAAAAAGAGTAAGACAACTTCCCTAATTGCCTGTTATTTCAATTTCACCTAGGTTTTTAACACCTCTTTGTATGTAAGGTCTTGAGACATGTAAGGCCTTGTACTTTTTATTTAAAATGTCTGTCTAAAGAATTACTGCTCTTAAAAGAAACTTCCAGTATTTTTTTTAACTTGCTATCTTTTTATATCTGAGGTATTTGATATTGATGTTTTTATTGCCATTATTATATGTAAACATAAAAGATAGTCCATTTAGAGTTTATAATATAGAAAATAAACAGACTTCCTCATTATGCTTACTATTTAATGTATTACAAGCAAGGAGTGAGGTTGGGAGCATATTTTGACCACAAAAAGAATTGGAATATACTTTTTGTGATTTTCAACATCAGTTACAAATAGTAACTTTACCTCCCCGCACTCCAGGACAAGGCCAAAGATGTAAGGGGAAACTTGAAAGCAACGTGCTTGCCAGTATCCTAGACGGAAGACCGGAGGATTGGAACCAAAAAATTAAAAAGTAGGTTTGAAAAATTTGTCCCAAGTATGCTATCGAAAACGAGAGGCACGTCTTCAAGACAGGCGTAGTAGTTGTTGCAATTCTATTTCTTTCTCAGACAAAACCAAGTTCTACATAGAAACATTACTGTCTAAAACCCAATGGAGGTAAGAAATGGGCAATTTTTCATTTTACACAATGCTATGTTGACCTCTGATTTATTTTGATTTAACTATTCGATGAAAAAATAAAAAATTGAAACATAAATTTTAAAAGTCCAGGTGCAGTGGCTCATGACTGTAATTCCAGCACTTTGGGAGGCCAAGGCGGGAAGACTGCTTGAGCCCAAGAGTTTGAGACCAGCCTGAGCAACACAGTGAAACCCCATCTCTATAAAAAATAAAAATAGAAAAACAAATGAACTAGTCATGAGCCTCAATTCAAACTTCTGCATGGAGTTGCTGCTACGAGCACTGCTGCCCACAGACACCCAAGTCCTCACTTAGTTTGTGAATTTTAAACTCTTTGCTCTTTAAAGGGTGGTCGCTAATAATGGAACACGTAAAATCTAGAGAAAGGCTAAGAACCTAAAGTTCATGTGAAGATTTTTTTGCTCTTTTGTTAAAAGGAGACACCATTTCTAAGGATCTGAATTTAAAAAAAAAAGCTGCAGATGTTAGCTTTTTGAAATTAGATGAATATCATGGGGAAGAAAGAAGTAGCATTTTCAGTGCTTGTCTACTCAATGATTTGGTTTTGGATGGACTTTTTGACCTTGGTTGTCCCAGGTCAGACAAACCAGAGAAGGGAGTATTTAACATGAGCAAGAATTTGCCTCTAATTTTTCAGGTAGCAGTATGCAGCAAACTGAGCTGCAAAATCTTTTCCCACTGTCAGTCCTTGCTTTTTGTGTGGTTTTTTTTTTTTTTTTTTTTTTCTTTTGGAGACAGGGTCTTGCTTTGTCATCCAGGCTGGAGTATAGTGGCACAGTCATGGCTCACGGCATCCTGGAACTCCGGGGCTCAAGCCATCCTCCTGCCTCAGCCTCCAAAATAGCTGGGACTACAGGCATGCTCCACCATGCCTGGCTAATTCTTTTCATTGTTTGTTTTTTGTATTTTTTGTAGAGATGGGGCTCTCTTTGTTGTCCCAGCTAGTTTTGAACTCCTGGACTTAAGCAATCCTCCCACCTCAACCTCCTAAACTGCTGGGATCACTGGCATGAGCCACTGTGCCCAAATAGCATTAGTCTTCCTAAAGCACACTCTTATATCATTCCTGCTTAGAATTGTCCAGTACCTGCTGAACAACTCCCAGGTGCTTTAATCTAGCCCTCAAAAGCTGTAGTTACGACCAGGCACAGTGGCTCAAGCCTGTAATACCAGCACTTTGGGAAGCCAAGGCCAGTGGATCCCTTGTGCCAAGGAGTTCAAGACCAGCCTGGCCAACATGGTGAAACCCTGTCTCTACCAAAAATACAAATATTAGCCAGGTGTGGTGGTGTGCACCTGTAGTCCCAGCTACTTAGGAGGCTGAGGCTCAAGAATTGCTTGAACCTGGGAGGCGGAGGTTACAGTAAGCTGAGATCTTCCCACTGCAGAGCGAGACCCTGTCTCAAAAAAAAAACATCTATAGTCTAACCACAGACCACAGTTCCAGATTACACTCCCTTTATTTCACACTTGGACCAAATCAAATGGAACTCATTGTTCCCCAAGTATGTGATGCACTCTTTGCAAATCACAACTTTGATTAAGCCATTCCCTCCAACTGGAGCTCTTTATGTGTTATCCAACTCATCCTTCTGGGAACAATGCAAATATCTTCTCCAGCTATTCCATTATAGTTTCTTTAAAGTTTTTCTTGAAATAGCATATATAAATTTGGCAGATTTCATTTTCTGTGTAATCATTTCAAATGCCCAAATGTGACTATAACAAGCATTTAACAACACTTTTAAATCTAATGCATTATATATGCAGTAAATCGACTTTTCTTAGACATTTAAGTATTATTTACAAATGTAGAAATGTTCTTATACTTTTTTAATTTTACAAGTCTAAAATTAGTTACATAGTTTAAATTGGAATTGCATGGCTAATAAGTCAAATTCTACAATATTCCAGTTTTTTAAAAATTGTAAGTGCTTTAATACCAAGTACATATAGATTGTCTTAATAATTATAAAACATAATTAAATGTAACACAAAAGTATTATTTTGACTTTGATTTAATATCCATATTTAATTCCCGGGCTTGTAGAAACAGATACTAAGAAAAGCAGATTTTAAAACCTCAGGCAAACTGATTACTAGATTGACAATTCACTATTTGCTTAATGGGGAAAAAAAATCCACGACTGATAAATGTGTCCTAAGTGTTACATACTTCTGGGAAGAATCTACTTCAACCACAGGGACATACTCAGAACCAGTTTTCAATCCCTATATCATTAGAGGGTCTCCAAATTCACAGCCTTCAGAAAGAATTGGTTTTGTTATACCTGATTCAAACTGCATCCTAAAAAGTTCTTTGATAGGTAGAAGGAAGTTTGGCTGGCACAGTGGTTCCTGCCTATAACCCCAGTGCTTTGTGAGGCCAAAGCAGGAGGATTGCCTGAGTCCAGAAGTTTGAGACCAGCCTGGGCAACATAGCAAGACCCTGACTCTACGAATAATTTAAAAAGTTAGCCAAACCTGGTGGCGTACCTATAGTCCCAGCCACTCGGTAGGCTGAGGCAGGGAGATTGCTTGAACCTAGGCGGTCAAGGCTGCAGTGAGCTGTGATCACAACACTGCACTCTTGCCTGGGTGACTGAGTGAGACCCTTTCTCTAAAAGAAAAAAGAAAACAAGATGTAGAAAAGCAGAAGGAACTCTCAAGTTGCAGTTAATTTCCTTCAACAATCTTTTACTGGCCTACTTGAGACTTTGCATTTTTTCCATATTCTCTCTCTCCAACTAGACATAATTTATTTAAATGACATTTAATTTTTAAAAAGCTTTCTTATAGAGACAGGTCTCACTAGGTTACCCAGGCTGGTCTCAAACAACTAGCCTCAAGCAATCCTTCCTCTTCGGCCTTCCGAAATGTTGGGATTACAAGCATGAGCCACCACACCCAGCCATGGCATCTAATTAGATTGCACATTTATCCCATACCAATGTCTAATCTAGATTTTTTTCGTGTGACCAGAACTCTATAGTTGTGCTCAGAATGGCACAATTAAGTATTAAAGCTGAGCCAAAGATAGAAGCTGTAATGAGACTAAAGAGGTAAACGAAGACTAAATCTTGAGGGTCCTTTTAAAAGGATTTAGAATTTATCCTTGAGACAATAGAGATTCACCAAAGTATTTTAAGCTCAGGGGTAACATCATCAGATTTGCCCTAATCATCCTGGCCACAGTGGATTGGATTGAAGGAATGGATTAGATCGGAGGAAGCAATATTGGAAGCATGGTGGCCATCACTACTGCCATAATCTTGTTGGGAGGTGATGGTGGCCCCAACTAAGGTATTAACTATTGGAATGAAGAGATATAAACAGGCTCAAAGGACAGTTATGAAGTGGAAATGATTGTTCCATATGGTAAATGGAGGAGATGGAAAAGTTAAGATTATACCTGTCATGTGGCTGGCTTGAGCGGATGGTGGTGATGCCACTTGCTGAAATAGAAAACAGCAGCGCTAATGCTGATGTAAGGCTAGATTGGAGGGCAGGGAAGAGCAAGAGAGCATAGGAGGTATAGAAAGGGGAGGCATTCAAATTTGGAAAAGCAATTCAATTTGTTTGAATTGCCTTCTGTTGGGACATCCACATGTGGATAGATGTACAGTAGTCAGTTGGATATATGAGTCTGAAAGTCAGGAAAAAGTCTGGGCTACAGATAGGAAGCTGAGAATCAGCTCACGTGTAATGGAAACTGTGGAAGTGGATAAACCTCTTCAACAGACAATGTAGCTTAAGACCATGAAGAAATTACTACAATAAAAATCTAATGAACTATTCTCTCATTGCCGGGTTTTTTCTCCAAGGCTGCAAAATCAAATCATTTATTCATCATCTAAGTGCTTAGGATGTTTGTCTTAATTTCAATGAGTTTTACGGGATAGCTTAACTTTAAATAAAATGGAATACTACATTATGTAGGGGGGTAAGTTGTAAAGCAAAAATTATATTTAAAAATGCCTTATATTGCTTGCACATTGGTTCAATGTGCAAGCAAACAGATTCTCATGAAGTGAACCTGATTTGAAGCAAAGCTCATGCCCCCTGACGCATCCTAGATACTGAAGGTCCTGTTTCAGGAGACGATCATCCTGAAGTACAATGCAGTGAGGTGAATAACTACATTCAGCTGAGAAAAGGACAGTAGCTCACGTTCATCAAATGCTTACTAGAAGCCAAGCACAGGTCCAAGTACTTCATACCCATCCTCTCATTTAATCCAACAACAACTCTGGAAGGTACATATTAATAATATCATTCCCATTTTACATGCAGGTAAGTAAACTGAGGTCCACTTAGCCCAAGTTGCATAATAAGAATGAAACAAATGCCAGAGACTACTTCCAGCTAGTATACAATGCATACTACTGTCATCAATTTATATTGTAGGGGAAAATTTGTGCTTCGTGAGAAATGATGTATTGTAGAGACAAGCACACCTTTTTGATTCTGATCTTATGAGGGTTCTGTGCCTCTCCTTATCTTTGAGCTATTTTACAACATTGTAAATTTCAGAAAGCTGACAGTCATGCAAAACAATTCTTGTCTCTAAACATCTACATAAATTCTGTCCAGTAGAGATTTCAACTCTCTTCCCTCCCTCACCGTGGAAGAAGTAAGTTGTGTCTCCATTTGCACATTCTTCACAATATTCCTGCTCTATAAATGTTTCTGTTCTTTGGATTGTCTTTGAACTAATTGTAACATCTTACTGGTTCCTTCATTAATTATGTGTAAAGTAAGATCTTTAACATGTGCTCACTTTATATATGAGAGCCATGATATTAAATCCTGCTATAATGTTATAAGGATTTAATGCGTAAATGTATGTAAAGCACTTTGAACAGTGCGATTATTATTGAGCCTTCAATATGCTAGGCCTTGAAGACGTCAAGTCAGCAAGACAAAGATCCTTGCTTGTGAGTAGGTGACTGAAGTCTAGTTCTAGAGACAGATGAAAATGAGAATTTACAACTTAGCATAACTGAGCAGAGTAGTGTGATCACAGGATACAGTGAGAACATTCGGGATGAGCCCCAGTTGTGAAGAGCATTATCGTTCAACAATATTTATTGAACCAAATTATATTAGTGCCTCTTTCCTTTTATTTTTAAGTATTGTTACTTTATATATATATAAAACCAAATGTAATACTTTAAATCTTCACTCTAATCACGTAAACATTGAAGAAATATCTAATATAGACACTGAAAGTTCCCTGCAATGCCATCCCAGCTCTTTGTGAATAATCGTTGTTGACAATTTGGTGCATAGTCTCCCAGATTTTTTTTACACTTGCACTATGTTATTTCTTTCTTTTTTTTTTTTTTTTTTTTTTGAGATGGAGTCTCGCTCTGTAGCCCAGGCTGGAGCACATTGGCGCAGTCTCGGCTCACTGCAAGCTCCGCCTCTGGGGTTCACGCCATTCTTCTGCCTCAGCCTCCCGAGTAGCTGGGATTACAGGCGCCCGCCACCACGCCCAGCTAACTTTTTTGTATTTTCAGTAGAGACGGGGTTTCACCGTGTTAGCCAGGATGGTCTCGATCTCCTGACCTCGTGATCCACCCGCCTTGGCCTCCCAAAGTGCTGGGATTACAGGCGTGAGCCACCATGCCTGGCCGCACTCTGATATTTCTTTGTAACATATTTTTTTTTCATACATTTTTAACAAAAAGAAGCCAGGCACGGTGACATGTGCCTATAGTCCCAGCTACTTGGGAGGCTGAGGCAAGAGGATCAATTGAGGCCAGGAGTTTGAAACCAGCTTGGGCAACATAGCAAGACCCCATCTCAAAAAAACAAAACTTGATCTAAATTAAACCAGCATCACAGTAGCTAGTTGTATGAATGGTTGGTTTGTTTGTTCGTTTGTTTTAATCCTTTACTAACGAAATTTTTCTTTTTTTAAGATATAGAGTCTTGTTATGTTGCCTAGGCTGGACTCAAACTCCTGGGCACCACAACGGGCTCGCTAATGAAATTTTAATTGTTTTATTTTTACCAGCAGTGTTACAATGAACATCCTGGTACATCCATTTTGCCGCACTTTTCCTTTTTATAAACTAAGTACCGGCTGGGTGCGGTGGCTCACACCTGTAATCACAGCACTTTGGGAAGCTGAGGTGGGCAGATCACTTGAGATCAGGAGTTCGAGATCAGCCTGGCCAACATGGTGACATCCCATCTTTACTAAAAACACAAAAATTAGCCAGGTGTGGTGGTGAACACTTGTAGTCCCAGCTACTTGGGGGGCTGAGGCACAAAAATCGCTTGAGCCAGGTAGGCGGAGGTTGCAGTGAGCCGAGATCATGTAACTGTACTCCAGCCTGGGCAACAGGCTCAAAACATAAAAATAAAATAAGTACCTCCATAAGCTTTATTAGGATTTTCAAACATGTAATTTATAACTCCTAGAAGTTACTGCTTCAGGTTCTAATTAGTTTTCTCTGCACTTCTGTGTACATTGGCTTCCTGGTGCTTGGGACTCCTTGAGTGATGTTGATGGAAGAGGGAGAACCAGTGAATGTGATATGAATGCGAATAAAACCATAATTTCAATGGCTTAGTTCCATATAAAAAATTTTTAAAAACTTATTCAAAGCCTAGACTAAGTCAGAAATTCTGTTTAATCACTTTAACATGGACACCAGTAATTAGAGTAGAAGTATTGCTTGAATTTATTATCATTACTACAATATTTCAATTATTTTTGCTTTCACTGGTGGCAAATAACATTTTTCTACATTAAGACAGCACTCGGAACAGTCTCTGACACATATAAGTTCATCTTATATGTTGGAGTATTTTGTAATAAGGTGGTTTTCTGAAATGGGGTATATAGTACTGTAATGGTAGGGTGTGACTCTCAAGCTACAACTGAGTTCACATTCTGGCTTCATCACTTATGGACTTTGTACCCTGGGGCAAAAGTCACTTAACTTTCTGTTCTGTAATCTTTACTGAGTAGAAAAGGGTAATTATAAGTCTACTTAAATCTGCTATAAGGATTTAATGAGTAAATGTGGGTAAAATACTTGGAACAGTGCAATTATTATTGAGCCTTTACTATGCTAGGCCCTAAAGATGTTCAAGTCAGCAAGACAAGGATCCTTGCTTTCGAGTAGGTGACTGCAGTCTGGTTCTAGAGATAGATGAAAATAAGAATTCACAATTCAGCATAACTGAACAGAGTAGTGTGTACAGGATACAGTGAGAACATTCGGGATGATCCCCAGTTTTGAAGAGTATGAAAATGTTTCCTAGAGGCAGAGATGGTGTAGGGTCCCTCAGAGCCCCCCACTTTCTTTCTGTGTCCTGACTAACATAGAGTGCCTTGACCACTCTGTGACCTGGCCAGCTGCATGGGTTTTTTTTCCCCTTGTAGGCTTAAAGTTAAGCCTGGGCCTTGAACATTCCCAGGCACTGATAAAGTTGTGTAGGTTATTGCTTCAAACACTGAAAGATCAAAATATGTTACTAAACACATAGAAACTAGCCCCAGCCCTAAGCCAAATTCCCTAAACCCTCACAAACTCCATAACCTGACTTCTCATTGCTGGCATACCTACGTAGAAACATCTCTTTTCGCCTGTCCACTTAAGCACTCTGTATGTAACTTCTCTAATAAATGCTTTGGACTGATCACCCCAGCGTTTATTGCTTCTTTCTTTGGAATTCTGTCCAGCCCCATCTCAGGATGGTTTGGGGCAGTCCTTCACAGAAATTCCCCTCCTACCCCTTTTGGGTCAACTTAGCTTCGGCTAGACTTGGGTTCAGCCAGAAGAAACAGACGGCTAAACTTGGACTTGGCAAACAAGGAGAGGAGAGAAAGAAAGAGCCTTTTAGATGGGCAGGAGACAGCTAATGTTTTTCAGGTACATTTGGGAACTGCACAGTTTCATGGGGCTGGATCATGAGTGGAATGTGGGGGGAATAAGGAGACATGATGTTAAATTGATGGCTGGAGACCAGAAGATATAAAATCTTGGTTGCTCTGCAAAATAGTTTATCCTGAAGCCCAAGGGTAGACATCAAGGGATTTTTTTTTTTTTTTTTTTGAGATGGGGTCTCGCTCTGTTGCCCAAGCTGGAGTGCAGTGGCGTGATCTTGACTCAGTGTACCCTTTGCCTCCTGAGTACAAGCAATTTTCCTGCCTCAAACTCCCAAGTAGTTGGAACTACAGGTGTGTGCCACCATGCCCGGCTAATTTTTGTATTTTTTAGTAGAGACAGGGTTTTGCTATGTTGGCCAGACTGATCTCGAACTCCTGGCCTCAGGTGATCCGCCTGTCTTGGCCTCCCAAAGTGCTGGGATTACAGGTGTGTGCCACCACACCCGGCCCATGGAAGGATTTTATACAGGAAAGTGACTTGAGTTTAAAATGATAAATTTGATAAAATGAATAACGAAGTGATACATGTGGATATTTAGAAAGTAGGATGAACAGAATTTGCTGGTTGACTCCCTCAGGGACATAGTATAGTATATGGATAAGGGAATGGCCTTCCTAAACAAGCCTGATGGACTACACTTCCAGGCTTTTCTACGTACTGTGTGACCTTAAGTAAATAACTTCAATTCTCTGAACCTCAGATTTCACATCTGCAAGATTGGTTTAGTGTCATTTAATTGTATTTCACTGGCTTGCTGAGGGAATTAGACATCATGAATAAAAAGTGCCTAGCACTGTGTGTTTAGTGTTTAGAATGACAAATATATAAAGTAAGCAGGCTGGCCACAGTGGCCTGCAATCCCAACACTTTGGAAGGCTGAGGTGAGAGGCTCACTTGAGTCCAGGCGTTCAAGACTAGTCTGGGCAACACAGTGAGACCCCTATCTCTACAAAAAATAAAAACATTAGCCGGGCATAGTGGCACATACCTGTGGTCCCGGCTACTCAGGAGGCTGAGGTTAGAGGATTGCTTGAGCCCAGGAGGTCAAGCTGCAGTGAGCCATGTTTACACGGCTCACTCCAGCCTGGTTGACAGAGCGAGATCCTGTCTCAGAAAAAAAAAGCAGAATATTACTCAGAAGAAAAAAACAAGCAATATGATTAGGTGGCCAGGCTCTAGTCAGGCTCCTTAGGTTTAAATCTCTGCTCTGCCATTTGCTAGTGATATGACCTTAAGAAAGGGTATCAGTCTGTTCCCACACTGCTGATAAAGACATACCGGAGACTGGGTAATTTACAAAGAAAAAGAGGCTTAATGGACTCAGAGTTCCAAATGGTAAGGAGGCCTCACAATCACGGCGGAAGGCAAAAGGCATGTCTTACATGGCAGCAGGCAAAAGAGAATGAGAGCCAAGTGATAGGGGAAACCTCTTATAAAACCATCAGACCTCGTGAGACTTATTCACTAGCATGAGAACAGTATGGGGAAAACTGCCCCCATGATTCAATTATCTCTCACTGGGTCCCTCTCACAACACATGGGAATTATGAGAGCTATGATTCAAGATGAGATTTGGGTGGGGACACAACCAAACCAGGTGGGGACACAGCCAAACCATATCAGAAGGTAACTTTCTTATGCTTTTGACCTAAAGAACGATGAGGTGCATAAGGGTTTCAGCCTGCAGAGTGGCCTGACAGGCTGGAAAGCATAGCCTCCAGCCCGAAGCCAAAAACATACATTCTGAGGGAGGGGCAAAGTGAAAGGGAGCAGGGTGGCAGAATATACATATTTAATAAGCTATAGGAGGAATCATGAATATTTATGAAAGGAGAAACATGTACATGTGCAATTGAGCTTCATTGCCCCTTCATGGGTCCTAGGTACAAAAAATGGGGCATCAGCATGATCTGAAGAGTTTTCAGCCTCTGATGTCAAAAGGTGAAGTAGAGGCCAATAAAACCTTTACTGTGCCTGCTCCGTAGATTGGCCAGAACCACTCCATAGTGGGTAGTCTGTTAGGCAAAAAAGGGAAGGCAGCAACAGGCTGATATCAGTGGTGGAGTCTTTTGAAAGGGATGGTTTCTATTTATCCCTTAGGGAAGAAAGCCTGATCCTGGTTAGTGAGGGAGGGGATATAACAAGGCAAAGCAAGAACTCAGTTTTCAAGGTTACTCTGGGTCCCCTTGGCCAAAAGGGAGTCCGTTCAGTCAGCTGGGGGGCTTAGTACTTAATTTGTATTCTCTTGCCTCATTTTTAGGATTTGTAGGATGCTGAAGATAATTGCGTCTCTTTCATAGTGTTGCGGTGAGGATGAAATGAGATGATTCAGATGAAATGCCAGAACATTAATTCATTTAAATAAATACTTACTGAGCATATATGCCCCATGCGTCAGGCCCCTGAGGATACAGCAGTAAGTACAACTGATTGAAAGGAAATAAAAACTGCCCTCTTGGATCTTTTAATTCTATATAACGAGTAATAACAACGAATCTCTGGCACATAGGAGTGCCATGTATTATCTCTGTTACAAAGCAATATCCTAAGACAAGTTTTATGGTCCTAACCTAAATTATTTCTATATATATATTTTTTTGAGACGGGAGTTTCGCTCTTGTCGCCCAAGCTGGAGTGCAATGGCATGATCTCAGCTCACTGCAACCTCCGCCTCCCGGGTTCAAGCTGTTCTCCTGCCTCAACCTCCCAAGTAGTTGGGATTACAGGCGCCCGCCACCACACCTGGCTAAGTTTTGTATTTTTAGTAGAGACGGGGTTTCACCACGTTGGCTAGGCTGGTCTTGAACTCCTGACCTCAGGTGATCCACCCGCTTCGGCCTCCCAAAGTGCTGGGATGACAGGCATGAGCCACCGCGCCTGGCCTATTTCTATAATTTTTATTGTAATAAAAGAATAATACTCCGCAAATACTTACAGTGGTAATGCCTACGGCATAAAGACACAATCCAAGGTAACTCATTCATTGACAGGTCACCAGAAACTGGGAAGTGGGGGAAACAAATTTGAAAAAAAGGTCTGCTGATGAAAGTGATTGCATTTACCACACACTTTTGTCCAAGAAAAGCTATGTGAGTGCGCCAATACCGGCCTGAAATCTTCCTAAGAATGCGTGCTTATAGCCTATTTGTTTAAACAAGGTGAGAAAGTTAACATTCAAACACCAGAGATTCTGAATGTATTTTATTAGTTCAAATGCCTCTACAGTTAACAGAGTCTCGGGGGTTTGGTTAACAGGGCAGATGAAAGCAGTTCACGAAACAGTGGAAAATATAACCTGATCAAGTCTGATGCAGTCTATAAAGGCAAGGCCCCAGCCTCCGTTGCTACGGCAACCGACTCCGCCCCCACCCGGAGAGGGAACCTGAAACTTGGCGACCCCAGCACCCCAGCGGGGTGGTCGCCTCCCTTCCTTGTCCGCGGCTTTGTTTTTTATGGTTGGGAATAGGTAAGGGACACAAGTCAACGGGGATGCTAGATTCGTCCCCTCTGGCCTCCGTAGAGGGAGCTATAAAAGGAAGTTCGTCCACAAGCAGAAACCCCTCTGTGGCACCTCAACGTTAAGGACCCCCCACGATTCCCTTTCGCCGGCGGGAGACTAAAGGCCGGAAAAGTACAGCCCGCCCAGGGGTGGGAGCCGAGCTAGCCCCACCTCCCGATGGCTTCTCGCGATCGTGGAGAAGCAGCAAGCCTATGTAACTTCCGGTCGCGACCCATCAGCTCCTCGGCGATTGGTTCATTTCCACGGCTGGCTGGGTGACGTTATCGCCGGGTCCTGGGGCTGCACGTGTGGTGAGGCCTGCAGAAGCGGCCTTTAGCTGGGACTTGGTCTCCCCGCCGGACTTCGAGGGTGTCATCGCCGCCCCTGTTTGGGGTGAGCGCCGCGCGGCTGCAGCATGGTGAGCAAGCCTTGCTTGTTTCGGAGGCCGGGCGCTGTAGTTTTGCAGAGGCCAGGCTGCTTCCGGTAATGCCTTGGCTACTGCGGCCTGGGTCTGGGTTATGCCAGAGGCTGCTTGCGGCACAGTACCCCGACATAGGCCACCCACACCGCCCCGGGCA
Source organism: Pongo abelii (assembly GCF_028885655.2). Taxonomy (NCBI): domain Eukaryota; kingdom Metazoa; phylum Chordata; class Mammalia; order Primates; family Hominidae; genus Pongo; species Pongo abelii. Next base: position 145,405,989 of record NC_071990.2, read on the forward strand.
TTCTTTGCAAGTTACAGTCTCCCACCGCCGAGCCTCCCTGGGATGTGGCCCGGAGAGGAGAATGGCCTTTTTTTTTTTTACCCCTGGGAGTCTGCAGCCCTGCGCGCTTTCGGTTAACTAAAAGCTGGCGACTGCGGACACAAACGCGCAAGCCAGTGCTTCTTGGGGTCGAGCAGAGGGAGCTGCTGGTCTCCCTCAGCGTTGGAGTGGCAGGTGTCTGCCTGTTTCCTCTGAGAAAGGGAACTTGTGGGAGAGCATAAGGTTGGGCCTAAAGTAAAGCCACTTAATTGGTTTCACAGTTTAGAGAATCAAAATTGAATAGCGAAGTAAGAATGTATTATTAGACTTTAGCTGTTTGTGTCGTGATTTTATTTACTGGTTGGTAGATGCTCTGTGTGGAGCTGTCTACTCCAGATTATGTTGTGGCAGGCTTCTTGTCATTCTGGTTCAGTCGGCCAGGGGCCTTCCCTGAGCAGCCAGTGTAAAGTAGCTTTTAAGTCATTTTCACGTCACTGTCTTATATTTTCTTCACCAGAAATTATCTTGATTTTCTTGCTAAGAACAGGGACTTTATCTGACTTTCCCACTTCTGTATTCTCAGTTCCCATAACAAGGTCTGGCACAAAGTAGGTGCTCAAGGAATGTTTGTTGAAGGAAGGTTAAGTATGGATTCTACAGAACACAGCTGATGTTGCCTGCCCTAGAAGTGTAGATTTTTAAAAAGTATTTATCTTTAACATGACTACTAAAGATGCATGTGTGGACTATGGAATTATTCTCCGTCTTTTTGTTCTGTTTTAATTAATTGTTGTGATTTTGTTCCTTTGAAGCCTCACAGGAAGAAAAAGCCCTTTATAGAGAAGAAGAAAGCTGTGTCTTTTCACTTGGTCCACCGGAGCCAACGAGATCCTTTAGCAGCAGATGAGACTGCACCCCAGAGGGTTCTACTGCCCACACAAAAAGTAGGTCCTGTTCTTTAGCCAGTCAGTTTGTAGGTAGACAATAGGTTTTTTTTTTCTTTTTTTTAAATAAATAGAGTCTTGGCATGTTGCCTAGGCTGGTCTTGAACTCCTGGATTCAAGCAGTCCTTCCAGCTTGGCCTCCAAAAGTGCTGGGATTACAGGCATGAGCCACCGCGCCTGGCTATGTTAACAGTTTTTAATAAATTGTTAGCCAGCTGTTATTCTCAGATAACTGATATTCTGGGAAATAATCTATAAGTTAATTTTTAGTACAATTTGCTGATTTTTACATCATTCATATTATTTTGATTGGGAAGACAAAGTTCTTTATTTGAGATGTTTAAACGAGCAAATCTTGTAGAATAATGGTAAATATTTACCAAAGCACCAGCTACAATGCGGCATGATGTTATTTAGGGCACCAATATATGCTCAAACTGTGCTTTCTCTAAGATCCTGCCGTTTTATAACCACAAACTGCATTTTGCCTCCTGGTTGCTCATCTTAGGAAATGTAAAATATCTGAGCTTCTTGGTTAGCTCAGGGAACTTTGCAAGGGAGCCTCGAAAAGACTGACTTAATGTTAGACTCTACTTATTAAGACTCTTAATGTTAGACTACACTTATTAAGTGTAGATATTATGAAACAGTGTTGGGAAACAGAGTATTGGGGGCCATGGGCCATGTTTAGCTTTTCAGTAAAGCCAGTTTTGTTGTATGTTGAGAAGGTTTTTTTTTGCATATAAATACAAGAAATTGTACTTAACCTTTCAAGGCACCCAAATCTCTGTTGCCCAGGCTGGCATGCAAAGTGGCTCCATCTCAGCTCACTGCAACTTCTACCTCTTGGGCTCAAGCGATCCTCCCACCTTAGCCTCCAGAGTAGCCAGTACTACAGGCACACGCCACCGGGCCTAGCTAATTTTTAAAATTGTTTTGTAGAAACGAGGTCTCACTATTTTGCCCAGGCTGGTCTTGAACTCCTAGGCTCAAGTGATCCTCCTACGTCAGCCTCCCAAAGTGCTGGGATTATAGGCATGAGCCACTGCACCTGGCCTCCCACGTCTTTTCTTATGACCCTCCAAATAGATGATAAAATAAATTGTATGTATATTTCGTGACTCAAAATGTTGCACAGAAATGTCTAGTGGAAGGAGCAATTGTTATTTATTTTTATTGCCCTTTTAAAAGCATGAATGTTTTCATTCCATTTTGATGTTATGTAGCACTCTGGTTTTGAAGCTGTACATTTCCTGTTTGTCAAGAATTCTTTGTCTTTTTCCCATCAGCCAAAATGTTCATGTGCCATCTGCCTCCTACTTGGAAAGCTGTACTCATTGTAATATTCCCATGCCTTATCCTTGGAAGGCTTACTGATTCCATTTTGTTTATAGATAAACAGTGAAGAAAGTACTAATTCCATTTCATTTATAGATAGACAATGAAGAAAGGCGAGCAGAACAGAGGAAGTATGGAGTGTTCTTTGATGATGACTATGACTACCTGCAGCACCTGAAGGAACCATCTGGGCCTTCAGAGCTTATTCCCTCAAGTACCTTCAGTGCACACAACAGGAGAGAGGAGAAAGAAGAAACACTAGTCATTCCAGTAAGGCTTTTCAGCAATTTAATTGTGGGAGTGAGGTGAAGAAATCATTTTTGAATCAATATATCTGTTTGGGGCAAGAAATGGTGTCCGTATGAAGAGCACAAAGATAGACCATGCCTCCACTTAAAATTATATATGTGTATGCATGTGTATACCATCAGGAGAGAATAGGTCACGTCTTCTCTGGTGGCAGGTGTCAACGGTAACAGCCTTTTTATAGGTTCAGAACTTTTGATTGATAGACATGGCCATGTTAGACAGCACTTTTCAATAGGAGAAAAGCAGCTGACATTCTACATGTTAACAACATAACTTTTCAGGATCGTAAACTCTTGGTCTAAGATAGGACTTAACTTTTGTGGAATATTCAGATCTTTAACACTTTTGTAAAAGCTGCAGGCTACTCATAAGCGAAAGAATGAGTGGATGATAATAACATTCCTGTCTGGTAAACAAATGTTCGGTCCACTTTAATACCTTCTCTTTCAGGACAAGTGATAGTACGTGTTTATATGAAATTAGTGCTGTTAGTCTAAGTTCTGTTTTCTCCCCTGTTTATGTTAAGAATGCCCATGTTGTATGCCTCTGTGACCTTATTTTTAATTTGATGTAGAGTAAATTTCCCTGTGGGAAACTTTTATATCACCTAGCACTTTAAAAAAAGGAGGCATTCATTAGGTTTATAAGCAAAAGGTAAGAGATAGAAAGGGCACCAGTTTACCCTGCTCCTCATTCCCCAATTCTGTCGTGGTCTAGGCATTCCTTTCCTTGGGGAAGACGTGATTGTAGTTCTTACAGGCAATAGCTTGTTGCTTAAGGAGACTCAGAAAGGTTAGGTTTCGGGATATCATCCCAAAGAAAGGTAATAACTGCAGCTGCTCGTTCACTAAGTAGGTTGTGGCTCTTTTGTAACGCCCCAAATCCCACCACGTCTCTGTCATAGAGAACCAACTTCTTTATTCCTTCTTCCTCAAGGCTTCATTGGTAGTAGAGACTTATTGGCTCACTTGCTTCTATAACCTGTTGAGGGAGAGGAGGGGTTCTTTAGTGGCTCAACTTGTTTATCTAAGGGAGAAAATTCTTAGTAAAGTTTTGCCTGGCTTGTATTGACCAGTACAAGACTAACTTTGTTGTTGTTGTTGTTGAGATGGAGTTTTGCTCCTGTCGCCCAGGCTGGAGTACAATGGCACGATCTCGGCTCACTGCAACCTCCGCCTCCTGGGTTCAAGCAATTCTGCCTCAGCCTCCCTAGTAGCTGGGATTGCAGGCATGTGGCACTGTGCCCGGCTAATGCTAATTTTGTATTTTTAGTAGAGCCGGGGTTTCTCCGTGTTGGTCAGGCTGGTCTCGAACTCCCGACCTCAGGTGATCCGCCTGCCTCAGCCTCCCAAAGTGCTGGGATTATAGGCGTGAGCCACCACGCCCGGTCGTACAAGACTAACTTTTAATCCTTAATTCATTTTGAGTAAAAGCAGTCACTAATTGGCTTTTTAATAGGATAAGGCTCTTAAATGGACACTTCAGTGACATTTGCAGGGACAGCTGAATTGTATTTAAAAACAGAAGTGTCGTTGGTTTTCTGAAGAGCTATGAAAAAATATGGATTAGTCCCATATACTTTTTTTTACTTTAATTCGTAACACACCACCAAATTCGAGTAGATTAGAAATAATGAATAACCCCTAGAAACAGTGTAAGACAATGTAAAAAGGCAGTATAGAAATGATTGATGCTTGAGCAGGCCATGATTTTGACATGAAAGAAAGAGGGTGGTGCTGTTGTGGAAAGTAACTGGGCAAATGTCATGTAGTTGAGAACTACTGCAACCAGTGAAAACACAGCACTCCTCTAAAAAAAAAAGTAATTTCTCTTTAAACTCTTAATCGTGTATGTGATTCTTTGACTACTTTTCAAGATTTGAAAAATATCTCACAAAAGTAAATTCATTTAACACAAACTGACCTTGTGTTTAACCCCAAACTTCTAAGGATAAATATCACAAAGGTACCTTTTTAAAAACCTAAAAGACTATGTACATTTTACTACAATTTTAAGTAATTAATAATGTAATATCTTTAAAAAACATTAAATTGTACACTTTAAATAGGTGAATTATATGTGAATGATGTCTTAGTAACGCTGTTTTCTTAAAAATATACTCTACAGCAAAATAACATCTTTGCCCATGTTTATGCTACTGAGAAACTCATTTTGGAAGCCATAACATCTTGCTGTGTGTACACTGCCATATGTAGGCTTTACTCATGCTCCTCAGAGGCTTCCAATTCAGAGAGCTTTCTCAGTGAGCCAATGAGGATGCACATTCCAGCTTTGTGCCTCCTCCTGGGCTGAGGATAGGGCAGGTGGTGAGGTGCACAGAGATAAATAACACATGGTGGTTGTCCTCACGTTATCAACTGTTTGGTCAAGGAGAGGAAACAAGCCTAAGAACCAGTCAGAGAATGTAGGCTAGCAAGCACATGTTTAAGTAGATTGCAGTGTGTGAAGAAGGCAGGAAGTTCACACAAAGGGAAGTTCTAGGACGGTGATCAGAAAGGGCTTCATGTGGGAGGGTAGGAACCGAGCTGGCCACCAAGTGGTGGGTACTGTTGACAGGAGAAGGAACATTTTCAGTCAGGGTGCCGAGACAGCGAGCACTGTGGTTCCGTGTCAGGCACATGCGTGCCAAGTAAAATGTTTTGCATTATTACATGACTGAGGAGTGAACATGATTTGCATGGTCATATAGAATAACTGAGAAATTTGGATACACAGAGTAGGCCTTGATTTTATAGGTCCTTGAGAACCAAGGCCTTAAATACAGAGTGAAAAATTGAGACCTGTCAGAAACTCAAGAAGGTCACATGAGAAACTATTAAAGGAGCTTAATCTTGCCGTGGGTATGAAGGTTGTACTAGATATAGACTAGCTATATGAGCGGTTGCAGTCACTTATGTTTTGGTTAACTATAAATGAGATGATGCCCCAAAGAATAGAGTGAAATCACTGCATATAAGAGATTTCAAGGGGACGTAGGACAGAGCAAAATGATTTATAACCACCCGAGGATTTAAGATAGCCAATTCATACAAGGGCTGTGCCATTACTAGAGATTAGGACGTTATCTCTAGTTTAAGAGGAAAAAGTTTAATTTTGTTTTGAAATTTCAGGCAAGTGGAGTTAAGAAACTCTGGGATTTGAATCCCAGAATCTCACTTACTGATCATTCTCAGGCAGATGGGCCATTTAAACTTTCTTAGTTTTCGTTCTTTTGCTAAAACATGGTGATACCTCATGGGATCTGAGGGATAAATGGAATAATTTACTAGAGAAAGCATTGTGATGTATTATAGAGAGTTGCTTTTGGGTTTATGATGGAATATACATGTTTAACATATATACAACCTGGAGCACAGGTGAGAGAACACAGAATGTAGTTGTAATAGTTTCCTAGGACTGCAGTAACAAATTACCACAAACTAGGTGACTTAAAACAACAGAAATTTCTGCCTTCATGGTTCTGGAGGTCAGAAGTTTGAAATGAAGGTATCAGCAGGGTTGGTTTTTTTGTTCTTGTGGGCTTAGAAGGAGGGACGGTTGAATGGCTCATTCCTAACTTCCGAAGGTTACCGGTGATAATTCCTTGGAATTCCTTGCCTTATAGAGGCCTCACTCCAGTCTGCTGTCATCTGCACATGGCATTCTCCCCTATGAGTCTCTGTCTTCATGTGGTCTCGTTATAGGACCATGGTCCAGTAAGACCTCATCTTATTATAGTTGAGAGCACCCTATTTCAAATATGGTCAGTCTAAGGTTCTGGATGGACATTGATTTGGGGGGGACTTCAACCCAAGAAGAATTTCCAAATAAACCTAACCATTGTGCAATTTCTTTTTCAAGAGCACTGGAATTAAGTTGCCTTCATCAGTGTTTGCTTCAGAGTTTGAGGAAGATGTTGGATTGTTAAATAAAGCAGCTCCAGTTTCAGGTATTTTTAATTCTTTATCTTTTCATATGGATAAATGTATTTTGCAAAACATAAAGAAATGATGTAGGATTTTTCTATCTCCAGTAGAGTATTGAAACAATTGAGATATGCCTGGAATTCAGATCAGGGATTATTAGGAAGGGATGAATGTGATCTTTGTATTTTTGTATTCCTACCATCAAATCCTTACATCTTTTGAATTCCTGTTTGGAGAGGAAAGTCGGGAAACTATTCTTGGTAATCTAGTTAGGGGAATTGTAACCTTCACGTAACCTCTTACAAAGATAGTGGTATTCATTATTCATTACTTGTCGTGTAATTTTGAAAAATAAACTGTTGTCTTTCAGAATTTCTCCCCAGAGCATACAGGTATTTTTATCGAAGTTCATTTTGCCATCTACACATATATTGGGGGAGAATTTTTATTTTTAATTTTTAGTACCAACACTGTATTTCAGAACAAACACAAAAGTCCACAGAAGTGGTGTTGGTACTTTCTCCTAAGTTGCCTTAATTATTGACTAACACCTGTCCTGTGGCATTCATTAATTAATTTATTCTACAGATTTTTGAGTTGCCACTGTCTGTGTGGCAGGGCCTTGGGTTAAAACAGAATAAAGCATAGTCTCTGACCCAAGAATTTACCTCATTTGGGAAAAATAAACAATAAATGATAAATTACAGTATAGATGGATATTACTAGTGGGGTGAGTAGCACCAAACCCAGCCTCCCAGGGTTGGGCAAGGCTTTCTAAAGAAGGTGTTGTCTAGTTTGTTTCTTAAGTAAAAGTTAGGTAGGTGGAAGAAGGAGGGGAGGGGTGGGGACCAGAGGATGTTCCAGACAGAGGACTGTATGTCCTAAGGCAAGAGAACGTGAATATAGGTAACTGTACACATTTTAGCCTGCCCAGAAGGAAGGGTATGGATTAAAAAGAAATGAGGCCGGAGGGTTAAGTATTGGCCATGTAGCAGAGGGTGTTGGAGGCCATGTCATGATAAATTTAGAGTTGAAAGTTTTTCTTGAGCTTGAGTTTTTTGTTTTCATTTTCTGCTCCTTGTGGAGCAGGGCTAAGTCCTAAGCAGTGTGCCCAGAGTCAGCCTAGTATTTTTATAGATGGAAGAATATATCTGAAGAAACAGGTAGGTATTTATTAAAATCTCAAAGTCAGAAAATACTGAAAGTGTAACAGTCTAAAAATTGTTCATTTGAGTTATTTTTAGCAGGTGAATTTAAAGCCCAGTTTCTTCCTGCACACAAAAGCTTTGAATTATGCTAGACAAAGTTAAACATTATAGATGTATAATGGAACAGTATTTTTACCAGTGGATATTAAAAGGAGAAGCATGATTTCTTTTTTCTTTTTTTTTTTTTTAATTTAAGTCCTGGGATATATGTGCAGAATGTGCAGGTTTGTTACGTAGGTATACACGTCATGGTGGTTTGCTGCACCCATCGACCCATCATCTACATTAGGCATTTCTCCTAATGCTATCCCTCCCCTAGGCCCCCATCCTCCAACAGGCCCCAGTGTGTGATGTTCCCCTCCCTGTGTCCATGTGTTGTCATTGTTCAACTCCCACTTATGAGTGAGAACATGCGGTGTTTGGTTTTCTGTTCCTGTGTTAGTTTGCTGAGAATTATGGTTTCCAGCTTCATCCATGTCCTTGCAAAGGACATGAACACGTCCTTTTTTATGGCTGCATAGTATTCCATGGTGTATATGTGCCACATTTTCTTTATCCAGTCTATCATTGATGGGCATTTAAGTTGGTTCCAAGTCTTTGCTATTGTGAACAGTGCTACAATAAACCTACGTGTGCATGTGTCTTTATAATAGAATGATTTATTATCCTTTGGGTATATACCCAGTAATGGGATTGCTGGGTCAAATGGTATTTCTAGTTCTAGATCCTTGAGGAATCGCCACACTGTCTTCCACAATGGTTGAACTAATTTACACTCCCACCAACAATATAAAAGCGTTCCTATTTCTCCACATCCTTTCCAGAATCTGTTGTTTCCTGACTTTTTAATGATTGTCGTTCTAACTGGCGTGAGATGGTATCTCATTGTGGTTTTGATTTGCATTTCTCCAATGACCAGTGATGATGAGCTTTTTTTCATGTTTGTTGGCTGCATAAATGTCTTCATTTGAAAAATATCTGTTCTATCTTTTGCCCACTTTTCAATGGGGTTGCTTTTTTTTTCTTGTAAATTTAAGTTCTTTGTAGATTCTGGGTATTAGCCCTTTGTCAGATGGATTGATTGCAAAAATTTTCTCCCATTGTGTGGGTTGCCTATTGACTCTGTTGATAGTTTCTTTTGCTGTGCAGAAGCTCTTTAATTTAATTAGATCCCATTTGTCAATTTTGGCTTTTGTTGCCATTGCTTTTGATATTTTAGTCAAGAAGTCTTTGCCCATGCCTATATCCTGAATTGTATTGCTTAGGTTTTCTTCTAGAGTTTTTATGGTTTTAGGTCTTACGTTGAAGTCTTTAATCCATCTTGAGTTAATTTTTGTATAAGGTGTAAAGAAGGGGTCCAGTTTCAGTTTTCTGCATATGGCTAGCCAGTTTTCCCAACACCATTTATTAAATACGGAATCCTTTCCCCATTGCTTGTTTTTGTCAGGATTGTCAAAGATCAGATGGCTGTAGATGTGTGGTGTTATTTCTGAGGCGTCTGTTCTGTTCCATTGGTCTATATATCTGTTTTGGTACCAGTACCATGCTGTTTTGGTTACTGTAGCCATGTAGTATAGTTTGAAGTCAGGTAGTGTGATGCCTCCAGCTTTGTTCTTTCTGCTTAGGGTTATCTTATAAATTACTTTGGGCAGTATGGCCATTTTTATGATATTGATTCTTCCTATCCATGAGCATGGAATGTTTTTCCATTTGTTTGTGTCCTCTCTGATTTCTTTGAGCAGTGGTTTGTAGTTCTCCTTGAAGAGGTCCTTCACATCCCTTGTAAGTTGGATTCCTAGGTATTTTATTCTCTTTGTAGCAATTGTGAATGGGAGTTCACTCATGATTTGGCTCTCTGTTTGTCTGTTACTGGTGTATAGGAATGCCTGTGATTTTTGCACATTGATTTTGTATCCTGAGACTTTGCTGAAGTTGCTTATCAGCTTAAGGAGATTTTGGGCTGAGATGATGGGGTTTTCTAAATAGACAGTCATGTTATCTGCAAACAGAGACAATTTGACTTCCTCTCTTCCTGTTGGAGTACCCTTTATTTCTTTCTCTTGCCTGATTGCCCTGCCAGAACTTCCAATACTGTGTTGAATAGGAGTGGTGAGAGAGGGCATCCTTGTCTTGTGCCAGTTTTCAAAGGGAATGCTTCCAGCTTTTGCCCATTCAGTATGATATTGGCTGAAGGTTTGTCATAAATAGCTCTTATTGTTTTGAGATATGTTCCATCAGTACCTAGTTTATTGAGAGTTTTTAGCATGAAGGGGTGTTGAATTTTATCAAAGGCCTTTTCTGCATCTATTGAGATAATCATGTGGTTTTTGTCATTGGTTCTCTTTGTGTAATGGATTACGTTGAACCAGCCTTGCATCCCAGGGATGAAGCTGACTTGATTGTGGTGGATAAGCTTTTTGATGTGCTGCTGGATTCGTTTTGCCAGTTTTTTATTGACGATTTTCGCATTGATGTTCATCAGGGATATTGGCCTGAAATTTTCTTTTTTTGTTGTGTCTCTGCCAGGTTTTGATATCAGGATGATGCTGGCCTCATAAAATGAGTTAGAGAGGAGTCCCTCTTTTTCTATTGTTTGGAATAGTTTCAGAAGGAATGGTACCAGCTCCTCTCTGTACCTCTGGTAGAATTTGGCTGTGAATCTGTCTAGTCCTGGGCTTCTCTTTTGGTTGGTAGGCTATTGCTGCCTGTATTTCAGAACTTGTTATTGGTCTATTCAGGAATTCGATTTCTTCCTGATTTAGCCTTGGGAGGGTGTATGTGTCCAGGAATTTATCCATTTCTTCTAGATTTTCTATTTTATTTGCGTAGAGGTGTTTATAGTATTCTCTGATGGTAATTTGTATTTCTGTGGGATCGATGGTGATATCCACTTTATCATTTTTTATTGTGTCTATTTGATTCTTCTCTCTTTTCTTCTTTATTAGTCTGGCTAGCAGTCTATCTATTTTGTTAATCTTTTCAAAAAACCAGCTCCTGGATTCATTGGTTTTTTTGGAAGGGTTTTCGTGTCTCTATCTCCTTCAGTTCTGTTGTGTTTTAGTTATGTCTTGTCTTCTACTAGGTTTTGAATTTCTTTGCTCTTGTTTCTCTAGTTCTTTTAATTGCGATGTTAGGGTGTTGATTTTAGATCTTTCCTGCTTTCTCCTGTGGGAATTTAGCGCTATAAATTTCCCCTTAAACACTGCTTTAGCTGTGTCCCAGAGATTCTGGTATGTTGTGTCTTTTTTCTCATTGGTTTCAAAGAACTTATTTATTTCTACCTAATTTTTGTTATTTACCCAGTAGTCATTCAGGAACAGGTTGTTCAGTTTCCAAGTAGTTGTGCATTTTTGAGTGGATTTCTTAATCCTGAGTTCTAATTTGATTGCACTGTGGTCTGAGAGACTGTTTGTTATGATTGCCATTCTTTTGCATTTGCTGAGGAGTGTTTTACTTCCAATTATGTGGTCAATTTTAGGATAAGTGCAATGTGGTGCTGAGAAGAATGTATATTCTGTTGATTTGGGGTGGAGAGTTATGTCACTGTCTATTAGGTCTGCTTGGTCCACGGCTGAGTTTAAGTCCTGAAGATCCTTGTGAATTTTCTGTCTCGTTGATCTGTCTAATATTGACAGTGGGGTGTTAAAGTCTCCTGTTATTATTGTGTGGGAGTCTAAGTCTCTTTGTAGGTCTCTTAGAACTTGCTTTATGAATCTGGGTGCTCCTGTATTAGGTGCATATATATTTAGGGTAGTTAGCTCTTCTTGTTGCATTGTTCCCTTTACTATTATGTAATGCCCTTCTTTGTGTTTTTTGATCTTTGTTAGTTTAAAGTCTGTTTTATCAGAGAGTAGGATTGCAACCCTTGCTGTTTTTGCTTTCCATTTGCTTGGTAAGTATCCTCCATTCCTTTATTTTGAGTCTGTGTGCGTCTTTGCACATGAGATGGGTCTCCTGAATACAGCACACTGATGGGTCTTGACTCTATCCAGTTTGCCAATCTGTGTCTTTTAATTGGGGCATTTAGCCCATTTACATTTAAGGTTAATATTGTAATGTGTTAGTTTGATTCTGTCATTATGATGCTAAGCTGGTTATTTTGCCCATTAGTTTATGCAGTGTCTTCATAGTATCGATGGTCTTTACTATTTGGTATGTTTTGCAGTGGCTGGTACCAGTTTTTCCTTTCCATATTTAGTGCTTCCTTCAGGAGCTCTTGTAAAGCAGGCCTGGTGGTGACAAAATCTCTCAGCATTTGCTTATCTGGAAAGGATTTCATTTCTCCTTCACTTATAAAACTTAATTTGGCTGGATATGAGATTCTAAGTTGAAAATTCTTTACTTTAAGAATGTTGAGTATTGGCCCCCACTCTCTTCTGGCTTGTAGGGTTTCTGCCGAGAGATCCACTGTTAGTCTGATGGGCTTCTCTTTGTGGGTAACCCAACCTTTCTCTCTGGCTGCCCTTAACATTTTTTTCTTCATTTCAACCTTGGTGAATCTGACGATTATGTGTCTTGGGGTTGCTCTTCTCGAGGAGTATCTTTGTGGTGTTCTCTATGTTTCCTGAATTTGAATGTTGGCCTCTCTTGCTAGGTTGGGGAAGTTCTCCTGGATAATATCCTGAAGAGTGTTTTTCAACTTGGTTCCATTCTCCCCATCACTTTCAGGTACACCAATCAAAGGCAGATTTGGTCTTTTCACATAGTCCCATATTTCTTGGAGGCTTTGTTTGTTCCTTTTCATTCTTTTTTCTCTAATCTTGCCTTCACGCTTTATTTCATTAAGTTGATCTTCAATCACTGATATCCTTTCTTCCACTTGATCAATTCGGCTGTTGATACTTGTGTATGCTTCACAAAGTTCCCTTGCTGTGTTTTTCAGCTCCATCAGGTCATTTATGTTCTTCTCTAAACTGGTAATTCTAATTAGCAATTCCTCTAACCTTTTTTCAACATTTTTAGCTTCCTTGCATTGGGTTAGAACATGCTCCTTTAGCTTGGAGGAGTTTACAACCCACCTTCTGAAGTGTACTTCTGTCAATTCATCAAACTCATTCTCCGTCCAGTTTTGTTCCCTTGCTGGAGAGGAATTGTGATCCTTTGAAGAGAAGAGGCATTCTGGTTTTTGGAAATTTCAGCCTTTTTGTGCTGGTTTTTCCTCATCTTCTTGGATTTATCTACCTTTGGTCATTGTTGTTGGTGACCTTTGGATGGGGTTTCTGTGTGGACATCCTATTTGTTGATGTTGATGCTATTCCTTTCTGTTAGGTTTATTTGTAACAGTCAGACCCCTCTGCTGCGGCTCTGCTGGAGTTTGCTGGAGGTCCATTCCAGTCCCTGTTTGCCTGGGTATCACCAGCAGAGGCTGCAGAACAGCAAAGATTGCTGCTTGTTCCTTCCTCTGGAAGCTTTGTCCCAGAGGGGTACCCGCCAGATGCCAACCAGAGCTCTCCTCTATGAGGTGTCTGTTGACCCCTGATGGGAGGTGTCTCCCAGGCAGGAGGCACAGGGGTCAGGGACCCATTTTAGGAGGCAGTCTGTCCCTTAGCAGAGCTCAAGCACTGTGCCGGGAGATCCACTGCTCTCTTCAGAGCCGGCAGGCAGGAACGTTTGAGTCTGCTGAAGCTGCGCCCACAGCCGCGCCTTCCCCCAGGTGCTCTGTCCCAGGAAGATGGGAGTTTTATTTATAAGCCCCTGACTGGGGCTGAGGCAGCATTTTTTTTCCTTTTTTTGTCTTGGGGTGGTCACTCTTTATTCTTCACTAGACTGAACTTAGTTGTTAATCATTCTTTTATCCTTAATATATTAATAGACTCTTGCTATCATAGGTCCTTATATTGTGAGTTAAGTGAATGAATTGTTGCTATCTTGGGAATTATTGCTCAATTTTTGTTTTCCTTCTAGGACCTCGACTGGATTTTGATCCTGACATTGTTGCAGCTCTTGATGATGATTTTGACTTTGATGATCCAGATAATCTGCTTGAGGATGACTTTATTCTTCAGGCCAATAAGTCAACAGGAGAGGAAGAGGGAATGGATATACAGTATGTGTGGTTTGTTTCAAAGCAGAGATGATGACCTAAGTGTTACTGCTTCAGTGGGATGGTAACCATAGAACGTTACAGTTGGAAGAGACCTTCAAGAGCATTTAATCTGAGACTTCTGTATTTTAGAGCAGAAAATGTGAGATTCATTGCTTTTCCTACCAAACCAGATTGATCAAACACCCTCACTCTTCCTGCCTAGACAAGAACCCTTCCTGAAATACCTTCCAATTTTACTTGTATAAAGTGGTTTTGTTCTGTTCCTTTTTAAGTTGTTTTGGTAGGTAATTTATGACCTTTACTTTAGGAAATCTGAGAATGAAGATGACAGCGAATGGGAAGATGTGGATGATGAGAAGGGAGATAGCAATGATGACTATGACTCTGCAGGCCTGTTGTCAGATGAAGATTGTATGTCTGTGCCTGGAAAAACTCATGGAGCTATAGCAGATCACTTGTTCTGGAGTGAGGAAACAAAAAGTCGCTTCACGGAGTATTCGATGACTTCCTCAGTCATGAGGAGAAATGAACAGCTGACCCTACATGATGAGAGGTTTGAGAAGGTAAGGTCCCCACATAAGGGATGCTTTAGTACTATCTTATGATAAATTTTTTTTTTTTAATACCTGTCAGCTTTAGCCCAGGTTGAAGTGCTCACCAACCACAAAGTCAATCATAGGAAGTTTACAACTATCCACCTATAGGTTCGTGTAGCCAGCATAAAGCAGAAGGGTATCAGTGCAGTACAGGAGCACAAAGACTGCAAAGGGAGCATAGAACTGTGCAGGAGAAGAGTAATCGCTTAGGAGGATGTGACTTTTCCAATTTACATCACACGCTTATACCTGGAGGTGGCTCAAATGATGCCTCATTCAACCTGAATGGATAACCAAAAGTAGCTGTAATAGTTTTATTCTCAGTAACTGTGGTAGGACAACTCACTTGAGTTTCTGTTTGGCCCTTAAAACCCCCAGAAGTGGCCCTTAAACCCTCACCATCTCTAATATTGTGCTTCTTTATTATGTATGTCATATATAGATTTGTCTCAGTTTAGAATGTGAATTCCCCAAGGGCAGAGAGTTTTTTATATTTTGCTCATGATACATCTGAAAGCCTAAAATGGTGTCTTGGCATGTAGTAGAAGTTTAAAGTGTTCCATAAATGATAAATGGATGAAGGAATAGTTTCCTTCAAGGTGAGTCTAAAGATAGAAGCAGTCCACTCTAGGACCTTGGCGAAGCCGAGCCGGTTGAGGTTGATCTGGACACTGGACCATCCTCTGGCCAAGTCAGCTGATGTGCTCGCGAGCTAAGTAGATGTTAGGCGCCTTTCTGTGTGCCTTGTTTTTATTTATTTATTTATTTTTTTTTTTTTTTTTTAAAAAAGAGAGATTGGGACCCAAAGCTAAAACTTTTGAGTGTTGAAAACAGTGTATCTCTTTATTAAAATAGAGCATAAAAGCACCTTAGTTATTGTTGTTTTCCCTTTACGTATTCTATGAGGCCAGTCACCCTAGTTTTAATTCTGGAAAGAACGTGTGTAGGTCAGAAGGAGTTGGCTGATCAAACGTTCTTATTTTCCCCCTTGAATTCTGACATCCTGATTCTGAATTTCTCCAACAGTAATCCAAAAGATGCTATATTTCTGAAGTATTGGCCTGATGGAGCACATCAAAATTCCATTTCTTTCCATTTCTCATCTGGTGTTTTCAGACATAACTAACACTGAGGAACAGAATGGAAGTAGAGTATAAGACACTTTTGAAAGCTTGAATTTTCATATACTGTATTTGGTTCTGTTGTAACAGATTAGCTCCAGGGTTTATAATCTCAACCGATAGACTGTTTATACAGGTTTTTAATCCCACCTATCCTGTTGTTTGTTCTGTAGCACATAACACCTCCTAACATCATCTCTAATGTTGTGCTTCTTTATTATGTATGTCATTTATAGATTTGTCTCAGATTAGAATGTGAATTCCCCAAGGTCAGAGAGTTTTTTGTATTTTGCTCACGGATACATCCAAAAGCCTAAAATGGTGTCTTGGCATGTAATCGAAGTTTAAAGTGTTCCATAATGATAAATGAATGAAGGAATAGTTTCCTTCAAGGTGAATCTAAAATAAAGGCTCTTACCTTGCTACCTTCTCACCTAATACTATTTTCCCTCTTCTCTTGAGGGAGAAGCAAACTGTTGCTACAAATCTCACTCTTCAGGAGATATATCCCCCCTATTTACTCTTTGTCAAAGCTTAACAGTGTCAGCACCATTTGCATAATACAGTAATTATTGTCTAAACAAGAACAAATATATACATTAGTAGGAGAATTTTCAGTTGCACAGTCTTTTAGTTTGCATAACTAAGGAATTTGAAAATATCTTCAGGCTAGGCATAGTGTCTCGTGCCTATAATCTCAGAACTGTGGGAGGCCGAAGCAGATGGATCACTTGAGCCTAGGAGTTTGAGACTGTCTTGGGCAATGCAGACCCTGTTTCTATTTTAAAAAGTAAATAAAATAGCCTGGTATGGTGGCATGTGCCTGTGGTCCCAGCTGCTTGAGAGGCTGAGGTGGGAGGATTGCTTGAGCCTGAGAGTTTGAGGCTGCAGTGAACTATGATCGCGCCATTGTACTCCAGTCTGGGAGACAGTGAGATACTTAAAAAAAAAGAAAAAGTATCTTCAAAAATGTTCTGACGTAATCTGTGCTGCCTAGCATTTTGTTCTCCAAGCTGAGTGGAATAATGCCTTTCATTTACATGTTAAATGGAAGCCTATTTTTAGTCTAAATGTAAGTCTTAAAGTCCTGAGCGGAAATATCTTCCACATCCTATTGTTGCGTTAAATCCCTACTGATATTTTAATGGTAATTGTGATAGTACCTGAATAACTATTGTGTAAGAATAAAGTTAATGTAAAAAAATTTTTAAGTGTGTAGTCTTACTGAGTACATTTGCTTTTCATGGTGTCTTTTGTCTGTTTATATTCAAGTTTTATGAGCAATATGATGATGATGAAATTGGAGCTCTGGATAATGCAGAATTGGAAGGTTCTATTCAAGTGGACAGCAATCGCTTACAGGAAGTTTTGAATGACTACTATAAAGAGAAGGCAGAGAAGTACAGTGACTTTTCTTTACTTGTTTAGCTGTTCTTTTTTTTAAAAAACAAAAAAATTCCGAAGAAAGGTCTATAGTATAACCAAATTGAGGAAAAAATTAACCTAGTCAAAATCCATATTAAGAAAATGAAAAAGGAAAAAAGAAAAGGGAAAAAAAAGATAGGAGGGGGAAAAAAAGAAAGTGGTACATTTTCCATAAACTTTGGCTCATGTATAGCTCATTGTTTTGCCTGCATTTTGGTGTTAAATGTTCTGAAGTAGAATGTAATGGGAATATACGAGGAGCCACTTTCTCCGTTATCTTTGGCTGGAGAAGAGTCATAGTAGAATGTGTTCGTTTTTTAAATTTTTTTTTTTTTTTTTTTTTTTTTTTTGAGACAGAGTCTTGCTCTGTTGCCCAGGCTGGAATGCAGTGGTGCGATCTCAGCTCACCTGCAACCTCCACCTCCCAGGTTCAGGTGATTCTCCTGCCTCAGCCTGCTGAGCAGATGTGATTACAGGTGCACGCTGCCATGCCCAGCTAATTTTTGTATTTTTAGTAGAGACGGGGTTCCACCATGTTGGCCAGGCTGGTCTCAAACTCTTGACCTCATGTAATATGCCTGCCTCGGTCTCCCAAAGTTCTGGGATTATAGACGTGAGCCACTGTGCCTGGCCAATTTTTAATTTTTTTTTTTACTTTTATTTATTTTGCTTAAAAGTTTTGTTTTGATAGAAGCATGAGTATTATTGGGTGTCAAATATAAGGACAGGCTGGGCGTGGTGGTGTACACCTGTAATCCCAGCTATTTGGGAGGCTGAGACAGGATCACTTGAACCTGGAAGGCAGAGGTTGCAGTGAGCTGAGATAGCACCACTGCTTCCAGCCTGGGTGACAGGGCGAGACTCTGTCTCAAAAATAAATAAATAAATAAAATAAAGGGACACATTCCCCTTGGAAAATAAGATCGTGTTTCTAGTCTTTTGGGCTGAAGAATTATTCCAAATATACACTCTTTTCATCTTTCTGAAATGCCAGGTGTTCTGAGAAGTAGGTATTTACATCTCGTGGAAAGATAAGAATTTGTCTCTCCAGCTGGATTAGCGGAACTGACCAGCCAGTTATTTTGGCAAATCAGCATCCACATCAAGGTGACTCTTCTCTGAGAGAAACTGATAAAGTGTTCAAATCAGCTAGAAAGGTCTGATGTTCCATGATCACTATAACATATAGATCCCATAGCAGAGCAAGAAGCTATATAGTTTGAGTGAAATATTTGAATACTTCGCAGAGACAGATGAGTTATGCTTTTTTAGGCTTTAAAAACCTGTTTTCTTAGGAAGCTGCCTTGGAAAGACACAGCTAGATGTTACCTTCCTATCAGCCAAGTGAATGTCCAAAACTCACTGGAGGGAAGAGGCAGGGCTGGGTAGAACAGAGTTTGACAGAAAATAACATATAGGTCACTGGAATATGTGCATTTTAAACATTGGTTTTTTCCACAGCTAAAAATTGCAGTTTTGGTGACATAGTATAATAATAGGTCATTTTTCCCCTTCTTGGTCTTCACTTTTAAAAACTCATCTAAAAGTTGTGTAAAATTGAATACCCTTGAACCCTTGGAGGATCAAGACCTGCCAATGAATGAGCTTGATGAGTCTGAGGAGGAAGAAATGATTACTGTAGTCCTTGAAGAAGCCAAAGAGAAGTGGGATTGTGAATCTATTTGTAGTAAGTATATTCACTTTATGATAGTAATTTTAAAGTATTAAAGTATATCAACTTTAAGCTGGGCGTGGTGCCTCACGCCTATAGTAATCCCAGCACTTTGGGAGGCCGAGGCGGGTGGCTCACCTGATGTCAGGAGTTCAAGACCAGCCTGGCCAACATGGTGAAACCCTGTCTCTACTAAAAATACAAAAATTAGCCACGCATGGTGGCAGGCACCTGTAATCCCAGCTGCTCGAGAGGCTGAGTCAGGAGAATAGCTTGAACCTGGGAGGCGGAGATTGCAATGAGCTGAGATCACGCCATTGCACTCCAACCTGGGCAACAAGAGCGAAACTCTGTCTAAAAAAAAAAAACATATGTCAACTTTGAAAAAATACATACATTTTAATAAGAGTTAGGCTTTTAGGAAATTTGTGAAAAATTATTTGGAAAGAGTAATATTCCAATACTGAGTTGTAAGCAATTTATAAAACATTGATCAGAGATTCCAGTGTTATTTTGCACTATGAAAACACAAGGTCAGAAATATAGTAGGAATTCAGTAATGCTTTGTGGAACTGAAAATGTGCTCACTGATACATGACTTTTATTTGTTTGTTTAGGTACATACTCAAATTTATATAACCATCCACAGCTTATCAAGTATCAACCAAAGGTAAGTCCTAGTGTGCTGAGCTATCTGAAGGATGCAGTGCATAAAAAATAGAGTGCACGTTTTCACACAGTAACTTTTTATCTTTGTGGCTAGGGTGATATTAGAAAAAGCATCAACAGTATGTCATTAATGAGCTATTTTTTAATAGGAATGAGAAATAACTCTAGTACCATTTTATCTGTATTTCAGCCCAAACAAATTCGAATATCTTCTAAAACAGGAATACCTCTCAATGTCTTACCAAAGAAAGGACTCACAGCAAAGCAAGCTGAAAGAATACAGATGATTAATGGCAGTGATCTTCCTAAAGTATCAACTCAGCCACGTTCTAAAAATGAAAGCAAAGAAGATAAAAGAGCAAGAAAGCAAGCTATAAAAGAAGAGCGCAAGGTAAAATATATTTTTCAGATGTGAGATTTGCAAAGAGCTGGTGGAGGGGAAATTAGGGGAATTTTGTAAAAGCAGTCTGTATCAGTTTAAAGATATGAATAATACAAGTATATTCTTGTACTTATAACAGGAACGAAGAGTGGAGAAGAAAGCTAACAAATTAGCATTTAAACTGGAGAAAAGAAGGCAAGAAAAAGAGCTGCTAAACTTGAAGAAGAATGTTGAGGGTCTAAAGCTATAGACAGTGGAGCATACAGGGCAAGGCACTTTATTGGGGCTCCTCATCTTTAGTCATTGACTAGAACCTTCAGAAAGACAAAACTGTTTGCCATTTTTACTGGCAGATAAGAGGAAAATACAATATTTGTATTATTTTTATACTAGCAAGTGTCCCCTGCCAACCATCTTGTAAATATTGTAATATTTTAGTTTTTAATATTGTAAGCTTACATTTGCTCTGAAATAAATGACTTCATGAATGTGAAATGTTTGGATAAATAAAAGGAAAATATCTTCGTAACGTGAATGGAATTGGTGTATTCATTTATTTGTATGGTTGTCATAGTTGTTTTTTGCAGATGTTTTCAAATATTTCTTTGAATCCTCTCCACGCCTTTTCAGGAATTACATGGTTTAATTTGCTGTAAATAGTAAAGTGGCCTGGTTAAACTCAATTTTGAAATGCTGACTTTATTCTGTTTAGTGTAAGATGAGTTTTTCTGAGAAGGTTCCACTGTTAGGAAGCTAAGTTTTCCCTTGCTGTATACAAAGGACTTTCAAAAGTGTGGCAAAACTGAATATTAAGGTTCTTAAGATTCATATTTCCTGTTATATTACTGGATGACTTGCTTTTGGGATTTAGGAACAGTGAAGGCAGGAAACAGAATAGTCAAGGAAATAAGAAAACTTATTTGGCTTCAGTGAGTCCCTAGTTCAAAATCAGAAATATTTATTTCAGTTTAAACTGGAGAGTTTGTCTTTTCAACATTAGTTAATGCTTGGAACCATTCATACTTGATTAAAATACATAGTTGAAAACTTTCCCTGTTTTTGATGAGTTGATTTTTGTTTTAACTGATTTAAACTTTTTCAAGGTTTAGGCAATGACATCACAATTGTTGATTATTTGGTAAACTGTGACTTCTTGCAACAGATTAGTGGCCCTGGTTTATGTTCTTGACTAGTATGTTGTTATCTGGACTGGGCTGTAAAAATCTGTGAACACTGTTGCTCTGAGTTAGGAACAGAATGGCTGGGGCAGAACCATTTTTGGCAGGTGAGCTGCACTCAATATCTAAATTATTAGAAAATGCCTTCATCTGTAATCATTCGTTTATGGCTTTTCCAAAGCTGGTAGGTATTAGCTTGTTCTACCATGTGTGATCCATTTAAATCTAAGTATTGTAGGATTTTTAAAGAGTTGTCAAAAAACTGATGGCATTAGGTATTCTACCAACATTGGCTAGAAAAAATCTTGACTGAAGAGCTTGTCATTGCAGAAGTAGGATACTGGAGAGAATGTATTTAAATGCCAACCTGTGAAATAAAGGGTCAGATGATGGTTTATGTCAATATTTAGAATGTAAGTACTAAAAGGATTGGCCATTTATTTTGATAGCTGTCTCAACTGAAGATTCTCAAAAACAGCAAGAGTCTTAATAGGCATTGGATGTTTCTTTGTCATGTTACTAAAATTCTGTGTTATGAAGTGCTAACTTTACTTCACTGTGTTTAAATCCATATATTATGTATTTTGCAATTAAGAGAAAAAGACTAGGCCATGAGTCTTGATGAAGCATATTGTGATTTAGGCAGATTATACTCCAAACTTAAATATTTTAATTTTATTCTGAAGAACAAATTCATGATACTTTAAATGAATTTTCTGATATCTTGGTTCTCTAAAAATCTATAAATGATTGGGAACTGAGCATAAAAGCTCCATGCTAAATGTTGGGAGCCCAAGAGGTCAGAGGGTTTTTGCCTTCAGGAGCCACATGGTCTGAGGAGGCAGGATAGGTGCAGCGAAATATAACTGGCAATACTATTTCTGTGGTAAGTACCACTTGTAATTAGAATCTTGGTACTTGCTGTTCCCCTGGAAGTGCTTTCACTGCAGACAGACCTTCCTCATGGTTGGTGCTCATCTGTCACCTTCACTATAGGCTATTCCCTGAGCTTGTATTTCAAAATCCTGCACGTATCCCTCCCCTGCATCCTTGACCCTCCCTCCCTGGTTAATGTTCTCCACAACATCTGTTGACACAGAGGACTGTTCTTCAGTCTCCTCTCGCAGGACAAACCCTGAAGGCACAGTGTTTTATTTATTGCTTTATCCTTAGGTCTGGAAGGGTGCCTGGTATTCAGTATACAGTCACAAAGTAGTGTATGAATGAATGGATAGATGGGAGAGATTTCAGAAAAGAATTAAACGTAGAAAGAACCATAGTAGGGCCTAGACTCACTGGGGTTAGGGAGGAGAGAAAGGCCTAAGAGATCCCAGGCAGGGGGCAAAATCTTGAAGAATTTGTATCTTAAACTTTTTTTTTTTTTTTGCTAAGACGGGTCTTGCTCTGTCGCCCAGGCTGGAGTGCAATAGCGCGATCTCATCTCACTGCAACCTCCAACTCCCGGGTTCAGATGGAGTCTTGCTCTGTCGCCCAGGCTGGAGTGCAGTGGCGCAATCTCAGTTCACTGCAACCTCCAACTCCTGGGTTCAAGCGATTCCCCTGCCTCAGCCTCCCGAGTAGCTGGGATTACAGGTGTGCACCACCATGCCCAGCTAATTTTTGTATTCTTAGTAGAGATAGGGTTTCGCCATGTTGGCCAGGCTGGTCTCGAACTCTTGACCTTATGATCCGCCCGCCTCAGCCTCCCAAAGTGCTGGGATTACAGGCATAAGCCACCAACACCCGGCTCACCTATTTTGTTTAAGCATTGCCCGTGACTGGTGTAAAACCGCTTGGATATCGTAGTACCACAGATGCTTCTTGACTCGTGGTGGGATTATGCCCTGATAAGCCCACCATAAGCTGATAACATGGTAAGCCAAAAATGCATTTACTACACCTAACCTACTGAACATCATAGCTCAGCCTAGCCTACCTTAAACTTGCTCAGAATACTTTCCATTAGCCCACAGTTGTGCAAAATCATCTGGCAATACAGCACGCTGTAGAGTTATCAATTTGCCCTCGTGATCACATGGCTGACTGGGAGTGGTGGCTCACCACTGCTGCCCAGCATCACAAGAGGATTGTACCACTTTCTACTGAATACATATGGCTTTCTCACCATCATGGAAAAATTGTTAAGTTGAACCATCATAAGTTGAGGACTGTCTGTACTGTTACTTTACAAGTCTAAGTGTCTGAAGTGCAGTTACCACTTGTGTGTATTACCTGTGATGCCCTGTATCTACATCTCCATTTTGATGTCATCAAGCCACCTCAGTTGAAAGAACTCTAACCTCTTGTAATTTTACTGTTATGTTTTCAATACTTTTATGTTACTTCTTCATGTGGGTTGACATTGGTATGCTTTATCAGTCTTGTTCCAGTTAAAGTGGCAGAGAAGGTAGAAATTCTAATGGCCTTGCATTTTAATTGTGAAACTTATAGGAGAATATTTAAAGCAAACACAGGGCCACTGTTCAAGTTAAGAAAGAAAACATAGAAGTCCCCTGTGAATCCATCCTTGATTTCATTTCACTCTTTCCCCTCAGGTAATTCTTGCATACTATCTAGCTGTCATACAAGCTGAACATCTCTAATCCAAAATCCAAAATGTTGAGTGCCATTGTGAGACAACAAATAGAAAATACCACGCATAAGTACTTAATACAAGCTTTGCTTTTCATGCACACAAGTATGTAAAATATTGCAAAAAGTTACTTTCAGGCTGTGTGTGTAAGGTGACATATGAAATAAAGTGTTTAGACTTGGGTCCCATCCCCATGATATCTTGTTCCAAAGTCTGAAAAAAAATCTGAAACACTTCTGGTCCCAAGCATTTTGGATAAGGGATACTCAACCTGCATTAAGTATTTCCTTCTTTTTTAAAGCCATTTGTATAGTATCCCTAAACACAACACCTTGTTTCATTTTGAACAACTGAAATAAACTTCTTAGCTTTTTGAGGGCAGTGTTTGCTACCAATTAGATGAAAGCATCCTAGGGAAGATGAACTGTGAACAGTCCCTGGGTCTGACTTCCACTTCTAGAGTTTACAAGAACCCATGTTTAGATGTCAGTGAGCAAGGTGATGAGTGAGTTTTAGGGAACAAGTCACAGTTTAGGCATCCAGGATCTGCAGAAATATGCTTAGAGGATTGCATTCTTGTTTTATATTTTCTGGTTCTAAACTCACCCTGACCTCTCAAGATCAATGCAGAACCTTCCTATGGGGTGAAATGAGTGTCTCCAACTGATCAAGAGATAAGGATACGAAAGGGAGAGCAGGCACTTTATTAGAATATGGCCAAACATGACAAGTGTAGAACAAAATGGGAGCCAGACTTCCTTGAATATACTATCTTGAGATTATGAAGGCAGTGAATATCTTAGTCGTCATAGCCATCAACACGTCTGTCTCTAATCACACACCTCAAACTTCGACTGGTTGCTCTTTGGTTGTTGTGCCCAGCTATCATACTGGGAATTCCCTTTTCTCTATCCAGTGCATAATTGCCTTTTCCTATATCTCATTCACATGCTTGTGGATCACATCCTCCAGTAATTCATGAAATGGGGTACAGGAGATGTAGACTTTTTGGGAACTTGGATGTCTGGAAATATATTCTACTCTTATGTTGGATTGACAGCTTGACTGAATATAGAATTCTTGGTTGTAGATTGTTTTACCTCAGAAGTTTAAAGGGTTTCTTCCATTTGTTTCCATTTCCAATTTTGCTTTTTGGGAATCTGAAGCCATCCTGATTGCTGATCGTTTGTATCTAATTTTTTTTTGGAAGTCTGTAGAATCTGTCTTCAGTGTTCTGAAACTTCCATTTTACTGAGTCTTTTAAATCAGAAGGTGTATTAGGGTTCTCTAGAGGGACGGAACTAATAGGATAGATCTGTATATAAAGGGGAATTTATTAAGTATTAACTCACAGTCACAAGGTCCCACAATAGGCCGTCTGCAAGCTGAGGAGCAAGGACAAGCAGTACAGTGCCCAAACTGAAGAACTTGGGAGTTCAATATTTGAGGGCAGGAAGCATCCAGCATGGGAGAAAGATGTAGGCTGGGAGGCTAGGCCAGTCTAGTCTTTTCACATTTTTTTTTTCTGCCTGCTTTAGATTCGATCTGCACTGGCAGGTGACTAGATGGTGCCCACCCAGATTAAGGATGAGTCTGCCTTCCCCAGCCCACTGACTCAAATGTTAATCTCCTCTGGCAACACCCTCTCAGACACACCCAGGATCAACAACTTTGCATCCTTCAATCCAATCAGGTTCTCAGTATTAACCATCACAAATCTACCTCTTGTCAACTTCAACCCATACCCATCTCTTGAGATCATACATAATCTTCAAATAAAGACAATAATAAGGTCATAATTATGCCTAACATAATACAACTATCCTTCATACAACCAGAAATGCACCAATCCCCAACCCAAATACTATTACATAAAGTTAACAATACTTAAATGCTGACGCAAAGTCAATAAATCTTATGTCACATGATGAAGGAAAAAGTAAAAATGAAGTTATCTTCTTAGTACAAGTGTGTACATGCACAAACATGTTTTTAACGAAGGAGGAAATACTAATGACAATTACAGTCCTCATTTCTGCAGCTGGTCACGTGGTCATAGCTGGTATTGATGACTACATTCTTCTGCTACCCATTCTGTATTCCCTTTTTCTTCAGCAAGCTCCTCAGCAGGTCATGGTTTTTTCCTGGTGGAGTGACCCAAACCTTCATTCCTGAAGGGTCTGGGCTATTTGTAGTCCTGCCTGGATTGGGCTGTTGTAGTTTCCCATTGACCTGAATCACAGGACATGGTAATACTAAGAGACACCCTAATAGATCTCCTGTATTCCATGCCTACTCTTCCTTACTTCTGTTTTGGAGTAGTAGAGCATACACGACCTTCCGGAGAACTTTGCCCCAGCCCTTCAAAGTATTGTCACCTAGTTGTTGTTGTAATTGTGACTTCAAAAGGCCATCCCACCGTTCTATCAATCCAACTGCTTCAGGATGATGAAGAACATGGTGAGACCAGTGAATTCCATGAGCTTGAGCCCTCTGCCACACTTCTTTATCTGCAAAGTGAGTGCCTTGGTCAGAGGCGATGCTGTTTGGAATACCATGACAGTGGATAAGGCATGCTATGCGTCCATGGATGGTAGTCTTGGCAGAAGCATTGCATGGAGGATAGGCAAACCCATATCCAGAGTGAGTGTTTATTCCAGTGAGGAGAAACCTCTGCCCTTTCCATGATGGAAGAGGTTCAACATAATCAACCTGCCAGCAGGTAGCTGGCTGATCACCCTGAGAAATGGTGCCATATCAAGGTCTCAGTGTTGGTCTCTGCTGCTGGCAAATTGGGCACTCAGCAGTGGCTGTAGTCAGGTCAGCTTTGGTGAGTGGAAGTCCATGTTGCTGAGTCCATGCATAACCTGCATTCCTGCCACCATGGCCACTTTGTTCTTGGGCCCATTGGGCGATGACAGGGGTGGCTGGGGAAAGAGGCTGAGTGGTGTCCACAGAATGGGTCATCCTATCCACTTGATTATTAAAATCCTCCTCTGCTGAGGTCACCAGTTGGTGAGCATTCACATGGGATACAAATATCTTTCCAGTTTTTGACCACTCAGAGAGGTCCATCCACATACCTCTTCCCCAAATTTCTTTGTCACCAATTTTCCAATCATGCTTCTTCCAAGTCCCTGACTATCCAGCCAAACCACTGGCAACAGCCCATGAATCAGCATATAATCACACATCTGACCATTTCTCCTTTCATGCAAAGTGCACAAGCAAGTGCACTGCTCAAAGTTCTGCCCACTGGGAAAATTTTCCCTCACCGCTTTCAGGGATGTCCTAGGAAGGGGCTGTCCTTCAGGGATGTCCTAGAAAGGCAGCTGTCCACTTTTGGGTGGTGCCTCCATATTGTGCAGAACCATCTGTGAACCGGGCTCTAGTCTTCTCTTTTTCTGTCAACTGATCGTAGGGAACTCCGCATGAGGCCACTGGTGCAGGCTAGGGGAGAGAAGGCAAGGTGGCAGGAGTCTCCACTTCAGGCATTTGAGCCACTTCCTCATGTAACTTGTGCCTTTAGGACCTGCTTGAGTCCGATCACGTATATACACTTCCATTTGATGATGGATGCTGCTGTGCATGACCCACTTTATGGCTAGGTGGGTCAGAAAGCACTCAGTTCATGATAGGCAGGTCAGGTTGCATGGTGACTTGATGACCCACAGTCAAACGTTCAGTTTCCACGAAAGCCCAGTAACAGGCCAAGAGCTGTCTCTAGAAAGGAGAGTAATTATCTGCAGAAGATGGCAGAGCCTTGCTCCAAAATCCTAGAGGCCTCCACTGTGATTCACCTTTGGAGGCTTGCCAAAGGCTCCAAACAGCATCACTATCTGCCACTGACACCTCAAGTACCATTGGATTTGCTGGGTCATATGGCCCAATTGACAGAGCAGCTTGCACAGCAGCCTGGACCTGTTGTAGAGCCTTCTCCTGTTCTGGACCCCACTGAAAACTGGCAACCTTTCAGGTCACTTGATAAATGGGCCGGATTAACACACCCAAATGAGAAATGTGTTGCCTCCAAAATCCAAATAGACCCACTAGACATTGTGCCTCTTTCTTAGTGGTAGGAGGGGCCAAATGCAGCAACTTATCCTTCATCTTAGAAGGAATATCTCAACAGGACCCATACCACTGGACCCCTAGAAATTTTATTGTGGAAGAAGTTCCCTAAATTTTCATCAGATTTCCCATCCTCTGGCACGCAAATATCTCACCAATAAGTCCAGTGTGTTTACTACTTCTTGCTCACTGGATCCAGTCAGCATAATGTCATCAATGTAGTGGACCAGTGTGATATCTTGTGGAAGCAAAAAGTGATCAAGGTCTCTCTGAATAAGATTATGACACAAAGCCAGAGAGTTAATATACCTCTGAGGTAGAACAGTAAAGGTATATTGCTGGCCTTGCCAGCTGAAGGCAAATTGCTTCTGGTGGGCCTTATGGACAGGAATGGAGAAAAGGGCATTTGCCAAGTCAATGGCTGCATACCAGGTACCAAGAAATTTGTTAATTTGCTCAAACAATGAAACTACATCTGGTACAGCAGCTGCAGTTGGAGTCACCACTTGGTTAAGCTTGTGATAATCCACTGTCATTCTTCCAGATCCATCTGTCTTCTGCACAGGCCAAATGGGAGAGTTGAATAGGGATGTGGTGGGAATCACCACCCTGAGTCTTTCAAGTCCTTGATGGTGGTACTAATTGCCACAGTCTCTCCAGGGATGTGATACTGTTTTTGATTTACTATTTTTCTAGGTAAAGACAGTGCTAATGGCTTCCATTTGGCCTTTCTCACCATAATAATCCTCACCTGACCAATCAGGGAGCCAATGTGGGGGTCCTGCCAGCTGCTAAGTATGTCTATGCCAATTTTGCATTCTGGCACTGGGGAAATGACCACAGGATGAGTCCAGGGATCCACTGGACCCACTGTAAGTCGGACCTGAGCTGAAACTCCATTATTACCTGACCTCCATAAGCCGTATGTTAACTGGAGGACCATAATGATGTTTTGGGTCCCCTGGAATCAACATCAGCTCAGAGCCAGTGTCCAGTACTTTCCAAAATGTCTGATCATTTCCCTTTTCCCCAATGCATAGTTACCCTGGTACAAGGCCAGAGGTCTTCTTGGGGAAGGATGGGAGAAAGATTAACAGCATAAATTGTCAGTAGTGTAATGGAGTACTTTTTCAAGGGGACCCGGCCTCCCCTTCATTCAAGCAGCTCTGGGTTCGTAAACTGGCTCAAGTCTGGAAATTAAGGGGCCATGATTCTCTGTTTTTATAGTTCAGATTAGTCTTTTGTCCATTCGACCTAGAAGTTTTCTGCTTATATAAATTAAGTAAAAATGCAGTAGGCTTCCTTTCAATTTCACTTCTAGAAACACTGTGATTAGTCAATGCCAGAGCTCTGTATGTGTCAGACTATTCTGATTGTTGCCACTTTGCCACTGCAGTCCATTACAGTAGCTATGTCCATCTTGCCTTTGATGGCTGAGTGCTGCCACTTGGCCCCTGCCACCTCGGGATCCAAATATTCCCACTATATTTATTTTTTATTTTTTAAATTTATGTATTAGTCTGTTTTCATGCTGCTGATAAAGACATACCTGAGACTGGGAAGAAAAAGAGGTTTAATTGGACTTACAGTTCCTCATGGCTGGGGAGGCCTCAGAATCATGGCAGAAGGCAAAAGGCACTACTTACATGGTGGCAGCAAGAGAAAATGAGGACAAAGCAAAAGTGGAAATCCCTGATAAATCCATCAGATCTCATGAGACTCAATCACTATCATGAGAATAGCATGGGAAAGACCGGCCCCCATTTAGTTATCTTCCTCTGGGTCCCTCCCACAAGACACAAGAATTCTGGGAGATAAAATTCAAGTGGAGATTTGGGTAGGGACACAACCAACCCATATCATTCTTCCCCTGGCCCCTTAAAATCTCATGTCCTCACATTTCAAAAGCAAACATGCCTCCCCAACAGTCTCCCAAAGTCTTAACTCATTTCAGCATTAATCCAAAACTCCACAGTCCAAAGTCTCATCTGAAACAAGGCAAGTCCCTTCCATCTATGAACTGTAAAATCAAAAGCAAGCTAGTTACTTCCTAGATAAAATGAGGGTGCAGGTATTGGGTAAATACAGCCATTTCAAATGGGAGAAGCTGGCCAAAACAAAGGGTTACAGGGCCCATGCAAATGTGAAATCCAGCGGGGCAGTCAAATTTTAAAGTTCCAAAATGATCTCCTTTGACTCCATGTCTCACATCCAGGTCATGCTGATGCAAGAGGTGGGTTCCCAAGGTCTTGGCAGCTCTGCCTCTGTGGCTTTGCAGGATACAGCCTCCTTCCTGCCTGCTTTCATGGGTTGGTGTTGAGTGTCTGTGGCTTTTCGAGCCACACAGTTCAAGCTGTCAGTGGATCTACCATTCTAGGGTCTGGAGGACAGTGGCCCTCTTCTCACAGCTCCACTAGGGACTCTGTGTGGGGGCTCCAACCCCAGATTTCCCTTCCTCACTGTCCTAGCAGAGGTTCTCCCTGAAGGCCCCACCCCTGCAATCTTTTGCCTGGGAATCCAGGCGTTTCCATACATCTTCTGAAATCTAGGGGGAAGTTCCCAAACCTCAATTCTTGACTTCTGTGCACCCGCAAGCTCAACACCATATGGAAGCTGCCAAGGCTTGGGGCTTCCGGCCTCTGAAGGCATAGCCCGAGCTGTACATTGGCCCCAATCAGCCACAGCTGAAGTGGCTGGGACACAGGGCACCAAGTCCCTAGGCTGTACATGGGTACCCTGGGCCCTGCCCCACTAAACCACTTTTTCTTCCTAGACCTCCAGGCGTTCGATGGGAGGGGCTGCTGTGAAGGTCTCTGACATGGCCTGGAGACATTTTTTCCATGGTCTTGGGGATTAACATTAGACTCCTTGCTACTTATGCAAATTTCTGCAGCTGGCTTTAATTTCTTCTCAAAAAATGGGTTTTTCTTTTCTACTGCATCAAGTTGCAAATTTTCTGAACTTTTATCCTCTATTTCCCTTTTAAAACGGAATGCTTTTAACAGCACCCAAGTCACCTTTTGATGCTTTGCTGCTTAGAAATTTCTTCCACCAGATACCCTAAATCATGTGTCTCAAGTTCAAATTTCCACAAATCTCTAGGGCGGGGCAAAATGCCATCAGTCTCTTTGATAAAAAATAACAAGAGTCACCCTTGCTCCAGTTCCCAACAAGTTCCTCATCTCCATCTGAAACCACCTCAACCTGGACCTTATTGTTCATATCACCATCAGCATTTTTGTCAAAGCCATTCAACAAGTCTCTAGGAGCTTTCCCACATTTTCCTGTCTTCTTCTTAGCCCTCCAAACTGTTCCAACCTCTGCCTGTTACCCAGTTCCAAAGTCACTTCCACATTTTCGGGTATCTTTTCAGCAACACCCCACTCTACTGGTACCAATTTACTGTATTAGTCTGTTTTCACATTGCTGATAAAGACATACCTGAGACTGGGAAGAAAAAGAGGTATAATTGGACTTACAGTACCACATGGCTGGGGAGGACTCAGAATCATGGCAGGAGGTGAAAGGCACTTCTTACATGGTGGCAGCAAGAGAAAATGAGGAAGAAGCAAAAGTGGAAACCCCTGAAAAACCCATCAGATCTCAAGAGACTCATTCACTATCACAAGAATAGCATGGGAAAGACCAGCCCCCATGATTCAATTACCTTCCCCTGGGTCCCTCCCACAACATGTGGTAATTCTGAGAGATACAACTGAAGTTGAGAGTTTGGTGGGCACACAGCCAAATCATATCAATTTATTTATTTATTCTTTTATTTATTTTTTGTTTTTGAGATGAAGTCTCTTTCTGTTACCCAGACTGCAGTGCAGTGGGAAAATCTTGGCTCACTGCAACCACCACCTCCCAGGTTCAAAGGATTCTCCTGCCTCAGCCTCCCGGGTATGTGGGACTGCAGGTGCTCACCACCACATCCAGCTAATTTTTGTATTTTTAGTAGAGACAGGGTTTCATTATATTGGCCAGGGTGGTCCTGAACTCCTGACCTCAAGTGATCTGCCCACATCAGCTTTCCAGAGTGCTCGGATTGCAGGCATGAGCCACCACTGCACCTGGCCTATTCCCATTGTTTTTAAATTTTGTAGTTGAGTGACTGTGTATCCCACTGTTAGATGTGACATACAGAGAAAGGCAATTACAGGGCTCTTCAGAGATGCAGGTGCTGCCCTCACAAATCTGTTTTACAAGGCATTGGTCAAGGGTATATTTTCTGGACCCTCCCAGATGGGATGAGTAGGTCTAAAGTGACTAATCCATTCCACCATCCCTATGCCTTTGGATCCCTTCTTCTACATTAAACCAAGAGAGATCAGACATTTCCATCTTGCTCACAGTTGGCCATCTTTTAATCCATATTTCAGCTAACCAAGCAAATAAACTATTAGAATTTTTTTTTTAACTCCCTGAGCTGCAACATTAAATGCAGAGTCTCTACTAGTGTCCCCAAATCTATAAATTCAGCCTGATCCAACTCTGTTTCTTCCACCATTATCCCACACCCTTAATATCCATTCCCATGCCTGTTCTCCAGATTTCTGTTTATATAAGTTAGAAAACAATTCTTTTCGAATGTATCGCACCTCCTCATGGGTCACATTCTCAACCTCACCTCTAGGGCCCCATGGGAATTTTGTCTATAGATCTAGAAGCAAACAGAGGTGTTGGGGGTGGTTTCTGAGGAGAATCAACATTATCTTTCCTGGCAACTGTCTCAGGGGAGGCCATCACTGTTGCCTCAGGCAGTGCAGGGTTTATCTTCTCAGACAAAGGTGGAAAGGCTGATGGCAGCATGGGTCGGGGAAGGGATGTTGCCACTACTGGGGATGGAGAAGCTGTTTCTTCTGGCAAAAAAGTCTCATCAGAGTTTACAAACTCAGTGTCCCCAGCTTCATCAGGGTCCTCCCATATGTCCCCATTCAAAGTTGCAGGGTCCCATTCTTTTCTAATCAATTCCCTCACTTTAACAGTAGACAGTTGGCAAGGCTGTGCATGCACCTTTCATTGCAGGTCAGCCACTTGCATGATAAGAGCTTGTATCTGTTTTCCCACAATTTCAGCTCTTTCTCTACAGGAGATAAGACTCTCACTCAGGGCAATCTTAGGAGATTTGAGGCTCAGTATCTGCTTCTGAAACTGGGAGTTAAAATCCCTGAATTCATCATTTTCTTTCATTAGTTTGTCCCCTGAACTTAGGAGCAACCAACCAGCTTCATTATGTTCCTTGGTTCTCCACATATGGTCAAAGGTATTATGTATAGAGTAACTAAACTCCTTGCCTCTCATGAGCAATGAATCAGGTGTGTCAAATGCATTTATTTTGTGTAACTCTCTAAACAGTTCATGCCGAGGTCTATCAGTGTTCTCCATACTATTAGAAGTAGAGTCCTTAGCATTTTTGGATCTAATTATATTAAGCAGCCAACTCCAGAAACCCCAAAACCAATGAAAGAACTCCATTCTTAATATTCTGTTCTTCTAGAACTCCTGGTACAAAAATCTGTATTAGTCAGGGTTCTCTAGAGAGACAGAACTAATAGGAAATATATATAAGGGGAATATATATATATAAAGGGAAATGTATTAACTCACATGATCACAAGGTCCCACAATAGGCCATCTGCAAGCTGAGGAACAAGGAGAGCCAGTCTGAGTCCCAAAACTGAAGAACTTGGAGTCTGATGTTCAAGGGCTGGAAGCATCCAGCACGGGAGAAAGATGTAGGCTACGAGGTTAGGCCAGTCTAGTTTTTTTCATATTTTTCTGCCCGCTTTATATTCTAGCCTTGCTGGCAGCTTATTAGATGGTGCCCACCGAGATTGAGGGTGGGTCTGCCTTTCCCACCCCACTGACTCAAGTGTTAATCTCCTTTGGCAACACCCTTACAGACACACCCATGATGAATACTTTGCATCCTTCAATTCAATCAAGTTGACACTCAGTATTAACCACCACAGGAGGTTTATGTCCTTCTTTTTTGGAAATAATTAAAAATTATTTTTATTCTCTTCCTTGTATTTTCTCCTTTTTCTCTCTTGAAGTATTATTTGGAGTAGACCTGTCTGGACTGGTATTCTAATTTGCTTGTTTCTTTCCCATTTCTATGCCATTTTACTTTATTTTCTGGGAGATTTTCCTAATTTTATCTTTCAACTCTCTTGAGTTTTTCTCCTAAAGACTTTTTTGATTTCTTTTTTTTTTTTTTTTTTTGAGACAGAGTTTTGCTCTTGTTGCCCAGCCTGGAGTGCAATGGCGCCATCTCGGCTCACCACAACCTCCACCTCCTGGGTTCAAGCTATTCTCCTGCCTCAGCCTCCTGAGTAGCTGGGATTACAGGCATGCACCACCACGCCCGGCTAATTTTTGTGTTTTTAGTAGAGACAGCATTTTTCCATGTTGGTCAGGCTGGTCTCAAACTACTGACCTCAGGTGATCCGCCCACCTCTGCCTCCCAAAGTGCCAGGATTACAGGCGTGAGCCACTGTGCCCAGCAAGACTTTTTTAATTTCTAAGAGTCATAATTTTCCTTTAATTTTTTTTTTATCTGTTTTGGACTTACCTGCTAGAGACGTTCTTCAGATCTTTGGAAATTCCTGTCTGTTTGCTCATCATTAAGATTGGAAGAGGAAAAAAATGGAAATAATGAACAAGTGAGCAGTATTTCATGACTGAGCTGTATTGTAGGGTGGTCTGAGTGAGCTGTTTGGGAATCTCCCAATATCAGTATCTTTACATATTTGCTAGTGGAATAATTTGATTCCCAGAGAAGTTACATTTTGCCCTGAGGGTAAGGGTTTGGCAAGCAGAGTCCTCTAAGCCAAGTAGAAGAAGATGGGCATGTGGATATTCTCTGCTTTCCGTATCACTATTCATGAAATTAATCAGTAGATTATATATATGTACCTGTATACGTGTATATATAGACATGCATACATATATAGCTGATTCTTGTTATTCATGGATTCCCTGTTTGCAAATTTACCAACTTGCTAAAACTTACTTGTAACCGTAACATCAGTACTTGTGGCACTTTTACAGTCATTTGCAGACATGCACATAGTGATAAAAAACTTGAGTCATCCAGCACATTTTCCCAGCTGAGGTTGAACAAGGTAATACTCTACTTTCTTATTTTAGTGCTCATAATGTACTCAAGTTCCTTCCATGGGCTATTTAGTGCCACATTTTCCACATTTTTGTGCTTTTTCTTTGGTGATTTCACTGTTTAAAATGGCCATGTTAGCCAGGTGTGGTGGTGTGGGCCTGTGCTCCCAGCTACTCAGGAGGCTGAGGTGGGAGGATTGCTTGAATCCAGGAGGCAGAGGTTGCAGTGTGCCAAGATCGCACCACTGTACTCCAGCCTGGGTGACAGAGCAAGACCTTGTCTCAAAGGCGGAAGGGGAGGGAAGGCTGCCTAGAACAGTGCTGAAGTGCTGTCTAGTGTTCCTAAGCTCAAGGCTGTGATTTGCCCTAAGGAGAAAATATGTGCATTAGGTAAACATTCAGTCATGAGTTACAGCGCTATTGGCATGAGTTCAACATTACTGAATCAACACTATAAAGAAGGTGTCTTTAGACAGAAACATGCATAAAACAAGGTTTTGTATTGATCCATTAACAAAAATGTTGTGACCAGAGACTCCTTGCTAATTCAGTGCTCACAGTGACTTTATAGAACTTAACTACCAAAAGTAACGAGAATTGACTGTATGTATGTCTGTATCTATACCTACCTATCTGTTTTTGCTGTAGCACTAATGCCTTCAGTCGTGCCTCATATTGACTAATGCACAGACTGCTTATTTTTTCCTTTCCAGAAAGTAGAATCACCTAGAGACAGGGAAGGGCATTTATCCAAGGAGCAGGAGAGTTGCGGTGTGGGGCAGGGGTTGGGGGCGGGGCGCGATCTAGGAATCTTAACTTCTTTCAAACAGCTTCCCCCTTGGTCCTCCATATTTTGACAGTCTCTTCCTCCTCATTCGCCTGCCCCAGTTGTAGAGGTACATGCTGTCCAGGAGTTCCTGTGACTTTTAAGAGTCTGTAGTGTGAATCTGGATGGTTCTCAGTTCTCCCTTACTGTTAGTTTGGGAAGTAGAGTTTGGCGTTGCTTTAAGTCCTCCAAGTCAGTTACAATGTCTATTAGCTATCCAAATTTTAGGATAGCTTGTTTTCTTTCCTCCCTGTCCTATGTTTCTATGTCCCTTTGTCCCTTTACTATAGCTTTATTGGGGTTTAGGGAGAAAGCAAAATTAGACGGGAAGCTCTAAATTAGATAGGATCTGCTATCCTGAGTCTTAATTCTTTTTCTTATCTCATGACTCATATTCCTGAGATAAATTTTATTGGTAAGTTGAGGCCATTATTCCACCCCCTTGCCATAGGGCCTAGGAAGATGTTGATATTGCTAAATATTTGCATGTTCTGGACTGCAAAGAACTTAAGAGTTCTGTGATTTGCAGGCATCTGAATGAGAAAGTGTCTTCCTTTTTTCTTCTCTACCATGCTCCTTTAAGAAAATATGGATAGCTTAGTTCTCTACAAAGCATTCTTAACTTCCAGCTCAAGAAAGAGAATATCTGGTCAAAAGTAAAGTAAAACTTTTTCAATTTTAATCTAACCCTAATTCTCTCCATCCTTCTTTGTAATGTTTGTTTGTTTGTTTGTTTTTCCTGCTCAAGTTGTCCCTGATTTTTTTTTTTTTTTTTGAGACAGTGTCTAGCTCTGTTACCCAGCAGGCACAATCAATCATGGCTCAGCCTCCTGGACTCAAGCGATTCTTTGGCCTCAGCCTCCTGAGTAGCTGGGACCACAAGTGCATGCTACCATGCCTGGCTAATTTTTAAAATTTTTGTAGAGATGAGGGTCTCACTGTGTTTCCCAGGCTGGTATTGAACTCCTGGGCTCAAGCAATCCTCTTGCCTCAGCCTCCCAAAAATGCTGGGATTACAGTTGTGAGCCACCATTCCTGGCCTATGTTTTATTTTTGATGTGTTAAACAAAGCTTTATCACTTCCAGATTACTTTCTGTTACTCATTTTTAACATTTTCAAAGATTATAAACCAAGGTTTAAAAATAATAGCCACTATAATAGTTTACCAAGTATGATTCCAGATAGAGAGGAAAAAGAAATCGCTGAGGTGATACTCATTGTTTTAGAACATTTTCTTCCAAAGGGTTTCTTTTTATTTTTTGAAAGGCACTCATTTGTTCTGATTTTTAAAATAGTGATACATAATTTTCATTAAAAGTTTGGAAATACAGAAAACTAAAAGTAATATTCATCTTTATTCATACCCAAACTAATTACTCTGTGTGTGCCCTTCCAGTCTTTATTAGTAAATATATGAACAAAATGTTTCATTAATATTTTTCCATGTTATTCTCCCACAAATTCCTTTAAATTAATATAAAAATGGTTCAGCAATTTTTGGCAACCTATTTCTGTCAGAGGCCAAGTAGCATAATTTTTGGCTTTGCAGGTCATATGGCCTTCATCGAAAGTATTAAACTCTGCTGTTGGAGCAGGAAAGCAGCAATAAATGCTATGTATACAAATGAGTATGGCTGTGTTCCTGTAAAACTATTTACAAAAAAAAAAGCGTCAGATTTGGCCCACTGACTACAGTTTGCTGACCCCTAGATATTATTTTTAAACTTTTTATTTTGCCATAATTATAGTTTTACAAAATGTTACAAAATAGCACAGAGAGATGCTGGATGCCATTTACCCAGTTTTCCCTAAGTTACATCTTAAATAACTATAGTACAATATCAAAACCAGGAAACTAACATTAGTACAAGGTGTGTTCACAGTCTGTACCATTTGATAACACGCAAAACCACCTCACAGTGAAGATACAGAACTATTCCAACACACAGAGATCTCCCTCATTCTAACCCCATAGAATCACAACCACCTTCCACCCCACTCCCACTCATCTTTATCCTTTTACAGTCTCTAATCTGTGTCCTATCTCTCTAATTTTGTCATTTTTTAATAAATTGTGCAGGTGAAATCACACAGTATGTGACCTTTGAAGATGGGCTCGTTTCACCCAGCATTGAAATCCATCCAGATTATTGCATATATCAGTGGTGTTTTTTTCAGCTGGGCACGGTGGCTTACACCTGCAATCCCAATACTTTGGGAGGCCAAGGTGGGGAGGACTGCTTGAGCCCAAGAGTTTGAGACCAGTCTGAGCAATATAGTGAGACCCCATCTCTACAAAAAATAAAAAAGCTAGCTGAGTGTGGTGGCACATGCCTGTTGTCCTAGCTACTCAAGAAGCTGAGGTGGGAGGATTGCTTGAGTCCAGAAGGTAGAGGCTGTAATGATCCGTGATCATCCTACTGTACCCTAGCCTGGGTGAAAGACCGAGACCCTGTCTCAAAAAAAAAAAAAAAAAAAAGTGGTCTTTTTGTTGCTGAGCACTATGCCAGGCTATAGATATACCACAGTTTGTTTAACCATTCACCTACTGAAAGGCATTTTAGAAGTCCGAAAAGGTTCTTTTAATGTTCTAGCAATCACATATTCCATGTGATTCAATACACAGAAACAAACACTGCAGACCACATTGATCTCCCTGTTTGATTCAGCTGGCTAGGTAAGTGTTCCCTTCCTTCCTTATACTCAAGCTTCTGAGTTGAATGTGGTTCAGAATGCGGTGGTCCATCTGTATCCAAGTATTGAATTGAATCATATCATTTGTATCTGTCAGTATTTTAAATTCATTGACTCACTGATTTCAGCCAGAGGTCATTGATCCTCTAGGGACTTCTAGTTGCTTTGCAGGTGAGTACTAACATCTCTCTAGTTGTAGTGATGGTTGAATTAATAGTCTTAATACTTGGAAAGAGACTCAAATTCAAGTCTCAGTATTACCACTTACTACCGGCAGTCTTAGAGAAGTTACCTACTTGGGCCTCCGTTTTCTCATTTGTAAAATAAAAATAGTACTAACCCTGTCTCATAGGGTCACTGTGAGGATCACATGAGATAACATAGGAAAACACCACACAAATGTTACTGTAATATTCATAAAAATAGATTATCCTTCACTAGTGTTTTAGAAAGAGCAGCAGTAGTTTTATAATCAAGATGAGTAGTTTCAGGTTGTGGTACCCTTGCTTAAAAATATGTATACATATTTTATATATATTTATATATATATATTTAGATGAAGTTTTACAAACTGCACCAAAAGAACAGGGAGGACAAGAGGTATTTCTGTGTGCTGTGATGGATGGCCTGTGTTGAAAATAACAACACCAATTAGCAGATGTGAGAAGAAATCAGTTAAATCAACAAAGTCTGTAGCAGGCTACCCATCTGCTTCCTGTTAACTAGGCCTTCTTCCTTTTTCAAACTGTCTTCCTTCGGTTTCCATGACCCTGTTCTCTCCTGTTTCTCCTCCTGGCTTATCATCATCATTTTCTTGGCCCTAAATAGAAGTTTCCCTAAGGATCATCTCTGCACTTCTCTTTCCATGACTTCTTCCCTGGCAATATCATGCCTTTACTTCATTTCTCAAAGCCTACATCTGTGTCTCTAACCCTGACCTCCCTCATTTCCATCCTGCTGGCCGGATAACTCTATTTCAACTCAGTGTTTCCAAAGCTGAAGTCATTTTTCTTCCTAAGATGGCCCTTCTTTTCAAGTTTCCTGTATCTATCCCACACTCCCAGCATCTTCTCAGTCCTTCTGCCTCTAAACGTAGAATAGTCCTCAAGCACTCTTTTCTCTTTGCCACCTCCTAACTCCCACAAATCTAATCAGGCTGTTGACTCTTTGATACAGAACCACTCATCTCCTATTTCCTTTCTATTTCAGGCCTCCACCTTCAGCTTTTTTATGTGTATGTGGGAGAGACAGGGTCTTGCTCTGTCTCCCAGGCTGGACTGCAGTGTTATGATCATGGCTCACTGCAACTTCTGCCTCCTGGGCTCAAGCGATCCTCTCACCTCAGCCTCCTGAGTAGCTGGGACCACAGGCGCAAGCCACCAAGCCCAACTAATTTTTTTATTTTGTGTAGAGACACAGTCTCCCTATGTTGCCCAAGCTGATCTCGAATCCCTAGGCTCAAGCAACCCTCCTGCTTCAGCCTCCCATAGTGTTGGGATTACAGGCGTGAGCCACCACACCTGATCCACCTGCAGCTTTTTCACTAAACTCTGCTCTTCTCCCACTATACTCGCAATCCGTTTGCCCCTTCTTGACTTTCTCACATCCATCTTCCACAGCTCTGTTTAGGTTCTTCCAATTTAATGTCCCTTGTTGCTTTCCTTGCATGTAGAGTAAAGCCCAGATGACTGGTCTAATATAAAGTCTATGCTCAGACCTCAAACTGCTTTGTTTATTAACCTAAGACATCATAACTTTGATCAAAGTGCTTTTTAAATTTTTACATATTTGACTTCTGATGAACCAGAAGGAAGTAATACAAAAAACCTTTTTTCAGAATTTCATAATATTTTGCTTTTCTGATGATACTTTTCTAATGTCATTAATTTATCTGCATACTTTTTTCTGTGCTGGTCCCATGTATGATTTCTCCCAATGTTTCCACAGAATTGCATATAGCCAATATCTATTTATTGAATGAATGATTGTTTCTATGTTAGAAATTCAATGCTTGCTTGGCCCATGCATTCAACCAATACCTTGAGTACCTTACTATGGGTCAAGTACTTGCATTGGGCATAAAATAGGCACAGTCTCAGCCTTCATAGAACTTACGTTCTAGTAGGAATCCCAAAGATGTTACCACTGGATTATTTATGACTGCCCTTATACGAAGGTATTTTTTGCTTATGTCTCAAGCAAAGTTATCAGGCACTTCATGTAAGAATATATTAAATATTAAATCAAATAATTATACTCTGGTTGCCTGAAGGATATGGAATTTACTTGTTTAGTGAAGTGAGGAGTTTATATCAGGA
The DNA here is from genome assembly GCF_028885655.2 of Pongo abelii. Lineage (NCBI taxonomy): Eukaryota > Metazoa > Chordata > Mammalia > Primates > Hominidae > Pongo > Pongo abelii. Next base: position 145,446,446 of record NC_071990.2, read on the forward strand.
AAGGAAAACACAGGTGAGTTTACACAGGGTCTTCCCAAAGGGAAGAAGCAGTTGGTGGGGAGGGAAAAGAGAGTGAGGATATCAAGCTATTGAGGTCACCTCCAGTCAGTCATTTCTTCTCAGCCAGGCAATTCCATGAAACTAACATAATGTGCTCTTGAATTTTACACAGATGGCAATCAGGAATTGTTTCCCTGTGAAGTCTGTGGAAGACGTTTTGCAGCAGATGTTCTGGTAAACATAAAGACATTTTGTAGATGTGTTTCATTGGACTTAAATGAACTGTCAAGTCAGTGAGGAGGCGGCAGTGCAAAGATTAAAGACAGATGTGGAGGGGAAGCAAGGGAAGAGGAGAAGTACATAACCTATGGCTGGTGGGCCCAGAGGACACTGAGGCAGATTGATGCTGCCTCATTCAAAAGCGACCCTGTTAAACATGGTCCTCCTGAAATGATGCCAGATGGAAGTCTCTTGGCATCGTCAATGATCCCTCAAGAGGTTTTGGCTCTTCCGCCTTTTCTTTAAGCATCAAAAATTCAAATTTCAAGGCCAAAGCACCAGGGAAATTAGCTAGTCAAGAGGAATGAGCATTGAATTTTAGACATCTGGAAACTTGGCTTTTAGCCGCAAATTTGTCACTAATCCTGACAAGTCCTTTAACCTTCCTGTTTTCTGCTTTGCCACGTATACAGAACCTTCAAATTTGAGGGTTTTTATACCATTTGAACAAAATGATACATGGATGTAAGTCCTGTTCCAAGATCTAATTGTTGTCCAGATTCAAGCTAACGGCATATCATGTCCCCTGATTGATGGCTATAAAGTTGAATAAAAGCTTGATTTATTTCAAAATTAGGGAATCAAATAGATGGTATGCCCCAATATTATAAAGGGGTTTCCAAGAAAGATGATTTTTTTCAAAAAGAAAATCTAAGATGATAATACAGCTGTCAGTTGGGACATTTTAGATAAAGGAGACTTATCTGGAACTTAAAGGATGTGGACTGTAAGCCTGACTACATTTGGGACAAAAGACTATAAAATGAGGTTGTAGGTTTTATTTTTCTGGAGAATTTAAAAAATGAAATAGCTGTCTTTTAGTTAACTGTGGTTAGAGCTTCCTGAAACTAGAGGGAGAGCTTGCGGGGCTGGTTGTGGCCCTGTAGCCCACCAGTGTGTGTCACTGCCTTTGCCAGCCTGGAGCCACACCCCCTGAGAATTAGTCTGAGACCTGGGAGGTTCCATTTGCAGAGGGATCTCTAAATGTCAGGTACATCTTGGATACTTTTGAGTTTCATTTCCTAAGCCTATTTCTAGGCTATGGAGGGCATTGATCAAATGATTTGATCTTTATTTCTCCTTTAGCTTAAAATGGATGGCTTGTTCTTAGCCAGTGCGGTGATTTTTATAGAGCTTGTATTTTGTGGGGTCTGACAAAGCTACTATGTCAATGACGGTTATTATGTGTCACACATCCACGAAGGGAGAGGGCAAAGGCCCCATAGTGGCACAGTAGCACATTTTATACAGGCAGTACACAAGCAAAGCTCTGCGTGTTAGCTCCTCAGTTTTTGTATCAGAAATGTTGAATACTTGAAGGACTACTGATTGGAGTAAAGAGCATACTGCGCACATTTGAGTTAAATATATAAACCAAATTTGAATTAAGTCTTTTAGCTATAAAGGTATTTTATTGTCTTTGCTCAAGCACAATATCTAGTTATATGTAACATGGATGAGAAGAGCCAGGTGGATTTGCTCTGCTGTGACCTGTTAGAGAATGAACTAGGCTCTGAGGAGCAAACATAGTCCCTGGAGTGGGGGCTGTCTAGGTACGCCTAGGCATTAAAAACTGATTGTGCACTTTAGAAATTCCAATCCCTACTCTTCGTTTTCTAGGAAAGGCACGGACCAATATGTAAGAAACTCTTCAACAGAAAGCGTAAACCTTTCAATTCTTTGAAGCAAAGATTACAGGGCACTGACATTCCTACTGTGAAGAAGACTCCGCAATCCAAGGTACTCCTGATATCTTCTTTAGTGTTTGTTATTACATTCTGTGGTACTGTAAGGCCTATTTCTGGGATTTCTGGTTTCATTTTTGCTTGATAATGCAGTAATGTAATGTAACTGTAATCTACCTTTACTGTTTGCTTTATAATCTTGCTCACTTAGATTTCCAAATATACTTCAGATATTTTCCAGATGTAGCAAAAAATAATCTTGTTTATGTTTTCATTAGAGTGGCTTTAAATTTAGCAATTAACCTGAGAACAAAGTCACTTTTAATCTTATATTTGCTTTTCTTTAAAGTTTTATAGTTTCTTTATTTTTCTGATTTTTGTTTTGTGTTTTCCCTCACCATTGTGGCTTGCAAATTATATTACTGTATTTTCCAAACCTCTTTAAGGAGTACTTTTGAAAAACAAACTCTCCTTTTCCCCAATTTTCACAGTTCTGTTTCCTGTGAATTCAAATTCCAGCTTTAAACAAAATTGTAATGGAAAGATATATAATCTAGGGTATTATTTGTTGGTTTTATTTTTTACAGTCTCCACCTGTGAGGAAGTCTAACTGGAGACAACAACATGAAGACTTTATTAACGCAATCCGATCAGCAAAGCAGTGTACTCTAGCCATTAAAGAAGGCCGACCCCTCCCACCTCCACCCCCTCCATCCTTGAACCCAGGTGTGTGGACATTTTGGGTTGCTTTTGAGGCTATGCTTGACTTTTGACCAAATCATCATGCCCTCTATGCACTCTGAAATTGACAATAACAATTACATAGAAGTAATTTTATTAATTATATAAAAGTAAACTTATCCTATTTTTTTCAATTTTGCATAAAGATTCTGTGTTTCCTCCTAACTCTGTCTCAACTTGGGAACACCACTGTAGCTGTGCTGTAGTATTACATAACTCCAAGAAACACCAGACACCTCTTAGCTGATAGGTATGGAGCTATGCAGAGCAAGCTAACCAACTCTGCAACAGCCCCATCGCGTCAGATACCCACAGCTCTTTTTTTTTTTTTTTCCGGGTAAAATTCCCAAAACATGAAATTTAGCATTTTAACCATTTGAAGCTGTACAATTTAGTGGCCCACAGCTTTTTTTTACTGGAAACATTTTATTTGAAAATTTAAAAATCTACAGAAAAGAGGAAGGAATAGTACACATGCCCTCCACTGAAATTTGGCAATTATTGACGCTGTTGCCATAATTTCTTCTTTCTCTTTTTTTTCTTCGACAGAACCATTTAAAAGTAAGTTCCAGGCATCATTAATACTTTATCTTTGGCTATTTTAGTGTGCATCTCTTAAGTATGAGTTCATTTTCCTGCATAATCACAATACTATTATCACACTTGATACATATTAATGTGTTTTCCCAATTACCTTAAGGATGTTTTTTAAAGCTCTCTTTTCACCCATATTGAGCCACAACTCAGGATCCAATCACAGTTTACTTATTACCTTTTGTTATCTCTTCGATCTTTATTAAATTTTGAACAATATCCTTACCAGGCTATTTATCCTTTAGAATGTCTCATG